>NC_134139.1:112622500-115122500 GCF_033958435.1 Carettochelys insculpta
GTCATTTTTTATTTTTATTATGGCGAGGGGCCTCAAAAGATGGAAGTGGCCTGGGCCCCTGTGGAGAGGGCCTGCTGCATCCCTTTGATAGTTACCACTACTGCCACTTCTAATATATTTCCCGTATTGCTTCTGGGCTTTGGGGTAGGGACTGAAAGACCAGAATGCTCCTAGGACTGGTTTGCACGTAAGGGTCCCTAAGCAGACCTTTCCCCTTAGAGACACTTTCCCACTGGACGCATTCCTTCTGAAGTCTGCAAGCGTGACTTGGAGGTACTGCTATGGGCCAGATTTTGGGGGAGTGACATCAGAGTAGTGGCACTTAGACTCAGTCACTTCCCCACCTCTGCCGTTGATTTGGTTTTACATAATCAGTGGGGATTTTTCCTTTCTGATAGGGGAATTCCAAGCGTTAGGTGCAGCTTTGTTGGTTCTGTCACTGAAGAGCTGAGAGGAATGAGCTCCAGAAACCTCACTCATTCTGCCCTTCAAAATCTGTGGGTGGGGGGGATGACTGCGTGGAACTTGTATCGTCTTGCTGCTTCTCTCATTCAACTCTTCACTCACAGGGGGCAGTGTCTGAACTGCCTAAAAGTGCCTAGTGATATTCCTGCTGTAGCAAATGGTTAATACCAAGAAATTCCAAAGGCTCAATGCATTAAATTACTCGACAAGCCGGGGGAATGGCAGTCAGTCCCCACCTCAAAATCCAGGGTTGTGCTCAATACAGCTTCACAGGGTGAGCAAATATCCTTCTTGCTCATGCGGAGAAAAAAGCGATCCCTTACATGTTGGATAAAAGATCATTGAAATTGCACTCCCCACTGCTAGTGGGGCCAGCAGAGACTCAAGAGGGATCAACTGCTGACAGCACATAGCAATGCAATGTGCTTCTTTTGGTGAAAACACAAAGTTAGTAAGAAAGCCTGTTTTGCTTTACTCACTTGAGTAGCTTGTTTGAAGTCAGTGGAATTATTCATGTGACTAAAGGCAGGAGGACTCAGTTCTGTATGCACAAGGGGGCTGCAGTAGATGGGTTTGGATTTTAATACAGTATTGGATGGAGTGTCTCAAAAATCCTGAACTCCAAATAAACTAAACTTGGTTTAGGTGAAATGACTGCCTTGAAGTCTGATATCAGCAAATGGCCTGTAAACAGAGGGAAAATCATAGTGTATTGTATGGTGTATGGGATGTGACTGATGAGGTCCTGTGAGAGTTAGCATGTGGACCAGTTTTATTTACATCTTCATTAGGGATCTGGAAGAGACAATATACAGCATGCTGCTGAAATACAAACTAACACACACTGGATACTGCTAAATTCAGAGAGCTGAAAAAAGCAGTGAGGGTAGAGAACTAAGGCAAAGATGATGAGAAAGCTTAGCAGAAAATGCAAAGAAACTGAAATCCTGTTTGGGGAAATGCAAATGTGGCTCATCCGGGGAACAATAATCAAAAGCACTCATGGGTAAAGGACACCTGGAGGACAGTTCTACTGAAAGAGGCCCACGGGTGGTGGTGGGCAGCAAATAAGGCTTGCATTTGCAATGTGATGTGGCAGCAAAAAAAGACCAATGAGATTCTATGTTGCAAATACAATGATATTAAGGTGAAAAGCAAGTAACAATTACCTTCTCAGGCTATGTCCACTCTGCAAGCTAGGGCTCTGATGCTAGCATGGGTAGCAGCAGTAGAGGCCTGGCTGAATATGTACCCACAAGGAGGTTTGTGCTCGGTAAACCTCAGCCATGCCTCAGTTGCTGCTGCTTATGCTGCTGTAGGCTACACTGCTACTTGTACTCACACTAGCTCCCTGAGCTAGCCTGTGTGTCCATGTCAGGGGAATCAAACCCCTAGCTCAGAGAGCAGATCAGCGGCATAGCCGCAGGTGGTTCTGAGTGGGCCATGGCCCACCCACTTTGCATTCTGGCCCACCTCTCACCAGTCCACCCAGCACTCTGGCTGGGGAGTGGGATTGGAATATGGGGGCCTACCCCGTGCCACCCGGTGAGCCAGCTGGGGGCAGGGCTGAGGTGCCAGGGCGTACACTGCTCCACTCCAGCGCTCTGGTTGGGGAGTGGGGTTGGGGCTTATCCCACTCTGCCTTGGCACACTGGCCAGGGAGCAGGGTCGAGGCTTACTCCCCTCCATCTATCTTGTCCCCCACCCCCGCTCCTCATTCTTGACCACCCACCTGAAGTCAGGGCCCACCCAAGTGGGCCCTTTTAGCCATGCCACTGGTATAGATGTAGTCCAAGGGCCAGATCTTGTGGTCTGGCTCTGATGGGGATGAGGGGATGAGCTCAGTGGAGCTGGGGATTGGGCATGTGTCAGGCATAAAATAGAAGAGTATTAGACTATACTAACTGTCCACTGCAGCAAAGGGCCCCAGGGCAAGGTTGGAGGTGGCCTGACTCCTTGCCCGCAGAAGGGAGCGGGGGTGAGGGAAGTCAGTCCTCAGGCCCTCTCCCAAGCTGGCGAAGTGGCAAAGAGGCACAACACTGCTCCAGCCCCTGTGAACTGTTCCACATGGCACATGTGTGTCTGGGCTCCTCCCTTCCCTAGTGTGTGCGTGTGTCTGGGGTAAGACCTCCCTGTGTGCACCTGGGCTCCCCTCTTCCCTCTGGGGGAGTGTGTGGGGTGAGTTCCCTCCTTCCCTCTGGGTGTGTGCACGCACATCTGCTTTAAAAACACACCTTTTCATAACTGATGGGGTCCTTTGCTCAGCTAACCAGAGACTGTAACCCAAAGACATACCTTGGAAGCAAAGGTGCCCAGCTGCAAATGTTGCCACATCACAAGACCCATTTAAAAGGGTGTGAACAAAACTGGATGTAAAAAATGCCTTGACCTGTCATGATTAAGTCTTCAGAGAGCTATTATCCTGGCAGCATTTAAAAGCAAAGCTCTGAACAGGAATGTAAAGGGAATACACTGTCAAGCGTACAACAAGTAGTGATGTAGCTGGGCCAGAAGTGTACGCCAGTATCTTTTTACAGGCCAGATTGTTTTAGCTGAAGGCAGCCTTGCACAGGAAAGAAGTCTGCAACTGGAGAGAAGTAAGATTCCAGCAAGCTTCCAGAGGTATCTCAGAGGAGATTGTGCAAGCTTCTGTATTACCTGATCCTTTCCATTCCTATAGCCATTTAGAAGAGAAGGGTTTTCCTATCCAACCTGTATTTTTTTACATTAAAAGGCAAGCTTTGTTAGAAAGTTTTATGCACTGCAAAACTAGAAGGGCCTAATACTCACCAAAAGTAACTCCTCACCTGCTATGTTCTCTCCCTGTAGTCAGTGCACTAATTATTTTATGGCTTCAGAGGAAACAGACTGCCGTAGGCACAAGCAGTAGGAGGAGCATGTGTCTCTACATCATTTATTAATTTCTTCACTTCCTCTCCATTGTGGCTTCGAGACTCATTCATTTCCACTCCTGACCACACTTGTCTTCTCCACTTCAAGCTCTGTAGCTTGGTGCTGGTTTTGTGGGAGCATCATGCATGTGATGGGATGGAGGAACTTATTAGTTCAGTTGCCATTGATTCCCAGCATGTGCCATTTTGGTTGACTTCTGTTGTTTTACCAGGGTTTCAAACCGAGGCTGGTTTTTGGGAAAACCAAAAAAATTCTATAATGTCATGAGATTGTCGGGCATCTGACAGGACGGGGGAGGTGAAGGGAACATGAGCCAACCCTCACCAAGTGGGAACCTCTGGGCACCCAGGATCTCAGAGGCCATCGTGCAGCAGGGGAGTGGGACAGAGGCCAAGGAGCAGAGGCCCCGACCCCCACCAGGGTTGGGAACCAGCACTCACTGGCCGTCCCCCTGTCCCCTTCTGTCTCCACAGGTCCCTCACCAGTCAGCTGCCATGGTACATATGAGCGGGCTGCAGTCACATGGGGCCAGGAGGCTGCCCCTTCGCCCCAACCCACATCCCCCACAGCCGTGTCTGGGCCTTCTGGAGATGATGCTGGAGGGATGAGGAGGTGGCCACCAACCAGGCGGTTGTTCGGGAGATGACTGGGGTGCTCCAGGACGAGCTGGCGATGGAGTAGGAGGCGTGGGTGAGGCTGGCCGGCAGCATGAACACCCTGGCCCAGGACTTGGCTGCCCACCTTGCCCAGTCTCCTGCCCCCTCGCCAGCCCCTTCTGCAGCCACTGCTCCTGCAGCTGCCCACTGTATGGAGGACCTGGCACCAGTCGAGTGCCTCGAGCTGGCCCGGTGGCTGCTGGCCAAGGTGGGCGCACCTGGCCCAACCCAGTGGTCCCCCCTGCACAGCCTGTGGAGGCACAGCCCACAGCACCCTCACCCCAGCCCTACCTCCCCATGGTCCCAGGCTTGTCGCAGCCTCATAGGGGGCCCAGGGCCTGAGGTGGTAGGGGCGGCAGTGGCCCCGCATGCCTCCAGGCGACTGACCTTACTCCTGTCCCAGCCCCACTCCCAGTTCAGTCCCCCCCCACCTAGGCCCTCTCCCAGTTTGGTCCCCCTGTTCCAGCCTCTCTCCCAGTTCGGTCCACCCCATTCCAGTCCCTCTCCCAGTTCAGTTCCCTCAAGGCTACCACCTCCCCACTGCCGACCATTCCCCCTGTGCACACCAAATAGCTTACCATGTTTCGTTCTGTTTTGTGACATACTTTATTTCCCACAATAAAGTTAGTTGTTCCCACTCTAACCCATGTCCCTGGTGTTTTGTGGGAGAGGTGGTGGTAGGGAGGGTGAGGAGTGTGGGGGTGGGGTGGCATGTGGTGTGGAGTGTGGCCGGGGAGGGGCAGTTAGGGCAGGCCCTGCGTGAAGGGCCGGCACAGGGTCTCCCAGACCCTGACCCTGTCCCTCTGTACCTTGTGGCATGGCGCAGCAGGTGGCTGCTCATAGCTGGCCTCCAGGTCTGCAGCTCAGCCCTGAATAAAGGGCTCCCAGCGACCCACCACAGGGTTGTGGAGGGCACAGCAGGTGGCAATCACTGAGGTGACATTTGGGAGGTGGACATCCAGCCTGGTGAGGAGGCTGCAAAACCTCCCCTTCAGCCTCCCAAATGCCTGCTCTACTGTGCCCCGGCATGGTTGAGGCAATGGTTAAAGGTGTCCTGGGGCAGTTTGGTGCGTCTGATATAGGGCCGCATTAGCCATGGGTGCAGTGGTTACGCGGCATCGGCCATGATGCAGGGGGGCATTGTGATGTCTCCAGGTGGGAGCTCTTGTTGGGGGCCATACATGTCCTCCTGCATCTGGCGTCCCAGACAGAAATTCCAGAACACCTGGGCATCATGGGTCCTGCCTGGCCACCCCACACACACGTCCAGGAAACAGATTCTTGCGTCCACCAGGACCTGGAGTGGCATCAAGCGGTACCCCTCCCTGTTAATGTAGGCACCCCTGCTGTGATCCAGAGCCTGGATCACCACGTGCATCCCATCTAGAGCTCCGAAACAATTGGGGAAACCAGGTCTGTGACCCCTGCAAGAGCAGTGTTCAGGTCTCCCATAGTCACAGCGCATCACAGGAGTATGGTGTTGATGGCTTGGATGACCTGCAGGGGGAGGAGGAGACGTCCATGAATGCCTGACCGGGAGGCTCCCTGTACCTTTCCCGGTCTCCCCCTTCTCGGGGTGGGTCCATGGTGGGGACTGGCCATACCTCACTCAGCACTGCTCCGCTGGTGGCCTTGCTGACTCCAAATTGGTGGCCGACGGATCTGTGGCTGTCGGGGGTGGCCAGCTGCCATTGTGCAATAGCCACCCTTTTCTGCACTGGGAGCACTGGCCGCAGCTGGGTGTCCTGGTGCCGGAGGACTGGGGGGAACCAGTGGCAGAGATCCTCGAATATCTGCTGGGTCATGCGGAATTTCCTCAGCCACGGCTCATCATTCCAGTCCTCCAGCACTAGCCAGTCCCACCATTCAGTGCTGGTGGCGTAGACCCACTGGTGCCAGCTTGGGGGGGGGAACGGGGGAGGGGCAGCAGGGTTGTGGCCGGGGCCTGGAGGCTGGGTCCCATGCAGGTGCTCCAGCCGTGCTGCTGGCATAGCAGAGTGAGCAGCTTGGCCAGCAGGGAGACCAGGGTAGAGATGGCATTGTCCTCAGGGAGGGTGTGCGCTGGCATGGTCTCTGGCTGTTCCCGCCTGCATATGCTCTGCTGCTGTCCACAGCCTGTCAGCCTTGAGCAGGTGCAGGCTGTGGGCATTGGGAGGGGCCCTTTAAGGGGGTGACTGACTGCAAGCCGCGAAGGGCTTGTCGGCCGTGCGACCCCATCGTCTCCTGGCCCCTTACTTCGAAGTAAGGGCTACTTGTGTGTAGACAATTAACTTCAAAGTAAGGGGGAGCCTACTTCGAAGTAAGGGAGGGTGCATTTTGTGTGTAGACGCTCTACTACAAAGTTATACTTCAAAGTAAGCAACTTTGAAGTTATTTTGACACAGCCATCGTGTACTGTCCTTGTGCTAAAAAAAAGTAACCTCTCTGGGCTCAAACTTTAAAGCATTTTGCAGGTTTGCCTCCTGACCAAAGACGACTTCAGCTCCTAGAACGAATTCAGTAAAAGTCTGAGTGCCTGAAAACGGGCTCTTAGACTGTAAACACTTAACCTTGATTTAAGCAGGCGCTAGTGCTGCAGCTATAATTTATACATTAATCTGTCTAGATTTGCTAGGTCATAGGGCAAGACTTGTTTGTAACACATCCTGCAGGGTTAAGATGCTGCTGCAAGTACTGCCTGGCTTAGCTTCCCTTCTCAGGGAGCCAATAATTCCACTTCAGGCAAACTTGATATGTGAGTCGATAATTCCATTTTGGGGCGTATTTGTTACAAAACTCCAACAAAAGAAGGGCATAGCACAAAGTTCCAAACAAATGAAAGGTGCTTCTGCTTCCCAGGTTTCCTCTGAAACCTGCCTTCTTAATCTCTGCTTCCAGTCCCCTCGGGGTTCTCTCTCTGTCTCTGTCTCTCCTCATGGCAGGAGCCCTGGCCTTCCTCCTGGAGCTTGATGATTCAAACAATTATTCCTCCCCTTCCAGATGCCTCCACCTATCCTCCTAGAACTGGGTTCCAATTTATCTCTCTCAACTGGCCCCACGTAGTCCCCTGGCTCAGAGGATTTGGCAGCCTGTGGCTGGTGTCTGCTGCCTGCTAACTAAGAGCCCTGCAGGGATCTTCTTACTACTTCTTTCAGTCCACAGGCATCTGGCTGCATTGGAAGAGGCAGCTGCATTTATGCTGTCCCTTTCTCCCAGCTCTTTCCTTATTGGCTGGGTGACAGGGGAGCCTTGCCTAGCCCTCTCTGTCAGGCTCCCTGCCCCAGGCCCTTAAAGGCACAATAACAGGGTTCCTTCTAAATGACAATTCTTCCCAAGACCACTTTTCTCTTCTCTCCATATCACCACAGGATTTGTGCATCAGACTTCCCCAAGCCCTTAAAGGACCATTCCATGTGACTGGGAGGACTGACCGGTAGGCAGTCCTGTCCTTAAGGGTCAGATTACCTCATCACAGTTCAAAGTCCCTTAACATAAGCTACAGTCTTCACTGTATTTTTAATTATCTCACAATTGGGACTCAGATATTAACTGGCATGCTCATTAGCTGAGTTCCCTAGAGATGGCAGAATAAAGAAGTTTGGGGCTATGGAGCAACGGCTGTAATCTCCAAATGTAATAAATTTCCGTCTAGATTACCCCCTTAAAAGGGCTTGCTTATGGGCACCCTGCCTACACAATGAAAAATATTTTCTGCTGTTAATGCCTTATGGGAAATCCTGTCTATTATCACATCTGCGAACGGGCCTGGGACCTCAGTGTTCTGAAGACTGCTGTTCTATTGGGTGAGACAAATGGAGCCTTTCCCTGGGCATGTCACTAGTAGCTGTGCAACGTTTGTGTCAGAAGGAGAAAGCTTTCCCTTACCCAGGATAGTGTGAATGTCATGCATTAGGTTTCATTGCCAATCTGTCACATTTTTTCAAAGCACTGAATAAAAGGAGCAATTCCTGTGCTCGCATGGAAGGAAACATTTTTTCAAGCATTGCCTGTGGGGTGGAGCACTCTGCATTTTCCTTTCCGATGTAGAACACTCTCTTCCCTCCTGCTGTTGACTTGGCTAACTTTGTAGTTTGTTACACCCAGTAAGCAAGCGAGTCCTTCTTCCTGGAGCCAAACTGGTATTTGGAAATCCTCTTGTTTTTGTAACATCTGAACCTAGTAGAACAGTGTTCAATAGCCCTGTGATGAGCAGGAGGTACAGCAGAGAGCAGCCAGTGGGGCAGATGTGGAGAGAGCGAATACTGTGATGTAATTACTTTGCTGCCATAGTCGGGATTGGTGTAGAGATAGAGTACTTTCAAGAGTGTTTAAACTGTGTCACAGTTTGGTGGTTACTGGTATATTTTGGTATTTGTGATGATTATCCCTGCAGCTTCAAGGTCTGGAGATTCCAGTTGTCTCAGTGTATGGAGAGGATGGTGGGAACTGAGAAGAAAAGCAAAATGGAATCAATTGCATTTGATAAAAAGTGACAAGTATATACCATATCTACTAAGAAATAACCAATCATGCCCTACTTAGCACTATGGTAATCCAGTGACACAGATCAGTGTATTCAAGGTTTGGATCTACAAACTGGAGGCAAGTCACAAAAGAAACAAAAATCATGGAAGGACTTAAGGGACTGGTTAATGGAAAAGATAAAATAGTTAGAAAAGTCTGTCTACATGTTTATACCATATTTATCACTGTCATGTATTCGGCTGCTGGCTTTTGATTAAAATGCGGGTGACAGATCTGATAACCATCATCGAGTATTGCAAGGCTGTAGGCACCAAGGAGTGTGAGAAATTGTTTGAAGGTTCAAGGAATACAACCCAGGAACCATAGGATGAAACAATGGAAAATTAAGCTAAATATAAGGAAATATTCCACCCAGTGAGAGCTGGTACATTGTGGGTAGAAGTGGCATAAAACTTCTGACTTGAATAATTTCAAACCAATCTAGAAGAATCACTCCGGAAAATACCTTGTTGTAACAAGCCTGCATCAGCAGATGGATGATAGGTCGCTTTTGTCTATTAGTTTGTGGCAACTCATTGCCAGTGTAGTAAAGCAAACTAGTACCCATCACAGTGTATTTGATTAAGGGCAGTAAATTGCAAGCTATGACGCCCCTTTAGAACTTCCAAGTGATCTATGGACCTCCTTCTGAATCCGCTATTACCTGCAAGTAATTACCCCTGTTCATTGTAGTCTAACCAAAAGGAGCACCAAAAGGTTTTTTAACCAATGAAATTAAAATAAATAAACTGAAAGTCCAACTCAAGGACCTCTTTGCTCCCCAAATGGCTGCTTCGCGCCCTTCATTGTTGTGTGTTACTTTGGTGCAAGTTCGGAAACAATCATATTTGCAGATGACACCAACACTGGAGAAGCAAACGGGACAGAATGGCTACGTCTACACGTGAAGCCTACATCGAAATAGGCTATTTCGATGAATAACGTCTACACGTCCTCCAGGGCTGGCAACGTCGATGTTCAACTTCGACGTTGCACAGCACCACATCGAAATAGGCACTGCGAGGGAACGTCTACACGCCAAATTAGCACACATCGAAATAGGGATGCCAGGCACAGCTGCAGACAGGGTCACAGGGCGGACTAGCGCTTCCGGGGCAACAGCTAGCCGCTCCCTTAAAGGGCCCCTCCCAGACACACACAGCCTGCACAGCACGCGGTCTGAGGAGCCATAGGCACACAGACCCCGGGCAACGCAGGCATGGACCCCCAGCAGCAGCAGCCAGAGGTCCACCCAGCCCTCCTGGCAGGAGCAGGGCTCGCCCTGATCCATGCCTTGCGGGAGGCAGCTGAGCACCTCCTTGCTACACCGGAGGAGGAGCTGCCCCCAGGGCAGCAGGGCTCAACCCCCAACCCTGCAGCACCCCACCCCACCCCCCGCCTCACACGCTGGTGGCTGTGGAGCTACCCCACCAGCACCAACTGGTGGGAGCGGCTGGTGCTTGAGGAGTGGGACGATGACCGCTGGCTCAGGAACTTCAGGATGAGCCAGCAGACATTTATGGAGCTGTGCCAGTGGCTCACCCCCACACTCAGGCACCAGGACACCACCATGCGGCGTGCCCTCCCTGTGGAGAAACGGGTCGGCATCGCTGTCTGGAAGCTGGCCACTCCAGACAGCTACCGATCCGTGGGACAGCAGTTTGGTGTTGGCAAGGCCACCATCGGGGCTGTCCTCATGGAGGTAAGAGGACCCATGGGGGGAGGGCAGGGCAGGGGAGGGGGGCCCGGGCAGAGGAGGGCAGAGGAGGGGAGGGCAGGGCAGGGCCACGCACACCCTGCTCACCCCTCATTGGTGCTCTCCCATGTGCTTTCCCTGCAGGTTGTGCATGCCATCAATGCCATGCTCCTGCACAGGCTCGTGAGGCTGGGGGACCCAGATGCCACCATCGCGGCCTATGCCACCCTGGGCTTCCCCAATTGCTTCGGGGCTCTGGATGGGACTCACATCCCCATCCGCGCCCTGCATCACAGTGGAGGACGCTACCTAAACCGGAAGGGCTACCATTCTGTGGTCCTCCAGGCCTTGGTGGACAGCCGGGGCCGTTTCCAGGACATTTATGTGGGCTGGCCTGGAAGCACCCACGACGCCCAGGTTTTCCGGAACTCGGGCCTGTGCCGCCGGCTGGAGGCAGGGACCTACATTCCCCAGCGGGAGATCCCTGTGGGGGACACCACCATGCCCCTCTGCGTCATCGCAGATGCGGCATACCCCCTCTGGCCCTGGCTCATGCACCCGTACACGGGCCATCTCTCTGCTAGCCAGGAGCGCTTCAACCAGCGCCTGAACCACGCGCGCCAGGTGGTGGAGCGCTCATTTGGCCACCTGAAAGGACGCTGGAGATGTCTCCTGACCCACCTGGATGCGGGCCCCAATAACATCCCCCTGATGGTGGGTGCCTGCTGCGCCCTGCACAATTTGGTGGAGAACAAGGGGGAGGCCTTTTTCCAGGGCTGGGCTGTGGAGGACGGCAGGGCCGACGTGCAGCCACCCGCTGCCCCCAGTCGGCAGGTGGACCCTGAAGGGACCCGGGTCCGGGAGGCCCTGCGGGCCCACTTCGATGATGAGGCCGCGGGGTGAACTCTGCCAGGCCCCCCACTGCCCACCCCTTCCTCCACAACACTCCCTGCCCCAACGCCCACACCATGGAGCACCCAACCGCACCCCCCTCCCACTTTTCCTGGACAAATGACAGCACGCACTTGTGGCTGAACTTAAACTGCTTTTTCTTTTAGAACTTTTTTTTTTTAACTATAAATAAAACAAGAACAAACTATATACAACATGTGTGGAACAAAAGTAATGTGTACAAATAAAACAATAGTAATAAAAAAGTTTGTTCACTAATAAAAAGGAAACCAGGGATGATAAAGGGGAGAACTATTTACATGGGGGGGATGGGGCAAACGGGGGGCACAAATTAATAAGTCACAACTATATACAAGGGCGGGGGCCACGTCCCGGGCCCCTCGCCCCTAAAGTCCGGCACTGGGCGTGGGCGGCCGGGAGCCCTGCCGCGGCCGCAGCCCTGTCCGGGGCTGGCTGGGGGTGGGCCGGACCGGAAGATATGCCCGGCGAGTCTCAGCTGGCTCCAGGGGTCCCTCGGCGCTCCGGCCCTCGGTGGTGGGTGGTGGGGCGATGGCGGACGGGACGGTGACGTGCGGAGCAGCTGGTGGTGCGGCGGGTGGAGCAGGCAGGGTGGGCACTGCGGCGGCCGGCGTGGCATGGGGGGCCAGGTAGTCCACCAGGCGGTTGAAAGTCTCCATGTAAGCCCCCCATGCCTCTTGGCGCCAGGCCAGCACCCGCTCCTGCAGTTCGACGCGGCGTTGCTCCACCCGCAGGCGCTGCTCCGCCATCTCCAGCTGCCGACGGTGGATGGCCAGCAGCTGGGGGTCCGTCGCCGTCGGCTGGTGGTGGCGCGGGGTCCGCCGTCTAGCCCGCCATGGGGCCGGTCGGTCCTCGGCCGAGGGGCTTGCCTGGAGCGATGGCCCCGGAGGGGTTTCCAGGACCACTGATGCCTCGCCGGCGCTCTCTTCTGGCCCTTCTGATGGTGCAGCTGCGGGACACAGGAGAGGAGCGGGGGAAGAAGAATGGAGACAGGCGTTAGTGTGGGCCCCGAGCCGTGGCCTTTGTCCCCCCAGCCCTGTGCTGCAGGTTCCCCGTCCCCATCCCCGGGAGATGCTGCTGTGATGGATGGGGTTCAGGGGTCCCCCTGCACTGCACCCCGTCCCCTGGTGGGAGCGACTCTCACTTCACTCCACAGGGTCTGACAGGAAAGGTTTCTTAGGCCACAGATGCCCCGTTTCTCCCAGGAGTGACAGCAACAGCTGTCAGAAGAGACAGTCCTTCCAACCCGTCGTGGGGAGAAGACCCCAAGGGGTGCCCCTCTGGGATGCAGCTTTCCCCCTCCTCAGGCTGGCTGCCTTCCAGCTCTCCCTTCCCCTAGCCTCTGCCTGTGGCCCCCGCCCCACCCCCATTTCAAAGCCAGCTCAGCTCCTCCCTCCTCTTTGTTCAGGGCAGAGGTGTCACCTGCCAGCTGTAGCCCCACGATCATTCTTTGCCGCTGGGAGCTATTCGGCTCTTGTTGCTCATATCTAGCCTGAGTCTCCCTTTTGCACTCCCCCCACTCCATCACATGCTGCTGCTGCTGTTGTTGCTGCTGCTGCAGGGTGTCCCACTCCCTCCTCCCGGGGGCCCCTCGAGGTTCCGCTCCCCCCTGGCCCAGGGATGGGGCATGGCACTGTCGTGCGGGGTGGTGGGGGGGCAGGGGCTGATGCACTGCTGTGAGGGACATGGCCCTGCTGTCCTTGGGGCCATGGCCATGTGAGCATGTGGGGGGCCCTGGACACATATCTATTACCCCCGCCCCTCAAGCCCAGGGGTGTACACCAGAGGTGGGTACATACCTGTCGGTCCACTCCCACGGTCCGGAGATCCCCGGGGGGCGGAGGCCCGGCTGCTGCTCCGGGATGGCAGGAGGAGGATCTGCAGCCCGGATTCTGCGGAGGAGGAGCCCCCCTCCTCCTCCTGCCGCGATGTCCCGGGGGTGGGCTCCGGGGGGGGCCCCCAGGGTGCGGGGCTTACCTCCGGGGCGGACTCCGGCTGAAGGGCCTGCTGGGGCTCGTTGGCCGAAGTATCAAGGGTGGCCGGAGGGGAGGAGGTGTGCCGGGGGCCCAGGATGTCCCTGAGCTCCCTGTAAAAGGGGCAAGTGACGGGGGCGGCCCCAGATCGGCTGGCCACATCCCGGGCCCGGGCATAACCCTGCCGCAGCTCCTTCACCTTACTCCTCACATGATCAGGAGTGCGGGCAGGGTGACCCCGGGCAGCCAGGCTGTCGGCCAGCTGAGCGAACGCATCCGCATTCTGCCTCTTGCTCCCCATTACCTGGAGCACCTCCTCCTCGCTCCAGAGCCCCAGCAGGTCCTGCAGCTCGGCCTCCGTCCAGGAGGGGCCCCGCTGCCGCTTGGCAGCCTGGCTGCCCGCCTGGCTGGGCTGGCTGCCCTGGCTTCCCTTGTGGGGGGGTCCCCTGGGGGCGCTGGGGGGGCTGCCGGGCGGCCATTGATGGTCCTGTGGCTGATGAGGGACGTGCAGGCTGGCCGCGTGTCTGGGCTGCTGCCTGCACGTTCCCTCAGCTTCCTGCACGGGAAGGGAGGGGGAGGGGACCTTTAAGGGGCCACTCCACGCGGCCACCATTGAGCTGAGGGGCTGCAGAGAGCGTCTCTCAACCCCTCAGCTGATGGCTGCCATGGAGGACCCCGCAATTTCGAAGTTGCGGGACGCGCAATGACTACACGGTCCCTATTTCGACGTTGAACGTCGAAGTAGGGCGCTATCCCCATCTCCTGATGAGGATAGCGACTTCGATGTCTCGCCGCCTAACGTCGAAGTTAACTTCGAAATAGCGCCCGATGCGTGTAGCCGTGACAGGCGCTCTTTTGAAGTTAGTGCCGCTACTTCGAAGTAGCGTGCACGTGTAGACACGGCTAATGAGTTGCATATGCATCAACTTCAGGGGCTTAGAAAGAAACTTTCCTTGTGGCCAAGTTATTCCATGACTGCTGACACAGGGGTTTCTTTCACCTCCCTTTGAAGTGTCTGGTACTGCTGTGTTGGAGATGGGATAGTGTAGGTGAACTACTGGTCTGTTCTAGAATGCTACTCTCTCTTGTACTTGTGTTTGGATTAGAATGGTGAAGGCTGAAGGCAACAAGATAAAATTTGATTCTGGAGAGCCCAATTTAGCCACACTTAATTTGCAAGCTCTCTCGTGTTGTAGCGCATACAGTTGTGCAAGTAGTCCCCCTGAAATTTGATGTTACATCAATAATCAGTAAAGAACATAAATCATTATAGCAAATCCAATCCTTAGCATATTACTGATTGAGGCAATCAACCCAGAGAAGAATAAGGAGAGGAGAGAGTGGAAGCAAACTGTGAGATCTACATCTGCTACTTATATTTGGTCATGGTTTTCAGTGTCCCATATTACATGATCATTCATAAGAGTTGCCGGGAATTGGAAGAGGTAAGCAGTTGAATTGCTCAGGCTTGACTCCTTTCTTGATTTTACTCCTCCTTCTACCCACCACGGCTTTCTTTTGTTTGTAGCTGAGAAGAAAAACAATTGAGCTCTCACACTGAACATTTTGAATAGTTTCCTTCTTTCTCTGTTTTGAAGGAGGAGGAGCTACTGCAACTGGTTGGAAAGCACCATGATAGATGGAAGTCACTAATCTGAGAAGAAAGAACTATCAGCCATTTCAGAGCCACTGATTCAAGCTGTAAAGAGAAGGAAGTTGTTGCTAGAAGTTCCACAGAAAGTGTTTCAGTAGCTTGCCAGTCCTGGTCCTGCTGAGGTCTGAGGAGGTTCTGGGGTGGCCGTACTGAATCCTCTGCAAGTGTTCATTGCTAGATTTCCCAGGAATCTTCAAAATCTGAGATCCCTGTTAGCCACATCCCTCAAAGAAAGGCGAAAGCCATGAAGAACTGACTCAGAAAATCCCCTTGAGAGAACGGAAGCTGCTGCCCCCTCTCCCTGCCCCCTTAGTAATTGCTAGGTTAAACAAATGACGAATGTTGACAGCTTGTTGCTTTAGTGGTCTATTAATCCAATATGTGTTGTACTACTGTGGACCAACATGTCTTTTAATCTCCCAAAAATGTTCCTTTACACCACACACTCTCAGTGAATTTGTCTCTTAATCATAATGTGTTAATTCTAAAGAAAGAAATCCTTAAATTCCGAGGTGTTAACCCTCTTAGTTGTTTTACCCCAATGAAAGCTATAACTCTAAATGTTCAGACTTCTGAGGTTGGGATTATTGTAGTGGTGAAAGAGATTAGTTATTGGACTTGATATGTATGGGGCGGGTGAAGAGGGCAGTAGTAGTGTTTTTTCTCTGATAATCCCACTTTTGGTGCCTCATTTTTGTTAAAGGATCCTCAACCTGGTGTCCATTTTTGCAGGCCCAATTAACTGCACCTTAATTATAGTGCAAATACTACTAGTATGTAGGCATCCATTTCATAGTTTAAGATTTTCCTCTTCTCGTTTCCTTACTTTTACCCCATACCATGACCTTCCTCTGATTCATGTAGTTACTTCTGTCTGGAGAGGAAAGCCAGAATCTGGTCTCCACCATAAAAACCGTCTGCATTGCTGAGTCTTAGCTATGGTATTTATTGGATTTCATTCACCATGTAAGGGAGAATGGTATGAAAAAGAGGGAATGCTCCTTAGGTTATGATACAGTGGTGATTTATGGAGGCAGCCTCTTTCCCAAAGGCATCTTGGATATCCTGATTTTTACTATCTCTTCTCAGTGCAGGTTTGTCTTCTTATAGGAACTGTTTCTCTGACATGATATTCTGGGGCTGATCCTTTAGGCTGGGCTGAAGCAACCAGCTGCAGATCTGAAGTACCCATTTTGTGACTGGCTTTTATGTGCTATCTCTTCAGCCCTTTCTTATTGTTGAGGAGATGGCTTATTCTCCCAAGACCCTATGCTTAAAGTGCACTCTTCTTTTAAGAAGTTCTCTGGAACATGGAATGCTGCCAGCCTAGTACACCTGAGTCCAGTGTTCCCCATAAGCTGTGCACTTGGGCAGCCATGCAGGAGAGATTCAAATACTGCCCATCTGATTAGCAGAGCACCTACACCTGTCAGCATGAGTTTCTAGCAGCGGTGCATATCTATACATGCACACAACAAAATTGATTCCACACAGGGATTGAAAAAAATAGAGCAAACATTGCCTGAGTCCCAGAGTAAAGAAAGGAAAGAGCTCCATGGATTGATGGAAAAAGTCAGCATTATGTATTACCTACTAGTCCTATGATCTGTGCTGCCTGCCTCTTGGTTTATGGATTGACATTAAGATGTTGGGATTGACCTATAAAGCTCTAAATGGCTTGGGACCTTTCTATGTACCAGACCCCTGTCTACCTAGGGGCACATCTACACTTTGACGTGCTGGTGGTCCATCTCCTGGATTTTGACTTAGCACAGCCTCACTAGGTGTGCTGTCGTGAGGAGTAAGAGAAATTGATGGAAGAGTTTCTCCTGTGGACCTCCCACTGTGGGGCCGGCAGGAAAAATCGATTTCCTATATGTTGACACCAGCCACGCAATTCACACAGCTGGAGTTGCGTATCTTGCATCGATTTTTTGCCATGGTGTAGACCTGGCCAAAGACCACATTTCTCCCTGTGACTTACTGCCATGGTTGCAGTCAGCAGTGATGCCTGAACTAGAGCTGTGTTGCTGTGCAAGATAGAAGGGGCTGCTGGTGAGATGGTGTCTGACATGGCCCTGAGAATAAGAGTTCAAAAACCCATGTCATGAGTCTGAGAGCCTGGGTCAGCTGGCTTGGTTGTCATGGGGCTCGGACGGGGGGATTAAAAATAGCAGTGTAGGTGTTTGGGCTTTGGCTGGTTCCTGGTCTCTGAACCCTCCCACCCTGTAGGATGCCAGAGCCCAGTCTCCAGCCTAAGCCCAAACATCTACATTGCAATTTTAAAGCCCCACAGCTCGAATCCTGGGAACGTGAGTCTGCTGACTCAGGCCAGCTGGACTCTTTTATTGCAGTGTAGACAACCTAAGATTTTGGAGCTTCTTTTCCCCTTTGGTTTTCAATTGTCCGAGTTTGTTGACCTCCAGGTTGCACCATTTTTTCTCCCTTACCACACAGAGATAAGTGGTGGACAAGACTCAGTTATATTTGTTATTGTTGAGGTTTCTTGATTTTGGTGTAACTGCGGGGTCTGTTTATTCGTATATTTACAAGAGATTACGATTAGGGCCCTTCCAGATTCACAGCAGTGAAAAATGATTCACAGACCCTAAAATCTAATCTTCCCCATGGAATCTGGCTGTCATAGGTGAGATTTAGTTTCAGAACGGGACAGCTGAAGAGGAGCACCTACTGGTCAGGAACCCAGCTTTATAGGCAACACTGTCATCATCAGCAGTGGTTTACTTGTGTGCTGCTGGGGGAGGTGGCACTGCTTTCATGGCTGGGTGCCCAGACAGCAGCTGCCTAGGTCTGAAGGCAGTGGCATAAAAAGGTGACAATACAGCAACCCCCCTATAATAGTCTCGTGTCTGCCTTCTCCCTGTGACCCCATTTTGGGTTGGGAGTGGGAACCCCTGCAGGTACCATACCTTGAAATTTCAGATTTAACTATCTGAAGCCACAAAATCATTTATTTTTGAAATCCTGTGACCATCAAATTGACCAACATGGACTATGAATTTGGTGGATCCCTAGTTATGATGGGCATCTTTTGTGGGACTATAGTAAAAATCTTAAATTAATGAAATAAAATCGTCTGATTTCCAAACTCCCTTCAGGGTTTCTCCCTCTGCCAGGGACATTGACCCCCAAATGCAAATAGCATTTTGACAGAGGTTTTTAGAACTATAGAAATACTAGCATACAAATAGGACTTTTGTACTTGTCAATATGTGGCTGAGGATAAATATTACCAGAAACATGGCAAGGAATCCAGGAAAATCTTTTGTCTTTCAATAGCTGGCAGCCCCCTCACCCTTCAAAAACCCACAACTCCTTGACAACTCTATATTTTAAAGAGGTGTTTTAGGATGTCTAAATTTCTGGTTGTTACAATGAGTGTTAAATTTTGATCAGGGGAAATTCCACAGTCCCCATGTCACTGCTTTGCGTGCTCTGAGAATTGCCTTTTCTGTGGTCTCGTTCCTGCTTCAACATAAAGAATGAAAGATGCCAGTCTCTTTTACTCCATCACGCCATTTTTGGAGCTAAGAGGAAATGGATGGTAAGGTGCCTGTGTGGGGGAGACACAAGCTGCTGTTTGATTGCAAAGACCCAGCTAGAGGAGGGAAACAAAAGACATTTTCATACTAGCGGAGATATGAACAGTCACCACAACTGTACTGGAAAATTAGTTGGAAGAAGACAGGAGGAAGCTAGGATCCCACTTATCTTTCACCAGAAGTTTCTGTGTAGTAGGCTCCCTTTAAATGGGAGCCCTTCTGTGTCATTTGGTAGTCTGAAAGCATTTCCCGGGGCATTCTTTAGGAATGCTGGGGTGTTAAGCTTTCCAACAAACCCAGAAGCCCTGACTTATGAATATAGTTTAAAGACTTATTTCAGACATTCCAATGTTAAAATAAACTTCTAACTCCTGTGATTTTGTTCTGCATTTTTAAAGTGAAATGTTTCCCGTTTGTTTTAGTTTTAACTGGAGCTGTCTGAAAACTCTGCAGGATGATCTTTCTTGAATGTTGATTGTGGTAGCCTCCAAAGGCCTCCCACAGGAGTGGGGCAGGCCATACCAGGTTCTGTAGCATTCAGGCAGAGGCAGTTCCTGGTGCATAGTTCCTGTTCTGTAGCATTCACTGTTTCAGTTATAGATCCCTAGTCTGTACCTGGCTGAAGACAGGAAATCTGTGCGAGACGCTTTTTTTCCACAGAGCAGCCAGCTGGGGATGGGGAGGACTCATTCATCTCGAGCCCGTTTATAGTCCTGGCAGAGCATCTTCATTGAGCATAAGTGAATCCAATTATTGTACAGCTTGAACCTTTCTAGTCCAGCACCCTCAAGACCTGACTGGTGCCAGATGAGAGAATTTGCCAGACAACAGGAGGTCAATGATTTCTACCACATTACCAACCCTGCCCCTGCTTATTGGGCTCTTAGAAGACATTTAGGGGTATATTATAGCTAAATAACAGCACAGAACGCTGACAGCCGGGACCGGTAGCTATAAACAAACTTTATGGAACCACGGGAAACTTGGCCATTCTTACAGTAAGGCTACGTCTACACGTGCAGCCAACATCGAAATAGCTTATTTCGATGTTGCGACATCGAAATAGTCTATTTCGATGAATAACGTCTACACATCCTCCAGGGCCAGCAACGTCGATGTTCAACTTCGACGTTGCTCAGCCCAACATCGAAATAGGCGCAGCGAGGGAACGTCTACACGTCAAAGTAGCACACATCGAAATAGGGATGCCAGGCACAGCTGCAGACAGGGTCACAGGGCGGACTCAACAGCCAGCCGCTCCCTTAAAGGGCCCCTCCCAGACACAGTTGCACTAAACAACACAAGATCCACAGAGCTGACAACTGGTTGCAGACCCTGTGCCTGCAGCATAGATCCCCAGCTGCCGCAGAAGCAGCCAGAAGCCCTGGGCTAAGGGCTGCTGCCCACGGTGACCATAGAGCCCCGCAGGGGCTGGAGAGAGAGCATCTCTCAACCCCCCAGCTGATGGCCACCATGGAGGACCCGGCAATTTCGACGTTGCGGGACGCGGATCATCTACACGGTCCCTACTTCAATGTTGAACGTCGAAGTAGGGCGCTATTCCGATCTCCTCATGAGGTTAGCGACTTCGACGTCTTGCCGCCTAACGTCGAAGTTAACTTCGAAATAGCGCCCGACGCGTGTAGCCGCGACGGGCGCTATTTCGAAGTTAGTGCCACTACTTCGAAGTAGCGTGCACGTGTAGACACAGCTTAAGTGAACATCCAGCTAACTAAAATCACGCTGGATTATGGATGAGATGAGAGTTCCAAATTAGAAGGGTTCAACCTATATTATGGAAAACATACATTAGATTTTCTTCACTAATACTTTGAGCTTTAGAAACATGAGTTCAGTTACATGAGAAGAGCAAACCAACTCATTTGAAACTATTGCATGTATCTCAGCAGTTGTGCAAATTTCAACAAGCTAAGAATGGGGAAAAATTCCTTTGAGAGTTCAACCCCCTATGTTTATGCTGTTGTCAGGCATTTTCTATTTATCCTTATGAACTATGCAAGTAACTAGGGAGCATCTGGTAAGTGAATAATTCTATTTTTCAGACATCTTTAAAAATTCTCCTAACAGTCATAAAATTTGCAGTTGTCCAACCTAAAGTTCCTTTTGAACACTGTAAAAAATAATTAGTACTGGTCAAAAATTAGAATGTCCACCCCGTTGAGCAATTCTGATATTTTTAAATTTAGTTTTGTCGTGAACAGTGATAAAAAGATGAAATAATAAAGTTTTTCAGAGAAGAAAGTTTTGCAAATTGACTCTATATTTCTGGCTGAAGCAAAATATTGCATGCTGGTTTGCTCAACTGAATCAAAATATTTCACTGGGACATGGTTTTCATTAATATTCATTTGCCTGAGTTGCTGCAGTGCTTCCTGGGATTTGTAATCTAAGTACCTCATACTCCCATTCTTTTCTATTGGGTGAGCTCCCCAGCCAGACTATATCTTCTCTGGTGTGACTGTCATGATGTACCACTTATCGGAGGGGTAGCTGTGTTAGTCTGGATCTGTAACAGCAACGAAGGGTCCTGTGGCACCTTATAGACTAACAGAAAAGTTTTGAGCATGAGCTTTTGTGAGCACAGACTCACTTCATCAGATGCTGGTCTTGGAAATCTGCAGGGCCAGGTATAAATAAGCCAGAGCAAGGGTGGGGATAACAAGGTTAGCTCAGTCAGCAAGGGAGAGGCTTACTACCAGCAGTTGATCTGGAGGTGTGAACGCCAAGGGAGGGGAAGCTGCTTCTGTATTTAGCCAGCCATTCGCAGTCTTTGTTTAAGCCAGAGCTGAGGGCATCGAATTTGCAGATGAATTGTAGCTCAGAAATTTCTCTTTGGAGTCTGGTCCTGAAATTTCTTTGCTGTAGGATAGCTACTTTTAAGTATCCCAGGCCACACAGTAGCAGACTTAAAAGTAGCTATCCTACAGCAAAGAAATTTCAGGACCAGACTCCAAAGAGAAATTTCTGAGCTACAACTCATCTGCAAATTCGATGCCCTCAGCTCTGGCTTAAACAAAGACTGCGAATGGCTGGCTAAATACAGAAGCAGCTTCCCCTCCCTTGGCGTTCACACCTCCAGATCAACTGCTGGTAGTAAGCCTCACCCTGGCTGACTGAGCTAACCTTGTTATCCCCACCCTTGCTTTGGCTTATTTATACCTGGCCCTGCAGATTTCCAAGACCAGAATCTAATGAAGTGAGTCTGTGCTCACGAAAGCTCATGCTCAAAACTTTTCTGTTAGTCTATAAGGTGCCACAGGACCCTTCGATGATGTACCACTGTGGTCCAACCAGGGATGGAAATTGTGATAGCACATGAGTGATCTAGTACTAGAATGGCACATAGAAAAATCAAGCATGAGGTATTCACACGACAGCTCCCAGGAGGTGCCATGACAGATTTGGTAAATATAGATGAGTGTTCACTGACCTAAAAAATCAAAAAACAAACACAGCACTCTGATTTGGTTCAATAAGTTGAAATACTTCTGTTTGGGTTGCCCAAATATAAAACAAAATATTTTGTTTAGGGTTTCCCAATGGAAAATTTAAAGAATTGAATGAAATTGAAATTTTCCCATGGAAACTGCTGCAAAAGAATTTCATTGGAAAAGTCCCACCACTTTGAATACAACAGTGTGTTGATAGGCACCAGAAAGAAATCTACATCACAAAGAAATCCTTAATGTACAGTTTTTGTGTCACAGAGTGAAAGCACCCCAGTAACCTGCTCATGGCCAGATGTGGTGTTTTTGTCCACCCACCTTCAGTTTCCATAGTGTCTTCCTGGGCACGAAAGTGACCTAGCCTGCTGGCCCAATCCCGCAAGAGAGTCTTGTCTCTCCCAGTGCCTGTCAATCTTTCACTTAAAGTCCAACAGAAAATAGCAAAACCACTGTATCTTCAGCTCATCTTGGCTGAGCTGCTAATCTCCTTCTTTGCTGGGTAGCCTCAGCTTCAATAAATTGTCCCCAAACCAACCTTAGTTCCTATGTTTGAACCTTGCTACACAAGAACTGGCACACTGTCCTGTGACCCAAGGCTTTCAGGCAGGCTCTAATCCCTGACCAGATCCTGTTTCTTTGCAGGCTTCTTGCCCACTGCAGGTTAGCCTGTCTGTTTTACTTCACTCACCTCTCTGCCATGGTTCTGCACCATTTCTTCTTAAGCCCAGCCTGCACAGGTGCATTGGGGTAGGCAAACTTAACAGGACTGACTGTCCCAAGACATACCTTATTAATTTGCTTGTTAGTTCCAAAATATATTTATATATATTTTACAGCAACATACTTGTTTTTGTTTCTCTTATCAATCTTCATGGGGAATCCATTTCCTGGTCAAATCAAGATACATCAAATAAAACTGAGATATACCAGGAAACAGTTTTTCAATTCTGTTTGGCAGGGATATTAAATGTAACATTCACAAAACTGACTTTCATTGTGTTTGATTAACATTAGAACTAGTTAAATGGCACTACCAATTATTCAGTAATACACATGGTGAGTTCACTTTTCTAGCAGTTGTTTGAGGTCAAATTATTCAGTTTTCCAAAAGGAGTGGGATGACTGAGAGTTTATTCATGAAAATGTTTCCAAATCCTGGAAATGTCAACAGCATTGGCACAGGCCATTTGTTTTAAAAAGAAAATCACAGAAGTTGTGAATTACGTGGTACTCTTTATTCTTCTGTTTTAAGAGCATCAGTCATCCAACCAGGGAGCAGAAACTATACCATGTGATTTAGGAGACCTGTCTTGCAGCATGACTAACAAATGCCAAAGGGAACTATTTGGAAACAATCCATAGCCTGAAAATTGTTTGCATAAACTATTTGATTAATTTTTATGAATAGAAAATAAATGCATAGAAATCAGGCTCAACTTGCTGTCATAAAATCATGCTGCATTCACAGTCAATATTATTTTAAATAAAATCTTTGACTAGCTCTTCCTACTATGAGCACATTCACATAACACATGGAGCATTTTTCTTGTCTCTGTCTCAGATTCAAAACCGCAAATTTTTCAAATCTGTTGTTAAAAAATGTTGCCTTTTTTCTCTCTTACTCAATTCTCCTGTAAGGCTCTGCTTGTGCAATTGATAGCATGTGGCCAGATTTTTGTCCATGTGTTAGAGCCCCGTTGTGTTTAGAGGACTCTGTGCATTCAGAAGTCTGCCCACATTCTGTGAATTTCACATACAGGTTCTGAAATTGTAAAGCTCTGGAATGGATCACTGAGCCCAGTTCTACTTCCATTGTGGTCGATTGATTTCAATGGGAGTGGGATTAGGGTCATTGTCTGCTAGCATAAATGTGAACGAACTGTCTGGAGTAATTTACTGTAGGAAGGAAATGGTGATCTGCTGTAGGGAAGAAGCCATGGAAATTATTCTCTTGGGACCTGCAGGCTTAATTTTACATATGAGAAAGCACACGCTTGTAGGATTTTATCCTATTTTCCTTCACGCTAAACGTTCAATATCTTCCCAGATATGAAATGTCTCTGTACCTTCAGCCAGCAGAAAGGCTTTAATGATATTTAATTAAACAAAGAAAGAAAAAAATAGTAGATAAAGAGAGCTGTCATTTCATACAACTATTAAAGAAATTGGTAGATTGAAAAGAGCTGGAAATTAAATATAGCAAAATAGCCGTATGAATCTGATTTTCATTTTCCATTTCAAGTTTGCAAAGCAGAAACGAGGAGTTAATTATCAAATTAATTTTTATGAAGTTGGCTAATGTGTAAATGACACCAGTTATTTTAAAATGATAGCAACATGTTGAATAATACATTTTTAAAAATGATGCTGAATATTTGGCTAAAAATATTCAGCTGGGTCTCTTTTTTTCCATGGGTAAATGTAAAGTCTGTGATCTTTGTTCAACAGAATGATCAAGAAGTGAGGCTTGGGCCCAAGTTAAGTTACCATGAACAGCAAAATCCAATAGGAATAGAAGTAATTTATTCACTAAACTCAGATAATCCCTTTGGAATTTTTCTTAGTCTGATAGAACTTTCACCTTCAAAATATCTGACACAAACACCACTAGTGTGTAGCATTATAATGAAATTAAAAAAATCAAGACGGTTAAGATACAAATTTACAAAAACTAGCAGCTTCACAATTAAGGTTAACTCTCCATCTTTGGATTCTGATTCTGCAAAGACTTATGCACATACTTTATTTCATGCATTTACTTTCTGCTGTGCCTGATATCCTGAAGCCAATTGCAAAACTCCCACTGAAGTTAGTAAAACTAAACTTTAACCCTTTGAGTAGTACCATTAAAGTCAATAGGACTACTCCCATTCTGTAAAGTTAAATGTGTGCATAAATGTTTGAAGAATCAGGGCTTTATTTTGTGCTATTGGAAGAATGAGATAAAATGAAATATAGAAGACATAGCAGCAGGACAAATAACTAGCAGTCCTATAGCACCTTACAGACTAACAAATGTATGTGTTAGGTAATGAGCTTTTGTGGGTGAAACCCAGAGGAGAGGGAACTTGAGTGTCAAATACTTTAATGCTGAACTTCCTGGATTTGACAGGTTGATATAATCAGTACAACTAAATGTTATGTGTTTGTTAAGCACTGACACGGTGGTTAGTACTATAGAAGACAGCAAATGAAGAGAGAACCCGCCACAAAGACATTAGCGTTTCTCAGCATGGCAGACCACAGAGATGGATATACTAGGAAGAAGATGATAAATATAATTTAAATAGCTTAAGTTGTATTACTAACTAACTTCTCCAAGCAAACAAAGTAGTTCTGAGTCATCAAGAGAGCTGTGAATGGAGAGAAGGCTCCAGCTTTGTGGAAGGCCCTCCTAAGTCCAACCCATATATTCAGAAAAGCCTGGAAGAACCCATGATACTGGCTGGATGAAAAATAACTGAACAGGGTATCATGGCTAATAGTTGCAGAATGCAGGTAATGGGGGAATGATTCAGAAAGCGGCAACGTTTAAGATGAAGCTGAGGCAGACTTAAATTGTCTTCTCATACGAGGAAGGAACTTTTTGGTATCCAGGGCACTTGTTTTAGAAAGACAGGCCTTTCATGTAACATTATGAAACATTTATGGCTAATTTTTACACAGGGTATGTGCAGGGGGATTCCATTTACCTCTTGAGGAGAGTTGCCTTGATCTTGAAAATTATCTACTGTCTTCATTTTCCCTTCCTTAATGCTTTCATTTAAACACATTGTTTAAAAAGAAATCATGTGAGAACTACCTACTTGTTCTCCCATTTATTATGCTCCTTCTGACTATACCACATGCCTAAGTTGTCTCAACTTACTTTTTAATAGCATTCAACGATGAGTGCACATTATGGTTACGTGAGCTGAAAAGTTTTGATTTAAAAACAAAATTCAAAGATTTCTACAACAGGAAATCTGCTCCATTGACTTTACTGGATGTTGGATCATAAGATTTTAAGGCCAAAAGGGATCATTGTGATCATCCAGTCTGCTTCCTGCATAGCACAGATCATAGAATCACACCCAGTAATCTCTGCATGAGGCCCATAGATTCTGTTTGAACTACAGCATCTCTTTAGAAATGCGTCCAGTCTTGATTGAAAAATTCAAGTTGACAGAGAATCTACCACATCCCTTGGTAAATTGTTCCAATGGTTAATTACCCCCACTCGTAAAAATGTGCACCTTATTTCTAGTCTGCCTTTTTCCAGTTTCTTCTTCTAGCCATTGGAATTTGTTGCACCTTTTGCTGCTCAGTTAAAGAGCTGTACACTATCAGAAATCTCATCTCTCTATGGTGCTTGTAGACGAAGATCATGTCACCTCTCTATCCTTCTCTTGGATAAACTAAACAGACTGAGGTATTTAAGAAGAGAGTGAAAATGCCTGAGCTTTTAATAGAGAATTAGATTTGGATTTATGTTTCATAGTATGTATTGAAAGGTATTTGCTTCTTGGCTAATAGCAGCAGCAGATCAGCTTTAACTAAGCCGTAAGTGCTAAGCTTCATCAAAATGGAAATTTATACCCTGGTCATGAGACATATGCTGGGCTGCAGAAGCTGAGCTCTTACAATAGCCACTCTGACTTCTTAAAAATAGAAATAAGCATGAAATGATGTTAATGTACCCAATATAATTATGATAAAATATAGGATTATTTTTCAATCTCGTACTAAAGAATTCCAATTTACTCCTATAAAAGCAGTCCTGCAACTTCTTAATTTTGCTTCTGCAGTTACGAACATTTTAGAATTTATAAGATAATTTAATTATGAACAACTCCAAATATTACACACGGCTCATAGAGCTGGAAGAGACCTCAGGAGGTCATCAAGTCCAATCACCTGCCCTCTTGGCAGGCCCAAGCTCCATCCCTTTTTTTTCAGAAAGAATGCATTTGTCCCAGATCCCTAAACAGTCCTCAAGGATTGAGCTCACAGCCCTGGGTTTAATAGGCTAATGCTCAAACCACTGAGCTATATTTCACATGACCTGCTGTTGCTCATGTACTTGTGGCCTATTATGGCATTTGGAAATAATGTACAATTTTTATATGAAATCTTGATTTTCTAAGTGTGTTTTAATGGTTGTACTGAAGCTGATGAAAACAATGAAATTCACAGTAATTCTGACACTCCATCTTTAAAGGACTTCAGATGTATTAATTAGGCACCATGCTTTCCATGATGAGGGCCTTGGTGGTTAGTCACTGGGAGGATTATGGCCTTCCCTCTCAGAGCCCAGATTTTGTTCAAAGGGCTGTCAATTTAATCAAAATATTTCCATCTTGTAATGTGAGTCCATTTAATATTATAATCATGAACACAACCAATTGGTAACACCCTCCCCCCCAAGCCATGATTAATGAATCTTCTTTCAGAACAGAACAGATCTTTTGGGTGTGTAAAAGAAAACCAGTCTTTTTGCCTTCACTTCATCCCAGCAGCTGTATATGTCTCGGTGGGAAGAGTTAAAGGATTTAAGAAATCTTACCTGACTTTCCTTTAAATGGGTTTAAGGACACTACAGGGTTGTTTTTGTACACAGCTTAAATGTATGGGACAATAAGCGTAGGACTTTATGGAAACTGAATGCTTGCCTAACTGGCCAGATTTCTGAATTTTCCTCTGCTAGAGCTTATTATATGCATATTGGTTAAATGCATCTCTTTCCCTTTGAATGTTTGACCCAGAATGTTTTCCTGATTGCCATATATTAAGAGACCTAAAAGAATGTACTTTATGGGAAAAAATTGCCTTTTGTACTCTGAGATTAAACTACAGAAGGGGAATAGAGAGGATGGCATGTCTAGAAATGAAGAAATAAGTTGAGTTAATTAAGATAGCTCCCACTGCCTCCCTTCATGCCAGTTATGCGTTTGAAACACTTGAGGTGGTTTCACTATGAATTTATGAGGTTAGGATGCAGCTGGGATGCTGAGACTGTGGGTTGGGTGGTATGCGTACAATGTGTTTGATCAGTTTCCCTCGCTTGCATTAGACAGAGATGGCATAAAACAAATGTGGCAGATATAGGGAAAAGAGATGACCAGGTTCCTGTCGGTTAAGTCTGAACTGATTTGGATTTTGGAGAATAATTTTCCTGTTCAAATATTATTTGCTTCAAAGATTTCAGTGAGGAGATTTCTGGCCTGTGTAAATGACACAGGAATAATTTCAGTGCATCCAAAATCAGGCTTAAACTTGACAGTTTATTGCTTGAGATGAGGCACTGTGCTTCTCTGAGAGCGTTCTGGGCTTTAAAATGCAGGTGAGTGCACCAAGCCTTCCACGCTCATGCCAGTGGTATTTTATGCTAAGGCTAATAATTATTCTTCAGCTTTTGTCATATTTTTGATTTCTGGCTGAGAAAATCTGCCTATCCGTAATACACGTGACATTAGCATTTAGCATTACAGACTTTAGCTGCATAAATACGGTCACAGAACTTTGATCTGATAGCACTGTGCATGAGAAAGAACCCAGTAATAAGTAAACGGAGATAAATAATCAATTTCAACAGCACTCCATTAAACCCTAGGCTGCCATTGTAGTTACAACAAATAGATAAGTCTCCCCTTCAGCACAATTCATAGATATTAGCTCCCTTATAAATACCCTATGTCTTATAAGACTGAATCCTTTACATTGTCCCAAAGTACATTAAAATCATTCTTTCTTCTCTTTCCCTTGAAGTCTCATTCTGATAGTTTGATTCCAGATCTATCATGGAGGGATTTCTTTTTGTAAAGGACCATGGACAAACTTGGCACCACATTCAAATGTAAAACCACATTAAAAATAACAGATGTAAGATGTTTTCCAGTATTTGAAAGCTCTCCTGCCATTTAATTTCTGTGCCATTCACATGACACTTCAATTCATTTTCATTCAATAAATATGTGATCAAAACTGATTAAAGAAATCAAAGAAGTTCTGTTTTGTTTGGTGGATTATGTGCCCTGACCAGACGCTATACAATGAAAACTTGTTCTTGATTAAATGGGGAGACATTCTAATTTTGTCTCGTGAACTGCTCTTGTGTGTCCTGTCTCATCCTGGAAATAATATGTTTTGAAAGGGTGAGCTCCACTAAGGTTTCTATGGAGATAACAATATCTTTAACCCTAAGGAAAAAATAAGCTATCAAAGCTAGAAGGCTCCAAAAGTGTTTTGTTTGCAGGAGAACAGATAATGCAGTATTGCTAGCTGCCTACCCTCTTATTTATTTTTTTAAAATATCACTTCACTCTAGCTCTGATTCAGCAATGTTCTTAAGCATCTTGCTTACCTTATTACACCACTGTCTCCAGATCTGAAGAAGTGGGTCTGCCCCGTGAAAGCTCATCGCCTAATAAATTATTTTGTTAGTCTTCAAAGTGCTACATAACTGCTTTTTTGTTTTGTTAGGATACAGATGAACACAGCTACCTCTTTGTTACTATTCTTATTTAGGGAACAGTTCAAGACACCTGCTGACTTAGGGGGACAGTATATGGTAACTGAGATCAGTGTGAGTATTAAATTGTTGGTATTGCTAGTGTAGGAGATTTTTGAAACAAAACTTCTGGAGTTCTATGATGAAAGCAAAATACTTTGAGTTGCACATAAACCTTTCATTGACTGGGTCTCCATGAACAGGTGATGCACTAGGTATCTCAGCTGAGAGCTAGATAAGGCAAGCGTTCATTCCATCCTATTTTCTGTGGATTACTTGTGGTTAGTTAACCAAGTGCTGGTAGTACATGAGGAGCTAAATTTTCTGAGCCCAAGCAGAAAGAGAAGTAACAGAATACCAGTGGATTCAGTGGGGGGGAAATTGACCAATTCGTGCCCTCTGTCCTTGGGGTACACAAGGCTTGCTGGTTAATCCTTTTATTTATTGGGATGGCATGGGGGGCAGTCATCAGTCTCCTGAAGACAGGAGAGTACAAGAGCACCACCAATTCCCTCTTATTGGTCCAGAAGATGGTATCAATCGTAGGGTAAAGCAGGATAGGATTTCCTCTCAAAGCAAGTGAGACTCATCTGTTTTGCAGGTTTCATTTGAGTTAATATATTCACTTCAGCCTGAATTGCTATGTGTTAAAACCATGCATGCTGAACTCACTGAAACCCTCTGAACAAAACCCAACAGGTGTCTGACAGCTCCATGTGGCCTTCAAAACACCTCGAGCTGAACAAAAAGGGAAAGAAGAAAACATTGGGTAAGTAGTCATATGTCCTTCTCACCTTTCTGGAATAGGTTTAATTGAAGTTGAAGCCTGAAAACATTGCTTACAGCTCTACTGCTGATCTGTGTTAGACTATTAGGGCTATACTTTCATGCTGCTGATGGGTTTTCTGATATACACTATTGGAGTGGTGGAGCCACAACCAATGGCAGAAAAAACACCTGAAACTAAAAGTAAATTACTGCCCTGAATGCCAAAACAATAGATGTTTACTTTTAAAATCTTCTTGAAGGGAATCTAGGAACAGAAACATCAGGGTGGTTGAAATGCCTGAAAATAAAGAGCTCGCAATTTTGTTATTCCCTTTGTTTTGAACAGAAGCAGTAAAGATGATCCCTTAGGGTGTGAAAATTGTCCAATCTACATGAATGGGTGGGGTATGAAGTCTTGTTGCCTACAGAGTAGTCATGGAGAAATATTTGTGAGAGGTGGCATACCCTGTGTGACTGCATGTATTGCAGGAGCCCAAAACTTGGCTCCACTTGATGCAAAATTGTTTTGGTGAATTTGAAATGCTGCCCTGAGGCTGGTGGACTTTGAAGGGCATGATTTATGGCATTTCAGAATAAGGATTTTAAGTATAGTACACAGTTCAGCGTACAATAGGGAGGGTGATGGAGAATGTGTCGTTGGAACAGGAAACTGAGAATCCAGACTTTTGGTTTCTCCCAGTGTACTGCTCACTTTGTGATATTGGATAGGTGACTCAGAATTGCAGTTGATCATATGTAATAACTAAAGTGCCCAGCGGCCCTGATCAGAACGGGAGCAGCAATGTGCTCAGTGCTGAGCAAATGGCAAAGAAGACAGTGTAACTGGTTGAGCTAGTCTGAAAGTTTAAAATTTTTAAGTTTGGTTGGAATTCTCTGTCAAAATCTTAACTGAGAAAAGGGGAATAACATTTCATGAAAATTGTAATGCCTTTTTCTCCTTTTCCTCCCACCAGTTCTAATACATAGAACCAAAGACAGTGTAGAAAATAATTGAGTGAGGACTAAAGGGAGAAGAGTAACAGTAAAAGGCACATCTGAGATTTTACCTATGTGCTACAGGGCGTGACAGTTCTCCTTCCCCCATGTTTTATGAAAATTGACTTATGAATATAAATAAGTATAACTTGAAGATGATTTAAACAAACTACTTCATGTAAGCTAACAGTTTGAAGGTTATAATCTGCTGAATTTGTCTGTCCTCTTTTGGTGCATGTGTCATTCTGGTATGTGAAGTTAGAAAGATGAAATGAAAGTCTGTTTGTAGTTTTAAATGTGTTGATAAGAGCCATTACTGGAGTCCCAGAACCTTTAAGACTAGATAAGCAACTCAGTGACTTGCTTATCCTATAAATCCTTTCAGGGCAAGGGTTTGCTCAGTGGCTTGAGTATTGGCCTCCTAAACAGAGGACTCTGAGGTCAATCCTTGAGGGGGCTATTTAGGGATGTTGGGCCAATAGCTTAAAAAAGGAAGGATCTGTGGCCCTGCCAAGAGGGTAGGGGACTGGGTTCAACAACCTCCTAAGGTCCCTTCCAGCTCTACAAGATATGCATCTCCATATTTAAAAAAAAAAAAAAAGTCTAGAAGATGGTTGATGCTAGAAAAACATGAGACTATGCCACCTAGTACTGAAATCCATTTTAAATCTGGTGTTATTCCATGGGAAGTGGGGATACCAAACAAAAGATACCTGCCATAGTGAGGCTATATAAGCAATGGGAAGCTATCAGCTCTTGGTCTTCAGATGGTTTTTGAAACTGCTTGGCACACTAAGGGCGGGTCTGCACTAGAAAAGAAATTCAGCCTAAGATACTCAACTCCAGCTATCAGAATTGTGCAGTTGGAGTCAATCTACCTTTGCTCAAATTTCTGGTGTGGCCTCAGCATGGGAGCTAACAGGACACACTCTCCTATCAACTTCCCTTACCTCTTGTGACAGCAGGGAGTACCACGGTCAACATGGGCATCCTCAGGCTTTAATTTGGCGCATTCCTACTAGGTGTTCTAATCAGAACCCAAAAGATCGACTGTGACAGCATTGGTCTTCCCCTTAGTTTGGACAAGCCCTAAGAGGAAACAAAAAACTTCGAAGGGCTGGAGACTCAAGTCAGAGTAAAAGATAATCTTTGACTTGAAACTTATGCCTGAAGTAAGAACAGCTGTTTAGGATAAGAATTTGTGCGTGACAAGCTTCTTAGTGAAGTTAGAAGTAGCTATGCATTTTCTATTCATTTTAATGTAGTAACTTTAGTTTCATCTGCCTGTTTTCACTTACAGCCATTTATGTCCTCCTGACAAGTATCAGAGGGGTAGCCATGTTAGCCTGTATCCACAAAAACAATGGGAAGTCCTGTGGCATCTTATAGACTAACATATTTTTTGGAGCATAAGTGTTCGTGGGCAAAGACCTACTTCATCAAATGCATCTGGCGAAGTGGGCCTTTGCCCATGGATGCTTATGCTCCAAAAATCCATTAGTCTATAAGGTGTCACAGGACATCTTGTTGTTAAATAGTACTGTTTGTACTTAGCAAACAAAAAGTATTTTTATTATTGGGACCAGTATAAATAATTGTGTGTGGGGAGCAAGTGTGGGTGGCAACCAATGTGCATATCTCTTTCATTAATAGAGGGCTTATTTAGATCAGCTAACAGATCAGTTAACAGAAACAATATCATGTGACACATCACAGAGCAAAATAGAAAATCCATCAATGCATTTCCCAAACCCCAAAATGCCCCCAGCCTTTGTTATCACTTATTTTGTTACAGATATGTAAAGCATTGTTGCTGAAAACAATGCTGATGCTGATCCATAATTGGAGCCAACCTGTGAGAAGTTAGCGAGTTTGTGGTGAGTTTTGTTTCATGGCTCAGGAGACTGACAAGTTGTTACAAAAGGGAAGCAGCCTACAGTACTTGATACAGGTTGATGATGTTCTAATGGGAGGCGGAAGAGACAGAGGTAGAACTAGATACTGCATTTTAGTGCAAGGAGGACGAAGGGGAAATGGGACAATAGAATGAGGGTAAAAGTGCAGCAAAGTGAGCAAAGCAGACTCATAGTCAAGTATTTGTAATCTGTTCTCCCTCTTCCATAAGTCCATCCCTTTGGTTGAGCTTCTCTTGTCATATTTACGTAGTCGTAGACTGTAAGCAATGTGCGGCAGAGACTGGTCTTATACTATAAGTCACTTAGCGTAGTTTTGGGTGTGTAACATATAATGAACGAATCTACAAACATAGTTCATCTTCTCTCCAGATGCTTTGGTCTTCTGAGGGAAGAGAAGCATAATATTGGCAAGCTTCACACACATCTCCTTTCTGAAGATGAATTCTTTCCTTCCCTCCCATGCCAAAGAGTGGGAGCTAGGGGCATTGACCGAGTGGGGCAGGTGTCATGTTAGTTTCAGGATTGAAAAAAATGTGTTTACTTGATTATGTACTGTGTATTTAAAACATTCATTACAAAGAATAATGGAGCTTTGCCTTAAGAAAATACCCTTCCGTGGTGAAGAAAGTTCGGTAAAACATCTTTCTGAAAACTGCAAAAGTTTTTTTTTATGGTAAGTTGAAAAACCTTTGCACCGAATGTGGAAAAAATACTATAGGGAAAAATGGAACATGAACAGGGAAAGCAAGACGTTATCATAATGCACAGACACAAGAAAGCTGAATTTAAGTTGCACATGGAGCCTAAATTCTGATATTGCCTAATTTCTGAGCACTCAAATTCGCAGCCTTAATATACAAAAACATCCTATGTTGAATGGTGTGTAGTATGTTATAGGCTTTACCTTAAGTGTTCATTGTGTCAAATTCTGCTGTCAGTCACACGGTGCAATTCTCATTGGCCTCTGAGTTTTGGTGGGAGATGTGGAAAGGGTGAGGGAAGCTGCCTGTTGGTCAAAAATGATTCAGTCAAAAGGCAAGGGCTAAACACAATCGATGCCATGAACAACAGTGCTTACTGTAATAATTCAGTTGTTGCTGAAGATTGTTTAGCAGCCCTGTTCCAACTGGCCACAAAAGTTACATTTACATAAGTACTAACACGTGACTTACGTGCTTATACCATGTAACCTATGTAAATACCGTTTCTCTGGCCAGGTACAGCAATAAAACTACAACCAATAAATAAATTTGTATATATTTTTAGTAACATGTATTTTATTTTATTTTATTTTATGTATCGAGTGTATTTCTATTGCAGTATCTGTTCATGGGTAAGCAGAATTTAGTCTCCAGAGGGATAAATCTGACATCTTCCTTGAACATGCAGTTCACTCAAAGGAAATAATGCTTATGTGTTCTCTGAGCTGTTCATCTCACCATAAAAAACAAAACCCTCATGGAGCTCAGTTAATTGAATGCCATACTGAAGTTTTTACTGTGGACGATAATGGAAGATCAGAAAATTATTTAGTAAAACAAATGATTGTAACAATCATTCATCCGCTATAGGGCCCAAGGATTCTGGTCAGAGATCAGGGCCCCATCTTAAGAAGGATGGACCAGCCAGATTTTTCAGATTATGGTCCTTCCTCAGAGAACTCACATTCAAGGATTTAGACAGCAAGCACCACATTAATAACCCATCAAATGGGCAATGTAACAGTGAAGTCAGATGCAAAGTGAGTATGCAGTTTTCATAGATTTTAAAATCTGAAGTGACCATTTTGATGATGTAATGTGGCCTCCTACAGAATACAGGTGATAAATATGAGATCATGAAAGGTAACTAATGAAATTCTGGCCAGCCTAGTCTAATATAACTTTATTTATATCTCACAATTCAAATGACAAAGTGGCAGAATGTACATCTGGTATAAATTATCTAATTTCCAGTTTGAGATGGGCCTCTATTGATCTGAATTATGCACTGGGTCACATATTGGGATATCTGCTCTTACTAGCTGCTTTTCCTGCATGACAGGGTCTGCCTCTGATGTCAGTGGGAGTCCTAAACATGTACATAGGACACAATATTAGATCTAAGATCTCTCATGCAGATCAGAGAGGAAAATTCTCTCTATTCCTACTGTGCCAGTTACCAAAAGGGCCTTCCTGCTTTTAGTTTTTTAGCTACTTTTTATGTCATGCTTCTAGGAATCATTCTTACTTTTAGAAATTTTTAGATATGATATTATTATTATGTTATAAATTGCAGGACAAATGACAACACCTAGTTATTTTAATTATTTTTGCAGCTGTTGTTGATTTTTTTCAACAGCCAGACCAAAATAACCAAAAATCTACCGTTGCTGTTTCCTTTCTTGGGTGATATATGTGAGACTTGACAAACAAGGGGTCATGGGTGAGTGTGGTGGCAGGTGCAGATTTTGTCTCCAGGATGTAGTGGACTAGAATGAAGGAAATGGACAGGAACTGGACAAAATAGCTTCTTGTATCTCCAAAATGTGTAGAAATTAGCTAAATGATTGCAAAGACGCTGGAGGCAGCTTGAACATGTGTGACAAGTGTGTACACTACAGGCCACCTTAGGTGACGATGAACTTGTCAACAGCAGAGTTTGAGAGTAAGGGAGCTGGAGAAGAGGTTAAGAATTATTTGTTTAACTGTGACATAGCTTTGTGAAAAAAACAGGCAAAAGTTAACATTTTCTTGAACAATTTTACCAGTCTTCCAAGTAAATAATTGATTTGTTTTCCAACATAAGGTGCTAAGCACTATTTTCTGTGATTTAATAAGTAGATACTTAGCCTGGTCCTGCTTGACTTCTACAGGCAACATTCCCATCAAAATGACTAATATTTTTGACTGGGTGGGAGTGCAGTCCAATTCAGTCCATTGCAAGGAAAATACCATGCCCCTTCCATGTTAAAGTTTTGCTATGCTCCCCTTACAGCATCTCCTGGCAATGATTAGAAGTAGGAGCATTGACTATTTATTTTTAAAGGAAAACTCCCCCCTCAATGATCTGCACCCTCTTGAAGTCAGCAGGAAGCACACCAGCTACTAAAGTGATTGTATGGTATGTAAAATCCTGATCCCTCTACCACTGGCCTGTGGGATAAGAGGAGAGAGTGAGAGATAAGACACAGCAACAGGAGAAAGAAGGTGTGTGCATGCATGAGGAGGGGAGGGGGGAGGGTTAGGAGTTTAAAAAAATTGGTAGAAATAGTGTTGAGCTCAGAGAAGGAGTACAGGACAAAGAAGACAGGAGTAACAGTCTGCTGTGCTTAGCCCCTAATCATGCTAGATGTTACCTTAAGAATATAAGAATGAGCACATTGCATTAGACCAAAGATCTGTCCAGCCTAGTATCCTGTTTCATGACAGCGTCCAATGCCAGGTACTTTACAGGGAATGAACAGAGCATATAATCATCTAGTGATCCATCCTCCGTTGTCCACTCCCAGCTGCTGACAGTCATAGGCTCGGGACACCCAAAGCATGGGTCGCATCTCTGACTGTCTTGACAAATAGCCAGTGATGGACATATCTTCCATGAACTTACCTAATTCTTTTTAAAACCCAGCTATTGACTGTGCACTGTGTGAAGTATTTCCTTTTCTTTCCTTATTATTTATACTGAGTTACCCCTGGTTCTTGTAATGCGAAGGAATGCGTAACGCTTCTTTATTCATTTTCTCTACACCATTTGTGATTTTATACAAATCTCTCATATTCCTCCTTAGCAGTCTCTTTTCCAAGCTGAAAAGTTCTTGTCCCTTTAGTTTCTCCTCATAAGGAAGCTGTTCCATATCCTTAGTCATTTGTGTTGCCCTTCTCAATTCTAATATCTTTTTTGAGAAGACCTGACCAAAAATTCATGCAGTATTCAAGGAGGGTTTTCTGCATGGCATGACAATATTTCCAGTCCTATTTATCCCTTTCTAAATGGTTTCTAACATTCTGTGGCTAGGTTCTGGCCCAGAGCCCCATGGAAGTCGAGGGGGTTCCAGTAAGCGTAGGATCCCTTCAGGAAAAAATAACTTGCAAGACTGATGTCTTAGAGGAGAGTAATTAAAATGTAAACACTAATAAGAGCTGAATAAATGAAGCAGGGACACAGAATAAAGGAAGACAGGGAGTATAAAGACACTGCAAGTTCTGTAAATCAGAGGGGAGCAAACTTTTTACATTGGACACCACTTTTCATCCCTGCAATTAGCAGGGCCCCCCAAACCTGTCTAATGTAATCCAAACTGATGGAAAATGTGGTCATGTTCATATGAAAATAAGCCTTTTTGGCATGTGTAAGGAAATGAGGGTATACAATGTAAAAACTTTGTTAATCGGTATATAAATGTGAATACACATAGATAAAAACAGTAACAGATTTCAACATTTTTAATGAGCTGGATGAGCCTGAGACCCAGCAGCCAATCGTGTTGCACCCCCTTTATAAAATTTCACACCCCAGGGGGGAGTCCGCCCCCTCACTTTGAGCACCCCTGCTATAAATAGAGAGCAGGGGAAGAGAAAAACAGTTAAGCAAGTGTTCTATCACACTCTTCCCATCCCGGTCACTTATTTGCTCTGTGCCTCAGTTTCCTCACATCTAGAGCAGGGTTCCCCCTAAATTATGTGACTGTGCAGCTGCCTCATAAACCTCATGCAGAGGCTCCGCGCTGGGAGCTGCCATGGCCAGGGGAAAGGTGTCTTCTCAAAGTTCTCCCCCTGCCTTAGCTGGAAGAGAGGTGCCCCTCAACCAGTCCAACCAAGCCTCACTAGAGCTGCCATGGCAGCAGAGACCACCTTTCACCTGACCCAGAGCTGCTGCAGTGAGAGAGGACTGTGGGGGTTGTCCTCTCTCTAAGGTGAGCCTGTCCCTAAAACACCACTCCCCAGTCCCATTTCAGATGCCACAGACTTCATCCCTGCACCTCAACCACCTGCCACAGCTCTGAGCCCCCTCCCATACACTAAACCCCTCATCCCCAGAGCTGCCCTCCTCCCTAGCCCAAAGCTCCTTCCCACTCCCAGAACCCCTCAACCCCTACCCTCCATAGACATCTATGTGGAATACGTTGCACCAATATGGTGGTCATGTGTCACGCATCTCTAAATGGGTGCATGTAACAAAATTAATTCCAAGCATGGACAAAAAATTAGAGGGAACACTGAACTAGAGTGGGATTAAAGTATCTGACATCTGTGAATATAATATTTGGATTCCTATTTATTAATGAAGACAGAGATGGAATCATCCTTGGGGAAAACCAAGCCAGAGAGAGGTTTATAATAGAAACCAATATACAGTATGGGGAGGGGAGGGAGAAGGGAAAAAGGACAGAAAACAATAAGAAATATGTAACCAATAGGAGATTAAATGACAAGTTAAAAAATCAAAGCTTTTACTTATTGCTAATGCTGATATAGCTATGGTTAGTATTTTCCCCCTATATATTGACAAAGATTCGAATCACTGACGAGTTAATCAGATCCTTTCCTCGAGTTCTTGGCCATCTTGAACTGTTTATCCGCCCAGATTTCCCACTTCCAAAGTGTGTGTCATAAGGTCTGTATGTTCTCCATCCGTTATGGAAACTCTCCAGAAAGCAGTGTCATGGTATTGCATGAAACATCCAGGTCCAGAACCATTACAGCAAATGTAATTACAGCCTGACTGTCTCGTGTTGTATAAGTGATGCGTGTGAGTACAGATGAATGTGGTACAGAGAGCTGTTTGTCTGGCAAATTCGTGATCCTTCATTTGTGTGAAATTATAAATTTGTGAAAGGGTTTGCAGTGGCAACAGCTGAAAATTTTCACAATCTCTTTCATCTTTGACATCACTGGAAAACACATGGCTTGTTTCTGTTGCAAAATCCTAATGGCGGCTGTCAGTCGTTTGAGACTTCTCTGTGGCTGGCTATTGATAAATCTTTCTTACCCTTCTTGCAGTATCTAATTTCGTTACCATCTCATATGAAGTTACATTTTGCAATCTGTTGAATGCGCTTTTTATTCATATTGAAGTGACTGGGTCTCAAATGTCACCAAATCACTGGAGAGTTTGACTGTACTAGGTAAGAAATTTGGATGAATTTTTGATTATACAGGTCCTACTGAATTCTGACCCAAGAAAACACAGGGCAGACCATGAAATCTGTTCTCTCTCTGAGAAATCTGGTTTTCTGCAAACCTTTACCCTAGACTACATAGATTTTACAGGGAGACCAGCATTCTCAAACTGGGGGTCTTGACCCAAAAGGGAGTTTCAGGGGAGCTGCAGGGTTATTTTAGGGGAGTTGCGGTACTGTCATCCTTACTTCTGCACTGCTACCTTCAGAGCTGGTTGACCAGTGAGTGTTCACTGCTGACTGAGGGCCTAGCTCTGGAGGAAGCAGCGCAGAGGCTACAACGTGCTCTGCCCCTGCCCTGCCTCCGGTTCACCCCTCACATTGCAACTACATCCCTCCCTGAAGCCTCCTCCCCTCTGGAACGATGCAACCCTCCAGCAGCAGGGGTCACCCCTTCTCACCCCTCCCCTCCTCACACTCACACCAGCAGCAGGAAGTAGAGCAACCCAGTCCCAACCTGCTCTGCTCCCCCAGCTCCCAGCCATGTCACTCAAGGGAGCAGAGCAAGCCGGGGCTGATTTGCACCATTTCCTGCTGCTGTGAGTGTGGGAGGCAGGGACAAGGGCAGAAGGGGTGGGGCCTCTGGAAGTCAGTCCTTAGCTCAGCTGTCCCAGCCCACAGAGCCACATGAAGCAACAGAGCAGCACTGCTGTGGTATTTCAAAGGGGCTTGGAGCTCTTTGAAACACCAGGACCCTGTGCAACTGCTCCCCCGCCCCACCCTCATCGGGCCTGATTCTGGGTGGTTAAAGATTGTATTTTATGCACATGTTGTCATGTGTTTGCATTGGAGGAGGCAGGCTGAAGAGGTGAAGCTTGCACCTGAAGTGGTCGGTGATTTGTGATGGTCCTTAATTTCTGTTAGAGTTTGTTCTAGTGTCAGGCTGCTCCCCGAGGACGTTCTGTTTTCCACACAGATGAGCTTACCATTGTCCCCAAGAAGCAAAGTCGTTGAGCATGGTTTTCACCCTGGGACTTAAGGCAATCTTTGAGGTATGCTGGGCGCAGGCCATTAAGCACTTTTAAGGGTTTATTTACGTAGACATTGTCAAGAAAATTAATGTGAATTATCAAAAGGGGGTGAATATAAAGTGGATCCACTACACTGCATTAAACCCATGAGTAAAATTTTCATTCAGATTTCAAGTGGCCTTAATTGAGTTTCTTAATTCACTTCCATAATGAACTGTACAGGAAACCCTTGAGATACACACAACCAAGATGCGCGTTTCTTGGGTTAACGTGACTGCCGCCCTGACAAGAGTGGGAAACTGCTCTTGTCAGGGATGGCACCCGGACTCTTGGCTGACAGGAGCGGTTTCCCAGTTATCGGAGCCATGGGGAGCTGGGAACAAGGTGGCCACCTGGCTTCCAGCTTCCCATCACCTGCAGAGCCAGGAAATTGAGCATGGCAGGAGCCTGGATTAGTTTCCTGGCGCCAAGGAACAAAGGGGAGCCAGGAGCCAGGCTACCTCTGGTTCCCAGCTCCCCTCCACTGACTGGAGCCAGGAAACTGACCAAGGCTGCTGCTACCCTGCTCAGTTTCTCAGGTCCCTTAAGTGTCAGGGAGATGACAACCAGGCTGTCCCCTGTAGCCAGACATGAACCCCCCATTTGGCCTTTTCTTCCTCTTCCCCCCACTGGGAAAGACAGAGAGAGAAATAAGCAGGGGAGACAGGCGGCCTTTGGTGTCCTGGGAACACAGGTGTGCTGTCTCGCCCAGCCTCTCTACTATACACAAAAACCAGACAGTGGATGGGCTAGCTAATGGCCGCCCTTCTGGCTGATCTCGGTAATTGACACGCCTTGATCACTTCCCCAGCCTTGATCACTTCCCCAGGAAGACTGGGGAAACCCCGCCCATCACCTCCAAAGGTGCCCAATTGTCCACAATTCACAGGTGCAAATTGAGCTTTTGCATCTTCCCTGGGAAACCTGGGGTTCAAAACATTCCTCCCAATTGGCCACTTGAGACCAGGAAGAAGCATACGTGACAAAAGGGGCTTGGCAGACCACCCCCCTTTGCGTTTCAATCACCTACACCTGCTGGCCAGGTCTGGAATTAACTCCCGAGACTGGGGATGCCTGGTTCATATCTACTTCTTCCCGAGGGACTGAGAGAATCTGGGTCACACTGGAGCTAGGAGGCAGGGGTAAGAATTACACCTGTATTAAACTTCCTTCCTATAGGAATTGAGGGAAAGACTCTGGTTCCACCAGGTCTAAGAGGCAGGGGTAAAAATCACACCTGCAACAGGCCTTTCTTGTGTACACATTACTTGTATTAGTTTAAGCTAGCTAGTTTGTCTAAAACTTTTCTTAAGTTAAATTGTGTTGTTTCCCCTTTAAGAACCATGAGTACTAACTTGTACTTTAATCATTTGTCTTAGTTAAATTGTTTCTATCTTTGTATAAATAAAAAGTAACTGTTAAGGCCTCTCTAAGTGTAATTTTCCTCTTGCTGCTGTACCCGAACTAAACGCAAACCAAAGAACCCAGCCTGCCCTGGCTGCTTAGCATAGCTGCTGGTGTAGCATCACCCGCCCCCCTCTTTTTGCCTCACCAGACCTTTAGCTGGCACCTGGGCATCGGCTCACACCCCTGGTTCCTGGTTCTCTGCCACTCTGGGCTGGTCAGTTTCCTGGCTCCTGTATACCCAGGGGAGGTGGGAACCAGGCAGCATCCTGGTTGCTATCTCCCATAGGCTTGCATGAAAATTTGCATTATCCGGGGGTTGCAAGAATGCAACCCCCACGTAACTCAAGGGTTAACTGTATCAAGGACACTTTATTTCTATATGTGTGTCCATGGCTGCATCTAAACTAGCAAGTTCTTTTGGAAAATCTGGCCTTTTTAGAAAGAGCACACGGTGCGTCTGCGCACAAAATGTGCTCTTTCGATCTGAAATTGAAAGAATGCAGCTCTTCTTCTGGAAGTCCTTTTCTGCTCCCGGATCAGGAAGAATGCGTTCTTTTGAAAGCTTCTTTTAAAAAAAATCACATGTAGGTGCTCTGCGGGCCCTTTGTTTTGGAAGAGCAGTCCTCATGACACCGGACTTTTTTGATCCCTAGCTCATTCTTTTGAAAGAACAGGGGCTGTGTGGATGCTCTCTATCAAAAGAGTGAATCCATCTTCCTATTTGATCTTCTGGAATAATTTCTTTTGAAAGATCACTGTATTGTAGACATAGCCTTTGTGCCACCAAACCAAAGTGAGAAAAGCATTTTTCCTAGAAAAAGTCTAACTGCAAAACTTCTGAGTCTGAACAGTGATTAAATATTTAATCTGAACTTTATCCCTATTGTACATAGCAAAATAATCCACATTTAGTACTGTGGGAATTCACCAGAAAAGTTGAATTAAAAAAATTAATCTCATTGAAAAGAAGACCAGGACATCCTATAAAAATGAGACAAAAATGCATCATGCCTTAGAGCAGTGCAATAATTTTGGACATGACAAATCATTAATTAGTTGAAAGTAATATTACAGCAGTAGGAGAATTTTTAAAATTTGCAATATTATTTTCTGTAGAAAGCAGCAATACTTCTGTAATGTCCAGTGGACCCAATTTCATAAAGATATGGACAAAATTGGGTGGCATAATCAAGGACAAAACCAGAGATGGTGGGTCAGATTCTTGATCCCTTTATTTGGAAATGCTAATTACAAAAATTGGAGGATTCACCTCTCTGGTTCATATTTGCCTCACCTCTGATTTCTCATCTTTAGTAGAGCTGAGGCATAACTCATTTTTTCTTTCACTGACAGTTGAAAATTTTGGTTTGGGCCAGACTGCATCTGAAAATTTTTGATGAAATGAAATTGTCAGTTTCTGAGCACTATTAAAAATCTTCAAGATTCACTAAACAATCAGAGCAAGTGGTGCTGCCCCCATCACCGCTAGCCTAGTCATGAGAGCACTCAGCTGGGATGTGGAAGAGTGGAACAGCTTCCCCCTCCCAGGTGAATGCCTTAAGCATCAGGACATTGGATATTCTGGCCTTTGTCTTTCTCAGACTCATCTGTTGAAGCTCTTCTATATTGTATAAGAAAGTGTTAAGTAGAATAGGGGGACTGGCACTGGTCTGTAGCCATTCTCTCTCTCTCCAAACTCATGGGCAACTTGAACAGGAGGGACTGAGAGATGCACCCACAATAGCCTAGCCAGGTACAAGGCACTTTTTGGGCAGCCTAGAAACTTGGGTTCCATACCCTGTCCCAGGGTGGAGATTTAAACCTGGGGCTCTTAGCTGAGTGCTCTAACCGCTGAGCCAAAAGTTATAATGGGGGGGTATAGCCAACCAGGCTCGGGTTCCCCAGAAACGAGGCTGCACCCAGAAGGTGAGTGCTATATTTGGTTTATTGAAAGCGTGTGACACCTGCGACGGGAGCCCCGGAGACGCTGCAGTCACCTGTGGGGGACGACCTGACGCGCCAGAGCTTCGCTCAGGAAGAGGCTCTGTAACAGGCCTCCTAACACTAGCTGATAAAACTCAACTCATTAACATAAGATTGCCTAAAATTGCCTATGCATTTCTTATCACTATCTCTTGTGACCTACTGCCAGCGTAGCCTTGAAGTTTTGGCAAGCGTGCTTTGCTTGCAGTTGTTGCCTTGGCAGGGTTAGTTGTTTTGCAGCTTTTCACCTTGCACAGACTGGTCTGTTCAGATTCTCCTGAGGATTCACAGAGGGGTCAGACTGCACTCTCGACCGTTACAATGTCTTCTCGCACCCTACACTCCTCCCCGCGACCCCTTTGTGAATTCCAAGGCTAGTAGGAATCAAGTGAGGTGGTTGATGCTCTTCTGGCAACACAGCGTGCACCTGTGGAACAGACTTGACAACAGCATATGAGAGCAGTAAAAGCCAAGTTTTGCAAAAGGATATAGTTCTGCAAGAGAGCAGGAGTAGCACTGACACCTATAAAGCATGTGTCCACGAGCTGTCCCATGGCCATACTGTGGGGCAGACAAAAGGCAGACGCGTTGATGGCAGTCTGTGCCAATGTTACCCATATGTTGGAGCTGTCACTGATAGGTGGGCCCCACTCTGAGGCCGTTGCTACAGCAGCCCAGAGGTACCCGTGACCCACCCCATTAAGGGGATCGGGGTTCGTACAGTAACAGGGGTGATGCCTGTGACCTGCTCAGTGTTCTGCAAAGCCCACACCACTGCTAGGACCTGCTTTTCCAGGGGGGTGCACCTGCTTTCGGCTCCACTGAGGGTTCGTGGCCGATAGGTTCTTTTTGCTGGGTTCCTACCTGCTGCCACAGACCTCAGGACGCCACGTTGCTGACGGCTGTTACCTCCAGTTCAAACGGTTGGCCCTGCAGCGGTGCAGTGAGGTGGGCGTGTGCCACCACCGCCTCTTTGCAGAGCTCAAAGGCTCGTTGGTGGTTCTCTGTCCAGTTCCACTGGGTGGCTTTGCGCACAAGCTCCTGTAAAGGGCGCATAAGAAAAGCAAAGTGCGGAATAAAAGCACACCAGAAACCGAGAAGGCCCAGAAGGGTTTGCAACTGCCGTTTAGATGAGGGTGTGGGGAACGCCTGGATGGTATGCCGCACTTTCGGCAGAATGCATTTGTTTGTGCCCATCCACAGTACACCCAAGTAGACCACACTAGTGGCTGGCGCCTGCACTTTCTTGGGGTTAATAGCCCACCCCCATTCCTGCAAACCTGTTACGACAGTGTCTAGGGCAGCTTGAACAGTCGGTTCATCTGATTCCGAGATCAGAACATCGTCGATGTAGTGGTAGCAGGCCGTCCGGTCGGGGAGGTCCAGATGCTCCAGATCGGCCTGCATTAGCTGATGGCACATCACTGGGGAGTGCTTAAAGCCCTGTGGTAACACAGTAAACATGTACTGCTTTGTTAGCCACGTGAAGGCAAACTGCTCTTGACTCTTGGGATGAATGTCAATAGAGAAAAACACATTGGCCAGGTCTAAGACTGCATGCCACAGCAAGGCCACCACAGTGATGCTCTCCAGGATGGTAACCATGTCCGGAACTACGGCCGTAATTTCTGGGGTCACCTTATTGAGTTCCCGATAGTCCACTGTCACGAGCCATGATCCATCCGGCTTCTTCACTGGCCAGATGGTGCTGTTGAAGGCGCTCAGCGTGGAGCGAATAATCTCCGCCTGTAGCAATGCAGCAATAGTGTCACTAATCTCGTGCTCTCCACCAGGAATGTGGTAGTGCTTGACTAACACCGGGGTCTGGGGGACCGGCAGGCACACAGGGTCCCATTTGAGATGTCCCTGCAGTAGGGGCTCCACAGTTCTGATTGCCTGAATGTAGCGGGGGTGCCCAAGGGCAAACAGCCCATACTGTGTATCCACATACCGGCCACGCAAGACATCCATTCCAATGATGTATTCACCCAAAGGTGCAGCCAGCACTGTCGCCCGAAAGGGAGGGGCTTTCCCCAGCGTGAGGGTGACCTCCACCGAATAAGTGGTGGTCTCCGCTCCTCTGAGGCCCTGCACGACCCCTGCGTGACCCGCAGTCTGGGTAGAATGCAGAATGGTCACCTCAGCTCCAGTGTCTAACAGAGCTAGCACATGCTGCTCCCCTCCCCGGGGCCACTTGATGGTTAACGGGACGAATGGGCGCCAGTCCCCTGCTACCTGTCGCACAGCCACAGCCCGTACCACAGGGGACTCGCCTCCCCGTCACTTCCTAGGGGGAAGGGTCCAGTTGACGGGGGCACTGGGCTCTGTCCTCCTCCCGGATCCTGTACCTTTCTGTGGTGCCTGGGTCTTGCCCGCCCTCTTGGAGGCACCCACATCCTCACTCCCCTGGGTAGGCGGCAGTTGTAACCAACGCTTGTACAAGTCTGGTGTTGGCAAACCATTGATCTCCTCACGGGGGACTCCTGCCTTCAGCAAGTCCGTCCGCATGGTTCTCTGGGTCACCCGAGCGTGCCCTTTCTCCTGTCCAGGGGCTCCCACCCGACCACCTTTTCCTTTTGTGGCATGGACCATTTTCGCACCTATGACAGCCTCTAACTGCATCAACGTTCCAACCAAGTCACCTTCATTCCCGCCCGCTGCCATGACCACGGCCATAAGGGAGGCCTTCAGCTCAAGGGGGGCAAGGCATAACAGAGTGGCCTTGATGGATTTATGGATCCCTATATCATCCGGTCCCATGTCGATGAAAGCCATAGCCCATGCCATGCCCAGCTGCCGCAGCGCACTCACCCCTTCTGGGATCGTACGCCAGGGCCTCACCAGTGCTTCCACTTCCACCGGGGAGGGGTAGACCTGGTCCACCACCGCAGTCAATCAGCGGTACAGGGATGGCGCTTCCATGGCGTTTCCCTGTGCATCAGTAAGACCTTGCATAGTCTGCAGCGCCTGTCTGACCTGTGAATCCTGGGACAACATGCCCATCTGGTGGACTTCCGCAAGCAGCAGCAACACAGTGTTGCCTGCGTTGTCCCATACACACACCAGCCAGGCCAACAGGCCTTCCCCTGGTTCCTCTTCACCATGTCCTGCAACTCACTTGTCTTAAACATTCGCCAGACCTCATTTCAGCGACCTCCTTCTGCCCTCAGCTCCCGAATGGGGCACGCCTGTCTTGGGTCGGTTTGCACAGCCTCCCTGTTCACCTCCTCCTCCTCCTCAGACCAGGAAAAGCTCCAAATGTTACCATCCCAGGTCTCAGGGTCCCAAGTGGCTAGTGCAAGGACCGCACACACTTGGGCCGTTGACACCGGTTCTTTCCCTAGTTTCACGCGCCGCTGATTCGCCACTCTCACCGCCAACACCTCACAACGATGGGTTAACTCTTGCGTCCTTTTGGACTGCGAGGTAACCACATCCTGCGCTATTGCCCGCACATCTGCCAAATCATGACATTCCTGCTCCTTCCCCGCCAGCGCCTTCTGCAAGCAGAGAAGCTCATCATCCAGGCCCGCCCAGTTAGGGAAAGCCATGCTACCTCTCCCACCGATCTTTTTTCCGTCCCTGGCTGGCAGCTCAGCCGCAGCCGATGCAACACCCCTTCTACCTGTACCAGCATCACGCCTGCCGCCTCCCGCAACTCCAGCCAGTCTGCTGGGGCTGCCCAACAGGCCACCATCCGCGCTACTGGTCCCCATCGCTCCGTCGAGGGCCATCCTGGTATGCGCTTCAGGGCCAGCGCTGGCTTCCCTGCCTCCCCGGCTTTCAACCAAAAAGGCATCATACCTGGAGAACCCTGCTCACTGTGCCAATTGTAGCCAACCAGGCTTGGGTTCCCCAGAAATGAGGCTGCACACAGAAGGCGAGTGCTATATTTGGTCTATGAAAGCGTGTGACACCCAAGACGGGAGCCCCGGAGGCGCCGCAGTCACCCGTGGGGGACGACCCGACGCACCAGAGCTTCGCTCAGGGAGAGGCTCTGTAACAGGCCTCCTACCACTAGCTGATAAAACTCAACTCATTAACATAAGATTGCCTAAAATTGCCTGTGCATTCCTTATCACTATCTCTTGTGGCCTACTGCCAGCGTAGCCTTGAAGTTTTGGCAAGCGTGCTTTGCTTGCAGTTGTTGCCATGGCAGGGTTAGTTGTTTTGCAGCTGTTCACCTTGCACAGACTGGTCTGTTTGGAATTCTCCTGAGGATTCACAGAGGGGTCGGATTGCACTGTCAACCGTTACAATGTCTTCTCGCACCCTACAGGGGGGAGGGGCATTAATACCACCACCTCCATTTTTGGCTATTTTCTGAATGGTACCAAAGTCCTATGGGTAATCTAGCTTGGAAAAAAAGCAGGGCCCAAACTCTTCTTTGAATTGGTGTCAAATGTACAAATAGGTTCAGGTCAACTCAAATGGGCTCTTCTGGTGAATAAACTATTTATTCATCCAAAAAAAAATTAAAACTGGTTACCGTTTTCACCTCAGGCAAAGAAGGCTAGTGCACTAAAGTGATTTGTTCCCTTAAAGCACATGATAAACATCAGAGAGATGAATTCACAGCTAAATGCAAGATTTATGCTAAATAATCTTTTCCACCTTGCATTTAGCTGTGATGCTGGGAGTACTGTTTCCAGACTTGAGGGAGGAAGAGCTCTGTGTAAGCTCAGAGGCTTGTCTCTCTCACTGATAGAAATTGGTCCAATAAAAGTTATTAGCCCACCCAGTGGCAACAACAGCTGCAGTGGGCCGAGAAACAAGGTGGGAGAGGGGCCAGGCTCCTTGGCCCCGGAAGGGGTGGGGCCAAAGGTGGAATGGGAGGGCCTTAGGACAGTCAGCCCTGCCCCTGCCTCCACTGCATGCAGAGCCACAGAATAGCACTCTGGCATTTCAAGGGGGCCCAGAGCTCTGGCTGCTGCCACTGCTACTGTGGCAGCTGAAGCTCTGCATCCCTTTGAAATGCCAGGCCTAGGAGCAACTGTCTCCTTTACTCCACTCATTGGCAATCCTGAGCTCACTCTATTTTTCTACTTTCTTGGGACTGACACTGTTCCGACTATATTACATGTAATAAACTATCATTATAACTGAGAGATACTGCAGCGGTCTCCTGGTTGAGAGCCAATGCTGTGAATCAGGACACATTGAATTCATGGCTCTGCCAGTTTTCTGAGGTGACTTTTGGCAACTGACTGAAGTTTCGTGTCTAAATTTCCCCATCTGTAATATGGTGAAAAGAGGTGAACCTGGTATAAATATTCATCACACATATTTGCTTTTCTCTTGGACAACATATGTCTGTTTCCAAGTTCAGGAGAGTTTCATGCAGTTTCAGCACTTTTCAAACTATCGTGGCAGAGTTTCATGTTGTATATTACTCATTATACAATGCAAAGCTGAAATGCCACCCCTCCAAGGTCGTCATCATTATTATTAGTTTTAAATATCAATTAATTGTCTTGTGAGCTATGTAGTGGGGGAGGGAGGTGAATGATTTTTTTTTTTCTATACTCCAACATCCCATTGCAGCAATATAGGATTTAGTCCAAGGATTGTACCTACATCAATAAAAGCATTGCTCATAATCTAGACAGAAACAACAAAATTGCCTGCAAGTATTGTTAAAGATAACAATTAAGATTATAACGCTGAAAATGGTGCTGACTGTTTTTATCTTCCATGAATTTTAACTCCATTCCTGGATCCAGATTATAGTTAAAAATAACTAGCTGTAATGTTACTAATTGTACACAGCATTCAGTGGCAAAAAACTAGATTAATGCAGATGTAAGGTTGCTTGGTGGTAAGTCATCTCATTGCAGAAAACTGAGATGAGAAAAACTAAACCTACTGAAAAGCAAGAATTGCACAGTTGACGTTGCCCATGCATCCTTAACTCTGCCCTCTTTCTGCAGTGCTCCTGTGCACCACATAAATACACATACTTTTGCTCTGCCAACCCTGCAGTTTTATAAGCTGTTCTGCTTGCTGTTATAGCCAGGCTGCCTTGTGGGTTATCCTGGGAAGGAGCAAGGCTAAGGGAGTAAACCCTGACAGAAAATCCGGAGGGGAGTCCTAAGGCTGTTCTGTGCCAACTTCTGGCATCGACCCGGCAACTCCTGAAGCTGAGCTGGTACCAGATGTAGAGGTTATCCTCTCCTTGGACTACATCAGTAAAGCTGAGAGGGGAACACTGGCGTCTGGACAGCCCAGGGTCCCAAAAAATTGCTCAGGCTCATGCCTGGAGAGGTACTCCAGCCTCGCTTAACAGCATTGAACCAACACGGGAGGTAACAGATACCGGTTATAAGCTCTTGCTCGACTGGCATAGAGAACGAGCGCCAGGGGTTGCCTTCGACGGTGGGAGAGATCATCGCATCTCACTGGACAGTCACTGCCCGCCTCAAGCTGGGCAGCCCCCAGCCAGTAGGGTACTGTCCTGCCACAGTTCACCTGCCTCACTGGGTGCGTGAGGCTTAAGGGTCCCAAACCTGACAAGTGACTGAAATTTGAGCACCAGGCAAACCAATAAGAAAATCAACAAGAAAAGGAAACCATCAAATTTTAAGCTTGCTTGCTGGAATGTGCAGACCATGCTAACTGGTTTGACTGAAGATCTTCAGGACATCAGCGACACTCGAAAGACCGCTGTCATGAATGAGGAACTGAAGAGGCTCCAAGTTGACATTGCTGCTCTGCAAGAGATGCGACTCGCCGATTTGGGGTCTCTAAAGGAAAAGGACTACACCTTTTTCTGGCAGGGTAAAGCCCAAGAAGAACCCAGGGAGCATGGTGTTGGCTTCACCACCGGAAACACCCTTCTACAAATGATGGAATTAGTCATGGGCAGATCAGAAAGACTCCTTCAGGTCATACTTCAGACTTGTGCCAGTCCTGACCACCAGATCAGCGCTTACGCTCCAACCCTGTGCACCGCACTGGAAGTAAAAGACAAGTTCTGTGACATGCTTAGTGCTGCCATAGCGCAAATACCTGCTCGCAAACAACTGTACATTTTGGGTGACTTCAATGCAAGAGTCGGAGCCAATCGTGACTCATGGCCTTCCTGCTTAGGCCACTTCGGTGTGGGAAAAATGAATGAAAACGGACAGCGTCTTCTCAAACTTTGCATGTACCACAATCTGTGCATCACAAACACATTTTTCCAAACCAAGCCACAGCACAGAGTGTCATGGAGACACCCATGCTTGAAACAATGGCAGCAACTAGACATGGTCATCACTAGACGTGATAACCTCAAAAACGTCCTTCTGACATACAGCTATCATAGTGCCAACTGCGATACAGATCACTCGCTAGTTTGCTCCAAACTCAAGGTGAGACCCAAGAAGCTGTACCACTCTAAACCAACTGGAAGGCTTCGCATTGATGCCAGAAAGATGGCAAACTCAGAGAGAGCTGAAAAGTTCAGAGAGACCCTCGAGGAGAATCTGCGTAGCAGCCCTGGGGGTGCCGATATGACATCCAGATGGTAGCATCTGAGGGATACAATTTACAACATGGCCTTGTCGGTGTTTGGAAGAAGAGCCAGAAACACAAATGACTGGTTCGAAGCTAACTCTGATGAGATGATTCCAGCCATCGAAAAGAAGCGTGCTGCATTCCTGGAGTACAAATGCTCGCCGAGCCAGAATACCCTGCAAGCACTCAGAGCAGCCAGAAAAACAGTACAGCAGATGGCCAGGCGCTGTGCCAACAACTACTGGCTCAAGCTATGCAGCAGCATCCAGACCAGTGCTGACTTTGGTAATCTCAGGGGAATGTACGAGGGCATCAAGAAGGCATTAGGACCCACCCAGAACAAGATGGCACCTCTGAAATCCAAATCTGGTGAAGTCATTGCTGACAAAGCCAAACAGTTGGAGCGCTGGGTTGAGCACTACTCTGAGCTGTACTCATGTGAGAACATTGTGGCTGATACAGCCCTTGATGCCGTCGAGCTCCTACCAGTAATGGATGAAATGGACCAGGAACCAACTGTGGATGAACTGAAGAAAGCCATCGACAGCATTGCAGTAGGAAAGTCCCCAGGCCAGGATAGTATACCACCAGAGGTAATCAAGTGTGCCACAGACACCCTCCTGGAACCCCTACATGAGCTACTGTGCCTGCGCTGGAAAGTGGGAGAGGTTCCACAGGATATGCACGATGCTAACTTCGTAACCTTGTTTAAGAACAAAGGAGACAGAAGAGACTGCAACAATTACCGTGGAATCTCCCTCCTAAACATTAATGGTAAACTGTTCGATCGCGTCATCCTTGGCAGACTGAAGAAGATAGCTGAGAGAGTGTATCCCCAATCACAGTGCGGATTCCGCGCAGAGAGATCTACCGTTGAGATGGTCTTCTCTCTGAGGCAGCTGCAGGAGAAATGCAGGGAGCAGAGGAAGCCACTCTATATTGCCTTCACTGACCTGACCAAGGCCTTCGACTTGGTCAGCAGGGATGGACTGCTCAAACTGCTCCACAAGATAGGCTGTCCACCACGGTTACTCAAGATGATCCAGTCTTTCCACGAAGACATGAGAGGAACCATTCGATATGATGGCACATTATCGGATGTTTTCAGCATCAGGAGCGGCGTCAAACAAGGATGTGTCCTTGCTCCGACATTGTTCGGGAGCTTCGCGCTCCTCCTGAAGCATGCCTTTGGATCTTCAACAGAGGGCATCTTTTTTGCACACAAGATCTGATGGGAAATGGTTTAATCTTTCAAGGCTGAACGCTAAGTCTTAGGTGCGGGAAGTCCTCATCAGAGATTTGCTGTTCGCAGATGATGCTGCTGTTGTGTCACACACAGAAGACCAGCTTCAAAAACTGCTGGATCAGTTCTCCAAAGCATGCAAGGACTTCGGGCTTTCCATCAGCCTAAAGAAGACAAATGTGCTTGCTCAGGACATTGCTGACCCTCCATCAATCAGCATTGACAACTATACGTTAGAGGTTGTCCACAAGTTCATTTACCTCAGGTCCACCATCACTGACACCCTGTCATTGGAGTCTGAGCTAAATAGGAGGATTGGAAAAGCAGCCACAACTCTGTCCAGACTCAGCAAGAGAGTGTGGAATAACATCAAGTTGTACACCCACACCAAAATGCAAGCCTACAGAGCCTGCATCCTCAGCACCCTCCTTTATGGCAGCAAGACTTGGACCCTGTATGCCCGCCAGGAAAAGAGGCTGAACGTCTTCCACTTGCGCTGCTTCAGGCGCATCCTTGGAATATCATGGAAGGACAGAGTGTCCAACACCACTGTCCTCGAGCAAGCTGAAATCCCAACCATGTACACCCTCCTCAGGCAGCAGCGGCTCCGCTGGCTTGGCCACATCCACAGGATGAATGATGGAAGGATTCCAAAAGACATCCTGTATGGTGAGCTAGCGTCTGGCAAAAGACCTCCCGGATGCCCCCAGTTGTGTTACAAAGATGTTTGCAAGAGGGACCTCAGGGGGGTAGACATCGAGCCGGACAGCTGGGAGGAGCTGGCATACGATCGCAGCAGATGGAGGCAGGAACTACACAAGGGCCTTCAGAAGGGTGAGATGAGGATCAGACAGCTAGCAGAGGAGAAGCGAGCGCACAGAAAGCACAATAAGTACCTGCCAGACACCCATTACACATGCAACAGATGCAGCAAGGACTGTCACTCTCGTGTGGGCCTTCACAATCACAGTCGATGCTGCAAACGATGATCCCGAATGGAACTACAAAGCGCGTGATCCATAGTCTACATAGACTGACGGATGCTACAGTACAGTACATGCTACAGTCTGCTTGCTGTTATAGCCAGGCTCCCTTACCTTTTACAACCCATCCATTCTCACCCACTGTATTCCATGTAATGCTATCGAAAAAAAAAAAAAAGAAAGGTTGCTTAGGCAAGGGGTGAGTAGACTTTTTATGTTGGGCCACACTTTTCATGCCTGCAATTAGCAGGGCCCTCATGATCCTGTGTAATGTAATCCAAACCCATGGAAATTATGTTTTTATAGCTATGTCTACACGTGTATGCTACATCGAAATAGCTTCGTGCGGCTAGCTGTTGCCCCGGAAGTGCTAGTCCACCCTGTGACCCTGTCTGCAGCTGTTCCTGTCATCCTTATTTCGATTTGGGCCGCTTTGGTGTGTAGACACTCCCCTGCAGCGCCTATTTCGATGTAGTGCTGTCCAACGTCGATGTTGAATGTCGACGGCTCCAGCCTTGGAGGATGTGTGGACGCTATTCGTCAAAATAGCTTATTTCGATGTCACTACATCAAAATAAGCTATTTTGATGTAGCAGCCCAGTGTAGACGTAGCTATCATGTCCTGCAGCTGGCATGGTGTGCCAGCCAGCTTCCCCCTACAGTCAGTTGGGCCAGGATGTACTAGTTGCTCTGTCTGTAGCAGCGCAGACACATGTTTTCTTTACAGTGGCATAGTGCCTCTGGTTTTGCTGCAGAATGGTTGGAGGGTGGCATTGTGGCTGGGCCAGAGAGACAAAGGTCAGGTGGGGTTTCTGTTCAAAACAAAGGCAGCTCTTCTGGCCTCTGTCCAACAGATGTACCCATCTCCAAGAACTATTATGGTGTCAGGACTTTTAGCGTTCCTGTGCCATTGCCACAGGGCCAACTTTTCTCTTACCCTGGGATTCTTACAAGCCATCTTAGCTGTCTCTTGCTAGCCAACACTTCTGTGAGATATTTATTCTTGTGCCTCCACCAAACGACCATCAACAGTGGTGCACACCTCTACCTGCAGCATACTTCAATCCTCAGCCTTTTTTCCAGGTAGCGGAAGTGAACTCACCAGCCAGAGACCTAGTTTTCTTGGGCTTCATTAGCCCTCTCTCTTCTCTTAGCATTTCCTACCTGTGCGTTTCAACTGCCTTCTCACCTGATGGGATAATTAGCCTGTTCACCCACAGCCTGATTAATTGTCTTCTGTCCCTCAATCAGGGAATTAGTTTCTAAGCGCCAGTGTTTGGTAAGCTGCTAGCTTTCAGAGCTCTGTCATGTTCATATAATACACGTTTTCTGGTCAGCCACAACCCCTCCAATTTCCTGATTAATATTTTTCCAGCTCATAATAGTTTTCATATGGTCATTGTAGCAGTTAGTCTAATGCTCAGTCGAATCAGAGAAAATTGTCACAGTTATGATCCATATCTGCTCTCACGCACAGTCTGAGATGTACAGCAGGAACTAGCCCCACATCAGGGGCCTGAGTGAATCACTGCAGTGTCCTGAGATCTCAGCTTCTGAGAGTATATCTATACTGTGCAGCTTTTTGGGCCAAATCTGTGTTGACACAGTTTTGTTGCTAAAAGTCAGCTTGTGCGATTGCTGTTTGTTAACACGTTTACTGACAAAATACTTCCACCCTCCCGTGAGCGTGTTTTGCTTGCCATGCAAAATATTGTTGTTCACGGGGGCTTTTAAGCACCCATGAAAGGTAAAAGTTTTGTCGATAAAGTGTGAGTGAGGATGTAGCCTTAGTCAACAGTAAGATTCTGTTGAGTGGGCAAAACATGATGCCATCACAGAAAACTTTTCCTCACCCAAGCCAGCTATAAGCAATTGCCATATCATGGTCATCCCCCTGCACTCCTTGCTCTCCTGCAACTTTGTGATCCAGGAAACAGAAAGCGTCCACTGGTTGGCAACTCTGGCAGCACATATAACTTCTTTTCCCTCACTGGACAGGGTTTCTTTGCTGTCAGTTCCAAACATCTGCATTACATGTCTTTGGAAACACCACATTAATCTGCCCCAAGATCAGGAAATGGCCATTTGCCTTTTGCCACCCCTAGGGGGTTGTAAAACATATTTTCTCCAATAACCAATTCAAGGCTTGCCTACCGCCTATCCTCATTTCAAACCTTCTCTATGGCTGCAGCTCCTCTCTCTACCCCCACTTACCTTCCTCGGTCAAAGTCCTCTGTCTCCAGCTCCTCTCCATGAGATGTAACAACATTTTTGTTAGACCAGCTTCTGAATATGGGGTTCACAGGAGCACTAGCTCAATTCTCTCTCTCTCACCATCAGGTGCCCCTTCTGTGGTGTTCCCCTCCCTCTAACTCCCATTCCTCCCTCACCTGAGCCCCTAAAAATCTCTCCTCTTCCCTACTACTTTATCCGTCTCCTAATGAGTCTCTCCCCTTATTCTCCCACTTCTCTGCCCCCAAATGCCCCTTCCATTTTACAGGCATTGACATGTCAAATTGCCACGCATGGCTCACAAATTGTAGCAACTTCCTGCCACTCAACTCAGAACTTTTATCAGTGGGAGCTTGTGATTAATTCATCCTCTGGCATGTTAATGGGAGTTCACAGCCATCAATCTCACTGAGGTCTGTGGCTTTTCTAGTCACTAAGTCTTAGCCATTTTGTGGAGATCCCAGGGAAATGCTGCTCTAGGGAATCCTGGGGGCTGTTGGATGTCCCTGGTCCAGTGGCAAGGGCTAACTGTCCCTGGCCACCCACTTCTCTGAGGCCCCAGGGACTGCTGCTCTGACAGCCTGTGGGGTGGCAGCTGGTACTGCAGCAGCTCTGGCACTGTGGGAAGGAGACAGATCTGCAAATAGACACTTAGAGGATTATTGGTGGTTGCTATTCAGACAACAGTGTTTGAGATGGTATGATCAAGCTATCACCACCTTGGGAATACACTGACTGTTGGTTAGGTAGGGAGCTAGAAAGACAACTGTCAAAGTTACTGGAAGGAGGAATGGGCATTTTCCTCTCTCTGCTTATAGGTTTTGTTGCTGGGTTTTCCTGAGTTTGACTGGATTCCCTTTCCCAGTAAAGATTTCCATGTTTGTACACAGTCTTGAAATGCTTGTGAGTGGAAGATTTTCCTCTAAAGGTCAGTGGGTCCTGAACTTGGGCCCACGGGTCCCTACCACATCCCTCCCCTACCAACAGCTCTGGTACTGACTGGAGAATTGGGACTCCTAAGGCCTTATGTTCCACTAAAGATATCACCCCGAGACCTGAGTGGAGTCCATGACTTGGGCAGATACACTATTTAAGCCAGAAGGAGACACTGGGAGTTGTCTCTGTGGTGAGGTGGATCCATGTTTCTGGCTGCTTGCCTCCTTTCTGGTGCCTGGCTTTGATCCTGCCCTGTTCCTGGCTCCAGCCCTCACCTTCATTCTGGTTCCTGAGCTCCAAACCTATGCTGTGGCATTTTGGCATGTAACTCTTAGCTTTGGGTCCTCTTTCCTTTCTGATCTTGGCTCTGATCTTTGACTCTGATATCTGGCTCCTGATTTGTTCACTAGTCTCTGATTCCAAGTGACCATCCTGAACCCCAAGCCAGACTGCCCACAGCCCTGTCTCTGGTACCAGTATGTCATACACCCTGAAAGGTTCTGCCAGTTAAGGGCTCACAGGGATAAGATATTTAATTTTCCAATATTTGGGGGTGGAGCATGAATCAGTTTAGCTATTTCTTGCAGAGGGCCCTAGACACATTGAACCTGGTCCTTTTTGCTGCTGTTAAGCATGAGACAGAAGGCTTACTTACGTATACCTAGGCTTAGAAGGGTCGTTGTGTTAGTCTGTAGCTTCACAAAAATAAGCTGTGCTATAGCACCTGAAAGTCTAACAAATTTGTTTATTAGGTCCATGACTGGGTCTCCTAGGCACTATGATTAAAACAAAACAAAACAAATTAAGTATTATGTCTTTCTTAAACCTGTGTTTAGAGGTCTTTATTGCTGAAATGAATCAATTTTTCCTCTCAGACTAGCCAAATTTAAATAAATGACTCCTGCTTTCATTAGAACTATTCCCACCTTAGTGAATTAGTTAAAAATTCCATTTCTGAAATACAATGTCCTCAAAGTAAAATAACTAAAAGCAAAAAAGCCCTTGCATTTGAAGTAGCATCATAGGTTACTGTGATTATTTTTGACATCATGGCCTGCTGTCTAGCAAATGGAAAACTTCATTTTCTACTCTCCTGCTCCATTCCTCTGTTCCTTCTTTTACTCATTGTAACAATATATTCTTTGAAGTTTGTGTGTCAGACATTTAAAAAGAATACTAGAAGTACTGCCATAGGTCGGCATGTGCTGATTGTGGCTTTCATTGTAATTTGTGTCCCAGTCTCTCATGGGAATGTTTGACTTAGCAAGCTACCTAATTTATGAGAGAGAAATTCCTTCGTGAAGGCTGATGCTAAGAATTTATGGCACTCACATCACTTTTTTGTGAAAAGAATTCAACTCACAGATAATCTAAAAAGTGATACAAAGACATTCAGCATGTCCCCATTCACACCCTTTACTCCTGGTTTAATAGGATAAGTTACATGCTCAAAGTTAGTTCCATGCTGAAGTATCTTGCTGAATTGAATCCTGAGAACACCAGGCACTTTCCCTTAGTGTATCCTTTCTGGAGCATCCATAATTTGATCCATCTATGTTTCATATCCAAATAAAACATACAGCACAACTGAGGTATAAATGGAAGACAAAACCTTTGTGCAGGTTTTCTGTAGTCACCACTGCATTGGTGTAGCTCAGGGGTCAGCAACTCCTGACACAGGTGCCAAGAATGGCAAGTGAGCTGATTTTTATTGGCGCTTGAAGTGGGAGGACTGTCCTCCCCCCCCACCCCATGCAGCTGGGAGCCTACTTAAAGCCATGCTGCCTGTGGATCAACAAAAGACCAGCTAAGGCTACCAACCACCACCTAAACAGTAAAGTCCCTGCATCTTTATTTATTAATTAATGAAGCTGTTGCAAGCAGGACTGTTAGTAACTTTAAAAAGTGTCACTGGCACTTGGGCCATACGTAGAGGTCAAAAGGTCAAATTTTGATGCTCCACCTTGGAAAGATTGCTGACCCCTAGTTTAGCTGTTCATTTCAGCACACAGGATTTAGCTGTTCTGGAAGTCCTTCAAATGACAAGTTTTAAGAATGGCCTCACTAATTTGACAAAGGTATTCATAACAATGCAGTAGAGTCTCAACATTTGCATTGGGAACCCTTGAGAATATGGCAGCCCTCAGCTGCTGGCATTCCTGCCCAGAGCCCCAGGTGAAGCAGCGGCTGACAGCAGTCTGTACCCCGGAGCCCTGGGGAAGCGGCCACTCAGGTCACTCATGAATAATGAATATTGAGACCCTACTGTAGTGCTTAGTTATATTAGCAGGTGTTCTGTGGCCTCTTTTGTAAGAGAAATTAAGCCTTAATACATGAACCCCCCTACAGGGCTCTGATCTGATTTATTTGCTGAGAAGCCAGGCATGCAGGCACCACACCACCGCAATCTTGTGTGAGGATAAGAACCTGTTGGAATAGAAATTTTAGGTACAATCATCAGGATGTGAATTACAATTCTTCTGGCTGGTGAAGTGACTGAATGGTGAAAAGTAAATTGGGGCCAGATGCTCAGCTGGTGTAAATTGGCCTAATTCCATTGGTCATCATAGACCTGTGGGAGTTTACACCAGCTGAGGATTGGACTCTTCATTTACAAGCTATTTTCAGTTTTAAATAATCCCAGGTGGTGATAGTGACACACAGTTAAGGCTAATTATAAAGATATTTGTATATCATTTTTAACTTGGCCATGTCCTTTTAAAGTGAATTTCCTATTTGGTGGCTAAATATTTTCTAAGTTATTCATGACAATAGACATCCGGCCTCCAGCAGGCATGTTTCACAGCTTCAGGGTGTGTTTTCTAGTAAGCAGGGGTAAATGAACTCCCTAGGCAAACTCTACTGCCCTCTCCCAGCTGGATCCCCCATGATGGCACTCATTGCAGCTCCCTGTTCCGTGCCCAGATGGTGGTGGTAAAGCTGAGGCTGTTGTGGATCAGGTATTGGTGCAGGAGCCAGCCCTACAGCAGCAGCCAGCCCATGCCACACTCAGGTTTGGCCTGGGCATCCCTCCATTGGAGTGGTGGGTTGGGGTGGCTGTGGAGCTAAAAATGAAATGAGAGGCTTTGTGACGTGGTACCTGAACAAGACCAGGCAGTGTCCCCACTGGGCTTCCTCACAAATTGGGCCCTTGGACTGTAGCTGTGTTGCCCCAAGCCCTAATCTGTCCTGGTGGGAAACGAGCATGTGAAACACACAGAAAGACCTGCTGAAGCATTGCTCCTGTTTTATACTGCCTCTGCAGGAGGAATAAAAGAGGGAGAAGTCTCAGTCCTTCCTCCTAATTTCTCTCCTTTTTGTGGACATTATTCCTACTAGCCTTGTTCTTCTTGATGAATCGAGTGCTTGATGAATCCCTGTTACTGCAACAAGTTGCTAGTGTAGCTCCTTGTGAGATGGATGGAAACAACAGAGAGGAGGAACCATAAAAATACAAGGAACAGCTGAAAGCTGATGCATCTTAAACATAGCAAGAGTTAGGGTGCAGATCAAAGGGTTAAGAAAAACAAGGGTCCAGAAGGAAATGCTGAACAGAAAACTCCAGTTCCTGTGCCAAGAAAGAAGCCAAGGAGTCAGTGATGCGGTCTAGAGCAACTCTGCCCAGATACAGGAGAAGACTAGGGAATAAAAATAAGTCCCACCTCACAGAGAACCTCCTTGTTCACAAGTTGCTAGTCTGACAGTCAACGGATCAGATCTCTCAGAGGTAACCTTCAGTTATCCCACACTGCTGGGCTAGTATGCAGGAACCCTTTAGGGGTAGCTTCTGTCTGGAAATATTGTTAGTTCAGTGTCCCTACCCATTTAATCATTGGCCTCTCTGCTGAGGACAACCTAAATCAGACCCTTGGTCACTGGTGAACAAATAGGAACTCAGAATTAGCCATACCAGCTCTGCTCAATGCCCCAGTCTAGTTGCAGCAGAGCTCCAATATTTGCCAGCACAAGATGCTTCAGAGGAAGGTGTCAGAAACTGCACATTAGTCAGTTATGAAATAACCTGCTGATTGGAAGAATTTCTTCCTAATATCCACTGTGATTTGGTGTTTGCCCTGACATTTGATGGTGCACATTCCTTTTGAACGTTGTTTCAATCTCTGTTACTGCAACTCTGGATATTGTTATCCATGTAAGTGTCCTTGGAATCTTACTAAATTCTTGGCCTTAATACTATTTTGTGGCAATGTACACCAGGAATTGCATGAATGTTGTGTAAAGCTTGTCTTTCTGTCGGTTTCAAACTTGCTTCCTTTCATGTTCACCAAATCGCTTCTTTCTTTTCATTTGCTATGTGTACAAGACAGGGTTTTTCCGGCAAAACCGGGCTTGTGTTGGGAAAAAACAGCAGAGTGTCCGCACGCAAAACTCACTTTGTTGACAGTTTGTTGACAAAACTCAGCACATCCACCGGCAGTGTTATGCCTCCCTCCGTTCGGATATAACTCCGCTCTCAATGGAGTTCTGTCAACAAAATAGTCATGTAGACTCTCCAGGGCCCTTTTGTCAGCAGACAGGGCTTCCAGTTCACCGGGCAGTCCTGTTTGCCGCACTTCTGGCCAGCTGTTCTGTGGAGAGAAGGCCAGGCAGTCCGGCTGTTCTCTGTTGACAGAGTGGATTGTTTTTTCAATCTGCTTACAGGTGTAGATGCAATTTGTCGACAGAAGTTTTGCTGAGATGTCACTTCTGACAGTCACTTCTGTCGACAGATGCTTCTCACGTAGATGTAGCCATTGTGAACAGAAGTGCTCAATCTGCCTTCTCTTTACTGTTTATTTTCTATAGCTTTGTCATGTCCCTTTACCATTCTCATCTGCCTCTACTCCTGCTTTATTCTTTTTGAAGACACAATTATTGGAATTTGAAGATAGTATTTTAGATGAGTCTGACTGCCTCTGTGCATCAAACAGAGATCCTGTCAGGGCATCTCTGTGAGAAACTCACTGTAGTTTTCCAGAATTGGCATACTTTACTGTGTTCTAAACTAACAGCATGAGTAGTTCAGCATGAGCAGCCATCCCACCCAACAGGCATGCTGGTAAAGCAGCAAGCTACGTCCTTACACCAAAGCAATGTAAATGGGGCAACCTGTATCAGCAAATGCAGATGGTGCCACATGTGTTCAATAATCCACTTGACTGGTGTACTACAAACTAGTTTCTCCATGCTCAAGCAAAAGCTACATGAAGGTGGAGTTAAGATTGAATGTACAAAGTAATTTAGAGCAATTCGTGCCTTTAACGTAGTTTTGCAATTTGATTTCTTCCTTTCTGAAATTATAATATATTATGTACTCGTGTTATGTCAATAAACATGGAGTTAGCCGCTTGCATGAGTTATTGAAGGCACTGTGACTCATTCTATCCATGAATATTAGACATAACATGCATGGTATATAATGGATCACTAATATTAAATAAGCAGTAACTGATTCTGAATGGTTAGTGCACATGGATGCTTTAAAACTGTAATATGTCAGATGTTTTGTTGAAGTACTCAGAGTGAAATCAACTGACATTATGGACTAATTAGGTGCTGAAAATCACATTTTAAAAATGTGTATTTTTATAGTTAGTACAACACACACAAATCTGAAATCAGCAAATATTGCAGTTTTAAGAGGATCTTAACTGATTTTTTTAAATAGTTCCCTCCCTGAGGATATATATGCAATATTCCAGATGGGAGTGAATTTCTTTTACAAACACGAATAATGTCAGTTAGGGGGGTTGTACCTAAGTACAATTACAGAAAGTTAACAAGACACATGTTATGTCAAAGGCAAAACACAATCATACAACATTATGTCATATGTTTTTAAGCAGGTTGGCATGAAGCCAACAGGAAGCTCAGCATAAGAATTTATGGCATGATGGGTGCGTCTACACTAGCTGGCTACTTCGAAGTAGCTGGCACAACATTGAAATAGTACACGTCGCGTCTACACGTGCCGTGAGCTATTTCAATGTTGAAATCAACATTAGGTGGAGAGACGTCGAAATCGCTATTCCTATCCAAAGATGGGAATAGCGCCCTACTTCGACGTTCAACATCGAAGTAGGGCATGTGTAGACAATCCACATCCCACTACGTCGAAATAACGGGGTCCTCCATGGCAGCCATCAACTCAGAGGTTGAGAGAAGCTCTGTCCAGCCCCTGAGGGACTCTATGGTTGCCGCATGCAGCAGCCCTTAGCCCAGGGCTTCTGGCTGCTGCTGCTGCTGCTGCTGCTGCTGCTGCAGCTGGGGGAGTCCATGCTGTGTGCACGGGGTCTGCAGCAGGTTGTCAGCTCTGTGGATCTTGTGCTGTGCAGGGCAAGTGTGTCTGGGAGGGGCCCTTTAAGGGAGTGGCTTGGAGCTTTGCTGGCCCCTTATTTCGAAGGGGAACGCTTGTGTGTGTGGATGCTCTGCATTTCCTTCCGGGATGACTCCTTTCGATGTTCTCCGTCGCTACTTTGATGTTGAACGTCGATGGCACCAGTCCTGGAGGATGTGTAGATGATATGCATCGAAGTAGTCTATTTCAACGTTCTTATGTTGAAATAGGCTACTTTGACGTAGTGTGCTAGTGTAGACGTAGCCAATATGGTTCTTGGAATTAAAGGTATTAATTGTGCATAGTAAAAGTCTCAAAGGCTGTGTCTACACTTACAAAAAGCTTTGAAATGGCCATGCTAATGGGCACATTGAAGAATACTAATGAGGCACTGAAATTAATATTCAGCGCCTCATTAGCATGCTGCCAGCAGCGGTACTTCGAAAGTGCTATGGTTTGCTCACCCACAGTTCATCTACATGAGGGCCCTTTTCAAAAGGACCCTGCCAACACTGAAATCCCCTAATTCCTGTCAGCTGATAGGAATAAGGAGATTTCAATGTCGGCAGGGTCCTTTAGAAAAGGACTCCCGTGTAGATGAGCCATGGGCGAGCAAACTGTGGCAAGCTAATGAGGCGCTGAATATTCATTTCAGCACCTCATTGGAATTCTTCGATCTGGCCATTAGCATGGCAGTTTCAAAGTTTTTTGTAAGTGTAGCTGTAGCCAAGGAGTGGGAAGAGAGGCCAGGAATCAGTGTAGTACTTAAGCACATTCATGAACTGGGATGGTTTCAGGACCACTTCTTTGAAGGTGTGTTGGTGCCTAACTAGGCAGACAAGCACCGAATGGGATTTTAGTAGCGCTAGGCACCTAACTGCTGTACAGATCCTTTTGCTTTGCTGCCTTGGGACTGTAGTAAGCCGGAGTCAGTCATAAATGGAGTCTGCAGGAGGCGAAATAATGGTTTGCAGGCCTATACAAAGATGTAAAGGCTGGCCTTGTGTTCCCCTTGGAGTATTCCCAGCATGAAGATTTGTGTACCTTGCACACTGACTTGTGGGCCGCAATGTGTCTACTTGAAGACTGCATCTATGGTTTTAAATGACAATATACTGATGCTTTAGTGATGCTGAAAAGTCATTTACTGATGCTGGTGCGGTGCCCTCCCCTATTCCTTGTCACTCAACCACTAAGCTTTTGGAAGCTTGCCATGCCTCTGACAGCTGATTCTTTGCATGGGAGCAGAGTGCTGTGCACAATGAGATCCAGGAAAAGAGGCTGGGTTTTCATATTTTGCTCTGATGTCAATAACAGTAATCTTCTAAAGAGGGGCCCCCCTTAGGGAGCTGGATTCTTGCAGGAAGGAACACCCGTGCCATCTAATCAAGCCTGATCAGGTTAGCACGGCGCTCTTTCTTCAGGCCAGGGCTGTGTGCACCAACTAGGCGCCAGGGCCTCCCGCCCACAATCCTCGTTAAAGAAAAATCGCAGAGACACAAAGACTATTTACTTATTTGTAGTATGTCAGCAACAGCGACTCTATCATCTGGTTTTGCTTTGGTGAGTTTTGTTAAAAGAAATGTCACATGCTGCCATGAGAGTAGCAAAATCGCTTTTGCTGTGGGTCAGAGGCTATGCCTGGATGCTGAGGCTGTAACGGTGGGTGATTCTGACCTGCTAGCCTTTCCAACTTTGCTTGGAAGCTAAGGGTGCCAGACCGTGATGAGGATGGCACTAAAGTCAATGCATATTAGGTGGCAAGATCTTTCGGACAGACACGTCATCGTTAGTTTGTGTCTGTCAAGGGCAGATGATACATAATCTTCAGGTCTGCAAGGGAGGGGAGGCAGGGTGTGAGGGCAGAGTGAGGGCACTTGGCTTCATGAAGTAACATTTAAGGGAGCACCTCATGTATCAACAGTGTCTTCAGCTGATTATTCCTTTCTTCATTTTGACATGGGTTTTGTAGCTTCTTTTGCTAATGAAATCTCAGTGGATTGTAAAAAAGAAATCCAGAAGTGTGGTGTGACATCCTGTAAATAACAACCATTAGTACATCTGCCTGTTCTAGAGAGTCTGGGGCATTCTTCTGAGTCTGACTGGTAGGGAAAGCTGAAAGACTCAGAAAGTCTCTTATGGTAAGTATTGTTATCTGGAGAGGATGATAGTCCAGCATGACAGAACTGAGCTTCTTCATAGCAGTTGTAGCTACATGATAAAAGAGAGAAAAGTCTTACTCTTCTGTGGAGTTATTTATTACAGTAGCACCAAGGCCCTAACTGAGATTAGGGTCCCACTGTGCTAAGCACCATCAGACACCTGGTAAGAGGCAGGCCCTTCCGCAAAGAGCTTATGGTCTAGGTAGCTATGACCATAGGGTGGGAGAAAAGCAGTGTTGTCGTAATCAACTTACAAATGAGGTGTGGAAAGAGTATTTGACTTGCCCAAAGTCACTACAAGTCTCTAGCAAAGGTGGCAATTGAGAATAAATCTCCTGAGTCTCATGCGAGTGCCTTGATCCCAAACCCACATGTCAGAAAGACTTGCAACAGCACAAGAACTGCAGCAGCCACCAATTCAAAACCAGCCAGTCCAAGAGCAAATTCTGTGTTTGTCGCAACAGTACATTGGAAAGCTGTGTCCTCATCTTAGCTCCTCTAAGACCTATTTCTACAACATACCTGAATGGAAACACCTCTAAATCTCGATGGATGGTGAGAGAAAGCTAGGAAAAGAGACCGCTCTGGTTTTACAACTTTTCCCACACTGGCAATGCTAATTCTTGAGACCCACTTGTGACATGAGAGACGACGGGGAGAACTTTGGAGTGGCAAGGATCAGCCAATAAGCCTTTAAGAAACAAGGTTCCCACTGGCACTGCAAATATCTTGAGATCAAAGGAGAACAGCAGGTAATACAATATGGATGGAATTGTGGCTCAGATACGAGGGCCTGATTTTCAGGTTGGCCTTATGCGCGTGCACAAAGGGGATTCTGCATGTTCACATGGCTAGATGGGGATTTGTAGATACACAGGTTCACTAGCCTTCTTGTTAGCCATGTGTAAATCCTAGATTTGCATGTGCACTGCTATAGGAAGGTGTATGTGGCTGCTGAAAATAAGGCACCAGCATTCCCTGCTTTACCATATTAAAAAACTAAAAAAAAAAAAAAAATATTTAGTGCCCTAGCAGTCCTAGGTGCTGAACTGTCTTCTTGAAATGCTGTGTCAGTAGCACTTCATAAGCAAGTCCTTCATTTTACTGGCTGCAGGTCTCGGACTAGTGTTGACAGCTGAATCACATCCCTTGACCAGAAAAGGGTCAAGTTCTGTACTTGAAAGCTATGCTCTCAAAGGCTGGAACATTTGAGACTGAGTGATGCATTACAATCTCATAAAGTCAATCATATGGAAGAAAGTTCTTTTGGGGAATTAATATTTTCCAGGGGATTTAAGATGAACAGGACTGGTTGTAATTATTTCTTACCACATTTGTTAGTGAGGACATATGGAAAGATTAGTCTCAAGAATCTTATTATTGGACGTAGTTTTGGGGATTACACCACAACCCCCCTACCCCTTTCTCCCCCTTTTTCAATACATTAAAGTTCAGTCTTAGAAGTTTCCCTTGGTAGGAGATATACAGCTATTGCCCATCATAGACTTCAAAATATGTATTGTTTAGAGAGAGAGGATATAATGAGAGGGCTTTAAAAAAAGTGTGTGTGTGTGGTGGTGGGCGGGGGGAATCCTAAAATCTAACATCTGGAGAGAAGTTTTAGGCCAAGAAAAAGGGTTTGCCATTGGCTAATAGGGCTATGGTGCTGCTAGTGGAGTTTTTAGGCAGGCGGGAAGGCTGGCATGAGGCAAGCACTGGCAGCAGCATTAAGGAAGCTGTGCAGAAAGTGTACACAGGGAGATAGAAATACATTGTTTGTCGGGGAAGGAGAAGTGGATAGCGCAGAAGAAAGTTAATGCAGCCAGCACACAAATCTACTGTGGGACTTGCACTGAAAGAGTTTCAGAACTGAGTATTTCATTCATAGCTGCCACTTAGTTCTGGGAAAGTGCTTTTAGCAGACATTTGTTAAAATATAGAGAAACACTCTATGGAACTGCAATAAGCACTACAAACTGCAGTACAAAACAAACTTTGATTAGAGGTATTTTGATCCCAGAAATACTACAAATATCTACCCCAAACTCTTGGCTGCTTGCAGTTATATCACCACCTGTTATGATCTTGGCATTCCCTATGTAAGCTAATCATGGTTTGGCACATTCGATACTTGGATGAGGGATCGCCAAGAAAAGCCCAGATGCTGCTGAAAGCTATGTTCAGAAGGCAATTGGACAAAATACTGGTGCTAGGATGTACTGTACCATAAAAGCTGCTGTCTTCAATGTAATGTTTGCTATTTGTGATCCTAAGTACCTTCAGAGTAGTTTGTGAATGTAGGGCAATGAAACCAAGGCTACAGCTACACGAGAAGCCTCTGTTGACAGAAGTGACTGTTAGAAGGGATTTCTCAGCAAAACTTCTGTCAACAGACCTCATCTACATCTAAAAGCAGGTTGAAAGAGCAATCTGCTCTGTCAGCAGAGAACAGCCAGACTGTCCTGCCCTCTCTCGAATCTCTGCAAACAGGGTTGCCTGGTGAACCAGAAGCCCTGTCTGTCAACAAAAGGGCCCTGGAGCATCTACACAGCTGTTTTGTTGATAGAATACTATCCAGAGAGGTGTTATACCTGAACGGGAAGAGGTAAACAGTGCTGGCAGAAGTGCCAAGTTTTGTTGACAAACTGTTGACAAAGTGAATTTTGCGTGTAGACATTCTATGGGTTTTCCTGACAAAAGCCCAGTTTTGCCTGGAAAAACCTCTTTTGTAGCCTTAGCCTAGAGGTGTGGCCATATTCTCTGGATAAATTACTTTCTGCCTGCCTACTTTCTCCCAGCAGTTCCCATAGAATACAATATTCTTATTCTGAACTGTTGCGCAGTGTGTTCCTTCACCTCACAGGGGAGCAGGACTTGAGTAGGGGGAAGTGATTCCTCTGTCTGGTTTGTAAATCCCTTTGTAAAAGGTTTGAAATGGTTTTTAATTCCTTCTGCTGTGCGAAGGTGACATAGTATTTCAACTTGCTCAGTTGCCAATGTGGTCTCATCAGTCAGTTCTCTCAAAGAATTTTATGGCATCTCTTCATCAGTCAGGATCATCTCTCACTTGAGATCTCAGAAATTGTTGCAAAAGTTAATCAGCCAAGACAGCTTCAGCAAATGAATGCATAAGATGAAGAGAGCAGGTGGGTAGTGGAAGGAGTGGAAAAGGAGGTAAAGCATTCAGCAACGAAATGAGGGGTCAGAAGAAAGATCTCCTGTCTTCCATATACTGCATGCCCACTTGTGTACAAATACATGTGCACACATGACAATTGTTTCCCCAAGATATGCCACCTCTGAGAAGTTCACAAATAATTGACATAGATTTTAACCTACAGAGAGAGGATGACACAGGCGTTACATGCTAGCGGAGAATTGACAGAGCTAGGTTCAATTACTTCATTATTTCCATATCAGCTTTGCTGTGCCTCAGTTGCTCAACTGTAAAACAGAGATAACACTGCCTTCCTTCACAGGGTAGTCATCAGAATACACATTAAAGACAGGTACCAATATAATGGAGGTGAAAAAAGGGCCAGCCACTTCCCATGTGCCTCTTCGTAGCTATAGCTCCTGCTACAGGCAGCCTGACTCAGTTTCTGTTCTTGGACTGATCAAGGAACTCAAACACTCTAGTCCACGCCCCCACCCTCAGGTTACGCTTTATTAAATGAACATTGAAAATAAACTAAAAGTCCACACAAATAAAGATTTCTCTTCCTCCTTTTTTTGTTGTGGCCTACTACTCCTAGGCCTTACTTGGCAGGGGGTCTCACTCCTAGGTCCCCTGAAATTTAAAAAAAAAAGAGTATGGGGTGGAATAGCTCAGTGGTTAGAGCATTGGCCTTGTAAGCCAGGGGTTGTGAATTCAGCCCTTGCGCGGGCCCTTTAAGGGTCTGGGGCAGGTAAGATTTTAACAAAAAAAATGTGTCAGGGATGGTGCTAGGTCCTACTACGAGTTCAGGGGACTGGACTTGATGACCTCTCAAAGTTCCCTCCAGTTCTGTGAGATACACGTATCTCACTCATAGCAATCTCCAGTCTTTGAAAATTCCTCCGTTCATTGCCGCCTCTTGGTGGTGATACAGGAGAACTGGAGCATCTGAGGGACTTGCTTGTATGGCCTCTTGTTAGCCAGTGTGGTGAAATAGAAGCTCTCTTTCTGTGCCTGGTTTGGTATGCCTTATAGTGGAGGAACCCTCACCTTGGGCTGTGGCAGCCCTGTCTCTAAGTACTTCACCATGAATTTACACTGTCAGTAGTATCCCCAGATCATACTTTATTACAGGTGACCCCCTTGAGACTGCTGAAAGGAGCCTGATTATAAGGAAATCCTGAAAACCTAGTCTTTGAAAACCAGGACCCTTTAAGTACCAGAGAGGTAGCCGGGTTAGTCTGTATCTTCGAGAACAAGAAGTCCTGTGGCACCTTATAGACTAACAGATATTTTGGAGCATAAACTTTCATGGGCAAAGACCCACTTATGCATCTGACTCATGCATCTGACATTGTTGGTCTTTGCCCACAAATGCTCATACTCCAAAATATCTGTTAGTCGATAAGGTGCCAGAGGACTTCTTGTTCTCGAGGACCCTTTAAGGAGTTTTAATGTACACAGTCAGAATCGGAGGCTCTCTTAAACACATCACTTGTGAAACTCTTAGTCCCCTAATGATATGGAAATAATGTTTGTTCCATAGAATTGATTGGGGCAATAAAGTGCGGCTTTTATGTCCGATGTACAGCGCATCTGGCACTGCACTCTCTCCCCCGCCATCCATATGTCTTTCTGCTTTTCTAATGCAAGGCAGAGAGGCTAGTAGATAATAAATACCCTATGGGTTATAGCAGGCTGAAAAGCTACAGCATAGCATAGCAAGCCAAATTCTGAAGGCCTACTTGAGATCTGTGTGCTCTTCTGCCGCCTTGTATTGTCACTGCAGCTCCGGTGGAGAGTGCTCCTGTGCCAGCTGCCAGCAGAGTGATTTATTCCCACGGCTTCCTTCAATCGGATGTAACTCGATCACCGTGCGATAGTGATAGACAAAGGCACTTACAGGGATACCGAATCAGAAAAAACCCTCTCCCTTTCCACTGCAGTCTCTCTTCCCACCATTAATGCAGGTGCGTTTTCTTGCAATGCAGCCAGAGGAAAGCTAGGGAACTGGAGCTAAGCACATATTGGTGCACGGGCAGTGAGCTACCCACTCCTGCTATTAGTGCCATGCTTACTGCAGGCCTACAGCAACAATGGATATACTTTGTAGAATGCACAGTGATCACTGTGTTAAGTAGAACTGCATTTTCAGCACTGTGGTGCTGTGGCTGTAGATGTTACGGCAGACGGTGCCTTCACAGTAGGTAAGAGTAACAGACAGGTAGCCATGATAGTCTGTATTCAAATACAACAAACAAGCAGTCACATAGCACTTTAAAGACTAAAAAATAATTTATTAGGCAACGAGTTTTCACGGGGTAGACCCACTTCCTCAGATCTGAAAGCTCATCCCCTAACAGGTAAGAGAGGTGTGTTGGCCCTGACCACAGAGAAATACATGTAATTGCAATAGAGCTAAGTGTTTTAACAGTGAGGCTATGTCTAAACATCAACCTTATTTCAAAATAAGCTGTTCTGGAAGAGCTATTCCGGAATTTGTTATTTTGAAATCATGTTGCTACACACAAAATGCATTTAGAAATAGCCCTTTGCTATATTGAAATAGAGCATCTACACACATGAAGCCTATTTTGAAACAGAGCCATTGCACTCACTATGGCTTATTTTGATACAGGCTCTATTCCATCTGCACAACCCCTATTTTGAAATAGGTGCAATTCCTCACAGAATGAAGTTAAACTATGGCAAAATAAGCCAACCACGATTTCAAAATTATTTTGTGTTGTGTTGCGTAGACACTAGCATAGTTATTTGAAATAAAGGCTCTCATTTCAAAAATAACTTTGCTGTGTAGACCTACCCGTAGAGAACCGGGAAGTGGCCTGTATATTCAGTATTACTTGTGTGTATGGGGAGACCATAGTGTGTTAACTCTTTAAGTGCCTTTCAGCATAGACAGATAATTCCCCTTTTAGAAATATGAGAACATGTGACTCCAAAATGTCAAATGGAACAAGATTTTCTTTTTTTGAAGGAAAACTATAGGCCAGATCATGTGCCCTGCTCCCACATATAAAAATTTTACAAGCAGCCCTAATGAAGCACATGAAGAGATGCTCCTTACAAAGGGAATCCTCTGCTGCTGGACACTGCTTGATACCCAAGTGCTTATTTATTTAGACGGCCTCATAAACCTTCTGAGTTAAGGAAGTACTATCAGTATCCCCATCTGACAAAGGGAGAAACTGATACATTCAGGCTAAGGCTACCCTGTAGCCATAACTCAGAATAACTTATTTTGAACTCGATGCTGTCCAAATGCCACCAAAGTTCAAAATAAGTGGCTATTTCAAAGTTTCTGCTACTGCCTCACAATGAGGGGTACTGAAAACGGAATACTGCATTCTAAATAGCCCCGCTGTGTTGAGCACAGCATTTAACTGCACCATTGCTATTTTGGGATACAAATGTATCCCAAAATAGCAAGCACAGTGTAGCCATAGCCTCAGAGATTAAGTCATTTGCCCAAAGTCAGACAAGAAGAGATGGGAGGAGAATCCAGGTCTTCTAGTCTTACACAATCATCCACCATGTGTTTCACCTCCAAAAGAGAACAGAGGGAAATTGCCTGTCATTGGTCTCAACATGTTTAAATCACCCCCTTAAGGGGGTGTTGGTAAGGTGATCCAAGTAGGTGGTCTAGGGGATTAGCTATGCTCAGCAGGTTTTCAAGGTGCACATCTCCACTTGCTTCTAACTACCAGAAATCGTTCAGATATTTTTCTCTCTTGGGCTTTGCATCTCTTGAGGTGGGCATCAGCATCTCAAGTAATCACAAAGACAATGGTCAGCAGAGTTTCTCCCTGAAGAAGGCAAAGAGTATTCCAGTGTTTCCTGTAAGCTGTGCATATGTGTGGCCTCTCAGGAGAAATTCAAATACTGCCCAGCTGATTAGCAGAGCATCTGCAGCAAGATTTTGTTTTTCTGTTAGTGTTGCACATCCCCACATGCATCAGTTCATGTAAAATAATTTATTCTGCACATTGATAAGAAAATCTGCACATTGATGGAAGATATTAGAGGGAACGTGGTGGTAACTACTTGTTTGGAACTCAGCTAACTGGAGACTCCTCTTGACGTGAAGCTGAATTTGTTGCATCAGACTCTGGTTTTCTTTCAGCTGCTTGGACAGGTTGAGATGTGTTCATTCTCTCACTCACTCAGAATTCATGCTCCCTCAGTCTGTAAGCAGCCAAGGGAAAATACTTAACTTTTTTCGAAGAGAACATGTCAGCCAAAAATATGATGTTCTTTGGTTCTGGTCTCATTAACATGGCACCATCTGAGCAGAATTCCTTGTTTCCTGCACCAGTAATTCCTTGGCCTTATTTCTAGTAGAAGAGACTATGTCTTAGCCTCCCTTGACCTACTGGCATGGCTACCAGAGCCTTCATGTCCCCTCTGTGCTTCGCAACACAGGTCTGGCAGCAGAAGACTGTATGTTAGCTAGTTTACTTACTCTGATCTTTTTTTTTGCCTAAAGTTTGAATTTATGTTCGCTTATGTAATGGGAGACCTTTCACTGATTATTCAGATATTGTATAATTAATTATGTGTGTTTTTCCCTTTCTAACAAATCGTTCTATTTGTTCCAGATTGTGTTGCTAATTTCACTGGGGGAAGCTCTGGAGATGGAGTGCAATATGATTCAAGACAAAAGAGTCTTCATTTTGATTACTGCTCCAGCTATTCATGGTGTGACAGAACAAAACATTTCAATCTGGCTGAGACAGAGTCAAGAAAATACAAGTTGCAGGTAAAAAAAAAAGTGTTGTATTCATAAAAAGTTGGGGATGAGATGGGACAGACTGGTAATTAAGTGTCAAAGTTTGAGATGTCATCACAGCCCAGAGTTATTTATATAGCCTTAGTCACACAGTTTTCTTATGGTGTTTTTTATATATATATTGAAGAATATAAGAATTACACATTTTAACCAGAAAAATACCCTCTGCTTATTTATTAAAGCCACACAACAAGGCCGTGTCTACACTAGCCAAAAACTTCGAAATGGCCATTCAAATGGCCATTTCAAAGTTTACTAATGAAGCACTGAAATACATATTCAGCGCCTCATTAGCATGCGGGCAGTCGCAGCACTTCGAAATTGACGCGGCTCGCCACCGTGCGGCTCGTCCAGACCCCGGCTACTTCGAAGTCCCCTAATTCCCCTTATCTGCTCATAGGAATAAGGGGACTTCGAAGTAGCCGGGGTCCTTTCAAAAGGAGCCCCGTCTGGACGATCTGTGTGGTGGCGAGCCGCATCAATTTTGAAGTGCCAAGGCCGCCTGCATGCTAATGAGGCACTGAATATGTATTTCAGCGCTTCATTAGTAAACTTCGAAATGGCCATTTGCATGGCCATTTCAAAGTTTTTGGCTAGTGTAGACATAGCCCAAATGTCTTTGCTCTTAGCACATTTTTGGAGATATTTTGTTTATAAGAGAACAAAGAAAAAGCAGAAAAATAAAGATTAAACTTTTCAGTTTTTTGAATTTAAAATGTTCTTTGATTTCCAAGCTGGCTACTATTAACGATATTAACTATTTCATTCCCTTAGATGGAATGGGACCGGATAACACAAGTTTTTCATTCAGGTTAGCAAACTTAGTCTTTGAACTGATATTTTCCAGGTAAAGTTTTCAAGCCCAGTTCATGATGGATTATTGATACAATAGCAGTGAGTTAATTGAACAAGTCACCATAGGGATAGACTGAGTATATCCAGATACTACAGTTCTCTGGGATGCTGTAAACATGCTGTACATCACCTTGGCATGTTCTCATACTTTAAGAGAAACACAATCTTATTATGATGCATCAGTCATGAAATATAGTTCCCTGCTGACATCCACACTATGAGATATTGTGCCTACTGGTAATAGGATTCCTTTGTGTACACTTAGAAGAAAAATACTTTCTTTCTGTAAAGGGAAATTGTCAGCTTAAACAAGTAAAATAACCCACCCACTTTGCATGGCATTCACTCAGCACGAGAAATGGGTTCGCCTTTTTGTATGTCAATAGTCTGTTTATCCATGCCTCAGAAATGTTTGTTTAACTGATAACTACTTCTCAGTGAGTCACTTAGTTCTAGTGGCACTCATTGATCTCAGCTGAAACTATGAGGAAACATGCAGGCCACAGCAGGCCCTCTGTATCTTATCAGCCTACTAGTAGAGGGTACAGGAGAGAGTCAATTTCCCTGTGACCTGTGCCAAATGTTAAATTGAATCAATAATTCACTGACAAACCAAGAGGAGTTAATCAACTGCATGCAGCCTTCTAGATATTCAGTTTGTGCAAACAAGGTAGATTTAGAAAACTTCATAGACATAACAGCTAGAGTAACTTTTGGCTTTGTATTTGTAGGACCATAAAGGGCCAGATGGTGAAAGCTTTCCATGCATGGAATTCCAGTGGCTTCTAAGAGAGTTCTGTGAGCAGACCCCAAGTTGCTGAGAGTAGATCTTGTGACTAGGGAGAAAATGGGCATTGCTGGAATACCATACTAGGATAAAAGAGTCAAATCCTGTGCTCCTGTGTGCAGCATATGACTTTGTTCACTTCAATATACAGTCCATTAGAAAAACTAGGTCACTGCTAAGGTTAAATAATGTCTGGTGCTCATGAACCTTCTGAGCAAAATAGGAGATGACTATGGAAAAGCAAAACTTGCATATGAAATTGATTCTGTAATTATTAAAGGCTGTACTAGAAGTCCAAATATGAAGAATTATTTTCTATTCTATTCCTTAGCAATGCAACTGTTGCCAGATTGGATCAGACTCATGGTCCATCTAGTCCAATATTTAGACTCAGAGTGGCCCCTAGCAGGTGCTCCAGAAGTAGGTACAAGAACCTACTGTTAGGCATATGTGGGATAATTTCTTCCCAGGCTGATCTCTTCTGAATCCCTAGTAGTCCGAGATTGATGTAAACCCTCAATCGTGAGTCTTAATAACCCTTCCAAAATTTTAGCATTAAGATTTATATCTCTGAATATTCTTGTTGTATGTTATACTACTCTGATTATATCTCCACTCCCTGTCTGAATCTTACCAGTTATCATTATTTTTAGCACTATTGTACATTGGTCAGAAATTTCCACAGTGCTGTTTTGACTGGTGGCTTTTTCCTGATGGCTACAACTATTTTAGAACCCTGTGATGGGTGACAGCATTTCAAATTCACATCCTTCTAATGTGCATTACTTTGCATTTGTCAACAAAGACTTCTGCCATTGTGAGGTCCATTCCCCAGCTGTAAGCTGCTTTGAAGCTTCCCACAGCCTTCTCTGGTCTTGAGTAATAATATTGTGTCATCTGCAAATCCTCTTCCCGCACTGTCCACCCCTTTAATTATCTAAAAACTCACTGGGTTTAGCAGAGAGAGCCCTGGATCACCCAACTTCTGATCTTTTGTCACATTAAAAATTAAATTTTCAGTGTTATTCTTTTTGTCTCTTTTTCTTTCAACCAGTTTCTAACCTACAGCAGAATTTTATGAAGCAGCAGGAGAGCATATTTATGGAACATTATTCTATTCCATTGACTTAATCTTTCAGCTGACATTCTCCCACTGCTAAAGTATTTATTCACAGGTTGATTTACAGCCATGGAGCTCATGTGGTCTTCTGATATGCAAGGCTCATTGCCCAGTGTCTTGGCAAGTCAGCTAATATAATTTATTGATATGTTGGATATTTCCTCTTACATCATTCTTCATATCTCCTCCCACTAAAACTCCTGAAAGGATCTATGTATATTTTTCTTAGAATGGCTGATAGCAAATGCATCACATAGGCCATGTCTACCCTAGCCAAAAACTTCGAAATGGCCATGCAAATGGCCATTTTGAAGTTTACTAATGAAGAGCTGAAATACATATTCAGCACCTCATTAGCATGCGGGCAGCCGCGGCACTTCGAAATTGACGTGGCTCACCGCTGCGTGGCTCGTCCAGACGGGGCTCCTTTTCAAAAGGACCCCAGCTACTGCCAAGTCCCCTTATTCCTATGAGCAGATGAGAATAAGGGGACTTCGAAGTAGCCGGGGTCCTTTTGAAAAGGAGCCCCGTCTGGATGAGCCGCGTCAATTTCAAAGTGCCGTGGCTGCCCACATGCTAATGAGGCGCTGAATATGTATTTCAGCACTTCATTAGTAAACTTCGAAATGGCTATTTGCATGGCCATTTCAAAGTTTGTGGCTAGTGTAGATGTAGCCATAATGATTCTAATTTTCCAGGGAAGACCAGCCAAACTTCAGTGTCTGATTGTGATGCTACCATGATGTCATTTGGGGTTCTGTGAATAGTTTGCCCCAGCTGTATGTTTACCTGCATCTTATTTGTAAATTGACTATTTTGAAAAAATGCCAGACTGGTATCTTAGCACCAGTGTACCATGTAACTCTTAATATTCCCATGTTCCTTCCAAAAAATGACCCCGGGTTATTTAATGCATAATCTTCCTTGCTATAAAATATAGCACTGTATTGTATTTGCTATTTCATGACTCCTTAGTTTGTCCATTAATTTGTAATGCAAAAATAGCCAGATCCATTTGAGAATACTGTTCTCTCTTCAGCAGCATGTTTGACTGACTCTGTACAGCAACATACGTGACCTGTGAAAACTGGCTTGCAATTATTAGACAGCAGCAGGGTCAGGATTAGTTCAGTATGAATTAAATTAGAAATGTAACTCACCGTGTTACATGCGATGCATTGTTCAAGGCACATGTACCAATTGTGGTAAATGCTTCCTTCAACCGTTTCTAAATTTTTTTTAGCCAAGCTAGTAAGTATGATTTTTTTCTACAGGAAGCCTTTGGCCTGGAAGTTTAATGTAATATTATGCTTTGATCATGGGACACCCACTAGAGAATGCTCACAAGAAATTACTTTGTTTTGCTTAGTGATTTGCATGGTAATGCTGCTGCTTAGTTGGAGAAGTATTAGTACGAATTTAACTGGTGTCAAACAATTTGGGGTGTGAATCCAGTTTAGGTTAAATAAGTCTGAAATTCTAAACTGTAAATTAAGTTATAAGTTTATTTTGATGACATTGATTAAATATCGAAGCAGCCGTCCAATCCTGTCTAGGCAAGTAGTTCTTGATCACAGATCTGCCACTCTTTGGCCTATCATGCTCTGCAAGTGAGGCTATGTCTACATTGTGAGTGGTTTTCAAAATAATTTACGCAATTTGCTATATGCAAATTGCGTAAATTATTTCAAAGTTCCTTATTCCAAACTTGGCGCCATCCAAATGGCACCAGAGTTCAGAATAAATGGCTATTCTGACAGTTAGGACAAGGGGTACTGGAACCAGAATACTGCTGCCATTTCAAGCTGGGGAAAAAAGTCGCAGTGTACATACATTTGTACCCTGAAATAGCAGTCACCATGTAGACATACCCTGAAGGTAAAAGAACAACAGGGACTATTACAGCATTAGGGTCTTCGGGTGGTTCCACTGTTGCTCAGAAGCTATTTCACGGGCTTAAGCACTTTGACCAGCCTCAGTAGAACCTTTCAGACATGACATCTAGCATCAGCCTACTAGTTCAGCTGAGATGAAGGATGGAAGCCAAAGATCCTGACTCCCTAAGCATGGACATACATTGAACCCGGTGGTGACATGCTGTCCTTGTTAAAGTCCATGGGTAAAATTCTCACTGACTCCACTGGAGCCAGGATATAACCCAGTAAGACTCCTCTCTTATGGTAGCAAAGCACATATTTATGTGTCTGCAGAAGCAGGGCCTGTGCATGTAAATTCTTCCTCTTTCTCCTCCGGATTTTTTTTAACACAGCTAGCTAAGGAGGATTGTTCATCTCTTTGGAAAACTGAAAAACAAATGACAACTTGATGGTACTTTGTATACTTGTTCAAAACCAAATCTTTTCTATTAAAAAGAAAAATCACATTGATTTTTATGTAACTTCTACTACCAAAGCAATACACACCATTGATTTGACTGAGTTATTGAATTCAGACCAGGTCAATGAGCTACAGCTGGGTGTGTCAGTTCTCATGATACACTTATGTGTCAGGTTTTATGAATAAAACATGGGCAGTTTCTTTAGGGGAGGACGCCACATCTTAGCTACCCCACTGGCCTTGAAGCAATTCAATGCGAGATATACAACATACTTTTAATATACGGTTTTCAGCTGAATAACTTTCCTCCCTCCCCTGCCCCCATACTTACAAGAAAAATATGGCATGTTAAACTAAAGCACACGTCTGTCAGTCTCATTGTGTCTGCTCTATGCCAGCAGCCACAACACTGCTTTCATCTTGGCTTCAAAGTATGGTACTGCTGCGGGGGGGAGGGGACATCGAATGCAAGAAGGGGACCAAACAAACAAACAAACAAACAGACAAACAAAAAGAGGGAGGACGAGAAAAGTAATGTTTCCAGTGTGAACCCTGCCTGCAGGAAGGCTATTAGTCCATGTTGGAGTCACACAGTTTTGTACTGCAGCAGATATATTTTTTGGTTATTGCCACTTCCCATGCTGGGAAGATTCTTGTCATCCCTCACATATTTTATCCACAGAGAAGGCTGCCCTGCCCTGTGCTTGGTGATTGAGGCTGTGCCCCTGGTGTGCCACACTATCAGTGGTTCCCAAGGCTGCTTAGCCTGGGAAAAGCTGCATGGACACGTTCCAAAATCAGCATTACATGCATTATTGTTCTTACTCTCCCTGATTAGAGTGCACACAATGAAAACAACAGCAACAGCCTCATTTGCTAACCCTCCTCCCAGCACAAGGCTGCTCTGAGTCTGTTTTTTTTTTTTTTTTTGAGTCTTCATAAAAATTAACTCTTTTGCTGCTGCCAGGATCCCAAATACCATGGTTGCTAAACTGCCCTGTCCTTGATTATTGCACAAGCATTTCCAGAGATTGCATGGAGAATTTTCACGAATGCTACTGATTTAGTGGAGTCACTTTTGAAAACAAGATTTAAGCCCACACTCAACATAAATCCTTATTACCCTACTGGAGTGTGCTCAGATACTATGGTGATAAATCTGGCACAGTAGCTCTTACGGAACAGGTTGATTCTTCTCTTTTAACTACCAGTTTTTAAGTAGATACTCTAGTGCCATGTGACAAGTGCAGCAACCCAGCTTTTCCACCTCTGTTTGTCTAATGCCATGTTTCTTTCTCCATTGTAGTCTGTTTCCATGACAGTGATCTCGCGCTCAGTGATTTCCTGGTTTCTGTTACGCCATCTATTGTCTTCCTTTTTTCCATGGTCTACCAAGTGGTATCAAATGAAGGGTGTGTCTAGCAAAACAGTTCTTTGACGTTCATACAACATTCCCAAAGAGCTTCAGCCTTCTCTTTCAAATTATTGTCTCTACAGTCTGTTGACTAGGACTTTGTAAGACGTCAGCATTCGTTACTTTATCCCACTAGCAGAAACCAAATCTTCTCTGCAAGCATCTTTGATGGAATCTGCTAAGTTTCTTATTCTAGAATTTACCAAGTTTAAGGAGTCTAAGATAATGTGGTTAGTACAATGCATTAGATAATTTTATTTTAGTTTTTGTAGGAATCTCCTTATTTTTCGAGATAGTGGGCAGGCTCAGAAATGCTTCACTTTCTTTCCCAGTTCTTGCTTTCACTTCCTTATAGAGATGGCCATCACCATTGCTTATGCCTCTAAGATATACAAACACTTTAACCATACATTAAACTTCACTATTAATCACATACACACCATCATTGCTAACTCCTCTTTCAATGATCACGACTTTCTTTTCTTTTGGCTGATTTTTAAGCCTACTTTGGTGGCTCCACATTTGACACTGATAGTGCTCGTTTCCATGGCATTGTCTTCTGCAACCAACAGAGCTGTATCATCTGCAAAGTCAAAATCCTAAAGTCTTGAAAGTCTAGCATGATCTGACAGCTGAGAGATGCACCTGGTGGCATAGCATGCTGCAGACCTAAGTGCTTATGTCACTTTTGAAAATGGGATTTTGACTTCTAAGTTGCTTAGGTGCTTTTGAAAGTTTTATCCTGTATGCCTCCAGGAAGGTGTTACAGGTTGAACCTCTCTAGTCCATCACTCTCTCTTCTGGCAACATTGATAATCTGGCATGGTTTTAGTTCGCCAAATGACCATTTATCATGGGTGTGGCCAAGATTCCCATGGTCCCATAATGTTTGTTTCCAGCCCCGAGTTCTTGCTCTCAGTGTTCTGTGCTATTATTTAGCTGTAATTTACCTCTACATGTCTCCCAAGAGGCCAGTAAGCAGTGGCAATGTTGGTGATGCTACTAGACAATATTGACCTCTTGTGGGCCAGCAAATTCTTCTGTTCAGCAGTGGTCAGGACCTAAGAGTGCCAGATTGGAGAGGTTCAACACGTAGTATGACAGACTTGACAGGCTGATGAAAAGAAGTGAAAATGCTATCCCTATAGATAAAATGAGGCAGAATACAATATGCAGTATGGTATATATTTTGCACACACCTATAATTGTAGTAAAATGCTTGTTTAAAAGCAGTGCTTTTTTGTGCTGGTATGGAATGGTATGCTGTACCAGCATCTCGGCAGCCCCAGCCAGGATCTCAGCCAGGGACTGGGAGCTGGCCGGTGCACAGAGCCCTGCCAGCAGCTCAAGCCCTGGGGACCTGGCCAGGGCCAAGGTAACCCTGGCAGTCCCAGGGCTATGGAGCCCCACTGGCAGCTCCAGCCCCGGGAACCCAGCTGGAGATGGGAAACCCCAGCAGCACCAGGACTGGAAGCCAGTTGGTGCATGGAGCCCCACTAGCAGCAGACAGGGGTCATGGGTCCCCCACAGCTGGGAGCCAGATGGGGTGCAAAGCCTCACTGGCAGCCTTAGCCATGGGAACCCTGGTGGGGAGCACAGGGAGGGGAGGGAACTGGCTGCGTACTGGCTCCTCATTTTTTAAATTAAAAAGCACTATGTAAAAGTACTATATTACCTACTGTATAGTGTTTTATATATATATATATATATATATACACATACACACTATGGACCATTATGCATATATAGAGACAAAATTGAATGTATTGCACTTGTTTTATCTCAAGACATATTCTTGTGTTATTTTATATCATGTGGATAGTACAGAAGGGCATGATGTGTACCTTACAAACTTGCTCAGAGAAATGCTTCTCCCCCAGTGATTATAATTGGGGCTTGGAAGGCATATACTCTTTGTCAGAATGCAAATGCAAATGTGGCTTCTTTACATATTACGGCCTCTGCTGAGGTCAAATGGCAACTTGTTTTCAATTACTGAGAATTTGTGAGGATATTCTTGTGTTCCATGATGATCTTTCTTCTTTTCATCTGGAGGGCTGCAACTGTTTACCTTTAAGTCACTTGAACGCAGAGTAAAATTCATTTTCCTTGCCTGTAGTATTTTTACAACATGAAACAAAAGAAGTATGCAGATTGCTCTCTAATCTGTATTAAGTGTATCTGTTTTTTGTTGCAGTTGTTGAAGTGTATATGGCCAAAAATGTGATTCCATAAAGATAAAATATTAAGCTTCTCTCTTGATTTTCCATCACAGATTTCAAGGCTGCATTTGCTAAATTTACATGTTCACATGAAATTGCTCTACTTTCCACTCCAGCCAGTTCACCTTGGGATATTAAAATCAAGCTGGTTCTATTTTTTCCACCCCATGTATCATCTTTTCCAACACAGGAATTAGAGCTTGTCTTTAGCTGGCAACATTGTTTAGCTGGTATGGCACAATGCAGACTATGGTCCGGTCTTCAACTGTATTGACTCCTTCATACTGAGAGAAAAACATACTTTTCTTAGTAATCTAAATCATAAAGGGCCTACTTCTGAGAGCAAACCTGGATCCACATACTCCTGCTGTGGGTTGAACCTCTCTCATTTGGCTCCCTTGAGACCTGACCAGTGCTGGATGAGAGAATTTGCCAGCCTACAGGAGAGCAATATTGTCTAGCATATTACCAACACGCATTGCAGGAAATGTTGGGCCCTTCTGGCTTCAGGGGGAGTTGTATCAGTGAAACTGAAGGCAGAAAAGGGAGATAGAGGACAGTAACAGGGGCCTTTTTTTAATTCAACTAGATATTTCTGACCCTCGATACATTTTAAAGAGTACGATTGCTGAATGTTTGTGTGGAATTGTTACAGGGCAGCTGGCTTTGTTTTGTGAAGATACAGACTAACACAGCTACCCCTCTGAGACTACTCCTATATCATGCCCATTTACTATGAGAATCACCCTGAAACAGGCTAGAGTTAACTGCTATTTCTTTTAAACTAGTTCCAGTGATTGTGTTAGTTACTTGTTTTATCCAGCAGTCTCAGTCAGAGGAATGTTTAAGTCCATCAGGCTATGATTTTCTAATTTTAGCTGAGAGACAGTCTCAGACTGTTCTGGAGAGCTTCTGTGCTGGGCTTTTATAATGCTAATTAAGGCATGGAATCAGTTCACAACAGCAATCTTAGTGGTACTCCTATAGTCAGGGCTTTTTTCCTGCCAGAATGCCATGGAATGGCATTCCAGCACCTTTTTTCCCTTGGGTGGGGCGGGGCGGGGCGCTATGCTGGGAGCCAATCTGGGCAGCTCACACATGGCCTCACCATGCTGCACAGGGAGCCACTCTGGGTGGCTCGCACTTGACTGGGTCACGCCATTCTGGGAGCTGCTCTGGGTGGCTCACGTACGGCAGGGCTACACCATGCCAGGGAACACTCTGGGTGGCTTGTGCATGGCTGTGCCATGCTGGGAGCTGCTATGGGCAGGAGAGCAGAGAAGCCACTGGGCACTCCTGTGTGAGGTAGGTGGGAGGCAGTTTGGGGCTGCAGGGGTGTGTGTTAAGCCTGGGGATGGGGGTGCAGTTTGAGGCTGCGGTAGGGAGGTTAAATCTGAGTTGGGGGTGGTTTGAGGCTGTGGGGTTGGTAAGCCTGGGGGCAGAGGGACAGGTTGAGGCTGAGGAGGAGGTGGTTAAGCCTGGGCACAGGGGGTGGTTTGAGGCTGCGTGTGTGTGTGGGGGTGGGGGGCGGGTTAAGCCTGGGGACGGGAGGGGAGGTGGTTTGGGGCTGCAAGGGGTTAAACTGTCTGGGGGTGGGAGTGGGGGGGTGGTTGAGTTCCGACACCTTTTTTCTAGAAAAAAAGCACTGGCTATAGCATAGAAACCCCACAGCTATTCCAGTACAGTGAAGTCACTACTGCCAGAAAAGATTTGTGTGGTGCCGTATATTACAGGAGAGCTTGGTATTTCTAGATTCAGGGCTACTGACCAGTGACCAGGCCAACGGTCAGATTTGCGTTAGCTTACTGTGGAGCAATTGCTACACAGCAAGCTTTCATAGGGAATTAGTACTTAAGTTCCTTTGTGGATTTGGGTTTTAGGGGCCAAAGACATTGGCTACATGGGAAGTTATATCAGTATAATTGTACCAGTATAGTGAAATGTCTATGTACCCATCCCTCGTTTAAAGAGTACTTTATTATGAGTACTCACCAAAATGAGGGACACGTATACCTACCTATGTTCACTAAATGAGTGAACTTCCCCTGCTAATATGGGCAAGCCACGTGGTCCCTGACTGGGAAGCAGGGCGATATGTACCCCTCCACCCCCAGCAGCCCCAAACTACCCCCAGTCTTAGACCCCCCTGCAGCCCCAAACTTCCCCCAGTCTTAGACCCCCCACCACATTCCTAAACCACCCCCAGCATTAGATTCCCCCCACCGCAGTCCTAAATGGCCCTAGCCTTCGACACTTCTCCTCCTCCCGCAGCCTCTTCACTGGGGCTGCTAGGCTGGGTGGCTCCCCGAATCCTCCTGCTCCCAGCAGGTAACAGTAGTTAAAACCAATTTACTCAAGTGCTAAGCTTTCAGCACCTAAACATAAGGTAATGGCTATCTCTATTGATAGATATCTGCCTGAGGCAGCAGTGTTAAGAAACTGCAAATGGCTTCTTTAACAGCCACATGCAGCTTGGAACTGCCCAGCTGGTGACCCTTAACAAATCTAATGGTGACCCATGTTTGGGTCCCGACCCATAGGCTGGGAAGCCCTGCTCTACATACACACACTACATCCTATTTCTGGTGCCAAACTATTCAAATACATCAGAAAAGTACCCAAACTCAACTGGTTTATGTCAAGTTACAAGACCTTGGAATGAATTGGAGACTTTTACATGAATTTTAATGGGAATTAGTGTCACTCTTACGAGTTTTCGCCTATGAGCAGAAATTTGGGAACCAGTTGTGCTCATATAGCGAGGGATGAGTGTACCTGTAGTCAAAACCTCTATAAACCCCTGCATTGGAGGTTTTATTTCAGAACAAGAGTGGCTTTTTCAGGTTTAGTTCAAACCATTCTGAAAGCAACGTAACATGTCCCAAGACATAAGCAGAAAATAGGACTTAGGCTCCTCAGCCAGTGAGGCGCTTTTGATAATATTTTTCACTAAATCTAGCCAAGAGACCAAGTTAACTAAGCACAGATTTGTACAAATGTGTATGCACAGAGATGCCTTCTGGATGAAATGTCTGATTAAAACAATAAAACTGGCCTAAGTTAAGATTCACTAGTATAAATGGTAGCAGGAATTGATCCAGCATGGTGAGACTTGGTTTGCTAGGGCTTCTGGGCATTACCTTGGCCAAGCTCTAATAACAAACAGCTTAGTTGCCAGCAGTTGGTGTAATGTATCCACTTCACATGGGACAGTTTTCTATGGGCCCCTTTGGAATATAGGTGTGTCACCTGAACATACCTGGATTAAGTTTCTGTTGCCAGGGCAGCCATGTATTTCTTACCAATTATTCTGCTCACATGACAGCCATGCCCAATGTAGGACAAATTCAGACAGATTTCAAATGACAAGGCTTGTTCCTTTCCCCTTCTTATAGGAAAGGCATTAATACACATCCAGATTACAAAGACGTGAGGAGGCCTGACAGCTCAGGTCTAGGTTTGTAAATAGTTTGAAATTATAATGTATATTTCATCTGCAGTGTCTATCTGGTGGGTAAACATGTTAACTTGGAAAAAAGATGATGTGCTTGCCAGCGCGCAGCTGTTAGTCTTAATCTTTGTTTCGTTTAATTTCCAGGCAAGCCCTTTCTCTTCTCACACATTAAGCTTAGAAAGGGGGAACAGATGTACTCCATGAATCTCAACTGACATTTTATGGAAAGTTTGATGTGTTGTCTACATGTTGTTGGTTTTAACCAATAAAATTCTACATGGCATTTTTCAGACTGCTTTTCTGTCCATAGTTGTGTTCAAGAGAGACACTCACACTAATAGGGATCGGGAGGGTGCATTAATAAACTGAAATACATACAGACATAACATGTAGTTGCAGAAATGACAGGCATGGCACAAGAGGTCAGCAGGAAAATCAACAATAACTGAAGTGGATTAGGAAGAGAAATTGATTCTTTGTCTCAGAGACATGTCAGAGAATCAGGAAAAGTTGGTACATCCATCAAGAGTTAAATTTATGCCTATGCCCTCAATAATTCACTGGAGTTAGTATAGTGGTTGGGAGATTGAATGTGAGACCTGAGTACCAAGAAGATGCAACAAGGAGGCAGAGTCAAAACACAAAAGGAAGATTCTACTGCAAGAAGTTCAAAAGCAGGATGCCTTGGTGTGTAGCAATCCCTAGAATCTCTTGAACCAAGTTTCACCTCATGGAAGTGCTCTAAATTCTCTAGAAGGTCTTCAGAAGATACTCAGTCTCTCTCTGACCTTGACAAGATATCCTGAATGTGGTAGTAGTCAAGAATCAATTAATGTTTGTTGTTGTTGTTGTTAATAGTGAAGCAACTGAAGGTCAATCAACAATAGGGCTTCATTATACCAGGCCCTGAAAAAAAAGCCACAGCAGCTGTAGACAGTCCCTATCCCTGAAGACATAATCTAAATAGCCTAGCTACTGTATCCAGACAAGATGGACTTGCAATTCATAGTGGGCATTATGAATAACAGAAATGAGCCATCTTGAAAACAGAGAGTGTTAATAGGCCAGGAATTCCAGAGGTATACATTTTTCTCCTGCCTGCAAACACATTTGGAGGTCCACTAATAAAAGTAAATAAGGGGAAGGCAAAAAGCTAATTTGTCAGCATTTCACAAATGAATCTGTTCCTGAAGATTCTTGAAAACTGCTGCAAATTGACTAAACACAGTCTCCAAATAACTTACCCACAAACGCTGATCACAGCTGCAACACAATTTCATACAAAGAACCTAAAATGCCTGATTCAGCAAACATAAGGTTTAAAGACACATAAGACTTGTACCAGCTACAGATAATCTATTCTTATTGCAACATATTGGTACCATCAAAACTTTCAAATACAAGGTGTTTCTTTAACATCCTTAAATACAATGCACCCATCACTAAAGCTCTGTACTTACCTCTCACTATTATAAGTCAAGGGTCAGGCTTCTTCCACACTGGCAATTGATCAACAAAACTTTTGTTGTTCATGGGTGCTCAGTTTTGCCCCCAACAGCAAAATTTTGCCACAGCAAGTGCAAGTGTGAATGTTGCTTTGTTGGCAGGAGAGCAAAGTGAAAGCTAGCAATATTTTGTTAGCAAAAGTCCCAACTAGTAGTAGCCACGTACTGACTTTTAGTGATGAGACAGCCTTGTCACAAAAAGCTGCATAGGGTAGACGTAGCCTCAGTAGATACTAAAGGCTTTGATGGATTCACCTCCACAATGCCAGTTTCTTTTTCAGGGAAGCTTTCCAAAATTTGGATGCATATCCAAACTTTGTTCACTTCTTGGCACAGAATTTGGGCTGTGACGTTTGGGGTCACAGGTTTCCCTTCAAGAAGTCCACTGCTTCCTTACTTTGTTCAGATTGGAAAATGTAAGGATATTTTTTCTAGATCTGTCACAGTATTTTTGATTTTGGGGACAAAAAAGAAGAAAAAGAAGAAAAGTTATAAATTAACAAACTAACTTCACTTGCTCAAATCTCAGAATAGCTTCAGGTTCAGTTTTGTGTGGAGAATCAGGTTTGTTATTATTTTATTTGAAGCAATTCACCTATCCTTATTAAATACAGCCCATGTTGCTTTTTATTACCATTTACAACAACCATTGTGACCACAGTCATGTAAATAAGAAATTTAAGATGCCGTATCTTTTAAAGATATTATGCAACTTCAATGCACTTGTAGGCATAAGTTTATCTACTTTATCTAAAGTTTTATTAATGGAGACCATTTGGAGAGAAAAAAAATGAAATACATTGAACTGAGATAGCGTTCTAGATGGACACACTGGAAAAACAGATTTTTTACTACAGAAAGAGAATTGGTTTTTTCTTACAATGGATATATAAATGGCTTAGCTGAAAAGTTTCTGGTCTGAACAGACAATCAAAATCCTTCATGACTGTTAAATGAGGAACTCATCATTCTAATCTTTGAGTTGGAGAAGAGGCATTTGTACAATAGTTGATACAGTGTCTGTTTAGACCTGAGGTCAGCAGCCAAAATAGCAGAAAGAGCCATTTTTTCCAATTTGATAAAAAACTCAATAATTCGAGAGCCCCAATGCATGTGAATAACGTCCTTAATAAATAAATGTCCTTAACAAATAACTTCAATCCCTACTTTTTGTAACCCCTGTTTTAAGAACAACACACACACAATGATTTGCAATGTGATATGTTTTTTACTGCAGGACATTCACAATCTTTTTACATATTCTATTTCCTCACACTTTATGTGTGTGTTTGTACCACAGTCTACCTGACTTTCACTCCTCAATCTTCTCTCTCTCTGGAGGACGCTATGGGGGGTTATCCAATGTTTCGAGATTGCATGTAATTTGCTATTTAGGTATGAGTTGTTCATTGTTGGGCTTTTAGATGTTCGCCATTTATTGAAAATAATCAGGAGGGTTTTTTTTGTTTGTTTGTTTGTTTACTTTGCAATTATATTGTTGGGAACCACAACAGTCCTTAAAGAGCTGCAAGTTGCAGACTCCTGGTTTAGACACTGCATTGCTTACACTGGCTGTTCCTGGCTTTCAGGAACCATCCCACAATGCCTCACGCTGACAGTACAATCCATACACCCAGGGGTAGGAAATAAAAAAGCAGCAGCCTTACAGGAGAAGTGGCTGGTGTGCTACTGCTCTTATATTACCTGTGCCTCCACAAGTAATGGGCAATTGCAACTCTTGTTGGTCATGGATTGCTGGTGGGAAGAGGGTGAACACTGTTACATTTCTCTCTCATTTCTTATTGTTCTCCCTTTTTCTCTCTGTGACTTCATTTCAAACCAAGGTAGTCAAGATAGTCAATATTTACTGTGCTTTTTAATTTTCCATTTTGTTGCTGTATGATTGCAAAACTAATTTAGGCTGATCTCACATAATGTGATAACATTGGAAGTGGCAATAGAAGGTTAACATGCCTATTGCAAACAGGATAAAATGATACAGGTTTATAGTCAAGGCTATCTATTTTAGCAGGTGTCAAAGCAGCTAAAACACTTATTCAATGACAACTTTCTACTCACTTTTCTAGCATCTCTTGCTTCTCTATGAAGCTTTGCATTTGTATTTGTTTATTAATTTATGCTGAGCAACAACTTCATTTTGATTCATGGCTTAACAAGAGGAGTGTTTCATGGTCTCCTTTGCTCTATGGCCAGGTGGCTCAGTTTGATCCAAATTGGCATTTTTCTTGACTACTCATGGTTAAGCATTTAGGGGCCATTGGGGCAAAACCTCACATGCTGGGGGAAGCAGCAGATCGTGTCCACTCCTCTTCCCTAGGGATGTGCACTCTACAAACTTAAGTCAACTTCAGCTAAGGCAACAGCCAGGTGCCAGAGTCATTAAGTTTGTAGTGCGTGTCTATACCATGGTCCTTCTCTTGGTGGACTGTGTCCTAGCTAGCAGCTCTTGCACTGATGCAGCAAGCAGTAAACTGTGGGTACTGAAGAAATTTGCATGGTAAGGGTGGCCCTGGGGCATGGGCACCAGACCATTAGCAACACTAGTGGGAAACCTGCAGCAGGACCAGAGGTGGGCAGGATGCAATTCCCCCTCCCCTTTGTCACATAGGCATTGTCTGGGGATCAAGGATCAGCCTCGACCTCTCAAACTACAAGCCCTTGACAGAGATTGTGCTGGGGTTGGGTAGGTGGCTTGCAGTAGGAAATGGACACCACAAAATTTCACTTGCCTCCACCCCTGCCCCAGTGTGATGGTTGTTAGCTGTCACACAAAGCTTGTCATCATGAAGGCCAACACTGGCTGCTGCCCTCCAGACTACTGCTATGTTTTGGAAACGGTGGACAACAGACCAGAACATCACAGGGGAAGGATCAAAGGCACTATTGTTTGTGGTCCGAGCCGTTGAAATGGAAATTACAACTGTCTCCCCTGGGCAACCCTAGCTGATACCACTCTCCTGAGTGTAACAGAGGGGGGTCAGGGAGCAGATATTACAAATGTCTGGGTACAGACCGGGTCCACTTCCGATGGTGCCATGGGGTGTACTGCAATGAGGCCAGCTGAATTCACACTGGAGTTGCACTGGGAAGTGTCCTACTGCAGTGGAAGGCAGACCTTCCCAAAAGCTCCCTGTAAGGGACTGCAGAACACCTCCGCAAAAGTTTCTCAGAGACTTCTGTGTAGGTTTCCTGGAACATCCCTGGGTGCATAAACCATCTTTTACTTTGGACACCCTCTGTTTACCTGCTGCAGATACTGCAGGGCAGACAGCCACCCCATCTCACCCGGTTAATTAAAATAGAATACAAGAACATGTGACCTCCCACCCCCAAATTGTGCCAAAGACAGAGTAGATCTGATCCTCAGCTGTTTTCGGTGGAGTTATGCTGCTTTAAATCAGATAGGGTTTCGGTCTAGTATCCATGACTATGACCTGACTTGTCAGATATGCCATCTCCTACTTGTGTATTGAGAAAGAAGAATTCCATCCCCTGACTACATAACAGTTCTTGCAGGCCAAGCCCCTCTACTGAGTGATTGCCGTCTGTGGCAGGACTCCTTAGAGTTTAGAGCTCAAATTAACCTACACTAACTAGTCAAGCAAAATATGGACTCTGGTTTTCAAGCTATTCTCACATTAACAAAAAGGGCCTGATTGAGAGCCCACCTAAATCTGTGGGTATCTTTCCATTTGCATCTATCAGGTCCTTTATCTGCACGCAGAAAATTACAAAGCATTAGTAGGAATCAGATTTCCTTATGTAGATGTGCTTCATTTTTAATCTAGAACACACCAGTTCTAGGAGTGGTATTCAGTTCAAAGATGTACTGAACTGCTCTGGGTTGCTCAGTCAACACCTTGGACTGCACGTAAAATGGAGACTGCTACTTATGAAAAATCTCCTTGTATAAGTTCGCTTCCCATCATGTATTTTAAGACTTAAGAGAATGGAAAAAGTATTTGGATCAAAAGCATTTGAAGTATGATCAGCAGACCATGTCCACGCAGGTTTTATAAGTGAGATGCTGTTTGATCCACAATAGTAACCACGTAATTTATAAACTCCAAAAATAAAACAAAATTAAGTGTGACCTGAGGTCTTGATCCATATTCCCACTGATACTAGCCACATGAGATTTGCATACGGTTGTGTACTTGAACCAAACCCTTGGAATGTGTGCTCAGATGCAAATACACGCTGCTAAGACTATCTCACTGGTGTACCATGCTTGTGAAAAAAAGAGCAAGGCTATGGCTGCTGCTGATCTGCTGCTAGCATATTCATATTTTATCTCCCAGCTGTCTGGACTCACTTTCACTGCTGGCAAAAGGAGCAGCTTGAAGTGTATTTTTAAATCTCCACCCAATACAATCATAATAAACAGAACACAACATGAAGGATTCTGAACAAATAGTAGACAGCTGAACCCACCCATTATGCTTCCAAATCAATCACTTACATTGCGATTGGCTGTCAAGGCCTGTCTAGGTCATATTATGACTCCTTTATTAGTGTTTAAGGTCACCAAGAGACATGCAAGTGCATCCTATATCAGGAAGTGTAGTACGTCTCAAGAGTGAAATACTTGGCTTTTAGTACAAGCTGTGGCTGTGACTCGGAAATCCCGGGAAGTGAGTTAAAGGCAGACAAGCTCCAGGCGCCACTGCCTCCACACTGCCCCGCAGTAGATAGAATGGACTAGAATAATAGAGGCTTTCCTGCCATTCTCAATATTAGGCTGTATTTCTGTCAGACTTTCCCATTGAGTTCCTTGAGGCCATTTTCCATTCTGCCTGGCTGACCACAGGCAGTAATTCAAAAGAAAAGGCTTGCTGAAAGGCAGGTACACAGCGCAAGAATGTGAAACAGTCTGATTGCGTATTGGTGCCAGGAGATTGCTTCTGCAGGAAGGCAGATTAGAAGCACGCAGCGCACACATTCTGTTCGGTGAGTGCAAGTCTGTAGGTCTGTGTGACTGTGCAGCGGATTTATTGCTTTATTTATTGGCATTGGCCTGTAGTTAGACTTGGCAAGCATGTGTGCACACCCGTGTGTACACATGAGCACACAATCACACAATGTCAACCACACCTCTGCCCCAAAATGACTAACCATGAATGACTACTTTCTATAAATGGAAAGGGACAGAAGGCAGGAACGGTGGCATTCAAATCCATCACTCTACCTCTTGAAATCTTCAGACCAAGACTGGAAGCCTTTCTGGAAGATATGCTTTCACTGGACACAAGATAGTGGGCACAATACAGGAGTAACTGGATAAAATTCTGTTGCCTGTGGTATAGAAAAAAGTTAGACTAGATCTTATGGTTCCTGTTAGCCTTAAAATAATTAAAATTATGTAATCTTACACAGACTGTTTCAGCTTTTGGTAGATAGTGTCGCAGCTTGCCTAGCTTTCGTTGCAGTGATTCCCTGAACTCACTGATAATACTTCTCAGACAGTTAATGTTGTTCAGCTACAAGTTAATACAACTATACCTAGCTCTAACATCATGCTTTTTCATCCATGGATCTCAAAGTGCTTTGCCAAGGACGTCAAGTGTCATTATCCCCATTTTACAGATGGGGAAATTGAGCCACAAAAAGGTGATGTGGATAGCTGTTCCTTTTATATAAAATACAGAAAAGAAGAGCTCAGGGAGAGCTAAGAAAGAGAGAGTGCAAAGGGAGAGAAAGCTGCTAGCAAATATTGATAAAAATAAATGAAAGAAAGCAGGATGAGTCTTATTTAGTTACAAGTACAAATAATTATGCTGCATTAGTAAATATAATGACAAAATTATCCTCTGCCAATAATACACACACCCAGTATAGATACATACAAACACACACAAACATCTGCATGAGTTTCAGTTGGTAAAGTTAAAATGTTTTCAAGTCTCTTTTAGTTGTAGTGCTGTGGAACTTTTGTGTAGAGCCTGTGGAGAGCTCTGTGGTTTGAGCATTGGACCTGTAAACCCCGGATTGTGAGCTTAATCCTTCAGTAGGCCATTTAAGGCAAATAAATCAAAAAAAAAAACAACACTTCGTTCTGCTGGGAGTGCAGCAGACTGGACTTGATGACTTCTTGAGGTCCCTTCCAGTTCTATGAGATATGTATGTACAAAAGAAAAATGTTTATCGATGAGCAGAGGCAAGCTAAGACATGATTCCATCCGACTGACAAACTAAAAACAACTGTTCTAAATCTTCAACTGTTATCATGTCATAATAAAACAAGATACAAAGACAGTATATTGAATGGCGAACAGGAATGACTTTGTTAGAGTTGATTTCTCCATTTATAGCAGCCTGCTTTCAGGCTGTTATAACTTTAGTAAACTTTCAGGCTGAAATATTTCATAGTTGGTGTCTGTCAGATTACTGAGAAAGAGAAAGAGAAAGAGAAAGACAGCATGTATAAATTTAAATGAAAACAGTTCAGCTAGGGTCGGTTAAAAAACTGATAAAGAATTTTGTGAAAAACTTTCAGATTTTGAAGTTCTCACTATTTTGGAGGATTCCAGGTAGAGCCATATTCTGTTTTTCACAAAATTGTTCAAATTTTTTACCAATATTTTTTCAAAGTCATTTTTTAAAACATTATCAAACATTTTAACTGAAGAAAGTTTATGGATTTGTTGGGTAACTTTTCAGTAAACATAACATTTTGAAAATTATTTTAATAAAAAATTTTGATAAACATATAGATTAGGGTTTTTTTCTTTTTGCTTAAATGGAACATTTTGAAAATGGTGCCAATTTGTTCCACACAAAAAGTTTTGTTTTTACAAAAGGCCATTTCGTGAGAAAATTCCATGCACAAAAATTTTAACTCTAGTTCATCTTTTTTGTTGTTGTGTGTCCAGGTGTGTGTACATGCACACACTTAAAGTGTGATGAAAGTGTGTGTGGCGGGGGGGGGGTCTGCACAAGAGCATGAATTAAATTATTCATGCAGCCTTGACTTCCTGGTTTCTGAATGATATGTCATGAAACTTTAATAATCTATTAATGCCTTTATCATGCCATATAGTATACATAAATACAAGGAGGACGAGGGATTTTACACAAATGTCAGGTTTGCTCTGAGGCATTTTTATCCAGTTGAAAAAGTTAGGAAACACACATCTCTGTTTAGCCTGTCTACAAAAGACGACTTCACCTACTTTGTCTCTCTCATAATCTGGCACCAACAAGCTGAAAGCACCATCTGTCCACTGGCTAGCACTTGAGCATATCTGCTCATCTGCTCTATGCTTCTTAGCTGACAATGAAATGTACAAGATTCCTAATCCCCAAACAGCTATGAGACTGGGATACATTACAGTACCCTCATCATCAGTGGAGAAGAGTGGTATGATCTGTTCATGGAAGACAAAGCAAGTTAATAACCTAACTACAGGCCTACCACACTGCAGTGTCCCTTAATGTACCAGATTATATTTAATTACTACTGTTAGCACAAAAAGGGACATTCTGAAGAACTTAGATCTGTATGTTTAGAAACAGTTGAAGCCTTGAGTTTACGGACTCTAGTGACTTTTTCATTTTCTTTGTGGCCACCATGTTGCTGCCTTGCATTAGTCTGGTGGCAGCCAGGATGCTCCTCCAGTTGCCTGGCCACGTTGGAGGCACGTCTGAGCTACTTCTGGACTCAATGTGAGGCAGCAATATGATGGCCACAAAGAAAATGTAAAGGTCACTAGATTCCTAAACTCAAGGCTTCACTTGGTTATGAAAAGTGGTGAATATGCATGAGGGCACAAAATAGACTCTGAAAAGGATCCAACAGGGCAAAGCCAACAACTGTCCTGCTTGAGAAAATCAGCGATTGAGTACTATGCTATGTTGGCAAAGACTGGTACGCACCACTGCGGAGGCACCAATATTGAATTGGGTACCGTCTGTTTAGAAGGTCTGAGGTAAACAGTATTGTTAGCACTCACAGGCTGAGTTGGACTTCTAAGAACATTTTGGAAAAGATTTTGAACTGATTCTATGTATCTTTTTGTTCCATGTTTCCTGTTTCTGTCTGAGAGGATGACTTTCTGACACTCTCCCACTAGCGATGATACCAAAAATATGGCTGGAAGAATGTGTGGCTGTAATGGAGATGCAGGAAGATTCCTTATTCCTTCTCCCCAAAGTATAAAACATTTTGTCAGCATGCAATTTGCAATCTTTCATAAGCCTAAGTGGCTGGGAAGGGTTGTGTGCAATCTGTCTATCTCATGAAGGTCTGAGATCAGTAATGTGATAAATTCAACTGTGTCAGACATTCAAGGAAGGCTCACATGCTTACTAAGCATTTCCTTCAGCAGCCACTGTATGTCATGTCTCACCTCTAGGAATCTGTTGGAAGATATTTACTGCCTGTTTCAAAATACAAGTGCAAAGCAGACAAAGGCTGACAGAGGATACCTTTCTCTTTCTATACAATGTATGGGTTATATTATGAGTAGCCCAAATGTTAGCACACAGTACAGTGTTAATTTACATAATAGAACAGGGAGTGCAACAATCCTGCATGAACTCTGCTTCGTATGTTGAGAAGTATTATGCAGAAAGGTCCAGCGTGAAACGAATCATGTCTCTTATTCCACTACTCCAGCCAAATACCGTGTTATCTTTACTGGAAGACTGGTGTTCACCATGTGTTACAAACTGAGTGGGAGAAGTTTGGATATGACATTCTTAGGAGATGACAGTATAAATAATACTGTCTTGCTTTGCTTCTGTGTAGCTAGTACGTCTGGACTATTCTAGTGTAAGCAGATGGAGCGTGCTATAGTTAAGGCTAAGTTCCAGCTTCCATTTAATGTCCCTTTTTTTCAGCTGCTCATAACTGGCTCATACAAATAGGCTAGACACGCAGACTCTAAACTGGAGACTTATGTTCATCTGGGTTCCAAATTCCTCTCTGCCCCTTCCCCCTCTGGAGCAATACTCATCAGTAGGCATCAAGCCAAAAGCTCTAGATGAAGGAGCGTGCAATTTCCACGAAGTGTATAGTTTTGGATCGAGAAAATTACAGGCTATGTCAGCTATAGGACTCCATTTTTTCCTCTTCCTTTTATTAACCAAATACTCAAGGGCATTCTATGCAAAACTTAGATAGGTTAAGGATGGACTTCATAGCATGCAGACAGGGCAAAGAAGACTGGTAGCTCATCTTCATTTAGAGAGAAACATAAATGTTTATATATGCCTGGCTCTGTGTGCGTGTGTGTCGGTGAGCTTATGTGTATGCATGCATGTGACTTCTACATGCAAGTGTTATTCTAAAGGTGTCACATCTCATGTCTTTCCTCAGGCCACTGCATTTCAGTGGTTACGTTAGAGATGGGATGTCTTTTTTCAAAATGTTTATGGTTTTTACCCATGATGACTTTTTTTAGTGGCTTGTATTTACGATATGCACTAAGTCACTATACTGCACATGAAAAATTTCTTTCACTAAGTGAGCTAGCAGGTTTATTGTCTCTGTCAATGCTGCCTGGCATCAACCAGACATTTCTGGTAACCACTGTCTGCCTTGAAGCCCTTACAAACTCTGAGGACCATATCAATGTTAGGCTGAGATGGTTACTGACGTGTGCTCTAGTATAGAGGAACTGGGCTGAGGCCGTTTAGTTGAAAGATGCTAATGAGATCTTTTATTAAAGGAAACAAATGGCACAATAGCAATGTTTTTGTTATTTTCTTCCTTGTACTTTACGGCTCCACAGAAAAGTGGAATGTTTACAAAAATCTTGAAAACCGCCAGGACTTGATAATAAATTGCAACAGTGAAAATTTAATTTCTTTTTTCTTCAAGGACATCACTTTTATTTGGAAACATTTTCTTCCTGGTTCAGCAGGAGAAGGGAGGCTGATGGTGTGTGAAAACTTTGGTGAGTCTGCTCTGCAGCAAAATCAGTACAAAGAATGTCCAAACCATAGACAATGAATTCCCCTCCAGCTAGAGGGTGCTCGACCCCACCTTCCCGTCCTCCAAGGCCCTGCCCCTGCCTCTTCCCACCCCTGTTTTGCCCCACCCTCCCCTCATTCCATCCCTTCCTCCAAAGCTCCACCCTTCCTCTTCCCTGCTACCTCCCCTGAATGTGTCCCATCCCTGCTCCTGCTCTTCCCTCTCAAAAGCCGCGTCTACATGTGCCAGCTACTTCGAAGTAGGTGCGCCAACTTTGAAATAGCGCCCGCCACGTTTGCACGTGGTGAGTGCTATTTCGGAGTTTAAATTGACGTAAGGCGGCGAGATGTTGAAGTCGCTATCCCCATCAGGAGATGGGAATAGCGCCCTACTTCGACGTTGAACAAAGTAGGTCACGTGTAGCTGGTCTGCATCCCGTAACATCGAAATAGTGGGGTCCGCCATGGCGGCCATCAGCTGAGGGGTTGAGAGATGCTCTCTCCAGCCCCTGTGGGGCTCTATGGTCACCGTGTGCAGCAGCCCTTAGCCCAGGGCTTCTGGCTGCTGCTGCTGCAGCTGGGGATTCATGCTGCATGCACAGGGTCTGCAACCAGTTGTTGGCTCTGTGGATCTTGTGCTGTTTAGTGCAAGTGTGTCTGGGAGGGGCCCTTTAAGGGAGCGGCTTGCTGTTGCCCGGGAAGTGCTAGTCCACCCTGTGACCCTGTCTGCAGCTGTTCCTGACACCCTTATTTCGATGTGGGCCGCTTTGGTGTGTAGACACTCCCCTGCAGCGCCTACTTCGACGTGGTGCTGCCCAATGTCGAAGTTGAACGTCGACGGCACCAGCCCTGGAGGACGTGTAGACGCTATTCATCGAAATATCTTATTTCGATTTTGCTACATTGAAATAAGGTATTTCGATGTAGCATACACGTGTAGACGTAGCTAAAGTGTGCTGAATGCTGGGATACAGCTGTCTGCAGTGGGTGGGAGGTGCTGGGAGAAAGGGGAAGGAGTTAGTCAGCGCGGCTACCACGGGTGAGAGGAACACAGGGGAAGGGGAACTTGTCTGTCCATGGCAATATGCCAAGCCAGCCTCCAGGACTTAACGCTGAGCTGTGGCAGTTTAACATAGAATGTTACTCACCCTTGAGCTTGTGTGATATAGGTTCACATCCTGGCTTGTCATGTTAACTTACCATGTAGACAAGCCCTCAGAAATGCTATTTATTTACTGGAAAGCTATGCTTTTCTATAAGGCGGCTTGGAGATGTTATTCTGAATTTGAAAGGTCTTGTTATAAGTCTGCAGTCTGGCAAAAGTCTAAAAAGTGAATGTTTTTGCAGGAGAAAGCTATCCTTATGTCTTCATGACTTTCATACCTCAGTGTCCTCTGTGAGTGTTCTTCCTAAGCACTGGTGCAATCCAGTCTCTGATGTCATTGAAGAAAATGTGATTTTCATTTTTTTAAAAATATGCATGTTTAGCCACTATCCTGAGATGCACTTCTCTAGGGTGAAGCTCAGGGCTCAGCAACCTGAATGGAACTTGTGGAGAGAAGGGCTCAGGTTCCAGGAAGGAAGAGTTTGGAGGAGACACCAAGACATCAGTCTGTGCATATATGTCTGGAATGCCAGCTGCACTGGCAGCACCTCTGTAGAACCAGTTTAGTTTTAGAACAGTTCCCTTGCGTGTTGTTCCCTGGTATGTGGTACGTGAAACAGAGGGTGCTAAGGCCAAGTACGTACGCTCACTTTCCATTTGAAGGAATCAGTTATGTGTGAGGTGGGAGCCAAAGAATCACCGTGCTAACTGCTGCTAGCTAAGACAGCTGCTGTGATACAGGTGCACTTGCCATTGCTGTGGTAGCCACTGACAGAAGAACTCTTCCCTGCACCAGTGCTACTTTTGACGTCTCTTTGTTGTGCACAGCGTTGTTCCTGCTACCCCAGCTTCTGACTACTCCAGCAAAGTGTGAGGAGCAGAATGGGAGGAGACACAGTGGAACTGCTGCTGCGCTGAATGGGAGTCCCACAGTATCTACAGCTGAGCTATCTTTACACTGCTGTTGTCTGTCCAGCCTGGAATTTGAAAAGCCTGCACCAATATTCCTTCAACATCTGAGAGTCATGTCCTCTCTTACTGCTGTCTGTGCCCTGCAGGGCTGGGAGTGGGGCCCAGCTCAGGGGCTTGAGGGAGGTGGAGAGGAGTAAGGGCACTGAGGGTGTTGCCACAGTTAGGGGCAGATCTGGCCTGGGAGGTGAGAGCAAGGCTGGGGACAGAGCCAGGGGCTGAGGCTGCGGGGTGGGAATGGACACGCAGCTGGGTTGTGACAGGAGCCAGCAGCCGGACCTGTGTGTAGGTGCAGCTCTCCTCCTGGCTCCATTCTCATCCCTAGCCTTGGCCCTGGGCCAGGAACAGAGCTGCAGCGGTGGGCTCAGGTTAGGGATGGGGCTGGGAGCTGTGCTGTGGTGGAGGATGGGGCTAGGAGCTGGAGCCAGAGCTGCTGGTGGGGCAAGAGCAGAGCTGGGAGCAGGGTGGGAACTCCTTCCCCATCCCCCTGTTTTTCCTCTGGTGTAACAAAGCCAACCTAAGAGCTGTTCTGAGTAATATTGACTGGATTCATTACATAAGGACTGTTCCGTTGGCTGAGGATTGTCCAGAACTCTGTGTGCTCTGAATCCATGTCTGGCATGCCACCTCCTACCTCTCCAAGCTGCCAGCATGTCCCCTACTGCCAACAGAAGAGGAAAGTTAGGTGGCATAAAGTTGCAGAGAGGTAGCTGAGTTAGTCTGTATCTTCGAGAACAACAAGAAGTCCTGTGGCACCTTATGGACTGACAGATATTTTGCAGTAGAAGCTTTCGTGGGCAAAGACCCACTTCATCAGGTGCATAAAGTCACCTTTGCTAGCCCAATGTCAACTGAAACTTGATTCCCTTGATCCAGAGGAATCCTCAGCTGCCTGACTGAAGCACACCCACTGCATCTCTATCAAATAGAGCCATGGATCTTGGCCAGTGTCTCTACTTCGAGTTGCTCACAGGAGTATTCAAGGGTAATTTGGCTTTTACAGTTGCATCCCAAGGAACTAATAGTTATTTATTATCACAAGGAAATTTTCCCAAGGAGCAGTATTTAAAGTTAGGTGTTTGCTTAGGTATATGAAAATACTGGCAGCAGTTTCTAATCCGCTGCTGGAATTCATTCACATTTTGAAGAGGAGGAAAGATCACTCAGTGAGATATTATGTAATGACACGTACACTGCCCTGGTTGCCGACCATGTAACAATTCACATATAGGAAAGAGAAACCAGTTTCTAAAATGGTAAGCACTTATGTGCACTTTTGACTGTTAGATCAGGAAGATTCTTCAGTTATGTAAGAGCAAGAATCATGCACTCATTTTGAGTGTATGTGAACGGGACAGTTAGCTGCTTCCTGTTAAGTAAGCCTTGTGGTCTGACTACTTAGTGAGTAGCGAGCTCATTATTGACACCTGTTGGTGAGCAAGGAGAGGCATGGCCCAGAGCTGCCAGAGAACTCCAAAGGGACAGATACTCCACAGGGAAGGGAGCTCTTGGCAAGCATTCACTGGTAAACAAGGGAGAGTAAGTGGGCCAGGCCTCATTTGCATTTCATGTTATGTGACAATCTGAGAGATTTTAATTTAAACTGTTAACTTTTAAATCTAGAAGAGATAAAACGCTATTATGATTATTGGGAAAAGAAAGGACAAAAAACTGCTTGGTGTGTTTTGGTTTAAGGGTTCATGCCCAACCGAACTGTAGTCAGTTCCCAGTTGAGAAGCAGTGACTGGTGAAAGCAAAAATTGAGGTAAAAATGGAGGGGAGGGGAAAAAAGGGATTCTTGCCTTGTAATGGTAGTGCTTTACCCGCAATAAGGATTATGCTGTGGGTCACCAGCGCCAATGATTCCTCTCTTAAGACTCGGCACAGAGCTGAGCTAAGTCAGCTGACAGTTCTGAGGAGGCTTGGACCAAAGTTGTAAGTGGGTAATCTGAGGGATGCTAGTGCAGGTCCACCTACCCAACAATCAACCTTAAATCATCTCAGCTAGGTCAGGTGGTAGAGTCTCCAACTGCCAAGGTGAGAGAGGAATGTGCTTAGATTTTTGGGCTCTTCCAACCTTTGGTGACAAACAGAATAGAGAAGAGCGAAACAGCTAGAACACACTGGCCACTCACAAGCTGCGAGAGGCAGACAGAGGTTAAGATTATTGCCAAGACATCATAGGAGGTATGAGTCTTATCTAAGACTGTTGATTTATCAGTCTCAGGCTTTCCCATGTGTCTCTCGTTATTTCTGTCTCCTCCCATAGGCAGTAAAGTTTTATTTGAAATCCTCCTTTACTCTCTGCTTTGGTGTGGGAAAGTATTGTCTCTCAAGGATGCCCAGTGTGGTATACACAGTTTCTCAGCCCAGGTTCTGAGTGGGGGCAATTAAGCCAGTATTAGCTGAGTTTTCAGAAGGTGTCTGGAAAACTGAATCCAGCCTTTTTAGCTGCTGACAATCCCTGGCAGAAAGGTAACACAAATCAGACCAGAGAGCCATTCCCTATAAAGGAGATGTGTCTGCACAAGCAATGAAAATATTATCATCTCTATGTGGGAGAAAGCTGGCTTGCTAGTCAGGCCCAACAGGCAGTGGTCAATGGCTCATTATCTGGATGACAGCTGGTTTCAAGTGGAGTGCCCCAAGGCTTGGTTCTGGGGCCAGTGTTCTTCAACATCTTTATTAATGACCTGGATGAGGGACTGGACTGCACCCTCAGCAAGTTTGCAGACAACATGAAGCTAGGGGGAGAGAGAGATTTGCTGGAAGGTAGACACAGGATCCAGAGTGACCTGGATAAATTGGAGGATTGGGCCAAAAGAAATCTGATGCAGTTCAACAAGGAGAAGTGTAGAGTCCTGCACTTGGCATGGAAGAATCCCAAGCATTGTTATAGGCTGGGGACCGACTGGCTAAGTAGCAGTACAGCGGAAGGGACTTAGTGGTTATGGTGGATGAAAGTCTGGATATAAGTAAACAGTGTGCCCTTGTAGCCAAGAAGGCTAACAGCATATTTGGGTGCATTAGGAGAGGAGCATTGCGAGCAGATCTAGAGAAGTGGTTGTTTCCCTCTATTCAGCACTGGGGAGGCCACATCTGGAATATTGTGTCCAGTTTTGGGCCCCCCCCCAGTATAGGAAGGATGTGAATGTGCTGGAGCAGGTTCAGCAGAGGTCAACAAAAATGATTAAGGGGCTGGAGCACATGACCTGTGAGGAGAGGATGAGGGATTTGGGCTTGTTTAGTTTACAGAAGAGAAAACTGAGGGTTGATTTAATGTGAGCCTCAGCTTCCTGAAGGGGGGCTCTAAAGAGGATGGAGAGAGATTGTTCTCAGTGGTGACAGATGGCAGAACAAGGAGCAATGGTCTGAAGTTACAGAAGGAGAGGAGTAGGTTGGATATGAGGAAAAACTACTTCACCAGGAGCATGGTGAAGCACTGGAATACGTTGCCTAGAGAGGTGGTGGATTCTCCATCCCTGGAGGTTGTTAAGGCTTGACAAGGTCCTGCTTGACAAGGTCCTGGCTGGTTTGACTTAGTTGGGGTTGATCCTGCTTGTAGCAGGGAGCTGGATTAGATGACCTCCTGAGGTCCCTTCCAGCCCTATGAGTTTATGATTCTATGAAAGCCTGTGATTATGTCAATAGGCTGGATTTTTATTGGTTATACTGTTATTGGCTGCTTTTTCACTGTACTAAGAACAATTAGTACAAGAAGTATAAGATAAGGTAAATGATGTCTTTATGGCTGCAGAATTGACAGAATATTGACGCTGATTAAATCAAAGGTCAGGTGACCCAAAATGGTAGATAATAGTTCTGATCAGGACCAGAAATTTGCCACTAGAGTTAATTCACAGTATCTCCTTCCAGGGTAAGACATACAGATCTAAGTTATGACCTTTAATTATGGCAATGCACGCAATACAGGCTTCAATACAGAAAAAAAAAAGAGATTTACCTGGACTACAAATCCTAATATTCTGATTATTGAATTTAACATTTTGTTTGAGACTTTAAACAAGGGGAAGAGAAGATTCTCAGAGAGTGGCATGAAATGTCAGAGTAGCTTCTGTAAGAAAGGAGAATTTATTACACTGGCTGTTATCAGGAAGGTGCTTTGTAATTTTCAGTTACATAGTTTTGCCACCGGGTTGGGGAGTGGAAGATAACTAGCTCCTGCAATGGCTGATTCAGACTGTTTTTTTTTTGTTTTTTGCTGTACTGTCAGTAAAAAGCAATTGCAGGTAGAGTATAGAAGATCTTCCGGAGTTTGAATAAAATTAGCAGTAAGGACAAATAGCCAAAATTGCTGATGTCCTATGAAAGAGGAATAATTAGATAGTAGTGTACAGACCTTTCCCTGTATCCTGATTGATGCTCAATACGTTACAGAGATTCTATACAAGACTGTGGGCCTGGGACATGGTGTCCACACCGCACAAAGCAGAGCAAGTTGTTAGGACAATTAACCAGGCAGGCTGTGTCTCAGAAGAGCCAGGGACTGAAGGGTTGATTGATGATGAAGTCCAGCTGGGTGGAGGCAGGCTAAGCTTGTAGAAAGACTGCAAGCTGAGAACAGAATAGGGTTGCTGAGGAAGAAGTCCGTAGTCACTCTCTAGGAAAAGCCTTGTGTGTTAAGCTACAGAGTCTAGCAAGAATCCAGAGAAATTTACCATTTACAGTTACTTCCTGAATTTGGACTGGCAAACTCAGTGCATGGAGTCTAAGGAGATAACAACAAGATCTGAAAGTAAGTAGGCTGTACTTGCTCCAAGTAGCATCACGGGGCTGAAACCTGGAGTGATCCGTGGGCCCACATTCCCTGACCAGCTGCAGGTAAAGTTGTGTACAAGCCTTTGACTGGCTGGAAGACTCTTTAAGAGTGCCATGAGAAGTTTGTCCAGCAGGGCCTTTGATACTGTGGGAGGGAAGACTATACCCTGCTCTGGACGGAAGGCTGATTCCCATAAAGAGCGCTGGGAGTCCTGAAGAATGAGGAGGGATATGATGTGAGCAAAGCACAAGGAACTACAGTAGGGGTGAGTGAACCTGAGGCAGGGTTATAAAAGTACAGAATTATTGGCAGAAAATTATACACATCACCCCGCTGCCCTCAAATCACTGGAATGTGAAATATTTTTTCTGCATGGGGGGCTGTTTTCAGACATGTAAGCTACACTGAGGTGTTGAATGCAAACACACATGTTTGGTTCCATACTAAAAATATTTTTTCTTACAAACTACAGTAAAAGGTTGGAAACCTGAGTTGCCTATGAATGATAACAGAGTATGGAGAATGTAGAGTAAGATAAAATGAACTTTGGGTGTAATTTTGAGTGATTTAGGAATAGAATTTTCAATTTTTGAAGTGCAGGTATTTGAGAGCTTGTCATAATTACTTTCATTGTGTCCTTTGTCCCCAAGGCTTTTTGAATGTAGGTTTCAGGTGCCTAAGTCAGTTAGGCCCTTCAGAAAATTTATCCTTTGGACTCTAACTTGCATTGACTTTTTAATGAGACTTAGGGCTCCTGAGTGACCAAGTCAGACCTACCACTGGGAAACAGGTGCTTTTTGAAGTTTCCCTTTTCTTTTTTTAACCAAGCAGGACTTATGTCTCTGTTTTGGGAAAAAAAAGAAAGAAATGGGGAGTGCCCTTTTAGCTGGGTAGGTAGAGTGGATTGGAGAATTCTGAAGGTCTCTTCTGCATTTCTAGTGTTTGACACTGTGGTATGCAATATGATTTTCTGTTTTATTTTGATAGGGTGAATTGTACAGTAGTTGCTCACTCTGGTCAATGTGAAAATCATGAGACTACTCGTGTGAATAAGAGCTCAACTGGTGTGTGATATTATTCAGATGCCTTATTTAGGCTATGTCTACACTTACAAAAAACTTTGGAATGGCCATGCTAATTACCAAATCAATGAATACTAATGAGGTGCTGAAATGAATATTCAGCTGATAGAGATAAGGGGATTTCGATGTTGGCAGGGTCCTTTCGAAAAGGACCACCAATGCAGATGAGCTGCAGGTGAGTGAACCATGGCATTTTTGAAGTGCCGTGGCCAGCAGCATGCTAATGAGGTGCTGAATATTCATTTCAGCATCTCATTAGTATTCTTTTTTAAGTGTAGACCCAGCCTTAAACACTGTTTTGGCTTATGGTAATCTGAGTACCTCTTGATGCCAGAGAGGTCAGCAGAATGGTACATAAGAGTTACAGGAATCCCTTGGATCTGGCATCTACTGGTTCAGCAAAGAATGTCATGCAAGGTCTCTTATGAAAGCTCTGTCACACTTGTCATAACTGTTGCAAGATGGATGTACGGAAAACAAGCGAATCCATGTTGAAATACTGAAAACTGTTCTCTAGGTTTGCGAGTTAATGCAAGTGGTCAAAAGGTGATGCACCTGTCCATGACAGGAAGTGGAGAAGATGCAATTATCTTACTCTGGCTGGCCATTGGCAAATTAAGTACGCAAGGGATGCCCATTTACAGTCTCAGCAAAAAGCAAATTTAATACATTGCTTATGCAGGAAGGAAAAACCAAAAGCAGCAGGGGCAATCCTTGTTAGGATTAAAACAATGAGCTTTTGAAACTGTACCTGGGGCGCAGATGAATCCCCAAGTTTGCCTTCAGTTTGCCAGGAAAAGCCCTTGGGGGCCTGTTGAGAAGGGATCTCAGCCAAACTGGTTGAAAATGCCAAGAAAGGAACATGGGATAAGCTATCTTGTAGGAGACTGGGGAACTTCTTGTGAGTTTAGTTTAGGATCTATAAAGCATGCTATGATTTTGTTTTATATGCAACCATTTGCAGCTAATATTCTTGCTCTATCACTTGAATATCTTTTGAGAAATGTATTCCTACATTCACCAGGTTATACATAACAATTGGAAAACATACAATTTGTGTGTTAAGTAGAGTACAGTGGTGATCCTGACATGAATCGTGCAAACTAATGTATACTGTTCCTTTGGGAATAATGATGGGAGTTCTGAGTTCAGTGGACCAGGGGCTAGGAATTCCAGAGAGATGACTGGAGAATGTGCAGGTTGATCTGTGCCTATCACTAAACTATACAGAGAAAGCAGGACCTGCAAAGGTCCGGAAGACAGTGCTTTATTTGCTGAACACAGGATGCACAGATAGGAAACTGATTCTGGAAGGCACAGGTATGACCCTATATTAAGGGCACATGGCAGTGAGGGGCTTCATAACCCTGGCTACCCCGGGAGAGCATCACACAAATATGGACTGGTGGTGTCATTATTAACCAAGTTAGTAGAAAAGGATTTTCAAAAGCACCTGGTGTTGGCCTTCAGAAGAAGCTAACTTAATCCATGGTAGTTGGTTTTTAAAAATGTCGACTCACATGTCAGGATGAATACCCAAGTTAAATGCATCGAAGTAATGGTGGTTATTCTAATTGGTGTACAATGGATAAATTTAACTTCAGTAAACCATTTGTCATCTTCCTCCCCTCCATGTGTGGGGCTTTCATGTGGAATGTGGTCATATGGATAGCATCACAAGTTGTTGAGTGTTGATAGCACTAAAGAAGAGTGAGGAATTGGTGACATTTGTCAAGTTTCAATTATATGAAAAGTGTGTGAATAGACCAGTGATTCCCATCCTCTTCAATAACACGGGACAAACAATTCCATGGCACACCCACTTTTTTCTGCTGAATCGATTGCTCATAAACATCACATTTAGTATGGTTACAGTCTTACTAAAGAGGTTTGCAACACAGTAGTGCATACAACAAGCTAAACAAAGATTAAATTCATTAATGTTTCAAATCCACAACAGAATATGTGGTTTTAGCCATCACAGACAAATTTTCAAAATCTGCTCAATGCCATAGAATCATAGAACACTAGGACTGGAAGGGACCTCGAGAGGCCATCGAGTCCTGCCCCAATGGCAGGACCAAGTACCATCTAAACCATCCCTGATAGACATCTATCTAACCTGTTCTTAAATATCTCCAGCGACGGAGATTCCACAACCTCCCTTGGCAACTTATTCCACTGTTTGACCATCCTGACAGTTAGGAACTTTTTCCTAATGTCCAACCTAAACCTCCCTTGCTGCAGTTTAAGCCCGTTGCCTCTTGTTCTATCCTCAGAGGCCAAGAAGAACAAGTTTTCTCCTTCCTCCTTATGACTCCCTTTTAGGTACCTGAAAACCGCTATCATGTCTCCCCTCAATCTTCTCTTTTCCAAACTAAACAAGCCCAGTTCTTTTGACCTTTTTTCATAGGTCACATTCTCCAGACCTTTAATCATTCTTGTCGCTCTTCTCTGGACCATCTCTAGTTTCTCCACATCTTTTTTGAACTGCAGTGCCAAGAACTGGACACAATACTCCAGCTGAGGCCTAACCAGCGCAGAGTAGAGTGGCAGAATGACTTCTCGTGTCTTGTTCACAACATACCTGTTAATGCATCCCAGAATCATGTTTGCTTTCTTTTTTTTTTTTCTTTGCAACAGCATCACACTGTTGACTCATATTTAGCTTGTGGTCCACTATAATCCCTAGATCCCTTTCTCCTGTAGTCGTTCCTAGACAGTCTCTCCCCATTCTGTATATGTGAAACTGATTGTTCCTTCCTAAGTGGAGCACTTTTCATTTGTCCTTAATAAACTTCATCCTGTTTACCTCAGACCATTTCTCCAATTTATCCAGATCATTTTGAATTATGACCCTATCCTCCAAAGTAGTCGCAACCCCTCCCAACTTGGTATCATCTGCAAATGCTAGGAATGTTGAGTAATAATCCCCCCTCTGTTCATGCTCCAGGAATGGAACGCACACACACAGTTGGGCTGTGCTTACACTGTGGAGGCATTTTGGGACACCTGAGGTATCCTGAAATGGTAATTCTGCCTCTCGGATAGCATTTTTCTAAATCCCTGGCATGCTATTTTGGTATCCTTCTACCCCTTGTTGAGGGAGAGGTAAGGGATACCTTGAAATAGTGCTGCATATTGAAATTTGGTGCTTTGTAAATTGCATATCTTATCTTGAGTTAGGGGCACAGTCGAGACATAGCCTCAGTGTCTATGACTCTGAAAAATAAGGAAGTGCCTCTGGGATTTCGGTAGTAAGATCTCCCTCACTAGAAATGAAGTATCAGAGAGGTAGCTGTATTAGTCTGTATCTTCAAACAAGAAGTCCTGTGGCACCTTATAGACTAACAGATATTTTGGAGCATAAGCTTTCGTGGGCAAAGACCCCCTTTGTTTCTCACTAGAGAGAGAACTGCATTGCCAAGCTGCATGAAACACTGCTTGTAATCAGTACAAGAACTGTGCTGTTTTCTTTTTGACTAGTGGTGTATACCTTCTATATCTGCCTTTCCTTAAACTTTAAGGAATTTATTTAGGAGGGTTGTGTCCAGAGATGCCAGTGCAAACTAGAATGGAATTTGGGATACCTAGAAGGATGCTTACAACTTCAATCCAAGTTCAATACAACAGTTAGAAATACGCTATTAGCAGAAAACCTGGAATCACATCTTAACCAAGCGGCAGTTTTCAATAAGGGACTTTGATATGGCATGCACCCACAGAGTACATCCTACTTACTGGGTATGGTACTGCCCTCTGTAGGTTACAGACCTCAGAAGGTGGATCTTTAGTGGCTTAGCCCTCCAGACAAATCATTCAATCACAATTGAATTCCTTCCAGAGTAGCACAGAGTTCAACAAATAGTTTGCCCTCATCAGCCCCATCCATCTTTGGGGCTTGTAGATTCAGCCCTTGATTCAGGCCTCTAAACTGCTCAGGGTTAAGACCAGTGGGTAGTGAGGGAACCCAGGCTGGATTACTTCTCTGGGTTCCAGCTCTGGGACCCATAAATGGCAGCTACATACTGCTGCTGTTCCCTGGGCCTTTTCCCATGTAACCCTTTTCTTTCTACCCGGCTCTCAGGCCTGGTCTACATTGTGAGATTAAGTTGAATTTAAGGGTCTAAAATTGATTTTATAAACCATCAGTCTACACCACAGCACTCAATAGCCGTGTCTACACGTGCACGCTACTTCGAAGTAGCGGCACTAACTTCGAAATAGCACCCGTCACGGCTACACGCGCCGGGTGCTATTTCGAAGTTAACTTCGACGTTAGGCGGCGAGACGTCGAAGTCGCTAACCCCATGAGGGGATAGGAATAGCGCCCTACTTCGATGTTCAACGTCGAAGTAGGGACCGTGTAGTCGTTGCGCGTCCCGCAACTTCGAAATAGCGGGGTCTGCCATGGCAGCCATCAGCTGAGGGGTTGAGAGATGCTCTCTCTCCAGCCCCTGCGGGGCTCTATGGTCACCGTGGGCAGCAGCCCTTAGCGCAGGGCTTCTGGCTGCTGCTGCGGCAGCTGGGGATCCATGCTGCAGGCACAGGGTCTGCAACCAGTTGTCGGCTCTGTGTATCTTGTGTTGTTTAGTGCAAGTGTGTCTGGGAGGGGCCCTTTAAGGGAGCGGCTTGCTGTTGAGTCCGCCCTGTGACCCTGTCTGCAGCTGTGCCTGGCACCCTTATTTCGATGTGTGCTACTTTGGCGTGTAGACGTTCCCTCGCAGCGCCTATTTCGATGTGGTGCCACGCAACGTCGAAGTTGAACATCGACGTTGCCAGCTCTGGAAGACGTGTAGACGTTACTCATCGAAATAGCCTATTTTGATGTTGCTACATCGAAATAAGCTATTTCGATGTTGGCTTCATGTGTAGACGTAGCCAATAGGTTGATTTTAATGGGCTCTAAGGTTGACTTTTGTAATGCCAAATTCCCCAGGAGTAACTCAAGAAAGTTGATTTTACGATATCGACCTATTCAAGATCAGATGGCAGCAGCATTAAACTTGATTTTATTAGCCTCTGAAACTGTTCCACAGTGCCCCTTAATGTGTCCTTTCTGGTCATCATTTCACCTCCACTGCTCTCCAGGTGAGCCTGATGTAAGTGAAAGGAAGCAGTGGTCATCAGCCTGGGAATTTTGATTTGATTTTCTTTCCTCTCTGGCCTGCATGGCAAGCAGATGGGTGGATCCCATCTCCGCAGCACAACTGGTAACCAAACTAGTAAGCGTGAGTTCTCAGGAGCACAAAAGAGCTCCAGCATGGAGACATCAAGAGATCTTGGACTTCATCGCAGTGTGGCGGGAAGAAGCTATCTTCCTCCAGCTTAAAGCCAGCAAAAGAAATGCTGATATTTATGTGAAAATGCCGAAAGACATGATTCTGACTGGCTACACCACAGACACTAGCAGTGCTGTGTAAAAAGTCAAGGAGCTGAGGGAAAGCTACCAGAAGTGCAAACAAGCTAATGGTCAGTCTGGGGCATCTCCCCAGAAATGGCAATATTATGAAGAGCATCATGCTGTTCTGGGGACAGACAGAAGATGCATCAACACCTCATTAAAGAGTGTTCCTCAGCAGGATCTGGAAGTGCAGTATGATTTGGAAGAGATGTACAATAGCGTGATCCTGTCGAGTGCAGAAGCAGATCCTGCAAGCCAGGAGCTGTTCCTCAGCTTGTATTCTGTCCCCCTATCTGAGGAAGCAGCTTCAGAGGTGAACCAAGATGCGGAAGACGGCACTTCTGGTGAGCATGCTTTTTTTTCTACTGATAATAGTATGTTGCAATCATGGGAGGGTTATGCATGTTTCCCTTAGAACAGCTTGTTAATATTTCTGGTGATGGAGCATTGATCCTGTTGTCACAAAAGGCTGCAGGTCTTAGAAAGGTACTTTTGGATTCTTCGCATGAGATATTTAGGGAAACCTGATTTGTTCCTGCTTCCACAGTAAGACACCTTACCACACCAAGCCACCAGTAAGTAATCTGGAATCATGGCCCTACAGAGCATTCCTGCAAAAATTTCCAGCATTGTACCTGGACAGAATGAGCAATCTTTCCTTATCCCTTTTCCTTATTCTGCAGAGGCTGATGTCTTGTTTTGCAACCTATAATGCATGGGAAGTTTCTTGAATCACTAAAGATTTTTTTGCCTGTGACCCACTCAGCACAGAGCAAAACTCATGCAGCCTTACTGGCTTTTTAATCATGGCACAGCTTTAAAATCCGGGCACTGCAGCCACCCTCTTCCCCATGAGCCAGCCTCCACTAGGTCACGTGGCAGTTGCCCCACGCCTGCGGGTGATTGGACACTTCCCTGGTTCATGTGTGCACTTTTTAATGGTTATTTAACTCCACCTGGAGCAGCTGATTTTAACCAAGGTGCTGCTTTAAGAAGGCCATGCTGTGGCCACCCACTCCCCCGTGAGCCAGTGTTGGCTCAAACACGTGACACACTCCTTCACCCCCTCCTGGCCCGCAGGCAATTGGACAGGCAGCAAAATATTTTTTCCTATGAACCGCAGACAGCTGACCATGGTGTTGAAGGTAAACATCAGCTGCAGAAGAGCTTAAATCATTCTGCTTGGAATCATGCATCCTTCACCCTTAAGAGTCCACAGATTGACCTTGCAGTTGCAATATGTCAGGGGTCTGCAACCGAAATAGCAAGAAGCGCCATGTTTTCAAATTCAGTTGCAAAATCAATACTTCAGAAACCACAGTGCACATGAATACGTGACAGTCCTTAATAAATAATGTCAAACTGTACTTTTTTCACCCTTACTTGTAAGAGCAGCGCACATAATGATTTGTACCAGTTAGAAAGTTGTTACCTCCATCCCCAGGTTTAATGTCTCTCAGCCCCAAACCTGCCCTCCCTTCCCCATCCCCAGGATTTAGCTGCCTCGGCCGATGAGCTCTGCACGCTGCCGTCGGTCTGCCCCTGTTGCTACCTCCTCAGCATAGCTGCACAGCTCTGGCAGGGGCAGGCTCAGACACCCCTCCCTCCAGCTCTCTGCAGGCTGACTTCCCCCCACGTGGAGGGCGTGGGCATCTCCCTGCGCTGCTCACTTCTCCCCCTGCTGCCACTGACTCCACTGGCAGCTCTGGAGGCTGCTGCCTCTTAAATAAAAAAACTAAATTCTGTTTTAACTGCCGGCATTGTTTAAGTAGCAGCAGACTCCAGAGCCTCAAGTGGAGTCAGCAGCAGCACTCGGAGCCACACATGGTTCCTTAAAGAGCTGCATGTGGCTCCAGAGCCACAGTTTGCCAACCCCTGCAATATGGTCTCTTAAAGGGATGGACAACCATTCATTCTGTCAGTATGCTCATTGTTGTGAATAAAGATAAAAATGTTGTTGTTGACAATGCCATTAATATTTCCACATTTTTTTTCTGGGAGGCAATCTTGCACCATGAAGCAGAGGCCCCAGTCCCCCACATATGAGGCTGCCCTAAATGTGGAGCAGGAAGAAGTCATGGCATGAAATGTTGGTGAATTATTGTGATGTTGTAGCAAAGACAAAAAGTTGAGCTGAGAGACTGGGGGAAAAACTTGATGGAAAAATCAAGTAAAAATAAATTCTTCAGTCCTCTCAATAATGAACAGGCAGACTGAGTTAATTGAAGCAATGCTTGAGAAATCCAAATCGGCCAACTCTGCACCCCCATCCGACATATGCCTCATTACATGCCACCCTATCCATACACATTACCCTCCCTGGGACAGGGCTCTGTATCCCCCAGCCACTCCAGGCCCCAGCATATCAGACCTCCCTCAACCCAATCAGTCTTCTCCCATTTGTGGCTCTGCATCCCCTTTCCAACGATGTCCCTGCTTCCATACCTCCTCACTCCACCCCCTCCTCTCATCGGGGTCCCAGAAAAAGTGGGGGAAGGTCACAGCGAGCCCTGCACTCACTGCAACACTATGGAGAAGTACCCCTTGCTGTTGATGTATTCTGAGGCCTGGTGGTAGGATGGGGATGCGCCCATCTTTGGCCCAGGCACAGTTAGGGATCTCCATAGCAGCAAATCCATCCACTATCTCCTGCACATTCACCAAAGTCGCTGTCTTTTGCAGGAGAAGCTTATTGGTCACCTTGGCTACCTGCATGATGACAGCCCCCACTGCAGATTTGTCCACTCCAAATTGATTTCCCACTGACTGGTAGCTGTCTGGCATTGCAAACTTCCACAGAGCAACTACCACACAGTTCCCGACTGTCAAAGCAGGTCTCACTCTGGTGTCAGTGTTTCAGGGTGGGAGATGGCATTTCACAAAGTTCCATGAACATGGCCTTATGCATGTGGAAGTTCTGTAGCCACTATGGATCATCTCATGACTGCAAAATGATGCAATCCCACCAATCTGAGCTGGTTTTGTGGCTCCAGAACCTGCTCTCCATGCTGTGCAGTGACTCCAGCGCTGCAAGCAACTCTGCAGTGATGCTCTCCAGATTTTGTTGAGGATACTTGTACCTGGTTCTGTACATCTTGTTTCAGCCCAATCCTTGAAGTGGATTTGAAAAACAAATAGGTGAGATTGAGGGTTGGTGCTAGAGAACAGAAATACAGGGATTTGGGGAGAAAAATAAATGCCATAATCCATTAATCCATGCAGATATTTTCCAATATATGCCAAGATTTGTGCCTGCTAAATTCTTTCTTTGGCAAATGCTAAATTTGCTGGTGAAATATACAGCTCATTTGGTGTTTGGAAGGAATGCTATATGAATGGCAACATCATGAAACAGTTCTTCAGTCCAAGTGAGTCTGGCAATTTTTCGCACCGTAGTAGTAGTAGGCATGGAAGAGGCTTATTACCACATCTTGGAGCACAGGTCATTGATGACCATTTGCCTGTGTCCCCTGCCCTGGGTGATTTTTTTTTTCCAGTTCTTAAGAGGTGAATCCCATCTTTTTTGTGTCTGCCTTCAGGTCTCTACACCAGGTGTTTCTTGGGTGCCCTCTTTTCCTTTTTCCTCATGGGTTCCAACGTAAGGCTTGCCTTGTGATGTTGGTGGTTGGTTTTCTAAGGGTATGTCCAACCCCTCACCATCTCTTCTTCCTGATTTCTTCTTTTGCTTTAGCACCAAACCAGTGAAAAATTTATGAAGCTGTGCTCTAATACGTGCCCTGCAAGGATAACCATAATTCTGATTGCAATTTCCTTGTGTTATTTTGCAAGGAAAGGGAGATTGGGAATGAAAAGGATCTTGTATTGTCTTTTGGGGCTTCAACAGTCAGATGAAAGGGCCTGTGTTATCTAAACAACCTCCTGCAGGGTAACTGCCACAGCAGTTCATATAAAAGCAACAGTAGAAAGGTGTAAAAGTCATTAACTAGGGAGAAATAGGAAGCAATCAGCCACGCTTTAAACAAATCACCGTATTAACCGTGAAATTACTATCTCAGCTTGAGATAATTACCTGGGTCTGTTAAAGCTATATAGGCCACCATTGGCTTCCAACCTACTGAAATGATGTTGGAACAATTTGTACAGTGCGAGTGCTGAAAGCCATTGAATAAAACTGTAAATTCTGTACATAATGGAAACCATGTAAAACTAGAGGGTGCTTTCCTACTGGGGCAAACTTTACTATTTGTTCATAAAGTGTTAGGATGTGGTAGTGAGTCTCAAGTGAGTAATTATGTTTACTCTGTCCCAGGCTGCTGCTGGATATTAGTGCTCTTGCATTCTTTCTTGTATGTGAAAGAGGGAGCGTGGTGGCTTTTCATAACAGCATAGTAATGAATTATATCCTCCTAAAGTCTACATGGACAGAGCTCATAAGTAGCTGTTAGGACAGTAACTGTGTGCACATGTGATGTTTTTAGTAGGATCAACTGGCTATGAGATGAGGGAGGAACACATGATACAGGTAACTTAAGAAACAGGACAGCAGGGCTGAAGTCCATTGGGGTTTACCTCAGGCCAAAAGGCTCTTGCTCAGTCAGACAGTCGGCTTCCAGGGAACTCTGGGGAGTATCAGGAGGGAGATGTATTTTGTTGGCATTCTGACCTTAGAATGAATGCATCTCCTCTATGAATCATCCAGTGTCCATTGGCATGGGCCCAAGGCTTTCCTGAAGCACCTGTGTGTATGCGTTCTCTCTTCCCACCAAATCAGCCATTGAATTAAGGCTCATATAAGTCTTCACAGGAAGCTCTGAAAACAATGTCTGGGAATAGATCTGGCTTCACATCACTTCTAGGGTGGTTTTTCGTTTGAACCATCTCTTGTGTGGTTTTTTTTTTTTTTTATTACTTGTGACACTGGAGGGGGGGCACAATGAGATTACCTGAAAAAGCTGATTATTTGTGCTGTTTTGCTACAATTCTGGATTATATCAGTATCTATCAACCAACTCTGTCACAAGTGGGATTATAACTCCAAGCAAGCTTTCATTACCTAATAATAAAATTGTTAGTTTTTAAGGTGCAACAGGACTGCTTGTTTTTCCCAGCAAGGAATAAGCCCCAGGAGCAGATGAGTTCAGATGGAACACCTTCTTTGGTAGCTTTTCTTTATGAATGGGGATTCTGTTCTATTCTCTTTAGTAACTCTTTTGCTTTCATGTATATATTTCAAAAGTTAATGGGTTCTGTGACTATCAGTGGGTTCCTGTTAAGTCTCACACTATTTTGTTTGTACAGCACCTAGAACAAGAGTCCTTCTCTGAGACTGGGACTTCTCTGTGCTATAATACAAATTAATAATAGTAGAATGATAAATGCAGCCAACTGCTGTCATTAGATGGCACTGTGCTTTTAAATCAGATTATCTGAGTGCAGTCTTGTTTTACAGGCATTGTTTTTTGTCTAGGAATTTCTGGGTGAACTAAGGGTTGTGTTCTGCCTATGCCTGTCAGGAACTTGCAGTGCTGTCACTTAATGACCCACCCATTTGCTTTGCTTGCAGGGGTAGAAGCTGGGCTCTTTACAAGGAAAAGTTTAAGCATCCACCATTTGAGCTAAAGAATGACACAGCCAGCAAACATCAGTAGCAGGCTCAAACTGACATACATGCTCAATTGCTAGATAAAGCCACAATATGATAACACAGGTTATACATATGTTAGAAACACATTTTCAATTAGCAGGTTTTCTTAAGCATGCAAATTCTCAATTGATCAGTAAGTGCCTCAAAAATATCTTAAGCGTATGTTGCTGTGTGTTTCTTTAGGCTTTCAGTGAGGACACAAACTGAACATAAAATATTTATTGTCATTATTTCTAGATCTGCATTTGAGAATGGGCCGGCGAAGACAGCTCTGTTGTTCTTAAACAGCCAGACTTGGTCATGCTGAAGTAAGTAGGAATGGTTTGGATGTCTTTATTATTTTAGTGTCTTTGTCAAATAGGATTATTTAATTTGTGTCTGTTCATTGATCAAGCAAAAGGAGGGCTACCACTGAACTCTAAGACATAACACTGGTTGTCTATAAAGAGAACTTTGGAATGTGACCTCTGATCAATTCAGAAGTATCAGGGAATGTTCTTGGTCTCAATTGGCATGACCTTATTAACTTTTATTCAAATTACAACATCAGAATATTAGTCTCGGGAGGATAGCCCTGTTAGTCTGGAGCTTCACAAAAACACAAGTAGCACCTTAAACACTAACTAACAATTTTATTTATTTGGTAATGAGCTTCCATGGGTAAGACCTTCATCAGATATTTTTGTGAAACATCTGTAAAGCTTGAGTAGCAGGAAAATGAGGTCAGGTGTGACTTAAGCCATGTGGCACTCCTATGGCTATTGGGATACTTCTGGGAAGATAGACGTTGCTGTGGTTGCTCTTCTGGAGTTCCCTCACCCTCCCCCCCAGGCCCCAAGCCTTCTTCTGACATGTCCCACAATGATGTATAGCTACACGTATTGGGCTTTCCACTGGGGTAGGCAGCTAGGGATAGCCCCTTGGTGCAACTCTCCCCCAACTTTAGGAACACTCTCTCTCTCTCCCCAGATGGATGTACATAGGTGCACTAGCTCTGCGCTAGCTACATCTACTATGTGCTGCTGGTGGTTACATGTGGAGGATGTCGACATTAGAGCGGGCAATATAACTTCCCACTCTGGAGAGCCCTGGGCTGCTGAGTGGCCATGGCCCTCCCACAAAGTGAGCTGGCCTGGCTGTTCTCTCCTTCCCTGAGGTGCTCTGCTCCCTGGCCAGGCAAAAAGTTTGTAGCCTGGCCTTTGTAAGGACAGCCTTGGGAACTGCAGATCCTCCACCTGCCTGGGAAGTGGGGGCCCTAGAGCAGCCCCCATCCTGTGTCCCCATCTCCTGTCGCAGACAGATGTGTCTGTGGCTCCCTACAGCTGCCCAGGTGGTTCTTTGACACCCCCACCCCCAAGCCCCAGTTTTTTGTGAGTAGAAAGTTGACAACCCTTCTCCAAGGCTCCAGTCCCACTTACTCCATCTCTCCCACAGCCATTGCTCTCTCCCCCTCACTGGCACATTTTTCACCAGACTGGCTCAGGGGTGAGGGCTCCAGCTGGGGATGCAGGCTCTGGCCTCGAGCCAGGAATGAGGGGGTTTGGCATGTAGGAGGAGGCTCTAGGCTGGGGTCTGGAACCAAGGGGGTTCAGAGTCTGGAACAGGGCTCCAGGCAGGAGTGTGGGCATTCTAAGGGCTTTGGCTCAGGGTGCAGGCTCTGATGTGGGGCTGAGGATGAGGGGTTTGAGGTAATTAGAAAATTACTTGTCAGGGAAGCTGTCTAATTCACTTGTCTGAGGCAATATCACAATAACGGCATTATTCTGATTGAGCATGCTGAAATCCATACGAGCATTTTAAGAATTGTTTTAAAATATTTGTATTGCAGCAGTGTGTGGGAGCTGCAGGCCTGAACCAGCACCCCACAGAGAGAGGCAGTATATGAACAAAGGATGAAAAGTCTCAAAGAGCTTACACTCTAATGGGTAGTGGTGTGCTGGCTGCCCAAGGGTACACAGTCCCTCTGCTTACCCCAGAACAGAACTAATGGGGAAAGCAGAAGCACCTGACTCCTTTTACTGCCATTCCAATTTGTTTCAATTCTGATGTGGAGGGCTCAACTCTAGGGGCATTCATTCCCAGTCTGAGGTCTCTGCTGAGGTCACCAGCAAGGGGCTTAACTAGTTTCTAGGGTGGAAGGGTTCTGATGAAGTCAGTTGTCTGCCTGATTCAGCATTTGGGATAGGAAGTGTTTGCTGGAACAGTGACTGGGGGGAGACAGAAAGGGGCACTAGCCACAAGGCCCGGTCTTTCAAGGATCTGCACCAAGCATTCTTGAGACTGCAATACCCACCTGAGGAAGTGAGAAAACAAATCAACAGAGCCAGACATGTGCCATGAAGCCACCTGCTACAGGACAAGCCCAAGAGAGAAACCAACAGAACACCACTAGCCATCACCTACAGTCCTCAGCTAAAACCTTTACAGCGCATCATCAGGGATCTACAACCCATCCTGGACAATGATCCCCCACTTTCACAGGCCTTGGGAGGCAGACCTATCATTGCTCACAGACAACCTGCCAACCTAAAACAAATCCTAACAAGCAACTATACACCGCACCACAGTCACTCTATCTCAGGGACCCATCCATGCAACAAACCTCGTTGCCAGCTCTGCCCACATATACACACCAGCAACATCATTACAGGACCTAACCAGATCAGCCACACAATCGTGGGTTCATTCAGCCGCACATCCTACCAATGTAATTTATGCTATCATGTGCCAGCAATGCCCCTCTGCCATATACATCGGACAAACTGGACAGTCTCTACATAAAAGAATAAATGCACACAAATCAGACATCAGAAATGGCAATATACAAAAACCCATAGGAGAGCACTTCAATCTCCCAGGACACACAGTAGCAGATTTAAAAGTAGCTATCCTGCAGCAAAGAAATTTCAAAACCAGACTCCAAAGAGAAATTGCTGAGCTACAGTTCATCTGCAAATTCAATACCCTCAGCTCAGGATTAAACAAAGACTGTGAATGGCTGGCTAAATACAAAAGCAGCTTCCCCTCTCTTGGAGTTCACACCTCCAGATCTACTGATGACGATACAATTCGGCCTTCCTGACTGAGCTAACCCCGTTATCTCCAGCCTTGCTCTGGCCTATTTATACCTGGCCTTGCAGATTTCCAGGACCAGCATCTGAAGAAGTGAGTTAACTCACGAAAGCTCATGCTCTAAACTTTTCTGTTAGTCTATAAGGTGCCACAGGACCCTTTGTCACTAGTTAACAGTGAGCCCTAGATTCTCTGTCACATCCGTACTCCAGGCCCAAATTCCTGCTGATCTCAATCAACACAATATTATTTTCAGCTGTTTGTGCAGCCAAAAGTAGCTGCAACTTTAATCACCTCGCTGCTGACATTTGAGGAAGGCAGTTCTTGCCCAAAGCTGTGATTTACATTGTAGTAAAACCTCTGACTTATTCAGTGTGTTCTTGGGCCATAAAGTTAATCTGAAAAGTGAGGGAATGGGGAAAGCCCACACTTTGATCCTTCTCTGAGCATGGATCAAATTTCATTCATTTTGAACTCTAGTTTGGGTGATCATAATTTAGGGAATCACAGATTTTACACAAACCTGACACACGGATAAATGGCGGTTCTCTGTGCAGCTTCCCCTGTCTCAACACAGGGCAGAATGAGGCCTGTGCCTTACTCCCAGACTGACTCTGGCCAGCAACATTACCACAGTGATACCTCTGACTGCTTTCTTCAGAACTGAGCAAGGTGCTGCAATCAGCTGACTGGGCAGGCATCAGACCCTTATGCTAAATACTTTTTTCTAAATTAGTACTAATTGGTTCTCTACAGTAGTGTAAACACCTCACAATCATCAATGGATTTTAGCCTTATACCCCTTTGTAATCCCACTTTACTTGTTGGGAATGAAGATGCAGGATAGATTAGGCGACTTGCCTTCCTGTGTTACCTTAGGCTATAGTTGAGCAAGGCCATGAACTCTAATTCTGAGACCCTTTCCAGTGCCCTACACACCAGATCATCTTTCATGCCCTTATTTTGCCTCCTTGCATCATCATCTTGGTGGTCACTTGATAACGAGTAGGACATCTTCATGTTGCCCTCCTATTCGTGTGTCTGTTGATGGCTGATCAGCCCGATTCTGGAACCTCCTTACATACAGCTCTCCTCACCCTCTAAAAGTGTAGATAAGTTGGAGTTTGCAATTACGCAATGGCTACTGTTAATCTATTGCCCCCATGGCTGCTGGTTTGCGGCATATTTATTGTGATTTTTTTTTCTGCTTTTTTTTCTTTTGCTGTCTTGGCTAAGGTATCTATCTCTCTAAGATGTCAACTGCACATAGATAATAAATAACAGGCCAAATTCTAAAGTCTTCACTCAAAGAAGACACCTAAGGGGGGCTTCAGAGTTTAACACACTGTCTGAAAATTAGAGGACTTACTTATTACTACTTAGTCATTCTTCATTAGGGCCAACCTTCCTCCCCAGACCGGAGTGCACAGGTACCTTGTAGCACCTAGAGAGTGAAGAAGAATGTGTAGAGGGTGCGACCAATGCACTTGTAGGACCAGCTGGCTCTGACAGAGGGCACGATGAGCTGATCCTGCTCAAACTTGCATTGGCTTCTGTGTTAGCAAAAACAGTCCTTATGCATGTCCTTACCTAGCTGAGAAGGTGGTAGCTTCCTTCGGACATTCCCATGAAGGGTAAAGTATAAACTCAGCAGAATTGCAAAGGTCATTTATGTTGAACAGCATACAAGCTAAACATATGAGCCTGAACTGGGCAATTAATGGCATGCTGGAATAGTAGAAAGGGTTACTAAACTGCACATATCAGCTACGTCTACACTAGCACATCATGTCGAAGTAGTCTATTTCGAAGTAAGAACATCGAAATAGGTTACTTCGACGATTATCGTCTACACGTCCTCCAGGGCTGGCAACGTCAACGTTCAATGTCGAAGTAGCGACAGGGAACGTCGAAAGGAGCCACCCTGGAAGGAAATACGGAGCGTCCACACACACAAGCACCCTCTTTCGAAATAAGGGGCCAAGAAAGACTGCGGACCGGGTCACAGAGCACACTAGCCCTTCCGGGGCAGCTGCAAGCCTCTCCTTTAAAGGGCCCCTCCCAGACACGCCCGGCCTGCACAGCACGAGGTCTGCAGAGCAGTAGCCACTCTCTCGCAGACCAAGTCACAGCAGATATGAGCCGTGTCTACACGTGCATGCTACTTCGAAGTAGCGTCACTAACTTCGAAATAGCGCCCGTCACGGCTACACGCGCCGGGCGCTATTTCGAAGTTAACTTCGATGTTAGGCGGCGAGACGTCGAAGTCGCTAACCCCATGAGGGGATAGGAATAGCGCCCTACTTCGACGTTCAACGTCGAAGTAGGCACCGTGTAGTCGTTGCGTGTCCCGCAACTTCGAAATAGCGGGGTCCGCCATGGCGGCCATCAGCTGAGGGGTTGAGAGATGCTCTCTCTCCAGCCCCTGCGGGGCTCTATGGTCACCGTGGGCAGCAGCCCTTAGCCCAGGGCTTCTGGCTGCTGCTGCGGCAGCTGGGGATCCATGCTGCAGGCACAGGGTCTGCAACCAGTTGTCGGCTCTGTGTATCTTGTGTTGTTTAGTGCAACTGTGTCTGGGAGGGGCCCTTTAAGGGAGCGGCTGGCTGTTGAGTCTGCCCTGTGACCCTGTCTGCAGCTGTGCCTGGCACCCTTATTTCGATGTGTGCTACTTTGGCGTGTAGACGTTCTCTCGCAGCGCCTATTTCGATGTGGTGCCGCGCAACGTTGAAGTTGAACATCGACGTTGCCAGCCCTGGAGGACGTGTAGACGTTACTCATCGTTGCTACATCGAAATAAGCTATTTCGATGTTGGCTTCACGTGTAGACGTAGCCATGGACACCCAGCAGCAGCAGGAAGCGGAGGCCATCCAGGGGGCAAGCGCCCTGCTAGGTGCTGCCCGGGAGGCTGCCCAGTGGCTCCTGCCACAGAAGCCCACCTCGGAGGCAGACAGGGACACCCCTGACCACTAGGCTCCCCTCCTCCTCCCTCACCGGCTGCTCCCCCGCCTCTGGAGCTACCCCACCAGCTCCGAGTGGTGGGAGCAGCTCGTCACGCGGGAGTGGGACGACAAAATATGTGGCTCCGGAACTTCCGCATGCGCTGGCAGACCTTTCTCGAGCTCTGCCAGTAGCTCACCCCAGCGCTGAGGCACCATGACATCCGTATGTGGCATGCCCTTCCCATCAAGAGGAGGGTCGTAATAGCTGTCTGGAAGCTGGCCACTCCAGACAGCTACTACTCCATGGGACACCAGTTTGGAGTGGGAAAGGCCACAGACAGGGCCCTCGTCATGGAGGTAAGGAGGCTCGGGCATGCACCCACTGGGGGGGCGGGGGGCCGGGTGTGGTCTTGGGGAGGGAGGGAGGGGCTGGGTGTGGGGCTGGAAAGGGAGGGGTACCGGGGAGGGATGGGCTGGGCAAGTGGGGGGGGAGGCCTGGGGGAAGGGCCCTGGGGCACCCTGCACAGCCTCATGGGCACCTGTGTTCCCTCCCAACGGGTGGACTGTGTGCTTAACGTCATGTTGCTCCAGAGGGTCGTCCAACTTGGGGACCTGGATGCAGCCGTCACCGCATTCGTCTCCATGGGGTTCCCGAACTGCTTCGGGGCCCTGGATGGGACCCACATCCCCATCCGCACCCCGGACCACAGCAGAGGAAGATACATCAACCGCAGGGGCTACCACTCCGTGGTCCTGCAGGCCACGTTGGACAATCGGGGCTGCTTCCAGGACGTCTACATGGGCTGGCCCAGCTGCACACACGATGCCTGTGTTTTTAGGAACTTGGGCCTGTGCCACTGGCTGGAAGCAGGGACCTACATCCCCCAGAGGGAGATCCCTCTGGGGGACACCACCATGCCCCTCTGCCTCATGGCGGACGCGGCCTACCCCCTCCAGCCCTGGCTCATGTGCCCGTACACTGGCCAGCTCCACGCCAGCCAGGAGCGGTTCAATGCCCCCCGAACCACGCCCACCAGGTGGCAGAGAGAACATTTGGCCATCTGAAGGGCCGCTGGTGGTGCCTCCTTGCCCGACTGGACGTCAGCCTCCAAAACATCCCCCAGGTTGTGGGAGCATGCTGCACACTCCACAACATCATTGAGAGCAAGGGGGATGCTTTTGTCCAGGGGTGGGTGGTTGATGCCGCCACGGGCTTCCCCCAGCTGGCTGTCGCACCCAGCTGCCAGGCCCACCATGAGGGAGTACGGGTCCGCGAGGCCCTGCGGGCCCACTTCGATCAGGGAGACCCCTGAGCACCTCCTTGGCCTACCCCAGAAGACCCCACACACACACACACAGCCCACACACCGCCCCCAACACCTTCACGCCACCCCCCCAACAAGCACATGCCTCCAGCTTTTTGGAAAATAAAACCCCCTTTTTTTTTTTAAAAAAAACCAGATAACTTGTTTGGTTCACCAAAGAAACTGCAACTAATATACAAAAAGGGGGACAACAATATACATGGAGCAACAGCCGAGCCAGCCGCCGGGCCCCCATCTGTCCGGGGTGGGGGTAGAGGGGCACGAGCCCCGGTGCGTACGGCTTGCAACCACCCCCCCGCCCCCGTGTCCACGGTCCCCGGTGTGGCTGGCTGGGGGCTGGGAGGACTGGCAGGTATGGCCGGGATGCCTCCACTGGCTGGTCTTCAGCCCCGGTGGGATCTGTAGAGCTTGCTGGTGGTGAGATGGGTGGGGCAGCAGGCAGGGAGGGCGGCCCGGGGGGCAGCGGTGGGGCGGGAGCCGGGCGACGGCCTCCCGGATTGACTCGGCTATGTCTCTGAAAACCCCCATAAAGTCCTCCCATGCCGCCCACTGCTGGCTGGACTCCTCCCGCTCAAAACAGAGTCTTTCCTCCGCCACCTCCATCTGCCGCTGGCGAGCTGCCAGGAGCTGAGGGTCCACCGGGGCCATCCCCAGAGTCCGGTGGTGGCGGGACCGTCCCGCTGGCCTTGGGGGTGTCTCCGGGCGCTGGCAGTGGCTGACCTACGGTGGGCTGTTGGGGACAACAGAGGGTGCCTGGCTGCCTGGGGCATCGGATGCTGCAGCTGGAGAGAGGGAGAGAGGGAGGGGAAGGCTGTTAGTACAGTGCCCTGGCCCGTGGCCCGTTCTCCCTGCCCCCTCTTGGATGCTGGGTCTCCGTCCCTGTCGGTGGGTTTGATGTCCCTGTTGGCTGTCGCTATGGCATTGTCCCCCCACCCCCGGGGTCAAGACTGAGTTCTGTCCATGGGTACAGGTGCTGACGGGCGCTGGTGGCCGTGCCGCCATCCTGGGACAGTACTGTGGCTGGGCATTCGCGGGTTGGGGTCTGCTGGGGGTGTGTGAGGCTCCCGGTCGTGGCTGGTGCCCCCACCCTGTGGCCCATGGGTGTGTGCTCTGTGGGGTATGTACCTGACCGTCCATTGGCGCGGTCGGGGGAAGCGCGGTGGGCAGATGCCCAGCTGGTGCTCTGGGAGGGGAGGTCGATGAGGAGCCCCTGCTCCTCGCTGCTAGACCCCTCCTCCGCTGTCCCGAGGGGGGGCTCCTCAGGTGGGCCCCGGGCTGCGGGGCTGGCCTCCAGGCCAGACCCTGGTTCCAAGGCCTGCTGGGGCTCATCGGCCGGGGGGGGAGGAGGTGTCCTAGGGGTCCAGGATGGCCCTGAGCTCCCTGTAATAGGGTCAAGTGGCGGGGGCAGCCCTAGACCAGCTGGCCGAGTCCCAGGCCCGGGCATACCCCTGCTGCAACTCCTTCACCTTACTCCAGATGTGATCCGGAGTGCAGGCAGGGTGACCCCTGGCAGCCAGGCCCTCGGCCAGTTGGGTGAACGCTTCTGCGTTCCACCGCTAGCTCCCCATCACATGGAGCACCTCCTCTTCACCCCAGAGCCCCAGCAGCAGGTCTCAGAGATCGGTCTCTGACTAGGAGGGGCCCCGTGTCCTTTTGGCCCCCCACTTGGCTGCTGGTGTTGCCTGGGTCCCCTCAGGAGGGGAGCCCTGGGGGTGCTCAGGGGGCTGGCCTGAGGCCATGGGTGGAGGCAGTGGGGATCGGGGCCTCTCAAAAGCGTGCAGGGCTAGCATGTGCCTGTGCTGCTGCCTGCATGCTCTCAGCTTCCTGCCACAGGAAATCTGGGTCCGTGGTGCCTTAAAGGCTGCTGCATGCGGGGACCATAGAGCCCCGCAGGGGCTGGACAGAGCGTCTCAACCCCTCAGCTGATGGCCGCCATGGAGGACCCCGATATTTCAAAGTAGCGGGACGCGGATCGTCTACACACACCCTACTTCAATGTTTAACATCGAAGTAGGGTGCTATTCCCATCCTCGGATGGGAATAGCAACTTCGACGTCTCGCCACCTAACGTCAATTTCAATGTCGAAATAGCACCCGGCGTGTGTAGACCCATCGAGTGCTATTTCGACGTTGTGCTGGCTACTTTGAAGTAGCCGGCTAGTGTAGACACACCCAGCTTAAGCTACCATAATTTTTGGAAGGGAGGGTATAATTATGATAATACGCTTGAGTGAACTGTTTATCGCCACTGAATTTCTTCAGAATTCAAAAATCTCTCCAGCTTTTCAATTAACATGGACTCCCTAGGGCCACATTCAGCCCTTAAGTTGATAAGCAGACAAGGGAGTAATAGCAAGGATAGAAATCTAAGCTGACAATTGACATTTGTGGGGGGGGAAAAGGTAGGCTTATAGGAATAGTGGGTCAGGTTTTCAGAGCCATATGCCAAAAGTGAAGCACACATACACAATTTGATGAGAGAGCCTCAATTTTCAGCTTTTTTTTTAATTATACCTCAGGTTTGTGTTTTATTTACTCATCTGTGCAAAGGAAGAGTGAAACATGACAGCCTGGGATGACTGAACGTGGCTTTAATGTATGTTAAACCCTAATGTATGTTTAACCCTAACCCAGTCCTCCCCTCTCATGATTAAGCCAAGGCTTCTGTGAGCACAAGTAGGAAGACCTATAGATCAGTGAAGGAAGAGCCACTCCATCTGGTGAATGTTTTTCTGCAATGATATATCTAGCACTATGGCTGATTCTAGCCCATATGTAATAAGATTAGTTTGGGGTGGTTGTTTTTTTTTTTTGGCTACTTTTATTCTTCTGTCCAGAAGCTTTCCTGGTTGGGTGAAGTACAACCATAATGTTGCTCCTTGAAACCCCCAAGTTGGATAGTAAGTCATGGCAAAGACATCTAATCATTGTTAGAATGTGACAATGTTTGGTGCAGATTTCCTTATCGGTATCACCTTTCCTTCTCCCTCTGTCTTGTCCTTAAAGAAGAGCAGGCAGTGGACCTCAGATCAGTGACACGTCGACCGCCTCTTCAAACACTTCATGTGGGAAACCATTCAGAGGCATGATTGCTGGACCACAGACCTGGAAAATAACTGTCATCAAGAGCTTTATGTCCATTAAAGGGGTTTCGGCCCACTGCCACTGCTTTGCCCCCACTTTTAAAAAACTTTAACGTGCCGTTGTGTTTCTCACAGTGCAAAACCAAGCGCGGCAATTCGCTTTCAGGGGAACCTGGGGTTATATTCAATAAAGACTAAGCCAGTGCTCATTTAGAAATGTGACTTACTGTCTTTCTAGTTTAAACATATTTCTACTGGTTCCTTATTGATGAAAGAATTCATATTTTTCCCCTAGTGACACATCATATAGGAGAAAAAATACTTTCTACATAATGTGGTGTTCTACTTGAAAATGTTTAGTTTTGAAAGCACAAACTATTCTTTAGCTTCAGAGACTGGAACAGTGTAAGTCAAATCCTGCCCTAGTTATGCATGTTGTAATGGTAGCCATGCCAGGAGCAAAGGGGCGGCGAATTTGTGGAGCTACTCCTGGAAGGCAGAGACTGTCAGTGAGATGCAATCTGTGAGGGAAATACTATGTGCCTGTTCTGTCAAATGTGCCATGTCTTTTTTTTTTTTTCCTAGTATGCTGGCATAGCTGCAGGATCTAGTGTACTCACAGGGTGGAGTCAGGCCTTTTCCTAGTTCTCTTCATGTGGGATTTGGAAAGCGTTATCTCAGCCTCTGCAAAGATTGTCTGTCCTCACCTGGCGTCTACCCATAGTCCAGATGTGTGATTTAGGGCTTGTCTACACTTAATGGGAGACTGATTACATGTGTCCCTATTAGACCCACTAAATTGACCACTCAGTGCTCTCCCGTCGATCCCAGTACTTCACAGGATTGTGCCAATTAAGGGAAGTTGATGAGAAAGTGTCTCCCATTAACCTCCCATTGAGGGGATGCTGCAGAATTTCATCTGAAGGTACATCAGCTCCAGCTATGCTATTCATGTAGCTAGGGTTGTGTGTCTTAAGTTGACTTTCTCCCTAAGTTTAGACCTGCCCTAACTGCAATAAGGGAATGGCCGTATACCCCTTTGCTTCTCTTGTGTGGCGGCAAAGGCAGGACTACAACCTGGCCTGCAGACCACAATCACAATGAATCAATGGGAGCTGTTGGACTAGTAAGGACTGAATGTAACTTGAAGCATGTTCTAAAGCCTATTGATTCGTATGGAAATAAGCATGTGCTAAAGAAAGGCAAGTGCTGGAGTGTGTTGCTGAACAGAGGTGGGCTTAAGTTAACCCGTTTGTGTTTTTACTGAATAGGGCCTGAATGAGGATGGTAGGATCTAGCCTGCTGCAATTAGATTAAATTCTATTGTGTGTGTATGTACCCATATATATTAAAGCACATCCCAACCAGCCCAACTTGCAATGGGCATGATAGCTGCATCTGACTTGGGCTTCATCTCTTGAGGCCTCATCCACCATTTAGATCAGAGTAATCTGGATGTGGTCAAATGTTATCAGACACTCCAGAAGTCTGGGTAGGGAATTGAGAACCAATCTCCATCTATTTAGTTGCTCACTCACCCTTTGCACAATGGAAGATGCACCAAAAAAATCATCATTTCATCCTTTCTGCCCCAGTGTGGCAGAAAGAGAGGTTGAAGAGGAAGTGGGTCTTACCCACGAAGGCTCATGATCTACAAATTTTATTAGTGTCTAAGCTGCTACATGACTTTTATTTGTTTCCACACTGCCAATTTCTGCTTCTGTCTGTCTTGTGGTATTGAGATTAACTGTTCTGCCCACTCTAATGGGAGTTCTTGAAGTTTCTCTTGGGGGGCATACATTTCCTTATAACAGTGGTTTCCATTTGACAACTTCTTGGAGTCTCTTGACACCTAGAGTACACTTCCCAAGTATGTCCAACATGTTCATCTCATTCTGATGGTGAGCTGTTGGTTTGTGATTCTTTGCTGGTGATGCTGAAATCTTTCGATGCAATGCACAGAATCTTTCACTGGCTCTTTGTTTTCAACAACGTCTAGTTTTCTGTCCACTGGTTTGGTAGATCTGTGATTACACAGCCATCTATTAAGTGATATTACATTTGAGTTGAAAATGATTTTTATATGCTGTATGTCTTGAATTTATTAAATCCCATGGATGCTTTTCCTATTCTGGAAGTCACGTCTTTCTTGAGATCTCCGTTGGTTTGTGTGGTGCTGCCAAACTGCTATCACCTCTTGATGTTTCCAACTTTTAATATGGTGTTTCCACTTGGGGTTCAAGAAATTTTTTTTTTGTAGCTGATATTTTTGAGCCCCAAATGGCCTGTTGTTTGTCAAGTTATCCTGCTTCGTTAATGGCTTTTGGGGGGCTGCTGCTTAATAGTGCAACATCCCTGGCAAAGTGTAGATCTTCATGACATTTGCCATCTCCCCATGCTAGCCCAGTGTTTGTGTTGCTAATACACGTCTTCATTAGCTAGACTGACAATGCCAAGAAGCAGAGACTCCAGCCCTGTTCCATGCTGATGTCCCCTTTTAACCATTCTGGCTGTCAAAAGAATGCTTTGCATCTCTGTGGATGTCCTTAATGATGATGACATCTCTAGTTGGGGTTTTATGAGACTGAAGAATATTCTACAATGAATGGCTGTGCAGCCAGCCTAGTAACTTTTGAAAGGCTATGAAATTGTTGATGGGAGGCGGTTTGCCATTCTATGTATTTGATTATGGCTGTTTGTGAGAATATCTGATCTACACAGGCTCTCTTGGGCCTGAATCCAGATTGTTCTTTAAGCATTGCATCCACTGTCTCTCTCTTTCAGAGTACTTATCACACTACAGAAGACTTCTCCTTACAACAGAGAAGTAGTGTAACTCTCTCCAATAATAATAATCCAGAGAGATCACACTTCCTGGGTGTTCTGACAGATTCCATATTTCTCTTGGCTAGGCATCATCTCTCTCTCCCCCAACTCCAGACTTCGTTAAACAGTTCTTTCGAATCCATTAAAGTGGTGGAGCAAATGCTGTTAGCATTTTTGCTATGACTCAATCATCACCTATCACTGTGTTTTTTTGGCTTCTGGTTTGTAGCCTGTACTTCTGACAGCTCTGGATTGACGTTAGTGTCAGATCAGTCATGTTCATGTGTCTCATTAATCTGCTGCTGAAGTGGTTCTAGGTGTGCAGAGGACTTCTTTGAAATGCTCTGCCCATCTATTTTTCTTTTCTGAGTTGTTGTAACCATTTTTCCATATTTACTTTTTACTGGCCCATCTTCTGTTTTTAAAATTTCAACACAGGTTTTATTCACTTAGGAAACCACAGAGCCGTTTACCATCTATTTTTTATTTTTATATTTATAGTTCATATGTATATTATAAGGGGGAGAAACCTGATTCACTTTATTTGTAGGCTGTCCTTTCCTCTTGTGACTTGTCAAATTTTCCATGACAATATATGAAATAGCTTTTTGTAACTGCAAAGACTCAGTAGCTTTTAATTTTAATTGTATATCCAAATCTCTCCACGCAAAATGTTGCTTTATCACAATGGCACTAAAATGTTCATGATGCACTATCCCTCACTGGTGGTGATGAACTGCATGGATTTTTTTCATGTATAGAGAGTGGAATCTTTAACTGTTTGATATTCAGCATGTTGGAAGCATAATGATCTCTCTAGTCTAATAGATGGACAGAGGGTTTTTTATGACAGAAAAAGCCAGTTGCATACAACCTATTGGCTACCATCTCTGGATGTGAAGTTATCAGAGTAGTATGTTTCTGTCTGAGATGAGGTGATATTAATTTAGTTCCAGGAGAGCATTAGTTGGCTTTGTGAAGTAGCAGTGAAGGCCAATAAGTTGTCAAGCATTTCTAATCAAGCACTAGCTAGCTTCTGTAATATTCCAGCTAAGCCCATTTGGGCTATAATCATATATCTGAAGCTAGAAGAAGCTGGTGGTTCCAGTGGAAAGTTTGTTTAATAATCAGTCACCTCTCAAATTTTCCCTTCATAAAAAATATAAATGCTTGTATAACAGCAAACAAAATACAGGCTGAACCTCACTAATCTAGCACTGTCTTGTCCAGCCACATACTTAATCTGGCATGATTTTAGTTAGCTGGATGCCCACTTATCAGGGGTGTGGCTAAGTTTCCAGTGGTCCCATAAAGTTTGTTTACAGCTACTGGTCCTGGCTCTGTGTTCTTTGCTGTTAACCCCTAAATGTCTTCTAAGAGCCCAGTAGGCAGCAGAAGTGTGGGTAATGTGGTAGTCAATATTGACCTCCCATAGTCTGGCAGATTCTCTCGTTTGGCATTCATTAGGTCCTGAGGATGGACTAGAAAGGTTCAACCTGTACCTCCTCCTAATGCAAGGAGAAGATACAAGACTGTAGACGCTACTGCCTGATACAGATGTTTGAGAGACCAAGGGATGTGTAAGGTGAAAAAACAATCAGGTTATACAGAGGACTTCTTTGTATTGGGTTCTGGGACCTTCCTGAACTGGGCTCTAGAGTCAGAGCCCCTGCAGAGAGGGTCTGACAAGCAGCAAAAGCCGCCCAGCTATGACAATAGGAGGCACAGGAGTACCTGCAGACTTTATGGCTGGACTAGCAAAGCAGCAGTTGTACTTTTATAAGCTGTTGCTGGAGGGAATCTGGAAGACTCACAGGAAGTGAGGGGAAAGCTAGGCAGCAGGACCCGGAGGGCGGGAGAACGTTTCCCTCATGGACAGCAGGGACACTTCAAGGGAGAGTGCCCTACTGCTACTGGAGAGAGGAACAGAGGTCTCATCTGGAGAACAGGTATGAGAGAGAGCCCAGAACAATTCCCCCTTTGAGAACAGGGAGGCAACAGGCTTCTTGGGCCTGTGGGTAATGACAGCAGCTGAAGGAGTGCCTGACAATGTTCCCTCTCGTCTCTCCATCCACATGTGGTGTGAATGTTTTTATATACACTGAAGCAAGTACAAATATGCACCAATAGAAATACACAGCTTAGCTGTGGGTGCTCTGCTAATCAGCTGGGTGGCCTCTAAATCTCCCGAGTGCACAGTTTGCAGGGACCGCTGGTATCTGACCTGTAATTGCTGGGCAGGCTAGCCCAAAGGAGGGGCTGAGCTCAGGCCCACTGATTGGGGTGGGGAGGGGGCAGCTGCCCCGGGGCACAGTGATTTTTTTTAAAAGGGTCCGGGGCTCCCAGTCATAGTGGCAATGGCAGCTGCTGCATCCCCAGGCCCTTTAAATCATGTGTGTGTGTGGGGGGGGTGCCTCTTGCGCCACGTCAATGGGGCACGTGGGAAGTGATGTGTCTCCTCACCCAGGATGTGGTGCAGCTTGTTGTAATGGGGGCAGGCTCAGGAGCATCAGGCTGTATCCCAGCCCCAAGTATAGCCCCAGAAAAGTTCTTTAACCTTTGCTTGGACCTGCTCCATGATGTGGGCATGTGGCCCTCTTCTGCAAGGGCAGTGGCCATCCAGGCATAGGCGGGGGCACTGCAGCACTTGGCCTTGGGGTTGAGGAGGGTCTCCTCCTCACCCCACAGGTCCAGGAGGGCCTGCGCCTGGGGCCTGGTCCAGGAAGAGGCTGCTTGCTTGGTGACCCAGGGTGGATTCTGGGATCCCAGAGTCTTCTCCCTTAAGGTCCTGTGGGGGGGTGGTGTGTCACAGGGTGGCTGACTGCTATGTGGGAAGGCTTGGACAAAAGGGCTGCGTCTACACGTGCACGCTACTTCGAAGTAGCGGCACCAACTTCGAAATAGCGCCTGTCGCGTCTACACGCGTCGGGCGCTATTTCGAAGTTAACTTCGACGTTAGGTGGCGAGACGTCGAAGTCGCTAACCTCATGAGGAGATAGGAATAGCGCCCTACTTCGACGTTCAACGTCGAAGTAGGGACCATGTAGACGATCTGCGTCCCGCAACGTCGAAATTGCTGGGTCCTCCATGGCGGCCATCAGCTGGGGGGTTGAGAAATGCTCTCTCTCCAGCCCCTGCGGGGCTCTATGGTCACCGTGGGCAGCAGCCCTTAGCCCAGGGCTTCTGGCTGCTTCTGCGGCAGCTGGGGATCTATGCTGCAGGCACAGGGTCTGCAACCAGTTGTCAGCTCTGTGGATCTTGTGTTGTTTAGTGCAACTGTGTCTGGGAGGGGCCCTTTAAGGGAGCGGCTTGCTGTTGAGTCCGCCCTGTGACCCTGTCTGCAGCTGTGCCTGGCATCCCTATTTCGATGTGTGCTACTTTGACGTGTAGACGTTCCCTCGCTGCGCCTATTTCGATGTTGGGCTGAGCAACGTCGAAGTTGAACATCGACGTTGCCGGCCCTGGAGGACGTGTAGACGTTATTCATCGAAATAGACTATTTCGATGTCGCAACATCGAAATAAGCTATTTCGATGTTGGCTGCACGTGTAGACGTAGCCAAGGAGTGGCTTTGAGGGCGTGGGAGACTGCAGATGGTACCTCTGCTGCTTCCATGTGCTCAGCTGCCTGCCACAGGGTGTGCTGGGCTCCCTGCGGCTTTAAGAGAGGCTGGTGTCAGGAACAATAGAGCACCGATTGCTGTTGACAGAAGGCCCCCTGGGACATCCAGACTGGCTTTCTGTTGACCTCTCTCATAGGTGTTCTTCCCCATGGAGAGTGGAAACACCTTGGGAATCTGAAAGCTCCATGGGTTTTGTTGTCAAAATGCCAGTTTTGTCAACAAAGCCCTCTAGAGTCGACATAGCCTTTAAAGAAGGAAAACATACATAATAATGTACTGTTCCATTAAAGCGGCTGAACTGAGGCAATATAAATGAATATTCTTAATAAGAAAGGGACAGTTATAATGTTTTCCCACATTATGGTGCTCTTGAAACTTCCCCTAGAAGGACTAATTTTTGTAGGTTGTTTGGAATCTATGGTGGAATTTGTATGGTGATGCGACAACTGCACTGTGGTTTGAGTGACTTTGTTTTTTATTCGTCTTTTTTCTGGTAATCCATTTCATCAGCTCATGAAAGCCATCATAAAGACTGAAAAAGTGGTAATGTGAATGTCCATCTGTCCATTGGGAACTGGGTGAAAGTCACTAAACCGTTTCTTATATGGTGCCCCATGTCCATCAGGTGGCAGTGATTCATTCACCCGTTTCCTGGGACTGACTTCCTCAGACATGAGAATGAGAAACTGATTCTTGTAATGGACTGAATTTGAACCCAGAGATGAAGAAGGTTTATGTGTCATCGCCAGTTCTGGGATATTCCGATCCTCGTCAAATGACCCTTAAAGAGGATATGAGAGCAAGTCTTTAGCTGCAGCTTCAACTCGCCCTTGAGAGAGGGAGTCCTGCAAGTCATTGTAAAAACCTTTGCCTCCATTTCAAAGTATGTATTTATGTAAAGGAAATGCTGTGAATTGGGCAAGGAGAGAGCAGCTGGGGGGACACGCATGCCAGCACGGTCTGTACTCCCTGTCTTGAATAAAAAACAAACGCTTTAACATGTTACTGAGACGTGCTTGGATGAATACAAAAAAGGAGGGAGGCCGTTATGGTTTTCACGATAAACTGTTTCCAAGGTACTGTGCTGCATCAGGTTTTTAAGATGATGCTACTGCATATTCTATGGCTGGTTTTAAGGTCTCTAGGAGTTCCTCTTTGTTTTCGCTGTCTTCCGCAGGGATGCTGGAACAATTTGTACAGGGGGAGTGCCAAAAGCCATTGAACCAACCTGTAAGACCTCTGAATAATGGAAACTACTTCAAGACAGAGAGTGTAACAGCACCCCTTGTTCCAGCTTCTGTGGTCTGAAGTGTACGCTCACCAACACCCAAACCTTCCCAGTTTAGCCACAGGCTTCAAAGGGTATGCAACTGAGTGGATCCGTTACATTCGTGCGTAAGGACAGGCACTATGATCCTAAAGCATGTGGCACCCACAAGCAGACACATGGCTTTAATCCTTTTCATTTGATTCAAAGCCCTATAATTTAGAAAGCCATGTGTCAATTACCAGCCAAGCCAAGTGCTTAATGATAGTGATCTGAGAGAGACAGCCTTCTGCCTCTGCCCCCCCTCTCCTTTACAATGATTAAGATCTTACAGGATTTAAAGAATTGTTTGATCAGGAAAGAGTATTAAATGCTAAAAAGGTCCCCCACGAGTAATAACTAATATATTCAAGATGCCATTAGTTAGCTTAAAAAACAAGCCTGACAGGACTGTGGGAGGGATGAATGGTCCCAGCTGAACCATAGTGGGGGGAAAAATATGAGTTCCAAAAAAACTGGAAGCAGGTAAATTATGAATAGTGGGAGAACTTGACTCCTGGGGTGTACAATAACCGAAAGTGTTCAAAATAGTCATGTAGTAGGGAAAGTCAAACCTTTGAAATAGAGTATGGAAAACATCACTTAGGGTGTGTTGACACAGCAAAATTATTTCAAAATAACGGCCGCTCTTTCAAAATAACTTTGCGAGTGTCTACATAACACAACCACTATTTTGAAATTTGGAAATAATGGGTGGCTTATTTTGAATTTTGGTTAACCTCATTGCATGAGGAATAGCACCTATTACCAAATCAATATTTCAAAATAGGAGCTGTGTAGACAGGGAATATGGGCTATTTCAATATAAACTATTCCAGAATAGGTTATTTGGAAATAAAGCTGCTGTGTAGACATGGTATTTCAGATTAGAGCCCCTGGAATCGGTGCTTTCAGGGGCTCTCATCCAAAATAGGCTCTTTAGTGTGTGGACACACTATTCTGGAATAAGTTTTGCTTATTTTGGGGCTTCCCCATAGTGTAGATTTGTTATTGTGGAATATCTTATTTTGGAATAATAACTCTGGAATAAGCTACTTCAGACTAAATCTGTGCTGTAGACATACCCTTAGGATTTGAACAAAAACTATAGTGAAATTCTCACCATTCACACACTGGGGACTAGCTACCCCTTTCCAAATCTACTGTCTTCTAGCATAGTAAAATGAAAATCTAAGGAATAAGGGTGAACATTGTGAATCTCCTTGAGCCAGTGTGCTTTTGACACACAAAAGGTTGTTTGTCCAGGAAAGATGACAATTTCTTGAAAGTAAGAATGTTTTCCTCTGCCCTGTCCCCTTAAAGAACTCAAATGCTTTATTTTGCAGAAGATCCATTTCCCCAGTGGTTTCTCATATTAGACTATGATACTTCACAGCCAGGGTGTACTTGCTTACTGGGCTGAAAAGTGCCAGGCTCACTAGTGATGCACTGTAAGTAAAAATTGTGGTGGTAAAAGCTTCATCTGGACTTTTCTAGTCTCTAACTCGGTTTTTGGAGTGAGGGGAGGGAGCTGTAGCAGCTGAAGAGTGCGCTGTCCTTACACAGTTGTGCTACGTCTATGCTAGAGGGTTTTTTTTTTTCAACAAAACTGTTGTTTTTTTCAACAAAACCCGTGGTGCATCCACACGAAAAATGTGTCCTGCATCCTTTGTTAACAGCCTTTTGCCTCTTCCCCATGAGGCAGAATGCCTTTCTGGACAGAATCTGACAAAAAAGCCGCACGGACTCTCCAGAGGGCTCGCTGTTGACATACAGGGCTTCTGGGTCACTGGGCAGCCCTGTCTGCTGTGCTTCCAGTGGGCTGTTCTGTCGAGAGAGGGCCAGGCAGTCCGGACGCTCTGTTGACAGAGTGGATTGCTTTTTCGATCTGCTTTTGTGTGTGGACACACTCTGTCAACAGAAGTTTTGACAATAACTTCTACACTACCGTGATTTGTCGTCCAATGTAGCCTCGATGAGGGAGAGGGTCCATGAGTGTTCGATGCAACTAAAATGTCTTTCCTCCTCGCATTCCTTTAGGCCTCTCAGTACTTTACTTTTTCTTTCTGTCCCAAAAACAGCTTCTTTCAGTCCAGTCTACTTGACATCTTTTTTGGGTTTTAATTGAGTATCTTTTTCTGAGTTTGCTCAAGTTTAGATCAGGGCTGGGACAATGTCTGTATATGCTCAGTAATCCAATCAAGTCTGATAGACTTTCTGAGGCTACCACCTCCTTTGCCAGTACCTACTGTCCTTCCAGTGCACTGACCAATAAGTGAACGGTGGTTTTGAGACGGTTTCCCTTTTCATCTCCTATGTCTGAAAGTGAAAATCCCTGACTGAGGATATCTTATAGAGGGAGCCACAGACATTTGTAAATGAGGAAATTTATAACAGGAAAATAGCAACAAGTTACAAACTGAACGGCCTTTCCTCCGCAGTCTTTGCTTCATCTTTCTCTATTACCAGAGGCCACTGTCCTTCCGGAATCTTCAGCATAACACAGAGATGTAGCGTCTGGACCCAGCTCTACAAAGGGATGTAGGCTATTAATGTAGGAGCCCAAGTCAGATTTAGGGGCCAGTGTGACAGCCCAGAAGATGGGGCTTGTGGTCAGGTAAATCTGAAGGTGCCTAAATTTGCTAAACACCTTTATTTATGCTGTATAAGTTCCCCAGGCAACTGTGTTTCTGCCTCTGGATAGGCATCTGGACACCTGTCTTCACAGGGCTTAGCTGGGAATCAATAAACCAGCAGAAGATGAGCATTTTCTGTGCTTTACCATCCCCATGGGGCCTGATCTTGCAGGTGAGCTCAGAGCATGTCTACTGGATTGAATCCTGTTCAAAAACCAGGAGGAGACAGTAGTGCCACTTCATCACTGTTAGCATAGTGGTTAGAGCAGTCGATCATAAGCAAGAGAGTGAGTTGAGTCTGTGGGCTGCTGGCTAGGGCACCCACGTAGAGGCAGAAGGCCTAGGTCCTTTGGGCCAGTGACCCTAATTATTTATCCAGTGTGGAACACTTTCAACTGGAGAGACCAAAGGAGCCAAATATCACTATAGTGTGGTGGCTGGAGCACCCTCCTTTGGGGTGGGAGACCCCTGTTCAAATACGCATTCTGGATGTGGTGGGGAAAATTCTGACCACTGGACTAAGAGCTGTAAGGGCACCACTGTTTCTATTTCCTCCAAGAACAGCTGAGGTATTTAAGCTGTCTGACTTCAGAAGTGGGGTGCTTCACTGTACTTTGCAAGGGGAGGTAGGCGCTTGCCTTTGCACACCTAATTCATGCAAGGGGAAGGACTTGGGGTACATTTCCCACTGCAGTGGCAGCCCCCTGCCTGGCCTGTAGACACCTGTCTCCCTTTACAGTGCATTGTGATGGACTAGGGGCCTAATTGAGGCTTTGTGAATCCCAGTGATTTTCCACCCCCCCAGGTACCTAAAAGTCAAGTATAGCGATGTCAGCATTGCAACCCAGTCCCCTCTATGAATTAGGGCCACAGACTATCCAGTCTACACTACTTGTCTTGTGTTTTAGGCTGCCATTCGGCTCAAGATAGATCATTGCACGCTAGGACTGAAGAGAGTTTAGGTTGCCAGCTCTAAGCACTATACAAAGCTGAGATATGTAGAGTAAACTGGTAAATATTGAGTGCACTGTATTTCTTTATCTGAAGACCCGGGGGGACTAGGACTGTGTTTATATAAACAATCATTCTGCATTTTTAAATGTCCGGAGGCTGTTTCTTGTTCACACTGACTGAAATCTGCTTTCATTAAGCTGGGAAGAGTCAGGAAGTCTGCTGCGCCTCACTCAGTTAGTTCTGCTTGACCTGCCACTTGACTCTGTTACACCTCAGAATGTGATGGGGACCATGAACGGCTCTCAGGTTTCCACTTGAGCGTTGAAGTGTTAGTCCCATAATCCAGCATGCAAGTGGCCAGTAAAATGGGTGCATGAGGCACGGTGCAAATTCCTGCTGTAACAGATAAGTCTCCAGCAGTCCCTGGCATGTTGATCAAAAGGTACAGAAGAAGGTCAAGATTCCAGATAAGTAGAATGAGTGTTCCGGGGAGGTCCTATAGTGTCCCGAAGGCGGAGTGGTGTAACTTGTAATCTCTATTTCACTTTGCTTCAAGAGAGATGCCTTCTGAGTTCTGCTTAGTCTTTTGAGTTTCCTGCTATAACATCAGTTCAAATGATCCAAGTATTATGATTATCACTGGGCTTGTCTACACTACCACCTTCCTTCGAAGGAAGGATTGTAATTAGGGTGTTGGGAGTTTACTAATGAAGCGCTGCCGTGCATAGGCAGCACTTCATTAAGCAAATTCCCCCCCGCAGCAACTTCAAAGTTTTAAACTCCGAAGTACCGGCACTCATCTAGCTGCGGCTCACCCACCCATACTTCGAAGTGCCAGGGCAACTTCAAAGTCTCTTTACTCCTCAAAATTTTGAGGAGTAAGGGGACTTTGAAGTTTTAAACTTCGAAGTACTGGCACGCAGCTGGCCGCAGCGCATGCACCAGTACTTCGAAGTGCTGGGGGGCAGGAAATTTGTTTAATGAAATGCTGCCTATGCACGGCAGCACTTCATTAGTAAACTCCCAACACCCTAATTACCATCCTTCCTTGGAAGGAAGGTGGTAGTATAGACAAGCCCACTGTAAATTACTGACTTGCATCTTTAGTTTCTGACAATGCAGACTCTATTTTGCTATAAAAATTGACAGTGCTTCTTGGAAAAACCTTAGTGTTTCCTTGTGATTTTTAAGACACACATGTAAACTTCAAAGGGAAGGTTCTTCGTACAAATTGGCAGGAGTTATTTAGTTACTGTCACTCAGAATTTAGTCCACGTAAAATGGAAGGAATCATGATGTGGAGCAGTGTTCCATCCACAGACAGAATTAATTTTATGTGCACAAGGTGAGTGCTACTGGCTGTGGGTGCTCTGCTAATCAGCTGGATGGCACCTGAGTCTCTCCTGGGCAGCCACCCAAACACTCAGCTTACAGGGAACACAGGTGTGGAGTTTTTGCACGCATGTTTGGCTTTATCATTTGTGTGCCTTAGTACACTATGGTAACTTACAATCTATATGGTAAAGCATACGCTTGTGCCACTTTTTTCCAATTCAATCGCCCACAATATTTGGGAATTATCTAGTTGGAAATGTTGTGATTTATGTATTTGAATTCCTTCCTGTCAATTTTTAGGCAGGCCTGGCATGACGTAGAGATCTCATGAGGGTCCATGCTGTGACTGTTGCCACGTCATGACCCTGATGTATTGCTTTCCCTCCCATCATATCTGGCAGGTGTAAGCAGAGTCACTTTGAGCAGGTGTCTTGTGTCCCTTTTTAGAGACATCACAGATTGCTCACCCAGCTGCCCCCTTTTTAGTTTTTCTTGAGGTCACTCAGCTGTAGAGTTCTGCATTGACTGATTTCTGTTCTTTAGCATCTCTCTGAGGCTATAAGGAGAGATGTGATGTGCAGATGACACCCAGCTCTTGGCCTCTGGCAGGAGACTTGGGTATGTGCAGTAAGGCCTAGTGGCCAGAGCAGAAGTCAGAACCAGAGTCCACTCGGCGTGTACCGAGCAGCCACTGAGCCTCTGCAGCTGCTGGGGTATGAACAACTTATGAATGTGACCAGCTAAGGCAATTGGTTCTGCTATGGTCCATCTAGGTAGTTGCAGCTGCCAGGTCTCATTCCTCACAGCCACTTTCTCAGCAAATGGAGTCACTGACTCTCCCTAGCAATTCGGAGTGGTGATGAAGCATAGAGCCGGAGGAAGACCAGTCTCTAAACATAGTGAAGATGGAAGTGATGTTGATCAGAAGTGGGAGCTAGTTTGAGACGGGCTGAAAAGATGATTTATTTATTTATTTATTTCCCCCCCACCTCCAATGGCTCTGCCCTCAGTGGTATCTATCAAGCAAATTCCCAGGTCAGTTTCTGGGTTCTTGTCCCTCTTCTTTGGAGGCTGAAATGGTGTAGAGTCCCTTGTATTTCAGTGACTGTCTGCTCTTCGCCCTCTCTGCTGTACTCAGCCGGGGCATTTCACTTAAAATCTGGGCTTTGACCTCAGGAATTCACTCTGTCAGGAGTTCAGGGTGAATCTGATTTCAGACTTGAGAGCAGGGGTGGGGAGCCCCTCGCTTGTGGCATGCGGGGATCCAGCTAGGGAGGCTTAGGGCTCCCCTCCCCAGCATCCAGCCTGCGGCAGTGTGTGAGGCGTAGAGCCTTGAGTCTTGCAGGCCAGAATTAGGCAAGCGGGGGCTGGATCTGGTCAACAGTTTATCTGGTGAGGGCAGGAAATTGCTCTGGACTCCACCTCTAGCTGGGGGAAGAGCAGCGCAACAATGCCTGAAGAGGTTTTTCCCTGACTGCTATGATTGGCCGGAAGTCTGGCCAATCAAAGCAGGGGAGGGCAGTGCCAGGAAATGGTAGGGAGGGTGCGGAGCTGTTTTCATCATCGGGGTGCTGCACAGGTAAGTTGTACTCTCATCACCCAGACTCCACACTGCCTGCACCCCCCCTCTTGCAGTGGTGCCCCAAATTCAGTAGTGCCTTATGCTGTGTATTCCTAGGGCCCTGCTGGAGGCAGTAGTGACACCAATCCCTTGACCATTTCCCTCCTTCCACTTTCTCTACCTCTTGGCTTACGGCTCTGGCCAGAATTATTCAAGGTAGTTAAGCCCAAAGGTGACTGGGCAGAGTTACAAAGGGATCTTATAAAACTGGGCAACAAAATAGCAGATGAAATTCAATGTTGATAAATGCCAGCTAATGGACATGGGAAAACACAATCCCAATTCCACGTACAAAATGTCTACATTAGTTGTTACTACTCAAGAGATCTTGGAGTCATCGGGGTAATTTTCTGAAAACATCATCTGCTTGAGGTGCAGCGGCAGCCAAAAAAGCGAACAACGTTAGGAACAGCTAGGTGAGGGAGAACTGCAAATTATCATGACGCTCCATAAATGCATGGTACGTCCACACCTTGAATACTGGGTGCAGTTCTAATCACTCCGTCTCAGTAAAGCTACATTAGAATTGGAAAAGGTACAGATAAGGGCAATGCAAGTGATTCAGGGCATATGGAACAGCTTCCAGAGGTAGAGAGCTAAAAAAAAGATGGGTATCGTTCAGTTTGAAAAAGGGATAACTTGGCGGGGGGGCGGGGGGAGAAATATACTAGAAATCTAAAAAGTCATGAATGGTGTGGAGAAAGTGAATAGAGAAGCGTTATTTACCTCGTTACATAACAAAAGAACTAAGAGTCGCCTGATGGAAATTAATAAGCAGCAGGCTTAAAACAAACAAGATCCCTTCACTACTTTACATCCTGCACAGCCAGCCCATGGAAATCCTTGGTAGGGGATGTTGTGAAGGCAGAACATAGAACGAGGTTAAAAAATCAATTAGATAAGTTCATGGAGTATTCCCTCAATGGTTACTAGCCAAGATGGCAAAACCCTCAGACTACCAGATGCTGGGACTAGGTGACATGAAATGAATCCCTCAGATAACCCTCTTCTGTTCATTCCCTCTGAAGCATCTTGCTATAGTGGGTCAGACTGTGACCAATGTCCTTCTCATGCTTTTGCTAACCCTTTTATGAGAGTGTCCAAAGCGGAACCCCATATTTCAGGTGAGGTGGTATCATCTATTCACATAACTCATCCTGAAACTATTAAGCCATTTTTATTCCATTCCTTGTATCACTCTAATCCAGTAGCACCTTGATTTATGCGGGGTTGTGTTCCCATGCACCCTTGTGTAACTTGAATTTTGTGTGAGTTGGGGTGGTGGCTTTGTCCCCAGTGGAATGCATGTTCTGCAACTGGGGAATTAGCAGGGGCACCTGGAGCTCTCATTGACAGGCAAGTCCTGAGGTTGGGGGGGCAGTTGGTGAGGGTTAAGCCTGGCAGTGGGTTTGGGCCATGAGAGGGGGGCAGGGGGGTTAAGACTGAGGTGGGTTAGGGCTGCAGGAGGGGTGGGGGGTGGAATTAAGATGGAGCCATGGGGGCAGTTGAACTGGGGCAGGGAAAGGTTGAGCTAGAGCCATACGGGGGGGTGGTGAGCTGCTGGGGGGTTTGGACTGGGGCTGCGGGGGTTTGAATTGGGGAAGAGGGTGTTGAGCTGGAGCTGCACGTGATGGGTGGAAAGCTGGAGATGGGGGTGAGCTGGAGCCCTGCGCGGGTGGTGAGTGAGGCCAGGTGTCTTGGTTAGAGCCTTCTGAAGTTCTTCACAGTCTTCCGCAGCCTGGACTAAACTAAATGTTGTATCAAAGAGAGGTTCTGCTATCTCACTGTTCACTCTCTTCTCCCCAGTCATTAGCAAACGAAACAAAAAGCGAACAAGTTTTTGGCCAGTTGAGCCAAGTTATACCAGTGGAGGATCTGATGCTGATTCCTGTCAGTTATTTTTTTCTTACTACTCGTACCTTGTAATCTCTGTCCCAATGAGAGCTGCGTCTGGGTGTGAACTAAGAAGGTTAGTTTTGTTGTGCGGCACGTAAATGCAGTACAAGCAAAGTGTAAGTGATGGCTTTTTCAACCTACTACTCAACCAAAGAAAATTACTCTTCCAAGGTAATCAGTTAACAAGCTGAAGGAGGGAGGGGGAATTCCAGGCATCTAGTAAGGGATGGCCAACCCATGGCTGTCGAGCTGTGTGTGGCTTTTTGAGCCATTAAATACGGTTCCTCCTCAGAGCTGAGCCCTGGAAGTGCTGTCCACTGCTCTGCGCATGTGCCCTAGCATTTGGTGGGAGAAGCGCATGGCAACAGCTCTGGTGAGTCGCTGGAATTGAGTTGGGGGCTGCGGAGGGGAGGCTGGGGGTGCCTGGCTCTTGGGGAGGGCATTGAGCCACTGATTCTATATTTATTTTTCTATATCTCAATATTATGTATCTAGATCTTTGTAAAAATAATTATATAATCCTGGCTCTTTGCCCACTATCTGTGGCTCTTAGTCCCTAACTGGTAGGCCATCCCTGATCTAGTAAGAGTCATGTCTTACCCTAGATACCACCAAAGCATTCCTTCCAGGAAGACCCTTTTTCCTTTTCTTACAATGATGCAAATCTGAACAGCAGATTTTTGAGGACTGATTTTGATTTTACTTAAAAGAAACCTGTATTTTTACCTCAGTGGAATTACTCACAAGTGAGAGCAGAATCAGGAGCATTTCTCCTTGGTACCCTGACTTGTTCCAGGTGTCTCGCAGACAGCCAGCTATTAGATAGTGCTGGCAGTAAAGGGACCCCTTTTTTCAAACAGCTCTACTGCTAGAACATCCAATGTCCATTAAATTCAACAGGAGTCTTTCCATTAGTTACTCCCCCTGTTACTGTAGGATTATTCCTTACATTATTTGTTAGTATTTAGACTGATCATAGTATACATGATTTAGGAAACAGCTGGAATTGTGGGATAACAAAGCAAGAGTCTTTTTTGCTCAGTGGGTCAGAATACAATATTTGTTCCACTGGAACACATGGGCAGTAACTTTACAAGTTTTAATGGCATTATTCTAGACCAGGGTTCTGCAACCTGTGGCTCTGGAGCTGCATGCAACTCTTTAAGGACTTCTTCGTGGCTCTCAACACTATAATTACAAAGTGTAAAAATAAATAAATCAACCAATTAAAAAAACACCCTTCCTGATTATTTTTGATTAATGGTGACTGTCTAAAAGCCCAACAATGAATAACTCAGATCTAAATAGCAAACAATATCTGATCTTGAAATGTGGAATAAGTCACCCTTTAATACATGCAGTGCATTGTGGGATATGAGAGTGTATCTGTGTTTTGACCGTGTTGCTAATAAAATCTTCATTTTGGAAAGGAAAAAGAAGTGTGTGGCATTCCTGCTGTGAAGGGCAACACACATTTTAAGAAAGAAAATGTGAAATTAAGCATGAAGTGAAATTGTCATAATTAAAGGGGGTTTGGGAGTGAAAGTCAGGAAGACAGTGGTGCAAAGGCACACGTAAAGTGTGAGAAAATAGAATAGGTAAAACGTTTGTGAATGTCCTGCAGTAAACATACATTGCATTACAAATCATTGGCTATGTCTACACTAGGACACAACGTTGAAGTAGCCTATTTCGAAGTAGTAGTAGGCATCCTTCAGTCTGCATAGACTATGGATTGCGCCCTTTATGGTTTCAGTTGAGGACTTCATTTACAGCATCTACTGTGACTATGAAGACCCACACAAGAGTGACAGTCCTTGCTGCATCTCTTGCAGATGTGGTGGGTGTCTGGCAAGTCCTTAGTGTGCTTTCTGTGCGCTCGCTTCTCCTCTGCTAGCTGTCTGATCCTCATCTTGCCCTTCTGAAGGCCCTTGTGTAACCCCTGCCTCCAGCTGCTGCGGTTGTCTGCTAGTTCTTCCCAGTTGTCCAGCTCAATGTCTACCTCTCTGAGGTCTCTCTTGCAGACATCTTTGTAGCGCAACTGGGGGTGTCCAGGAGGTCTTTTGCCAGAGGCAAGCTCACCATACAGGATGTCTTTTGGAATCCTTCCATCATTCATCCTGTGGACGTGGCCAAGCCAGCAGAGCCGACGCTGCCTGAGGAGGGTGTGCATGGTTGGGATTCCAGCTTGCTCGAGGACGGCAGTGTTGGTCACTTTGTCCCTCCATGATATTCCAAGGATGCACCTGAGGCAGCGCAAGTGGAAGACGTTCAGCCTCTTTTCCTGGCAGGCATACAGGGTCCAAGTCTCGCTGCCATAAAGGAGGGTGCTGAGGATGCAGGCTCTGTAGACTTGCATTTTGGTGTGAGTGTACAGCTTGTTGTTATTCCACACTCTCTTGCTGAGTCTGGACAGAGTTGCGGCCGCTTTTCCGATCCTCCTATTTAGCTCAGTGTCCAACGACAGGGTGTCAGTGATGGTGGACCCGAGGTAAACGAACTCGTGGATGACCTCTAACATATAGTTGTCAATGCTGATTGATGGGGATTCAGCAACATCCTGACCAAGTACGTTTGTCTTCTTTAGGCTGATGGTAAGCCCAAAGTCCTTGCACACTTTGGAGAACTGATCCAGCAGTTTTTGAAGCTGGTCTTCTGTGTGAGACACTACAGCAGCATCGTCTGCGAACAGCATGTCTCTGATGAGGACTTCCCGCACCTTAGACTTAACTTTCAGCCTTGCAAGATTAAACAGTTTCCCATCAGATCTTGTGTGCAGCAAGATGCCCTCTGTTGAAGATCCAAAGGCATGCTTCAGGAGGAGTGCAAAGAAGATCCCAAACAATGTAGGAGCAAGCACGCATCCTTGTTTGACGCCGCTCCTGATTCTGAAAGCATCCGATAATGAGCTGTCATATTGGATGGTTCCTCTCATGTCTTCGTGGAACGACTGGATCATCTTGAGTAACCGTGGAGGACAGCCTATCTTGTGGAGCAGTTTGAACAGACCATCCCTGCTGACCAAGTCAAAGGCCTTGGTCAAGTCGATGAAGGCTATGTAGAGTGGCTTCCTCAGTTCCCTACACTTCTCCTGCAGCTGCCTTAGAGAGAAGACCATGTCAACGGTAGACCTCTCTGCACGGAACCCACACTGCGATTCGGGGTACACCCTCTCAGCAATCTTCTGGAGTCTGCCAAGGATGACGCGAGCGAACAGTTTTCCAGTGATGCTTAAGAGGGAGATTCCACGGTAGTTGTTGCAGTCGCTTCTGTCTCCTTTGTTCTTATACAACGTTACAATGTTAGTGTCACGCATATCCTGTGGAACCTCACCCTCTTTCCAGCACAGGCACAGTAGCTCATGTAGGGGTTCCAGGAATGCGTCTGTGGCACACTTGATTACCTCTGGTGGTATACCATCCTGGCCAGGGGCCTTTCCTGCTGCAATGCTGTCGATTGGCTCTCTTCAGTTCATCCACAGTCGGTTCTTGATCCAGTTCGTCCATTACTGGTAGGAGCTTGACAGCATCGAGGGCTGCGTCAACCACAACCTTCTCACGCGAGTACAGCTCAGAGTAGTGCTCAACCCAGCACTCCATCTGTTTGGCTTTGTCAGTGATGACTTCACCAGATTTGGATTTCAGAGGTGCCATCTTGTTCTGGGTGGGTCCTAATGCCTTCTTCATACCCTCATACATTCCTCTGAGATTACCAAAGTCAGCACAGGTCTGGATGCTGCTGCATAGCTGGAGCCAGTGGTTGTTGGCACAGTTCCTGGCTGTCTGCTGTACTGTTCTTCTGGCCTCTCTAAGTGCTTGCTGGGTACTCTGGCTCAGTGAGCGTTTGTACTCCAGGAGTGCAGCACGCTTCTTTTCAATGACTGGAATCATCTCATCAGAGTTAGCTTCGAACCAGTCGTTTGTGTTTCTAGCTCTTCTTCCAAACACCGACAAGGCTGTGTTGTAAACTGTATCCCTCAGATGTTGCCATTTGGATGTCACATCGGCACCCACAGGGCCGCTGCGCAGATTTTCCTGGAGGGTCTCTCTGAACTTTTCAGCTTTCTCCGAGTTTGCCATCTTTCTGACGTCAATGCGGGGCCTTCCAGCAGGTTTAGAGCGGTACAGCTTCTTGGGTCTCAGCTTGAGCTTGGAGCAAACTAGCGAGTGATCTGTATCACAGTCAGCACTATGATAGCTGCGTGTCAGAAGGATGTTTTTGAGGTTATTATGCCTAGTGATGACCACGTCTAGTTGATGCCAGCGCTTCGAGCGTGGGTGTCTCCACGACACTCTGTGCTGTGGCTTCGTTTGGAAGTATGTGTGTGTGATGCACATATTGTGGTACGTGCACAGTTCAAGGAGACGCTGTCCATTGTCATCCACTTTTCCCATACCGAAGTGTCCTAAGCAGGAAGGCCATGAGGCCCAATCAGCTCCACCTCTTGCATTGAAGTCACCCAAGATGTACAGTTGTTCATGAGCAGGTATTTGCGCTACAGCAGCACTAAGCACATCATAGAACTTGTCTTTTTACTTCTGGTGTGGCGTACAGGGTTTGAGAATAAGCGCTGATCAGGTGGACGGGACCGGCGCAAGTTTGAAGCGTGATCCGAAGAAGTCTTTCTGATCTGCCCATGACTAATTTCACCATTTGTAGAAGGGTGTTTCTGACAGCAAAGCCAACACCATGCTCTCTGGGTTCTTCTTGGGCTTTACCCTGCCAGAAAAAGGTGTAGTCCTTTTCCTTTAGAGATCCCAAAAGTGCGAATCGCATCTCTTGCAGTGCAGCGATATCAACTCGGAGCCTCTTCAGTTCCTCATTCATGACAGCGGTCTTTTGGGTGTCACTGATGGCCTGAAGATCTTCAGTCAAGCCGGTCAGCATGATCCGCACATTCCAGCAAGCAAGCTTAAATTGTTGATTGTTTCTCATTTCTTGTTGATTTTCTTATTGGTTTGTCTGGTGCCCAAATTTCAGTCACTTGTCAGGTTCAGGAACCTTAAGCCTCACGCACCCAGCGAGGCAGGTGAACTGCGGCAGGACAGTACCCTATTGGCTGGGGGCTGCCCAGCTTGAGGCGGGCGGTGACTGTCCAGTGAGATGCGAAGATCTCTCCCACCGTTGAAAGCAAATCCTGGTGCTCGTTCTCTATGCCAATCGAGCAAGAGCTTATAACCGGTATCTGTTGCCTCCCGTGTTGACGCAGCGCTGTTCAGTGATGCTGGAGTACCTCTCCTGGCTTGAGCCTGGGGACTTATTATGGAGACTCTGGGCTGCCCAGACACCAGTGTTCCCCTCTCGGCTTTACTGATGTAGTCCAAAGGAGAGGATCCCCTCCACGTCTGGTACCAGCTCAGCTGCAGGAGTTGCCGGGACAGTGCCAGAAGTTGACACCGAACCGCCTTCGGACTCCACTCCAGATTTTCTGTCAGGGTTTACTCCCTTAGCCTTTCTCCTTCCCAGGAGAACCCACAAGGCAGTGGGGTGTGGAGAATGTGGTTAAGGAGCCCACTACTTCATACTTCTCTGTCACCACGAGTCACCATAGCTCCCTGTGGAGCCATGACCTCATATCCCTGGGACCCTCCTCCCCACCTTTCGCCCCCTCCCCAGCTACCATCACCATAGGACCCTCCCGAACCCACTACCCCCATCTGCTCCCATGTCTGCCCTCCTCACTGCACTGGCCCCTCTCCCTCCAGCTGCTCTCAGTGCCCCCAGGTCCACCTTCCCCCATCGCTCTTCAGGCTCTTCTCTTCAGAGACTCCTTTTCCTGATAGTGCTGCCTTGCAGGGCACAGGTGGAACACCATACCTGAAAAGGACAAACAAACACGGGGCTCCTCCCTCGGCGAACTCCCAGAGGCAAACTCCCTTCCCTGTTGGCTGCTGCCCCTGTTCACTGCTCACAGAGTTCGCTGAAAGCTCGAAATAGGCTACTTCAATGATTATCATTTATACGTCCTTTAGGGCTGGCAAATGTCGACGTTCAACGTCGAAGTAGAGCCAGGGAACATCGAAAAGAGCCACCCCGGAGGGAAACGCGGAGCATCTACACACACAAGCCCCCTATTTCGAAATAAGGGGCCAGGAAAGCCCACGAACCGGGTCACAGAGCAGACTAGCCCTTCCGGGGCAGCTGCAAGCCTCTCCCTTAAAGGGCCCCTCCCAGACACACCCGGCCTGCACTGCATGAGCAGCCCTGTGTTAGTGAGACAAGCCTTGCAGACCTGGAGCCCACAGACATGGACCTCCAGCAGCAGCTGGAAGCCCTACAAGCTGCCTCCCGCGGAGCAGGCGCCCTTCTAGATGCTGCCTGGGCAGCCACCCAGCAGCTTCTGCAATGGGAGCCCTCCCCACGAGCACCAGGAGACGCCCCTGACCATCTCGCCCTCCCCCGCTGGGTGTCCCGCCAACTCTGGAGCTACCCCTCCAGCACCGAGTGGTGGGAGCACCTGGTTATGGGGGAATGGAATGATGACCTGTGGCTGTGGAACTTCCGCATGAGCCGGCAGACCTTCATGGAGCTCTGCCAGTAGCTCACCCTTGCACTCAGGCACCAGGACACCCGCATGTGGTGCGTCCTGCCTGTCGAGAAGAGGGTTGCAATAGCTGTCTGGAAGCTGGCCACTCCAGACAGCTACCGCTCCATGGGCCAGCAGTTTGGAGTGGGAAAGGCCACAGTTGGGGCTGTCCTCATGGAGGTAAGGAGGCCTGGGGCTGAACTCCCTGCTGGGGAGGGGGGCTGGGTGAGGGGAGCCTGGGTGAGGGGGTCACACTCTGCAAACCCTCACAGGCACCCATGTTCCCTCCCCACAGGTGGTGCGTGCACTCAACGCCCTGCTGCTGAAAAGGGTCGTCCGAGTTGGGGACCTGGACGTGGCCGTCGGGGGATTCGCCGCCATGGGATTCCCCAACTGCTTTGGAGCCCTTGATGGGACCCACATCCCCATCCATGCCCCAGATCACAGTGGTGGCCGCTATGTCAACAGGAAGGGCTACCACCCTGTGGTCCTGCAGGCCACGGACGACAGCCGTGGCCACTTCCAGGACATCTACGTGGGCTGGCTCAGCTTTACCCACGACGCCCGTGTTTTCCGGAATTCGGGACTATGCCGCCGACTGCAAGCAGGGACCTACATACCCCAGAGGGAGATCCCTCTGGGGGATACCACCATCATACCCCTACGCCTTGTGGCAGATGCGGCTTACCCCCTCCAGCCCTGGCTTATGCGGCCCTATACAGGCCACCTCTCTGACAGCCAGAAGCGCTACAACACCCACCTCAACCATGCCCGAAAAGTGGTCGAGTGAGCCTTCGGGCGCCTGCAAGGCCGCTGGCGTTGCCTCCTGGCACGCCTAGATCTGGGCCTCCCAAACGTTCCCCAGGTTGTGGGGGCCTGCTGCACACTCCACAACCTGGTGGAAAGCAAGGGCGAGGCTTTCATGCAGGGCTGGGCACAGGAGGCCGCAACAGCCTACCCCCAGCCAGCCACCGCCCCAAGCCGCCAGGCCCACCAGGACAGGGTCCGGGTCCGGGACGCCCTAAAGGAGTACTTTGACCAGGGGGCCCAGTGAGCGACGCCCCCCTCCCGGCCATCCCTGCACCCCACCCCAGCACCCACACCTCACCCTCACCAAAAGCATACGGGACACAGGTTTTAGGAAAAATAAAACTGTCATTATTTGCAAGAAAAACAAAGATGTCACCTCTTTTTGACAAATAAATAATAATATTAGCAAAAAAAACAGATTAATGAAAATAATAAGTATGTACAAGTGGGGACATCTCTACAAACTATAATGGGGGGGTCAACTATAAATAACTATATACAAGGGTGGGGACAACTATTTACAGGGGGGAGATGTGGGCAGGCTACCCATCAGCCTATCATTCTGGGGTGGGGGTGGAAGGGCGCGACCCCCGTCGCATCCGGCTGGCCGGTCCCCCTCTCAGCTGGGGTCCCCGAGGAGGCTGGCTGGGGGCTGGGAGCACGGGGAGGTATGGCTGAGGCGGGTCCACGGCCCCGGGTGGCTCCTGCTCTGAGGAGCTGGTGGGTGGGGCAGCAGGCGGGACATCAGCGGGCAGGACATCACCGGGCGGGGAGGGCAGGATGGAGGACATTGGGGGGAGGCAGACAGGCCACCAACTCCTCAAGGGTATCGGCCACCCGATTAAAGGTGGCCATGAATTCGCACCAGGCCTCCCGGCGCCAGGCGGCCTCCCGCTCCTTGAATTGGAGCCTCCGCTCCATGAGGTACACCTGGCGCCGGAGGGCGGCAGCCACCTCTGGGTCGTAGGTGGTGGCGGTGCTGCGGTGTCGTCCCCGGGAGTGGACCTGGACTGTGGCAGGCGGTGTCCCCGACAGCTGGTGCTCCGGTGATCTGGGAGGGCTGTTGGGGATGACGGATGGTGCGGCTGCAGAAATAGGGGGAAAGGAGGAAGGGAGGCTGTGAGTACCCAGACTTGACCCATGGCCCACCCCCCATCCCACTAAGGGCCTGTGTCCCCACCCCATCCATCCCCCATTGGTGCATGCAGTGATCTTGTGGGTGGCCCCCTCCAGTGGTCCTACCCTCCCACCGGGGGTGGGGCACGGCACCGTCCATGGGTGGAGGTGCTGCTGGGCACTGGTGGCTGTGGCACCGTCCCTATGCTGTGGATTGCCCAGGCCATGTCAGGCTGGGGTGTTGTGGGGATGTGGGGGGCCCCCAGTCAAGTGGTGCCCCCGTCCCATGCTTAGGGGTCTGTGCCCTGTGGGGTACGTACCTGATGGTGCACTGCCAGGCTCTGGAGATGCCCATGAGGCAGACACCCGGCTGGAGCTGCAGGACAGCACGTCCAGCACCAGCTCCTCCTCCTCACTGGACCACTCCATGGCTGGGGTGGAGGGTCCCGGCTGTAGGCGTGGGGGGGGCAGGGCTGGCCTCTCGACCTGACCCTGTCTCTGAGGCCGGCTGGGGCTCGTTGGCCATGGTGTCAAGGGTGGCTGGGGGGGGAGGAGGTGCCCCGGGGGCCCAGGATAGCCCTGAGCTCCCGGTAATAAGGGCAAGTGGTAGGGGCAGCCCCAGACTGGCTGGCCGAGTCCCAGGCCTGGGCATAACCCTGCCACAACTCCTTGACCTTACTCCTGACTTGGTCAGGAGTGCGGGCAAGGTGACCCCGGGCAGCCAGGCCCTCGGCCAGCCGGGCGAACGCCTCCGCGTTCCGCCGCTTGCTCCCCATGACAAGCAGCACCTCCTCCTCACCCCAGAGCCCCAGCAGGTCACAGAGCTCAGGGTCTGTCCAAGAGGGGCCCCACTTCCTACCCCACCGTCTGGAGGCCTGGGAGCCCTGGGATGGCCCGGAGGGGGAGCTCTAGGGGCGCGCATGAGGCTGGCTGGCTGCCATGATGTCCCTCCGGCTGTGCAGGGACACCTCGTGGCAGGGCTGCTGCGTGCACGCTGCCAGCTTCCTGCTACGGGGTTTCTGGGTCCCTGCGGCTTTAAGAGCCGTTGAGCGCAGAGACTATAGAGCCCCACAGGGGCTGAACAGAGCGTCTCAACCCCTCAGCTGATTGCTGCCATGGAGGACTCCGCTATTTCGAAGTAGCGGGACGCGGATCACCTACACACACCCTACTTCGACGTTCAACGTCGAAGTAGGGCGCTATTCCCATCTTCTGATGGGAATAGCGATTTTGACGTCTCACTGCTTAACGTCGATTTCAACGTCGAAATAGCACCTGGCGCATGTAGACGTGATGGGTGCTATTTCAACGTTGTGCCAGCTACTTTGAAGTAGCTGGCTAGTGTAGACATAGCCATTGTGTGTGTGCTGTTCTTAAAATAAGGGTGACAAGAATTGTGGTTTGACGTTATTTATTAAGGACCGTCTCGTATTCACATGCATCACAGCTCTTGAATTACTGTGTGTGGGTTTGTGGTTTTTTTTTTTTTTGTAACCAAAAATCAAAAAAAGACTCTTATTGCTATTTTGGTTGCCGACACCTGCTCTAGACTTACATCAGTGGTGTGGAAATAGGAATCTTGCCCATGGACTTATGGTTTTCAAGTCTACATAGACAAGACCTTTTTCCTATAAATCTAAAACCACCAGCATTGTTTTGTTTGCCTTTTCTCCTTCTCCCCAACAAGCTTCTAGTACAGGACAACAATTTCTACGGTCTTATCAGAACACCAGCCAAGCAGTGTCTAGCCCACTATCTGCACCTTAGGAAAAAAAAACAATGAGCGATTGAAAGCAGGCGGCAAAGCAAGTGCTGGTACACCCTCCCAAGAGAATGGCAGTGGGGCTGGGAAGGAGGGGACTGACAGGGGATAATCATCGCACTGTTGGGAATATAATCGCCCCAGGGTAGGCCACTGCAAACAGGAAGGGTGTGGACAGGATCTGAGTGCAGCTGCTGGGCTGCTAACAGCATCTGTTCCCACAGACTTTGATCTGTGGGCATATGGCATTCTGTACCATGAGATAAACATGCTGTTGGGTGTGTGTGTGCGGGGGGGAGGGGGTTGTATTACACATAGCTCCTTAATGAACAGCATGCCCAGCAAACCCAGGAGTAACACGAACAAGCCGTTTTTCAAAGGCTGTTGCAGGTCCTTGAAGTCTTTTCACAAGACCAGGAGGATTACATCATCTAACTATTTCTAGCCAACCCCAGACTTCTTGCAGCCTTGCTTAATCATTGTTCTCCCTATTGTTCATGTAAAGCTTCCTTCACTCTTTTTCTCTTTCTTGCCTCTGTAGACAAAGCCCTTAAAAGCAGGACACTCAGATTAATGTAATTCACTCTTGCACAGTGATCCTGGCTGGCATGCTGGCATGACTCTGGCACTTTGCACTCCCTACCTAGGTTTGGAAATGAAAGGTTCCAGACTGCTGGAGACTAGAAACACTGCCTGAATGGAAAAGCACTGGGATTTCTGCCCAGGGGCCTCATCCCATCTCCTTTTCAAGTCAATGGGAATCTTTTCAATAAATTCAATGGAAGTTTGATCAGCTTCATGGTGAATGAGAAAGGAAACTGAACCCGTGTAAGGGTTCCTACTGCTTTGCTTCTTACCTTCCAACTTTTGCAAAGGTGTATGCAGAGATTGGAGGGGTGTGCGTATGGGGAAGGGTAATGTCTGCATTCCTGTTTTCTGGAATTAAACACAGCATTGTATTTGGGCTTGTGTTTGCATATAGATTTCCATTTATCACTGTGACTATAGTTCACAACTTTCTAACTACTTACCATGCGCCTTATCCACAACCTATTGAAGCCAATGGAAAGGTGCCTACATTTTAGGCCCTTTAGATAATAAACTTAGGCACAGAAGAGTGCAAATAATCTTATTTACAAATGTAACACCTTTTCTTTCCTCCCTGGGTTACTTGGAAGCAGGCAGCACTCAGTTGTGTGCCAGTGTACCTCTAGGTTCAATATTAAAGGAGATCCTCAGTGTCCCAGTGGTGATGTGAGATAGTCGGGAATCCCCTTTCCACTCCTAATTTCATAGAATTGTAGAATCACAGAGCTGGAAGGGCCCTCAAGTGGTCATCAAGTGCAGCCCCCTGCCACATGCAGGATTAACCCCAATTAAGTCATCCCATCCATGACTATGTCAAGCCCAGACTTAAAAACCTCCAGGGATGGAGATTCCACCACCTCCCTAGGCAATGAATTCCAGTGCTTCACCACCCTCTTGGTGAAGTAGTTTTTCCTAATATCCAATCTACTCTTCTGCTCCTGTAACTTCAGACCATTACTCCTTGTTCTGCTGTCTGACACCACTGAGGACAGTTTCTCTCCATCCTTTTTAGAGCACCCCTTCAGGAAGCTGAAGGCTACTATTAAATCACACGTCAATCTTCTCTTCTGTAAACTAAACAAGCCCAAATTCCTCAGCCTCTCCTCCTAGGTTATGTGCTCCAGCCCCTTAATCATTTTTGTTGCCCTCCACTAAATCTGCTCCAGCAAATCCACATCCTTCCTATACTGGGGGTCCCAAAACTGGATGAAATAGTCCAGATGTAGCCTCACCAGTACTGAATAGAGGGGAACAACAGCTTCTCTAGGTCTGCTCAAAATGTACTTCCTAATGCACTCCAATATGCCATTGACCTTCTTGGCTACAAGGGCACACTGTTTACTCATATCCAGACTTTCATCCACTATAATACCTAGGTCCCATTCTGCTGCTTAACCAGTTGGTCCCCAGCCTATAACAATGCTTGGGACTCTTCCTTCCCAGGTGCAGGACTCTACACTTCTCCTTGTTGAACCACATCAGATTTCTTTTGCCCCAATCCTCCAATTTATCCACGTCACTCTGAATGCTAGCTCTACCCTCCAGTGTATCTACCTCTCCTCCTAGCTTGGTGTCATCTGCAAACTTGCTGAGGGTGCAATCCAGTCCCTCATCCAGGTCATTAATAAAGATGTTGAACAACACTGACCCCACAACTGAGCTTTGGGGCACTCTGCTTGAAACTGACAACCATCCAGATATTGAGCCAGTGACCACTACCCACTGGGCCTGAACGTCATCAGCTTTCTATCCATCTTATAGTCCACATATCCTTAATTTATGGGCAAGAATGTTGTGGCAGACTATATCAAAAGCTTTATGGAAGTCAAGGTCTATCACATCCACTGACTTCCCGATGTCCACTGAGCCTGTTACCTCGTCATAGATGCTAATCAGATTCGTCAGACAGGACTTGCCCTCAGTGAAGCCATGCTAACTACTGATTTCTACAGCTCTGTAAAATGGCGGTGCTTCCACCCGGTTGGCCCCTGTACACACTTACTGGTGTGCCTTTGGAAACCTCCAGGAAACTTATCCCAGTTATAATCTGGGTTTAACTTCCAAACAGCAATTGTAAATAGGATATATCTAATAGATCACATTAGTACCAGCATGCACCTTTACTTAACAACTTAAGGAGACAGGGTTACAGACTAAACATGAATGAAATCAATTAACAATATACACAGAAATAACGAAACATAACTGGCATGTGCACTGCCCTCAGTTCTCCCACCCCAGAGTGCACACTCTTCAATCATCTCAGTTCCAGTTACTTGCTTGCATTGGCATGTGGCTGTTGTTTACTGGATTGCAGACAGCTTGATGAGAGTTCTGTGTGTCAGGCTGGGCAAGGCAACAAGCTGACCTGCCCCTCTGACCTGGAGCTGGCCTCTGCAACACTTTAGCAGACACAGATCAAGTTCCTTCCCTACAGGGTCTCTCATTAGCAGGCTGCAGTTCTCTGGAGCAGTTCCTGCCTGGGAGAAAACTTCACACTCACCTTGAAGTATTCTGTGCAATCTGCCTTAACTCTCCAACAACAAGAGACTGCCATCTTCTTTTTCCAGCCTGGCCAAAAAGACCCCCCGTCTCCTTCCCAAAGCTTCATGGGAGTTGTAGTCTTTAGAGCCAGATTGCTGCACACAGTAACAGTCAGGGTCTTCTATATACAGAGGGGCTTACACTAAATAGCTACAACAAATAGCTACATACCCTGGCCTCTCTGTCACTGTTATAAACATGGAATACTGTGTGCCACTGGAGGGGTCACAAACAATTAAAGGTACAATACAGTAAATCTCGCCTTAGGAGGAGGTTGCATTCCTGAGCAAGCCTGCATAAGTCAAATTTCACATTACTTGGGGAGCCAAGAAACTGACCAGCACAGCAGCTCTGGACAGTTGCCTGTCTTCTATGAGTGGTGCAGAGTTGGGAGCCAGCTCCACCTCCCTGCCACTCACAGGAACACGAAATTGATGCGCTGGTCAGTTTCCCTGCTCCTGTGAGTGGTGGGGAGCTGGAGCCTGGTCCCAGCTCCCTGCTCTTCACAGGAGACAAGACACTACTGCGCTGGTCAGTTTCCCAGCTCATGTCTGTGGCAGCAGCCAAAAATGAGCCTGCTGCCCTGACAGGAGCTGTGAAACCACTCCTGTCAGGGGTGGCAGCCTGACTTTCACCACCCTGACAGAAATGGAGCCAGCTGCCAGCTCCCCACCACTCAGAGCTGTGTTAACCCAAGATTTGCACAACTTGAGTGCGTGTATCTCAGGGTTCTACTGTATCCATTTCCTATGCACTGTGTTCCCCCTTAACTTAAACAGGCTTCGGTTCAGGCCCTCTCTGAGTTCTATCTGGAATAATTCCAGAGGTTTGGGAGTGGTGAAGTGGGCAAACATGGTGGGTGTGGAGAAAAGTAACCTTTTCCCCCTTTTCACGTAGTGCAATCTCTCACTCCCCCTTGGGTAGTTAGCAATCAGTTTAATACCGACCCAAACAGAAGTGGCAAATTGAACAGAATATTCCCTTGCAGCAACATATGATGTCAATATTAATGATTCTACTGTGACTACAGTCCTCTGATTTGGCCTGGTCAATGGGAGCAGTGGGAAACACTGCAGACTAGCAGGCGGGCTGCTTACTGCTCAGTCACACCTGATCACTGCATTGAAATGAACGCAAAAAAGCAGTCCAGTAGCACTTTAAAGATTAACAAGATAATTTAATAGGTGATGAGCTTCCGTGGGACAGACCCACTTCTTCAGTGGGTCTGTCCCACGAAAGCTCATCACCTAATATGGTATGGCTATGATCTGAAGAAGTGGGTCTGTCCCACAAAAGCTCATCACCTAGTAAACTATTTTGTTAGTCTTTAAAGTGCTACTGGACTGCTTTTTTGTTTTGATAGTATATAGAGTAGCATAGCTATTTCTCTGCATAGAAATGGTTTTATCATTTAAACATTATCACTTTCTAAAAGTTTGAAATTATAAATCTGGTCTCTACATTATTATAGTATTGTTATTGCAGGACTAGAGTTACAGATAGGGAATTTTGTATGATAAATCCCTATTTTTAGTTGCATATAAACTTGGGGGTAGGTGAAATGAAATTTTCAGCCAAAAAGTGGACTTTTTTCCCTCAGGAAAGTTTGATACAATTTTTGTGAGTGTGTGTGTGTGAGAGAGAGAGAGAGAGAGAGAAAACATTGGCGAGAAGCCAAATTTTGGTTTTGCAGATTTAGTTGATCAGGTGTAAGATTTTGAAAAAAGTCAGTTCTAATCTAAGCCAAACCATCACATTTTGAGGGTTAGATACACGTTTGATTTTTCTCTTATTTCTGTCATCCACAAACCTAAATAATTACAGTTCATTTTTGCAACATCAAATTGGCCGTGTCTGCGCTAGCCAAAAACTTCAAAATGGCCATGCAAATGACCATTTCGAAGTTTACTAACAGAGCGCTGAAATACACATTCAGCGCTTCATTAGCATGCGGGCAGCCGTGGCACTTCGAAATTGACGTGGCTCGCCGCCGCGTGGCTCTTCCAGACAGGGCTCCTTTTCGAAAGGACCCTGCCTACTTCGAAGTCTCCTTATTCCTATGAGCAGATGGGAATAAGGGGACTTCAAAGTAGGCAGGGTCCTTTTGAAAAGGAGCCCCGTCTGGATGAGCCACGCAGTGGCAAGCCGCATCAATTTCGAAGTGCCGCGGCCACCCGTGTGCTAATGAAGCGCTGAATATGTATTTCAGCGCTTCATTAGTAAACTTCGAAATGGCCATTTGTGCGGCGATTTCGAAGTTTTTGGCTAGTGTAGACGTAGCCATTGAGTTGCAAACCTGAGCACAGTTTAGATCCAGATTAGATTTTTAAATCACTACTCTAGTTACCAATTTTTTGTGCAAATATATATGCACGATTGTAGCTATGTTAGTCCCAGGATACTAGAGACCATGTGAGTGAGGTAATATTTTTACTCGACCATCATCTGCTGGGAGAGAGACCAGCTTTCACAGTATCAGAGAAAAGCCATGTTAGTCTGTATCTTCAAGAACAACAAGAAGTCCTGTGGCACCTTATAGACTAACAGATATTTTGGAGCAAAAGTTTTCGTGGGCAAAGACCTGCTTCATCAGATTCCTGAGTGGGGGGTTGTGGTGTTCCCAGAGGTGTATTTAAAGAGTAGGGTCCCAGTACAGAGGAGGGCCAGAGCTGACAAGGCCTATTCAGCAAGGTGGAAATGGCCCATTATCAGGAGTATGAATCAAAAGAGGAAAGAACAAGTCAAATCAGACAGGGATGTGGCCCATTGTCAGAGTCTAACGGAATGATATTAACATCCAGGGCAGAGAAGATGCTTTTGTAAGGGGCCAGCCACTCTCGGTCTCTGTTTAATCCTTGGTTGATGGAGTCAAATTTGCAAATAAATGGCAGCTCAGAGATTTCTCTCTCCATTTGATTTTTGAAATTTCTTTGTTTTAGGACTGCTACTTTTAAAGCTTTCACGGTGTTTTTATTCCAGGGGTGTGTATGAATAGATAAGTGAGACAAGGAATATTGTCCTATCTTTTCTGAGCACCTGGATGATTTGAACAGCAGAACTGTGGAATGGTACTGCACTACCTAATTCTGTATGGATCCACATGTTGTCAGAGTGTGTTGAAAACAGGCATTTTTATTATTTCTTTGTATGGCAGTAGCATCTTGAGGCCAGGTTCCATTATGCTAGGCATTCTATGGAAACATCCTGTTCCAGGGAACTTACAATCTTTATGTATGGTGAGAGACAATAGGCAGTCAAGCTGAGGTGTTACAAATAGCATGATAGAGTGGACGTGCCACATCAGCTGGCATTTTCACACTTTAAAATTTTTGCAATTCATTCTTTGTATTCATACATAGGGCAGCCATATCTCCCTATCCCAAATACAGGACAGGGAGATATGGAGGGGAGGGGCAACTCCTCCTGGCTGCACCAAGCCCTGGGGAGCTGGTGCCCCGCCCCCAGCCTCAGCCCTGGGGAAGCAGCAGCCATAACTTTTTAATAATCTTTTATCCCATTTTTTTGGGTTTGTAATATAGTATATAGGGTAGTCAGACTGACATGATTCTTTAACTGAGCAGGACGGGAGTAGTTTAGAGGTGGTCCACATAGGCCCTGTGGCTTCTGGCATCTATTTTTACTTTCTCATTTATAGTTTGGTGATGTGGAGAATTATTTAAAATGGGGAGGGGAGCTTAGATTTACCCTTCTCCGTACTAGATCATCCTTTTACTTTGTGTGGTTCCCCCTTCCCAGAAGCCGGAAACCCTGTCCCATGATCCCCTACACTCACCCCATCCATATTTGACTGAGTAGCCTTGTGACCTTGCACATGGGGTCACAGCACATCTGTTTGTGACCCTGCACGTCAGGTTGCAATGCCTGTCACTTAAATGTACCCCCAAAGCATCTTCATTAAATTTCAGTGAGTCATAGCTGGGCCACATTTGACTAAGTGGCGTTGTGACCTGGTGCGTGGGGTTGCAGTGCTACTGAGGTTTGGCCTGGCCAATAAATGGTTGTGCTGTGAACCAGGGGGTTGCTCCTAGCTGTGCTGCCTGCCATGCTTTAGTTCTGGCTTTTAACAGTTCTCATTTTCCTTAATGTTAGAGATTGGGCTCAACTCAAAGCCCTGGATCCAAAACTACCTATTGCTTTGTTGTTTGCAGAATTTGGATCTTCTTCTGCATTTTGCAGCATGAGCCCCACTTAGTTTGATATGGGACAAATCCTGAGGTCTATGCCCAGGACAAAATTGTTTCATCCACTTCTGCTGCCTCAGCATTTGCACAGTGGAAGGAACCCTCCTCATCTTTGCCTGGAAAGGTGGAGGGGGTGGGATTCAATGGTGTCTGTGATACCTTCCTCTTGACCCTGTGCACATCTTTCTGATCATTCAGGGTCCACATGGTAGCCAAGAGAGCAGTGAGTGGATTGGCTGCTGTTCTAGCAGAAGTGCCCCTGGGATATGCACTTTGTCCCCATCAGGCACCACGAATCTTACCTCAAAAAAGATAATTTAGTCTTATTCCTGCTTCTGGAATCTAAATTGTTCCTGGCCTCCCAAAAGATGGGACAATATTTCAGTCAGGAGGAGAGAGCATGCAAATCTCTCTGTGCCTTCTTATTGGTCTGGCATTAAATATGAATGCTTGCAGTCATTTTGTGCAGTTCACCCACATACTCAAGCTTGAATAGACACGTACTTCTTTAATATTGCCACAGGCATGCCTCTTATTTGACTTCTCTTGACTTTAAGTGTTTTTGGAAATCTCATTTTATACATGAAATAGATATAATCACCAATAAATGTAATTTTAATAACTAAAATACTGGAGCCATTCCTAGTTGGCACAAACTCCAACATGCAGTAAATCCATGTGATTGAATATGCTATTTTCTTATCTAGAGTTAAAAGTCAGGATAAATCCAACTAATCAGAAAATCTTCAAGAAAGATACTGCATGTTTTTTTTAATTAAACTGGGAAAAAGTTCACTCCCTTCCATCAGGCATTGTAAATATGAATACTGAAAAGCTGAAAAATAGATTTTTTTTACTTGATAATAAGAGACACATCATCTGACAAAGAGAAGAAAATTAAGCAAATTAAAATGATCAATCTGGAGGAGCAGGATAGTAAATTAATAACAATCATCTAAAATTGTATTCAAGTACTGGAGACACTGAAGGTGGTGTTTCATGTAGCATTTTTAGTTTTCCAGTTTGAGTGTTCATACAAAACTAATGGCTTGCTTAAGGAAAGACTTGATCTGACTCCCTCTGAAGTCAGAGGGACAAAAGTTCCAAGTGCTTCCATAGAAGCTGGGGTAATAGAAGTGTTATAGAAGGGAATTACACCTTTTGCAAATGAGCAGCTTTAATTAAATTGTTTTTCACCCATCACCACTGCTTTCATGTGATCAATATGTTCACTTCCCAGACAGACACGCTGTAAAAAGTAGCACTGACCATGGGAATTGTAAAGGGGAAAAAGGACATGTACGTAAACAGGGATAAACATCTTTCCTTAAGCAAAGCTGTCATATCCATTTAAGCAGCAACCTGCTTGCTCTTTCCCTCTGGGCCCGCTCTTTCCTGTCTGGGAATCACTGTGGCATTGCCCATCTGTTCCCGCACGACCATCCCTGAGGGCTTTAGATAAGGCAAAGAGTCACACTCCACAGACTTATAATCCCCAGCTCCAAGACAAGAGGGGAAGGCTGTATTTTTCTTTGAAAAGTAAAAACACTGGACAAGTATCAGTTGTGCACAGCTTTACATTGTCTGATCCCTGGTATCTGTATTTATACAACTGTGATGATTTTAAGAGGCCTATTGGCTGGTGTTTAGCTAGTTAACTAGCTTTCTAAGAGTTCAGATGAAGTTGTGGCTTTTTTTTTTAAAGTATTGCCTGTGTCTAAACTAAGTTGTAAGCTCTTGAAGACAAACATCATGACGTACATGAGTGTACGCTGCAGAGCCCAATGATAATATCACTTGGAGTTCAAGATGCTCAGCTCAAAGCTGTGGAAAAAATGTTAATACAAAGCTCTACAATATAAAGCTTCCAGTGAGGTCAGTGAGAAGTTTCCCTATAATGCTCTTATTTTATTCCCTCTGGGATCTGGTGGAACATCAGTGACAGAATGTATTTTATTCAGTATAGGTTCTTATAGTACCCTCATCATTATGCCTGAGCGCTTTCCAGCAGTGCATAAAGCAATGTGACAAACATCTATTATGTGGTTTGTTCTTTGGCATCCTCTCTTAGGGAGATGCTTGTATGGGTGTGTTTGGTTCAATAGGGGGTTTTGGTTTTAAATATAAACAGCGGTGTGTACCTGGGAGAAGGCAAGGTCAAAGAAGCAAGTCTTGTATATGGAATGGAAGTGGGTGAAAATGTGTGAAGGTCCTTAGTTCCCATGAGAATTTGTTCCACAGCCTCAGACTGATTCTCAAGAAAGTGATAGATAGCTATACAGATGAACTTTCTCCTTCCAATAGAAAATGTCATTGAGCCTGAGGAAAGCAACTGTTAGCCAGTGTCTTCATCTCACACTTTAGATGATCTGTTGTTTATAATGGCCTGTTGCAGTGATGGTTTTCATGGACTGGGGAATGTGTGACTTGTAACAACTAAATAAACAAGCACATTAAACAGGGTCAGATTTCCCATAATGCAGTTGAATGGTCAGTGAAACTGAATGTGGGGTTTTCTATAAGATCAGATTTCACTTGGACTTCTCCCGAAGAGACACAACTGCGTAATGTTAATAGATAAAGTCCTTAGCTAGTGTGAAATCATCACAGCTTTGCTGAATTCAATGGAGCTATGCCAGTTTATTGTGTAATTATAAATAAACTGAGAACTGAAACATAAAAAAACAAATGATGGAAGCCAGTTTAAGAAATCTAGCCATCTAATAAAATGTACAAGCTATGTAAGCATCTGTTACAGATACCTCTATGCTTGATGTGACTGTTCCATTTCTCTGAATTTTGTCAATCTCAGATTCCTTTTACAGACTTCCTGAGATGCCTTTTTATTCTCTTCTCACCTTAAATCTGCAAATGTACTGTGTTTATACTGTGACACTAATCTTATCGTTTCTGAGGCATGCACTACTTGAGTATCCCAATCTCTCTGATAGCTTTGTATTCCACTGTTCAATAAGAAGCCTTTTTAAAAACAGGAAAAGTACTTACCTCTTCAACCCCAATTTCTGCTTAGCAGAGCAAGGGTTGGCAACAGCCAGTGGGATCTAACACAATTTTTTAAAACCCTTCTCATTTAAGACATTGCGCTGGACTGCTGGCAAACTGTTTTTGTTTGACGTTTCTTATGGTTTTATTTGCCTTTACAAAGGCCATCTAACCACTCACAGATAACATGTTGCTTAGTTTCAGTAATGCTTCTTTAAGGGCCTCTGTGTTCTCTGTCACTCATATTTTGTAGCCTTTTCACAGTCGTACATCTCCTTGAATCACAACCAATGTTGACACCACTCCCAATAGGTGGCCATAAGACTGAAAACCGTTGTGGTTCCCCCCCTCCACTTTTATTTTGTTAGTGGAAGCACAACATTGGCATATACCAGTGGTAAATCAGGGCACTAACTATCAAGCTGTGGGCAGCAGTCTTGATTCTCCAGCCATCCTTAGTGGCCTAGAGCTGAAGAATTCCCTCCTAGTTAAGCCGAATGGCTTTAGACTCTGCAGCTTAGCATTCATTTCTAGCTTTGCCAGAGAATTTGGGCACATTTCTTAGTCCTTCTGTACCTCTTCTGTAAAATGGAGAAGAATCATACTTTCTTTCTTCCCTTTTTATTTGTGGTGTCTGTTTTAAGTTTATAACTGAAGTTTTAAAATCTTTGAAGTAATTACCTTTTCATACTTCATGTCTCTACAGGACCTAGCTCACAGGGGCTGATATTGATTAGGGTCTCTAGGTACTTCTTTAAAACAAATAATTATTAGTAATGTTAATATATGCATGTTCCTAAACTGAATAAGGACACAATACTATTGCTGTGACCCTCCTAATTTCTTTTCCCACCTTGAACCTCCTATTTGTTACTCTTACTTATCAAGTCTATCTAAAATTCGATTACATATACTTAGGAACAGGTAACATGAATGAGCCCTGTTGAAATCAGTAGGAGTTTTGCCATTAACTTTGGCTGAGCCAGGAGTTCACCACCATGGCTTTTTTTATAGGTTATGCAAAGTGCTTATTATACTTTTGGGCATAGTAAAACAACAACAATTGAAACAATGCTTTGTATTGACACCACAGACCTAAATGAAGGTAGAAAACATATTGGTGGTGGTGGTAGAAGTGTATACCTAATGTTCTAATGGCTGTATTTGCATTAAAAACACACGAGTGAAAACATGTTTTCTATTTCTCACACTCCCCTGCCCCCTTTAAAACTTAGGATCCTTTGATTAATTGTCTCAAAATGCAATTGTTATGACCATAGAGAACAATTTTTTTATGGAGTGACCACTGAGTAATTCGTCAGTTTAAGAAGCCTAATTACAAAGCCTCTGCAGCAACTAGGACCACTCTAAGTCATGTTTTAGCAATGAATGTATTGAGCCATAGAAGCTGGTGTATTTCCGTCAAAATCACTGGGTTTGAGTCTCACCCTGTCCCCTGTGCAACAGGTTACAAATTGCACCTTATTCTCTGCTGTGGGCAATTCATTCATGAAAGAAAGCAAAAGCATGTTTACACTGCTGTCCTTCCTAGGGTCAACTTTGAAACTATGTTCAGTGTTCTGTAGGTATGCTGCAGGTGGAGGCTTCCATGAAGTGTGCTGAATCAGTTTATCCTCCATCTGCCCTTGCAATGCTTTTACCTTAAGCAGGACATACCTACTTTGAGACAATCAGCAGGGCTGGGTACTAGGTCAGAGCAAAGGTCCAGCTAGGTCGGTATCCTGGCTTCTGATGGTGGCCAATGCCAGGCGCCCCAGAGGGCCTGAATAGAACAGATAGTCATCCAGAGAACCATTCCCCTGTCAACTAACCCCAGCTTCTGGCAAACAGAAGCTAGGGACACAATCTCCTCCCATCCTGGCTACTAGCCATTGATGGACCTCTCTTCCATTAATTTATCTAGTTCTTTTTTGAGCCCTGATATAGTCTTGGCCTTCACAACATCCTCTGGCAAAGAGTTCCACAGGTTGACAGTTGACAGTACTGCCTTTTGTTTGCTTTTATACCTGCTGTCTGTTTCATTTTGTGACCCGTCCCCACCTCCAGTTCTTGTGTTCTGAGGTGGAATAAATAGTACTTTATTTAGTTTCTTGGGAGTCACGGTAACACAATTTTGGGCACATTTTTTTTACTGCGGGGGCTCATTAAGTCCTGAAATATAATGTGCGTGTATATTTTTTACCATCTTGACAAGAGGAAAATCCTCCATGGTATATATCTATGTAGATATATATCATACAGGGTGTTTTTCCTGTTGCCAAATTTCTTTCCTATAGTCAAGGTAGGAAAATTCATTAAACAAACCTTCTATTTCTAACTAATATTTTGACAGTTCTCCAAGCGAAACCATGATGACTCTTGCCATGTCATGTTTACATAGCTGAGAAGCATCTGCTATACACTTTTTGAAGTTAATTAAAGAATCAGCCATGTTTAAAAAATTCCAGACGATAGTGTGAGACCAACTAGGCTGATGATGGAAGTAATCTCTAGTGCTTCCCTCTGTCATCTCTCTCAGACAGGTCTTTTAAGTCCTTGTCCTAATGGGACTGATAGCAGCCATAGTGCTACTGGATAAAATAGCAAGCGCTCTGTCAGGATGTCTACTTTGGTTCCAAAGTAGTAGACACTGTTCCTTTTCATAGTTTAATTGCACTTTGAGCTATGAGGTTGTCCTGCTTCATAGCTGCAGAGCAAAACACGTCCATGAAGTGCACCGGAAAAAGAAGACCTAATCACAGGTTTTAAGGTGTATGCTGAAAACAGCAAATAAAGGCTGCTTGCTGCCTCCCAGTGGAGTTTGCTTCTCCTGAGAATTTATGCACAATAGAAATTCTGAGTGCCAAGTTTAACAGGAAGCCTAGAGTTTCATCTAAGGATGACAGGATTAAATTACCTGCATTCATAAAACATGAGCTTGGGTACAATTTACTTCTGAACTGTCTTTCTTTCATTTAGCTAAACAATCCTAGTTTTAGAGGCTACTTTCACTCCGTCCCACACTGGTCTGCTTTCTAAAACTGCTTTCAAAAACTGCGCCTTAGTAAGAGTACATGCATAGATATACAACTTCAATTACATTGCAGTAAACTGGAGTTTGCTGTTCTGCTAGTACTACAATGCCTTCCCTGTTGGTCCTCAAGAGCAAATGTCAAAGCACAGTTTCCCTTGCTTTAAAAGTGTACTTTCCTCTTGAGCTGTTTGTGGTTTTGTTGATTGTGATTCAAAGGCAAAGACTCCAAGCTAAAATTACGATTTATATAGTTGCTTTGTCACTCCAACTTTAACCAGGACCCTAAATTAAATTAAGGGGGTGTTAGAAATGAAGCATTAGAGAGTAAAGAAAAAAAATGAAACTGGAAAGTGAAGGGAAAAAAAGGTTTCACGGGAATCTAAAAAGACACACCCTTTCACTCAGACCCCCTGAAAAGTCAAATCTTTGTTGAAAAACGTGTTTTCGAAGCTCAGTTGATACATTTCCAGGTATCTTGCATATTACTTAGTAAAATGACTTGCTGTCCCACTTGGTAGCATATCACCATACTCTGAAAGTTCTTTGCGTAAGGATATTTGTTTAAGTGATTTGACCCCAATCAGTAGTTGCAAGCGATATTTGTTGGGCAGAGGAAGGGAGGACATTCGCTGCATTATTTGTGGCAGGCAGATTTTCAGTTGGTGTAAACTGGCAGAGTTTCATAGTTTCGAGTGGAACTACGTTGATTACAACAGCTATGAATCTGTCTCCCAGACATCAGGATTCTCCTACAGTTATTTTAATGTGAGGCTAGTTAGTTCTTTCCGGACAGCAGAAAATGCTGCTTGTCATGCCTGGCATATTCAAGTGACATTTTTAATTGAAAAACTTATCAAAATGTTTATCAAAATTAGCATTTAAGAAGTCAATGATAAATAATAAAAAGTTCATGAGGAAAAAATTGAAAAATACCAGTTTTCATGATTGATTTTGTCTGGAAAATGTCTCTGAATAAATGCTTTTTGTCCCCTTCTCTCTCTTTCTCTCTTTCTCTCTCTCTCTCTGTCACACACACACACACACAAAGTCAATCAGCTCTAAGGGAATTACAATCTATAATCTTCAATATGTGGGTTTCAAAAAAGTTATACATTTTGCAGTTACAAGTTTTAATGTTGCATTGTTGTATTTGAAATTTTCAACAGCTTGAAGGAAAAAGAAACATTGTGACTGCACATCTGGTTCTTCTTGGCTTGCAACATCTTCTGTTTTAGACCCAGTCCAGGTAAGATTTTGACAGAATGATAATTCTGGCACTATGGGAATGTTCCTTGTTCTCTAGATTGCTCCTAACATGATACTTGAACTCTCAAGTTTCATAGCATATTCAGGCTTCCACAGCAAAGATAAGAGGCTTTCCTTTATCTGTTCAGTAATTGTAGCTCATTTGTGCACTAAACACAGTGCAGCTTGCTGTTCATCTTCACTTTTAGCTATGTCTCATTCTTGTAGCTTATCAGCTTGTGTTGTAGATGTAAGAATACATGAACGACGTGCTTTTCATGAAGGAAAAATGTGAGGGAGACTAAGGTGACAGTGTTGTATAACAGTCAAGTATTTGTAGCATGCAGTGTTGTTGGACCCATATTAGTCCCAGAATAGTAGAGATGCAAGGTAGATGTGGTAACATCTTTTATTCAGCCAACATCTGTTGTGTGAGAGAGCAACTTTTGAGCTTACGCCGAGCTCTTCTTCTGAAAGCTTGTCTCACCAGCAGAAGTTGGCCCAATAAAAGATATTACCTTACCTACTTTATCTGTAAGTACTTTATTTTTGCATAATTCTTTTTTCCTAAAACCAAATTGGAAGAAGGGGCTTTCGAAGTCAGGGGATTCTTTCTAAAGGCCCCCGGCTACACGGGCAGTGTGCGTTCTGAAAGTGACACTTTCGAATCGTGCTTGGCTGCCGTTAAGCTAATGAGGTGCTGCATATTCATGTCAGCGCCTCGTTAGCATCTTTTGAACTGCCTCATTACCATGTCCCTTCCGAAAGCAAGGGGTAGTGTGGGCACACCCATAAGGATTATCAAAGTTCTCTTCTTTCTTAACTTCTTTGACCAACAGGGAAATATTGAACTATTTGTTTTGATTAGAATCATTAGGCATCATGACTGTCACCCAGCCCTCCCCACCCAGCCTTATATACAGGCAATTCAAAGTATTTGTTTGAGCAAACATTGCTGCACTAGTTTTCTTATTTTGTATCTTGAAAGGTATCTGTGCAATCATTGAGGCTAGAGCTGATTTCTAAATGAAATTTTAGATTGTGGGACCTCAACATAGAGCCTCTAGAAGAAAGCACCTGCTCATTGAACCACCACAAGTTGCCCCAGTTCAGTTACTGTTAGAGAAGAAGGTGCTTTGTTTGATTCATTCAATTTGGGGAGATAATTTACTGAGCAAATCACTTGCATGAATCTGTAGTTATGAAGCAAATGGAGTTTTCTGTTAATATCCTCTTGTCATTTGCTTTGTTCATGGAAAGAACTTGTCATTTGTTGTTATCACACTGTTCCCCATTACAAAAAAATCAGCATTTGCCAAGTTACCATGAGGCATAAGATGACTGTGCTACCTCAGATAACACTATGTGCTAACTGCTGGAGACAGCTGATTTTTCTAGTGATTGGGAAAAGTAGCTAGTAATGGAATAATGTCAGACTGGGAGAGGTTTCTAATGGTGATCCACAGAGATCTGCTCTGGGTTGGGTGGTGTTTAACATCTTTCGTAATGGTCTGGATGTAAGGATGAGAGCACGCTGATCAAATTTGCAGGTAATACAAAGTTGGGGGTGGTGAGTGCAAATAAGTGAAGGATAGAAATAAAAAGGAGCTTGATGAATTAGAGAATTGACTATAGACAAGAAAACTGATTTTGACAAAGGCCAGTATAGAATGGTACTATATTTAGAGAAGAAAAAACAAATGCACAAATACCGAATGGAGAACAACTGGCTTAGTAGCAGCACTGTCATGAACGATGTCGTGAAGGGTCTGGAAGCTGTGGTGTAGCACGACAACATGAATCAGCTGTGGCATGCTGTCTAAAAAAAAACGGCGTATGCAATTTTGGGTTGCATTAACAGAGGCATAACATGCAAATCATGGGAGCGAATTAGTACCACTTTACTCCATGCAGGGTAAGCCTCAGCTGGAGTATGATGTCCAATTTTGTGTAAAACGGAGGTAGGAAAACTGGAAAGGATCCAGAGGTGAATGACAAAGACGATCAAATGGGTCAGATGCCAACTGGGTAAGGAAAGACTGGAGTAACTGGATATCTTTAGTTGGGAATAGAGGAGATACAGGGGGGATACGATAAAGTCTTCAAAGGTTCTCTCAGAGCTAGCGATGCCTCCTCCTGGCTACTCGGAGGACTAGATCTGGCCAGATCTGTGCCCTACTCCAGTGGAGTCTCTTCCATCCTCCTCTCATGCTGTGGACTACTCTTGTTCCAGGAACTTTTGCCTCCTTTTTGTGATTCCGTCCTCTGGCCAAGTCACTTCATAGTTCCACTTTCTGGGGAGGTATGTTACAAAATATTTCCAGAACAAATCAGGCAGCCTACTGTCCTCAGTCTGGCCAGTGCCACATCCCCAGGGGCTGGTAGGTGAACTCGTGCCTACCCTCTCCTTCAGGTACTGACACAGGAGCCCACCCGTTAGCAGCCAAGGTCATCTTCTAGCTGCCCTGCTCTGGAGCCTTTTCTGCCTTCCCAGTTTCCTCCTTGTCTAGATTTGCCATCTTCCACCTCTGAGAGTGACTGTAGGTTCCTGCAGCCACCTTCAGCTAGCTTCTTCGGGGTCTTATAAAGGCTTCTCCTTTTCTTGAGCTGAGTCGCATTTAATCAATCTCTTCTCTGGTTTCTCCTCAAGGTATAGCCTGGATAGTTAGTAGGGCCTAATTTACAGTCTCAGGAACAGTATGAAGAGTATACCTTGTCAGAAGCTACCATCAAAAAGATGGAGAAAAGTTGTTCTCTCTTGCCTCAGAGGGCAGGGCGAGAGGTGATTGATTCAAACTACAACATAGCCGGTTTCAGCTAAACCTCAGGAAAAAACTTCCTGACTGTAAGAATGGTAGGAACACGGAAGAAACTGATGATAGAGATTGTGAAAGCACCTTCAAAGGAAGCTTTTAAAAGGAGGCTGGATTGTCATGTGTCTTGGGTGACATGACCAAGGCAGGGCGTTAGACTAGATGATCCCTGCAGTCCCATCTAAGGACACTTTTGGTAGCCATCTTTCTTTTAAAGAACAAGCTTTGGGAAGAGGCAGACCTCAGAGCCACTTTTTAAAGCTACAGGTATTGCTGGAGAGGTTTTATTTGATTTGGAGGCTTTTGGATCTAAAGGAATTAAAACACCTATATAAATCAAAACCAAATGTCTGACCATGTCATGCCTAAAGTGCCTGTAAAAGGAGACGGTCCAACTAAAACTACAAAATCAAGAAATATATCATGGCTTTTTTTCTTTTCTTTCTTTTTTTTTTAAAAATAAAAAAAATGTTAAGATGCCAAGTTAGGTAACTAGTATCGGAGGGGTAGCCGTGTTAGTCTGGATCTGTAACATCAACAAAGGGTCCTGTGGCACCTTATAGACTAACAGAAAAGAATAAACGCACACAAATCAAATATCAGAAATGGCAATATACAAAAACCCGTAGGAGAGCACTTCAATCTCCCAGGCCACACAGTAGCAGACTTAAAAGTAGCTATCCTACAGCAAAAAAATTTCAGGACCAGACTCCAAAGAGAAATTGCTGAGCTACAATTCATCTGCAAATTCGACGCCCTCAGCTCTGGCTTAAACAAAGACTGCGAATGGCTGGCTAAATACAGAAGCAGCTTCCCGTCCCTTGGTGTTCACACCTCCAGATCAACTGCTGGTAGTAAGCCTCACCCTTGCTGACTGAGCTAACCTTGTTATCCCCACCCTTGCTCTGGCTTATTTATACCTGATCCTGCAGATTTCCAAGACCAGCATCTGATGAAGTGAGTCTGTGCTCACGAAAGCTCATGCTCAAAACTTTTCTGTTAGTCTGTAAGGTGCCACAGGACCCTTCTTTGCAAGTTAGGTAACTGTGGACCTACCGTCTTTTCTGGAAGACAATAAGGGAAAGGTTGGGGCACAGTAACTCAGTTGAAGAGATCATGTCAGAAATCAGTGCAAGCCTTGGTACTGCAATGTCTACACAACAACTGCTGGTTTGTATACTAAATTTAACAGCCTGTGTCATAATGTATACACATTCTTCACATTTGTAAGGTTTCTTGTGCAACCTTTGATATTTCCTGTTTTATCTGCATTTAAATGTACAACTTTCACATTCCCTTAATGTACTTTTCTGTTTAGCGACCTCATTCCCACACAGGTGCTGCATAATATCTCATGGGCATAAAAATATTGTTAACGTTCTTCTTCAAATTTGCTGCATAGCAGCTAGCATATATTCAATTCCCAATCTTAGAGCATGTCTAATTTCCTGCTGCATGCTAATTTAATCATCAGAAGTCATTCTGCTAACAGTACAGTAATTGTAAAAGACTGATTTTTCTGAGCTGGAAGACAGTTTCTGGAATCCCTGTTGCCTTGAAAGACTGTATTGTTGTTTTCATCACTTGACCCATTACTCTTTTCATCACTTAATTAAATTATGAAATCCTTTGTGGCTGCCTCTTGCTTGGATGTTTTCCCATTCATCTTGGTCTGAACTCCTCTTCACCTATTCCTTCAATTTCCTAATCTGCCTTGTCATTATTGCTGGCACTTGAAGTCAAAAAGCTGAGACAGATTCCTTTTTGACATAAAGTCACAGAGACCTGTTTCTCTGATCTGGGGTACAGGCACATTTGACAAGCACTGAGGAAGGTGTTTCCATTCCTCAAAAAACAAATAAATGAAAATATAGATTCGGCTGTGCGTCTATGAGCACTGGCCTTCTAAAGCAAGGATCGTGAGCTCAATCCATGAGGAGGCCATTTAGGGGGCTGAGGCAGATAGATTTAAAAAAACACTTGTCAGGAATGGTGCTTGGTTCTGCTTTGAGTACAGGGGACTGGACTTGATGACCTCATGAGGCCCCTTCCAGTTCTATGAGACATGTATGTATATCTGCACTGCGAATAAGAGGAGAACTGAGTTCATTATGTCAAGCACACCATGTTTTAGGGAGCTCTGTAAATAAAGTGGGCATAGCCACATAAAACAGGGGGTGCTAAATCCTGTTTCCAGACTTACGTCTGCATGGTAACTTTCCGCTGAAATTAGATTTCGACACAAAGCTGAAGAAAATGTTTGTACATGTGTTTTGTCATTCTGAATCTAGTCCCACTTAGTATGCTTCTCTCTCCCAAAAGAAGTGGAAAAGGGAGAAAGATAAAGTTTCTCAAAGTTGCTTTGACACACAACCATTCTGCTGCATTCACACATAGCCATTCTTGCAGAGGCTATTCATGCCGCATTCAATACCTATCTTGCACTTAAATCACAGACTGAGCCTCAAACTGGGGTAGGTGTTCCTCCAGTTACATCACCCATCCGTTCCAACCCAGTAGGCATACTCAGAAGCTGCCTACCGCACCAGATCCCATTCACGAACAGGAAGGAGTAGTAGGTGCTGTGTCCCGCCTTCTAATTTTTAGCCCAAGGGCTAGATGGCTCACCTGGGATAAGAGATACATAGGTTTATTCCCCAACCATCCCTTGCAACTGAGAGGAAGAAAATATTTGATCCAGGCTGTGCTATACCTCTCAGAGGAGTTCTGTAACCAGTTTTGGGTTAACACATGGGTCCATGGAATCCTGACCAAGTTGGGAACCCCAGGAATTCAGAGCTCTGACTCCATCTCCTGTTCTTCCTTTCTCCCCTGAGGCCCTGGCCCGGTCAGAAGCTGAAGACTGGCAGTGGTAAGGCGACCATAGTCCCTGCCCTGGTGGAGGAGCTGAGCCGAGTCCCTGTTTCTATCTTCCACCTGTCTGGATCTGGCCCAAGCCCCACTCCCCTTACAGAGCTGGTTCAAACCCCATGCTTGAGCCCCTCCCTGGCCCTGCCACTCACCCCTCCCTCTGAGCCTATTTTGTGGCAAAAATGGCCATTTTTCCTGTTTATTCTTGGAGGGAAGTGGGAAAAAGATGAGCAGGGATGGGGACATAGTGGGAGTAAACGTGTGCATGTGGGGACCTAAATGTTCTTGCTGTCCAGGGCTTCAATAAATCTTAATTTGCCTCTGTCTATAACTACAGAACTATGGGTTATTCTGATGCGGGGCTCCCTCAGTTTCATCTGTTGAAGCTGTTCCATTTTGAAGAAATAGTTGTGGGAACAGGGGAGTGAATAAAGAGTCTCCCATTTTCTACGGGTGTTCTAACTACTCGGATAAACAGTCTTTTTGGTTCCATGAGTCTAAGTATTTGAGTATCCCATAGGTCAGGGGCTACAGCACCCATATTTGCATCTCTCTCTCCTGTGCATATGTGTTTGTGTGTGTGTATACATAACATACATTGAAGAACAATAAAAGTGTGGGGGTGGAGGGGGAACAGGGACTAGTGTATGTACATGTTCACTCTTTAGAACAGGCTAACACAACACACTTGTTCAGGGAGAGTGATATCCTATTTACTGCAAATACAAATATTAATAAATGAAATATCAAACGCTCTAACTATAGCTGCTGTTCACAGCTAGAGTTAAAATAGTCACAGACTAGAAAAGTTATCTCAGTTATTGAAGCAATACTATATAATAGCCACTGTAAGCTTTTCATGTTCCTGAGCAATGTTTAACTCCCATTCCAGTCAAACCAATCAGTGTAGGTACTGTCTGTGATAATTACGGCACTTCAGAATGGAACCCCATAGTGTTTCCCTGCCAAATTTCCCCCAGCGCAACAGTTGTGCTGTGCATTTGACATACATTACATAGCAAAGGCAGAGTGACCCCTCACTCAGCCCTATCTCTAGAATCCAACCAATTGAGTACATATATATTCTGGAATGGGCCCCTTTCAGTTTGAATTTTGGAGAATAAAGAACCTTTGAAAATCACTTTACTACCAAAGGATCAGATATTGTCTCTACAAGTGATAGCAGAATATGCACAGGTGATTTGCTGTAACCAAGAAAAAGAAACTGAATGACTTTTCATACACATTGGCCCTTGGAAAGCTGAGGCTGAAGAGGCTGACAGTGACATAGATGATTCAACTGTATGGGCCAGTTTAGTGTTTAATACCAAATGTACCATCTCATCAGTGATACTGGCACAAAAACTTCACTTTCTTTGTGTGAAGGGGACTCATCATATAGTGGGTCTATGATATGTGGGCCGGTCCACTGATTGGAGCAGTAGCCCGGGCTATGGGTGACCCATCTTTGCTTCATTTTGTTGCCACAAACATCCTAAGCAAGTCACTAAGGGCTCTTCCACAGAACATTTAGTCTGGAGTAAGATGGGGTGTGAATCTAATCCCTCATTAGCCTACTGAGATCTATCTGCCCTTTGATTTATTCCCGATTCAAAGAAAAAGAGATCAGACTGTACTAACAAACTGTTAATGTGCATCACTAAGGTCCACAGAGGCATGTACTCTGCAGCAGCGTGTTGTGGAAAAAGAGTCTCACCTCAGCTAGCGACAACTAAAAGTTCATGCAGACAAGCCCTTAGTCTGCGTGCTTCATTTCCCCAACTATGAAAGTGGACTAATTATATCCCCCACCCAGCAGAGATTTTGTGAGGATAAATGCATCAAAGACTGTGAGCTGCTCGGGTGTTTTGATGCTGGGGGCCATGTAAACACTGAAGATAGATAAATCTAAAATAATAAGTATTAAATATTAAAACAGGTTATTGAGCACTGTTTAAAAATAAATGATTACTGTTATAGATTGCTAGATAAGTGATCAGTCTAGGTCCCTAGATGGTGCAGCGGATTTCTGCATGAATATTGTCTGATAGATGAGTGTGTTTAGAGTTCTTTTAGGGCCACTGGAAATATATGGCGTGGAAATTTCTTTGCTTTCACATGGAATTAATGGTCTGCAGAGTTCAGAGTTGTCTTGTTAAAATGTAAATGATGCAGAACATTTGAGGTGGTGCTAGAAGCACTATTCCATCCTGATCATGCATGAGCCCCACTACAGAAATAAGTCTGTGCCTAAAGCTTAAAGTGCTCTGCTGCATCAGGGCTCTCCAGAGAAAAGGTTTCCAAGGTTGGTTCCAAAGTGGGTTTGCTCCTTTTTAGTTCGTGGTCCCTAGATTCAAGAGGACAGGGGTGAAGTATTTATAGTCTGCAGTGTAGACAGAGAACGAATATTGTATGAAATACAGAAGAGAAACTCTTCACACCACACTGTACTAACAGGAAGGTTTTGTGACGGATGCCTTCCTATTTTGGGGTGTGCGGGAAGCTTGATAACAGCAGGTAAACTTTAAAAAACACATTACTACAAGGTTGTTTTAAAAAAATCTTACATCCAGAGCCACAGATCATACTGAAAAAATACATATGGGCTGACAGTTGTCATAAGAATTGATTTTTCATTCCATATGTTGGTTCTTCTGCTTTTTTTTCTTTCTGGGACAAGACAGTGCAGATATGTGTGAGCATGGCTGATGAAGCAAAATCGTAATTTTTTTAAAGAAAAATTCAAGAGAGTTTGGGAATAGTTCTGAGTCCTGAATAATTTTTGGTCTGGTTCTTATGTTGTCTGATTTTAGTGATGATGTGACTGACAGCAGAATGTGGGTCAAGATTTTTAACTTGATGCTAAAGTAAGTACAATTACTCCAAAGTTTTCAAATGCAAAACCAATTGATTTCACTGGTATATCCTGCAAATCCTTTGGCTATTGCTTTAACATAAAGCAAATGTCCAGAGCTTGATTCTTCAGTACTGACATGGGAGGAATTCCTATTGAAGTCAACTGCAGATTTACCAATATCAGGACTACGGGACTGTGTGCAAAAATCGAGATTTTTAAAGCTCCACTAGGGAGCTGGATGCTGGGAATCTTCATCCCTTGGATAACTTTGAAAATCTCAGCTATAGATTTCCAAAAAATATTTTGCAGTTCTTTAGACAACATGACACAGATAATAAGGAGAGAACTTCTTTGTGAATGGACAAGTTCACTGAGGTTGGCTTGAGTGATAATTGTTGTTGTTGAGACAACAGAGCCTGATCTGCTGCATATCAATAAATCAGAGAAAGCCTGTCTCAACTAGTATGCTTAGGGCTTGTCTCCAGTATACTGGGGATAGATGCTGCTGCGATTGGCTGGTGGAACATCAATTTATTGCATCGGCTTGGATGCACTATATTGATCTCTGGGTGCTCTTCTGTCATCATTGGTACTTCACTAAAATGAGAAGAGTAGCGGGTGTCAAAGGACAGCAGCCCTTGCTGATCCTACTGCATGCAAGATACCACAGTGAGTATGTCGACTTCAGGTACGCAATTTGCATAGCTAAAGTAAATTGATGGCAGGGGTAAGTTTAGAGAAGGCCCTACTGTAGGTGAGGATAGTGAAGAAAGGACATAGTGCGTATTTAAAATAATGATGCCACAAAAAAATGGATGAACATAAAAAAGTCTCTTGTCATTCTTGTCTTAATATTGCTGTGTCCAGAGTGAACTAAATACCTGCCACAAGTGGAATATTGCACTGAAAAATTCTGAATACTTAGTAGCTGTACGCGAACTCATGCCATTTGGACAGTTCAAATAATAATTGACTCTTTTTTTCCTTTTAAAGAGACAATAAATTGCTGAGTAGTGAACATTCAGGGCCTGCTTATCAGATATTAAATGGTGATTAAAAATGTTAGATTTAGCAAATTTTATGTGACATAGTAGGCCGTGGGAAGAATCAAACGTTCAGTACATCAGCTGATTCTGCTGCTTTTCTAATTCCTCATACAGCTTCTATTAACAGTCTGCCAATCTTCAGGGAAAGTCAGTCAAATAAACATTTGAAACGTGATTTGCACAGATTAGTGACTGCCTTTCACAGGCTGGACATTTTATGAAGTCCTTTATGGATGGCAGTGTTTTGTTTTTTAATGTATTCCACAGTGGAAGAATACTGAACTAAGCCACTATGATTACACTTAATCAACTTGCAAACAATTCACAGAAAAGGATTCATTATATAACTACAAAGAATTCAGGACATTTAAGGATAGTGCCATTATGTATGGAGCTTTATTGAAACCAAAATGCTTGAATTTATTTATAGGTCTCATGCACAATTGAAGGATTTGAAAATGAGTGTTGTATTAGTAGCAATAGCTGTCCCAGTGGACGTTAGCAACAACCATGTCATGCAGCTAAATCACTAAGGGTGGGATTTTTAGAAGTGATCAATATTTGCCTAGCTTTGCACCTGTGGAAGTCAATGATAACTCTCCCAGAGTTAATTGAATTAAGTCAAGATCCCCTTTAGATCTTAAGAAAAGGCGGCCTAGGCAGCTCATATTATGTCTGGTGATACAGCTGATTAAGACCATAGCTACACTTACAAATTTACTTTGACACAATTGTACTGATATGTCTAACTTTTACTAATACATCAGTGCTGCTGTAAGATCACTCAAGTAGCATGTTATGCTGCTGGGAATGTGCTCTCCTGTAACATAATGAAACTATGTACATATATACTATCTACACCCTTCTAGTTTCCATCCTGCACACGTGACTAGATCCATTGTTTACAGTCAAGCTCTTAGGTACAAACTCATTTACTCTAATCCAACTGACAGAGACCAAAAACTACAAGAACTTTACCAAATATTCGTAAACCTGAATTACCCACCAGAGCTACGTCTACATGTGAAGCCTACATCGAAGTAGCTTATTTCGATGTAGCGACATCGAAATAGGCTATTTCGATGAATAACGTCTACACGTCCTCCAGGGCTGGCAACGTCGACGTTCAACATCGACGTTGCGCAGCACCACATCGAAATAGGCGCTGCGAGGGAACATCTACACGCCAAAGTAGCACACATCGAAATAAGGGTGCCAGGCACAGCTGCAGACAGGGTCACAGGGCGGACTCAACAGCAAGCCGCTCCCTTAAAGGGCCCCTCCCAGACACAGCTGCACTAAACAACACAAGATCCACAGAGCCAACAACTGGTTGCAGACCCTGTGCATGCAGCATGGATCCCCAGCTGCAGCAGCAGCAGCCAGAAGCCCTGGGCTAAGAGCTGCTGCACACGGTGACCATAGAGCCCCGCAGGGGCTGGAGAGAGCGTCTCTCAACCCCTCAGCTGATGGACACCATGGCGGACCCCGCTATTTCGATGTTGCGGGACATGGATCGTCTACACGTGCCCTACTTCGACGTTCAACTTCGAAGGATGGCACTATTCCCATCCCCTCATGGGGTTAGCGGCTTCGACGTCTCGCTGCCTAACGTTGATGTTAACATCGAAATAGCGCCCAACATGTGTAGCCATGACGGGCACTATTTCGAAGTTAGTGCTGCTACTTCGAAGTAGCGTGCACGTGTAGACACGGCTCAGGAGAAGTAAAAAAACAAATCGACAGGGCCAGACAAATACCCAGAGACCAGCTACTCCAAGATCAGCCCAAAAAAGCCAAGAACAGAACACCACTGGTCATCACCTACAGCCCCCAATCCAGACCACTGCAACAAATTATTAAAGACCGACAACCTATCCTTAATCAGGATGCCACGCTCCAGAAGGCCCTGGGTGACATGCCTGTTCTCTCCTACAGACAACCTCCCAACCTCTTGAGGATCCTCACTAACAGCCACAGTCTATACCCCAGGAACACCAGTCCTGGAACCTTTCCCTGCAACAAAGCCCGCTGCCAGCTTTGTCCACATATCTTCTCTGGAAATACCATCACTGGACCTAACCAGGTTACTCACAGAATGACAGGCGCTTTCTCATGTTCCTCTACTAACATCATATATGCCATCATGTGCTAACAATGCCCAGATGCTTTGTATATTGGACAGACTTCTAACTCCCTTAGCCAAAGGGTCAATGGGCACAAAACAGACATCAAAACACTCCAGATCCACAAACCGGTTAGTCAACATTTTAATGGAATGGGGCATTCTGTCAATGACCTAAAGGTATGTGTGTTACTGAAGAAGAATTATCGCACCGTTCCGGAAAGGGAAGCAGCTGAGCTGGCTTTTATATTCAAATTTGGCACATTAACACATGGTTTAAATCGTGATGGGAACTTTCTGAGTCACTATAGGGGCTTGTCTGCGTACTTGGCTCAATCTAATTCTTGACCTTCCCCCCCCCACCCCTCCACTCTCTGATTTGCTCACCTTGATTGTCTTTTTCTGATTTGTCCTCCTTGCTTACTGTTTTTGGTTCTCTGTGTCTTAAATATTGAGTCTGTTCTGGTCTGGCTATGGTCTGAAGAAGTGGGTCTCTCCCACGAAAGCTCACCTAATAAACCATTTTGCTCGTCTTTAAAGTGCTACTTGACTGCTTTTTGTTTTGACAATGAAACTAGCTCAACAAGTGGTGGTAACAGTGTCAGTAAGAGAACATCTCCCGCAGACACAGTGCTGGACAAACAAGTGCTTACACTGACAGACCTAAGTTCCCATGAGGGTTTTTTCACAACCCAGAGCAACAAAAGTTTTGCTGACTTAAGTACTAATGTAGATGTGGCCTTAGACACAGCATTTCAGAGGTCTCAGCACAGTGCCTTCAGTTAAAGAAAAGATGCTTTAGGCTCAATTGTTCATGAGCTGGCTGGATTGGTTATGCACCTACTTACACATGCAAATACATAAGACAGAAAGTGTTGCCCCATGCTCAGATGCTTAGAGGTATCATTGTGGTAAAAACCGTAAATCTAAAAAATGCATTTGCACTTTGAAATTCCTTCTGTCAACACAGGAATGAGCATTTTTGTCATGGATTTTCTCATCATGGTCCACTTTGACATCCTAAAGACTCATGTGGAGGAAAAAATGAAACAGATAATGATTTCGGAGACGGTACTTAAACTCGCTAGTAACTTTTGGCATCGGCATAAGAATGAAGTTTGTCTTAAAATACCTGCTGCTGTCAAAGCTGCTAATTCAAATGCAACATGACGGGGCTCAGACACGCAGGTGTAAATCAGAAGTAATTTCACAAAAGCCAGTGGAGTTGCATTGAAGTGGTGTCTGATCAGAATCAGTCCTGTTATCAGTGTAACCCTTGTTCTTGTACTGCAGCAACTGATGCATATTTACTCTTAAACAGAAAGAGAAGCAGTGGGGATGAAACCTGGGTTTTTGCTGAGTCATCTGTGTCCTTGCATATGTGGGCTGGGTCTATGCTAGCACCTCCTTTTTGAAAGGGGAATGCTAATGAGACACTTTGGGATATGCTAATGAGGCACTTCAATGAATATGCAGAACCTCATTAGCATAACGACAGCCATGGCACTTCCTAAGTGCCGCTTTTGATCGCATGCAGCTCGTCTACATGGGCTACATTTTGAAATCAGTATTGCTATTTGGTTATAGGAATAAGAAGATTTGATTTAATCATATTTGGGTACAGGAATAAGGGGATTTCAAAGTGTGCAGGGTCCTTTCCCGTCTAGACGAGCCACGTGCTATTGAAAGCGGCACTTTTCAAGTGTTGCGGCTGCCATTATGTTAATGAGGCACAGTATATTCATTGCAGCACCTCATTAGCATATCCTGAAGTGTCGCGTTAGCATCCCCCTTTCAAAAGGGTGGTGCTAGTGTAGATCCTGCCGTGGAGAGAACAGGGCCTTTCACCAGGGCCCATAGGAATATTGAATATGATAAATCACAGGGGATGTCCAGGACTAGTCCCTGAAGTTGTGCAGAAAATTTCTGTTAAGGGCAAACAGTCTAGCAGGTTGAGGCTCCACCCATATACCATCGAAGATTTCTCACTGGGTAGGGGGTGGGACAGGGAAAGGTGGTAAATCAGGGAAAAATCAGGACCAAAATACATCCACAGTGAAAGCTACGTCCTAGAGCCTGTTCTGCTTTGGATCCAGACTGCAGACTCTCTAACTTAACGGAAGCTTCAGAGATGACAGTTGTTGACTCCAGAACAGATTTTGGCTTGTGCCTCAGTGAGCAATAGGCTGAAATGCAGATAAAAGGGAAGTGTATTGTTATACTTAATATTAGATCAGCACTCCCAGCTCTAATCTATTACATCTCCACAAAGAGAGCTATTCACTGCAAAGCTGAGAATTAATTAGACCCTTGAAAGCAACTGAGGTCCCACTTATTTCACACCTACCGCAATCAATAAGACTTTTCATAAGCCCACCTGATTAGTTTCCTGAAAAAACCCCCTACGTAAATCAGTGTTTGACAACTATTATTTACTTATTTGCTTCCTTAAAGGAACACCCACAATCTGCTAGTCATAGTACAAAGTGTTGTACTAGTGTTGTCCTGCCCCAAAGAACTTACAGCCTAAGTACTTGCTCCTGCATCCATTGGCTTCAAAGAAAGTGTAGAGCTAAAAAGAGCCATTCACTTGAGGGTCACATTACAGAGTAGGATCTAGTCCAAGCCCAGATGACTTGCAGTTTTGGTTCACTTGTGCAATGGCTTGCTGTGCCTAGCTCATAAGTTTCATCTGGCAACTGAAAAGAAATATTCCCTGATGCATACCAGCAGTTTTCATGCTGTCATAGTTGCTTTCTGGAGCCAATGTGACTGCAGAAACCCAAAGGTAATATGTACAATGAAATCACTATATCACACACTTCTAACAGCACCATGTATGGAATAAAGAATATCCTTCTGGGAGAGATTGCAGAAGACCTACCGCTTGAATCATTTGAAACTGGACAGAACAAAACACGAACATACTGTCAGAACAATCTTGAACTAGCAGGGTTGCTCTGGATGATGTAAGACGTCTTTTTAAGTTCTGAATTCTATGGCTTTGAGTATGTGTTTTTTTCTGTTTGACACTTACGAATGGAGGCGTGCGCATCCGAAAGACTGATAGAAAAGGGAAGAGAAAACAACTATTTTTCTTTCTTATTTTCTCTTTATCTATGTAGTCTTCACTAGTTAGAAACTAAGAATATGCTGAGTTTTAATTTCCACCTCGGGTAGACATGTAATAGCTTTGGGCTCTTATCGGACGCTTAGGGATAAATTATAGCTTAGTAACAGCACAGATGTTTGCAATCACTAGACTGTGGTCTGAGTCTATATCCACTCCTTGGAAAGTTTGGAACTGCTGTACTGATGTTATCCATCTTCTTCTTATCAGAATCCTATCTATCATGTTCTTGGACTTCCCATCATTTGATCACCATGTCCACTTCTTACAGTCCTTTTGTTGGAATCTCATGTTACAGATCACCATCTCATGCTCTGTAGCAAACTCTAGCAGTTTCTCACCTCATTCATTTCTTTCTCCATATCCAAATCTTCCCATGACTCTCTCTCAACCTTCGTTATCTGTTCCAGCCTTCGCATTCCAATCTCCTCCAAAGATCAACACATCTTTCTTTGGGATCTCCTCCACTGTCTTTGTAAAGTCTTTATAGAATAGCTCAATCTCTTCCTCCGTACTGTCCGACGTGGGTGCATACACCTGAATGACTGAGATGTTGAATGGTTTTGCTTCACATCTCACTACCATCATTCTTCCATTCACCAGTTTGTATCCTAATAATGCTCTTGTAGCTGTTTTGCTAAGAAGGAATCCAACTCCTGACTCATATTTTGTTTAGTTTTGTTTCCTGACCCAATGACTTCGCAACCGCATATCTCTCCTGATGCTGTCCGGCGCATCTCTGCCAGTCCAAGTATATTGCATCGGTATCTCTCCATCTCCTTCTGAAGCAGCTCTAATTTTCCAGTTGCCCACAGTGTTTGGACGTCCCATGTTCCAGTGGATAGTATATGTGTTAGTTGTGATTTTCTTTCGGTAGCCAAATTATCGACCCAACCCCAATTGCTTGATTAGTATCATGGACCTTGTTTTTCTGGGCAATGTCCAAGCTGGCATCTTTTATCATTTATCATTTAGTTGTACTCACAAACATCAAAATAAAACTCAAAAGAAAATATAAGACACAGTTTAAGAAAAGAAGAGACGTGGTGAAGCTCTGTGAGGAAGAAACAGGGAATGTATACAGAGCAGCACTCAAAGAGAAGATTAAGAATATCACCACAGAGAAAGACCTAGATAAGAGAGTCACAGCGATAGCCATTGCTATAAAAGAGGCAATTGAGCAGACTGTTCCAGAAGAAGAAAAGATGAATAAGAAGTGGATTATGCAGTAGACATTGAAGTTGGTTCAAGAAAAGAGAGCGTTGAAGGTCAGAAGAGATGTTTCTGAGAGGGCAGAACAGCAATATAGGGTGAAATGCAATGAGGTAAGGCAAGCAGCCAGAAAGAATAAGAAGAAATGGTTAGAGGAGCAATGTGAAGATATAGGGTGTGTCTACACTAGCCAGCTACTTCGAAGTAGCTGGCACAATGTCGAAATAGCATGCGTCGCATCTACACACACCGTGTGCTATTTCGACGTTGAAATCGACATTAGGCTGTGAGACATCAAAATCACTATTCCCATCCAAAGATGGAAATAGCGCCCTACTTCAACATTTAACGTCTAAGCAGGGAGTGTGTAGACAGTCCGCATCCCACTACTTTGAAATAGTGGGGTCCTCCATGGCGGCCATCAGCTGAGGGGTTGAGAGATGCTCTGTCCAGCACCTGCGGGGCTCTATGGTCACCATGTGCAGCAGTCCATAGCCCAGGGCTTGTGGCTGCTGCTGCTGCAGCTGGGGGTCCATGCTGTGTGCACAGGGTCTGCAACTGGCTGTCGGCTCTGTGGATCTCATGCTGTGCAGGGCAAGTGTGTCTGAGAAGGGCCCTATAAGTGAGCGGCTTGGGGCTTTGCTGGCCCCTTATTTTGACGGGGAGCACTTGTGTGCGTGGACGCTCCACGTTTCCTTCTGGGGCGGCTCCTTTCGATATTCCCCATTGCTACTTTGATGTGGAACATCGACGGCACCAGCCCTGGAGGACGTGTAGACGATACACATCGAAGTAGCCTATTTCGATATCCTTACTTTGAAATAGGCTACTTTGATGTAGTGTGCTAGTGTAGACATAGCCATAGAGAGGTATTATGGTGAATGTAAAACCAGGGAGCTGTATAAGACAATTAGGAATAGTAATAGAAAATGGCAGCCAAAGCAGACGGCAATCAAAGATCAGAATGAAGACATGCTCATGAACAGGGAGAAGATTGTGCAGCGATGGACGAGATATTGCACCAATCCAGACAAAGCCTAGCTGGACCTGAGTGTCTCGGAGAGACTGATTAAAGAATTGAAAGAGATATCTCCACTGAGCATCAAGAGTGAGACTGATATTTTGAAGGAAGAAATAGAAAAAGCAGTGAAACGGCTAAAGAACAAGAGCCCTGGAAATAAGATCACAGGTGATATGATCAAATAAGGCAGAGAAAGCATGATTCAGGAAATACATCGAGTATGTAATATAGCATGGAAAGAAGGGAAGGCGCCTAAGGAATGGACAAGATCTGTGCTAGTGACAATACCCAAGAAAGGAAGCACATTGGAGTGGAAGAACTAGAGAACGATTGCCCTAATGAGTCATCTAGGAAAGGTGCTGATGATGATACTGACGGAGAGACTAAGATGACAGATAGAAGAACATATAGCAGACGAGCAAGTGGGGTTCTGAAAAGATAGAAGTACCATACAGCAAATAATGGCACTAAGACTAATAGCTGAAAAAGCTCGACAAAAGAACAAGAATGTATACACTTGCTTCATCAATTTTCAAAAGGCATTTGACAGTATAGATCAGAAATTGACATGGGTGGTGTTGGAGTCATATGGAGTGGATAGCAGACTGATATGGTGTTGAAGGATATCAATGACAATGTGGAGGCAGCAGTGAGAACATGCAGTGAGTTGGGAAGTTGGTTTAAAACAAGTAGAGGTATGAGACAAGGAGATCCAATATCGCCAAGTATCTTCATTGCACATCTGGAGAGAGCAATGGACAAGATCAAGGAAGAGGTAGAAGGGATATCTGTGCACGGGAAAAGAATTAACAACTTGAAGTTCACAGATGATATAGTTATCATTGAGGAAGATTAAGAGAAGCTAGCGAAAACAGTGCAAGTGTTAAACCAAGAAGGGAAGCAGTACGGAGTGATTATGAACATTGATAAAACAAAAACAATGGTATTTGGAGCTAAGGAAATAGGAAGGAAGATCAGTGTGGATGGTATTGAACTAGAAAATGTAGAGAAGTTCACATATGATCTAGACCGTAAGAAGGAAACAGCAACTAGAATAGCGAAAGCAAGAGCGAGTTTGAAGGTGATGGATAAGATCTGGAAAAGCAAAGCAATTAACTTAAGAACAAAGCAGAGCGTCTTGAAAATGTGTGTATTCAGGAGCAAGTTGTATGGATGTGAGACATGGGTGATAAAGAAAGGTTTGAAAAGAAGAATATTGCCATTCAAAAGGAGTTGTTATAGAACGATTCTGAGAATAGGATGGATGCAGAAGGTCACCAATGAGGAATTATATAGAAAGATTCAGCCGAAAGAGAACCTGCTGCAGAAGGTTATCAAATGGAAGCTACGTCTATTTGGGCATATTTGCAGAATGAATGATGAATGAAAAATCAAGACCCTGGTGTTCAGTATAATGGATAGTTCGAAAAGGAGAGGCAGAATCTACAGAGAATGGATAGATGACATAGTAGATTGGTGCAGAGCTAGTCGACAGAGACTAAGCACTCTGCACTGGACAGGGAAAGATGGAAGGAAATAGTGAGAGAGGTATCAGACACCAACAGGCACTTAGCCCATGGTTATTTATGAAGATAAACAGTGCAGGACACTGAGAGCCAGGACTGGTGGCTGTAAACAAAATTTATTGACCATGGGAAACTTGGCCACACCCATGATATGAGGTCATCCAGTTAACTAAAATCGTGCCAGATTATGGATGTTGCTAGGCGAGAGAGTTCCAGATTAGAGAGGTTCAACCTGTAGTTCTTGCTAATCTCTATTTTTTTCTGCAGGAAGTTTTTCATTAAGCAAAAGGCACTGGGACAGATTGTGTTCTGATTTATATAATTGGAAACTGTGGCTGAAGTCAATGGAATTACTCCTGCTTTACACCAGTATCTCTGAGCTGAACATCTTGCTTATTTTCTTGGTATTCTATACATCCCTGTTTCCATTTTGAGATCTTTGGAAGAAATGCAGAGAAATTGAAAGGGGACTTTTGAAGCTTAATTCTCTCTCCATTTTTGTTTTCTGTTCCAGGCTTGTCACATTCCTTCACTTCCAAACAAAAGAATCATGATGATTCAGTGAACTAATGTGGAAATATTTCTTACATTCCAGCAGCTCTTGTGGTAAAAATCTGAAATACCCCCAGTTTAGAGTTGTATGATAGTCAACCTATTCATTCAGCTGATTCACTTGTTCACCTATTCACTTGCCTGCATGTCTATTCATATGTCAAAACTCTTTAATATGAAAATAATTTGATAGTATTAAGATTTATAAAAGAATGAAACCTTGGACTCCCAGCACCAGACTCCCATAAAATGACCCAAATTCAGCTTTACTTATCACCATCGTGACTTTGAATTATTTACTTTTGTGTCCCAATTTTGGGGAGTAAAGTATTTACTTTTTAAACTTTTCTGACCAGCTACCAGCTCTGGATCTGAATTACAATACCATAGCTCTTGAATACTGTAATGCTCTTAGAATTATTTAAATTTCCTCAGTAATTCTGTGGAATTCCCTAAAGCCTCAAATATGTTGTTATAAGGATTGGTAATAGATAAGGGGTAAGTTGGTGTAATTCACTGGCTTATCACTAAAAAGATATACCTTAAAAGTGCCTTAATTTGTATTGAATAGCTTCTGTAGACAGTTTGACAGAATTCTGTCATGTAGAACCCTGGGGACCTGTCCTGATTAAGTTACAAACAGTATCATCCAAATTGCCAGTAAATACTTTGTCAAGATCAGAACCACTGCATATTTGGCACAGTTGGTAATCTCTGTGCAGCAGCTGCCTAGTATAATAATAATTAGAGTTGGAAAAGACTTGGATTATTCTATATAGTCTATATATTTCTTGTGGTATACTAACTTAATTTACAACTTTTATAGACTGTAAAGTGATATGAGCCCCCTTTCTTTGGAGGAAAGAGCAGGACTGAAGCCTCTGGAATGATCTTTCAATAGTATTTGCAGACAGGCCCTTTCTGAAGCTCAGGTATTTTGTTGACAGCTATCTCCAAAGAGATCAGATTGCCTTATTCCTATTCCTCATTTTTCTCCCTTCTTGTCCTCCTCACACACTATGTAGTTGCTTTCTCTATTCCCCTTACATTTGGCAAGAGACTCAGACTAAATCAAGCCTACAAAAACCCTGGTTCATCCCCTGCATTCCTCCAAAGGGTATATCAGCCCTCTTCACATCTTAGAGAGACTGACCTCCATCCACCTTAATCGTGCACTCATTTTCATTATATAGTTAAATTAGATATAAACACACAAGAATTCCACTTGCCTTCCTTAGGTGCCGCTCCACTTCTGGTGTCACTTTTAGTTTTCTGGTAATATTTGCATAGCTAATGCAGTATGCCATTTCTGAAGCTAACACGTGCCTTATTCTCTCATAAGTAATTGATTTCTGAATGCCACTTACATGTTTTAATTTTAATTGCACAAATATTCAGAAGTTTACCAACAGACATCTTAACTCTGCCCATCTCCATTGAAGGAGTTACAAATGGTCTGTCACAGACGTATAGTAATAAAGAATGCTACATTCTTGTTATGTGTTGTGTTTGTTAGTACAGTTTGATCTAGTCCTCTGTGAATCCGAAATAAATCAAAGGAGAGATAGTTCTCAGCAGGAAAACATGGAACACAGAATTCCACTTACTTACACAGATACATGGGAGAAGCAGAATAGAAAAACATACAGGTCTCATCTCTTTTCCTTATATTTATCAAAGTGGAATTTCTCAGCTAAGGGCTTGGGACAAAATCCTGGAATCTGTTCCAGGGCTGGATTTGCTAGGCACTAGATGCCCTCAAGAAAGTGGGAAGAGGGTTTTGCTCATTGGCCATTGATAGCCATTAATAGTTACCTGAAGCCACCTTCTCAACATTTAATGGTATGAAATGCCTCACTTATATAGTAAATATTCTACGTGGCTAATATATCTTCTGTTCAAATAATACATGGGAATGTTCGGTATGATCTCATTTTCTTTTTACCAGCAAGATCGTGACCAGTAGCTGGTAACATCTTGATTCTTTCAGTTGACCTTTGAGAGTAGCAAAGTAATCCATAAACAGGGGTGTAAATTTCTTACAGGTACTGTCCTATTACAACCTGCCTTGGGAGGGATGCAGGGCAGGAGATGGAGGGGCTGCAATAGGACAGTAACTGTAAGAAATTTAAGTGTTAGGTAAATTGTGGGAGGACTCAGGGCAGAGGATTGGAGTTTGGGGGTGTAGAAGTCAGGGCAGGGCTGTGTGAGGGGCTTGAGGCAAGGGGACAGGGTGAGCAGGGAGTGCAGGGGTCTGGGCCCAGGACAGGGAGTGTGGAGGTGCAGGAGTCAGGGCAGGAGGTTCTGTGCGGTGGGAGTGCAGGACAGAGGGTTTGGCGAGGCCCTCAGGGTGAGGGTTTGGGAGGCAGCTCAGAGCTGGGAGTTTGGCCGCCGTACTTCCCAGCCAGAAGATCCCCCTCTCTGATGTGTGGCCCCTCCACATGCCATGCCACCAGCACCTCCATCAGTTCACCCTGATCTCCAACAGTAAGTGGGGCCTGCCCTCTAGCCAACCCAAGTGCTGGCACAGGCCCCCTTGTGCTGGGGAATGAGGTAGAAGCGGGGCCAGTCTTCAGCCTGGAGCAGAACTCCAGGCTCCTTCTGCTGCTTCCAAACCTGCAGCAACTTAGCAGGCCGCAGTCCACTGAAGTCCCAGGCCAGGCTGGCCAGCAGCTCCACCCACTGGGGCCTGGCCTCCAGGGCCCTGTAGCAGCCTAAAAGGTGGGGAAGGAATGAGTTAAGAGCTATCTAGAAAAACTAGATGTACACAAATCCATGGGTCTGGATTTAATGCACCCAAAGATACTGAGGGAATTGGCAGACGTCATTGCCGAGCCTTTGCCCATTATCTTTGAAGACTCTTGGAGATTGGGAGAGATCCCGGATGACTAGAAAAAGGCAAATGTAGTGCCCATCTTTTAAAAAAGGAAAGAAGGACAATCCAGGGAACTATAGACCAGTCAGCCTTACCTCAATGCCTGGGAAAATAATGGAGGGGATCCTCAAGGAATCCATTTTGGAGCACTTGGAAGAAGGAAAAGTGGTCAAGAGTAGTCAACATGGATTCACCAAGGGCAAGTCATGCCTGACCAATCTGACTACCTTCTCTGACGAGGTAACTGGCATTGTGGACATGGGGAAGTCCGTGGATGTGATGTATCTTGACTTCAGCAAAGCTTTTGATACAGTCTCCCACAACATTCTTACTCATAAGTTGAGGAAGTATGAATTGGATCCATGGACTATAAGATGGATAGAAGGCTGGCTTGATGGTCGGTCCCAATGGGTAGTGGTCAATGGCTCATTATCTGGATGGTGGTTGGTTTCAAGAAGTATGCCCCAAGGCTTGGTTCTAGGGCAGGTGTTTTTCAACATCTTTATTAATGACCTGGATGAGGGACTGGATTACACCCTCAGCAAGTTTGTGGATGACACTGAGCAAGGGGGAAAGGTAGATTCATTGGAGGGTAGAGAGAGCATCCAGAGTGACCTGGATAAATTGAAGGATTGGGCCAAAAGAAATCTGATGAGTTTCAACAAGGAGAATTATAGAGTGCTGCACTTGGGATGGACGGATCCCAAGCATTGTTATAGGGTGGGTATCGACTGGCTAAGCAGCAGTACAGTGGAAAGGGATCAAGGGGTTACAGTGGATAAAAGGCTAGATGTGAGTAAACCGTGTGCCCTTGTAGCCAAGAAGGCTAATGGCATATTAGGATGCATTAGGAGGAGCATTGTGAGCAGATCTAGAGAAGTGGTTGTTCCCTTCTATTTGGCACTGGTGAGGCCGCATCTGGAATATTGTGTCCAGTTTTGGGCCCCCCAGTATAAAAAGGATTTGGATGTGCTGGAGGAGAGGAGGGCAACAAAGATGATTAAGGGGCTGGAGCACATGACCTATGAGGAGAGCCTGAGGGATTTGGGCCCATTTAGTTTACAGAAGAGATGACTGAGGGGTGATTTAATAGCAGCCTTCAACTTCCTGAAGGGGTGCTGTAAAGAGGATGGAGAGAAACTGTTCTCAATGGTGAGAGGTGGCAGAACAAGGAGCAATGGTCTGAAGTTACAGAGGGAGAGGAGTCGGTTGGATATTAGGAAAAACTACTTCACCAGGAGGATGGTGAAGCACTGGAATGTGTTGCCTAGAGAGGTGGTGGATTCTCCAGCCCTAGAGGTTTGTAAGTCCCAGCTTGACAAGGTCCTGGCTGTATGACATAGTTGGGGTTGATCCTGCTTGAATCAGGGGGCTGGACTAGATAACCTCCTGAGGTCCCTTCCAGCCCTAGGAATCTATGATTCTAGGAAGTCCCTGCCTTGGGGCTTGGTCAGAGGCAGCACTTTCTTCTGAGTCTCAGGAGGGTCGTGGGGGACACACAGATGCTCCTTCACAGCCCAGCTTGGAGTTGCCAGTCCCAAGCCTGGGGAGGTGGCAGTGCCTGGTCCTGCTAGGCCCATGCAACATCCCATCCCTTGGCAGAACCAAGTGCTGATGCACCAGGCGTGGTGAAAGCAGGAAAGGGTCCACCTGGCTCATGCTGGCCAACCCACCCACAGCCAGCTGGGAACTTTTGGCCAGTGGCACCAGGCTCCTTGCCATGCCCTAGCAGTGCAGACCACCACATTTTTGGGTGGCCATGGCACCCAGACAAATAGCCTTACTGGGTGGTATGGGGGGACTGCACTTGTCTGGCTGCCAGGTCTCAGGAGTTGGCTGGGGATATGGGGACTGCACTGCCCAAGCCCTGGTGTGTTGTGAGCACGCAGCCCAAAGTGGTGGTAGCCAGTCCCTTAGTCAGCCAGTCTCTTACCCGGGCACAAGGCACATGGGCTTACTTTCGCCTTTGGTCATAGTGGCATGTACTGGCAAAAGGAACTTATCTGCCTGGGTTTTAAAAATTTCAGTAAGGTGGTAGTGAAATCGAAGCCCTGCACATCTGTTTACCTTTGTTACTGTAACCACAGGCACTCATTCTGAGCAGCCAGTCACCCCGCTCTTCACAAGCTCTTCTTCCAGCAGACTGACCATTGCACTAGTCTGTGCATGCAAGAAGACTAGTGAATTGAAAATGCTGTCTAGATGACCACTCTTCCAGATACCCACATAGAGTTCGTGCTCTTGCTCGTCATTTATAGTCTGATACAGTGTGTATTTTTGTCTGCAAATATGGTGCCAGCAAATTAGCAGTGTGCAAAAAGAAAACAAAACTCTTTGACAGTATTGCTGAACATCTGATTACTTTCCTTTGATTTTGGCTTGAGCACTTTCTTTATTCGAACACACTAGGCTTCATTAGTTATGCTTTAAAAGATCAGCGACCCCTGGCCTTCCTCTTATGCACAGCTATTCAGTCACAAGCTTGAAGCCTTATCTCAAATAGATGGAGCTCTTCTTTTGGTTCTGAAGGAAAAAACATCAGCCTCTTTAACTAATTGCATAGTCCTGTGATGTAGGCTGTCCTTACTCAGACCTGCCACTGTTTAAGATTGGAGAATGCTGTTTGACTGTGTTCTTTGTTTCCTTTGAACTAATTAAAAATAGGCTTCCAGCATTCTTTGGTCTGTATCGCCCAAGGTTGCAGAACATTGCCATAGTATTTAGTGGACATTAGATAAAGTAATGTTGAATAAGTAGTCTGCATTGATTGCCCGAATTGCTGACACACTCCTGTGGTGCACTTGATCATTAGAACTGCTTTCTTAAAATAATATTTCCTTTCTAGAAAGGAAGTCAGTAATCGAGTTGTTACGCTTCTCTGCTTTGCGTTCTGAGCCTTAACGTTAGGGTGGCCGTACAGTGCCTGGTTATTGCTTCCCAGAGCATGCTGACTCATTTCCATTATCCAAACAGAAGTTGACTTGACTGGATTCCTTTAACTGCTTAATTGCTGCAGCATTTCAGGCATGAGGCCTTCTAACTGTAGTCATATACATGGTGGGATATTTGAATATGGTGTAATCGCATCCTACTGTGTGATACAATGGCTCTGAGACTGATTAAATCAGGAATCTCAGACTCCCAGACCAAGCACTCCCCCAATCTGTCCTGCAGAATATTCTGAAGCTGTTAGTTAATAAGGCCCATGTGGCTGCCAGTTCAGGGGAAATGGGTGCAGGTGGCAAGCAGGGACTCACCTGGGTGCATGGCTCCCAGCAGCACGCAGGCACCAGGGGTCCGTGTAGTCCTGGCTGCAGAGGGCGCCGCTCGATCCAGGAAGCCATGCTGGCTGCCGCCCCCAAGATATGAACTGCGCTGGCCAGGGAGCAGTGTTCCACGTACACTGAGTGCTTGAGCAGCCACCCTAGAGAGAGTCACGGGTCACCCGATTGGTTGGCAGAGCGCCCAGATCCATCCACGGCTGGCAGCATGTGTGTCGATTGGTGGCGCACGTCACATGTGCCTTGGTGCACGTAACAAAACGAGTGAATGTTGTCGGGTACCCACCTGAACTGAGGTGCCTCTCCAGTCACAAAGGCAAGGCTGGTGGATTTTGCTTTTGGTTACCGCAGGCGGTGGGTGGAAGGATCCCAGCAAGGGAACGTGGTTGTTAACAGGGGTGTGGAGCAGGCGGGATTCCAGTTCAAGGGTGCAGATGCCAGTGGGGGAAGAGTCCCTCAGTGTGAGAACATGGGAGTTTCTATTAAGTTTCATGTCTTTTGTGGAATCCTGGTGTCTGTCTAGGCTCCTCGACGCAGGGGGACACTATTGGCTTGCGTGTACTGTATTGTCAATCCTAAGAGTTCAAAAGTCACTCATTAATCACCCATCCCCCACACCCCAAAAAATTTGGTTTCTTTAAATCGCAGATAAAAATACACTTGGGGATTCCTTTATTTGGCGTCTGGTCTACGTCTACACTTGCATTCTTCTTTCAAAAGAGGAATGCAAATGAGGGAAATCGAGAAGGTAAATGAGGTGCTGGTTTTCATATTTTGTGCTTCATTTACATAATCCCTTTTCAGAAAAGATACTTTCGAAAGAGAAAAAACAGTTTAGCTGGGTCTCTTTTGAAACTAAATCTCATCCTCCAAAGGGCCCTTGTTCCTATTTTGTTTCATAAAGAAGGGTTCTTTCAAAGATGGGGTTTATTTTCAAAAGAGCCTCGTCTACACTGCTTTTTTCTTTCAAAGAATCCCTTTCAAAAAGAGATTATGCAAATGAAGCATGAGGTATGTAAATCGGTACTTCATTTGCATTTTTGATTTTTCTCATTTGCAAGCCTCTTTCGAAAGAAGAATTCAACTGTAGACCTAGCCCCAGTGTTTGAAGTCTTTGGGTGACCTCGAAGTATGTTTTCTAACTTTCCTCCACAAACCATGGCTACGTCTACACGTGAAGCCTACATTGAAGTAGCCTATTTCGATGAATAGCGTCTACACGTCCTCCAGGGCCGGCAACGTCGATGTTCAACTTCGACGTTGCTCAGCCCAACATCGAAATAGGCGCAGCAAGGGAACGTCTACACGTCAAAGTAGCACACATCGAAATAGGGATGCCAGGAACAGCTGCAGACAGGGTCAACGGGCGGACTAGCGCTTCCGGGGCAACAGCTAGCCACTCCCTTAAAGGGCCCCTCCCACATACACTCAGCCTGCACAGCACGCAGTCTGAGGAGCCATATAGGCACACAGACCCCGGGCGCCGCAGTCATGGACCCCCAGCAGCAGCAGCAGCAGCTAGAGGTCCACCGAGCCCTCCCGGCAGGAGCAGGGCTTGCCCTGGCCCATGCCATGTGGGAGGCAGCTGAGTACCTCCTTGCCCCAGGGGAGGAGATGCCCCCAGGGCAGCAGGGCTCAACCCCTACCCCTGCAGCACCCCGCTCCACCCCCCGCCTCACACGCTGGCGGCTGTGGAGCTACCCCACCAGCACCGACTGGTGGGAGCGGCTGGTGCTTGGGGAATGGGACGACGACCACTGGCTCAGGAACTTCAGGATGACCAGGCAGACATTCCTGGAGCTGTGCCAGTGGCTCACCCCCGCACTCAGGCACTGGGACACTGCCATGCGGCGTGCCCTCCCTGTGGAGAAACGGGTCGGCATCGCTGTCTGGAAGCTGGCCACTCCGGACAGCTACCGATCCGTGGGGCAGCAGTTTGGTGTCGGAAAGGCCACCGTCGGGGCTGTCTTCATGGAGGTAAGAGAACCCACAGGGGGAGGTCAGGGCAGGGCAGGGGGGCCAGGGCAGAGCAGGGGGAGCCAGGGCAGGGCAGGGGGGCCAGGGCAGAGCAGGGGGGCCAGAGCAGGGCAGGGCAGGGCAGGGGGGCCAGGGCAGGGCAGGGCAGAGCAGGGCAGGGCAGGGCAGGGCAGGGGGGCCAGAGCAGGGCAGGGCAGGGCAGGGCCATGCACACCCTGCTCACCCCTCACTGGGGCTGTCCCATGTGCTTTCTCTGCAGGTCGTGCGTGCAATCAACGCCATGCTCCTGCACAGGCTCGTGAGGCTGGGGGACCCACATGTCACTGTCGCCGCCTTTGCCACCCTGGGCTTCCCCAACTGCTTTGGGGCTCTGGATGGGACTCACATCCCCATCCGTGCCCCGCATCACAGTGGAGGACGATACCTCAATCGGAAGGGCTACCATTCTGTTGTCCTGCAGGCCTTGGTGGACAGACGGGGACATTTCCAGGACATTTATGTGGGCTGGCCTGGCAGCACCCACGACGCCCGGGTTTTTCGGAACTCGGGCCTGTGCCGCCGGCTGGAGGCGGGGACCTACATCCCCCAGCAGGAGATCCCTCTGGGGGAACCACCATGCCCTTCTGCGTCATCGCAGATGCGGCATACCCCCTCCGGCCGTGGCTCATGCACCCCTACACGGGCCACCTCTCCGCTAGCCAGGAGCGCTTCAACGAGCGCCTGAACCGTGCGCGCCAGGTGGTGGAGCGCTCATTTGGCCGCCTCAAGGGACGCTGGTGATGTCTCCTGACCCGCCTGGATGCAGGCCCCAACAACATCCCCCAGACTGTGGGTGCCTGCAGCACCCTGCACAACCTTGTGGAGAGCAAGGGGGAGACCTTTCTGCAGGGCTGGGCCGCGGAGGCCGGCAGGGCACACGTGCAGCCACCTGCTGCCCCCAGTCGGCAGGTGGACCCCGAGCGGACCCGGGTCCGGGAGGCCCTGCGGGCCTACTTCGACCAACAGGCCGCGGGGTGAACTCTGCCCAGGCCCCCTACTGCCCGCCCCTTCCTCCCCCACACTCCTGCCCCAACGCCCACACCATGGAGCACCCCACCGCCCCCCCCCCCCGACTTGTCCAGGACAAATGACAGCACGAACTTGTGGGTGAACGTAAATTTTTTTTTTTCTGGCCGAACCTTTTTTTTGGGGTGTAAATAAATATGCGAGGCACAAACAGAAAACTAAGTACAAACGTTCAACCAAAGAAATATGTACACAAATAAAACAAACCAAAGAAACAACTGTGTGGCATACATAATAAAAAGAAAACCAGGGAGGAGAAAGGGGAGAACTATTTACATGGGGGGGACGGGGCAAACGGGGGCACCAAAAAAAGGGGGTCCAACTATATACAACAAGGCGGGGGCCACGTCCTGGGCCCCTCGCCCCTATAGCCCCGCACTGGGCGTGCCCAGCCGGGAGCCCCGCCGCGCCTGCAGTCTGGTCCGCGGCTGGGTGGGAGCGGGCTGGACCGGAAGGTATCGGTGCCGGCGAGTCTCAGGTGGCTCCAGGGGTCCCTCGGCGCTCTGGCCCTCGCGGGTGGGTGGTGGGGCGACGGCGGATGGGCCGGCGACGGCTGGAGCAGCTGGTGGTGGGGCTGCAGGAGCGGGCAGGGCGGGCGATGGCTCGGCCGGCGCGGCATGGGGGGCCAGGTAGTCCACCAGCCGGTTAAATGTCTGCATATAGGCCCCCCATGTCTCCTGGCGCCAGGCCAGCACCCGCTCCTGCAGCTGGAGGTGCTGCTCCGATACCTCCAGCTGCCGGCGGAGGATGGCCAGCAGCTGGGGGTCCGTCGCCGTCGCTGGTAGTAGGCGCGGGGTCCACCGTCTAGCCCGCCGCGGGGCCGGTCGTTCCTCGGCCGAGGGGCTGCCCTGGAGCGATGGTCCCGGAGGGCTCTCCGGGACAACTGAGGCCTCGCTGGCGCTCTCTTCCGGTCCTTCGGATGGTGCAGGTGCAGGTGCAGCACACAGGAGAGGAGGGGGGAAAGAAGAATGGAGACAGGCGTTAGTGTGGGCCCCGAGCCGTGGCCTCTGTCCCCCCCGCCCTGTGCTGCAGGTTCCCCATCCCCGTCCCCGGGAGATGCTGCTGTGATGGATGGGCTTCAGGGGTCCCCCTGCCCTGCACCCTGTCCCCTGGTGGGAGCGACTCTCACTTCACCCCGCAGGGTCTAAGAGCAGGAGAGGTTTCTTAGGCCACAGATGGCCAGTTTCTGGCAGGAGTGACAGCACCAGCTGTCAGAAGAGACAGTCCTTCCAACCCGTCGTGGGGAGAAGACCCCAAGGGGGGCCCCTCTGAGATGCAGCTTTCCCCCTCCTCAGGCTGGCTGCCTACCAGATCTCACTTCCCGTAGCCTCTACCTGTGGCCCCCGCCCTCGCCCCCCAATTCCAAGCCAGCTCGGCTCCTCCCTCCTGTTGGTTCAGGGCAGAGGTGTCACCTGCCAGCTGTAGCGCCAGGATCCTCCTTTGGCCCTGGGAGCTCTTCGGCTCTTGTGGCTCATATGTAGCCTGAGTCTCCCTTGGGCACTCCCCCCACTCCATCACATGCTGCTGCTGCGGGGTGTCCCACCCCCTCCGCCCGGGGGCCCCTCGAGGTTCTGCTCCCCCCTGGCCCGGGGATGGGGCATGGCACTGTCATGCAGGGTGGGGGGGCAGGGGCTGATGGCTGCAGTGCTGTGAGGGCCATGGCCCTGGTGTCCTTGGGGCCATGGCCATGTGAGCGTGTGGGGGGCCCTGGACACATCTCTGTTACCCCCGCCCCTCCAGCCCTGGGGTGTCCACCAGAGAGGGGTACCTACCTGTGGGTCCGCTCCCATGGTCCGGAGATCCCCGGGGGTCGGAGGCCCTGCTGCTGCTCCAGGATGGCAGGAGGAGGATCTGCAGGCTGGATTCTGCAGAGGAGGAGCCCCCCTCCTCCTCCTCCTCCTCCTCCTGCCGCGATGTCCTGGGGATGGCCTCCAGGGGGGGCCCCCGGGGTGCGGGGCTTGCCTCTGGGGCGGACTCCGGCTGGAGGGCCTGCTGGGGCTCGTCAGCCGAGGTGTCAAGGGTGGCCGGAGGGGAGGAGGTGTGCCGGGAGCCCAGGATGTCCCTGAGCTCCCTGTAAAAGGGGCAAGTGACGGGGGCGGCCCCAGATCGGCTGGCCGCATCCCGGGCCCGGGCATAACCCTGCCGCAGCTCCTTCACCTTACTCCTCACATGATCCGGAGTGCGGGCAGGGTGACCCCGGGCAGCCAGGCCATCGGCCAGCCGAGCGAACGCATCCGCGTTCTGCCTCTTGCTCCCCATTACCTGGAGCACCTCCTCCTCGCTCCAGAGCCCCAGCAGGTCCCGCAGCTCGGCCTCCGTCCAGGAGGGGCCCCGCTGCCGCTTCCCAGACTGGGTGGCCCTCTGGCTGGGCTGGCTGCCCTGGCTTCCCTTGGGGGGGGGTCCCCTGGGGGCGCTGGGGGGGGCTCCTGGCTCGCCATCGCCGCTGGCTGGGTGGCTGATGGCTGTGCAGGCTGCCCGCGTGTGCAGGCTGCAGCCTGCACGTTGCCTCAGCTTCCTGCAGAGTCAGGGCGGGGGAGGGGACCTTTAAGGGGCCGCTCCACGCAGCCACCAGTGAGCTGAGGGGCTGGAGAGAGCGTCTCTCAACCCCCCAGCTGATGGCCGCCATGGAGGACCCGGCAATTTCGACGTTGCGGGACGCGGATCGTCTACATTGTCCCTACTTCGACGTTGAACGTCGAAGTAGGGCGCTATTCCTATCTCCTCATGGGGTTAGCGACTTCGACGTCTCGCCGCCTAACGTCGAAGTTAACTTCGAAATAGCGCCCGACGCATGTAGCCGCGACGGGCACTATTTCGAAGTTAGTGCCGCTACTTCGAAGTAGTGTGCACGTGTAGACACAGCTCATGAGACCTAAAGCTTCCCTTTAAAAAAAGAAAACAGAAAAAAGGGAGAAAGAAAAAGAAGCCTGGAATTCTTTTCTACTGCAATACACCAACAAGCAAGGGTAATCTATTAAATCAAGGTGGTCAGAGTTAACAGTGGTGCATGAGGCATCAGGTAGTGAAGTTCCCAGATCTGGTTTAATTCTAACAATGTGGCGGGGCCTGTCTAGAGAGAAAGGCCCACTTATCAGGAGCCTTGTGATGAAACCAGGAGAGTTGGCACCATGAATATTGCATCAGTTTCACAAAATGAGTTTATAATTTCATGGATGACACTGATGGACAAGACTGCTCTGCACACAGCTACCCTAGACCACAGAGATGTACTGGCAGCAGTGTGGAGCTAGCAGCTGGAAGCTACTCTAGCCCTGCTGCACTGCCAGTGGCTGCAGCAGGGGTCTCTGGCAGGTTTTAAATTGCTGAGGGGCAGCAGGCAGAGTTGGGGGATGGATGGAGGGAAAACACAGGCTAGTAGGGGAGCTGGGAAATGTCCAAACATGTGGCGACCCCTTTCTCCCATGGAACCCACCCAGAGAGGGAAGCCCACTGGCCTGCTAGGAGAGTGTGAGGGCTGGCACTAGCCCTATGGAAAATTGAGTTTGAGACCCCAGAATTAAATTCTCTTGAATGTATACTAAGACTCAGTTACCAACCTTAGTTTAATTGACAGGGTTTTATTAAACTTGTAGGAAAATACAGTATATAAAGCTGTCCAAACTTACTTCCAGAAACCAGAGATTTGCTCAAAATGCATTTTACTGACAGAAGCCAAGTTAATGTTGAATTTTGGTGACATTTATATGCCAGCGGTTCCGAAGTGTATCGTGATCACCGAAGATGGATATGTACAATCATTTGAGAGCTCTGCCTGAAAAAGAGTAGTAAGAGGAAAAATGCAGCTTCTCCTATTCAGATATTAAGCATTAATAAAGCCAAAAGGGAGCACTGGGCTTATCTGTTCTGATTTCATATATAAAACAGGCCACAGGGCTTGGCTGAATTAATCGTGTTTGAACTATAGGCTATCTTTTAGGGGAAAAAAAAATCCAGTCTTAAGTTTAAAATTGCCAGTGATAGAGAATACAACACAACCTTTGGTAATTCGTTCCAATGGCTAATTATTACTCTCACTGATAAAAATGTGCACTTTATTTCTAGTCTGAATTTGTCCAGCTTCAATTTCTAAGTGTTAGATCTTGTTATACTGTCTATATCCAAGAGCCTGCTTATCAAATTTCTGTTCCCCCCATCAGTACTTATTAACTGTGATGAAGACACCCCATAATCTTCTGTTTGATATGCTAAATAGATTGAACTCCCTGAATCTATCCTTGTGAGACCTGGTTTTCAGGCTCATACTTGTCTTTTCTCTAACACCCCCTCCAGTTTTTTAGGATTCTTCTTTTACTGTGGTCACTACAAATTGACATACGCTATTCTGCTAATGGTCATAACAGTGCTAAATACAGAAGTAATAAGATATTTCCTTGTTTAGATGTGTTGAACCTCTCTAGTCTGGCATCCTCAGAACCTCTCTGGTGCTGAACCAGAGAATTTGCTGGACCACAGCAGGTCAATATTGCCAACGCTTCCACTGCTTACTGGGTTCTTAGAAGACATTTAGGAGTAAATTAGAGCTGAATGACAACACAGAACACTGAGAACCAGGACTGGTGGCTGTAAGCAAACTTTATGGGACCCCGGGAAACCTGGCCATTCCCATGATAGGTGGTGGTCTGGCTAATTAAAATTATGCCTGATTACAGGTGTTGCTGGACCAACAATACCAGATGAGAGGTTCAACCTGTATGGAGTCATCCAAGGATTGCATTGGTTCTTCTCATCACAGTATTGCACTGGGAGCTTATGTTCAGCTGATTACCCATCATGGTGCCCAAATCTCTTTCAGATAATCACTTTCTTGGGCCCATCCCTGACAGCTAGAATTTGTTAATGGACATTTAAATCAACCAAATGAGTTTTATTAGCATAGTGATACCATAATAGCGATCTTATGGAGCTTCAGTAGCAATATCTATTCTGTAATACAACCTACAAAAACATCATTTTTAAGTTTCTGAAGTCAAGCACTCACAAATTAAGAAATGTCAGATCACCCCTCCTCTGCCAGCATCCCCAAAAATACCCACACAATGAAAAGCATGAAAGTTTGTTATAGGTGACTTGTCTAACATCAGTAGGAATTCTGTGGAAGAGGCAGGAATAGAATCCCCTTTTCGAGGGCTGAACTTATCTGCCTCAACCACAAGACTGTCTCTTCTCTTCCAATAATCCCCTGTCCTGTTCACTGCATCTCTCCCAATTTCTACAAGTGGAACAAAAGGTCTACAGATCACAGCTTCCTTCCACAGCTCTGATGCATTCCAGAGCAAGTCTGTCCCAGTCACTAGTCACACGGGAGTCCTGTGGAAAAAATAGTATGGGATAGTGAAATTAAATACTTTATCATCATACAAATGCACAAGGAGGCTGAATTAAGGATCCACAGGAAGTCTTAATTCTGATAATTCCTAACTTTTGAATGCTTGACTGTGCAATCTTAATACTCCTTAAATGTAGATTATTTCTGAGTAATTTCCTAGTTTTTTTTTAAAGCAAACAGAAACCTTCCTTCTGCCCCCCCCCGCCCCAGGAATTCCATATGTGGAATACTGACACCCACATTCATCAAAAGCAAGGCTGGGACCATTAAATCCATTATACAGGGGCTTTTGCAACTTGGGCTAACAATGTAACTGTTAGCAATAGTAGCTTCTCTTTCTCAGTGGTTGAGGCTACACTACAGCAGTCCTTCGAAACAAGTTTTTTGGGAAGATCTCTTCTGAGAAAAACTTCTTTCTTAAGATCGTGATTACACACAAAAAAGCAGATTGAAAAATTAGTCCGCTCGTACGATAGAGAGCTTCCGCACCCCTGCCATTCTTTCAAAAGAACGAGCCAGGAAATGCCGTGGATTGAAAAAATCTGGCACCACGGACGACTGCTTTTTCAAAAACAAGGGCCCCATGGGGAGTCTACCTGTGTTTTGTTTTTTGTTTTTTTTTTTTTACCAAAGAAGCTTTTGGGAAAAAAGTGCTCTTCCTCATCTGGGAGCAGAAGGCGGCTGCCAGAAAAAGTATCACATTCTTCACATGTAATAGCAAAAGAATGTATTCTGTGTGTAGACGCTCCACAAGATTTTTTGACAGAGGCCTGGCTTTTTCAAAAAAACTCACTAGTGTATCTATAGCCTATGTGTACCAAGAGTGGAGGGAGATAAGCCACTTTGTGGTCTTTGTAACTACTTCCTTTTCTCAGTTCAGTTCTGCTGCCCAACCATGGGAGTTTGTCTGCTGAGTTTGCATACTTTGGCTGGCTCACAAAATGCCATTGCAGGAATTTTGCATGGAAAGAGAAGGAAAGCTGGCTCTCTTGGGTGCTGTTCCCCATTAACTGGAATCAGAAAACACCTTTCCTTCTGGAGCTGATGCCTACCTGGAGAGTTAGGTACATCGCTTATGCAGATGAAGTAACTCTGTGGCAGTTCTTCTTTCTGATCACTAACAAAAAGAAGAGAGCTCCTTAATCAACAAACCTTTAGGACACAGGGCTTACATAAATATATATACAGAGAGAGAGAGGGAGAAATATGCCTATAATTAAGGTTGCACAATACTTGCTATTATAAGATTCTGCTTTCAGTTGTTCATAATTCTACCAAACTTTAACCATTTGAGCTGAAATTTTTCATGCCTGATGTCTGCCTCAGAGTGAAAGTTTTGGAAATATTACTCAAAACAGTTTGCCCCTTCTCAGAATGAGATAGGAAGAAAATATGTTGTTCCACCATTTTAAAAAGGGCTGATGGCCTTTTCTCTGGGAAGGTGTAATGTGCCCATGCTTTGGAGCAGGGACAAGAAACTTGGCAGCAGGGTGTCAGTTATGTGGGTTTTGCACTTCCTGTGAAAATCTGCCCCAAGTGCTGCCGAGGTATGAGGCTTTTTGAAAAACACCACTTTGCACGTGCTCAGTAGAGACTTTTAAGATGAATTTAACAGCTAAAATTACCAAAGATTCCATTTACACTGAGCATGCTTAAGCCATTCACAGCTCGTATTTCTGACTGGACTGCACATGTGCTATCCCTCGGGGGTACAGGAGCATGCTCCATTCCGTCAGCACACCTACATGTGACTGGGTTATGCATATGTCATCCCCACAGAGCAACTGAACATGCTCCACCCCAGGGATACAGTGGTGAAACTAGACATTCCCTCTAGTTGCTTCTTTTGGCTATTCTGAGTCAGGGTGAGGCTGGACACAGGAACTGACAGAGGGGAAGCTGTCTCTACTGTGCTCTCCATAACCCCTTCTGGTGCCTAGGCAGCAAGGAGGAAGAAGCCATCTGACTTGCTGCCAGGAAAAAGCTAGACTGCGAGGAGGGAAAGGAGTAGATTGAAACAATTTTGGCTGTATTTGCCCAGCTTTCATAAATATTTACTCTGTCATGTTCTTTCTCGTTTACCTCAGGTCCAGTTTGTTTTATCTCCTTTTCCTTAAAAATCCTGTTTCTTTATACTGGTCAGCTAAACATCCCATTGAGAACTCAGGACATGTAACTGCTGACGCCTCTGCAGCAGGGAGGGGGCAACCACGAACAGTGGGTGGGCTGCATGAATAGCCCTCCTTCACCTGAGTGAACTGCAGCAGCCTGCGGCCCACTGGGACATCACCTGTGACTCACCTGTCTGCCACCTCCCCTGCATGACTCTTGTAGACAGGGTGCACCAAGCCCTGAACTTACTTGCTTCTTCCCCTCCCCTGCCAGCCCTTGTGGAACATGCTAATCACTTGATTTTTGGTCCATCGTTACTCTCCCCCTCCTTTCCAGAGCTGGAGCACTACAGTCAGCTGATTGGCATCATTCCAGCTCTCCGAGGGAGGGGAAGGAGAGGGGGTGGAATGCAAATCAGGTGATCTGTGCACTCTGAAAGGGAGCGGGAGGCACAGGAAGTAAAGGCCTCCAGTTCCCCAGTGTACCAGAGGTGCTTGGGTAGTGTGACCATCCCTCTCGTATTGGGTGGGTCAGCCCTGTAGTTTGGGTGCCGGAAAGGCATCCCGACTTATTTTTTAAAAGGGGCTAATTGTCCCGTATTTGGCCCCCCACCAGCTGAGCTTTCCCTCAGCAGCATGTGCAGGAGCAGCTGCTGGTCAGAGAGCATGTGCAGAACTTATGTGCTCTCCAGCCGCAGGAAGAGGGAGCCAGAGGGGGCCCTCCAAAGATAGGGTAGGTTGGTGCTCTGCTTCCCACCTCCCTGTGCCTGTGGGAAGCTGCGGAGCACCAGTGGCTGCTGCCTCCATCCTGGCTCCCTGAGGCTTGGGGAAGCTGGGGGAGCACCAGTGGCTGCTGTCCACTTCAGGACTCCCTGAGGCTTGGTGGAGCTGGGAGGAGTTGACCCTGCCCCCCCATCTCCTTGTCCTGTATTTGGGACAGGGAGATATGGTTGCCCTACGCTTGGAGGATGGAAATAGGCAGGTGGTCCGCAGGTTGCAGGTGGAGTGGAATAGACCCCCGGTTGCCCACCACTGCTCTACAGAGACAGCTGTGCTGACAGAACAGAGTTTCTAACTAGGAGATTCAATTCAAGAGCAGAAGGGAGGTGTAGCTCAGTGGTTTCAGTATTGGCCTACAAACCCTGGGGTTGTGAGCTCAATACTTGAGGGGTCATTTGAGGATCTGGGCCATTACATTTAAAATTAAACAGCTTTGGTAGCCAAGTGGTTAAGACTTTGGGCTTGAAATCCAATAGGGTTTCCCTGTGTACTTTCAAAGCCTGCTAGGCACAAGGGCTAGTTCAATGATTTGAACATGAGCCTCTTAAACCCCAGGGTTGTGAGCTCAGTCCATGAGGAGGCTGTTTGGGTGTAAATAGATCTGTCTGGGCTAGTGCTTGGTCCTACCAAGAGGGCAGGGAACTGGGCTTGATGACCTCTCAAGCTCCCTTCCAGCTCTATAAGATGTGTATCTCTGTATACTTTATTTTTATTTAATCTGCTGCTAAGAGCTTTCTGAGCTAAGGTTTGGTTGCTAAAATGAACAGCAGCAATGTTGTGTGAACTAATCTTTCTGAGTCTTTTGAATGCATTGTGTTCTCTGGGTATTCTTCCAGGTCTGAAAAGTGTTGCCCCATATCAATAAACCTTTTTACCACCATAAAAATATATCTCATTCTCCTTATAGGGGAAAAAAGATCCCTACCACAGTCCTCCAAATGTTGCTTGTTCTGCAATACAGTATTAATTGTAGGCTGATATCTTGGAAATGCTACATATTTAAGCCTCCCAGGAAGCGGCTAAAAGTTATGAATAACCAGGGAGTGGGATTTCAATGTAATTCAGAAATGGAAACTGCCTTTGCTCAGCAAAGAGCTGAATATTCAACCTTTTCATGGAAATACTGAATATTCTTTTCAAAGCCATATATCAAAAACCCACACACAGTGGAAATATTTTCACTTTCTAGAACATAAAAGGAGAGAGAACTTTAATGCTACACATTCTGAAATGATCCCTTTACATTACAGCTTTAGACTTTCTCTCCAGGGATCATTGACTGCAAACCATAAAGAGGAGAATCGACAGCATAACGTTTCCATTAAAAGCAGCCATGCATAGCCTATATTTTTTCCTTTAGCCTTTTTTTTCCTATTTCACAATAATATTTGCATTCCAAAAAAGTGGTTCTCCTTTTTGGAACCACTGAGGTTGTCAATGAGTTTAAAGCTGAGGATTTTATTCATACTGCTTTTGTCGTCTTTGTTCTGAGCAGACACCAGAAAAAACAGCAACATTCATTATAGAAGCTAAGAGTGTACAAAATCTATTAGAAAACTGAGCATTGGGCCTGTCTTCACTTGGGCAGATTTTCCTTGTTTAGCTTAATTAAGTCACAAGTGAAATATCTCAGTCAAAGAGAATAAAGAGCTCATACTCCTGCATAACCCATAGTAAGTGGTAGTAGCTGTACTCTTGAATGCTAAGTTCAGTGCCAGTGTCCCAGACTGCACTACTTCCCACAGCTCAAATTGTCTGGGAACAATATTGCAACAATAGACTGCCATAGGCTAACCCTGATGAACCACTGCTGTTTATTGTCCACCTCGATTTAACTTCTCCAAAACAGCCCTGTCTTTTGTGTGTACCGTTAAGCACTTCAATCATTCAGTGACCCTCTGATTATTTAACAGGCTTCCTGCATTTGATGTATTTAAATTTTTGCTGTTTTTGTGTTTTTGGCCTGCCTAATTACATTTCTACACTTGACTTGCCAGAGTTTGTTCTTTTCTATTTTCCGCTGTAGGATTTGACTTCTAAGTTGTAAAGGATGTATTTTGTTTGTAACTAGCTCTTTTATACTAATCTTGAGCCATGGTAGTACTTTTTTGTCCTCTGGCTTTTTTTTTTTAATTTGGAGTGTACATATAACTTGAACCTCTATTATGGTGTTTTAAAATAGCTTCTATGCAGCTTGCAGGCATGTCACTGTTGTGACTGTTCTTTTTAATTTGTATGTTAAGTAGCCTTCTTGTTTTCATGTAGGTCTCCTTTTTCACATTAAATACAGTCTTGACGGATTTCTTTGGTTATTTTCCCCCTATGAGGATGTTAAAGTTAATTACGTTATAGTCATTATTTAGCAAGCAGTTGATCTAGATTAACCTCTTGGAAAAGATCTTATGTTTCACTTCAGACTAAATTGGGAATTGCCTCTTCCTTCTTGGGTTCCATGTCTCGCTGCTCCAAGAACTCATTAATGGTGTCTACAAATGTTATCTCTCCATCCCATCCTGATAAATAGGGAGACAGTTGAACTCACAGAATCATAGAATCATAGGGCTGGAAGGGACCTCAGGAGGTCATCTAGTCCAGCCCCTGCTTCAAGCAGGATCAACCCCTACTAAGTCATCCCAGCCAGGACCTTGTCCAGCCGGGACTTAAAAACCTCAAGGGATGGAGAATCCACCACCTCTCTAGGCAACGCATTCCAATGCTTCACCACCCGCCTGGTGAAGAAGTTTTTCCTAATATCTAACCTACACCTTTCCCTCTTCAACTTCTGACCATTACTCCTTGTTCTGCCATCTGACACCACTGAGAACAATTTCTCACCCTCCTCTTTAGAGCTCCCCTTCAGGAAGTTGAAGGCTGCTATTAAATCACCTCTAAGTCTTCTCTTCTGTAAACTAAACAAGCCCAAATCCTTCAGCTTAACTTCATCGGTCTTGTACTCCAGACCCTTAATCATTTTTGTTGCCCTTCGCTGAACCTGCTCCAATCCACATCCTTTTCATACTGGGGGGCCCAAAACTGGACACAATATTACAGATGTGGCCTCACCAGTGCCAAATAAAGAGGAATAACTACTTCCCTAGATCTGCTCGAAATGCTCCTCCTAATGTACCCCAGTATGCCGTTAGCTTTCTTGGCTACAAGGGCACACTGTTTACTCAACAAGCGCACACTGTTTACTCCCCTGTTTTCTATTGTTGTAACCTCTTTAACATACCTGAATATTTTGCTGTCTACTGTCACCATCTTGATCAGGTGTTTAATAATCCATTCTTCCTGTTATATTCTTCTTATTCAAGCGTGGTATTCTAGCCACAGAGATTTCATGATACAATGTAATTCCTATACTATGGGTGCATCTACACTAGCCAGCTGCTTCGAAGTAGCCAGCACAACATCGAAATAGCACGTGTCGCGTCTGCACGCGCCCTACTTCGACGTTGAACGTCGAAGTATGGCATGTGTAGACGATCTGCGTCTTGCTACTTTGAAATAGCGGGGTCCTCCATGGCAGCCATCAGCTGAGGGGTTGAGACACGCTCTGTCCAGCCCCTGCGGGGCTCTATGGTCACCGCGTGCAGCAGCCCTTAGCCCAGGGCTTCTGGCTGCTGCTGCTGCAGCTGGGGGTCTGTGTTGCATGCACAGGGCACAGGATCTGCAACCAGTTGTTGGCTCTGCGGATCTTGTGCTGTGCAGGGCAAGTGTGTCTGGGAGGGGCCCTTTAAGGGAGCGGCTTGGGGCTTTGCTGGCCCCTTATTTTGACGGGGAGTGCTTGTGTGTGTGGACGCTCCGCATTTCCTTCCAGGGCAGCTCCTTTCGATGTTCCCTGTTGCTACTTCGACATTGAACATCGATGGCACCAGCCCTGGACGACATGTAGACGATATGCGTTGAAGTAGCCTATTTCGATATCTTAACTTCGAAATAGGCTACTTCGACATAGCTTGCTAGTGTAGACGTAGCCTATTTGTGCTATATTTGATTCTCTGCATTCTTCCACATATGGTACCTCTTCCCTTATGCCATACCACATGACCTATTCTGTCAGTTTTTCATATTTTGTACCCTGGTGTTAGTGTGTCCATTGATTATAATCATTCTATCAAGTTTCTGTGATCTCTATTATACTAATAACCTCGTTTTATACCAGGCATTCATGTTCACCTCACCTTAATATTTGCCTTCTAGAACTTGTATGCAAGCACTTATGAAATTTGTCAGTCTTTAGTCATCCGACTCATGTGGTATAATTGGATGAGATGCATCTGATGAAGTGGGTCTTTGCCCATGAAAGCTCATGCTCCAAAATGTCTGTTAGTCTATAAGGTGCCACAGGACTTCTTGTTGTTTTTGAAGATACAGACTAACTTGGCTACCTCCCTGATACTTTTTCCTTTGACTGTCTCTTTAGTTCCTACCTGTACTTCATCAACTTCTATTCTCTCCTCTCCACTGCAGTATAGAGAAGTTCCATTCACTGATCCTCCCCACAATGGATTTTGCTTTTCTGCACCAATCAGTTTTCCCCCAAAACTTAATTTAAAAACCCCTCCATGCCCATTCTAATTTTACATGCCAGAATCTTGGTTCTATTGTAGTTTAGGGGCAGCCAATTCTTCCTGTGTAGAATGCTACCTTCCCAGAAGGTTCCCTCCTCCTATCACCATCATCTCATCCAGACATTGAAACCTCATTGTTCTGTCTCTGTAACTGGCCCTGCACATGGAACTTGAAGCATTTCAGAAAATAATACATGGCGGTCCCAGACTAAGTTGTCACCTAGCAATTATTGCTTGCAGTGGCAGAGTCTGGGGCAGACAGACTGGGGGCTGTGCCTTGCTGCCTGCCAGCTCCTGGGAATTCCAGGGCCACACTATCCTGGGCTGGGGACCATCAACCCCATTGTGCATGGGGGTGGGGATTGGGGAGGACTGGGCAGAGACCAGTTGCTGCAGTGGGGGTGGGGCCACAGTCAAAAGGGGCAGGGACAGTGGTGCATTCCTACCCAAGCCATGGAATGATCCACTGCCCATGGGGAAGAGGGGTGGTACTGGCTAAGTGTAAGGAGTGTTATTAGATGTTTCTGGTTCTCGTGCTCCACCTCTGAACTCCCTCACAAAAATCCCTTGTTTGCTGCTCTTGATTACTATCTCCTTTGGTAGCCTATGAGCTGACTTTTGAAAACTGTGTTCTCCCTGACTTAACTCCCATCAGCTTGTCAAGGAGTAGGGATCTAAGGACAGTAGAGCAGAACCTCATTAGGAAGTTCTCTGTCTTGTCTAGCAGGCTGCTAGATTCAGCGCACAGCCTCCCGGAGAAACCACTCTATGAGCTTCAGTCAAGCAGGCAAAGGGCAACAAAGTAAGCACATAACAGCTGCGTCTACACGTGCACGCTACTTCGAAGTAGCGGCACCAACTTCGAAATAGCGCCCGTCGCGTCTACACGCGTCGGGCGCTATTTCGAAGTTAACTTCGACGTTAGGCGGCGAGACGTCGAAGTCGCTAACCTCATGAGGAGATAGGAATAGCGCCCTACTTCGACGTTCGACGTCGAAGTAGGGACCGTGTAGACGATCCGTGTCCCGCAACATCAAAATTGCTGGGTGCTCCATGGCGGCCATCAGCTGGGGGGTTGAGAGACGCTCTCTCTCCAGCCCCTGCGGGGCTCTATGGTCACCGTGGGCAGCAGCCCTTAGCCCAGGGCTTCTGGCTGCTTCTGCGGCAGCTGGGGATCTATGCTGCAGGCACAGGGTCTGCAACCAGTTGTCAGCTCTGTGTATCTTGTGTTGTTTAGTGCAACTGTGTCTGGGAGGGGCCCTTTAAGGGAGCGGCTGGCTGTTGAGTCCGCCCTGTGACCCTGTCTGCAGCTGTGCCTGGCATCCCTATTTCGATGTGTGCTACTTTGACGTGTAGACGTTCCCTCGCTGCGCCTATTTCGATGTTGGGCTGAGCAACGTCGAAGTTGAACATCGACGTTGCTGGCCCTGGAGGACGTGTAGACGTTATTCATCGAAATAGCCTATTTCGATGTTGGCTGCACGTGTAGACGTAGCCAACAGCAAACAAACTGACAGATAAGATGCTCACTTCATGGGTCATCATGTTGCTTCTCCTTCACCTGGGTAACTGTGCCCTCATTGCTACTGTTAACTACCTGCTTCAGAGGTTAAGTAGCTAGTGATTTTTTATCCCCATCCTCCAGATGAGGAGCCTAAGAAAGAGAGGAAAAGTCACTCACCCAGAGTCTCACAATGAATCAGTGGTAGGTTCAGAATTAGAACTCAGGCCTCCCTGTGCTTGTTCCTGCAGACTGTACTGCCCTTGATTAAGAGTGTTGCCTCTTATATTTTAGTGACTACAACAATTTAGAGGGATGTGATCATTTACGAATATCTGAAAGCTGTCAGTCATCAGGGAGGGAAAGGCATTGTTAAGAATGGTATAATGGGGTGTGGGATGAAATTTAGCAAAGAAACAAGCTGAATAGCAGAATAATGTTCCTGAAATGTGAGGCCTTTTGACTGTGATGAATTAATCTCCCAGAGACTATAGTAGTATTTCTGTTCAGTCCTTTAAAACTGAACTAGACAAAGAAGGTACTTGTAAGATAATCATACATTGGCAGGGTGGTGGGGTATGCAGTCTACTGGGTCTCTTCTCTATCCACCCATACTAGCAAAATTGCAAGGATCATATGTACAAAATGCCAGGAAAATGCACAGAGTATGCAAAACAATTATTTAAATAAGCAATGTTTTTGTGTGCCACTTGCAGTAACATTGTATAAGTAATCCTTAAAGCATCCATGTGTGAGTCTTAAAATATTGCCAGTATGCATGACTAAGAAGATTCTAAGACAAATGCCTGGTCACTAAAATGTATAGATGTGGCTGCCGAAAGAACAAACTGCTCTTTTATGATATAAGAGGACCGCCTGTTTGTGGAATACAGACTGGTTTAATGTTATACAGCACTTTAAAAATACAGAGCTCTGGATAAATATTAAGTAGTAGCAGATTTACCTGGCATTGCCCGGGTCTTTACCTCAATTAAGGATTTGTTCTTTGTCTGTTTTTGGTTTTTGAAAATAAAAGGAAAATATACATGCTTTATTTAAATGACTGTATTTTTCAAAAATAATGCGTTATTTTTATGAAGTTAATTATCATTTTGGATTTCTTAACAGTTGTTAAATTTTTTCTGTTGACTTTTTTTTAGTAAATTTTTTTAAATGGGAATTCCGTCAAGTAGTATTTTTCCTTCCTCCCTATAAACTCTTATTGTTTGCTGTTTCAACAAAACCAGACTATAGTCAATTTGCTTTTCAACAACATTTTCTTCTAGTTTTCAAAACTGAAGCATTGATTTAGCTGTGCCAAAACAGAGCTCTGCTCCATATGTCTCTATTTTATCTCTTTTCTGTGAAGTTTATTGAAAAGTAGTCCTGTTCCAGGCTCACCCTAGTCTTCTGGCTCATCTTGGTTCAGTCCGGGGTCAGAGTAACTTAAATTTCTTACTAATACTGTCATATCCCAACCCCCTATGCCCCAGGGCAGGAGGTTGAGGGAGGGGTTGTGATACAATAGCACCTGTAACAAACTTAATTGTGGGGGGCGGGCCTCAAGGCATGGGGTTGAGGGTGTGGGGGAGCTCAAGGCAGGGGGTTTGGAATGTGGGGAGTGCAGGAGTCAGGTTTGAGGATTGAGAGGGGACTCAGGAAGGAGTAGGGATGTGGAGTAGTTAAGGAGTCATGGAAGCATGTTGGGGTGGGTGTATGTAGGGGGTATGTGGAGAGGATAGGAAGAGGGGCAGAAGCTGTTTGCTGTTTCCCTTCCTGTTCCTGCCAGGGACTGAGAGCAAAATGCACAGCTCATCTGCCACCTACCCTCCCCAACCGGAGAGAGGAATGCAGCCAAATGGGCACTTTCCCCTTTCTCCCTGACGGTGAAGAAGGGGAACAACCAGCCTAGTCCCTGTATAAGTCTGAAGGAGAAGCTTCAGTTGTTTCCCACACTCCCTAAAGGGTTCCTGGGAGGCTTGTGGGGTATGTGTGTGCACCCCAAGTCAGCCCCTTCAACCTGCCTGCTGCTTAGCAATGCCTGCTCCCAGCTGGCCATCTCCTTACCAGAGCGGTGCACAGGGGCCCACCAACTTACTAGGTTGTAAGCTGTATACCTAATTAGGTGGTCCTAGTTCTTACAGTTTAGGAGGAGTTCTTGATCAGACAGACAAACTCTCTAAATTAAACAGATTAGTAGTACTGCCTAAGATTATCAAGAATAAGACATTGGCAACACTATGTGGACAATATTAATCTATAAATATTGCTTTCTCATTTACTTACTTAAAATAACCACATAATAGAACAGCACTAAATCCATATCAACTTCATGTGAATTTGGGAGCTGAATATCCAACTGTGAAAACACTTCAGCTTCTTCATGGTATTTATAGAACTTGTCCAATTATTTATCAAGGACAAATTTTCTCATTAATTTAGCCCTTTTGTCTGTTGGTGAATCATTTTCAGTTCTGTCCTGATTTCTGCAAATGTGTTCATAAGTACTCACTGAATAGCCTAAGGTAACAATCTGAACATAAGGTCAGTTGGAAGTTCTTTCTTCAGCTTATGAAAGTTGTGCTATATTTCATTTCCATCCTCTGAAGTGCTAAAAATCCAGCCCAGCTGCACATCTGTATGTCCAATTAATGCACTCTCTTCCAAATCATTCATGAAACTACTGGATACAGAATAACCCCACAAGACACCTTCATCCCATTTAACAATGGATGGGTAATAATTATTCTCTTTGATTACTTAAAAGTCATGTGCCCATTCCCATCACTACAGATTAGGATAGCAAACAATTGAGATTATGAGCTGAGTCTGAAGAAGCAAGAAGGACAGATCTTAGAAGGAGAAATCACACACACAGAGGTATATTCAGGAAACTGTAGGGTAGAAAATCTCAGGAAAAATATTGAATTTTAAAATGACGTTTTTAAAATACTACTTTCCCTTTATTCCCTTAATATAAAAGATAATACTCTTGGTCCACTCCTAATGAAAACAGGAAGCAGCATGAGACCCATCAGACATAGTGCAAGCCAGGTGAAGTGCATCTATTACTCATATAGGATTTCTGCCAATGCATCTCTTGTCATTTAATTACAAGCAAAAGAGCTTTTTAGCCTCTGCTGCAGGCAGCCTCTTTGTGACCTGAAAGGCTCTGGATCTCACATGATTTTCAGAGTGCCAGAGGAATGCCTCCCCCTGCACCCTTAGACTGCCTCCTCACTTCGCTACCTCTTGGAGAAAACCAGCCAATCACACCAGGAAATGGCTAGTCATCTGTCATTCCCCTGAACAGCCAAGAGAGTTTTTTTGCTCAAGGAAGAGGGATTCTAGTCAGCATTAATCCTACTCACTGTGATTGTCCTTGTCTAGGGAAAACTGAAGGAGGCTGTCTTGTGGATGGGGAAGGGCAGTGGTGGGGGGGGGGCGGGGGAGAAAGTACAACTATTCTCCTACTAAAACTTTCATTGTAGTGTTCTGCCCAAGGATGGGAGGATCCACAGGATGATTGGAGGTTAGTTTGCAAAACCCATGGGTGAGCTGAGAATGTATGTGTCTTGAGGAATCTGCTGGAGATACAGGACAATCTGAGGTGAGGTCTTGGGCCTCCTATCTCATTTGATGCCTTCTGCTTCAACAGAGCCCCACTGTCGGGGCTTCTGTGACCACTGCTGCCCCAAAAGGGCAAACTCATTTTTGCTTATAGCCAAAGACAGGTTTTTAATTAATTCATTAATCACCTAATTCCCCCAAACAATACCATTTGAAATCCTCATTAATCATAAAAAGTTCTTTTTATTAAAAATACTAATTATGGCACTGAGCTTTAAATTAATTTAAAACAAACATAAGTCTTAGCTAGTTTGAGCAGCCTTTGCTTCCAATGACAATAACCAAAGAAATGCACAATAATAATAATAATAAAGTTCCTTTTACTCACTCACTCATGTTTAAAATTAGTGTTCACCTTGAATGGAGCAATGGGATGGAAAATGCACTTCATGATGGAACAAGCCAGAATACTGAAGTCCGAAATGTAGTTTTATGTGGTTTAGATACTTGGGGAAATTCTCATCATCTACATTAAACCCAAGAGAAGATGAACTTTTTGATGTGAATTCCAAGAACTCCTAACCCAACTGGTATATACAACAAAGTAGTAATTAGAATTTGTACTTTACATAACTTTAAACTCTTAAAATAATCAGATAAAAATGTTCCTCTCAAATTAAAATGCCAGTGAATAGCCTGCTTAAGTATTTAATACATTTTTAGCTGCATTGAAAAGAAACAATTGATTTGATCCGAGTATATTTTTAATACTTACAGAGGAAAGCTGTCATTAGACAAAGAAATACTTTAATTCTGTGGTCTGATCCCATATTGTTTGGGGATCTGAAAATATCATTCTAATATTTTCCCTGAAATTGATTCCTTCATACCATACTAAAAGGCAAGGAAATAGTGAAGGTCATTGGGCAATGACTATTTTTTGTGAATGTACAAAACAAGCTGATGATGGCTTATTGGCTCAGAAGATTCCTCATCATAGGAAGGAACATCTTTAAGAAATTAGAAACATCCCAATGGCATTTGTATTTGAATGCATTTTGTTGAGAAGCACTTTGAAACAGCATTGAATTCTTTTTAGCTGTGCTGCAGTCTATTCTGAGAATCCACTGATCCCTGATAACCAAAGCAGCACCTGGGTAATTCAAAGAAAAACGTGATTCTTAACTAACAGAGGAAGTCTCTCTCCCCGCTTTCTATTCGAGCCTTTTGTCAGAGTTAAAACAGGCTTTTACGAATAATAATCATATATTTAATCCAAAATTGTCAGATGCCACGCACATTATGCATGTGTTGACAAATATGTAAACTCTTTTGCTAGCAAAATGACTTTAAACCATTCCAGACACTTCTCTTTGGCTATATCTACACTATAGGTTTTGTCGACAAAACCCGCGGAACGTCCAGATTCCCAAGGTGTTCTGTTGACAGGAAGTGAACATAATCCAACAGTTTTGTTGACAGTCTTATCCCACTCTCCAGGCAGCATAACACCTCTGTTGACAGATATCTGTTGACAGAAAGATGGTCTAGATATTCCACAGGGGCCTTCCTTCAACAGAAAAGGTCTCCAGGGTGCTGCACAGGTGCCCTGGGGGACACCCTGTCCACACCAATCAGTGCTCTATGGTTCCTGCCACCAGCCCTTCCTAAAGCTGCAGGAAGCCTGGGAAACTCTGTGGCAGGAAGCTGAGAGCATGGAAGCAACAGAGGTACCATCTGCGGTTCCCTATGCCCTCACAGCCACTCCTTTCCTCCAAGCCTTCCCAGATGGCAGGCAGTCAACCACTGCGAGACTCCCCTGGGGCCTCACAGGAACACCTGCGGGGGGTCCCAGAAACCACTCCAGGGCACCAAATGGTGGGCCCCTGCCTGAACAGGCCTGAGGTGCAGGACCTCTTGGACCTGTGGGATGAGAAGACCCTCCTTGACCCCAAGACCAAGCACTGCAATGCCCTTGCCTATGCTTGGATGGCCACCACTGTTGCAAAATGGGGTCACTCTGCCCACAGCATGGAGCAGGTCTGGGCAAATGTTAAAGAACTTTGCCGGGGCTACGCCCAGGCCCAGGATGAAGCCCAATGCTCCAGGTCAGGACCCAACACCTGTGCCTACTACAAGGAGCTGGATGACATCCTGAGGTGGGGGATACATGTGTCCCATTGACGCAGCACTGGAGATCTGCCCCCTCCCACCTCCCCCACAGCCAGAACCCTTGGACGAAGATCAGCAGTCCAAGCCTCAACCCCAGCCAGAGATGGAGGTGGACACAGCCTCAGAGGCAAGCAGCAAAACACTAGTCATCATGCTGAAGTTGGTCCCTGCCAGCCAGGCCACCTCCTGAGTGTCCTCAGTAAGCAGCTCACAGGAGGTGGGAAGTTGGCACAGATGGGGCATGCTGTGAACATTGCCCAGCTGGTTCAGATGGGTCCTCATGTTGTGGAACCACATGTAAAGTAGCATGTGCCACCTGGACTGAGCAGGCAGCCCCAGGGCAGGTGAGCAGTCACGGGCAGCCAAGGGCACACTCCACATGCATCTGAGTCCAGTTGAGGTGGGCATTAAAGAGTTCCTGGCTTGGATCCAGTTGGCCAGTGTAAGGCCTCATGAGCCACAGAATGAGGAGGTAGGCCACATCCCCCATGATGCAGAGTGGCTTGTGCATGTCCCTCACTGCCAGATCACAGCAGGGGATGAGTGTGCCCACCTCAATTTTCCAGCACAGGCTGGAGTTTCAGAACACCTGCACATTGTGTGCCCAGACTGACCATCCAATGTAAACATGTTTCAAGTGTTCACAGTGGTCAGCCAGGGCCTCCAGTAACCATTTTTGTTGATATACTTGGCCGCACTGTGGTCCAAGGCACAGATTGGGATGTGGATCCCATAGATAGCCCTGAGGCATTTCATGAACCCCAGGGCAGCGAATCCAGCCACTATTGTATCCACATCTGCCATCTGAATGATCCTCTGCAGCTGGATGGTGTTGATGGCTGTCATGATCTGCAAAGAGAGGGGACCAAACACACCCATCAGGGACGGAGGGAGGGAGTCCCTGGGTCCTGGGGGGGTACTCCACGCCATCCTGTCCCCTTTCCCCCTGAGCTCTCCAGGATCCCCTGTGTGGTCGCCCCCGCTGCCAGCAGCAGGTCTGTGCAAGGGTGGAACAGCATGGTCCCCTAGGGATGGGGCTTCCCCCACAACCCCACCCCTTGCATCCCTGACCCAACTTCCCCCACCCCCATGCAGGGATTGCAGCCTGAGAGTACCTGACTTCCATGAGAAGGGCTCCAGTGGTGGACTTCCCCAAAACAAACTGGTTTCCCACAGAGCAGTAGCTGTCAGGGGGTGGCGAGCTTCCAGAGGGCAACTGTGACCGTTTCTCCATGGGCTTAATGAAACAGTGCAGACTGCTGTGGATCAGACGATGACCCCATACAAAGCACAGATACCCATACATAATACATATGGAGATATAGCAAGTGTATCTTTGTGAAGAGATCTTTTCTCTATCTTAGATTTTCTAATCTATCTGGGCATCAAATATGAAAATCAAGGATAAAATTTGGAGCAGATCCTGCTTCATTAAGGTCAGTGGGGATGGCAGGCTGCAGCCAGGTGTTCTGCCTGCAGGGGACAGAGGTGAGCCAGGCACAGAGTTCCAGGAAGGTGCCCTTCCTCACGCAAAAGTTCTGGAGTCACTGCTGGTTGTCCCAGTGCCCCATGACCAGCCAGTCCCACCAGTAGGAACTGGTGTGGTGCCTCCAGATCCACCTGTGCACCCGGGGGGTGGGGCCCTGCGACAGCAATGTTGAGTTCTTCAAATCTGGTGTCTGGCTTACGCCCTGACAGAAAGAGGAGGATGACCACCAGGAGGTGCAGCAGGTGCTGAAGCACCTCTGGGTGGGGCCAGTGCAAGCCCGGGGGCTGCTCTGGCACCATAGCTAGCTGGAGAGTTCTGTGTCTCTCAGCAGGCATCAAAGCCCTTCTCGAGCATCTGTGCTGTCCCTTGTGGAGGTAAGGCACACTTCAGCACGGGCAGGGAATGGGCGTCTGTGGGGGCCCTTTGAAAGTGTCTCTTGCCGGGGCTCCCGGAGGGCTTGTTGGCTGTGCAGCCCTGTCTGACGGTGTTCTGGGTGGTCATTCTGTTGTGAGAGCAGCTGGGCAGTCCATTCGCTCTCTGTCGACAGAGCAGATCAAAAGAGTGATCTACTTTGCTGTCTGGCCACAATCCGTTGACAGAAGTTTTTGTCGGAAGATGTCTGTCAACAGACTGCCCTAATCTAGACATAGCCTTTGAGATTCCCCTGATGGTAGCAGATGGTTCTAGTCATTCTTTGCAATTGGATATCATATCATAATGAACCATCCTGTAATGGGCCTGGAACTGGGGCAAGCAGTCACCCAAAAGAGCTGTGAATTTGATTCCTCTTACTGAAATACAATAAAAGGCATTTTTAAAGGAATAGCAGAGCTGACTGTCATTCAAAATATTTCCAGTTGCATGCTGTGCAACAGTAGCATAAAGACTTACAAAATGCAGAAGTGGGTCCGTCCCACAAAAGCTCGTCACTGAATAAATCATTTTGTTAGTCTTTAAAGTGCGACATTTCTGCTGCTGTGTTTTATTGGAATATAGACTAGCAGAGTGACCTCTCTACTAGTATAAAGAGTCATTTGGGAGCAGCAGGACTGTTGAAGGACAGATGCACATGGGTGGGAATATGAAAGGAATCACTGCTGCTTCCCACAGACATAGATGACTGCTGCCCACTCTGTGACCTTTGCTGATTATTTTTTCATGTTACACACTTTTCAGCACACCCGTTTGTTTATTCAGGCAGCCATGCATTTTGGGAGAGAGCAGGTTTTCATGGGAACCAAACATGAGAACACAATGGCACTTGTGTCAGAAAACGGTCGCTAATGTCTCTGTTAAGGTAAGTCTGGTGAAAACGGGTGTGTTTTTATTCGTTCATCAGGGTGGGAGAAGGGAGGAATGAAGGGTGCAAGTCAATAGGGTAGCTGTTACAAGACATCAGTTTCTCATCTTGTCTATGTGAATCTAGTTTCCAATCCTTGATCCTAAATTATTTCATCCAGTCAGCAGACAGCTGGTTTGGCAGAGCTCTGGGCTGCTCAGCAGGCAGCTCTGAGGAGTACAGGGCATGGGGTGGGAGGACAAAAACCTTAAAGGCAGCACAGCGCTGGCTGCAATTGAAGCTGCCTCTGGGTTAGCAGTGGCAGCTAGAGGTCCTGTGAAAAAAGGCTGGGCGGCCTCTGTTGGCGACCCTCCAACAAGAATTGTTCACAGGCCTTTTCTCAGACTTGCCTGTTTCCAAGGGGTCTAACTGGGAACAGAAAATGAATTGTTTGGTTTTTAATTTGACCTCAAAGAGGTCCTTTTATGGGGCAGGCCTATGCTTGTCATTTTTATTTGATCCCACTTGAGAAGCTGACCTCTGCGGCCCACAGCTCTTGCCCTCAACGAGGCAACAGGTGACATTCCCAGCAAGTGTGAGCCTTTTGCGTTGTCTCCCGCCCCTCGTGCTTCGAGTGAGCATCAGCCAACCTAAAGACAAATGGGCATTCAGCCTCCTGCACCAGCTTGAATGCTACCACCATTGCCTTTTTATTGCTCTGGTTACAGTGGTGCATTACAAGGGAATGCGTGCCTCTAAAGCAAAGCCTTAGCTAGTATGCCACCTCCTTGCAGAAGTATCCCCACTGTAGCCATTTAGGATTATGATGAGTAGGATTTGGTTGGTTGTTTTGTGTTTACCCTCCTGTGATTTACTGACTGATTTGTATTTACTTACACTCAGGGCATTGAAGAGTGTGAGATTGCCCTTTTGAGAGTGCAAATACAGCAGTTTGCATTATTTCGCTCAGCACTGGAGAGCAGATAGACCTCGTTCCTTTCAACTAGACTTAGAGTACGTCTGCACCCCAGCCTTCTTCCAAAATAAGCTATTCCGGAATAGCTCTTTTGAAATAATGCTGCCATGCACAAAAATGCCTTTTAAAATAGCACTTCACTATTTTGAAATATGTTGCCTGCACACACAGTGCCTATTTAGAAATAGCACTTATTTCAAAAATGCTATTTCAAGATAGGCACTATTCCCTGTGGCTACGTCTATACTAGGCCCTTCCTTTTGGAAGGGGCATGGCAATGAGTGAGTTAGGAAGATGATAATGAGGTACTGCCATGAATATGCAGCGCTTCATTAGCATAATAACGGCTGCTCATTATTTGAAAGCGCTGTCTTTCGAATTGCACGCTACCCGTGTAGATAGAGGGCTTTCAAAAGGATGCCCAGACTTCGAAAGCCCCTTCTTCCTATTTAGTTATAGGAAGAAGGGGCTTTTGAAGTCTGGGACCCAACTAACTAAACTAACTATATAGTATATATATACTATACATAGTGTGTGTGTGTGTATATATATATATATATACATATATATTATAAATACATAAATACATATACATAAATATATATATTTAGTTATATATATATATAACTAAATAGGAAGAAGGGGCTTTTGAAATCTGGGTGTCCTTTCAAAAGGCCCTGTCTACACAGGCGGCGCATGATTCGAAAGCAGCACTATTGAATCATGAGCGGCCACCATTATGCCAATAAGACCCTGCGTATTCATAGCAGCTCGTAATCAGCATCTTCCCAACTCGCTCATTACCGTGCCCCTTCTGAAAGGAAGGGGCTAAAGCTATTCCTTTTAGAATGAGGGTTACTATTTTTGAAATAACTCCACTGATATTTCAAAATTATTATTTGAGAAGAGTAGTAGATTTTTTCCTTCCATACCAGAAAGTCAAGACCCAAGATCTCTGATTCACTGTGTCACAATAAGACCACACAGCAGCAGTCAAGCAAGTGGTTGACAGCGAGAGGGGGTTTGTTTTAAATAGCATGGTGTCTGCGTTTTGTGGTCAGGTTTAGGAGACTATATATCTTAGCTTTTGTGCACCTCAAGAAAGCAGCAGGAATTAACTCAAGAAAAATAAATGTGGACTTTTAATGTCATGTTTATTTATGGGCTGGCTTTTATGCATGCATCTTAAGGCACTTCACATAAAACATAATTAAAATATGCATCATGCTGAATATGATTCAGAAAGTAAAAATGTCTTTAAATACAACTTAACTGCCAACAATTCAACATGCCTCATTCCTCTCGGGAAGGAGTAACAGAGAGACATGCAGCTACGTAACTATCAAAGTCACAAGGTTTGGATATTTTTAGGAGAAGTGCAACCTAGGGAAATAAATGACCTGTAAGAGAAGTTCAGTACAAATAATGTCCTTCACATGTCCTACCCTTAAGTTACGTAGTATATGTGGAAGTTTTGTCTAGTGGTTAAAGCAGAGAGCCAGAAATTATAGGTTCTATTCCTGGCTGTGCCCTTGCATAAGTTACTTATCCTTTCTAAGAATCAATTTACGTATCTTTAAAATGGGTAGTGTTGCAGTTCCCATGCAGGGATGTTTTGAGGGTTAATTAACATATGCAAAATACTATGAGATTTGGAGGGTTTTGAAAATGCTCCTTATAAAATATTGAGTTTAAATTCAAAGTTTTCCAGAGAAGGGTGATAGTGTGGCTGAGCATCCAAAAGGATCTTTGGGGAAAGGACTTCATTGTAAGTTGAACAAATCCATTGATCGTGATTCTATCCCACTATTCCATGCCAAGAGCTGGCATTTGCCATTACCATTGTACTATGAGGAAATCAGACTGACTGAGGCTGCCACTCACATGGCATAGGTGTAGTGTCTAAAAATATATAATCACTGCTGCCGCTGCTGTCAGTTGTCACTCATGGAGAGTCTCAAGTGTTAGGGTCAAGCACTGGTGGGCATGGAGACTGAGCTGCCCCTGTTCTGAGCTACCCCTTTTTTGTATCTTTCCCATTCCAGATCTTCTTGTTTGTTACGAGAGGAGAGACATTTCTGTCTGATGACAGAGGCACGTTTACTATCATTCTGTGTGCAGGTTTAAAAATGAAGTGGGGAGAGTGGTGCTGCCTGATATATGTCACCTGTAGACATTTCCTAAGCAATGCCATATAGCTCTCCTGTGACCTTGTGGAAGTCCTTTTGCTGGAGTTATTTCCACTAGACATACCAAGAAAAAGCTATTTCATGTGTCATTTCAACTGTGATTCTTTTTTAAAAGCCCCTGACAGTACGCATTCAGCCTGATGCTGTCTATGGTTTTCCCACATTCTTCACAATAATAATGCGGGGAAGTGTCAACCTTTTCCCCTTGTAACTCTGGATGTTTTTTCAGTAGCCGAGGTCACTGTTAAAAAAAGCAAATGATGTTAGCTTGACTAGCATAGGATGAATATTAAAGAGCTGCTACTGCATTGTGGAAAACTGGAAAACATTCTGTATGAGGAACAAACTTGTAAGTCTTTATTTTGTGGGTTTCTTTTTTAACTTTTTATTATATGTTATATGAACATATGCAGAACAATGGGATCTATTTAAACTCGCGCATTGGTCCTGCTCTTTATTGCCCTGCCCATTCTCTAATTGTGATGTCATAATTGTCCTCACAGCAAACACTAGCAGTGTCCCAGTTGCAACCCAGGGATAAACAAGCAGCAGTTTTATGGAAACAGAGAGAAAGAAAATACCATTCTGATATGGCTCTTTTCCCCCTTGAAGCCAATTGCAAAACTATCATAGGAGTTTCAACGAGTTCGGGATCAGGCCCTTAATACTGATCTACTTTTAACAGAAGACTGTTAACATCTATCAAGCATTAAAAAAAATCAAACCATAACCATAAAAACACTCTGAGGTTTTGCCTCTATTAAGTAGAGTTGGAGATTCTTGAATATTAGACTTCCTTATCTGTTGACAATAAATGTTAGACGTTTTACCTGTATTGATAAAACTATATTGTAACTGGCTGGTGCAATATACTTCTTTCCTACAAAGTAAATTGCAGGTGCATATGCAAGGGTAATTTACTTTCAATATACTTCACTTCAAGTATATTGAAAAGATACAAGTCAAATTCTGATCTCACTTAACGTTTTTTTCTCCTACCTTTTTCATTGTATTTGTTTTTATAAGTCATGGCAGTATTGTTCAGATTCTTGGATAGGCGCCCCTTTTTATTTCATAAATCTAAACAAATAAGTGTATTTGATTCCCTGTAACCCCATTAACTTTCAAGGTAGGACTCTGGATTTCAACCAATATAACTGAGATTGGACTATAACCCCATGCAAAGTATATATACCCATATATAATGCATATGGAGATACAGCAAGTGTATTTTTGTGAAGATATCTTTTCTCTATCTTAGATTTTCTAATCTAGCTGGGCATCGAACATGAAAATCAAGGATAAAATTAGGGGCAGATGTTGCTCTGTTAAGGTCAATGGGAATTTTAACACTGATTTGAAAGACAGCGCAGGATTGAACTCTGTCTTTATCTAAAATGTCTAGGGTGGACCTTGAGTAGCTCAATCAAACTTAGAAGGCAGGAATATGTGTCTACACTAGGAGAAATGTAATGGGGAAGTCAATGTTAGCAAATATGTGTTTGCTAATCTAGGCAAGCCCAATGGGGAGAGACTGGCAAATCTGAGGATATCCTCAGACCATGTTTGTGGATCAAATGTGGATACAGATTTTGTATCCAGGCAGTGCTCTACTAAGGGATGGAGATAATGATTCTAGAGGATGACTGGGAATGCATGTGTGGGTTCCAAGATGTCAAGTCCCTATGTATTTTATCTCTCTGGTGTTGTTTGCTTGTGGGCATCAGTGGTGGTGAGCCAGAGAGGAAAGTGAAATTTTGCTAGGGTTGGGAAGAGAAAGGGAAGACACAGGGTACAAAGAAGTGGGGGAGAAGTTGTGCAGTTTGTCAAGAAGTTTTTTTTGGTTTTTGCTGCTTGGGAGCCTACCAAGAAATTATTACCACTCCTGTCCAGGAGAATTTGGTGGAATGGACAAAGATACCACTGTGGTGGGGGAGTCTGATAACATGCTTGGTAGCCAGTGGTACCTTTTGCAGGTTATACCCCTGTTTTGTAAGACATGCATCACATGCATCACAGTTTAAAATGCCAAATGACAGTGTATGCTCGTCTCAATAAAAGGAACTTGGCACGAGTCGGATGTGAGTCACAGGGCCCATATTTCAAAATTAAATGTGTAAATGGACACCTGAATGTCTAAATACCCATGTGGTACCTAAATCTGATTTTTGGCATTTATGTGTTTGGTTCTGAAGTCTGAAAATAGCTTTCTGTTCCTTACTGATTGACCAAATATCTCAGCTCCACCCCAGAACATGGCTTTGTTTCTCCCCCACCGTGGGAGAGGTGTTTGTATGTGTGTGTCGGGGGGAGACCATGCGGAACCACAGAAGGAAATGAAGGATCTAATTACTGTCTGGCCATAATAGTGTGCTTTGACAGAACATATCAGTCAATGAATAGGTGGTGATAGAGGGGCCTTTTTCTTTGGAATTCACATGATTTCTGAAAATGGGCGTGTTTGACGGGAGCCGCGGTGGTCATCACAGTGTTTGGTGTAATCATTTTAAGTGGAGATTTCCCCCTTCCTCTGCTTTATCTCAAGGGAAGATACCTATGTGAGGTATAGCTATTGTCCTTAACTTCTCTCTGTCTCTCAAATATGCACACACAAAATATACTGGACTATCTGTGTGTGTGTTTATACACACACACACACATGCACACCACATATGTATACATTGCACCCCTGCCCCACCCCCAAGCTCTGTTTTTACATTGATGCATCGTATGAAAAGGGCTCTTGAGTTCCACAGGCAGGGAAGCTGTGTCAGAGGGGCTGTGGTTATCAGTTGGACTGGCTGGAGGTAGTCAGCAAGGAAACAGGAGACAGAACTCTGGTGGCAGCATCTGGCCGCTAATGAGCTTTCTGGTGGCAGCGCCGTTCTCATCAGCACTATTTGTTTTTACAGGCCACCCTTTGTTGGCTTTAAGCTTGTTTTCCTTACCCAGCAGCAAAAATATTCTCAGGCAGTAAGCCTTCCTTGCCCAAGCCGCCTCCTTTTCATCTGGGACTGCGCAGGACCTAAATTTAAACTTGATTGATAGCATTTAACCCAGGGAGGGTCAGGAAGCTATTTTTCTGTTCAATGTTCTCCCGTCTGCAGCTTTTGTTTACAATAGTTTCCTTAAGACGCTGCAGTCAGTCTTCCTTCACAATGAAAGCTCTCCTGCTTTCCTTGCCACCCTGGGCAGGGTTTGGTTTTGTTTTTCAAATGTAAAACCTCATGTTGCCCATGTTTGGTCATAGATGGAAAAGGGCAACAACTCTGAATCTTTAAACCAGATGATACCGTAATACACTCTCCTTTCCTTATAATGTATAACAGGCTTTTAAACCTACTTTACTGAATCACTCAGACATTGAAATCAGGAAGGATTCTTGGCTGTGCTTTTTCCTGCTCTGGCTGTCCCTGAGAAACATCTCACTTAGGAAACCACACGTTCTACACAACCCTGTGAATTCTGAAGAAGGCAACATCACTGGCTGACTCCGTACAGGGTGAACCTCTCTAATCCAGACCTCTCTTGTCTAGTAACATCCACAATCTGGCATGATTTTAGTTAGATGAATGACCACTTATCATGGGCGTGGCCAAGTTTCCCATCGTCCCGTAAAGTTTGTTTACAGCCCCGAGTCCTGGCTGTCAGTGTTCTGTGCTGTTATTTGGCTGTAATTTACCCCAAATGTCTTCTAAGAGCCCAGTAAACAGTGGAAGTGTTGATTATACTGCTAGGCAACAATGACCTCCTGTAGTCCAGCAAATTCTCTCATCCAGCACTGGTCAGGTCACCAGGGTGCTGGACTAGAAAGCTTCAACCTGTACTTCCTTCCCCATTGAATTTTGCCTGTGTAGTGCTAGATAGAAAGGGGAAAAGACAACACCATTCAAAAGACAAAAGGATCTATTTCATGTAGGGCACAGGGGACAGTTACAACACAGAAAAAAATCCAAGTGAATTAACAGCTGCAAGTGAAACTCTTTTGCCTTCATGATGACTGTGCGGTCTTGTATATATTATCTGAAGCTACTCTGGGGACAAGATTCTTACTGACTTCAGCTAACAACCTCCAAGTGTTCATTGACAGCCGTAGGTAGCACAGTGCTCTTTCATTGCCACGACCATCATGAAATAATTGTGGTGATTATGACTATAAGAGAATTCCAGGATGTTAATAAAATAGGGACGTTTGGTGGAAACATGATGGGACACGCTGAGTGATAGACAAGGGAGGAATTCAAGATCTCTACCATAGGCAGAAATTGGACAACTAGGCGGTTTGAATTGAAGAACCAGTGCCACAGTTACAAAACTGAGAACTGCAACCTACCTATCCAGCCTAGTGCTAGAATGAATAACTGCACTTTCACTGTCATTCAGCCAAGAGATTGCTTGGCAGGTGTGGAGGCTGCTTCCATCAAAGTCATCTTCAAAGCCATCTTCATTCACTAGAAAAGGAGGAAAGTGAAAGTGGGGAGGGTACAGAGAGAGAGAGAGAATAAACAAAGGGAGACTAGGGGGAAAAAAGAGGAAACACTAAATTAGATGTTGAAAAACACAGAGACCAGGTAGAAGGATGGAAGGTGGGAAAAGACAAGGCAGAGGTTTTCAGGTTAGGTTCTTCCTGCTTTTCATATTTTGTAGCACCAGCCAGAAGTGTGCATTCTCGCATTCAGAAGCCACATTTTAAATATATATATATATTTTTAAAATTTGACTACATGTATTTTCTCAGCTGCTCCAGAGTATGTGATTAAAAAGCAATAAGCTGGACCATAAGTTCCTCTGATTTATATGTTTTAATTTTAAAAGCTTTGCATTTGGGAGAGGGTGGTAATCATCACATTCATGGGAACTTAGTCCTCCTCCCAGATGCCACAGTCTCCCTAATATTTTTGTAGATTTTCTCAAAGTAGAATCCCAGTCCCAGTCCCAGACCCAGCCATTTGAAGATATATGTGTCATTAACTAAGATAATCAGTGCTATTCAGTGACTTAGTTTATTGGTATTAGAAATAATATTTTCAAGGTTAATGACATACCTATGTTATAAACACATTTACTAACTCAGACTACTGTCAAGTAGCTGGTGATCTCCATTTAGTTATACTATACAAATAAACATGATTTCATTGGCATTTCACTGAATGTTATTTAACGTGATGACCAGTGACCTATTGAACACCATCTCCAGGAGATTCAGGCACAGTGACAGTGTCTGCTTGGCCTCAACTGACTGTGACTTCCAAAGGATTGACAAGAACCTGAACAATGGCTGCCATGACTGACTATTACAAGAAATGGAGGCATATGCTAAGTACATCAGATGTGTCAACCTACTTCCACTGGCACCATGCTCAGACTGAAACTGAAGTCCAAGCTCCCCCATGCTCTGGGCCCATGGGGCTCATGTTTTGACCCCCACCACCTAAGTTATGCAGTAAATTTGTTGTCATAAAGTGATCAGAGTGCAATGAAGTTTGAGAATCCCTGCCTTAAGCTACTCAGACTTGCATTAAGACACTATGACTTCAGTTATAAAACCTTGACAAAAGACAAACCTTGGCTACGTCTACACGTGAAGCCTACATCGAAGTAGCCTATTTCGATGTGGCGACATCGAAATAGGCTATTTCGATGAATAACGTCTACACGTCCTCCAGGGCTGGCAACATCGATGTTCAACATCGAGGTTGTGCAGCACCACATCGAAATAGGCGCTGCGAGGGAATGTTTACACGCCAAAGTAGCACAAATCAAAATAAGGGTGCCAGGCACAGCTGCAGACAGGGTCACAGGGCGGACTCAACAGCAAGCCGCTCCCTTAAAGGGCCCCTCCCAGACACAGTTGCACTAAACAACACAAGATCCACAGAGCCGACAACTGGTTGCAGACCCTGTGCATGCAGCATGGATCCCCAGCTGCCACAGCAGCAGCCAGAAGCCCTGGGCTAAGGGCTGCTGCACACGGTGACCATAGAGCCCCGCAGGGGCTGGAGAGAGAGCGTCTCTCAACCCCTCAGCTGATGGTCGCCATGGTGGACCCCGCTATTTTGATGTTGCAGGACGCGCAACGACTACACGGTCCCTACTTCGACATTCAACTTCGAAGTAGGGCGCTATTCCTATCCCTTCATGGGGTTAGCGGCTTCGACGTCTCACCGCCTAACGTCGATGTTAACATCGAAATAGCGCCCAACACGTGTAGCCATGACAGGCGCTATTTCGAAGTTAGTGCCACTACTTCGAAGTAGCGTGCACGTGTAGACACGGCTCTTGTGTCATACTTTGCACTTTGTCATGTTAGAACATTATTACATCTTTACCCAGGCATATCTACAGTTGTGATTGTTATCAATGTGAAGTTAATGCCTTTTTAAGAAATGTAGTTTTAATCTCCTTGTTTTCTGTTTTGTTTTAATTCAAGTCTGAAACCATTTCTTTTCCTCTTTCTTTTCTTTTCCTTTTTCACTTTGTCCATCAAACCAAAAAAATCAAGTATTGGTACAGTTCTATTGCTGCATCCCCTACTCTTGCTTTCCTGTGAACCAGAAGATGTTCTTCACAGTCCAACCAGACTTTTCATCCCCTTGCCTTAAGTCACAGGAAGCCAGTTAATCCGCAGTGAGTTACATGTCAGAATTCAGGTGCAGCGCACCTTCATTTCTCCTCTATGATTCAGCAAGAGCTTCTGTATCCCCAAGCCACTGCTTCTCTTTTGTAGCTATGGTGAGCACACTTGTTTTAGTGCTTGACTTTTATAAATTTTCATTTTGGTGGAATTGTTCCCCATTCTTCATTGATGAGATCTGCAAGGGGATCTGGTTACACTCCAAGGTCTGGCTCTACAAGGAATGGGTTGGGACTAACTTTTAGTAACAATTACTTTTTAGCAGCCTTCTGATGCCCCATTTAAGTCAGTTGGCATTAAGACCCCCAGAACAATGTTATTTGAAATCTTAATACAGTAAAAGCTTTGTTATGTGGCATGGTGGAAGAATGACGGAGGAACGTTGCCAGTTAATCAAATCTTCCAGTTCTGTTTATCAATGGAATACCCATTTTCAAAGAATTAGAATACAATAAAATGAATAGAGTATAAAATAGTATTCAGGTGCTCACCAATCCAGTAGCAGTGCTGCACTGCAGAGTGGTTGGTTTCTTGAAGTACTTGGTTGTATACAGGTAAAGTAATCTGTACAGTAGGTTATCTTATAGCACTACATAGCACGTTGGGGAGCACATGGCATACAGCCAGATCACTAAAATTACACTTAACTCTAAAATGCTACTGAACACAATTTAATCTGTGATGATTCAGAAGGCACTTCAGGATCTTGTAGTGCTCAGGGTCATTATCATCCGTTATCACTCTAAGGCTGTGTCTACATTGCAAAAATAACTTTGAAGTTGCTTACTTCGAAGTAAGCAACTTAAAGTTGAGCGTCTACACACACCTTACCTCAAAGTTAAACTTCGAAGTAGGGCACTACTCCGTTCCCAGGAATGGAGTAAGGACTTCCAGGTTGGGCTCCCTACTTCAAAGTTAACTTCGAAGTAAGGGAAAATGTGTGTAGACTCTGCTGGCTACTTGGAAGTAGTGCCTCATTTTGAAGTTAACTTTGAAGTTAATTCCTAGTGTAGATGCACCCTAAATGTTGAAGGTGTAGGAGATTGAGCCAAATCTGCAAGGAAGCTATGACACAACCTAGAAGCTGCTGCTGCTGCTGCTGCTTCTTCTTAAATAATAAATCCCTGACATCAGTTTGCTGACTTGTCTTCTGCCTCTTTTGCATAGAAGTAGAATGCAGAACGTGCAACTGCATAACTTCCTGGGCAGTACACTAGTCCCAGTTATGAGACTGAAGATTCATATTGGTAAATATCAGAAGCGCCCTATAGTATGGCTTTCTGGTGATAAAGTGCTGGATAACACAACTTTTATTGTCTTTTTATTTATAGATTTGTGCTTAAGACAGATGTTTTCTAACCTGTCATTTTTAAGGACAATCTTCCTTGGTTTATAATGGAAACTCAGCTGAAATCTTGATTGTGATATACAGGAAATATACATGTCTGACCAAAAGACAGAATAGCTACTTATATTCTAGTAATAAGCACTTGAGGGATGATTGTCACATGGCTTGTCTGATATCCTGGTCTTTTTTAGTGAAGCTTCAGTTTCTTTGGCACTTATTAAACCAAACTCACTGAATATGGGGAAAAATAGCATTTATGTAGGGGTGATGTACAACTACCAGCAGACAAACGCAGGAAATACGACAGCACATGAGTATCATTTTCTTAGAGTGACATATGTTCAGCACAGAGCTTTCTGTCCTCATTTTAATTTCCTGATTTTAGTCTCCAATGCCTTTAAGTCAAGACTCTGAGGGTGGGTGGGGGGCTGCAAGTGCCTAGGCTACAGGAATGTTTCTTCCATTAAAAAGCAAATGTCTATGGCTAAAATGGAAGTCCATTATCCCTGCTTTATTCAGTCTCCTTCCCTCCTAACTAAAGGATTTCATTTAACAGATTGCCTCCCCTTCCCCTCCTGACCCCAGTACAATGTTATTTAGTCAGTCCTGACTGATGAACAGAGCATGTCCTGGACGTAAAGGCCTGATCTTGTTATCAGTGGAGTCAATGGCAAAATCTCCACCCAGTTCAATTTTGCAGGGTCAGGCAATAAATGACCCTCAGTCCCTTAACTCTCTTGAACTTCAAACACTCCCCTCACCCCAAGTGGTTATTTATTGTAAAAGATAGTTGATCCTTGTGGAGTTTGAGGTTTTGTAATTGCTGCCTACATAAATTAGATCTACACAGTAAGGGACTTAGGGACTGATACAGAAGCCATTGAAGTCAATGAAGTCATTGCTCTGATTTTAATGGGCTATGGCTTAGGTATGTTGTGCACTTCACAGTCCCTTCTGCTCTCCCTTGCCTGTTGTAGGAAGCTGTGCTTGGAGTCTCTGTCTCTGTCTCTCTCTCTCTCTTTCTCTCACACACACACACGCATTCAATTGTTTTGCATTTTTTAACATTCTGGCCTTGGCAGGGAAGCTTCATGAGTGATGAAGGTCTAGCAGTGCATTCTGCAGTGGGTAAACTCTGGATTAATCTCATTTGCCGGGAATACCACACTATAGCCATATGCCATCAACTGAGAGTGGTCTCCAGTTCTCAGGCACTTCATCCTGGCTTTTATGAGCTGCGTAGTGTCAGAGGAACATAGCTGTCTTGGTGTATTGTGGATGGAAAAGTGATCATTGATGTCCCTGTGTGCAGATCTGATGAGGTCTTTGAAGACAGGAGAAAGGCCTTGAACTGGCTACCGAAACATACTGCAGTATTGTGAGGATGTGTTCATGGAGGCCCATCCAGCTCAAGAGGTGTGTTACCAGATTCTATACAATCTGGAGCCTCTGCATTGCTGCCTCCTTCAGTTCAAGCAATATTGTGTTACAATATTCCAATCTAGATATTAAAAATATATGTCTCCCTGTAGCAGGGAACAGATAGTGACACGAGTGTGTGCCCCATATAACCTTTATGTATTGTATGTACATTGCACAGACACATTCACAGTCCCTTCTCATTAGAATTTTCCTCTTTCCCTTTCATCTCAGTCCCTTTGTAGTATGATGCAAACTCAATACAGTTCAAGTTGAAATTTAGAACTCATAAAGTTTTAGGCTGAAATCAGTTAAAATAATTCTGCCCGTTGGGTATAGGACATGATTTGGTAAAAATATAAAGGGGGACTGAAGTAACGTTTTAGGTGCTGAAATATTAAAAGCTGGATTGCATATTGGCAGGGATAGAGGGTAATTTTGTAAGTACAGTGCTGATCTCTGCATGGCAGTTAATAAAAATAGGGAGATGACCAACAGGAGAGCTGGACCTCTATTCTGAACACTTTATTATGTTAATAATATTATTTCTTTGGTATGCCCAAATCCAAATTGTTCACACAGAGAAAAGCATAATTGACTGTTTTCATTGAGGATTTCGCCAGAGTAAATAGTTTAGGCAGCACCAAAAGTTATTTTATGGGAATTCTACCAACTGATATCTAGGGCTTTGAATGAAGTTAAGCCACTCTGAAATCTGCAAAGGTAGCATAAAGTATTACCTTCTGGGGATATTAATCATGAATGTCAGGTATGGCTTGCTAGTTCTGTTTGGATATTTTCATACATCTTCATGTGTTGGGTGAGAGGCAGCATTATCCTTTTCAAAATGGCTTGCTTGCTTGTATAACCTCAGCAGTAGGTTGCATCTGGCATTGTTTTAAGCTTCACTCCTTTCTTTTCTCTTACAATTAATTTTATTATGAGGTTTTCATATCTTTTAACATATGGGCACCTGGGACTTTGAAACGCATGTGGAACAGAAGCCTGCACTGGGCACATGTAGTACATTATCTGTCTCTCCCAGTAGACAAGATGACAGCTGCGATCTGTGTTCAAAACTGGTGTCTGACACTGGAATGGTTAGTGGCAGAGTGCCATGCCACAGACTACAGTAAAACGCTTTGAGAGACACAATGAAAGAAAGCATGTTAATGTGTACAAGAGTCTTAAAAGTTAAGGAAGGAAAATGTTGCCTGTCTTACACAAAGTACTTATGGAAACATAGTTTGCACAAAGGGACTTTCAGAGTATTCTTAGTAGCCTCAAAGGGAAGATTTCCAAAGAGTAATTTTCAGAAAGAGAGGTTTTTGGTTTTTGGTTTTTGGTTTTTTTAAGTTACACGTAGAGGAACTTGATTGCTCTGGAAATTGGCAGTAAGCTTTTCATCTCTAGGCACTGTTCAAATCCCTTCCATGTCAATGGTGACCAAATGTCTACTGTAGTAGTCTTTTTCAGCAAAAGAGAGATGTCCGCCACAGAGACATGGAAATTATAAATATATTTATGTATATTTTCTATACGTTAACATCTTATAGCCTTTTGCAGATTGCAGAGATATATGTACTCTCACATAAATGTTTTCCTATGCGTTTATGTCACTGGGGCTGTGTCTACATATGCCCCTCCCTTTCAGAAGGGGCATGTTAATGAGGCACTTTGGAACAGGTTAATGAGGCTCTGACATGCATATTCAGCTCCTTATTAGCATAATGGCAGCCAGTCATGCTTCAAAAGTGCTACTTTCGAAATGTAGACTGGCTGTGTAGACATGACTAAATAATCCTTAGTCAGCTTAAACTCAAAAAGGATGCATACAAGAAATGGAAACATGGACAGTTGACTAAGAAGGAGTATAAACATGCGGCTGGAGAATGCCGGGCGGTAATCAGGAAAGCGAAAGCACAATTGGAACTGCAGCTGGCAAGGGATGTGAAGAGTAACAAGAAGGGGTTCTACAGGCATGTGAACAATAAACAGGTTATCAGAGAAGATGTGGGGCCATTACTGGATGAGGGAGGTAACTGATTGACAGATGATGCAGGAAAAGCTGGAGTACTCAATGCTTTTCTTGCCTCAGTCTTCACGGACAAAGTCAACTTCCACATGATGGTCCTAGATGATGCAGTATGGGAAGGTGGAGGGCAGCCATCTGTGGGGAAGGAACAAGTTCTGAGCTATCTAGAAAAACTAGATGTGCACAAGTCCGTGGGTCTGGATTTAATGCACCCGAGGGTACTGAGGGAATTGGCAGAGGTCATTGCTGAACCTTTGACAATTATCCTGGAAGACTCTTGGAGATCAGGGGAGATACCGGATGACTGGAAGAAGGCAAACGTAGTGCCCATCCTTAAAAAAGGAAAGAAGAACAATCCAGGGAACTATAGACCCGTCAGCCGTACCTCAGTCTCTGGGAAAATAATGGAGGGAATCCTCAAGGACTCCATTTTGGAGCACTTGGAAGAGGGGAAAGTGATCAAAAGTAGTCAACATGGATTCACCAGGGGCAAGTCCTGCCTGACCAATCTGATTAGCTTCTATGACGAGATAACAAGCTCTGTGGACATGGGGAAGTCAGTGGATGTGATATATTTTGACTTCATCAAGGCTTTTGAAATGGTCTCCCACAACATTCTTGTCCATAAGTTAAGGAAATATGGATTGGATCCTTGGACTATAAGATGAATAGAAAACTGGCTTGATGGACGGGCCCAACGGGTAGTGGTCAATGTCTCAATATCTGGATGGCAGTCTGTTTCAAGCAGAGTGCTGCAAGGCTCAGTTCTGGGGCCGGTGTTATTCACCATCTTTATTAATGACCTGGATGAGGGACTGGATTGCACCCTCAGCAAGTTTGCGGATGACACAAAACTAGGGGTAGAGGTAGATTCATTGGAGGGTAGAGAGAGAATCCAGAGGGACCTGGATAAATTGGAGGACTGGGCCAAAAGAAATCTGATGCGGTTCAATAAGAAGTGTAGAGTCCTGCACCTGGGGCGGAAGAATCCCAAGCATTGTTACATGCTGGGGACCAACTGGCTCAGCAGCAGTACGATGGAAAGGGACCTAGGGTTATGGTGGATGAAAGGCTGGATATGAGTAAACAGTGTGCCCTTGTAGCCAAGAAGGCTAACGGCATACTAGGGTGCCTTAGGAGGAGCATTTTGAGCAGATCTAGAGAAGTAGTTATTCCTCTTTATTCGGCACTGGTGAGGCCACATCTGTAATATTGTGTCCAGTTTTGGGCCCCCCCAGTATGAAAAGGATGTGGATTTGCTGGAGCAGGTTCAGTGAAGGGCACCAAAAATGATTAAGGGTCTGGAGCACAAGACCTATGAGGATAGGCTGAGGGATTTGGGCTTGTTTAGTTTACAGAAGAGCAGGCTTAGAGGTGATTTAATAGCAGCCTTCAGCTTCCTGAAGGGGAGCTCTAAAGAGGAGGGTGAGAAATTGTTCTCAGTGGTGTCAGATGGCAGAACAAGGAGTAATGGTCAGAAGTTGAAGAGGGAGAGGTGTAGGTTAGATATTAGGAAAAACTACTTCACCAGGCGGGTGGTGAAGCATTGGAATGCGTTGCCTGGAGAGGTGGTGGATTGTCCATCCCTTGAGGTTTTTAAGTGCCTGCTGGGCAAGGTCCTGGCTGGGATGACTTAGTGGGGGTTGATCCTGCTTGAAGCAGGGGGCTGGACTAGATGACCTTCTGAGGTCCCTTCCAGCCCTATGATTCTGTGATTCTGTGATTTTGGGTACTTCAAAATAAATCGCACACTTCAAATGTCTCTTATTCCCAAGAATCCTCCAAGTGTACACCTGCCAATTCTGTGGGAAAAGCTGCAGGACACAAACTGAGCTCCTCAAACACCTGAAACTCACCAGAGGAACCCCTTGGCAGACATCAGCCTTACACCAAGGGATAGCCAAAGAGTGCCCTGAAGATAAGGATAGTCCTTCTGACCCTGGCAAATTGGCCAGACTACCCTGCATTGAAGGGAGGTCCTACTGACTTTGACCATTAGGCATTATTTCCCTGAGACCCAGGGCAGTCCTACTGATTCTGGCTGCTGAACTCCACTTTTCCGAATCTAGGGGTAGAGCTGAAGAGATTAGCAATTGGCCCATACAGCTTTGCACTGAAGGGTGACTCTTTTGAACCTGACCATTAGGTAACACTGCCCTGAGGAAAAGGGCAGTTATTTGGTATTCAGTACCACCTTCTACCTCCTCCCGCCAGGAGGTGACAGAGTATGTCTTCCCCAGGACAGAAAAATTAATGGTTATAAGGTTATTGCAGATGCAACATTTGCCCTCAGAATATTAAAGTAATAAGCCTGGAGAAATGTTCTGTCTGCTTGTTAGTGTACTGCAATTTGGCATAACAAGCTCATTGTACTTTGGAAAACTGCTATTTTTCACTTCAGCTTTCCTTTTTGCTTGGATCACTTGGAATGAATGGAAGAAATTAAGGAAGAATTTACTGTGTATATTTTGGTGTGTATTCAGGCCAATTTACTTGTGCATTAGATCAAAACAGTAGCTGAATGTGTAAGTGTTTTGAGTTCTTAAACTTCATAAAAGTAAGGGGATGTTACATGCATTGTTTTTACTTATGTGTCTTGTCGCAGTGTAACAGCAAACGTATTTTAATTACCTCTGTGACAAAATAACTCATCGGACATCAAAAAAAGCCACATGGAATGCTAATGAAGGCCTTTGTTTGAAAGGTGCTAGTTCCAAAGCAAGTGGCCATTATATATAATGATCTGAGGTCAGAGATTCAAAGTACATTCCACGTTATCATGTCAATATGTCATTAAGGAAAAACTCATGTGGGAGAGGGACTATCAACTTGTTTTCTATGGCTGTGTCTACACTACAAAATAACTTCAAAGTTGAGTGTCTACACACAAAATGCACCCTCCCTTATTTCAAAGTAGGCTTTCCCCTACTTGGAAGTTAAACATCGACATGCAAATAGCCCCTACTTCAAAGTAAGGGGGTAGGAAATGATGCAGGCATGGGGTCGTATGGCTGACAAGCCCTTTCGGGTAAGTGTACCAGATGCAGAGTCAAGATCTCCAGAGACAAGCTGGGTGCCCTGAAAGACTTTTTGAAAACTAGCAGCTTTTTGAGTTACAAACTGTGATTCACCTGTACACATATTTTACCTGCTTTAACCTCTCAGTAATTCTCATACCTTTTTAGCTAACACACCTTTCGGTAGCATGTTATATATTTGGCTGCCAGGATTTTCTTTGGTGTAAAACCTGGAGGACCATTTGACCTGAGGCAGGTGACTAATCTGTTGAGACTGGGAGACAAGTGAAGATATAGTGGGATGTTTGGTTTGAGTGGGCATTACCACAAAGTTCAGTTTGTCTTGGTGACAAGATAGAATGGAGAACCTAAGGGGACAGTGAGTGATTCTATCATAGAATGAAATAGAGCCCAGCATGGATACGAATGTCTATTGGTGGGTGCGGATGTCTGTGGCTTGGCATCAGTATCTGCTGATAAGCAGGGTTCTACTCCCAGCAGACACTGCAGCCAACAGAAAGGAGCACAGTTTGTCACTCCCAGGAGTCAGCAACTAGTGCTAGCCACATGGCCATGCAGCTATACTGCCCCCAGCCCCACACCCAGTTGCAGCATCTCCTAGAGCCCCACTGGTGGCAGGGCTAGGAGCAGAACAGCTGCATTGCTGGGAGAAGCTGCTGGCAGAAGGCATTGGCTCCCACAAAGAATGGGACCACACTCCTCTCTGTTGGCCACAGCATCCCTGGGAATATAGCCCAGCCCCACACTCCCCAGATATATGCATCCCTGGGTAGATATTTGAATCTGCTAAGGGCTCTAGAAATACTGATCCAGGAGTTCACATTTGTTACTGGTGTGATGAAATCTAGTTATGGTTTGTGGCATCCACCCTTGTTTTCTGACAGTCTGCCCTGAGGCAGACACTCATAGTCTGAGCCACTCCAGACAGTACGACCTTGTGTTCATGAGAGTGAATCTGTCTGAAAATTAGGTTTGCTTGTACCTATAGAGCAAGCTTTGGATTTCATTAGAGCCTGGCACATGGAACATTTTGGGAGAAAATACTCCCAATAAAAAAGAGTTGTGATCCTGAATCCTAAAAATACAAAAGGAAATCAAATCTATGAATTAAAGGGTCTTGGTCACCCTATCCCTGAGTGATTGGCATCAAATTCCCCACCCCCTTATCCATATGCAGGATCATCTTTCTCTGCTAGTAGCCTCATTGGGGACACACTTGCCTCTCTTCTCCCTGCTTGCTCTAGACAGTTAGAAATTGATGTAACATCAAAAAATTGCAACATCTCCAAACAATGGCTCAGATCCGATGGTGAATGACAGTGTGGTGGGTGGAAGTCAGAAGGACTTGGAAGCTTGAAAGTCAGAAGGACTCAGGGTGACTGAGAAAGGAACATTTTCAATTAGTCTGCAGCTTACTTTAGTCTCCAAAGAGGCCTAAAACTGAAGGAAAAAATTATTGACTGCTCACATGATGCAACTACTAAAATCATATATCAAGCAAGTACTTGCGTCTAAATGCTTGGTTATATTGTACCAAACTACAAAGTTTATAGTAAGAATGAAGCAAAGCTGAAATTCACTGAAAGTTTGTTTTGTCAAAGAATCAAATCTTGCAGTTTTTTTTTTAATTTTCTTTTTTAAATAGATCTTACTCCTGCAAATTCTGATGGAAGTTAATGGAAACTTTGACTGAATAAAGATATTTACATCAACGACATCTTTATGATTTGGACCCATGGTGAAGAGGCTCTGGAAGAATTCCACAGAGATTTTAACAATCTGCACCCCACCATCAATCTCAGCCTTGATCATTCCACACGAGAGATCCATTTCCTGGACACCACAGCACAAATCACGGCTGCTTAGTGGTCTGCCCCACGAAAAGCTCTGTACTGGAAAACTGCTACATTTACCAACATGCCTCCAACTTCCAGTCAGCTCACACCACATGATCCATTGTTTATAATCAAGCCCTTAGGTACCATCACATGTACTCTGATCCTACTGACAAGACCGAAAACTACAAGATCTCTACTAGGCATTCATAAAACTTAATTACCCACTGGGAGAAGTCAAAAAAAACAAATTAACAGGGCCAGACAAATACCCAGAAACCATCTACTTCAAGATAAGCCCAGGAAGGTCAATAACAAAACACCACTTGTCATTACCAATAGCCCCCAGCTCAAACCCCTGCAGCGCATCATCGGAAACCTACAAACTGTACTAGAACATGATGCTAAACTCCAAGAGGCCCTAAGGAAGAGGACTGTTCTCTCCTATAGACAGCCACCTAACCTCAGGAAAATTCTCACTAGCAACCACAGGCCATACCACAGTAATACTAATCCTGGAAGTTTTCCTTGAATCAAACCCTTTTGCCAACTTTGTCCACATATTTATTCTGGAGACACCATCACTGGACCTCACCATGTTAATTACAAGATGAGGGGCTCATTCTCCTGTACCTCAACCAATGTTATATATGCCATCATGTGCCAGCAGTGTCCCTCTACTTTGTATGTTGGACAAACTTGGCAAACACTTTGCCAAAGCATGAATGGGCACAGAGCAGGCATTAGGAATCTTAATACACATAAACCTGTCAGTGAGCTTTGCAATGGAGTGGGCCATTCCATTAAAGACCTGAGAATATGTGTCCTACAACAGAGACTTTCCTGATCCACAAACCTGTTAGCCAGCGTTTTAATGGAGTGGGCCATTCTGTTAATGACGTAAGAGTTTGCGTGTTACTGAAGAGGAATTTTCACAACACTCTTGAAAGAGAGGCTGCTGAACTCTCTTTTATATTCAAGTTTGACACATTAACAGATGGTTTGAACCGGGATGCGAATTTTCTGTGTCATTATAGGGGCTCTTTTGCAAACTTGGCTTAATCTAATTCTTGACTCCCCCCACCGCCCCTCTACTCTCTGATTTGCTCACCTTGATAATATTTTTTCTGATTTGTCAACCTTGATTACTAATTTTGGTTCTCTGTGCCTTAAATATTGAGTCTGTTCTGGTATGACTATGGTCCGAGGAAGTGGGTCTGTCCCACAAAAGCTCACCTAATAAATTACTTTGTTAGTCTTTAAAGTGCTACTTTACTGCTTCTTTGTTTTGATAGTATATAGACTAGCACGGCTTTCTCTCTGTTACAAAGGGAGATGTGTGAACTAGAGCTGATGCTCAAATTTGACACATTAACACTCAGTTTCAATAGAGATAGCAATTATCTCATGCATTACAAGGATTGTTTCCCTTCCTTTGGTATTCGTAATGATCTCAGACAAGACTATTAGTATCTCTCCCCCTCACCCACCCCATTTCACTTACATGAATCTGACTTGTCAGCTTTATTTCTTTGGACCTCTGTGCTATATAACTGTCAGTCTGTACTGGAAATGCTATTGATCTGAAGAAGTGGTCTGCCCCACAAAAGCTCATCACCTAATAAATTATTTTGTTAATCTTTAAAGTGCTACATGACTGCTGGTTTCTTTTGTTAGAATACAAACTAACACGGCTATCTCTCTGTTACTGAATAAAGACCAAATTGAAAAAAGAAGTAACTAGTCTTAGACAATGAGACTTTCTGTTATAAACCTGAGATTTACTCCATCCCACTCTCTTTAAATACAAATTTCCCTGGCTGGTCTTTTGCTGAGACATTTCAGTAAACTTTGAAGCTAATCAGAGTTCCGTTTTCACCTGCAGTGCATTTAGGCTATTGTCTTTTTTTTCAGCCTATATGGGCTCACACTCCCGAGTTTCTTATTGAAACTAGATTTAAACAAACTTGTAATTTCAATGTCAAACTCAGTCAAACCATGTGAAACAGTGAATCTTGTCTAGTTACAGCAATGACCTGTGACTTCAGACCAAATTCCCTTGCAGTTTGGCCTAGGTTTGCTTGCAACAAACTCTGATTCAAACTCTGCTGCAGCTCTTGGTGGGGAGTTTCTATGGAGACCTTGGCAGAAATTAAAGTGTTCTTTACCAGTGGAATGTCAAAGGACAGTAGTGCTGGAAACACCATCTGACACCTTCAAGTTACTGCCCTCCAGGATGCAAAGAGATGGTGCCTGTAGCTGCCTTTTCAAACCATAATTTGTCCCAATGACAACACCTTACAACACATGACTATGGAACTTATAATAATAGGTAATAATATTGCCTCTCTAAGGAGAAGCAGCAAGTGTTTGTGGCCTTGCAGTGCCAGTGGAGGAGGTATCTGTGGTCAGAGTTTAGGCATGTGTGAAATGTTACTTGTTTTATTTGCACAGCAACAGAGATGGTCAAAGGTAAGCAAGGAAATCCCTTCTTCCTGTAACATCAGCTATTTCTAATCAGAGACCAGGCAGAAACCCTCCTGTCTCTTGCACAATTGTTTTTCTCCAGAGCCTTGCCTAACAAAACTAATATCGCATGTCTTTCCAGGAGTAAGCTTTTGCTTGCGCGCTAAGACACAGACATGAGAAAATTATATGTAATAGAGCCATCTGATGATACTTGCCTTAATAATAATTATTCATATAAATACTACAGTGGGGATCCAGCTAGACCTGCACTGCTACACAACAATTGCTAAATTTAATTTGCTTATAGCATGATTTCAGCAAAGCATTTTTGAAAAATTGGTTATCCTGCTACAGTGGCTGGACATAACCCACGCTGGGTGCCCAGAAGAGAGGGTATATAGAAATAATCGGTGCTGAAATAAATGCTACATTTCCATCAGTAACTGTTTCCCAAACTTTATAAGTTGTTAACTGCTCTCTTGATGTTTTCTTTTCACCAACCTCTTGCTGCATGAGGCCACAGTAGCGTTGCTGCTGTCCCAGAAATCTATGCATATTAAACGTACTAAGAGTTCTTGGTGGTTGTCACTGAAGACAATCGCGAGTACACAAGTGATAATTTTGGAAATGTTTCAATACTTAGCTTCCTTTTGAGTGGTCCCATTGAAATTCTGCGGATTTTATGGTTCCATTTCACCTTATGGATGGCTGAAGACTTGTCATCTCTTTAAAGGAGTTACTCTGAAGATAGGGGTTCTTTTTAAGCTTACTATGTATAAATTTCATGTTACAACATGGAGCCATCAGGACAGCCAGGAGGACCAGAATCTCATTTCTGTGTGGGTGGACAAATTGCTGCTGAGTAAACATGAGGGGTACTCAGCAATGCTGGGTAAAAATCAAGCTCACACACACACCACGTGGCTGCTGGGCTGTGTGGACCATGTGTGCAGACAGCAGCATGCCCTGTCCTGTGTGGGGTTTTGGTGCTTTAGACGGCTTCTTCCCTGTACAGAATTTATCAGGAGAGGCCGAGAAACTTGTTTTTATGTTTCACATTTTTATGGGCCATCCCCCCACCCAAGGTACCCTGCAGCTGGCAGGCTAGCCTCCTCCCCACCACCACATGGCTAGCCCCTGCCACAGACACCACGTGGCAGCTGGGCAGTACGGACATGCCTGAAGACAGCAGCATGTCCTGCCCTGTGCGGGATTTCAGTGCGAGAGAGAGCTTTTTCCCTGCACGGGATTTAGCAGGAAAGCCTGAGAAATGGGGTGTGTACCCCGAGTCCCAGCTGACTCTTCTTCCCTTTTGTGGACCCATAGAGCCTCCTTCTGGTTGTTAATTACTCCATGCCATTTGTGGAGTGCCGCAGAGAATCATCCATGTAACTGATCGAGTGCATGTCCAAATGAAAGCAAAAAAATCATAGAAGGCCTCTTTCCTGCAAAAATCTTGTTTTTTCCACTTCACATTTTATGGGGGCTTCCCCTCCCACAAAAGGTGCCATGCGCCTGGCTGGATAGCCCCCTCCCCTCCCACCACCAGGCTAGCACACCTTCCGTAATGCGGACAACTCAAACAATTTCTTTCATTGGGGAAAGGGACTTCTGAAAAATGGCTGTTTGTTTTCAATGACAGAGGGAAATGAGAGCAATGCAGTCTGGGAAGATGACATCACACACCCACAACCACTTGCGGGGCATTTTTCCCCAAAACACACTGGCAAAAATAAAAAACAAAGTGATGCCATGGGGCAGAGGGAACTGTGGGATAGGTGCCCACAATGCACTACTGCAACAATCAAACTTTGGTGATTTAGTGGGCATGCATTAAGTCAACTTTGTGAGCAGGTGCAGACACTCAACTCCAACTTGATAAAATCGAGTGTTACAAAGCCGACTTTAATAAATGTAACTTTTTTCATAGTGTAGACATAGCCTTAGTGCAAAAGACTCTCTGTACCCTAGTCTGCCCATAGCAGGTCCCAGCAAGGGGGGCATTCTTGGGCAGGTGGGAGGTGGAAAGGAGAATATCTAAGGGATTCTTCTGCCCCAGTGATTCTACATAGGACCAGTGCAGAAGCAGTGCAAGATATGACGGCCCTTGAATAATTTCTCTGTTGGTACTGGCACAAAGATAGATTTTCCAGTCTGTAACTTAAACTAACATGGAGAAGAAAGCCCCAAAGGGGGAGAGTGACAGCTGAGTCACTTCTGTTAATTTGCAAAAGTTCTGTGTGTGTGCCTCAAAAGAGTACAAGTTGAACCTCTCTAGTCCCACACCCTCTCATCTGACACTATCTGTCATGATTTTAGTTACTTTGTCCACGTATCATGGGTGTGGCCAAGTTTCCTGTAGTCTCACAGTTTACTTACAGCCGCCAGTCCTGGCTCTCAGTGTTCTGTACTGTTATTTGGCTCAAATTTACCCTTAAATGTCTTCTAAGAGCCTTGTAAGCAGTGGAAGTGTTGGTAATGCTGCTAGACAGCACTGACCTCCCGTGGTTTCGCATTCTCTTGTTTGGTGCTGGTCAGGTCCTGAGGGTGCTGGACTAGAGAGCTTCAACCTGTATATTAAAATGGTGTAGCCATTCATACAAATAAGAACAACGTGCATTTATTTCAACTGGGATGAAGTCATAAAGGTGATCAGTTCTCATACTTCACATGTGAAAGAGAATTCAGAAGGGACACCTTGCTCCAAAGATTTAGATACACTTATTGTAAGTGTTCACATTATTTTCTTGAGCCTTCAGAGACATCATGGTTTACCAGATCAAAGCTCTCAGCGTTTGAATAGCCCACCAGAAATCACAGCCTGAGGGAAGGAATAATGATTTTACACTCTGAATTTATTCGCTAAACCCACTATGTTTCCAAGATGGGATTCTTTTCAAAATGGTTTTAAATTCCTTTCACATAGTAACACAAAAAATGACATTACTTACCCAGTAAATATGTGGAAAAAATGTTGGCTTCAGAGTAAGTCAGTTTTCAGGCATTTCTCCAGAGGTTTTTTCCTTTTTTCTTTTCTTTTTTCTTGGGATTGTAAAATAAATTTAACAGACTAGAGCTGTTGCAGTTTAGCATTTGAATGACATTTTTCAGTGTAAGGCTTTACAGTAATACATGTCTACCATGTTTCATACCTGCTCTTTTCATTTGCAGATTGTTGGCCTAATAGACACATTTTTGGCTAATATATTAGTTTTAATGCTATAGATAATCATCATAATCACCACAATATTTTGCAGTTTTATTGGGCTTTTTATCAGGCAGGTTTCAAACTGTTTTGCAAACATTAACTAACCCAGTCTCAAAAATCTCTGTATAACAGTGACAGAGAAATAGCCAAGTTAGTCTGTATTCTATCAAAACAAAAAAGCAGTCATGTAGCACTTTAAAGACTAACAAAATAATTTTATTAGGTGATGAGCTTTCATGGGACAGACCCACTTCTTCAGATCAACCTGTAGAACAAGTAATATCTCTTTAAGCACCTTGTAAATTGACTCATCTACAGTGGAGAATAATGTCTGTCTAGGTAAGAACACCACACAAGAGGGAATACAGGAGAATGCCTTTTGCAGCTGTAATTGCAGTGGAGAACTGAAGTGGGCTGAATCTGGGTACCCAAGCTGAAACTTAACCAGGACTAAGATAAAATTAAAGACCCTTAGTCTTACAAATACTGCCATGGAAACATTAATAGTCATACATGTGGTCAGAATCTCAGCAAATTTCATAGCTGAATTGTAAATTCATTTGTAAATTGTAAAATTTATTTTATAATCCCCCCCCAAAAAAAAAAGAAAAGGAAAGAAAAAAGAAAACACCTCTGGAGAAATGTTGACATAGCTTCCATGATGTCTACCATGTGTTAAGATTGGCAGGGGCTGCTCTTCCATCAATGCCAGCTATTCTTGGTTTGCTGGTGTACTGGCATCTACAAGAGTGGGTTTGAAGATTGATTTTATTTCATCTTCACTGATATGATAAATTGACACATGGGGTAATCGATCCCTGTTGGGTCAACCCCCAGCATAGTATGAACATACTCCTAGCCAAGTATTGTCTCAGCCCAACCATATAAATTATGTGGAATCTGACATGATCATAGCACAAGATAGCAGCCTACGAGTACAGGAGGTACCTAATCCTGGTCCCACAGAAGCCAGTTGGAGTTTTGGCATTCAATCCTTGTTCCACTTGTGATAATCCTGCACTAGTTTCATAGTGCACTATGTCTATTGTGTCTATTTATGAATGTATGTAACACAATCATTTTAGGGTGTGCAAAGTATGTCCTTTTTGAATTTCAGGAAAAAATATGTTTTAGCTATTGAAATTTAAAAATCTCACAGTGATAACTATCTTGGCCCTTTTCATGTGTTGCTTTTAGTTTTGAAATCAGAGAGATTTTATTCAATAGAGAATAAAAATGTATTATTCCACTTGAGATCTAAAATGACAAACTTTTAGTGTGGAGTAAACTGTTCCCATAGAAAATAGAGGTTTGTACTGGGAACATTGTCTAAAATGGAACTAGAACTCTGTGGTAAGAAATTCTGAGAGCACTAGAGATTAACAAAATACTAAATCCTTCTCCCTGTAACGAAGATACAACAATCAGACCTCTTCTGCCCATAACACCCTTCAAACCCAGTCGCCTTATGTTTCTCCCTTTTCATAGCGTGTGTATGTGTTTGAGTGCATATGTAGGTGTGTCAGGCTTTACTTCTAATTGTGCTCTGAGTCTGCCTGCTTTCCTCTTTGGTGACTGCCCAGTTGTGCCTTCCAAAAACATCGATACACACTCAGTGAATTATGCAGAGCCACCTCATGTGCCAAATGTGGAGGTGGCAATTGATGAATATCTTTCTTTGCTTGACAGGATATATAGAAATAACCCAGCTGAACAGACTCTTTGAATAACATAAGAGACTCTCTTACTTAATGCGGTGAGTTCACAACTTTAAAGCTTGATGTATTCTTGCCCAATTGACTAGAGTGCCAATGGACAAGAAATCTTAAGAAAGTGAGAACAGGCTTTGGAGGGAAGTTTATGGTGCAGTCAGGGTGTCATATTTATTATGAAGTAGATTTGTTAACATGGGACATCCTAACGCTGTCACAAGTGTAAGGGACAGTGATAAACAACGAGGGAAAACTTGGTGTTGGAATGCTGGGCTGGAAAACAAAATGGTTCTGTATGGTAATCAGTCTGTGTAAATAAAATAAAAGCTAACTTATTTCCCTCCGATAAACAGTGTTGTCTTTGAAAGTTGTAATATTACCATCTTACTAGCCAGCAGGACCACCCTATAAACAAGAAGATAAAGACAGAAGAGGATTGGGCTACAAATAGCTGCATGAGCATAGATTATATTACGTTTCTAGGATAAGGATTCTAGTTCTGTCTTCAGTCTGCTACTCTTTCCAGTGGTGGTGGATCCCTTAACTCACCACTGTGGCGATCCTCCCCAGCACAAACCCCACCCCCATTTTTTTTAGACACGACTTTCTTTAAAAAATTTACACTAAGGGAAATATTGATTTTGTATCATGTACTTCTTTATCATCATAATTTATTATTGAACTATTGTCAGATCTTGGGACAGAACTCCACTGGATTTCCCTGGTAATACTGCTGGGCTTTGTAATCAGGGCTTGTAACATACCGGCTGACAACACCATCCTGAAGTGCACCTACTGATGAAAAAATGTCAAAACAGACATACTAGATCAGACCAAAGGTCCATCTAGCTCACTATCCCGTCTTCCAACAGAGGTCAATGCCAGGTGCTTTGGAGAGAATGAACACAACAGGTAATCATCAAATGATCCATCCCCTGTTGCACACTCCCAGCTTCTAACAAAACAGAAGTCAGGGACACCATCCCTGCCCATCCTGGCTGATAGACATCAGTGGGCCTATCCTCCATGAACTTACCTAGTTCCTTTTTGAACCCTGTTATAGTCTTGGTCTTCACAACATCCTCCGGCGAAAAGTTCCACAAGTTGACTGTGCATTGTGTGAAATACTTCCCTTCGTTTGTTTTAAATCTGCTGCCCATTAATGCCATTTGGTAAGCTCTAGTTATTAAGTTATAAGAAGGAGTAAATAGCACTTCCTTATTTACTTTCCCCACGACAGTCACAATCTTATAGACCTATGTCTTGTTCTCCTTGGTTGTCTCTTTTCCAAGCTGAAAGTCCCAGTCTTATTAATCTCTCCTCATACAGAAGCCATTCCATGCCCTAATCATTTTGTTGCCCTTTTTGGAACCTTTCACAATTCCAATATATCTTTCTTGTGATGGGGCAACCATATTTGCATGCAGTATGCAAGATGTGGGAATACCATGCATTTATATAGAGGCAATAAAACATTTTTCCATCTTATTATCTATCCTTTTCATAATGATTCCCAGCACTCTATTAGATTTTTGACTGCTGCTGAATATTGAGTGGATGTTTTCAGAGAACTAGCCAGTGAGTCCAAGATCTCTTACTTGAGTGGCAATAGCTAATTTAGACCCCATCATTTTATGTGTATATTTGGGATTACGTTTTCCAAAGTGCATTACTTTGCATTTATCAGCATTGAATTCCATCTGCCATTTAACTGCCCAGTCACCCAGAGTCTTCACACTTTCCTTTGGATTTAACTATTTTGATGAGTTTTGCATCATCTGCAAATTTTCCCATTTACTTTTTACCCCTTTTTCCAGATAATTTATTAATATGCTTAACGGCCTCGGTCCTAGTACAGACCCATGAGCAACAACACTGTTTACCCCTCTCTGTTCAAAAAACAGACCATTTATTGCTACCCTTTGTATCCTATCATTTTAGATCTTTTAGTGATCTGATACTGGTTAAATGCCTGCATGCTGGAATTTACTTTCTCTCCCCCATCATCATGGACATAAGGTACCAGGCAACCAACGTTTCTGCAATTACTTATTATGAGGCATATCATTTATCATGTCTGGTAATAAGGGTTCGCAAGCCCTGATCCTGCAAATGCTCACATGTGTTTAATTTATGCAGAGGAGGAAATCAAATGAAGTCAAAATTGAGCATGTGCATAAGTGTTTCTGAGACTTGGACTTTGTTTGTAACTAAATTAGGCTATGAGTGAGAGCCAGAGCCCACAGATGTCAAAGACAAAACTCCAGTTGATCCCAATGGGAACTAGATCTCATCTCAACTTCTTTTTTCATATTGACTTTCCTGTTGTAATGTCTACAATAAATCTTTTCAGCTGTTTTTATCAGCCTGTTTACTTTACAATAATTTCAAAATCCCTAAGTTGAAGAAAAGCCCATATGGTGTCTTTTAAACCCATTCTCCTACAGGTTTTTGCATAGGATAACCTGTAGGAGAACACTTCAGTCTCCCTGAACACTCAGTAGTAGATTTAAAAGTAACCATCCTGCAAAAAACAAAACAAAACAAAAAAAAAACAAAAAAAAACCCCCACACTTAAAAAACAGACCTCAAAGAGAAACTGCAGAACTACAATTCATTTGCAAATTTGCCACCATCAATTTAGGATCGAACAAAGACTGGGAATGGCTGGCCAACTATAAAAGCAGTTTCTCCTCTCTTGATGTTCACACCTCTACATCAGCTGCTGGAAGTGGGCCACATCCTCCCTGACTGAATAGATCTTGTTAACTCTGGCCTTCCTCTGGATTGGTACTCCGTTCTTTTCATGTGCCTGTACATTTATACCTGCCTCTGGAATTTGCACTCCACGCATCTGATGAAGTGAGTCTTTGCACACAAAAGCTTAGCCTATAATGTCCTACAGGATTCCTTGTTATTTCATTTTATGTAGTTGTAACAGATGTTTGCAGTGCCCTCCCCCACCCCTTTCTGAATACTTTTCCAGGCTTTTGTTGCATAGTAACAACATTTCCCAAGTAGCCTGTCTGTCCTTTGGGGATAGTTAGTGTAGTTTCACTGTGTCCTAGAGAAAGCTGAGCACGCTGTTGGTGGTTAATAAATACCGATATAAAGAGAAGAATCTTCAACAACATATATGTACAGAAAATATGCAACTTCTGTATGCATGCTGAAAATTAAGTTTCTGTTGTTAAGAGACAGGTCACTTAAAGATAATATGCCTTGAGATAAACTTGTCTCCAGATGGGAGGTGTGAGACATCTATCTCCCTACCTAAACACTATGTGTTGATGTAATTTAAAATAGAGAAGTCTCCTAGCATACAGGGCCAAATGTTAATAAAGAGTTTGCGGAGACTTCGGAAGAAAATTAACAAGAAGAGATAAACAGTAGTGGCATGAAACCCTATTTTCAGGTGAACATCAAAGATCCACAGGTTGCCAATGGCCTTTGTCTTATGAGAGAGGGATCTCAGCCATCTTGGCTGAAAATTTTGGGAAAAGGACTTAGAAAATCTATTCTGTAGGAGACATGGGAGTGTCTTGTGAATCAAGTCGAGCATCCACAAAGCCATTTATGTTTTTGTTTTATGTGTAACCATAGTTTCTCCAGTATTCTTACTATCATTTCAATCTCTGTTCCTTGATAATAACCTTAGCCTTGTTTTCACTATATGTACATCTAAGCACTGAGTGTTAAAGTGGAGTGGTAATCCTGAGTTGAATTTTGTAAGCTGGTGTGCACTATTCCCTTGGAAACTGCACATTTAGGAGCTCTGAGAGTGTCCAGTGGAACAGGGGACATTTGGAGGACTCAGGGGTTGGTGCTTTGAACTAAAGCCAAAGAGCAAACCCGGTGGTGGCCTGGAAGGCTGTGCCTGTGTTTCTGGAAGCTGATAGAGTCAGCCAGCGGGCACAGACAAGGTTTTTGTCAGCCTGTGGGCAGGCGCTAGCTAGGTGCTTCACAGCCCCTGGGAATATCACATTAGGATTATCTGGTTATGTCTCACTTAATCATTTCCCTATCATTGCAGGGGCTTTGGGCACTGGTGTACCTCTGACTCTCCTATCCTCTGCATGTGGCACATAATAATCTTCTGACGGCTGTAGTGCTTTGATCTTCTTTTGGTTGTTGGGTTTAGTGTGAAGTCTGGGTGGTTTTGGTGGCCTGGGATATGTTGGAGATCAGACTAGAATATCTGGTATGCCCTTCTAGCCTTAAACTCTGACTTCACCTCCACTTATGGTGTCCTACAGTGACAGTAGCCCTGATGCTAAGCCCGCTGTCTGTCTAAAGCTACTGTGCTAACAAATAAAAAAATATTGAAAGGGATGTTGCAAAAATATAATTGGTGAGGCAACTCTGCTGAAGCTTCTAAGTTCCATTTCCATCGTGCTTCGAGAATACAGATGACTGAGGGAATTCAGAGGGGCTGTAGAAACGGATGGGAAAAGCCTTTTCTTTCATCTATTTTCGTCAAACTCACAGCTGCTAAAATATATTTCCTCTTTCCTGAGGTGATAATTTTGTTCCTCTTCCTGCATGACACGGTTCTAGTTCTGTGAGAAGGAAGCTGTTTATTTCAGTCCTCTTGTTTAAAGTGGCCTAAGCCCTTGAATTCCCCTCCTAATCCAGCTTTTGCCTCATCTTTCACCTGCCCTGGCACTAACCTTCCTCCTTTCACACAGCAAACAGGAACGCAGGACTCTGCCAGCGGCGTCTGAATGGGCTGATACGGGAGCAAGAGTCAGACTTATTTGTTTGACACCATTTCCACAACATCAGTGCTGACAGACAGCCTCCCACTAGTCCCCTCAGGCAACCAGTGTGCTCTGACACCAAGTGCAAGCAGCTGGGAGGATGCCAATGCTCAGGATCAATTACCTGTTGCTGTAGAAACAAACAAAGGGATGTATGCTTTATTTATTCATAGAGTGATATACGGTGTGCCAAGTCTTTTCTGAAGCTTGTGGGGAAGTAGTTAAAAAATCACCATAAGTTAGAATGTCAAATTCCAGGAAACGAGTCCATTCAGCAAGAAAATACAAAGACAAGGCACATTAAGACAGCTCCATGGTTAGATCACTGACTGTCGTCCTTTTGTTAGAAATATCATTAGGTCAAGATTGCTATATTCAGAGCAGTTTTCTCTGTGACACCTGGGTTGCACTGAAAATACACAGGGAATCTTAATGCTGGCACCAGATAATGTTTGTTTTCTCTTGCTTAAGCGTGAAGAAAATGAAAGTTAATAGGTAAATTGATTACAGTCCTGGGGACAGATGAACAAACATTTAACGATCAGCTCCTGAATCGGGCAGAGAGAGGCATAATGGGATCCAATGGCTCAAAGTTAAAGGTAGAGAAATTCCAGCTGGAAACAGTGTAAATATTTAATCTGCATGAGGAAATTAACCATTAGAACAACAATGGGGTGGAGTCTCAATCACTGACCATTTAAAAATCAAGATTAGATTTTTTTTTCAAAAAGATCTGCTCTAGAAATGATCTGGGGGAAGTTCTATGGCCTGTGTTATACAGGAGGTCAGAGTAGATGATCACAGCAGTCCTTCCTGTCCATGGTCTTGGTGAATCCAACATCAGAGATTTACTTAAAGAAAACACAAAGATTCTTCCCAGCTCAAGTAGCAGACAAGGCTTTGGTGTCTCAATGTGTTCTTGGGACTGTGTTGCAGAGAAATTAGATGGTCCAACACACTCACTCTTAGGTCAAGGGTTGTTTTAGTGGTGCAAACAAACAGAATGCAGAGGTTAAAACAACAAACAGGGATTGCATTCTAAAGCTTTACCTACCGTTATTCCTGTGGGTTGTCCTAGTCACCCAGAACTAAACGTAATACCTGAGAATTCTCCTTTCGCACACAAACTCATTTTCTTCCAGCAACTGTATAACCTACTGGGCTGCCCAATCTCTCCTTATTTTGCTGCAGTAGCTCAATTAAGGAGAGACTCTGGGGGAAACACAAGTTGAACCTTGAGCTTTTTTCATTGATCGCAATATAAGGCAGAGATGGCCCATTCCTCACCCTTCTGGAAGTCCTAGCTGCAGCTGTAGTTTTGCATCAGTGCCAGCTCCTGAACTTTCCTCATTAGGGAACGTTTCAAGTAATTCTAAATCTGGATAAATTCTTCAAACCAGTTTATAAAAATTCTGGTGACTACATCCAACTGGCTAATGTCAGCAACAGGAGAATAACTGTGAATGCACCACAGCCCCAGAAACTTCCTATTGCTGCTCTTAATCCCCATAAAAAGTACAACTGCAGATCTCTTTGGAACAAACACAGCCCCAAAGTGACCGTATGAAGTGCACCCAGAACATACCTTGTAGGGTACTTCTCCCTACAGCTGCATCTGACAGGCTGTGTCTACACTCGAAAAATAATATAGAAGTTGCTTACTTCAAAGTAGAGCGTCTACATACACCTGCTTCAAAGTAGGGCACTACTCCATTTCTGGGAATGGAGTAAAGATTTTGAAGTTGGGCTCCCTACTTGGAAGTTACCTTTGAAGCAAAGGTAAAAGTGTGTGGACTCTCTGCAGGCTACTTCGAAGCTAAGTTTGAAGTTAGTTCCTAGTGTAGACATACCCACAGAGTAGTTCTGTGTCATAGTCCATCTGTAGGAACAATTAAAAATTGGAAATCCTATGCAGAAAAGTAGATACAGAGTGTTGTATTGATCACAAGGGTCTATAGACTGAGCTTATAATATATTTAACTGTCCAACATTGGAACAATGATACACAAGTTGAAGGGAACTGGATATACAAAGGCCTTGACTTACCCTGTTTTTTGGTAAACTCACAAAAGCATTTGTTCTGAAATTTGAAAGTTGATTGAACAAACATAAGAAAAATATGAAATAAAAATAGGCATTTATTTTTATTTTGTGCACCAGTTGGGCCTAGTATTTGCTACATAAATTTTAGTTAATTTATTTCCAGAGACTTATTGTTTGTGAAGTCCAGCCTTGACATTGTTCTTAAATTGTGTCAGTGAGTCGTTGTTTAGACTAATTGAGTCTTTCTCTTTCCTTTTCGTATCTTTCCCCCTCTGTTATTGTCACATCTCATGAACTTCACAAGTTGAGATCACAATTAGAGCAAATTTGTAGGCCTGATCATCACAGCTGGGGAGAATGTTAGATGTCATTGAGACTTCTTTGGCTATGAGTCCTGACTCACCTGTGCATAAAGTGCCCAGTAAATGCACAGAGAAATGACGTGGGTGTGGTAATATTCTTTACTGGGCCACCTTCTGCCAGTGCAACAGATAAGCTTTGGAGCTTTTACAGAGCTCTAACTTGTCCCTGTCACCAGCAGAAGTTGGTCCAATAAAAGATATTACTTCACTAATATCCTGAGACCGACATGGCTACAACACCACATGCAGTAAACTCTGTTTGTTTGTTTATGCATAAGTTCCATAACAGAAGTTAGATAACTTAATCAGGGTTCATTTTTTACCTTATTGGGTGGCTAAAGACAGGGTTGGTGGCCTCTAAGGATATGTCTCCACAGTGTGCATAAGCAAGCTTCCCACCCCAGATCCACAGATTTCAGTTAGAGGGGGTTTGTGCTAGCACTCTAAAAAGAGCTGCGTAGAGATTTCTTTCAGATTGTGGCTTGGGCTGGAGCTTGGGTTCTAGAGACAAGGGAGGGGAGTATAAAACTGCATAGCCTTGTATGCACAACTTTGACAAAATCCTTTGTATGCTGCTAGCACCAGACATCTTAAACAAAATAAGCCTTTGACTTCACTTTAGTGCCTTTTGGATCAAGCCTCAGATTGCTTTCTAGTAGTGTAGTTACTTCATACTAACGAGGTGCAGCATGATAAGCAATAGTAGCTATAGGCTGTTTTTTTTTTTTAAAGCCTGTCACAAGCTGAAAGAAAAGCATGTGCCTCTGCTATGGTATAACCAACACTGCACCATACACTTCAGCCAATGAGTTATTTAATTTGATTTTAAATACATCTTAAGTGTCAAAAGAGAAAGCACCCAAAAGTAACACAAAGAATGAAGTTATGGCCACACACAGGACAATCTGATATGCTGAAATTTTTACCGTATTGGGATGTGATTGACTTAGACATATACTTGACCTTTGGAAAGCTCTCTTACCCAAAATACCATGAGAAAATGGATTTTTACAATGCTGTTACTGAAAACAATGCAAAAGGCTCCTGCCCTTTCTCATAGCATTTTCAGGAAAAAAATAAAAATAAAAAGGCTTCAGGAATGCTCTTGGTCAGCAAGTTTCCATCAGAAAGATTCTCAAAACAGCATTTTTTGGTGTATTTGTTCAATAGAATAGTGGGTGACAAACAAGTCATAAGATGCAGCACCATCTTCAAAAGTCAAGCCTGGCTGTGGGGTGAGTGTGATAGTGAACATGAGGAAGGGACAAAAGGGAGAAAACTGACACAGATCACATGAACTGACTCCAGATAAGTCATCCTTTCAGAGTCTACGAGAAGCGAGAGGAGGCTAGGCCTATGGAAGCCAGACCTGATCATTGCAAGGGGAGAAAGAGAAGGATGAGGTAGCACTCTAGGGCCATGTCTACATGACAGCTGAAACTTGAAATAAGCCACACAGTTTGTGCTATACAAATTGCTTTGCTTATTTCGAATCAATTTCCACATGTCAAAATAAAACACTATTTCGAGGCATCCCCGTACTCTTCCTGCAATGAGGTGTACAGGAATATTGAAGTAGAGCACCCGTTATTTTGAAAAATATTTCAAAATGACAGGTACATTGCATAGACATTGGGCAGCTATTTATATGCAGCCTAGAAGACTGTATGCTGAAAGCATTCTAAAAAGGGGCAAGAGAAGCGACAAAAACCTGCTGACAAAAGGGTACTGCGCTTGGAGAGAGTTGCACGCAGGCGGGGGGTCTCTCTCCCCAGGAAACTGAAGACTTATTACACCTATATGAGGACTACGGGGAGAAGGGACTAATGGCTTTTTGGTGTAGATGATTATAAAATAAATTCTGAAACACCTTTTCTAACACTATCCTCTGGCTTCATTTTTGTTTTCTTTTTTCATTATTTTTCTGGTGATGGTCAGCTCGTTCTGGTCTATCAAGTTATAGTTTAATGGCAGAGAGGCAGATATATAGTAAACTTCTTCATATCCAGTATTCTGTTTTCAAGAACTCTCAAATAAATGGCATTTTAACCATAAGGAAATTGTAGTTATGTTTTCCATAAGTACAGTACAGTGAAAGTAAGTACAAAGAAACACAGCAAATACGGCACATGTTTACAATACTACTACTGTTATTGGTAAATAAAGTACTCTGCATACATTTTTGTTTGTTTCTTAATATCTAATCTTGTTTTTCTTTAGTGTTATGTAATGCTAGGTATACCTCTCTATTATCTATACTGTTTGAATATCCAGCAACTTTGTGGCCCCGGGGCTGCTGGATATGAGAGTGTTTACTGTAAATTAAGTCAATATGAAGTGTTAGTGTGTTGGGGATTTGGTGGCAGCTAGGTCTGGGTGAAGCTTTTGGCAGAATTTTTTTTCAGGCTTCTCTCCCCCCAAAATAAAATAAAATGCATATAAAATAAAATGTATGATTCAGCTGAAACATGTTGTGAATTCGTTTGCTTTCATTAAGTTGTTTAGGTGGAACACCAACAACAGAAGAACTGAAATTATAAACACATTAACATTTTAAATGAAATGTTTTGATCTTTTAAATCATTGATTTTCAAAATTTGCTTCTATTTTATCAAAGTTAAATCTCAAAAATGAAACACTTCGTTTCAAATGAAATGTTTTGTTTGACGTGGAACAATTTTTTTTCCATTTTGGTTTGCCAAAAACTTTTAACAGTAGAGTTTCGAATAGATAAAACATTTTTTTTTTCTGAATTAGACTTTGAACCAAAAAGATGGTTGTTCCCTGTTCTGGTTAAAATAGAGTTCTGCCTTCCGCTGTGCAGTAGATGGGACTCAAGTTTTTCAACTCTGTGTACAGTTAGTGCTACAGCCTCAGGTCAATGATTGAATATGGAATTTCAGGAATATGATTGAAATAAACGTAAGTTGTTTCCATGCTACAAGATGGTTCTGTGTTTTAACTGTGTCAGGGTACAATTGTGTTCTACATACATCTCCTAAATCTTACAGTGTAGGTGGAAGGCAGGTCTGATCTAAGTATACCCTTTATTTCCACCCTTTAAGGCCTTGCAAACTAAATATGACAAGACAAATCAGTGACAGAACTTAAGACAAATGTTGTAGAGAGGTGGGATCTGGGGATTAGTGATGAAAAGAATGGAGGAAGAAATTTGTCTAGAAGTTGATATGTAAAAGGCTAGGGGGGCTGGGAAAGAATATTTTTATCCACCCTACCCCACCCCAAATAGTAAGATATGGCATTTCTACCCCACTAGGGAATAATGAAAGGCCTCTCTGAGTGTGCTACTCCTGATCCTGGACATCAGGAGGCCAAACTGTGGCCCTCTTGTGTGAATGGTGTTAGCTGAATAGACTGGGTCCAGATATTTTCTTTTCCATGTCAAGGTTCTGCAGGATGGGGAAGGTGTGACTCAGGTCACTACCGGACCCCTTACTGATGCTGACACTGATGAGCTGTCCTTACCCATTTCCTGGGATTTTCCCCCTCTGATTCTTACAGCTCCAGTTCCTGAGAATCATTGTTGTCCAGTGAAGAGGACACTGCCTAGGGTAAGAAAACTAACACTTCCTCCCCTTGTTTGGCTCGTCTGTTAAGACAGTACTGCTGTGGGAAAGGGATGTCTAGTACGATGTATAAATTTCATTAAAAAAAACACACAAACACAAAAGCTGTGCCTACACATGCATTCCTCCTTCGAAAGAGGAACGCAAATAAGGGAAACCAGAAAGGCAAAAGAGAGGCGGATTTACATATCTCATGCTTGATTTGTATAATCTCTTCGGAAGAGATTCTTTTGAAAGAAGAAAAGCAGTATAGACAGGGCTCTTTAGAAAAGAAACCCTGTTCTCAAAAGAACACTTTTTCCTGAAAAAATTTGGGAATAATGGTTCCTTTGAAGATGGAGTTTATTTTCAAAAAAGCCCCATCCAAACTGCTTTTTTCTTTAGAAAGAATCTCTTCCAAAAAAGATTGTGCATCTGAAGCGTGACATATGTAAATCAGCACCTCATTTCCCTCATTGGCATTCCCCTTTCGAAAGAGGAACGCACATGGAGACACAGCTCAAATCTAAAGCTTGATTTTTGATCATACAACCACTGCCTTTCCCCCAGCGGTGCTCAAGCGCTATGCCACACTGGCAAGTCTTGTTGTTCTCACGTAGATAGGGGCACTGGTGCATGGGCAGATACAAGATGTGACATAATAAGTCAGTGACTGACTGAAGAACAGAACCCAGTTTTGATTTCTAATTCCCTGCAGTAGGCTGAAGTAATACTGCTACCTAAGGAGGAGCAAGCAGTGTCCTATATGTGAGATACAGCTTATGCAGCATGATGGATGACAGCTGTTCGTGAACATCTTTCCCATCACCCGCCTGCCAGGTTAGTTCATAACATCTGGCCAGAGGGAAGTTTTTCCACAGTTTGCAGCTGACATCCAGAAGCACTGCCATGATGACAACCTGCCTTAAGCCCTTCCCTGTGTGTGGACAAAGTGTGCTGCTTCCCAGGATTCAGGATGTCAAATCAGGCCCTAAAGGTTGCATTGTGAAGGGCAAAAGATACACAAGGCTCAACAACTGTGAACTACCACCGCACACACTGTATACCCATGAGAAACTCTGCAATGTTCGCTTCTCTGCGTCACAGCAGCATGCAAACCGGAAGCCAGGAGAGTTTAAAAATACTACGACTGCCACAGATTTCCCAGGCCATATATAGTTCACACATCTGATAGTAACAGGAAAGAGTTACAAAGAGACACAGAGAAACAGAGGGGAAAAAGCAAGGGATACGACTGTCACTGTGCAACAAAACGGACTAAAAATAACATCACCAAAGCACTGCCATAGAAAGCTGCGGTAAGGAGGTCTTTGTTACTCATCTGCTGTGTCAGACAAACCAAGAGAGTACCTGATCTTCTGTTATTGGCAGAGGACAGGAAGGAAGAGCTTGTTTCCTGTAAACAAAGAGAGAGAGAATTATAGCTATTATTGTTTTGACAACGGAAGGACTCCCTGAAGTTTGCACAGCAATTCAGTCCTGATAGACGCCCAGTCTGAGCTGCTGGTTCTCTAGAGAAATATCTCCCATGGTGGTAGGATGAGAAGGAGTCTGGAGGAGAGCTGAAAGCATTGATAGCTTTGCCTGAGGTTTCTAACACTATAAAATGAAATCCCGAGCAATCTGATGCTGTTACCAAAACTCAGCTGGTGTTTGGATCAATGATTTGAAACACCTCTCACCTGCCTGAAGGGGGCACGTTGCAGCTTGACCTGAAAAGAAACCAGATCTGTCCACTCTTACTTCGGTGAAACAAGAATATTCATTCTGTTCACCCCTCCCTCTCCCAACAGCCCATTGCGACACCCTGCTGTGTTTTTATACCCACCTTCCTTCTATCCACTGGGCAGGGAAAGCAGCAAAATTCCAAATGTTATGTCCCAGCATGTGTCTCCTCCACCACCTTATCCTAGTTGTGGTTCTTAGTGATAAACAAAAGAACTTGTCAGCTTTTGTTTGCCACGAGAGTGCGTTGTTTACTCTTCGCCTCTGGGAGTGACTTTGTTCATCAAGATTTTCGAAAGCCAAGTGAGCACCATTTGATTTGTGGCTTGAGTAAAAATGAAAAGTGATGCTATTCCCTGGGGGGAAAAAGCAGTTTAAAAAATTAAGTACCAAGACTATTACTGTTTGTCATTTACCTCCGGAGGGCCTGACATTCTGAGCTGTGAGCTGCTTCTATCACCTTCAGGCCTCTGATGTGAAGAACAGAGGGGGCCCAAGCCAAAAACTCAGATGCCAAACATCCCTGAACTTTGGAGAAGTTCAGATCTGAACACGTCTCTAGTGAGAAGAGGAAGGCTGTGACATGATGCCAGTACCGTGCTGTAGAGATAACACTAAACAGTAGTCTGAAGGTGACTTTCAGAATACTCAAAATGGAGCAGACTGCTAGAAAAGAGAAAATGTATTAGGCATTTATTAAACTTTAAAGTACAGTGGGAAGGAATCTGATAGGCATTCGCTACCTGAGGATAAGGAGAGTTTCTAGGAGCTGAGGGGGTAGTTGCAAGGATCCATGGCTCTGTCTACACTACAGCGATCTGTCGACAGAAGTCACTGTAGGGAGATATCTTCTTCCATTAAAACTTCTGTTGATAGATTGCAGCCAGACTGAAAAGCGGACTGAAAGAGTGAGCTGCTCTGTCGACAGAGAGTGGCCGGATTGCCTGGCTGCCCTATTGGCAAAATGGCCCATTGAAAGCAAAGCACACAGGGCTGCTGAGTGTGCCAGAAGCCCTGTCTGTCAACAGAGGGCCTCCTGGAATGTCCAGACCGGCTTTTGGCATTCTGCCTCGTGGGGGAATGGCAGAACACTGTCAACAAAAGTGCCACATTCTGTCAATTTACGGTTGACGGAATGCCTTGGGAATGCGGATGCTCCTTGGGTTTTGTCGACAAAACAGACATTTTGTCAACAAAACTCTCTAGTACAAACATAGTCCATGAGACTAGTCTCGGTTTGTAGAACCTGGGACAGATAACATTTCCACATTACCATCAGGAGGTATATCTAAGAACAGTGTGAGGTTAGACCCTGCAGGAGGTAACACTTCAAGGGACCACAGTGACAACATCCTGCAGCTTTCTGATTGGGCTCTGCTCACTATTTAACCCTAGAGGGCAGCCCAGGAAGTTGTCTGGGCAACCAAGCAGGTTTCTGCAACTCCAGCCCTTGCATGGCTTTCTGATCTCCAGTCTCTGACCACAGTTGGACTCTGACCTTGTCTTTTGCCTCTTGATTCTCTGGCAACAACCTCTGATCCCTGATTCCAGCCTGACTGGCTCTTCCCTGTTGACTCCAGCCCTACTAAATACTCTGATCTCGGCTTACTGACTGTCACCCTAGGTCTGTGTTCGACTGGTGGGCACCAGCCCACGTGTGACCACTACATAGCCTAAACTCCAGTTCTTTACTATGGTAAGGGGCATGAACTTTGAATGGTGATGAGGAGGGATTTTAGGATTCAGATAGAAGAGTAAGAAAAGTGATTAGGAGAGACTTGAAGGATCCAGGAAGTGTGACAGGCTGAGAAGTACTGAGAATATGTTACCTGAATGTGCATGATACTAAGGTTCTGAAACCAAAGCTGGTGTTCAGGGTCACAGAGGCTACAGCTACACTGCAGCCCCATTTCAAAATAAGACATTTTGAAACAGCTATTTTGAAATAACACATCTAAACAGAAAGTGCATTTCGAAATAGCACCCAGCTATTTCAAAATGGCACTTTGGACACATAGCGCTATTTCGAAATAGTGCCATTGCAGCCCATTATGGCTTATTTCAAAACAGCGTTATTCCATGCCTTAATAGCAGCTATTTCAAAATGGCAATTTTGAAACAGGAGTTATTCCTCCTGCATTGAGGGTTACAAATTTTGATCTATCACACATACACTATTTTGATCTTATTTCAAAATAGTGCAAACATAATCTAGACTCTAGCAAAGTTATTTTGAAATAATGTCTGCTATTTCGAAATAACTCTGTAGTGTAGCGGTAGCCCGACTGACTGTGAAGAAAGCTTAATATACAGCCAAACCTATTTTAATATACTTCTGTTTCAGTTCTGTTTCCAGAATTGTAGTACCTGTAATTTGAAGACATACACCTATTCCTCAGCAATGTGATGTGCAAGAAGAGAACAGCAAAATTCCCATGCAATGCTGTGGAATATGTACTCTGCAAAGGTCTGGTATATAATGGAGATCAGTGCCTTGTCCTCTTAGGCACAGCCTGTTGCAGGATGTGGGTCTAATTCTCCATTACCTTGCATCTTGTCTACTTATTTCCACTTGTGAAAAGGGTATGTGCATGGGGGGTAACACTAACCCTTTCAGTGGGCGGTTTACACTCAGGCTGTGCAGGCGTAAATTACAGGGGGCACAGCAGGAGCTAATCAAGCCCCTATGTGTGAGCCAGAATGCATTTGAGGGTATGAGTGTGTGTAGGTGAATGTACCCGTGTGTGCACATAGATTATAAGCCTGTGCCAGAATAGCAAATTCTTTGAGATATTCCACTTCCTTTCTGCCTGCTGCCAGGAATTGGATAGTTTTTATGCCATCCCACAACACTGTTCTTAAGGAGTAAAGGATAGCTTCTTGGCTTGCACCACTTCATTTAATGAATACCACCACTAATTAACTGATAGTAACGTGTAGCTGTTCTTGGCCGTACGTAGATCTTACTGAGATCATAATGGGTGTTGGTGACATAATTTATTGCTCTGTAAGGCACATTGGGATATACTGCCTGAAGACCAGTCAGAAAGTGCCAAGGCAATAATACAAGTCAAGATTTTCCCCAGTAAGATAATATGTTCCATACTTGCTAGGCCTCAGAGAAATAAAGCATCAAAGTTACATTGGTTCCAATGGAATGCTATAAAGATTTCCAAATACGTCTGTTGAAACAGAGAACTACTGTGTTAAGGAGGTGGAGTCTTTCTTTTGACAGAAAAGTGGTTTTTTGTTTTTTTTTTTCTTTTTAAGGAATTTTGCTAGGGACAAAATTGCATCTTGAGGAAGAGAATTCAGGAGCTGAATACAGCAGTCTAACTTTGGAAGGCAGGCAGTTTTCTGCACGCAGCAGCCAGGGTCACACAGTCAAACCCGCCTTACGACTTGAGTTGTACTCTAGGTGAACTCTACTAAATTAGCTGTGTGTGTGATGCTGCATTCCCTTGTTTCTAGGAAGATCAAAGTTGCTGGACTGAGTCCCAACTTTTTGTAGATAACGAGGTCACAGGATACGTTTGCACCTATTTGCTGCTTGCAATACATCATGTTGCAGATTCCAGTGTATTTCCTAGTTTGGACCCGTATCTTGTGACCTGAGATCATTTCTGTGGATTACCCCCTTATTACAGATACTCTAATACTGTGAAAAATTTGATTATTATTACCTATTTATGTTAAAACACTATATTATGATGCCCCAGATGTTTGCCTCAAAAGTATAGTGTTACAAAAGCAGCACAGTAAGTCATCCATCTGACTTTGATTAAATAATTTCTGAATGGCAAAAGAAGATGCACAAGGGTATCGGGTTCAGGTAACCAATGAGGAGGCATTTGTAATCCCCAAGCAAATATTCCTGATAAACAGGGAGGAATAATGAATGGGAATCAATTCCACTAGTATAACAATGTTATTTGTTTATCAGGACACATGGCAGACTTTACAAAGGAAACACAAAGTTTGGGTAAGACTATAGAATTATTTGTGGCAATTAATTACTATTAGTAACGAGAACCCCACTCTGTAATTAAAAGTTGTATGAAACCAGCACCAATAGACATAATAAACTCAGGATAATTCAACTATAAATCTTGTTGTGTTGAGAAAAATTGTTCTGCTCATATGTGACATACTACAAATATTTCACTATAATCTACCCACCTGTTATGGAAAGGAAAAATGCCGTTCTGTCTTAAAAATTTCAGATTAGTTGACAATTTTTTGTAGATGGGACAAACGCAAGTCACACTTTTAATACACAATCATAAGCCATGATGTGCTTCCACAAAAAGTTTATCCCCTTCAGAGTGACAGAGTACCCTGATTGCAGGACTGTGCGCATTTGCCGAGGATGAATTAGGGGCTGGAAAATCTATTCATTTTTTTCCCATTTGAACAGACATTTTCATATAATCATAAGAAAAACAGAAGGCAGTGCCATTGGGAAAGCAATATATAACACAACATTGTACTGGAAATATTTATTTCTGAAAAGTACATGGAGTATATTAATAGTACTGAGTTCAGCTTGTGAAATTCTAGTGGGGTTGCAGACATTATGGAGAGTCTCATGTAAACATCTTCCTTTGTTACGTTTTTGAAATTATGTCATTTGGTGCAGTGTGGTTTATTCCTCAGAAGTACTTTTATGAGGCACAATGATAAATAACTGCTGGCAAGACTGAGTAAGAGAGCAGTGAAAATGATTCGCAATGAATAATTTATTTGATTAATATCAGTGAGGTAGCCGGGTTAGTCTGTATCTTCGAGAACAAGAAGTCCTGTGGCACCTTATAGACTAAAAGATATTTTGGAGCATAAGCTTTCGTGGGCAAAGACTCATGCATCTGATGAAGTGGGTCTTTGCCCACAAAAGCTTATGCTCCAAAATATCTGTTAGTTTATAAGGTGCCACAGAACTTCTTGTTATTTGATTGATGTCGCCTATTGGTGTTTATGTATTGTCCACAAGCAACCTGAACTTCCATAAAATGTATTCATTAGTTGAAATTATTCAGACTCATATTTACAAATAACTTTGTCTCTGTAGATCGTTCAAGAGCAGTTATGAGAATTAGATATCGTAAATACAAACTGATGATTTGACAGATACATCCTGGAGTGTGTTTCTGTTCCCTGACTGGACTAGCACACCACTTACAGATGAGTTTCAGGGTGAATACTAGCAATGATTAATTCAAATTTTCCTTTTCATGTAATAGCTTAATATGGATTGTTTTTGTGAGCATTCCAAACAGTCAAATGGTTTGGCAGAATAATTTACAAGAGCAAAAAAAGGAGTGGTGTAAGCAAAGTAAAATTCCAATTAATGTTTGCAAATACCTGGTAGCAGTCCTTGCTTTTATTTAGCAGGTGGTAGAAATAGGTCAGTTCATCATGGGCAGAAAAATCATCCCACCTTTCTTTTCAGTGTGGTGACAAAGTAGTAGCACAGGGCTAAGAGTTCCCTGCATCATGGCAACCTGGTTTAAGATGGCTGGGATAACATTTAGCCCTATTTGAGTGAATGATTTATGACAATGAATACGATACCGTATAAATGATGTCACATGTAGAACGACTGTTCTGCTCATATGTGATATGCCACAAATATGATACCAATAGTAGGATTAACTGGATCTGCAATTCTATAACTTTTCATAAGATTCTTCCCATGTTTCCTTCTCAATCACCTGAATTCATAAATTCAGAAGGGTTATAAATGGTGATAGAGGAGCAACTAAAGAAAGAGCGTAAAACAGTATTTATGTGGAAGGGCAACAGGATGCAGTGGGGATTCAGCTGGCACTTTCCTATGTTCTCCTCTGTCCCTTTCACATATAAATTAGACAGTTTTATGAAATTGTAATTGACACTATCATTTAAATAACCTCTGAAGTAGTACTCATTTCTTTAAACAACTGAAAGAACAAAAATCTTCTACAGAACAACTGGTGTCATGCTCTGGTGTGTTTTGCTTTGAAAAATCAGTTTTTGATTTACAGCTCCCCAGTAAAAATCTCCTTTAAGAAAATAGTAAAATGAAATGCTTACCATCAGTAGAACCAGAATTCAGTCCATGGAGGGCCCGAAATTCTAAGCCATGAATTCTGTCTGCCTGACGCACATTTAAAAAAAATTAAATCCATCCCCCGGTTAGCAAGTCTGAGCTGGGGTCAGCTACCAGAAGACGCCTTTCCTCTGTTAATTAATTTAGACTAACAGAAAAATTTCAGCCCCCTAACCATCTGCAATACTTTATGTTGTCATATTTGGTTAGGTTGAAATTTTCATTTGTACAAAATTAGAACATATTGTGTTTTGAGACAGCAGGAATCTTACTGATATGATTTGTAAAAGTCTATCCTATTGGAAAAGTGAAATGAAGACAGTTTACGGAAAGTCAGATGTGGTGGGTTTTATCACATCTTGGATTGCATAGTAAACAGTCGACAAAAGGTCAGCCAATTCTATTATCTTAGACAATTAGGAATGTCACTAAACAAGCTTTATAATTTGACCCTTGTGTAACACTATTTGGAATTGCTTGCAAGTAACCTCCAAGCGATGAATATTTTTCATGTTGGATCATTCTTCAGGCATTACTATCATCTTCCTAATGTCACCACAGTGACCTGTCAGTACATTGTAATGAAACATGTTTGAATGGCAGTTTATCAAGGAGTGCCTTCCAAGTATCAGCAGTCTTGAAATGTTTTCTTGTGTCTTTTGTATATTTAAAGTGCGATTTAGCATGGTCAGAGGTGCCAACACTGTAGTCCTGGTTCATACTCATGATGATGTGCAGGCATTCTTATTCCTTAGGAAAACGCACCAACGGCCAAACCAAAAACCACAGATAATTTTGGAATACAAAATAATTGCAACATGCAAAGATACATGTGACCAAGAAAGCACACTTCCTAAGTATATATGTGGCCACACAGTCTATATGGTGATGTTAAACTTTACATTTGAATATACAAGCAAAGGCTGGGAAATGGAAGACAATCGATATAATAAAGAGCTCAAATTATTTTGAAAAACAAATTCTCTTTCAGTATCTTCAGATTTGTCCCATATAAAGAACCTTCATTTTAAAGACAGATAAATTAAAATTCATTGTATATTTTTAATGGTGAGTATGATTAATCATTGGAAAAACTTCTCAAGGTTCGTGGGGGATTCTCTGAAATTATCTGCTCTAGAATTATTCTGGGTGCATTCTATGGCCTGTTGTTATAATGGGAGGACTTTTTGCTTGATAGTATTGTGAAATAATTACCCCTTAACCTGCTACAAAAGACAATCTATATTCTGAAATTTCCCTGGGAATTTCAGTTTTACATGGTTGCTTGTCTTAGGTTTAAAAACAAATGAGAATGTGTGATCCGATTGCAAAGAAACAGTGAAGAATGTGGGTATAAGAAAGCACTTAATAAAATGCTTGCATGAAGTTCAATATCTAATTCTACAACATGGAGTCAGAAAAAAAAGTGAAAATGTTTGACATCTTTTTCTATCTCACTTGAAACTGAAAGTTTTGTTTTACTGATTAGGGAGCTACTGGAGGGCAGGTCCTACTCCTGTAACGATGACTGTAGGAGTTGCTGCTAGTGTGCTACTTAAGGCCTTCAGTCCTGCAATTTCATTATGAGATAAGCTTTCATGAGCTGCAGTTCATTTCATCAGGGCTGTCTCTGCATTAGAGAGTTTTGTCGTCTACTCACACAAAGCGTTCTGTCAACAGAGTCTCGACAGAACTCTGCATTTGTCTCAACAGTACGTGGATTGTAAAATGGATAGAAAACTGGCTTGATGGATGGGCCCAGTGGGTAGTGGTCAATGGCTCAGTGTCTGGTTGGTGGTCAGTTTCAAGTGGTGTGCCCCAAGGATCAGTTCTAGCGCCAGTACTGTTCAACTTCTTTATTAATGACCTGGATGAGGGATGGATTGCATCCTCAGCAAATTTGCAGATGATACTAAGCTAGGGGGTCAGGTAGATACATTGGAAGGTAGGGACAGGGTCCAGAGTGACATAGATAAATTGGAGGATTGGACCAAAAGAAATTTGATGAGGTTCAACAAGGAGAAGTGCAGAGTCTTGCACTTGGGACAGAAGAATCCCAAGCATTGTTACGGGCTGGGGACTGACTGGCTAAGTAGCAGTGCAGCAGAAAAGGGCCTTGGGATTACAGTGGATGAGAGGCTGGATATGAGTAAATAGTGTGCCCATGTATCCAAGAAGGCTAACGGCATATTGGGGTGCATTAGGAGAAGTGTTTCCAGCACATCTAGAGAAGTTATTATGCCCCTCTACTCAGCCCTGGCGAGGCCATATCTGGAGTATTGTGCCCAGTTCTGAGCCCCCAAGTACAGAAAGAATGTGGACGCATTGGAGAGGGTTCAGCAGAGGGCATCAAAAATGATTAAAGGACTGGAACACATAACCTATGAGGAGAGGCTGAGAAATTTGGATTTATTTAGTTTGCAGAAGAGAAGACTGAGGGGCAATTTGATAGCAGCTTTCAACTTCCTGAAAGACAGCTCTGAAGAGGATGGAGAGAGACTGTTCTCAATGGTGACAGATGGCAGAACAGGGCACAATGGTCTGACGTAACAGAGGGAGAGGGGTAGGTTGGATATTAGGAAAAACTATTTTACCAGGAGGGTGGTGAAGCACTGGAATGCGTTACCAAGAGAAGTGGTAAAATCTCCTTCCCTAGAGGTTTCTAAGTCCTGGCTTGACGTAGTCATGGCTGGGATGATTTAGTTGGGGTTGATTCTGCTTTAGGCACAGGGCTGGAGTAGATGACTTCCTGAGGTCACTTCCAACACTAGAATTCTGATTCTATGATCCTATGATCTGTCAAAAATTTAAGGAACACTTCTGTTGACAGAGTTCTGTTGACAGAAGTACAGCGTAGACACTTCCGTCAACAGAGAGGACTTCCAGTTCACCCAGCAGCCCTGTTTACAGAGCTCCTGTTCAGCTGTTCTGTCCACAGAGGGCGGGGAAGTCTGGCTGTTCTCTGTCAACAATCTGGATTTGCTCTGTTCATCTGCTTTTGTGTGTAGATGAGCATTGTCAGTAGAGTTTCTATTGCCACAACTCTGTTGATTGACATTACTGTTGACAGATGCTTCTAGTGCAGATGTAGCCTAGATGCACAAGTGTTAATCTTTAAGGTATCACTAGACGCCTTGTTTTTGCTGAAATAGACTAACACTGTTACTGCTGAATCATGCAATTATTATGCATGCGCTTAATTAAGCATTTGTACAGTCCCACTGACTACCTGTGTGTTTGCAGGAGCAGAACCTACAAGCAAAGACAACTAGTGCAGGGTTCCAGGGGGTGCACCCACCATGTGACCCCACACCACGCACTCCCTGCCCATGCCCCACCCTTCCTGCCTCTACTATACTTATGTCCCACCTCACTCCACCCCTGTTCTCCCTCCCCCTCCTGCTCTGCCCACCCACCTCTTCCCATAGAAGTGCTTCACCACAATGCTGGGGGTGCCTGTGACCCCCTGTGCATTCCCACAGGTTGCCTTTGCTGCAGGGGGCTGTTTTCTTTCCTGGACAGTCTTGCTCAATTTACCCTTTAGCACCATTAGACTGGCTGATTTTTAATACACTAGACTTCCAAATAAACATGACAGTGTGCATGCCACCTGGCTGTGCTCTCTACCCATCCTACTCATATCTCTGTCCTCACCTGAAATATGTTAGGCGATAATAGTAACCTGTCAGGTTGGCCCCTGAGGGAGTCAAGCACCCAGCTGCTTGTGCAGGTTCCAATAAGAATGAACCCACCCAGTTCTACCTGTAATAATTACTTGCCTAAGGAGTTGGATGGCAGTTCTAGGTAAGGAATCTGGGTGTAATAAAGGCTTAGGAGGGGAGAGACTTGTCCGGACAGCTGGTTTAGGGTTGCCAGCCCTCCCTGTTTCAGCAGGTGTCTCCCAGAATCAAGCCTAAGCTCCTGAAGTCTACGGTGGCCAAACCAGAAGGGCCACTCAAAGTCTGGCAGCACAGCAAGGCTAAGGCAGGCTCCCTGCCTGTCCTGACCCTGCACCACTCCCACAAGCAGATAGCATGTTCCTCCCTGCAGCTCCTAGGTGAGAGGGGCGGGGGAGGTCTATGAGTGTTGCCCCCACACTGAGTGATGAGTCCATGGCCAATGGGACCGGTGGGGTCAGGGACAGCGAATGGGGCCACCTGACTTCCCCTGCCCCGCACCTAAGGGCTGCAGGGAGGGACATGTTGGCTGCTTCTGGGAGTGGCACAGGGCCAGGGCAAGCAGGAGCTTAACCTGCTGCACTGCCTATTGGGACTTGGAGCCACCTGAGGTAAGCACTGCCCAGCCAGAGCCAGCACCTCGATCCCCTCTTGGCTCCCAGTCCTCTGTCTCAGCCATGAGCCTCTCCCAGAACCCGTACCCTGAAACCCTCCTGCACTCCAACCCTGTGCCCCCTCCCAAAGCCCAGACCCTGTCCCCCCCACACCCAAAACCCTCCTGCACCTCTACCCCATGCCCCAGCCCTGAGTCTCCTCCCACAACCAAATTTCCCCCAAGAACCTGCACCCTAACCCTCTGCCCCAGGCTCAGCCCTGAGACCCTTCCCACATTCCAAACCCCTCGCCCTCAGCCTAGAGTCCACACCTCTCCCACTGGAACTATGTCTGGGATAGGGATGCTGAGCTGCACCCCCACCCCCCTTTAGAACTGTTGAGATCAGGTTGTCAACTCTCCTGGATGGAATACACCTGACTCCACTTCTGTAAATGACCTTCAGTCCAGGAGCCTTGGCAACACTCCTGCCCCAGGCTGGGGACAGCGCTGGGGGCAGCTGCAGAGCCCTTGGCCGGCTGTGGGATTCCCAAGACTGGGAGGACTGGTGGCCAGCACAGCCCACATCAGGGCAGGCAGGTGGCAGTATGATGGTGGCTGGGCCAGTGGGGCCCTGAGGAGGGACTGGTGGTGCTCACAGCAGATCTCCCAGAAGAGCCTACAGCAGGACCCGTAGGGCCTGGCAGGCTGTCCAGAAGTCGGGACTTGGGCTGGTGGAGCTGGCAGAAGGGCCAGCCTCCAGGCACAGAGAAGGCAGGTGTAAACCTGGGGATCCTGCAGCACCTCCCGCACCTCTGCTTCCTGCACCTGTTCCCACTCAGCCCCCTGTCCCATACCCGTGAAAGCGAGGGTGAGGGCAGGGGCGGGTGACAGAGGGAGGCAGGAGAAAGTGAGCTGGGGCAGGACCTCAGAGAAGGGGCAAGGTGGGGGTGGGACAAGGGTGTTTCAGTTTGCATGACTGGAGAGTTGGCAACCTTAAGCTGGTTAGGAAACTGCTCCCACCAGTGTCCACGTGGCCAGCAGAGCCTCGTGGAGAGAGAGAGCACTTTTCCCATTTTAGTCAGAACTTACACAGACTTTTCCCTGACTCTGACTTTTTGGTAAGGTTATTTGCTATGGAAGAATGGAGACAACAAGGAAATGGGAGGTGAGTTCACTCGTTTACAAGTTGTATTTCAGGACAGGTCATTGCTGGCTCATTGACTTACTCTGAAGTTATGCTCCAGTCAGTTGCTTATTCAAGTTCGTCATGTGCACTGCAGCTCTGCTGCCAACAAAAGCTGAATAAGCTGTCCTGGGTTTTTCTCACACTTACATATACATGGCTATGGGGTGGTCACACAAATTATAGCCCCCTGATGACATCCTGGCTCCGAGACCGATATGTAAGGAAAAGTCCTATTGGCAGATAGTGACAAAAGACCATAATGTTATCTGAGGGATATAATTAATGACCTGATATTCCAGCAATCAGATGGGACTCTTCACAGCCACGGTGTCCAATACACTTGCCGCTCGCCTTACGTGGCGAACTGGACACCGCGGTGTGGCAAAATGCGGCTCCTCAGAGCTGCACACATGGAGCACCCGCGCCGCGCACGCGCCCCACCGCTCAATGAAACAAGCGTGTAGCGGCAGCAGTGGCAGCCCCTCCTGTGGCTCTTGCCCCAGCTCGGCTCATGTGGCCATGGCCCCAGTGCAGCTTGTGCGTCCCAGCAGCTCCAGTGGCAGCGGCAGCTCTGGTGAGTCACCAGCAGTTTGTGCCGGGGGCGGGAGGTGCCTGACTCTGGGGGAGAGGGAGGCCATTTATTTTGAGCAGGGGCAGGAAGGGCTGTGGCAATCCTTGACTTTCTTTTGGTCACCACTGCTTTAGAGTATATGAAGTCCTGATATGATGTTAAAAGTCTGTTGTCCTTTCAGTGTCTGCATCTGCCTGGGTATTCAGCAAAGAGAATGGGACAAAACAAGTGAGCAGATTCTCCCACCAATGTTTTGCACACACCGTCACTGGTGCCTTTCCACTTCCTAAGAGAATACAGGTGAACTAGCAGAACGCAATTCAGGAGGCCTGTCTCAAGCACTGGTTATTTTCAGTGTCATCGGTTTGGCCCTTTGTTGTCGGTATTTACTGACTTCCTCCCCTCCCGCTCTCTCTATTTTGCCGCCCTGGAGTTTTGAAAAAGTCCATATATGGGTTTTACTGACTTCTCATTCCCACTCCCGCTTCCTCCCTAAATGTTGACTTTTTCAAAACTGCTGGGGCTGCATGGGACTGTGTGCAGAGGGCAGGGGTGGGGGAACATCAGTACCTCTGGGGTGCAGCCTTCCATTCCCCTCCTGACCCTTCAGTGCAAACCCATTCACTTCTTCTAAGCAGTGGGGCATCAGGATTAGCAGGAGCTGGGTCTCAGCAGCTGAGACTGTCAGCCACAGTGACAGGCCTGCAGAGACAGGAAAGGTGCACCCCAGGTATGCTGCCTCCTGCTCACCTGCAGCTGCATTACTGCACTTCACAGAGCCCTCTTTTAACCCCAGCCTCCCGGTGCAGCTGCATTCACTTCCTCAGTACCGATGGGAGTGAGAAGGACAGGGGGGATGCGTCCCAGTAGCTGAGACTTGTCCAACTTCTGCAGAGAGTGGAAGGCTTCCTCAACAGCCACATGGTGAGTCCTGGGCACCCCTGCTCACTGCTCTTCCTTTTCTGCTTTTACCAAGTTTTCTCAGAATTGTAAGCCTGTTAAATCAAACACAATACCTTGCTTCTTAAAGGACAAAACAAAGAGAAGTGAAGGGTTGTATGTACAGGGTACCCCACAGCTTGACTGCTAATTCAACCCCACTCTGGTGCAGGGGAGCAGCACAGTCTGGATGGAGCTGGGAGCTGGCTGCCTCATCCCCATCTCTTTTCCCAAGGTTCTGCCCCCTCCGGGAGCATGGAGGCATCTGCCTCACCTTGCTAGGGGCCCAGCAAGTCTATTGGCTCCTCTGGCTACAGCTCAGGAGCTAGGATGAGTCACCTCTTTCTCTGGCTGCCACAGTCCAGCAGGTCCCAGGCTATCCCCACTCCCTCTTCTTACCCCATTGCCCCTGCTACCTCCTACTTCCCTGCCTCACCTCAATGCCCTTTACCCTTATTATTCCTTATTACTCCAAGACCACCTCCTCACCTGACATGTGAGGGTCCAGGCATCTAATGAGTAGAGCTATGCCTGCAGTAAGCCACCCATTAGGTGAGCGGCCTTTCATTCTCTTACATGTGGCTGCCCAGGTGCACACTTTAATGGGTACTATCCATGGGCCACAGTTTGAGAACCTCTACTCGGAGGTCTCGGAGAGCTGGAGATATTTTTCAGAATTTGCTTTCAAGGAGTGACTGACTGACTGACTGACTCTGATAGACTCTTCCAGTGTTTAGGCCAGAAGGGACCATTAGATCATCTAGTCTAACCCCCTGTAGAACCCAGACAATTAACTTTCACCCAGATCCCCCATAAAGCCCAAAGACTTTAATTAGAAAAGACCATTTTAGGTACAAATCTGTAAACTCCTGAGGTACATACATAGGAACACACATAAATGTCCTAACGTTTTGGGATCAGAGGTGAGCCAGAATCAGAATGTTTTGTTTTCTGCTCCTCCTCTTTCCCTGTCAAATAGTGGCAGTTTGGATAAAATGAAAACAAAGTATACAAAGTGCCATTGATATTTTTAGGTTTTCAAAACCTAAACTGGATTTTCAAATTCTGTACAATTAAAACCTGCCCTTGTTACCTCATCTGTGCTAGAATTGATACCTTTTCTGCTTCCTTTTGTCTTTCTCATATTCGTTCTTTCCTTTCATCTCTATTTTCTTTCAACATTGTCCGTATCAGATTTTTGGGTCTAAACTGGATGGTTAATTTCCAGTTCAGTTGCCATAACCACACAAGCTCTGGTTTAGCTAACATGTTTTTAAAAGAAATATAGCCTTGAGGTGCAAACAGTAGAGTGGGGAAATGACTCCAAGTAAAGATCCATTTGAGACTATATGCACATACTCAGGCTGGCTATCCCATCCCACCATTCACAGCTATACTCCTCATTTTAGCATGCCTGTTCCATCAGAACTAGTGTGTGTGTATCTATCGAAGCTGGAAGCTACACTTTCCAGCAGCCACGTAGACATACCCAAAGGGGTCTGATTCCAGCCATAAGTGAAAAGTTCCCTGTGCACGGGTGTAACGCTGCAAGAGAAATTTTGTCTTACTCAGTTACAATTCGTGTCGGTACACCAGAGGTAAAGCATGCTGAAGTAGGAATTATGTCAGCTTGTAAACAGGTGCAATCTGAATCACCCTCTTTAACCAGTCAGCTGGGACAAAGGGGAACATGGCACTGGCCTGCTCTTTCTTGTTCCTGCCTCCTTAGATGAGATTAAAGTCAGCAGTGATGCTAGTGTAGCACATGAACTGCACTTCCTACACGCACTGCTTCTTGCCCCAACTATGAATACAAGAAGCCTTCTCTCCCTATTCTTCAAACGGCTGTGCCATGTTGTCCCACCAACATTCACACAGAAATCCTTGCCCCACTTTTTTTTTTTTTTTAACACTCTAGAGCTGCGTCTACACGTGCACGCTACTTCGAAGTAGCGGCAGTAACTTCAAAATAGCGCCCGTCACGTCTACACGTGTTGGGCGCTATTTCGAAGTTGAAATCGACGTTAGGCGGCGAGACGTCGAAGTCACTAACCCCATGAGGGGATGGGAATAGCGCCCTACTTCGACGTTCAACATCGAAGTAGGGACGTGTAGACGATCCGCGTCCCGCAACATCGAAATAGCGGGGTCCTCCATGGCGGCCATCAGCTGGGGGGTTGAGAGATACTCTCTCTCCAGCCCTTGCGGGGCTCTGTGGTCACCGTGGGCAGCAGCCCTTAGCCCAGGGCTTCTGGCTGCTGCTGCTGCAGCTGGGGGTCCGTGCTGCATATACAGGGTCTGCAACTAGTTGTTGGCTCTGTGTATCTTGCACTGTTTAATGAAAGTGTGTCTGGGAGGGGCCCTTTAAGGGAGCGACTTGCTGTTGAGTCCGCCCCGTGACCCTGTCTGCAGCTGTGCCTGGCTCCCTTATTTCGATGTGTGCTACTTTGGCGTGTAGATGTTCCCTCGCTGTGCCTATTTCGATGTTGGGCTGAGCAACGTCGAAGTTGAACATCGACGTTGCCAGCCCTGGAGGACGTGTAGACGTTATTTATCGAAATAGCCTATTTCGATGTCGCAACATCGAAATAAGCTATTTCGAAGTTGGGTGCACGTGTAGACGTAGCCAAGAAGAGATTGGGCACTGTTTTGTTGTTCTGGTCAATTTCAGATCTATTTAACTGCTGTCTGAAGTCATACGCTTACACGGGGCATAAGGGCCTGATTCTGTACCACTGCAAGACAAAGACAGACTGCAAGACAGCTTGCAGGAGTGGGCCCATGTCAGCAACGAATCTGGCCATGTGTTGATAAATTTCTTTTACTGCAGTTTGTAATTGCTGATTTTTATGGTAATTGTTCTTCTTCTGTGATGTCTTTATATGCTCTTTGTACTACAAATTAGTTGCAGATTCAAATGCTAAATGAAGTAGAGTCTGAGGCTGCGTTTACATTACAAGATAAAATAGAATTTATTAAAATCGATTTTGTAACTCTGGAATTTATAAATTCAATTGTGACTATCTATCCTTACCTCTCTATGTGCTCCTCGCAAAGTCAACTTATTGCTGTGACACTCAATTAGCAAACGTTGACTGCTGGAGTAGTGCATTGTGGAAACCTATCCCACAGTTCCCTCACCCCCTAGCATTCTGTATGTATGCTTTGACATCATCTTCCCACATTGCATTTTTCTCATTCTCCTCCCATGCAAAGCAAACATCCATTTTACCTGTTGAAAGGAAGGAAAAGGAGGGCATCCATAGAGATGGCAAAAAAGTTTATAGAAATATTTTTCTTCTGTAGCTGAATTCTCAACTGGCCATCCACTGAGTGTCCCCCTTCCTATGATTGCATCCAATCCCTGAAAATAATATGAGGACCCTGAACAGCTTGAAGAAAGAGATGATAGGAAAACTTTTGAAAAAAGAGAGTTGCTGAGGGGAGGGTCTTGGGATTTCCAGTGCACTATGAGGCTTCTGTGCACAGGCTGTGTTCTCAGCTGGCCATCCACTGACTGTCCCCCCTCCCATGATTTCATCCAATCCCTGAAAATAACACAGGGACAGACTGTATTCTCAAAGTTAAAAGAAAGAGGATAGAAAATTCTAGGAATAAAGATATTCGTCTTCCCTCTTCGCTACACAGACATTGCCAACATGGGGGATGGCAGTGAAATCTCATACACTGAACTTATAACAGAAACAGGAATCTCAGCTGGCCCTCCCTCCCTGTGTTTGTGGGGCATCAAAGCATGAAGAAAGATACGAAATGTTAGGAAAAAGATTTTATAACAGAAATATCAAACCAGCAAGTGTCAGCAATGGACAGCAAGTTCCCAAAAATATTTTTGGTGCGAGGGGCAGGGAGAGGGGGCCTGTGGTCTGCGGCTTCGGAGCCAGTTGAAATGTTGAAGAAATCCCCCCTGAATACCTTAGCCGTGGGGGATGGGGGGTGGAATACTTCCTCCTGGAGGCAGCAAGCCCTTGAATATCTTTCCCACCCGTGAAGCGCTAACCGCATGCAAGACAGGATATGGTGCTGCCTGGCAGCATGGACAGCACCAAATAGTAGGCACATCCTTTTACTGGGTTGGGGGCTACTCACATGATGTGGCTGAGCTCGGAAAGACCCTGACTGCATAGCACCTGTGGGGGAGGGAGGAAAGTTTGTGCATAAATGTAAACTGCTGAGAAGTTTCTTGGCCTCTTATGCAAACATGACCCCCACAACAGCCTTGTTGCCACATGGTACAGTGGGGCAGCAGCTGGCGCCAGGCAGTACAGAAAAAAATAAGTGTAGAGAGAGAACCACAAACTCCCTGCAGGGGCTATTTGTAATGGGTAGATGTACTCACAGTGCTAATAGCAAAGAAACTTCTCACGCTCTCATACAAACATGACCCCACAGCCACAGGCTTCCTGGTCCCAATTTGAAATTCAGGGTCTTCCTTTTACCTAATTCCTGCACACCCGAGAGCAGCGGCCAGAATGGATGACTGAAGGGTGTTGTGGGTTACATATGGAACACCTCTGAAGGCTAATAAATTTGCTTTTAAGACATGGTGCTTCCACACTGGCCTTTAATCGAACTTTTGAATTCGAGCTTGACACTACACCTAGCAGGTACTGATGATATAGTAATATCGGTATTAGTGCTCCCAAAATCGAGCAAATGGTATTTACAGTAAAGACAATCATGTGGTAATAGTGAGCTAACTGCCTTAAATTCAATATTTATCTCATAAGAGTGTAAGGCCAGAAGAAACCATTAGATTGTCTACTTTGGTGTTTCTCAAGCTTTTTTAATAAAGTACCCTTTTTAAAAAAAAATTAAGTACCCCCAGACTTCTCTCACGTACCTCTAAGGGTATGCATACCACCGGTTGAGAAAAATGGTCCTAAGGCAATCTGACGTCTTGAAACAGGTGCCATTCAACCTTTGCAGATTACTGTACCCTCTTCAGGTGTCAGATTTGTTTTGCATGTCTCCAAGTTACACCTGTTTAAAAACTACTTACAAAATCATGCAAAAATATCACAGGAGACTGCTAATGAAAACTTGCTAACTTTCTACCATCTTATCATCAAATACATTAATTGGAATAGAAATATTGTACTTATATTTCAGCATCAGGCATATGAAGCAATGGAAATGAGTCATTGTCTGAATGAAGGTTTAGCTTGTACTGGTGTTTTTATGTAGTCTGTTGTAAAACCAGGCAAACATATAGATGAGTTGATGTGTCCCCTAGAAGTCCTCAGTGTACCCCCAAGGATACTCAAACCCCTGGCTGAGAAACACTGATCTACTCCAGTGACCTGTGTGGTTGAAGCCTTTTCTCCCAGTTAACCCTGTATTGAGCCCAATAACTTGTGTTTTGTTTGGTTAAAGCATATCCTCTAGAGAGGCATCCAGCCTTGATCAACAGGGCTCTTTCTGATCTATGATGTGCCTTAATATATAAGACTATGAAATAGTTAATATGAGTAGACTATGCTAATGGCAGCTTGCAGATATATTTCTACATGAGTAAAGTTTTTTCTCAACTGAAAAAAAAAAAAAGGCCACACAACCATTTATCACTGAAAGGAAAACGAGCCCAGTAGGAAATCTCCATGTTGACATGTTCACATTGGTGCCACTATTTTGATCTAATCAGGAAAGGAAATGACCTTACAAGTAAGATTTGCAAGTAGGGTCAGCAGGCTCAGTGAGGCAGGAGTCAGGGCTGTTTCCATGCTTGTTAAGGATATTCACCCCTTCACAGTGCTTTCAACCAATCAATCATTCATATTTTTGTATTGCTTCTTCAGAGTCTCCCAGCTCCCATTACAAAAAGCAAAACTGAAGATCAAAGTAAGAAATACGTATTCTAATGAAACTTAACTAAAATTTACTTTCTCACCCCTCCCTTTTTTCTGGCCTTGTCTCAAGTTAGTAATATTGAATTAGCTTAATAAGGAGTTTTCTAATGATCTTCAGGAAAATAAGTTACACAAAAATTCTCTGGAAATACATGAAACAAACAACTCTGATAAGGCTTGATGACCTTAAACAGGTAAAATGTGAGATGAAAGCCAAATATTTTACTAACAAAAATTTTAAATTGTAAGTATATCTTAATAGCCTTACATTTACATATATAGAGATGATACACAATGGAAGAGGTGCTTGTACAGGAAACTTATAGCCTTCTGGTGATAAACATTTTGTGAGGGCAAAAGTTAAGTACACAACTATACCTAAAATAAGGTGTGCAACATACACGCAGATATCCCCAAATAGAAATGCAAATTGTCAAGAGGTAGTAGGCAGTGATGTGCTGCCAGAATTTTAAGACTCCCTCAAAAATTGGCTCCGGCCTAGTTAGCCATACATGTAATATTTCGCAAGCCTCTTCTACCTGCCCCAGCCAAACCAATCTTAGTCCACTCTCAATAAAAATGTTAATTAGTGTTATAGTTCCTTCCATCCACAATGCAAATCCATCACTTCTGTACTCCTTCCCACTCCTCAGCATCAAACAATTCCATACTCTGCCTTGTGTGAGTGAGAGGGAAATCAGGACATATATTGCAAAATATAGAGCTAAACAATCTAATTCTCCTTATCTCAGTTATACTTGTGTAACACAATTGACTTCAGCGGAATGACCCCTGCTCTGAGAGAAGAGTTTTGTTTCAGAATAGCCACGAGTGAAATATAACTCAAATATGTGGGTGCAACTCCCATGGAGTTAGTGAAATGAGCTGTTTCATTGGAACAAATAAGTATGCTAACCTGATGTCTGTTCTGCTTTATTCATTCACTGTTTCAAACAGATCTGCGTTGTTTCTTCAACACAGGTATTTTCAGCTGAAAAAACACTGCTGATTTTTACAGCCCTCTGCAGGTCATTAATATTTTGCTTTCTGATCAGTTATCAGCTTTGGAAATGCTGTCCCCTGCTGGTTATTGATGTGAATTACCATCACCAGGTCATTCACCAAAAGTGAACGTAGGAGAATATTTTTCAAGGTGAAAGATGAAGTTGAAAGTTGCAAGGTATCTAAAACTGTCACTGTGACAGGCTTTTGGGGAGGGCTACATTACCATTTAAGTTGATCTAAATTACATTGTTCGAGGGTTGTGAAAAATACACCTCCCTGAGCAGTGCAAATTACAGTGACCCTAAATGCTGTCCATACCTGCGCTATGTTGGCAGGAGATGTCCCCCACCTGACATATCTTCTGTCTCTCACATACAGGAAGTAATCGTGCTGATGGAAGGGTGGTCTTCTCTCAGAATACAGCAGAGTAGCTACTGCTTCAGAACAGCTGGACATCACAGCTGTTAATTCATTTTAAAATATAACTAGTGAAAGGACTTTACACTTAACAAGGAGACGAATAACAAATCTCTTGCTGTTCATAGGTAAAGGAGAGTTTACATTTTCATTTAAGATTTCTTAATGATTGTGTTTAATCTTAAAATAAAAACAAACAGACAAAAAACATTATGCCAAGTGTGGGACTCTCTCTTGATTTTGCTTGGAGGCCTAAATAATGTTTATTGTCCAAACATAAATGAAGGGGTACACATCTCATAGAGCTGGAAGGGACCTTGGGAGGTCATGGAGTCCAGTTTCTTGCCCTCTTGGGAGGACCAGGCACCATCCCCCTTTTAAAAAAAAATTGCCCAGAGCCCTAAATGGTCTCTCGAGCATTGAGCTCACTGCCCCCAGCTTCAGCAAGCTACTGCTCAAACCACTGAGCTAAGTTCTAACAACAGCTTCCTTTATTCAAAATGCTAACACACGTGTCATTTAAATAGGTATTTAAAAATAGAAACCCCTCCAAACTACCCAGATTGACAGAAATTTCTTTCCCCTCCTCCCTTACTATCTCAACACAAGTGACCAATTGACTAGTTCTCTAGGCTTAGCATTCTTGGCAACTATACGGGGCCATATCTTTCTCTGTATTTAATAAACCAAGCAATAAAATAAAGAGTGAATACCTAGCCACCTTTGTATCATAAAGAAGGAAACACATAAAAATCATGCACAGCAAATATTTTGCTTCCTTTGCAAGTCACCTTTTCCAAAAAATAAATTAGGCAGAGAACCTATAAAAACTTCAGACTTTGAAGTTTGAGATGCTTCAGTTCAGATTGTAACCTCTCTTTAGCCTTTCAAAAATGCAGAAGCCTTCTGTGTTGTAACTAGGATGCATTCTCTCATAGTAAATGGAAACTGATAATTACTGGAGCCAGGAGACTTATTTCCAGTTTAGCAGTTTTCTTCTATGCCAGGCGTATAGTTTCTGAAACTATATATAGTTATATAGTTTCTGTCCTTTGAGATGCTCAGTGGCTTAGAAAGACATGGCAGTTTTTCAGTAGCAGAAGAACAAATGATGTTGACCAAGCAGTGTGATATGATCCTTTAATTCAGCTGTTTTTCTACATTAGAAACTTTCTGCGTATACAGGACTGATGTGCTCTTAAATTGAGTGTTTTGTTCTCTTTACTCAAGTTTGTCTTCTGGTAACCTCACTATTTAGACACTCTATCGGTATGCTCCTTTATAAATAAGAAATTATGGGTTTTTTTCTTTCATCCATCATGGTAAACCTGCTCCTTAATTGTTTGATGAATTCAGAGGGTTAGAAGCTCCATCTACTTCCGGTTCCCCACCATGATTTCATATAGCAGTGATTAGAAGGACATGTTTCCATTACTTTTGTCACCTGCAGGTAATGAAGTGTACTAAATGACTGTTGCATACAGTAACATTAGAGGTGGGAGGTTTGAAGTGCAGACAAGAATCTCAGGAAGATGTGAAACAGAAGATACAAATTGAAGCAATTTTAAAATTAGCAGATCCTAAGAATGTGCATCCTGGCTGAAGAGCTTGCCAGACCATTAATGCTGATTCTTCCAGAAAACAGAGAAAGCTAATGTTGTGTCAGTATTTAAAAAGGGGTAAATGGGATGATCCAGGTAATCATAGGCATGTTAGTCTGACTTCATTCTTGAACAAAATAATGGAATGGCTGATGTGGGACTCAGTATAGAATTAAAGAAGTCCAATATTATTAATGGCAATCAACTTGGGTTTACAGAAGATAGACTCTGTCAAACACACTTTATCTTTTTTGTTGAGATTATAAATTTGATAAAGATATAAGCACTGAGGTCAAGTATCAGAGGGATAGCTGTGTTAGTCTGGATCTGTAACAGCAACAGAGAGTCCTGTGAGACCTTATAGACTAACAGAAAAGCTTTGAACGTGAGCTTTTGTGAGCAAAGACTCACTTCATCAGATGCTCATCAGCTGCTGGACCAGCATCTCATGAAGTGAGTCTTTGCTCACGAAAGCTCATGCTCAGAACTTTTCTGTTAGTTTATAGGGTGCCACAGGCCCCTTCGTTGCTAGCACTGAGGTAACATTCTAAGACTTCTGAGGCATCTGACTTGGTATTCCATTTTGATTAAAAAAACTAAAAAGAAATAAAAACACATGAAATGGATTAAAAACATCTGATAGATATCAAAATGTAATTGTAAATGGGGAATTATCACTGAAATGGGTATGCTTCTAGCACAGTTTTGCAAGGATCACTTCTTGACCCCTTGCTTTTTATCAGTTTTATTAATGATCTGGAGGAAAATATAAAATCATCACTGGTAGATTTTGTAGATGACCCAAAAATTGGGGTGTGATAAATAATGAGAGGGTAAGTCACTGATAAAGAGCAATTTGCATTTTAACAGAGTGAAATGTTAGTGTATACATGTACATTGGAAACTCTATCTGGGGAAGCAGTGAATCTGAAAATGATTTGGGATTTGTGGTAGATAATCAGCTGAATGTGAGCTCTCAGCATGATGCTCTGACAAAATAGCTAAAGTGATTCATGGATGCATTAGCAAGGGAGTCTTGAACAGGAATAGTGAGGTTATTTTTCCTCTATATTTGGCAATGGTGCAATAACTGCTGGAATACCGCTTCCAGTTCTGGAGTCAAGATGGATGTTTTTAAGATTTAAGAGGATTCAGAGATGAGCCATGAGAATAATTAAGGAGTCAGAAAACACGCCTTATGGTGATGGACTCAAGAAACTCAACCTATGTATCTTAACAAAGAGAAAATAAGAGGTACCCTGATTACAGGATTAAGGATTACCTGGGAAGCAAATATTTAATAGTGGATTCTTCAGTCTAGCAAAGAAAGCTATAACACAAGCAATCACAGGAAGATCAAGATAGACAAAGAGGTAAAAAGTAAAGTGGACATTTTAAAATAAAGTGAGAGTAATTAAGCTTTTGAAAATTCACCAACAATGTGGTGCGTTTTATATCACTGCACTTTTTAAAAATCAAAATTACATGTGTTTCTTAAATATATGCTTCAGGAATTTTTTTTTGGAGGGGGGGATGTTCTAAGGCTTGTGAAAATAGGAGGTAAGACTAGAACAGAATTGTCAGACACATAAATGAACATACTTTGGCGAAAAGTCAACACGGTTTTTGTAAAAAGAAATCCTGTCTGAATAATCTATTAGAATTATTTCAGAGGGTAAACCAGTATGTGAATAAGAGGGCTAGTGGATACAGTGTACTTAGATTTCAGGAAAGACTTAGAGAAGGTCCCTCACCAAAGGCTTTTAAGTAAATTAAGGTATCGTGGGATAAGAGGGAAGGTCCTCTCATGAACTGATAACTAGTTAAAAGACAGGAAGCAAAGGGTATGAATAAATGAAAGAAGTGGTGTCCCCACGGGGGCCTGTACTGGGACCAGTCCTATTCAACATATTCACAAATAATCTGGAGAAAGGGGTAAGCAGTGAGGTGGCAAAATCTGCAGTTGATACAAAACTGTTCAAGATAGTTAAGTTCAAAGGAGACTGTGAAGAGTTTCAAAAAGATCTCATAGGAAAGCTAGGTGACTGGGCAACAAAACGGCAGATGAAATTCAACATTGATAAACAGAAAACAATACAAATTGGAAAACATAATGCCAACTAAAAGTGATGGGGACTAACTTAGCTGTTACAACTCGAGAGAGATTTTTAAGTCATTGTGGGTAGTTCTTTGAAAACACCCACTCAATGTGCAGCAGTAGTCAAAAAAGCAGAAAGAGTGTAGGAAATCTGTAAGAAAGGGATAAATAAGACAGAGAATATCCGATTGCCTCTGTGTAAATCCATGGTATGCCCACTTCCTGAATACTGCACACAAATGTGGTTGCCTCATCTTAAAAAAGATTTATTGCAATTAAAAAGCTTCAGAAAAGAAGGAAAAAAAAGGACTGGGATAGGGAACAGTTACCACATGGGGACAGACTAATAAAATTGGGACCTTTAACCCTGGAAAAGATATGACTAAAGGAGGCTGTGACAGACATGTATGAAATGGGAGAAAATGAATAAAGATGAATAATTTACTCCTTCTCGTAACACAAGAATCAGGGATCACCTAATGAAATTAATAGCTAGCAGGTTTAAAACAAATAAAAGGCAATACTTCTTCACACAATGCACTCACAGCGCTGAAACTCCTTGCCAGAGGATGTCAAGACTTTAAGGCTACATCTACACAGCAGTCCTATTTCAAAAAATAGGGCTGCCACACAAAAAAATGTTTCCCGAAGTAGCACTTAGTTATTTTGAAATACATCGCCTGCACACATAGTGCTAATTTCAAAATAAGCCCTGCATCTTAACAGCACTTATTTTGAAATAGGCACTATTTCTAATGCAATCAGGTTTACCTATTTTGGAATAATGCACCTGCTGTTTCAAAATTATTTCGAAATAGCATGTGTGTAGTGTAGGCTACAGCAAAGTTATTTATAATTACTTGGCTGTGTGGCTGTAGCCTAACAGGGTTCAAAAAAGAGCTAGATACATGCCTGGAGGACAGGTCCATTAATGGCTATCAGCCAGGGAGAAGGAATAGCTTAGTGGCTTGAGCATTAGTCCCCTAGACCCAGGGTTGTGAGCTCAATCCATTAGAGACCTGCGTCCAATAGAACTGATTTAAAAAAAAAAAAAAAAAAAAAAGAAAGAAAGTGGGGGGTGCTACCTGTCAGGGATGGTGATAGGGCCTGCAATTCACTTTGGGAGTAAGGGAATTTCAAAGCTGGGTGTGTATTTGAAAGCACCCACATCCAGACTGCCTGTCAGCACTTTGAAGTTAGCAGCTTTGAAATTTGCATGGCTGTCATCATTAATGAGGTGCTGCATATTCGTAGTAATGCCTTATTGATATTCCTCAGTCCATGTCATTTCCATGAGGCTCATGTTGACATGGCCTTGATGATTATATGTTCTGTTTGTGCTCTGTGGGGCACTTGGCTCTGGCCACCATTGGAAGACAACATACTGGACCACATGGACATTTGGTATGACCCAGTGTGGCTGTTCTTCTGTTCTAGATGATCACAATGGTTCCTTTGGGCCTTGGAATTTATGAATCCATGAGTATCTATCTATAAACTCTCCTTTTACAAGCATAACTCTCATTGGTGTTAGCAGAGTTTTCCTCAAGGACTGACAGTAGTAGGACTGTTTTTGTGGATGTGTAGCTATGTATTGGTGAACGTTACATGGCTAAATTCTTGAATGCTGCTCAGGAAATGGGATTTTAAATGTGAAGCCTATTAGCTACTTTATTCATAGGCAGCTAAATAAGCCCTAATACATTGATTTTGCTCCATAAATAATGCACTTCTGATGTATTACACAGGCCCAACTGGTGCATATAGCCTATATATTGTTTGAATATACTGAAGAACCACAGGAGATCTTTGACTAGTTTCAGCACAAGTTTTAAGGGCATAACTCAATGGAAGTTAATGAAGTTGCACCCCACATCAAGCTTAAACTTGGCTTGGTATCTATAGCAGGCATTATGTTAATTCTGTACAGGTCATCTCTGTGGCAAGTTATTTGTCACATAGTAAATACTGATCTAAGCAACATTAACTTTGCCTGCCTGCTCTGCAGGCCCTTTGCTTTCCAATTAGAGGAGTCATGCAGACACTGCAGAGGGAAGAGCCAGTACATAAAGCACCTCCCCTGCAAAGCCAGCCATGCTACGGACAGTAAGGTATGAATAAGGGGAAACCAGAGCAACATCATTTAAATATGTAAGGCCTGGTATTTGTATGATTTTTCCTGTCTGTACCTAGGGATTATTAGAATAAATAGATTTTGCATTATGCACCACTGCTGAGTTTGCAGAGGGTGACATAGCACTACTGTGGGAAGTCAAAGAGGGCAATGAGCATCTCCTTCAAGGTGGTTTTTTTTTTTTTTTTAAATACAGGATGAGAGGCTATTGCCCCTAGTTGTTAAAACCTATGAGACATTGTCATAGCATGATGTATAATGAACTAAATAACCTCCCTTTCTGTGAGATGGCAAGACATGATTCCAAATGCCTTTTTTCATTTATTTCATCAGGGAACAAGTCTTAAGGGGTAGCCATGTTAATTTGTAACTTTGTAAATAAGAAGCTGGAGTGTGGCACCTTAGAAGCTAACAAATCTATTAGGTCATGAGCTTTTGAGGGCAAAACCCACTTCATCAGATCGAACCAGTAGGTACGTATGTGTGTTTGTAATATATAGAGGAGTTTTTACTCTTTGTATTATTGCATGGCTTTGTATTATTGCATGAAGCACCAACCAAAGCTATTTTGTTAGAAGGATTAAAAAGTGATTAAGTTGGGTGTTCTGGTTACAGCTAGTAGGTGTCTGGGGTAAAGATCTGGTGGGAGAAAGCGCCATCTGCCATCATTAAACAGGAATTACCTCAGCACAAAGCACAGGGCTACAGCACGAATATTGCCTTTTGGTATTTCTTCATCTGATGCTCTCTTTATAGATATATATTTATTTTATCTATCTAATATGTGTCTCTTTGCACTCTATCTGTGGCTATTAGTCCCTACCTGGTTGCCCATCCCTGCATTGGATGCTTGACATTGTACAAAAAACATGAAGAGATATGGTCCCAGCTCTGACACTTTTAATCATCCTCTTGCCCTTTCTGATTTAGTGGTCTACCGTATAATCCCCATTAATTTGTTTTAATCAATACTAAGTCTACCTTCAGTCGTGCTCTGCTATCTGGATGCTGTCCTCCTCTGCTTCTTCTTCTTTGATATGTAAACCTTTCCCCTTTCATTTCCTACCCCAATGATTAATTGTACTTGATCCCAACATGTTTCTATCTTGTGCTCTGACAAACAACACAGTTATTTCTTACACATATTTTGTAAGAAAGGAAACAATAGGACCAGATCCGCAAATGGATTTAGGAGTCCCAGTTTTAGTTACCACTCTGATCTCCAAATCCCGTGCTTGGCTTCCATCTCATACTTTACATGCCTAAATGTTTACAATAAAAGTCCCTATACACCTATGTTTCTGCTTCTGGGCATGCACCTGGACACCTGTCTCCTGCCTAAATCACAGATGAGTCTCTAATTGAGAAGATGGGAATTTTTCTGTTTAGCTTGTCCATGGAGCCAAACTGCATGGCTGCATCTACACTGGCAAGTTCTTTTGAAAAAATTTTTTGAAAGAAGGGGGCTCTTTTGAAAGATCCTGCAAAGCATCTACACATAAAAAGCGTTCCTTTGAAAGTGAATCGAAAAAATGCAGGGCCCCTTTTGAAAACCCTCTTCCACCTGTTTTGGGAAGAGTGCCCCCTTTCAAAGGCAAATACGTGTAGATGCTCCACAGGCCCTTTTTTTCCAAACGAGCAGTCCTCATGGCCTGTGTCCACACAAGCCCCCGGCTTTTGGAAGGGGCATATTAATAAGGGAGTTTGAAAGATGCTAATGAGGTGCCTCCATGAATATGCAGCACCTCATTAGCATAATGGCAACCGCCGCAATTCAAAAGTGCTGCTTTCGAATTGCGCACCGCCTGTGTAGCTGGGGGCAGTTTGAATTGACTCCCAAGACTTTGGAAGCTCCTTCTTCCCATTTGTTTTAGGCAGAAGGGGCATTTGAAGACTCAGGGGAGGGTTGTTCTGAAAGGCCCCCGGCTACACAGGCAGTGCGTGATTCAAAAGCGGCCCTTTCGAACTGCTGCAGCTGCCATGACACTAATGAGGTACTGCATATTCATGGAAGCACCTCAGTAGCATCTTTTGAACTCCCTCATTAACGTGCCCCTTCCAAAAGGAGGGGGTTCGTGTAGACACAGCCATGGGGTCTGATTTTTCAATCCCAGGCCTGTTCTTTCGAAAGAGCGAGGGCGCTAGCAAAAGAAGTTCTTCCGAAAGATCTCTGCAGTGTAGACATAGCCTGGGGTGCAGCGCTCAGACCTGCTGCAGGCCGGGACCCGCTGGGAGAACGGTTTCTAGCACGTGGCCTGTTTTTCTCTTCTCTCCTCCGGCCTGACTTCCGCTCTCCCGCAGGGTCAGGGCGGCAGTTCATTCCGGATCGGTTTAACCCACGGCCTCCGCGTTATAACCCGCTGGAATCACACGCTGCTGGGCGCCTCCTGCTCTGGCGCTGAGATGCTGCACGCTCGGCGGCCAGTTTCCAAAACATCTCTGCAAAAGGTGTAGCTCAGCCGCGAGCGGGCGATCTGGCGCTAGCAGCAGTGGGGTCCTTTGCCGGCTGGCTCCGGCCCCGCGCAGCCATGGCCGGTCTGATGGTGGGGCGGGGCTCCCACCCAGGGTAGCGCGGGAGGCGGGCTCATGCGGCCCCGCATGAGGGCGGGGGCGGGCGCCGCGCCTCGCCTCGCCTCGCCTCCTTTCTTGGCTCGCTTCATCACCGCTAGCGTCATGGCCGCGGCCCCGCTGGCCGGCGCTGCCGGGAATCTGCTGCAGTTCCTGAGGCTGGTGGGGCAGCTCAAGGTGCGGGGCCGGGCCGGGTGTCCGGGAGCTGCTTGGTGGGAGGTTTATTCCGCCGCCCGCGCTCAGATTGCAGGCAGAGCTGGCTGGCCGGGCCTCCCCACGTGGCTGCCGGGAGGAGCGCGCTCGGGGTGGGGCGGTTAAACGGGACGCCCTGGGGCAATGCCAGGACTCCGCTTCGGGCCTGCCTGGCGAGGCGCTAGGCTGTGGGGAAGCCGCGCGGCTTTGGGTTGGGTTCTCGCGGCCGTGTCTGCAGCGTCACAAGAAACAAACCAGCCAATCCAACAAGCAGTCCTGTAGCGCCGCAAAGCGTGACAAGCTCGTTAGACGAGGCGCGTCGGTGGGGAGGACCTGCTGCGGCCGGTGGGGCTGCCACTCCTCCGGCCTCGTCTCTAGGGCTTAACAGTTAAATTCAGTTAGTGATTTTGGCCTGTGCGGAAACCTCCAGGAATATGTCCAGCCAAAATTTGCAGGCAGTGTTAGGGGACAGAGCTGAGGGTAGGCACTAAGAGTCCTAGCTTCTTAGTCTTGTGTGCAGAGAACTAACATATAGTACCCGGTTTCATTGTCAATTGTTAGGTTCTGTGCTCACACTGGGGTCCATATGCTTTGCTCCATTGGCTCACATTTAAAATTTCAGTAGAGAGCTCTTGAACATCTTTGCAAATCCTGGATAAAAAACTTAACTCGGTCTGTGATCTGTTAGGAAAAAAAATCTTCGTGAAAACCCCTCTGCCCTGTTTGCTAAATCCTGTTTCCAGTGAAAGTCAAGTGCTGCACCTTATTTCTTTTCTTGCAGGAATTGTACTTGAGACTGCCTGAAGTATGTGCTCCTCATGTGTTTCCTTTAGCCTCACTTGTGTTGCCTGCCCCACTGACATTGTCACCTATTTGGGGGGGATAGGACTACAGTCTTGACCCAGTTCAGCTCCTTCCCACCCTGCTCACCATCTGTGCATGGCTCTGGCTCACCCCCCCACAAACACTGCGGGGGGGGTAGCTTTTCCCAGCTACACCAAACCCCCGGGGAAGCAGCAGCCATGGGCGCTCCCCACCTAGAGCCCCAGGAAAGCAACAGCTCCAGGCGCTTGCTGCTCGGAGTCCTGGGAAAGTGCCAGGCCTCCCAGCCCCGGTTCAAACCCTCCACACACAGCTTCGGTTCAACTCCCCTCACCCCTCTGCAGCCTTAATCCACCCCAGGCTTAACCCTCCCCCTCTCCTGACCCCCTCCCATGGTCCCAGCCCAATCCCAGGCTTAATCCTCCCCAACTGCTCCCCATCCAACCCCAGGATTTACTGTTCAGAAAGGAACTCCAGGTCCTCCTGCTGCTGGTTCCCCAGCTGCAGAATGTGTGTTCCACTGGGTGGAAAAAAAAATGCCCGATTTACGTGAAATTTGGGTTTTGTGAGGGTGTATGGGAATGTAACCCTTGTATAAATCGAGGGTCTACTGTATTATATATTCATACTGAACATGTGTGGATTATTAAGCTGAAATGATCTGTGAAAGCTGAAGAGGACAGATTTTTTCTGGTGGTGTGTGCTGTTGATATACATGTAATTTATTGGAATAGTGCTTGTCATAGGATCAGTCTTTTGTGCTTTCAAATCAGCTCTGTAACATTTATTTTTCATTAATGTTAAGCCTCATTTATGGATGAGAAGGAAATAGTTACCTTTGATGGGACAGATTTTCCCTGGTAGCTCTTAAAACATTTGAATAAACATTCTGAAGAATTTAGCTTATGTTACTGTTAAAACTGTCTCCAACCAGAGAGTACCACGAACAGGCTGGGTGTACAGGAATGTAGAGAAACCAGAGAGTGTATCAGATCACATGTACAGGATGGCAATCATGGCGTTGGTAACTGAAGACAAACATCTTAATAAAGACAGGTAAGAATAGTTATGGTGGTGATCGGGCTTTTCTCAAGTTTTGGGAAATGACAGCTAATTCACCACACCATCATACCCTGCAGAGGAGTTTTAGAATGCAGAAGGGGAATCAAAATTAATATTTTCTTCTGCTCTCAAACAAGTTGCTATGTATCTTTTGGAGTTGAGGCCTGAGGAATGATTTTATTAGCTAAAAGTGGACTCTTGGACAGGCTGTTAGGGGTGTTAAATGGTTGTCTACTGAACATGCTGAATTCTGGCAGTGGCCAGCTATGCCATGGCAGAGCATCCCTGGCTGTGGAGGGCCAGGCAGAGGGATGTTAAAACTTCCCAGTGGGCTGCTAACACGGAATAGCTTCCAGCCTATAGTCTTTCGCAGCTGTACATAAAGCTGAAGAGTCCTATTCAAAAAGGAGTGTGAAGTGCATGGGGAAGCAAAATCAGTATCTTGTGTAGTTTTTGACAGCGATGTTGTTAACACTTAAAAGAAATGAATAGCCATGTAATTAAGTGTGTGAAAGACAACATAATTAGCATTATAACAATTGTCAAGAACGATACAATGTCATATTTGCTTTGTCACCTTTCTGAAGTGATGGATGGACTTCTGTCACTTGAAACTCAGCTTTTCTAATTAAGCTGCAGGAAGTATAAACCACTTTAAATCATGTTACTGTCACTGTCTCCTTCTTCACTGTGCATGAGCGTGCTCTTAATGTCCTAGCGGGGATGTGCATGGTTCTTTTTTCAATGAATAACATAGAAACCCTAGGTCTCCTTGTCTATGGCGTTATGCCTCGTTTGTTTATTGACATCAGTGACAAGTGAGTTTTTAAAAGATTGTAAAACAGTGTCATCCGAATGGTAGCACTTTAGATTTGCTCTGCACAGATGTTAACATTATGAGGAGAAAGTCACTGTAGAATCAGGCTCAGTTCCATGTCCATTTTATCCCAGAGGTGGAACAGATTTTTGATTTCTTCCTATGGGTTGGAGGAAAGCCATCAGGGGCCGAAATGCATGCACGTGGTTTGAACAGAGGCATCTTTTAACATGGACACACTGGCCACATCTACACGTGCATGCTACTTTGAAGTAGCAGCGCCAACTTCGAAATAGTGCCCATCACGGCTACACATGTTGGGCGCTATTTCAAAGTTGAAATCGACGTTAGGCGGCGAGATGTCAAAGTCGCTAACCCCATGAGGGGATGGGAATATCGCCCTACTTTGAAGCTGAACGTTGAAGTAGGGCATGTGTAGACGATCCGCGTCCTGCAACATCGAAATAGCGGGGTCCACCATGGCGGCCATCAGCTGAGGGATTGAGAGACGCTCTCTCTCCAGCCCCTGCAGGGCTCTATGGTCACCGTGTGCAGCAGCCCTTAGCCCAGGGCTTCTGGCTGCTGCTGCAGCTGGGGATCCATGCTGTATGCACAGGGTCTGCAACCAGTTGTCGGCTCTGTGGATCTTGTGTTGTTTAGTGCAACTGTGTCTGGGAGGGGCCCTTTAAGGGAGCAGCTTGCTGTTGAGTCTGCCCTGTGACCCTGTCTGCAGCTGTTCCTGGCACCCTTATTTCGATGTGTGCTACTTTGGTGTGTAGACGTTCCCTCGCAGCGCCTATTTCGATGTGGTGCTGCCCAACGTCGACGTTGCCAGCCCTGGAGGACGTGTAGACGTTATTCATCGAAATAGACTATTTATAAGCTATTTCGATGTAGCGTGCATGTGTAGACGTAGCCACTATGTCCTAGTGAAGAGGAGAGGATAGAAGCTGACAACATACAGATAGGAACTGAAGAGAAAGGACAAAGGTCCTGTACATCACATGGAGGCAGACAACTCCAATATTAATTTTTATAAGTGCTTGTGTACAAATTAGAAGTCTAAATACTGAGATGGGAGAACCAGAATGCCCGGTATTAAATGGGGGTGTGGCTATAAAAGGCATCACATAAATTGTTGGACTGATGTGTGTGACCAGTGCATTGGTAATCAATGGGATGTGGTAATACCAGGGTACAAAATATGTAGGCATGACTGGCCCTATATGTGAAAGGAAAGCATAGAGTTAAATATATTATTTTTTTTAAAAAGGAATTCATTTCTACCATAGAATCTCCATGTTTGAATAATAATAAGAATATAGCAGCAGGAATATACTATAGCAGAATCTCAGAGTTATGAATACCTGAGTTATGAACTGACCAGAGAACCACACACCTTTTTTTTTTTTTTTTGAAACCAGAAGTATGCAATCAGACAGCAGCAGAGAATACCCTCGTCTCCCACCTCCCCCCCCAAAAAAAAAAACCCTCCCAAATACCAAACAGTAATGGGCTAAGCTACAAAAAAGGGAAACCAACATTGAATTTTTACTACGCCAAAGAACGAAGCTGTAGTGACTCAATATTCAATTTAAAACTTTTGAAAGAATGTCCATAACATTTTGTCCAGAATTGGATGTTTCAGAGTTACGAATGACTGCTGGTTCTGAGGTGTTCTGAGGTTCTGCTGTACCAACAACCTGACCAGGGGGATGATGATGATGATTGTTAAATGCTCATGGAGATTAGACGGGCTACAAAAAATAGAAAATGCAACAATGATAAGTGATTTCAATTGTCCCTACGTTGATTGGAAACTTCCTCAGGATAGGAGGAATAGATAACGTTTCTATACATCATTAGTGGCTTGTTTCTTGAGCAGCTAGTCTGAGAACCCAGAAGGGGGAGAAGTGATTCTTGATTTAGTCTTATGTGGAGCACAGGATCTGGTCCTAGAAATGAACAATCAATAAACTGTGCAATAATAGTGACCATAATGTACTTAAGTTTAACATCTTTGGTGGAGTAACAAAGAAACCTCCCACACTAGCATTTAACATCTAAATTGGGAACTACACAAAAATGAGGAAGCTAGTTAAATGGAAATTAAAAGAAATAGTCTTGAATGAAATGCTTGCAAGCTGCATAGAAACAGTAAAAAAAATCTGTAATAGAGGCTCAAGCTAAATATAGTGTCTTGCCTCCCTCCCCCCGCCAACCCTCAGCTTCAGTCTCATCCCCCCAAAACACAAGAGGACTGAAGAAATGCCTCCAGGGCTAAACAACAGAGCAAAAGAACAGATGAGACTGGAAGCCTTTAAAAATTGAAAAGTCAAATCCTACTGAAGGAAATAAAGAGCATAAAGTGGGGCAAGCTAAGTATAAACATAATTAGGCAAGCCAAAACGAATATGAAGATCAACTAGCTAAGCTACAACAAACTAATAGCAACATTTTTTTAAAGTACATCAGAAGCCAATAAATCAGTGGGACTGCTGGATGATTGAGGGTACTAAAAGAGCACTCAGGGAAGCCAACACCATTGGAGGGACCCTAAATGAATGCTTTGTATTTGCCATCACTGCACGTGATATGAGGGAGATTGCCACGCCTGGGCCATTCTTTTTAGGTGACAAGTCTGAGCTCTATCCCAGAGTGAGGTGTCAATAGAGCTTTTGGACTCAATTGATAAATTAAATAATAATAAATCACTGGGACTAGGTGGCATTCACCAGTGTTCCCGCTAATTTTTTCCAACCATGTGTGGAATATATTTTGTTATGTGCATGGAGGCCTGTGCAGTTGTGTGCCATCAGTAAAAATAAAATTTAAAAAAAAACCCACCTAAATAAAATATATGTATTTTGAAAGTTACTATATCAATCATTACTCCAGCAAGAACAGGTTAGAACTCATTACACAAATAATTAAATGCATGTATAAGAGAAATCAGAATTATATAATGCATAGACCAGTCAGAACACTAAAATAACTTTGACAGAATGAACTTGCAGCGAAAGTATGTTCCCTGCAGGAGGTATCAAGAAGTAACAATGTAATATGAGAATGTGTTGGGAAGTGAGTGTGAAAGAAACAGTGTGGGACTCAGAGACTGGTATGTGGCTGCGGATGACATAGTATGTTGGTGTGACACAGAGAATGTGTCTCTCTGATTCCCTGCTCTGTAGGGGAGGCATGTGTGTCAGAGGGACACACGTACTGTGGGAGCGGGCTTCTGAGGAACTTTCAAACGGTGCACTGCTTTGAAAGATACTCCCCTCAGAGTAGACCTCAGGCCATTGCAGCTCTGAGTCCTGCAGAGATCAAGGACACCCTCACAACAGCACTCCCTTACCCCTTGCTCTACACAGCTAGCAGGAGGGTCCCAGGAGCAGCTTCAGGACACAGCAAGGTGTGGGAAGGAGCATCTGAAGGCATCCAGCTGTGGGGGATCTGCTAATCAGCTGGTAGCACATGAATCCCTGCTGCACAGCTGCCCAAGCATTCGGCTTACAGGAACCACTGGTATTCATCCAAGAATTCTGAAGAGGGTCTAATATGAAATTGCAGCACCACCAATACAACCTATCCTTTACCAAGTGACTGGAAAATACCTAGTATAAAAGGTGATTCTTAAAAGAAGACTCCAGAAGTGATCCTAGCAATTAAAAGCTGGCAAGCTTAATTTCAGTTCCAGCCAAAAGAGATGACCAATGGGCAGGATGTGATAAGAGAGCTATAAAACCATGACTGGCATGGAGAAAGTGCATAAGCAAAGTTTATTTACTCTTTCACATAACACAAGAACCAGTGGTCACCCAATGACATTAACAGGCAGCAGGTTTAAAACAAAATACAACTTCACATAATACACACTCAGCTTGCAGAGCACCTTGCCAGGGAATGTACTGAAGCCAAAAAAGTATAACTGGGTTCAAAAAAGAATTAGATTAGTTCTTGGATGATAATCAGTCAGTGGCTTTTAGCCAAGGGACTTACCCTCACGCTCTGCATCTCCCTAAGCCTCTGACCGCCAGAAGCTGGCAAGGGATGGTGCTATGGAACGCTTAATTGTGCTGCTTTGTTCATTCCCTGTGAAGGATATCACTGGTCTGAGCCAGGATGGCCATTCATGTTTTCCTCCTTCTGTCACTAATGATGAACCTTTATCTTATTTACTCTAAATCACATCTCTACTAAATGGCTGAAATACAGAAACTTGTCTGTTACCCATGTTCATTATAGTAGTCTCTCAGAGCCTTCTGGTAGTACATTAATCAACACTGCTAACATCTGTCACTTTTCATTTTCTCTCGGGGGGCGGGTGGAGGGGACAGGGGAGAGTGCATGCAGTGGAGCGTTTGTTTTGGAGTTTTTTAAAAATATAAATTTCCCTCCTCCTTGTTCTTCCCGTTCACCCACTATCCGTATATGCTAGCGAGGGCAATGTGCATGTGGCAGGGAGGTGGGGGGAATGTGCCTTGCATGTAGAGTGGATGAGGGTGAGGCTTGTGATGCTCCTTAGATCCCGAGGAAGTTCATTCCATAGTCTTGAGCTGGACCTTAAAAGCTCTGGCTCCTGCATGGACAAGCTTCACTGTTATTTCATTGTGCCAGAGGAACTGAATGAACTTAAAGCCAACTGAAAAACTGGACTACTAATATTTACTCCCAATTGTAAAGTGCTTTGAAATCTACAGAATGTGAGAGCACGAAGTCTCTTTGATAGCCACATTTTTGGATGAAGTTGCGAAGGCACAGTGATGTTCACTGACTTGTCAGGATGGTAGATCTTTGGTCTAGGCTTGCAACTAACTTGTACCTTGCTGATTGTTTTTGAGGCTTTTTACTGCAATCTTGAGGGCTGGACTGTGCCACCACATGTGGCTAACTAAGCTACATCATGCATGTGCATTTTGTCATGTGGCATTTTGAATTTGTCAGGACTCCATGCTGCTTTATACTTAGTAAATGCAGACATTGTTATTGTGTGTAGTATAGCGTCCTTAACTTTTAATTGGTAGGGGTTGGGTAAATGATATGCTAGAGAACTTCACTGCAGTCACTTAGTAACGTAACAAAACTCTACGGTTTTGGATATGTATCCGAATATCTTTTCATACATAACAGTAACAAATTGGGATTGAAATATACTATGGAATGGAAAATTATTTCACTAATATATATCTGTTAAAATATAAGGGAGAGAGGGAGAATTTATTAATACTGTTTCTTAATGAAATGTGTCTGTAAAATTTATTGGCTAATCTTGGAGTGTTTCTCTCCTTATCAGGTGTATACGATTAGCTCTGGTTCACGATATGGCTGAATGCATTGTTGGAGACATAGCACCTGCAGATAACATCTCCAAAGAGGAGAAACATCAGCGAGAGGAGGTTGGTATGGCTGCAGATACAGAAATGTGTAAAGGCACTGCACTTTATTTGTAGAGGTGAACAATTAGTTACTGGGGAGATCCTCAAAACAACATAATACAGAACATATATTTTGCGTGTATGCAAAGCCCCCTCCTAATTTGACTTGTCTAAATAAAACCACAATGTTCAGGATAGTAAAGGAAAGTATTTTGAAAGAACTCAGATGTCAGCCACCTGCCAAATGACTGGATTTTCAGTAGTCTGAGATATCAGTGAAGTTGCTTGTGTATGTCCATGCTTATTTTCTGGGGTATAGGGGCACAGGTCAGAAGAGAGAGAGCATAGATGGTTAATGCTCGAGCTGTGACACTAGAGCAGTGGTCTTTAAACTTTTCATACTGAGGACCCTCTTTGCATAGCAGACCTCTGGATGTGTCTGTCTCCCATTATACATGGAACACAAGAGCGGAGTTAATTTTAACGTAATGTGAGTTTTGGGCTGTCACCCCATGGAGATGACAGCTCCTGATTCCCATTTAACTTTCCTGTGACCATCTTGAGGGGTCACAACCCCAGTTTAAGAATCCTTGCTCTAGACACTTCTTAAAGTATCATACAAACTTTATCTAATTATTCTTACAGTAACCTCTGTGTGACAAACAAATGTAACTGAGTGCATATCTTTGACTTAAATGATAGTCATAAACATATTTATTGATCACTGTTTAGTTATTCTGGCTCTTCATTATTTAAAGCAAAAAGGAAAGTTTTCCTACAGTTACAACTAGAGGGCACCAGCTTGCTTGATAATCTTTTTCTAGGGGATACAAATAACAATTTGTTTATAGAGTCTGAAAGAAAATCAGTATTACCTGTGTGTTCACTGGTCCCCATGTTGCTGCAGGACCGGCAGTGAAAATTTTTCGGGTGTTCTAAGGTGAAAAAAGGTGCTAGTACTCTGTTCTGGTGTGTTGTGCCAGGAAAAAAAACCCTGAGTATTATGGTATCTTTTCTGACATGCTTTAGTTCATCTTAGGTACTTATATAATGAAAGCAGGAGTCTGTCTTTCAGGCAGCTATGAAACATTTGACCCAGCTACTATCAGAGGACCTGAGAAAAGAAATCTATGAACTTTGGGAAGTAAGTATAAATCACTTGACGCCTTTATTCTCTGTTACTGCTGACAGCAGGATGAATCTCTTATTTTCATAGTGTTGGTGCCTACTGAAATTCATAATGTTTTATTCTAAAGACTTTAAAGGGAGAGGGGTTTGGAATTTTGGGAGGTAGTAATGTTTGTATGGCAGGACTTTCTGGACTCTTTCGTAAAGGAAACCAAATAATTAGGTATGATGCAAATTTATGCTCTTTTATTTGAGGGTTTGGTTTACACAGCTGAGGGTGGGATTTGGCCTAGTATGTGTATTTACCTGGTCAGAGAATGCTGCTGTTCCATAAGCATTGTAACTTTTTAAAGGTCTGTGGCTTTAACTTTGACAGGGTCTTGAATGAGAATTTCAACTACAGATAGTCCGCAACTTACAAATGGGTTACATTCCAAACACCTGGTCGTAACTCAGTTTGGTCGTAAGTTCGAAATACCCTTATACTGTAATGCCTCTAGTTACATGAGGACTGCATTCTATGCAACCCTTGTGTACCTTGAATTTCATGTAAATTGGGGAGGGCTTGGATTGGGGTCCTGGGAGGGGACAGAGGGGTTAATCCCTGGAATGGGTTAGGGCAGCAGAGGTGGTGGGAGGGTGCAGTTGACCTGGGGCTTGCCGGGGGTTGGACCTGGGCAGCAGGGGGTTGGGGTGGAGCCAGGGCTGCAAGGGTGGTGGGTTGAGGGGGGTTGGAGCTGGAGCCCCATGTGCCCGGGGGTTGGGAGCCCTGCATGTCGGGGAGTGTGAGCTGGGGCCGGGGGGGATTGCGGAGGTTGAATGGGGTGAACCGGCGTGGATGGGGTTAGCTTGGGTGGGTAGAGCCTCATACGGCTGCAGCGGCTGACTGCTGAAGCCCTGTTCAGGCTGGCAGCTGACAGCCCAGCACGTGCCGGGTGGCAGGAGTGAAGTTGGGGGGAGGGAATGGATGGGGGGTGAACTTTGGGGGGGGGGTTGACCTGACAGGCAGGATAGATCCCCTGTGCATGCCGGCGGTGGCTGATGGCCAGAACCCCAAGCGTGGGGGGTGTGGGGGGGTAGTGAGCTGGGGCTATGGAAGGGAGAGGTTGAGCTGGGTGGAGGGGGGTGCACCATGGTGGGGTGGTTGAGTGGAGGAGGGTTGGAGCCCTAGGCATTGGTTGAAGTCAGATCCCCATGCATGGAGGGTGGGGGGTGAGCCAGGTTGGGGAGGAGTTGAACAGGAGTGCACCAGGGCAGGATGCTTGAGCGGGGGAGAGCAGGTTGGAGCCCCGCATGTACTAAGCGATCCATGTGGGGGGTGTGATCTGGGGCCACGTGGGGTTGGGCCCAGGTGAGGGAGGGGTTTGAGGCCTGGGTGTGCTGGGGGGTTGGGGCATGGGGGTTGGAGGGGAGCCCCAGGCATGTGGCTGGAGCCCCCACTGGGACAGGTGAGCTGGGGGTTGATCATAAGTACGAATGGTCGCAAGTCTATGTATTCGTAAATTAGGGACCACCTGTAAATGGAAATGTGAATTGTGATGTAATACAGTGAACTAGTGGGTGGTATTAGAAATTAAAATATAGAATATTTTTCAATTTAATGACATTGACTGGAAAACATCTTTATGGAAATCTGTTTGTATACTGAACTGATCTACTAGGGTATTGTAATCTTTCAAAGAGATCTCTTGCTGTTTGGCAAAGATCTTGTATTAACTGCAAATCAAGAAAAATTAGACTGCTTTGCCCACAAGTTCGTGGTGGTAAAAACCAATATTCTTATTTTACCTAACATATGTTTTCATTATATTGTAACTTTCCCTCACCAATTGTCTGCAAACTTGTATACATTTTATTGTAAGCAGTTGGCTGTGCTGTCTATAACCTCTGTAACCTAAAGCTACGTTTAATACTGACATTCTTACCTGTTCCATTTGGATTCTATTGAAATAGGTTTCCAGATATTTGTCGCCAAAATCTGCCCTCAGTTATATCCCCATTGGCTTTAATAGGGTTGTGTTGGTTTAACTGACAGCAAACCTGGATTTTCAAAGTTGCATTCCAAGTTTAAAACAGCAAATGGGGGGAACTCAGTGTCTATTAATTCAGTGAAATTAGCCTTTTTCACTGGAAAGCTCCTCTAAGTAGAGTCAGGAGCTTATTGCAGATAAGACTTGAACTATACCCTAGGGTTCCTTGCATATTTTATTTTGCATTAGACTCCTGTCCCAACTTGTACTGGAGCTAATTTCCCATCCCCATCTCACTTAACTACAGGATACATTAGCTATTTACCATTCTCATTGACTATAATTTCTCATATGCACACTCAGTTCATATTCTTATTTGTATAATTTTATTTTTGTTTCTGCCTCCTGGGTAACTTACTCCTGTGCATGAAACCCCAGGCTATCAGTGTATACACATCCTAGCTTTCTCGCCTGCTAAGCAGCTAGAGCTATTGAAATAAATCACTGAAATAGTCAGTCACAATTCTGCTTTTACACAAAGGCAGTATCATTGATTTCGGCATTCCCCATGAAAAGTGAGAACGAACTAGTGCAGGTTGGAGGTGGGGACAGTGAGGACAGGATCTGTAGAAGCTGGCTTCTGGCTTGTGACATTCTCATTAGTTTGGTCCTTGAGCTGATTGTCACTTGCTTCCATTTTCTGCAACTGACTGGATGGTTTTGAAGTGGGAAGAAAGGTACTAGAGGCAAATGAAGACATTAGTACACTTCCCTCTTTCCCTACTAGCTCTAATTTTTGATGTGCACAGCTACAATAGTCTTAGGTCAATAGCTATTAGTCTGTGTTGTTGGAGAAACCAGTATACTTCCTGTGAGAAGTCGTTGGAAGTTTTGCAGACTCTAAAATGCATGCGTGGATGCACTGTAAATGAGATTACTGTATGGCACAATATTTCATTGGAGTAAACTGATGTGCACAGTGCACAACCTCTGTTGTACTATGTGCATGAGCAGACAAGTATAAAATTGTTCTCAAGAGCTCAGTCTATTACCCTTGATTACGATATTGCACTGAGACATACATTTCTGAGCAATTCAACTCCATAATAACTTTATCGTTTATGGTGCTACCAAATAGAAATGTGAACTTTACTGACAAACAGAATAGATGAAATGCTGAACATGAAAATAGTAGAATTAAATATTAGTGAAAATAAGAATCACCATTGAATAGATTTTTAAATTAAAATGTGAATTGAAGAAAAGCCCTAGCTTTTATTAAGAAGTGGAGGGGGGTATAAAAAGTTGAACTGAAGTCTTTAAACCAACTAATAATTAAAGCTTAATTGAAATTTCAAAATGTAATTTGAATTCAAATTGATTCTTGCACCAATATTTCAGTGCTGTCAAGCCTAGGAGCAAAGAGCATAATAAATGAGCAGATTTTTAGTAATATGTCACACATCCAGGTAAGCATGACAAGTTCATTATCTGAGCACAACTGAGCTAGAATTACAAATTAGGTTCTTTCCATTAGGCATGACAACTCCACTATTGTCTTGTTAAAGGCAGGAGGTGATGTATGTTAATCAGTGTTCACACTTCCCACATCATGGGAGCTAAAAATTCTGTGTTTAGGGTTGTGAGTTCCAACAGTAAGCCAGTTTCCTTTGTTTCAAGACCCTGTCAAAATAGGCACCTGTTCTCAGGTTAGTAGGCAAAATTCTGCTTTCGCTTTTGCACAGTTCTTATCAAAATGACTGGGAGTTGTTGCATGCAGCCAAGGAGAATAAATACAAGTAAATCAAATGAATTAAAGGGGAAAAACAGTAAAAAAGTTCAGACAGATTAGGCTTAAATGATCATGAAGGATGGCAGATATTTATAAATACCTTTTTGAGAACAGCGAAAAATAGAAGGAGCTGGGTAACTAAATGGAGGACCTAGAATGACTGGTGCAAGAAGTGGCCCCAAATATTCTAGGGATAACAAACCTGGTGAAACAGTCATTACTGGTGTATGGTTATTGAAGACCATTTGCTCTTCAGGAAAGACAAGTAAGTGTGGTGGAGTGTAATGATAAGGTAGATTGCAAAGAAGCTAGAGGTGATAGAATGTGTGCGTGTGGGTCAGTCACTTGGGGGGTGGGGAGGATAGCTGCCAAGGGCTTTGCTGGGATGAGAGGTGTGAGATGCGGAGAGGAAAACCAATACGTTTTCTCAGATTTTTTATGAGAGACAGTGGGAGGGTGGCTCATGGAAGTGAGGATAATGGAAGGAGAAATTAATACTCCAAAGGTGGAAATCAAAGTGCTTAATGGGATCATGTTTGTGGGCCCAGATGATTTCTATCCAAGAATATTGAAGGAATTGGCATGTGAAAGTGCAAGACCAATAGTAAGAATTTTTAATGAATCTGTGTGAGCTCAGATTCAGCAAAACATTTCAGCATGGGTGCATCTACACTTGCATACCTCTTTCAAAAGAGGAATGCAAATGATTTGCATATTATTTCAAGAGCTTCTTTAGAAAGAAGAAAACCAGTGTAGACTCTGCTTTCGAAAGTAAACCCCATCTTCAAAAGAATCTTTCTTCCCTTATTTAATGGGAAGAGAGATTCTTTCGAAGATGGGGTTTTCCTTCAAAAGCAGCTCTTTTGAAACAATATGCAAATGAGGCATTGAATATGCAAATCTGCATCTCATTTGCATACCTGTTCCAAAAGAGCAGTGCAAGTGTAGGCGCACGCCATGTGAATAATATCATCCCTACTTAATAAAGTACATGAACTTAAGAAAGTCTCATGAAACTTAGCAAAATTTTCAGCACATGCTTGAATTAGAGAATTAAAGATACAGGATCTACTGCGCCCTCTTGAGTATGCAATACAGGAGATGAAAGGCTACTTTTATTTCTGGAACTGTTTTATTATTTGTCAGCATAGCAAATCAGATTTCTCTCTAATTGCACATTTGTTCAGGAATATGAACACCAGTCTACAGCAGAAGCCAGATTTGTAAAAGAGCTGGATCAGTGTGAGATGATACTCCAAGCAGCCGAGTATGAACAGTTGGAAAAAATGCCTGGAAGACTTCAAGACTTCTATGATTCAACTGCAGGTATATTTTTTTTAAAACAATAAGATTTGGTTAGGTGTTGGTTAACAGAGTTCAAAAGCTAGATCTTCACCCTTTGATGCCAAAAGTAAGTTCCCTCTAATTTTTCTGTCCACGTGCAAAATAAATTTTATGTGCACGAAGGCATGTTCCCCACCTGTAGACATGCGCTATCAGTAGAAACACACACTGTTGGCTACTGCCAGCTGTGGTGCGTCTGCTAATCAGATGGGCAGCATTTAAATCTCTTGTCCAAGTGCGCAACTTACAGGGAACACCTGTCAAATGATTTTTTTTTTATTTTTTATCTTTTTAAAGTATCAGGAGGGTTCAGCAGCAACAGAGAGAAGATTATGTGGATCACATTGGGGCCTGATTCTTGGATTTAAAATAGCAGTTGGGGGTGTGTGGGTGACTTTTTTGTTTTTAGGTGAATCTAGCTCTGAGTCCCCTTTATGTAGCTCTGTGTGTAAAGAGAACATACGAATAGCCATTACTGGGTCAGACCAAAGGTCCATCTAGCCTAGTATCCGGTCTGTGGACAGTGGCCAGTGCCAGGTGCCCCAGAGGGGGTGGACCGAAGACGATGATCAAGCGACTTGTCTCCTGCCATCCATCTCCAGCCTTTGACAAACAGAGGCCAGGGATACCGTGCCTACCCCCTGGCTAATAGCCTTTTATGGACCTAACCTCTACCAATTTATCTAGCTCTTCTTTGAACTCTCCTACAGTCATAGCCTTCACAGCCTCCTCTGGCAAGTAGTTCTACAGGTTGACTGTGTGCTGTGTGAAAAAGAACTTTATTAGTTTTAAACCTGCTACCCATTAATTTCATTTGGTGTCCTCTAGTTCTTATATTATGGAAACAAGTAAATAACATTTTTTTATTCACCCTTTCCACACCGTTCATGCTTTTATATAAGTCTATCATATTCCCCCCTCAGTCTCTTCTTTTCTAAACTGAGAAGTCCCAGTCTTGTAAGCCCCTCCTCAGATCCTGTTCCAAACCCCTGATCATTTTAGTTGCCCTTTTCTGAACCTTTCTTAATGCCAAAACATCTTTTTTTAAGGTGAGGAGACCACATCTGTCCACAGTATGCAAGATGTGGGCATACCATAGTTGTATACAGGAGCAGTAAGATTTTCTTTATTTACTATCCCTTTTTAAATAATTCCTAACATCGTATTTCCATTTTTTGACTGCCGCTGTTTTCAGAGAACTATCCATGATAACCCCAAGATCTCTTTCCTGATTAGTTGTAGCCAAATTAGCCCCCATCATACTGTGTGTATACTTGGTTATTTTTTCCAACTTGCATTACTTCACACTTAACCATATTAAATTTCATTTGCTATTTTGTTACTCAACCACTCAGTTTGGTGAGATCTTTTTGAAGTTCTTCAGTCTGCTTTTGTCTTGACTGTTTTGAACTGTTTGGTATTGTCTGCAAACTTTCCCACCTCGCTACTTGCCCCTTTCTCTACATCTTTTATGAATAAGTAAGTTGAATAGGCTTGGTTCTAGGACTGACCCTTGGGGAACACCACTCGTTGCCCTTCTCCATTCAGAAAATTTACCACTTATTCCTACTGTTTCTTGTCTTTTTAACCAGTTCTCAATCCATGAAAGGATCTTCCCTCTTATTCCATGACAACTTAATTTATTACATAAGAGCCTTTGTTGAGGGACTCTGCAAAGATTAAGTATATTGTATCTACTGGATCTCCCTTATCTGCATGTTTGTTAACCCCTTCAAAGAATTCTAGTAGATTAGTAAGACATGATTTCCCTTTACAGGAACCATGCTGACTTTGCCCAAAAAATTATGTTCTATCTGTCTGACAATTTTGTTCTTCACTATTGTTTCAACTAATTTGCCTGGTACTGACAGTCTGAAAGTGGGGATAAACTACACTTACATAGTCTGAAGTTTCTCTTTCTAAGAGGAATATGAAATAGTCTGAATGTAAATGAGAATAGAGTTCCTTGAACAGGTTGCTTCAGACGTGGTTGCATTGTGTTCAGCTCTGTTCTGTACTATCTGCACATGAAAAGATTTGTGTTAAGCTGTTTTTAAAATTATCTGAAGGATTGTGCCCAGAAAGAGAGAGAATGGAACCTGTCTTAAAAAAATAAGCACACAAGGTGAAAAAAGTACTATATAGTTGTACACATAGCATCAGTTCAAAGATCACATTGACTTCAGTGGCATTGGGTCACTGTGTAAAGCGGAATATCAAAATGAAATATTTGAAAGTGGAAGTGGTAACTGTATCCCTAGTTACTATCTTGTTAGTGTTCCTGCTTCCACATTTAGAGGTGTGAAACTGGAGAAGCTAACCCTAAGCAGTGGAACTTGCAGCTTGATTTGGTGTTTCCCTTCTCAGAAATAAGAGACTGTTATTGTCCAATATTTTGCACAATCATCAGGCAAGCTTTAACTTAATCCTTTACTGCTAAACCTTTACCCAGAGATTTTTTTTTCTTATGCCAACAAAGCCTCAGAAAAATCTGTACACAATGAGGTTTCTTGGCAACATAGTACAGGCTCATTAATTTTACACCTCATTATGGCTCCAGTTCAGGGGGGAAAAATCATGTGGTGCTGCCTCTTAGATTTCATAGATTCCAGTTCTTTAATAACCCTCTATTCATACATTATGCTTTTCATCTAGTATCTGTAGCTTAAACTTTAATCACGCAAGATGATTATTTTAGCAGTTGCTGTATCCAAAAGTATCCAATGAGGAGTCCATTGTTAAATATTTGTTCCTTATATCAATACTTACAGATGACCAAGTGCTCTCTAACTTGTTGCTTAGTTAAATATCCAAATTGAGTTGATTGGAAAACATAGTGAAACTCAATCTGTCTTTTCCGTCAGGTTTCTTTTCAACCCTCTCCAATTTATCAGCTCATCCTGTGTGCACCAGAACTGGACACATTCATCCAGTAGCACCAGTGCTAAATCCAGAGGATAAAATGGGATTAATGTCCATGGATTAACTACCATCTTGAATCAGTGTAGATAGCATGAATTTCTCAGACCCTTCTGTCCTCCAAATAGTGTATGGAACAGGGTGTACTCTGGGAAAATACTTGTGTGCATTGTTGAACAGTTGTTTCTCTTAAGCTGTTTGCACCTGAAACATATTTTAGTGTTCTAAAGAAAACATTAATATCATTAAAGAAACCATTAATGCCTAATAGTATTTTTTACAAATCTGTTACATAAGGGAAATAAGAGCATGACATTGAGCTGCTTATTTTTTTTTTTCATTTTACAGGAAAATTTAATCACCCAGAAGTGGTCCAGCTTGTGTCTTCCATTAACACAGAAAGAGATACAAAAATAGCTGCTACAAAAAGTAAACCATGTTCTTAAGGCATTTTTGAACCTCTTTAGTTTGTAATTAATTTTACACACCATTAATTTTTCCAGGGGGTATTTTCCGCTTTTACATTAACTGCTGGGAAACCACAGAAAAACATAAGGGCATAGGACATTTGTGTCTGATATCATAGCCCTATTTATGGTGTGTGATCGCTGATAAACTGTCTTTTTTTTTTAAATTTGATGTATCCTGTTCATCTTGTATAGACAATTGTTTGATCAGATTTCAGTTCTACTTTATTTCCTAAATAACTTCAAAGATACAAACACCAGAGTAATCAACTGACTGGTCAAGCGGACACCGTGTGAAACTGGGAGCAGCCACTGAGGCAGCAGTAGAGACCCAAAAAAAAATACTCTGTGGCTGTGTTGCACCTTCAAGGTAGGATAATGAAGCTAATGAACATACTGAGCGTTGCAGGCAAAGCTGTGTATCTGTGCTGCCAGCCAGCCCCAAGCAGCTGGCCCAGAAGCAAGATTGAGGTCTGGGTTTCTTTCCTGTAAGCTATTTTATATATTCAGTGGTATCAGTCCTGCTAGAAATAAGCTGACTTTTTTTTTTTTTTTTTTTTTTTAAGTAACAGCTACCACCCACCTTCCAGGGTTGGCTACTGCACAGCCTGTTGATGCTATTGAAAAGTGGAGGGGCTGGTGTAGGACTAAAATATACGATAGAAGCGTGCCTGGGCCAACTTACCTATGGAGTGCACTTAATGAGTGTAGCAGAACCAAACATGCTTAGAAGCACATTTCCAACTGCTCATGTATTAGTGAGATCACAACCAATTTACCATGGAATAAGGCCATGCCTCAGTTCTGTCACACCTGTTTCCAGATCACCTTTCACACCAGGGTATTTTTGATTGTTGGCATGTTCCAAGTGTTATTTTTTTAAAAGCTGGAAAGAATTTGTCTGCTCTTCCATACCCTCCCCCAGTGCAATTTCACTCAAATCGGCTCCAGTGATCAGGGACCCTGCATGGAAAACATCAAGGCAAAATAAATTCAGCATGTTCCCTGTTTTCCATAAAGGGTTTCTCTCAAACCTACATTAGTTGGGTGTGCCTTGGAAACTCCACCAGGTTGGGGCCTTGTTTTACTAAACGCTGTGAACATACAACCCATAGCAGCAGTCCCTGCCCCATGAAGCTTGCAGTCTAAAAGAAATGAGTGGATTAAAACAGACAAGTGAGTTTAGAGAAGAGGTAATCCAAACAATAGGAAGTTTCCGATTAGGTTAGGTGGGTGCATACTTGTAGCCAGTCAGCAGCAACAGTCCCTCCTCCCCCTGTAGCCTAACTATCCAGGGTAAATCAGAAGGAATTTACAAAAAGAGTACAGAGTACTTTAAAAGATTCTAAAGCATCTCATTGCATTAGATTCCAGAAAGGGATACTTTCTCCTTCTTGAGAGAAACACTTTAAGGTAGACACCCCCCCCCCCCCCCAACAGCGAGGTTGCAATAAAATAGGAAGCACAGGTATAAAAATGCCCATAACTTCCTAAAGACACATAGCTATGATAAATGCACTGCACTGAAGGAATAATGCAGCTTTTATCCTGAAGGGTCCTGTCTGTCATGTGCAAATTTTGTGACATTCATTTTTTAAAATCTGTGGGGTTATTTTTTGTTTTTCTGGGATGCCTGGGTTTGGCAATATTCGTTAGGATGTCTCCAGTCTTTAATAGTTAGAGAGGTTGGGAAGATATGGCTTCTCAAAAGGGTATTTGTACACACAATAAATTGACTATTTACATGCAATTCTAGAAGAACTGCACACTGCAGATAGAGGCTGGTTTTAAATAACTATTGACGATAGGTGATTCAGCCATGTTCAGAAACACAATAGAAACTAGAGGTCTGATCCAAACCATCAGCCTGTACAACTTCTGATATTTCCACTAACATCTTTCTAGAACAATACAAGTGGCATCTTGCTAACAAAGATGCACAAAGTAAAAGAGTACTCATTTTAATAACAATTACAAACTTCATTTACACACTAATTGTTTTTAAAAATTGTTGATGCACAACAGTGCTGCAACAAACTTGCAAATAGTCACAAGAAAGCTATTTGAAAAAAATTTTTGCTTTCTTTCCATCACATCAAAGAGGCAGCTGAGATGTGTTCAGAGTCAACATGTGTCCAGTCACAGGGGAAATTAATTATAAGAAAATAAAAAGCACCCCAAAAACAGAAACCATCCTCTTTCCAACTCCCTCCTACAAAGCTACTTTGACATGCTTTTAGCAATGCCTAGGATACAGAATGGCTAACATTGATTTGAAGCTTTCCAATATGATAAAATTAGAGAGAGGCCTATTTTAAAAGCAAGCTATGTTGTTTCCTTAACAGCTTATGTATTCATGTTCATATTTGATAGGGTTGTGCTCATCTCAGTCTGGGAAACCAGGTTGTAGATTAGATTAAATTTTCTTTTGCAGCTGCTGCTGGCTGGCTGGACAGACCGCACTATAAAAACCTTACTGATTCCTTTCTCCTAACAACAACAGAAAATGATGGAACAAATCATGCTCTATCTAAGCCAAGGGGTGACTCTGGCTTCTTGGAGATAAAGCAGTTAAACATACAAGTGACTGAATCATGTGCTGAAGTGCAGTAAAGCAGTTTGGCCTAGCCTGACACTCATACTCTTCTAGTGTGGCACAGAATGCAAGCTTTCTGCTAAGACTTGATCTACATGAGGGTAGAAACTAGATTTCTGATATACAGTTGTAGCTACACCATTAGCATAACTGGAATCTGCATCTCAGAACTGACTTTATTACTTAGTGTGGTTTTGGGGCTCTTCAAGCTCCTGCTGACATCCGTTACCCCTGGCAAAATTGAAGATGGACACTGGCACAGGGAGTGTAGATTCACCCTCAGTACCAGCTCTGAGGTGCAGATCAAAGGCCTGGGTTCTCAAGCTTATGGAACGTCTTTATTCTTGTACATAGTTAGAGCCCTGAAAGAGACTGAGACTCAGATTATTCCATACATTAATCTATAAATAGGTAATTTTTGTTTATTTTAATACTGCAATTGATTCCCAGCAACAAGTCATATCAGCTAGTAACCAAACATGTTTTTTCAACTATAGCATTTCCTGCTGTGGGACAGTTGTATCTGAATAATGGGGTTCCTCTTTAGGGGAGGAAATGCAAAGGGACTGTGGAAGTGAAAAAAAGAATAGAGACTTGAGCATAACAGATGATTCTGTTGAACTCCTTAAGCAGCTCAGGCCATGGCTGTATGCTTCTCAAGGCAGGGCTCTAGTGTAATTAGCTAAACAGCTGGTGTACAGGCTATTGCTGGCAACAAATCCTTGCACAGTCCTAGACCTGTCTGCGTGCTGTGGCACTGAGAAGGGTTACATAATCCACAGAAACATGCACACTAAAACACCCATAACGTACGCAGAACTAACAACTGGACCAGAGCTCTGGAGGGGAAGTACCATAAAGGAAGAACTATTTGATTACTCACATTATAGAAATTGGAATATTAAGAACTCATAATGATGTGTGTGCAATTTCTGTGGAGTACAAAAATGCTTACTAATAAAATGGCTTAGTAAAAACACAAATATATTTGGAAGAATGGCTATAGGATAACATGTGAGGACATTTTCTAGAAGTTACAAAGCCTTGCATCTCAAGCTGGAGGTGGAAGGGATGCATAGAAAAGATTACAGGCTAAGTCTCACAAGGTAGGATACAGATGGCCAGTAGGGGTTGCGGTCTAACACTGAAGGTCCTCCTTGTTCTCAGGAAGCTGAGTGTTTGCGATAGAATCCTGAGCACTGGCGTGGGCAGTAGAACTGAGAACATCTTCAAAACTCCCCCCACCGTGGCTTGTCCCTCCAACCTTCGTCTGAAAATGACAAACAGTGACAAGTCTCATTCTATTCTGTGATGGTTCCAATCTGCTTAATGCCTGTTCCCCACACACTCAATGTTTTGTTTTAAAAAAAAGCGGACTGTCTAGGGAAAGCGAGAAGCATACGTACCTGTGAAGAGTAGGCAGCAATGCCAAGCACCCTATGGGCCGCTTTTTATTTAATACACAACACTCCAAATCTCACAGCTGAGATGGCCAAAGTGGCCTAGGACTGTTGGAAATTAAGTACTTCATTACATTAAATAAGAATTGAGCATTCATATCTTTTACATGGTTTTGAAAAGTGAAGCCTTAGGGGTGCATATGTATTGTTTTAATGAGTATGTTTTGTTTGTTATATTTCTTTACAGTGCTAGGTTCTTCCTCCCATGTGTGTGCTGAATTGTACCTTACTCCTCCCTGGAGAATAAGATACCACTCAATGTCAGTAAGAATGGCAGAAGTAGGCAATATTGCATAAATGTTACCCACTGAAGGCAACAGAATCAATTTGGTAACTGGAGGAAACAAAGCTGGGATAAGGGACTTCTAAAACAATCTATCCAAATTAGTTTGAATTTGCTTTGTGTAAAATGCTACAATAAATCCTATTAAGGAGGAACCTGAGAGAAGCATTCAGCATTAACCTATATCCAGAAACGTGGATTATGGAGAAACAGTGAGTGGAGGAGCTGAAAATACGTATGCCTAAAACTGCTTTAAAGAAGTATTTTCGTGACAAGATTTTAGCAAAGGCAAGGGTGTTTGATCTGGAAATAAGGTTTTGTCAAAGCTTAATATATTTGTCCCCTCATCTCACTGAGACATTTGCTTTTTTTTTTTTAACTCCTCCATGGGACAAACAGCAGATTTAGATTTAATTAAACAAGCACTTTAATAAATGTTGCTTTGAATTAATGTGAGTGCATTCCTTTGTTTTTTGTTGAGACCTAAACATCACTTAAAAGGATTCAGGTCTGTGGGGTACAGCAGGATATTTACCCACGCCATTGTGCAGCTGGAATAGCACTTCTAAAATACAGGCCTTTTTGAGACTGTCAGCTGAGCAAATGCTTTGGAAAATTATTATTATTAAATGTACTTGTGCCCTTTTGTCTCCAAAGGGTTAATTGCATTAGTGCATTGCTTCATCTGCTAGTACATGATGGCGTGCAGGAGAAGCCAGATAATACTTTGAGAACTATAAAATAAAACAATCGTAAATAGCTTCCCAGAATGACACAGGCCACCCATGGAAAATCTGTATGACTTCTAAGAGAGTTTGCACTGATGGTTACAAAAATGCCCTCTTTAGTAATATTTGCAAATGGAAACAAGTATTTTAAAAAGTTGGCTAAATATAGACAGGGAGACATGAATAGAAAGCAGTTGCTCCATGATTTTGGCCTGAGGCCTAGGACAGTTGTAGAATTTTTCTGCAAAATTTAAAGCAACTCAGACAATAGGGCGCATGAGCTTGGACATCCTAAAAACACAGCTGTTCAGTCCATTTTTTTCATCTGCTCTTTCGCTTAAAAAAAAAAAGGATAAAAATAAAAGGTTTTCTGGATTCACTAGATAAGATTCAGTATGTAATTCATAGACCCATAGGCTTAGAAGGGACCTCAAGCATCATCCAGCCTAACTCCCTCACCAAAATGCAGGATTGGTTGCATCTAAACCAGGGGTGGTCAACCAAGTAGAAACACAAAGCTGAAATAGCTGTGAATAGAGTGCAAAGAACCATGTATTATATACTTATTTCTGATCTATCTGCACTCGTAAGTAAAGTACTTGTTTAACAAGGGATGAGTACTCGCTAAAACAAGGGACACACATACTTACCTTTCTTCAAGTGAACTCTCCCCAGTTAATATGAGCCTTACCCACCTCCCTGTGGCCCCAACCTGCTGCAGCCTGACCCTCCGCCCTGCCAACCCCTCACACCCAACCCGCTGCAGCCTGACCCCCCTCCCCCCCCCCACTGGCCCTGCACACCCAAGCCGCTGTGGTCTGATCTGACCTGCACACCCAAACTGCCACAGCCTGACCCCCCTGCCAGCCCACAGACCCAACCTGCTGCAGCCTGAACTGCCCCCCCACCCCATGGACCCACTCTACCACCAGGTGTTAACCCTCCCACCTACTCATGGCCCTAAACTGCCCCCAGCCTTTAAGCCTCTCCAACTTCCCTGCCCAAACCCAAGGTTCACTTAGTTTTCAAAAGCAGCACTACGTGCTGCCACTCCTTCACCAAGTTAGGAGCACTAGGCCCCAATCAGAGACTTTCACATGTATTTAATAGTAATTTAGTGTCCCTCTTACGAGTTTTCACCTCTGAGCAGAAAGTTAGGAACCCATTGTGCTCATATAGCAAGGGATGAGTGTATATAACAACATAGGGTGCTCTCAGCTTCCCTGCTCTAATAAAATGCATTCCCCACCCCTGCTTCCCCAGAGCCTGGCACCTCAGTTCTTCCTAACCCCTACTCTAGGCCAAAGCCTGGGTCTCACTGGAGCCACCACCACAGCCATGTGCTTCTTCCTACAGGCCTTGGGGTGCATGCAAAGAGCAGCTCCATTTTTTCACTTTTTTATTTAATGGCAGCCTTTGAAGTATTTGCCAACCACTTGCATGTGCTGTATCCCCTTAATCTCCTCTTTTCCAAACAAAAACTTTCAACCTCTCCTGTGGTTGGCATTCCCCCTCCTGTTGCTCACCTCCAGAGCCTTTCCCGTTTCTGTTCATGAGGGGTGGGGAACCTACAGCCTATGTCTTGCATTGATCCTTCATTCAGCCTGTGGGGCTCAGGGCTTGCATCCCCACACCAGAATGCTGGCTCATGCCCCTGTGGGAGGAAGAAGGGGAGCCCTGAGCCTTGTTTGTTGGATCAAGGCAAACCGTAGCAGGAAGAAGGAAGGACTCTGAACCCCACAGGGAAGCACTCTCCGTGGGCACCAACCCCCCCTCTCAGCGCTGCTGTTGGGGATTGTGGCCACTAGGAGGCAGTGCCTACAGGAAGCATTTCCATGCAGCATGTAGAGCCACGCAGAGCCAGCACTCTTCCCCCACACTCCCCAAGATTTGCTCAAGGTAGGTGCCCCAATCTCCCACCTTCCCCTCCTTCCCAGACCCCACATCACCAACCCATTTCTGCACCCTCCTTCCTACCTGCACCCTGTACCCTAGCTTGCTTCTACACCCTACCTTCTGACCAGACCTCCATGCACTGCCCCACTCTCCGGCAGCCTTTTCCCACACCACGAACTCCTCATTTTTTGATCCCACCCCAAATCCTAAGGGGTCCCAGAAGAGCTAATCTGGCACTGGGGACAAGCCTGTTCCCCTTTTGGGAGATGGGTCTGTGGGGGTTGTGGGTTTGGTCCCCCCGCACTTGTTTTTTCTGCTGACCAGAACGGGTGACAGTGCTCCAGCTGAGGCCTACATCACCAACTAGACCCATTCTCCCAGCACCTATGATTTGGTGAACACAATAGAAAATGGCATTGCCCTTGTTGATGTGATCCACCACATTGTCCCGATCCTTCTTGGCAATGCTTGTGCCAAGTCAAATATTTGCTATTCTACATTTGTGCACTTAGTTTTTCCACTTTAAGAGTTGCACTAATATCTGTCATTGTTTAATTTCATTTTCTCATCTATAGCCCAATACTCCAATGTATCAAGTTCCCCTTGAATTTTAGCTGCATCCTCTAGACTGTTGGCAATCCCTCCTCAGCTGGGTGTCATCTGCAAAATCTAGAATGATTTTCCTAAAAGCTTCTGGGAGTAAGCTGCCCAGCTCCTATTGATTTTCAAGAGTTGGATGATCAACTCTCAGGTCCTTTTGTCCAGGCTAATCTTCCATTTCAAGGCTATTAAAGTTGGATTTAGTGAGATTATCAGGGGACATCAAGGCTGGCAATCTTATGACAGGGTATCACGAGACTGCTGGGAGACTTGTGTTTGCCTTTTTTTTTTTTTAATTTTAAAAAGCTTCCATCCCCACTTGCAGACCTTATTAGATCACTCTTAAGAGGGAGAATGACCCCTCTTGTCCTCTTTGCCATAATTTCCTACTCTCTTGGAGACCTGTGCCCTAAAGTATCATGCAGTTGAAAGTAGCAGAGCTCTGCCATGGTGCTGAAGAATCATGACTCAGTTCTTCCCTCTTGTTTCTTGGGGACAATGGAAAAAAAACAACACTAAGATAAATACTCAATAGGTTTGCTGTGAAGGCCTGTCATTGAAACTAGTCCTGCCGTAGATGTAGGGGATTACCCTTTATCCACAAGTCTGCCATTAAGAAAACTCATCTGTGAGACTGAGGAGCTCCTAGATGTGCTTTAATTGCATTCTCAGCACTTAACAACGGGGTGATTTAGCTTAGACCCTGTGTGCCAGGGAGCAGAACCTGTTTGACTATTTGTTCCACAGATCAGTGTCAGAAGATGATGCCTTCAGAACCACCTCCAAGAAGTGAGCTGAGGTCACTTGCCTGCTCTCATTTAGTGTCATTCACACTGGGCCCTGGCTGGGAACAGGGCTAAAGCAGTGAAGACCCTGAATACAATTCACAGTGAGGGAGCAGCAAGAGATGCAGTTTTAAACCAATAGAGCTGGTTTTGGCCATTTTATGTTGGCCCTCACTCTTGCAGGAGTAGTTTAGAGGAGCCTCAACAAGCAGTATAAACACTGAACAGTAACTTTAGTAAATATCATCATAATAAGCAAATCATTATATAAAAAATTAGGTACAAAGTCCACTAACATTTCTTGCCTGGTACATGGACTGAAATGAGAGCAAAATAAACCCCAGAGGATCCTGCAATGGCCTTTGGTGGTCACAGGGGCATATGTGATGGGTGCAAAAACTTATACAGGTTTGTATGGTAGGGACAGTGCTTAATTTGTGCCAGAGAAGGCTTGGCCGTTTGTAGCTAGAGCATCTCTCTTGCTGCATCAGTAATGAACGTAAAAAAAATTACTTGAGCATCTCCATCTAATGCTTGAACCCTGGCATCTCTTTTATTAAAAATTAAGCACTAGGTAGAAGAGAATAAAGATACAAGGAGGAACAGCACACAGCCCTACAGGACAGCCGTTCCAAGCTCACTCCTTTACAATGTATACACATTTTAAATGGTTTCTTTGGAAGGATGGTGATGGTGGAGCAGAGAGATATGCGAGTGTGGTTGAAGGAGGAGGGAAGATACTTAAGGCACTGGGAAGGGTGGGGGTGTGTCTGGGTTCAGTTCCCCAGTCTGGCCGTGTGTGTGTTAGCTTCCCACTTGTAGAGTGAGTCTCTGCAGTGAAGGTAAATTCAATATTTAGTTGTTACAGGGATGATGTGCAAGCCACAAAAAAAAGACTCGAGAAGTGCTTTGGACATCTGAAGGATTCAAATGACAGAAATGCTTTAAGGATTCACTGATGGAAGTGTTGGTTCTGGAGCTATTGAGGCCAAGTCCAGATCTCCATTAAGTACAAGTTACACCCAATCCCTCGAGGTCTGGACTGGAATTTTTTCTCTGACGTAACACTTCATAGACACCATGAGTGAAACATGCTATCCCTCTGTACTAGCAGTTTTAGCAGCAACTTGTATTTGAGTAGCATCTTGTAAAACTCTCTTCTAACTCTAACATCCTCTAAAGCCCTCTTCGAACAGACACTGGCACTCATGCAACAAACATTTTCAGTTCTTCTCAAGACTGCAGGTTGAAAACTATAGCTCCAGTCAGCACAATGAAAGAATGCACTGTATAATCCAACTGAATCTTTACACCACATTGAGCTGAGAACCATTGGTTATGCCCACATCTTTCTTAGAAGAATCAGATGGCTTGGAAGATGGCCTCTCTGGTTCCCCTCCACATGGTGCAAAGGCTATTTTCAATGTGCCACACTTTGCTCTGTTAATGCAGTAGCACCTAAAGATGCTACTGCCTCATGCTTGTTTGACCTTGAGCTACCCTGATGACTTGTCATTATAAAGTTACTTTTCTGTCACTACAGACTTTTACACAGCTTTGCAGCAGTCCAGAGGAAAGACTAACATTAGCTGGGAAGTCAGCACTTGACATTTTGAAGAACAATTCAAAACTCTAGGCCAGACCCTCTGCTAGTGTAAATCAGCATAAATCCATCCACTGGCTCATACCACCTAAGGACCTGACATGCAATGTCTCAATGTCACATTGGTTCACATCAGTTATTTAAACTGATGGAAAATATAGTTTATCACTTGGCATTCAGGAAGCAAAGAAAGAATACGTCTCTGCATACTGCTTTCATTTTCTTTCATGGCACCGTAGTGCCACGAAATCCTTCATGGAAGGATGAAATCCAATCCGCCTCTGGCACAACTGACAGCGAGGACTAAGTTGTCCCACGTTAACAAGCACAGCCCCACAACACAGCTACTAATCATTACCTTCAGGCTTGTCACAGTGGTCTCAACCTTCTCCTCAAATGATTTGAAAGTTGGAGAATTCCTAGGCGAAAACACATGATGAAAAGGAGTCAGTTCTGAACCTAGTTGAGTACAATTACAGCGCACCTTATTTGCCCAATTTCTGCTAGACAATGATCCCAGCTCAGAATGAAGAGTAGTTGTCAGTGTGCAACTATGTATCCATAGTGTACTACAGCAGATGCTTGGTACTGCTGCCATTCAAATCCAATTACGCTAATCTGATGAGTTTTTCTTTTTAAACTACAAACCTCCAAGAACAGAATCTGTGTAATAATTTAAACTGAATATTTACTATTACATGAAAGCTACTCTAAGCTGTGATGCATTTAGAGTATCCTCCTACAAGTCATGTAACTGCCGGCCTTAATTCTGCATTTCCTTGATTTTACCCATTTCTGTTCCCCCGCCGACCCTCAGATCCTACCAAGTGCTGAGTGCCTTTAATTCTCATTGTTTTCAGATGAAAACTGGAGATGCTCAGTCATTAGCAGGATCAGATCCTTGGGGCTAGAGACCAAAGAAGCTGAGGCATGGAAGCATTGAGCATTACCACCAACGTGCCCGCTAATTTTTTTCCATACGTGGGTGGAATAAATTTTGTTATGTGCACCACTAACAGAAACACATGGGGGCAGCTGTGGGTGCTCTGCTAATCAGCTGGGCAGCACCTGAACCTCTCCTGGGCGGCCACCCAAGTGCTCAGCTTACAGGTAACATGGATTACCACTTTTAGGCATACAGAAAAAACACTGGGATTCGCAAGGCCTGGTTAGGGTCCTTGGCTTCCTATGAAGGAGAAAGGGGGCGGACAGGCACCACAGAATGCAGTTCACAAAGCCAGCCTGCTAGGCAGCGCCTTGCCTAAGCTAACCAGCATGGGACTGAAACAGGGGTATGTGGTAAGCCCCACCCCTTCAATGAAAGAGACACCTAAGTCACAAGTGAAGAAAGGCACCTCCCCTTGCCTGTGAGTGACAGCAGCAACCATCACTTGGTGTTGGGTACCTATGGCATTCCAGCAAGAAGCTGGAGGGAAGAGAAGAGAACCTCCTTCATAACTTCTGCGTAAGTTCATTTGTGGGGACACGTCCAGTAGACAAGCACTGCACCTGCTCAACAGATCAGGCCCCTTAGCAGAGGAATGCCTATTTTCCTTGGTCTGTGCATCACCCTGGGCAGTGTCCAAACACCTGGCATGGAGCTGCAGCTCTTGTGCTCAAGCAGAAACATAGATGCATATGGAATTTACACTGAACATACAGGTGCTGACCAGTTTTCAGTACTGGCAAGATTTAGAGGGAGCTGATCACAAGTATTGGAGGGCGGGGTCTGAGTCCCAATGTGGCCTGATTCTGGGATTCACACCCCTAAAGGCGCAGACACCCCTTGCATGCACCTATCTGCACTCAATTCAGCTCCTAACAGATCAGTGGACATCCTGTAGGTACCCAGAAAGGGGGGAGATGAGCCCTTCATTTGGGTGTGCAGCATGGGTATGAAAATACCTTAGAAGAAAGGAACTGAACAACAGGGGTCTGATTTTCAGTTCAGTGCAGGTGACAGTCATCTTGCCAGTTACCCAACCAGCTGCAATCTATTTTATTCAAAAACAAACATAGCTTCTTTTCATTTTTAATCTTGCTGGCCACAAAGAAACCGTCCATTGATCACACTGATGCTGGGGGTGCAAGAGTTGTGATGTGCACATGCTCTGTGTTAGGGTGAGATCAGGGATTACACACTCCACCGCTCTGTGGCAGGGGAATTAACGTGCTCCATTGAACTTGTAATTGGGCCACTCCCATTGTGGCGACAGCAACACCGCTGGAGCTACTACCCAATCCCAAGCAGCTATGTGGGGTATTGGCAACCAGGTCTGGGGAGTGGGAAGAAACACATTGGCCAGCACAGCTGAGCCAGGTCAGTGAAAAAGATGACACTGTCTAGTGCTCTCATGGTCAGTTCCTAACTCCACAACTTCATCATTAATTTACAGTGTTCCCATTTATTAATCGTAACGCACTATCTAAGGGACTGCTGTGGCACCACTGCTTTTCTTTGGGTATATATTGCCAATGTTCCCTCTAATCTTTTCCATCCATGTGCAGGAATAAATTTGTGTGTGTATCATGGCATGTGCGAATGTGCACCACAAACAGAAACAAAAAGCCTAGCTGTGGGCACTCTGCTAATCAGCTGGGCAGCATTTGAATCTCTCCTGAGCAGCCACACAAGCACACATCTTACAGGGAACACGACATATTGCCCTTCTTTATTCACTGTAACAGGTGAAGAAGAGGCACGTCTATTGATCAAATAATCCCTGTAAGTCTAAAAAATACTGAAGCGGATCTCTAGATACAACGTCCTTAAGGCTTTCTTTTTATTTTCTGTTTACTGAAGTTTGCCTAATACTGCGAAGATATGTAGAAACAAAAGGCCCAGATACTGCTGCCATTGATTTGAGAGCACAGTTCCTAGATGCAGTGAAAATACTCAAATTTTACATTTAATTATCTGGATCCTTAAACATCCACGTCCTCAAATTCTTCTCATCTGCCTAACAGCATGTATAGTATTTAAGGCAACCAACAAAATGGCCTAGTCTTGCAGCCCTTATGCCAATCAGTAATCATATTGACTTACTCTAGTTTACTTAGGCAAGTAAAAGCTGGAAGGTTAGGACCAATAAAAAGCAAACCCCAAATAAAATATGTATGGTCTTACTTCAGCATAGCATACGCAAAATGTTGGCACATTACCTCATAGCAGGCATACTTATGGAATGGCGAATAGAGTAACTGCCATGTGAAAGCAAGAGAGAGGAAAGAGAAAAGACAGCACTATAAGCAACAGTCTGCAACGTGATAAACACAGTCTATATGACTATTTATTTATTTATTTTTAATTCTGAAGCATCATTACGCAGCTCCCAGGACAAAGCATGCTCCTGTTCACTTTGACCACAGAACCTCTGTGTATCTCTACCTCTGCACCTGATTGAGAAGCTGAGTAGGGCTCAGAAGAACTGCACTCTACAATAATGGGATCAAATCTTTTCAGTTTACAAAAACACAGCAAGTGCATGCTAGCATCCTGCAGAGGGGCATGAAAGTGCCTCTGTATTCCCTGTGCAGGGTAAACCCTATAAAGAGCTCTGTAGTAGGTGAATAAATGAAATTCCAGGGTTTCACGACATACCAAGCTTTGCTTTATCTGGAATTTAGAAAAGGCTCCCAACTGCCTTTAAATATGCAGGTTAGGAGTACTTCCTATACTGGAGTATGTACTGTGCCAAAAATTCATTCATTGTTACTTCACCACTGATCGACAGCCAGATCCTGGTCTTATTGAAGGCAACAAGTACTTTGCCTTGATTTATATGGCACCAGGATTTCATTCCAATTTACCAAAGCCACATAAACCTATACTCCTGCCAAGGCAGCTATGTTCTCTATTGTGTATTTTCTAATCATCAGTTAAGACAAGATAATTTAAAAAACCCTAACATACTGTTGTACCCAGAGAACCATTCAGTAATGAATGCAAAACAATGCTGTATCGTTCAACAATTGCACACTGCTTTTAAACACTTAAATACAAATCCTACAGCCCAAGCATTCCACAAACACACACTCTCACGTGCTCTTTCCCTTAACCCTCTAACACTTGCAACAACGAACAAGCCAGGTGAAATTAAACAAGCATATTTTCCACTTTGCTCTTGTGCTGCATAGGAAAGAAGCAGAACACTACCTGGATGATTCAGAGCAGGCTGCTCCTCCACTATCACAAGCGTGCTCTCCCGACACATATGTAATGTAAACTCTACGCAAAACGATTATTTAGTCCAAAATTGCAGTAATAAAGGATTTATTGGGAGGAGTCATGTGATGGATACTATGAGTATGAGGAAAATCTGCTGAGTTTCTCATATCTCTGCAATTTTCTTTTCTTTTAAGAGTAATAAGGAGAGTGCATTCTTGCACTTGTATATTATTGAACTTAGAATGAGAGAAGCTCTGGCTGGAAGAATGATGGCTGGGGTGGCTGTTAACATTACATTAGACGCTGAAGAATTCTAGTGAGTATATCAAGAAGCCTGCAAGGCTGTGGGAGCTTCATCCCAATAGGTGCTGAGCAGAGTTCAGTGGTGAATGGTAATTCTGTTTCAATGGAAGATTTCAATATTTGGTTTCAATGTGATCCAGAAGAACTGCCCTGCCATTTTTTTTTCAAATTTGCTGTGAAAGAGAACCCAAGTCTACCGGTATCCCTTTCAAAATTTTGAACTTGAACACATTTGTATGTGCTTTGCAGGCTCAGCACCTGGCTACTTCATTAGCTAGGGCCATGTTCTACCTTCAGCTATGTCTGCAGGACTCCTGCTGATGTCAACAGGAGTTCCTTGGTATCTCTTAAGTCAGGACTTGGGCATTTTTGTTTCACTTAAAGATGGTAATTAATCAGTTATGTGAAGGTTAGAAAACTCTGCTACCCCAGCACAATTTTACTGTGCTTTTGCCATTTACACTCCTGGGAGGGGAGGGTGGCGGGGGAGGGGGAGGGAGAGGGAGAGAGTGTATTAAAAAAAAGGAATTTGCCTGAGAAAACCATCTTTTTAACTGAGTCATGATGAGAATTTGAGGCTAATCTATCCAAGAATGTGGTAAACAATATTCTGAATCCAGTCAGTCTTCCACACACTTGAGCCATAACCTACTAGATTCATCACCATTTAAAAATCAAGATACTGTGGCCGCTTGGGAATGGTTTTTTGTTTGTTTTTTTTTAATCTAGGACACTAATGTTCAACAGAGGGGCTACGTCAAAACTAGAGAGTTTTGTAGACAAACTGGGGCTTTGTCAACAAAACCTACAGAGCATCTACACACAAAATGTGTTTTGTTGACAAACTGTTGACAAAAAACCATGTGGATGCTCTGGGGGGCCCTTTCGTCAGAGCAAGTCAAAAGATTGATTTTATGTAGAGATGAGATCTGTCGACAGAAGTTTTGTCAGAACATCTCTTCCAACAGTAACTTCTGTAGACAGATGCTTCTAGCGTAGATGTAGCCTTTAAAGAGGGCACTGTGTGGTGTTCTATGAAATAAACCATACCAAGGACAGCAGCAGGTGGAGAAAGTCTACAGAAACTAAGCCGCTCTGCACTGGACAGGGAAAGACAGAAGGAAAGAGTGAGAGAGGCATCAGACACCAATGGGCTCTAAGCCCATGGTAGCTGATGATGGTGATGGTGTATTTTTGAACAGTGATACATATCTTACCCAATCGAATGTGACCTGGGAGGGCAGTAGAAAGAAAGAAAAAAAAAAAACAACAGAAAAAGTTAAGACTTGGCATATTATGAAGCAAAATATGGGTAAAAAATTCCAAACAATCTCCCATTAGAATGCTAAACAGTTCTTTGGAGGAAAAAATAAAGAATGAGATGCATTGAAATCTCAACACAGAACACAGATCAGTTGCAATACCTTCCAATAGACGTTACCTACTGCTGTGTTGTATAATGGAACAAATACTTTGCACACACCAATGACTTGGGTTTTAGTCCATTAGCCCTTGGGCTGCATCAGACCATTTCATCTTTATCAAATCTAGCGCGAACAGACATTTTTGGGTTCAGTGAGACATCATAGTATCACACACTTACAGCCACCAAGACTGGGCTATAGGAAAATACAGTATGATATAAAATCATCACAACCAGCAGAATCAGCAATAATTCTTTAAAAACTAATTTAGAAAGAGCACAGCAAGCAGATTATCTCCTTTCCCCACAATAAAATCAGAAGTGAATTTCTGTACCTCATATCTCCAAATTTCTTGCTGATGGCTGTTCCTACATTGCTGATAGCTGCTGTTGCCTTCTGTCCTGCGTGGCTCAGAGTTTCATGTGTTTTCTTGTAACTAAAAGCAAAATTACAGTAAGTAATTCATATACAAGGACAACAGATGCTCATATGTACTGCGATTCATTTTCATTTTCCACATTTCTAAATCTAAAAGCCACTCCTACTTAGGATGAAGAACTGAGATAGTTTGTCAGGTGAGGTTGTGTAATTGATGCTCCTTTTACATTTTTCCAAATGCAGGCTGGCCCTAATATAACCATATAATTCCATCTCCTCCTCCCATTCCCATTATGGTGCGAGTGCCCTCCTGTGTCCCCTTAGAGAGTATATCCTTTTAAACAGATTGCACTCATTCAAAGTGACATGCAGTGGTTCATTATATCCCTTTTATTTTGGAATATGGAAATATCAGATACTATTTCACTAAATCCATCATTGTAGAGTAAGGTTCAGCAAGGCTGGCCAGGCTCCTGGGCTCCAGGCCTCTATTTAGTCCACTCTCACATGGCCCAGACACCGTTGCCCTTCATGAGGAGGGGGAAGGGGGGAGATGGGGGTCTGGGGGGAACCCGGGCCCCACCCACTCATTCTGGGTTCCGGCCCAGGGACCCTGTGTGGCTGCTGGTGGTGGGGGAGAGCTCCCCTTGTTATGAACACCACAGCTCTTCCCTGGGCCACTTCCCCAGACAATTCCTCCCCCAGCCCCGTACCTCCTCCAGGTAGTGGCAGTGGTAGCAGCAGCCTGTTCCCCCTCCTGGTTTGGCTCCTCCTGTGGGTTCAGCCTGCTTGGCCCTACTCCAAATCTCAGGCCTCCTGGGCAGGGGCTTTAGCCCCTTGTGGCTGAGAACTCCTCTCCTCCTTTTGGTGTCTCTAGAAAACTCGCTTTGCTCCCGTTCTCTCCTCTCCTCCAGAGCTCTCCTCCCCTCTCTCTCTCCTGCCTACTGGGCAAGGGTTTTTTTAAAAGCAGGCTTAAGTGGCACCAGCTGGCCCCAAATGACCCACAGCATCTTCGTCCCCAGCTGCTCACACCTTGGCTACGTCTACATGTGCCCCAAGCTTCGAAATGGCCATGCAAATGGCCATTTCGAAGTTTACTAATGAAGCGCTGAAATGCATATTCAGCGCTTCATTAGCATGCGGGCGGCAGCGGCGCTTCAAAATTGACGCGCCTTGCCGCTGCGCGGCGCGTCCAGACGGGGCTCCTTTTCGAAAGGACGCCACCTACTTCGAAGTCCCCTTATTCCCATGGGGAATTCCCATGGGGCACGTGTAGACACGGCCCTTATTTGTTTTCCTGCCCCGCTTTTCCCTCTTTTTTTCACCCCCTCCCAGCCTTACCTTGTCACAAAGGGGAAACCGGTCCTCAACAGCAACTGATATTGTACGACAGGTTGCACCTCCTAAAACCAGCACTTTCTGGTCCAGCAACATCCCTGGTCTGGAGAGCCTGGGCAGGAGGGCAAGCTGGAGCCAGCATCCCCAGCAGCCCTCAAGCGGGCAGCCTCAGAAGGCCAAGGCCAGCTTCCGCATTCCCCTGACAGCTGTGTGGGGTCAGGGCAGGAGGGCTGGTGGCAGCAAGCTGCAACCAGAGGGCCAAGGAAATGGCAGTAGTGGCCCACGGACAAAAGGCCAGGGAACTACAAGTCAGAGGGAGCCACGGCCGGAGGGTGGGGAGCTGCAGCCAGAGGGCCAACAGCAGTGGCAGGGAGCATTCATCTCTCCTGGTCTAGCAAAATCCCTAGTTTGGGATCACTCAGGTCCCGAGGATGCTGGACCGGAGAGGTGCAACCTGTAATATATTCCAGCAAAAGCTGCAGTCTGAAGATACAGTGTAGGACACAGAAAACACCTCTTTGAGTGCCTGGGAAAGCAAGGAATCTCAAAAGCTGTTGCAAATGTCATTACAATTTGACTTGGAACAACCTAGGAATTCCCCACATTTCTGGACCTGTCAGCATCAGACCTGATCAAGCAACCAAAACAACTGATTTGAAATTTTAGCAGTTTGTCTTATATTTTGCTCTAACCACAAAGTTTTGAAGAAATCTCAAAATCTGAAAAAGTCAGCTAATGTTAATTAAACATTAATATTATACTAGATGTGTCAGCACTAGATTTATAGGAACATATAGTCCCTAGCCACAAAGAGCTTGCAATGTAGAGGGACAAAGTAGGTGAGAAAAGGATACCAAAACCAGGAAAAACCACCAGTGTGATGACTGGCATCAGGGTATTAGCTCTATTTTCTATAAATAAAAAACTAACCTCACTTGCTCTGACACACACTCATTATCTGCGCACTACTTTTCTGCCACTACATTTATTGTAATCTGGTATTTAATCCTTATATATTATTTTTATAATTTTAAGTGTTGCTGATTTAGGGCTTGATTCTGCTCCATTGAACTAAATGGTGATACACCATGACTTCAATGGGAACAGGCACAATCACTTATTGGAAAATTAGCTTAATTCTCTCAGTCCTGCTGTACATTATTGGACTATCAGAATAACAGCTTCATATTTCACTGTTATTTACACACGGGGAGAGGGGGAGAGAGAGAGACAGAGAGAGAGACTCTCACACTTTCAGAACACTTTCTAAAATGATTTATTTATCTTAGCAATTAGGCAAAAGTACTTCCAATCTTTTGTGTTACACTTGCTGTTATTCCTTAAAATATGGAAGGAAATAAAAATGCTGGTAAGAAGAAAAAGGGTTCTTCATCGAGTGTCCCCGTGGGTGCTCCACAACAGGTGTTGGGCTCGCCCCGGCACCGCAGATCGGAAACTTTCCAGCAGTTTCTCCTGGACCGCGCATGCGCCGGCGTGCGCCGCTCCCCTGCGCATCCCTGGCCACATGCGCAATCTGGTCCCCGCCAGTTCCTTCTCAACCGCCATCGGCTGCAGACGGAATCCGCTCAGGCTACGGCCAGAGTCAGCTTAGAGTTTTTTTAGTATAAACTGTTGGTTTTTTTCTTGCAAAACAAAAACAAACAAAAAAAAAAAGCCATATAAAGATTTAGTAAAGAGAGAGAGGAGCGGAGAAGAAGCGGGGACGTGAAGGCCAATAGGCCTCCGGCTGTGGCGGGCTGTGGTCCGCGAAAGGGGAACAGGCACAAATCAAGTGCTAAGTACCCTATTAACAACTCAAAGACTCACCACGATGTCCTCTTCAGGATTCAAAAAGTGTGAGTTCTGCCGCAAAGCTATGCCGGCCTCCGATGGGCATAGTCAATGCATTAGGTGCCTGGGGGAATCACACGTTACCCAGAAGTGTTCCCATCGTGCAAAGCTCACAGCCAGGGCCAGAAAAGACAGAGAAATGAGGTTGAAAATTCTGTTGTTTCATAAGGCCCTCCAGCCCGACGTGCCGGAGAGGCCTCAATCGGAGGGACCCCCTGGGCTCCATAAAAGGAAGGCGGCTTCCCTCACCCCCTCGGTGCAGAAACGTAGGAAGCTCTCTCCAGCCCGATTCCTGCCCGCGGTCACAGCACACAGCCCCCAGCCACAGATCCAAACAAGCGGCAGCGCAGTAGCGCACATGGCAGAGGCTGAGCCTCCGATTACTAAACAGCCGGCACGCGCAGCTCCCAGAGCGGCAGCCAGGCAAGCGCCGGAACCGGCGGCACCGCCACAAGCGGCACCGACCCCCGGGGCGCCAGCAGTGCAGGGCCAACAGGCACGCAGCCTGCAGGCACCAGAGGACGTTATCCGTGCGGTACCACAGCTGAGCGTGCCAAGTGTGGCGCCGACAGTGGGGCCAAGATCCCCGGCATGGGAGGGGGCGGTGCCAGCCCCGCAGGGGAGGGGTAAGGCAAGAGCAAAAACCCGGCACTGCAGCCCTTCTCCGGACAGGGCTGCAATGCTACTCTCAACAAGCCCTCCCCTTATGCTGCGCACGCCACCCAGAAGACATGGGTCTCCTCCAGCCTACCCAGAGCCTCCTTCTCTGTCCCTCCAACCAGTGTCACCATGGCTTGGGCCACCTTCGCCTTTTCTGGGATTGGATCCCTTGGAGTACTATCACAAACCAGTTTCCCCACTGTCTGAATCATCGCCGAGATCTCGCTCTCCCAGACACCAGGGGTACGCACCCCGAGAGTGGTCCAGGTCTCCATCCCAGGAAACATGCCCGTGCTGCCATGGTCGCTCTTACCATGCTGCGCATAGACATCCCAGGCATGCACCTAGGGGCAGGTCCCCCCCGACCGTCCAATACCCCCGCGGACACTCGCGGACGGGGACAGAAACACAGCTGTCTCAAGGGGAGTTGATTTTGGAACCCCGAGACTTTCCTTCGCAAGCTTCTAGCGAGCGGGTGTACCACCGACCGCAAGACCCTGAGAGTTTGAGGGACGCTTATCCTAGTGGTTCCTCCTTGTCCTCCCCCGACGAGGCTACGGCCTCCGGGGACGTTGCTCTACCGGATTACCTCAAACAGTTTCAGGAGCTGTTTAAAAGGGTGGCTTTCACGCAAGGCATCCAAACGGCGGAGGTACAGGAGAAGCATCACAAACTCCTCAAAAATCTGAGACCCCCGGCTTCATCCAAAATCGCTATCTCGCTCGACGAAGCCATCATGGAGTCAGCCACCACCATATGGCAGACCCCAGCTTCCACTCCACCTACAAACAAGAGAGCAGATAAGAAATACTTCGTCCCGGTGAAGGGCATGGAGTTCCTCTTTAGTCACCCACAACCAAATTCATTGGTGGTAGAATTGTCTCAGCAGAGATCAAAGACTTCCCAGTACAAAGCGGGGGGTCCAGACAAAGATGCCAAGAAGCTAGAGCTGTTCGGCAGAAACGTATACTCCTCCTCCACCCTGCTGTTGAGAATGGCAAATTATGCAGCACATCTAGCGAACCATAATTTCGACAATTACTCCAGGCTTACTTCTCTCATGGATTCGCTTCCGGAAGATAAGAAGCCGGTGCTGAAGGTGATTGTGCAAGAGGGCTATGCAGCTTCGAGGACAGGAGTCCAGATCGCCCTGGACATGGCAGACACGGCGGCACGCTCAACGGCTACAGCAGTGGTCATGCGCAGGGAATCCTGGCTTCAGACATCGGGTATCCCAAGGGATCTGCAAGCGAAGATTGTTGATCTCCCCTTTGACATGCAGAAGTTGTTTGCAGATTCAATCGATTCGGTCCTTCACTCCAGTAAGGACTCAAGAGCTACACTCAGAACCCTGGGTATTTATACCCCTCCATACAGGAAGAAAAAGTATTACCCTCAGCAAAGATGATACCCGTACCAACCACAGCATGCTCAGTACCAATGGGGCTACGACCAAGGGCAACATCAACAGCAGCAACAGTATAGAACTCCTAGGCAACGTTCCCAACAAAGCCGTGCATCCTCGGGGCAGGCCCAAAGGCAACAAGTTTGACGGGCAGGTCGAGGGCTGCACTATCACTACCATTGCACAATGCCATCCCCAGCTAATGTTCCATCATCGCCTCCGACCGTTCCATCCCCAATGGCAAAAGATCACCACAGACAAATGGGTACTGGAGATCATAGCCACGGGTTATGCGATCCCCTTCCAGTCGCTCCCACCGCCGAAACCTCCGCCCAGGCCCCACCTCAGCGATGCTTCCCATGAGGCGAGACTCAAACAGGAGGTGGACCACCTTATGTTCATAGGGGCGGTGGAAAGAGTGCCGGAGCGATTCCAGGGGAAAGGTTTTTATTCACGATACTTCCTTACAGAGAAGAAAACAGGAGGCTGGAGGCCCATCTTAGATCTTCGGGGCCTCAACTGGTACTTGCGCAAACAACGTTTTCGGATGATCACAGTCGCCTCTATACTCACGGCACTGGACGATGGAGATTGGTTTGCAGCCCTCGACTTACAAGATGCGTATTTTCATATAACGATCCACCCGGCACACAGACGCTTTCTCCGTTTTATGGTCGGCAAGGAGAATTTCCAATACGAGGTTCTTCCGTTTGGCCTCTCCTCGGACCCCAGAGTCTTTACCAAAACCCTGGCAGTGGTGTCAGCCTACCTGCACAGACAAGGGGTATTTATATTCCCATATCTGGACGACTGCCTACTGAAAGGGGCCTCGAAGGCAGAGGTACTACGCATGATACGCGTAACAGCAGACACGTTTTCTTCGCTGGGCCTGGTCATCAACCTCGCGAAGTCCAAGACCGACCCCACACAAGACAGAGTTCATAGGGGCATGTATAAACTCTATCACAGCAAGGGTCTATCTACCCGACACCCGCTTTCGCGCCATCAGTTCGCTGGTGCAAGTCATTACATACAGCCCCACGGTGCTGGTCTTAATGTGCTTGCAGCTGCTAGGCCACATGGCGGCGGCAACGTTTGTGGTGCAGAACGCCAGATTGCATATGCGCAGCCTGCAACATTGGCTGGTGAGCATCTACAAGCTGGCATCCCACACTGTCCGCAGGGTGGTGTCGCCCACAACAGAGGTGCGCAGATCCCTGCAGTGGTGGGTAAACCCCAAGAACATGCTGACAGGGGTACTCTTTCACCAACCACAAATCTCTACTTTTCTTACTACAGACGCTTCCCACATAGGATGGGGAGCTCACATCGGCGACAAAGTGACGCAAGGACTATGGTCCCCTATGGAACAGTCACTGCACATAAATATACTGGAGCTCAGAGCAGTGTTCAACGCCTGCAAACACTTTCGAGACCACATACAAGGCAAAGTAGTCGGGATCAATACAGACTATACCTCCACCATGTTTTATATAAATCGACAAGGAGGAGCTCGATCCCGTGCCCTATGTGCGGAAGCAGTCCAGCTGTGGAACTGGTGCATCACCAACAATATAACGTTGAAAGCCTCGTATTTGCTGGGCGCTCACAACGTGAAAGCAGACCAGCTGAGCAGGCGCTTTGCACTCACGCACAAATGGCAGATCTGTTCGTATCTGCTACGACCGATCTTTCACACATGGGGGTCTCCTCAGATAGATCTGTTTGCCACTCAGCACAACAAGAAGTGCCCTCAGTACTGCTCCAGGGCAGGATTGGGGCAGAGGTTCCTGGGGGACGCATTCGCGATTTCATGGAAGGGCCCCTACTTTACGCGTTTCCCCCCACAGTGCTCATCCACAAGGTCTTGCAGAAAGCCAGAAGGGAGAGAGCCCGCATGATTCTAGTAGTCCCAACGTGGGATCGACAGCAATGGTTCCCCTTGCTTCTGCGCATGTCGGACCGCCCACTGCTCCCCCTTCCGGTGGCGCCGGACCTACTCACGCAGGCTCAGGGGTCCATAGTGCACCCACACCCTCAAGGCCTGTGCCTACAAGCATGGCTAATCCATGGCTCAGCTCCCTAGAGAGCACATGTATGGAGGGAGTTCAGCAAGTCCTGGAGAGTAGCTGAAGGACCTCCACCAGGAAGACCTACAAGCAGAAATGGACTCGATTCACTGCATGGTGTTCTGCCAAGCAGGTAGCTCCCCTTGACGTTCCTATACCGGTAATACTAGAATACTTATTGGACCTCAAGAGGGGCGGGCTTTCCCTATCCTTGCTAAAGGTCCACCTCGCCGCTATATCTGCTTTTCAGCATGAAGAGGAGGGGCCCACGGTATCTGCCCATCCTATTGTTACCAGATTCCTGAAGGGGCTGGTAAACCTGTACTCCCCTCGGAAACCGCTTCCACCATCGTGGAACTTGGACCTGGTGCTCAGCGCGCTAACGGGCCCACCATTTGAACCCTTAGCCACAGTTCCCCTACGTCTCCTTATGATAAAAACAACCTTCCTCCTTGCAATTACGTCAGCTCGCAGGGTGAGTGAGCTCGCAGCAGTTATGGCAACGCCGCCCTGCACAGTATTCTCAAAGGAGGCGGTAACTTTACGGCTGCACCCAGCCTTTGTTCCGAAAGTTTCTTCAGAGTTCCACCTTAATGAACCCATAGTTTTACCCTCGTTTTACCCGAAGCCTCACAGCTCCAGCAAGGAGGCACGCCTACATCTCCTGGACGTGAGGAGGGCGATGGCCTTCTACATAGACAGAACTAAGTCCTTCCGGAAAACGGACAGACTTCTAGTCTCTCTCGCTCTCAGGTCAAAAGGAGAGGGTCTCTCTTCACAGAGAATCTCGAAGCACATTGTGTTCTGTATAAAAATGTGCTACGAACTTTGAAAGACTCCTTTGCTGGCCCCGCCCAGGGCTCACTCCACCAGGGCGGTGGCGGCATCAACAGCCTTTTTCAAGGGCATCGCGTTAAAGGACATCTGTAGAGCGGCGACGTGGTCATCCTATGACACCTTCGCCAAGCATTATGCCCTACATCAGGTATTCCAAGAGGATACCTGCCTCTCGACAGCGGTCCTTTCGGGGGCAAGCTGCACATAAACCGATTACCCATCTCCTTACTTGGGTTACTGCTGGGTAGTCACCTATTGTGGAGCACCCACGGGGACACTCCATGAAGAAAGAAGTTACTCACCGTAGTAATGATGGTTCTTCGAGATGTGTCCCCGTGGGTGCTCACCACCCGCCCATCCTCCCCGCTTCGGATCTCTGTTTAGTGTTTTTCAGGAGCATCCGAGGCAGTTGGTCAAGGAAATGGCGGGGACCAGATTGCACACGTGGCCGGGGACGCGCAGGGGAGCGGCGCGCGCTGGCGCATGCGCGGTCCGGGAGAAACTGCTGGAAAGTTTCCGATCTGCGGCGCCAGGACGAGCCCGACACCTATTGTGGAGCACCCACGGGGACACATCTCGAAGAACCATCATTACTACGGTGAGTAACTTCTCTTTCCTGAAGAAATATGGACAGCAGGTGCATATTCAAAGCAGTTTTGAATCCTTTCTTAAATCACTCATATAATGTATAGAAGTGTGCTCAGCTGCAAAGTCTTCTTAATTCACACACTGCTGATTTATGCGACATGCTTTGAATTGTCATACTTTCATTTCCCCTCAACGCTGTTAAACTGTTTCACAATTCATAGGTTAACCATTCCACTTTTCTGCACTGATGGTTCTTTTGCTGAGCAGGCAAGTTCTGATCACATTAAACTACCCTCTGTAGGCTATAACATGACATTTTCAGTGAAGCCCATCTCTAGGAAGCACAAATGAGCCCAGAATTAGGAACGCTCACCAAACAAACAAAATAAGACCTTGCAATAAATTACCTTATACTCTGAAGACTATGTTGGTGGAAATGAAACATAGACATGAACAGGAAAGCATTATACGTGTGTTTGATCTTATTTACCTTCCAGCACATGCACTAGGAAAAAGAAAAACACATACTAGAGACCAATTGGGAAATTTCAATGATTGCATAGTTCCTTCAGCAAATTGCTTCCTTCATTACCATATGTATGAAAATAATAAAGTGCTCGGAGATGGGGACAAAAACAGGATATAAAATGGCAGTGCCATATAGTATGTCATTTATATTATCCACATGCTATGTCTTTTATAGCATGTAAGTGATAAAATAAGCAGAATTGAGTCTTCCAGGCAACTTATTTCTTGTGCTGGTAAAATCACAAACTTGTTTAAGGCATTATTTCCCAGTGAATACACTTTGATTATATATGTTCCCCCCCTCTAAAACAAAATGTTTGCGAGATGATTGAGCAGATGACAGTTCTACAACTCCAGTGCGCTCTCTGCTCCTGTCCTCAGGAAGTGACATTGCTGTGACTGCAAGTGTTGGATAGACAAGCATAAGAGTGACTTGCAAAGGAAAGAACAGGGACTGTGCTTGGTGGTAGTTTTCAGAGGTTTTTTAAAATATGTGAAGGCCCAAAAGCTGATTTGTTTGTATAGGATCTCATCTCCCCTCCAGACTCCTGCTTGTTTGTTGCCTTTGAAATATCAAGAATGCCACACTTTGTGGTTTGGGTTTTGCACATGTTATAGCACTGCCAACTTCCTAATTACACAAAGCCGAACACCTTTGCCCTGCCCCTTCAATCCATTCCTCTCCTTCTGTTGCTCATTCTCTCCCTCTCTGAAGCAGAGGGTGAGGACTCTGCTGGGAGCATGGATTCTGGGATGGGACTGATGAGGAGTTTGGGGTGCAGGAGCAGTCTCAGGGCTCAGACAGGAAGTTGAGGTGTGGGGTACAGGCGGGAGAGGGGGCTCAGGACTGGAAGTGGGCTTTGAGCGGGAGACAGGATGCAGGAGAAGGTCCTGACCCTGGACAATGGGTTGGAGGAAAGCAATTTGGGCTCCAGCTGGATGGTGCTTATCTCAGGTGGCTTGTAACTGGCAGCACAGCAGGGCAAAGGCAGGCTCCCTGCTTGCTGTGGTTCTGTACAGCTCCTGGAGGTAGCCAGCATGCCCCATGCTCCTACGGACAGCGTGGCCAGCCAGCTCTGTGGCCTGGTACTGTCCTCAGACATCCCCCCTTCCCTAGCTCCCATCAACCATAGTTCCTGGTCAACAAGAACTGTGGAGCAGGCACTCAAGGTAGGGGCAGCACACAGTTTCCTTGATTGTTCCTGTGCCTGGGGGCCAGGAGGACATGGCAGCAACTTCCAGGAGCTACATGGAGCCAGGGAGGCTGCCTAAGACCTCCTGCACCGCTGACAGGACTTTCAACAACCGGTCTGCACTGCCCTTTTCGAAAGCCAAATGCCCAGTAGCCCTACACATGTACTCTGAGTTCTCCAGCACCACACTGAAAGGAGGCAAGCGGGAACGCTGAACCTCTCACAAAGTGATCTTTTTTTCCCAGATGCATATTTAGATAGTTGAGTTAAGAGGGCAAAAACAAGATCTTCCCAGCACTTCTACAAAGACCTACACTAAAGTCCATGTAAGTCAAAGGAGGCCAGCACTGAATGGACTTTAGCTACGACCACAGATATTTAGACAGTCTTTCAGGAAAAATAGGCAGACTGGGTTTTATTTTTCAATATGACAAACAGGAGGTGAAGGAGGAACATGGAGAAAACTTTTAGGCCTTTGTTATACATCAAAAAAAGCTAAAAAAACCAGATAGAAAGCCACTTGTTTTTTCCTCATTTTCAGGTCACCTTTAAAAGGTATATTCAGGAACCAGGTTTTCTTAGAGGACCTGGATACCTGGCCTTTCAACCTCTCAGTTATCCATTCAAATCCATTCCAAGCTGGGAACAGAAGGTTTAATTTGATGGTTTATTGCCATCTGCCAAATAAGTTGACAATCTCAAATTCACAACAGAGATGCTCTCCTCACAGAATGCCATCAAAACTGGCTCCGCAAGGCGGTGTCTCAACAATGAGAACAAGACTGAATAACTACAGTGACTATCTCTTCATCTTATCTTATCCAGGTAGTACCTAAGCCAGGGGCTCCAGGCCAAAGGTAAGTCATACTGAGCTTGCAAGTTCTTTTGGAGCAGGGATTGTCTTTTTGTTTGGTTTGTAGCGTGCTTAGCTAATTGCTTAGCCTGGTCCTATGGCTTGTAAGCACTATTAAATACATCAAATGGAGAAGTGCTATTTTAAAGGTTTTTTTTTTTTTAATTTTTTTTTTTGTAATTTGCCTCCTTTAAAAGTGATTTTCCCATCACAAAGGCTGGCTTTATACCTTTGCACTTTAAATGACATCAGTGTATGTTCCCTGGAGAAAGAATTGGGCCTTAATATCATGGTTTTAAAAAGAGCTCTGAGCATATCTTTTTAAAAACATCAAAATATAAACATTCTAGGTTCCTGGAAAGATTTCCTGCCCCCCCCCACCCCCATATACACACAATGAGTTGGCTCCATTCAACTCAGTCATTTAAATTTCCTCTTCAAGGTACTGCTCCTCCGCACTAAGTTGATGCTGTGAGTGACCAGTATTTTTTTTCCTACCATATAAATACCAAATGCAGTAGATTCCATGTATCTGATTTTCCCTGCCTTCCTCCTGCAATTTGATGCCTTTTTCCAGTAAAGGTAAAATTCTGCTCTCTGTCATCAAATTATCTTGATCTTAATTAAATGATTACATTTTCCAACACTAAGCTCCCTTCATCATTCCCAATATTTTTATTTGCTCCAATTCAGGAAAGCAATTAAGAACATGCTCAACTTTAAACATGTGCACAGTGCTGTCCTAAATAGGGATGCTTTAATGAATCAGGGCCATATAAGGCCTGATAGTCATATAAGGAGCGCATTACGAGGGAATTAATTTATTGGTTTAATGTAGCTGGGAACAAAGACAAGAAACCTGTAAGTCTTAGGAAACAGCCAATGTGTTGTTTAACAGAGGGAAGAGTACTTTAAAACACAATAAACCCCTTAATGTTATAATTTAAAGCTGAACATTTGAATAAAATAATTGGTACACACCTCCCCCCTGCACTTTGAGTATAAGCAGATACATGCCACAAATCACCCATGTCTTATCTTTATAGGTACTGCAAATTTAACCTTGGCACTGAAACTTTAAAAGGATAATCCCCAAATGCCTGTGTCCAATAGACAAGCACATTTTTAGTTAATAAACAAAAACATAAATAAAGGCAAACTGTATCGCTTGTATATTTAAGAATATTACTTTGCACACAGTACACATTCATTCTAGGGACCAGATGGAATAACACAGATACCTCTTCCAGGCTATTACTTTTTTGTAGATCTCATAGAAACATTAGGAAGGACAGAGTATTTATAAGGAAGTAGGAGCATTTGTATTCCTAGTACTACATACGTTACATCATACCAAGTCCTTCTAAAACAGCTATGCAAATAGTCTTTTTCTCAAAAAAAAAAAAAAAAATTTAACCACCAACTCTGGAAAACTGAGCTGTGATGTGGAAAAAAATGTCAGTGCTGCAGCAGGAAAGCTCTGTGAAACTCAAACATTGAGAGAACAATAATGAAACAAATTAAATCAACTGGACAACAGGCAACTTTAGCCATTATGGAGACAGAAACTTCAATTGCACACTGCTAAAATTACATCAGGGTCAGTCTAAGCCAGGGATGAAATCAAAGCTCTTTTCCTCCAGATCTTTATCTTTCTTTCAGATCACTAAGATATATGTAAGCCTTTTTTTTTTTTTTTTTTTTAAAACAAAGACGACCACAGAGTTTAGTGGTTTTGCCTTATTATATATGGTTACTGAAGCATGTGCTAAAAGTGTGTTTGTTAAATATTATATTTGTTCACATGCTTTTGGTGTTTCATGTATATGAATAATTTTTTTTTGTTTTATACCATGTCAAAAATATTGGTAAGTAGTGAAGGACTGACTTCTGGGGTCATTATGTTGTTTCATCAACCTTAGTGGCATGAGTCAACTCTTTTCAAATTCTTATGCAACACCCACTCACTAGCAATTGGTGTTTTAATATTCTTCACAATTGAAAACGGTTTTAGAAGTCTCCAAGAGTAGCAGTGAAATTCAATATTCAGGTTAAGAACTATAAAAGCTAATTCAGATATGCTTGGAGGAAAAAAAAAGTATAGAATAGATTATGTTTAGTAAATATCTCCTTGGACTGCCTAATGCTCAGCTCTGTTGAGTCATGTGATCTATAACAGCTTTTCACTATTTGTTTTCAAGCAATCGTTATTTATAATTTTGTGACACTGAACACAAAATGATAATGACAAGGTCTTATGTTGGTCAACAGCTGGTCAAAAGCTTGCTAAAACACATTCAAATGACTGAGTCTTCAAAAAAGGAAGCCTCTGCAGAAAGCAGCTTAAGGTTCAGTCAATTTAGAGTGAAGACAGTCAAGAAACAATGGATCACCAACTTACTTATGTTAGTTTTATGTGGTAAATTCATTAGGCTTCATTCTCTTGGTGCTCATACAGATGTAAACCCATCGAATTTAACAGAGTTACAATAAAACTGTTGTTTATTTGGTATTTGGTCAGTTGGAACACTCAGATAACGAACATAAATGTCAGCAAACCCTGAGCCATGATGCAACTTCCTTTTTTTCTGCCCCCACCCCTATTCAGACAGTCCTGGGGTGCTGCGCAAGCCCTGCCAGGCTGAGTGGGCTCTCCCACTGTGTCCACTGCCCCATGAGGAGCTCTTCACACCACACAGCCATATCTTCCATCCTGCAAGCGGCTCCTTGAGCCGCACCACCATGTCCACTGCCTTGCAAGCAGCCCCTGCTGTCCTTGCCAAATGGTAAACAGGGCAGCAGTCGAGCAGAAGCTGGCATGGGGGTGGGGGGGGGCAGGTGGGAGGAGCTGAATTTTCTTATTTGGGGAGCCACTCACCACTGCCTGTGTCCCCCCCCACCCCCCGCCAGCTGCTCTCTAATAACTGCAATATTTGAGTATCCAGCAACCTCCCAGACCTGGGGTTGCCAGATATCAGAGTTTCCTGTACTCCAAATTTGAGACGTTTCTAGTATTTACCTTCTGCCACACCAATGTAGTTGAGGTTTTTAAATGAAATTCTCAGTTCATTTCTCTCTGCAGGATATAGTACCTAGCGATTCCAATATTCTTGGTGGATGATGTTACTGGAGGAAATCTTACAATAGGCATGCACCATACAGTTACATATTTTTCACAAACCACTTGCAGCAAAATAAATTTTAATGAATTATTGTGACATTGTGTGGCTTAATAACTTACTTCCCAGGGAGCTAAGTGATCCTCCACAGGTAAAGTAATAACAAGGTGCTACTAACTGATTTTTATGGGAGATTTAATTCCAACAAATAAAGGGAAATATTGCTTCACACAACATATCCTGAGTAGGAAATAGGGCTTCACACCATGTATAGTCAGACTGCACACATTTACGAAGTCATTGAGTTAGATACAAGAACAACAAGAAGTCTTGTGGTACCTCATAGACTAACAGATATTTTGGAGCATAAGCTTTCGTGGGCAAAGACCTGCTTCATCAGATGCATGAACTGGGGGAGAGGTGGTTTCAGAGGGGTATTTAAAGAGTGGGGTCCCAGTAAGAGGGAGGGCCAGAGCTGACAAGGTCTATTCAGCAAGGTGGAAATGGCCCAGTATCAACAGTACTTATCAAAAGAGGAAAAAACAAGTCAGATCAGACAGGGGGATGTGAGCCTTTGTCAGAGTTTAATGGGGAGATATTAACACCCAGAGCAGAGAAGCTGTTTTTGTAAGCTGCGAGCCACTCCCCGTCTCTGTTTAATCCTGGGTTAATGGAATCAAATTTGCAAATAAATTGCAGCTCAGAGATTTCTCTCTCCATTTGATTTTGGAAATTTCTTTTGTTTCAGGACTGTCACCCTTAAATCTACCACTGAGCGTCCAGTAACTGGATATTTGCAGTTATACAGAATAAAACTAGATATTTAAATCTAGGGCTTTCGGGTACTAGCTGATCTCAGAGTTTATGCTCAAATTCGATACTTTGGTACTTGGCCTCAATAGCGATAGCTATTTCCTTATGCATTACAAAGATAGCTTCCCCTTCTTTGATATTCATAGTGATACTAGGCAAGTCACTGAACAGACATGTACAGTACACAATTTTCTCCCCTCCTCCTCCCACCCTTGTCACTCCCCTTCTGTCCTATGTACCTTATTTGTCAGTTTTCGTTTCAATTTTTTTTTTAATTTGTATCTGTTATATGATCATCATGCCAATTCACTTTCAGCGCTATTTCCGGTACTGCACTATCTTCAGATGTGAAGAAGTGGGTCTGTCCCATGAAAGCTCATTATTTTGTTAGTCTTCAAAGTGCTACATGACTGCTGGTTTGTTTCATCAGATCAGGAAGGAATCAGTCATCTTTCAAGTGAAGTTTGACCTTCCTTTGAAGACTCTAATATAAGTCATTAGAAAGCAAACGTCAATACATTCATCCCATCTGGTTTAGGAAATCATGTATTTGTATAACATTTTGATTTAAAAAGTTGCTTTATGTTGGATTCGCAGAGCACAAATTAGTTGGATTAAGAAATGGTTCACTGACATCTCAAATGTAGCATACCAGAGAGTTTAGTGATTTCCAATGGGCCACCTAGGATTCACTCTTTGTTCAAAGCCACCCCCCTTTTTTTTTTTTGTTTATATCAACAATCCTCTAGATGAATTTTTTTGTTGCTAATGTTTGCAAGTGATACAAAGAATGATGAGACTGTAAATAACAAGAATAGTTTACTACTGCAGAATGAGCTGAAATTGCATAGTTCAATGGTCACAATCCAACAACATTCACATCTCACCATAACAAAACCCTGCCATTGCAGATACCTGTTTTCTTCCTATGGCATACAACTGTCCAGCCTCTTGTGCACTGTAATGCTTAGTCTAAATCAAACTTACTGTGCTTAGTACAGGCATAAGTAAGGAAAATTAATGGCAAGGAATATAAAGACTTCATGAGTTCATGGTCCCTTCTGGCACTAAGCTATGAATAATTGTTCATAAATATTTTAAAATCAGCTGCAATGAAACACAACAATGTACATTGTTAATTAACGTGTTTTAATTTAGCTAAGGATACTCAGTGTCATTCTGCTTTGGTCATTTCCCGCACAGATTAATCCATTAGGTGCTCTCCCCAGTGATGAAGCTTAAACGAGATGCAAGACGACTCAACAACAGAACCAGGCAAGAGCAGAGCCTGGTGGCACAAGCCATACTCTACAGATGTAACTTCTTTTTCTGGTTAAAGCATAGTTAGCTTAAGAATGAAATGCTCTAGAATGAACATAAAGCAGCTGTGTTCGCTGGGGATGTCCTGTAAAGCTGATGGCTAACGAGAGTGCCATTAACACATTTCATTTGAGCTCTCAGATGCATTTAAATGGAGTATGTTGCAAGAACAGCCTATCCTAATAATCTACAGTTAAGCACATATTCTTAAGAATGTCAGAGTGAGGGAGCTTGTAGCTTGCCATCTCACACATACAAATCAGCACAAAGGTTTCTCAGTGACCTGAACTTAATTTGGATCCTGCTATTAATGACAGCAGCTCTCTCTCTTCTGTCCACTGGCCACCTATTACATTAAATATTACAGTATTTACAGTGGCAGTGCAGCCAAAATATAATTATTTTGTCTAATACAGCATTGTAATTGTCTCCAGTGATGGTCATTTCACTGAAATGACATCTGGAAGTGTCTCATGAGGGATTGAGTTTATTTTAAAAAAAAAACTATCTAAAGTAAAGGGAAACCTTTTTATCTGCATTCACTAGCTTTAACTAGAGCAGTGCTAGGGGGTTTATCATTGGATCTACACTCAGTCAAGAGCCCTGTTCACAGTATCAATGATATTAATCCATTTACATCAGGTCAGAATATAGTCCTTAGACTACAATTTGGGGGTGGGGGTAACCAAGCAAACAATACCATCCCAAAAACCCTCACAACTAATGCCTGGCAGAATTTTTGTTTTTAACAATGTTTCCTCTCTTCAACTACATTAAGATAAATGAAAATCCCTTGGGCACTGCTTATGGAGAATACACTTCAAATTGTTCACAAGAATTATGCCCCCATTTTCCCTTACTCACGGAAAAATCTAAAGTGAAGGCCAGAGGATCTGGTGACTTACGTACAGTATGTGTAGACAGAACCACTGAGTACGACTGATGCTCAAGCACACATCTCCAAGCTAGCTTTTGCTTGTTGACTTGGGTTGCAGAGCAGAGAAGCTGCAGCTCACAGCAGCGCATGCTTCAGTGTGGGCTGTATAAACCTGCCCATAACCTGGGCTAGCCATGTGCTGCCATGGCCTCACAATTTTGAGCAAGTGAACTAGCAGTACAGACTTCCCCTGTGATGTTCCCTGGGGACAGTTTTCTTTATCTTTGCCCCCCTGTAAAATGGGCAGAGGCACTGCTGGCTGGCGACCAGGGTGACAAGAGCTGAAGCGGAAGATGATGTGTTGATGAGGCGCATTTGCTATATCCCACAGGATCATACCTGCAGCCAGGCAGCCGGGCTTAACGAGGGGAAACGCTGCAACCAGCCCAGTCAGGATCAGGGAGAGAGGGAGAGAACAGAAACACATTCCAGTTGCAGCTTGAGGCACTCACTCTCTCAAGTGACTCCTCCAGTGGGAGCAGCAGCAGCGGGTGGGTACCTGGGGAGGCTCACCACTCTCCCAGGAGAGAGTGCCCCTGCAGACCCCAGGTGGGAAGTGGGTGGGTCAGTCTGTGCTGGAAGAGGCTTGGGATGAGTGGCAGGGGATGGAAGGAGGAGTCTGCGTGTGCAGCTTGTCTCTGTGTGCTCCAGCTAGTTGGGGGCTTGGAGCAGCCCTGTTTTCTGGGTGTGTGCTGGTGGACAGGTACAAGTCTCCCTCCCTTCTCTTCTCCTTCATCCTTAAGAGCCCCACTCATCCAAAAATAAGGTTGTATCCCATCACAGATTGCCATCTGGTCTCACTCCAAGGTACTCCCAAAGGACCTTCTGAGGTACATTTCAAGGAGGAGAGAAGGGAGGTAAACTGACCCCCCCCCCCCCCCCCGCATACACACCAATGCCAGGGTTCATCATTGTTACAGTGATTCGTCAAGGCTTCCCTGATATTGACAGCCACCATACGGGCTGCCCTGACTGCACGAGCGTCTGGGTGCTCAGATGCATTGCCCAGAAGCTCTGCCTTTGCACTCCACCTGTGAGCAAATACTGCCCCCTTACCCTCACATGAATTGCAGAAGCAATAGCCCATGACCAAAACCATGGGGATACGGTAATGAGGCAGCTCAAGCCTCCCATATAGACACATCCCACCTCCCCTTCAATCGGCCAAAGGTGTATTCAACAACCAAGAGGCATCTGCTGAGCCTGTGGTTGAACTACTCCTTACTGCTGCCCAGACTAATGCTTCATGAGCCAGGGCTGTAAGGAGTAGACAGGGTCCCCCAGGATCACTATGGGAATTTCCACCCACTGTTATTTTGTGATCTGGAAAGTAAGGCCTTTCCTGCAGCTTTCTGTACAGACTGCCATTTCTGAAAACGCAGGCATCATGTACCTTTCCAGATCACCCCACATTTAGGTCTGTGAAGTGGCCACAGGGATGCACAAACACTCGGAGCACCATCAAGAAACACCCCTTACAGCTGACGTACTCTGAGGCCAGGTGGTGGGAGGGGTGAGGATTGGAATATGAGTTCCATTGATCACCCCTCCACAGTAAGGGACCCCATTTCTGCACAACCAGCCACAAACTCATCCACATTCCCCAGGGTCACAATCCTGTGAAGGAAAACGTGGTAAGTTAGCCTATTGTCTAACTGTTAACCAAGTAAATGGCATTTTACATCCCTATTTCTTGGATGGCAACTCCCGATTGCTACCACTTGGTTGCCAATCATTTTGGAGTGGCGAAGTCTACTATTGGGCCAGTGCTTCTGCAAGCACACAGGACAATCAACGGCATTTTGCACGCTTCTCTCAGAGCTGTGCAACCTTGCAGTCATCAATAGGACTGGACAGGAGTAGCAGCAGTATCTGATCCATGATCTATGGTCCACAGAGAACATAATTTTGAAAGGGTCAGAGTGAGTTTATACACACAATTGATTTTCACCTGAAGTAACAAGGTCAAATGTGTTTGTGCTTCTCATTCTTGTCTCAGTTTGTGCTTTATCGCTCTATTTGGCACAACTGCCAGATACTGTTTAAAACTAACTAGAATCAAAAAGGGAGAGAGAAATCTTGACAGAGGTGGAGCTGTAGAGGAATAGGAAAACAGGACTAGATACTGCCACCCTCGCTCATTCTGAATAGTGTTCCCTGCTGATTTCAACACGACTGCTTCGCAAGTAAGGCACTGTTGCGATGTGAATAAGCACAGCAGAAAGTAGCTTACAGAAACGTATGAACAGCATCTGTCTGCACTATGGGCCTGATCTAGAACCCAGTGAAGTCACTAAAAGGACACCCATGACTTTACTGGGCTTTGGTTTCATCTACTGTTGATCCAGCTCCAATGTCTGTATTCCATCATTTTTAAGAGCACTACATTGACTTGCAAATTTATAGAACACTACTTCTGAAAACAGTGACACATACCTAGCAGAAAACACCCACATTTCCATTCTATTCATTACTACTGATTGTTATTAGTCCTGTGTGGGAATTCAGAATATTGCCTTCTCTAAATTCCACAGCAGGACTACAATTGCCTATAAATTAAAGCTGACTTTGTGAGAAATTTCTGATCCTCTGTAATATGTTGCTGTATATTTAATGTCATACTAGTAAGGCCCCCTCCATGTACTATAGATGTTAGATCTTAAAAACGCACACAGAGCACTGTGTCCTCCTGTTTTCACGTTAAGTGGCAGAAATCTGCACACCAATGTAGCAAGGGCTGGCTCTCCCACAACATGAAGGATAATTGAGGATTATTTTCAAGTAGCCTATGAAGCAAGGAGACCCTGTGCACTTAAAGCCTCACAAGGGTTCGGGGGCGGTGTGTGTGTGTTTCATATCTGCAGGTGGGGATAGGATCAACAGCTACAAAGCTATCCTTTGCACCATGCAACATGCTCTGAGGAAAGTTCAAAGGGCAGTTAGCATTTGAGTGAAATGTTGGCACTATGTCTCCTACAGGCAGGTTTACACTGTTCCACCAATACCAAGCAGCCCTAAAGCTGGTGGATCCAGCCCTCAGAGGATCACTCATGAATAGGGGGTATCCTCTGATATCAAGCCAAGATAGCAGCTCTCATTATCACCTCTAAAACTGGCCTTCAGAAGCATCGTAAAGTTGCCATCTGGCCAGTTTTTCTACTACCTTGCTAATTGCCAGTCAAAGGAGGTAATGTGCCAAGTGTTTTTGCTGCATACACACAGCCACAAATACAGAGATCCTAACAACCAGGCGCACAGGTGGCATGTGAGAGCATGTCATGGACCAGCCACTACCCAGGTCCCAAGCTGCATGCAACCAAATCCTCACCTGCCAAAACTAAGGAAGTTAGTTTTGACACTGGGGACTGGCCATGAAGTTGTGTGGGCCTGTCACCCGAGAGTCTGAATGATAAGGTATGGAGAAGGGTGGGGAAAGACAGGGGTGTTTAAGGGGAGAGAGCAGGCAGAATGACTCAGCTGCACTGGCAGAGGTCTCAGTGTCCATTTGGAGTGGAGGATGGCATGTGGCCAGCCACAGAACTCTTATGGGGGCAGATCCAGTGTCTCTAACCCATTATTTCTGTGTTTACTGGAAGCAGTACAGCCCTGGCCAAAGTTTTCTGTAAGCTGTGCAGCACGGCAGCCACAAAGCCACTTAATGAACAGAGAACCATAGCCAATGAGAGGTGTGGGCAGTCGGGCCTGCAGATGTAAGGTAAACAACCTATCTAGCAGCATGCCAGCTGCTCACCTTGATGAAACACATGTGGCCTGCAGGTTGCCCACCACCGCTATGGGCAATGCTCTCCAGCCAGACTACATCTCATATGATGCAACAAAATTAGGGACACAGGATGCACTCAAACACCTCCTTGCCACAAGGTCAGACGATGGTGTTTCAAGGGAGATGAAGTCAAGTCCAGGAGCTTTAAATAAAGAGGAGAAATGGGAGTATGATGTCGACGAAATAGGACTCCTATGAGACACCACAATTGCACTAAAGAATCTAAATGCTTCAGTGTAGAGATAAAGTATTTTGGTTTTTGAATGTCCACTAAAAAGTTGAAATTTTCACCACTAACACCAGTCAAAAGCAATAAACCATGAACAAAGGTTTGGAGGCATCTGTAGAGAATGGGAGTGTAACTGTCAATCCCTTCCTGAAGGGCTTGTCTTTCAAAATCTCTCTAAAATGTCTTTCTTTTCATTATTTGTAGTTTTCTGTGCTGGCCAGGAGATAAATATGTATTGTAAATTGTGTACTTAGTGCTTAAATGAGAATATGAAACTGGGATTCTATGGTGCGTTATTGAATTATTTAAAAATCAGTGACTTGGGCTTTTAACATAGTATTGCTACTTTTTATTTCAGGTTCACAAAATGTAATAAAATTGCCAGTATTCTCACTCTGCTTAATCTCCGTACAAGTGTTGCTATATGACCTATGGTTTGATTTGCTGTTCATTTAAATTGAGCTGATTTGACGGGGGAGTTTTAGGTAAAAAGGAGGTCCTACAACATCTGGATACCATAAGACAGAGTGAGGTGTGTCTTGGGAGCCACTGGACCACACTGGGACATGAAAGAAACTGCTGTCAGAGGATCAATAGGAAAAGTCTGAGTATGATAATTACCCTTTTGTAATGTACTAGTTCTGCTGCTGCTGCTACTCAAGATAATGCTGGAGTTTCCTGCTGCTGCAACCAAACAGACCTAGGAGGATGCAGATGGGAAAAACTACAAAGTAGCCTCTGGGTGAAAGACCATGCTGAGGATAACATGTGAACTGTATGCCCCAGAGTCTTTTAGAGATATATTTCCAGTGCTTCACATGAGACATGGATGTTCACAGACACTGCAGGATAAATTAACCTGACATTTGTAGCTTTCATCATTTAAAGCTTAAAAATCGAAGAAATGGGACAAGAAAGCACTGGCTTCTTTAGGACTCTCACTGCATTCCATTCAGACATGGAAATGATTAGAGAATGTTTCTTCTTTTTGCTTGGAATCCTGTACTGGGAACTGCAAAACTCATTTCAAACATGAAAGTAAGAGAAATGCAGCCAATTAAATGCAAAGCAAATACCTATAACCAAGCAAGAATTAAAGTCCCCTTTCTTGGTAGAAAATGGTAATTAAAAACATAATTAAAAAATTACTGAAACTGCTTTTGTACTTTGTATATAAAATAAAATTATACTTTAATCCAGAATTGTTACCTTTGCCGTTAAAACCTACCAACATTATCCTACTTTCAGAGTCTCATTATAAAGTGCACTTACTTCTAATTTAAAAAGAAAAGTTGCGTATGTTGCTCTAAGCTAAAGAAATGCCTGGCAGTGTCTATTCATTGCTAACTTGAGCTCAGGAAAATTATTATTCTATCTGAATACCTCCTCAACTACCACAAACATGAAATGATTGGAGTTGATTACCCATTCTTTAGGAAGCTATCGGTATGTTTTACACAGCCAAGAAAGCCTTTGAAAGTAAAGCCCCAACCATCCTGTCCCCAAACATGTAGGTTACACTAAAATCACCCCATTGTAGTGTAGCAGAGGACAAATGGACAAGAAGTTATTTTTTCAACAGGTTTGAAACAGTTCTAGTCACAACAGAAATCGCAGAAATGTAGGACTGCCAGGGAACACCAGAGTCCCCTGCACAAAGTATTATCTAGATCACCCCGACAGGCAATACCAGTATAACTGGTTCTTAAATACTGGTTAAGCACTGGAATAAATTACTTAAGAGGGTTGTGAAATCTTTCATAAGTTTTTTTTTTGTTTTTTTTTTGTTTTGTTTTTTAATCAGTTAGGAAGTTTCCTCCTCTACTAACCTAAATCTTGCTGCAATTTAAGCCTAGTACTTCTTGTCCTAGCCTCACTGGTTAAGGAGAACAACTTATGTCCTTCCTTATAACAACTTTTTATGTATTTGAAGACTTATTAATACCTCTCCTCAGTCTGCTCCAGATTAAATAAACCTGGATTTTTCAATCTTTCATGGATCATGTTTTCTATGTCTTTAATTCATTTTGTTGCTCTCCTCTGGACTTTCTCCAATTTGTCCACCTCTCCTGAAATACAGTGTGCAGAAATGGACACAGTAAACGAATCAGATAGTCAATGAATCTTTAGTCATCCATCTGCCGACCAGACCTAGAATCCCGGCAAGTTTGCTGCTTGCCTGGAGCTAGAATCCGGGATATTACAGAGTCCCTGCCAAAAATTGTTAAACCTGTAGTCTATTACCCCTTCCTACTTCTCCATGTAGGAATCAATGATACAGCTAAGAGCAACTTTGATGAGATCATGGCAGATTACGTAACTCTAGGAAGGAAGACCAAGGAATAAGGTGCACAAGTGGTGTTCTCATCTGTCCTCCCTGTGGAAGGAAGGGGTCCACGTAGGGATAGTCGAATCACAGAGGTAAATGTGTGGTTGCGTAGGTGGTGTAGCAGGGAAGGATTTGGTTTCTTTGACCATGGGATTCTTTTTCGTGAATAGGGATTGCTGGGAAGAGATGGGATCCACCTCACAAAGAGAGGAAAGAGCAACTTTGTGGGCAGGCTTGCAAACCTAGTGAGGAGGGCTTTAAACTAGGCTCGTTGGGGAAATGTGACACAAGCCCTGAGGTAAGTGGGGAAGGAGGAGGGAACAATCAAGTGGGTTTCCTGGGTGAAGAGGAGAAAGTGGGCCAGTCGGCTTCTTCTCTAACATGCTTGTACACTAATGCCAGAAGCCTACAGAACAAACAGGAAGAATTAGAGGCCCTGGCACAGTCAAAGAAGTATGAGGTGGTTGGAATAACGGGGACTTGGTGGGACAATTCACATAACTGGAGCATGATCATGGAAGGTTATAAATTATTTAGGAAGGACAGACAGGGGAGAAAAGGAAGAGGAGTTGCACTCTCTGTGAGGGAGCACTATGATTGCTCAGAGCTCCAGTATGAGGAAGGAGAAAATCCAGTTGAATGTCTCTGGGTTAAACTTAGAGGCGGAAGTAACAGAGGTGATGTTGTAGTTAGTGTCTGCTATAGACCGCCAGATCAGGGAGACGAGATAGATGAGGCTTTCTTCAGGCAGCTAAGTGAAGCTTCCAAAATACAGGTCCTGGTTCTCATGGGAGACTTGAATCATCCAGACATTTGTTGGGAGACCAATACATCAGCACACAGACAATCCAGGAAGTTTTTGAAGAATGTTGGGGATAACTTTTTAGTACAAGTGCTGAAGGAACCGATCGGGGTCGTGCGCAACTTGACCTGCTGCTCCCAAACAGGGAAGAACTAGTAGAAGAAACAGAAGTGGGAGGAAACCTGGGATCGTAGATTTCAGGATCCGGATAAAAGGAAGAAAGGTGAGCAGTAACATACAGACCCTTGATTTCAGGACAGCAGACTTTGACTCCCTAAGAGAATGGACTAGCAGGATCCGTTGGGAAACAGATAACGGGGAAAAGAGTTCAAGAGAACTGGAAGTATTTTAAAGAAGTCTTACTGACGGCACAGGAACAAACCATTCCGCTGCATAGTAAGAAATGCAAACATGGTAGGCAACCAGCTTGGCTTAATGGGGAAATCCTTAGTCAGCTTAAACTCAAAAAGGATGCATACAAGAAATGGAAGCCGTGGACAGTTGACAAAGGAGGAGTATAAACATATGGCTGGAGAATGCCAGGCAGTAATCAGGAAAGCAAAAGCACAATTGGAACTGCTGCTGGCAAGGGATGTGAAGAGTAACAAGAAGGGGTTCTACGGACATGTTAACAACAAATGGGTTATCAGAGAAGGTGTGGGGCTGTTACTGGATGAGGGAGGTAACCTAGTGACAGATGACGTACGAAAAGCTGAAGTACTCATTGCTTTTTTTGCCTCAGTCTTCACAGACAAAGTCAACTTCCACATGATGGTCCTAGACAATGCACTATGCGAAGGTGGAGGGCAACCATCTGTGGGGAAGGAACAAGTTGAGCTATCTAGAAAAACTAGATGTACACATGATGTCCGTGAGTCTGGATTTAATGCACCTGAGGGTACTGAGGGAATTGGCAGAGGTAATTGCTGAACCTTTGGCCATTATCCTGGAAGACTTTGGAGTTTGGGGGAGATACCGAAGGACTGGAAGAAGGCTAACGTAGTGCCCATCTGTGATGGGGTTCTGGGGTCCCCAATGCTCTGCACCCTGTCCACAGGCAGGAGAGTCTCTCACTCAGCAGGAAAACAGCAGGTTTATTAGCCGACAGGACACAGCGTCGTACAGAGGAGTCAGTACAGCAGGCAGAGACAGCCAGTCCAATCCATGTTGGGGAGAGGAGGCCCTGAGGGGCCCCCAGAGCCGGGGCCTTGCCCCCTCCTTTGTCTCTCTCTTCCTCAGCCCAGACTAACTGCTTCCAACTCCCAGTTCCAATTCAAACCCCTCAGGCTCCACCTCCTCCTTTGTCTGCAGTACAAAGGTGTTACCTGGTCGTCAAGGTTACACTCAGCAGGAGCCCCACACCCTCTGTGAGCCACTCACACACACACAGGTATCCCCCACTTCATCACATCTCTCCCCTCTTCCAGACCGAACTGAGCGGGGTCACTCAACTGGTGACCTGGGGAAGTTCGGGGCTCTCCCCTTGTGACAGGGCATTGGCTGTACCCTCTGTTCTCCCCTTGATGTGCACCACCTCCACATCATAGTCCTGCTGGGGGAGGCTCCAAGTCAGGAGCTTGGTCTTGGCCCTTTTCATGTGATGCAGCCGGGCAAGTTCCTTTAGTTCCCTTGGGTTGGTTGGTCTCGCTGCAGCACCAACAGATTAAACAGGTTTTTTGTGGTCTGGGTCCTGCCCCATCTGACCACCAGTCCATACAGCTGCTCCAGCCAATGTTTTGAATTTAGTTACAGTCCAGTAACGGAAGGTACAAATGCTTCCATCCTTGGCATTTAGCCAGACGACCACAATGGCTGTGTGCCTCAGTTTCCCCTTCCATGCCACACAATAGGTTTGGAATGTTTCTTCTCATGTTAGAGGTTGCAAGACTAGTTACAGGGAACAATGGTGACATTTCAGAGTTACAGACTTCTTTAGCATACAATTTATGCTTCTACATCAATGTTATTATGTCACATGGCTCTTTTTAAACATTTAGTGCATGGTACAATTCTACAGCTTTTGGTAGCAGCACCCCTTGGTTACAGCAGTCAGCGTGAGTAACAGAACAAACCCATTGCAACTGTACATTTACGTTGCTTTTTGGTAGACCACAACTTTTGTGTTACCTCCTTGAGAATCTGGTATTTTGGGGATAAATGGCTGAGGCCTTTTTTAGCACCATCAAGTTTTAATCTTCTCTTTTGCCCCCTGGGGTGGAAATTTGATCTCTTTGGCTGTGCCCTCTCTTTTAACAAGAGCTGGGCCATTGATGATCTCAGGGAGATGGCCCCCCCCCCACCAGTCTGGAAATTTGCAAACCAAACTGCTTTCTGAGAGTTGTTTTGTGAGTCCCAGACGCAGAATCCACATGAAGGAATTCCTGTTTATCCCTTACTGGCCCACCAGGCCCAAAGCTCCTTTGTCCTTCCACCTCCAACTACTGCCTCCCCATGGAATTAGAAGTGGAGTCCAGTATAAGAATATAAGTGTTTTCACCATTTGGAGATGGGGAATTGCTGGCGCTCTCCTGCATCCTACAGAGACTGACTGTGCAGCTGTTTTATTTGGTTCTCACAGGGCTGCTCACATTCCCTGATAGTTTTTACTTTACTTGCACCAACTTCCAATTTCTGAGAAACTTTTACACTGCCTGCTTTGGACCCTTCCAGAGCACAGCCAGTGGTTTCATACTCAGGCGGGTCCTGGCCATCAGGAGCTGAAACAAACTTCTCCCCAGGCAAAGGGCTGCTCTGGCTTTTACAGACAAGCACCTTTCCTGTTCACTTTCCTTCACCTCACTCCCATTTTCTGCAGTCCCCACAGATGGGTCAGAAAAAGTTTCAGGGAAATTCTTTTCCTTAAGAGCTTCCCCAAAACAACAACTCACCCCTGTCTGCCTCCACAGGGGCACTGCTCCCTTGAGCCACAACCAGCTCCTGGGTTTCACCTACGCCCAGGATCACTTCTGGCCCATTTGGCAGATTCCCACGTAATGCCCCTCCAGGCAGACAGCCAGTACCACCGGACAGAAGGTTAGGATCCCTTTCCTCCCTTCTGCTACCAGCTTCTTTATTTCATCAGTCAGCGTAACTCCATTGCCCGTCTGTTCTTGTGTCCTGGCGAGAGGATGACTCTGGTAGGACAGAGTCCTCTCACCCCCTCCCAATAACACCTCAGCATCAGGCAAAGAACAAGTACCAGAATCGTCTGGTCTCTGGGATTCCCTGATGATACTAACTGGATCAGACCAAGTTAAAGCATCATCCCCCCTGAGAGACACAGAGGTAGGCCCACTTCCCATCTGGGCTTCAGCTGCCCTCAGATCCAGCTCTGGGATCTTGGCTCCATCTCGAGCCCCCACAGGCTCAGGCAAAGGATTCACTTCCCCAGAAGCAGAAGCACTTTTCTTGCACCAAGGACCAGTGTCCTTAGCAGGGATACCACTGCCCATCCCAGAGCCATTCCCTCTGCTCCGGCCCCCATGGCTGGATTCAGAGACACACCTGGAATGCTCTTTTCTGGTGGATCCTTCTCCAGCCACCCTAGGCTGAGGAATCCTCCTCAGACAATGGGCTAGTTTCCTCATTGGCACCTTTTCCAAACGCAGGCTCTGCTCTCTCCCCAGGCTGCTGCTGCTGTTCAACACAGACAGACAATGGGAGACACTCTCTCCTTTGTCCCAGCCCCCTGGCTGGTCTCCCCACACACACAGAAGGTGGAGCAGCTTCTCTCACAGACAACTTGCCATTCCCAGTGGACAAGCTGCTTTCCTGCACAGACACACAGGCACCTTCCTCGGCCCAGGCCTGGAAAACTCTTCGCAGGTCTGTCTTGGCCACTAGTAGATGATGATGGGTTGGAATCGCTCCTTCCCTCCTTGAGCTGTGGCAGGCCACTCGGTTCAGAGCTCCAGGCAGTCCAGGGTTCCCTGCCCCGATCCGGGCTCACCTTTGCAGGATTTTTCTTAACCCTCACCTCTGCCACTGCACATTCACGCTGCCTTGACCAGCTTCTTTAATCTCAATTCGGTTTCCAGGTGCTGCCACTTCACAGTGGAGTTGCTCAGCGTGGTTGCAGGCTCTCAGGCTGATGCCCTCTGCACCCCACGATTCCTGGAAGAATCCCTTCAGTGTGCCAGGCTCCTTACGGGTCACAAGCTGCCCGGGGTTAGGCCGTAGGCCCCTCTGCCCTCTGGGACCGACTCCAACAGACTCCCAGCGGAACCCCTTCTTCAGTGTGACACCCGCTTTCAGGGACCATGAGCACCCTGTCTTGGGAAGGACTCATTCAGCGTCAGTCTCCTCAGGGGTCACTTGTTCCTGGGGGTTGGGCTCTCGGCCCCTCCACCTTCTGGGACCGACTCCAACAGATTCCCAGGAGTAACCCCTCCTCGGGTGTGACACCCCCTCTCGAGGACCACAACCGCAGTTGCTGGGGTTTGGCCGCAGGCCCCTCCGCCTTGGGGAACTGCACCTCACTGCCCTTCAGCACACCTGGGTCTCACAGGCCCCACTTCTTTCAGGGCCCCGGTTACTCACTGCTGGATGCTCCATCCTCGGGGTGCAGAACATCCCACTTCTGACACCAGTGTGATGGGGTTCTGGGGTCCCCAATGCTCTGCACCCTGTCCACAGGCAGGAGAGTCTCTCACTCAGCAGGAAAACAGCAGGTTTATTAGCCGACAGGACACAGCGTCGTACAGAGGAGTCAGTACAGCAGGCAGAGACAGCCAGTCCAATCCATGTTGGGGAGAGGAGGCCCTGAGGGGCCCCCAGAGCCGGGGCCTTGCCCCCTCCTTTGTCTCTCTCTTCCTCAGCCCAGACTAACTGCTTCCAACTCCCAGTTCCAATTCAAACCCCTCAGGCTCCACCTCTTCCTTTGTCTGCAGTACAAAGGTGTTACCTGGTCGTCAAGGTTACACTCAGCAGGAGCCCCACACCCTCTGTGAGCCACTCACACACACACAGGTATCCCCCACTTCATCACACCATCTTTAAAAAAGGAAAGAAGGACAATCCAGGGAACTATAGACCCGTCAGCCTTACCTCAATCCCTGGGAAAATAATGGAGGGAATCCTCAAGGAATCCAGTTTGGAGTACTTGGAAGAGGGGAAAGTGATCAAAAGTAGCCAACATGGCTTCACCAAGGGCAAGTCCTGCCTGACCAATCTGATTAGCTTCTATGATGAGGTAACAAGCTCTGTGGACTTGGGTAAGTCAGTGGATGCGATATCCTTGACTTCAGCAAAACTTTTGATACATTCTTGTCCATAAGTTAAGGAAATATGGATTGGATCCTTGGACTATAAGATGGATAGAAAGCTGGCTTGATGGTCGGGCCCAATGGGTAGTGGTCAATGTCTCAATATCTGGATGGCAGTCGATTTCAAGCAGAGGGCTGCAAGACTCAGTTCTGGGGCCAGTGTTATTCAACATCTTTATTAATGACCTGGATGAGGGACTGGATTGCACCCTCAGCAAGTTTGCAGATGACACAAAACTAGGGGTAGAGGTAGATACGTTGGAGGGTAGAGAGAGAATCCAGAGTGACCTGGATAAATTGGAGGACTATGCCAAAAGAAATCTGGTGCAGTTCAACAAGGAGAAGTGTAGAGTCCTGCACCTGGGGCAGAAGAATCCCAAGCATTGTTACAGGCTGGGGACCAACTGGCTCAGCAGCAGTACGAGGAAAGGGACGCAGGGGTTATGGTGGATGAAAGGCTGGACATGAGTAAACAGTGTGCCCAAGAAGGCTAATGGCATACTAGGGTGCATTAGGAGGAGCATTTCAAGCAGATCTATGGAAGTAGTTATTCCCCTCTATTCAGCACTGGTGAAGCCACTTCTTGAATATTGTGTCCAGTTTTGGGCCTCCCCCAGTATAAAAAGGATGTGGATTTGCTGCAGCAGGTTCATCGGAGGGCAACAAATATGATTAAGGCTCTGGAGCACAAGACCTATGAGGACAGGCTGAGGGATTTGGGCTTGTTTAGTTTACAGAAGAGAAGAAACTGAGGGGTGACTTAATAGGAGCCTTCAGCTTCCTGAAAGGGAGCTCTAAAGAGGAAGGTGAGAAACTGTTCTCAGTGGTGTCAGATGGCAGAACAAGGAGTAATGGTCTGAAGTTGAAGAGGGAGAGGTGTAGGTTAGATATTAGGAAAAACTACTTCACCAGGAGGGTGGTGAAGCATTGGAACGTGTTGCCTGGAGAGGTGGTGGATTCTCCATCCCTTGAGGTTTTTAAGTCCCATCTGGACAAGGTCCTGGCTGGGATGACTTAGTGGGGGTTGATCCTGCTTGAAGCAGGGGGCTGGACTAGATGATCTCCTGAGGTCCCTTCCAGCCCTATGATTCTGTGATTCACATCACTCAGAAGATATTTTGCATTCAGGGCTGAATGGTGTGAACAGTCTTCCATCCTCTTCTTTTGAAAGCTACTTTGCTGAGAACTGCCAGAGCTATTGTTACAAACATAGATTTCCACTGGAATAAATGGGAGTTGGCCAGGAATTAGACCTAATGGGAGTCGTGGCAGCACAGTTTATGGGCAGGGACAGCACAAGGAGCCCTTTGGCTCTTCTGCTTCGGAGCCAGATATGCCAGCACCTTGTAGGAGCCGCCTGAGGTAAGTGCTGCACAGGCAGAGCCTGTACCCCGAACCCTCATGCCTGGTACACACGCCCAGTGAGAGCCCTCACCTTGCACCCTAATCTCCTGCCTCTACCCCACACAAACTCCTTCCTGGCAACTATACTCCATACCAGAGTCGGGCACCTCAAACGCTGCTCCTTTATGGCTGGAGGACACACCCCCAGCTGGAACCCTCCTCCCCTCCCACATCTGAACAGCGGGAGAGGGAACAGCAAGAGTGTTTGGTTTCACGCAGATAGAAAGTTGACAATCCTACTCAGATAGGGAGAAAATTATTCAGCCAGAAGCTCAAAGTGCCGTACCTGACCTGAGTCTCCCCACTGTGTGGCAGACAGAGTAGTTCTGACCACTGTTTCCTTAACGTCTTTCTCCATTCTAGACAGAAGGCCTATCTAAGTTTTTTTTACTCGGCAGCACAAATAAAGAGCTAATTCCCCATCCTTAAAGAAGCTACCGATTTTACATACACATTCTCTTGGCAGAAAACAAATGAACTAGACAACTAGGGTTATACAGGATCATTTGTTCGATTTACGGAGACACTTACTGAGTTGGTTTGCTAACACTTGAATTTCAATTACCATCACTTATACACCGCAAATGGTACACCAGTACTCTACATTTCTACGGCATCTTTAATTCATGGATCTCGCCTAAATTGAGCTTCTCCACATTCTTGGAAATGAGGTAAGTATTCTTGCTGTCTATATTACACACAGATAAACAAAGGCCAAGCCACGTAAAGGGACCTCGCTAAATTCAAACTGTAAGCCAATAGCAAGCCTTCAAATAAAACTCAGGAATCGGAAGTTTAGTGGTTAGGATAGAGGGTACTTGACACAGCACTGCTTCTCCTATGATTATTCCTGATTTCAATTACTGAAGTAATCTGAAAAATGGTAGAAAATTACCATATGGTGTCTCACACACAGAAATTCTGTCAGTATTGGAAGGTTGTTTTTTGTTTTTGTTTTTTTGTCTTTTTAATTCATACAGATATGTTTCTTGTTGCTGCTACTGTTTTGGTACAAAGAAAAAAAGCCCTAAGAAGTAGGAAAACGAATACAATGCCATCAGATGAAAACTGTTCTCCCCCAGCCTGGGGTTTGTGTGATGGGGGCAAAATTTGGAGGGGTGTAGAAGGATTGTGGGTTGCTGCTGTTGCTGATATAAAACTTTTTTTTTTTTTTTTAAATCACGTTAGTGTTTTGAGGAGCCCGCCATGCCCGTTCCTGCATCATGCTCCAGTTTGGCCACATATTTCAGCAGATAGGGCCCACAAAGATGAAGTACACAATAGGCTACGCCATGAAGAACGAATTTGTACAGGCTTGGTACTTACGCGGAAGTAGTCTGCATATCATGCCAACTTTTGCTGAAGTTCTGTTTCAGCTCATTCATCAGGCTGATACCAAGCTTGTGTTTTATTTCTGCCAGGTGCTTTTCTTTGGCTGCTAACACTTGCCGTAAAGTTGAAATTTCATCTTCTAGCTGATAGAAGAAAAGAAAAATATTAGCTAGTCATGGAAAGATAAATATGTACCACATGCTCACAGTTAAAGCTGTACTGAAGTTCATGTGAAACTGGATTTGACAGTGAGGCAGACATTTTTTTTGGGGGGGGACCAAGGGGAGGGGAGTACTTAAAGCAATTTTGCTGACCCTCAGGAAGCTGCCCACACCACCACATCCATTAGAGGTGTGAACTCTCTAATCCAGCACCCTCGGGACCTGACCAGTGCCAAACAAGAGAATTTCCCAGACTACAGGAGGGATAGCTCAGTGGTTTGAGCATTAGCCTGCTAAACCCAGAGTTGTGAGCTCAGCCCTTGAGGGGGCCATTTAGGGATTTGGGGCAAAGAGATTTAAAAAAAAATCCATCAGGGATGGTGATAGGTCCTGCTGTGAGTACAAGCGACTGACTTGATCACCTCTGAAAATCCCTTCCAGTTATATGAAATAGGTATATCTCCATATATTAATATTATCTAGCGGTATTACCAACACTTCCACTACTTATTGGCACCAGCTATAGAGCCAAGAAACACTTAGTGCTCAAGTCCAGGCCACATGCTACAGGCCTGATTCTTTGCTCTACTACAGCCTCTTTATAACACTTGGGACGCTGCAAAGGCTGAATGGAAAGCATAGAAGAGTTCATCAGGAATACTCCTGGCAAAGGAGGAATTCCTGCATTCCATAAAAGTGGAGCAGAGCTATACTGTCTCCTGCACATTCACTGGTACAGGGACATGCCAGGAGAAAGGGAGTGGTTGAAGAACACACTTAACTCTGGAATCCAGGGGCAAGCCAACCATTAAAGTTAGAGCAGCAGCCTTGAAGACCTGAGAATACCAAAGGCAAAAAGTTATCTTAAAATCACCTTTGCTTGATCACACCCAGCCAGGGAGTTGATGATCAAGGCCTTTGTCTTTGTAGTTCTGAGGCTTTTTTCAGACTTGATAATTACAGACCAAATTTTACTTGTAGGGGGAAAATCACTGGGATTCCTTGCATAGCTAACGAACTATCCTACCATCTGCCTTCTAATCTCCAGTAGTATTTTAGTTAAGGGAGGGGGGAAAAAGAAAATCAAACTAAGAACGGACATTGAACAAACCAACTTGTGCACAACTGAGTTCTAAACATCAGAAGGGCTCTGTAATGCTACTGTTTGTCCTCTGGAAGAAGTACTTTCAATTTTTCAGACTTCCTTTTATATAAAAATAATGTTGATCCCTACCACATGAACAGGACATTTGACTAAGGAAAGGACAACAAAAAACCCATCTCTTACCCTCCCCACTCTGTCCCCTGAACTCCAGTGTGCCACCCTGGACTGCACACCAGAAGAGTGCAGAGGCTGCATGGGAACAGCCAGGCAGCCCCTCTGGTGAGACAGGGTGTGACCCTACTGCACTGCAGCCTCCTGTCTCTCTCTGTTCTGTCTGCCCAGCAGCCCCCTCCCCTGCCTGAACCCTCTGCCTCAGAGCTGCCTGACAGCACAGCTGTGGGGAGCACCTGCTGGTGGGGCAGTTTGCAATCTTTCCCACTTGGGGAACGTTCTGTATCTGCTTGTATGGGAAGGTACTGGTGGTTTAGCAACACACCTGCACCACTATTGATAACTGGAATATCGACTATCATACTTACTGCCAAAACCAGCTAAACAGATCTTAGTAAGTCATTACAACAACTTCAGTGTAACTAAGAAAGCAGCATGGCAGGGGTGAGGGGCTGACCCTCTAGCCTTCCTGATGAGATGAAACTGATGAGGCATGTGTTTTACAAAAAACAGGTCACCCATATTTACCCTTTGGGATGTGTTTGTAAGGGCCTTCAAAACATGCCGGCCGTGGGGACAGAAAAAACCCCAAAACACTTAGCTGTCTGATGGTTTAAGAAAAACATCTTGCTTAACCTTTCAAATGGCTTGCTTAACAAGGTCCTCTTCCACACACCCCAACCTTTGGACTGACATGTTATGGTTACTGTGACCAGGGTCCCAGCATCTCTGCATTTTCCAGGACTCCCTGGTGCTACGTGGCTGCCAGGCTTTGCTGGGCATTTCTCCTCCCATGTCCCTTTACATCCAGCTTTTTTTTTTTTGGATTTTTCTTCTTTACATTATTTTTATTGTGCATTGAAGCCCCACACGCAGCCGTCCATTTTTCACTGCCATAGGACACCTGGCCAGGACACTTCGGCTGCCCCTGCTTTGTGACCTTCCCATTCCCACCCAAAGATGACAATTGCTTATAACTTACCATGTCCACAAAACAATGTGCTGGATAAGTGATAGCAAGTGAGGTACTGTGAAATGCACACTTACTGCCCCATCCTTTACAACCCATGTGTCCTTCAAAAGTATACTTTCAGTGAAAGTACACAGAAAGATCCATTCATTGCACTTCAAAGCACGTGATGTGAATTGTATCCTAATTTTGACCTTCATTTTCAAGACCCAGTGCCCAGCATTGCAGAGAAAACCAAGAGGTGTGAGAAATGCAAACAAGATCTGATCCTGCAGCACATGGAAAACACTGAGGCAGAGCACAAGAACCTAACAAAGTACACTGCTCAGTGGCATCACAGTACAGCTGAGTGGCATCAGAGTCAAGTAAACTTTAACCAGAGAATGCTTGACCTCCAGCAGCAGCAACTGTCAAAAATGAAAGAGGTTGCAGCAGAGCTCATAAAGACCATTACTGAACGGATGGAGGTCCTGCACTCCCTGCTGCAGATGCAGAGGGACTCCTCACTCAGAAGGGCATCAGCTGATACCTGCTGGCTGGAGTCCCCTGAGGAGAGGGTGCCCACCCCCTCTCATTGCAGTCCCCGCATGTGGGGATGGAGGGCAAGGCTCCACTGCTGCTCCAGCCCCAAGGGACACTGCAAAAGGCTCTTCAAGCACTGTTTAGAAGGCTTCTTTCCCAGCCACTTACACCTCTCCTTCCCGTAAAATAAAATCATTCCTTTGAGCTCAGTGTGATTTCTTGCCTTGCAAGGGTGGGGGAGGGGGAGACAAATCAAACCAGGTGGGTGTGGGGAGGGTGAGTGGCGCTGAAGGCACAGCTAGGCAGTGAAACTCCCTCGTCCGGAGTAGACGCACGGCTGAGGGAACTGAGTAGGTTTGGGTGGGGCTGGGGGGGGGGGCACTGAAGGTACTGCTGCCCGCCACATGCATTCTATTTACTACAACTTAACCCCCTCCCAGGAAGTAAAAGCATTCATTCATTACGGTACGAGTTATTGACATTATGCCAGAGAAATACACAGGTAGCATGTGTGCTACAGATCAGTCATAAAGCTGTTTCTTAAAGCATCCCTTACTGCTGCAGCCAGAGCATGGCTACCGGTGGATGGCAGCATAGACGAGTGCGAGTGAGCCCTGCCTATTACCTCTGCTTCCGAATTCCAGATAGACATGAAAGTCTCCCACCTTGATTCACATATGTTGTGCAAAATAGTGCATGCTGTAATAACAGTGGGGATGTTAGCTTCAGAAACATCCAAGTGGGTAAACAAACATCTGAACCTTGCTTTCAAATGTCCAAAGGCACATTCCACGATCATTCTGCACCTGCTCAGTCTGTGATTAAAAAGTTTTCCTTGCTGAGGTCCAGGGCTCCTGTGTAGGGTTTCATCAGGCAGGGAAGCAGTGGGTAAGCAGGGTCACCCAATATAACAGTGGGCATCTCCACATCACCAAACTTGATTTTCCACTCAGGGAAAATAAGTCCCATCCAGGAGTTTTCAGTACAGTCTCAAATTTTGGAATATGTGTGTGTTGTGAACCGTCCCTGACCAGCCCATATGGATGTCGGTAAAACAACCTTTGTGATCTACGAACCCCTGCATGACCATGGAGAAGTACCCTTTTTGATTAATATACTTCGAGCGCAGGTGGGCTGAGGCCATGATGGGGATGTGTATGCCGTCTATTACCCCACCCCAGTTAGAAGAGCCTGGGGCAGCAAAGCCATCCACTATAGCCTGTGCATCTCCCAGGGTCACAGTCTTCAGAAGGAGATGCTGACAGTCTGCATGGGCCACCTCCATCACCACAGACCCCACTGTAGATCTGCCCACCCCCAACTGATTTGCCACTGACTGGTAACTGTCAGGGGTTGCAAACTTCCACAGTGCAACTGCCACTCACTTCTGAACCATTAAAGCCTGCCTCGTTTTGGTGTTGCTGTACGGGTCATCCCAGGACTCCAAAACGATGTGATCCCACCAGTGCGTGCTGGTCTCTCAAGTCCAAAACCACTGCTGCACTGGCAGCAATGCAGTCATGGCAGCCACCGGCTCTGAGTTCTTGGACTGCAGTTGGGACAATTGCTGTTCCAAACCACCATCCTTGTCAGCACCATCAGCAGCAGCAGCACCACCGCCACCAGTAGGATATCCAAGCAACACTGAGCTTTGGAATTGAAGGACAAATTGCATGACAGCCGCTGTGGTTGCTGAAATGATCTGTGCTACGAGTTGGAGAGTTCGTGGCGCCATGCTTGCGCTGAAATACTGCAGCAGGAAATGGTGCAATCTCCAGTTCTTTTTTTGCGTGGTTAGTGATGCAGTGAATTCTGGGATTCCAACATGAAACACCCACAAGCAACCAGGGTTAAGGCACTGTGAGATAGGTACCCACAATGCAGGGCTCACGCGGTCGAACTTGCATGGGGCAATGGGGACGCGGAGGTTTGACACAGGAAAAAAAAAAAGTGGGTCAAATTTCAAGAAGCTTTGTGGACACTTTATTCGAATTAATAATATTGAGGTTAAGCATTCAAATGTATTAAATCTATCGAATTTACCTCGTAGTGTAGACACAGCCTAAGTCAAATAAATGGAAGAAAATATAAGGCAGACAGGCTCTTCAGGAAGACTTCATTAACACAGTGTAAGGTGTTTATTGTCAACTGAAATTGGGCCAACTGGACAGCTATCATTGTACTACTTGAATACTGCTCCAGACTTTGGTAATTATTGATTTAGGGGCATTTTACTAATCTGTTGCAGATGTATGTAAGTGCTTGAGACTAAATAAAGTGGAGTTTTAAGTGAAAGCATTCTCGTGGTGTGCAGTTCGTGCCAGCCACCAATCGGGGAGATGGCCACATCTCCATTGACTTATTTCCTGCCACTGCATCACCAAGAATAATAGTCACTAAGCTCTGGAGTTTTCGAACCACAGTAACACATTGGAAGCCCGCTGCCCTGATAGCTATGGACACCCCCCACCACCACGCAACACACACTGTCCTCAGCTGCAGCCCTGCAAACCATGCTGCTCAAAGAAGCTATTTGCAGCCCAAGCTGGTGTGTGCATGTTGCCAAGGGAGCTGCTGTTTCAGGGTATGATAAGCAGGCTGCCACTCTGCACTCCCTCCTGCACCTGCAGCAAATGGACTTTTAGCATCTGGTCAGTGTATTTGGCCAGACAATGGCCAGGGTCCCTTTTCGATCTAATTTCTGGTTGAAAACCAGACATCTGGCAACTCTAATTGTCCTGGAATCCTCTTGATCTTATTAGACATTGTATGATTTAGCCTTCTAGGCTGCAAAAAATGAGGCAAGCAAGCACCGTTGAATAAAGCACAGACTTCTGAGGCCAGTTTAATTCTATTGATCGCTGGAGTATTTTTATCTTGCCCACTAACGCAAACTCTTACTCTGAGAGCAGACCAAAAGTTCACAAATTTAAAAGGTCTAATTGTTTAACCTCCACTCTATCAGTTTCTCATTTGCCATTACCTGGTATTTGGATAATTCGAGTAGTTTGGGAATTAATCAGCAATTGCAAGCACACTGGGTGAAATCCTGGCCAACTGAAGTCATTGCAAAAAATCCTGCTGAATTCAACAAGTAGAATTACTTTTCACTTTACCAGTAGGTTTAGAGAACACTGGATCATAAGCAATTACTTTAAAAACTCCTTCTTGCCACTGCAGAAACAGGAAAGTGAAACATTGTCAAGGAGCACCACCACCGGGGAAGAAACCAGATTCTGGGAAGGTGTAACTGAGAAAGTGCTTCTAGGAAGAAGAAAATAAACCATTTTGATTTAAAGTCAATGGGATTATACATATATTGAAAGAATTATTTTCAATTGATCCCCACCTAAAACCAGAACTCTGAGTAAATTTCCTGACTAACACTATTGAAGAATTTAAGATTAAGCCAAAACCAACATACTCTATTTCTTAAAGATAATTAAGCATTCATGCTTGCCATATGGACCATGTATTTATACGTATTTATTTATAAATTGGTCATTACATACCTGTCAGAACATACAAGCAAAGTGTTTTTTTTAATTAAAGCTACTTTCCATGAATTCTGTTAAAGAGAGAACTAATCTTCAAATCTCTATGTTAGCCCTAATCCTCTGCAAACTGCTGAAGCATGGACAACGTTACACACTCTCTTAAGGGGGGAGCGGGGAGTGTATTTTTTAAACCACCCAATATTGAAAAGAAACTACTGACTTGAAATCTCATCTGTTAAAAAAGTTTAGAATAATTTTGGATACAAAATCTCCCCAAATTGTTCCGATATTACCATGACAGGGGACTTGTAAGTAGCTAGCAGAAAGGGTTACAGAGTTGCAGGGAGATTTTTCAAGTGAAGCAAGGCTGCCTAATTCCCTTTAATTTCAATGAGGTTTACATGTTTTTGAAAATCCCACTAGTAGATGACTTTTAGAGATGGGGCTCGGGCTCATAAATCACGGAGCTGTTTTTGCATATTTTATCCCATTGTTTTCTTAAGGTTAAGCAAGTGCAGAAGTGCCATGCGAGATCATGACGACAAAAAAGAGAGACTCCCTGATCTTTTTTTGTGGGTTGTAGAATCACATTTATCTTATATTTTTCTCTCTCTTGTTATTACATAGGAAACACACAACCACTAGGGAGCTGATGGCCACCAAAATTATGTTTTCCCTGAATAGTCTATTAGTTTTCAAACTACCTTCAGTAGGAGCTCTCATGCAAGTTAAGATTATTCACATGCATATGTGTTTGCAGAAGCAAGCCCTAACCACATTTTTTCCTGCAACTCAAACTTAGTGTTGGATGTATTTAACTGAATTTGCTTCAAGAACCATACTGTTAGGATCAGAGCCTCACTGTGCTAGCCAAAGCATAAAAGACAAACTAAGAGACAGTCCACGCCTTGAAAACTTACTACCTAAAAAGAGACAAGGAGAAGCGTGCAAGGAGTGGAATAGTACATAAAGTGCATGTGTGGGGAAGGGGGTTGTTTTTGTCATCAATCCCCAAGAAGAGCAACATACAAAGCAAGGGGAAATAAAAAAGGCAACAAATTTTTACATAAATCAGATATATGCATATGCATATTACCACTTACATTTTGTTTATTTAAATAACTATATAGCAGGCATACCTGACAGCCACTCATTGCATCTATTAAAATTGATTTTTTGTAGGCATTGAGAAAAGTTAAAGGAGAAGCTAGCTGTCCTTACCAACGGACAGAGGGAGAACACCTCATGTATAAAGAGAATGTGGTATAAACCACAGATATAACTATGAAAGACCTGTCACACTGGGCATGTGTGTTAATACCGAAGATAGAGCAGAAGAGTGGAGTTGGGCTGACAATGAGCTCTACAGGAACCTGAAGCTAAAGCAGGGAGGGAAGATTTTCAAAGGCAAACGCACAAAAAAACAACTGTATCCAGCTCTCACTGAAGTTATTTTTAATGGGAATGGGGAACCAAAAAGATCTTTTTTCCTTTGGGTTGCCAACATTGGCTGGATGAATTCCAGGAGATTTCATCACACGACAAACTTTAATTAAGATTTACCTTTAATTCCTGGAGACGACAGACAAATCCTGGAGGGCTGTCAACCCTAAGGTGCTGTAGGAAAAACTGTCTTCCAGGAAACTTGATTTTAATTATAGACTTAGGATCTCCTCAAATTTTCATGAGTTTTTCTAAATGTAATGCTCAAGTATTTTTTCTTTGAATATAATTATATGCTACTAGAATGCCATGAGCAATTTAAATCAGTCTTACAAACCCAGATGACCTAGATATTGTAATTCTAGTGACAACAGGACAACTTTAGTTTGTCTGCATACTTGAATCAAGGCTCTCATCCCATGTGGTAGGTGCTGAGTGGCCCCAATTTCCATTGACATCAGTGAGAGTGAAGGGAGCTTAGGATCTCACAGGATGAGACACTCTTATGGAAGTCATTGCTCTCCCCTCTTCCTTTTTTAGTACATTCTGCCCCAAAAGCATGCAAACCAATGAATCCAAGAGCTGCAACTCACACACATTTGCTTTAAGCATGAAATAACTCCTATTCCACCTGCACGTCCTGAGCCAGATAAATGAAAATAATTAACAGCCATACTGATACTTGCTTCTGACTATTTATAGGTGTACAAATTCACTTGAGAAGCAACATGTTGTTAACATTTCACAGCCATTAGATCTTGCCATATTCATAAAAGCCTGACAATCTGTTGGCTTTTACTCCTCCTGGAAATTACATACCAACATAAAGAACTAATCAATTAAAACTGAGTGGCTGAGGTCAAAAAACAGATAAGATCATGGCAGATGGGGCAATCAATTAATATTAGCTAAGATGGTTAGGAGTGGACCCTAAGCCCTGAGAGTCTCTAAACTGCTGACGGCCAGAAGCAGAGGTCGGGATGGCAAGGAATTGTACTGTCCATTCCATGTAAAGCACCTGGCACGGGCTACTGTCAGGAGAATGGATTAGAGGGACCACTAGGCTGACCCTTCTATTGCTGTTCTTATGACTTAACTGCAATATTTTTCCAGTATAGTGGAGAAAAATCTAGTCTCTGCTAAGAATTGTCCTTCGAATTAGATCATCTAGTCCTGCATCATTCTCCAATAGTGGCCACTACCAGATGCTCCAGAGAATGGTACAGTTACAGAAGAACCTCCCTGTGACCCTGACAGCTCTTAGCGTCCTTCCACGCCCAGCAGCTTGAAGGATTTTGTACCTATCAAAACATCGTCTTATTAAAAACCTTAAAACTGCAACTTTTATTGGTTATGAAGTTCCCATCATTTAGTTTTCCTGAGCCCCTTCCTTCCTGTATTATGAGAGAGTGAACAGAAGTTTCCAATCTACCATCTCTTTACCCTTCCTTATTGGGAAAACTTTGCTCACCATTTATTTTCTAAAGGAAGCAATCCTAATTACTTCAGTCTTGCTCCATGTGCAGGTTTTTCTGTGTTTTCATTTGGCTTGTTCCTGAATCTCACCTATTTCTTCCATAACATACCACAGGTATCTTGAAAGGCTGCACTCAGACTGGACTTAAACCTGATGTTGATTCTCTTCCAAAGCTCATCAAAACTAAAATCAATAGTGCCATGTAAATTCATCCAGTTTCAGACTCCCCATTTCCTTCCATCGTTTGGGGTTTTCTTTTTGTAAGTACTCTTCACAGGACTGTATGAAGTTGCATTGTCATGACATCACAATCACCAGCGTAATTTTCTCAAAGACTCATGTAAGCAGTTCTTTTCAGTAAACATACCCTGGGGTGGTTGGCCCTTCCAAAGAGAGAGGTCTCAACCTATCTGTGACATAGCTTATTTGTCTCCCAGGTGGAAAGAATAAATCAAGTCACATGACAGGCAGTGTTTTCTACCCCTCAGCAGTCTAGTATAGTCACATGACAGGCAGTCATGTGACCAACTCCAGCCTCTGAGGGGTAAAAAACAGAAGCTCGAGAACAGCTAAAGAGGGGTGCTGAAGAGTAGAGCTGCAGGAAGGCAAACTCTCTGGTAGTGGCCCTTCAGGAAGGAAGCTGTGGCTAGCTATAAAGACTCAGCTGACAGTTTTACCTTTCATTTGGGGAGTGGCAAAGGCAGCAGGCCAGGACTTAAGTCTTCCCCTGTGAATACAGGAAGAGCCAATCTCTCAGGGAGGATGAACTGGTCCCAGCTTTTAAGGGTTGGTGGATGGAAGACCTTCAATGTTTGGCTTGGAAGTTTGTTTTAAACACCACAAGAAGAGTGGTTGTTTCTGTAATTACAAAAGCCTATTGTGCACGAGGAGTCATGTATTGAGGAGTCAGGAAGGGGGGAAACTGAGGCTGGGAGCCACAAGAGCCAATCCTAAGCCACTAGGGGGCTCCCAGGAGACAAAATGTCATAGTAGAAATGCATAGTCTTGTAAGAATATGGAGCTATAGTTCTTGCAGGGATCTTTCATTAAGCCTACATGCTGCAAACTTAAAACAAATGACACATGGTTCTGTTTGTCAAAACAGAACTACTAACTTTACCTGTGCCATCAACAGGTAATAGATGATTAACCATCCAACTACAATTTGACAATATGACTCACCTTGTAGTATTCTAGTATAGAACAATTAAAGGAAATATAATGTGACATCTGCACTTTATCCTGCTATTAGTAACTTCTAAATTTGGAGGGTACAAATATTAACAACCAGAGGATCGAAAAGCATTACCTTGGCTAGCTCTATCTTTAACTCTTCTTTCTCTTCTTCAGAAATAATGCTGGCAAAATCAACATCATTGACAGCTTCTTCGTCTGTCTCGTGCAATGTTTGCGTTTCCAACAGACCTGTGAAAATAAGAATCAATAATATTCTTACAAAACATTTCAATGAGTGGAAGTGAAGGAGGGAGAGGTGGCCAACTGTATGAAACCTAAATAACCGTCTAACATTTACTACATGTGTTAGAGTTACCTGGGTCTTTCTGATTTAGCCCATTAAGATTCCTCTTCTTTTTGCTTTTGTAAACCTGTCACGAATGGTAGCTAATCACAGAATGACAAAATTGTAGGGATGGAAAGGACCTCAAGGGGTCATCCAGTCCATCTCTCTGCCTCAAGCAAGATTACATATATCTAGACAAGCACAGTCAGGGACAGCCTATGTTATCCTTAAAATCCTCTACAGGTGGGGATTCCATTTCTTAAGTTCTGATGCTTAACAATCCTTATAGTTCAAAACCTTTTCCTAAGAGCTAACTGTGAGAATTGCAGCTGGCTGGATGCATTACCTAGGGATTGGTGAGTAACCTTATTTAATGGCGAGGAGAGTCGGTAGGGGAGCCCCAAACCTGTGAGGATTACCAAAAACCAGGAACTCAAGAGTGCTTTATGGGTGCCTTTTCTGGGACACTTCCTAGTTCCCACCCTATAACCCCAAGCTTTGCAGTCTGTACCAAAACTGAAACAACAGCAAAAAGAAGGCACTGACTGCATCTTCATTCTGTCTGGGCCTAGTAACTAAGTTCCTCTTTTCCCAAAGGAGCTTCTGCAGCATCCCTTCTCAGGAGCTCCTAGGACACGTTCTCTTCTCTGCTTGCAGCCCTATTCTGAGCTGTCAGGCTTCCTTTTAAACTTCAGCCTCACCTGGAGCATACTCTGCAAATGCAGCTCGGCCCAAAATTGCTCTTTAATCCTAGTGTTGGGTTTATATCCCCATCCCCCGAACACACCAACCTAGCTCTCCCTTGCTGTAAGCTAAGCTGATTACTTTCTGCACCACCCTTGATGGACGTGGAAAACAATAGTATTTTGTTGTATTATTTTTGTATAATACATTGATGTGGAATCAATACAAATATTAAGAAATCAATATCACTGGACACACAACACAAGTGCATCATGATACAATATAGAAGAAAACAGCCTGCACACACACACAGCCCAACTCCAGCCTTTTCTTCAAATTAAAAAAAATCAGCTAATAAATATGGATCATTGCTGAGTGATGTCCACCACAAGGACGACAATATAATTGCTGGTCAATATAGCACTACAATAAACTCTCCATTTCTGTAGGAGTTGAGTTCCTGGAACCCCCACATAACTCAAATTTTTGTGCAAGTCATGGGGGAGATGACCAGGCTTGCAGGGCTGGTCAGTTTCGTGGCTCCTAGAGCCAGGGGGACCCAGGAACCAGGGGGCAGTCTGGTTCCCGTCTCCCTGCCGCCCGCGGGACCTGGGAAACTGAAGAGCCCACCAGGGCTGGTCAGTTTTCTGGCTGCTTCTCTCTGTCTTCTCCAGCCATGCAGCTGTCAGGCTGACAGTGGCACCGCTGGGGGAAAGGCAGGGAGAAGGGGTTCTTAGCCTGCCTAGCTACCTGCATAATCTTGCAAGATCGCACTTCCAGAAGAGGTTTTTCTGAAAGCAAAAACAGCAGTATATTTTGTTTCAGGAAGAAGGGTACTGTCAGAAATGGCTCCCCCACCCCCGCCCAGGAATCCTGTCTACACAGCTATTTTTGCTTTTGGGAAAGCCTCTTTAAGAAGTGCAATTATGTGAATGAAGCATAAGATTTGTAAATCAGTGCTTCATTTGCATTTTTGATCACCCTCATTTTCATTCTGCTTCTGAAAGCGGAAAGCAATTTAGATGTAGCCAAACTGTACAGGAAAATAATTTTCAAATGTTTACTGGCCAGAAGACGCAATTGTTTCCAATTTATTCGGAGCTTTTAAGCAGTCTTGCTAACCACCTTGTCATAAATAACAAGCAGTCACGTAGCATCTTAAAGAGTAAGGAATTTATTGGGTAATGAGCTTACCTGAGTAAGACCAATAATCTGAGGAAATGGGTTTTACCCGTGAAGTTCATTACCAAATAAATATATGCTAGTCTTTAAGGTGCTACAGGACTTTGTTATTTGTGAAGCTACAGACTAATACAGCTACCCCCTGTGGCTATTCACCTTGCTATAGCACCAGTCCCTGTTGCAGAAATTAAACAATGAACTACAGACTTCAGTTAAAAAAAAAAGACTGCTTGAAGATACTGGCTTTGTCCTCCCAATAGATATAATTTACCAATACCGCAAAACCACCACCACCACCACAAATTTCTAGTATAGACTCAGAAGCCTGAATAAATAGAGCATCTTTCCAATCCACAGCCACCTGCACCCAGTGTAACTTTTAACCAGAAAATGCTCCGTGTCAGTTACAGTTTGAACAAAAGATGATTTACAGAGTGCATGGCTCAGCTACCACAGAGACGGACCTATGGCCGATGAGGACTCAGCACAGTGTGAGGATAAAGTGAACTCTGGGGCCAATCAAAAGCTGATCTGGTCCCCAATCAAGATACAGCATCACAAGGAAAATGATAATTGAAGGATGAAGAGAGATTCATATGACCTAGTATTTGAAATAGGATTTAATATTTGATGAGATTTACACAGTTCAATCTAGAGACAAAATGTCACAAAATACAGTCGTATAAATTTAGTAGCTAGCTGAACGGAAGAGAGTGAGCAGAGTGGTAGATATAAATCATACCAAGCAAACAAGGACCTTTGCATATTTAGTTATTACGCATGCAAAACACTATCTTACAAGAACATTAAGACCATAATGTTACAACACACCAAAATTAGGGCTGCCTATGGACCTCACCCAAAGTCTCTCCTTGCCACTGTGGCCTCGAGTCAATCCCCAACCGTAACCCTCCCAAATGTTCCATTATCATGGGCGTTAGCAACTTGTTGCAGTCTCTTTGAACTGCCAGCTCTTCATCAGATACCCCTCCTTCCCCCTCACTTTCTTCGCTCCATCCCACATTTTCAGTCAACGGGCCCTAGAATTTGTCACAATGTTACAATATTAGAAAAGAGAGAGTGAGTTTAGTTCACTAAAAGCTGAAAATTCTACACTGCCCAAATCAGAGGTTCAAGACAGCTAACAGCTAGAGCTTTAAAGTGGAAGACCTGAGGTCTATGCACAAAGTATGGGTGTGAATGTTTGCATTTCAAAGTATACCTTTCATTATGGAACCCATATACTTCAATCACAAAATTAAATATATACACAGATGTTTACCCACATCCAAGAACAAAGACTTGGCTTGTGCACACATACATCTGCAAGCAAGCAAATGGAGCAGGCAAATAAAGGTGTGCCAATGTACAGTTTTCCCTGTGGAATGTAGGTCTCATCCTTAAAAACAAAAGCAACAACAAAATTCAGTCCTTGTGCTTCATGCTTGGTTACCTAAAAAAACTTCATCATAATAATTAAAACCAAATTGGATGATACTGTTTGTCTCCTGGAACTAGGCTTTCCAAGCAGAGGGCCTTTGCTATTGCAACACATGGCCTTTTTTTTGCTAAAGGAAAACAAGGCGGGGGGGAACCACACACACACATTTTGTTTAGTTTTTGACTGTCAATTTTTGTTTACTTCAGTCTTACCTGGCTAGTAAAACATCCTGTGAGGCAACCAGGATTCTTCAACACAATGGGCTGTCTATGCAGTTTTTATAAAAATTAAAATATATACACTGCCTTTACAAGATAAACTGGAACTCCACCCCTTCCTTAAATCCAGCAATGTTTTACTCTCTTATACCTCTCCTGATCTCAGTGGAGCTACAGGCAGAGTATGTAACTATGTAGTGTGAGACAGCAAGGCAGAATCTAGCCCTAAATAAAAGGCCACATGAAATTTTAGTTTGACTCAATAAGCTGCATTTCACCTAGAATTTATTGAAAGAATGAGGGGCTGTAAAGTAAATTGAAACTATGCCTTTTAAATAATAGATTTTGTGAAGATATTTATGACAAAGTTATTTCAGACCATTTGCCAATATATCCCAGGCACAAAGTTTACAAATGAGACATTTCAGAATTACTAAATTAGTTTTTAGATTAAATGAACAGGCATATATTTTGCCTTGTTACCAAATAACTGATGTTATGTGCAGAAAAACTGAACCAGTTTTAAGCCATATGCACAAAATTAAAGCCATTAAACATGGGACTACATTAGGATTCTGGCACCTGTTCATTTATTTGACTGACTCCAATTTCCGAAAGTCAGTCCAACCCTACAGCTAGAGAATAATTACCTACTTCCCAGGCTGAGGTCAGAAGTGGCCTGGAAAAGCAGAACAAATAGCATGGAGTGAGTGTTTTACACAGCTGAGCTGATAATACCACTAGGGCTGACATCACCAAGTTGTGCTGTCATATACCAGTCTTCTAAGATTTTTTGCCTTTAGTTGAGTAAGTTTAGATTCTTGGAGAATATATGATTGCATTGGTGTTGGGTTATTCCCAGTGCTTTTTTTCCTAGGAAAAAATGGTGCCAGAATTCCCCACAGCCCCAAACCGCCTTCCTGCCACTTCCAGGCTTAACCTCCTTGCAGCCCCAAACCATCCCTTGGCTTAATCCCCTCACAGCCCCAAACAGCCTCCACTCCCACCCTCAGGTGGCTTAACCCCCTGTCCCAATCCCAAACTGTTCTCCCCTCCCATCCTGATGCTGAACCTCTCACTGCCCCAAAGCACCCCCACCCCCAGGCTTAACCCTCTGGCATGGTGTTCTGGTAGAAAAAAAAAAAACTGGTTATTGCAAAGTTTGGTGTAAAAGTAGCTGTATGAGTGGCTAGCAAGTCTGTTGTCTGCTCTGCCTTAGGGCAAGTCTACATGAGACCTGAAAGTCGATCCTATATAAGCAAATCCAGCTCCAGAAACACTCCTGTCGACCTCTTTTACTCCTTGTGAGAATGAGGAGCACCAGGGTCTACTGTCAAGCACTGATGGCTTGACTTAGTGTGTTCCCACTGGGCCCTGACTGGGTCGATCTTCTGGTAAGCATAAACACACCCTGAGTCTCTGATTAGCATCAATTCTTGAGGGTTGATTGCTCCCCGGAAACAACGAATTGGTACTGGGTAGAGAGAGTTCACAAAGAAGGTATTGCCCCACATGCTGATTGATCATCTCTGTTCACACTGGTATATGTGTAAATAAACAACATTATATTTAGTCTCAGAGGGGTATCTGTCTGTGTTAGGCTGTAGCTTAATTAAAAACCAAGCAGTCCTGTAGCATGTTAAAAACTAACATTTATTTATTAGGTAATGAGCTTTCATGAATGTGACCCACTCAGTCTTTACTACTCATTACCTACTAAATAAATAAATAAACGTTAAAGACTAATGTGCTACAGGACTTCTTGTAGGTTATATTTAGACATACCCAGACTATGGCCCCAAACATCTACCACAGCCCAGAAGGGAGAAAGAGGAAGAGAACAGGACAACCGTGGTGTCAAAAGAAGCAGGAATGACATTATATGCTGCTGACACAAACCTGTGCAGAGAACTGACGACTGTACAGTTTCAGGGAGCATTTGTTCCCAATACTGTTCCATATTTCTTTACAAAAATATACAATAAAAGTGAGAAGTCCTGTATTTCTAACAGTACAAAAAGGTCTCTGTATTAGACATATCAGAGAAAGAACACATTTGGCCCAAGTTATTTAAACAGACAAAGCAGGGGCCCGGAAGCAGTGTGACTAAAATTTAAAATTATGTTTACCCAGCCAACTGCCTGCTCTTGGGGGAACACTGGAGGCAGATCAGTGGCTACAGAAAGCAAGTGCTTTGCTTTCTGGCAATCCTCAGCCACTGAAAATGGCTGTAACAAATTGTCTAAATCAGTGTCTCTCAACATTTTTGAGTACCCTTTCTTGAGGGGGAAAAAAAGAGTTAAGGACCCCTAGACATCTCTTATGTACCCCAAGGGTACACATACAACCTGTTGAGAAACATGGCCTAAGGTCATTTGAGGTCTTGGAACAAGTGCCAGTCAACTTTTCCACATTACTGTACCCTTTTAGGAGTCAGATTTATTTTGCAAACCAGCAAATTAAACCTCACTTAAAAACTACTTACTTACAAAACATGCAAAAATGTCACAGAAGACAGCTAATGAAAATTTGCTGACTTTCTACCGCCTTATCAAATAAATGAATTGGAATAGAAATATTGTACTTATACTTCAGCGGCAGGCATATGAAGCAGTAGAAACAAGTCATTGTCTGAATGAAATTTTAGATTGTACTGTCTTGACTAGCGTTGTAAAACTAAGCAAATATCTAGATGAGTTGACGTATCCCTGGACCTCAGTGACGTATCCCTGGACCTGGTTGTGAAACACTGGCCTAAATCATCATTTAGAATAGCCTACAACTGGGGGAGTGGACAGATGACTCTGAGCTACCTTTCCTTCTCCAGTCTCGCACCAACACCGCTTAGCTGAACACCAGGACTTGGCCTCTGGTGTGGATAGCACTTAATCCAAACTTAAAAATTAATTAAGATTTTATATGCGAGTTTTTATAACAGAACAGGAAAGAGTCAGAACGCATTCATGTATGAAGCTTAGACTTGTGACTTCCCTTTTCTGTGTGTTTGTTACCTTTTGGCTTCCATGGCAGCCAACCTGGCACTGAATCGGGCCATGGGACCAGCCTCAGACTCTCTGGGAATGGTGTGGTGCAGAGTATCAGACATGATGCAATCCATCATAAACAGGTGTTGTAAAATCCCTTAGCCTCTAGTTTAAGATGGAAACTTAGGGCTCACCTACATTTTAGTGTTGCTGGTATGACTAGACATTAGAAAGTCACCCACCTCACAGAGATAGATGTGCCAGCAAAAGCCCCAGGGTGGATGTAGTTATACCAGCAAAACAGCCCTTTTGTCAATGTAGTCTATTTCAACCCAGGAGCTGGCTCTACAGCCAAAAAAGTCCAAATAAGAGCTCTTTTCCAACTACAGCTGTATCTCTGTTAGAAGGAAGTGCCAATATAGTACTCCTGGAGGAATTCTCCACCAAAAAATTAAAAATTCCACACAAAATGTCAAAATATGCAACATAATGCTAGTTTTGATTACTCTGGAAATTTATTTAAACTATAGTACAATGGGCACAAAATGGGAGTGGGGAGGATTGGAGGAAATACCCCAAATCCCTTTGGCTAATAGTAACTAGAAATAAAAGGTCAACTCTTGCTATGTCATTAGTCAACGACTGTGCAGTCATACACTCAGTATTATAACAAACTGAAGAGTAACTGAGGCCTGGGTAATGAAATTCCCAATTTATAGTGAATACTTACCCTCTCAGAAAAGGTCAGCAGTCAACAGTTGACGGAGCACATTTTTATAAGAACATTTTTCAGTTGAAAAAATTTACACCAGTTCTAATGACTAAAGAACAAAAGGCATTCAACAAGACTATTGTGTCATTTGCAATATGGCTCCTTTACACCACTCTGGCAACGTAAAGGAACCTTAAAACTTTTATGCCTGTTTTATACTGTCGTGGGAATTCTCTAAGAACTATGAGAGTCTTGTGGCACCTTATAGTCTAACAGATATTTTGGAGCATAAGCTTTTGTGGGCATCTGACGAAGCGGGTCCTTCCTCACAAAAGCTCGTGCTCCAAAATGTGTGTTAGTTTATCAGGTGCCACGTGACTCGGGCTGTGTCTATACAGGTGCGAATCTTCGAAATAACCATGCTAATGGCCATTTCGAAGATTACTAATGAGGCACTGAATTGAATATTCAGTGCCTCATTAGAATTAGTACGCTTCCGGCCGCGGCGCTTTGAAAGTGCCACTTTCGAATGCCCGCAGCTCGGTGCGGCTACACAGGGGTCCTTTTCGAAAGGACCCCATGTGTTTTGAAATCCACTTATTCCGTTCAGCTGAGCAGAATAAGGGTTCAAAATGCGCGAGGTCCTTTCCAGAAGGACCCCTGTGTAGCCATGCCGAGCCGCAGGTGTTCGAAAGCGGCGCTTTTGAAGTGCTGCAGTTGGAAGCGTCCGAATGCTAATGAGGCACTGAATATTCAATTCAGCACCTCATCAGTAATCTTCGACATGGCCAATAGCATGGCTGTTTTGAAGATTTGTGCCCATGTAGACACAGCCTTGTTTTTGAAGATACAGACTAACTCAGCTACCCCTCTGATATCTAAGAGCTATGGGCGCACTTCACTGAGCAGGCTGAAGGAGTAGATGCTGCCCCATACCTACCTCAGAAATATCCTGAAGCCCTGCCCCTCCATACCAGCCATGCCATAATAGCAAGCAGAGGGACAAAGTCTCACTTGCTCACATGCCCAACCTCTTCCCACCCACCAGCAGTGACTGACATCTCCCCACACATGCATGCCAATCCACCCAGCCCTGCACACCTATGCCAGTGGTGACCTATGTCTCCATAGGCTGCTCTGGGTGCTGGAACTGATGCACCAGAGAGAGGTGTGACTCCTGTGGTGGCTTCCCTTTGCTTCCCCATTACAAATTATTTTTCTGTGAAGCAAAATAAATCTGCAGGAACATGAATATTGCATATGCCCAGTGGTGCAGAATTCCCCAGGAGTAGTATAGCCATCTCATTGAGCCCCTAAAGTAGACAAGGCTTTACTTACTGTTACACTCTTGGAATTCAACTTTTTAAACCTAGCAGGAATCCCAGTTCTTAGGCAGAATTTTAGCTTTTGCTTCCTCTAAAATATTGACATCGTTAACTCATTATGACTGCAGGAAAGCTGTAGCTGGGTATTCGCTGCCTCTTTCCCCTGTAGATGGTCTTGGAAACACATCTGTTCACCTTAATGGAAACTGTCAGGTTAATGTTACAACAGTAAGTATATTTCCTGGAATTATCAGCCAGAATACACATTTTAAGTCTAGCTTTTTTTTCAAATTATTCAATCTCAGTTACATTTTAAAGGTAAGAGACAACATCATTAAACTTTGATTAGTTAGATCTTCTGTTTCCCTCAGCATTTGAGACTGTGATGGGGTGTAGGTCTTCCATTAGTGCCTAAAAGGCAAACAATTCTGTTTTTCTCTTCTCTTAGGAAGCTAAGAAAAGGAAAAAACATAATTACACTTTAAACATGTAAGTGTTCAGATCGCAGGAGCCGTAATTAGAAGAGTAGAGCTGTCCAGATTATAATACTGTATTAGTATAATTGATTTTCTTTTCCTCATCCACACACACTGCCAAGAAAGGGACATGAGAAATGCTTGCAGTAAAAATTAAAGAGACCAGAAAATCCAACTCAAACTTCAGAAGTTACCACTGCTCTTATTTTTAACTTCCTTAAATTACCCCAGGAGGATCCAAGCAAGGAGAGAGTATTTTGTCATTCTAGTCCATATGGACAACAAAATTTATTTGAGGGAGCAATTTCCCTTCTCTGCCTGCTTCTAACCATAAGGACCTAGCATGCTTAATTCTGGCAAAAACAGTAGAGTTTCTCCTTTCTCCTGTAGATGGTAGTGCTTTATTTCTCTTACCTCCTCCAGGGAGGAAGCCAATGCTGTGTTGTGGCTCGGCTAGATCTACCTACAGAATGGAAATGAGAAAGAAGGCTGAGATGAAGGCTAATGCTGGGGGGGGGGGGGGCGTGAAAATAAAGCCTGGCTTGCACACTGGAGAAAGTATACAAAGCAGAATTGCAACCTCAGCCTTCTAAGGAATGCAGGAACTAGTCTGCCCCTACTTGCCGGGGATGCCTCCTGCCTTAAGTGGAAGCTGTTGTGGGACCAGTGCTTTCATTTCTTCCCTCACCAGCAAGTTGCATAGGGCCTATTACTGGGAGTATCACCTACATGCACTCAATGCTCCAAGAGGCATTCTATCTTCTCAAGGAAGAACATGCCTCCTGGTGCTCCTTACAGCCAATTATCTAGACCTGATTTTTTCTACAGCTTTTTCCAAATCACAGCATAGCAGTTCACAAATTATGGTTTAAGAAACGTGTTTGCAATCGCTGGCCAACTCTCTGGTGACAGTGTGCAGGTGCTGGTCTTCATTTTCAGTGACTGTCACATTAAAAGTAGCTAAAATATGTTAAAATCCTACTTTCCTAGTATTGCTTTCCTACAGAAGGAATTGCTACAGTTGCCAGAGGGTTGTTATTCCACCCTTAATGGGACCTGAAAAAACAAAGAACACGTTCTATCACAGAACCTCTATGCTAAGACTGTATGTGCATTCAGAAAGAATTTGGCCATCTTATCACAGATAAATCAAGTTAGGTCAGGGGGTAAAAGCAACACAATGCCAACTGTAGAAAAGAGTACATATTACCCATGAAAAGCAGTTATTAGACATCAACCCAAGATTTAACCCTCCAACCAAAATCACTCTCTGAAATATCCAGTGTACATATTTGTCATCTACGGACTAACATCTCATGCAATCATGTCTAGTGCTCTTTGCATAATACTACACTCTCAGCTACCTCTGGGAATAGGAATGACTTTGCTTTTTAAATTGCAAGTATGATCATGTAAAGCAACTGTTGTGAAATGCTGTAATAGTTCAGAGTCCATGGAAGCTTCTTTTCATTACATCAATAGTGAAAGTAATAACAGTACCTATCTTGTATCATTCACAGTGCGATTTATTGATCATTCTTCACAACTTCCTTTGGGGTCAGGGAAAAATAATGTCACAAATGGAAGGTTATTACCTTTTTCTTTTCTGTAGCCAGTAACAGAGACTGATGGTATGTTTATACACTCATCCCTCACTATACGAGCACAATTGGTTCCCAACTTTCTGCTCATAGGCGAAAATTCATGAGGGACACTAAATTCCCATTAAAATACAAATAAAAGTCTCTGAGTGGTTCCTAGTGTTCCTAACTTGGCAAAGGAGTGGTAGCATGTGGCACTGCTTTTGAAAGGTAAGTGAACCTTGGGTTGCAGAGGTGGAGGAGGCTGGGGAGGGTTAAAGGCTGGGGGCAGTCTGGGGCCATGAGTGGAAGGGAGGGTTAAAACCTGGTGGTGGGTTGAGTCTGTGGGGCAGGCGGGGGGTTCAGGCTGCTGCAGGTTGTGTCCATAGGGCAGCTATGGGGGTTAAGGCTGCAACTGTTTGGGGCCACGGAGCTGGTGGGGGTTCAGGCTGCAGCAGGTTGAGGCCACAGGGAGAGGGGGTTAGGCTAGTATTACCAGGGGAGTTCACTCATTGAGTGAGCTAAGAGAGGTATGTGTCCCTCGTTTAAGCGAGTACTCATAAGTAAAGTACTCATTTAACGAGGGATGAGCGTACTACACGGAAGATCTATCCAGCCAAGGAAAACCTTCCAGGGTTTGATTTCACGTGCCTGGTAGAGACACAATACATCGATTTATCCGTGGTCGGCAGTTGACCCCTGTACTCCTCAGTGTCATGAGGAATAAGGGAGGTTGATGGGAGAGTTTAACCAAGCTCATTAAAAAAAATACGCACAAATTATTTTTCATGTCATTCTCTCTCTCTCTCTGGGTGTGTCTACATGTGCACAGTATTTCAAAAAGACCGGCCCTCTTTCGAAAGAGTGAAGTGAGCGTCCACACGTACCGTGCACTCTTGCGATGTGAAATCGAAGGAACGCAGCCCAGACATTGAAAGCTGGACCCCGATCCTGCATGGGAAAAGCACCACCCATCAAAAAACAACATCAAAAGAAGGCACATGTAGATGCGCCACGGCCCGCTCTTTCAAAATAGGAGTGCTCCACGCTGGTGCCCAGTCCGAGCGCGGAGACACTCTGCCCCACCAAGCGGAGCTCTATGACCTGTGCATCCGGCCGCTCTTAAAGCCACACAGACGCAGAAACCCCATGGCAGGAAGCTAAGAGCAGGCAAGCTGTGAAAGCATGAGCTCCAGGCAGCACGCCCTCTCAGCTGCACACGACCACAGTGACAGGCACATGGCCAGTGCCCGGCAGGCCCCCGAGCCCCGGGGTCCCCCCTCAGAGCCTCCACTGGGCTCCCAGGGGTGTCCCCCCGAAAAAAAGAAAAGGGCCCCCTCCTGGACAGACCGTGAACTGAGAGACCTCCTGGGCCTCTGGAGGGAAGAGGAGGTCCTCCGGGAGATGGGGGTAAAGCGGAGGAATGCTGCTGCCTTCGCCTGCCTTGCCTGGGGGCTGACCAGCCAAGGCCACCCGGAGCGGACCCCGGAGCAAGTCCGGAGCAAAGTTAAAGAGCTCTGGCAGGGCTATGCCCAGGTCCAGGATGAGGCTGGGCGCTCAAGAATGGGCCCCTCCACCTGCCCTTACTATAGAGAGTTCCATAGCATCCTGGGGCCCCAGGACAGCTCCCCACCAAAAGCGGTCCTGGACAGCTCAGCAGACCAGCCCGAGCCAGAGGAGCTGCATGAGCCAGGACCAGCCAGCCCAAGCCAGGGGGCGGACACCACCCAGGACTGGTTCAGCGAGGAGGGCGACCTTGTCATCGATGTCCCCTCGCGGTCGTCCAGCTGGGCCACAGGGAGCCAGGCGTCCCCGGAGATCCTCAAGGTCCTCCCCAGTAAGTGAACAGTGCATCCAGCATGCCTGCGGGCAGGGCGGGGTGGCACCCCTGACAGTGGCCTAAGCACAAGCCTGGAGGCCCAGGGCCACACACCCCGGCTGGCCACAGCCCGGAACACGCCCTCTGCAACTGCCAACGCCACCCAGCACCTGGACCCGTGGACAGTTCCAGGCACCCAGTTGCCCAGTGGGATGCCTGTGGGCCAGCCCACACCCGGGGATGGTTCCACCCAGGGGGGAAGCCTGTGTGCACTTGACGCCACAGGGGTGGCGTGTCCACAATGGCCAGGCCCTGGGAGGGTCCAGGGAGGCGGGGCCCCACGGGGACAGGGTCCCGGGGGCAATGGGGACGAGGTTCTGCTTGGAGACTGACATGCTATCCATCACCCCTTGCAGGTGCAGCAAGTGAGAGCCCATGCAGTCCTTCGGCATCAGTGGTCCCCGAGAGCCCCCCAGAGGCATCGGACAGAGGCCGGGCACCCTCAGCAGCATCGTTACGCCGGGTGCGCAGCCGTAGGTCGCAGTGTCACCCGGTGGATGACCCCGCCAACCTCCACCAGGCAGAACTTATGGAGCACCGGCTCTGGCTGGAGGAGTCCGACCTGACGTGGCGGAGGGAGGCCTGAGGCAGGCTCATGTCCCGCCAGGACGCCATTCATGGGACTTTACAGGAGCACGTGGGCAATGTGGCCTGGCTCCTGTCACTCCGCACCCCACCCCAGCTGCCCAATCCCAAGCCCCCTGCAGGATCCCCCCCAGAAAGGTCCCACCCAGGGTCCCCTGCCCACCCCACAGCCCCCAGAGTCCTCCACCCCACCTCACACAGATGCCCACCCTGCCTTCCCACCACACCCATCCCAGCCCTGCCGTGGCACCCGTTCCTGGGGGAGGGGAGGGGATCTCAGGGCTGGCGTGGCTCTTGGCCCACAACCCCCTTGCCTGAGTGACCCTCCCAGTTCTAGCCACCGCCCCACCCCCTTCCGAGTTCAGGCCCCCTCTCCCAGTTCTAGCCCCTGCCCTATAACCCCCCCACCCCACATTGTACATAGTTGAACTTTTACACCAGTTTTTTTACAATTTATTATTGACAAAGGTTTATGTTGTGCACCACTACCTGTGTCCCGTGGTCCCATGGGGGGGAGGCATGGTGGTGGCTGCAGTGCATGTGGTGGGGGGTGGATGTATGGGGGAAGTGTGGGCATCAAGGCACTCAGTGCAGCCCCGGGGCAAGACTTACACAAAGTGCCTCTCGGATCCGGACACCCTCGCGGTTTGCCTGGCAGCTGGCGACAGCACCTGGCTGCTCGAACCCCATGGTGGCCTCAGCTGCCCACCCCTGGATGCAAGCGTCCCCCTTGGCATCCACAACGTTGTGGAGGATGCAGCAGGCGCCCACCACATGTGAGACATTGCGTATCCCCACCTCGAGGCGGGCAAGAAGGCATCGCCACCGCCCCTTGAGGCACCCAAAGGCCCACTCGACCACGTGCCGGGCCTGGTTGAGGTAGGCATTGAAGGCCTCCCTGCTGGGGTCAAGGTGGCCAGTATACGGCCGCATCAGGCACGGCAGTGGGGGGTATGCCGCATCTGCAACTACGCATAGCGGCATGGTGGTGTCCCCACATGGCATTTCCCACTGGGGGATGAAGGTGCCAGCCTCCATACGCTGGCACAGGCCAGAACTGCGGAAGACCCTGGCGTCGTGGCTTCGCCCCAACCAGCCCACATTGATGTCCATGAACCGGCCTTTGTGGTCCACCAGGGCCTGGAGGACCACCAAGTGGTAGCCCTTCTGGTTGATATAGCATCCGGCACTGTGGGGGGAGGGGGACACAGATGGGGATATGCATCCCATCCAGGGCACCAAAGCAGTTTGGGAACCCCAACGAAGAGAAACCCTCAACGATGGAGTCCAGATCTCCAACGCAGATGACCTGGTGCAGAAGCATGGCATTCAGGGCATGGACAACCTGCACGGAGGGAGGCCATGCACTCTCGTGAGGGTGTGGCAGGGTGTTCCCAGCTGGTGACCCGCTCCTGCCCCCCCCACCAGCCAGCAACCCCCTCTTCCAGCTCTCCCCGGCCGGCAACCCCCAAGGGGTCCCGGTGTCCATGGGCCCCCTTCGCCCTTCCCATGGTGGGAGTGTGCTCCGGGCCCGGCTTACCTCCATGAGCACTGCTCCAACAGTGGCCTTGCCCACCTTGAACTGGTGACCCACTGAGTGGTAGGAGTCCGGGGTGGCCAGTTTCCACACCGCAATGGCGACTTGCTTCTCGAGGGGGCGCGCAGGCTGCATGGTGGTGTCCTGGTGCCTCAATGCAGGTGTCAGCCAGTGACACAACTCCTGGAAGGTGTCCCAGCTCATGTGAAAGTTCCGGAGCCAGGTGACATCATCGTATTGCCCCAGAACCAGTCGCTCCCACCAGTCCATGCTGCTGGGGTGGCTCCACAGGCGCCAGGGTGCAAGGGGGAGGGGTGCAGGCTGGGCGTGCTCCGTGTCCTCAGGGGGGGCTGTTCTGTCTCCCAAGGAGGAGGGGAGCGGCTGCAGCAACCATGCAGACAACGTGGGCAACAGTGCCCACGATGTCTGCATCCAGTGCGAGGAGCAGGGTGTCATCGGCCATGGTGCTGCTGCGCTGGGGTCCTGCGTTGCTCCTGGCAGCTCGGCAGGCCTCGGCTAGTGCGGGGGGGGGGAGGTGAAGGGGGGCCCTTTAAGGCAGCGGCTGGCTGCAGGTCCCAGAAGGACTTGGCGGCCATGCGACCCCGTCCACGGCATCTCCGCCTCCCTTCTTTTGAAAGAGCACTCGTACATGTGTGGACGCTCTCTTTCGAAATAACGTGATGGGGTCTTCAAAAGAGTGGGCCAGAACTGCAATCCACCTTTGCTGCGTGGTCATGTTCTTTCAAAAGACAGTATATCGATTTCTGAATTTTGATATTGCTCTTTCGATGGTGGGCTCCCTTGTAGACACACCCTTTCAGAGCAGCCTGCTTGGTCCATGGCACAATGTTATTTCCAGTGTAAGTAAAGAAACGTGAGGTTTTTCTAACTAGATCGATTCCACAGATTTCACCTAGATTGTTAGCTCTTAAATCTTGGTCACAACTTCTGGGACACATAACCGCATCCTTGATACAAAAATGTAAGTGCAATAATAAAAATCTTTGTCATTATGTACTGCTTTCCACGCAGAACTTAAATGACTTTATGAAGATGATAAAGTATCATTATCCATATTGTATAGACAGGAAAATTAAGGCACATAAAGACAAACTAACTTGCCCAAAGTCACCGTGAAGGTCAGTAACTGATCTGCTAATAGAATCAAGGCCTCTTGATTCCCATTCCAGTGTCAGATACATTTAAGATATTCTTTGAACAAAAGTCCCACTTTTAGAGAGGGACAAGGTAACAACAAAAGAATCATTTTCTTTTCAAATTAAATCTGCAGGATACACTTTGCTTTTCTTTCTTTCTTTTTTTAACTCGAGATTTAAATAAAGTCAATAAAACTAGTTTATGCAGATCAAGCCCCTTTACTGTATTACTGCAAGGGATGAGTTTTAAACAAGATCTAATTCTGCATTCAGGCACTTTTTGACATAGAAAACTGAATATGCACTTTCTAAACTGAGATTCCTGGAATACTCCACCTTCAAATATGGGGCTAAGCAACAAGCACCCAAATTCCTAAATACTTCCATTTAGAATATAACCACATATTTCTGTTGCTTTATAGTCTAATACGAAGCCTGCTCAGTTGTAATCTATCTTTAAATAGTAGGAGGCCTGAATCAAAATTCCTGAAAACACTGAGTGCTACCATTTCTATATTTCATTGGACTTGTGAGGTATATTGGAAGGGTATCAAGCAAGCAAGTTTACTAGCTACACGGCTTGAGCTCATACATTTGCACTTCTTCCCTAGAAAGAGCTCTTATGATCAATATTTCCAGTGCAAAGTAATAATAAAATAAAGAATAATAAAGAGAGCATTTATTAGCATATTCTGTGTTTCTCCATCATCATCTTTGTTTATAACACTGGAAAACTTGCAAAGTCTTATTTAATTGGTAATCCATTTAAAATGGGGGAAGGTCTGTTTATATTTAGTATCCAACCAAATTATAGTTGCATTGCCCAGAAGTAGCATTATCTCACTCAAATTTCTTTAGTCTCAGGAAACTGAACTTATTTCCATGACAAAGGCCTCAGCCAAGCTGAAAAGCTGCATACATTCAAAACTTTGCAAGAAAAATAATGCATTTCAGCTATTCACATTTATTTGCTTAAAACCCAATGATAATCCCTAGCATCTTGTTCTACTTTTTCTTCTGGGTTATACATAAAGGGTAGAACAGCAACTATATTGAAAAACATTTCAAAATCTTTATAAATCAGCCCTACTGATTTCCCCTGAAGCCATCTTCCTGTGAAGATTATTTACATGGCAGCCAAGACATCCAGTCTTAGGGGAAAACATTCCAGCTACTAATACAGGTTGAGCCTCTCTCATCCAGCACCCTCAGGACCTGACTGGTCTCTCCTGCTTTCTTTCTGAGCTAGGCCATGACAAGCTGGAGAGAGCTGACATAGGGTCATGCAGGCACAGTGTCGACCTTTGGCCCCAGTGAAGAGAAATCTTAGCATTCATTAAAGCCAGATAAAACCCCTGTGTACCCAATCTTCCTCCTTATGAAAGTAGCCTCAAATATGTAAATCACTCTCCAAGACTGAAAGGAACAAGTAGCTGGGGGCTGCTCTTCTGCCTCAGGAGGCTGGGTGGGTAAGCCAGATATCCCCCACTCATTCTCTCGTACACGCACATTACAAAGAAAACATGTCTGTAAAGGTTGCATCATTTATGAGTCTCAAACACTGATTTCACCAGTCCCATCATGCCCCTCGAGCAGATCCTGTTTCAAATATGGTAGTTATGGTCCTCAGGGTTGCCAGGCATCCAGTTTTCTAATGGAACAATCAGAGAAAAAAGGGACCCTCAGGGCTGTGGTCAGCACAGCTGGCCAGGTTGCTAAAAGTAAGGCTGATTAGAGCGAACAGCTCTGCACACCTTCTAGGAGTGGCCAGAATGTCCTGTTGGCTCCAAAGGAAAAGGGCAAGTAGGGCCACAGCCAACCCCCCACCCACCCATACACCTAGAAACGAGAGGGAGAGATTGCTACTTCCCAAGAATGACCTCAGGTTAGTGCTGCCCACGCCTGCTTCCAGACCCCAATATCCTGCCCAGCCCTGAACCCCTCCCGTGCCCAAACTCCCTCTGACAGCCCCCACTCTGAACCCACTCTCGTTACTCAACTTCCTGTTCCTTCTCTGAGCCCTCTCCCACATAATGAGCCCCTTGGCCCAATCAGAGCCCCTCCTGACCCCTAACTTCCCATCCCCAGCCTGGAGCCCTCTCCCATACCTTGAACCTTTCCTTTCTGGCCCCAGCCCAGAGTCCATCCTCTCTCGCACCTTCCAGTCCCATCCCAGAGCTCCACCCTGCATTCCAGACCCCTCATCCACAACCCTACCTCAGAGCCCACTCCCCAGCCCCTTGAGTGTGTGGTGAGGGAGAGCAAGTGATGGGGGGAGGGAGGAATGAAATGATCATGGAGCAGGGCCTTGGAGCAGGGGCAGGAGAAGTGTTCAGTTTTCTGCAATCATGTTTTGCAGGCTGCCTACAACCTGCTAAGGCCTACTCTTCTTCTTAAAGTTCCTAGCCCCCTTTAGGGCATCGGACAAGCAGTTGGTTAAGCCTTAACAGCAGATGCAAGAGGCACTACCTTCATATGGCCACCCCCTCTACCATGACTACATGGGGAAGTCACAATGTAGTCTTCAGACCTTTTTCTGCTACTCACTCCAGATGCGAGGTGGAGGAGGAAGGAAGGAGGCAGGCCAAGCTGCCGGCTTACAAACTGGCAGTCCCACCCATCTCCAGAAAGAAATAGGACATATTTTCCAAAATTTTTCAATCAAAACCACCATCAGATGGTACCCGTTCCCCACTGCATATCCAATAAATGTGGGAGCTGCAAGATAGCTATCCTGTCTGCCAGAAGCTGCAATTTACCTCCACCACTGTTGTTAAGGAAAAGACATCCAGTTGAGGCAAGCCACCTAGAACGTCCATAAGGTACTGGGGTGTGAAAGAAGCATGATGGCCTATAAAGGGCACATGAATTGATAGATTTTGGGGGTGGGGAAAAGAACATGGAATTTATTGGGTGCAGGTGGAGAAAATGGAACTGATCCGTGTTGTGGGGGTGAGGAGAGACTGAGGTAAGGGAGTCTTCTGCCCAGGGAACGTCACACATACCACCAGTGGAGCTGGAAAATAATAAAGGAAGTAGTATTTAAAATTCTGGCAGCACTTTACTATAGTTAGCAGGGAAAAATGGCAGTCTTATCCAGATTTTGTTATGAAGGGGCTTTCTTGTTTCCCGACTAGTCCCTTCATGTACTCCAAACATCTTTTGCATCAGGTGCTAAGGTGCTTACCTGCAAGTGCCACAAAAGCCCATGAAAAAGATTCTGCAGCATATTCAATGCCAGACGGCACCAAACTGCATACAACTGAATGAAAAACAAAGTCCATTCAGAGAAGAAATCAAGAGAGGACTGCAGAGAGAAGGAGGTTATGCACGGTTATGTTAGGATGTAGATGAGAAGGGAAAGCAGGCTTCTCAGTGTAGGGAGAGAACAGAAGGGATTCATGGGACACTAATTTCAGGAGATTTAGGATCATTTAGGATCATAGTAATGGAAAGTGAGCTGGATAGGAACAGTAAGGTTGGTGTTGCTTGAAAGGAATTACAGGTGTCTAAACAGGGTTGACCTTCCAGACAAGCCTTTCTCCTCTTTAAACTCCTGAGTCTCCAAAAGTACAGTAACCTTATTTGTGAAGTCAGACTACTTGGAAAACATGTTTTAAGAACTACAAGGTATTTTCAGCACTTACCTTTGCCCTTATTGAATGGGAGGTTCCCGTCATCAACACCATGCTTGTATGGAGTGAAAGTGATGAAAGATAAGAGCAGACAGAGGCTCAAAGATTGGGAGGAAAAAAAAAGGCTTGTATTTCATGATGATGTTTTTTTGAGTAAACCTGTGTCTCTAGTTTATGTGGGCTTTGACTAGTATTTGCTTAAACTGATCAGAAGGATCCTAACAATATCTCACCTCTTCCCTCCCCTGGTCTTGTCTTGGCCCCAATCCTGCCAATGCTTTTGCGTGCGTCTAAATGAGATTATTCATGTGCTGAAAGGTAAGTCGGTGGGACTTCACTAGTGCTTCATGTTAAGCCTGGGGATAAGGAATTCAGTTTCTATGGTCCTTTGAAGTCAGTCTCTTACTGATGTATGTGTCCATACAGTGTCTTAAAAAATGGAGTTCTGAGCTTAGCTGAGGTCACCAGGTACTACCACAAAGCAAGTTATTAATGAGAAGGCTTTTTGTATTTTCATGAAGATTCACAGTGCTCATCAAAAATCTGAATTAATCAGAGAGTCTGCATATAACAATACATGCTGATTTGCAGACTGACAGAAGATCACAGAATCATAGAAGAGTAGGACTGGAAGGGACCTCGAGAAGCCATCGAGTCCAGCCTCCTGCCCTCATGGCAGGACCAAGCACTTTCTAGACCATCCCTGAAAGCCATCTATCTAACCTCTTCTTAAATATCTCCAGGGATGGAGATTCTACCACCTCCCTTGGCAATTCGTTCCAGTGTTTGATCACCCTGACAGTTAGGAACTTTTTCCTAATGTCCAACCTGAAACTCCCCTGTTGCAATTTACGTCCATTGCCTCTTGTTCTATCCTCAGAGGCAAGGAAGAACAAGTTCCCTCCCTCTGCCTTATGACACCCTTTTAGATACCTGAAAACTGCTATCATGTCCCCCCCTCAATCTTCTCTTCTCCAAACTAAACAAGCCCAATTCTTTCAGCCTTTCTTCACAGGTCATGTTCTCTAGACCTTTGATCATTCTCGTTGCTCTCCTCTGGACCCTCTCCAATTTCTCCACATCCTTCCTGAACTGCGGTGCCCAGAACTGGACACAATACTTCAGCTGAGGCCTAACCAGCACAGAGTAGAGTGGGAGAATGACTTCTTGTGTTTTGTTCACAAGATGATGACCAACTCCCTTTCCCCTACTCGGTTTTATGTTTATATAAAAGGGGAATGGGTGTATGCATGTATTTCTGTACTCACTGCATATTTTACTGAATTATGTCACCCCACACCATGGCAACATAAAAATCGAACAAAGAACTAGAACGCACAGAAAAAAAATTTTGAAAAAGATGAAGTCATTAAATGGGGCACTTGTGAATGCTTTCACATTTTTAGCATTTATATGCTTTTCAGTAAGGATGCAGTCCCCCCCAGCAATTAATGTAGAAACAAATTATTCATAATTCATTTCTTTGTTGTCACCTAAAGGTTTCCTTCAGGTAATTCCTAAACTCATTAAAACATGTTCAATATTTTTCCTGTTGCTTAATCAGATATTTTACTTTGAAAAAGCCATTAAATTCACATAGCTTTAGCAAGTAACTGACAAAATAATAGCAATTTTCTGAAAAATTGCTAAAGATAATATGACCCAAAATACTCAGTTTTCCAGCTCACGTGTGTCCATCAAATCTCACTTAATTGAACCTCGCTGTGCTAAAAACACGGAGATTCAGTCCAATCATCAGGGGAGAGAACTGAAGTCTATAACTACAGTAATCAGGGTTAAATTAGGTCTGAAAGGGAGAAGGGACACACACAGACAAGCAGACTTGCTAGGCATTGCTTGAGGCCTTAACTCAATTATGGTTGTTGTTTTTTTTAATTTTGAAAATGAAAGGAAACGGTAAATGTTTTATTTAAGTGATTGTATTTTTTAAAAAAAACATATTTATGAGGTTAATTTTTGTTTCAGATTTCTTAAGTGTTAATTTTCCTATTTAATTGTTTTTTGTGATTTTTTTTTAAAAATGGGAATTCCATCAAGTGTGTCTTTTTTCTTCATCCCTATAAACTCTTATTCACTATATTTTAACAAAACAGGGCTATAGTCAATTTGGTTCCCAATAAATTTTCTTCTGGTTTTCAAGCTTTAAGCATGAATTTAGCTGTGCCAGATCAGAGCACTCTTCCAAATTTCTCCCTGCCATCTCTTTTCTGTAAGGTTTATAGAGAAGCAATCCTATTCCATGTTCATCCTATTTTTCTGGCGCCTCTTGGTTCAGTCACTGTGAACATTCACTCAGTTTTGACAATTTTGAGAACTGTACTTGATTTGGTGATTGTTGTTTTCTGTTTTATTTTATGAGAAGAAATCCCATTCCAGGCACATGCTGTTTTCCTGGCACAACCAAGCCCTTGTGTTGCTTTATGGTACTAGGATGCTGCATACCAAATTTGATGGTCCTAGTTCCTACCATGTAAGAGGAGCTCTTGATCAAACAGACAAATTCTTTAAAGTGTATTATATAAACATGTTTCTGAATGAGAATGAGACACAAAAGATACAAGTGACAAAACAGTGGAAAAATGTAACCTATATAGAAATGGCTGAAATCTTGGGGCATCTCAGACCTCTTTGTTTTCTGAATAATTAACTGTAATACATTTCATATTCTGGTTCTGAAAAAGATCTCTGTGCACTAAGGCCCAGCCAAATTCAGGGCAGAAATGAATCATGAACAAGGACAAAACTAAGCAACATGAAATAGCTTAATTTAATCTTTCTACCCAACTTACATTCACACTAACAGGACAGTAAAAGACCAGTGTGGCCAACACAATCTCTTCTATGGCAGGAATGGCAGCAAGGAGAACACTATGAAAAGCTGTTAGTTGAAATATACTTTAGCAATATATATTTATTGCACTGACTTTTTCAACTGTCCCATGAACATAATCATAATAGAGATAAAACTTTTCACTGTGACAAATTTACAACCTGACAATTTACCCAAATCCTACAAAGCAGAGAAAGAGTAAGCTATAGTGGTGTACCAAGCTTTTTGAAAAAACAGGATCAGCTAAGATGGTATTTGTAAAGATATATTCAGAAAGCATAGATCCAGTGTAAAACTACATTACAATGCAACCTCAATGTAGAGCATTAGAGAAGTGTATGAGCTGAGCTTGACGAAAATTAACTGATTTTTAATATCAGCTTCTGTAATACTAACATACAAAACATGCTTTTGTTTGAGAATTCCTGCTCTTTAGCAGGCACCAAACACTAAATACAATGGCATTTAACCCTTTTCTTTGTTAAAGGCCAAATTCCCCTTTGTGTTACTCTAAGAAAACACATATAATCCTGTTCGCAACCAGCATTTTCTTTCCTGTAGGGCACCTGTTTAGTTTTCTGTTAAGCATTAAAGTAGCCTATACTTACTGCAATAAATTTCAGCCTTCCATGTCTCTGTTCATCCCCATTAAATCATGTTTCCTAAACATGCCACTCTCAGTGAAATGATTATACTTGCCCTCTGGCGGTTTTAAGAACCCTGCACTCCTACATGCTGAGATTCCTCAACTCCCCCCCCTACACAAAAATAGCCAATGGGAGTTGGAAGGAGAATGAAATTCATCCCTGTGCAAGAGGCACTATGCTGGCCCCAGGCACCTTTTAAATCCTGCAGAACCCTTCAGAATAAACTGGCTTTTCCAGCTAGTGCTGAATTTCATCCAGTGTAAATTATAATTTATATAACTGCATCCCAAAATGATAAAATTCAATACCATATTACCAGACATAATATTAACAACTGCATGAAAGAGAAACCTGACAAAAACATCTTGGGGCAGATTATACTATCAGTTTTTAAACAGAACTCCCTACTGACCTCCATTGAGATCAGTGTTTAAAACCCGGTGGTATGATCTGGCATATTGTGTGCAACTCACACATGCGCTAGAAGGATCACAAGATCAGGATTATAATTTCTCTACATGAAGAAAGCTCAGAAAGAAGTGAACTATGAACAAGAAGACTCTTGTTTAAACAGAGGATTATTTTGATATCTAATACCTTAAATAAATAATATGTTGCTGTACTGCATGTACTGTACCTATAGGGAATGCCTAAAATGTAGTGAAAAGAAATCAGAAAATAGTTCCAAGACTGTAAAACGGCAATCCCCCAAGAAACAGACCCTGGACCAGGACACATGAATATAGGGGAAGAGACCACTCAGGACACTGCACATTCTGGATCCTGTTGCTCAGCAATCCCTACAAAGCCTTGGAGAGATAATGCATTCACATCCTCCTCCCCCAAAGGATGCTTATAAACAATGCAGACAAGCGTATCCTTAGTGACATAAAAGCCCACGCTTTATTTTGAGAACATTTTAGTATCTAAGAAGTCAATAAAGTCTGTAGTTATTCAACAGAATGAGTTTCATTCACCATCCCTCAAACACAGTAAACACAGATCAAAACAAAATAGCGGTCATATAGCATTTTAAAGACTAAAAATAGTTAGGTAATAAGATTTCATGGGACAAACCCACTTCTTCAGAGAGAAGAAGCGGGTCTGTCCCACTAAAGCTCATCATCATTTAATAATTATTTTTGTTAGTCTTCAAAGTGCTACATGACTGATGTTTTTGTTTGGATAGAATATAGACTAACACAGCTATTTCTCCATTACTAGTAAACAGGGATGTTCTTGTGTTGAAGCCAACAGGCTTTTATTTACTTTTAAAGTTCCAGCGAAGAGATTAACAAAAAACAGAATAAAGTACAACTGATATAATTGGGCAATGGATTAGGTTAGGGAATCAAGGAAGCCACGCAAGGGTCTGGAAGCGGAGAGAGTGGGGAGGGAGGTAGCTTGTTCTAATCTATTTAGTGCAGCACAGGGCACTGCAGAGCACAGCAAGTTGGGGAGGAAAGGAAAGAAAAACAAAAAGCATGTCCAGGCTAGGAAGGTACTGACGACAGGGCAGAGGGGGACAGAGCCAGTAGTTTAAAACAGTCTCCTTCCCACCTCACATGAAGGCAACCTAAAGCTCCCCACCAGGTATTTCTCCATCCAACCTGTAGCGTTAGGGGGCAGGAAGCTCCCACCCGGCCTCCCCCACAAGGGACAGGCACCAGCAGAGCGCACGCAGCCCTCAGGTGTGCTGTCCTTGCGGAGGAGGGGGGCAGCTTGCTTGCAGGGGCGCGGGCCCGGCGGCCGGACAGTCTCAGGACAGCCCCCGAGGCTGCAGAAGGCAAAGCTGCCGGTGCCCGGAAGCCTGGACGCGCCGCCCCAGAAGGGGGAAGCGAAGGGAGCGCACTACAGAGTGACTGCCCCCGAGTCGCACCCCCACGCTCCAGCCCTGACCCCGCTCCCGCCGCCCTCCCCGGACTAACCTCGCGCCTGCTGCGCCTCCATCCTCCACGGGCTGTCTGGACGAGCCGCGGTTGATGAGCCGCTACTCGGCGCCCGCTCCGCACGGCGTCCCGGGGACCGGCGAAGCGCCCAACTTCACCTCTTCCCCCGCCTCCCGGAGCCCAAGAGGCACCGCCCCACGCCCCCTGGCGGCCACACGTGCGTGCTCCACTACCGCCGCTCCCTGGGATAGGCCGGGCTGCGCTTTCTCCCGCCCCCAGGGCTGGCGCCCCGGCCCGGGGTAGAAGAGCTGGGACGCCAGGGAACTCTCCAGGCGGGGATTAAAACAAAAGCGTGTTGCTGGGCAGGAGACTTCCAGGCGGAGGACACCTCGCCACGCACACGATGTCCTGTTATAGAAGAGATCTGCTGAGAAGGGAGCTGGGCAGGAACTGAGAACTGGCCTTTTGCCTGCTTTCGCAATCTGTTTTAACCGGGGTACAGGGGAGAGCTGTGTTTAGTGTTTGGCTGGACCTGAATTCTGCGCTTTTTATTTATTATTGTTACAAGTAAAACAGCTGCACAGACCAAAGCAAGCAGTCCTGTAGCATCGTAAAGACTAACAATAAAATGCAATAACAATAAAACTCTTAGTCTGTAAGGTGCTACAGGGCTGCCTACTTCAAAATACATTGGTGTTTCCCCCATTTGATTATATTTTGTGTACAGTCAGTTCCTCCCAGTCTTTCACTCAGAAACAGAGAATAGATTTTCTTCTTGGGAAAAAAAAATAAGGATCACTAAACTGCCAGGGCAGGGGATTCAGAGGTAAATATATACCTGGAACTATGTAGAAAAAAATTGACTTAAGGGTCAAATTTTCAAGAAGCCCCGCCAGGCACATTTAAAAATGGGACTTAACTCCCACAAAGAAAATGGGCTTTTGAAAATCCCATCAGGCACTATGTCACTTTTGAAAATGGTACTTACACTTTTAAATCACTGAAGTACTTTTGGTGGGACTTAGGAGTGTAAGGCCCAGGTCTTCCAAGGTGCAAAGGTACCTAACTCCCATGAAAGATAGGAGCCTACTTTTGAGGATCTTGGTCCTAAGTGACTTAGCAGTGTAAATTCCATTTTCATAAATGCAAATCCATTTTATTGCGCTGTAACTTTCAGGCTCATGGGTATGAAAAAACACCTCCACCCCCATGTATAGCAAATTACAGCATTGTAAAACACCAGTGTAGATAGGCTCCAGGTGCTGTTATCCTTCTTGTGGAAGTGGTTTATGCCATACCAAAGTCAACCCAAGGGTTTTTGGCAACTCCCCCATTTTCTATATAAAGAAAAATGAGAAGTCTAAAATAAAACTTTACATTTATTTAGTTGGCATTCAAAATGAGCAATATAAAAGTTAAAATAACTATTTGTATTAATTTTCTCTATTTTTCATTAATCCTAACACAGTTATATTGTATAAAGTAAGCTATCCAGTAGCTGACACTTTAAAGTTTTAACTGTTTTGAGTTGTACACACTGTTTGTGGTCAACACTATAAACAGTTAATATTTGAGGAAGAAACCTTTTCCTTTGTTTGTTCTTTTATTTGTTCAGCATTCATTTTATAATACCGAGGTCTAGACAGTTTCTTTTTATCTGCCAGGGTGCTAATTTTCTGGAAAAAAAATAAGCAACTGTTTTAACTAAATTATGAAAATAGAGAACAATGATCGTAAAGTAGAATACTATTTATGTTTAACTAAAAGATAAGTAAATCAAAATGGCTAGTACGAATTTTAACTCATGGTGCAAATAACATATGGAAAGAGAAAAATTATGATGTTGCATTGCCATGGGACAATAGAGCATATAGCTCGCTATCTATTGAAAACTTTCCTGATGAGTTACTGCACATGCAATGAGATCATAGTAACATAAATCTGGCAAATTTTAATTTATTTTATTGGTTTTACCCTCACTTAAAACTGTTTGAAAATTAAACAAGGCCAGAATTTCTGTTATCATGGCCGTGTCTACACTATCCAAAAACTTCGAAATGGCCATGCAAATGGCCATTTCGAAGTTTACTAATGAAGCGCTGAAATACATATTCAACACCTCATTAGCATGCGGGCGACCGCGGCGCTTCGAAATTGACGTGGCTCGCCGCCGCACGGCTAGTCCAGACAGGGCTCCTTTTCGAAAGGACCCCACCTACTTCGAAGTCCCCTTATTCCTATGAGCAAATGGATAGTGTAGACGTAGCCCATCAAACACTTTTGTAATTAGAATGAAAAGGAAGGTGTCTGTTAAGTAGTATTCGTTAACATTAGCAGTCGGGTGTTCAAAAATTAGGGCTTTACTAATACTTTAACTTGTGCAGATTGCCAACTCCTCCCAAGACCTGTGTAGCTGTAAGTTTCTTTGTAAATGATTCTGTAACTTTTGGTTTTTATGGATAGGGTTGTTAACACTAAGCTCATCCCTTTTACCTTGGGAAGAGGTGGTCCAGATTTGTCTGGTCTCTTCCCTTTGACCTGTCTAGCTTGGGTGACCCTTCCAGGAGCTATAGGTCCCACTGTTATAGTTCTCCAGGTCAAAAGCCACACACGACAAGGAATGGATCACAGGGTCATTGAAGGACAACTGGGGACTCCTGGTGTCAGTGAGAAGTTTGTTCTGACACAGAGTGAAGTGAAGGAGACTTGTAGATGACCTATGTTCCACTCAGAGTATAAGGGTTTAAGGAAAGAAAGAAAGAAAGAAGGCTATTACTTTCACAGGACTAGTCTGCAATAAAGGCAATCTTAATCTTACAAATACACGTGATTCTCCTTTTACAACCTTGTTGAAACTTCTTACCAAATTTTTCAAGTCTAACACAACATAAATTTTTCCTGGGCATAGCATCTTTGGGATCATGGCTTGTAACATGGCAAAACAGCTGTTGTGGGTCACTAACTGGCCTTCACTAAGTGGCAATCAACACTGACTCAACTGTATGACTGGCCCACACTGGGCTACTGATAATGACTGAACTGCCAGACCCGGCCCTCCTGAGGCAGCAAACCCAAGCAATGCTCTTTTCAAGCTATATTGTGACACATTCTAACTGTATTTACATACACAGCCATGCTCTACAATGTGATATAAATAACTCATCTTCTGGCACTGCAATGATACACTTTTTTGCAAGTACAATATTAGGTACTTTCATTTATAAGAGATAACATATTAATATATTTTTAAATAGAGAAAAAAGGACATCCATCTAATCTGGCACCCATTCAAGCCTGGCACGCTAAGTGAAGTGACTGCCTAGGTTGCCCATGTGATTGGACCGGCTTTGGGTTTACCTAGATCACTCGGAGAGCTCTCTCCCAGAGCTGGTACTGTGACCATACTGCTCCATTAAAGTGCTGCTGCAGCTGTGCTTTAAGCTTAGCAGTGTAGACAGACAGAGGTGTTTACAAAATTTTCAGAATCTTAAAGTGAGAATGTTCCTTAAAAAGTAGTTTCGTGTATAATACTTTACTGAATGTCACTGCTGTATTAAGTGAAACCACTTACGTTTTCTCCTGTGTTGCTATGTGAAAGACTCACACAAAGCACACTGGGAAATGACTGGGATGAAAATAGTGGAAGTGGTTATATGCAGTGCTGTTAAATGCACGAATTCAACAAAACGAAAAAAGAACATTTACTTCTAATTTCTTTCAGCTAGTCTTTTTATATACTACAAATAATAATAGTAAGAAAAAGTTGGGTTTTTTTTTTATATTGCCATAGATTCTTTCAGAGCAAATGATTCAAATTAAACATATAAAACAATATGCCAATAGTCAGCCATGCTGGAACACAGAAATTAATGTCCCTGGTAGATCAATAGTTTAGATGAGTGTATTGTGATGAATGCATCAATTCCAAAATCTGAGTGCTTCCTTACAGAGAGAGATCTGGCTCCCTTTTGGCAATTTATGTAAAACATATAGGTCTTACTAAGTCCAACGTGACCTTCATATGGGTGTTCTTGATGAAAGGCAGAAAGTGTGCACAGGTGTTCCTGCCAGCTCTTAGCTCCAAAAGGGAGATACGGAGGGTCACTTTTCTGGAAAGCAATTTATATGGAACTTTGTGCTTGTATAGATGAGCTCCCTATTAGGGAGGCATCCATCCCAGGATGGTGAATCTGTGTAATAGGATGTAACTTTCAGTCTCTGTCCAACAACTAGGAGCACTGTGAATTGTGTAATAGGAGGAATGATCTCACTTCATCAAGGTTAGTGTTGATATTATTACCCTAGGTGGAGCAGTCTGTACTGATAACGGTCCTGTCTAAAGTTATACTGTAGGAAATCTCAAATATAACGTAGTATTGAGATATGGAAGTAGAAGCTTGATTTCCAGCCCTTGACCTGCAATCTCCTTGCTCTAGAGCTGCTCCATCCCATATTTATTTAATGCCCTTATATCTAGAAAGGGACTTCAATCTCCATTTTCTTTACAGAAACCACTGAACAACTTTTGGTGCAACTTTGGGAATCAGGAAACCATGGGAGTAAAACCACTTGCTCCTGAGTTGCAATAAAAGTTGATCAATGGTTTCTGTAAATAGAAATCATGTCTTATTAATCTGCTAGAGTTCTTTAAAGGGGTAAACAAGCATGTGGACAAGGAGGATCCAGCAGATACAGAGTATTTAGATTTCCAGAAAGCCTTTGACAAGGTGCCACACCAAGGGCTCTTAAGTAAGTTGTCCTTGGATAAAAGGGAAGGTCCTCTCATCAACTGATATCTGGTTAAAAGACAGGAAACAAAGGGTAGGAATAAATGGTCAGTTTTCATAATGGAGAGGGGTAACTAGTGCTGTCCCCCAAAGGTCCGTACTGGGACCAATCCTATTCAGCATATTTATAATTGATCTGGAGAAAGGGGTAAACAGTGAGGTGGTGAAATTTGATTTAAACTGCTCCAAGTAGTTAAGAACAAAGCAAAATATGAAGAGCTTCAAAAGTCACAGACTGGAATCTTGGTGGTATATAGTCTGGAGCCAAAAGCAAATCTGGGTACCAGGATGTGCTTGGTACCAGGGCCCTGGTACCAAGTAATGGAAACATGGAAATATACATATCTCATGGAACTGGAAGGAACCTTGAGAGGTCATGGAGTCCAGTCCTCTGCACTCACAGCAGGAGCTATTCACCATCCCTCATCAATTTTTTTTTAATCTTACCTGCCCCAGAACCTCAAAAGGCCCCCTCAACTATTGAGCTCACAACCCTGGATTTGTAAGGCCAATACTCTAACCCAGGAGTGTCCAACCTGCGGCCCGTGGGCCGCATGCGGCCCTGGACAGCTAGTAATGCGGCCCCACAAGATCGTAAACTTTTAACATTATTATGTGATTTATATACATTAACTATATTATATATTTTGTACGCGGCCCAAGACTATCTTCACTCAATGTGGCCCAGGCAAGCCAAAAGGTTGGACACCCATGCTCTAACCACTGAGCTAAAGTTATGTTGTACTTAAAGGATTAATTTTCTATCTACAACATACCACCTCTAATTGTGTCCTCCAGTGTAATATTTGCCCACATGATCTGCTACATCTGTCACTGATTTGGTAAGCTTCCTCATTGACCTTGCCATTTTGGAGATTTCCTGCCATTTTTCTGACTGAAGAGACTGATGTAACACATGCTTTGTTTTCAGAGCTGAGATATCCTGATCAAGCTGCAGCATCTTAGTAGATGTTTGTGAGAGTTCATTGTCCCTCCCAACAAGCTGTAACGAGGAAAATATTGTTCGTTTAAAAAGGAGGCCAGATGGAACAAAACCAAAAGCAACAGATTTAAGATTTTTAATCTTACAAATTATTGGACAGATATGTACAGATTTGATATCTCACCGATTTTAAAACACAATAATCAAAGACAAAGATTTAATTTTGTTAGAGATATTTAGTATCTTTCACAGGGTTTTTTTTGCCTTGTGGTGACACATATACTAAAATGACACCATTTGGTTTAGTAAGACCCTTTAGTGGCTCTGTTTGTCATCTGTAATCAACTTTAAATCTCATCTATGGAGAGATTAAGAGCAAGATTCTGCAGGATGCTGAGCACCCTTAAATCCCATTAACTTCTCATCGTTAATACTGAGGGATTGTGATGCATTATTCTCAACACAGCCCTAAGGATGACAATACAATCTCGTCACTTCTGTCAGTCCTTTGGGCTGAATGATCACATAGTAGAATGAAGCTGCAGCACAGACATGAAGAGACTGCATGAGCGAAAGGTCAGCCTACAATGAATGTAGATGAACACTAATTTCTGCTAGACTGCCAGAAAATTAGATTTACCACCAGTTGGTCATGGGGAGAGGAACAAGAGCCTACAAGGGTATGTCTTCACAGCAAAGGAAATTCCAAAGCTGGACTGTGCAAATTGCTGTTTGTTGCTGATTGCTGGACTTGAGCCATGGGGCTAATTCACTGCTGCCTAGCCTCTGGGCTTGAGCTGGGACAGGTTCCAGGACCCTGCAGGATGGGAAGTCTACACATCAATGAAGCACCTCCACAACCTGAACCCAACAGCTGGCACAGGTCAACTGAGATTTTTCTTTTCTATGTAGACATACTTTGAGTCTCATACTTTGCTGGAAATGCCAAAGTCATGCTTGGATTACTTTTATTTCAATAAGAGAGTGGGAAAATATTAAGTTATACTTTAGGGTACAATATTTATAATTTTATTCCATGATTTTCCCATTTTTTGCTTTGCATTTAAGTTAGGTCCTTAACATATATTTGTTAATTTTTCAAAGGAATATTGAAAATGAGAATAAAAAGCACAATGTAGTTTTCATTTGCACTTTTTCTAAGTTCTTTTGCAGTTTATTTTTGTATCCAAAGAATACCTGGTATTTAGTAGAGTTCTGAAAACTAAGGAAACACAGGTTCCTAGGAAATGTCTATATTACAAGTTACAATAGACAAAAGTCAGACTTATGGATAGAACTGATGCAATTATAATAATAAAGGATAGATTTATGCTCCTCTGTGCATAGGGGGAAGTTCCCCCAGGGAAAAGGGAGATTAGGGATTTCAATTCCACCCTAATGTGACATTTTAATGAGGGGGTTTGTGTGAACCCCTGCCAGGGGCTATCCACAAACCTTATTGGGGAGTGGGAATGCACTGAATCAGTACATCAGACTATCGTTCGCTTCCATGAATGGTAAGTTGGGCCCTATGTTTATTTTAAGGTTTCTCACTTCATCATATAAATTAGATAAAATAATTTACCTGATTTTGTAAACTTGATACAAGGTCTACCAACAAAGCTTTATCTCTTTGTAGTTCAGTATTATCCTGTTCCTCTTTGTCCAGCATACCCTTCATTTCAGCTATTCGACTACACATTGTTGCAACGTTTAAGTCAAGAGACGTGCTTCCTTGTTTCAAAATGTGAATCTGAGAAAAACAAGCCACAGTCAAGATCATAAAAGACATAGATAGATAGAGTAAATTCTTTCATATCCGGCAGTCCCAGGTCCGACAGACTGCTGGATATTCAAAAATTTGGGATAATAGTTGTACCTAGCAATGCATAACACTAAAGAAAAACAAGATTAGATATTAAGAAACAAACAAAAATGTATGCAGAGGACTTTATCTACCAACAGTAGTAGTAGTATTGTACACTGTAAACATACATTGTATTTGCCATATTAATTTGTATTTACTTTCACTATACTGTATTTATGGAAAACATAACTAAAATTTACTTATGGTTAAAATGCCAGTTACTTGAGAGTTGTGGAGGATAGAAAGTGTTTACTGTATATAGATAGATAAGATAGATAGAATAAACTATGTATGTGAACAAGTACACACAAGTCTGCAATATTTTTCAATTTCAAATGCTTGCAGAAATGCTTCCAGTCATGTAAACTTTTGGAACCTCTGGGATTATACCACTCCCATATTCTATTTAAAAAAATGAATTTCCAATTTAAGTAAAGAGTGATACTGATTTCTGAGCTTAGGACAGCTCTCTGGGAATAGGCATCTGCAATCAGTATGGTGTTCTTTCTTCTGAGACCTAAAGACGTTTTTCTGATTATGCACCTGCCACATGCAAGCAGGATCAGCAAATGTAACTTTCAGTTTCTGACCAACACCTAGGAGCAAAGTGAATGGTTAAGTATGTATTAAACAGAACATTAAACTAACTACTGTTTCCAACCTTTTTGTTAATAAAGCCATCATCTCTGTGACAAGCCTGCATTCTGCTGGCCTGGGGCATGAATTAAGAACTACTTTTGCATTCCAGCTTGTTTTTGTGTATGACATTTACTTTGTAGTAGTGGTTTATTCGACAAATAATAAACAAACTCTGGGCCAGATTAACTAGTTATCAGAGTTCCTATTTTTGTGGTCAGACACACTTCTTGCATGGTATCCAACTGGCACACTTTGCATCTGCCTACATAGCTGCTGGGAGTAAAGACTTATGCTCTTGGGACCCCATTAATGTGCTAAAAACAGCGATGAAGACAGACGTTCCAGCTCATGCTGGAGTGCAGGGAGGGAGATGGGTTTCAGAGCCTGAGCTGAAGCTTGAACATCAAAGAAATGTCTGTGCAGCTATATTTAGCATGCTTTCCGGAGCCCCTTTAGGATGAGGCTGTCAACCCAGGCTGCAAGAATTGCTTCCAGCAATGGTGTAGATGTACTCTTAGTATCCCCAGAAAGCTAGACTACCATTTTTCATTTGTGTTTGTACAGCACCTAGCAAAACAGGAACTTGGCCCATTATTAGGATTCAGAGGTATGATAATACATATAATATATCAAGATGAGTAAAGACTTAAGTGATATTCAAAACTTCCCTAGGAGTGATATTTACTGTTACTTTTATTATGGCAGGGAACAGTTCTCAAAATACCATCCGTGTACCAATAATAAAGCAACCCTGATATTCTTCAAGAGCTATGATCAATGAAAATTCAGAACGAGAAAGAAACACAGGAACATGTGTTTCATATTAAGGAATTATTATGCTACCACATTAGTAAGGCCAAACAACATTCACAGCCACGAACAATGCATCCTGGACCAGGTATTTGGTTCCCCAAATCAATGAAATCTAGTCTTATGTGTTTTTTATCTATACCATACAGATTTTGTGAGGGAAACAGCATTTCCAAAACTGGGGGTCCTGACCCAAAAGGGAGTTGCTTGGGCAGGGGGTGCTCACAAGTTTATTTTAGAAGGATTGCAATACAGCCACCCTTATTTGCTCTAGAGAGCCCGAGAGTGTAGCTGTTGGCCAGCCACCCAGCTCTGAAGGTAGTGCCCTGTCAGCAGCAATGCAGAAGTATGGCAATACTATACCATGCCACCCTTACTTCTGCACTGCCACTGGTGGCAGCTCTGCCTTCAGAGCTAGGCTTCTGGTCAGCAGCTGCTGCACTCCAGCTGCCCAGCTCTGAAAGCAGTGCTTCTGCCAGCAGCACCAGCAGCAGCAGCAGCAGCACAGAAGAGTAGCAATATCACAACCCCCCCACACATAATCTTGTGAACCCCCACTCACACAACTTCTTTTTGGATCAGAGCCCTGACAATTAAAATGCTATGGGAAAATAATAAATTTCATGATCATGAAATTGACTAAAGTGGACTGTGAATTTGGTAGGCCCCTGGGCATAAGAACACCAATTCCACGGGTGGCAGGTATCAAAGGCAGGGGAAGGCTAAACTTACCCAACCTGCCTGTGTGGCCCCACCCACGCTCCTCTTCAAGGCCCTCTCCTGCTTCTTGTCATGCTCTGCTGTCAAGGCCTGGGCTGTGGTACCAGAATCAAGTGGGGGACAGGGGGGCCATAGCCATCCTATTTCTCCTCCTCCCTCCATGAGGCCAGGCCAGTGTTGAGCCTTGCTGAGGAGCCTGGGAAGCTGTGGGGAGCCTAGGACCCTTCACCTGTCATGGCCATGGAGCCTGGGATATGGGCAGGGGCTGCTTTTGGCTCCTGCTCACTTCACTCCATCCATGTTTGGGAGGGCTCTGGTACCTTTACCCAGGTTGGCCTGCAGCCAGGTATTCCAGATGGTGCTTGCACTGTGCACCAGCTGGGTGTTGCAGGGCTGGGGAGTGATAGTCTGGTAGGAGAAAGGGTTTGGAGAGGTGGGCCAGCTGGGAGCTAACCTCCCAAAACCTGTGGTTCATTTGCTGCCCGTGCCAAGTTGTAAAGGGGGAAGAAGAAGTGATATTACTTCAAGGCAAACCCCCAACTGGATGAACAAAAAGCCACTGACAGCATCTCTGCGTGGAGCTGTTTGCGTATGCTGAATGTATGACAAGTGGGAAGGTGTTATGATGGTAGCTACATACAGGAGGAATCCTGGAAAACTGGGATAAAACTCAGTGACTCTAGAATGGGAAAGTCAGCCAGAAAGATAGGATTCCAACTGCAGATCACAAGAAAGATTCTGGTGTCATGGATTCATGTGGCCCATGACCACTGAACAATAATAAAATGGCCCCAAACAAAAACAAAAAAAAAAAACCAAACCCCCCAAAAAACAAAAAAAAGCCTTTGACTGATGGGTTTGAGTCAGCAATACTATAAATGGAAGAATAAACCTTACCACTAGGCCTTCCTTCAATAACCAGGGCATTATGGATCTGTTCCATTTCCCATTGAAGTAAACGAAGAACTGTTGACTTCAATGGAAGCTGGATCAGGTCCTACAAGAACAAATTGGAGTATACCCTCCTTAACAAATGAATCTGGCAGAAAAAAATATGATGCCTTATACTTAGGTGAACAATGAAGACACATTTAGAAAGTCAATGAAGTCATAGACAACCTTTTCCATAAAGTCTTGCAAGGTTTTCTTTTCCTGCTGCAAGAGCTCTTGATGGATCTTGATCTCATGTTTCAGATGCTCTTTGTGGTCTTTCACCGTGAGAAGCTGAGTAAAGCTGGAAGACTTAGATGTACAACTTTCTTCCCGGAGGGCTCTCTCCTGAAATGTTATAAATGCACAGCTGGACCAAAGTGTATTAAAATGATTGCTGTGATACTTCCCAGGAGCCCCCCAGAGTTGTGAAGAAATTTGCTATCACCCATTTTTATCATGAGAAAGCTTTGTGCGTGCCCATTGGATGACTGCTTCCTGAGTCCACTGGCCATGGGTAACACAGGCACTCCTTTCTTATCCAGGGCAGGCTTTGCTGTAACCTCTGCATGTTAGTGACAGGCACATTCCAAAGCCTGAGCTTGCTCAGCAACTCCCTGGAGTGTGCAGCTCCTACTCCAGTGTTATGTCTACACTAGGGGAAAACTTAGAAATATCCATGCTAATGGCCAAATCGGAGAATACTAATGAGGCACGGAAATGAATATTCAGCACTTCATTAGCATGCTGCTGGCTGTGGCACTTCGAAAGTGCCACGTTTCACTCGCATGCAGCTTGTGTGCCCAAGGGTCCTTTTCAAAAGCTGATAGGAATAAAGGGATTTCAACATTTGCACGGTCCTTTTGAAAAGGACCCCATTGTAGATAAGCCACGGGCATGCGAAACGCAGCACTTTCGAAGTGCCATGGCTGACAACACATTAATGAGGTGCTGAATATTCATTTCACCACCTCTTTAGTATTCTCCGATTTGGCTACTAGCATGGCCATTTCAAAGTTTTCCTCTAGTGTAGACACGGACCGGGGGGGACACACAGAATTTTGAGATTTATTGTTCCCATAAAGAACAGAACCCACAGCTAACCAGTTACAGCCTAGGTCACATGTTCTCTTAACACACAGAACTTAGATATTCTCAGAGGGGTAGCCATGTTAGGCCATAGCTTCACAAATAACAAGCAGCCCTGCAGCACATTAAAGACTAACATTTATTAGATCATGCGCTTTCGTGGGTAAGACCCATTTCTTCAGATTATTGGAGTAGACAATTAGAATCCAGAGTTTGTATAGAGTTGGGTGGAGAGAGAAAAGAGGAAAAAATGGTGTGACGAGTAGATGAAGCCAATTAAGTTAAACAGGATGTGTTCCATTCCTGCGAATACCAAAAGTAGGGAAACTGCCTTTGTAATGCATAAAATAACTGAGATCTCTGTTAAGGCCTAATTTAAATGTGTCAAATGTGCAAATGAATTCTAATTCAGATGTCTCCCTCTGTAATCTTGAGGTAAAATCCTTTTGTAGAAGAATGGTTACTTTTAAATCCACTATTGAATGTCCAGGAAGGTTAAAGTATTTCCCTATAGGTTTATGTGTATTCCAATTCCTGATGTCAGATTTTTGTCCATTCATCCTTTGGCACAGAGACTGTCAAGTTTCTCCAATGTACATGGCAGAGGGGCATTGCTGGCACATGATTGTCTATATAACATTAGTGGATGTGTACGTGTATGAGCCCCTGATACTGTGGCTGATACGGTTAGGTCCCATGATGGTGTTGCTAGTATATATATGTGCACAGAGTTAGCAAGAGGGTTTGTTGCAGAGACAGGTTCCTGAGTTAGTGTTTTTGTGGTCTGGTGTGTGGCTGCTGATGAGCTTTTTCTTGAGGTTGGACAGCTGTCTGTGAGAGGACAAACCTATCACCCAAGGCCTGTGAGAGTGAGGGATTGTGTTCCAGTATAGATTTTAGGTTGTCAGTGATGCAGTGGGGGGCATTAAGCTGCGGGTCATAGGTGATGACAAAGTGGTGTCTTGTTATTTTCTTTTTTGGGCTTATCACAAAGTAGGTAACTTGTGCGTACTCCTCGGGCTCCGTTAATCTGCTTCTTTACTTGGCCAAGTGGGTAATTTTTACAAATGCTTAAAAAAGATCTTATCAATTTTTGTCTTTGTCAGTGTGATTGGAGCAGATCTGGTTGCATCTTTGGGCCTGGCTGTAGACAAGGGATCATGTGATGTATCTTAGATGGAAGCTGGAGGCATGTAGGCAAGAATAGCGGTCAGTGAGTTTCTGGTAGAGAGTAGTATTAATGTGACCTTCATTTATTTGTACTGTAGTATCCAGGAAATGGAACTCTTGTATGAAATGGTACAAGCTGAGATTGATGGTGGGGTGGAAATCGTTGAAATTCCCATGGAATTTTTCAAGGGTCTCCTTACCATGAGTCCATACGATAAAGATGTCATTGATGTAGCATAAGGAGAGGAGAAGTACTAGGGGATGGAAGCTGAGAAAATGTTGTTCAAGTCGCACATAAAAATGTTGGCATATTGTGGAGCCACATGGGTGCCCGTAGCAGCACCACTGACTTGAAGGTATAAATTGTTCCCAAATCAGAAAGAGTTGTATAGTAACATAGAGGGAGCCGTGCTAGTCTATATACTATCGAAACAAAAAGCAGTCAAGTAGCACTTTAAAGACTAGCAAAATAACTTATTAGGTGAGCTTTCGTGGGACAGACCCACTTCTTCAGACCATAGCCAAACCAGAACAGACTCAATATTTAAGGCACAGAGAACCAAAAACAGTAATCAAGGAGGACAAATCAGAAAAAAATGATCAAGTTGAGCAAATCAGAGAGTACAGGGGTGGCGGAGGGGAAGGTCAAGAATTACATTAAGCCAAGTAAGCAGACGAGCCCCTATAGTGACTCAGAAAATTCCCATCCCGGTTCAAACCACGTGTTAATGTGCTGAATTTGAATACACAAGACAGCTCGGCTGTTTCCCTTTTTTCTGAGTCACTATAGGGTACAGCATGCTGTACCTTACTAACTCCCAGTTATTTTCCAAAAGTCTTTACTTATAAATAGGATACCCCTGTGTTTCATTTTTTTCCTGCAGATTTTCTTTCATGATTTCAGACTCTCTTCATTAGCATCAGGCTCTATGCAAATAGGATCCCACTGCAAAGTGAACAATATACAGAAAGACAAGCATTTACCACCCCTTGCCTGATGTAACCCGTCCAAGGAATGTTACCTCCTGGTGTCCTGGCTTATTTTAAGAACGTAATTTTCAGAATAGATACATACTTTTTACATATTATATTTACATATATTTTAGCAAACACGATTTTGAAGATTAACTAGCAAAAATCCCCAAAACCTACAGGATTATTTTTAAAATGTATCAGAAGTGGGAAGGCTGCTAAAAAATCAGTGGGCACCAAAACAATCAGTGGCCACTGAAACAACCATTCATGAATAGGAGGAAGTAAAGGACTCTCTTATGTGTCTCTGCACCCTGATCAGTTGTTGAGCCTGTCCAGTTTGAATACACAAGGGCTGATGGTGAATTGGGTAACCAGTGAAGTAGAGAAGGGTGTGAACCCTAGCATGTAGGGCAATCTCTGCCAAGATGTGAGCCCTCCTTCATACTCCCATTAGGGATGGACATTAAGCTGGCAGGGACCCCCAAGTGAGGAAAGCCTCTGGATTGCGATTCCTACCCACCACCCCCTCATGGTGAGAGTTGGTAATTGGCTAGGATTGCCATGCAGAATGTGGAAGATGCCTCCTTCCTGACAGGGATGGTGAGGTGGTGTAAGAATCCCTGAGCGATTTCTGCTCCCCTGGTAAAGGCAGTTTCCTCCTGGAGAGGGTAGCCTCTCCCTGGTAAGGGATAGCCTCCCCCTGAGAAGGGTATATCTTCTTCATTATAGAGGACAAGAATTTTTATTTTCATACTAGATTGGGACTAGACCTGTTAAACAATGCCCCCACTATTGGTTTTAATGCCCTGGGTGACAGTGTTAAATATATTAGGGGTTTAATTTGGGTCGCTGGACCTATGAGTAAAATGATTTTAAGTGAGTCTGTTCTGGTATGGCTATGGTCTGAAGAAGTGGGTCTGTCCCACAAAAGCTCACCAAATAAATTATTTTGTTAGTCTTTAAAGTGCTATTTGACTGCTTTTTTGTTTTGATAGTATATAGACTAGCACAGCTTTCTCTCTGTTATGATTTTAAGTGAGTAGATGACCTCCTTATTAAATCAAATACAGGCGTTGAGGAATGTCAAGTGTTAGGTAAGGACCAAGTGAATCATTTATCATTTTTACGTTTGGTTTTTACCAATGGTACTTTTGATAATTTAAAAATAGATTATTTTAATCCAAATTTGATGCATTTAGACACCTTGGAGGCCCTGTATTTTAGTGAAAGGGAACATTTCCTCATTTATCTACTGTTTTAATAATAGGTTAATTTTATAAATTTCACAAATAGTGGCTCATTTAAAGATGAGATTTTCTATTTTCTATTTGGAATATCCTGTTGAATGCTATAATTGTTCCATTTGCCCATAAATTTTAGCTACATTTGGAAAGTCAGCAAAACATATAAATATGGTCCATAAGAGTAAGGCTATAAGGGCGATTTGTAAAAAAGGTGGTAAATTCTTTCAATTCCACAACATAGGTTGCTAGTATTCCAAGTGTGAGCCCAAGGAGGTGGTCACTCCCAAAATGGGCCATGCCTGTTTGACCTGTGGACTAATTTTCCATACAAAATACAAATTTCTGTGTTTTCTGTTATTGTTTTTCCTCTTTATTGAGCAACAGCTCTACTCTGTCCTTAGTTCTTCCTCTTCTTTCTAATGTATATGTAGAAAGTTTTATTACCCTGTATGTCTCTAGCTAATTAGATTGAGTTTTGTGCCTTGACTCTTCTAATTCTGACCCTACATACCTGTGTTATGTGTTTATATTCATCCTTTGTATTTTGACCTACTGTCTATTTCTATAGAACTCTTTCTTGATTTTGAGATCACTAAAGATTTCCTTGTTAAGCGAGGGTGGTCTCTTGCCATACTTCCTATCTTTCCTATGCACTGGAATAGTTTGCTCTTGTGCCTTTAAAAACGTCTCCTTGAAAAACTGCCAACTGTCCTCAATTATTTGCCGTCTTAGACTTGCTTCCCTACCAGCTCCCTGAGTTTGCTAAAGTCTGCCATCTTGACTTCCATTGTCTTTATTTTGGTGTTTTCTCTCTGACCATTCCTTAGAGTCATAAACTCTACCATTTCATAACCACTTTCACCCAAGCTTCCTTCTACTTTCTAAATTCTCAACCAGTTCCTCTCTATTAATCAAAATCAAATACAGAGCAGAATAGTGGCCTTTGAGAGAACTTGGGTTTCTTCTTCAGAGAATAATCAGTAGGCTATCGTAAAAGAGTAAACAGATGCTCTGTCTGGTCTGATACTGGTATCTAAAGGGCTTCCTTCTGTGTAAGTCCCCTTTTGTTGAACTGCAAAGCAAAGGGAAAGATCTCTGTGGTGTTTTGTACCTTTTTGCATGACACTTAAAACTTCGAAATCATTCCTTGTTATAAGTGCCAAGGCCACAGACTAAACTGTGATACCAGAAGTGCCCAGAACTATGTGTAGAGATGTTTTTGCTTTCAAAGGGAGATCATTTGTTTTAAGTGAGAAAGTACCTTGCAAATAATGCTTGGTAGTTTGCTGTATATAGCTGGAATGCAATGGAGGAAGAAGCCTTCCTTCCAAAGAGATCTACCTATCTGGAATCTAGTCTTTGATAGACTAGGCTGACTAGCTTTCTTGCAGACCACACAACCATCATAGATTGAGGGACTGGATATCTATAGAATTGTTCAAAGCCCCTCTGTGGATTTTTTTTTCTTGCTTGCTTTGCAGTTGTGGCGAATATAACAAGATTCTGCCAGAGATATTTTGATGGCTCCAAAATGCTTTACTGATAACCTGTGGAGGATAAGCAATATTTTATGGAGCTTTTTCTTGATCACCAGAGTTTTGATCCTCAGCATCTGCAATTCAAGGCAGCAACTGTTACTAAAGCAAAAGAGACTGTCTCCTTGGGAAACGATGATGATGATGATGTATTTTTGGGAGATGTTAAAGGCCAGTGATTCACTGGTTTGGAATCAGATTCTTTCTTATTATTCCAGGGGTCAAAAACCTGTGGTTCTTTAAGGAGCCATTTGGGGCTCCTAGCACTGCCACCACTGACTCCATATGGGGCTACAGAGGCCGCCACCACTTAAACAACACCCATAGTTAAAATGAAATTTAGTTGTTCTGTTTAAGCCTTGGCAGCCTCCGGAGGCACTGACCAGTCAGCCGCAGCAGCTGGGGGGAAGCTGGCAGGGCAGGGAGCCCCAGAAGAGGAAGCCAAGCTAAGGTCAGCCTGTAAGAGATCTGGGGGGAGGAGCGGCCCAGCTACATGGAGAAGGAGGCCGCAGGGGGAATAGTGGCAGTGTGTGGGGCTCCTCAGCTGACCCAGGCAAACCCTGGGTTTGGGGCTGAAGGTGTTAAACCTGGAGCTGAAACAGTGGTTTGGGGCTCAGAGGAGTTAAGCCTGAAGGTAAGGGGGATGGGTTAACACGATGGGGGAAAGCTGGGGGGCAGGGGTAACAACTTTCTAACTGGCAAAATCATCATGTGCACACTGTTCTTAAAATGGGCTGACAAAAAGTACAGTTTGACTATTAGTCTCATTCACATGCATTGCAGCTCTTGAAATATTGATTTTGTAACTGAATTTGAAAAAATGGCTCTTCTCGCTATTTTGGTTGCAGACTCCTACATTATGCACTTCTTCACTCCCACCCCTGCAAGATTCTGTGGGAGGTGTGAGACTAAAGCCAAAGGGAGATGAATCCTTCTGTGCTCGTCTACATTAGCCCCCTCCTTTGAAGGGGACATGTAAACGAGGCCAAGCAGTGAATAGCAATGAGGTGCTGCGCTGTGTATGCAGCACCTCATTAGCATAATTCTCACTGTGCAAACTTCAAAGTTGCTAACTTCAAAGCGGTGGCAAGCTGTGTAGCTACAGGCCTTGTGACATACTCATGCAACTTTGAAGTTCCCTTACTCCCAAAAGTTTTGGGAGTAAGGGAACTTCGAACTTGAGCGCGTACTTTGAAGTGCCCACAGCTTCACAGCTTGCCAGCGCTTTGAAGTTAGCAACCTTGAAGTTCACGTGGTGAGAATTATGCTAATGAGGTGCTGCATACACAGCGCAGCACCTCATTGCTAGTCACTGCTCAGCCTCATAGATGAGCCCTCTCTGGGAGATACTGGAATGGAAACTCACTTCTGGAGGCTCTTGAAGATGAGCCCTAGTTAATCCAGAATAGCCATTGTAGAAGGTTGTTATGGATAAGACTGACCAAGTTGGTTAAGATATGCTTTGCTGGGTCATTCCAATCCATGCAATGGGTAAGATAGGGGCTCTGAGATGTGTGGTTTTCAGATTTCTGAAGGAAATACAAGTTTAATCTTGTTGAGTGAGGAAGTGAAGATTTCCAGCTGAATAGGATGGAGTGCAGCAATAAAATGTAGTCATGACAAGAAGAAAGAACAGAAACTTGAAACTCATTCTGTATTTGAGGGAAGGTGGTAAATTCAGCACATCTTAACTGCCTTTGTTTTTTCATACCTATACCACATACGGAGGGCTGCTCTAGCATTTTTGCCTAGAGTTCAGAAGTGGCTGCCATTAAATGGAATTAAAAGGCAGAGGGAAGTCTTTAAGCAACATCTCAGGTTAAATAGCAAATTCAAGCTTAAGGAAAATGCTGATTTAATAAGAACATGCATAATTAAATAAACATAATTTCTCATTTTGAACTGCGTGCTGATGTATTCATATTTAAAAACTATTAACAGCTTACTACCCTACAGAGGGACGAAGAAAGAACATTTAGTTAGTCTGCTTTTATTATGTATCTTCAGAAATGTAAAGGTATTTTCTAATTTGGATCAAATTTCCTTTGTTGTCTCAACTGTTTATTTTACTGAGGAAAGTGAAAAGATTATAGTCTAAATATTACTGAAGTGTAAAAATGTAGAATCTTAGATATATTAATGTAAGGCAGTGAAAAAGGAATATCATCTAAATCTATGCTATTTCCACTTCCTTAACTTTTTTTCAAAAATATGTAAGATGAATTGTTTATCCTTATCCCATTCTTACTATGTTCAGTTGCTTGTTAAGTTCCAAGAGCTGGGAACGGAGCACAGCATTTTCTGTGGTCAGGGATGCATAATCATCCATCATTTTACTTCTTAAGAATCTGTCTTGCTCTGCTAGTAGATCTTTTTTTCTCAGTTGCTGATGAAGAAAACGTATCTCACTTCTGATCAGAAAAAATGCACAGAGAAAATATTTATTGTTAAAAATTCTTCCTTCTGAAAATGACAAATCATATTTTAAACACATCTGGAATTATCAAGTAAGTTATTTAAAATATTGTAACATTAAGATCCAAGTACGAAGTTTGTGTAATAAGACTTTAATCTTAGGACATTTTATACAGCTTTCTGAATACTCTAAATTATCTCATTAAAATCAGCTCTTTCTATACTCTTTGTATCCTAAATCTGCCAATAAGCAATCTAACATTGTTAGGTATAGTATATAGTTATGTTATAACATATCTATGTTTATTAAGAATAATTTCCAAAATAAGGGTGAATTACTAGCAAGGTACATCTTACTTGTAGGAGGACATTCTGTTGTAACAATGGGGAATTACTCTAATGTGTGTGCACATAGATACTCTCTTTTTCTCTCAAAACAAGACTTTATGCATGAACTTGTAAAATATATTACACAATTTAAAAGCCCTCAGGATACTCAAGTAAAATGAAAAAAAATCAGTTAAAATTAAAAAGTTTATAACTGAACACTAACAAGCTCTCCCCTCCCACACACATACTATTATCTGACATTTCTAAAACTCTAAAGGTATGTACTATCAGTCTTAAATCATTTTTATTTTCTACTTTGAAGCCAGATTTGATCTGACTGATTTGGACCATCTCAAGCACAGCACAGCAGCAACAGTACACCGTCAGTCAAGCTGGATTTCCAGCTGTTTTGCACTGCCTGACTAGCACAGAATAGTTGGACTGCACACCCTCATTTTCCCTTACTACATGAAGTCCTCTTTCTCCTATCTACGCACAACAACCCGTTTCCCCCTCCCTCCTATACCTCATGTTCCCCTCTACTCACAGGTCCAGTATCTCTTTCCCTTCTATACCTGTTTCCTCCCACATGTATGTTTTCCTCTCTCTCATCATTCTCACTTCCCACAACTCTCACGTGAACCAGTTCTCTATCCTGTCCCTCATATTCCCTGGCTTACTTACACAGCCTTAGTTTACTGTGGCCCTACAGAGACAATCAGATGCACTGATAAATTCCTAGAAGAATTATTTAGGCTTAATATTCATTTTTTCATTATTTTTCATCTCTGAGAAGAAAAAAATGTATTGTCTTTCAGAGAAACTAAGGAAGAATCGCCCCAGCCTTACTTCTGCTCCTGTTTCTGGGGCTCTCCATCCCACTCTCCCAAGTTAAGGCAGATGGATGATGCAATGTTCTCTTTCTCCCCTTCTAGGCTGGGTGAAAGTAGCAGCATGGGAGTTCTTCATCTCCCTGCCCTGCCCCGGGCCTGGTGTTAGAGGGAAGGTGTGCAGAGAAGAGCTTTCTCTTTGTTGACAGAATCTGAATCAGGTTGGGGGAGGAGGAGAGAAAGGGGTTTGGATCTGCCCTGAGATGCTGGGCTTTTTTTGTTCCCTCCTTCCTTCCTGTGAGAATTGTTTCCACTCCCAAGCGGAGAGGAAGAAAGCTCCACTTGCTTCCTCCAGCAGTTCTAATTGGCTGCTCTTTTCAGGATGGAACCCTGTAATTTTTAAATTAAGCAAATTCCTGATGGATGTTAAATTGATGACTACATGGACTAAAACTAACCATTTATTTCTTACAACACTGTAAGTGGAACTACTGTGCAAGCTCTCTTGCACTGACCCATTTACGTTCGTCAGTCCTGAACTGGAATGAGAGAGACTACCTTTTGTTCAACATGTTAATTTTTCACTTTATTTCAACAGAGTGTAACACCTTTTGCTAAATGGAAAAGAAGTGAAAGCAGTACATCATGACTCCCTGCAACATGTCAGAAAATGGGTGCCAGCTGAAAGTGACCCCATCCACAGTAAAGACAGACACCAATAATCAAACGCTTAACAGGTTAATAAATCCCAAATTATCAATACCTCAAAACTTGCCAAATACTTTGCCCATTACCTGATGTCATGTGTGATCCTGTCTTGCATCATTTCTGTGTTTTTAAATATTTTATCTTCCATTTCATGCACAGCAAACTGCGCTTTCATAAGTTCCTTTCTCTTTTCAGAAAGCTGCAACTCTATTGCCTTCTGCTGCTCTGACCATTGTTTCAGCTTGTTGTCCGTATATATATAAAAGGAAACAATGATACAGTAGAATGAAGACGGATTCAGGTTTACTATATGTTTATTTTTAAAATAACTATAAAACATATATCACTCATTAAGTTGTTCCAATAAACAGTCTAGTTAAAACTAGTTTGACTACTATAAAGCTGCTCAGTAGTGTTATTCCTTTATTGTCTTACCCTACATAATGATTCTTGACCAGGTACATAAAGTTCATGTAGAAGGTTGTTGTGCTTTTGAGGATAAAAGTTCTAAATTCAGTCACAGTTGAGGAATGTGCTATCTGCATGTATGTGGTTAGGGTTTATTATATGGATGCTTGAGAAAATGTATTTATAATGAGTGCAAAGAATACACATTTTTAAATATAAATTATTTTAACATTTCCTGATCAACAAACTTTGTCAATTCAGGTGTCTCCATCAAATTGTACCACACACACAAATATTTGAGCAACAAACTTCTGTTTATTTTTAAGTAACCATTCATCAGAATATTGGAAAAAACAAACCAATTAACAAAAAAACAGTAGGGAAACGAAGAGTTACTGGGCTACTGCAAACACATATACATGCCAGCAATATTATGCACAAGTAGTCCTATTGGACTAACTGGAGAAATAAAATTTAGACGAAACACAAGCACATTTTAAACTCTGTCAGCAATATTTCATATTTTTGTTGCTTTCTTTCTGTTTGACATCAGAAAAGTCTCTGAAAATATTTGAATTATTTATACTGCCTTATATAAATGCACAGATTGAATTCAAGAAATAGATTCCTCTCCAAATATTGTAATTTATAATTATTTAAAATGTGGCAGCATTTAGACTCTCCAACCAAGATGAGTTCCCCCTCAAGCAATTTAGGGCTTATGTTCACTAGCAAGTTACTATACTGTAACTTTCTCATTTGGGGCGTGAAAAAGCACCCCCACCAAACCACTCCCGAAGCACAGCAAGTTATGACGCTATAAAGCACCAGTGTAAACAGGATCCCAGGACTGTGAGCTATGCCCCTCATGGAGGCGGTTTATACAAAGTGCTGGGATAGCTATCACTCATTGCTCATGCCGTGAATATGCGGCCATGCTTTAAACTTAGGAGTGTTGACAAAGTCTTACACTCTGCAGACTCCTGTGCCAGCTGAAGTCAATGCAAAACTCCTGCTATTTTCAGTAGTGCAGGATTAGGCCTTTAAGGACCCACGTGGACACAAAGGTCATTGCAAGATCAAGGACTAGAATTCAATCCACTCATTGGAACCATACAGAAGTCACTATTACGTCTGCAGGCAATTCATGTTACTGTGATATTCACAATAGCCTATAATTAGTATTTAAAGGGAATACTAGGAACATTGTGGTATAAAGCAACTTGTAAAAGCCTCATAATACACATTGTACTGGAAGTATTGATGGGACAAGGTGTCCAAGGGCTACATCTTCTGCTGATTGTGTGGGATGACTGCTAATGAAATGAGAAGTATATTTTGGGTGTGAGGCTGAATTCAGAGTGATGAGTAAAATGGTACAAATCAGTTCCCCTGAGGCTTGTTCACAGACTCTGTACCATTTTCAGAAAAATGTCAGTAAAATTAGTGGAGTCTGAGGACACCAAGCAGGATTAGAGCCATAATTTTGGTTAATTATTATTCCACACAAAGCTCATTGCATGATTTTTCAGTGTATTATGAAATAATTTATTATCATAGCTGTAGATTTAAAGAAAATATAAATTGCAAACCAACAATAAGATTTTTTTCCTGATCAGCTGAATTCCATCTAACATAGTAACTGGAATACGTATGTAAGAGATTCGTATTAAAACCTCTTGCCTGCCACAAGACAGAAGAAATAAAATTCCATAAATGCTCTCGACTGATGTAATAAAATAATGGGAACAGGCAGTACCACCTTTGATTTTATCACAAGGATTTTCTGTTCACAATTACTCAGGTTGGTTTGTTGCTGTTCTAATTCCTGCCTGGCACGCAATAGCTCCATTTCCTTTTCAGAAAATGGTCCGTCTGCCTGCACCTTCCTTTGCTTCAGTTGCATGATCTCTTCAGCTAAAGCCTTCTTCTCTCTTGAATGAAGTTCTAAAAGAAGGAAGAAGCAATTTTAACGGGATTCATTTTTTTTCAGCATATATAGGTTGACATTTTTATATGTGAGCAAACATTCCTCAAATTACAAATATGTATATTACAATCATGCTGGTTAACTACAGATTATGTTACCTAATGGCGATCCATTGTTTTTTAGTCACATTAACACACTAACTGCTACATGTATCTAGATTAACGCTAACCAAAATGATGTAGGAATTGGGTGTCTCGTACCAAAAAGGTATGCTAAAAAGATTACACAAATTATTTAGATTTATATGTTTTGCTACATACGCTGTATATTATATTTTTATTTTTCCAGGCTCCCCAAAACTGCCTCTTTGCAGTCGGCCTGCACCCTCGGTCATCTACTTTCAAACACTATTCCTGCAACCAACAGGAAATAGCTTTGCATTGCTAACAACAATACTGATTCAATAGTCATGTACTCACTTTACAAAAGGAGGAGATACTGCATGTTTTTGAAATGTCACATGAGAGATAGAAGCAGTAAGAAACACTCAGTCTTTTTAATTTGTTAGGGGCATCTATATGCATCTGCCTTCAAGTCTGTTTGAGTTATGTCCCTAAAAGAAATTACTTTTGTGAATCTAAAAAGCTAAACCACAAAGGTTTTGGATGGCTACATATGTATATTGAGCATTTTGATGAATTCTTTCTTCAGGCCAGATAGTTTGATAGGAAAGGTATTAAGAAGCAAGAACGTAAAATTTGTGGGTTTTCCAATAAAGCCAAAATGTCAAAACAGGCTAAGATTTTTGTTAAATGGCTGCCAGAAGGTCTCAGGGCTCAGAAACATCCCCCTGTGCTGTTCCAAAAATCATGAACAAAAGGCAAATTTTATTATTCTGATTTCCATTAAAATCTGTTGGTGAAAAAAAAAATATTGTTACAAGCTACAAGAAGAGCAAATGAGCTCTGAGAGAAGGATTAGCATAGAGAACTTTAGGTGGAGAGATACCAAAGGAAAAAAATGTATAATCTTTCTCCCACTTTTCAACATATTTATTTTCTCTTTTAAGAACATAACCATCTCTACAAGCCTATCTACATTGCCTACTGCATTCAGGGCACTACTACAATTCAAACATGTTAGGAACAATGTGAAAGATCTAGCTCAATGACAGCATATAGCTAAGGTTTTCAGAAGCTAACTGGGACCAGAGAATAGGTGAAGGAAGGGTCAAAGGCCTGCTCTGGTGTCAAGGCTGCAACAACTAGAACAGCCCAGGACCAGGGGAGAGAGAAACTATTATCCACTTAACTTAACAGATGGAAATCTTATTTGAGCTGCAGGAAGGAAGGCAATGTCTGTGAGAAAGGGTGGGAGGAGTACCTATTTGGAACACCAGGGTAGACACTATTGCTTCATGAGCTCTGTGCTTGGCAGATGGGAGCTGATCAGCTGCTTCCACTCCCTTCTCATTAATTTAAATACTGGCCTGGCATTTTACCATTTTTGGAAACTCCAACTCCTATTTTAACTGCTCCATCCTTCCTCTCTGTTAGGACACTGTGGTTTTCATTGATCATTGGCTTTGGGTTTTCCATTTGAGCCAAATTGTCAAAGACATGGTGATTTTTCATCTTCTTCACAACATCAAGAACAACAAAAGTAGATTACACAGAAATAAGACTTAAAAGTATTAATTTTGATGCTTTGTATGATTGTTTAGCTTACTGGAATTCATAGACTGTGTCCAGTGCAGATAAAAGACTAAAATGGCCAGATACCTGAAGTTACACAGATCTGGGATTTGATTGGTGGACCTTCAGAAAAGGGGAGTCTTTGCAGACCAAGGTCCCGCTTTTGGTACCCTCCGTCTCCCTTCTCAAAGCATGTGTGTGTGTCTGTGAGAGAGAGCGTGTGAGAGAGATGATTCATCAAGTGAAATGAATCATAGGGTAAGGGCATTATGGTTGGAGCCTACTAAGTCTATACTGGACCATAGCAATAGCTGGCATCAGTACAGGGGGTAGACAGCTCTGGAGAAAGGTGTGATATTGATACAGTTGCAACCTGCTACTGAAATCTAGTCCTGTGTCTGTACAAATTCATTTGTGTCTCTTGGTTAAATGAGGAAGATTTCTTCCCTTACTTTCTACCCCATCTCTCATGCTTCTTCATAGCACCAAGCCCAGCTAGTCAAGCTAGAATAAAGTGTACTTGACTAGCCCTAAAATTGTTAGGGTATCTCTACACTGCACTAAAAGAACTATGGCACATCATCTGCTGTCCAGGTCAGTGGATTCAGGGTACTGGGGCTTTGGCTGCTGGGCTATAACAGTATATTGTTTATTTGTGGTCTCAGACTGGGGCCTGAATTTGAGATTCCACAAAATGGAAGAGTCTCAGATTGGACTCTAGGTTCAGCAAAAAAGTTATGCTGCAATTTTATAGCTCTGTGACCCCAAGTCAGCTGATATGTGCACTGAGACTAGGTGCTCTGGGGTTTTTTTAAACAGCCGTGTAGGCATACCTTTAATGTCAGCAGATTTTCTGAGAATTACCCTTAAACACATACATTTTATATCAACCAATTTTTCTGCTGGATTTAATAAGAAAGCCTAGAAAATAGAAATGAATAAAACAAAACAAAAAGTCCTTCATGAGCTCATGGGAATAAGGGGACTTCGAAGAAGGTGGCGTCCTTTCGAAAAGGAGCCCCGTCTGGACGCGCCGCGCGGCGGCAAGACGCATCAATTTCGAAGCACCGCTGCCGCCCGCATGCTAATGAAGCGCTGAATATGCATGGCCATTTCGAAGTTTGGGGCACGTGTAGACACGGCCAAGGAATTCAGGGGTAGTTACAAGGTTATTGGCTGTAGGGAGCTGCAGTACTGCTATCGTTACTCCTGTGTTCCTGCTGCGCAGCTGGACAGCAGTGGCTACTGGCCAGAAGCCCAGCTCTGAAAGCACAGCAGTCTCCAGCAGCAGTGCATGTGTAAGGATGGCATGGTATAATGTGGTATTGCCACCCTTATTTCTGTGATGCTGCCTGCAGAGCAAAGCACCTGGACAGTAGCTGTTATTCTCCAGCCACCCAGCTCTGAAGGTGACATAAACGTAACAGTGGCAACGCCGTGACTCCTCTACCACTCTTTTTTGGGTCCGGACCCCCAGTTTGAGAAATACAAAAGACCATATTTTACAGACAGGGACCAGATTTCACAGTCCAGGATGCATTTTTTATGGATGTGAATTTTGTAGGGCTCTGACAAGGAGGTTTGATCTGACATTTTCAATGTACCACAATGAACTGTTGATCTGAAGTGGCAATACACAACTTTACCACTTGATGGCACCAAATATATTTTTCTAAAGACTTATTTTTAAAGAAAAAAAAAATCACATTTTCCCATGCTATTTAAGCTGCAATGTGAACTTCTGTGATTATAGTTTATTGTAACAGATATTAGCATATTAGACTTGCTCAAAATTCACCAACCCCTTTCTTCTTTACATCTCTATTGATCATCTTTTTTTTCTTATTCATGTGACTAGATTCAGCTGCAACCCAAAATGCATTAAAACTGGAGTATTCAGAGCTGCTATGCAAAACATCCATATTTACTGAAAGAAAAACTAAAAGAAGGCAAATGTTTTAAAAATCATCTTAGTAAGCAAAAAAATTACATACTGTATCTGTGGCTGTTTTATTTGATTGTCCTCTCAAATATTAAATGAAAATAAAATGTTCAGCAACAATATTCTTAGAATACTTAAGATACAGAACCCATTTATATGCTTCATATAGTATAGAAAATTAAAAGTATAATCCAGTGATCAAGCCCATAAAACTGACATTAGCCTGTAAGGTTTTTGCAATACTAACAAATGTTCATGTGAAACCTAGCAACTTTCACACTTATATACTACCTTTTTAAGTTGGAAGGGACCTTAGGAGGTCATCTAGTCCAGCCCCCTGCCTAAAAAGCAAGACCAACCCTAACTAAAATCATCCCAGCCAGGACTTTGTCAAGCCAGGACTTAAAAACCTCCAGGGATGGAGATTCCACCACCTCTCTAGATAACACATTCCAGTGCTCACCACTCTTCTGGTAAAACAGTTTTTCCTAGTATTCAACCTACCCCTCTCCCTCTGGAACTTTGCACCATTGCTCCTTGTTCTGCCATCTGTCACTACTGAGAACAGCCTCTCTCCATCGTCTTTAGAGCCCCCTTCAAGAAGGGGAAGGCTGCTGTTAAATTGCCCCTCAGTCTTCTCTTCTGCAAACTGAATAAGCACAAATCCCTCAGCCTCTCCCCATAGGTCATGTGGTCCAGCCCCCTAATCATTTTCATTGCCCTCCATGGAACCCACTGCAATGCATCCACCTCCTTTCTATACTGGGAGATGGGGGCGGGGGGGCACAACTGGATGCAGTACTCTAGGTGTGGCCTCACCAGTTCTGAATAGAGGTGAATAACAACTTCTCTAGATCTGCTTGAAATGATTCTCCTAATGCATCCCTATATGCTAGTACCCTTTCCTGGTTACAAGGGCACATTGGTTGACTCACATCCACTGTAACCCCCAGAACCTTTTCTGCTGCACTTCTACTTAGCCAGTTGGTCCCCAGCCTGTAACAATGCTTGCAATTCTTCAGTCCCAAGTGCAGGGCTCTGCATTTCTCCTTGTAGATTAGAACCTCATCAGATTTCTTTTGACCCGATCCTCTAACTTATTTACATCATTCTGGACCCTATCCCTACCCTCCTAACATATGTACAAGGCCAACAGATCCATATCATTGACACAAGGAACTGAACCTACAACCTTATGGGCCAAAGCCCTATGCTCTACCACATGAGCTAACAGCCATTAAGAATGCCACTGGACTAGGGTCACTGTTCTTCTCTTTGCATTTGGAAGCATCAGTATTTTAAGTCAGTCTTGAAAATATTAACCAAAAAACAAATGACAACCCTGCTTCTCCCTTACTCCCTGGGTTTTGGTCTGTTGCAGATGGAAATTAAGGTCTCAAAATGTCTTTTATGGCTAAGAGACTTAACTAAAGGCAGAGGATTATACTAGAGAGGTTCTCCTATCACCAAGGTACCCAAACAATTCTAATCTTTCAGATAACTGGGTTCAAAATTGAGAAAAAAAATCCCATTTCCAGACTCCTCTATTCAATCATATTGTACTTAATATGTAATCATAATGGGATATATGTATTCCATATACAACTACCAAAAAAACTTCAGCCCTAGGTGAACTAGGACAGGGTCAAAGATGTATGTCTTGAAGGTCCTGTATATCTAAGTTCTGCCCTGTGAATTGAGTTTTCTGCTTCTGCAGAACAGGAACAGGGAAGAAGTCGCTTATAGTAAAGATCAGAGGGAATCATCTACCATGTCTGCTTTGTCACTGCTCTAAGTCTCCAGATTTAGTGAGAGAGCTTTGAAGTGCAACATTGTCATGCAGTCCTGGTTCACTGTCACTGGTGGCTAACTGGACAGGGAAATATCTGAATCACTGCTTGACTAGCTTCTTGGTACAGAAGCTCTAAACCAACTGAAAGGCCCCGCATTGATGCCAGAAAGACAGCAAACTCAGACAGAGCCGAAAGTTCAGAGTGACCCTCGAGGAGAATCCGTGCAGCAGCCCTGGGGATGCCGATGTGACATCCAGATGGCAGCATCTGAGGGATACAATTTACAACACAGCCTTGTCGGTGTTTGGAAGAAGAGCTAGACACACCAATGACTGGTTTGAAGCTAACTCCGATGAGATGATTCCAGTCATCGAAAAGAAGCGTGCTGCACTCCTGGAGTACAGACGCTCACCAAGCCAGAGTACCCTGCAAGCACTCAGAGCAGTCAGAAAAACAGTACAGCAGACAGCCAGGTGCTGTGTCAACAACTACTGGCTCCAGCTATGCAGCAGCATCCAGACCAGTGCTGACTCTGGTAATCTTAGGGGAATGTACAAGGGCATCAAGAAGGCATTAGGACCCACCCAGAACAAGATGGCACCTCTGAAATCCAAATATGATAAAGTCATCACTGACAAAGCCAAACAGAGTGCTGGGTCAAGCACTACTCCAAGCTGCACTCACGTGAGAACATTGTGGTTGATACAGCCCTCGATGCCATCAAGCTCCTACCAGTAATGGACGAACTGGATCAGGAACCAACTGTGGACAAACTGAAGAAAGCCATCGACAGCATTGCGGTAGGAAAGGCCACAGGCCAGGATGGTACGCCACCAGAGGTAATCAAGTGTGCCACGGACACCCTCCTGGAACCCCTACATGAACTACTGTGCCTGTGCTGGAGACAGGGAGAGGTTCCACAGGATATGTGCGATGCTAACATCGTAACCTTGTATAAGAACAAAGGAGACAGAAGCGACTGCAACAATTACTGTAGAATCTCCCTCCTAAGCATCACTGGTAAACTGTTCGCTCGCGTCATCCTCGGCAGACTCCAGAAGATTGCTGAGAGGGTGTATCCCAAATCACAGTGCGGATTCCATGCAGAGAGATCTACCGTTGTCATGGTCTTCTCTCTGAGGCAGCTGCAGGAGAAATGCAGGGAGCAGAGGAAGCCACTCTATATTGCCTTCATTGACCTGACCAAGGCCTTCAACTTGGTCAGCAGGGATGGACTGTTCAAACTGCTCCACAAGATAGGCTGTCCACCACAGTTACTCAAGATGATCCAGTCTTTCCACGAAGACATGAGAGGAACCATCCAATATGACGGCACATCATCGGATGTTTTCAGCATCAGGAGCGGCATCAAACAAGGATGTGTCCTTGCTCCAACGTTGTTCGGGATCTTCTTCGCACTCCTCCTGAAGCATGCCTTTGGATCTTCAACAGAGGGCATCTTGCTGCACACAAGATCTGATGGGAAACTGTTTAATCTTGCAAGGCTGAAAGATAAATCTAAGGTGTGGGAAGTCCTCATCAGAGATATACTGTTCGCAGATGACGCTGCTGTAGTGTCACCACAGAAGACCAGCTTCAGAAACTGCTGGATCAGTTCTCCAAAGCATGCAAGGACTTCAGGCTTTCCATCAGCCCAAAGAAGGCAAACGTACTTGGTCAGGACGTTGCTGAACCTCCATCAATCAGCACTGACAACTATGTTAGAGGTCGTCCACGAGTTCATTTACCTCGGATCCACCATCACTCACACCCTGTCATTGGAGACTGAGCTAAATAGGAGTATCGGAAAAGCAGCCACAACTCTGTCCAGACTCAGCAAGAGAGTGTGGAATAACATCAAGTTGTACACCCACACCAAAATGCAAATCTACAGAGCCTGCATCCTCAGCACCCTCCTTTATGGCAGTGAGTCTTGGACCCTGTACGCCCGCCAGGAAAAGAGGCTGAACGTCTTCCACTTGCGCTGCCTCAGGTGTATCCTTGGAATATTGTGGAAGGACAGAGTGTCCAACACCACTGTCCTCGAGCAAGCTGGAATCCCAACCATGCACACCCTCCTCAGGCAGCGGCGGCTCCGCTAGTTTGGCCATGTCCACAGGATGAACGATGGAAGGATCCCAAAAGACATCCTGTATGGCGAGCTAGGCTCTGGCAAAAGACCTCCCGGACGCCCCCAGTTGCGCTACAAAGAGGGACCTCAGGGAGGTAGACATCGAGCCGGACAGTTGGGAGGAGCTGGCACACGATCGCAGCAGATGGAGGCAGGAATTACACAAGGGTCTTCAGAGGGGTGAGATGAGGATCAGACAGCTAGCAGAGGAGAAGCGAGCCCACAGAAAGCACAATAAGGACCTGCCAGACACCCATTACACATGCAACAGATGGAGCAAGGACTGTCATTCTCGTGTGGGCCTTCACAGTCACAGTCGACGCTGCAAATGATGATTCCAAATGGAACTACGAAGGGCGCAATCCATAGTCTATGTAGACTGAAGGATGCCTACTACTACTACTGCTTGACTAGACACTGAAGGTGTACTACTCCTTTGATAAAGGAACAGACTGGAGGCTAGTCAGGAGGCTATCTGTATTTTGTTCTGCCTGTGTTGTCTTCTATGGTTCCTTAAGACTATGATCTAAAGATCATTTCTCATCATGAAGCATTTTTTATTTTATTCAATGAGCATATTGTTGTAGCTATGTTGATCCTCAGATATGAGAGACTGGGCAGGTAAGGTAATGGGCCAACTTCTTTTGGTGACGGAGACAAGCTTTAAAGCTATGTAAAGCTCTTCTTTAGTTCCATTGACTGGGATCAATGGTGGTGCCAGGCTTGGACAGAGGAGCTGACAGCTTGGACCAGTTAGCTGCTAAAAGGCATTGACAGCTGTATCTTCTGGTCAGGAAGCCACAAAACCTGAAGTTTCCAGTGTAAGAGAAAGTAGCTTCTTCCCAAAAGAACTTAATAGTGGAGTCTGGAAAAATCATGGTTTTAATAAAGACACTTGATTTATGGCTTATTACAATTATCCCTCCACCTCTTTTTCCTGTGACTACATTTGTGTTAACAGGACACTTCACCTTCACCATAACTACTATAAGCTAACTACTAACAGGTCACTTCACCTTCACCCTAACTACTAGGTGCTAACTATTTACTATCCAGTCAATCTTATATTTATCTATGACATTCTGGCCGTGTCTACACCAGCCAAAACCTTCGAAATGGCCATGCAAATGGCCATTTCTAACTTTACTAATGAAGCGCTGAAATACGTATTCAGCGCCTCATTAGCATGCGGGCTGCTGCGGCACTTAGAAATTGACGCCGTGCAGCTCGTCCAGATGGGGCTCCTTTTTGAAAGGATCCCGCCTACTTCGAAGTATCCTTATCCTATCAGCAGATAGGAATAAGGGGACTTCAAAGTAGCCGGGGTCCTTTCAAAAAGGAGCCCCGTCTGGACGAGCTGCATCAATTTCGCAGTGCCGCAGCTGCCAGCGTGCTAATGAAGCGCTGAATATGCATTTCAGCGCTTCATTAAGTAAACTTCAAAATGGCCATTTGCACGGCCATTTCAAAGCTTGGGGCTAGTGTAGACGGCCTCAGAGTATTAAGAGGCAGAAAAGGACTACATAAACTCAAATGTTGACATTTGATTCCTGAAATTCAATTACCATCTGCAAAATTGATCTGGTTATTAATTCTTTCTCGGTCTGTTTTCAGAATATTTAAACTGGCTTCCTTTCGCTTGAGTTCCAAATGGAGACCATCAGCTTGAGACTGTAATTCCTGTAAAATAAATAGTTTTGTGGTGAAAATATATTTAATTATTACTAAATATTTCCACAAGCGCCAAATACTCATCTATTCTCTCCTGTTGCATTTCAATTCAAGCCAATAAAAATTTAAACAGAAACTAAACACAGACAAATGCATTCAGACACAAATCACACATTTACAGTGTCAGCATCCCACACCATCTACTTCAAAACAAAAAGCAGTCAAGTAGCACTTTAAAGACTAGCAAAATAGTTCATTAGGTGAGTTTTCGTGGGACAGACCCACTTCTTCAGACCATAGCCAGACCAGAACAGACTCAATATTTAAGGCACAGAGAACCAAAAACAGTAAGCAAGGAGGACAAATCAGAAAAAAATGATCAAGGTGAGCAAATCAGAGAGTGGTGGGGTGCGGGGGAAGGTCAAGAATTAGATTGAGCCAAGCATGCAGACGAGCCCCTATAGGGGCTATATGATCCAAGCATGCAGGCGTGCCTGTATAGCCCCTATAGGGGCTCGTCTGCATGCTTGGCTCAATCTAATTCTTGACCTTCCCCCCCACCCCTCCACTCTCTGATTTGCTCACCTTGATTATCTTTTTCTGATGTGTCCTCCTTGCTTACTGTTTTTGGTTCTCTGTGCCTTAAATATTGAGGGGCTATAGGTGCTCATCTGCATGCTTGGCTCAATCTAATTCTTGACCTTCCCCCCCACCCCTCCACTCTCTGATTTGCTCACCTTGATCATTTTTTTCTGATTTGTCCTCCTTGCTTACTGTTTTTGGTTCTCTGTGCCTTAAATATTGAGTCTGTTCTGGTCTGGCTATGGTCTGAAGAAGTGGGTCTGTCCCACGAAAGCTCACCTAATGAACTATTTTGCTAGTCTTTAAAGTGCTACTTGACTGCTTTTTGTTTTGATAGTGTATAGACTAGCACGGCTTCCTCTTTGGTACCCATCTACTTCAAATGTGTATTAGACTCATACTGAATGCAATTAAGTTCAGACATGATAAAATTTTGATTTGTGAATGTAAAATGGCGTCTCATTTGCCATAGTACTGTAATAATGTTTCAACTTAAGCAGTTTAAATTTAAACTAATGCACAACAAAGGATGTAGTATAGCTAAGATAAACTTTATGATCCACAGTTCTGCAAAAATCTTTGTAAAGTTGTAAATGTTTAGTCATCAGAAGATTTTGCCCCTTTTAAAATGTGGTTTTAGGCTACTATTAAAAAAGAGCCTAAAATCAGGAACTCAGCTAGATGGTCAGGTTTTCAAAAATGCCTGCTGCCCATATCAGTTCCCACTGCAGATCCATGGAGGCAATTTTCCACTTCAATATATTTCTGAACTGAACTCTGCAGCTTGTGTCTACTAGTGATTTTATTTTCTGGTTCATAAGCAAAAGAACTCAAAATCCTTTTACAGTCAAATGGCTGTATTTTTCCTTTTGATTAGACACAGAATTGTCTCATAAAATTTCCTTCATTTGATTTATAACAACTTATATCTGATGTGCTGTTCTTTTATTAGTTATTAACTTTAATTAACACCTCCACAAACTTATTAACAGCATGGTAACAAACCAGCACACCATACAAACTAACTGAAATACGATGTAAACCAACAACACACAATAAATTAAATGTGAAGTCTTTCAACCCTCTTGAGCATTGCCTTTTTCTGTCATGGTGGGCTATCAAAAAATATTTATGCATGACTATGACACTCTTAGCAAGGCTGTGAAACCCTAGGAGACTAAATAGCTTTTTCCTGACATAGCAAAAGTGAAAAATACTTTTTCCATTTTTATTTACATAGAAAACATACTGAAGTTTTTGAAAAATGATCTATTTTTCTCACTATATTCCTTCACGTGGATTAGTTCATGGATTTATGGTGGGCTGCACAGCCCCACTCTGCACCAAAACCTTCTACTATTTCACAATAGCTGTGTCAGTACAGCTCCCCACGTGGGCACTCTATTCCAGAACAGAAATCCCCTGTGGAGTAATTAGTCCATAATAAAGTCACATTTTCTCCTGAGAAGTGTGTACACACAAAGAAATTACACTTACAGAACTACAGCAGAATAAGTATTCTGGTATAGCTATGCCGGTCAATTTCCCGATATACACAAGCTTCTGGTCACTAACTTATGCTTTATTCTCTTTGTAAGATCAGGGCCCTACATATGTAGAAATAGCCAGTTTAGGAAATACACTTTTTAACAGGACGTTGTCAACTTTAAAAGATGGAACAATGAAAATTCTTCTGTTATTACTGTTGCAAGTAACACTTACATTTACTATAATTAAAAGATTTGTGAAAACACAGTATTTTTTCTGTTTATGTATTTGACAACATTTTTGTAGTCTGTCTCCTGCAAATCCTGCAAATCTTTATATACATGCTTAATTTTAAGATCATGAGAATTCCAAGGGCTTGTCTACACTAGCTCCCTACTTCGAATGGAGTGTGATAAGTAGAGTGTTGGGACTTTATTAATGAAGTGCTGCGGTGCATATGCAGCACTTCATTATGCAAATTCCTCCTCATGGCAACTTCAAAGTGTTAAATGTTAAAATTTTGAGGAGTAAAGGGACTTCGAAGACCCCGGGCACTTCGAAGTACCGGCAGGTGAGCCATGGCTACATGCAAGCCGGCACTTCAAAGTTAACACTTCGAAGCTGCCGGGGGCAGGGGAGGGGCGGGGGGTTTGTTTAGTGAAGTCCTACATGTGTACTGCAGCACTTCATTGATAAACTCCCAACACCCTACTTCCCATGCTCCCTTCGAAGTAGGGAGCTAGTGTAGACAAGTCCCAACTGAGTCATGTATGTGTGCAGTAAAGTATGTGTACACAGAATGAGAGTCTTAATTATTCAATTTTCCATTTTTGTTGAGTCTGTCATTGATAACAAGAGTAAGGATTTTTTTTAAATGATGGTAAAAATTTAACACTAGACAGGAGGACTTAGATGAAACTATTTTAATTCATTTTTTGAAATTATGTTTCAAATTGACAAAATATTTCACTTTATTTACAATCAATCAACAGAGCCAAAGTGCAAAAGAACTACTGTATTTGATAAAAACAGAATAGACCATAACTATTCACACGGAAATAAAGTTGTATAACTAGGAAAATTTACCTTTAGGTTTTGAATCAAGTGTTCAGTTTCAGAAGTAATGCGGGGTTGGAGATCTGTGGCTTTTTTAGTCTGTTCACGCGTGATGATAGAAAATTAAGGTAAAAATAATTTTGAATTAATTACATAAATTGCAGAAAAATCTTTTCTGTAATGAAAATGATAACACTAAACAATTAAAATGGTTTTACTCAGCTTGTGTGACCTTAATGTATTTCCAAGATTTTTTTTTCTTGGGTATCTTTACAACATACAAGGTATACTGAAGGATATAGAAAATTGGCTTCCAGTTCAAGGAAGTATATTTGTTGCTGGAGGTTCTTGATGTATTCAGATTCTATACTTGAAGTTACATTCTCCATTACTAGAAAAGATTAATTCAATACTATATGTACATTTTAACTTTCAAAACAACAAACTATTATTGTCTCATTATTTATTTTCCTTATGCTAAAATATTTTTATTTAACCTATTTCTTCTGCTCATCCTAATATATTTTCACCCTTACTGATAACAGTAGTGTGCAGCACACCATAACACACATTTTCCAAAAGAATTGCTATGTAGCAACAACAATGCTAAGAATAAGATGACTTCCAATTCAGATATCAGGGAATACCTTGTACAGGTTGAACTTCTCTTGTCCAACATCCTTAGCATGTGACTGGTGCTGAACAACAGAAATTGCCAAACCACAGGGTGTTGATACTGTCTAGCAGTATTACTGACATTTCCATGGTTTACTGGGCTCTCAGAAACACTTAGGGGCAAATTAAAGCTAAGTAACAGCACAGAACACTGAGCCAGGACTGGGGGCTGTAAATAAACTTTATGGGAGTCACAGAAAACTTGACCATGCCCATAACAAATGGACATCTTGCCTAACTAAAATCATTCCAGATCGCAGATGTTGCCGGGTGAGAGAGCGCTGGAGTAGGGATGTTCGCCCTGTATAAGGAAAACATCTGAGGACCAACCCCTGTTTTTTTTCTGAAGAATTTATGATTATTTTGTAAAATTTATAAACAACGCAGACAGAAATTCTGCTTCTCCACAATTAGCAAAGCTAGGGTATAAAGATTCAAACATCCCCTAATGTAGTCAATATTTAACACACACAAAAGCATGTCATTTACAAAGAGGTGCCATCCATCCTGTTCAAATCTGCTACTAGGTAAGTTCTTTTCCCAACGAACTGACCTTTTCAGCAGTCTTCTGCCCTGGAATCTTGGAACAGAAAGGACACTCAAAAGGTTCTTTAGTCCAGCCCCCTACACTCAAAGCACCACCCAAGAGGTGCTCTTAAAATCCCCCTATGCATATGTGACTGGTGAGGGGAGTTCTGGGGGCCATGTGTCCAGCCACCCAGACTGGGAATGGCTGAGACAAGCCACTTCTGCCCTGACCGTGCTTCACTCCAACCCCAACTTTTTGCCCAACCAATGCACCCTGGAGTAATAGCACGGTCGGGGAGCCAGTGCTGCCAGTAGGGGTCCTCCATTGGCTGCTGGCAGGCCCCTCCGATCCAGGTTGCTGGGGGTTCACAAGACCCCTTGTGCCCACTATATGTTGCCCCTGCACTAATGACAGTAACTCCAAAACCTTCCTTGACAGTTTAACAACACTAATCATTTGGATTGTTTTCCTAATGTCCAACCTAAGCCTCCCTTTCTATAAGACTACTGCTTCTTGTTCTATCCTTAGAGGCTGAACATTTTTTCTCCTTCCTCCTTGTAACTTTTGTATGCAAAACTATTATATTGTCTTCTCCCCACCCTCCCAGTCTTCTCTTCCCCAGTTTAAACAAACCCGTTATTATTATTTATTTTTTTTCCAATCTTTCCTTTCATGTCATGTTTTCTAGACTTTTAGTCATTTTTGTTGCTCTCCTCTGGACTTTCTGCAATTTGCCCACGCCTTTCCTGAAATGTGACATGCAGAATTGGACGCAGTATTCCTAAGGCCTTATCAGAACAGAGTGAAGCAGAAGATTTACAGGCTGAACCTCTCGAACCAGGAACTCTCCCCTCCAGCAATATCTGTAATTTGTCATGATTTTAGTTAGCCAGATGACCACTTATCATGGGGGTAGCCAAGTTTCCCATGGTCCTATAAAGTTTCCAGTCACTAGTCCCGGATCTCAGTGTTCTGTGCTGTTATTTAGATGTAATATACCCCTAAATGTCTTCTAAGAGCTCAGTAAGCAGTAGAAGTGTTGGTAATGTCCTAGAAAATATAGCCCTCCTGTTGTCCGGCACTGGTAAGGTCCTGAAGGTGCTGGACAAGAGAGCTTCAACCTGTACATCTTTTGTCTTGCTTTTGATACTCCTGAGACATAAAGATGACTTTCCACACTACTCACTCCTAGGCAGCCATTGTTATGTGTGTGCAAATGATTGATCCTTCCTAAGTTGAGCACTTTGTATTTGTTCTTATTGAATTTCATCCTATTTCCTTCAGAACACTTCTCCACCTTGTCCAGATCATTTTTAATTTTAATCCTGTCCTCCAGAACACTTGCAACTCATTTCAGTCCTTTCATTATTTCTTGTTTCATGCTGGGAAAACAAATTGCACAACAACCCATCACATACACCACCAAAAATTCCTTGCCCCTCACCTTAAAGGCACTACAGGTTGAATTTCACTAATCCAGCACTCTCTCACCTGGCAACATCTGTAATTCAGCATGATTTTCGTTAGCTGGACCACTACTTCTCAGAGGTGTGGCCAAGTTTCCCATGGTCCCATAAAATTTATTTACAGCCACGGTTCTTGGCTCTCAGTCTTCTGTGATGTTATTTAACTCTAAATGTCCTATAAAGCCCAGTAAGCAGTGGAAGTATTGGTAATGTTGCTAGACAATGTTTCTCTCTCATGGTCCGGCAAATACTCTCATTAGGCATAGGTCAGGTCCTGAGAGTGGTGGATGAGAGAGGTTCAACCTGTACATTAATTTTAACCCACATCCATAACTTTGCTCTATTTATCCAACACCCAAATCAATCTGTTTGTTCCTTCCAATCCCTTCACACATCCTTAGGACTGCCAATAGAACAGCCAGACCCCTGGGCTGGGGGAAGATGGGACTCAGCTCCACCCTCCCAGAAGCGGCAAGGCCTTGAACAGAACAGGCACGGGCTATCCTCCCGCACGTAGTCCTTCTGTAGTGATTTAAAGGGCCCAGGATTTCAGCCACTGCTGCCATAGTAGCAGCGGTAGCTGGGAGATCAGAGCCCTTTCAATCACAGGACCCTATGGCAGCCGCCCTTTCTGCTCTCTCCCACTCAGCAGGCCTGTACATGCTTTTTCAGTAAAGAAGCTTTTGGAGTAATATTCTGCTTATCCTATTCGTATGAGCTAATTGACTATGCATAAAATTGCATCTTTAGAAATCTGGCTTCAAGAGATCAGGAGATATTGCATTAAGAAGTGTTTCTAAGAGTCAGTTTAAGAATATATTTGATAACAGCGTGTGTGAGCCGATGCCCAGGTGCCAGCTAAAGGTCCGGTGGGGCAAAGGGTGTGATGCTGCACCGGTAGCTACGCTAAGCAGCCAGGGCAGGCTGGGTTCTTTGGTTTGCGTTTCGTTCAGGTTCTGCAGCAAGAGAAAAATACACTTATTAGAGGCTTTAACAATTACTTCTTTATTTATACAAAGATAGAAACAATTTAACTCACTGGTAATTAAAAGGTACACAGAAATATGAATTTGTTATAACTTTAGTAGCAGTTAATAGGAAAACCGCTGGCAGCAATTTTACAACAGAAGCGGCTGCCGCGAGTAAAAGCGGTTTTAAACTGACCGCCCAACTTTATGAATGAAACCAAGATGGCCACTGAGTTTGAGTGACAGGATAATGATTTTCTACAGTTCTATGTAAAAGGTAATGGCCGATTGCAGTTTTCTAATAGAGCTAAATGGTAAGCCCGTTTTAAAGATAAGATAAGGGCGTCCTGCCGTTTGATTGACAGGCTAATGGTTTTTAGCAGTATATAGCCAAAAACAGTTAGTACCCGCGGTTTTTAAAGGGGAAACAACACAATTTAACTTAAGACAAGTTTTAGACAAACTAGCTAGCTTAAACTAATACAATTAATGTGTACACAAGAAAGGCACGTTGCAGGTGTGATTTTCACCCCTGCCTCTTAGACCTGGTGGAACCAGTCTTTTCCCTCAATTCCTATAGGAAAGAAGTGTAATACAGGTGTAATTCTTACTCCTGCCTCATAGATCTGGTGTGACCAGAATCTTCCTCTCAATCCCTCGGGAAGAAGTAGATACGAACCAGGCGTCCCCAGTCTCGGGAGTCAATACTGGACCTGGCCAGCAGGTGTAGGTGATTGGAGCTCAAAGGGGGTGGGCGGCCAAACCCCTCTTTATATCCCTTTGGTCACGTAGGCTTCTTCCTGGTCTCAAGTGGCCAATCAGGGAGGAATGTGTTTGAACCCCAGGTTTCCCAGGGAAGGTGCAAGGCTCAATTCGCACCTGTGAATTGTGGACAATTGGGCACCTTTGGAGGTGATGGGCAGAGGTTCCCCCCTTTTCCTGGGGGCAGTGATCAGGCGTGTCACGATATCAGCCAGAAGGGCAGCCATTAGCTAGCCCATTCACTGTCTGGTTTCTGTGTATGGTAGAGAGTCTGGGTGAGACAGCACACCTGCGTTCCCAGGGCATCAAAGGCTGCCTGTCTCCCTCTCTGTCTCTCTCTCTGTCTCTCTCTCTCTCTCCCAGTGGGGGGGTGGGGGGCGGGGAGAAGAAGGAGAAAAGGCCAAATGGGGGGTTCATGTCTGGCTACACAGTGGTGGTCTCCTTCTAGGATAGTCTTTGTGCAAATTAAAATTGTGTACTGTTCTTTCTTTGCTTTAATCTTGCGCTATGATAACAGGTGCTACTACGATGGGTGCTGAAAGCACTGCTACACCCTTTGGCTTGAAATGATTTTCATTACATACAGGGTTTACATGCTGGTTCAGTGCCTCTCAACAATCACACTATACAAATAGTTCCGGTACCCTGGACAGCAATATACATTACATATATAAACATGATATCCTACATAAGATTTTTAATTTCTAAAACTGTGGCCGTGTCTACACTAGCCCCAAACTTCGAAATGGCCATGCAAATGGCCATTTTGAAGTTTACTAATGAAACGCTGAAATACATATTCAGCGCTTTATTAGCATGTGGGCAGCCGCAGCACTTCGAAATTAACACACCTCGCTGCCGTGCGGCTCGTCCCAACAGGCCTCCTTTTCGAAAGGACCCCGCCTAATTCGAAGTCCCCTTATTCCCATGAGCAGATGAGAATAAGGGGACTTCGAAGTAGGCGGGGTCCTTTCAAAAAGGAGCCCCGTTGGGACGAGCCGCACGGCAGCGAGGTGGGTTAGTTTCGAAGTGCTGCGGCTGCCCACATGCTAATAAAGCGCTGAATATGTATTTCAGCGTTTCATTAGTAAACTTCAAAATGGCCATTTGCATGGCCATTTCGAAGTTTGGGGCTAGCGTAGACACGGCCTGTAAGTGTTGAGTCCTTATAATGCAAGACCATACTCACGAAAATATTTAAACCTGGAAAGACTATTTTGTGACAAAACACAATAATGTTTTCTTTTGCACTTTATACACCTTTTACCCTTCTGTTACAGCTAAAGATGGCACTGATAGATTACACAAATGTTAAAATCATTTATAAATTCTATAATTGCTAAACTGTTCATGAAATTGCCCAATTTTATGAATCAATTCAGTATAAATAAACAAAAGTTAAAACGTACAGCTTTTAGAAGCAAATTAAGCAGTGCTGTGGTGTTATGTATTTGCAATAGTTATTAAGGATTTTGAGGGAAAAGCAACAGTAGATTTATTTGAAAATACAAAACAATTGAAGGCCTTATTGGAAAGCTGTGCTGAATTAATGCTTGTTTATTTTGGCAAAGAGTTGTCACCTGGGCAATTTATTACAAGCTCAGGCTGGTGCCTCACCTCATAAAAAAACAGGTGAAATTAAGATGTTTAATAAACAGAAATAAAGACGCTGTTTAACAGAAAGTGTAAGATTCCCTTCCCTAGCTTTTCTGGTTGAAAAAATAATTAACAAAAACAAAACAACTAACCCCGCCAAATATGAAGTAAGACTATTATAATAAAGCTCTTTGTAATGGTTATGGGGAGGGAGACAGTTCACTATGACCAACTCCCTCCTGGCATTCCTACAAGTGTTACTACTCTGCCCAGAAACCCTCCGGGCGTGCGGTGCAGGAGGATCCCACCTTGAATCCCGCTTATACCCTAGAGTTCCACATAGCCAATCACCACTGGCAAGATACTTTTCAAATCAGCAGCTTCCTCTACCCCTCAGTCTTTGGTTGGTGCAGTGCCAGCACCAAGCCTGCAGAGGCACCATTGCACATTTAGGTGGGAAGACAACCTGTGCATGCTGTGATGAGGGAGGGGCAGACTGAGAGCATGGGGAGCAAAGTGAGGACAGTGACTTCAGTAGTATTAATCAGCATGCTCAGTACAAACCAAGCAACACATCAGAAGGAGAGCAACTCTGTCGCCCCTACGATACACATCACCTTTTTCCAGGGGGTCATCTAGCACTTGAAAACACTAGGTTTTTTTTGGCAGATACAGTGCTCCTGTCAGCTAATTTGTAAGGTATCTAATCTAATTCCTATATAAAAGAAAAATAAATATATATTAGTTCAATTCATCTCTAATAGCAACATATTCTGACATTTTGTGGCAAGTCACTTAAGAGACACTGTTTAGGCTTAAAATTTTAATGTATATTCTTAATTTGTTATTAACTCTGGAGAGAGACTCTCACAGTCATAACTTCTGGATGTACCTCAGCTCTGTGGGAAGTGTGGGGTCTCACAGGTTACAATGGGGAACAGATACATCTGGATTCTATATAAGATTGTCAAAATGTTCATCCTGGGTCAGACTAATGGTTTATCTAGCCCAGTATCATGTCTTCCCACACTGCCCAATGCCAGGTGCTCAGAAGGAATGAACAGGACAGGTAATCACCAAGTGATCCATCTCATTGCCCATTCCCAGCTTCTGCCAAGAGAATAGGCACTTCATCGCTGCCCATCCTGGCATGTAACATGGACCCATTCTTCTTGAAAATATTTTGTTCTTATTGGAACCCGGTTATAGTTTGGGCCTCTCCACCATCCCTGGACAATAAGTTCCACAGGCTGGCCACCAAGAAATAATTTGTTTTAAACCTGCTGCCTATAAATCTCATTGGCCATGTCTACACTAGCCCCAAACTTCAAAATGGCCATGCAAATGGCCATGTCGAAGTTTACTAATGAAGCACTGAAATACATATTCAACGCCTCATTAGCATGCAGGCAGCCACGGCACTTTGAAATTGACGCAGCTCGCCGCTGCACAGCTTGTCCCGACGGGGCTTCTTTTGGAAAGGACCCCGCCTACTCTGAAGTCTCCTTATTCTCATCTGCTCATGGGAATAAGGGGACTTCGAAGTAGTCAGGGTCCTTTCGAAAAGCAGCCCCGTCAGGACGAGCCCCGCGGCAGCGAGCTGCGTCAATTTTGAAGTGCCACGGCCACCCGCATGCTAATGAGGCGCAGAATATGTATTTCAGCGCTTCATTAGTAAACTTCGAAATGGCCACTTACATGGCCATTTCGAAGTTTGGGGCTAGTGTAGACACAGCCATTGGGTGACATATTTGGGTTGTTACTGAAGGAGCAAATAACATTTTCTTATTCAATTTTTTCATATCATTCATGATTTTAGACCTCTAACAGTTTCCTACCCTTTAGATTTTTCTTTTCCAAGCTGAAAAGTCCCAGTCTTTTTACTCTACCCTCATATGGAAGCTGTTCCTTACCCCTTTTTATTTCTGTTGCCCTTCTTTGTACCTTTTCCAAATCCAGTCTACCTTTTTATAGATGGGGAGACCAGATCTGCATGCACTGTTCAGACAGAGGCAATATGTTTTCTGTATTATTGTCTACTTCTCTCCTAATGATTCCCTGTATTCTGTTAGTTTTTAGCAGTTTCATATTGAGCAGATGTTTCAAGGAACTAGACATAATGATTCCATGATCTCTTTCTTGAGTACAGGAAACTCTTTCATATATGACATTCTATCATCTGGAAGTCTCAAATAACTGGCATTTTAACCATAAGTAAATCTTACAGTAAACTCTTTCATACCTGGCAACCCCGGGACCAGGAGTTTGCCGTATGTTCAAATATGCTGGTTAATGGAGAGCAGCTGAGGGAGGCACAGGCAGCTGGGGAGAGACAAAGGTGAGGGATCTCCTTCAGGGAGGTGGAGACCCCACCAGTCCCACGGCTGGGAGCTGGTCAGGGTCAGAGGAACTCTGGAAGCTACATCCCTGGAGCAGGGTGCCGGCCAAGGCACAGAGTGCTGCCAGCATCCCCAGGGCAGGCAGCCCTAGCAGCCCCAGAGCACGGAGTGCCACCAGCAGCCCCAGGGCCAGGGATCCAGCCAGAGCCAGGGGAACACCAGTAGCTCCAGCAGCCCCAGGGAGCTGGCCTAGGCTGTGGGACCTCCAGAAGCCCCAGACCCAGGGGGAACTCTGTCAGGAGTGCGGAGGACTGCTGGCAGCCCCAGGACTAGGGACCAGCCAGTGCTAGGGGAACAAGGGAAGCTCCAGCAGCCCTAGGGAACTGGCTTGGGTTTGGGGAACTTGAGGGGGAACCCCAGCAGCCCCTGGGACCAGCACCAGGACCAGGCAGGAGCACAGAGCCCTGCCAGCAGCTTCAGCCCTGGGACCCCATGGGACTAGGGGAACCCCAGCAGCCTCAGGGCTGGGAACCGGCCTGGGTATAGAGCTCTGCCAGCAGGTGCTGAGGGAAACCCGGCAGCCTAGGGTTGGAAGCTCCGCTGGAAGATTGCGGGAAGCAGGACTGCACTGAGCAGGTCAGCCCCCAAGGGGCAGGGTGTTACTCACACACTCAATTTTGCTTGCAGAAGGGAAAGTGGCATGTCTGTGCTGGTTATTTGAAAGTTTTGGTTGAATGAATAGCGTTCACTGTAATTATGTTTTCCACAAGCACAGTATAGTTAAAGTAAATACAAATAAATACGGCAAATACAGTATAAGTTTACAGTGTACAATACTACTGTTGTTAACTAAAGCACTCCACATATATTTTTGTTTGCTTCCTAATGTCTAATATTGTTTTTCTTTTGTTTTATGTATTGCTAGTTATACCTCTCTATTATCCAGGATATTTGAATGCCCTGCAAACTCCAGGTCCCCAAAGTTGCCGGATACAACAGAGTGTACTGTGGTAACAGCTAATTTAGATCCTATCATTTTATACATATAGGTAAGATTCTATTTTCCCATGTGCATTATTTTGCATTATCAACGTTACATTTCATCTGCCATTATGCTGCCTAGTTACCCAGCTTTGTGAGACCTTTTGTAATACTTTTCAGTCAGCTCTGGACCTAACCATTTGCAGTCATTTTTATTATCTGCAAATTTTGCCACCCCTTTTATACACAGCCTTTGTTTCCCGTCTTTTAAGTGGAGTAATTGGCATTGGTTTCATGGTCATCTAAGGATCCTTCAATTACTTGACTAGCCACAACATTATCTTACCCACCCTGCCTCCTCTATGAACTAACTCCCTCTCCCCGAAGTCAAGGCTGGGAACCGCACAAGCTCAGGCGCAGTTAAAGCACACGCGGTAGCCCCAGACACAGCTCTTACGCACACCTGGCGTACGACCCCAGGTGCATAGGTCAGCTCAGGCCAGGCAGCTACTGAGCGCCCTGACAGCCCCGCCAGGCGGACCCCGCGGCGTTTTCCCCTCAGGCCCGGCTGCACTGCCTGCCCCCATCCACTCCCTGCCGCGGCAGCAGTCCGAGGCACGCGGCTTGAGCTCCCCTCCCCACCCGCCGCCAGCGTTGCCCTCCATGCGGAAGCACCCACCTAACCGCTCCGCTGGGCCCGCCCGCGCGGCCGCCCGGAGAGGCGGGTCACGCGCTCCGCTGCGCGCTCGCGCCACTCTCCTTCCTGGGCTTGTGCGGGTGGGGCAGCGGGCGCGACTGGACAAATAGGGGACGCGGCCGCTGTGTCGTTGGTTGCTAGGGGAACCAGACCGGCCGCCGGCGAGGCCACGCCCCCCGCGTGGGGCGGGGAAGAAGGCTGCTGGAGGCGCAGCGTGTGCAAGGCGTGAAAGGCGCTGCCGGCGGAGCGCGCGGGTTGGGGGCTGAGTGCGCTGGGCCGGGCCGAGCCGAGCCGGGCATGTAGTTTGGTTGGTTTAGCATGATTTGTTCTTAACCAATCCATGCTGGCCCCATATCTGCGGGTGCTTACAAATTAATAATTTGTTCCAGTATCTTTCCAGGTGTCAAAAGTCAGGTTGATTGGTCTAAAATTCCTCATCAGTTATAATTATGCCATTTATAATTAACTCAGAAATGAGCTTTAGTAACCATTATGGCCCAAATATTTAGGCCTGTACACAAAATAATGGCCATCTAGATGACCTGTTACTTGTAGAAACAATGGAGTAAGTGCACATTCATTGGAAAAGGAAGCCCTAAAAGTAACCCTTTGAGTTAATCATGAAATTTTAGTCTTCAGGCTTAGTTATGTCTAATAATCACTATTTAATAATTTAGTTATCCTTCCCCTTTTCCTGCTCCCCCGAAAAGAGGTGGGATGTTGTACAACTTTTTAAAATACAAACCACCCTTTAAAAATAAAACAAACTGAAGTGGTATTAGATGGATGACTTAAATCCAAAACTATTTAAGAGGGCAAAAGAAAGCAGGTGCTTTAAAGTGCAACTAGTTTATTGGCTATTCAGGAATTAGTAATAGTCACCTACAGGCTGTCTTAGAGCCAAATACATCTTATCCCGATATCTGGAACTGGATGACTGGCAAGTTTTCCTTCTGCTTCTTTTCATAGGGTCTGTCAGTGAAAGGCTTTATGCGAATTCTTATTTCTGTCACTAGCTTTCTGATGAAGAAATTGATTCATGAGAGAGCATTTTGTCCATTAACAATTAGTGACCTAAGACTTCATTATCTCAGTTTCTCTCTCAGCCTGAGATCAAATTCTTAGATCTTCAGCTTACCCTGTGTGAGGTCCTTTCTGGCAAATTTAAAACCAAGCTATCTAATATCATAGGAAGGTGGCTGCTGAGCATAGTTATATTTTTTTCTGTGAAGAACAACCTTTATTTCCCAAGCATTTCTTCCTGTAAACTCTCTACATGCATAACCATGATTATACTCATATGTTTAGACACTTTAAAGTCAATTATTAGAGATATGTTTTGCATTTAGATAAGACTTTTTGATCCATAGAAACCAAAGCACTTTAGCTATTGAGCAGGCATTATTATTCCATTTTTACAGACAAGAGGAAACTAAAGTACAAACAGATTAAGCAATTTGACCAAAGTGACACAACATCTCCTGACATCCCTGTGACTATCTGTTCATTGGATCAGATTTTAGGCTGAGAGATCCCCAAGCATGTAGATTAAAATCACTTAACCCAACTGATACATTAAAAAATGTAGCCAGGGCATAGTTCCCCTTTTAACAGAAAGTGTAGCATAATATAGAATATACTAATATTTTTAAAACAAAGAAAAATGTTGGGATACTAACAAGGGGACAGCTTAAGAATCTTAAATTGACAATTAAAAATATAGGGAAGTGAAAATTCAATTTAGCATTGCAAAGATTTTAAAAGTAACAAATAGATTGAAATGACTTATTTTTCCCAGATTACTTCACAAAGCTGGCCTTTAGCTCATGTGGGAGTGTGCAGGGCTTTAGATCCTATACTTGCAGGTTCTATTCCTAGGGCCAGCAACCCACGTCTGTCAGTGTTACACATACAAGGGCTGGGATGCTGGATAGAGATGCAAAATAACAAGAAGGGCTAATGCCAACTCAGAAAAGTTTTGGCCCAAACCATGGGCTTCTGTTGTTAAAAAAGGAAATCAAACACCTGGAGTAAAAATTGTAGTGACAAAAGCACATGTCCTGTGTCTAGAAATGCTGTGCTTGCTGAAACAGAGCGTAACTAGTGGTGTTTGGGGGGAGGGATAGCTCAGTGGTTTGAGCACTGAGCTGCTAAACCCAGGGTTGTGAGCTCAATCATTGAGGAGGCCGTTTAGGGACTGGGGCAAGTAGATATCAGGGATGGTGCTTAGTCCTGCCAAGAGGGCAGGGGACTGGACTAGATGATCTCCCAAGGTCCATTCCAGTTCTAGGAGATGTGTATCTCCAATTTGAAAGAGAGATTAAGCTGTGAAATGATCATATCTAACATGACCACTGTTAGAGCTGGTTGCCTAATTTGCACAACTGTGGAAGTTTGGTCCTGTGTTTGCAAAAAAGGATTCAGAAACATCAGCGGCCTTTTCTTCTCCAAAACTTTATTAAGTAGACATTACTAGATGACACTGTATGACCCTCAGCATGCAAGTAAAGAAAAATTCCATTGTATACATTCACAAAATCCATAACACACACTCACAACACTCTTCCAAGATTAAGTCTGGAACAGGTAGAGTGCTTTCAGATTCTTGTAACATCCTCCTCCAATTTAAGCATGGAAAAAAATGTCCTTAATCACTCCTCATAAATGAAGGACATTAGACATTCAAAAACACTGAAGCTTCTGATTTACGAGCCTCACCTATAGGATATACACCAGATTCGCTACACGCTTTTAACTGAAAGTGCCTACAACAAGTGAGATTGGATTTAGCAAAGTAAAACAGTACAGTGACATACTTAAGAATGAACATTAGTGAGGTACAGTTTTGAAAATAAACTGTTAAAAATTTCACTTAATTTCAGAGTCCTGTCCAGCAGGACAAAGCTTTTTCTGGTTTCCATATTTTTGTATATGTGCATATATACCTGTATCTAAATATCTCTGAACAGGATTAATTTTAATATTAGTTATACATTCATTAGGACAAGTTTAGTCAGATAATAATATGGCAGATTGTACAGAAGATGATAGAGGACACCTAAAACAAAAGGCACTCAAAAGGAGAGCAAAAAATATTTTAATTACAAAACATTGGCACAAACTGAAGCAATTATAAAAGGAACCTATTCAGTAATGGCTATTGGTATAATTCTAAAGCAGTGGTTCCTAACCTGGGGTCTGAGAGTATTGCTGGGAGTCCATGGCCCAGACGAGGAAGATAAAAAATTAGCATAGAAAATTAAATTGCTTTGATGGTTTGTGTGTGTGGCGGGGTGTTCGTGAACCATCTGGGGAGGGGTTATTGGGGGTTTGCACTAGTGAAAAGATTGGGGACCACTAGTCTGTAGTCTCAATCTGGTAGGTAGACTAGTTAAAAAATCATCCGTTGTGTGGCTTTGGAGTCTTTTTGTCAAATTACTGGAACAGATGTTTAGATTAACATTCACAAATTTAGTAGATGACAATCACTCTTGCTAACATGTTATTTGAAATAATTTTGCTGTATAATGTAATTGTCTGTTATCTTTCAGTGTTTTAGTTGTCTGAATGCTGCATGGAATGTGCTTTTGAGGGAACAATTTGTTATGCAAATATTGTATGTTTCTTTTCACAATAGCTCATGTCTAATGATACATGGTCTCATTTGTTAGGTTGTAGGGTACTTAGTTTGATCAATTTAAGATGATACAGGAGTAAAGCTATTGGTATGGCAGTAGATAAACAGCGGTTATAGTAACTCAGTGAGTCTCACTTAATTGTGACTCATGGGCTACGTCTACACTAGCCAAAAACTTCAAAATAGCCCTTTCTAAGTTTACTAATGAAGCGCTGAAATACATATTCAGCGCCTCATGAGCATGCCAGCAGCTGTGGCACTTCGAAATTGATGCGGCTCACCGCTGCACAGCTCATCCAGATGGGGCTCCTTTTTGAAAGGACCCCGGCTACTTCAAAGTCCCCTTATTCGTATCTGCTCATAGGAATAAGGGGACTTTGAAGTAGCTGGGGTCCTTTCGAAAAGGAGCCCTGTCTGGACGAGCCGTGTCAATTTCGAAGTGCCACAGCCGCCCGCATGCTAATGAGGTTCTGAATATGTATTTCAGCAGTTAATTAGTAAACTTCAAAATGGCCATTTGCATGGCAATTTCAAAGTTTTTGGCTCGCGTAGACATGGCCATGGAGTCCCTGTTCTTATTAACTTGAGAACTGTAGAATATTGAAATAAAGAAATATTTGACTGAATCCTAGTGAAGTGCTTGCGAGTTTCTTTGTAAAAAGAAAAAATGAAGGTGGGAACAAGAATTTCTCCAAAGATTTTCCTTGCTGCAATTCAAGCTAATGACATGGGATGAATCATCATCTGGAATTCTATAATTCAGAAATTTCAGTAGCAGGAAAGTTTCTACAAAACGAAACCACCACCAAATTATTTTTGATCAAACGAGAGAGTATACAAACAATTTATAAAGGAAACCTATTAATGGTCATGGTTTCGTAAAGAAATAATTTTCCAAAACAACCCTGAGTTTTCATGTAAAAATCATTTTGCCTACAATAATTTCCTTTTTGAAAACTGTCATTAACTGTTTTAAATTTTCAACAGTTTAGAACAATCTACAAAAATTCAGAAACATAATTTGTTCCTTATTCTGACACCAGATTTGAGCATAGAGACAAAAAAGTAATCAATAGCTTTTTGTGGTATAACATAAGTAAGTACTTCACACAACCTAAAATACAGTGGGGTAATCCTGGCCATCGATGAGGTCACTGGGGAGCCAGGACTGTACCAAATATTTTCATACAAAGAAAATAAGTTGCAATCACATCCTCCCTTTGAGACTGACAGGGACAAATAATGCTACTCATTCAGTATGGCCAACATCAGTTTCAAATTAAGACTTGTCAAGATTAAGATTAAGTCAAGCCTTGTCACACACAGAGGCTGCATCTACACTTATGAGAAACTTCGAAATGGCCATGCTAATGGCCAAATCAAAGAATACTAATGCGGCACATTAGCATGCTGCTAGTGCCGCGGTTTGATTGCCTGTAGCCCATCTACATGAGGGTCCTTTTAGAAAGGACCCCCATGTAGACGAGCAAGCCACAGTACTTTTGAAGTGCAGTGGCTGGCAGCATGCTAATGAGGTACTGAATATTCATTTCAGTGCCTCATTAGTATTCAACTTGGCCATTAGCGTGGCCACTTTGAAGTTTTTCGTAAGTGTAGACATAGCCAAAGTGCTTTTAATTCAGGATAACTTTCAATATATCTGCAGCAACAGGCCTAATAGAGATGTAGGGAGCAACTGTCCCACCCACGCCTCACCTCACCCGCCCCAGCTTGGAGACATATGGGTGGTGCCTTTTCAAGCATATGATGTAACTGACAAAAGGAGGTATATGACAGCATTGTCATCATGAAGAGTCGAATATTAGCCAGTATGTCTCTTCAAGCATCCTTGGATGCTATAGACGTTGCAAGCCTGCCCCATACTCACCCAGCAGCAGCAGCAGCTCCTGTCCCGTACTGCTGGGCCTGGTTACCCATTCCAGGAGTTGCAACGTGATACACAGGGTCAAGTGGTGTAATAATCCCATGACCCACATCGCAGTGCCCCTCTGTCATGATGAAAGGATAACCAAGCCAAACTTGAATGGTGCTGTGACCCTTGGAGCTAGGTGGCAATACCGACAGGGAGTGAGGCCCAGCCCTGTGGGTCAGAAACCACAGCTATCATGTGTTGTTGGGCAGGTATGCTTTCCAGGCCTCCACCCCATCACCCCAAGGCCTCTTCCCTGCACCTCACAGGGATTAGGGTTGTGGTGCCAGGATGGAGGGTGCTGTTGCAGAGGATAGGTACCCCCTCAGCTGGGCAAGAAGGCAACAGCACAGCAAAGTCTACCTACTGAGCGGGGGTTTCCATACATAACCCAATGCCTCTCTGCCCTTAGGTTGTAAAACCTGGCTTCCCCACTCTCTCATTTAAGATTCGCTTGAAAGGTTATGTGAAAACCCACAAGTACTTTTTATTAAAAGACATAATGGACACTGGCAATACTTATTTAGATGCATTTGTAGAAAATGTGGGGGAGTGAATAGTAGATTAAAAAACAGAAAGACGGGATTAAGATAAAACAAAATTAAACAAGTTAGATTACCTTTCCTGTTCCTAAAATGTATTATGTGGAAATATTCCAGCTTCAGAACAACAGACTTTGGGCCTAACAATGTCTTTAATCAACCTGTCAATATTTCCCATATGGCTCTTTTATAAAGGAAAACTCATCTGACTCAAGCAATAAGGCACTAACAGAGGATAATAAAAAGTGTCAATACACTAAGCTGAAACGCAAGTGTTAACATTATATCCACTTTTCTAATTTTTAATGGTCTTTGCTTTTCTCTCTTGGTTGACTGGCTAAGAGACATATTATAGCCACCTACTCATGTAACATTTCATTTTAAAATAAATTTGGAGAAACTGCTTAATGAATTCAAATTCCATCTTGCCTCAGCATTCTGAACCATGGGGGAGGGGAAAGTCAATAGCCCTGTGCCCCCCCCTTGCAAAATGTTGCATCCCACAATTTGTGCACCCCTGCACTAGCCTATAAGCATTCTGTTTTTCGGAACCATTGCTATTGAACTGAACGACATTATGCAATGATATAAACCGTATATAATAATGCCACATGATACTATTTATATATGGTAAACTGCATTAAATAATAGAATACTGTACCAATATAGTCTCAAATGGTCAGTTTTAAATGCAATTATTGTCTTCCTTAGTCACTTTAACTATCGGTTTGTGAACTGAGAACACGATTTCATAAAATGTATTACCGGCAGTAAGGCAAACATTTTGAGATGGCTCTCACAGACTGAAATGGTTACCTCCTTGTCCTTGCAATTTCTGTCTGAAGCAGAAGAAAGATTAAAATGAAATATTCTTAACAATGTATTTTCAGTGTAAAAATGGGCTCAAGATTCAACCTGTTTAGCTTGCTCTGGAGCTCGGATCACATACAAACCCATTTTGACTGCCTCAGCAATTTACAAGCAGCAGAGTTCGTATTTTAACAGCTTGTTTTGAATGTATGTTTTTCTTTTCACTTGTTTTCCTTTGTAAAATGAGGCAACTGTGGGATCACATTATCATCAGTTCAGTAAAAAGTTAACAGTAGTTTTTTATTTAACAAAGTACCTTTGTCTCACTGTTCTCCAAGAAATTCCTACTTGCCCATGTCAGGTGTTCCTCAAAATTATTGCTAGGAACGCACAGACCTAGCAGGCACTAATGTTTAAAAGGATCTTGCACATACTTTTTCTTCATGTTCCTAGTTGTAAAAATTATTTCTTTAATAATTTGTATATAAACCTCTGCTATTCTGATTTTGATTCACGTAATTTCAAGTTTATTATTTAGGATTTCACGAGTCAAAAAGACAATGAAAGGCTTTCTGCTGCACTGTGTTCAGTATTTTTCCTTAATTACCATTGAGAACAGGGCCCTTTACTTTTATATGAGACTAGTTACAATTTTTAGAGGAAAATGAGAGACATTTAGACATCAAAATTTTAATTTTCAAGGAAACAAGTAACTATAACTTACTTATACATTCCCATACCTCAAATACATCATGCATTCTGTGATCAAGGCCCTATTCTCTACGGTAGGTATTAGAAAATATTTTACTGCCATATTAAGAAGAACATTAACGATATATGCATTTAAATGTTAATTTTTCTACTTTTTATATGAAAAAAGAGTGTATACAACTCTAAAGCCTTTAATATCAATTGGAATGATGGGGAAGAAGCTGTACCAGAAAAATTACAGCCCTTCAAACAAAGTAATTTGGGGCTGGGGGCTGTTTTTAAGGAGTCACAATGTGTTGTAGGGACCATTTTGATTAGATCAGCTTAATGGTATGAAAAATTACAAAAATGTAGTCACACTTTAAACTCACATTCTTTTCATATATTTTAGTTTTTCTTTGTCTCCTAACAAGTTAATTACTCCTACCTAATTAATGTCAACACAATCATGACATGACTGTTTTCCATGTCAGACTGATTTCTGAATCACAGGATTACTTCATTGTAAAATAAAACAAATTTGAGTTTCATTCATATAAATATTTTTACTAACAATATTGGCAAAATAACAAAAATATTAGCTATTCAAACTGCTAAGCTGAGTAGGATTACTCTTCAAGTTTGTCCCAGTGTGAAAATCCTTCTTTAAAACACTAGAAAGCTGCTGATTGCAGTTCCTAAACTGCAGTGATATGGATCTGCTGAATAAGGCAGGCTTCAAAAAAAGCCTAATTGACATTATATAATGGCATGCCAGCATCCCAAAGAGGAAAAACAGTGAAGCACTACTACTAGTCTACATTCGGTTAGTGTGCAACCTTACACAGAAAGCAATTTGAGACCAGATCAAATGTTCTTAGTTCAATAATGTTACCATAAAAAGTCTAGCCTGCAAACACACAAAATCTAGTGCTAGTGTTTAAAAAAGAAAAAAAAAATGCTAAGAGGTTTGATGGTCAGACAAAAGATGGGATGCCTTACAAGGATGGAGAGAAGAGCACCCAATCTGAAAAATTCTGCCCTTACAGAAGATGTAAAGTCATCTGGTTTTACAGTTGCTGTGTTACAGTCATTAAACATAAGCTAATGTGACTTGGTGAAAACATTGTGGACCAAGTTTACTATTGGCATAAAACTGGACACATCATCAATCGCTCCAATGGAACTGTGCAAACACCAGCAGCAAATTTGTCCCAAGGCAACTAAAATGTTACACAAAGGAACCATTAAAAGCTCTTTGTTCAAAGTGCTCCTGTAGGATGCTTCCCATAAGCAACATTCTAAGCTATCTAATACAGTTAGATGTTTCAAATCCACAACTTAGAATTATGTGGACATAACCATGGCCAAGAACTATAAATGGTAAAAGGACCAGTCTAGAAAGAAATGCCACAAGATTTAAAAGTTCAAAGCCTGTAAATGTAATTCAGTTGGCCACTGAACTTGAACCAACTTCCCCCGATACACTTGGCAAGAAAAAACATTAAACTCTCTAAGAATCATTTCATCACTACAGATATAAGCATAGAACTATCGGTCATCTGTAGCAGAGGGGTACTATCCTGCACTTTTTTAAGTAACACTAACTGCTGTAAATCACTGCAAAAACAAACAGCCAACTGGTTAAACATAATTTGTCCTGGCAACGTATATGCTCTTGACTATTATTGCCAATACTGTCCTCATATTAACATTATAAAAAAAATTAAAACATCACACTGACCAACCTTCCAAATCAAGGTGAACAGATATGATAAAAATGTCATAAGGAGCTGTGCAATAAACAAAATATTTATCTCAAAAAATGAACAATTTAATTATAGGACAGTGAAGGAAGGGAAGGGACTAAGACTTCCTCAAGGGGCAAACAGCTGCATGTGGGACAAAAAATGTTGGAAAAACTAGAGTTAGATTGCCAGGTGGCAGTATTTGTTATGAAACTGTGGATGGTCACTAGCCATTCTGAGCAGCCAGTCAGAGAGCAAGATTAAGACAATTCTTTTCCAGTGTTAATAACTTCAGCGGTCTCTGATAGCCTGGTGTAGAGCTGTTGCAGAGTTAACTCCTCCTGGGTTTTGCCCTCAAATAGCAAGGAAGCTATTTCCTTGACAATAAGTACACAAAGCCAGACTCTCTCTTCTGATAGGACAGTCTTTGTGGGGACAAAAGATGAGGAAGTTTTAAGATGGCTTGTAGATGGTAAGTTGCTCTTTGTTGAAGGGCAAAAAAGCTGGTGTCCAAAATCCACAGATTCAAGAAGATCTTCAGGAGGCCAGAGCCTTCCACACTGAAGTCCTGGACTTCTGTCCAGCTTCGTTTTACCAGGGACCACAGCTGGTGCCACTATGATTGGGTTTATACAGCTGGCAGAAGATACTGGGACCTACTTTTGAGGGGAGCTTCCAATTGCAGAAAAGTAGGAGAAAAATAATTCAGGGTAAGACTATCATCTTTGCACAGGAATCTCTACAATGGGCAGCGATCATGTCCTCAACTGGTCTGCCTCTTGCAAATTACTCTGTGGAATCCCCATCTGAACATGATTTTTGGTGTGAAAAAGCTCCTCAAATGAAAAACCACCTTTTACTATCTAGTGTAGCTACTGCCCAGTATACTGACTGAATCTGTGTGTCCAGCATACATTAACATGAAACCTGTCTTTAGAATCATTCAAGTGGCAAACTTAGTCTTTTAATGGAAGTGATTTACTGATAAAGGTGGAGTGGAACTGTTGTGTACAAGAGAGTGGTGTCATGTCAGTTTTAGTCCATATAAATTACATATAAAAATATTTTGTAAGGATGAATGAAAAACCATTTTTCAATTTCCCTACCCTAGCAGCTAAATAAATTCTATTCCTGAAAGTGATATAATTTACATGTATCTGAAATAGTTTAGAAAATAGTGATTTTAGCTTTAAGATCAAATATTAAATTTATTTCCCAGGAAAAAGTCAACAATTTATCAACACAAAATAGTTAAACTTCTTAAGTATCCACACGTGAATAGTATTAACTTGTGTGATAATTTATATTTATACAATGAATATAAAATAGCCATTTTAAATACAGTGTTCACATTTTTAAGTTTTTTTGTTTTTTTTTTTTAAATTTAAGAAAAGGTGAAGAACAGAACTATCGAGTGGGTAAGCAATCCAAGACTGAATCCCTCTCCACTCATGTAACAAAGCACAATCGTTCCTAGCATTCCTCTGGAGAGAGAGAGCATACAAAAGACAAGCATACTGTCTCATCTTTATAAATTCATTAGGCCAATTTTGTATATTTTTTATATGAACAAACAAAGTGGAAAATGTCATTTGAATTTCTTTAAACTTGATTAAATTAACACCCTAGACCAGACAGTATTGTGGGAATTGAAAGATGTTATATTGGTTTTTTTTTGTTTTTTTAAGTTAGTGGCACGTTTTGTGTTCAGAATTTTTTTTTCTGATTATAATAAAATCTGACTGAACCTATTATTCTATCTGCACAGATAGGACAAACGTGGCAATACATATTATTCATTCCATTCTCTTAAGATCTTGCGTGCATTCCAATAGGAAAACCTGAAGTTACTACCTCAAACCTCCTATACTGAAAAGAAAAAAAAAAAAACCTGACAAAAATACATTGCACATTGTAAGAATATTTCAAACATGTATAAAGAGCCAGGAAGAACAGTTGATTCATTTCACTGTGTAACCAATTACAGAAAATCTTACTCAATATAAGTAAGATATTCTTAAATGAAATACTTGATTTGACACTTTTATAGTCTGCATTGCAAACTCTGTGTATATCACTAAGGTTTGAAACTTTTCTAAATAATACAAAAATATCCCCAGAAAGTGATCTGACTTTTAAAACAAAAGGAATAAAAAATCCCTGAGTAATCCAAAGACAACTGATATGTATGACCTTCAGAAAACAGACTCTCTTAAAACAGACTAATTCAAGGTGGCTGGCAACTTTCAGGTATACTTGAACCTTCATACTCTGGGTGTTCCTAGTCTGAGAACACACGTGGTATGGATCCTGGCAGAAGGAGGACTAGGAAGTGGCTCTGCATGCTGGGGGGAATGGCAGCAAGACGACGTGCTTCTCTGGTAGCAGGGGGAGGTGGTGCCTGTGGGTGGGATATGGAGCCACATGTGCCCTCAGGAACAAGGAACCATGTAAGTGCCCCCACCCCAATGCCCTCATGCACCCTTCCCCGCTACCTAGTCTGAAAAATTCCTTAATCCGGCATACTCCGTTTCTCAGGGTTGCCGGAATAGAAAAGTTCAACTGCATTACCAAAATAAGGGACAGATGTGTCATAACAAATGTGATTTTAAAAGCTCCATGAGATATGTATTTTAACTGGAAATACTGTAGTTTGAAATTAGGTAATTGCCTCAGCTTTTAACATGAAACTGAGAAGTTCCTATTTTCACAATCATTGCAGGGTCAGCATACTTTTAAACTGAAATGGAAGGTGCACAAAGAGGTGGTGTTGGGTCTATCTTGGCTACCATTATATTCTTGCGTACAGTGTTTTTGGTAAGTTTAAAACACACACACACACACACACACACACACACACACACAAACACTAGCCAACAATAGTAAGTGATTTTTGTGTTGCTGAGTAAACAAAATCCACTACAGTTTCTTCCACTGAGGCTTTGAAGTGTACTCTCCACTGCAGGGATAAATATGGATCACTAACTGCTACTATTATATTCAGGTTTCAGATTTTTTTTTCTTTTTTTAGGATACTGGTGCAAAAAACGTACTTTCAAAACTATGCTGCATTTGGGTGCAATTTACAGTACATAGAAGCTTTCAAGGAGACTCAAAAAAATAGCATATACAAATACCTGGTTAAATGTGGTCAGTTAATATGGCCACTTTAAGCAACCTTACTTCTTTCATTTTTTTGAAGTCTGACTGATGCTTTATGGAAAAATTGGTATTTTTCTTTCCTCTTCCTTCTATAATGTTTAGACATTTTAGTTAAATATATCTTCATTTCTTCTTTCTAACATAAAAGAATTTGAAATATCTGAATCATAGTAAGTTAGTGGGATTTTTTGTGCGTGTACTTTAAGTTATAGCAACTTGAAAAAGAAGTCAGTCAGTCAGTCAATAATATGATTGTAAGTTAGGAACAAATAGACTAGCCAAGCTCTTCAAACCAAGTTACTACTGTCACTGTATCTCATCCAAGTAACAAAACACCAAGGAAGAAAAACACAAAGCATGGAATATTAGTAGTACTGTTTCTAATTCCCTGTCTCCATGTTCTGCTTGTCTCCATCCAGGTGACACTGGATTTTTTTCAGACTTGAGCTTCATAACAAACATGTGCAATTTGTGTAAATATTATATCATAGATTGAATCTTCATACTGTAGGTAGTTTGTACTGCATGTGCCAAAATACAACTGAAGATATGAATTAGTTCTAGCTCCACCATGAAAACAAATTCTCCTACCTGTTTCCCATCTCATTTCAGAGAATACCCAAAGACAGAAAGAGCAAGTAATATTTGTTTCATTAGCTAATACAGGCATTCTTTTGCTGGGAAGGGGTGAAATGCTGTACTGATCTATAGAATTAATACTTCTAACATGTAATTTAAATACCACAACAAATGTCATTGACTTGGTTCCAATAATTTTACTCCTTACTTCTCCTTGAGGCACTGATATTTTTAGCAGTAGCAATTTCTGCCACACAGGTGGTTCAGCTCCCTTATCCGCTTGTAGAATCAGCAGACAATACAACCAGCCATCATCTTCCAGCATCTGATTTTACATATTGGTTTGTTATGACACTGTATGATGAAAAGTATTTACATAATTAAACGCTGAAACTAGTCTAGGCTATTCAGTGTGCAGTAAAAGTCCAAACACCTCTGGGCATTTCTCCTGAAAGGCCTATACAGATGCTAAATGGAAAATACGTTACCAATTAAATGCTTTCTTCACATGTTCATCAGTACAGTTGTGGCTACAATACAGACTGATTGTCTAGGAAAGAAACTTAGACACTTATCTTTAAAAATAAAATAAAAACATTTAAAAAGCAGCAGTTGGGGGTTCCATCTTGTTTGGAGTGCACAACAGTAGGAGGCATTCTGGTCTGCAGTAGTGTACTGTGTGGAAGGAATATGGCAGAAAGTTCCCATTCTTTGTCCAGACTTGGTGCCTCAAAGCTGTTAATCAGTCTTATATTGCTCTGTCACACAAATTTTGTATAGCCCTTACACAACCAGCTCAGTTCAGGTGAGCAAGGTCCATCTTACCAGGGCATACCTGTCCGTGACCTTTTCCTCTGCTTTTTACAAAGGCAATAGATAGGAAACACAAATAAACCTGCCAAAAAGAACACACAAAATTAAAAGGAACTAGTATGTAGTTATGAAACATTCGATTGTAATTTCTCAGTGTGCATGCATCATCTGAAAACACACACACAACCCAGTATCCAATTACTACTCCATAAATTCCAGTGAAATGTTAAAAGGTTAAGACATTTAGATTGTGTCTAACACTTGCATTCCTCTTTCAAAAGAGGTATGCAAATGAGGTAAATTGAAAATGCAAATAAGGTGCATATTTGCATAGCTGGCACCCTGTTTGCATAGTCTTATTTGCATATTCTTATTTCAAAAGAGCTTCCATACTCTCCAGTCTATGAAGACATGAGAACTCCATCACAGATTTAAAAAATATTTTAACTCACAGTTTTAAATTCACAAATAAGTTAAATCAGTTTTTGTTTTCACATAAATCTAAATACCCTCATTGTTACCTTCAACTCAATTTTATTTTACTCTCTGTTTCCACAATCTCAATTTCTGACAACAGAAAACCTTATATGGGTGATATAACCTGAACTAATTAAAAGGAGTAGGACTTTTCATCTTAGGCTGCATGTAAACTAAGAGAATTTCGAATTTAAAGCAGTTAACTTGATATTACCACGACTGTCTTCACTTTAAATACCATTAGCTCAATTTTGTGAGACCTAATATCAAGATTACAATACCACAGTTACCTGACAGGTATAGCCTCAAGCTCGAATTCAGAAGTTTGATTAAAGGCCAGTGTGGAAGCACCACATCTTAAAATCGAATTTATTAGCCTCCACAAGTGTCCCCTATGTATCCCACAAAGCTACATGTACTGCACCTGGTTCCCAGCTCTCTGCTACTAGTGGGAGCTGTGAAACTGATCAGGGCTACTGCACTCCTATGGTGCAGGGCCATGCACCCCATGGTCAGGCGGCTCAAGCAGCGTGGGGCCAGATGCCATGGGCAGGCACCCACCCCTCAGGCACCCTGGCCACCTGTGACCAGGTGCCCCCAGCCAGTGAGCTCCAGCAGCTCTTCCACCGGAGTCGGTGAGTGGCAGGGTTGGTTTTTTTGGGGGGAGTTGTTTTCAGGAGGTTTGTGGGGGGAGTGGGGGTTGGACTGGGGCTCAGGGAGCCTGCAGGGATGGGGAGTAAACCCTCACATTTAAAGGACTATCGAGAAGAACGGACAGCTCTTCCTCACTATTAGTCCATTAAATGGATGGTTTACTGTACTAGTGGAAGCCGGGAAACTGACTGGGGCTGCTGCGCTGTCAGTTTCTCAGGTCCACCCAAGCTGCCAGACCTGGAAAACTGACAGCACTGCTGCACCTGGCTCCAGGCTCAGAATGCGGGGCTGAGGGAACTGTGGGAAAGGTTCCCACAATGCACTGCTTGAACAGTCAATGTTTGGTGATTTCAGTGTGGATGCAACGTGTCGAATTTGTTGGGAGCCTGTGGGAAGTGAGAATACTCAAAATTGAATTTAAAAAATGACAAAAATCAATTTTAATAAATTTGAATTTATCTCGTAGTGTAGACGTAGCCTTAGAAAAGAGGAGACCAAGGGGCGATATGATAGAGGTCTAAAAATAGTGAATAAGGAAAGTTATTGATTTGTTTCTGTAACATGAGGTCACCAAATGAAATTGATGGGTAGCAGGTTTAAGACTAACAAAAGGAAGTTTTTCTTTACGCAGTGCACAGCTGGCCAGTGGAACTCCTTGCCAGAGGAGGCTGTGAAGACCAGGACTTTAACAGGATTCAAACAAGAACTAGATAAATTAATGGAGGTTAGGTCCATCAATGGCTATTAGCCAGGATGGGTAGGAATGGTGTCCCTAGCCTCCCTGAGAGGCTGGAAATGGACAAGATTGGCTATACTGGGTCAGACCAAAAGTCATTCTTAAATACAATATAACATGTAAGTTACATCTAGAGTCATAAGGATATTGTAACTGATGTTATACTGAGTGGCTGTATGGAGTGATTATATGTTGTAGCTCTGTTGATCCAGAATATTAGAGAGACAAGTTGTGTGAGGTAATATCTTACTGGACCAGCTTCTGTTGGTGAGAGAAAGAAGCTCTTCTTCAGGTCTGGGAAAGTTACTCCAAGCATCACAGCTGAATACAAGGTGGAAAAGATTGTTTTGCATACATATTAAACTATATAGGTTTGCTTAAAATTAATTACCTGTTTACCCTATTACAGATTTTTTTCTGGTCCCTTTCATCTCCTCATAGAACAGAGGTTTAAAGTATTACAGGTCATCTTCTATTAGTAACTTTAGTTTCCCCAAACATTAGGTGAAGTGATATTTTAACAGAAAACTAACTGGCTTGCTTCCAGGTTAATCAAGTTTCAAATACACAGTTTAAACATAGTTTAAGTCTGTTCTGGTATGGCTGTGGTCTGAAGAAGTGGATCTATCCCATGAAAGCTCACCACCTAATGAATTATTTTGTTAGTCTATATACTATTAAAACAAAAAAGCAGTCCAGTAGCACTTCAAAGACTAATACAGCTGTCTCCCTGTTACTAGAGTTTAAACATGCTGCTCTTCCCTTGTGAAAAAGTATGGCCTCTGGGTCATCAATTGTCTGCATCAAGACATGAGTGCACTAAACATCTGCAGATCAGTGGCTTTCCAGTGACACCATTCATTTGAAAAATGGAAGAAAAACAACAACAACTTTCAGAAGTATGCAGGCTATAGTCCTTTCTATCTCCAAAGGGATGTGGTTTAGTTCATTAATATTTATAAAGTACTTTGAGTTAGCCAGAGAGAAGGTGCTACAGAAATACAAATTAACTTGGAGTGTTTTCATTCATGCCTTGCCAAGACTAGGATTTAAAAGGTGTGCTATTTATAACGTGTTGGATAACATGGGTAACACTGCTGTTTTGTTCTGAAACATGCTAAAATTGGTCACGTTAAAGCCCAGATTCTTATCTAGGTTTTAATTTAAGCACTTTGTCTTATCATCAGGTCAGCAAATGTGTGTTAAATATTACACTTTAGATCCTAGTCCAAGCAAGACTTTAGTTTACCTTTCAAGCCTTTCTGTAAAATGCAAGATTTTCAATAAACCTGATAGTGTTTTTTAACTGAAAACAAACAGTTTGTTAGAAGAGGTACTTTTCAATCAAAACTGAAACAGCAGTGCCGTAAGTTTTGTCCATATGGACTGGTTAGGGAAAAAAAAGTGCTTTTCAGAGACTGCTGTTCTATCATACCATAAAGAAAATTTACTGAAGTCATTACTCCTAGCTCAGTGTATACCGTAATGAACTGTCAAAATACAGATGGTGAAATTATTGGTGTAGAATGGTTTATAACTCCTTATTAAGATTACTTTTACAGCTGTGTTGGTACCAGACATTGCTATAATTACCTCTATTTCAGAAATTTATTACATATAATCACTGAGTCTTTTTAAAACCTCACACACATTACTCTTCAGGATCATCTTAGTGATCTGATCATAGCTAAGGCCTAATTCACACTTAGAAATGTAGTCATTACACCTATGCCAGTATAGTTACCCAAACCCTTCTTAGTGCAGAAGAAGTGCTTTCACCATATAGCTCAGTGAGCACTTTTAAGTCAATCTAAATCATGTACACTAGGGCTTTTGCCAGTATAGAAATGTCACAAAAAATTCAAAACAAGAACACCAACCACCACCACCCTCAATGTAGGCATGGCCACAATTACACCAGAATAAAAGTGCTTTATACCAGTAAATATCTTCAGCAGCACCAATAGCCACTATGGACCTGGGGGCAAGGTAGGGGGAGGGGAGCTGTCTCCCTGCCCTTGGAAGGGATGTGGTGAAGAGCAGAAAGATGGTGTACAGAGCAGTCAACCCTGCTTTCATCATGCTCCCACATAGTTGCTCGTAGAGTTGCAGCACAGCACTTCGCGGTGTACCAAAAGGTCCCGGGGCAAGCAGCCCCTTTGCTCCCTCCCCACCTCCTGGTCAGTGGGTCTGTACATCTTATTTTGTTTTCTGAACATGGATTAAGACTTCCATATTGGTATAACTACATCCACACGAACAGGAGTTTTAATATATTGATTAATATAATATATTTAATATATTGTAGCAATATTGATATAGTTCAGGTGACAAAACATTCTAGTGTAGAACAGCCCCAAGCACTGACTCACTGATGAGAATTTATTCTTTTTAAATAGCTGGCAGGCATCAATCTTGTACAGGAAAATAAGATGCACAGAGATTCTCATATAGAAAGCATTAAGATGCAAAGTGCTTTATAAACATCCATCATAACAACACCCTTCCGAGTTATGTGTTTGTGACTCCATGTAGATCTCTAAAAATGGCAATACTGCAGCCTGAATGAATTGCTCAAAGGCATATCACATTGGTGACAAAATCAGGATTAGAACCCAGATTAGCAGCTTCCGATTCCCAGTTTTGTGTAGCCTTTTGATAGTCACTAAGTTTCAAATGAATTATATTACCAGATTCCAGATATACTGACTACTTAGACTTAAACATTCCATGTTTAGCAGAAAAGTCATTATTATGTTGCATGAGTTCTTACCTATTACAACAGCTATAGCTCCTAGTGCCAGTCCCAATACCAGTATCAAGGGTGCAATGAGTAATTTTCCAGCTGAAAAACAAGATCATTCAAAAAGTAAAATAAGTTATTTTACTTTATTATCTTCCTGGCTCTTGAGACATACCTCAAATAATCTAACCACATAGGTACCTCTGAAATTAAACTGTTTGTGTTTTAAAGTTTTACTGGTGTTCCACTTAGTAACACAGTAAACCCTTGATTTAATGGACTAATGCAGTGACGGGGTATCTGTTAATGATAAAGTCCATTAAATCCAAATCAGCAGGACTGGAGGCACCTTGCAAGTATAACTTGCCGACAGACCCAGGTTGCTGGCCCCAGGGACAGAACCTGCGAGCATAGGGTCTAAAGCCCTGCACTCTACCACCTGAGCTAAAGGCCAGCTGGCTCTGAGCTGAGGCTGTAGAGCAGAGACTTCAGTCACCCCAAATGAGGTTTCAGTGCCTCTGGGTACTATACAAGGAACATTAGGGAGTGAGACCTGGGAAGAATGCAGCAGGCTTGGGAGGGAGCTCAGCAGCGGGTTCTTTGTGCAGTTTACAGAGCAGAGCCTCTGGGCTTGCCTGCCACAAGTCGCTCATCACTCACCCCTGGCGGCCCCAGCCACAGTGGTGGCTCCTCCAGCTCTAGTGAGTCACTGGCATTCACAGGGGAGTGGAGCAGGCGCTGGTGTACAGCATCTATTATTTCCAAAGTCCGTTAAATCAAGGGTTTACTGTATGTTTAACTCCAGTGAGATACTATTTGTAGCAAACCAATCTTTTGCTCTTCCTGAAGGCTAACTTCTCACACACATACCACATACCTTTGTGCCTATCTCAGCTCTCACCATGATCTTACATCTATTACTAGTTCTAATTTTAAGACATTTCAGGACTAAGGGCAAAACAACAGGCATTCACCACTCAGTACTTCTGGCATCCTCTGGGGAGGCTCTACAAGTCTACTTCATTCACCCCAATACCATCACGAGGAAGATGCCCACTGAAACAGGCATCTTGGAGATCCTCAGCCCAGATCTACATGAACCTCACTACACAGCAGCAGCACCAGCATCTCATACAGACATTACCAACTGATAGCTAGCTCATTTAGGGTCTGATCCATCGCTATGTGAAAGCAGCAGTAGTGCCTTCTGACTATCATGATGCAAGGCCAATCCTTAAGAGCATCTAAGCCTGTTTTCAATCAATACCTACAAAATGGCATGGGTCTCACAGGCCTAGGTGGCAAGAGTTGTGCTGAGTAGAGGAGCATAGACTTTACCCTGTATGGGTTATTCTTCCTCAGATTTGTATTTTTTCAGTTTACGGCTTGTAGAACTGCATGGAAGGACTGTTCAGCCAAAGACTTGCCAAACAGAGAATCTGGATCAAACTAGAACCCATGCAATACAATTACTTTGTCTAGCTGATACAGGCTGAACTCTCGAAACCACGCTAGTTTCTCTCCATGGGTTTGCATAGGATGTAGCAAAAATGGACTCTGGTCAAGCTGCCTGAAAACATGAAAAGGGCTGTAAATGCCAAATATTTTTTTTCTTAATGCTCCAGTAGTTCAACTGGAGATGTAAATTTCAATAAATCAGTAAATTAGGTTGTGACATTGAGAAATTACTCTGGCAGCAGTGTTCCCTCTATTTTCCCCATGTATGTGCATCACATACCACGATCTCCATATTGATGCACATAACAAAATTCATGTGGTGGGGTGGACCTCAGGGGTGAGGGGGGTAGGGGAAGGGAGCGAGTAAAAATCAATACACCCCAGGATGAGGGATTTTCGATGCAAGCTGCCCAAAACTGCAGTTGGTGCGGGGGGGGGGGGGGGGGGGGGGAAAGAGAACTCTCTCCAGCCATGGAAGCTCTGAGGCAGGTCTTGGAGGGAGGAGGGTAGAATATCTCCTCTTCTCTCTGCCTCCAGCAGCTCTACAGCTGGAGTGAGGGGACAGGCTCCCAAGTGCCTGTACAACTCTCAACAGGCTGCTGCGCAGCTTAGAGGGAACTTGGTTTGGAATGAGAAGAAAATTAAAAATAGATATCCCAGAACTACAGAGTGACTAAGATTAGGTTTTAGAGAATGATTTCAACAATCAAGAGAATAATGATGTAGTCTTCTCCAGAAACGAACCACTAATTTTCGCAGTTTGAAGGGAAAACAAGATGTTTCACAAACATTTAACACAAGTCTGAAAAATGGAGCATGTTGAGTGGGAGAGAAGGGTTCTGAAAGTCTGATTAATTATTAAAAGGAAAGACTTGGCAAATTCATTATCTGTGTTATCATAAAATGTAGATGCCTTTCTGAGGATCAGGACACCATTGTGCTAGGTGCTGTACAAAGAACAAAACAACAGTATATGTACCAAATAAATTACAATCTAACACAAGACACAATACATGGATGCAGATAGAAAGGTGGGAACCACAAGGAAATTAGACAATCGAGGATAAGCATATAGACAAAACCCATCAACTTGGCATATACATTTTTAAAAAGCAACCATTTGTAAAATATTTGAATTGACAAGCTATACTCATGCTTAAACATATGAAATGTATTAAAGTAAGCAGTGTGTTTGCTACTGAAGTTTTACAGAAGATCAAATCATTGAACTGCTAGAACTTGGAAACAACCAGCTGAACAGCATGGGGAATCAGTTTCTGGAGAGATAAATCAGAAGTAGCCTCCTCTGCAGGTGCAGAGAGTGTATTTTCTACACTTCAATTCAGAACACTAGTTCATTCAAAAATGAGAAACACAGTCATAAAAAGTCCAAAAGCTTTCCCCCTCCCTGAGCCTTCCAATCTGTGAAAGCCATGAAAGGATGAAATCTAATAGTTTCAAAACATTGAAGAATACGTTGATCAGAAACAATAAGTTCAAATAATTAACTGCGTGTAATAATTCCTTTAATACAACTTGGTTTATATTAACAAAAATTGATAAACTTTCTTATTCTCTAACCAGAATAGTTATGGCAGTTTACTGAATAAAAATATTAAAATACCACCTGTGCATTTTAAATTGAATTACAATTACAATGAAAAAATAGCTTAACACATTAAATACAAAAAAAAAATCTAGAAAAAAAAAAGTGTGTCATTCAACCATTTTCTAACAAAATATTTAAAAATAAAGAATCTGAATAAATGGATGTTAATCTATTGGGACAGACTGTACCCGTTTGCTCACCACTTCTCAGGAATATGAGGTTGGTAACTGGTGACATGGCTTCCAGGGATGACACCGGCCACATGTCCCTGCCCCAGCCCTTCCCTGTTTCTGCTCAGTCCATGCCATGCTCACCCCTGCCCACCATCGCTCCTCCCTTCACCTGCCACTTCCGGTGAGTGAGGTGGCAGTCCCACCCCTCACTAAGAGTGGCACAGATGAAAAGCAGCGCAAGCTAGGAAGCTTGCACTGCTCTAGGGCTGCCCCATGGAGACCACCCTTATCCATTCTCCAGAAGCAGTGCAGCGCTGATGGTGAGTTGAGGGATTCCCCCCTCCTCTAGACACTAGGAGGGTGCATTTGACCCCTGTGCACGTTTCCACACATTGCCCCTGAGACTGTGATAATTTTTTTTTTTTTTTAAACAAATTATACCTTGTGAATTGCAATTAATAACTGAAAACTCTAAATCTATTAAGTATTATTGTCCTGCTAAAATGTGTATAGCAGCATCATTTTATGTAAAATTACAAGATTGTTGCATGAAATTATTGAGACATGTTCCAACTTAGAAAAGAAGCGCAAACCAGTTCCTCACAGACAAAAAGACAGTCAGCCACTCATCCAACCCAAAAGCAGTGTTTCACTGTGGTCATCACATATGTGAAAGCCACATGAAAGCTCACGTCATAGCTACTAAGCATAGCAAGACTAGTATCTGACTCCCCCCATTACTTTGTAGATTAAGGAATAACTCAGCTGCCATTCGCGATGCAGTGAAACCTATCAGCATTTTCTTCAACAGCTCCAGATCCATTCCCAGAGGAGGCAGAGCTTGCAGCAAAATAGCAGTTGAAAAATGGTGCCAAATACAGACAGAAGCACAAGGATTGCTGGGAAAAGTGATGCATCACAGGACATTGGGACTGGATCCAGAATGCTCCACAACCCCTCCTCAACCTTCCCACAAGCCACAGCAACAGAGAAGGAAAAGGTGCTCTGTGGGATAGCTGTCTGGAGTGCAGCATTCCAAATGCCATGGCAAGTGTGATAACACTACTGCTCTGGCAGCTGACAGTGGGGACACGCAACAGTAGTTCAACTGCAGTACTCTGAGTAGCGCAGTAACTTCCAGCACTTTGCATCTGCCAATGCAGGAAAAGCCTTGGCATCAGAAATTAGATATCTTACTTCTTTGTAACCAATTCTGAGTTTTATACCTCATTACTTATCACTTAATCTTTCTGTAGTTAATAAACTTATTTTTGTCTAAAAAACAAATAAACACAGTGTGTGTTTGGATTGAAGAGCCTGGAACCTGAGGTAATAAGTGTTTGTGCATATAATTTTCTGTTAATGAAACTGACTTTCTATGAGCTTGTATTCCACCAAAACAAAGAGTTGAGCAGTGCAGTGCAAGATGCACATTTCTAGGGACAAGCGTGGATCTGAGAATTTGCTGGTGTCTCTTGGCAACAAAATTCAGCAGTGGCTGGCTAAAACCATTTATATAATTCATTTGGGAGAGATTTTTGCATCAATGCCGTGTCCTATACGCATGTGGCGAGTAGTGAATGTATTGAACACCACAGCTCTAGAGGCTGTATGTGAACTGGTCAACAACAGCTGTTCTCACAGCAAAGCAGGGTGAAAGGCACCCGAGACTGGAAGGTTGAGAGGACAATGCTGCTCAAATTCTCCAGCTGTACCCAATGGAATGTCATCTCTCTATAGTTACTTAAATTAACAAACCAGAAAAATCTCCTATTTTCTGATATAAATTGCAATTAAAATTGGTGATTTAAATCAATCCACTCCAGTTTATGTTGGTCAGCATGCTAAGTGGCAGTAAAAAATCCCCCCATTTACTGCTTAACAGATCACCTTTTGTGGGATTTAGCTGAAAAAAGAGTATTTGTATAAAATGTATAAAGTAACTACATTTTTAAAAGGTGAAGGAATGCAACAGAACCTCTCTGTCAGAATGAATGGAAGTAATAAGGAGAAAACTTCAGTCAGTGATGCAGGAAGGGAAAGAGGAGATTTCTCATCCCTGGAGAGGAGTATCTAGAATACTGCTTGTAACCAGTCCATTTGCGGCTTCAAATTCAGTTAATATAGTTTCTGAAGTTACAGTTGCAAGATGTATTTAGGACAATTAATCCTTTGTACTGCCAGTTCAGAGATTGTCCATTGGGGAATATTTTCTACAGGTATATCCAGTGTTGACTTTAAGCTGAGAAGCAGATAGGATGCAAGTCCACAACAGAATATTTGTGATGAGTCATATGAAATAAAAGAATAAATTATAATGAATTACATCACTAAAAAGGGGTCTATTACAGGCACCACTAAAGAACTGGTTTCTCATTGTAAACAGAATGCACTTTATAGGTATGACCTCTACACAAATCACACTGGGCAAGACACATGGATGGTATAAACTGGTATAGACCCACTGCCTTAAAGTGAAATATTTGTCAATTTACACTTACTGAGAATCTAGCCCAAATAAACACAAAAGGATCATGACACTGTCAATTACTATAACAGGAAACCTTAAATGCTGAGAAACACTGGAAACTAAACAACCAAACTTAAAATAAAATAGAATTCTACACCTTCATTGTTAAAGCAAAGTTAAGAATATGTCAGAAATGGAGGTTGTTCATAAACACTACAAATTATGTTTGTGCTTTCAAAAGTTTCTATTCAGAATTAAAATGACGCTTTTGGACATCTGAATTTAAATGAAACAAGAACTTTACCATATCAAATCTCTTTTTAAACTTTTTTTTTTTTTTTTTTTTTTTTTTTAAAGGAGCTAACATTTCCCACAGTACTCTGCTACACAGGATTTGGTTTGGCGTTTTTTGATCTTTGATTATGCGCATCGAGTTCCAAATGAGGTGTGTGGTACACAGGCTGCTCCTAACACTGAAGTTCTACTGTCTCCTGAGGTAAGCACTGTCTTACTGAGGTAAGCAGTGAGGTGGCAAAGTTTGCAGATGACACCAAGTTGTTCAGGACAGTCAAAACCAAAAGGGATTGTGAAGAACTACAAAAAGATCTCAGCAAACTGAGTGATTGGGCAGCAAAATGGCAAATGAAATTTAATGTGGGTAAGTGTAAGGTAATGCATGTTGGAAAAAATAACCCAAATTACACGTACTACATGATGGGGTCAAATTTAGCTAATCAGGAAAGGGATCTTGGAGTTATAGTGGATAGTTCTCTGAAGACATCCACGCAGTGTGCAGCGGCAGTTAGTAAGGCAAATAGGATGTTAGGAATTATTAAAAAAGGGATCGATAATAAGACAAAAGATATCATACTTCCCCTATATAAAACTATGGTACGCCCACATCTTGAGTACTGCGTGCAGATGTGGTCTCCTCACCTCAAAAAAGATATATTGGCATTAGAAAAGGTTCAGAAAAGGGCGACTAAGATGATTAGGGGCTTGGAAAGGGTCCCATATGGGGAGAGGCTAGAGAGACTGGGACTTTTCAGTTTGGAAAAGAGGCGATTGAGGGGCGATATGATAGAGGTATATAAAATCATGAATGGTGTGGAGAAAGTGAATATAGAAAAATTATTTACCTTTTCCCATAATACAAGAACTAGGGGACACCAAATGAAATTGATGGGTAGTAGGTTCAAAACTAATAAAAGGAAATTTTTCTTCACACAGCGCACAGTCAACCTGTGGAACTCCTTGCCCGAGGAGGCTGTGAAGGCCAGGACTCTATCAGTGTTTAAAAAAGAGCTTGATAAATTTTTGCAGGTTAGGTCCATAAATGGCTATTAGCCAGGGATAAAGTATGGTGCCCTAGCCTTCAGAACAAGGGCAGGAGATGGATGGCAGGAGATAAATCACTTGATCATTGTCTTCTGTTCTCCTTCTCTGGGGCACCTGGCATTGGCCACCGTCGGCAGATGGGATGCTGGGCTCGATGGACCTTTGGTCTGACCCAGTATGGCCATTCTTATGTTCTTATGTTCCTTCTATATTTTGGCACATATCATGTTGAGAGCTTTTTGAGAAGAGAGAACGAGAACTCCAAATCCACTGCAAATCACTGCACACCTAAATTTACTCCTTCAAAATAATGTTACTGTGCATGCATTATTAACATTACTTAAAATAAAAACCATTGTTCTATTGAGTTATATAGACAAATTTAGAGATTGAATTCAACCACTAATGTGATACTGAGCGCGTTACATCCATTTGTGCAAAAATCTGAATACATTCTTAACCATGGATTCACTACAACATCTGTACAGTAAACCCTTAAAATGCACGATTTCGGTTTGTGCTTAACTGGCATTAATGCAAGTTAAGTGCAACTCAAAATCCCGCTCCCCCCAGCCCTGGCTCAACCCCCCCACCCCGCAGCACCGCTCACCACCCCAGCTCACCCCTCCACCCCTCACGCAGGGCTCTAGCTCAAGCCCCCAGGCAACTCACCACCTGAGCATGGCTCCAGCTCAAACACACCCTCCCACTCCCCTGCCTGGGTTCAAAGCCCCATGCATGGCGCTGGCTCTGGCTCATCACCCCTGTGTGTGGCTCTCGTTCAACTGCCCCCACTGTCCTGGTTCAACTCCCCCCTTCTCCCCCGGTTCACCACCTGAGCACAGTTCCAGCTCAACACCCCCTGCCCTGGTCTGGCCCTGGTTCGAACCCCCTCAACTCACCATCCCCGTGCATGGCTCTGGCACAAACCTCCCACCCCAGTTCAACTGCCCCCCCCACACGCAGCTCTGGCTCAACTCCACCCCCCAAAACCCACTGCAGTCCTAACCCACCCAATGCTTCACCCCCCGACCACCCCACTGCACCCACCCACCACCAGACTAAGCCTTCCCCAACTGTCCCTACAAGGGAATACCTGTCAAAAGGAGCTCCAGGTGCTCCTGCTGCTTCCCTGGCTGCAGAATGTGCATTTCACCAGGGAAAAAAAGCTGCCTCCCGACTTATGCGACATTACAGTTATACGAGGGTGCATGGGAATGCAACCCTCGCATAACTTGAGAAACTACTGTATTCATAAATACATGGAAAACACAAATACATGCAGGTCTAGCTAGTCCAGGCAATTACTACTCTCAGCATCTCATACATGAAGACTTATTACCATGTCAATTGCAAATAAGTTTGGCATCTGCATATAGATGTCTAATGAAGACTGCACACTGGGGACATTCACTGGTTTCTGCAGTGCAGACGTTGCATATACGCAGTGCTTTTTCATATTTAAAAAAAGGGCGGGGGGTGCAGGTAGTCAGCTGGCTCCTTGCCTCCCACCCCCTGCCAATCCCATGTCTCTGGCTGCTGAGGTGCTGGTACTCAGTACTGGCAAGTACCAGCACGAAAAAGCACTGCATGTATGCACTCTTTTAAACCAGGCACTCAGTCATGAAAAGGGAACAGGGAGCAGAAGATGGGGGCGGGGAAGGCATAAAAACATACTATTTCTAAGGCTTAGAACAAGAACAAGTTTAAACAGTTATTTCTGATATAAAAACTTCAGTTGTAATAGAATCTGATTTATAGTTTGTTGCTTTGCCATATTAGATGGCATGTAATCAGTAGTGCAGCATGAGTTACCATTTAATTCACTTAACTGGAGTCAAACGATCCCTCAAATTTAAATGAGCTCGGCATTTTCTTCCGGCTTTCAGTGATCAATGAAATTCTCTGCCATAAACCCCTCAAGTTAGGCTAAATCTACATTACAAGCACTACAGCTGCAGAGACATCACTGTAGAACAGCCACACAGACGTGTTACAGTGATGGAAGAGATTTTTCTACTGCTGTAGTAAATCCCATGCTGTAGGGTGATGGACGAATTCTTCCACTGACCTAGCACAGTGGTCTGCAACCTGTGGTTCCAGAGCCATATGCAGCTCTTTAAGGACTTTTGCTCCTGAGACTATAATTGCAAAGTTTAAAAAACACTTTGTGATTATTTTCGATAAATGGTGAACCTGTAAAACCTCAAGAATGAACAATTCATACCTAAACAGCAACTGATATGTGATCCTGAAACACTGGATAGCTCCCCTTTAATATGTACAGTACATAATGGGATATAATACTGTATCTGTTTTGATCTCTTTGATTTTTGAAAAGGAAAAAGGAAGCTTGTGGCATTCCTGGTATAAAGGACAACATGCATTTTAAGAAAGAAAACAAATTAAACATGAAGTAAACTTAGCATAATTAAAATGGGCTCAGGAGCGAAAGTAAGGAAGACAGTAGCACAAGCACACACATGTAAAGTATGAGGAAACCGAACATGTAAAAAGTTTCTGAACATCCCGTACTAAACATGTATTGCATTACAAATCATTGTGTGTGCTATTCTCAAAATAGGGGTAACAAAAAGTATGCTTTGATATTATTTATCCAGGACTGTCTCATATTCACATACAATGCAGTTCTTGAATTATTGCATTTTTCCAAATTTTTTAAAAATGCCTCTTCTTGCTACAGTAAACTTATTTTCATATCTTGCATTCTATTTTCTAGAGCTCTCAAATAACTGGCATTTTAGCCATAAGTAAATTTTAGTTATGTCTTCCATAAGTACAGTGTAGTAAAAGTAAATACAAAACAAATACAGCAAATATAGTAAAAGTTTACCGTGTACAATACTACTGTTGTTGGTAAATACAGTACTCTGCATACATGGTGTTTGTTACTAAATATCTAATCCTATTCTTCTTTAGTGTTATGCATTGCTAGGTAAACCTCTCTATAATCCAGGACATTTGAATATCTACCAGGTTCCTGACCCAGTGGCTTCTGGATATGAAAGAGTTTACTGTATTTTGGCTGATGACCCCAGCCTACCAATATTTATACTACACCCCTACATGACACAGATCAACCTAAGTTTTAATGACAGAGCAGGCCTTAGTCCAGGAGTAATCTATTTTTTGTGACTGTCCAACTTTCTTGGTTAAGATATAGGCAAGGACCATATTCAAGAGAAAATAATAAAGAATAATGATGATAGTAAGTAAATAAAAAGATTTCAGGATCCATTCAAAATCTGGTGGTCCAGATTTGGCCTGTGGATTGCCTATTTATTACCCTACCTTAGTCAGAGCACTCTATTTTCAATAACTCAGCCAATGAATGCTACACAGGGTAGACATGAAATTCCGCTAATTTTTTTGCGCGCCAGATGCTTACCGTAAGGGATGAAAGATGGAAACAAAGTGAAGACAAGGGTGATCACTTCAGCCCCTTTCTCTGATTTCTTTTAATTCCAAAAGTAGAATTACACTACCCTCCCCCCCACCAACACACACACACCCCTTCCCAAATCCCCAAATTATGTTTTACAGTCAGATGAAATTTCAAAAAAAACAAAAACCCCAGACTCTGGGCACAAGATGGTGAAAAATCTTACTAGGTTTAGCTGATCTCACAAGATTTCCAACAGTCAATATAGTAGAATTCAAAAGCAGAGCTTAAATCTCATATATACCTGCTCAATTTCAGCATTTCCTACCTTTCTGAATGAAGGAATTAAGATAAATTCACTAGGGACTCATGCCATTTAATTCATAACATTCCCCTGATTCAGAAAACCAAATTATATGCTAAATCTAATCTGCAACCTAATACTTTCCCTTGGGCAATCTCAAATCCTAATTAAATTCAAACCATTCTGGTTTTATTTTTCAATTCTCTGCTCTGAGATTTGTTGAATTTTTGTTTGCTTTGTTTCTACATTTTGCACTCTAGCAACATTTAAAAAGTTTGTCTCCTTTCTGTTACAGCATGGAAGATGTTAGCACCACGTACATCAACACAGAATTCTCAGATGGAGTGACCCTAGGGCTCAGATGAAAAATCAGACAAAGAGTTCAAGTTTAGAGAAATGAGTGCACATGCCTAGTTTTATGAGGCCACATTTCTAAAATGTGCTATCAACAAAACTTTAATTACACATTTTGTTTTACAATAGCTTTATTGTATTTTAGCACACACTTATACCTACACACTTGGAACTAAAATCTAGATTTTTCATGACTGCATGTTCTTCAACAGGTTCATACCAATTTTCTTGCACACAAACCAAGGGCTGTATTTGTAATCCCAGGTTCGATTCCTCTGTGTTAACGATGCTTTTATGAATGTGATGAAAAAACACAGTGGAGAGCTGCTGCTACTGTTAGCAATGCTACCACAGAGTGAGTCTACAAAAGCATATGGGCAAATCATGATTTAGTGCAACGCAGAACAGCGTCTGGTCCAAGAGATGAACCACTCAGTAACAGCTCTGTATGCTGCAGCCCAGTACAGCTGGGATTGGTTAATTTCAGCCAGGCCATCCTTTCTTGTCAGCCGAGACTTGAGTAGGCAAGATAGCAAAATGGAGAGCCAGAAGAAGAGAGCATTCGTCTGACCCCAACACAGAGTTGCAGGAAGCCAAAAAAGCAGATTTAAAAAACAAAAATCCACGTGCAAGACCTCTTCTCAGTGCTCCCACTTCTTGGGTTTGAGTTCTGAGAACAGCTGGACAGCTAGCCCCAGGCTATGCCAAAGTGAAGAGTAAAGAGGAGCCAAAATGAAGCTAGTTTCACCTACAAAGCTGTAGCATGGGCTTCATCACTGGAGGCATGGTGTACTCTGCCACATTAGGACACAGGGCCTTGTTTCACCCTACCCCACCTTCCATCCACACACCTCTCCTCACTGGCCAACCTGCTGTCCCCACCCTGCCCACTTTATTAGCCATCTTCCCCTACAGCGCAGAGCCTGGTACCTAATACAGAGCAGTGAGAAAACACAATTTTAAAAAAAAAACAAAAAACAAGCACTGGTAAATATACTGCTCTCACCAAAGTGTGCCTGGCTTCAGCGAAATATTTAATTAGCCTTGCAACACGTACTGCCTACTGTGAATAGCTGTGGGTACTCGGCGGAACTTGAATGTCTCCTGAGCGGCCACTCAGCTTACAGGGAACGCTTTACGTTCACCCTTGCTTCTTAGGATACAACACACTATAGAAAATTAATTTAAATACTCTAAGTCACAACAAAAGAATAGTAAGAAAGTCCGAGCACAACAACTAGAAGTTTGTCTTCTCAGAAGTATATGCTTCGATTCTCCATTAAAATAATTTTATGTTGAGATCCAAGGTTTTTTTCCATTTGCTTGCTACAGTTATGTTCCAATTATGAAAACGTTGCACGACAAGAGAAGTCCATTTGAAAAGTAAAGTTGAAAGACCTGATTTGCCCAGAACCCATTAATTAAAAATTCCAAATTGGCTTACATTTTAAGCAACCCAGCTTCTTTATAAGGGGCCTTTGCTCTATTCTGGACCAAATGTTGATTGGTTAACACAGAGGTGGGAAACATATGGGCCTTGAACGAGATCTGGCCTCCCAGCTTACTTTGATACTGCTTGAGACAAGAATCCACGCTGTGTGGAGAAGCCCCAAGTCCCATTGTGCGGACTGAAGTGCGAGTGGAGACCCAGCATCCCAAGCTGAGTGAGAGTGAGTGTTTTGCTTTTTTTTTCCCCTCCCTTTTTCAGTTGGAGGACAGGTCAGTAAGTTTTGCTTTGTTTTAGCTTCTCACCTGGGAGCCAGGTAAATTAGGTGCTTTTATTTTCATTTTTTATTTCTCTATTGCCACTTGTGTGGGGGCCCCCAACTGATTTTTTTCTGTGGTCACTGACCCCTAAACAAGAAAAGGTTCCCCACCCCGGGTTAATACTTTTACCACTCAACACATCATAATGCTGTTCTCTGCAAGGCACATCATCCACTCACCACAGACAGAGCCTCGCACTAATCTCCTTAAATGCGGTCTCTCAGGGAGGTAGCGATATTTGCATCCAAATATACTGAGGTTTGACGTGTGATCTCCGAAGAAACGGAGCTGGCGGTATCTCTCCCCACATCGGTAACAGAAATTAGTGTTACACTGTGAGCAGGTCATGTGGTCACATCCTTCTGTTCTCTGGATGTGGATCTTTATGAGCACAAGAGGAAGAAAAAGAAAATATTAATTTAAACAGAAACAGTAAAGCAGGTATTACCTAACAATTATCTGGAATGAAGATCAGATGAAGAGCCACCAGGAGTATATTAAGATTAGCTGGCTTGCTTTATTTGCCAAGTAGAGTGTTATCACCTGCTCTTACTAGCTAGGCCCCATTAATGAAACCTAAACCTGAATTTTTGCAACAGCATTATACTGTTGACTCATATTGAAGATGTGATCCACCACAACTCCCCAGTTCTTCACAAAAGTGCTACTGTCAAGCCAGTTATCCCTAGTCTTTATTTGTGCATTTGTTTTTTATTCCCTAAATTGTCTTTGTTGACTACTGTTTTGTTGTCTACAGCTCAGTTCTCCAATCAATCGAGATCCTTCCAAATTTTAGCTCTACCCTTCAAAGTGTTCACAACCCCCTGCCCCCAGCTTTGCGACATCTGCAAATCTGATCAGCATGCTCTCCATTCCTACATGCAGGTCATCAATAAATATGTTAACCACCACAAGACTCAGAACACATCCTTGTGGAAATCCCCTAGAGACTTTCCCCGAGTCTGACATAATTCAATTAATAATTACAGTCTTTGTTTGCAGTTGTTTAATCCATGATGTACCTATCCACCTAGTTATAGTTCTGCCAAGCCCACGTTCTTCCAACTCACTTATCAGAATGTCACGTGGGACCGTGTTAAAAGCTTGTTGATGCTTCCGTCCACCACATTCCCCTTATCCATCAAACCAATTACCCTGTCAAAGGAGGAAATCAAGCTGGTTTGACATGATTCCAGGTATTTGCAAAGAGAACGTTTTATACATTGTTCTAGTAGTTTCCTGGGTACTGAAGTCAGGCTGATTGGCCTATAAGTCTCTGGCTTGTCCTCCTCACTTTTAAAAGATACGAAGTTTATATAACTCAGGCAGGATGCTAGAAATTCACAAATGACGTTTCACTGGATACACTTCAGCTGATTCATATGGGTATTTCTCCCTCTCCCTCTCTACAATCCTCCAATGCAGATGGATTACACAGCTAAAGGTTGGGGAAAAGCAATCATTAATGGATCAGATGTCTGCAAAACAGAGCAGGAGACATAATTCTCTCTCAAGGAGTTCAGTCACAGATTTATTTAATGCATTTTTTAAATGCTCATCAGCATGGTACAAGTATGTCCTCTGGAATGGTGTACAAAGCATGAAGAACAGATAAATATTTAGCATATCAGACATGTAAATACCTTGCCATCCTTGGCTACAAAAGTGCAATGTTCTCACTTTCAGGGGACATTGCAAAGAAGCAGCAAGCAAAATCATCTTCCATAAATATACACAAATTTAGGATTGGCTGAACAAGAAGTAGGACTGAATGGACTTCTAGGCTCTAAGTTTCACACTGTTTTGTTTCTGAGTACTGCTATATATGAAAAAAAATCAATTTTAAATTGTGATTTCACAAGAAAGATATAGCGCTATAATAATTCTTAGAGGTGAACTGAAAAATACTAGTTATTTTGTTTATTAATTACAAACATTTGCACTATAAAAACAAACACTATATTTTGTATTTGCCTTACAATTGAAAAACAATATACTTGAATATATAGGAAAAAAATCAAATATTTAATACAGTGCAATTGATCTTCTATTGTTTATTATAATAGAAATTAATTGTGATTAAAACTAAGATTCATTTTTGAGTTACTCACTTGAGTTAACTGTGATTAATCAATAGCTCTGTTCTGCATATTTCTTCACAAATGTATGGGCTAGCTAACAGGACTGGTCCTAGCTGAGGTAAGAGTGGACAAGCAGAACTGCTTTTGGCACTTCTAGCCATTCCAATCACCTACTGTGCTGCATAAATGAGTCTCCAGTGAATAATATTTTGCATCAAGTTTCTTAAGGAGCTATCAGCTGAAAAGTTAACCTTCCTGCCCACGTTCTGTGACATCATAATTATCTTTCCATCCAACAGAAATCCTCTTTACAGAAGGAGCACTTAAAATCCTCCAAACATTTTCAAACAACTTTACTGTATCAAAAATAACTAGCTATCTTCTTAGTCACTTTTTTTTTTTTGAAAGGAAACCTGCTATACACCTTTAAATCCTTTCTTCATTTGCACTAATTTGCTTCCTTCCAGTCAATAAAAAGGAGTTCAGCGTTCTTTAAAAGATTGAGCGGGAACACTCAACAATCAGCTCACTGGATTCCTTGATGATATTCATGTTAATCTAAGTATATGATTCACAAAAAGTGCGTGTATGTCTTGATTTTCATGTTCACTTAACTTCCTTCTGCTGTTCAAAGTTCCACAACTGTAATTCACCAGCTTTAAATTTTCTTCTATACCACTCTAAAACGTAATTTCTATTGAAATCCCAGACAAGATCACATTGTGTACATATGGCACTTCCATGTTTTATTATACAGTAACTACACTTGAAGGAGAAGGGGAAGTTTGTGGGGGAGCTTTTAACCATGTTATTTCAAGAATCTTTAAAAGCTTCTGGGTGAGGAAACAGGTATACTAATTATATTCTTTTTCATCATATATGCACACAGAAGATTTTACACTTTATCTCTAGACATTGCTACCTGAAATAAACCTGGGACTTTTCACTAATAAGCAGAACTATTCAGAAAGTCACACTGCATTAGGTACACCAAAACTGAACTTACAGGATCACTTTAAAAAAAAAAAACCTAACAATTATTTAGTTATAAGTCATTTGATATGGAACCCAAAGAAATCCCAATTCTGCCATTTTAGTTATCATTTACAAATGTTAATGGCAAAATATAACACAGTATCGTGTGTTTTGATGTTATATGTTTTTGGTTGCTCGTTTAAGTATATTATGTAGGCAGTAGCACACCTAGATAAATGTTTTAATCAGATACGACAAGATAGTATTCACTTTCAAAAAATGTAAGGTACAATTAAAAGTTGTGGTCACACAATAGTGCCTCTGCTCTGTGTACTCTTGCAAAACATGAAATTCTAAAACACCCCAAAATGTTGGACAACAGAAAATACTCACTTACGGATGTACCGCAAAGGAACATTCTTATAAGACTAAAAACCCTCACAAACGTCAGAAAAATCAGAAAAACGCATATTTTAAGTAACGTTTGTTGGCAATACATTGCACTACACCTAACAAGTCAGCTGTAAAACTCAACAGGGGTGTCCAGGGTTGGGAAGCTTCTCACCCCTGAACTGCCCGTAGTATGTGCAAGTCTTGCCTATGCCTGAAACCAACAGCCTCTGGCAACACAAAACTGCTTTCCAGGCTCTCTCACTCAGCAGCCCCTGAATTCTTTGAACATTGCTATAGCCCCCAGCCCCTTATCCAACGAACACTCTCAAAATTACCAGACCTGCTGGCATTGGAAGGGTACACGCCAGCCTGTAAGATCCAGCCCACAACCAGCACTTTGAATGATTTTTCTGTGGGACAATGATCCTTGATTCAAAAAAAGGTTCCCCGCTCCTGCTGCAGGTGGGGAGGCACTGCTAAGGCTAGTAAAGACAGAATTGAACCATGCTGCATGTGTCCACCATAGTGCTCTACATGCCCAAGTAGTACCTTCTCAGTGTACGAAGCTATTTTTAGTAGCATAGTATCCCATTGCATCCCTGCTGCTGTAATCTTTCTGTGACAGAAGAAAAGGCTCTAGCTCTGGTAGTGGAGAAGCAACAGGGAAGAGGTCCAACAGGTTTACCTGGGACAGAGCATTTTCTCATGGAAGTGAAGGGCTCCAGTCACAGGGAGCTGCTTAAGCTTTTCCCTGCTCCCCCTTGATGCATACATACATAGCTGCATCACGGAGCATGAACACAGCCTGCTTTCCACTGACACAGACAATGATTTGATTTTTATGTGCCACCGAGCTGGAGGAAGGTCAGAGGAGCATTGGGGGCCAGCGGAAGTGATATTAGGATGTGCTGAAGGCACATGTGGAAAACCGCAGCAGCGGTGTTAACACTTGGTAGAACCTTGCCCAGGACTGTCTCCATTGGAGAGCAGTAATCCATGATGGAATGGCACAATTTGAGAGGTCCTGCCCTGGTGAAGACAAGGAGAGGTGGAGAAGAAGAAAAGAGTGGCAAAAACTGCCTTGTGCCCCCCGAACAGCGACTAACATCTGTCCCCTCCTGTGATAAGACCTGCGGCTCCAGAATCAAACTGATCAGCCATCATTGGACTCACAAATAGGATGACATGAAGATGTCTTACTCATTATCAAGTGACTGCTAAGAAGAAGAATGTGCCACCCCCAGTAGTGTACAATCGAGACATATGACAAATGCAGACAACCGTATCTGTCCTTAAAGCTTTAGGATAACAATTTACTCTGTTTAAATACATTGTCAGTGAAATACTTAACAGAAGCATTATTAATCATAAATTCATTCAAATGCCATTACTACATCACTTGCTGCTATCGGAAATGACTGCTTAGCTTTGCTTAGTCACAACAACCCAGTAGCCCTCTTTTTCACAACAAATCAAATATGGAGTGTGAATGTCTGAGTTATTTCGGAGGGAATTCTGTGCCAAAATAAATATAAAAAAATTATGCATACAATATTTTAAAATGCTGCAAAGTTTGTCCATAAAGAAATGTGGTTTCAGTATGGCAGTGGGGGGGGCGGGGAGGAGCACAGGCTGCTGGTTGCAATGAAGTGGGAAATCATCCTGAAGCCTCCAACTCCCCTGGTACAGGAACTCAGTAGTGAGGCTGAACGACACCTGGACTCAGTGGAAGGGCTGGCCCTGCTCATGAAACACTCTGGAGTCCTGACCCTCTGCACTAGCTGTGGGTGAGCTGGCTCAACTTTGCAGCTTCCCGGTGTGCAGGGAGAGGTTTCTGTATCAGGCCATTTGGGTGTGGGCAGTTCAGTGGGAGATGTGGACCAACCCAAGTTCATCAGAGCCAGGGGTGCAGAGGCAATGGAACACTGAAGGCGATCCAGGTGAAGTTGGTTGGGGCTCAGCGTGTGTCGGGGGAGGTCTTGCTGTGGAGAGATGGGGCTTGACGGGGAGGCCTGGGTGGAAGGGCTTAGGTGCTGTGAGAGTAGGGCTTAGTGCAGAGTCCAGGTGCAGCTCGCTGGAGGCTCAGAGGGGTGGGACTCCGGGTATGAGAGGCTCACTAGTGAGGGTTGCGAATATTGGGTGGGCATATTCCTGAAGATTTTAATCCAGTGACACCATATTTAATTCCTGGAGACTCTAGAGCAGTCCTGGGGGGTTAGCAAACTTATCATGAGGAGGATCTAGGTGTAGATCAGCTCGGGTTTGTTGAGCTCAGCATTTGGTCAGTCTGCTTAAGGTATGCCACAGCAAGCACCCCAGCCGCTGTTGAGGTATTCCACAAGCAGGCTCCTTTACTCAGAATCATAGAATCTCAGGGCTGGAAGGGACCTCAGGAGGTCATCTAGTCCAGCCCCCTGCTTCAAGCAGGAGCAACCCCAACTATGTCATCCCAGCCAGGATCTTGTCAAGCTGCGACTTAAAAACCTCGAGGGATGGAGAATCCACCACCTCTCCAGACAACACATTCCAGTGCTGCACCACTCTCTGGGTGAAGTAGTTTTTCCTAATATCCAACCTACTCCTCTCCCTCTTTAACTTCAGACAATTACTCCTTGTTCTGCCATCTGACACCACTGAGAACTGTTTCTCACTCTCCTCTTTAGAGCTCCCCCTCAGGAAGTTGAAGGCTGCTATTACATCCCCCTCTCAACCCTCCTCCTCCATTACCCCCTCACCCTCCACTCCTCCCACTGCCCTATTCTACTCTGCTTCCCTCCCCACTGCCTCTTCTCCCCACCATCCATCCCTTTCCTTCATTTTCCCCAAACCACTTATCCAGCCCCACCACAGGAACCCACTGTTACACAAAAAACAGAAAGGGGAGCACAACTGGCAGTTGGACATAGGAGGCAGTGTTCAGCTGCAGAATCAGCAAAGCTGAGTTGCAGCCTCTTTCATTTGGACAGCTCTGTGTTTGCAGAACCGGGGGAAACAGAGGTCATAGTGCAGTGGCACAAGACCTTGTGTGCTCCCCCTCATCCTTTTCTTGTGGTGAAACAATGTCCCCCCGAACTGTGCCCATGATGTACCCTTGTGCAGCTTTCATTTTCTGCAGGGATTGCAAAATGTCCACAGCAGGAACAGAGGTATGAGTGACCATCTCTTAGAAGCTATCTCAGTGGACAACTGCACAAGTAGTCCTGTTCTGGTCCACCATACCATTCACTCTAAGTTTCTGGCTTCCCAGCAGTTGCCTTTTGTGGATGAAGACCCACAACTTTCTGATTAGGACATTTAAAGGATACACAGTCCTTTGGCAATTTTGTGATATCCCCAGGGGAGGAAAAATGGGCTTCCTAAGCAGGTTTCTCTTGCCTTCTCTTCTGAGATGATACACAACTTCCTGCCATGGCAGTCAGATTTGTGTGATAATCTAAGCAAGCACATATGATTTTTCAGATAAAAGCATGAGAGAGAAAGACACATTAAAAACAACAAAAGAACTACATACATGCTAATAAACTAACCCCAGACCAAACTGAACTATGGCAGCAGTGGATGGCACGCTGACCAGAGGGCAGCGCTGTGCTGAAGTATGAGTTTATTCCCTAATCGACCAGCAGGCAGCACCGTGACAGTGAGTTTGTCCCATGACATGGACATTCATAAGAAGATGCAAAGGAAATACGAAAGTGTATAACCGTACTCAAAAACATTGTACGTTCTCAGTTTAATGTATAATATTTTGATCATTTTTGCTTAAAAACTAATACTCTGTTCCCTTTTATACTTAACCTTCACTACTTTTTAGTATCCTGGTTTAACGGTAGATTTTGATGTAGAGTATGCAAGTAAGCTATTTTAATTAAGGATTTCAAGTAAGAATGCACTGGATCTAGAACAAGTTAGGACACATCAAACAGAAGAGTATATCAGCTGCCGTCTCCTTTCACCCCATTGTCTCTCTTCCCCCCTCCACTTCCTTAATTCATTTGCATGTGAGATATCCATCTGCTTCAAGATAAGCCACTACTTCTGATATTAAATACAGCTTCCATTTCATGGTTATATTCCCTTTCCTGAGATCCTTCTGCATGCTATGAGATCTACAGATGAAAAGTACTATATCAGACTAGTTAATGGTGTTAGTGGTGCTTTGTGCAACAATCACTGAGAAAAGCATAAACATAGCTACTTTGTATTGCAATCCTTTTACGCAGCTGTTTTACTTAACACGCTTGATCTTGCTTAAATAATATTTTGATACAAATTGCTCAGATTGTGCAAGCTTATGCAACTCTTCCTTCCTCCAAAGATGAATGCTGAACAACCAGTATTTTCACTCAGAAATCAGTAACACTTTGGTTTAATAATATGTAGTTACAAGAGAAACTCACTACCAATGGGAATTAAACAAGACTGATAGATATGAAAGACAGTACAGCCTCAAGATTTCACTTACAAAACAATCAACACTGAAGACCTACCATAGCCATTCCTGATACGGTTAAAAAAAAAAAAGTAGCATAAGGCAACACCTCATCATATGCAGATTCCAAATTTGTTTAGAAACTGTGTATTTCTCTTGATTGTAAAGTTATTCCTGATAGAATTCTGTGCCAAAAGATTAAAAATTATGCATACAATATTTTAAAATTCTGCAAAGTTTTCAATAAAGAAACACTCCATCAGTATGGCAGTTGGGAGTGCAAGCTGCCGGCTGCACTGAGGTAAGAAATCACCCGGAAGCCCCCAGTGTCACTGAACTGCACTAGTGGATGGTGATGTTGAAAGAAAGCTCTCTCAGGAAACTTTACCAAAACAAATGTGAGAAGAGATTTTAAAAATTTCCAGGAGGCCAAACTGGCACTACCGGCAAAAATTCTGAGGTCTCCTACTGATTTAGGAAGGCTGGTAAATGGAATTTCTGATTATTAATACATCAAAAATGTCAAGGTGGGGTTACAATTGAAATGACACTAGTTATTTGGAGCACGAATATTAGAAATGCTGTAATTATCCCCAAACTACGACCAGGATAAACCATATCTCCACTACAAGACCAGGACACTAAGATTAACTTTTAAGGGAAGGAGATACACATCTGAGGGACACAAATTATCTTAACTCTGCCTTTGTAGTGACACCATGAGAAAATAGAGAAATGTGTCTTTCAACATACTCTAATCTGTGAATCTGAATCTGCATCTTAATCATAATGAGACTATTTGGTATCACTATAGGGAAGTACTAACATTGTGGGAGTGTCCAAGCTGCGCATTTTTCATGAAATCTGAACATATTAAAATAAACTCTGGATCTCAAACTTTATAAACCAGAGTTTAGGGAGAGTTACAATCTCTATGTGAGGCATCTTAGTTCAGATACTGCCCTGTTAATTATCAAATTTCATTCATGAACAGAAAACAAGACACCCAATGAAAGTGTTACCATGACATTTTTCTGATCACTTGAAAATACGAAGCAGAAATTTAAATTACTTTTTATTTCATACTATAATGGCCAGACTCCAGAGTACATTATATGCTCCATCCTAGAACTCCACAAAAAAGCCAAACTATATTAGATAGTTGAACTAGGTTTACAGTTACTCTGCGCTGTGGTTTGAGTATATGATAACTATGCTCTCCTCCTGCCCTGTAAAATCCCTAAGTGCATTTTTGCTCCCTCGCCCTCTCACTATCCTCCTCCTTTCTGTCCCCAAAGTACTTGTTCATTCCCACACTAGGTTTCCCTCCACTTTCCTGCACATTTCCCTGTGCATGTTTTCCCTATGTTAGGCTCCCTGATGATTAGGTCAGGTGTCACAGGTATTCTTTTTTAAAAACAAGTATTTAGGATATGTGGTCTTTTGATGTTACTTTTCATAACTGAAAATTATGGATGACAAAGACTAATGCATAAAATCTTGGAGAAATTCAAATAGCTGCTTACTTTCCTGTGACAGCCACTGCTCATTTTACAAATAATCAAGGATTAGCTAAAAAGCCCTCAGTTAAGATGCCCTCTTTCAAAATTACTATTACTTCTCTTTGTTTATAAACAGGAGTGATACCACCCTGCTCTAAGGACAGGTTATAGCCTCCTATGCTGCCAGATGTAGCACAAGAGCAATATGAAAATCAGATGAATGAAAAGAGCAGTCATCTTTGCTAAGAACAGCTGCATGCCTTGGTCCCATCTGAACTGTGGGAGAAGATGGTCATTTTGAAAGAAAAAAATAATGAAATTCTCTCAACTGAAAGTTTATTCTACAGCAAAGACTCAAAAAGATTATGTACAAGTGATCTAAAAAATCTTCAAGTGTTAGAGTGTGTTATAACTACAAAACATGTAGGTAGAGGGATACAACGTTTCTTGAAGGGCATATCTTCAGAATAATTTTGACTTCATATTTGCCAATTCCCAGAAATTTCATTCAGAGAATAAAGAGAAAAGACTCTTTGTGCATAAATCAGGGATTCAACCTCTTTGTTCAATTAAAAAAAATCTTTATGGAGCTGGAGACCTGCATCTCCCTAATACACAGGCATTCCGTTATAAATTTGCTCAAGTAACATTAACAGAAGACTCAGTCTAGATAATTGTTTAGATTATTCAAACAATTCTGGAAGCTTATGTTACATGATAATAAACGATAGCTTACCTTGCATTTTGGACATTTCTGAGCATTTCTTTGCCCATGTTCAATCTCACTGGCCCAATGACGCAACAGCTTGTCTCCCTTTTTGTATTCTTTACAGTTAACACCTTCATGCCAGGGAGAGTGGCACTTAAAACACCAGACAAATTGGCAAGTTGGACACTGGATCTGCATAAACAAAAGTGAAACAAAAAATACCAAACAAATTTGCAAGCTGGGCATTGAATGTGTACGGAAAAACCACCACCACTATAAACACCTTTTTAATTAATATCTCAATTTTGCATGGCAGCTAAGGTCAAACCTAAAAGACTGATGATAAAAAAAGTAACAAAATTGCCAATTTAATTTATAATTTTATATGTAAAGAACAGTATTAAGAGAATAAAGCTGCACAATTAATTTCTCAAGATCAGGAGATGTCAAAGTCCCCACGCCTTAAGAAGGTGTTTAACAGTCCCACTAAATTCAAGCACCTCACTTAAATGCTAATTGTTTTGGATTGAGCCCAAAGTCTAGTGTTGAATGCACTGTTCTTCATTCTGCCGTTTTGTGAATAAGCAGTTTAGTACTTATCTTAATTATCTGATAATGTGTTTTCATATCGTCACAGCTTTCTCTAAAACCTTTAATGCCATTTAAGTGTTTTTAATAAGACGTATAACATTCAGGATTTTTTCCTTCACCACTCTGATTCACACAATGGTTCAGTCACATCTTTACAAATTTACAAGACCACATTTTCACTGTCCTATACCTAGTATAGTAATCTTACACCTGCACAGAGCAAATAGATTTGAACTGAGATAGTACCTAGAAGCCCCAGATCTCCATTATGCTAGGCACTGTACAAACACAAAGGTCTGGTCAGCACAAAGCTGTACCAGTTTATTATGTGATTTTAAACCACTGCAATAGCTAAACCACTGCAACTTGGTGCCCTGACATAAGGTTTATCTTGCCCCTAAGGGTTTAAAGAGGCAAGTTTAACTAATTCAATCAATTTTAAAGGTACAGATCTGTGTACCCATTGGGGGGCTTAACTCCAACTGTGTGTGTGTAGACCAGAGTCCCACAAAGATCCGAAAAGCTTATTCTGTCTTCCTACTGCTGATGGTGTTTTCAGCCACTTTGCACAGGTGCAAATAACTACAAAGCAAACAGGCAAAGAATCAGTGCCAGAATTCTTTTCTATATGTATTTTAATTTTCTAAGCAGTTGTCATGTATTACGTAGTCTTGCTAACAAGTGAAGTCTTCCTTACACACAATTCAAAGGATGATACAATTAACTTTGCTGTTAAGTTAGATAGCCTATATGATACCACAATATGAAGCTCTGAAGTAGATTACATAAATGCCATTTACTTAGTTCTTTCAGTGTACTGTGTATTACATTCCAATCTTTAAAACACAGTAGAGTTACAAGAGGCTTCACATTACACAAACAAACCAGAACAATACATTGCATTTGGCAGGAAGTAGATGGTTATGTAATTAAAGGACTAGTGTAGTCCTCAAGGAAAGAAGAACAAGCAACGTGAAGAAGAATTAAGAATGTTTCCATCATATTTAGGGGGGGAAAAAAAGCTTGTTTGCATTTAAGAACTTCTCTGAAGCATTTGTAACCAAAATATTTCAGATTATGACAGAGCATGAAAACATCAGTTAAAATGACTGATTTTCCATATACAAAATGAATACAAAGAGTCAACAAAAGCAGAAGAGTGCTTTTTTAAAAAAAAAAAAAAAAAAAAAAAAAGCTTGAACTTTAATGTGATATAAGTTTTGTTTCTTTAGAAAATTTTACTCATTGCCAGAAAGTTATGTGACAGAAGACGTTATGTCCCAGTTTTAAAGGTCACTGGCACTCCACCAGTTCTTTATCACAACTTCACTATACTTCTGCAATTGTCTAGAAAACTGGGTGATGGCACCTACGAGTTACTCCACCAAAACTACACTGTAATCCAGCAAAGTAGTTTGAGCCTACATCAGCAACCAGATGATATTATTCCAAAATAGGTGATGAACTAATTTTCATAGACATGTGCATGTTGTTTTAGGTTTCTCGATCTACAGAGAATGAGAATTGATAACATATGTTACATTATGCTATGCAGAGGTCCCACAAGTCATCCTTGTGACAGTGAAGGTTGCAAAACTTCTTCCAAACTAACCTCTTATTTTGCAACTTTCTTAAACATTGATTGAGGCTGAATTTTTTTTCATTCATAGATCTACAGGAAACCCTTGAAATACATGCAACCAAACAGCACGTCTCAGATTAATGCGACTGCTGCCCCTGACAGGAGCAGGAAAACTTCTCCCGTCAGGGGTACAGCCGAGAGTCAGGCTGCACCTCCTGACAGGAGTTGTTTCCTGCTACTGTCAGAGGCAGCAGCCTGACTTCTAACTGTACCCCAGACAAGAGTGGTTTCTTGTCACGGGCGATAGCCATGAGTCAGGCTGCCACCCTGACAGAAGCGGCAGCCTGATTCTTGCCACCCCTGACAGGAGTGGTTTCCATGTGCTGGTCAGTTTCCCAGGTCCCACATGCAGCGGGAGACAGGAATGAGGCTGCCCCCTGGTTCTTGGCTCTCCACCACTCTGGGAGCCAGGAAACTGACTAGACCTTATGGGCTGGTCAGTTTCCCAGCTCCAGCAAGCCCAGGGGAGCTGGGAACCAGGCCGCAATCTGGTTCCTATCTCCCCTTGACTTGCCTGAAAATTTGTGTTACATGGCGGTTACAGGAACACAACCCTCACGTAGCTCAAGAGTTCATTTATTTTCTAATATTAAACACTCTGACCACCATTTTTCCTCCTCTCAAGACTTAAAAAATAAGTAGTGAACTTTGAAGTCTTAAAGCTGACAAGTAGATAGAAAATGGTTAATGAACAATAAGTTTGACAAAAATTCATTTTACAGTGACAGGACTAAAAATAAAAAGTCTGAACTAAAATCAAAAATACAAACATCCACTCTCCACTAACAAGCCAAAATATATTGGGTGAGAGGGGAACTATGACATTTCTCAAGCAATTAAATTTGCATTTGAAAAAAAAAATGCCTAGCCCTGATGGTTACAAAAGAATGTTTAAACATTAACCAAATGAAAACCAAGGGAGTGTCCTCTTCCTGGATCTGCAGAAAGCTCCTAATGGTTGTAGCTTTGCCAGTTTCAAAGTGAAATTAAAAGACTTCTGGTAGTTTCACATGGGTTCATTGAACACAGTGGTGGAATCAATCAGTTTCACATTACTACTTAGTAACTATTAGATGCAGAAGAGGCAGCTGCTAGAGAGACACAAGGGGAGCTAACAACCCAAAAACTGCGGTTGAAAGCTAGACAGAACACTGGAAAACCCTCCCATTCCACACCAAAAGGATGAACTGGGGAAGGAAGTAGAAAAATTAAGATCCAGCAAACAGAGAAGCAACCAAAAAGCACTGAAAAAGGTGGAGACTAAATAAAAAAGTATTTGATATTTAAGCCATATCTTTAATCTCCTGCACCTTTTCTCTTCCCAACTTCCACGCGGTCTCTCATTTCTTAATGTCATCTGTTCCCTATTTAGCGTTCACACTCTTCTCTCATCCTCATATCTAAGCCTATGCTATCGCCTAGAATTGTCTCTGGTTCCTGCCACTCAGCAGGCAAGAGGGAATTAAACTTTGGAAGAAGTTTTATTGCAATTTTTTTGGACCTTTATGCTATACAACTGGGTTTGAACTGGAAATTCTATAGATCTGAAGAAGTGGGTCTGTCCCATGAAAGTTCACCACTTAATGAATCATCTGTCCCATGAAAGCTCATCACCTAATAGTCTGTTAGTCTTTAAAGTGCTACTTGACTGCTTTTTTGTTTTAATGAATCATTATACCCGTGGCCACACTTGGCCAAAACTCTGAAATGGCCATGCTAACGGCCACATCGAAGAATACTAATGAGGTGCTGAATTGAATATTCAGTGCCTCATTAGCATTTGCACGCTGCCGGCCCCAGCACTTTGAAAGCACCGCTTTCAAACATGCGCAGCTCAGCACAGCTACACGGGGGTCCTTTTCAAAAGGACCCCACACATTTTGAAATCCCCTTATTCCCCTCAGCTGAGAGAGGACCCCCATCTGGACAAGCCGCACCGGAGCAAAAAGTGGCAATTTCGAAGTGCCCCGGCCAGTGGCATACTAATGAGGTGCTGAAAAGGCATTTCAGCACTTCATTAGTATTCTTCAAAATGGTCATTAGCATGGCTATTTCAAAGATTTCTCTAAGTGGAGACGTAGCCTGTTAGTCTTTAAAATGCTATAGGACTGCTGGTTTGTTTTGTTAGAATACAGACTAACACGGCTACCTCTCTGTTACTTTGGAATAGGTAGGTGGTGAGAGGTAGACAATGACAATTCTGCCTCCATTTTCTTTGAGTTATGTGAAGGCAGCAGCATTTTTTAGGAAGAATAGAATGTGGCCCCAGGTAGCCACAAACCGACACAAAAAAAGGATAAAAAGTAGGCAAGTTCTAAAGCTATACAACAAAGTCTTCCAAAATCTACTGAACTCTTCACATTGCAACACTAATACGTACAAATTCATTTTAAATAGGTGAACTGAAGGTTTTTTAAAACACCCAACCTGTTATAGATACCCCTCTCATTCCAAACCTTCATTTTCATTGATACCATATCATTTCAGCCTCTCTCCCCCGCCCTCCAACTTCAATACTTCACTCTTCCTGTTTTTCCTGTCAACTAATCTGTTGCTTCTTTCTGCTCCTTACCCTCTACTATAATCCAACATTAGTGCCATGTGTACACGCTTGCCTGAAAAAGGAAAAAGAAAGCAAGAAATCCCCACAGATGATGTACAAAGACAATAGACGGGAGAAGTGCACCCAGGCAGTATGGATGAGGAAACGTAGGTAGGAAGGGGAAAGATGATTCCAATAGTGGGCAAAAGCAGAACAGGACAAGAGCATAAAAGAATGTGCATATGGAAGATATTACTACTACTGCCTTTCCTGCTGCTACATTTTGGAGCACAGGTCATTGACAACCATCGCCATATGCACCAAGTTTTAGGAGTGGAGAAGGCAGCGGAAGAGGTAGTAGTTGTAGTTTCTTTGCTCCCATACACACATTCTTTTATGCCTTTGCCCTGTCTCCTGCTTCTGCCCAGTATGGGAATCCTCCTTCCCCTTCCAAACTACCCTTCCTTGCATGTGAACAATTATATGTTCAAAGGAGTAACATAATAGAGACAGGACAGGTGGTTTCATAAATGCTGTAAGAAATCAATGAGAAAAGGATTTCACAGCTTACCTGTAAACTTTACTAAAGAGATTTACTTCTGCAGTTGAATAAGACTTCAAAATGTACTACTTGCTAATGAACTTTCTACTCCCAGCCTAGTGACTGACTGAATTGGTAACAAACTCATTTTGTGGTGCGGGCTTAAATGCTGATGAATTAAAATCTAAAATTTAGGACAGGGACTGTCCTCTAACTCTACATTCATAGAGTGCTTATGAGAATGGGGACCTGATTTTGATTGATTTCCTCTCAAAGCAGGACTGGTGGCTGTAAACACGCTTTATGGGACCATGGAAACTTCACCATAACTATGATAAGTGGTTGTCCAGCTCACTAAAATGATGGACTATGGATGTTGCCCAACAAGAGAGTTGTGCACAAGAGAGGTTCAACCTGTACTGAACTTTATGCTTTAAATCGGTAGAAGACTCAACTGCAGCTAGCAAAGCAAACAATATTAGTCTGAATGTAGGTTTTAGAAGGTATGTAAATGATTTGTAATAATTGTTTTCAAACAGCATTAATTATTCAGTATATGTGAGCATGATATTTTTTGTATCTGGTAGAAGTGTATTCTTAGTTTCTAAAAGGCTAAGTCTAGACTGCAGGCTTCTGCAGACAAAACTTCTGTCGATAGAAGTTTTGTCAACAGAGCACTATCCAAACTGCAGATCTCTCAGAAAAGATCTGCTGGTCAGGAACATTTGGTCAACATCCCTGTGCACCTCATTCCATGAGGAAGAAGGGATGTCTTGATGGCGGTGGGGAGAGATTCTTACATTTGGCCCCGTGTGGGCAGGCCAAATGCTGGAAAAGCCTCTCCTGATAGAACTTCCAGCAATTTGTCAATCTTTTGCTAACATTTCCCCACACTCTAGACACAGCCTAAGAGACAAAAATCCTCCCTGTCCTGATCAACTATAATAATGCACTATTGATACAATATTTCTGGATTTTAGTGCAATGCTCATGTTCTGTAAACCTCATATATGTAAGCTAGTTCTTCTGAAGGCAGTATATTTCCTGTTACTGATTCAACGATAAATAGGAAGACTTTCCTTTGGTGTAATTCACAGATGGAGTGAGAAACAGGGAAAAGAGTCATTCAGCACAGTAACAGCAGTGGGGAGGATAATCTTTGTGGGTACAGCGGCAGTGAATGGAGAGCTCTATATATCTCACATTTTATTACTGGTAGAGACAAAAATTCCAGAAGATCTGATTAGCTGTGATCACGTTCTTGCATGCAGAGCAGCTATGGCAATAGGCAGAGTTAACCAAATATGCAACTAGCTGTTTCTTTCAAGTTCAACAAGTAGAAACAAAAGCAGGTGACCTGAAGAGCTCATGTGAGCACTATCCAAGGGCTGCCATTTTCAAGTATTTCCATTCAGAGGACTCTGCCACAGAAAGATTACTGCTTTTTGCCAAATTACACAAATGTAGGGTAGCTTCAAATGAGCTCAGTTCCACAAGGATAAGCAGAAAGGCTTTATCATTACTCTCTCTCAGAGGGAACACAATTTGGCAAGTCTGAATTTACCAAATAAATCTTAGATCAAGCCTATGAAAAAGAAGAAGTGAGAAGTTATGAGCACTGAGGCTCATGGATTTAGCTACAGTGGAAGCTCTAGGCTGAAACTCTAACTCCCCTCATAACTAAAAGCTGGTGGCGAGCACTGAGACCTGAAGCTGAGAACTGAGCCCTGAACCTCATACTCCTCCTGCCTCTAAAGCCTTGAGCCCAGTGGTTCTGAAGGTCAGAAGCCTGAAACCCCCTCTCACCACATAAGCCCAAAGGCCCTGTAACCCTTTCCTCCCTCGCACCCTCCACCTCTTCAAACTGAAGTCCTGAGCCCCAGGACTAAAGCCCCAAGGCAGTAAAGTCTTTGCCATTCATGTGTGCCATCCTCCCTGCTGACCGATAATGTCCAGTTCCAGAGGCTGTCCATTGGACTGATAACTCCAGAAAGAAAGGTTACTCACCGTAGTAACGGTGGTTCTTCGAGATGTGTCCCCGTGGGTGCTCCACATTAGGTGTCGGGCTCGCCCGGAGCCGCAGATCGGATCTTCCAAGCAGTTTCTGCCGGACCGCGCATGTGCCGGTGCGCGCCGCTCCCTTGCGTGCTCCTGGCCACGTGCGCGATCCGGTCCCCGCCAGTTCCTTGACCAACCGCCTCAGATGCTCCTGCAAAACACTAACAGAGATCCGAAGCGGGGAGGATGGGCGGGTAGTGGAGCACCCACGGGGACACATCTCGAAGAACCACCGTTACTACGGTGAGTAACCTGTCTTTCTTCTTCGAGTGTCCCCGTGGATGCTCCACAATAGGTGACTACCCAGCAGTAACCCAAGATAGGAGGTGGGTAATCGGATTATGTGCAGCTTGTCCCCGAGAGGACCGCTGTTGAGAGACGGGTATCCTCTTGGAATACCCTGTGAAGGGCGTAATGTTTGGCGAAGGTGTCATAGGATGACCAGGTCGCCGCTCTGCAAATGTCTTTTAGCGCAACGCCCTTGAAAAAGGCTGTTGATGCCGCCACCGCCCTAGTGGAATGAGCCCTGGGAGTGGCCAATAAAGGAGTCTTTTTGAGTTTGTAGCACATTTTTATGCAGGATACGATGTGCTTCGAGATTCTCTGCGAAGAGAGACCTTCTCCTTTCGATTTGGGAGCGAGAGAGACTAGGAGTCTATCCGTTTTCCGGAAGGACTTGGTCCTGTCTACATAGAAGGCTAGTGCCCTCCTCACGTCCAGGAGGTGTAGGCGCGCCTCTTTGTTAGAGTTATGAGGCTTTGGATAAAACGAGGGTAAAACAATAGGTTCGTTAATGTGAAACTCAGAAGAAACCTTGGGAACAAAGGCTGGATGCAGCCGTATGGTTACTGCCTCCTTGGAAAAAACAGTGCAGGGTGGCGTTGCCATAACTGCCGCAAGCTCGCTCACCCTACAAGCTGACGTAATTGCGAGAAGAAAGGTCGTCTTTATCGTAAGGAGGCAGAGGGAAACCGTGGCCAAGGGCTCGAACAGTGGTCCCGTTAGCGCGTTAAGCACCAGGTCCAAGTTCCACGAAGGTAGAAGCGGTTTCCGAGGGGGGTATAGGTTTACCAACCCTTTGAGGAACCTGGTAACCATGGGATGGGCGAACACCGTGTGCCCTACCTCCTCGTGTCTGAACGCCGAAATGGCGGCAAGGTGGACCTTTAACGAGGATAGTGAGAGTCCTCCTCTCTTGAGGTCCAGTAAATACTCTAATATTACAGGTATAGGCACCGAAAGGGGGGCCAGCTGTTTGGTAGAACACCAAGCCGTGAAGCGAGTCCATTTCTGCTTGTAGGTCTTCCTGGAGGAAGTCCTCCTGCTACTTTCTAGGACTTGCTGCACTTCCTCCATACATGTGTTCTCTAGGGAGCTGAGCCATGGATTAACCACGCTTGTAGTCGCAGGCCTTGGGGGTGCGGATGCACTATGGACCCCTGGGCTTGTGTGAGCAGATCCGGCGCCACCGGAAGAGGAATCGGTGGACGGTCCGACATGCGCAGGAGTAGGGGGAACCATTGCTGTCGATCCCACATTGGGACTATCAGGATCATTCGGGCTCCTTCCCTCTTGGCTTTCTGCAAGACTTTGTGGATCAGCACTGTGGGAGGAAAAGCGTAAAGCAGGGGTCCCCTCCACAAGATCGCGAACGCGTCCCCCAGGGACCCCCATCCCAGTCCTGCCCTGGAGCAGAATCGTGGGCACTTCTTGTTGTGTTGAGTGGCAAACAGGTCTATCTGGGGAAAACCCCATGCGTGGAAAATTGGTCGTAGCAGATCAGAACGGATCTGCCACTCGTGCGTGAGTGCAAAATGCCTGCTCAGCTGGTCTGCCTTCACATTGTGAGCACCTGTTAAGTACAAGGCTTTCAAGATTATATTGTGGGCGATGCACCAGTTCCATAACCGGACCGCTTCCACACATAAGGCACGGGACCGAGCTCCTCCTTTCTGGTATTCTCTGTACTGATCCCGATGACTTTGCCTTGTATATGGTCTCGAAAGTGTCTGCAGGCGTTGAACACTGCTCTGAGCTCCAGTATATTTATCTGCAGTGACTGCTCCGTGGAGGACCACAGCCCTTGAGTCACCTCTTCGCCCATGTGTGCTCCCCACCCTATGAGGGAGGCATCTGTAGTAAGAAAAACCAATATTTGTGGTTGGTGGAAGGGTAACCCTGTTAGCAAGTTCTTAGGGATTTGCGCAACTCTGCTGTGGGCGACACCACCCTGTGAACGGTGTGTGCTGCCGGTTTGTATACGCTCGCCAGCCAGTGCTGCATGCTGCGCATGTGTAACCTTGCGTTCTGTACTACGAACGTCGCTGCTGCCATGTGGCCCAGCAGCTGTAAGCACGTCAGGACCGGCACCGTAGGGCTGAAGGTGATGACCTGCACGAGGGAGCCGATGGCCCGAAAGCGAGTCTCTGGTAGATACACTCTCGCTGTAATAGAATTTATGCGTGCCCCTATGAACTCTATGTCCTGTGTGGGGTCTATCTTTGATTTTGCCAGATTGATAACCAGGCCGAGCGAAGAGAACGTGCCTGCTGTGACGCGTATCATGCGTAGTACCTCCTCCTTCGAGGCCCCTTTGAGTAGGCAGTCATCCAGATACGGGAATATAAATACCCCGTCTGTGCAGGTAGGCTGACACCACTGCTAAGGTCTTGGTGAAGACTCTGGGGGCCGAGGAGAGGCCAAACGGTAGGACCTTGTATTGAAAATGTTCTTTGCTTACCATGAACTGGAGGAATCGCCGGTGAGCCGGATGGATAGTTATGTGAAAATACGCATCTTGTAAGTCGAGGGCTGCAAACCAATCTCCATCGTCCAGTGCCGTAAGGATGGAGGCAACTGTGATCATCCGAAAGCGTTGCTTGTGCAGGTACCGGTTGAGGCCTCGAAGATCTAAGATGGGCCTCCAGCCTCCTGTCTTTTTCTCCGTGAGGAAGTACCTCGAGTAGAACCCTTTTCCTTGCAGTTGCTCCGGCACTCTTTCCACTGCCCCTATGAGCATGAGATGGTCTACCTCCTGCTTGAGCCTCGCTACATGGGAGGCCTCCTGGAGGTGGGGCCTGGGTGGAGGTCGTGGCGGTGGGAGTGACTGGAAGGGGATGGCGTACCCCGTGGCTATGATCTCCAGCACCCATTTGTCTGTGGTGATCCTTTGCCACTGGTCGTAGAATGGTCGGAGGCGATGGTGGAATAGCCGCTTCGGATGACCTTGTGCGATGGTAGTGATGGCGCAGCCCTGGATCTGTGTGTCAAACTTGTGGCCTTTGGCCCTGGCCCGAGGACGCACGGCTCTGTTGGGAACGTCGCCTGGGAGTTCTGTACTGCTGGTGCTGTTGATGTCGCCCTTGCTCGTAACCCCTGTGGTACTGGGGATGCTGTTGCTGGTACTGGTACCGTCTTTGTTGAGGGTAGTACTTTTTCTTTCTGTATGGAGGAGTGTAAATCCCCAGGGTCCTGAGTGTGGCTCTTGAATCTTTACTGGAATGAAGGACCGAGTCAGTTGATTCAGCAAACAGCTTCTGCGAGTCGAAGGGAAGATCGACTATCTTTGCCTGCAGGTCCCTCGGTATACCCGAAGTCTGGAGCCAGGACTCCCTTCGCATCACCACTGCCGTAGCTGTGGAACATGCTGCTGTGTCCGCAACATCCAGGGCGATCTGAACTCCCGTCCTCGAGGCCGCGTAGCCTTCTTGCACGATGGCCTTGAGCACCGGTTTCTTGTCCTCTGGAAGCGAGTCCATGAGGGAGGTTAACCTAGTGTAGTTGTCGAAATTATGGTTCGCTAAATGCGCTGCATAATTTGCCATTCGCAACAGTAGAGTGGAGGAGGAGTAGACCTTTCTGCCGAACAGCTCTAGCTTCTTGGCATCTTTGTCTGATCCCCCTGTCTTGAATTGAGATGTCTTTGATCTTTGCTGCGACGACTCCACCACCAAGGAATTTGGTTGTGGGTGGCTGAACAGAAACTCCATGCCCTTCGCCGGAACGAAGTATTTCTTATCCGCTCTCTTGTGGACAGGCAGAATAGTCGCAGGGGTCTGCCATATCATAGTGGCGGACTCCAAGATTGCTTCATCAAGCGGTATTGCTATTTTGGAGGAGGCCGGAGGTCTCAGATTTTTGAGGAGCTTATGGTGTTTCTCTTGCACCTCTGCTGTCTGGATGCCTTGCGTGAAGGCCACCCTCTTAAACAGCTCTTGGAACTGTTTGAGATCGTCCGGAGGATGGACGTCCCCTGGGGCCGTAGCCTCGTCCGGGGAGGAGAGCAAGGAACCACTGGGGTACGCCTCTCTGGACCCTTCCGGTTCCTGTCGGTGATGGTACACCCTCTCACTAGAGGCCTGCGAGGGAAAATCTCGGGGTTCCATAACCAGTCCCCCCTGAGATACTTGAGTCTCTGTCCCCGTTCGCGATTGCCCTCGGGGATACGAGATCGTCTGTGGGGATCTTTCCCTGGTAGATTGCCGGTGGTGTCTATGCCCCGCGTGATAGGGGCGACCATGGCAGAAAAGGCACTGTTCTTGGGAAGGTGACCTAGACCACTCCCTTGGTGCATACCCTCTGCGTCTGGGGGAGCGAGATCATCGAGAGACCTGGGACACTGGAGAGAGCGATTTTGGATAGTATTCCAGCGGCTCAAACCCCAAGAAGGGTGAAGGTGGTCCCAGCCAGCACGAGGCTGGTTGTAAAAATGGAGACGGGGGCTCCGGGTAGGCTAGGGGGGACCCCTGCCTTCTAGTTGGAGTCTGCAGCATGAGCGGAGGGCTGAGAGAAAGCACTCTGCAGCCCTGTCTGGAGAGGGGCTGTGGTGCCTTGTTTTGTGTGCAGCCTTCCCGCTCCCTTGAGGGGGTAGCTCCGCCCCCTGACATTTAGGGGATCTTGGCCCCATCCGCGCCGTACTCAGCATGCTTATGGGCGGTGCCGCACGGGCGGTGTCCTCCGGTACCTGCAGGCTGCATGCCTGAGCGCTCTGCACTGCCGGTTCCCCGGGGTCGGTGCCGCTGCTTGCGGTGCCGCAGGTACCGGCGCTTGTTTAGCCGCCGCCCTGCCTGCGGTGTGGGGCGGCTGTTTGATTATCGGAGGCTGAGCCGCCTCCACGTGGCTCTCCGTGCCGCTGCCGATCAGCTGTTGCTGCGGCTGGGGGCTGTGCGCTCCTCCCGTCCCGCTCGCTGTTGCTGCCGGCAGGGATCGGGCTGGGGAGACTTTCCTCCGTTTTTGCGCTGATGGGGTGAGGGAGGCGGCTTTCCTTTTATGGGCCCCAGAGGGTCCCACCTGCTGCGGCCACTCCGGCACATCTGGCTGGAGGGCCTTGTCGAAGAGCAGCATTTTAAGCCACATCTCCCTGTCCTTCCTTGCTCTGGCTGTTAATTCTGCACAGAAGGAGCATTTCTGCGTGACATGGGACTCCCCCAGGCACCTTATGCAGTGACTGTGCTCATCAGACGCTGGCATTGCCTCTCGGCAAGACTCACATTCCTTGAATCCTGAATAGGACATTGTTGGTGAGTCTTTCAGTTGTTAATGGTGTACTTAGCACCTTCTCTGTGCTGTTTTCCCCCTCTCCAATAGCCTGCCGCGGCAGGAGGGGTAATGGCCCTAGGCTCCTGGCCTCCGGTGCTCCGCTTGTTACTAGGACTGGACTGAATGCCGTCCCACTTGTTGTTTCTTTTTTTTTTTGAAAATAACAACTGGTTAACTTAACAGTAGCCTAAGAACTTGAAAACTTTAAAGAAAAACAGTTAAAACCATTGAATACGCTAACTTGGCCGTAGCCTAGTCGGATTCCGTCTGCAGCCGACGGCGGTTAAGAGGAACTGGCGGCGACCGGATCACGCACGTGGCCAGGAGCGCGCAAGGGAGCGGCGCGCACCGGCGCATGCGCGGTCCGGCACAAACTGCTTGGAAGATCCGATCTGTGGCGCCGGGCGAGCCCGACACCTAATGTGGAGCACCCACGGGGACACTCGAAGAAGAACTCTGATTTTTGCATCTTTAAGGTTCCACAGTAAATGTAGTGGTCTGTCCTCTAAGCTTAACTTTAACATAATAAACTAATGTTAGTGTGAAGCTTTGTTTCACAAAGTAATATTTAATCCTATGCTCCTTGAGGGGAAAGGCCTAGAGGTTTTATCTATCTATCTCAAGCCTCACTCATAGAGATTATATATATAGATATATAGATATAGATATAGATATAGATATAGATATCTATCTCAAGCCTCACTCCCCAGTCTGCTCTAGCAACCCTGGCCTAGATTTAATAGGTCACTCAGCAATTCTCCCTGTTTAGGAGAGACCAGAATTGTAAACACTATGACCAGCATGTCCCTCTACACCAGTCAGATTCAGCAGCTGATTTGTGCCCTAGAGGATGGCAAGAGTATTAACTGCAACTGTTGTATGTCTGCTCTAATTTATGCTCTGAAATGGCCAGAGCACCTGAGGATTTTGAGAAACAGGTATAAAGATGCAAGATGCCTTTACACCACACCTAAACTGGTAAGCACAGCTTGGTCACAGCACAGGCTGCTGTTATTCTGAATTCAGCTTCCCTTAATATCATGTATATACAGAAAGCCTCCCAAACCAGGTGGAGAGACATATACTAATAGAACTTGAGCTATCACACTAAACAGCAACATAAACATAGCAGCTCATGCTGTAAAGCCCACATGGCCAGAAAGTCCTGAGAGCCCAGCCCAAGCAGCAATATCCATACTAATGTGTTTATTGCTAGAACTAGTGTTCCATGACCATGAGTTTGTCCAAGCAGCCTGCAAGGGTCACTCCTGGCACAGTGTAGACAACCCTGAGTGACCTTAAACCCAAGGAGACACCAGCACATTCCACTGACAAGAAATTACATTACTGTCATTAAAGCAAGAAACAAAAACAGTGACTGTTACAGGAAAGATGCACTACTCTTAGGCATCAGCTGGTAGTTTTCTTCCATTTATTTACAAATATTTCCTAAATTAACCAATAAAATACACAAAATGAAGAAGGATGACATCTTGATTGTCATGCCCAGAAGCATGTCACCCTTTGAAATAATTGCCATTTGCTGCCATTGAGGACTTTCTAGCACAGACAGTACTGACTCTAATAGCAGAACATTCCACACATCTTTGTGGTTTACTCAGGGTTTAAAAGCAACATATAAATGGCACTAAAAATACACCAATAAAATAAAGGTATGATTCTAATATATAATCAAGTTTTGACACCTTTAGTATTTTACATTAAAAAGGTCATCAAAAAGGGAGAGTGAAGAAAGCAGAAAAGAGTAAAATAATTCTGAAAACTGTATAATGTATCTGCCACCCTGCATGTTGCTTCCTCAAAATGATAAAAAAAAAAAAAAGTATATGAAGCAACTAGATTTTAAATAAAGTATGCAAGGATGGGAGAGGCAAGGATAGCTTTATAGACTACTAGCCTGTAGTCTATTAGTTAACACTAATCCATAGATATTGATATTTTCTCCTCCAAAATACACACTTCCCACTGTCATAAGCACATGTTTAAAACCTAAATACTTATCAAACAAGTATACTTGCGCTCACAAAATGTTAAGCAACTTTGAGAAAAACTAATACAAGTGACTAATGTGACCGCAGAGTAGTTACCTATTACTGGTCATTTCTGCATCATGCATGTAAGTTCCAGTCAGACTGTAGGCATAGCGGATAGTGATTTTTTTAATGCTATTAGCATATGTACCATCATCATCATGATATCCAGTAAATCTCCTCTCAGAGTATCATATTCTGGCCTGACAGAAGGACAGATAATATGATTCATCTTTTTTCACCACTAACTTTCTTGTACTCTCATATCACCTCTCCCTCAATAGGGTAATAGAGAATTCTAAGCAACTGATAGATTGCTCTAAAATTCCTTTAGAAAATAAAAAGTTGAACAGATGAGGAACTGATCTTAGAGCAGGTTAGCAGCCCCCAGGAAAAAGTGCTTCCCTAACATTCAGGGCTTTATACTTGCACCTTAACATTTTTTCTTAATAACACAAGAAATAAATGAAAAAAAAAGTTCATATAGAGACTGAACTGTTATAGGACTCGAGTAGTTATTCAGAGGTATACTATAGATTTATGTTCTAAATCACAGCTTACATTAGGCTCCAGTAATGGAGGAAAGCCCATTTAATGCCCACCACATGCTGTCCTACTTTTGCTGCTCACAGCTGTGCCAGCTAATCCATAGGTTTGGTGAGCATGCTCACTTTGTATTTGTTCTCCAGTTTCGTAGGGGTTGGAATGTGACCTCTCCTCCTGAAAGTGGTAAAATGTTTGCATTGAGGGCATGGCTTGGTGCTGGAGTCAATACGGCTGAGCTCCAGGAAGTATTTATACTTGATGATGTCATCGTGTGGCAGGTTGTAGAGGACAGTTGTTTCATCCAGGTGTTCACTGCACTCTGTAATTGGACATTTTATATCTGCCTGTCCCAGCTGCACCTGCAGGTAAACAGAAAGGGTAAACAAAAATTACAGCTCTGTGACCAAAATCTTGCCTGGTAGAGCTAATACTCCATGTCAACTATGTAAAAAGCCAAGGACTTGCAACACATCTAATGAATTGCACAAGAAAAGGAATTTGTTCTGACTATCTGCTAGCCATACACTAACAAAACATGCCATTTTAAAATCATTTTAGTTTATTTTGAACACACTGTGGAAAACATATTCAAAATGTGTTAAGTGCCCCGTTCTATTTACTCTCTCTGGAGCATCTGGCACTACCATCAGAAGACAAGATGCTGGGCCAGATGTACCATTGGTATGACCCACAATGCCACTCCTATGTTCTTTAAAAACAAATACTTGTTTTAAAAAGAGACTACTTACAGTAGGTAAAATCTATACATACCAATTACATCACACACAACTACTCATGAAATATATAGAGTCTTCTGCCTACAGCTCCACATTGGGAGAATTTCACCCATACTGAAAGACTACTATCATTACAAAAGGTAAAGCTATAAAGAAGGGAAAGGCCATACTTTTAAATGAAAAAGGGTAAAGTTTTGAAGCCACTACTAATGTAGGTTTATATACTGTTCATATACTACTGCTTCAACCCTATGCAACCTACTCTGCTCTAGAACTATGTACAGTAGGGTTGTAACACTTGTGATGGTTCGGTGTTGAACCCTCACAAATGTTGAATTTCGTGAATAAGACAGGCAGCTCTGGGCAGCAGTGGGGGGAAACGGAGACCAGACCTGGAGTCCAGGGAATTGGTGGCAGCCACTGGTGCTCCCCGCCCAGAGCCCCAGGGAAGCGAGGCCACTCACCAATGCCACAACCGTGCCGTATATAGATACAAATTTTATCTACAGGAATTTCTAGGATATTATTCAATCATTGCAATACTTTAGAACCACACAATCAAATCTCAAAATTCCCCATTCTACAGAGGAAAAAAGCAAAGAGGTCAAAGCCACAATTTGCAAAGAAGGGGACCTAACATTAAGCACAAAATGGCCTAACTTTCCACTCATTCAGACATTTGTTTCAAAATGACAGCCTGGATGATTTAAGGCGAGCACATGATTATACAAAATGGAACTCCCTTAGAAAGTCAGTTGTGTGTTCTGAGACTCATCTGCTAACATAACTAAAATAATTCTTTAATGCCTTTTGCTACTATTAGGACTACAGACAGATAAGGAAAAACAAGCACAATTACTTTAAGGGAATAATTCAATACCTATCGCAAGGCCAAATTCTGTCCTCTGATGCACCTGTGTAAGCCATTTAGGGTGTTACTGAGAACAAAGTATGGTGGTATTTTATAAATACAAGTGAAGGGAGAACACTGGCCTGCAGAACTTCTATTACTTTTGAACATGCAGCTACAAAATATGTTACCTGCAAATTCCTTACTCTCCCTCCGCCATGGGGTTCCTCATGAGCAAAACCCCTCTCAAACTGTGAATCTTTTGCTTACTATAAAAAGGATGATCCAAGACTAAAAGAATGAAAAATTGCCGTTACTTTCCATTACGTATTTCCCATTGTGGACAACTTCAGGTGATCAAAAGTCATTAGTCAGACCCACAAAAACATGATGTTTTCATTTCTTTAAAGACTATTGTGGATTCTTTGATTTATGTTTTGACTGTTTTTAAACTACCCCATCCATCATGGGTAGGCGTGAGAGAAATGACTCTGGTCCACCTCTCACCAGCTTAGTCTACCTAGCTATCTTCAGTCACCACTCATTCACATAGCTTCACCTCTACTCCTCCTGGGGTTCCTCATCCCCTACTGTCAGGGCTTCCGGACTATAGAACACTTCAAAGGGTCTTTACTCTTCCCACCCCATCCAGATGTTGGAGGGCAGCGCACGACAGAGGAACCATTCTGTTCCCATTGCTCAAGGATGGGGAAGGAACAAGCCCAGCTCCACCATCTTCTCCTATGAGGGTGGCTTTGGGTTGCAATGGGGAAGGGGAAAGAGACACAGCACTGTCTGCAGCAGCTCTGAGTGGTTATTCTGCACCAAGAGGCAGGCAAGTGGAACAGCCAGTCAATCTGAAGGCTCAAAATCACTACACTGACTGAACCAACCAAAATCACATCATAGCAGAGAGTTCACAACCGTGAATTTTTTTATGTAACTAAATATTTGGTAGCCCTTCAAGGTCTCATTCAGGATCAGGATCCCACCACACCAAGTGCCATGTTAACAATATACAAGTAACAGGTGGTAAGCCACAGAAGAAAGACAGTGGACTGTGGTACTATGAAAGACTGTACATTTATTTAAATTGTGTATGTGCAAATTGTAATGAAATACTGATTTGAATAAAATTTAGCCTCTGATACAATTCTCTCCCCCATCACTCACGTGTTCTTACTCCTCTCCCATTTCTTTATAAATTATTCCTGTATTATGTTTCATTTTCCTTTAGGTTTTCTTTTCCATAACAAATACATTAAGGTCCTTTCCTACTTACTTCTCCACCATATTGCTTTCCCTACCAACAATATCCGACAGCGTTCTTACCAGAGTCGTCATACTCCTTCCTCTCAAGAGAAAAATCTGTCCCAAGAAAACATGGATATTTTGTTCCCGGCAGAGTTTTGGGTACATATAATGCAATTGTTAAGTCAGATCTAATTTAAGGTTTAGTTCAACAGAAATCTTATTTTAGACTGTTTTCCATTTTTCCTTCCAAATGAAAAACTTCAGCGTACGTGGAACAGGATGCTTATTTCTACATAAGACTTTCACTGACATTAAAAAAACCAGAAGATACCAGCTAGAACATGTTTAATTACTGCAGTGCAAGTCTGTGTGTAAACAGACAGCAGGTTGGAGTTATGCTGTTGCATTTCTGTGATCAAAGTCTCATTTCCCCTCCCCATTTCAGACTATGCCTTTGGAAGGAATTCTCGGCCCACGATATGTTCCTGGAGGTGAAATAACCTAAGTCAAGTACCTTACTGACTCCAGACATCGCATGCAGCCTTGCAAGTATGTAAGCGTGCACTATTCATTGTCCTCAGATGTGTTTTTGTTGATAAAAATAAAAAGGCATAAATCACACAAAAATACTGTTGAGGCACTTGGAGAACAGGATTATTTTACATTTTAATATAGTCTGCTTACAAGGACAGAGCATAGAGCAAGGAGTGGGAAGCAAGAAAGAAAGAAAGTGGTAAATATACACCTGCAATACAAATGAGATTTAATATGAACTTTGGTGCTCCTGGACCCCCTCCCACCATGTGGCTGGAGTGGCAGTGACAGCTAAACCCTGCTGTGGTGGGGGAGGCGGGAGAGCCCTGAGCCTTACAGGCCACACCTAGCACACAGGCCGCAGGCTGCCCACCCCTGCTTTATAAAACATACAAATTTGCAGGCAAGTCATGTCAAAACTCAAAGTGACTCTCTTCCAGAGGCTGTCAAATCCAAGTCCAAACTATGACCACAGCCTATCTGTTCTTCACACTCCACTTAGAACTCTCTGACTGGTTATTGAATCAATAAAGGCTTCTTGGAGGTTAGCCAGAATCAGGTCCCTGTTTAAATATGGGAAGCATCTCATCATTTACAGGTCACTGCAACCAGTTCAATTCTTCTTATGCTACTTAATTTCCAAAGGCAGCATTCATACTGACTGAGTGGACGTGATATACCTTGACTTCAGCAAAGCTTTTGATATGGTCTCCCGCAACATTCTGGCTCATAAGTTAGGGAAGTATGGATTGGATCCATGGACTATAAGATGAATAGAAAGCTGGCTTAATGGTCAGGCCCAAGGGGTAGTGGTCAATAGCTCAATATCTGGATGGCGGTCATTTTCAAGCAGATTGCTGCAAGGCTCATTCTGAGGCCAGTGTTGTTCAACATCTTTATTAATGACCTGAATGAGGGACTGGTTTGCACCCTCAGCAAGTTTGCAGATGACACTAAGCTAGGGGGAGAAGCAGATACATTGGACAGTAGAGACAGGATCAAGGGTGACCTGGATAAATTGGAGGACTGGGCCAAAAGAAATCTGATGTGGTTCAATAAGGAGAAGTGTAGAGTCCTGCACTTGGGACAGAAGAATCCCAAGCATTGTTATAGGCTGGGGACTGATGGGCTAAGCAGCAGTAAAGGCGATAGGGACCTAAGGGTTATGGTAGACGAAAGGCTAGATATAATTCAACAGTGTTCCCTTGTAGCCAAGAAGGCTAATGGCACATTAGGAGGAGCATTTCGAGCAGATCTAGAGAAGTGGTTATTCCCCACTATTCAGCACTGGGGAGGCCACATCTAGAATAGTGTGTCCAGTTTTGGGCACCCCAGTATAAAAAGGACGTGGATGTGCTGGAGCAGGTTCAGCTGAGGGCAACAAAAAACGATTAGGGGGCTGGAGCACATGACCTATGAGGAGAGGCTGAGGGATTTGGGCTTATTTAGTTTATAGAAGAGAAGACTGAGGGGTGATTTAATAGCAGCCTTCAACTTCCTGAAGAGGGGCTCTAAAGAGGATGGAGAGAAATTGTTCTCAGTGGTGACAGATAACAGAACAAGGAGCGATGGTCTGAAGTTGCAGAGGGAGAGATATAGGTGGGATATTAGGAAAAACTACTTCACCCAGAGGGTGGTGAAGAACTGGAACGTGTTGCCTAGACAGGTAGTGGATTCTCCATCCCTAGAGGTTTTTAAGTCCCAGCTTGACAAGGTCCTGACTGAGATGACTTACTTGGGGTTGATCCTGCTTGAAGCAGGGGGCTTGACGAGATGACCCCTCAGATTCCTTCCATTCCTATGATTCTAAGATTCTATAGTTGTGCAAGGCAGTAAAAGCATGCTATCAACGGGATCTGAGTGAAGTGAAAAGTTCTGTCCCTGTTATCAGTCCTAAATCATATTCCCTCCTGCACGCCTTTATTACTTAACAGAAGCATTTCAGCTTTATAATGAAGATCTGAACAGTCTTCTTTTAGTCAGTGAAGTGCAGTGTTCTTTACCACAATGATAAAATATTTAAACCAGAGAGTAATCATTACCATGCATTACGACCTACAGGTAATGCTAGCTCATCAGCATTTTAAAGCTCAGTTCACTGAAGGTAGTTGCCAGAATTATTATAGACGTGATACAGCAAATACTGCACTAAATTTAACTGTATAAATTATTTCCACACCATGCTTCTCATTCTCCAGCTATACCAAAGACTTTTAATTAATGAGTTGTTGACAGTGGTAGTTAAGTGATTGTGTAAGCAAATCAGTCATAGATTACAGGCTCAGTAATAGTTTCCATACATCCTGTGCTCTCCAGATCCATGTTACTCAGGATGGAAAACGTTGAGTGAATAGCTCAAGAGGAGGAGGAGAACAGAATTCAGGACTTTCCACCTCTAGGTTACTAAATTTAGACCTTATCCATTTCAGGGATGAGTATAAACTGCTACTCCTAGTACCCTGTATATCTGCAGATATCCACAGATGTGGATATCCACAGATAACAGAGGGCTACCCACGCAGGGCTCTCCCTACCTCTCCACCCTGCAGATGCCCATGCACTGCCAAAAGAGAAAGGATACAAGAAACTCCATCCTAAATCTTGCAGTAGGAGGGGCCAAATACTGTCCCTGCCCAGCATCCTTTGCCTCCTCAGCCAGTTGAGGATTCTGGCTAGGACACCGATGATTTTTTTTTAAATGTGACTCCTAACAAACGTAGCTCCCCAGTTTGTGGGGAGATTATTTTTAACATGTGATTCAACACACAAGCGATGCTACCATTGGGTACCCATTCATTTCAAGTGTTAAGTAGAAGGTGGGTGACTTAAATAGTTTGACAAACAGCTTTGTATAATGAACCAGAAGCAGCATTTGCTGTTAAATACAGAAGCATCCTAGTGCTACCACTTAAAATGGTGGCCTGGAAAACAAGCCATACATTGGACTCAGTGATGCCACATTCCACAGCCTAACTTTTCTGCATATTTGTATTGTAGGCAGCATTAAAAGGGAAGCCTGGTTCCTGGCTCCCTGACACTCCTTGGAGTCAGGAAACTGACCAGCGAAGTAGCACTGATCAGTTTCCTGGCTCCCGCATGAGGAGGGGAGCCAGGAGTCAGGCTGCAACCTGGTTCCCAGTTCAGTGTCACTCATGATTTCGACTCACGTTAATCCAGGTAAAGGGCCAGTTGAAATCACGTAAATAGGGCTTTTACTGTAGTATACTACCACTCATTAATTCATATACCATATTACACTACGGAGCAGCTCCACATGTTTCAGAAGAAGCGCTAAACATTTAATCTTCCATGTTTAGAAATTCAGAGGTTTGGTCTCTGACATTTGCAAAGTACTTCCATGTTGATTTTCTGAGGAATACTACTTTTTTTAATTTGCTGTGTTATTGTTTCCTTTAATCAAGTCATGGCACTTGTTCTGGTGATCAAGTATATTCTTTGAAATACGCTAAGGACTCTCTTTTCATTATGAGTAGCCAGACTTCCTTTTGAGGAATATTTGACAGAGCTAAGTGCAAACACTTCACTGAGTCAATTCAAGTTCAATACAGAGAAAAAAATAACACCTCCAAAACAAGGAGGTAGAATGAGGATTTACAACTTAATAATTCTCATTTACTGACGGGGCAGTGGTGCAAGAATGATTCAATACAAGGATGCAATTACATCACTGTAAGAATGTTTGTGAACACTGCCCCTTGTCACACTATCTAATTTACTATTTGAAAAAGTATTTTCCTGTTCTTTAGCTAGGATAAGCAATACCTAGAAGTTGCAAAAGAGAGGAAATGCAATTGTCTCCATCTGTGACCAGATTTTTTCTCCATAATGTTTTTGTAGCGGCCACCATCAACTCACCCATGAGAAACAGTTTTCTAAATCCGGCCAACTCAAAGATCAGTGGCTGAGTATCGTATTTTAAGTGGTGAGATGGATAATATACTTAGACCCAACATGAAGGTCAAGATGCCCATACCAAACCTGTCGTCAGGTCTCACAATGCACCAGTTTGGCCACCATATCTAATCACAGTGAGGGTATTTTTGAGGAGGCCGTTTTGTTCAACAGTAGACATTTCAAATCAGTACCAATCCAAACAGGAAAAAAGGCAATTACATCTCAATCCAGTCTCAAAACGCAAAGACAAAGAGTTCAAATGTTAAGCTTCACTAAATTCCAAAGGAAACGCTTTGTTTTCAGGTGGGAAGATGTAGTTATGAGGTGAGAATCTGGAAACTAGGAGGTGAAAAAAAATGTTAGCGGGAATGTTATGAAAGTAAAAGAAATCAAGATTCCTTTAGAGCTCCACAGGATGCAATTATGAGAAGGGGCCTGAATACTCTCTGGCACACATTAAAATCTGCAGCAAAATCTTAATAGCGTGATATACGGTCAACCCTCGAAATATGCAGCTTGAAGGTGCACGTAACTCGCTTTAATGCGAGATAAGCACAACTCAAAGCTGCTCTGTGGCCCCTTCCCCCGACTTCTCCCAGCCACATGGCTGTCAGCCTGACAGCCACACCACTGGAGAAAAGCAGGGGAAGGCCTTTAGCTTGCCTAGCTGCTCGTTGTTCAGTTTCCTAGTCCCACAAGCGGCAGGGAGCTGGGAACCAAGCAGCCTGGTTCCCAGCTGCCCTGCGCTGGCAGAACTGAAAAACTGAACAGCCATGAGCTGGTCAGTTTCCTGGGTCCCACAAGCGGCAGGGAGACAGGAACTAGGCTGCCCCCTGGTTCCCAGCTCCCTGCCACTCTGGGAGCCAGGAAACTGACCAGCACTGGTGGGTTGGTCTGTTTCCTGGCTCCTGCAAGCCGAGGGGACCCAGGAAACAGGAGGCAGCCTGATTCCCTCTCCACTGACTTGTGAGAAAATTGGAGTTATGCAGGGGCTACACCAACACAGCCCATGTAACTCAAGGGTTTACTGAAGTTCTAAATGCTGAGTGACAATGAAATTTCATCAGTAGATTCAACTACATTCAAAACTATAATTTGAAAATAAAAACAAAGTCATTAGGTAAACACAAACATCATGTATTTTTTCCATAAACACTTCCTCCAGATTTTCATCTCTCTCTCTCACTCACTCACACGAGCCTACTGTGAAAGCCATTATGGTGGATAACAGCAGGTTTCTGTCAAGCTGGGGCTTTTGGCAATTTGTAAAGGGAAAAATATGGCTTTTTCTTTTTATTTATTTAAATTATATATAAACACACCTCCAGGGTATTTAAGATTTCCAGTTCTTGGAGCAGAGATCACAATCTCCCAATCTTGTTTCCAGGGGAGGTGAAGGAAAACCATGGGAAGCAGGCAAGGTTTTTACTGCTTTCCCTGCTCATTCGATCCTGCTCAACAGCCAAACACCCTGTTGTGCCCTCACCTCCTTTATTTTTTCCCCACCATTGCAGCTAACAAGTGATGTATGAAAACCATTAGCTGGACAGTCTGCCAGTTCTGTGGGCAGTGAAATACATTCCGTGAGACATTTAGAATTGTACGAGGGAATTTCAGATTAATGTCTTAGGATACGTCCGTACTTACTACAAGTTTGATGCACCGCAATTGATCCACCAGAGTTCAATTTTGCCACGTAAGTGAAGATACAGTAAAATCAATCTCTCTGGGGTCGGCCATTGACCCAGGTACTCTACACTGCTGGATGAAGTAAGGGATGTCAGCACAAGCCAAAACAGCCTTGATCTACACCAGGGCACAAAGGCGATCCCAATAAATTGATTCTAGCTACACTAATGGCATGGCTAGAGCTGTGTATCTGGGATGGACTTTGATCCCAAGGGTAGACCAGGCCTTAGGGTGAACAGAAGTAAGTCATACTACTCTTAGAGCTTTCTTTTCAGTCTGTCTGCACAGTAAAGCACACACTACATTGTTTCACATTTAGGTAGTTATCTTCACAACCATAAGGAGCTAAAAATCAATGTTAAAAAATAAAAAAGGCTTAAACGAGGCTGCCAAATACGGCTGCTAGGGTGACATTCTGTGGCCAATTCCATTAAAGAGACGATAATATAGGACCCTGAAAATAAGTTACATATAGGCCACATCTATTCAGAGGTGCTCTCTCAGCAGCTTCATGCTAATGAGCAGTCTCATAATTGCAAATGACTGCTCATTAGCATAGCTGCATAAGATTTCGTTCTCAGCAGAGGGTGTTGACGTGATGTGTTGACGTGCCTCTGCTGGCTAAACTGCCCCCCCACATTGCCAGTAATTCAGGGATAAGGGACTGGAAACAAAAGGGGGTTTAGTTGGCAGACACACATCCATATGGTATATTTACGGCTGGCACCACCCTCTGCTGAGCATGAAATCTTGCACGGCTATGCTAATTAGCCATGAAAATATGCTAATGAGCAGCCATTTCCAATTGCAAGACTGCTCATTAGCATGGAGCTGCCAGGAGAGTAGCTCCGTACAGACATGGCCATACTGTCTACTTCTGGGACACTCAATTACTAAATGATGAATATTAGCCACAAAATTACTTTTTAAACCCGCAAGGCGATCCCTGCAAAATAACATTAAGCAGGACCAAGGGAAAACTTAAGAGCATTTTATGGAATCATTTATATGTAATGGAACATATTTTATTAAAACCAAAGCGATCCTCTGTTCTACTCTGGTGCATGGTGTACCTAATTATAAATCTGCTTTTATTAATAAAATCTCTGGAGTATACTTCCCATTTTCACTGAAATCCATTTTATAGGAGTGTAGTAAACATGCAAGTGTGCTAAATATTACCACAGACAGCAGAAGAGAAAGTATGCGCTGTATAATTCTACTCTGACTGGGGAACTAAACAGTTCTACTGTAAAGTCAATTGGAACTCCCTGGCTTTCACATGTGTAGTCCTTATACAAGTTTTGCACATTGAACTATGGGACACTTAAGGAAAATGCACAACAATTTTAAAAAAATTAGGATACAAAAGTCACCCTACCATTTCAGGTCACTTTGAGTCACACCTTGCTTGTTTTGCTTACTGAAGTCCTGATTTTGCAAGCAAACAATTAAACCAATGCTCGCGTTTACACACATGAACACTGACTTTTCATTTGCAAGATGGGGTCAGGGTGTATTAAAACAAGAGGATTAAAAGTTTTAAAATCTTTAAATCAGATTTTTTTTAAAAAAACAAAATACAAAATTTCTCAATTAAAAGCAGTTACAATTAAATCTCATCACATTCTACATGTACACTTAAAGACTCAAAAAATGAATTAACGGTTCTACATTGCCCAGCCTACCTACTAGCTCTTGTTTCTTGAAACTTCTGGGCTTCCAATTTCTGCTTCTTGGCAGAGTAAAAAGTAACATGCACAAAGAAAAACACAAATTAGATAGGACTGTTTTTTATTGCGATTATGTGGTGGTGGATCTTGGCCGAGCACAGCAGAGGAGTTAATTAAGACACTGTCCTCAAGACAGAGAAAATGCATAGAAAAGGAGACAGCACAGAAAGGAACTTTGGAGAGGCTAGGAAAAAAGAAAAAAAAAAGAAAATGGAAGACATTAGCCAGCACACACACAACTTCCTTCAGTTCCCCATATTTTTGCCACAGAAAAACTGTCAACTTCTGGATGTTAGAGACCCTCTATCTGGAATATTTTGAAGAAATTATTTCTCTGAGTAAAAAAGGAAAATGCATCAAATGACAGCAGTGGAACTAGATCTTGTATCTCCTCCTTGCAAGGATGAAATACCGAGAGGAAAACAGCTTACTGGGAGAAAACAAGGTTGATTAAGATGTGGATGTGGCTTAGTGGATCAGCCAGTTAGTAACTTGAATAACTCACTTTACAATGCCTCATCCTTCAAGACTCCCTCTATGCCTTTCATTGCAAGTATGATTGGACAAGTAAATTCCCAAGCTATTTTCCTGTGGTGGATGCTGCTAGGAAAAAAAAAAAAAGTTTAGCTTAGCTACTCCTTTTGGCTTGTTTAATTAGTTAACTAGGTTTAGAATCCATCACCCAAGTATACCATATCGAAAACTGCACTAAGAAATCTAAAGGTGCCAGTTACATATATTACATAATACAAGCCCCTTACTTTGGAACACGATGACCACAAACCGTAATGGTGATGCCATAAATCTATTCCCTATTTCATCTCAGCATAACTCATTTCTTCCAAAGGAACCCCATTCTGTACCTATTTTCTCAAAGAACAGAAGTGTCAGGACATGCAGTGAGACTTACTACAAAATTAAGTGCGCTCTAAGGGCACAGTCAGTCTTAGCTTTTCTGGTAAATTGATTTAAAACAATTTAAATAGTCTTGAGTTTAATACATCCATCCTAATTGAGGCTTTAAACAAAAAACAGGTAACCAAAAAAAATCACCCTTACTGATTTTTGTTACATGCACTCCTTAAAATTCAGGACAGATTACCATAGTTTCTACGTACTTTGAAATTTTGGATGAAGTCTTAGGTAATGCTCTAATGTATGGGGGGGAAAAATCCTTTCAAAAGTTGCATGCCACTTGAATTAAAGGAAACAATTTTTCTAGGCCTCTAGCCTATATAAGGGTTTCCCATCATTATACTCTGCATTCACTTACTTTAAGAGTAAAAACAGATAATATTCTAGAAATGCTAGGCCAGATTCTCTGGTCTGGCACAACTGAACTTTAAGCAGTCTTCACACTCTCTTCTTCCTTGGACCAGCCAGCAGTGTAAGTTACGGCAATCTCCTTAAAGCTGGTTCTTCAAGCCAGAAGCTAACGGTTCCATTCCAGAAGCTAAGGGTTAGTCTGACATACATATGAACGCAGGGGAAAGGAGCAGTGGAGCTGGTATCACCTACACTGGAGAGGATGTAGCAAAGTAGCTGCTATAACACAGCTAAACCCTCTGGTGATTGCTCTACACAGCTGGAATATTCAGACAGCCACAGAAAATGGCCATCTGGATGTTTGTGACAACCAAAGAAAGAGAGACTACTTTAAGAAATTACGTAACTATTACACACAAACCCCTCTCATTAAAAGGCTATAATTACAAAGTCAAGCACTCAGAAGTTAGGGAATACCAGTATTACGGTTATTTGTGCACATTTAATTTATCTTCCTCATATTTATGCATAATGTAGTCTCTAATTATTTGACACCCCCCCCCGCCCCCATTACATTCAGTGCTCAGGATGGACCTGCACTTGCGAGCCATTAGGGCTACGTAATTAGAGAGGCTTTCATGTGTATGATCTGCCTCATTTACCACACAACTGGGAAGGTGTGCAATAAACAAGGTAGGAAACTGCAAGAAGAGAAAAAAAAATAAAGTCTCACAGTCATAGCACCCGAGGGCTGCCCTGGAGGACTAAGAACTCTGAGGCAAAAGCAGAAATAGAACCCTTGTGATGAGAGTCAACTCATTTAAACCAAATTTTTCACAGGTGGTCACTAACTGAATGTTTTTCATTTAACAGGTGCTGAATTTGAGCATATTCAGCTGCTGCTGAAGTAACCAGGAGCTGTGCTTTGAGCACCACATGTCATATGAATGCTAAATGTTCTGAAGAACCATACCTGGCCCCAGCGCATTTCAAATCCAGCATTCAAAATTTGACCTCGCTTCCTCATTTCCCCCCATTGCAGACCTGGAAAACTGCCACCTCAGAACAGTATTGTGAAAATAAGTTTATTCATGTTTGTAAAGTACTCATATACTAGAATGGTAAGTGCCATGGAGGAAGTTAATTCTGCCTTCAGAGCAGAGTTTGAATAGCATGCAGTAAATAAGGCACAGAGACATGCAATGAACAGTGATAAAATAATGCTAGCAACTTGTTCAGTGAGCATCATCCACCTGCCCATCCTGAATGAGCCAGCAGTCATGTGGAGAAAATGTGATCATGTCATAAAAGTCTTATGTTGATGCATACACACAAGAGGAATGAATCAGGGTTGCTAAGCCATCTCAATTCTGGCATTTGCTAACTTTTGCATGCTGCACTTACTGTTGTTTTAAGTTTTCCACATGCAAGACCCTTGTTTAAACAAAAACCACCACAAAACACAGACATTTCATCACATGAAAGAAATACTACTTCCCACTTGTTTTGATGGTAGAGTTATAATCTTTACATCCACACCACAAAACTATGCCACTTGAGCTAATGGAGTAATTAGCAACAGCAGTAGATTGTCATTCTCTTTCTGGACCAGCCATTAGAGGAGGTTGGAGACAGCAAAAGCATGGTTAAGAGTGAAATTCTGGGTTTATTTGTAGGTGCCAGAAAGGAGTAGGTACGTACCTTTCTGCCCCTTTTTCCCACCCGTCTTGTGCACAAGCTTGGGCCCTTCTGTCCAGTTCATCCCCATCCTACTCATGTACCAGCCCTCTCCCTCTAGCCACATCCTGCTTCCTTATCCTATTCCCAGCCTACTTACCCATCAAGTTCCCCACCCCCTTTCAGTCGTTCCTTCTAGACATCAGCCAGGCCACTCCCTTTTGTCACTCCCTAGAAGCCAGCATGAGAATTATTTAGAGCAGGGTTGAGCAAACTTTTTTACATCAGGCTCCACTTTTTGTCCCCACAATTAGCAAGCCCCCCCCCACCAACCTGTCTAATGTAATCCAACTGACAAATTTTGATTTGCATTTAAAAAAAAAAAAAAACCTTTCAGCATGTGTAAGAAAATAAGTAGGTAGAATGTAAAAACTTTTTTCATCTGTATATAAGTGTGAATACACATACATAAGTACAGTAACAGATTTCAACATTTTTAATGAGATGGATGAGCCTAAGACCCTTGTGCTGCACACACCTTAGAAAATTTGAGGCCCACCCCCCACTTTGTACACCCTGATTTAGAGCACAGGTAATCCACATCTCTCATTATTCCTGTGCTATCACGTACTAGACCACACAATATAAAGTGAGCCCTGCTCCATCCCTGAAGTCCTGGGCTGAAGCATATTCAATGCAGATTGAATCAGAGAAATTAGCTGCCAGATTAAACAGGTCTCAGAGTATGCGCTAAGTGCAATTTTTCAGAGGTTTACTAATTGGTCAAATGTAGGTGTTGTTTCCCCAAGAGGGAAAGTAAAAGGAACATTCCCAACACAAAGGCAAGCCAGTTCAAATCCCCATTCCCAGGCACAGACACACAAAGGCTTTGTCTACACGAGCAAGTTATTTTGAAAGATTTTTCGAAAGAAGGGGGCTCTTTCAAAAGATCCCATGAAGCGTCTACGCACAAAAGGCATTCTTTCAAAAGTAAAGCCAAAGAATGCGGTGCTCCTTTTGACATCGCTCTTCCTCTCCCGTTTCAGAAGACTGCCCCCTTTCGAAAGAAAACACATGTAGATGCTGTAAGGGCCATTTTTCCCCAACAGAGCAGACTTCATAGGGCCTGATTTTTCCGTGGTTGGCTAGTTCTTTTGCAAGACCAGTCGTTGTGTGGAGGCTCTCTTTTGAAAGAGCAGATCGCTCTTTTGATCTGCTTTTTTGTGCATGGACACACTCCTTTGAAAGAAGTTCTTTTGGAAAAGATCTTCCAGAAGAGCTTCTTTTGAAAAATTTCTGTAGTGCAGATGTTCCTGAAGTGTTTCGCAACCAAATTATCAGAGTTATTAAAAAGATATATGGGTAAAAAAGATGTTTCCCATTCTTCTATTCTCAGAAATGAGTGACTTTGGGGGATTGGGGGAGGCTAAAATTGACCCAGAAATATTCAGTCTTAAATGGACACCCAGCATGCAAAATTTAAGCTTGAATGACTCAGGTTTGCCAAAGTTATAAGAAATGAGGGGAGGAAGTGTCTTACAATAGGGATTGTGGACAGAGTTATAATTGTTTAAGGTGGTCTACCTATATTTTCATAGCTTAGCATGTTTGAATTTCTTTTAAATTTACTCTTAGCTCTGAATTTTTTGTTTTGCAACAGTTGGCACACGTACAATTACACCATCCTGAGGTGGGAGTTTAAACCCATAACTAGGGACATTATCAATTTTAACTCCTACTTAAGGTAGCTCTGCCTGGAAATAAAAATACAGAGCTTAGAACAGCAGTTCAATACATTAACATAGTACCACTTAGAATAATATGGTATTTTCTCCCTATACAGCTCTGTATCTGAAAAGCAATGAATGCCCTGTCCTTCTCAAACCCACTTTCCTCCAACTGTGTCATAAATACAATCCCACTTGCCATTCACTATTTGCCATTTAATACTTTGTAATTTGGATGATTCCCCCAAACCAAGTCACAGTTCTTTATTATCACAATTATACTCTTACAAAACCAGCAATCTTCTATCTGAACGCGTTTGTCAAATTCTAAGAATGTCAAGCATGAAACTGCATTCCACAAAGCATAGGCCACTTGATTTATAAAGGGAGCTAGACTGCTAAACTGGCTTATAATTCAGACACACCAATGTTTTCAGTTTGTGTTTGTGGCAATTAATGCAATCATTAGGGCAATTACATAGAAGATGTTAACAGAACTGGTTTAATACGCAAACAACTTTCAGAAACATCCTCCTTTGGGGGTTTTTTCCAAGGCTAATCCCAAACCAGTAGTTATTTCTCCATTTCAAAATAAAACTTTGTGGAAAAATAATCTCTTCACATGTTTAAGTGCACTATAAAAATCCTTTTAACATTTGGCTTTATTTTTGCTCACTAATAATTCAAAAATAGCTGAAAAGAAACTTCCAAACATGGCTTCCATTATGCACAGTATCATCATTAAAATTGGGCTGAAACAAAAAAAAACAGATTGAAAAAGCCAGCTCTGAACATTTAAATCAGCAAAAAATCCCAGTTTGCCCTTGTCTTCACGTAAAAGTTACCAGGGCTATTGTTGGACAGGGTCACAGAATCTCAGAGATAAAAGACGAACTATCCATTTGGTTTCTTTAGACACGCAGGACAGTCCCCCACAATTTATATACCTCAAATTTAATCAATGAGCTTTAACACTACGTTAATGAGACAATTCTACATTCTGCCATTTCTAGCTCAGCAAGTTTTTCCTTACATTAGCCTCCACTGACACTAAGTTTCTTCTCCTTTCTTAAATTTACATACTTTTAGACTTCTCTACATATTTAACTTTTAATCTGTCTTCTCCAGTCAGTCCCACATACAAGCTAAACTTTTCACCATGAACTTCCTCTAACTTTTCCAGGCCCATTTGATAACAATGGCCAGAAGTGAACACCACATTGTATAGTAAAGGATTTTCACTTCCCCAGGCCCTGAGGGACTCAAAAGGTAGTCACTCAGCCGAGCTATATGATTGCAGAAGAACTGTCAAAGATCTTGAAGCTTCCACAAAGGTACAGTGCTAGGTGAAAGCATAAATTGAACCCCAAAATAGCTACATAGAAATTTCGGAAGAATGCTTCTCTTAGCAGCTGTAGGGTCTATTTCAATCCTAGGACAGCAGTTAATTTGAAGAGGTGGTGCTAACGGTAAGAAAAAGTAGATGAAGAGGAATGACTGATAACTGGAGAAGTCTTAGACATAACTGGTCTTTTTGAAACACAGGAAGATGAAGATAAGTATCAGAAAATAGGTGAGAAAATCCATGATTTGTGTAACACTGGAATAAACCATCAGCTATGTAGTGAAGTCATGTCCTCCTTCAATGAGTCAAAAGGGCAAAAGAACTGCGAAAGGACACCATGTGCTACCATCCAGATCCTTCCCATTTCAATGCTCTAAATTCTATTCTTCATGTGACATTCTATGCCTTGGGGAAACATCCTGTAACTCCCACATCCCTCAATGTATGGCGTGTAAAGCTGGTCATGAGAGGTATCGGGGGAAAGCTTATGATGTGCTGAGGTCCTTATTCTATCATTATGTGCATCAATAATGCATATGAATTTATGAGATTGTGTTGTAAGGTTGTCACTAAAACATGCTGTAAACTGGGGAATCAGTCAGATGGCAGCTCTCCCCAGACTACAGCAAGGAAAACAAACAGTGCCTGAGTGGATGTCAAACAACCAATGTCCAGCAAGGAATCTACATTCAGTGACTCGCGTGCATGAGGCTAAACCAGGGGAATTGTGCCCCCTTGCCTAGCGATTCAGCAGTGCCCAACAGACATACCTGGATTCACTTTTTCCAAGCACTGCAGTACGACATATTCTTGAGGTGCAAGGCTGGGGCAGTGGTGGGAGGAGGAGGATCTGGCTGGTGCATTTCTGTGTGATTCATAAGTGGTTATGGGAGCATTCATTCAACCTAGATTGCTGTGGCACTCCACATGTAGTTGTGCAGAGTGATAACAGCACCTGTAGGGGCTGCTGCTTGTCACAAGCAAAGCACTGTGAGAGAAAGCCCAGGCTGGAGAATTAAGCAGCCCCACAATCCCAGGCTGCAACATGGGCATCCCATCACACTTAAGTCTACCTGTTTAACAAGCATGGTGCTGCATGTGAGAAGAAGAGATAAATTATCGGCTGAGGAGGCCACAGGGCTGTTGAAAGAACAGCTGCTTTGGGTGAAGCAGCAGCTGCATGGGGAAAAAGGTAAATTAACAACTGCTCAGACTCTTCCCCTTTAAACTCTTGCATTACTTGCCACTTAGCCAAAGAAGACACGATAGTTTAGTTTTTGATCCATTTGATTTTCAAGGTTTTGAGCTTAATCTTCGACCATGCCCAATAAGCACTGGGAACTTCTACTGTAAGAATAGCAACAAATGTCTAGATCGTTTTGCAGGTCCCCTCTGTGTGCGAGAAGGCTGCAGGAGCAGGCTGGGAATTGGAGGGTCTGAGCAGGAGAAAGGTGGATGGATAGGTGAAGTTATTCATAATCTCTCTTCGTAACAAATGATGTCACTGTTTATTTGAGAAATCCCCTTAAAAACAAAACCAAACACCAAATCCGCATTCTGACTCTCATTTACAAACCAACAGCAGAGATTAAGAAATGAATGATTCCTTTAGCAGGTTTATCGTACACACAGCTTTTAAAATAAAAAAAAATAACTGAGTATCATGTAAGATAAGTGGCATAAATACAACATTTAGGTTGAGATATCAAGTACAGTAATCTCTCCCTTTTCATCTTAGTTTATACCCTACACAGATCAGAATTTTACAGCCCCAGGGAAAGGGTGTTAACCCAGCTTTCAGCCTTCTTTGTGACACCCTGTCCTGAGGAGCCATAGGGGTAATTTGGTCAGCACTAAAGGAAACTACCCACAGATGGTGTTGAGCAGAAAGAACACTGTAGCTCCATCCTCCCTAACTCTCTAGTCCCTTCCTAACATGGTAGCCATGCTGAGGTTTGTGAGCAGTTGTCTTTTCAGCTTCCGTGCCAAGGGAATTCTGTGGCCAGATTCTACACTCACCTCCACCTAGCATGCAGAGGTTGGAATCTCAATCCAATCATCTCGAACCACCAACCCCAGCGAATCTTTTTAAAGATGGTAAATGTAATGATATGGGGAACAGAAGAATATTCTCAGGCAAACAGTTCCCCCTAATCAGCCCTAAAGAACTCCCTGGGAGATTGGTTAAGAGTCATGTCCAAGTTCTGGATTGACAAAATGAGGCAACGACTTACCAAAGGTCAAACACAAAAAGTAACAGGCCCATTATTAGAAGTCTGGTCTCACTTGCTAAGCTTCTAATCACTAAATCATAGTCCCCCACTCCACCATCAGTAAATAAATCAACTTTTTTTGTTGTGGTGGTTTTTTTTAACATCTGTAAAACAAAGAATACTTTGCAGTTGCAAAGCACTTTTGTAGAGTACTTTTTCCATCTGCAATAAGTGTTTTGCCATGCTGCCTAAGAATTAGATGGCACACAGAGAGAGAGAACAAACAGATTAAGGTGCAACTTGGTGTATCTACGTGAGTGGGTGCTATCAGTGGCTCTGATTAAGTCCTGTCCTACACTATCAAAATTAACAAAAGGAGAAAGCAGCGAACACAATTTATCCTGCAATTGCAGTTGAAGAAAAAACCTGTTCAGCACCATGTCAGAAACCATTTCTCAAATTTGTTGAATACCTTTCAGTAAAGACCCCAGACTTGCCCAATGGCAAAATGATTCAGAAACTTTAATGCACTTCTGAAGTCTGTAGGCCTTTATATTCTGCTAATATGCTCTATTATCGCCTTTCAACTCAAAGACTAGAATTGTTCCAGCATTTATCCATTCTGGAACTTAGTCAAAAGCAAATGGTATCTGAAGAGAACAGATTTTATTACCCATGACTCCTACTGCCAGTGATTCAGCTCCTACAACATTTGGATCTATATTCTATTCTGCACAAGTTCTTAAACTGCATTCACTACAGTAGTCACAAGTGCCTGATTTCTGGTCAGAGGCTCAAACCATTTGTGCCAGCTGCCTTTTAACCCGTAACATGGGATGTTATTTCAGACAGATCTTGGACAATTAAGAAGTTACACTATTTGCACTCTATCCTACCTACATTTCTTTTCCACAAATTCCTCTCATAAGAAAGTGGTATAGAGACAAAACTTTTTCCTATTTCAGATAAAGTCAGAGGGCAGGTCCTTCAACACTACATGGAAAAGTAGTGCTTGTTATTTCCTGAGTCCTGAAAGAGTTGGTTGCATATCACCGTATGAGACTTCTGAACAAATTTAATCAAGCAGATAACATTCTGTATGGTGATATTAGCACCTATCCCCATCACTGATGTGGAAATCCAGCATCATCTGATCCATGCAAACCCTGCTTTCACCTGCCTGAAATAAAGGGTCTTTGAGAACCAGGAGATCCATCCCAAGACACAGCTACTCGTATATTGTGCAGTGGTTGTTCCAACACTACCGTACGTATGCAAAACCTGGACAACATACAAGTATCATTTGAAGGCACTTGGACAGTATCATCAAAGCTGCCTCAAGAGAATCCTAAATATCTCTTGGGAGGATGGGAGAATAGGTGCACGAACACTAGCATCCTGTAAGAGTCTAAAATGACCAGCATGAAAGCCATTATTATATATCAACTACTTTGCTGGACTGGTCATGTGGTTTGGATGTCTGATCAGCACCTCCCAAGAACAGATTCTGTTTTCCAAGTTGGAGGAAGGTCAGAGGAGCATTGTGGGCCAGCAGAAGCAACATAAGGACATGAAGGTACACATAAAAGTGCAGCATCAATGTTGACACTTGGGAGAACCTTGCCCAAGACTGTCCTCAGTGGAGGACGGTAATCTGTGAGGGGGTGGTTCAATTTAAGCGGTCCCACCGCAGTGCAGATGAGGAGAGGCAGAGAAGAAAAGAGCTTCAAACTCTGCCCTACACTCCTCCACCAGCTACCAACACCTGCCTCTTCTGTGATAAGATCTGCAGCTCTAGAATTGTGCTGATCAGCCATCAACGGACTCACAAATAGGAGTGTGACATTAAGATGTCCTACTCGTTATCGAGTGACCGCCAGTATTAGCAGCTGTGATAACATCCTTATACCTGTAAGACTAGACTGGGAGTCTGGTCTTGAAGACAGTAAATACCCCAAGTTTTATGTAGGAGAGCAACACAATGGTATGTGTGTGGGAGGGTGACTCCTGAAATCTTGGCTTTGTATAGCCAGCCCCCAGATCCATCATAGAGTGTACAGCAGTAACAGCAGCTCCTAGGAAGCTTGTCTCTACTCATTTCTTAATGACCAGTCAATACTAAACCTCACACCTCAGAGAGGTGCACACTAGGTTCCTAAGATAAACCACTGTTCCATTTTTTAGACCTAAGAACCATTTCCCAAAAGCCCACCATCATGTAGATGGAGTAATTAGAAGAGCCAGCTTTAGACTCCAGATAACATACCTCCCTCTAGACTAGTAACAGACTGTGTTCAAATCTGCATTAGCGCTGAACAAATCCACAGAGACATTCAGCACAGCACTCAGTCTGATGGCTTCTTGCTCATATAATTAAACTTCCAGTTGAGACCAATGCAGGATTAGCTAAAAATAGTTCAACCACCTCAATATTTAGACAATCATGGAAGGAGCACTATACACCCTTCAACTGCAATATTCATGATTGTGGATAAAACCGCTATATGATTTGCTGAGGAGATTTCTTCAATACAGCACTTCATTGACAGTATTTGCACCAGATACAGCAAGTTTAGGTTGCAAAGCTCAGCTGGACCATCCCATAACACAAGGTCACTATTTACATCCTAGGAAGAGTCCGTCACATCATGCTGTCTAGCCTATATAGCATTTTTATTTGGCTTTAAAGGGTTCCTCTTCACAAGTTTTAGTAAGAAATACTGTTGCTCAGTGCCAAGTTAACTGTCAGGTGGGGCTCAGCACAAATACCACATCAGGAAACTACAAAGAACTGGAATGGTGTCCACTATCACATCATGCCTGCAGATTTGCCCTTTAAACGCAAAGATAACATGCTGACAGATGACTCAGCTGTAAGTATAGTATCAAGCATAATGCCTCCCGGAAAATGCCCCGACAAACCCATGCTCTCAAATAGAAAATTTCTTCAGATGGACCTTTTTGCCATCAATGGAAAATCTGTTTTACTTCTAGGAAAGGACATATCAAGAATCAGATATATACCTCTTGGACTAGAAACAAACATGCTTGGATGTGTCCTCTCCAAACTCCTCTCATTCTAGCATCAGGGAGTTTGTTACTATCTGAACAGAACTAAATAATTCAACAAAACATTTAGGGATTTTCTTAATCTAGGGTTCTGGGTTTTTAAATGTCACCTAACACATTCCAACACTACCACAAAGCAAACTGTACTTTGGCACACAGACTAGCTGGTCGAGTTAAACCCTAAACTTGACCGACCAACTTGAACATGAAAGCAGATAAATTGACTTTTCTCTGTTAGTGTGAAAACATGCTAGTTAATGAGTTCTAAAACCCAAAAAAAAAAAAAAAGTTACTCTAGACAAGATAAACTTTACACTGTTCATAGCATGGAGGGATAGCTCTAGTTATTAGCAAATTTTCACAAACTGACTGTTCCAAGTGGACTAAATGATATGCTATTGGAATAGGGCCCTCCCAATTCACATTCCATTTTAGTCAATTTTACAGTCATAGGATTTTTTAAAAATCAAATATTATTTCCTCTACGGTAAACCCTTGAGATACACGCAATCAAGTTGTGTGTCTCAGGTTAACATGACTGCCACTCCTGTCAGGGCAGCAGCCTGACTCTTGCCACCCCTGACAGGAGGGGTTTCCTGCTCCTGTCAGGGGAGGCAGCTGCAAGTCAGGGTGCCATCCCTGACAGAAGCAGTTTCCCCACCTGGTCAGTTTCCTAGGTCCTGCAAGCTGTGGGGAGACAGGAACCAGGCTGCCCACTGGTTCCCAGCATCCTGACACTCAGAGCCAGGAAACCAACCAGGCCTGCCAGACTGGTCAGTTTCCCAGTTCCTGTAACCAGCAACCTGGTTCCCCTCGACTTGCATGAAAATTTGAGTTATGCAAGGGTTGCAGAAACTCAACCGCTGCATAACTCAAGGGTTTACTGTATTTCAGTCTGAAATGTCATGATGTTTTAATGGTTGGAATGAATGAAAAAGGAGCTGGGGATACGCATGTTTGCAAGATTATTGTAGAGAGGGTTGCCATACTTCTACCCTTATTTCTGTATTACCCCTGGCGACACCACTGCACTCAGCTGGACAGCAGCAGAAGCTGCTGCCTGGGAGCCCATCTCTGATGGAAGACTCACCGCCAGCAGCAGCAAAAAAGTAAGGATGACATAATATTGCCACCCTTAGTGCTGCTGGGTAGGCACTGCCTTCAGAGCTGGGCACCTGGCCAACAGCTCTGAAGTCAGTGCAGAAGTAACGGTGGCAATTTAGGAGGGATCGCAATAACCACCTTCTAACTCTCCTGAAATTCCCTTTTGGGGTAGTGCCCCCCGAGTTTGAGAAACACTGGTTTCCCCCCACAAAATCTATAAAGTATAAGATAAAAAACACAAAAAAGATGTCATGGGGTCCCATAATGTGTTTTTTATGGTCACGAATTTAGAAAAGGTCTACATGTTAACCAGCAAGGATTCCAGTACCAACAAATGTTAAACATTACTATTTCATTTCAGATATTCCCAATAAAGAAATACATAAACCCAATAACTCTAGTTTATCCATACCTTTACACTCCCTTATTCAGTGGATTTAGTAAATGTCTGCACTGAGGCAGATTACATTCGTGCAAGTCACAGTTCCGCACTATTCTAAGAACTTACCCTGGTACAGCTATACCACAGGCTAAAAAACACATTGTAGGCATAGCCTTCACCTCTAGGTCAGATGCTCTTACCTCGGAATAGCAGTCCTTCTGTCACTGTTAAACTGAGACACCACAACATTTCCTGGGATTATTTTTTTGCATACAGTGAATACATAGGTACTTTGTATTCACCCAGGGCAAGAAGTTTTAAACAAGGGCCATTTACTTACTACAGTAAATATGATTCTTCACTATAACTGACTGTATGGACCTACATTCCCTGCCTTCCTTATCAGCAATATTTTAGTCTTACAAATTGTTTTTTATTTACTAGAAGGAATTGACCTGTAGTTGGTGTTATTACCCCCTTTATATCCACTAGTAGGAGTGCAGACAAGACTAATGCACCCATCCTACTCAACCACACACAGCCACCCAAAGCGCCTTTGATCCTGAAAATACAGATGCACACAAACAGTGCTGTTGACTTTGCAAGAAAGGTTCTGCAGGATAAGCACCAAAGTTCTGAACTCAAGTATCACCCAAAGTTATCTCATAAGGGCAGTCACCTCAAAACAAAAAAACCCTATAGTTACTAAGTTAGTTAGCAATTCTATTTTAGTTTTAAAAGAAAGCATTGGGAAGATTAAGTCAATCATGTCACAGTATGCCATTTAAATTATAAAAGAACATACTTTGAAAATCTAAAAATGGAGAGAAAGATGGAGCAGGCTCACTAAAATGCAAAGCACAACAAAACACGGGGTTGCACATGATACTGTAACATTTATGTAATAAACAGTTACTGAAATAAGCCAACATGTCTCTGATATTAATAATAAAATCATCAAGTTTGTAAACAGTTTGGTAAATACTTTTGTTTGTACAAGGTGGTACAAAGTGTTGCTATACTGGGCCACAACTCACAGAAAAAAATTCAGCTAAAGTATGCAATTCAACAGTTGTTTGCAGTATGCTATATGAAATTAATGTGATGCTCCATTGGCATTGCTGATACATACAGACTAGCTTAAAGTCCAGCTGTGGAGCTTCTTATTGCCATTAAACTAGGGTGAGGAAACGGTTTTCAGTTGTATTTTTTATCTAAGAGGGAGAGATGGATTGATGGGCTGCATTTCCCATTAGAACCTAGCCCAGTTGCAGTAGTCACTGAAAAAAGTCACAAGAGCCATAGAAATTTCCTAATGTACTACCCAACAGAAATGAAAATTTTAACTGGTCTCTAACAAACAGCAGCAGGCATCTCTTCCATGTTTTCCTGACCTGCTGATGCTATCAGGCAGGAATAATTCAAAAGAAATGAAATGAGAATGAGTTTAAACTTCAGAACATCTGCAGCCTAGACACACACAAATCTGTCAGCCACTGAGAGAATGTGTGTGCAGGGTCCACCTCCAGTGAAAAGTTCTTCTGCTCCTGTAAGCAGTCAGGTCAAAGAAGACTACTGTTAAATATGCTTGGGAGGGATCTAAGCAACAGATAGGAAAAGGGGGAGTGAAACCCACCCTACTGGTAGAGCTCCTCCAGCTAAGGCTACTGACACTTTGCATGTTCTTGCTCAGGAGAGGCACAGTGTTTACCTGGACACTGGAGTGGAATGGGGCAGGGCTCACTAAAAAGAAGATGAGTAGGGCCAGTATTTAGGCGGGCGATGGGGCAGGGCAGGGCAGGGCAGGGCACCCCCCCAGAAGATGAGGATGGCTGTATCTACCTGGGCACTGGGATGCACCAGGCCCCCTTCCACAGAGAAAGTGAGGACTGGTATTCACTTGGGTGCTGGGGTAGGGTCCCACAGAGGGCAATAAGGAAGGTCAGTATTTACCTGAGCAATGGGCTGGAGTGGGATGCAGCTGGGCCTCCCACAGGGGGGGGCAAGCAGGGCCAGTATCTCCTCCTGCCCCCGCCAGGGGTGAGCACGTATTTACCCAAGACACCCCACCAACCCCGCAGAGGGGCACCAGGGCGGTAGGTGCCCGGGCACAGGGCTGGCAGGGCACGCCCTGCAGAAGGGATAAGAAGGCCCTTTATTACCTGGGCGCTCAGGTAGCGCTTGAGGCACTCCTCGCACACCGCCTTCTTGCAGCAGGGCAGGGGCTTGACAGGCTTCTCCTCCAGGCACACCCGGCAGCGCAGCACCAGCAGGGGCCCGAAGTCCCCCGCTATCAGCCCGGAGAAGGGCTCGGGCAGCAAGTAAAAGTCCACCTCGATGCTGCCCGCCGAGGTCAAGGGGTCCCCGGCAAGGGCTCCGGCGGGCGGGGAACCCGGCCCGGCGCGGTCGTTCTCCACGCAATACACGGTGCAGTACACGTGCCTCCGCGGAGGGAGGCGGCGGCGGCTGCTGCCCCCGTCCGGCCCCGGCCCCTCCTCGGGGGGCGCCGCTGGCTCCCCGCCGACCCCCGGCCCTCCCGTAGGAGACTCAGCGGGCGGCGGCTCCTCGCTGCGCTCAGGGCTCCCGGGGACCCCGGCGGGAAGCGGCTCCTGCTCCCCGCTCCGTCGCCTGCTGCCAGGCTCCGGCCCCGTCGGCCCGGCCGCCTCCCGCCCAGGCTCCCGAGTCCCCCCAGCCGGGAGCGGCGCCTCGCCGGGGGCCGCCGGCCGCAGGGCGCTCAGCGAGCTCTGCCGCTCCCCCATCCCCGCCGCTTCCCATCCAGCCGCCTCCGGCCGCGCTTCTGCTTCCGGGTCCCCGCCCCGCCGCCTGCCCCGGGCCAGCCGCTGCCGGGGGCGCCCAGCTCAACGCTGCCCGGGCAACATTCCCGGCCCCGCGCCCATCCCGCGGCCCCCGGGGAGTCCCCCGGCTGGGGCGGACAGCTACACTCGGCTCGGCCCGGCCCGGCCCGGCCCGGCCTCAGCTTAGCCCCCCCCAGGAGCCGCGCCGGCTGCCCGATCCCTCACATCTATCCTGCCCGGCCTCGCCTCCGTCACGCCCCTTCCTGCCCACTCGCCTTCACGTACACCCCGCCTCAGCCCTCTCAAAGTGCCCCCTCCTGGCTCTCACTCCCCCTCCGCCTGCTCCTCCCACACCTCCTGGCTCAGCCGCCCGCCGCTGCCTCCCTGCGAGAAACCGGAGCGACCAGATTGGACGTGGGAAAAATCAGACCTTTGGGGGCGTGGAGAATAGAGGTGCAGCTGTAAGACAGATATTTTGGAGCATAAGCTTTCGTGGGCAAGTATCCGCTTCGTCAGATGCATAAGCAGGTCTTTTTCCAGGAAAGCTTATGCTCCAAAATATCTGTTAGTTTATAAGGTGCTACAGGACTTCTTGTTCTCGAAGATACAGACTAACACGGCTACTTCTCTGATAGCTACAAGACAGAGCCCCTGGTGCCAGTACAGTCCCAATAATTTCCGGCTTTCGAGTCACTCTTCTTTACACAAACCTCAGAATCCTTCCGCAGTCACATCCGCCCCATCTACTCACCCACCTTTCACTGTTACTCTCATAGACAGACATCCTCCTCTCACGCTATCTGGTTACCTCTTTATCCTGCCACACACACAAACTCTTGCTTTCCTCTTAACCCTTATCTCTCACACACATCTTTACCCATCGTGTATATCTTTAAGAACATCAGAAACGGGAAGCCTGCTAAACAACCAGTAGGACCACTGGATGATGGAGATGCTAAGGGAGAACACAAAGATCATAAGGCCATTGTGGAGAAACTAAATCAATTCTTACTTCAATTTTCACTGCTGAGGATGTTAGGGAGAGTACCAAACCTGAGCCATTCTTTTTAGGTGACACATCCACAATTAAGGTGTCATTAGAGGAAATTTTGGGACAAACAGATAATAGTAACAAGTAACACCAGGACCAGATGGCATTCACCCAAGAGTTCTGAAAGAACTCATGTGAAATTGCAGAACTATTAACTGTGGTTTGCAATTTATCCTTTAAATCGGCTTCTGTACAGAGAGGAGAAACTGCTGTTTCCCACAGGTATGTTCACACCTCCACATTAGATACTGTTAATGGGCCACGTCCTCCCTGATTGAATTGGCCTTGTTTCTCCTTCCTCGATGTTCACACCTCCACATTAGTTACTGATAATGGGCCACATCCTCTGGGACTGAACTGACTTTATCAACTCTGGCCCTCCTCTTAACAGGGACTCCCTCTTTTTCATGAGCCTATAAATTTAGGACCTCCACTGGAATTCCCAGGCTGTGTCTACACTAGCTCCCTACTTTGAAGGGAGTATGGTAAGTAGGGTGTCAGGAGATTATTAATGAAGTGCTGCGGTGCATATGCAGCACTTCATTAAGCTAATTCTCCCTCATGGCAACTTCAAAGTGCCGGCATGCGTGTAGCCTCAGCTAACCTGCCGGTACTTTGAAGTCCCTTTACTCTTCAAAATTCTGAGTAAGGGGACTTTGAAGTTGCCCAGGCATTTCAAAGTACTGGCAGGTTAGCTGCAGCTACATGTGAGCCAGCACTTCAAAGTTTAACACTTCGAAATTGCCACAGGGGAGAATTAGTTTAATGAAGTGCTGCATATGCACCACATCACTTCGTTAATAATCTCCCGACACCTTACTTACCATGCTCCCTTTGAAGGAGGTAGTTAGTGGAGACACAGCCCCGCTCATGCAACAGGTGAAGAAATAGGTATCTCAGAGCCAGAAGGGACCTTCAGAGGTCATTGAGTCCAGTCACTTGCACTCACAGCAGGACCTATCACCATCCCTGATAGATTGTTCTTTTTTAAAAATTTATTTATGCCCAGATGACCCCCTCAGGGATTGAGCTCACCACCCTGGGTTTAATAGGCTAATGCTCAAGCTACAGAAGCAGCTCTTTGCCCACAAAAGCTTATGCTCCAAAATATCTGTTAGTCTATAAGGTCCTCTCATGAATTGAAAACTGATTAAAAGACAGGAAACAAAGGGCACGAATAAATGATAAGTTTTCAGAATGGAGAGAGGTAACTACTGGTGTTCCCCCTAAGGGTCTGTACTTGGACCAATCCCCTTCGACCTATTTATAAATTATCGGGAGTAAGGGGTAACCAGTGAGGTGGCAAAATTTGCTGATAATACTAAACTGTTCAAAATAGTTAAGAACAAAGTCTGTGTAGAGCTTCAAAAAGATCTCACAAAATTGATTGGGCAACAAAATGGCAAATTACTTTTAATGTTGATAAATGTAAAGTAATGCACATTGGAAAAAATAATTCTAACTTTACATATGAAATGATAGGGACTAATTTAGCTATCACCACTCAAGAGAGTGAGCTTGGAGTCACTGTGGATAGTTCTCTCAAAACATCTACTCAATGTACTGCAGCAGTCAAAAAGGCAAACAGAATGCTAAGAATCATTACAAAGGGATAGAGAATAAGACAGAGAATATCTTATTGCCTCTGTATAAATCCATGGTACACCCACATCTTGAATACTATGTACCGATGTGGTCACCTCATCTCAAAAATGTATGTCTTGGCATTGGAAAACGTTCAGAAAATGGCAACAAAAATTAGTAGGAGTTTAGAATGGGTGCCATATGAAGAGAGATTAAAAAAGGCTGAGACTTTTCAGCTTAGAAAAAAGGAGACTAAGGGGGTTATGATAGAGGTCTATAAAATCATGAGAGGTGTGAAAAAAGTGAATAAGGAAAAGTTATTTCCTTGTTCTCATAACAAAAGAACTAGGGGTTAGCAAATGAAATTAATGGGTCTCAGGTTTAAAACTAACAAAAGAAGTTTTCTTCACACAGCAAATAGTTGGCCTGTGGGACTCCTTGCCAGAGGAGGACTTAAACAGGGTTCAAAAGTAAACAAAAAAAAAAAAGACCTAGATAAGTTCATGGAAGTTAGGTCCGGTGACGGCTGTTAGCCAGGATATGTAGCAATGGTGTCCCTAGCCTGTTTGTCAGAGGTTGGAAATGGATGCCAGGAGAGGGATCAGTTTTGTGATTACCTGTTGTATTCACTCCCTCTGAGGCATCAGGCATTGGCCTCTGTCAGAAGATGGAATACTGGGCTAGATGGACCTTTGGTTTGACCCAGTATGGCTGTTCTTATCCCTTAACATTGCCTGATTCACATACCTGCTCTTAACTCTGAAGCTGGGACTGGAAGCCTGGGCTTTGCACCCACACCCAGCTCTTGTCTCAACTTTGGTTTACCTCATTCACATCATCCCTCCCAGAGTCACAGGCCTTCTCTTGGCCCCTATTCTAGGGTACAAGGGTAAGGGGGTGCAGCTTATCACTCCTGATCACAAAAGATCTCACAAAAATTGTTCCAACTCCACTGAACTGGAGGTTCCACAGCTCCCCACAGGGGCCTTCAAGGCTCTTTCCTGACCCAGATTCCACTTATGGCCTGGTCTAGGGATGAGGCCTTGTGGACCAAAGATAGGGTTGCCAGGTGTATGGTTTTCAGCTAGAATACCCAGTCACAAAGGAACCCAGTTCACAGTAATCAGGCTGCCTGCAGATCCCAGAAGCAGCCAGCTTGTCCCTCCAGCTCCTAAGCAGAGAGTGGGCATTGGTGACTCCATGTGCTGTCCTTGGCCTGAGCACCAGCTCTGCAATTCCAGCTGGTGGAGAACTGTGGCCAATGGAAACTGTGGGTGTGGTGCAAGAGGCCATCATCTTCCAGGAACTACCTGAGATATTTGCTGAACGGAGGCCAACACCCTGAGCCTCCATGGGTCAGGCAGTCCCTGCTGTGTGCATGCCCTCTCATAGAAGTCTATGAGGTAGTAAATTCTTCCTGGGGAATGCAGCAAACTGTGCCCTTTCCCATGGCTCTCTGTGGCAGGGGAACAGGCAGCAGTGTCCCCATATGAATGTTGGGAGGGGAGTTTAAGGCCCCCCACCCTTTGTAAAGGGCACGTGGGGGGTGGGAGACGCAGGGCTGGAGCAGTCCTCAACAGAGGGCAGGTGCCCGCAGACAGCCACTTTCATCTGCCTGGGGTTTCTGTCTCTTTTTTGTATGGGTTTATGAGAAGCAATCCCATTCCAGGCACATCTAGATTTTCTGGCACAACCAACCCCTGACTTTGCTTTAAGTTGTGACATGAACTCTGTATACATATCTCATCATGATCATCAAGTTCAGAATATCACATTTTCAAAAGACTTTCTAGATATATCTTTACAGGACAATAACTCAATAGGCAATCCATTGATTTAATTGCTGATATGTGGCGTTCAATCCTTCTTTTATCCCCTTGGGATAACTGGACTCTGACTGTCACAACAGCATACACTCTTTACCATTACTGCAACCTCTGTACACCATAGCCCACGCAACACAACTTTAACTTTGCTCCCTTTGGAATACCAACCACTTCTGCTCTTAACTCTCTAGCTAACTGCCTGCTCCCTGATACTACATCAAACATCTTTAGCGAGTTTGCACAGAAGTTTAAAAGATAGTGTTAAGTTACAATGTGCAGTCCATATTGTGCAATAGATGTGGCAATAGTAAAATGTGTACTTCCATGTTGAGGAATAAAAGAAACATACTCTTAGATGACAAAACTTTTTCTCCCCATTTTCTTGCTTTTGTGGTGTTGTGTCAAATTTGTTTTGTGTGTAGCAATTCTTCGCAACAAAGGCTTTTTTTCCCCCATTAATTTTATATGGTTTAATCATGTAGATGGCATGCTACTTTATAACAGGTAAGCTGGAGACTCTCCATTCACTGAAAAATGTGATTTGGTTCTTTTAGTTTATCTAACTGCTATTCAGTCTAATCACACATTCATCTAAACAACTGATTTTATTGGATAAAATAGATGTGATGTTTCCTAATGCACAATTGCAATAAGTGTTTGGCTCTTCAAGTGACCACAGACCAGATCTGTAAAACCTAATTTTTAAATTGAAATCAATGAGAGTAGGTTAGTTTTGAAAACTTCCCTAGGTTCTTATGTGCATCTTCAGGCACTTAAATACCATTACAAATCTGACCCCACAAGACTGACCCATCCATCACTACAACATTATGCTGATGGTACATGCATATTCGAAGCACAGGGAACTACACAGACAACCTATTCCTACAATTCTTGCTATTTCAATATTTTTATGACAATCCACAATCCATAACAAAATTAAGGGATATTTCCAGCATGGCTGTGAGGGGGTGCAGGGCCTGGGGAAACCTTCCCACCACCACCTGGGGGCCTGAGGCAACCCTTCCAATGCAGACCCCACCCCTGCTCTGCCCCCATCCCCTTATCCTATCACCTGAGCAAAGTGTCTCAGCGGCTTATAGGTGGCTGGCATGGTGGTCTCAGGGTTTGCCTTCCACCCCTGCACTCTCCATGCTGATGATCGGAGCACGAGCGGCCCAGCAATCTTGTCCCTTACACTGGTCTCCCGGTCCACTGCACCCCGCTTCTCTGCAGTGGTGAGACGCAGAAGTGCCCTGAGGCCAGAGCATGCTACTTCCCACCAATGCTGAGAAGCTGTGCCCATTCATATGGGAGGGCAGTGGGGTGGAGCAGACTTCTCAGCTGCTCTGGCTTCTGCAAACTGCATGGTGAGCATGGAGGGAGGCAAATCCTGATGCTGCTACCATGCCAGGCCCCCAAAAGCCCCCTGGGCTCCTTCCTGTCCATCGGTTGATTGGGGCAGCCACTGTGGAGCCCCCAAAAGTGTGGGGCTTGCAGCAGCTGCTCCATTTGTCTTACGAATGGGATGTTTCCTGTATCCCAGAATTATTATTATCCCATGTTATCAGCCAAAAAGAAATGCATATCTATTTAATTTTGCAAATAACCGTTAATTATAAATGGAATGCCTACATCTACAACATGATTTTTGCTAGATTTTCTTTTGGGAATCTGAAGTTATCATCCATTGAAAAGAATTGTTATGGAAGTACGAGAACATTATAGACCTTAATACTACGTCTAGATTCTCCCAAAGAGGGAATCACTCATTTTTGTATTGCTGCTGGAAACACTGCTGCTCTGAAACTGATCTTCAAAATACAAATTCTCCATAGAATTACATGAGAAACAGCATGATAGAAATAAATTTTGCTAAGGAGCAAACACATTTTAAAAGAGATTACATTAATCAACTATTCCTAATCATACACATGTTCTCTGGCAAAACATTCTAAAACTAAGCAGCTATATCTTCAAAAATACGTAATTAATACATAAAACATAATTCTTTGACATGTCAATACTTTTTGCTATCTTTCCATTCTTCACTGAAAGCAGCTGAACATTTGTTAAAACAATTATCTACTCCATATTAAAAGGATTGTCAAATTATACCTTTAGTATTTGATGCTTGAGGGTTTTTGCAATGTTAATAATTTAGAAAGCTTTCAGAGTATAACTAAATTAAATACTTAACTTCATCAAACAGTGAAAGGAATAAAGCCACTCAAATTAGATGTTTAATTATAGCTTTTTTTTCTTAAAGGAAAATTTTGGAATGATTCTGAAGACCTTTAATGCTTATGTCTGTAATTGAACCTAATCTGCTGTCATTGACAGAAGCTCATTTTACTTGATGATTTATGCTATTGAGATTTATTATTTTTGCAAAGGCCACTATATTACTTTCACAAACTCATTACAAATAGGTAGTGTGGCCTCCTGGAATGGGCACTTGACTGGGAGTTGGGTGACCTCGTTTCTAATCTCAGCTTTAATGACTCACTTTGTGACCTTGGACAAGTCACTCTGTGACTCTGTTTCCCCTCCTCACTCTTTGCCTGTCATCTCTGTACTGTAAGCTATCTGGGGACAGAGATTGCTTATACTCATACACTTACTACAGCAAGGCCTTAATCTTCTCTGTGGTGTCTAGATGCTACTGAAATACAAACAGAACATAGCCACTGCTGCCTGAGGACATAGTGCTTCTACAGTGGCTATATGAAATTACATAATAATAGTTAGGTTGATGGGGAGAAAGACAGAGCACTCCCCATATTAATTTACTTTTATGATACATATTTCCACACACATATTTTCTGATTAATTTCATTGGCATGGGACAATTTGGAAAACTTCTTAATTGGTCCCAGCACCCTACTAAATAATAATTGTGCATGTTTTAATAAATTAAACCATATTTTGAGTTATGTAGCGTAAACATATGAATGTCAACCCACCATCACACCCCCAAACTGTCCTTGCATGGAATGAGGAAACAACATTTTCACTTCCCCATGTAACACCTCCACTTCTCTACAACTGCTTAGCAATAGAGTATTTCACAGCTTTATATGAGTAGAACTTGGCTTAATAAAATAACTTAATTAATAAATATACTGATGCTTCACAAGCTAAAATAGAATCCAGTTCACTTTCCCATAACAATGTTGTCGTTCCATGGCTGAGGGTAAAATGTTGCACTCCACTGTACCTCGTCTTTCACTTCCTGAAGTAAAAAGATGGAATGCCTGTGCACAGCTAGTGGATGAGGATATAACTTTCATTGGATCATCTTGTACTGGTGAAAGAGACAGGGTTCAAGCTTCACAGAGCTCTTCATTAGGGACCAACAATACTGTAAGCCAGTGGTGTCCAAAGGAAATTTAACAATCTCCACACCCTCTCCCACTCCGAGCCAGGCACTGTCCCCACAGCTAGACACCTCCCCCCAGCCAGGCACCCTCCCCCCAGTGCAAACTGCTGATGACTCACCAGAGCCACAGTGCAAAGTGACCCGTGGCTGGAGGCACTGCCTGGCACAGTGCCCTGCCACAGCTGGAGGTGGGTAGGGCAAGGTGCCCCACAGCTGGAGCCATGCTGCGAGCTGCAGGAGGAGCTGTCTCTTCCACTGCTGCCACGTGCTTCTCCCACCTAGTGCTGGGGTGCATGTGCGGAGTGGGCAGATGGTGCTCCATGTGTGCAGCTCTAACAAGCCACTTGCCACACCATGGTGTCCAGTTTGCCACATGTGGTGAGTGGGGAGTGTACTGGACACTGCAGCTGTAAGCAACGAGTAAGAGAATAAGGTGACCAGATAACAAGTATGAAAAAATCAGGACAGAGTGTTTGTGGTACTATAAGGAAAAGGCCAGAATACTGTGACTGTCTCTACAAAATTGGGACATCTGGTCACCCTACAATAGGGTGACAGGTCTACGTGGTCCCCCTGTGAGAAAACCTGCCTTGAAGGCATAGGCTCTGTAATGTGTAAAATGATTAGGACTCTTGTACTGTCCTGCAATGTTTCCTCAAAGGCTGCGTCTCCACTGGCCCCCCTTTTCCGGAAAGGGCATGGTAATGAGTGCAGTGGAAGATGCAAATGAGGCACAGATTAAATTATCTCATGTCTCATTTGCATATTCCTATGAGATCTTGCTTCCAGAAGCAAAAGCTGCTGCGTAGATGGGTTTCTTCAGAAGGAAATGGGGGTTCTTCTGAAGGAAAACCTACTTCCAGAAGACCCCTTATTCTGCAAATGATATTTTAATCCATACCTCATTTGCACCTTCCACTGTGCTCATTACCATGCCCTTTTCAGAAGCAGGGGACCAGTGTAGACATGGGTAAACAGAGAGTGGCTTCCCCGGAAAGGCACTATCATTTCCAAGAGAATCTCAGAAAAACAATGGTAAATGAAGAAAAAAAGCAAGCAAGCAAACAATAAAAAACAAAACCAAACCAAGCAAGCAAACAAACAAAAACCTCCAAAATCTCCAACCCCCTTTCCAAGGAATTTCTTTCTGCCTTAATTTGTGACTCAGCAATAGCAGAACAACTGTTTATTGATTATTCTATAGATAGGATGCAGCAAAAACAAGACTAACAGACATCAAGAACAATTAGTTAGCAGGAACAGGAAGCAAATGGTCCTGACCACATGTTTAACAGTTTGTCTGCTGCATTATGTAGTCAGCATATGATGCAAAATGCACACAATGACAGATGGTACATCTCTTCTAAGTGCTGCTAAGGTTTTAAAGAATGTCAGACTGTCACTGCACATTAGAACGATCAACAGGGAACAAAGATAAAATAAATTACTAAAAAGCATTTTTTTCATTAAGCAAGATGACGCAGTGTTTTGCCAACAGTTGAAAGTCCAAACAAATATCTGTATGTGAATCTGTTTGTGTATGCTGCTGCTGTAATTGACAATACCAATCAGACATTTGTGCACATGAAAATGGGGGGGGTGGTGAAATAAGTATATAAAATATAGAAAAATCAGTCAAATAAAGTATTTTTCCTATACTCACTGAATACAAATATCTGGTGTTAATGGTAGGAAAAAGTGAACCAGCCAGTCTGCAACATGTGGAATCCACGCACGGGACTTTTAACCATAGAGACAGGTTTAGTTGATTAATATAGATGGTGAGAGATTGTGCACTGGTGATTTCTTTAGTCATTTTGTTAGTGATATTAATGTACAACATTCACAAAGAAATAGTTGTTCAGATTCCACAATGTTGAGATGTTGATGCAATCAGAAGTAAAAAAAAAAAAAAAGAATGAACAAGTGAGACTGAAGATATGCTTGCAATGCTGGATGTGCCCGTAGATCCCTTTGCCTAGGGAACAATAGGGACCAGTAGACTAAAGCAAGAATACAGAATGAAATACCTGGGAATGGAGAGGGAGGAAATCACAGACTTGTAAGGGCAGAGGAGTACTATCATGATCACTTTGTCTGACCTCCTGCACACTGCAGGCCATAGAATCTTCTCCACCCACTCCTGTGAAAGACTCATACTCTCTATCTGAGTTACCATAATCCTCAAATCATAATTTAAAGACTTCAGGTTATGGAGTGTCGATTGTTTATACTAGTTTAAGGCTGCATGTGGCATGTGCTCCTGTCACAGTGAAAGGCAATAACCCTATATGGTCTTTGCCAAAAATTCCTTCCTGATTCCAAATATGGCAATGAGTTAGAACTAAATCCCCTTATTGGGGGAAATGGACTGTGGAGCATGTCCTCCATTTCAGACTTTACAATCAGCTGTTCTGTGGCATGCAGGAGGCTCTGGGAGGAGAGGGAAGATGGGGTATGAAGACATGAGGCTGGGGTAGAGCAGGAGACAGAGCCTGGGGCAGAACAGAGGGAGAGCAGCATTAGAAACTCAGTGAGCATGCTCAGTAATTTCATTTGCTTTATTCTCTGAGGATTATTGAGGGCACGAGTTGAATAGTAGCCCTTAAGAATCTGAAATCAGGTCTTTTGTTTTTCTTGACCCTTAGACTCCTGGCAACACAAAGGGAAACCTCGGCGAGATGAGGGAACATGAGGGAAACTGAGAAAGAGTGATAGAGGCACAGAGATACTTGTTTCCAAACATGAGACCCCACAGAGCTGCCTAGGGAGATATCCTGGCCAGCTGCAGCCGCTGCATAGGCTGAAGCTTCTGGTCAAGGCTCTGCATAAAGAAAGCATTATCCTAGGTTTGATTGTCCTACATAGAGAATATGGTCATATGTCCTACAATGGACTTTTTGCTACTATTGTTGGGGCTCTTACTACAATTTTTGGATTCTTTACTGTATACCACACCTGTGAGCAGAGAATTGGATGCCAACATTTACTCTCATTAGTAAGGTAGAGTTTTTCTGGGGTCAGTTTGGAATTGGGAAGGTGGCATGACACAACAGCTGTGTCTTTATTCCAACCTGCCTTTATCCCAGTGTCTATTTTCTTCCACAATGAAAATCGACATGAAGTAGATGTTCTGCATTGTGTTCCATGTTATGCCAAAGAGTTGCAGCCTCCAGTTTAAACTTAAAAAAAGGTTATTTTACATTTCTAACTTACAGATCTCTGTGATTCAGGGGCAGGGGAAGTTTGTGTATGGTAGAAGAGGATTATAGAGCAGCAGCAACATTTCTCCATAATTGTTATCCTTTTCCTGAGTAAGTGCTCTCTGCTGATACAAATCCCCAAGATCCTGACCTCTCTTTTGGCTTCCCTTCCTTGTAAGTGAGAGAGGAAATGATTCCTGCCACCCAGCCAAAGGGGGCATATTTACATAGCTCCACATGATGTGAGAAGGAAATCCTGTTGTAGCGAATGCAGTGGGAAAACAAGAATGTTGTCTATTCCTTTATTTTTTTTAAAACCCCCTGCCCTCAGCTTCCAAAACACCTGCTTCCTGAAGCACCTTTTTTGTGGTGGTAGGTGTCAGTACAGATGCCTTTGTCTTTTACTATTCCTTCTCTGTTCTTGAAAGTTGTGATTCGTGGGACATTATTCACATCACTCCATACAATATATTACCTAATCATGTTGTGGTCTACGGCTGCATATTCCTGCTGCTTCACTTGGTGAATTACAGCTGTGGTGTCCAGAGACTTCCTGCTCTCCAGCTGATTGTCCTTCAGCTCTGCATCCATATAAAGAAGTGATGTAAGCATCTTGACTCCTATTCAGGAGAGAGGAAGCAGGAGACATCACTGCAGAGAGAGGGAGGGTATTGCCCTTTCTAATCCTAAAAGCAGCTTGAGCAGCTTCAGCGGCCACTTTCAGGAAGCAAAACAAAGGGAAGCATTGGTTCACTTTCAGACTACGTCTACGATTCACAAAACTGGTAGCAGCATGTGGGGTACATGCAAGCTGCACCTACACTTCAGTGTGTAGCTAATCTGTTAGTAAGAAGCTTTGGCAGAGGGAAGCAAAGGAGGGAAAAACTGTGGCAGCTGGAAACTGTTGGAGCCTTTTTCTGCAACCTCTATACTGCCAGGTCCTTTCTCTGCACCAGGAAAAGGCGAGACACTTCACTGCTAAAAATAGCAGGGTGGAGGCATTGCTAGGGTATGTAGAGAGCCATGGGGGACATACTGCAGGGTTCAGGACTGTCTTTAGTCTATTCATTAAGCAGTGCCTCATTGTCTACAGCCTTATTTATAGCCATGCTAGAAGGTATGTAGTGTATGCACTCTGCACATCACCATAGGGTTAGTGCAGCATATCCGTACCTTCAGACTTGCTTGGCATTTATAGTACTGGGATTGACAATACCTAGGTTATATTATAGACAATTTACATTAAAAGCCCCTTTTGAACCTAACAGTCTCTTTTCTCCATGCAGTGAATTTTCCTACCTACAAATTTCTACCCACTAGAGCTAGTTCTCTAAGTTCGTAACTTTATTACTCCAGCGGCTGAGGTCTCAGCTGACAAGTGTGGTAGTGAACATGTCAATGAATAGAGGCTAAAGTCTTATAGACACAAACACACTCACAGAATTTTTCTTCACAGTGCTAAGCTTGATTTAGCACCTATGTTTTCGATAACCTTGGACTTTACTCATGTCCAGATCTGGATTCAAATCTGTGGCTCAGGTCTGTCTTCAGGTTTTGTGCAATGGACAAGAAATAGACATGTTTAAATAAATGCCCCTCAACAAGAAGAATGAAATCTCCTTTCCCACACACAGACACCCATCACAAAACACAATGCACAACAGACACCCACACACATCTCTATAGCTCTCTGGACACTCACCCGTGTAGTTTTATTGCCTGAACACACAGACATGTGTTTTGGCTTGAGGCCCCTGTTGTTTCTTACATTTCTCCCAAATGAATGGCAACTGATACACCCACCAGTTTCAGTGATGCTATGTCCCACCCACAATATTGTGTTAGCACCTAGAAAACAACCATGTCTTTTGCCTGAGGCACTGTGCAAACATATAGAAAATGAGCATCTTTGACTTAAGTATCTTACAACCTAAAAAAGAAAACATAACAAGTAGATAAGATAAACAAGTGGTTCACGACAAGGTGTGGGAGAAGCAAGGTAACAAAACTAATAAGTTGTGGGCAATTCTTAGGAGCAGCAATTACAACTTGCTATCCTGGGTCGTACTAGCTAAGCTTTCAGAACACACACTGTGGGAAAGAACAAGAGGAAAGCAAGAGCAATAACCACTGTACAAGTGATTTCCAATGAAGTCCTTGGCTGAAAAAGCTCTGGCTGGTATGAATTAGTTGGGTTTAGTCCTGCTTTGAGCAGGGGGCTGGATTTGATGACCTCCTAAGTTCTCTTCCAACCCTATGATTCTATGATGTTTGTAAGAGGTGTCTATGTACACAGGCTGCATGTTCAGGCTCCAAATGCATGAATGCTATGAGCAAAATATTCATAAGGATATAATGTACTATTGATATTTGTTGTCCATGTGTTGAACCTTTGTCTAAAGGAAAGATTTCCTTACTGTGAAGTCAGCTACTGTTTTGCATTGAATGGCTGCAGCCTGTAGAAAGGGGAACACACTGTGTGATCTTTGATGAACTCAGTGATCTACCATCACTTGTACCATTTCACATCAGCATGGGCTGGGAGGGGAAAATGCGTGATACGTGCATTAGGAACACGGGTCTGCACAGAAAGCTGGAATCAGGGATTTTTTTTCCTAGACCAGAGGATTACACTGAGGATGCAGAAATGCCAGTTATGATCCTGGGAGACCCAGCCTTTCCTTTACTTGTGAGGCCCATAAAGCTGTGCACAGCTACCTTGTCAGAAACAAGAAACACCAGTAACAGGCTCAGCAGGTGCAGAATGACAGTTCAATGTCCTTTTGGACATTTGAAGGCATGTGAGTGCTGTAGTGAAGTAAAGAGAGAACTTGCCAGAGATTCCTTGTCCTGAAACTTGCTTGCCAGTGCCAGACTGCCAGGAGAGACTACACTGGTCAGGAGTCTAAAAGAGGTTCTGGCTCACCGTACCACCTGCTCTCCCTGAAGCCTGTTCTCCATTCTTCTCCACTTACTCTTCCCTCACGTCATCCTCAGGATTCACTTCAGTGCCCTGTGACTCCATCTTGCCTGAAGTATCCACAAGTGTTTGGTAGTGGAGATGAGGTGGCTTACGCTCCAAAATATCTGTTAGTCTGTAAGGTGCCACAGGACTTCACCTTGTTCTTAAAGATCACGTGCAGCACCTTGTAGAAGCAACATGTCTGAGGCTCTGCACCAGAGTGACTGTTTGTCTGCCTTGCCTTCTGGTATATCTGCTGCGGCTTCTTGATTTTTACATGATATTGCTATGTGTCCCTATTGTAGCCCTTCTCCACCATGCCACAAGGTATCTGACCTTGGATGTCACAGTTCCTATGGCTGGATAGGAGCTGTAACCGCAAAGCCTTCTCTCCGCACAGACTCAAGAGATCCATCACCTCTGGTGTACTGTAGGCAGGACAGTGCATGGAATTGGCTTGGTCAGCTGGGCAGTAGCCATGTTAGCTCTCCATGCCAAGCAAACCTGTAGAACAATTTGAAAACTTCTGGGGCGTCAAAAGGGGATGGTACATAGCAGTCTACCTAGCTATGGTGGTGACAGGTGAGAGAACTCCAGGAGAGGCATCAACCCCAACTCTGTCCTCACTCAACCCTTGCCCTGCCCCTTCCCTGCCTCCTCCTGGCCTGTTCCTCTGGAAGTGCTACAGCATGGTGCTGAGGGTTGAGTGTGCGTGTGAGGATGCATCTGACTCCTTGTGTACCCCCATTTGTCATGCTTGCCTGGCAGCATAGCAGTGGAATTCAAAATGGTGATCAGAGAGGTCATGGTGGGCATTGTGGGACACTGCATGGAGGTCACTTAGTCACCATAAGCAACACAGTGTCCACCTAAGTGCCACATCTCTCACGGACTTGGTTTTACTAGGTTGGTGTAGCAGGCAAGTTACAGAGGTTGAAGGACCAGGCTAGGGTATATTCCTCCATAGGTCAAAGTAAGGTGCCTTAATTTGCTATGGTAGATAAGACCTTATATGTCCCTCTGCTGTTGAAACCTAAGTGATTTGTTAACCTACTCATTAACCCGTGGATTTGCACTGAGTTGAGAGGTTCAATTATTTTTCCCACCTAGAACATTTGTTATTTAATTTGTTTCACCAACATGTGTTTTTTAAAGAATTCAGCAAGATGGGACTGTGGATATTCTGATGGGTAAACACGATTCTTCCTCAATATACGGTAACCCCAATAATTTCCTTGCAGTGTTGATTATCCATTTAAACAATCAATTCAGTATCCTCAAAAACATACTCACACGTAAAGTCACGACTCTTATTGCAGTTGCTTTAAAGATTTTTCCTTTTTTGAGAGCAGCAGCTGACTTTAAGGATGAAATAAACAATCCCATTTAGTATAACTGGCTGAGTAGCATTCTAAGAGCATTAACGTCATTGGGTGTCCCAAGTGACTTTAAAACTTCAAAAAGGTTGGCTCTATTAAAGTTTAGTCACGGAGGAAGAAAGCTGGTCTGGCCAAAACCACTTGCAGAGTCGCTGATGAATGCAGTCTGAATTTTCTGCCGTAAAGCATTTATTTGTTTTGGTTTTTTGTTCAGTGTGAATGCTGTCCCTGGCATTAAAATAGTATATGCAAGGACATAGATCTGCATCTCATGTAAAAAGGAACTCGAGGCAGTGTGTGGCAGGGGCAGTACCACTCCTGGGTCCCAGACCTCTGTTTGGTCCACAGTCCCATGATGTAGGGCCCACTTACCTTCACTGGGGTTCAGGCTTCAGTCCCTTAGTCCAAACGGCAGTGGGTAGGAATCCCCCAGTCTGACCTGGCAGAGTGACCAATCTTTCTCAGCCTCTAGCCGAGCCCTGACATTGCTAGGTGTTATGAAGCCCAAACAGTCCCAGTGGGAGCTACTCACTTCCCCAGTTGTTTCTGGTACTGGTGGTGTTTTGTTTTGTTTCGCCTCACCTCGCCTGCTACACTCTCTTCCCCACTCCCTGCTAGGGGAAGGCTTTTTAAAAGGCCTAGGAAAGCCTCAAGTGGGATGAGCTGGTTCTCAATTGATTTAGAGCAACCTCTTCCCCGCTGCTCCCATTCTGCCTGTGATGACCCCTGATTAGCCAGGGCTGTTTCTGTTTTTTAGATCTGCCTCTGGCCTGACCCTGTTACAGCACAGAATAAGTGGAGTAAGCCAGTTTGCAATGAAAGTATGTGGATGTATGCCAAGTATATGGTATACAGGGGGAAAGCGTGCATTGCTGTTTACCTTTCAGTTTTCATTATTGCCAAGTATGCTAGTCTGATATTTATCAAGGAAGGAACACAATGTTCAGAATAGGAACATATCAGAGAAACTTTCTTTACCTACTAAAAATTATAACAGTACAATAGTCTAGACTGATAATGAATTCAAAGAGCTAAAGTCATCCCAGATTAAAATTAGATCTAGCAGGGATGAATTTGGCCCCAGGCATAATAGTTTTGCTTGACTATGTAAATTGTATACATTGTTTTGTAATCCAAAAATTGTAACAACTATTTGAATATACAATAGAATGGCAGAGTTATGAACACCTTGAAAATGGAGGTTGTTTGTAATTCTGAAATGCTCATAACTCGGAACAAATTGTTAGGGTTGTTCTTTCAATAGTTTACAGTTGAATATTAACTTAATGCAGCTTTGAAAGTTTAGTATGTAGAAGAAAAATGCTGCTTTTCACCATCTTAATTTAAATGACACAGTCACTGAAATAGTTTCCTTACCTTGCCAAAATTTTTGTTAAAATTTCTCTTTCCTTTTTTAGTAGTTTACATTTAACATAATACTGTGCTGTATTTGCTCCCACCCCAGGCTCCTTTTTCAAAATGTCTGTTGCTCTTCTCATCCCAAGTGAGATATGTGATTGACCTGTCAGTTCAGAACACTGGTGTTCATAACTCTGAGGTTTTACTACAATAAGCACTTTAATATCTCTCAAATCACGTCACAAAGGTGGGCATGCCTCAGTATTTCTCCCTCCCACTTAAGTTCTTTTTTATTGACTGCCTAATTCATGAGGAAGCAGATTTTTTTATTCTTTTTTAAGATGAGCAGACAAAATCAATACAATCCAAGAACTAAAGAAAAGCCCTTAATGAAAGTCTGCCAAGACTAGCCAATTGCTTTCAGTGTTGTTGGACTCACGATATGAGAGCAATGAAATCTGTGAGGTAAATGTGGTGCTTAACTTGTAATGAAATAAGCATCCAGGCTCAAGCAAAGGAGTGCCAATGCTGAATCAATTTAATTTCATAACTAAAGTGGCAAACCCACAGGTGCCAGAGTTCAGCCCTGGAGAAAAAATTAAGCACTGGGTAAATGGCAAAATCTTTAACTGAACCAGCTTCTGTAAGTGGCACCAGTGTATCACAGCTAAACACAAGGAGGGATCGATTATTACGTATAAGGAGCTCACATGTGGCGTAGACTGGGGGCTATCAACCTTTCCACACTACTGTACCCCTTCCTGGAGTTCTGCTTTGTTTTGCATACCCCAAGTTGCACCTTACTTAAAATCTCTTTCCATGCAAAAATTAGACATTAAAATACAAAAGCATACCAACATGCAATCACTGAAAACTTGCTCACATTTTCTTGTTTTTAACCATATACTTATGAAATAAATCAATTGGAATATAAACATTGTACTTAACATGTCAGTGTATATAGTATATAGAGCAATATGAACAAGTTTGTACTGACTTTGCTTGTGCATTTTCTGTAGCATGTTGTAAAACTAGGGCTACATTTATACTATGAGATAAATCCAAATTTAAGGCAGTTAGCGCAATATTATGTGTCTGTCTTCACTGTAAATTCCATTAGCTCTTTTTAGGGAGCACTACTATTGATATCGTAATATCGTCAGTAACAGCTGGGTGTAACATGAAGTTTGAATTTAAAAGTTCACTTAAAGTTCAGTGTGGAAGTGCCACATCTTAAAATTGAATTTATTAGACTCAGAGGTGTCCCGTATGTAACCCACAATGCCCCTTAATGCTCTGCTCTGGTTGTTGCTGTCCAGGTATGCAGGAATTAGGTAACAGGAAGACCTTGAATTTCAATTCTGGATCAGGAAGCCCATGGTTGGGGGGGACATGTTTGTGCGAGAGGCTGAGAAACATCTTCCTTTCTTTGCTATTAGCGCTGTGAGCGCATCTACCCCTTACAAATAGCCCCAGCATGGAATTTGTAGTTCTGTCTCTACCTCTGCTAGCTGAGCGCTTGGTATTTTTTTCTACGCTGCCTGTCACCACCTGCTGCCCCACCGCATCATGTGGCAGCAAGGCTGTTGTGGGGGTTGTGCTTGCATGAGAGGCCTAGAAACTTCTTGTCAGTGGTTTACATCTGTGCACCCCATCTCCCTTCCCCACAGGTGCCATGCAGTCGGGGTGTTTCCCGTGTTCAACCACATCACGCGACTAGCCCCCAACCCAATAAAACGATGTGCCTGTCATTCAGTGCTAACCATACTGCCAGGCAGCACTATGTCCTGGTTTGCACACAGTCAGGGTTCCAAGGGCAGGAAAGATTTTCAGGAGCTTGCTGCTGCTGGAGAGAAGTCTCCCCCCCATGGCTAAGATTTTTCAGGGGGTTGCTGCCACCCGGGGGTGGGGGGAAGTCTCCCCTGGCAGCTAAGATTTTTTGGGGCTTGCAGCCATCTGGGGGACTGCTTCAACTGCTCCCCCACCAAAATATTTTTGGGGCCTTTCTGCCACCAGGTGGGGAGTCTCTCCTGATGGCTAAGAATTTCAGGGAGGTCCCTGTAGTTATTTTCAGGAATCAGATGCAATCAAGGGAGGGGAAACCACCAGTGGAGTGCCAGCTGAGCACACAGACTGTGCACAGAAGCTGTAATAGTGAACCAGGAACCCAAAACCCTCTCCTCAGCAACTCTTTTTTCCCCCCAAAACTTTACTATCTACTATCTACTCTCATTGTCCCTGTATTATTTTCAGGGATCAGATGTAATCAAGTGAGTTGGTAGAGGGCCAGTTGAGAAGAAACACACATGCTAATTTTTTATAAAATCTTTGATAATTCAGTTACAGCTACACTTTTAAAAAGCAATTCAGTCATGCAAGAAAGAGATTTCTGTTAATTTGGCGATCTTTCTTGATGCCCTAGTTTTTCTTTCTTCCACCTGGAAAAAATGGTCATTTGCTTACCATGGGAGGGGAATAGGGCAATGCAATGTGGGAAGATGATGTCAAATGTCAGCGAAAACACCCAGAATGCTACAGGGATGAGGCAACTGTGGGACAGGCTCCCACAATGTATTGCTGCAACACTTGATGTTTGCTGATTGAGTATGGCAGCAATGTCAACTTTGTGAGGCACACGTAGGGAGGTGAGGGTAGTCAAATTTGAATTTATAAAGTCCAACATTACAAAATTGATATTAATAAATTTGAATTTATCTTGCAGTGTACACATAACCTAGGCAACTTCCTAGACTTGTTGATTTCCCTCCGGAACACTTCGGCATGCCCCAAGCATATGCTCAGCCCTGGCTGAGAAGCACTGGTATAGAAGACCACTCTTAGGGTAGGAATCTGATCTTCAGTGATAGGGCATAGGCAGCAGGGTGTGTTACAAATGTTTGTAACAGTGTCTGTGATTTAGTGTCTAGCAGAGTGATGAATTTAACTAGCACTTTTACTCAATGAAGCCCATTCTCCAAGAAACACATTACTGTATGTCAAGCACCGTCCATTCTGGAGAAGGAAAAAATACGTAAGCCATTATTAAACACATGTTTCTGCAAGGTTAATGTTCTATTTTTAGTTACACAAATATAACTTGCATGACACAGACATACACTTTTATTATTAATTGAATAACCAGGCTGGTCCTAGAGCTCCCTCTTCTGTTTATTTATTTATCTGTTTATGCGAGATTCAACCATCGGTTAATTGCAGTTGCTTAAATGGCTCCTATATGAGCATCTCAGAGGCATGAATAAGTTTATCTTCATCACTTGTTTGTTTTATGGGTATGGAGATGAGACACAGGAGACCAATTTTTTGAAAGAATTTAGGCTCCTAAACACATAGATCTATGCATAATAGAATTTCCAAAAGCCCCTAAGCAGGCTGTTGGTTGTCTAACTCCCAGTGGCAGTTAAGTGTTTTTGAAAACTCCCACCAGACATGTCTCTGCATCATTCACTGCTTTTGAAAACCTGGCCATGAGATGCTACAGGGGCTGTGCTGATACCATGGTTGTAAGACGCCCTTGGAATCTTTTTCAGGGGAAAAGGCAATACACCACATTTATTGACAATACATCATGAAAAGCATAAATGCACATACAGGTGCAGCAGATGGCCTGCTAGTTACCAGTCTGTCGCTGTGGCCAGTCAGGATCAGGTCCATTTGGGGGAACCCAGTTTCTGCATGATGCCATTGGCACAGGATTGAGGTCTGGCAGCACTGATCTTGGAGCTGTCTCCTGGAGCTGGTGCCCAAAGAACTTTTTTTTGGGTCCCAGTTTATATAGTGTAATTAGAATCCTGCTGAGCTCTTCCTTAACCAATTATTTTACCACAGTTTTACTAAGCTTAATATACTATAATAGAATTATCTAACTGATCACACCCCCCACCTTAATGGATTTACACCTACTAAAATTAATTATACAGGTTAAATCTGTATAATTTCCACCCCCGGGACTTGAGTGGTCCTGAACCATGGATTTTGTTGGACCACAGCGGGTCCGTGCTCCCCTCCTGGTTGTCACCCCCTTTCCTGGTCTTCTCTCCAAGCTTTTCATCTGCTTCCTGGCCACTGGGTTCTGTTCTGAGTCTGGCAGGGCTCTGCTGCCCCTGACCCAGCTACAGCTTCTCAGCCTCTGCCACCCACTGCCTGGGTCTCAGCTACAGTTATCTCTTTGGCCTCCTCTGGTCCTCTGGCTGTGGCTCTCCGCCACCTGGCTCCTGTTGGTCTCCTTGTTGGTGTCCCATCTGCAGCTGCCAGAATTCCTGGCCCCCCATGCTTCCAGCTGGCCCCTGCTCCTGGCCATTGGAGCTCTCTGGTTCAGCAACATCCATGATGTTGCCAGACCACAGAGTCCTGGGTTTCTGAGATTCAACCTGTACAGCAGAAAAAACAAATTAAAGGCCAGATAGAGATCACACAGACTAACAATGGGAAAGTGGGGACCATTATAACAAGATGACGATTTCACAACTCTAACTATTGATAAGGAGTATCATGGGACAGGCAGGCAGTGCAGAGCTGGAGATCAGGGGAGTGAGCTTCGATGATAAGAGGATGGGCCATGGCACACTCAAACCCATCCATTGCTACACCTCAGTGCACCTAAGCCTATAACACCTGATTCTCTCCCCACCCCTTTGGACTGGCCTGTAATGACAAACCCATGCCATTCAACAGTTTCATTCTGCTTTGGGGAGCAATAGGTGCCAAGGCTAAAGTCCCAATAGAACTACTGGGAGGTTCGAGTCAGTGGAGTGCTTCAGAGTGGTACATAAAAGCTATACTTTTCTGCTGGTCTGTGGACAGCTTGAGCTCCTCCTTCCAAGAAGTTCATTGTCAGGCCAGATTTGTGTCTGCAAAACCCAGGGCGTTGGGGCTCTTTAGACTGAATTCCATGGCTCATGCTATCAGCAGCTGTTCATCAGAGACTTCACAGCTCCCCCACTGCCATCATATTTCATCAGGAAAGTATGAAGTTGAATGCAGGTTAAGTTAAATGATTCAAACTTTATTAAACCCTGTGCACCGCTGTTTCCATGTGGCTGATTTCCATTTCTCGAGGCATCCTGTCCATTACAGTCCCTCCAGGGAACACTGCCCCATGCACTCCAGTTCCACTGATCATAATACACCCCCCATAAGGGTAGATCTATGAATTCATATGGAAATTCTAATAATTAATATGGCTATGAAAATCATTTGACGAATTCACAACATTATCACACAACAGCTCTGTGTTCCCCAGACAAGGAAGGCAGAGACTCAGCAAGCTGGATTCTATGAGTAGGTGACCCTGCCTTACATAGGTATAGGACCTGTGGGACACATTCTCCCATGTGAAGAGTCTATCTTGTGGGATACATACTGACCATGTGAAGCTTTCCCATGGCTTAAGGGTGGTATTACCTTTCCTGTGGAGCCTGATACATGGAGGGGAAAACATCCATTATGACAGGAGCATTAAGCAGGAGAGTTCCCTAACAATGGAGCTTCAAGAGATAAACACACCTTGCAATTAGGTGGAAAAAAAGCTTATCCAAAGGCATACAGCTTCTACTGAGAGAGTCCTAGATCTTACATCCATGTGTGTTCAGGGTTTGAGAAGTGGAGCTGTAGTGAATCCCAAACCCCGTGGAATGGCTCTGTGAAAACTCTGAAAGGGGTTTTCCCCTGAAGGTATTACGACAGAAGGAACCTGTGCTTTTTGGAAATACGGATACTAGCAATGAGCATGTTCAATTTTACCCTTTTATCAGTAGGTGGCACTAGCAATTTAACAAGAAACATGGTCCTTATTTCATTTTTATTATTGTGTGGAGCTAGCATTTTTTCAGTGTTCAGTACCATTCAGTCTGTATAGTATCAGATAATATTTAATGTATTCTATCGCAGATTTCTAGTTCTCTTGTTGTAAAGAGAAACTTGGAGCAGCAAAAAGAAGCTCACCATGTTTGTAAAGAACCTGGGTAGCCATAAGCAGGTTGCAGCATGAAGTATGTTTGATTCAAGCTGAAAACACATTCAGAATCAGATTTTGCTTGAGCTGAAGTTAAATTCATTATCTGAATTGGGTATTACATTCATATCCAGATTTTTTTTACATGGCCATTCTTATGTTCTTATGTTATGTTCTTATGCCTTTTGCTTTGTGAGAGTTACTAGGAACATTGCCCGGCTCCTGTTCACTACTGCATGATGTATTTGAACTGTTTGTTGGGACATGTCCCACGTGTTACTGCTTGGCTGAGTCTGTTGTATGCCATCAGGGGGGTCTGCAGGCAGTTTCACTTGATTCCTGCGACAAGAATGCAATGACAATTTTACCTCCAACTCTACAGCACTTTACAACAGGTTAAAGCTTTTAAACCTTCAAGAAGAGAGGAGTAAAGATATTTATAGCTCTTATACAAGCCGTTTGTGGACCAAGATTGAGACTTTTTGATGGGCTCAAGATAAAATATATCAAAAGGTCAACAGGATGTACAGTAGGTGCAACAGGGGTATGTGTATAAATGTATGAGTTTTGAGGCAAGCATATACTGCAATGTATGGCCTGAGACAAACTGTTCATATATTCAAAAACAATAAGAAGTCCTGTGGCACCTTATAGACTAACAGATATTTTGGAGCACAAGCTTTTGTGGGCAAGGACCCACTTCATCAGATGCATGACTGTGTGTGGGGGGGGGTTTGGTGGTTTCAGAGGAGGCTTGAAAGAGGGAGTCTCAGTCAAGGGGAGGGCCAGAGCTGACAAGGTCTATACAGTCAGGGTGGATGTGGCCCATTATTGGCAGTTAACGTGGAGTTGTGAACATCAAGAGAAGAGAAATCAAATCAGTTCAGTCAGGGGGGATGTGGTCCATTGTCAGTTGCTAATGTGGACGTGTGAACAGCCTGTCACGATGACCAATACTGTTTCATAGTAGTTCCCCATCTGTTCTTGCCCATGTGTTGTCTCTTCTCTTACACTTAGATTGCAAACTCCTTGGGTGCAGGAACAGTCTTTTTATTCTGCATCTTGCACAATGGCTCCTGGTCCACGACCACTCCTGATGCTACTGTGATAGAATAATAACCCTTTGATTAGGCCTCTAATGCAGGCCCGAGAGCAAGAACATTTGTTTGTGTGTGTTTTGTAAATGTGGACTGAAAGTCAAAATAACTTACACAATTTGCGCAATGGAAATTGTGTAAGTTATTTCGAAGTAACTTTTTTCAAACTTATTGCTGTCCAAACAGCACTGAAGTCCAAAATAAGTGCCGATTTTGAACTTTCTGCTACCCCTCTCACGACAAAGGGTAGCGGAAACAAAATACTGTATTCAAAAGAACCCTGCTATTTCAAGCCTGGTATTTAGACATGGGGGTGGGGGGTGGGTGGGTGGCTATAGCAAGATACAAATATATCCTGAAATAGCAACCACGGTCTAGACATAGCCTAATTTTTTAATTAGAAGGGACTTCAAAATAGTTGCACAATGAGTGTGTGCAGGAGAGGTTAATACAAAATGTGAGTGGAAATAGTAGTAAAATGATTTTGCTATAACATATTAAAATTATATAGTAATAAAGGTTTTATAGAAATTACCTTCTGGGATCTTACTGGAATATCATAAACAAAAAACAATATTCCCTCTTCCACCTCCCTTTCCTGCTGCTAACAGCCAAGGGCATGCTGGGAAAAGTAGTCCTTCCCTGTGCAGGGAACTGGCCAAGGAACTACAGCTCCCAGGCTGCCTTGAGTTCCCCCATCATGCATTAAAAGCTACCCCTGAATAGTGCAGCAGAGAGGAAGGAAGAGTAACCAGACACTATCAAAAAATAAAAAAAAGGCAGTCCAGTAGCACTTTAAAGACTAGCAAAATAATTTATTAGGTGGTGAGCTTTCATGGGACAGACCCACTTCTTCAGACTATCCCACGAAAGCTCACCACCTAATAAATTATTTTGTTAGTCTTTAAAGTGCTACTGGACTGCTTTTTTGTTTTCATGGGATATAGACTAACACGGCTATCTCTCTGTTACTAACCAGACACTCTGTGTGTGTGTGTGTCCACACTCTTTGCACCCTCCCCATGTGGAGGCCTGAAATACCAGGGTATTTTGGCACTCACCAGTGTTTTGGGCCACGATTTTGCCCCTTTAGTCCATTGATTTTGGATGAACCACACACACACAGTGTGTTCTAATGGATTAACTTTCCTAGCAGCATAGCTCTTGAAGGAACTTCGGTCTGCTGAAGCCCCCACATTGCCCAAGGCAGCAGACATATTCACAGTGTACTGGGACATTTGCGTACACCTCCTGCCTGCCCCATCTCAGGGTTCACCTTCTGCAGGGCCTGATAAATTAGTCTAGTGTGCTCACCAATTCCTATTAAAGTGATTCATTGGATCCGGAAGTCCTAACTTGCATCACCCTAGCACTTAAAGGAATCATTAGCAATAACCAGCATGAGTTTATAAAGAAGAAATTTTGCTTGACAAACTTTAATTGCTTTTCAAATAGAACGTTTGTGAGTGAAGGGAAAGCAGTAGATGCCATATATTTGAATTTCAGGGCAGCATTTATTACAATGTCTTACACCATTTAATTTTGAAACTAATTCAAATTAGTGTGGGTAGGAAAGCTGTTACATAGCTTGAAACCTGATTGACATACCCTTAACAATTAGTAATAGTGTAAAAGTATCATGCTAGGTGATTGTTTCTTGCTGGGGACCATGAGGACTGACACTATTTAACGCCTTTGTTAGTGGTTTGAAAGAGAAGGCAAACAATACATTGATACTGTTTATAGCCACTGGCAGTGGATGGCAAAGCCAGTGAAGGGAGAGAAGTAACACAAAAGGGCCCCAAAATCGAATCCAAAAATCCACTGGAGACAAGAGAAAGGCTCGTTGTTAATTGCAGTGTAGCCTCTCAGACTGGGGTTGCAGGTGGCTGTCTGGGACCCTCCCAGCTCACCAGGTCCAGTGTCCCCTGTAAGCTGGGCACTTGTGTGGAAGCTGAGGAGAGATTCAAAAGGTGTCCAGGTGACGAGCAGCGCACCCACAGCTAGTTTTTTTGTGTCTACTGGCAGTGCACATAAAAATTTATTCTGTACATGGATGGAAAAAATCTGCATTTGGATGGAAAAGATTAGAGGGAATCTTGACAGGGTCCTAGAGCATAAGGGCCAGTCAGAGCCTGAAAGGCTCACAGTTAAACTGCCTGAGCCCCATGAGTCCAAGTCAGCTGGCATGGACCAGTCACAAGTTTTTAATTGTGGTGTAGCCATAAGATAAACCATAAATATCTTTAATGGCCTGGCAGGTATGGCTGAGATTATTTAAATAAGCTATTTTTAAACACAGCACCACCTAGTAGTTACACAGTATGATACAATTTAGTGTGAAGTTCTTCCTTCCGAGACAGCCTGGGCAGTTGAAGCTCTCCGACCCATTTTCCCAGCCAGCAGCCCCTCCTTATAGGCACTAGGGAGATCTGCACAGAGCAGGGAATCCTCTCTTTCAGGGACCTAGCCAACTCCAAGCTTGGGAGGCCTCACAGGTTTGCTAGTCTGTTGCTGAACGTGCTCAGAAGGACTTTTATTGCTTTTGTGTCTTGGTTGGGATGTGCCCACCACAGCAGAGCATAAACAGCGACAAAGAAGAGGATTATTTAGCAAGGTACAAGGGAAGTTTAACTAAGGGAGAAAAGATGAAATTAAGAGAGGGAAATGGATTGAATAGCTGGAAGAAAATCTGCTAATGGGATATATTAGGTTGTGGAATAGTCTCTAAGGCAATGTCTACTCTTACTGGAAGATCAATGTGCTTGTGGTCAATCTTCCAGGGTTTGATTTAGCACGCCTAGCAGGCCCCCATTAAATCAAATGGTTAGGGTGCTGCCATCCACCCCATATGCCTCACATTTGTGAGGAGTAAGGGACGTAGACTGGAAAGTTTCTCCCCTTAACCTCCTGCTATGGGATGGTGGCAAAAAAGTCAATGTAAGGTATGTTGAGTGCCACTATGCAATTCAGAACAGAAATTGCTGAAAAACAGATGATTGGACAAAGCACTAGGAAATACGCATTTGGAAACTATCAAACAGGCAGAGCTATTGGATAATGTAAAGAAATCTTTCTTTCTCTAACAGCAACACATCTGTTATTACAGGAAAGTTCTTCCTTTTTGAACTAAGTGGCAGCATAAGCTATCTCTGAATTAGTAGTGGCAGCAAGTAACTGAATGTTTCCGGCCCTGAACTGGCCTCCTTCTGTGGAAAGACCTAGAAAGAACACTGAGAAGAAAAAAAAGATTTATATGAATTGTACATAAAATTGATCAGTAAACATGGGAACTGCATTCTGTTCTGCTTCTGCCATATACATGTGTTTATAGATAAGGATCCAGTGTTTATTTTCAAAATCACGCTCCTGGAGGCTAAATTATAAAAACATGAAATAAGGTGACTGTACCATATGTTCTGAGAACTAAAAGGGCTATTTAGCAGTGATGTTGGTTTTAAAGTGGTTACTAACAGGACTAGTAGTAAGAATGTGTACGAGTCAAATGGGAACATCACAGCACTTGACACAGACTCTGGAATCTAATTTACCTACTAGATTGCTTGGATTGCAGCACCTTTCACTTTCTGCTATAAAGTTTCAGATTTTTAAAAATGGCATACTTAAACTACAGCAAAGCAATTCGTTCAACTTTTATACAACCTACACTAGTTGAGCAACATATGTACACTCCTGTCTTCTTGCAGTTGTGCCAGAAATTAGAAATTGAGTCCCTGGTTTTGTGTTTCATGTAACTGTTTCAATTTTTCTGGTCTGTATATCAAAGCTTAAAAAAAGGAAACCCCCTTATGTTCAAAATTCCATTTCAAACACACTGAATGTGGAGGCCAGCACATATTGATAGAAAGTATAAATAATCAGCTAAGAGCTGAACTGATGATGCTGTATTTGTTGAGCAGTAGCTGATGATATGTCAATAACCTAGCACAACATTCCACCTATGGGTCATGTTGTGTATGTGGCCAGACAGCTGAACGTTACGCCATACATCTCTAGCAGCCCTATCAGTTACAGGGACAGTAGCTGCTTTGTTTCTGAATCACTGCAACCCGGACAATAGAGATATCCATGCTGGGCGCTGATATGCAGACTCCACTGCACTCATTTATCATTTTTTTAAAAGTGCAATAAAAGGCATTTGGGCTGACAGTGCATGGGTGCTCTTTGTGTATGGGAAAACTTAATCATGTTGTCACGCGTTATCATGTGACCGCCAAGAGAAGAAATCAGGTGCTGCAGAGACTACTCTAAACTCAGAAGCTAGTGGTAGGTAAATGGAGGAGGAACTCATTTTCAAAGAGTTTCCAAATAAAAGTAACACTAGTGCAGATTTTAAGTTTACACAATAGGACCCAGTTACTAGCTGTGTTAAGCGCCTTCTAACAAAGGCTAAGGACCTTCTCAGCACCACCCAGGCACAGGCAAATCACTTGGAAGTCTCCTCCTGTGTGAAGTCTGTGCATATCAATTTGGTTGGGTGAACCATGAAAGCTTGATGGAAGACACAAGCATCTCCCTGTGCAGAGGTGCCCCATTGCGTCAGCGCTGCCCTTTGGTCAGACAGGGCACTGCAGAGACTCTGCTCAGAGTGGTGGGGCAGTCAGGCCACCCTTCTTGTCTGAATCTCTATAGTCCTGTTCTGGCACCAAGGAGATTAATTTCTATACCACTGGGGTGTATGTTTGGAAAGGGTTTATCTGATCTTTGTCCTCGAGGGCCCTGGAGCACCTTTGTTACTTCAGTCTCTATTGAGCGGTAGGTAGGAAACACCACCCACTCTCCCCACCCACTCTCCTGGGTTCCAGCTCAAGGCCCTTTATACAGGAGGCTAGAATCAGTCCCCCACAATTCTCCAGCTATCCCTGAGCTCCTTCTTACCTGCCCAGGATCTGTCGGCTTCTGAAGCCTGTGGCTCTTGGTTGTCTCTTCCTTGGGTTGTGGTCACTCCGAGGCCCCTTCTCACCTGCTTGCTGGCAGGACCGTCTGTCTCAGACCTATGTGCTCCCCTAGCAGCAGCCCCACCCATCTGTTTCTCAGCTCTTCTGTTTGCTCCAAGGCTGCCAGCTCTTCTGAGTCTGCCAAGCAGTGCTGGCTGGCAGTTCCTGCACTAACTCCTACATTGCAGGATTTTCAGGGGTTCTGTATGTCCCAGGACACTCCTCCAAACTGTAGAGCATCCTGCAGTAACTCCATAGGCCTTGCTACAGCTCTTGAGGCAAATGGCCATTCTGCTCCCCCTATATTAACCTATAGTGAAGGGATACATATAAATTTTGGAGTCAGTGGTCCCTGCCTTCCTCCTCCAGCCTGGTCACAGGAAAGGGACAAGGAGACGAGGCTATAGCTTCACTCCGCTCAACAGGAACATTGCTGTGATTCTGCTGGGTTTTCGGTTTTGTATCCACAGAAGTAGGTATGGTTAGCCCTTAAGTCCTTGCCAGGCAAAATTCCCAATACCTGCTACAAGAGTTTTCCCCAAGCAATGACATTAGGACTAGGTCCACATTCTGGGGAGGGAAGGGAATAGGCATTTAACAGCCCTCAAGATTCATAGCAGAACACAACTCCTGTAGTACTGCTGGATAGTGGCTGAACGGCTGTGGGATGGAAATTTCTCACCCCCCCCATGGGCAAAATCTTGGTGCCACTGAAGTCATTGATTCCAACAGGGCCATGGCTATGTGCTAGTTCAAAATAGTCTTTCATAGAGATAGGGAGGTGTGGGCATAAGCAGGGAATGCGGTAAGAAGTGCATGACTGAGTTGGCAATTACATGGATGCAGGAGACACACATACTTAGGTAAACACTGTACACAGTTTTTGTTCTCTTTTCCAATCAGGGCTTACAGTAGAAGCTATGGAGCTGCCCTCTGCCTCATACCCTTCCCACATCTTTGGCAGTAGGTTTTGTCTCCATCACTCTTGCATGCGGTGTATTTACTCTGGTTTGTATATGGTACAGTGGGGCATAGCAAGCAAATTTATATATTTGATCGAATAGACACATAGAACAATTTCTTCCCACAGATCTCTGAAATTTTCTGTGTAAAACAGTATTTGTAAATACCAGAGATAATTGGCATTTCCTGCCCTGAATGTCTCTGAACAGATGTTGGCTTAAAATGTCTTCACAGCACCAGAAAAGGGGTTAACCTAGTTTTGTTTTCAATTTTTTACAATGCAAATAACAGCGGATGTTGGTATTTGTTTTAAGGAGTGTCTTTGATCGTGAGCTGACCTTTTAGCACTGCAACATACACACCAGTAAAAATTTAATTAGAGCACTGTAGTTAGTCCTAAACTCAGAAGAAGGATACATTTACACACAAGACCTAATGTGAAATGTGTGATGCTTTGTTCTATTTAAGACTCATAGTCTGTAGTCGGTCATGCATCCACTTCTTTTCCCCCAGGCAGAGAATAAAGGAAGTAGAGAGACAGTCTACAAATTGTTACATGAACCCATAAAGGGAATTTGTCACTATTTTGTTTTTCTTCTACTGCAGTTCTAAATTTTAGACAATAAAAATTACTGGATCATCTTCTCTTTCCTCCTTCCTTTTCATTAATTTAATTTACTTTAATGTTTTTAACTTTCACCTCCCCTATGCACAATTGTTCTTTCCTTTTTGTAACGCTCTTGTTAGGCACTTTCAATCTGGCTGTAATCCGTTGCTGCAGCATTTGTAGAGCTGAAAAGAACACATTACTGAGTCGTCAGCAGGTTTTCAACTTCATTAAAAATGTCAACCGAGTAATCAGCTGTACAGACTGTTTTATCTCTAACAGCAACCAGTGTATTTCAAACATGAGTTTGCCAGCTAATTTTTTTTGGTAGTAAAACAATTTATTAGAGCTTATGACAGGCCTTGGGATATAGGCTCATAGATTGGCTGTCTGATAGAGAATTGAACCACTGTTATTTGAACTGGTAGGGAAGCCTGGAGAAGTGCCGAGTATTTATAGAAGCCATTCTGTTTTGCACTATGGGTCAGCTGCAGTGTTGAAGACTTCTATAAGCAAAATTGCTTGGTTTAGGAAATTGAAATTTAGTAGGGACATAGCCCACCCTTAAAAAGCGTCTTTGTGTGTTCTGGTGAAATTTGGTTTTGAAGTAACCAACATATGGGTCATTGGAAGTCTTTTTGTCTGCAGAATAGTACATTTTTATCTTCACTAGCATGGAGAATGAATTTCATAAACACATGTTTATATCCTGAAAACCCAAGGAAAGGTAAGTCCTTGTCCCAGAGAGTACACACACTATATTTAACATGACTCAGCAAGAGAGGCCATAAACAGTCAAGTGGAGGGAGGAAAAGAAAATTTGTGTAAGTTTCCACTTTTTGTAGAATCTCTTCTTGAGTTCCTGGACATTAACAAGCTGCTGAAGGAACCATATTGGTCTTTTACTGTTCTTACTAGCTTTCCTTTGCCTTGGAATCATTTTAATGATGCCTTTAATATTGGCTTCTTAAGAAACTTCCAGCTCCCTGAACTCTTTAATTCCTTAGATTTTCTTCCCATGGGATTTTACCTACCAGTTATCTGGGTTTTTAAAAGTCTGCTTCTTTGAAGTCTATTGGCCTTATTCTGCTGCTCTCCTTTCCTGAGACACATTAAATTTATCCCTTCATGGTCATTCTCACTTCACTTGCTTCCCACTTTCAGACACAAAACTTTTTCTCCCTGCTGGTCAAAATCAAATCTAAAATGGCTGTTCCTCTGATTACTTCCTCCACTTTCTGAAACAAGAAATTGTTCCCCATACCTTCCAAGAATGTTCTGAGCATTTTGTGTTTTGCTGTATCATGCCTCCAACTGATGTCTAGGGAGATTAAAGTATCCATAACTAGCATATCTTGTGCTTCAGCTGTTTCCACTGTTTGTTCTAAAAGTGTCTCACCTGCTTCTTTAAGTTTGTATTGGTTATGCTTCTTTCTTTGCCTTCTTCATGGTCTTCCTTATGTTCACAAATATCTCTGACCCTGCATGCAGGGTCTTAAACTCTAGCCCAATTGTTATACAGCTATGAAGATTTGTTATGCTTCCAACTTACATTAGTGATTCCACAATTGTGCTGGGTCAGAAAAAGTTCCTTTCCCAAATCTCTAGATAGGCATCTTTGTGTATCTGGGAAAATCAGGTATTTTAACAATTGTTAATTTGCATTGGCTGGTGAATTATTTAAATAGATTTTTGAGCTGGCAGGGTAGATTGGTTTTCTTCTTAGCATATGCAAAACATGCTTTAGGTGGAATGCAAAAAGAATTCATCACAGAATTTGGTCAGCTGGTTGGCTCACTTCCATACTAGCCTGCATTCAAACTGTTAAATTTGAACCTCACACTACACCTACCCGGTTCTGATGATATTATGATATCGATATTAGTGCTCCCTAAATCGAGTTAATGGTATTTACAGTGAAGACAGTCACTTAGTACAATGGAGACAACTGCCTTAAAATCGAATTTATCTCATAGTGTAGCCATAGCCTAACAGTGTGAAGCTCTACTCCTCCCTCAGGCTGGCAGAGTGCAGAGCAGTCTTTAGCCCGCAGTGGCTGAGCTGGCAGTAATTAACAATCCAAGGCTCTGACCCTAAGGGGTGAGGGCCAAGCAGGGAGCAGGAGTTAGCCTAAACTTTTGGGATGAAGCAGCCAGCAAACCCTCAGTCTAGGGCTCTGCCCCTAAGGGCAGGCAAAGCAGACTTGTCTTTAGCCCATAAGCTTCTGCCGGGGGCTGACAATCTAGCATGCCTGACCCTCAGACAGGGCAGTGCAACAAAAGGTCTGAGATCTCAGTTCAGGCAGACTGCAGGCAAAGGCAAGCTCCTTGACCTACAACAAGGAGACTGCCACTCCAGATGTAGTGGCAAGGCATAGGGAAATTAAATCCCATGACTCCATCACTTTCCAGCCCAGGGTGTTAACTGGTAGAGTGGTCTGCCACCGGTCCATGAGGAAGGACCAACTGACACATGTTGAGCTGTTCTTTGGGAACAAAACCAGGCTGTTGTGTCATTTCACTGGGCTACTTCCTACCACAGTCTGGGCAGGGCAACCTGTAGTCCACAGATCCTCTGGGTACACTGCAGCATGCAATCCTGATAATTCATCTGCAGGGTTCTTGTCCTCTGCATGCAGGGTGTTGCCTCGTGCAGGTTCATCTCCAGAAGAGTGGAGGCATCTGTCTCCTTCTGTGGCTCATGCTCAACTGAGCTGCAGCAGAGGTCTCCCTTTATGCTTCCTTTTCCACCCTGATCCTTCTGGCAAGTGGAGAAGTAGGTTCAGCTCCACCCATGAGGGTGAGTGCAGTGGTCCCTCACTGTCAACGCCAAAGGGAGGCCACTCCATTTCACTACACATGCCCCATTTTAAAAATTAATTTAATCACTTAAGGCTAGATTTTTACAAGTATTTAGGCAACTAACAATTTAGGGACTGATTCAGATTTTTCAAAAGCACCTAGGTGTCTAACTCATATTGAAATTAACAGGCATTACTGAGATTTTCAAAAGCATCTGAACATCTAAGGCCACGTCTACATGGCCCTGGTCTTCAGCCCCACTGCTGGCAGAACTATGCTAATTAGGTTTCCGGAAATTGAAAATGGATTCCCATTTGCATATTTGCATGGCTAATTAGTATAGATGCAGATAGGCATTTAGGCCAATTTTTTCAGGGGTACGGAACTGGTGACGGAGGGAGGGGTGGGGGCAGTTAGCCGGCAGAGGCATGTCCACAGGGCCTCTGTATTGCTGGCAGCCCATTCTGCCGACAGAGAAATCTCATGTGGTTATGCTAATTAGCCAGGTGAGTGTGCAAATTGGAATTAATTTACAATGTCCATAAATCTGGTTAGCATCGCTCTGCCAGCACTGGGGCTGAAGACCAGGGCCATGTAGAAATGACCTGTGAGTCTATCTGTATCTTTGTGTTTAAAAACCTAATCCTTAGGGGCACAAGACACATGGTGGCTGCGTCTACATTTGCATGCCTCTTTGGAAAATTTTTGAAAATGCAAATAAGGTACAGATTTACATATCTGGTGCCTCATTTGCATATTCAGCTTTTGAAAGAGCTTCTTTTGAAAAAAGAAAAGCAGTGTAGCTGTGTCTCTTTTGACAATAAACGCCTCTTCAAAAGAACCCTTCTTCCCCTTTTTTAATGGGAAGAAGGGTTTTTTCGAAGATGGGGTTTACTTCCTACAGAGCCATGTTTACATTGCTTTTCTTCTTTTGAAAGATGCTCTTTTGAAATAATATGTAAATGAGGCACCAGGTATGTAAATCTGTACATCACTTGCATTTTGATTTCCCTCCTTTGCATGCCTCTTTCGAAAGAGGAATGCAAGTGTAGACGCAGCCAGTGAGACCTGGGTCCCTACTCCCTGAGCCTCAAGGGTTTTTAGGACCCTATCACCCATTGATTTCAATGGAAGTCATGAGCCTGAATACCTATGCCCTAAGGCCCAGAGTTGTAACGGTACCTTGATGTTGCTGGGCTAAGTGCTACAGTGTCTAACTGATTTAAGGAGATGCCATCTCATTTTCAACAGAGATGTAGACAGTTGGGAGCAAAAAAGCCCACTGATAGTCAAAGTGATTTAGGCTCCTACATGTCTGTTGTAAATGATATCTAGGCTCCTAAATAAGTTAGGCTTTATAATCCTGAGTGCAGCAATGCACAAGTGCCTTTAAATATCTGGAGCTCAGTGTCCAAATCATATCTGAAAATGGGATCCATAAAAGTAAACCTACTGTAAGAAAGGTTTAGGTCATTAAAATATATTTTAACTTAATCAACTGCAAATAATTTCAGATTATACTTATAGAGAAAAATATGCCTATACACAACTGACTGCAAAACTATTGTTGTGAGGAGAATTATAGTCTTGTAATTTGTAAAACACCACTAAACTTCGTTCAGGTTAACATTTTCAGTCAGTGGAGTCAAATACTGATGTCAGATACTTGCTAAGATTATGCCATGAGCACTGTAAACTGACTTTCGAGTGTCTCTGTTGAACTGCAAAATGTATTTTTTCATCTAAATTACTCTTGTTTTAAAAGATGTATTGATTGTATTATCAATAACAATATGTGGGTCAACAACCATTGCTAAGACTGTAAGTTTGTCTTGGGCATCTGATAACTTGAATCATAACAAGGTTTGCTCTTGCAGTTTATTATATTTTCAGAATTGCTCAATTGAATTACTGCCTTGTAATGGCTTTCTGCCCATGCACTAAGCCTACATTTCAGTTATCTACTCATGTTCCTCCACTCAAATGAGGAGTAATAAAAACACTAAGTAATTATGCAGGTGACTAGAGATGAGTTCAAATAGCTATGGGAGGTTAGCATAAATTCATGAGTCTAGATCATTATTAAATGTCTCCAGCTAAAGGATTCCTCCCCCTTAGCCCCTGGAATGTTTTACTAATGTCAAAAATTTGGAGCAAGGTCCATGTTCTTCCTGCACTTGGTGTGCTAGGTCCTCAGTTTCTGTATGGAGGAATCCTTCCATCGAGCCCCATGAAGGCCTGTTCACATATGGGATGCTAGAGTGTTACCTATGTCATCAAAACATGGCAACCCTGGTTAGTTTCAAATGCTCTTGTAACAATTTCAGTGTAATTTATTTAAAAGCTCACCAGGCCTGAGACTGTCCCTTAGAAAAAGTCTGACCTGGCCTGGCATGGATGACATGTTTAGAATACTGGCTGGGTCCCTAATTCACTGAGTTAGCTGACATTTAAGAAATAGACCTGGATGGCTGTGGGAAAGTAAATGGTGGTTCTCTTCTCAAGCTCCATCTGTTACATAGCTTTAATGCACCATTACTGGCTTCTCTAATCGAGGTCCTTCAGGCACTATCCGTCTAGGTTTTTATGGTGCAACCGTCAAGAAAGGGTCTGATACCTTCCAAAAGCACAATGCTCACACAGATGAAGAAATACACTTTAAAGGGAACAATGTGAACACTTTTTTATGATTTCATCCATAGCTCAGATACACACACACACACACACACATATATCAGACAAAACTAACACTTTCATTTCTTATTAGTTCTAATGATATTCCCTATATATTTAAAATCAGTCATTGCTAGAATTAGCTACACATCTAAAACTGGAATAAGGTTTTTGAGTGTGCTATATATACATGTGTGCATGTGTTTATTTACACATGCACACATATGTATGCCAGTTGTTCCCTCTTTGTGTTTTTCATCACATTTTAGAGTACATACGTTCTCATTTCAGGGCCAATTTCCTTATATTTAACCCTTGAAATACCAAAGCCATCTAATAATCAGCAACTTTTGCCAGTGCTAATGTTGGGTGGGGCTGAGTATGTACTCCTAGGACTGTACTTTAATGATGGAGTCTATATTTTCATCCATTCTTCCCTCCAATCCATTAAAGTGCTTAAATATGCGTTTAACTTTAAGCACATAAACAGTCCCATTAACTTCAGTAGGACTTTTCACATACTTAATATTAAACACTCACTTAAGTGCTTTGCTGGATCAGGGATCTAAATCTACTGTATATGAATCAGACAGTAAAAGAAAGATTAAATAAAAAGAGGAACCCTCATTCTGACAACATTTGCTAAGTGTTTCTCTTTGTTGGAAAGACTATAAAGAAAGCTTGCAGGCTGTACTAGTGGAAGTGCTCAGTGCAAAGCTTTAAGTTAGTAAATGGAGGGTGTCAGGGAAAATATTTACATGGGCAGCTTTGCACACACCATGATGAGAATATGCTCCAAAAGTTGATGTATGAAACAGGAAGAATAATGAAGAAAAATGACAGCATGCATACCCTCCGGAGAAGAAAATAAACAGGCTATGGCTTTGGTAAATAACTCCCGGCAGAACTTTTAGAAATGACAGACTGATTAATTGAATCAATCCATCATCCTTTCTGTGACAGCATCAATTTGCAGTCTTTTGTTGTTCTTTCATGGCTGCTGCTTTAAACCCATATCCAGATAAAAGGTTGCATAGGGTGTTAATATGTATAAACAGGTATTGTACAGGAATCTTTTAGTTTACTGAGATGACATTAGTAAACTTTTGGTTTTTGTTCCCTCCAAGATCGAATTAAAGACTTGAGGAGCCCAGATCCCTAGGGAAATTGAGGGCTCTTCACCTTCCTTAAATGAGGCAGAACATGTGATGGACAATGTATAAATATGAGATCACCTCCATTCATAAATTTTTTAGTATTTGATTTAAAAAAATCTAATGTGAAGTTTATTAATTTGAATCATTCTAAAATATCTAAGTTAAACATAAGGTGATTAGATTTAAAAAACACAAATACTCACTGTTTCTTCCTCTTCTTTTGTGAGTGCAGTATTTGCTAAATAGGCTAATGGTGTGAGCGTGTTTATGAAATGAGACAGAACTGATTTCAACTGTGCCAGCTGTCTCCCCAGCTATAGGTGAAAAGGTTCCTGATGAAAGCAATATTGGCTGGAGACCATGCAGAGCAGAAAACAACAAGTACATTAGTATATTGGATACCCAGGTCTGACTGAAAAGTTTGTGGGGCTGAAGGCAGCACACTGACAAGGGGCCCAGCTAGTGGGTGAGGCACAAGGCATCACACCAACAGCGTGGCTCAGCCAGTGGGAGTGCGGGGCTCAAGGCAACTGCGTTTCTTGCCTTGCCAGAAGACCAGGCCTGTGGCTACCTAAGCCTCCTGAACCAGAGAGGCATTGTGGCCTATTGAAAAACAGGGAGGCTTCAGGGAGTAACCTGTTGGCCTCTTGAGGGAAAGAGGCCCTGAGTCGCAGCTGGCTCTGGCCACACGATTGAGTGGGATCATTTCAAATATGAGACTGACACTGAGACACTGCATGTGGGATCATTCAGCAGCTGAACAAGCAGGAAAACTGGTTCTCCTCCCTCTGGGCAGAAATATGGGTGAGGGAGAATGATCTCCAGATACTGGGACACTGAAGAAGACGCTGTGGCTCTGATGGCTCATGATATCAACGCTAGTAAGGTGGCAAAACAAGCCAAAAGTGCACTGAACCCTGTTAAGGGACTTGAGGAGGCTCTGCTCTTATGAGTCTGATTGCCCTGGCCATTTGGGAGAGGGCCAAGAAACAGTCCTGCTCTAGGCCACCAGCACAACTTGGAACACAGCATGGCAAGCCACATCCCACTCACTGAAGTAATTTTGGCCTTCCTCCTACCCCTTTGTGAATATCTGGATCAAACCAGGTAGCAAACTCTGGCTACGTCTACACGTGCAGCCAACATCGAAATAGCTTATTTCGATGTTGCGACATCGAAATAGTCTATTTCGATGAATAACGTCTACACGTCCTCCAGGGCCGGCAACGTCGATGTTCAACTTCGACGTTGCTCAGCCCAACATCGAAATAGGCGCAGTGAGGGAACGTCTACACGTCAAAGTAGCACACATCGAAATAGGGATGCCAGGCACAGCTGCAGACAGGGTCACAGGGCGGACTCAACAGCAAGCCGCTCCCTTAAAGGGCCCCTCCCAGACACAGTTGCACTAAACAACACAAGATACACAGAGCTGACAACTGGTTGCAGACCCTGTGCCTGCAGCATAGATCCCCAGCTGCCGCAGAAGCAGCCAGAAGCCCTGGGCTAAGGGCTGCTGCCCACGGTGACCATAGAGCCCCGCAGGGGCTGGAGAGAGAGCATCTCTCAACCCCCCAGCTGATGGCCGCCATGGAGGACCCAGCAATTTCGACGTTGCGGGACGCGGATCGTCTACACGGTCCCTACTTCGACGTTCAACGTCGAAGTAGGGCGCTATTCCTATCTCCTCATGAGGTTAGCGACTTCGACGTCTCGCCGCCTAACGTCGAAGTTGGTGCCGCTACTTCGAAGTAGCGTGCACGTGTAGACGCAGCTCCTGAGAGGCAGAAAACCAGACAGTGGCTGCCCCTTACAGCCAGACCCCGTCTTTCCTCTTCCCTGAGGCTGCTCTGTCTACCAGCCTCATGCTTCCTCTTCCTCTTCTGCACACCTCCGCACCAGCCTGATCCCATTCCCCATCCCAGGCACACCCTCCCCCACATTATTCTCCCCCTTCCAGGCACTTCCCCCATCACCAGTTGGATCCCCTCCTTATCCCAGGCACTGCCCCAGTCCTGCCTGATCCCCATGGGACTTGCAGACTGTAGTGGAAGCATCTGTTGGTGGCCCTATGCTGCAATGGTTGGAATGGGCTGGGATTTCTTTCAACTTGTAACTTACATGGTCCAATGAACCTTACTCCATCCCATTGCAACCAGCAGTGCAGAAAGAAAACTGGTGAGGCTGGTTAAAAAATAGCCAGCTAATCATGGACCATCCTGAGAATGAGATTCCCTGTGCACTTTCTTTAATCTGGGCCTGATTCACAACATCTCAGAAGTAAACTGTTAGGGTGAATTGACAAAGGCCAGCATGAACTATACATGCTACTTAGCATTAGAAACAGGGCTTTTGTAGCGGTACAGGTTGAATCTCTCATCTGGCATCCTGAGATGCTAGATGAGAGAATTTACTGGACCACAAATTGTCAATATTGTCTAGTACATTACCAACACTTTCACTGCTTACTGGGCTCTTAGAAGACATTTAAGGGTAAATTAAAGCTAAATAACAGCACAGAACACTGACTGTCAGGGCTTGTGGCTGTAAACAAACTTTATGGAACCACGAGAAACTTGGTCACACCCATGATAAGTGGTTGGTCAGCTAACTAAAATCATGCCAGATTACAGATGTTGTTGGACAAGAGTGTTCTGGATTAGAGAGGTTCAACCTGTATAGGCCTTCTGCTGGGGCAGGGTTGAATTTCACCAGTAAGGCACAATAATGAACTCCTATGACAATGAAGTTCATATTATTACAGTTAAAAAAACTGACCTATAAAACGTAGGCACATTTCTAAGGCAAATAGTGCTGGCATATACGTAGAGCAGACTGAACTCCTTAAGACATCACTGTTGTCTTGTTGGCAATTATCTACAAACTAGTGAAGATTTTCCAAAGACAGTTTGTTTTCTGTAATACTTCGACCATTTCATTATCAATATATTTTGATTTAACTACCACAGCCAAGTGCCTAGGCTGGTCACATAATAGTAACAATACACCAGTGCATGCTAAACCCCAAGCTAATTAAACCAAATCATGGGGCCTCACAGCATACCAAAGCCATTGTGAAAAGAAATAACCAGAACAAACGGAAGTATGTTTACCCTTAGTGAGCCAATAGCTCTGTTAAAAATATTACTGAACTATCCGGGTGTGCATGTTTAGACAAATAAACAATATACCTCTATGGTTATAATCTACTTTCCTGAACCTGTCGCACCTTATAGACTAACAGAAAAGTTTTGAGCCTGAGCTTTTGTGAGCACAGACTCACTTCATCAGTTGCTGTTACAGATCCAGACTAACATGGCTACCCCTCCGATACTTTCCTGAACCTCTAATTCTCTCCCTACTTTTGTGTTATATCCTTTATGAATCATTTCTAAATCCAAAATTAGACTGTAAACTCAGATACTGCCTTTTGATATTGTTGTTACTGTAAATAGGACTGCCAATGTTGGGTGTATGATTTCTTACAGAGTTCATTACACGACATAATCTTTAATTAAAGATGAAATTTTAATTCCTGGTGTCCTCTGGACAATCTTGGGGGGTTGGCAGCCCTGCTTGTAAAGTGCCTAGATTACTTAGACTCTCAGCACTTTGGCACAGGGACTGTCTTCTTCTGTGTTCTAGACCAGTGTAGTTCAGGTCCATGTCTAGACGTCCTCCTTGCTGTCATAATAAAAATTATAAATATGGTAACTAGGGCCACCTTGCAATATAGCAATGTTACAGACTGCTTGGAATTCAGTTTCTGTGAGTATTACCTAAAGCACATACATAGAACGATTGTTGTTATGCGACTGAATGCATAACTGACTTCTGGTAGCACTTGGGAGGTGCTCACCATGCCACCTGCCAACATTTTAATTGCTAAGTGGGGTGCCCTCACATGCTGCCTGCCCCTTTGCATGGTCCTCCATGCATCTCCTTCTCCTGCAGAACCAGTCATCTCTAACTGAATGTCCTAACCTTTATAAACAGAAGGTGTATCTTAAAAAAAATCACTGGGCCTTTGAAACTCGCTGGAGGAGGAGCTCTGTTTAAAGTATTTGAGTGTCTGGGTAGTACAGATTTTTCCACTGTGCCTGACCCTCCTCTTCTCCTTTCAGCCTCCCCGCACCAGCAGCCTGACCTTCCTCATCTCAGAGACCCTAGAAAAGGGGTCAGCAACCTTTCTGAGGCGGAGTGCTGAAATTTGACCTTTTGAACTCTAATACAATCTGCGTGCTGGTGATACTTTTAAAAGTCACTAGTAGTCCTACTTACAACAGCTTCATTAATAAATAAATTAAGATGCAGAGCTTTCCTGTTTAAGTGGTGGTTGGTAGCATTAGCTGGTCTTTTGTTAATCCGCAGGTGACATGGCTTTGAGCAAGCTCCCAGCTGCATGAGGGAGGAGGGGCAGGGTTGAGCTCCCACTCATGTACTGATGAAATTCAGCTTGTGTGCTCCTCTTGGGGTAGGTCTTGCTGACTCCTGTACTAGACCCACATTCTCTCTAAATCTGAGTGCATAGCATTGCAACTTGCTGTGTGGTCTGGTCAAAAAGTCACGGCCATCACCCACCAGCTTTGAGGCTTATTTAGCAATTAGGGTGAAGTAAGCAGACATGGAGAGTGATTCCACAGGTACTTTTTGGATGGCTTCACTAGCAAATATGCAAAGCCAAAGTATGTACAGGAGTAGGGTGCCAGCACTTCTTATGCAAATGCATGCAGTTGCATGAATATCAATAATGACATGTAAATATACTCAAATACCCATTTGAATACTTGTATACACACGAATAAACATGTCTTCCTACACATTTATACCAACATAATTCACTTGAAAGTTTGTGTCTGAGTGTGAAAAAGCAGAAAATATCTTAGCCAATTGAAACTTATGATTCAGTGAACTTGTTCACGGATACATTTTCCCAGACTCGTTCCTCTTTTACCCACTGATATTTATGAGCTTTTTGTAGTTACTGAACTATAACTCTTACCAAATGTTATTACACATTTGAAAATGATTCCTACAAGGATTAGCTTTAGAGAAAAAGAAAGTCCCTTAATGTCTCTGTGAGTGCAGTGTTGCCGGTTCTTGCAATTTTATTGTCTCATGATATTGTTTTTTTAAGAGGGTCTCATTGATTTCTGTCTTCAATTGCTTGTTGGTTCTACCCTTATTAAAATGGCTGCCGTCCACATTAATGTCAATGGGATGGGAGCTACAGAGTTCCCTCAGCAAGATGGAAGGTACTCCCCTTTGCTTCCAAAACTAAGCCCATCATCCATTAGTCACCATGTGAGGGCCAGGTGGCGGACAGATGAAGGCGGACGTGCAGAGAACAAGACTATGCAGACACAGCAGAGGAGGGTTGTTTAATGTACAATGTTTGGTGGGGCTTGATCCAAAGCCCACTGATGTCAGCGGAAAGACTGTCTATGTCTTCAGTTAGCTTTGGACCAGGCCCATAAAGAGAGACTTTACACTTAATTTAAGAGCCAGATGCTCCAGTAAAGCACCTAGTAAGAAAAGAGTGTATATAAAATAATCCCACACTTTCAGAGTTCTGCAAATACAGTGTGTGTAATAATAAGTTTGTGAAAGTTCTGTTTGTGTTTTTCCACAGTTTGCAGAAAAATATTTTGGATGTCTGTAACTTAACTACATACCTAGTTGTCAGTAATCTGGCATTAATTTTGTGCTGCTGTTCTCCAAGTTACAATACACGCTGATATGATCCATGCACAGCATTGTGATGCAGCCCAACTGCTGAGAGCACCTGACAGATGAATGGGAAACCTTTTTTGCCATGAACCATTGGCCTCAGTCCACGTTCAGTCGCATTGGTGGCTTCAGTCCAGAGTCTAGTGGACAGATTTATGTATCATAAATCTAGTTGGTGTTAATTTGTAGTCTTATTGGATGTCTGAGGATAAGGTTAGCCAACACTCAGTCAAATGCCTGTTGTGTGTACGAACAGATTATTTCAATCCAACATGAATTTGTCACAAGAACTATATACATTAAAAAGGACATACACTTTTCTGGAGAGCATTGATGTGTGTAGCCAGCATTCAATCTAAATTATTCTCAAGTTGTAATTGAGCAGTTGAGACAGTGCAGCCTGCAGCATATCTAACCAGTAGTGTTCTTTAACGCAATCTGCTTTAGGCTCAACACTGAGTCGGAGAAGTCCATAAGCCATATGCCATACTCGGGGGCTGTAATAATAAGGGAATGGCTAGAATACAAACCTGATGAATGCATGAGTTGCCTTTGGCCAGTCTTAAACTCACTATTAGAGAATGCTTGCAAAACAATTAACACACATGACCTTTCATCTTCACAACAAGCAACTCGTTTTCTGATTAACAAAGTTTAAGAAGGAAAATACAGACAGCTAATTATTTCTGGAAAATCCAAATGGTCCAGGCCTCCAGGTTTGATTTTACACTGAGTTTTGTTTATCCTTCTGAAGGTATATTAAAGGTCACGTGCATGGTACGGGAACTTTTTATTTTCATGGTGTAGCTGTCAGTTTTGGAAAAGATTAAAAGCATCAGCTTCAGAGTTAGTAAGTAAATTCCGTCTAGTTACAACCTGGAATTACCATGTATAGCATTTGTAGTTTGTAGCTGCACAATAACTGAATATCATAATCAGCCTTCTGGGACACAGATCTTGTCTTCTCACAGGCCTGAAATATACCATGTACACAGGAGTAAGTGTTAGGGTCTTCGCATAATAATAATAATGAAAGGCAAAGGCTTAAAATACCCATGCAAAAGACTACTCTTCCTAAGCTATCACTTGTCTCAAGAAATCACCCTGAAGTATTCCTAAACATACTGAATGGCATTCTGGGCCAGCTTTATTAAACACGTAGTCTAAGTAACCAATTTTTGTGAGGCCCTTGAACAGGTTGCTTAATACAGGTTTTCATTTTACTGTGCGATTTCACCTTATGGGCAATGAAGCAGCATTTTAATAAATGAACTGTAGTGGAAAAATCCATATTACATAGCTCCCTTTTAACAAGGACTACTTAATACAGTACTTAGCACTGTTGGCAACTGTAAACCTGTCATAGACTTAACATTCCTGATGAGTAGACAAAATAAAAAGACATTTTCTGAATGACAATGGAGCTATTGCAGCAAGCTTTGTAAAAGAATCCTTTTAGTGTCAGCAGATAATGAAAATACGTGTTACCTATGACTCAGTTAAAATGATGTCATAACCTGGTAATTTCTTTTCAGCACTGACACATCCATCCATTGCACAGATTAGGATAGATATCTTTTAAATTTAGAAGGAGTCCTCCTGCACTAGTGTTGCTCAGCCAGGAACTGTAATTCTAATTTTTTTGAAAGTTGTGGAAAGCAGCGGGGAATAGGGATGGGAGCATGAATAGCTTGGAAACCTATATTTTTTCATTTATTTTTTAATGCAAATTACACTAGTAAGTAAAAAAAACCACTTTTGTTAAAAATACATTCAGAATTAACAAACGCAAAAAAAAAAAAAAGACACATTTGGATTGTAATTCTTGCCTTCTGAATATTTCGCTTTATAACAAAAACCCAGCCTAGAAAAAATAACATTCTTTACTGGATTTTGAGGCGAATACAGCAGTACAAATCAAAAATGTCATTCCCGATATTTTCACACTCCTGTGCTCCAAACTACTTCGAAAACATCACCCTTTAGTGTAGTAGTCAACAGTCCTGAAATACTTTAACTGCAACTTAAGCAGGAATATGAATGCCTACTGTACATCTGTGTATATATCTTTATATATTTGAGTGTATGTATACATATGTGTGTACATATGCAATATATAAATATACACACATTATCTGTAATACTTAGCACTTACATAGTAATTCTAAGCACTGCACAAACATTAATTAATCCTCACAACCACTGTGTGAGGTAGTTATTATTATTCGTATCTTATTGTTGGGGAGAATGAAACAGAGAGATGTTAAGGACAAACTTTTCTAATTTAAGTACCTAAAGTTAGGCCCCTAAATCTATGCCAAGGCACCTAAATAAATTCCTTAACTTTCAAAGGTGCAGAGCGCCAGTAGCTCCCATTCAATGTGAATGGAATGTCAATGCAAGACATGACTGCTCATTATCCTTGAAAATAAGGCACTATTTAGGTGCCTAAATAATAGAGCTGGTCAGAGAAAATGTAAATGAAAAATGCAGTTGTGTTAACTTCAAAATGTTTCATTGGAACAATATTTTTCATAGGAAGAAGTGAAAATGAATTGTTTTGACTTTCTCATTTTGCTTAGAGATTTAATTAATTTCCTCTGGACTTTTATATGTAATTTATATGCTTATGTAAACATTTTAAATCTAACATAAAAGTCAGAATGAAATAAACCAACATGATCAAAATGAAATGATTGAAACAACAGCAACATTTCAATTGGGCCAACTCAAAATTTGTCAGATATTTTGTGTTGGGAGAATTTTCACCTTTTTTTTCTGAGTTGGAATGAAAAAAAGATTGAACACTCAGAATGTTCCATAGAATGTACATTCCAGTTTCCACCCAGCTCTACAAAATAAAGATTTGGGGTCTAAATTTAGGCACCCACATGGGAAATTTTTTGAAGACACCAATTCAGCAAAAACCAGTAAGCATGTGTTTAAGGGGTTTGCTGGTCCAGGGCCTAAGTGACTTGTCTGTGGTCATATAGCTTGTCAGGAACTGGGAATAAAACTCAGGAATATGCAACAGTATGCAGCTTCCCTCAATATATGTAGGCGTGTATTATATATACATGCGTGCACACGCGCACACACACACACACACATATAGAACATCTGACAGAATTAATGTAAGTATAGTTTCTAAACCTTTCTTTTATCTAGTTTGCAGTGGCAAATGGTTGCTCCACTGTCCAGATTTATTGTTTGTGACACATTACGTCCATGCATACAAAGCGAAGGGCACTAATTTCTATATTAATGGAAAGTAGAGTTAGTGCACAAGACAATGGAACCTATGAACCACAGAGACTGTGGTGGTTTGGCAAAGTAGGAAAAGAATAGTTTTGTGATGACTTGCACCTTCCCAAGCACTGAACCTTCATGCCTCAAGGACATGTGGCTGCCAGGTGTGTGTGGCAGGTGGATGTATTTGTCTATGCAGATTCTAAGCAAAGAAAGAATGACAATTCAAGTTCCTGAAAAGCCTGAGCAAAACAGTTTTTCTAATGAAAGCTGCCTAAGTGCTTGAAAACACAGATCAAATTCAGAATAAAACAAACATTCCTATGAGTTCAGAATATGTCATAAACACATTGACCTACTAGAAAAATCCCAAAGGCAACTTGTTGCCAACTACATAACAGCACAGTTTTTTTTTCAGCCACGATAGCACAGGAAGATAAAATACACATTCTAACACACAACAGATCCCCAGATATAGCACAAAAAGATCTCCAGTATTTCACCAATGCAGCTAGTCCCTCCCTACTCTACACCAATGAAAACAAACAAAAGTTAGATCCCTTCTGGTGCAATTAGAAAAAAAGAATATTTACTTACATAGGGGTTTCAGTTGAAATCAGATATAAAAGAGTAAACATAGCTAATACATATTCAGTTGGCCTCTGTTGATAGAAATCTGCAGATGTCTCTGTTGTTAGTAAAAGACACATTTAGAGTTTATTATAAAAGCACCTACAGTGTGATTAATAAAAACAGTGGGGTTATGAAACACTGTTTCTGTTGTTGATTTCCAGTAGGTTCAGGTATTAGTTTAGTGAGGGATTCCCTTTACCCCTTTCCCAACCCCAGAGCGCTATTTCTTTTTTAAGAATTATAAACTGTTCTCTTGACCACTCTGGAGACTCATTAGTAAAGCACTTCTCTGACAGCTGGCAGTTTTCATACGTGGTCGCTCTGCAACTGCTGAGCAACAGAGCCTTTTTCCCTGACACAAAAAGAAGATCTTTCAGAATTAACAGCAGCAAGGAAGTCACTTCAGTAAGCCTGCACTGAGTTTTCTCTGATGTGCAATTTAGTTGGGTTAAGGCAAGTATGTACTGTACAGCCTTTAGGGCAAACAACTTGCTGTCTATTGGCTTCTGTTACAAGGACAACATGGTTTTTTTTTGTAAAAAACATAATGACTAAGGAGCCTTGGTGCTACTTGAAGTGGTCCCAGTAAGAACTGAATTGGATGAAATTATTTCATAGCTCAAATAAGTAGGAACGAAGGTAGTAAAGACAGGTAAGAGCCAGCAGATGGCACCAATGCGTCTCCTTTTGAACCTTCCAAAGGCCTGGCAGTTGTTCTTGTGTATTCAGGAAATCCAAGAAGTGGGTAATGTGCATCTTTGTCTGTACTTGTTGGAAAGAGAGGTCGAATGCACCTTTTGTTTCTCTGTCTCAGCGTACGCTCATTTTTTTTAAACACACAGTTATTTTTATTTTTATTTTTTTCTCTTTGTAGACCACAGGGGGCCATCCTGAAACAAGTTTTTTTGAAAGGTCTTTCAGCTCTCACACAGAAGTCACCTTGTTCACTTTGACCTAAAAGAGAGACACGGGAAAAAAAGATATTTGTAATCAGCTCACAGATGGAGTGATGCATCACATCCCTTCACTTTAAGCACCCACTAGACTGCAGCCACGTTCAACTATCTTTTCCAAAACAACCCCTGTGGACAGAGATCATTTCCTTTGCCTCAATACCCTGTTCGTATGGTCAGACAGCTCACATCTGTGTGTGCATACAAAGAAGGGACAGGCAAGTGATTTGCTCAGGTAACCTCTTTAGAATCTTTTAAAATATTGTCAAGGTACTTGATGCAGGTTCTCAAAACATTCTGGGTAGGAGCGCTATTTAATTATGTAATCCTCTCAGGCTGCTGAGGATGTGTAACCCAGAGGATGACCTGAACAATGGTAATTCAAAGCAAAATGCAGCTGCCTTTAGAAAAAGAAATGGCTTAGTACACAGAATAGAATGGTTGAGAAGCAGCTGCATAGTTAGGTCACCTGTGGCTGTCTCAGCAAACCAACTGTGCAAGGGTTCAGCTGTACAGCTCCTGCTAAATTTAGTAATAGTTCTATGGCTAAGCTTGTACTATTCCCCTTTGCCCATACAGGTATTCAGTAGTGGTTTGGTTGCGTCAAACTTTGCTCATATTGGTTAAATTATACAAATAAATCCCGATTAAGGCATTGCAGCTGAAAGAGACAGTCACATCATATCAGATTCATATCACTGGGGCTGGGCTTATGATGGCCGCCACATACCAGGGACTCTCTGCCGCTGATTAGACCTACACCTGGTTTATATCTAATCTGCAGACAATGTGAATGGCAAAATGGCACAACAAACAGCAGGTCTTTGATTTAATGTATGTGAAATTAGTGTTCAGTCACCTGGACATGTAGCTGAAGTGTTAGGCAGAGTGACCATGCAATTTTAGCAGGCAGAAGAAATGTGGGAACAGGGAAGGAGGTCAACAAACTAGTGAGAGACCAAACTGGGTCAAAGGAGACTAGCAACTTTATTCTTTGGGTATTTGGATCCTGATCTGAATTTCGCAGCTCAGGTCCCTCCATAAAGTAAACTGCATGTAACCAAAAATCAAAGACTACAAGTATTTCTGTGTAGCAGCTATATGAGAGATAACTCAAAGGCTCACAGATCTCATGTAATGACAAAGCAATCTCTTCTTAAGGATGAACTGTTCCTGAACAATTATTCCAGTGCTTCAGCATCAGACAGCAATGAAATTTTGCTTCATCTCTTTTTTTCTTAAGCAAACACATTTATTGTGAACAATATAGTGGGGAAAAAACCCTCTTTCTTTCTATTTATTTTCTATTTGCATCTCCTTCCCTCCAACACTCTCCCAGGGAAATGATCACACAGTGGAGAATCATGTTCCAGAACTCAAAGTATTTTTTTGGATTTCCTTGGCATTAGTTTCAGTGCTGCAGAACAACTCCTGGTGTTCAGTTTGCCTTCCATGCCAGTTCTTCCATCTTTTGACTGTTAATTTCCTTCATCTGATCATGCAAAGCCTGTGAGCATGTTCCTGTCCTACTGCGTGAAAGTGGGCAGGGGCCCTTTCGACATAGAATGCCATGAAGCTGCTGTGTGGGTTATCAGCTGTGTGAGCATGGGAAGGACATATATGAACACCAGGAGTGTTTGGTTTCTATCTAGATTACATGTTTTTGGACAACTTTAATAGCCTGGTGCTATGGGCAGACAGTTTGTAAATGCGTATAGCTGGGAAGGAAGGAGAGGAAAGTTATTTGTGCACAACTATCTGTGTTTTGTGCCTTGCACAGCATGGAACATGTTGCAGGCACTTAAATATTAAAAACAATAGGTATTTAGAATACGTACAAAAATTTGGATTGATGGAATTCTCTCATCATAATCCATAAAATCCATCTGTTCTTGTGAATAACTTGCTGGTGAAGGCTAATAAACTCCTTGGAACTGCACAGGTGGAGCTAAGCCTTGTGAGGTTTTCTTACATGATCAAAAATATTAAAAATGTGGGGATGAATCTCTGTACTCATTATTGTAATCCAGAGTTTAATCTACCATTCAACAAGTTTTCAGGGCACCAGACAGGTCACACTCAGATTGGATCACTGAAAGTTTATGCTGTCAAAGCAGAAGCTGTGCCTCCTTTGCTTTCACACAGTGCCAAACTTAACTGGACCCTCACCCTGACTGGAGCCAGTAGGTGCTACTACAACATTAATAACAAACAAATGCTATCCTGCCTCTGATAACTACTGCTGCTGTTACCATCTCTCTTCTCTCTCTGCACAGACACAATGGTGCATATCCTCTGGACCAGCTGAGCTGCATTCAGTACAAGACTGGAGAAAAGAGACTGCATAAGTGGTTTTCAGTCACTTTTATTTACCCTTGATGGCTGGCATAAATTAGAGCAGCCTTAAAGATGGTTTAATTTAGGTGAGTCTTCCTTAGCTCCAAGGGTTTATTTCAACAATCTGGGAGTACTGGATGTAGGAAAGCCCAGGCCATAGTCCTTCTATACAGGTTGAACCTCTCTAGTCTAGCACTCTGTTGCCCAGCAACATCTGTAATCCAGCATGATTTTAGTTAGCCGGAAGATCACTTATCATGGGTTTGGCCAAGTTTCCCGTAGTCCCATAAAATTTGTTTACAGCCACTAGTCCTGTCTCTCAGTGTTCTGTGGTGCTATTTAGCTGTACTTTACCCCTAAATGTCTTCTAAGAGCCCACTAAGCAGTGGAAGTATTGCTTATGCTGCTGGACAATATAAACCTCCCATGGTCTCTTATTCAGCACTGGTCAGGTCCCAAGGGTGCTGGATTAGACAGGTTCAACCTGTACTGGGAATCTTTCCAATAACTGAAGGCCAGGAATGTGGACAGTGTCAGAGTTTTAAGGGCAGCTCTGCACAACCTAATGCTGGATTAATCTGGTCCGATGTATTTAGCCAATTCCTGAAAGTGATGAAATTACACCATAAGAGTGGGGTTTGATTAACCATATATGACCAGAAAACATACCGCCTTGTGCTGTGATCCTGGAAGATTTCAGAAACTAAGCAGCACTGGGATGGATAGGGGACCTCCAAGGAAGAGCTCAATGCTGCTGGAAGTGGTGTTGCTGATTCAATAGATGGTGCTCTTTCCTCTAGTTCAGTGCTGAGCCTAGAACCCAACATGGTGTTAAGGGGAACTGTGATGTTTTCATATAAGTTACAAAACTTAGGTCTTCATCACTTGTGGTCAATAATGAGCCCATGGTTTGTGCATGATTTCAGTTTAGGCAAAGAGAATGTAAGTGCCCAAGTCAGAATTTGATGTTCATAGTAACACTCACTGGCAAACCACATTCTTGAGTTGAGCAATTACTTTCAAACTATCCAAATCCTCCCCTGCAGTGTCGGCTGAACTCCCTGTTCTTCTTTTTGTTTCTTCCTGCACTGCTGTGTCATGCTTCTGTGCTACATTCCAACCCAGAGATGGTTGTATTTTGCTGGCAGCATATTTAGCAATATGTGTCCATGTCCTTTACCGACTTCACAAGGGTGTTGACTGTTTGTAAAACGCAGAATTCTGGCTACACACTAGTGTGAAGTCTAGCTATTTTAAAATGATTTTCCCCTTGAATCTACAGGGCTAATATTGCTGTTCTGCAGTAGACAAGAGAGCCATGGAGAAACAAAAGACAGAAATAAAGTTTTAAAGTAACCTAATGTAGCCTTTTGTTATCATATCAGGGATGCAATTTCTACTAAATATTATCTTAAAAGTGCTTCAAGCTAAATAGTAACAGGTAGCCAAGTTAGTCAGTATTCTAATGAAACAAAACAGCAGAAATGTAGCATTTTGAAGACTAACAAAATGATTAATTTGGTGATGAGCTTTCGTGGGACAGACCCACTTCATCAGATCAATCGCATTTCCAGTACAGACAAGGCGGGCCTGTCCCTGCCTACAGACAGTCTGGCTGCCTTAAACAAATTCTCACCAGCAACTATAGCCCACAACACAGTTAACTCTAAACCTGGAACCAATCCCTGCAACAAACCTTGCTGCCAACTCGTTCACATAGCTATACTAGCGATATCATCACAGGACCTAACATGAACCATACCATCAGGAGCTCCTTTACCTGAACATCTCATAATATAATATATGCCAGCATGTGCCAGCAATACCCCACTGCAATTTACATGGGCCAAACTGGACAGTCTCTACATAAAAGAATAAATGGACATAAATCAGACATCAGGAACGGTAACATACAAAAACCTGTAGGAAAACACTTCAATCTCCCTGGATGCTCAGTAACAGATTTAAAAGTAGCAGTCCTACAACAAAAATTTTCCAAAAATAAAATGGAGAGAGACATCATTTGCAAATTTGACTTCATCAATCAAGGATTAAACAGAGACTGGGGTGGTTAGCCCCTTACAAAAGCAGTTTGTCTGCTATGGAAGTTCATTCCTCCACATTGGAATATGACAATGGGACACATCCACCCTGACTGATCTGACTTGTTTTTTCTCCTCTCTTAATGTATACTACTGATAATGGGCCATTTACACGCCCTTGTCAGCTCTGGTCCTTCCTTTTACTGGGACTCCCCTCTTTAAATACTCCTTTGAATCCCTCCCCCGCACACACACTCATGTATCTGATGAAGTGGGTCTTTGCCCACGAAAGCTTATGCTCCAAAATATCTGTTAGTCTATAAGGTGCCACAAGACTTCTTGTCGTTCTTGAAGATACAGACTAACATGGCTACCTCTCTGATATCTATAAATACCTAGGTCCAAAATAAAATTGCAATAAAACCTGATTGAATTACAATTTTTTTGGACCTCTGTACTTACAGATGTCAGTCTGTACTGGAAATGCCATAGATCTGATGAAGTGGGTCTGTCCCACGAAACTTTGCCACTGAATAAATCATTTTCCTAGTCGTTAAAGTGCTACATTCCTGCTGTTTTGTTGTGCTACTAGCTAGTCAAACTGCAATTTGATTAAACTGAAATTTGACTTTATCACTCCACTATCCAATGCTCTGCCTATGTTAACAGAGCTGAAGGAAAGGCATGGCTGCCGGATACACGTGTGTGCTTCTGACCTGCCCCTGCAGCGTGCAGTATAAGGCTGTTGCACTTGCTGTCAGACATGGTTAAACATTGTGGATAGGAATTTTGCAGAACCATGATCAAACATTGTTCAGTGAGAGGGAAACATTATGTGTCTTTGCCTGCCTGTCACTGGGACGGGACAATATGTCTTCCCGGGGTTTATTGGAAATAATATCAGCTTACATGCCGATTTCTGTCTTTTAAGGCAATGAAATCACCCACATCCTACGAAGAAAGTAGTACTGCCAAAAAACAGAATTCAGTTTTAAAGGTTCATCATATCTTTTCTTTATCTCACCCACATGCTTTAAAATTTATCTTGTGTTTCTCTTTTCTATAGCTCTAGCATTGCCTGTAAATGGAAGCTCTGTAAATGGAATCAACTACCCTTGATGAAGAAACATTGAGGGCATAAAGACAATGGGATAATATCTCAGCTAGAGGGCTCCATATGTTGATGGCAATGCATAGTACATGGAGGAGAAAATAGAATTAGAATTTTTCTAAGTACCTATGAACCACACTGAGTACAAGGAAGGAAATAACATTTTCTAAACATACAACTTGATGCCGAAAGTGCAGGTGAAAATCTTTATTTGAGCACATACAGATGGGAAGCTGAAGCTGAGCTGGAATGAGAGCTATAAGCTATTGTTAAGTTAAGAATGTATAAATCCTGCCAGCAACTAGCATGCCTCACAAAAGGTCAGACCCTGAGCTAACCTCCCCGTATAAGTTCCACAACCACTAAAGGAGTAAATACCAGACCCATGTAAATAATGGCTGATAATTCAGCAGCAGATTTCTTTTATAAAAGTAATTATGGGCTTTAATGTTTCCATAACAGTTTGAATGGATACTAAGGTTGAATTGATGTTGCCTACTTATGTTAAGTTCTCTGCTTCAGTAAAAGCGACTGGAAAAGGAACAATGAAAAGAAGTCCTTTTTTTAGACATCACATGCCATGCTAGCACACTGTGACATTAGACACTGACCCAAAAGTTACCCGTTTGTACTGAGGCAAGATTCACCTGGGCAGTAATTAATCTGTGGCTTGCTAGTACAGGTAATGTCTGTAAATCATTGCTATGTTACAGGCGAAGGATGAGCAAGGACTTCAGTGTAAATCTGTTCCAGTCTTGTGCTTTGCTGACATTTGCTTTTTCTACCTAACCCCAAAATGCATCACCTTGTTTTTCTAGTCTGTGGCAGAAATTGTCACTCTCGGTATAATCAAAATATACTGTCCTGGTTAAATTGATTTCAAAAGCAACATGCCATTAAAATAAAGAAAACAGAAGAGAGGAGAGCAAATAAAGTAGAGGAACACCTCAAAGAATAGACATCTAATTAGAGAAATGATAACTGTGTTTCCTACATAACATGCTTCTAAACCTCTGATAAGCTTGGTTAAAATTTCTGGAATCCTAAATGAGATTTTACTCAGGACTTGTCTACACACAACACTGCATCAATGCAGCTGTGCCACTCTAGCTCCAAGTGATGACACTACCTTCACAAATGAGAGAGCCTCTTCCATTGGTGTAGTTAATCCACCTCACTGAGAGGCTGTAGCTATGCAGATAGGAGAAGCCCTCCTGTTCACATAGTGCTATTTACACTAGAAGCTTGATCAGTATAACTGCATTGCTCAGGGGGTACTGATATAGGTCAGTAATGTAGATCAAGGGCTTGTCTCCACGATGTGGTGGATTGATGCTGCAGCAATTGATCCACTGGAGGTCAAATTATCGTGTCTGCTTAGATGTGATAAATCAATCTCTGTGTACTCTCCCATTGACTCTGGATCAGAAGAGTAGCCCGAGTTGATGGGAGCGCAACCTCCCACTGATCTTCCCACTTGAAAGACACTGCAGTATGTCAGCTTCAGCTATGCTATTTTCTATTTGTGGAGGGGTTAGTGAGGGAAGGTTAGTAAAATCCATGTCAGGAGATATGAGTTTTATTAAAATAAATATGACACATTGTATCCCAGCACAAGAAAGATGGCATGACTTAAAGACTCAGTGTAGGTAAAAGCCTTTCTTGATAGACTGACTTCAAGTTGTGCAATTACCCATTAACGTTATCCTTCTCTTGCAACATAATCATTTCAGTTTAATAATCCTTTAGTATTTTCATGGCGCTCCATAGAATATCTGAAAAGTTAAGTACTTACATATACATGGGCTGTAGCTGTAAGTGAGATGTCTTCTGTGGGCCTTGATAGCCGTAAGAGTCAAATCCACCTATGAAATCAACTGAAAGAGGGGAAAATTCCTGCCATGAGCAATGACTTTTCAGAAGAGATAGGGACTCACATTCAAGAATAAGCTTCCACACAGATTACATTGGACAGACTTCCTAATAATTTATCTACTAAAATTAGAGTGACTAATTATACATTGGGTGGATGTGAGGAGATGAACGGGGAGAGACAAACTGTCTTCAGAGACAGATTTTATAAAATGCAGGGTTTTTAAAATCCATCTACGTCGTAGAGAATTATGCAGCTCTCGCTAAAGCAGACCACCTGACTGGAATATAAAATTACATTTTATTTGGATATTATAACTGTTACAAACCACTTATTTATTGGCATGGATGCACCGCACCTGTGTGTGATTACTGTGTCAAGCTCACTGACATACTGTGGTTCAATGGTCTGGAGGAGAAAACATATTGATCTTATTCTGTTTGAGAGACCAAAGTTCCTCTGATTCCCTTCCTTGACATTTGGGTTGAAATGCAGAGACAGGAGAGACAGACCAATTTATCTGAGCTTTGGAGATGGGACTTCACAGATCTAAAGATGAAGTCTATGAGTGAGGGTTATTTTTTATCTCACACTGCTACCTACCCATGTTTATTTATTTTATATAATTTCTGGGACAATACAATCACATCCAATTCTGAGACTCCCAGGCTGTGTCTAGACTAGTCCCCAGCTTCGAAGGGGGAACAGTAATGGGGCATTGGGAGATTATTAATGAAATGCTGCAGCGTAAAGTGACTTTGGAGTAGCGCAGGCACTTGGAAGTACCCACGGCTGACTCGTAGCTACACACAAGCCGGCACTTTGAAGTTTGACACTTCAAAGTTGCCGCGGGGGACGTTTAGCCTAATGAAGTGCTGCATGTGCACCGCAGCTCTTCACTAGTAATCTCCCAACACCCTTATTACCATGCCCCCTTTGACGTTGGGGGCTAGTCTAGCCACAGCCCCAGTGTTCCACACTCAAGTGCTTTCTTTTAAATTGGGAAATATGAGGTCTTTATGACTTACTTAACCTCATATACATTTGGAGGCTATCCCCAGGAAATCTTCTAACCTATATACTGCACACTAGAGCTGCAGGAATATGGCTTATGTTCAACAGGAGCGATTGAGAGATAGCCACTGCAGAACAGCATATAGCCTGGAGGTTAGACACTGCTCCAGAGCAGGGATTTGAACTTGTATCTCTTACATTCCATGGGAGTACCATAACTGTTGGGCAATTAGTACACAGGGGGCACTTGCCCACCACTGCCATTTTGTTAACGGAACCTAAATCCCCTTGTGAATCGAGCCTGAAAAATCAGAGAGATCTGACATTTAGACAAACCATTTTGACATGTCCATTTTTTTTCATGTCAACTGACCCCATTACCAAAATCGATATGAATTCATGAAATGGTTTGACCCAAATCTGTAGTTTCCAGCAAAACAAGTTTCAGCCAAAAAAATGTCATCTTCTTCTAGTGTACGCCAGGAGAGAAGTCAAACCTGCAAAGTTAAGATCTGGAACTTTATTTTCCCTAAATACTGGGATGTCCATGAGCAAACTAGGATTCTGAAGGCATCTGTATGCATCAGAAAGTAGTGAATTACTCTCTTATATAGGAAAGTCCCTTATAATACCAATATAAATATAAAATTGGAGTTCACATTATCTACTATATATTTAAGGGAGTTTGTCTGTCTGTGGCTGCATCTATAAAAGCAATGAAATTCAAAATTAATTTCAAAGTTAGGGCTTACTTTGAAGTTATGCGTGGAGTGTCTACACATGTTACACATTGCTTCAAAATAGCGATTGAAGTAAGGGGGGGGGGGGTCCAACTTTGAAGTCCTTATTCCATTCTGTGATGGGAATAGTACCCAATTTCAAAGTGTATCTCTGAAATAGGATGTGTATAGACGTTCCACATCCTGTAACTTTGAAGTAGTGGGTCCGCCATGGTGGTGGTCCACAGGAGCCCAGAGATGATCCAGCCAGCCCAGCCAGTGCTCTATGGTCACTGCCAGCTGCACATAAAGATGTAGGTACCCTGCAACCCCGGGCAGGAAGTTGAGAGTGTGCTATAAGCAGTGGGCGCATGAGCTCCTGGCTGCCTGACTGCTCCATGATGACACTGCAGCGACAGCCACCCCCAGCCAGCTACGTTGGCCAGTCAGGAGCCCCAGGTCCCCGCAGAACCCACTGCTGAGCCCAGCCAGGGGTCCCAGTAGCCCAGCCACTGCCAGCACAAAAGGGGCCCCTCCTGGATGAGGAGGAAGTCCAGAACGTCCTTGGACTGTGGGGGGAGGAGGATGTTCTGCTACAGGCCATCAAGCGGTGACAGAATGCTGACGTGAACAACCAGCTAGCCAGGGCCCTCACTTGCCAGGGGCACCCCCCCCCCCAGGAGTGGCGAGCATGTTCGAACGAAGGTGAAGGAGCTCTGGCAGGCCTATTGCTGAGCCTGGGATGCCCCAGCTGGTCGGGGGAACGGCCCACCCAGTGCCCACATTATGATGAGCTCCGCTGCCTCCAGGGGCTGAAGGAAGTGCAACCACCAGAGCACCTCCTGGACACTGCTGCCCCCACCCCCAAAGACCAAGGAGGAGCCAGAAGTGGCCACCGAGGATGAGCCAGGACCTTCAGTCACCACCAGCATCTGCCTGGGGGACCAGGGATCTGAGGCCGGAAGCGAGGACAAGGGTTGAAGCAACGGGATCCTCATCATCGCCATCCCCTCTGGGACATCGAGTGGGGACACCTCCAGCTGGGCATCACTGGAGTTCACGGAGCTACCATCCAGTAGGTATGGGGAGTTTGGGATGCCTTGGAACTTGGGGAGGGGGACCCCACCCCTTGCAGCAGGTGGCAGGGGGCCACACACTTGGCACCTGTCCCAGCACAGCCCCTGACAGTCCACATGCCCGGCCCTCACTGTGCAGGAACCCCTCTGCACCCAGGATCCAAGGAGGCCCCCATGACATCTGACTGCAGGGGAGCGGGTTGCAGGCCAACAGAATGGGGCCCCCAGAGTCAGGACACAGGACTCACGGGCTGCCCCCTGTCCCCTTCTGTCCCCACAGGTCCGTCATTCAGGAGCTGTCCCAGCCCTGTATGGGATCAGCCAGCAGCTGTGGTGGGCTGGGAATCATCCTCCCCATGTGATTCCACATCCCTGCATGGTCGCTGATGAGCCAGGTGCTGCCACTGCTGAGGGGATGAGGAGGCAGCTGCCAACAGGGCTCTCCTGTGGGAGATGACCACAGTGATCTGGGACTGGCTTGTGGTGGATCAGGAGGTATAAGTGTTACATTGCTACAGGCTGGGGTCTGACTGGCTCAGTAGTAGTTCTGCAGAAAAGGACCTGGGAGTTATTGTGGACAAAAAGTTGGACATGAGTCAACATGAGTTGTAGCCAAGAAGGCTAATGGCATATTAGGTTGCATCAAGAGGAGCGTTGCCAGTAGATCCAGATAAGTGATTATTTCTCTTTATTTGGCTTTGGTGAGGCCGCATCTGGAGTACTGTGTCCAGTTCTGGGCCCCCAAATATAGGAAGGATGTGGATACACTGGAAAGAGTCCAGCGGAGGGCGACCAAAATAATTAGGGGGCTGGAGCATATGACCTATGCAAAAAGGTTGAGGGAATTGGGTCTGTTTAGTCTGCAGAAGTGAAGACTGAGGGGATACTTGATAACAGCCTTCAACTTACTGAAGGGAGGTTGCAAAGAGGCTGGAGAGAGGCTGTTCACAGTGGTTACGGATGGCAGAACACGGAACAATGGTCTCAAGTTGTGGTTGGGAAGGTCCAGGTTGAACATTAGGAAAAACTTTTTCACTAGGAGGGTGGTGAAGCATTGGAATGGTCTCCCCAGGGAAGTAGGGGAGTCTCCATCCCTGGAGGTGTTTAAGTCTTGCCTCGACAAAGCCCTGGCTGGGCTGACCTGATGGGTTTGGTCCTGCGTAGGGCAGGTGGCTGGACTTGATGGCTTTTTTATGTCTCTTCCAGCTCTATTGTTCTATGATTCTATAAGTGAGGGTGGCAAACAGCCTGGAAACTCTGACCCAGGCTGTGGCCACCTGCCTCGTCCAACATCCCACTCCCTCATCAGCCCCCCACACATCACCCCCCCGCAGCACCTCCTGCAGCCTGCCCCGCTGCTTCCAGGGTGACCGCTGACTTTGGAGCCCTGCTCCTTCCTGCCCTTCTGCCTGCCACCTGCCTGGAACTTGGCCAGTGGCTGGTGGCCAGTGCCACCCAGGGTGAACAGGCCCCTCCCTCCCCACCAGTTCCCCCATCACCCCATTGTTCCCTCCAACACCGAGGCTGCTGTGCGCACCCTCCCCATGCCCCTACTCTCCCATTGTTCCTTCCCCAAGCCAGCCCCGGCAGGGTTCCTGCATCCAGGGCAATAGAGGGTTCCACAGCCACAACAGCTCCTGGCACTCCACCCCGGTGGACGAATGAGTCCTCTCCCACCCAGGCCCCCTTCCCCAAGCTGGCTCCCTCCCCCAATGTCCCCATCCCATCCGTCTTATATATAGTTCCCCCGCTTGTACAGGGTTGAAGGTACTTGCACGCCGGTGCCCTCCTCCAAGTTAGTTCCCTCCTCCAATGCCCCTGCCCCATCTCTCTTATACATAGTTTTCCCCTTGTACATAGTTGTAGGCACTCGTGTTCTTTAGAGGTTTATAAACATGGAAGTTTTATTTACCATAGTAAAGGTTAAGTTCCACCCCTGCTCCTACAGCCTTATTGGCTACGTCTACACGTGCACGCTACATCGAAATAGTCTATTTCGATGAATAAGGTCTATGCGTCCTCCAGGGCTGGCAATGTCGACGTTCAACTTCGACGTTGGGCAGCACCACATTGAAATAGGCGCTGCGAGGGAACGTCTACGCGCCAAAGTAGCACACATCGAAATAAGGGTGCCAGGAACAGCTGCAGACAGGGTCACAGGGCAGACCCAACAGCAAGCCACTCCCTTAAAGGGCCCCCTCCCAGACACAGTTGCACTAAACAACACAAGATCCACAGAGCCGACAACTGGTTGCAGACCCTGTGCATGCAGTATGGATCCCCAGCTGCGGCAGCAGCAGCCAGAAGCCCTGGGCTAAGGGCTGCTGCACACAATGACCTTAGAGCCCTGCAGGGGCTGGAGAGAGAGTGTCTCTCAACCCCTCAGCTGATGGCCGCCATGGTGGACCCCGCTATTTCGATGGTGCGGGACGCAGATTGTCTACACATGCCCTACTTCAACGTTCAACTTCGAAGTAGGGCGCTATTCCCATCCCCTCATGGGGTTAGTGACTTCGACGTCTCGCCACCTAACGTCGATTTCAACTTCGAAATAGCGCCCAACACGTGTAGCCGTGACGGGCGCTATTTCGAAGTTGGCGCCGCTACTTCGAAGTAGCGTGCACGTGTAGACACGGCCATTATGTGGTGGTGGTGGTGGTGGCGGCGGGGGGGGGGATGGAGAGAAGTTGGGGGGTGCAGAGTGTCTGTGTGGTCAGGAGTTGGCTGGGGGAGGGTCACTGCTGGCCCCGGGTGAAGTCTTCCATCAGGGCCTACCTGAAACACACCCAGACTCTGTGCACCTGGTGGCACAGGGCTGCAGGTGACTGCTCATACCTGCCAGCAGGCTTGGGAGCCCAGCCCTGGGAGAAGGGCTCCCATTTGCTCTCCGCAGTGATGTGGAGAGCACAGCAGGCTGCGACCACTGTGGGCTTGTTCGGAAGGCTAACCTCCAGCCTTGTCAGGAGGCATCTAAATTGCCCCTTCAGCAGCCAACATGCCTGCTGAACTGTTTTCCTGGCCTGGTTCAGGCACATGCTGAACAGGTGCTGGGATGGGTCAGTCTGTCCTATCTAGGGCCTCACGAGCCAGGGGTGCAGGGGGTACACGGCATCCGCCATGCTGCAGGGGGGCATGGTGATGTCTCCCAGTGGGAGCTCCCATGGGGGTAGGTAGGTGTCATCCTGCATTCGGTGGCTGAGCCACAAGTTCTGAAACACCCAGGCATCATGGACCCTGCCCGACCATTCCACACACATGTCCATGAACCAGACCTGGCCATCAAAAAGGGCCTGGAGGACCTTGGAGTGGTACTTCTTTCTGTTCACAAAAGTGTCCGTGCTGGGTTCCAGGCCCTGTATGTCTATGTGCACGCCATCAGTGCACTGAAACAGTTCAGGAAGCCCAGGTCTGCGAAGCCAGCACGGGCTACATCCACGTCCCCAACAGTGACCACCCAGAGGAGGAGAAGAGTGTTGATTGACCAGAGGACCTGCATAGGGTGCAAGATAGATGCGTCCTTGAGTGTGTGGCTGGGTGGTACCTATCCCCATGCAGGGCCCCCCTTCCCCGCTCTGTGCAGGGCCACCTCTTGCTGGGTAACTCACCACATGGTGGGTGCATGGCCTTGGCCTGGCTTACCTCAATCAGGATTGCCCCAACAGTGGCCTTGACCACCCCGAACTGATGTCTGACACAGCAGTGGCTATCCAGGGTGGGCAGCTTCCAGAGAGTGATGGTTACCCTCTTGTGCAGGGGGAGTGCGGGCTGCATCCTGATGTCCCAGTGCTGGAAGGCTGCAGGTAGCCAGTGGCAGAGCTCCTTGAATGTCTCCTTGGTCATACTGAAGTTGCACAGCCCAGTCCCTCAGCATGTGGTGGTCCCACCAGTCAGTGCTGGTGGGAAAGCCCCAGAGTCGCTGGATCACTGGGGTAGGGAGCAGCCACTGCCTCTGGCAGAGGGCCTGCTGGAGGGGGCCTGTGCAGGTGGCCCTTTGGTGCTGCTGGAGGATGGCCACCAGCAGCACTGCCAGCAGGCTGGCCACAGCCTGGAGAAAATCCCCCTTGGGGAGTTGCTGAAGATCCATAAGGGTCTCAACCGTGCCTCAGCTCTTTGCTGAGGGGTGCTGTGCCATGTACAGCCTGGCAGCCCTGAGCACATGCTGGGTGTATGTGTTGGGAGGGGCCTTTTAAAGGAGTGGCTGGCTGCAGGCCACCAAAGGGCATGTCAGCCATGCAACCTCCTTCTGTGGCATTTCCTGGCCTCTTACTTTGACATAGGGGCCATGGGTGCATAGACACTTCCTTTCAAAGTGCTGGACCGCTACTTCAAAGTAGCAGATGGTGAATTTGATCTGCTTTTGTGTGTGTGGGCGCGCATTTTCAAAATGTGTTACTTCAAAGTTGAACTTAGAAATAAGCTCCTTCGAAATTATGGTGTAGTGTAGATGTGGCCTGTGAGTCTGTTTGAGAACTTTTCCTAAATGACAATAACTAGGGCCACCATATTCAGTATACAGCTTCCTCTTATCATAGCTGAAAGCAAGGTAAGGGTTTGGGATGGGGGATGAAGCTTCCCCCATAGTCATACAGGAACATTATCTCCTCATGGAGTGAGGAGAAAGTGCACAGTTTGCTGTATTCCTCACTCTGGATGGGGAGTGCAAGGATCAGACAAACCTGGACCTGTCCCACCCGGAGGACATGCACCCCTTCACCGTGCCCACTGGAGCTGCAGCAGTCACAGAGAGGTACTTCTCATCTGGCCCCAAGCTGCTGAGGTGATAAGGGCTAGGACAGCTCTCTCTACTCAGGGCAGCCTGCACACTGAACACTTCATACCCATCCCATGGCGATGAACTAAATCAATTATGTTCATTTTAATTTCCAAAAAACAAAATATAGTTGAGTTAAGGGCCTGAGCAACACTAGGTAAATCTTCTAGTTCCTTTTATATTTCACAAATCTTTGTTTGCGGTCCTTGAGCATGGACATCTCACTCTAGGATAAACATTAACAGATAATCATACTCAAACATACACATATCCACTTTCCAAAACCTGTAAACTGTCCTTTTCATAGGACCATACCTGTGTCCACACAGAATCTGGGCAGAAAGTCACCGGCTCTTAGGAAACTCCAACTAATACAGAACACCACAGCACACTTCCTTAGCAACACAGCCTACCATGAACGCACCAGGCCTGTCCATAGACATCGACTCAAGTTCAATGTTTCAAGCCTAATCTTGAAGGTGCCCAATGGTCTGGGCCAGTATAGCTAAAACATCACCTAATGCCCTGGGATAAAGGCCTGAGTCAACAACTTTCCTCCTCTGGCACAATGGTGCTTTCATCCCTGAGAGTAAAGCTCATCCGTAGAAGGGACAGAACTTTCTTGGTGTTTGGGCCAAGATTGTGGAATGAACTTGCCCAAGAGCTAAGGACTATCTCAAACCTTACCATCTTCCACTTCATGAGCCAGGCAAACTTCTCCACTTTCCCTTCTCTAACATAAGCAAAGAATAGTACACACATTAAAAAAACTATACAAAGCAACATTCCCCCACCAACACTCAAATCTCTATCAAAACAATAACACTCACGGCATTCCAAATCTCTCTTGAAGTGACAGGATGAGAGTGAGGATGAACTATATGCCACAGATGTTAGTCATACTGCTTAATGCACTTGGATACTATGGTGATGAGGGGAGGCATAAGAACCAGTATAGACCAGAGTGTAAGTAATTCTACTGAAATGAACGAGACTACTGATTAAGTGAGGTGCTATTCAGCATGAGCAGAGCTATCCCTCTCTGGCTCATAATTAAGAACATTTGTACTGCACAAAAAAAAAAAGGGTAACCAAGACTATACCTACACATTTTATGGCACACACATGTACTTTCCTTACATCAGCTCTGTATACTGCAGCCATTAACCTGCTTCACTACAAATGGAAGTTCCTACATACATTCCTTGCACAGCAAGTGTATTCCTCCTCCCTGAGCATGCAGTCACAATGGTAACTTTGTTTGTGACCACAAAAATATTACCATGGGTAGAGACATTTGTAATAAACACAGGATTGAGATTTCAGGAGGAAATGAATGAGCAAACACAGATACATTCAACGATATAGGTGACACAGGACTGTAGCGAATTGTTTTTTGTATAAATATTCTCTTTTTCAGCTTTTGACCTTCTGAAAAAAGAATGCAGGAAACGAGCTATCTGGGCTCAGTCATTCACTGGTATAAGTCAGCACAGCTCTGCAAGCTTCAGCAGAACAATGCCAATTTAAGTCACCTGGGGGACTTGTCCCTTTATACAGTGCGTGAGATACATTGTAACATGAAATCATACCCTGTAAGGAATGACAAAATTACTCTAATGTCACAGGGAGGGCTACTCTGTTTTGAAGACACAAGAAGAAGTAACCTGAAGGAAGCGTCCAGGTCCTCTTCCAGAAAGCTAAACCAAAACATTCAGAAACGAATGCCAAACATTTAAAGGAGGCAGGGAGAGAATATGATTGTGATCTTGTTAAAGATCAATAGCTCCTTATGTACCACAATGCTAAAAGTGAACTGGTAAGGGGAGGATGTAATGTGATATGAACGCCACTGCAGAGAATGGTCTGTAATTTCTTTGCAGCACATTTTCTTCATCATGGCAGCATCTCAGTTAGCTCGGCAAAGCCTGTGACAGCCAGACGGTGCTAAAAGCTCCCTATGGATATTAAGTTAGTTTCTTGAAGTATGCAAAATGCTGCCCTTTCTGCTGGTCATTTTATGTTGGCTGTGCCTGAAAGGTCACTAAAAGTATCATATGACTGATACACTCCTGCCAACAGTAAAATGAGAGGAATAAAATAAGCCTCATTAGCTGAATTATTACAGATGTTCCAGTTCCTAACCTCATCCATCAAACACATTTTTGCCTGCTATATTTTACTTTAATCTTGTGTATCATCATTACTAAACTCAGGTCTTTAAGTGTGTTTTGCTTTCATGAGCACACATGCAATCCTACTCAAATACGAGATCAACAGATGAGCTATACGGAGAACTTTTCCTGAACTCTGGTAATGCTGTTGTAATTTATGTCTAAGCTTTCAGCAATGAATAGCTTGAGTTCATTTTTGAGTCTGAATCTCTTTCTTGCCATGCTGATACTAACCTATTCCTACTACTTAAGTACCCACTGGGTAAAGTAAAGAAACAGATTGTCAGGGACAGATGGGTACCCAGAAGCCAGCTCCTTCAAAATAGGCCCAAGAAGGAAAATAACAGAACACCACTCGTCATCACCTATGTCCCTCAGCTTAAACCCTGCCAGCACATCATTGACAATCTGCAACCTATACTGGAACATAATCCCTCACTCTCACATGCCTTGGGTGATAGGTCTGTGCTCTCCTACAGACAACCATCCAAACTCAAGGAAATACTCAGCAGCTGCCACACACCATACCACAGAAACACTAACCCAGGAACCTATCCCTGCAACAAATCCCATTGCCAGCTCTGTCCATATATCTATACTAGAGACACCATCACCAGACCTAGCTGTGTCATCACAGGTTCATGCACCTGCACATCCACTAATATGATATATGCCATAATGCTCCATCAGTGTCCCTCTAGCATGTACATTGGACAAACTGGACAGTCCTACACCAAAGGATGAATGGACATAGAGCCGACATCAGGAATTGGAATACACATTAACCCATAGGGGTACACTTTAAACTCCCTGGACATTTAATAAAAGACTTGAAAACAGCCATTCTCCTTCAAAAGGGTTTTTACTGCAAGATTACAGAGGGAGACAGATGAATTGGAAATAATTTGCAAATCTGACACATTTAACTTTGGGCTTAACACAGATCTCAATTATCTTACTGATTTCCCCACCCTTTCTATTCATAAGACTGTTACACATCCTACTTAATTTAATTTTTCCATTGGACCTATTAATGACAGGTGATGCCCCCTTTTTGCTGCCCTCCTTCCTTCCTCCCCTCTTCTCTCCCCACCTCCCCAGCTATCCTGGATTCTTATTACCTATTCCATTTGAAGAAGTGGGTCTTACCCACAAAAAATCATTATATAATAAATAAATCACTTAGTCTTAAAGTGCTTCAGGACTGCTTGTTTTTTGTGAAGCTACAGATTCACATGGCTACCCCTTTGAGATTTGGTTAGCAGGTCAGCGTCATCAGCATAGATCCACAAACTTCAACAGAACAATGCCAATTTAAGTCAGATGTGTGGTATGTGATTCTATAAAAGCATCATAAACTCTTTCTAGGAAATAACTGTGGAAGTCATCTAATTAAAATAGGTTCTGGTTCAAAATGATGGACATATTTTCTATTAATACACCCACTATGGACCTGTGCAGTCCCTGCACATAGTCAAAACTCCCTCTCAAGTCAGTAGGAGCTTTGTGTCTCATCCTGCAGGAAGGGATTGTAAATCTGAATTTGGCATTCAATGTCAGTTGCTGGAGATTTGCTGGTATTCAAATATACATGAACAGAAGGTATATTTGAACCCTTTATATAAAGGAGTAGGGAGTATCTACAAAGAGCAGCAGGGAGGAATGAACAAATAATCAGATACAATGATGCTGATCACTCGTTACTGAGTATGATCCTCTTCCATGGGAGTTGTGCATTCTTGGGTGGCTGATAAGGCCTATCCTTGAACCAGAAGTTTTATTATAGCAAGGACAGATGCTCCCAGGTAAGGCAGGAGGCTGCTGACCATGACTGAAAGCCAGTCTCTCCTTCTTCCTGTGCCTCTTCTTCTTCTTAGCTTGTCAACAGGCAAGTTCAAAATGCAGGGGACCATTGTACGTTACTTCTCCCCATTTTGAGTGATCCTGGGTAAGTATCTCCCAAGTGTCAATGCCAATGTTGTTATCCTTCAGCAAATTCTTATAATGCTTCCATTGGCCTCCCACATTACAGTACCCTTCTTTCAGCTGACAGAACAGCACCTTGCTTTGGGAGGTGATGGTATGGCATCTAGAAAACTTCAGCAGAGTTGCTGATAGATGATCATTGCCTCAATAGTAGTGGTCTTTGCCTCTTCCAGGCTGTGTCTACACTTGCCCCCAACTTCAAAGGGGGTATTGTAATCAGGGCCCCGGGAGATTACTAATGAAGTGCTGTGGTGAATACGCAACACTTCATTGAACTAATTTTCCCCTGCAGGAACTTTGACGCTTCAAACATTGAAGTGTTGGCATGTGTGTAGCCGCAGGCGCTTCGAAGTGCCTGCACTACTTCAAGCTCCCTTTACTCCTCAAAATTTCTTTGCAGCACATTTTCTTCATCATGGAAGCATCTCAGTTAGCTTGGCAAAGCCTGTGATACCCAGACTGTGCTAAAACTAAAGGGGCTTTGAGGCTTCAAAGTTGCCACAGGGGAAAATTAGCCTAATGAAGTGCTCTGTATTCACTGCAGCTTCATTAGTAATCTCCTGTGGTCCTGATTACCATGCCCCCTTGAAAGCTGGGGACAAGTGTAGACACAGCCCCAGAGTACTAATGTTGGTGTGTCTGTCTTCCCATTTGATACTCAAGATCTTACAGAGGCAGAATTGGTGATGCTGCTCAAGGACTTTTAGGTGATGTCTGTAGGTTGTTCAGATTTCAGACCCATACAACTATGTTGGGAGAATAACGGCTTGATAAACAACAAGCTTGGTGTCAGCTTGAATGTCATGATCTTCAAATAACCTGTGCCATAAACACGCAAAGGCTGCACTGGCACAGCTCGGTTTGTGTTGGATTTCTGCATCAATTTCTACCTTCAATGAGAGATGACTTCCAAGGAAGAGGAAATGCTCAACATTCTCCAGTATTTCTCTATTGATTTTAAGATATGGAGTGTGTGGTACCTCATATAGAGAGGGTGGATGAAAGACTTTAGTCTTCTTGATGTTGAGTGTGAGACCAAGACATGTGTAAGTGCCAGCAAACACATTCAGGATAGTTTCAAGATTTTTATCAGAGTGGGCAAAAATGTGTTGTTATCAGTATAGTGAAGTTCCATGACAGATGTGGTTGAAATCTTACGCTTAGCTTTCAGCTTGCTAAGCCTGAACAGCTTTCCATCCATTCTATAAATGGAAGAGTGGCTTTATCTGAAAAGGAAGGGTGGGAAATAGCCAGACACATTAAAAGATCATTCTTACCAAAACAAAATACTTCCACTGTACACATAATTTCCACCCTGGAGAGAAGCTGTGGGAGAATGGATTACACATGACAAACGTCAATCGCATTACTCAATGCGCTACGGCAAGGTTCTCAGATACAGGGTAATACGGGTGATAGAAGAACCTATCTATAATAGAATAGAATACTGGATCTACTTGATAGTTTAGCAAAAATGCTGAAATTTACAAACCTGGACACAATTTAGAAATACTTAGGCTACGTCTACACTAGGGGAAAACTTTGAAATGACCATGCTAATGGCCAAATCAGAGAATATTAATGAGGTGCTGAAATGAATTTTCAGTGCCTTAGCAACATGCTGCTGGCCTCAGTACTTCTAAAGTGCTGTGTTTCAACTGTGCGCGGCTTGTCTACATCGGAGTGCTTTTTGATAGGACCTTGCAAACATTGAAATCCCCTTCTTCTTATCAGCTGATAGGAAGAAGGGGATTTTGATGTTTGCAGGGTCCTTTCAAAATGGACCCCCATGTAGACGAGCCACATGCGAGTGAAATGTGGCATTTTCAAAGTGCTGCGGTGAGCAGCATGCTAATGAGGTGCTGAATATTCATTTCAGTGCCTCATTAGTATTCTCCGATTTGCCCACTAGCATGGCCATTTCGAAGTTTCCCCCTAGTGCAGACATAGCCTTAATGGGGTGAAATTAGGGCCAATTTTATTAAATTTGAAATTAAATCAGACCAGAAGTCTGGCTCTAAAAAAATAAAGAAAATCTTTAAGCTAGTAGGAAGAGCCTCATATCTCACTGGGTACCACTGCTGTCTGACCTCCTGCCAAGCTGTCTTGTGATTGCATGATACTCCCTCCCTGCCAAACCTACCCAGCCCTGCCCTTTGCATGCAGTGAGCACGGCTGTTACACAATGTTCAGCACATAGGCAGAGGTTTTCTCAGATATAAATCCTCAATAAAGTTTGCTTACAATGATAAACAAATGCCAGAGATCTTTGTCTTGCAGACATAGCAATTAAAATCCATGGAAGAGAATAGCAGAAAAGTGGCTGGGGAAAAGAGCATGTCTGCCAATTTGTGAAGCTGTGCCATTACTACTGAGAGATTATATCAAAACTTGAAGGATTAGCAGAGGTAAATCTGCTAGCCTAGTGTACCCCAAACTTTTTCATCTTGCTGCACACATTCAAGATCCCAAACTTTTCATGGCAGACTGACATTATATATACACAGCCAATGATGTATAGATTGTAGCTGTTGCGTCACACATTGTTAAAATACCTTTCTTGAAAGAGGAAAAGTAAGCCTCTGCTCTTGCTGTGAAACTTTTCAAACTTTTCTTATTATGGCTTGTGCTATGCAATCAAGTCAAGTCAACATCCATCATGTTTGAACATGTCCTCAAAACTACTCCATGGTGCAAATTTTGACTGGTCAAAGGTGAGGCTCACTATAGAGCACTTGGACTGAAGAACGCAGACATTACTAATATACTAAGGACAATCTAATTAATGGATAAAAGATTTACTTCACTAAATAAAAATTCTTTTACTGATGATAAAATTTCCGCAGCACACTTAAAACACCTCTGTGGCACACCAGTGTGCCATGGCACACAGTTTGGGGAGCCCTACTCTAGCCATATTGGTCTGCTCTGGTTTTGATGGGCTCTCATTATTGCAGTTTCATTCCCTTTCATACCAATGGAAACCAGTCTCTTTGGCTGAATCTACACTTAATTGGTGTTCGACACAGCAAAATTGATCTCTCTGGGCTTGACTGTTGACCCTGGTACTCCATGCTGTCCCAGGGAGTAAGGGACGTTAGCACTAGCCCAAAGAGCCCTGATTTATACAGGGGCAGGAAGTTGATCCCGATACACTGATTTTAGCTACACTAATGGAGTAGCTAGAAGTGCGTATCTGGGATTGACCTTCTGTCCTTGTGTAGCCATAGCCTTTGTCATTCCCCTCTGGTAGCTCATGAATTTCCATGCTTTGCAGCCAGTCCTTATGACACTTAATTTATTCTTTGGAACAGTTCCCTTCAGGGCCCTCTTTGAGCCCTGCTCATCCCTGGCCAGCTCCATCTGGTAAAAGACATTGGGTCTGGGCAGCGAGTAGGCCAGCAAAATCAGACTGTCAGAATTATATGTCACATCCCAATCAAACTCCTTCCTCCATTTTATTAAATGCCTTCACTAGAGCTAAAATAATTCAAAATATATTTTATTTTTTCCCTTTAAGTATATCAGGCCTGGAACCTTACAGAACAGTTTTCATTTGCTCTCCAATTTCTGCACACGTGAACATTTCCAAAGAGTTCTCGAGATATTTTTAAATTGATAAAACATTTCTAAATTAGCTAGAGTCTTGAGAGGTTTTACCCCGTGCCATCAAGAGGTAATGTGGTTAACAGGGCACTAATATAAGGCGTTCTTTGGAGGAGTTTGCTAAAGTTCAGCTCATTACAAGGCTTAAGCTGATAACAGAAAAAGATCAGACTAGGGCCATGGTACCACAATTATTATTTATTATTTGTATTTTTGTAGCACCGAGGAGCTGCAGTCACAGACCAGGACCCTATTGTACAAGGTGTTGTATAACCATGTTGAACCTCTCTTGTCCGGCACCCTTGGAATCTGACCAGTGCTGGATAAGAGAATTTTCCGGACCCTGGGCGGTCATACTGTCTAGCAGCATTACCAACACTTCCACTGTTTACCAGGTTCTGAGGAGACATTTAGGGTTAAATTACAGCTAAATAACAGAACAGAACACTGAAAGCCAGGACTGGTGGCTGGAAACAAACACCCATGATAAGTGGTTATTCAGCTAACTAAAATCATGCTGGATTACTGAGTTTGCTGGATGAGAGCATTATGGATTAGAGAGGTTCAGCCTGTACATAGAACAACAACAATAATAACAACAACAAAAAAACAACAACAGTCACTGCTCCAAAGATCTTACAATCTCACCTTCAGAGGCAATAGATGGGTAGAGACACATGGGGCATACACATGCAGTCAGCATGACAGACTTTGGTCTCTTCATACCAGCACCATAGCAGATGCCAAGTTTTTTGCTTTGCTTCACTGCAGAGAAATGTTTTCAGAAGGGTTTAGAAGGAGGATAATGGGTTCATTTTGTAGAGACGTTTCTCGGGGCTCCTCCCATGTGTGAGAAGCAGCAGCAGAAAGCAAAAAGGTGTAAGATGGCGGCTGGCCTCATGAGTCAGCCTGAGGCAGGAATTGACAACTCAGTAGCAAATGAGAAATTATACAATGCAAACACATAAGAATCCCTAAGGCTACATCTACACTAGCCCAAAACTTCGAAAAGGCCATGCAAATGGCCATTTCAAAGTTTACTAATGAAGCGTTGAAATACATATTCAGCACCTCATTAGCATGCGGGCGGCTGCGGCACTTCGAAATTGATGCGGCTCGCCGCCGCACGGCTCATCCAGATGGGGCTCCTTTTCGAAAGGACGCCGCCTACTTCAAAGTTCCCTTATTCCTATGAGCAGATGGGAATAAGGGGACTTTAAAGTAGGCGGCGCCCGTTTGAAAAGGAGCCCCGTCTGGACGAGCTGCGGGGCGGCGAGCCACGTCAATTTCGAAGTGCCGTGGCCGCTCGCATGCTAATGAGGCGCTGAATATGTATTTCAGTGCTTCATTAGTAAACTTCGAAATGGCCATTTGCATGGCCATTTCGAAGTTTTGGGCTAGTGTAGACACGGCCTAAGTGGAACAAAAAGGAGAACTGGGCCCTGAATGTGTCAGGAGTAACAGGGCAAGGCTAATGAACAGCCATCCAAAATTTTAAAAGGAAAAGGGCAAAGTAATAAGAAATAAGAAAACCTTTAAGAAGCAACATACTTATAGACCAGAGAAATTTAGCACAAAGGTGTGTCACATAAGATTGAGGAGCACCCATGACATTACAAAATAATCAGTTTGACTCCTGCAATGTTTTGAAGATTAAATTGGATGGAATAAGAGAAGGTCAGTGCAAGTGAGCAACACACCTTGAAAGGTCAGATCAGTAGCTTCAGACCCCAAATAAGGGGTTTTGGAGCTTAGTTGTCCATATCAAACCTGCTTTAAAGAGTGCCAGACAAATGAGTGACAATGCTTTTCAGATTAACTTGTTTGGAGCAGTTATGACAAACGATGCATTGCATTAAATTAACTATATACGTGCGTTTTCAGTACGTAGTCCAGAGAATGAGTACTACTCATAAGTTTTTTTTTAAATACAGCGGTTTGAATAGATATCAAGCTATCTGCTGTTAGAGAACTGCTCCACATCATCCAGTATGATGTAAAACTCTATATGATGCATTATAACTTCCCTCTCAAAACCACTTGTAACTTCTATAGTCAGAAGAGCACAACTCTTTTGTTACCTACCCCATCTGTTACGGACTTGAGAAAGTTGTTCAGGTATTGTTATCTTGATCTCCTGTCTTGAGTTTCATCTCTAAGGACAATTACATCTGTGACTAGCAGAGTAAGATTTTTTTGAAAGGCTTTGGGTGTAAAATTCCTCTCTCTTTATGGAAAGGAAATGAGCTTTGAATGCTCCCTACATCTTTTCCAGTGCAATTTGCTTCGAAGGTGGCTTTTTATACTCATGGAATCAATATAATTTCTTAAGCATCCTTATTTAAAAACATTTTACATTTAATAAGATTCAGCAATGGATGATGAATGAAAAAAAATACAATAATGCCAGGCAGCTACCTCCCCTTGGCTACAGTGGTGCATCGATTTTATTCAACAGCGTTCCATAGTGATGAGCCACCAAAATGGAACTGTTATTTCCTTCAGGCACTAATGTTGTAGTATTTAGATATTTTTTGAAACTCGAGCTTAACGGTCCCTAGAGAAGGCAGTGAGGGATGTTTAGGAAGGGCAGGCAAGACAATGCGGAAGAAGGGAAATTACCATCTCTGAAGCCAGAGCCAGCACCACGTTCCTCCCAAGACTAGACTTATTTATTTATTTTGTTTCATACCACATCCCAGTCTCTTAGGGTTTCCTTTAACCTCAGCTTCATTAGTTACAAAGGCAGCAGTCCATAACCAATTTTCTTTTCATGTCAAGCTTCGTCACATATAAACCCAACACTATTGTTAGACACATTTGCAATTAATCCTGAAAACAAAGAAAATGCAAATCTTACAGTCTACCCTAACCAAACCTTCTGACTCAAGGTCCTGAACACCATTTATTATATATTAAATGAATTGAAATTCCCACTTTGAGCCTAATCTAATTTTCTAGTGATAATAGGCATGGATTCCCAGATGCACTCTGTGCATCTTGATGTAACATCCTAATTTCCTTTCCTGGTGAATGTTTTAAATAAAACTTTAGCACCAAAGGAAATTAACCTTTAAATTAATTGTAATTATAAAATGCCATTGCTGATTTTGTCTTCAGCCTAATTACTTGCTATTATTTAAACAATCTGCCCCTCCTCTGAGCTTTCAGTTCCTTTCCTTCTCTGCAACATAGCACCAGCTGATCAGAGCTAAGGCAGCATAATGTCTGTGGAGGTCCTGAAAACAGCTGGATAGTGTAGTTTAGTTTACATGTGACAACTTGTTCTTAGTTTCCTATCTGCTATTTGTATACCTTCCTTCGATCAGTTAAGGCTGCTTCCTAGATGTTTCTGGTGTGTGCTTTAGAACAAGTGGCCAAACCTTGTGGGATTCAGAGCATTTATATCTAACTGCTGGCGGGTGCAATGAGACGGTAAGCACCAACTCTCTCAGTTTTTATTAGTGGCCACTTCCAAGGCTAGAACACAACTGAAAGTAATGAAGTGGGAATTGGCTAGTGCTACTGTGAAGGAACCACCCATGCTTTATGATAATTGGTTTACAAATATGAAGATTAATAACTCAGAGATGCTTTATGCAAAACAAATAACAAGCAGTCACATAGCACCTTAGGGTAGGTCTATACAGCAAAGTTATTTCAATGTAACAGGTGTTATTTTGAAATAACTATCGTAGCATGCACACAATGCAATCACTATTTTGAACAATAATAACTGGCTTATTTCAAAATTGGTAAACCTAATTCTATGAGGAATAGCACCTATTTCAAAATAGGTGTTGTTAAGACAGGCTGCGTCTACACCGCATTCCTCTTTCAGAGGAAGAGTGCAAATGAGGGAGATCAAAAATGCAAATGAAGTGCTGATTTACAAGTCTCACACTTCATTTGCATAATCTCACACAATCACATTTCTGGAAGAGACTTTTCTGAAAGCAAAAACAGCTGTGTAGGCGGGGTTCCTTTTGGGGCAGAGGGAAACATTTTCAAAAGAACCCTTCTCCTGAAACAAATTTGGAAGAAGGATTCTTTTGAAAACTGTGATTGGTTCTGCAAAGACATGTGACTATGCTTCCTGGTACTGGAATCTATCTCAAATCTAGTACTTTTTTATGGGGAGGGGAACACTGAACAAACGATTCCCTCCCAAAGGGGAGAACCTGTATAAGGAATAGAAAGTAATCAGGTCTTTGTCTTGAGCTGGCCTTTCAAACTGCCTCCCCACTCCTCCAAGAGGATACACATGAAGAAACCTGAAAACAAGGAACTGTAGAAGAAGGCGAAGCTCTTGGTCCCAGATCAGAATATGTTTAACTCTGAGCTAAGACCTGTTTAGGGTAAGACTTTGCATGTAATAGGTTTCTTAGTGGATTAGAATTAGCTGGTATATTTTGTTTTTTTGGCAGAGTAACTTACTTTGATCTGTCTCTTTTCACTTACAATCACTAAAATCCTGTCTTTCATATTTAATAAAAGCACTTGTTTATTATCAAGTCCATTGTAAATAATTTTACTAGGGAGGAGTGGGGAGCAACCACTGTGCAGATCTCTCTTTCACTGAGAAATGGGGTGGACCTTATGTGCTTTCTCCATGTAAAATTTTTACACAGAGTAAGACAGATTTATTTGGGGTTTGGATCCCTTTTGGGGGTTGGTTTCCTGGGTGCTATCAGCAGTTTTATAGCTGAATCCTCCCAGAGCTGAACTGGTTCAGTGTCTATGTTGCTCTGCAGGAGGGAAGCAACCCTAACTCTGTGCCTTGGCTGGGTGGTTCAAGGGCTACTGGCCCAGCAGGACAGGGTGGTGGGGAGCCCCAGAGGGAAGGAAGTCATATGGCAGAGGCCTAATCAGCACACCATGGGACAACGCCCCAGGGGATTTCTGTGATTCAACCAGTCACAGTTACTTTCAAAAGGCTGATTCGGTGTAGCCTTCGTTTGGTTTCCCAGCCAGTTCTTTGTAGGATGAAATGTGTCAGACAGCGCTGTGGGATTTCAGAAGCTTCATTGGATGTGTGTTTGCATCAGCATCTTGACAGCTGAAAACAGCCCATTGCTCTCCACCTTCCCCCCCACCCCGACTTGCCATATGTAACAGTCACAGCACTAAATGAAACAAGTACACAGAAAAGCTTCTAGCCAGTCAGTGGCTGTAAATTTGGGAGTATGCTTGGGCCAAAGCATTTTGACAAATTTCAAACATATTTTTAGCCTCTCATTCTTAGTCTGCCCATATATGGCACACATAGGTCTTGAACAGCAGAGTGTGTGTGCTTGCATTTGTGCATCAAGTATTGGGTTATCGCTATCAAAACAAAAAAGCAGTCCAGTAGCACTTTAAAGACTAACAAAATAATTTATTGGGTGATGAGCTTTCGTGGGACAGACCCACTTATTTTAGATCAGAAGAAGTGGGTCTATCCCACGAAAGCTCATCACCCAATAAATTATTTTGTTAGTCTTTAAAGTGCTACTGGACTTCTTTTTTGTTTTGATAGTATATAGACTTGCACGGCTAGCTCTCTGTTACTAGGGTTTACAGCTGTATTTGCAACTGGTTTTTCAGAGTTTTTTTTTTCTTTCATGCCAATATAACACAGGAGTCAGGCTTCTCATGATATTTCAGTTCTTAGGTGGTTGATTGCTTTTGCATTACCCTGACCTGATAAATGGCTCCCTGAAGCAAAAAATGTAAACACAAATATGAATACTGAGATAAACAGTCCTACTGAAGAGGGCACAGTTCTAAAGGACACAGCTCTATCCCACTAGCGTCCTAACTCCCAATTCACACACATCAGAGTGGCTGGGGGGAAAAGAAACAGATTTCCAGTTTAATATTTTTTACATTTTTCTGATCCTTTGTTTTTGTATTGTACTTTTACAGGTTTTTAAGCAGATACTTGCGCACAATAATTATTTGCAGTCATACTGTGGGAGGCATTTGGCACACAAGTAAAGCAATGGGTAATAGCACCCTGGACTTCTATAGGCCTTTTCATCTGAGGAGCTCAAAGGCCTACCAACACACCTGAGAAGTGTGTTAGCATTAGTATAATTTTTTATTTACAAACCGTGTCTGTAATTTTGCAGAGGTTGGGGGGTGTCCTTTTTATTAATAAACAAGACACTGGTTTTATGATGTTGCCTAGCAACTCAAGCTCTTATACTATTATTACCCCTAATTTGAATATGAGACACAGGTAAGGACAGGTTAAATGACTTTCCCAAGGTCACAAAGAAGTCTATATCAGAGCCAAAAATAGAACATTGGTGTCTAGATTCACATTTCTGCACATTAACCAGAAGATCACATCTCTTAAAATTAATCTCTCTCCCCACCCTCCCCGATATGAAACCATCATGGTACTTTTCCATTCATAGTATCCCAAAGCACCTCATTCTTTATCATTGCAAATATCTTTGATTTATGCAGGTGTGGGGGCGGGGGAGGGGAGATGGATTTGTAGTACCTGTGATATTGCATTCTGGGATATCTTCAGTGAATCAGTAAGTACCAGGAGGTTTTCACAGGGGGAGTAAAGAAATTAAATAGGGTTACTTAGAACTTATTTCTGTGTCAAGGATCCCCGGAAGCCTGACTTGATGGAGAGAGTCAGCATGGAAATCTGTCATTTTTGCCTTGCATTTCACCTTGAAACAACAAAAGAGAGAACAAGTTCTTAACACACTGCAATGTGCCACAGTAAGGTGAGGAGACACAGGTCCCATGTTTTAGATTCACCCCAGGAGTATTCATTTCATCCAGGTAATAGTTTTACTCAGTACTTTTTTTTATGTCAGTACTGAGTACCGGTACCTCAGCAGCCCCAGCCGTGGGACTGGCTGGGGAGTGGGGCAGGGAGCCAACTGAATACCAGCTCCTCTTTTTTTAACAAAAACAAACAAATGAAAAAATATTCATTTCCAGTGCTGCTTTCTTTGAGGGTGCATTATAAAGGGCAAAGCCAGCTTTAGTTCATAGCTGTGGCTACACAGCAGCTCTGGTGATGGTTCTGTGTGGGAATGCACTGCATCGGCACGTTTTCCAGCCATCTCAGCTGCACCTCCTTCCTAGTTAGTGCTGCCCACCTTTGAGGTCAGCTGACCCTCCTGCCACTCCTTATTCACCAGCAGAGGAGCAGATGAGTCTGTTGAAAGTTGGTGCGGGGATATTCCATTTAAGCAGCCAGGTTCCGTGTTTAATTTCCTGATGTATAAAAATCCCAGGAGGATGTTGTTTTATTGATGGCATTCCGTTTTTTTTCACTAAGTATCTGAATATTTAATAACATTTTCAAAAATATGTTGAATGTTCTTTACAGAAGGCAGCTAACTGCTAAAAGCAGGGAGTCAAACTGCTAGTGAGCAACAGCACATTGAGTGAACATTCTAAGTATTAAAAATAGTCTTTTAAAACATGTAGCTCTAATAAGATTTCGGGAAAGAAACGAGAAGCTCTGGTAAGTTTACGCTGTTGAATGCTGCCAGGCAATGATAGCTGTCAATATTTTTATGGTTTATTTTTCAAATTGCAGCACTAATAATGCTAATAAAGGCCAGAATGACAATCCCTGACTCATACCACTGGCAAGAGGGCAAATGATGAGGAGGAACAGTGGATGGCCCAGCTGGGGTGTACCTCAGACCCTTCCCTATCCTTTGCTCTCCCTGCTCCCAGCTTTCCTTCCTCCTTCTTCTCTTTTCTTTTTCCCATGCTCTCAGGTCCTCCTAACACTTGGCTTTATACCACAGCCTCTGTTCCCATCATATCACAAATAAAAAAGGAATATGCATCTAACAAGAGGCATGTCTGTTATACTCACTTGCTTTTGGGCAAGTTAAAAGCCACAGCTTTTCCTTTTGGCTACAATGCTCACCTCCTTCTCCACTTTGCCTCTACATCTAGTTTCCTTCCCCCACTTGAAAAAATGTTGTTGTTGTTACTGTTGTTTTAAATTAGAAAATAATCTATCCCCATTTCAAGGGAATTCTGCCAATGGTGGGAATCTAGAACTGTTCTTTTTTACAGCCTGTAGGACTCATCTTCCTACTCCTTTGCTTTTATTTTGCATTGCTTTCATGCTTGTGGCACTCATGGCAGGGGCTAACCAAATTCCTGAGATTATGGACATAACTAGCCGGGTCTTGTCAGGGATTTTTATCCCTTGGGCATTATTGTCCCTGTGGGTCAGGGGAAACAAGCCTTTGGCCATTAAACATCAATGCAGGTACAGGTAGAATCTAAAGATACATAGGCTGCCATTTAGCAGCCTCCTGCAACGGTCACTCTGTGTCAGTTGGTTTCCCCGGTAACTTGAACTCATGAATAATTCATGATCATGAATTTGAATTCCGGGCTCCTGATTGGACACAGGTGGGCAGTTTCTGGAAACTTCCCAGCCCGGAGGACCTGTTTGAGAACAGGTGCTCAGAACTTTCATATGATAATTACCTCATGAATCATGCATAAACTCTGTCTATATAAGTCAGGTTGGTCCTGGCATTCGGGGCCCTTGGGTACTGCAGGCAAGGATTCTGCTGACCCTACACGGGAGAAGTGTGGCCAATAGGCGTCCGCTAGTCCCGAGGCCAGGCGCAAAGCCGAAGAGGAGCTGAATCACAGCCGCACCTGCGGCACAGAGCTGAAATCACTGCAGCACCTGCCTTTGGGCAGTGCTGAAACTGAGCTAAATCACTGCCGCATCTGCCATACCTACCAGCGCTGGCCATCTTTAACAGGAGCCTGTGCCGCCTTGCGGCCCGAAGCGGCATCAACGCGCCAGCGCGCCCCACCGCATGCCAGCTCATGCTTGCATCGAGGAGTGGCAAGCAGACCCTTCGGCCAGGCCGCCGGGTGGTGAACTGGCCCCCCACTTCGGTGGGGGCTACTGTGTACCCAGCAGCGCAACCAAGGGTCTGCCAACACCACCGTCGTCGCTCCAGCCTTAACATCGCCCACGCCGCTTCATATACAGAGACAACTTACCTGACACGTCAAACTGGACTGGACCTCAACTCACCTATTTGTGACTAGTACCGGACAAGACACGTAAACCTACCTTAACACACACACACACACACACACACACACACACACACACAGAGCTTAATACATTTCCACCTGGGATATCGAGACCCCCAGTGGGGGAGTAGGGGTCGCACCCCTACTGTGGGCTTCTTCGGCGGGCAAGGCACAATACCAGAGGGCTTGACCCCCAGGGCCAGGCCTATAAGCCCAGGATTGGGTTCTTACACAGAAAGCACATTTAATTAATAATTAGTGCTTATTAGTTAAGTATAGTAGTTTTTAGTTGTTATAATTGTTGTCTGTAATAGCTTTAGTAATTAGGTGAAGGTTTAACCTCCCTTATCCCCTTTTACCTACCCATCTCTATTAAAATAGATTGCAGGAGAAGGCACTGCCTCCCTGCCTCCTCTAGTTGTCCAACCTCCCTTGGTGACCTGAAGAAGAGCATAGGCCTCCCAGGTACACTCAGTTGAACCCACAAGGGAGTACTGGGGGACCCCAGAAGAGGGACAGCCCCAACTGGCTCTCGGGTATCAACCCCTTGGGTCGGGCTAGCAACCCAACCCCGCGTGGAGGTGGGGCTTAGCACCCCCACCCCCAGCCTTGGAAGGAGACAGCGGGGATTGTTAAAACCCTTTAACCCTTGTTCCTAATTCCATCTGCCCTTTTTATCCCCATTCAATTAACCAATTCTTTGCTTTGTGGATCAATAAAACAAATTCAAGGACTGCAATACAGGAAACATAATGGATACTGTTTTAACTGTAAGTTATGGGTATTATTAGTAGTGTTTAGTTAAGTTTGCCCTTTAGCACTGTTACCTATTATAGTTTGATCTTGTTGTGTTGCTTAATAAAATTTTAGTTACTTTGTTTCAACTCTAAACCTTGTCCTGGTTTCACTGTCTCTGCCAGCCACTTCTTTCCAGGAGTGTACCGGGGTGGCGCTCTCCTGTCTTGGGGTTGCAGCGGGGTTCTGGTTTGGGTCCTGGGATCTGTGCACAGGAGGTTCATGCACCTCCTTATTCAGGGACTCATTTAAATATTTAAATACCTGTCTGCCAAGAGAGTCCCATCAGGCCTGAGAAGCTGTGAAAAGACAGAGCTTCAGACCAAAAGCCCTAGACTAAGTAAATCAGGTGCTCATCATAAGATTGGTCACTGGCTTTCACACTGCTGTGACTCTAAGACCCAGCACAGACACACCCAACAAAACCCTCAGAACATTCAGACATTCAGTGTTCTGTAAGTTAACACGTAAAAACTGTTGACACTCTGCTCACTGTGTTATGTACATATAGTGTGAGTATAAAATGTTATGTATGAGTTCTGGAAATGTGGTCTTAAAATATGTTGTGGAGGCAGCCGATAAACAAGCCTGCCTTAGACAAAGGATCATGGATTCACCTGTATGCATAGGTTAAGTGGACAGGTGCAAAGAAAACCACTTGGGTAGATTCCAAGCAAAGTACAACAGGAGTACATTTGCATCTAAGGTAAACAAAGTGATCAAGCCACCTGAGGGAAAAGAAAAATTGACCGTAGGATAAAGAAGAGTCATGGCACCCATACCCCAAAGACAAAGCAAAAAGGTAGAGGACCTTGGTCTGCACTTACCGTTCAAGAAATATATTTCAAAGATTTTCTGCACTGTCAGCAGGGAGAAAGGGGTTTTCTTTGTTATCCATCATCAAATGGGGCCTGCACTCTTGGGATCTGTGAAAGGTGGCTCCCCCAACCATGTGGTTTGAGGATGCTGAGAATTGACTACAGGCAAGAAAGTGCTGGCTGGGTCAACATGAGCCCCTTCCTTTTGGAAGGGGCATTTTAATGAGCGTGTTTCAAAGATGCTAATAAGGCGCTGTAATGAATATTGGGAGGAAGAAGGGCTTTTGAAAACTGGGGAGTGTCCTTTCAGAAGGTCCCGTCTCTATGGGCGGCGTGCAGTTCGAAAAGCCACACTTTCGAATCACCGTGGCTGCCATTATGTTAATCAGGTGCTGCATATTCATTGCAGTACCTCATCAGCATCTTTTGAACCCGCTCTTTAACATGCCCCTTCCAAAAGAAAGGGGCTCATGTAGACACAAGGCCTGAGACCACGATAGTAATCTGTACAATTTTACACACTAGAAACTGTCATATTTTGCTTTATTCATAACAATTTTTTGTTACTGTTATCTGTTTAGTATCACTGAAATCTCGATTCTTTATGAATAAACTTTTTCCTGGTTTATAAATTCATCTCACTCTGGTATACCAATGTAAGTTGTGAATCCACTGCTGAGAAACCAGCCTAGTGTGTGTTCTGTCTCTTCAGAGACAGCAGATTCAGTAATTTCTGTAAGAAACCAGTGAGAAGAACAGGGCACTGCAGAGCGGTATCTCAAGGGAAATCGGGAAATGGAGTTCATTGATTGCGACTTACAAGGCAAGCTTCAGACAGGCAGAGTCTTGAGGCGTTTGCTGGTGAGGAAGGCAGTCAGGTGTGGCACAGAACTGCCACACAGTTTAAGGGCAAGAGGGTGGCAGAAGTTTAAGGTGGCAGAGGGGGAACACATTGGCCTATAGTCTCCAAGGAGTAGCTGTGTTAGTCTGTATCCTTGCAAAACAAAGCAAGCAGTCCTGTAGCACCTTAAAGACTAACAATTTTATTTATTAGGTAATGAGCTTTCATGGGAAAGACCCACTTCTTCAGATTCTTGAGCAAAATTGGCCTATAAAAAAAAACACCATAGTTCTGGGTGCCTCAAAAGACTGTCATGGTTACAGCCGATTTCCTTACCTTTTGTCCGTAGGTTGTTTTTTAAAATCAGTTGGGTGTTTTGGGGTCAAGGATACTGTTCGTACAAGAGCCAGAGAAGTAGGGCCTTGGTTCTGATGGTAGCCTTTGGGCATTACTCATGCATAATACGTAAATCAGGGATGTAGAATTTTCACCATTCAGGCTGGCCAGGGGTTGTCAGGGTTAGATGTTGGCAGGATGCCAGAGGCTTTGTCTATCTAAGCGTCCACACGCATGGAGCCCCGCAGTTCCCAGCAGCTGCAATTCATCATTCTCAGCCAATGGGAGCTAAGGGAAACAGTGTGGGATGGACCACTACTTCCCGTGTTGCCCATTGTCCAGGAATGATGAACTGTGGCCACTGAGAGCTGCAAGGGGCTGTGCTTGTGGATGCTCAGCTAAACAAACCATCTGGTGGCCCACAGCAGCTCACCCTGATGAATTGCATGTGGCCTGCAGACTACACATTCCCCACCCCTGAAATAAATAAATACAAAAATAACCAGCCAATGGGAAGAAGATGTAGATTTATATAAAGCTGCAATCCTTCCTCCCATTGATGGGCGTGTAAGAACTGGTGTATATAGCAGAACCAAAGTTGTTCAGAGGCATGATGTATCAAAGAATGAGCCTGGCTGGGGCTGAGTCTATACCCTAGGCATATACTCTATGCAAGGTCTTGCACCAGAGTGGGGATAAAATTCTCTTCACCGGAACTATCCCTTTTTTCACTGTCTGGTGCAGATGACATACTCTGGCCCAGAATGTTTTGAAGAAGTTGCACACAGAATCTATATGTAGAACATAAGCACCAGGTGGTACGAAACAACAACACCGATGGCAGACATGGAGCTGCCCTGACAGGAGTCTGCAAAAGATGTTATGTGCAGGGAAATGGAGAAAAGCGACTAGAAGACAGTTACCAGGTAATTCAGAAATCAGAAAACAAACCCAAGTATAGGGGGATGTAGGAGGTCCAAGTTCTTGCCTAAAACTGAGGAGCACCTGGTAAATGTCAGGGTGCCATGGAAAAGAAGAGAAAATTCACTTTTGTACTCCCCTAAGGCTGGGCCATAGTACTTAGGAATGGTCCCATAGTATAAGGGAGAAGTCTCCTTAGGTTGCTTTACTTAACAGTGGTACTGGAACAATTTTTAACAGTTAACAGTGGTACTGAAACAATTTTTAGGGTTGGCCCCCCCACCTTACCCTGTCTGCTATCCTTAGAGCCCCAGGCTAGGGCCACAGCTGGGGGCAGCTGTGGAGTCCCAGGAATGGGGCCAACATTCAGGGCCCCAGAGCCTAAAGTACAGCCCCTGGTGGCTAGGAGTCCAGGCTGATGGTGGAGCTCACAGGGCCAGTGGCCAGGACACCCAGGAGCTGGTGGTTGGGATCCTGAGTGGCAGTAGTGCCTCCAGGTGTGGGCTGGAAGCTGGAATCCCCAGAAGCAGCAGGCCCAGTGGCCAGGATCCTCTGTAGCTGGTATCTGGGACCCTAAATCTGGGCAGTTCTGCAGGCGCCCCACCCATACTTCCTGTACCTATGTCCGTTAATACCCAGAAAAACAAACAAACAAACAAAATCATGGATGGGGATTACTGTAGTCTAGAGGTATCTCAGACACTCTCATTTCTCCAGCTTCACTCCACAAACTGGCCTCAGGTGTAATGGTGGTGGAGAAGCCTCCAGGCTGGCTTTACTTACCTGGGGCCACTGTGATGATGCTCCAGAAGTAGAAAAGCTGACTGGAGTGGCACAAAGCTTCTGTACCTATCTGGAAGACTGGGCAGATGGCATACAGTGCACTACCAGATTTATAAAAGAACCAAAATAGGCAAGACAGTCTTCTGAAAAGTACAAAAGTCTTTTCCTAAAGGCAGTTTTCACACCAGTGACTGAAAAATAACATAGTATTAGCTATATCAGATTTGAGCTGGAAATGCCACTTTTCAGAGCACAGGAGAAATCATTTGAGTTTTTAATGAATCCTTCACCTATTCAGTGAGCCAAATTTTGATGTCTCTACCCAGTTTTTACTTGGATTTGGCCCCATAACATTATGGAAATCTGAAAATGAACATGATCTCGTAAAAGAGAAGGCAGGATTTTTTTAAAAATATAATTTTGATATGGAGCGGGTTAATTCTGCTGTAGCTCTGTTTCTACTCAGCTCACCCAGTTGGACAATAGGACCAAGAGCTTATACCAAGATCATTTCATGAGGTGGCAGTGCATTCATGGTTTAGGCTGTCACACCAAAGATACTCAGAGCCCTTTTTACTAGTATTCCACTCCCATTACTTCAAAAACAAAAGAAGGTGTGTATGAACCTCTTCTCTAGGGTCCTGAAAGTGAGGTTTACTTCAGTGTTAACTCTCCATAACGGCTCACAGTGTTACCACAAAACCAATAGATTGTAGTGTTCTAGCTATTTTCTGCTCACAAAACATACGAAGGAAATCCTACCAGGTTTATCATGGCTCTCAATCAAGTAAAAGAATGTTAAGCTTCCTGTTGGAAAACTCTGTCTCTAAGATTCATGGATATTGTATCAAAGTTACCTGTGGTTGTGATATTTTTTTCTGAAGCATTTCAAACCCAAACTGCACTGAAATACTGTCATGCCTACTTTTTTAAAAATTAAATTAATAAAAATAAATTATAAACAGGATTACTTCAGATCCATCACATCTATGCATAGTAAACAGGGCTCAACAGATTTCTATTTTCATAAGCAAGTAAGAAAAACCTAAATATATGTTTTAAAAATTTCCACTACTTTTAATTGTACTGTACCCTGGCGAGGCGAAACATGGTGTCGCTTTTCTTAAATGAACTTCCTGTAATAAGCTATAGAGAGTTCCTGCCAACAGTACTTTTATAATCCCTTGCAGTTAACACAGGAGATATTATAAGCCCGGTGGTAGCCAATTATTATCACAATAGTTAATAACTGTCTTTTAGAAAGTATTGTTTATCAATTCTATGGGTGTTTAGATTTGGTTAGCTTTAACAAGTTGCTGAGAAAAGAGGTTTTAAATCCTGCTTTCAGAATACTAAATAATGTTTTTAGAAGTTTCATTTCATTGCTATCTTGAATTGCTAGAGATTTGCTGATATATCAAGCATGTGGGAAAGGAGGCATGATCCTGACAACCCTTTAACAAAGTATTTAGGACGAAGCTTAGTCAGAGAATGTCAGCAGAATTAAGGATATCACAAAGAATTCATCTGGTATTAATAGAGCTTTAGTACTTACAGCTGTCCTCTTCTTCAGTAATACATTTCACAACATAGCAGGCATAGATGAACCCTGCCAGCTGAAACAAAATGTAATTGTATTAGATATAAAGCAAACCCAAGAACTGCTACAAAAACAAAAACAAAAACCTTTGTAGACTGTTTGCTGAAGCTTTGACTCTTTTTTATTCTCATTCTTTATGGCCTAAATGAGTGAATTTCTCTTATTTTCTGTCACTCAAGTACAGCTAGTCAGGAAATTATTTCCTCCCCCCCTTGCAAATGTGAAGAAAAGTAAAATTTTGTACTCAAAATATTCTTATAAAAATGTGCAATTGGTTAAACAATTGAAAATCAAAAATGCTATGTTGTTGTTTTTTGGTAACTGTTTTAATAAAAAAAAATCCAGAAAGATTCTTTTTGAATGAAACCACATTTTTTTTGCAGGGGAAGGGGAAGACAATGAAACAAAGAAGCAAACTCTCTTCTCAAGTTTTGGCTGTGGAATGGGTTTCCATGTCTGGGTTGCCCTCTCAGCCCAAGAAATAGATAGTCCTATATCTCAAGACAGATTTATGTCAGTGTCTCTTACTGAAATTGGCAAACACAGATTTTGTTCTTTTGATCCCCCTTGTCAGAATGTGTTCAGAACATAATATTAAATGGCAACAATATCATTCAAAGAACATATATGTGAATTACTATGGATATTTTCCAAATATGTTAGCCACCAAGCTTACCCTGGGACATATGTAATATAATTCCTCTATTGATTCTTTTGCCAAGTCCAGTTAGCTGTCTCTGAGAAATACTATTCCATATGGAAGTTCTTTGCTGCATGTTATGTGCTGTTCAAGGTTGTCTGTCACATATGGTACCTGGGAAGTTTCCCTTTACATAGGGTTGACAGCCTACTACCTCTTTTAGCTCATCACTAAGGTCTACGTAAGCAGGCACTGAATCAACCTTGTCTATGTTCTTTAATTTTTTGTACTGAAAAGTGATTTTTTGGTCCCACCCTGTCATATAACATCATTGTCAGATCTGAGATGGTAGAATGTAGAGTCCTGATGCACTTAAAACCAAAACAAACTATAATAAAAACATGTTTTTGGTGAGATCAAGCCTCCATTCAGGCATCACTTGCAGCCAAAGCAAATGGTGCATAGGGGACAGTTATAGCCCTAACAGGAACATTAAAAACATAGACAGTGGCTGTATTTGTGTGTTACAACAGAGCTAAATGATCATTTCAGTCATTTATTTGCTCTCTGACCTCTAGTTCTGCTGTGAGGATGTGACACCAGGGAGGTAAGGGAAAATTCACTGTTGGGTATAAAGAATCTGCGGTACCAAGAACAGTAGCATCTTCTGTCAGCAGCAGTATTTCATCTCTACTTTATTGGTTCATGCTTTCCTTTGGTATCTTGGCTTAAGAAGACAAAATTACTCCACTGGCATTGTCCTGTGCAACCACATTGACTTCAATGATGTTATATGGCATATAAGTCAGCAAAGATTAGGCCAAGAAATGTTATTCATAAATGATTCCACTCTTAAAAGTGAACCTCTCCTTAATAGTTTCTCTCTTTTTAGAGATCATGAGCTCCAAGTTACCTGAACAGTTGCACGTCTAGTAGGCAATTACAACATTAAAGACATTCTGACAATAGTTCAGCATTTCACTTCTTGCAAAAATGCCATGAGTTCATGTGTTAAGTAAACTTCTCTCACAAAGCAAAGCAAACAAATAGTATCACAAATTGTGCTTACCACTGATCTTTTAACTGCATTTTGTCACATCTCTTAAATAGCTGGAGAACTCCTTTGCTATATAAGTCAATCCCACAGCATTTCATCAGACATGCTTGCTGGTTAAACAGTGCCTTTAAGCTAGAAATTGTTCTGCTCTGAACGCAAATGGACATTTGTTTCCCCTGAGATAATCAGGGTTCATAAAACAAAGTTCTCCTCTCATGCTTCTCCAGCCCTTCTCTTGAGGCACATATCAACCTGCATTTTAATTTTAACTTCATAGATATTTTTGTGATAATGTATTGGTTCAGATACAGCAATGGGCATCCCACTGATGTTTTCAATAGGAGATGAATTCTGTCAACAATAAAGGGTATCCATGGATAGCTGAGGCATTGATGGTTAACAGAGCACAGATGGACTGCACTGAATACACATCATTTAGCAAAGTAGCCCTCACTTGCTTTCACACAGTTATTGCTTGGTGTTGCTAAACAAGCGAAGCGTTACCAATGCCCGAAACTGAGCACAAAGCCACCAGCCCTTAGGAAACTCCCACTAGGACAGAATACTACAGCATATTTCCTCAGTAGTACAGGCTATTGTGAACACCAGTGCCAAACCTGCCCCATGCACTCTGAACTGGCTTCTCAGAGAAGAGGGAATCAGGTTCTCGGTCTTGGTTCATATTTTCAACATGCTAAATGATGTGGGCCCAACGTATCCAAGGACCTGTCCACACTTCTGACTGCAGACAGTTGCACGTGCATTGTTTGCCACAACCTCCATATTATTCACATCCGAAACCCTGAAGTACATTCCTGAAGGAAAGCCAGTGCACAAGTGCTGGCATACCTGACTGCCAATGTTGCATAGCCCTGTAACTGTTCTACAGTACAACATGAATGAGGGCAAAGGGCACCTAGCAGGTCATGGGGAGTGATAATTCTCCAGAGCTATTCCCACCTTGTCCTGATCCCTTTGCTGCCTGGGATTTACCCAAAAACATAAAGGTCCCTGACCCCCCGCCACTAGTAGTAGCAATCCACACTGAGCTCTTCAAAGTAGTTTTCTCCTGACCTCCATTGATCTGTTCTGGCAATCATGAGAGCAGTTCCCTGATCTCTGGAACATAGCCCTGCCCTGATCAACATGTGGTCAGAATACATCATCCTCCATGATTTTGCCCACATCAGTAGAAGCATTCACCCATATGGGAGATTTTGCAGAGGCTTGAGGAGAAGGCATTCATCTCTCTGTCCCAGTCTCGGGAGCATATAAAGCACATCAGGCACCTGGTACCAGAGTGTCAGGGACTCCACCAGTGACCTAGCACATGTCCATGCTATAAGAAGCAAGACTGGGTGATCACCAGGGCTGTGAGCATGAACCTGAAAGTGATTCACAACCTCAACCCCAGCCAGTCTCACTGTATGACAGGATGCCAATGAGGGGCTGGGCGCAGAGGCAGCTGGGACATTAGAGGGAGTCCCAGGAGACACAGCGAAAAAGAGGCATGTGATTCTGCTCCTCCACCGGGTGGATCTGACTGAGGAAGCCCACCCAAGGTCCCGGAGCTGCTGCAGAATTCAACACTGGTAAGTTTTACAATGGAGACCCCACCATTCCCAGCTCTGGTGATAAACTCTTCACCCAGCCCCCTATCCCTCCGCTGATGCAACACAAAGCTGTAATTTATTAATTTTACTGAAATCCCACAAGCCACTGTAAGAAAGCATTGAGTCAATAAAAAGAAGTTATTAACAAGGCGTCACTGTGTCCCTTTACCTGCCATGTTTCTTACAACTGACTCGAACAGTCAAAAGGCTGTATCATATTGGGGGGGAAAGGAGTAGAGGAAGGTGAGAGAGAAGGTGGGTTTTAAAAGGACCTGTGTGGGAAAATAAGTTTCATGATTATCATGGTTATGAAAAGACTGATACCTTCCTTCTCCACTCCTATGCCCCATCTTTCCTTCCCCTTACAAAAGGGAGTCATGCAGAAGGAGGTGGAAGGCAGTTAGTGTGCGAATGCCCCAAGGTCCAGGAAAGGAAACTGTTAGGTTGTTTACAGAGAGTCAGATGGGTCCATTCCACTTGTGCCCATTTCAGATGTTTTGTATTGTCCCCAGTGTCTCTCTTCCTGCATTAAGCCCTAAGGGTGATGCTACTGTTTCACTGACTCACGTGGGGTGTCAGCACAAGGGATTGAACCTGCAACCATAGGGGCTAAAGGCCTGTGCTCTACCTCATGAGCTAAAAGCCTCCTGTCTCTCAGCCAAGGCTGTACAGCAGATACTTCACTCACCTTAGAATGTGGAATCAGTGCATCTGGGGCTTATGCTCAGGAAGCAGGAATAGATACACCAGTACAATGCCAAGTTCCTTAGCAGTGGAGAAGTGACTGGCTTGTTGTGTTAATTGAAACATTCAGGGAAGAACATGCACTTCTGGAGTCACTTTCTACTTCCCTTTCCCTTTCAATGCTGTTTGCTGCACATAAGCTACGTCTACACGTGAACGCTACATCGAAGTAGCTTATTTCGATGTAGCGACATCAAAATAGGCTATTTCGATGAATAACGTCTACACGTCCTCCAGGGCTGGCAACGTCGACGTTCAACGTCGACGTTGTGCAGCACCACATCGAAATAGGCGCTGCAAGGGAATGTCTACATGCCAAAGTAGCACACATCGAAATAAGGGTGCCAGGAACAACTACAGACAGGGTCGCAGGGCGGACTAGTGCTTCCGGGGCAACAGCTAGCCACTCCCTTAAAGGGCCCCTCCCAGACACATGCAGCCTGCACAGCACGCGGTCTGCAGAGCCATAGGGACGCACACCTTGAGCGACGCAGGCATGGACCCCCAGCAGCAGCAGCAACAGCAGCAGCAGCAGCCAGAAGTCCACACAGCCGCCCCTGCAGAAGCAGTGCTCGCCCTGCTCGATGCCATGCAGGAGGCAGCTGAGCACCTCCTTGCCACAGAGGAGGAGCTGCCTGCAGGGAAGGAGGACTCAACCCCCAACCCTGCAGCACCCCGCCGCCGCCCCTGCTGCACACGCCGCCGGCTGTGGAGCTACGCCACCAGCACCGACTGGTGGGAGCGGCTAGTGCTCGGAGAGTGGGACGACGACCGCTGGCTCCAGAACTTTCGCATGAGCCGGCAGACATTTCTGGAGCTGTGCCAGTGGCTCACCCCCACACTAAGGCACCAGGACACCGCCATGCGGCGTGCCCTCAGCGTCGAGAAACGGGTCGGCATCACTGTCTGGAAGCTGGCCACTCCAGACAGCTACCAATCCATGGGCCAGCAGTTTGGCGTTGGCAAGGCCACCGTCGGGGCTGTTCTCATGGAGGTAAGAGGACCCACGGGGGGAGGGGGGCCCTGGCAGGGGAGGGCCACACACACCCTGCATACCCCTCATTGGTGCTCTCCCATGTGCTTCCCCTGCAGGTCGTCCGCGCCATCAACGCCCTGCTCCTCCACAGGCTCGTGAGGCTTGGGGACCCAGATGCTGCCATCGTGGGCTTTGCCACCCTGGGCTTCCCCAATTGCTTCGGGGCTCTGGATGGGACTCACATCCCCATCTGTGCCCCGCAACACAGTGGAGGATGCTACATAAACCGGAAGGGCTACCGCTCAGTGGTCCTCCAGGCCTTGGTGGACAGCTGGGGCCGTTTCCTGGATATTTATGTGGGCTGGCCTGGCAGCACCCATGACGCCCGGGTATTCCGGAACTCGGGCCTGTGCCGCCGGCTGGAGGCGGGGACCTACATCCCCCAGTGGGAGATCCCTGTGGGGGACACCACCATGCCCCTCTGCGTCATCGCAGGTGCAGCATACCCCCTCCGGCCCTGGCTCATGCACCCGTACACGGGCCATCTGTCTGCCAGCCAGGAGCGCTTCAACCAGCGCCTGAACCACACGCGCCAGGTGGTGGAGCGCACATTTGGCCGCCTCAAAGGGCGCTGGAGGTGTCTCCTCACCTGCCTTGATGCGGGCCCCACCAACATCCCCCAGACTGTGGGCGCGTGCAGCGCCCTACACAACCTGGTGGAGAGCAAGGGGGAGGCCTTCTTTCAGGGCTGGGCTGTGGAGGCCAGCAGGTCCGATGTGCAGCCACCCGCTGCCCCCAGTCGCCAGGTGGACCCCGAAGGGACCCGGGTCCAGGAGGCCCTGCGGGCCCAGTTCGATGAGGCCACGGGGTGAACGCTGGCAGGCCCTCCACTGCTCCCCCCCATCCTCCACAACACTCCCTGCCCCTACGCTCACACCACAGAGCACCCAAGAGCACCCCCCCCGACTTTTCTTGTAAAAATAAAAGCAGACAGTTGTTTGTCAACTCAAACATCTTTACTGGAACTCATTATTATTATTATTATTATTATTATTATGAACAAGACAAACTATGTAGAGGGGAAATCTAACTGATAAATATATATACATTATAAAAATTGGGATAACATGAAAGGGGAAGACAAGGAAGGGGAGAACTATTTACATGAGGGGGTAAGGATCAGCATAGTAATGGGTCACAAATTCAAACTATTTACAACAAAATAACAATAAACTGGGGGGGAATATATACAAAGGGGGGGGCCCACGTCCTGGGCCCCACGCCCCTACAGTCCAGCGCTGGGGGTGGGCGGCCGGGATCCCCGCCTCGGCCGCAGCCCTGGCTGGGGCTGGCTGGGGGCCAGGCGGACCGGGAGATACGGCCGGCGAGTGTCAGCTGGCTCCAGGTCCCCCTTGGTGGAATGGCCCTCGGTGGCAGGTGGCGGTGCGACGGCGGACGGCACAGCGGGTGGAGCAGCGGGTGGAGCAGCAGGTGGAGCAGGCAGGGCGGGTGCTGCAGCGGCCGGCACGGCCTAGGGGGCTAGGGAGTCCGCGATGTGGTTGAGGGTCCGCATGTAGGCCCCCCATGCCTCCTGGCGCCAGGCCAGCGCCCGCTCCTGCAGCTGGAGGCGGTGTTACTCCACCTGCAGCCGCTGCTCGGTGACCTCCAGCTGCTGACGGTGGAGGTCCAGCAGCTGGGGGTCCGTCGCCGTCGGCTGGTGGTGCTGTGTCCGCCGTCTTCCCCACCGTGGGGCTGGTTGGTGCTCCACCGAAGGGCTGGCCTGGAGTGATGGCCCTGGAGGGCTTTCCAGGACCACTGACACCTCGCCGGCGCTCTCCGGTCCTTCCGATGGTGCAGCTGCAGAACACAGGAGGTGGGGCAGAAGAGTGGAGAAAGCCGTTAGTGTGGGCCCCGAGCCGTGGCCCTTGTCCCCCCACCCCTCTGCTGCAGGTTCCCCATCCCCGTCCCTGGCAGATGCTGCTGTGATGGGGTTCTGGGGTCCCCCTGCACTGCACCCCGTCTGCTGGCAGCAGTGACTCTCACTCAGCAGGTACAACAGGAGGTTTATTAGGCAACAGATGCCCAGTTTCTCACAGAAGCGACAGTACAGCAGTCAGAGACAGTCCTTCCAACCCGTCCCGGGGAGAAGACCCCGAGGGGTGCCCCTCTGGGGTGTAGCTTTCCCCCTCCTCAGGCTGGCTGCCTTCCAGCTCTCCCTTCCCCTAGCCTCTAACTGCCGCCCCCGATTCAAACCCAGCTCGGCTCCTCCCTCCTCTTTGTTCAGGGCAGAGGTGTAACCTGCCAGTTGTAGCCCCAGGTTCATCCTTAGCCACTGGGAGCTATTCAGCTTGTTTCTCATATCTAGCCTGAGTCTCGCATTTGCACTCCCCCCACTCCATCACATGCTGCTGCTGCTGCTGCTGGGTGTCCCACCCCCTCCCCCCAGGGGACCCTAGAGGTTCTGCTCCCCCCAGCCCCGGGGATGGGGCATGGCACTGTCGTGCTGGGGGGGGGCAGGGGCTGATGCACTCTTCTGAGGGACATGTCCCTGCAGTCCTTGGGGCCATGGTCTTCTGGGAATGTGGAGAGCCCTGGCCATATCTATTACCCCTGCCCCTCAACCCCGGGGGTGTGCACCGGGGGGGTACATACCTGACGGTCCACTCCCACGGTCAGGGGACACCCGGGGGGCGGACACCCGGCTGGAGCTCCTGAATGGGAGGATGATGTGAAGGCCGGTGTCACTGGAGGAGGAGTCCCTCTCCTCCTCCTCCTCCTCCGGTGCCCCGGGGGAGGGCTCCTGGGGGGGGCCTCGGGGTGTGGGGCTTGCCTCCGGGGTGGACTCCGACTCCGGGGCCTGCTGGGGCTCTTCGGCCGAGGTATCAAGAGTGGCCAGAGGGGAGGAGTTGTGCCGGGGGCCCAGGATGGCCCTGAGCTTCCTGTAAAAGGGGCAAGTGACGGAGGTGGCCCCAGATCGGCTGGCCGCATCCCGGGCCCGGGCGTAACCCTGCCACAGCTCCTTCACTTTACTCCGGACATGATCCGGAGTGCGGGCAGGGTGACCCCGGGCGGCCAGGCCCTCCGCCAGCCGAGCGAACACATCCGCATTTTGCCTCTTGCTCCCCATTACCTGGAGCACCTCCCCCTCGCTCCAGAGCCCCAGCAGGTCCTGAAGCTCGGCCTCCATCCAGGAGGGGCCCCGCTGCCGCTTCCCCGCCTGGCTGCTGGGCTGTGAGCCCTGGCTCCCCTTGAGGGGGGTCCCCTGGGGGCGCTGGGGGGGCTGGTGGGCGGCCATCACGGCGGGTGGGGATGTGTGTGGCTGCGGAGGAGCGTGCAGGCTAGCCACGTGTTACTGCTGTTGCCTGCACGCTCTCTCAGCTTCCTGCACAGGAAGGCAGGGGGCGGGGAGCTTTAAGGGGCCGCTCCACGCGGCCACCATTAAGCTCAGGGGCTGGAGAGAGCGTCTCTCAACCCCTCAGCTGATGGCCGCCATGGAGGACCCCGCAATTTCAATGTTGCGGAACGCACAATGACTACACGTTCCCTGCTTCGACGTTGAACGTTGAAGTAGGACGCTATTCCCATCCCCTCATGGGGTTAGCGACTTCGACGTCTCGCCGCCTAACGTCAATGTTAACTTCGAAATAGAGCCCAACACGTGTAGCCGTGACGGGTGCTATTTTGAAGTTGGTGCCGCTACTTCGAAGTAGCGTGCACATGTAGACGCGGCTATAGAGGCCAAACGTTTCAGTGAGGCAGGTGGAAGTAGGAGGTTGGTGGATGTCTTCCATGGGTCTGTGTTCCAATTCTATGCTAGAACAGAAGACAGTCAATTTTCTCTTGAAATGCCACCCAGTTCTATAGGTAAAATTCAGTAAAGATTGGGTGTAGCAGAAATCAAAGCTGTTTTTTCAGGTTTAATGGCAGGAATGTGCTCAATCCATGTTCATAGCTCACCAAATCCCTCCATTCAGCAACATGTAGAGCATCCCCATTAGCAGAGACATCTCTCTGGCATACATAGCCTTCTCTTTTCCAACCCAGTATCCTCAAAACAGCTGTGTTCTCCAAGTGACAGTCAGCCTTTAAACAGGAAAAAGGTGACTGGTAACATTACCCATGAAGGAACCAAATCAGACCCAAACTGATCCTCTGGATGCACAGTAAATATTACAACACTTTAGTAAAAGTAATGCAGGTATTTTTATCCTCAGCTCCTCTCTCATGGGCTGCAAAAGTAGTCTGAAGGAAGGAGGATGTAACAGTTGTTTTCCAGCGATCGCTCAAAGCATCAAAAGTGTGGTCTTGCACAGCATGACTGCCTTATGTGGAGGGATTTATGTACATTTAGGTAAATGCTACCCTTGTCTTTTGCTTGGCAGGACATTCTGAGTTTGGCAGGGAAACCATTTCAGCAGTAAGGCAGGAGTAGCACTGCAAAGAGAGCAGAGGAAGATGAAGGATCTTGATTCTTAGCATAGACAGGAGGAGCCATTAACAGTATGACTTCCTTAGGGAAAGACAGGCAAAAGTTCTTAGACAGGATGAGGTACTTTTGCAAATGGAGAGACAGTGCAGGCAACAGGGGCGTGCGCAGCAAGAGCGGGATCATGGATTCATGGAGACCTCGTCCAGCTGGTGGAGGAATGCTTTCAGTATCCACCTCCCACAGGAGCTCCACCTGACCAGGAACAAGAGCCACTTTCTCCATCACCCAGACTGCTGAAGAGGTGCCGAATCCCACCAAAACTTTTGCCGGGCAGGAGCAATCTGGACACTCAGCACAAAGTCCTGTGTAGGCACCTGAACCTCTCCCCAGCGTTCAGAAGGGAATCAATGAGCCTCATCTAGGACCTGTAGCCCAGCTTGTGTTTAGCCCCCAAACCTTTTGCCGGAGATGTCCCTCTTTGTCCTTCCATAGCCATTCTTCCACTGTCAGGGTAAGAGGGATGGGAAGGACAAGGAGACCTGTCCAGACATGTTAGTATTTGATAATGTCAAGGAATTTGAGCTTTATTTTTTGTTTTCTTTGTTCTTGTTACAAACATTTTCAGCTTTATGGTCAGAGGATGGATGTAAATAAAAATTACTGTTCGTCTCACTTGCATGTGCACCTTGTTTTCCAAGTATGACTGAAGTGATACTTACCAGAGGTGTGATGAGGCAGCAGAACTCATAGCAATGACTGTGATTCTTAAGAGGCTGATCCAGTAAAGCGCAAACAATTTCATACCTTCCAGCCACATCCTGGCCATGAATTTGCTAACTTTTAAAAAGGTATTAGTGACAATGAAATAAGCTGTAAAATAACTGTTGCCACCCAGAGTACCAGAAGGAAAAATAGCGGACATGTTAACTGAAGCAACTTTGTGGCTTAGTGAATGATTTCAGTGACAATATACATGTAAAGGAAACACAATTTAACACTGAAGATATCTGACATTGAGTGATACTTTTACAACCCCACCAAACACTCACTACTGGAAATGATGGGCATACACATGCCAACAGAGTACTCATGCCATGGGAGTATTGCACACAGAACATGAGCAGCAGTGTCTGAAAATACCGTGAGGAAGGAATGTGCGCAGTTCCTCTCTATGCATCTGAGAACTTTTTTTTTATTGCAATAACAATTAAGTTAGCTCGATAAAGCAGCCTGAAATACAGCAGTTAGCATATAATAAAAACATTGCTTGATGATGTTCTTAAAGTGTGCTGAAACTCTCCGCAGCACAAAACAACAACCAAAAGGGTTAACCTTGAGGCCCTATGCCCCAATTGCCTGTTTTCTGTGTGTGTCAACACTGGCTACAGGGGATTAAAACAGAACTATGTGGCAGTGCTTCATCATGCTTTTCCAGCAGCTTCATGGTATCAGGGTAAAGTCCCATGGCACTGTCTCAAGTCACTGTCTGGCTCCTTGATGTACAAGCACACAGTATCATGAATTTCCCTGGCCTGCTGGGAGCCAGGAGCTCTGTGCATATGGGTGTGACCTGACTATATCTACAAAGATTGAGAAATAAATGGGTCCTGTGCCCATTTGCTGTAGCTTCGCCATAGCTTGCACATGATGTGCAAATTGCAACACACCATGACAATAAGCTGAACTATGTTGGCCACACATATGTTGACATCCAGATTGAGCCAGAGGCATCACCAACAGGCTTTCAGCTGCCCAAAGGTTCATTCTATCACCATTCTGTAGATAATTTGTACTTGCATTTCCTTTTCCTTGAGTAGGCAAGGTCAGGACATAGATTCAGATGCCATAGTTGGAATGGACATGTGGGTGCCCAAAAATAAATGTTGGCACAGAAAACGTGCAAATAATCACATCATCTGGGGGGGAAGAAAGTCCCTTCTTGCCCATTGCAGTACGACCTAGAACTACAAAATGCCCTGGCATCAAGGATCTTTTCCATTTGTACAACAATCATGTTCATGAATCAACACTCGCTGTCCACTGAGCCTTGGAGAACCCATGAATACTAACTTGTGTGGTTCACATATTCCCTGGCCTCTTTTGGTGAACAAGCTCTAGGGAAGTGTGTTCCATTGATGGCTCCCCACCACCCCCACACAGTTCAGAAGCCACAGCCTTGGAAATTCTGCAAGAATTTCAGGGATGTGAGTTATAGCAAGTGTTGTTTCTCGATTTTGGTGTTTTAATCGGGAATCACATATGTGGAACCCTTAACTCAGGGCAGAGGACTGGGGTGGGTACATGTAGGGTAGAGTGCAAGGTGGTGGGGCTCAGGGCTGGGACAGCCCCTGTTGGTGATCCTGCCCTGTACTGCTCCTGTTCCCAGGCAAACGAGAGCTGGCGTGTGTGTGTGTGTGTGTGTGTGTGTGTGTGCGCGCGCGCAGCGTTTATAACCATGGAAGGGGAATCAGTGGTGTGGGGAATGCTGCACTACTCCTGGGCACTTGGCCCAGTGCCTGGGGTTCTCCTGTTGGCCTCATATGCCCTGGTGTTGGCTGCCGTCCCGGCACTCCCAGGGCTTTGCTCCCAGCTTCAGCTCTGACTGGGGAAAAGGCCAGTGTTAGGGGAGCTCGTACAGAGCCCTGCCTCCAGCGATCACTTCCTTACCGGTGTGCCGCACCAGGACGCACTGGCTTACTTTTCCCTTTGCTTAACCAACAGCCCCAGTCCTCCAACACACCAACTAACAGAACATTGACTCGATTTTACTGCCGTCAGGCTCTGTTCTGAACCCCACTCTACTCCTTCCGAACAGCATCAGCTGCACAAAAAGAGCATGTGGGGATTTTTCTCAGTACGAGAGGGCATGGTCAGAGTATGCTGACCTCTGGCAATCCCTATTTGATAGATGATAGTACAGAAGAGCCAGAAACAGCTCCCTCTCTGAGCTTCATTTAGTTTATGCTGGGAGCATCTCGGGATCAAGGCCTTGCAGTATTGTCACTTGAACAGAGAACTACTTAGCTTAGCAACCAACCTCTGCTTTTTCTATTTTTCCTTTTGAGAAACTAACTCCACTTAACCTCTTTTTGTAAACAGCTGCTTGATGATTTAGGACTCTAGGTAGCCTTAAACCTCTGACTGCTGCGTCTGGACAAAAGTCCACTTTATAATAATCCACTCGATAAATTGCCCTGATCTGTTTTCTCCTTCTGAAGCACCTGGCACCAGCCACTGTCAGAAGAGAGGATACTGGCCTAGATGAAACATTGGTTTGCCCCAGTATGGTGGTTCTTATGTTTTGCTCTAAAGGTTTTATAGCACTAGGCACTGAGACATTTCTACCCCTCTCCCCCCCTCGTCTTCTGGGAATGCTATAGAATGGTTTAATCATCTAGCTTTGGTATCTGATTGCCTTGGGCAGCTGTAGCTTTTCTTATCATTATGTCTTACTGTGTGTCACCTTTTCCAGACAGCTATAGGATTAGGAAAAGAAAAAAATGGCTCTTTATGCTACAGATCTAACAAAGGCGCAGACTGCTCAGAGCCCACCAAATAAGAGCCTCACATTTAAAATTGACCTGGATGAGATGAAACAGCCAGTTATAAATGCTAGGCATTCGTTGAGGGGACCCTGGGAAAAAAAATCTGTGTCGCTAAAGAGTGCACGGTTTGTTTACCGAAGGTTTTTAGTGTTCTCTGGTACCATCACACTATGTCGCCCTACACCAGTGCATGCCCTGTACCACTGCTGAATGCAAACATGATGTGCAGGTGTCCAAATGGCCAGTGAAGCTGGAAGATTTGAGTGTTAGCAGTGGCTTCTTACATCTGTGCTTGTAAGCCCAAAGATGCAGCATTCGGAGGAAAAAAAGTGCAGGATAAGAAGGAAAGGGGTGAGCTGGTTTGCCAGCTCACAAAGATTTTGTAGTGTAAAGGGAAAACAATGTGGAAGGAAAGGGTGTTGTAGAAGCAGAGGTAATTCACTGTTCCTCACAGTGTCACATTGCATCAAATGAGAACACTGCTATCACACCTCCACCAAGAGACAGAATGTTTCAGAGGAGGTGAGAGAAGCTTTCCCAGAAAGATTGTTTTCTTCCCCATGAGGCTATTTTCACTCTGATGAATCACTGTGCATTTGAAAGCTTTGAGGGCAGTTCCAGTCCTGGGACTGAGTCTCAATATTATAATGGCTTCACAGTGGGTGGTCAAGGTGTAACAGCCCAATCTAGCTCTGATCAGAGGGCTGGTGTGACTGGCTAGTGATGGCTGTTGTGCCAAGGCAGAGCAATGTGCTGTGCGTGAAGTAGAAAGCTCAGCTGAAATTGCTGTTCAGTGGTCTGAACAGTCAAGTTTTCCATCACAAAAAGAGAACAAAATACAGGGTGGCTTTCCATCCACAGTGCAGATCATGTATCACACTTTCAAGCCTGCTCATTAAATAAGGATTTAATTTATTCTCTACAGTGAATATCAATTGATTATTAAGACAAGAATGATAGTTTGGGAAGGAAGCAGGAATGATAGTAATAACCCAGACCTCATCTCATAGAGCTGGAAGAGACCTGGGGAGGTCATTGAGTTCAGTCCCCTGCCTTCATGGCAGGACCAAGCACCATCCCTGACACATCTTTTTTTCTAAAAAAGATCTGTTTACCCCAGACAGGCTTGAACTCACAGGCCTAGGTGGTCAATACTCAAACCACAGAGCTATCCCTCAATCTGTGAATGTACCCACAAGAGAGTTAACAAAGGACAGGTGGCCAGCTTGCAAAGGGGCAAGTGTCATCTCCATGGCCACACTGGAGCCACAGGCAGCAGACTTGTATACAAGGCTGGGAGGCAGGAATGGAGACAAGGAGCCCTCCTGGCAAAGTGCATTCAGATGGAGCTGGACAAAGAGCAGGGCCAGAGATTCTGGTCCCTGTATTACCATTGCCAACTTTCTAATCACTCAAATATGAACATACTTGCCCAGCCCCACCTCTTCACTGAGGCCCTGCTCCCACTCACTCCATAGCCTCTTTTTCCATCGCTTACGTGCCCCCACCCTTACTTTCTCATTTTCACGGGGTTGGGGCAGGGGTTGATGTGCAGGTGGAATGAAGGCCGTGGCTAGGGTTGCAGGACGGAGCCCTGTAGTAAGGTGAGGAATGAGGGGGTCAGGGTGCAGGAGGGGCTCCAGGCAGAGTCATAGGTGTGGGAGGGTGTGATGCCTCTGGCTGCAGGTGTAGACTCTGGGGTGGGGGCATTGGCAGTGTAGGAGGACACTGTGGCATGTTGTAGGGGTTTGTCTGAAGGAGGCTGTGAGGTCTCCAGATTAGAGACTGGGAGGAGCAGGAGGGGGCTGAGAGCTGGGGTGTGGGAGAGGGTTCAGGGTGTGGTCTCTGGGTGGTGATTACCTCAGTTGGCTCCCAGGACGGACAACATGTCATGCTGACTCCTCAGCAGAGCTGCAGCCAGGTGGCTGCATATGCTGTCCCTGCCCCAAGTGTTTGGCTCTGCAGCTCCCACTGGCCAGGCACCATGGCCAATAGGAACTGGAGCTCTAGGTGGGGCAACATGTGGAGTCCCCATGGGCACCCTATACATAGGAGCTGGAGGGACATGTCACTGTTTCCTCACAGCTGTGTAGAGCCAGGCAGGTAGCCTGCCAGCCCCAGGCCCAATGGACTTTCAACTACCTGATCAGCCATGCTGACTGGAGCTGCCAAGATCTCCTTTTGGCCAGATGTTCTGACTGAAAACCTGACACCTGGCAACCTCAACCTGTTCAAGCCATTTGCTCTGGAGCAGGGACTTGGGTGGCTGCTTTAGTAAACGGACTGAAGCAAACTATACAAAGCAGCTCTACAGAATTTCTCCTTCCTGCTACCTGTGCCTCTGCCCAATGCACGTCCCAGACAGTTGGCCTGCCCTGAGGATTTGGCCCTCTAAGCACAAAATAAAATTACTCCAAATCCCATGGGACTTCAAGGATATGATCAGTAAGAGCCCTTTCTCTGGTACCGAACATTTGCAATGACTGAACACGACTCACTATTTCACTGATTTTCTTCCAGCATTAGGCTACTGCAGAGATCAGGCTTTTGCTACCTGCATGATTTAGATTGAAATAGTCATGGCAATGCTTTTGTTTCAGTTCAGCAAAACAGGAAAATAGGCTTCAAAAAGCCAGTCCCACAGAACTTTATGAAACCTTATGAAACCTTCCCTGCAAAGAAAGCCACTAGAAATTCAAAAGGAATATCACATTGTGCAGTCTGGCTTGTGTAAAAAGAGATTATCCTCCAGGAATTCCAAAGAAAGAGACCATTCAAAAAACCCAAGGCCAGGGGTAACTTTTGTCACACATACCTTCTGTCATAAGTACCTATGTGGAGGTGAAGGGGAAACCACTTCATTACTTACTTTGTATGATGCTTAGTTACTAATAATAAACAGGATGAGTTTAAAGTTATGTGCCCTGATTACTGCCTGGAGAAAAGGAGCACCTTAGGTATAAATACTCATAAGAGGATAGAGGTGCTTCAGAAATGTATTTAAAAAAAAACAAAAACAAACACCCAACTTTAGCTGACGATTCCAGTAACACCCTGTATTTTGAAGCATTGGGGGAATGACAAATGATAAAGAGACAATTCTCGGAAAGGCTTTGTCCTTAGAATCTATGCATCATTCTAGAGAGTTAAGTGGACAAGTTATTTCTGACAGTTTATATGCCCGGTTAATATAATGCAATATCTGGAACTGTGCCAACCAGGATGATCCAGGGAAGTCACAATTAGAATTCAGACTGTCGACAGACATCAGAGACTCCTTTAATGCTGGCTGTTTCTGTCAGGGATTTTTACCATCCCCTAGGCATAATCGTCCCCGTGGGCCAGGGGATACAAGCCTTTGGCCACATAAAATCAGTGCAGGCACATGAGAAATCTAAATTGTCATAGGCTGCCATTTAGTTGCAGCACCAACGGTCACTTTGGGTCAGTTGGTTTCCTGGTAACCTGAACCCATGAATAATTCATAAGCACGTATTTGAATGAAGGCTCCTGATTGGGTGGGGTTCCAGTTTTCTGGAACCTTCCAGACCCGGTTGGACCTAATTGAAAACTTTACCAAAGAATCATGAATATTTAAATTAGCTCATAAATAATACATGAGAACTGTCTATAAAACCAGGGCCCGCAGAGCATTCTGTGGCCCTGGGAGTTAGCTGTCAGAACAGCTGCAACCGTAGAGAGGAGCGTGGCTGCCTGGCAGCGTCCGCTGAACTCTCAGGTCAGCCCAATTGGGCAAAGCGCTCCGGAGAAGAATCATTAGCGGCGTCCACCTGCTGTTGCGGCGCCTACGCCGCCTGACGCCGCCCACGACCTCACTTACCTGAAGTGCAAGATTTCTCATCTCGGCGCTTGCTTCGAGGGAGCAGCAAGCGGACCCTGTGGCTGAGCGGTCAGGTGGTGAACTGGCCCCACCCTTGGGCGGGGTACTGCATGCTTGGCTGCAAAACACAGGGTCCGCTGCCTAGCGGCACCAACGGTCCCACCACCTTCGCGGCTACTTACCCGATTTGACCACTCACCGATTGGGACTCAACTCACTGGACGTGACTATTGTACAAATCTTCAAGACACGTAACAAACCAAGCCAGACAAACATAGACGCTATTGTCTGGGTTTCGGGGCCCCCAGTGGGGGGCAGGGGGTCGCACCCCTTGCACTGCGGAGTGGCCTGACGAGGCCCCGCAAGACCCGAGGGCCTGACCCTTCCAGGCCGGGCCTTTGCCCAGGTAGTTAGCACATTTAATTATAACAGTTATATGATAATGGTAGCATTTAGTTATTAGTATCGGTAGTTTATTGTTTAGCAGTTAGTAGTAGCAGGCCTGATATTAGATTATTATAAACTATACATAGAGATACACTTTAGCAAGGTGAAGGCTAACGCCTCCCTAGTCCTGTAGTACCTTCATCCCTTATCCCCTTATCCCTTCATTAAGAGGGAGCTCCTATTGGGTCTCATTTATTAACCCTCATTACCGAGGTGCCTCTCACTACAAGGTTTCCTCGCTGCTGTTGACTTGTGCAAAGACCACAAGCGGCGGCGCATATCCTCCCTATCTGGTAGTGCCGGCAAAAGATCCGGACACCGGGTGTTGCCTTTTCCCCTACAGCCTCAAATTCCTTACCCAAGTATATTCAACTAATTAACCACTTTGCCTTGCAGTAAAATAAAACATACATTCGTTCAAGAAGAGTTTATAACAAAGCACCATGAGTACAGAATATGCAATTGTAAGTTAAACATAAATACAATGCTACATGTTATATAAAAAGTCTTTGTTTCTGTTACTACTGTTAATTCTCGTTTCCTTAACTGTGTTTTTATGTTTAATAAAGTTGCTAGGTAGTTTGTAACTTACTTGGGTTTCATTCTTCTCTGCCGGCTTCCTCCTGCCAGGTGGATTTGGCGGGGGAGGGTGGGTTATAGCTCCAATAGTACTCCTAGGGGTAAGCACGCTCTTGACTCATTGGGCTTGGGGCGGTCTGCAACTGGGTCCTTGGGACTGGCAGGCGCTTGGACCCTCCCTGGTGCGACACAGACCTTTGGGTCGAGGCGGGGGAACCTGTCCTGTTGTCCTTAAACAATGACTTGTCACAGCAGTTTCAATTGACTGAGTCCCTTCTCTGCTATCACTATTTAAATGATACTCATTTGGAAGCTCTCAAGATGCATGTAGCTCTCAACAGCCGTGCATGCAGTTCTCTTCTTAGTCTGGAGTAAGACGTTGCTCAACAAACTGCTGTGACGTTTACCCTGTGGGGAAATACGAGTGACTAATGACATGTGTACACTAGCACTTACATCAGCAAAACTTTTGTGACTCAGGGATGTGAAAAAAGCACCTGGAGTTTTGCTGGCATAAGTGCTCATGTACACAGTGCTATGTTGGTGGAAGATGCTTAGATGAAATCAAACAGAAAAATGATTAATTACCACCCCACACCCCATCATCTGTGAGTGAACACTTTTCACAGACTAATCACTTTATATCTGATCTCTCAGCTTTCAGTCTCAAAGGAAACCTGCATAGTACTTTTGAAGTATAAAAAGACAAGTCTGGGACTTCAAGTTCATGGACTTGAATCATGGACTGAATAGAGACTCTGGATTTATGGCTTATTACACCCCTAACTGCCCCTTCCCTTCCCCCTACACGAGCGGTGTCCCATAGTAATTCAAGTATCACCACACCTGTGGTTGTCATCCTTCCATATTTGCCACACCCTCACTCCCACTCAAAATAAAAGCCCTTCCTCAGAGCCAGGCACCCACAGGCGCTCCCCACTCTAACTGAATGCTCTCCCCTTCCCCCAGAGACAGACACCCTCAGCGCCCTCACGCAAACTGAATGCTGGCAACTCACCAGAGCTGCCACCACAGGAGCCACGCCAGAGCTTTGTTTCATGAATATTTATACTCCAAATGATGCACATGCTATTCTTTTGTAGTTCAGTGACAAACTTCATTCAGCGACAAGGTCAGTCTTTGACACACAAACTTCAGTGCCATTGTCCAAATCACACAACCTAGATCTTTGAAGAATGATAACCAGAGTTATGACTTAGTAATAGTGAAAGGAAAGATGGTCCTCACAGGTTTTAATGTCCTGGATCAAAATTTCGTCACCAAAATTGTGAAGTGTAACCTTATTTTGTCTGTTCTAGTGTTTTGGTAGAATAAAGAGAAGGGAGGATAGTTCAACTGGCAGGAGAGAAGATGAAGAAATATGATACCATGCAATAAGGTCCAAGTCACAGAAACTGTTTATGAAGACAGATGAGTTGTGTAGAACAACAAGAAGTCCTGTGGCACCTTATAGACTAACACATATTTGGACCATAAACTATCGTGGGCAAAGACCCACTTAGCTGCATGTTCACACTAAACACTGAATAATGTCAAGACATTGTACAACTCATGAGATTTTCTGTTTGGCTTCTTATAGAGTCTTAGAATCATAAAATTGGAAGTTACGCTAAGATATCTTTAACTCTAGTCCCCTGCACCCTGTCAGGAGCACACACCATGTAGACCCCCGCTGACAGGTGTTTGTCTAACCTGCTCTTAAAAATTTCCAATTATGGAGATTCCATAACATCCCTAGGCAATATATTCCAGTGCTCAATCACCCTGACTACAGTTACACTACAGCAATCTGTCGGCAGAAGTCATTGTTGGAAGAGATTCCCCAACAAAACGTCTGTTGACAGAGTGTGGCCACACACAAAAGCCAATTGGAAGAGTGATCCTCTCTGTTGACAGAGTGGCTGGACTGCCTGGCCACTCTCTTGACAAAACAGACACCCAGAAGCATAGCAGACAGGGCTGCCCATTGTCCTGGATGTCCTGTCTGTTGAGAGAAGGCCCCCTTAGAACATCCATATAGCTTTTTTGTCGACAGAACCTGTCCACACAAACAATGAGAAGTCCTGTGGCACCTTATAGACTAACAGATTTTTTGGAGCATAAGCTTTCATGGGCAAAGACTCATGCATTTGTTGAAGTGGATCTTTGTCCACAAAAGCTTATGGTCCAAAAAATCTATTAGTCTATAAGCTGTCACAGGACTTCCTGTTTTTGTGGATGCAGCCTAACACAGCAACCCTTCTGATACTGTCGACAAATGTGCTCTTACTCATCTGGGATAGGCAGAAGGTTGCTGTTGTAAGTTCTGACATTTGCTGACATACTTTCAACAAAATGCATTTTATGTGTGGATGTTCCACCAGTTTTTTCAGGAAAAAAAAGGAGTTTTATTGACAAAACTTGCTAGTGTCACCGTAGCCCCTGACAGGACGTTTGTCCTAATGTCCAACTTAAACTGCCCTTGACCAAAAATCGTGACTGACCAAGGAGACTTCCCCTGGCTGGCTACAGGACCCTCACCATGCACAAGCTGCCTGGCACCTTGTGCAGCACATCCTTTTATTTGTTTCAGGGTCAAGCCATGTGATGCAGTGGGGCACGGGAAAGTCCCAGACTGCGTGGTGCCTCTGGGGGAAGGGAAGGGAAGGGAGGGGATGTGGTGGTTAGGACAAAATGTGAGTGTCTGAAAAGAATTTTCTTGTCCAAGCACAACCCCCACGCACAGACTAGCTGTCACGTGATGCGGGTGAGGGAAAGTTCCAGAATGCGTGGCACCTGTTAGGGAGGGAAGGGAGGGGATGTGGGGGGCAGGACAACATGTAAATGGCTGAAAAGAAGTTTCTTATCCTATCAGACAAGCATGACCCGCACCCACAGCCTAGCTGCCACATGGTGCTGGGGGGCAGCAGTTGGCTCCAGGCAGTGCAGAAAAAAAAGGCAGCTAGCAGGCGTATACACAGAACCACAGATCCCACAGCCACGCTACTAGCAAAGAAAAAGAAGATCTTTGAGCCTCTCATGACCCTACAGCCGTGCGCTTCCAGGTACCAAACTGAAACAATCTTCTTGTTGTATAATTCCTCCACACCTGGGAGCAGTAGAGATGCAAGAAGAGGCCAGAGCGGAGAACTTTGGGCCATTGTAGTACACATAGGGGACATGTCTGGAGGCTAATACATTCTATTTAAAGAGATGGTGCTTCCTCACTAACATTCATTCAGAATTTTAAATTCAAATTGAATGCTACACCAGTCAGGTTACTGCGATATTATGATATCGATATGATGTTGCTTTTAGAGCTCCAAAAATTGAGCTAATGTAATATACAGTGAAGACTATGGCCCCTTTTCGTCTTGAGAGATGGTGCTTAGAAGCAGTGGTGAGGATCTACGGGCAGTGTTTGAGTCTGCAGCTTCTCTCATGGCTTATCCATTCAATATTGCATTTTCACAGTTAAGTGCAATAGCCGCATGTCAGTTTATTTCTGAATTCTTCAGTCTGAGAGCTTTTCCTTCTAAGACAAAGTTCTTTTGCACGGCTTGTACATATACTGTTGAAGGATGGCATGCCCTGCTGTAGCAATTGTTGCCAGGTATTTCAATCTGAAGATGTATATTCCCAGGATTTTGGTTCGATGTTAAATATTTTCATGGCATTTTTGCATGTATCCTTGAATCTTAGCTTTGGTCTTCCTCTTGTTCGCAACCCACATGACAGTTCCCCAAAGAGGATTTCTTTGGGAAGACGTTCGTCACCCATTCTTCTCACATGACCAAGCCATCATAGCTTTCTGATGGTGGCTGGGCTAGTGTCTGGAGCAAGTGCATTGCCCAAGTGGCACTATCCCTCTCTCAGTTGCCCCAGATGAATCCAAAGGAAAGACAGAAGTCAGTATGTTTGGAACTGAGGTGACTGCACAGTGAAGACAGGCAGTTGGAAAAATTGGGTAAATGATTTAAAATCTTTGTTATCTCGTATTGTAGACATAGCCTTAGTCACAGGCATAGGTTAATATGGTAAATCAATGAACCTACAGGCCTCAAACTTGTAAGACAATACCTTAGCTAACTAAGGCATACGGCCCTGAAGCCTTAGTACACAGAGTTAATCAGATCATAAGAGGATGTTGTAATGACTAAACTGTTAACATATATCCACAAGAAGGTACACAAATGATAGACAGATAAAATGTTTTTGTTTTTTCCTGGATCCTTTAAGTGTGGTAGGAAGGATGGTCAGTGGTTAGGAGACAAATCAGGCTGCAGGAAATCTGGATTCAGTTCCTGCAAACAAACATTCTGTGTGACATCGGGCAAGTCACTTTGCCTCTTTGTGCCTCAGTTTCTCATCTTTAAAATGGGGAAAACAGTACTTCCCTACCTCAAGGAGAGATGTGAGGATAAAGACTGTGAGATGACAATGTACCTACGAAAAATCATACTTTCTAATCTTGGCATTAAAATATTGAGGTTTAAGAGCTAGGTAATGAATATTTATTTAGCATGCTTGTTAAATCTCAGCAAATACCTTTACTTATTAGTTGGTATATAATTAACACTCCACCTCTTTTCATAGATGCATATCTCTCCCAGTTATGAGGACAGTCATTTTCGTCCAACCTAACTGGTACAAAAGACAGGGTGGTGGTTTGTCACACTGAATGCTGACACTGAGTCACTAAATAGCCCTAGCTATAATTATCCTAATCCCAAATATTGTCATATACCTAAAGTGCACGTACATTAGAACTACCAGCTGGGCACATTCCTTGAATTGAAGAACTGAATAATCAGATTATTGTTATACCATTTTTCCTTGCCCCTTCCTGTTTGTCACTCTGACCATTCTGTCACCTTCAAAATTTGTGTGGCAAGTCCTTTGTGGGCTGGGACAAAATCTGCCATGTGTGGAGGGGTCTCTAACATAATATATAATATTATTCTGAAGTTGAAGAAGCCAAATAAAGTGTCACTCTTCACAGACATTTTGGGCAGTCCCAGATAACTCGTACAGACATACCTTAGTGATGCAGAGCTGAGAAGGAAATATTTGAGACCAAAACTGAGATGCTCATGCTAAAAAAAGTCTTGTTTGTGCCTCTAGGCTTGCTAACATACCTTTCCAGTCACTTTGATGCTCTGCCTTCCTCAGTGACAAGTCACTAAAAGGTATCTGAGGCAACTGTGTACTCACTCTGCCCATAGAACTCACATTTCTAGGCTGTATATTTCTCAGGAACTCAAAAAGCCATTGGACCAATTCTGGTCTCACTTACTGAGATGTAAAACTGGGGTAACTCCAGGGATTTCAGTAGAATTATTCCAGTTTTACACTAAAGTCAAAGCAGAATTAGGCACATTCTGTTAAAATGTGAAGAGTGACTAAGTGACTTGGGAGCCTAATTCCATTTTCAAAAGTGTATTTAGCACTTAGGCTAGTACATGCAAGTGACTTTGAATAAGACTTCAGTACCAAGGCAATGTTTTAAAATGGGTCTATGGTGCTTTTGAAAACTTTGTCTTCCACAAACATCATACAAATAGCTGTCTCATTACATTTAAATTAAGTGTTAACTTCAGCAGATTCAAGGGCAATGACTTTAAAGTGATCGTCAAATTTGTGGCTAGTTGTACAGCACCATGAAACTCTTAATCTCTAATGGGAAAGCTCACCTCTTAATAACTCCATCACCGTTATGTTTTATTACTTTGTTAAATGCCATCCATGTCTCTGAGAAGCATATTATAATTCTGAAGATAGCCATTAATATATACCTTGGTTTAAGGTTTGAGATGAAACACCTTATCTTTCTCAAGGTTGTTCTTGTCACAAATGAACTACACTTTCATAAACTAATGGATTTAGCTGGTTTCTGATCATATTTAGTGGAGTAGCTAATACTATTTTGTAAATGGTTAACAAGGCTTATGTTTCCTGAAAACTTACAACAAATAAGCATGAAGAGGACAATACATTACTAATCTGAAGTAATAGAAGTGTGTAGCATAAACCTTAAGGCATAAAACTTCAAGTATGATGGAGGATAAGAAGTACTGCTGAAGGAACTTAAAGCTGCATGAAATATAAGAAAAGCCAATTTAGAATTTGCAAGTAAGATTGCATTAGAGGTTAAGTTAAATTAGAGGCAGTTCAAACAATCAGGGTCAGTGAAATAGACAGCAGGACTTTCAAGAGTAAATTATGCTATTGCTGACACTGGAAATGCATCTGCCCTTCAAAATGCAATTGAGTCTTTGGTTTCTTGTTCATTAAGGCACAGAGCGGGATAGGGACAGGCTTAAATTTCCCTGGAGAAAAAGAAGAAAATTGGGAATATATCAATAAGGATATTGAAGAGATTAGGTTAAAATTAAAATTGAAAATCCTACTACAGAGTATAATCCCATAATTCCACTAGGCAGTGACGTCAAAGACACAGACAGAAGAATCTTCAGCTGCTAAAACCACCCAGAATGCAGAAACCAGTGAACCAGAAAAAATATAATGCATCTTCTGCATCTTAGGTCAAGGAACAAAAAACCAAAACATAGACAGGAGTAGGGGAATATTCTAGAAATTTTAAATCTGTAAGTATCAGAGGAATAGCCATGTTAGTCTGCATCCATTAAAACAAGGAGGACTTCTCATTGCTTAAACCACTAAGGGCGCATCTACTGTAGAGAGTTTTGTGACCAAACTGTCGTTTTGTAGACAAAACTTGCAGCGTGGCTACACAGAAAATGCGTTTTTTCAACAGAAACTGTTAACAAAAAGGTTGTGTAGACACTGTGGGGGGCCCCTTCGTTGACAAAGTGGATCAAAAGATTGATCTGCTTTCACGTGTAGACAGCATCTGTTGACAAAAGTTTTGTTGAAACATCTCTTCCAACAGTAACTTCTGTAGACAGATGTTTCTAGTGTAGATGTAGCTTCTAAAGAGTGACATCCACGAAAGGAAAGATGGCAGGGATACAGAGAGAGAGGAGAGAAAATGTCTTGTACAGTTAAGGGTCAGACTGCTTGTCCACATGGAATTTCAAAAAGATCATAGGTAAACTTTTCAAAAGCACACAAGTCCTGTTTTCAGAAGTGACTCAGGGCACATTTATACTCACTGGAAGATCTCCACGCAGGTGATTGGTCTTCTGGGATTCAACTTAGCAAACCTAGCAGGGCTGTGCTAAATTGAATGATCAGAGCACTGCTGTCGACCTCGGTACTCCTCGCAGTTGGGAAAAATAAGGGAAATTGATGGGAGAATTTCTTCCACCAACTTCCCACTGTGTGGATGACAGCAAAAATTGATTTAAGGAATGTCAGCTCCCATTATGTAATTCCTGTAGCTGGAGTTGTGTATCTTAAATCAATTTTTTTCCCTAGGGTAGACCTGGCCTTCGAAACTTAGAAGGCTGTTTCATAGAAGGCCAGTTCAACCTAAGGCTTGTCTGCACCAGGTTCTGGGAGCCTTTTTCATGCTAACTTAATAAATAATAAATAAAAATTCCCTGTATTTTCTGAATTAACTTGATATCTTTTGCAAAATTGATAATCCACTTTGGAAATTGATTCAGGCTCTTGCGTTTCTGAGAAGCTTTTGAAAATGTAACTGAATCCCTTACAAATTTTTAAGGGTGGTTTTAAGAACACAGACAAACTTAACTCTTAAGGGGTCAGCTAAGGGCATAGTTTGCGAACTCATGATTGCCTCCTTCCCCTGAAGTACCTAGAGAATCCAGAAAACTGCAGAAAGTTTTCCTTGTGGAGCTTCATCAAGCTTTTTCCATCACAGGAAGTGGAGCCTGACAGGATTTATTTCCCTGAAGTGATTCTCCACAGCCACAGGAGACCCAAACTAACAAAAATGGCCAAAACACATCATAATTGACATTATCAGTTTTGCACGACATTAGTTATACTCCTTTATGCCACAGCAGCTCCTGTGATCCTTTTTGGTATTTGCATTCAGATTTCATTAGAATCACATCAGTTTCATTCCCAAGCTGACAGCACTTCCAGGGTCCATAACTCCAGGGCAATCTTGCTATGCAGAATGCCCCAAGCCAGGGACTGCAGGGGCTTCCAGACTACAAGGCCAACTGGTTCCTTGGGTTACCTCACTTTTGGGCACTTGGCTCATCAAGCTGAGGCATCAGAAAGCCCGCTGCTTTGGGAATCTGGAATCCCTACAGGGCTGAGGCAATCTTCACGGTGGGGCTGTGCAGAACCTGCAGACCCTGGAAATTCAAAGATCGTCAATGTTTCCAGGCTTCAGCAGGAAGGATCTTGAAAGCTCTGGTATCTCTGGGCCCATTTATATGGCAGAGCTGCTTGGCACCTGGGAATCTCAGACTTTCACAACACCTGCCTGTGGCTCACGGATAGTTAATTAAACCTCGTGCTTCCATGACATATTTTGGGTTTGACAAAAATGACATTTTCAAACAACCCAGTTTCATCAGAAAATTATATTCAGCTTTAATGGACATGAACTGGGAAGTTAAGAAACGCACCAAATGTCATGAGAATTGGCAACCTTGTATTTAGGTTCAGATTCCCCACTGTGCTACTGTTGTCTCTCCCCTGCTTTCCTTCTTCATTCATTTCCATAGACTTCAGTGAAAATTACTGGCTGAATCCTGGACTAACAGAGTGGGTAAATTGTGCCTTTATTTTTTTTCTTCCACCCACTCTTTATTTCCTTTCATGCTTCACAGATTTCCTTCACTATTGTTAACAATTTTGGCAGTTTCTGTACGTTTTGAATTCACAGCATTACACACTGCTGATCTCTAACCATATAAGTAGGCATTTTACTCCAGGGTTCAGTCTGTAACGCAAGTATGAAAAAAGACTCAGCACTGAATAGCACAAAAAGCCAAATTTCAGAAAGCACATGCTTAGGATTTTCATTGTGCCAAGAACCTTTCCTTAACCTGATTACAAGCGACTGAGCCTGCAGACGCACCTTCAGGAAGATCTTTGAGAGTGTTTGGATGACCATTCCAAGAGAGTAATTATCCATGGTTCACTGTCACACAGGAAGGGAATATTGAATGGGTGAGTGGGGTCCTGCAGGGATCACTCCTGGGTCTATTCAATAGCTTCATCAATGACTGGGCTAATGGCAGAGAGAGAACACTTCTAAAATTTACAGATGATACTAAGCTGGGTGGGATTCAAGCAGGGCCACACTTAGGAATATGCAGTATCTGCGTTTGCATAGGGCACCACTATATAGGGCATCACACTGCCCTATGTTGTCTGTACCTATGAATGGGATTGTGGGCCACACCCTGCTGCAGGCTCAGGCACCATATTTTAGGAAAGATGAGGACAAACTGGAAAAAGTCCAGAGAAGAGCAAGAAAAATGATTAAAGGTCTAGAGAACATCATCGGTGAGGCATGACTGAAAAAAAAGGGCTTGTTTAGTCTGAAAAAGAGAAGACGTAGATGGAACAGGATAACAGCTTTCAAGAGACTAAAGGATTGTTATGAAGAGGAGGGAGAAATATTTTTCTCCTTAACCTCTGAGGATAGGAGAAGAAGCAATCAGCTTTAATTACATTACATTAGGAAAAACTTCCTAACTGTTAGCGTAGTTAAGCATTGCAATAACTTGTCTAGGGAGGTTGTGGAATTTCCATCACTCGAAAGAGCAGATCACGCTTTTGATTCGCTTTTTTTTTTCGAAAGAAGTTCTTTCAGAAGAGATCTTCTTGAAGGGCTTCTTCTAAAAGATCTCTGTTTTGTAGACGTAGCCCCTGTGTTTGGAAATAGGGAAATACAAGGGAGTTCCCTTTGCCTTCAGCGCTTCATTTAAAAAGAAATCAGAGATAAATAAAAATATATACAAGAAAGAAAATCTTCGTATATGCCCTCTATAACAAAGCATGTAGGGCATAAGGAATGTAGTATGGGAGGGAAAAAAAGACAAGGGAAGAACTTCAAGGAAAACCACTGTCCTAACCTTCCTGCACTCACCTTTGATTTATTTTTGTGAGGGACATAATACACCTTAGGTGTCTATAATATAGAGAATCAGGACTAGATATAAAGTGAGGCAAAAACTTTCAAAAAAGTATTTTAAAACTCAGCAGGAAAGTGTCTGAGGCAAATACAGCTGCTCTCCACAGAACTTCATATAACCACCCAGTTAGGCATTGCTTTCAGAAATTAAGCATTCAAGAAATCTGAAGGCTGAATGCATCTACCTGGAATGCACCCGTATCTGGAGAACTCTCTTAGCACCTAGTAGAACGGAATGCATAAGACGCACATTACATAAATAGGAAAATGGGTACATTTGGCCTCTGATGAAGTCAAGTGCCTCAGGGGAGATGGCAGAAACACTCACCCTGAACAGCAGTGTCTGGAAGCCTTATAGCTTAGTAAGGTAAAATGTCTTCAGAGGAGCTGGATAGTGCATGAGCTATAGTAGAGACACTCTCAAGACATCACTTAAAACCTTCCAACTACTAGGGCGTGGCAGATAGGGGTATCGTCTGAGGGTCTCATTTTGGAAATCCTCACTCACTTTCAGGAGTACTTATCTCACGTGGAAATCCCATTGAACTTAACTGGACTTCTGAGTGTGACTACAACTCAAAGTGAGTAGTAGCTGCACAACCGGACCCACACTCAGCCATATATCATAGCTGAATGTGCGTGTCTGACCACTGGCTACCCTTGCCTATGGTCTCTTTCAGGCTGTGATGGGCTGTACCAACCCCGCACTGGATTAATGGTGGCAGACCACACCCCCTTTTCTTTACTGTACCTGCTCTGAGTGGACGAGCCAGATGAAAGCAGGCAACTCAGTTGGGGCAGGCTACAGAGGAGGAAGGACTTGTCCTGGGGACCTATCCAGAGGTACCAGTGATGTTCCAACCAGCAGGGACCATGAACTGAGACTACAGTATGGATAGATCACTGACTACAGACACTGAGGGGAACACCACATCACACCTCCAGAGAAGAGGCCCAAGATAATATTTATGCTAGAAAGTGACCCAGGAGTTACAGCAGAAGTTACTGCCTAAATTCTTAACTGGGGATTCCCCAGCTTCATAGGCCCCTGGTTTGGAAACTGGTGGACCAGTAGCGGCTGGCTTTCCCTCACTCCATCCCAGGGCTATTGCCTGCTGCAGCCAGAATGCTGCAGAGCTCCAGACTGGTTGGTTGTTTTGCCTGTCCAGGGAGCCATGGACTACATGACTGAAATCACCTGCTTAACAGGGAATCCTGATTGCCACGTGTGTACCAACCCTGCATTGGCCCGACGGGGGCACACTAGGTTGACACACAAGGTTGGTACACACATTATCCTTTGCTTATGTGTAATGGAATTTACAAAATTTCTTATTCAAGCATATGAGGATAATGTGTTCATAATACATTGCAGTTATGGAAGTGTCCTGACATTACATATATTTGCCTCTTTCTTTGGGATCATTGGCTTTACTGTATGGACTGACTACTGGTTACACTTATCTCACCTGCTGTTACAGTCTCAGGCTACATCTACACAAGAAGCTTCTGTCGACGGAAGTCACTGCAAATCTCGACAGACCCTCTATCTGTTGCCGCGATACACAACTTGCTCTGTTGACAGAGAACTACCAGACTACACTGCCCTCTGGTGACTGAAAGCAGAATGGCAGCTCTGCAAACGGGGCTGCCCAGCAACAAAAAGCACTAGCTTCTACCCTGCTCTTCTGTTGACAATACTGTCGACAGAGAGCTATTCCTCAAATTTTTGAGGGCTAAAACTGCCAAAGCAAATGCAGAGTTCTGTCCAGACTCTGTTGACAGAACACTTTATGTGTGTAGAGGCTCCTTGAGTTATGGCGACAAAACTCTCTAGTGTAGACATAGCCTCAGTGTTTTTTACTGCCTGTAGTGACAGAAGCTGCGTCTACACGTGCACGCTACTTCGAAGTAGCGGCACTAACTTCGAAATAGCGCCCGTCACGTCTACACGCGTCGGGCGCTATTTCGAAGTTAACTTCGACGTTAGGCGGCGAGACGTCGAAGTCGCTAACCTCATGAGGAGATAGGAATAGCGCCCTACTTCGACGTTCAACGTCGAAGTAGGGACAGTGTAGACGAGCCACGTCCCGCAACGTCGAAATTGACAGGTCCTCCATGGCAGCCATCAGCTGGGGGGTTGAGAGACGCTCTCTCCAGCCCCGCAGCTCACTGGTGGCTGCGTGGAGTGGCCCCTTAAAGGTCCCCTCCCCCGCCCTGACTGCAGGAGGCTGAGGCAACGTGCAGGCTCCTGCCTGCACACGCGGCGGCGAGCCTGCACAGCCCTCAGCCCCTGACAGCAGCCATGGCTGCCCAGCAGCCCCCCCAGCGCCCCCAGGGGACCCCCCCCAAGAGGAGACACAGCAGCCAGGGCAGCCAGAGGGCCACGCAGTCTGGGAAGCGGCAGCGGGGCCCCTCTTGGACAGAGGCCGAGCTGCGGGACCTGCTGGGGCTCTGGAGCGAGGAGGAGGTGCTCCAGGTAATGGGGAGCAAGAGGCGGAATGTGGATGCATTCGCTCGGCTGGCCGACGGCCTGGCTGCCCGGGGTCACCCTGCCCGCACTCCGGACCATGTCCGCAGTAAGGTGAAGGAGCTGCGGCAGGGTTACGCCCGGGCCCGGGATGCGGCCAGCCGATCTGGGGCCGCCCCCGTCACTTGCCCCTTTTACAGGGAGCTCAGGGACATCCTGGGCTCCCGGCACACCTCCTCCCCTCCGGCCACCCTTGACACCTCGGCTGACGAGCCCGAGCAGGCCCTGCAGCCGGGCTCCGCCCCGGAGGTAAGCCCCGCACCCCGGGGGCCCCCCCCGGAGGCCATCCCCGGGACATTGCGGCAGGAGGAGGAGGAGGAGGAGGAGGAGGGGGGCTCCTCCTCCACCGATTCCAGCCTGCAGATCCTCCTCCTGCCATCCCGGAGCAGCAGCAGGGCCTCCGACCCCCGGGGATCTCCGGACCGTGGGAGCGGACCCACAGGTAGGTACCCCTCTCTGGTGGAGACCCCGGGGCTTGAGGGGTGGGGGGAACAGAGATGTGTCCAGGGCCCCCCACATGCTCACATGGCCATGGCCCCAAGGACACCAGGGCCATGGCCCTCACACCACTGCAGCCATCAGCCCCTGCCCCCTGCCACCCTGCATGACAGTGCCATGCCCCATCCCCGGGCCAGGGGGGAGCGGAACCTCGAGGGGCCCCCAGGCGGAGGGGGTGGGACACCCCGCAGCAGCAGCATGCGATGGAGTGGGGGGAGTGCCAAAGGGAGACTCAGGCTACATATGAGCCACCCGAGCCGAGGAGCTCCCAGGGCCAAAGGAGGATCCTGGCGCTACAGCTGGCAGGTGACACCTCTGTCCTGAACAAACAGGAGGGAGGAGCCGAGCTGGCTTGGAATTGGGGGGCGAGGGCGGGGGCCACAGGTAGAGGCTAGGGGAAGGGAGAGCTGGTAGGCAGCCAGCCAGAGGAGGGGGAAAGCTGCATCCCAGAGGGGCCCCCCTTGGGGTCTTCTCCCCACGACGGGTTGGAAGGACTGTCTCTTCCGACAGCTGGTGCTGTCACTCCTGCCAGAAAGTGGCCATCTGTGGCCTAAGAAACCTCTCCTGCTCTCAGACCCTGCGGGGTGAAGTGAGAGTCGCTCCCACCAGGGGACGGGCTGCAGGGCAGGGCGACCCCTGAACCCCATCCATCACAGCAGCATCTCCCGGGGACGGGGATGGGGAACCTGCAGCACAGGGTAGGGGGGACAAAGGCCACGGCTCGGGGCCCACACTAACGCCTGTCTCCATTCTTCTTTCCCCGCTCCTCTCCTGTGTCCTGCACCTGCACCTGCACCATCCGAAGGACCGGAAGAGAGCGCCGGCGAGGCATCAGTCATCCCGGAGACCCCTCCGGGACCCTCGCTCCAGGGCAGCCCCTCGGCCGAGGAACCACCGGCCCCGCGGAGGGCCAGACGGCGGACCCCGCGCCTGCTACCGGCGGCGGCCACAGACCCCCAGCTGCTGGCCATCCTCCGCCGGCAGCTGGAGGTCTCGGAGCAGCACCTCCGGCTGCAGCAGCAGGCGCTGGCCTGGCGCAGAGAGGCATGGGGGGCCTTGCTGGACACCATCAACCGGCTGGTTGATTACCTGGCCCCCCATGCCGCGCCGGCCGCGCCACCGCCCGCCATGCCCGCTCCTGCAGCCCCACCACCGGCTGCTCCAGCCGTCGCCGGGCCGTCCGCCGCTGCCCCACCACCTCCCCGCGAGGGCCACCGCGCCGAGGGACTCCTGGAGCCACCCGAGACTCGCCGGCGCCGCTACCTTCCAGTGGAGCCCGCTCCCACCCAGCTGCGCACCAGACTGCAGGCCCGCCGGAGCTCCCGGCCGGGCACGCCCACTGCTGGGCTGTAGGGGCGAGGGGCCCGGGACGTGGCCCCCCCCTTGTTGGACAGACTTTGGGGACTGGGTGGGTGGTGTGGGTGTTTCCCCTGTTTGCCCCGTCCCCCCCTGTACATAGTTCTCCCCGTTCTCCTCCCTGCTTTTTGTTTTTCTTTTGATGGCGCACAATGCTTTCATTTTTATTGTTGTACATAGTTTTATTTGTGCCCATCTTGGTTTTGTTGAATGTTTGTCCCTCCTTTTTGGTTTCTGTTTCACATATATATATTTTTTTATTTAAAAAAAAAAAATTCGTGAGGACAAAAAAAACATTTACGTTCACCCACAAGTTCGTGCTGTCATTTCTCCTGGACAAGTGGGGGGGGGCGGTGGGGTGCTCCATGATGTGGGCGTTGGGGCAGGAGTGTGGGGGAGGAAGGGGCGGGCAGTAGGGGGCCTGGGCAGAGTTCACCCCGCGGCCTGGTCGTCGAAGTGGGCCCGCAGGGCCTCCCGGACCCGGGTCCCCTCTGGGTCCACCTGCCGACTGGGGGCAGCAGGTGGCTGCACGTGTGCCCTGCCGGCCTCCGCGGCCCAGCCCTGAAGAAAGCTCTCCCCCTTGCTCTCCATGAGGTTGTGCAGGGCGCAGCAGGCACCCACAATCTGGGGGATGTTGTTGGGGCTGGCATCCAGGCGGGTGAGGAGACATCGCCATCGTCCCTTGAGGCGGCCAAATGAGCGCTCCACCACCTGGCGCGCACGGTTCAGGCGCTCGTTGAAGTGCTCCTGGCTGGCGGAGAGGTGGCCCGTGTAGGGGCGCATGAGCCACGGCCGGAGGGGGTATGCCGCATCCGCGATGATGCAGAAGGGCATGGTGGTGTCCCCCAGAGGGATCTCCCGCTGGGGGATGTAGGTCCCCGCCTCCAGCCGGCGGCACAGGCCCGAGCTCCGGAACACCCGGGCGTCGTGGGTGCTGCCAGGCCAGCCCACGTAAATGTCCTGGAACCGTCCCCGGCTGTCCACCAAGGCCTGCAGGACGACTGAATGGTAGCCCTTCCGATTGATGTATCGGCCTCCACTGTGGTCCGGGGCGCGGATGGGGATGTGAGTCCCATCCAGAGCCCCGAAGCAGTTGGGGAAGCCCAGGGTGGCAAAGGCGGCGACAGTGGCACATGGGTCCCCCAGCCTCACGAGCCTGTGCAGGAGCATGGAGTTGATGGCACGCACGACCTGCAGAGAAAGCACATGGGACAGCCCCAATGAGGGGTGAGCAGGGTGTGCATGGCCCTGCCCTGCCCTGCCCTGCACTGCCCTGCCCTGCCCTGGCCCCCCCTGCCCTGCTCTGCCCTGCCCTGCCCTGCCCTGGCTCCCCTACCCTGCCCTGCCCTGCCCTGGCCCCCCTGCCCTGCCCTGCCCTGGCTCCCCTACCCTGCCCTGCCCTGCCCTGGCCCCCCTGCCCTGCTCTGCCCTGCCCTGCCCTGCCCTGCCCTGGCTCCCCTACCCTGCCCTGGCCCCCCTGCCCTGCTCTGCCCTGCCCTGCCCTGCCCTGGCCCCCCTGCTCTGCCCTGGCCCCCCTGGCCTGCCCTGGCCTCCCCCTGTGGGTTCTCTTACCTCCATGAAGACAGCCCCGACGGTGGCCTTTCCGACGCCAAACTGCTGCCCCACGGATCGGTAGCTGTCTGGAGTGGCCAGCTTCCAGACAGCGATGCCTACCCATTTCTCCACAGGGAGGGCACGCCGCATGGCAGTGTCCCGGTGCCTGAGTGCGGGGGTGAGCCACTGGCACAGCTCCAGGAATGTCTGTCGGGTCATCCTGAAGTGGCGGACCCAGTGGTCGTCGTCCCACTCCCCAAGCACCAGCCGCTCCCACCAGTCGGTGCTGGTGGGGTAGCTCCACAGCCGCCGGCGTGTGAGGCGGGGGGTGGAGCGGGGTGCTGCAGGGGTAGGGGCTGAGCCCCGCTGCCCTGGGGGCATCTCCTCCCCTGGGGCAAGAAGGTGCTCAGCTGCCCCCAACATGACAAGAGCCAGGGCAAGCCCTGTTCCTGCTGGGAGGGCTGGGTGGACCTCTAGCTGCTGCTGCTGCTGCTGCTGCTGCTGCTGCTGGGGGTCCATGACTGCGGCGCCCGGGGTCTGTGTGCCTATATGGCTCGTCAGACCGCGTGCTGTGCAGGCTGAGTGTATGTGGGAGGGGCCCTTTAAGGGAGCGGCTAGCTGTTGCCCCGGAAGCGCTAGCCCGCCCGTTGACCCTGTCTGCAGCTGTGCCTGGCATCCCTATTTCGATGTGTGCTACTTTGACGTGTAGACGTTCCCTCGCTGCGCCTATTTCGATGTCGGGCTGCACAACGTCGAAGTTGAACATCGAAGTTGCCGGCCCTGGAGGACGTGTAGACGTTATTCATCGAAATAGCCTATTTCGATGTCGCAACATCGAAATAAGCTACTTCGATGTACGGTGCACGTGTAGACGTAGCCAGAGTGATAGCAGTGTACTGTATTCTATCAAAACAAAAAAAGCAGTCAAGTAGCACTTTAAAGACTTAACAAAATAATTTATTAGGTGATGAGCTTTCATGGGAGAGACCCACTTCTTCAGATCATAGCCATACCAGAACAGACACAATATATAAAGCACAAAGGTCCAAAAATTGTTATCAAGGTTGGCAAATCAGAAGAGGAGAGGGATGACAGGAGGGGTGGGGTGGGGTGGGAAAGTAAAGAGTTAGATTAAACAAAGTATGCAAAAGAGTCCTTATAATGGGTCAGGTAATTGCTGTCCCAGTTCAAACCACAGGACAGCAATTACCTGGCCCATTATAAGGACTCTTTTATGTACTTTGTTTTATCTAACGCTTAACTTCCCCACCTCACACCCTCCTTCTGCCGTCCCTCTGCTTTTCTGATTTGTCAACCTTGATAACAATTTTTGGAGCTCTGTGCTTTATATATTATGTCTGTTCTGGTATGGCTATGATTTGAAGGAGTGGGTCTGTCCCACGAAAGCTCATCACCTAATCAATTATTTTGTTAGTCTTTCAAGTGCTACTTGACTGCTTTTTTGTTTTTACTGTCTATAAATCCCTTCAGTTTAATAGGGAACTCTCTAACTCAGCACACGTCAATCTACTTTTGCCCAGACCGCCAAAATCTCCAATGATTTAGATTTAGAGCTGCTTAAAATATTGCCTCTCAAGCAGAGAAACCACAGAAGCTATTTGGGACAGGGAATATCTTTTTTATTCCATGTTTGCACAGCACAGCCTCCTATGTCCCCCAGTTTCTGCCTGCCAGACTGGGGAGGGAGGCTTGTGTCTTTCTTCTTGTGGTGGAGCTAGGGGCTTCTGCCTTGCAGGGAGGGGAGTCTCGGGGCATTAGCCCTCAGGGAAGGAGAATTGGAGCAGAAGCCCCATCTGTCAGCAGACACTGATTCACTTAGCAGGTTGTGTGTCTCCTGAGGCTCTTGAACTTCTGAAGATTTTATGTGGCTTGGAGGCTCAGAAAGTTTGGCAACCTGTGCACTATATATATCTAACTCACAATGAGATATACAATGCAAGCTATTTAATTATCTTTTTCTTTAGAAATTATTTCTGCTGGACATCCCCTCCTCATCAATCTCTCTTACAGTGCCTCACTTTATATACATGGGGTAAAAGTCATCCTCTTTCAGTGGTTGCTCTGTTAGGATGTGTTTTGCTCCACAGTGTGAGACAGAGTCAGTTGACTTGGGCTGTGGGACTCGCTGTCATGGGTCTTTTTATTTTGCATTACAGACATCCCAAGAGTGACTATCTTCATGTGCACATCACATACAGCATTAGTACAGACAGCAGCTTAAATATTAATAGAATTTTCCCTTGTGTGAGTCAAGTCCCAAGTATTCAAATGCTATTTCTTATCCCACTTTTGGCCTTCATGTGTTCATCTTGGGTTGGCTTTCACTAGATTACATGCAAACCCCCAAGTCACATAAGACATTCAGAAAAAGATCATTTGGTATCCCACAATCTCCTGAACCTCTGAAATTCACAAGGAGATATTCCAGCAGAATCCAAGCTTTTTATTGAGACTATCAGAGTTCATTCATCCTCTCCTTTTTGGGAAACTTCTTCTTCCCAGATTTGATAATCTTCCCAGATAAATCTTTTATACCAACACAGATTTCTCTTCTTCATTTATATACTTAATTTATACATTCTATGCTGCTGCCATGTACAGAATCAAATCATTTAAAAATGCTTGAGTCCTTTTTAAAACACCCACACAGTAATCTGTTCATGTGAGTTTTGATTTTCTCCTTCTGTTGAATCTTTGTTAGCTTTTCTAGCTATCTTATATGCTTTCACTTCCTCCTCCTTTTGCACTAAGCTGTTCTTTGATAAAGTTCATCTGGGAAAAGCCAACCCTCTCAGGAGCCAATCAGCTTTTTACATCAATTAAGCTAATTGACAGAAGGCTTAACACATTTTTTAATTATGACTGCAAATGGTTTCTTGGAAGAAACCCCAAAACACAGAAAAATTGTTCCTAATAAAATAATTAAGAAAAATTCTTCAAAGGTAAAACTTTGGGAAAAGTGCAGTGATGAGTAACTACACTTCAAGACCTAAATCTGTGCTGGGCCAGAATAAATGTAATGCTCATCTTGTATCTCATTGTGAAACAGAAAATAACTAAAAGGTGGAGAAGAACAAATGGAGTTAAAAACACAACTAACAAGAGCAAAATTGCCATTCAGGAGCAGAAAACTTTTGCCAGTGTAGACACTGAAAAGCAAAACAAACATCTGCTGTCTTGGAAGTCCTTTCATTTGTATATACTTCTTTACAGATGCATTACATGGACCATTGATTTCCAAATATGTTTAGTTCCTTTGGTACACTCAGCTTCAGGTCAAGGTTTGAATAGCACTGGGCAACAGGACAGAACTAATGCATACTGGATTTTTGTCAGGTACTAGATTGGAAGGTCTGACATAATTTGTACTGCATTCATACTGGTGAAACAAATCACTAAGACTGAATTTGCAAAACACTCATATTTCTATAGAGCACTGAGTAACATCAGAGGCAGCGAATATTTAATATAATGTTGCATATTAAAATACAACTCTCTCACTTCCATTTTGGAGTTCCAGCAGTTACATTATCAGAAATGATAATGAAAATGACACTTCAGATTTTTTGATAGCTGTCTCTGCTTGCTCTCACAATCTCCTTGCTTGCCACTTAACCACTATTTCCCTGTGCCTTGTGCAATGGGAAGACAATAGAAAATGACAATTCAATATTTTCAGAATACCTGAAGGTGTGAAGTATTTTAGGATCAGTCTTTCTTGGTAGATTTGAACATGTGGCAATCCTACTTGAAAATCATACTAGCAATGTTGGGATTTTATTTTTTAAGCGTGTAAGATACATCAAGAACAAACAGCAGTTTAGTGAGTTGAGGCCTTAGGGAGTGCAGAGCAGCTATATACACAAATTCCCTGGACATTTTTCCTATTTAGTACATTTAAAATCAATATTCAAGCACTATCAGAGCTGGAATAAGTGTTGATCTACTTTAGCCCTTTAAAATATATGGCTCACATTTGAGCTACTTGTGTGTGAGAACACAACAGAAGGAGAGGGCATTCTCCCCTTTGGATTCTTCCCTCCACTCCTGTTCATTGCACATTGAGGAAGATGACACCTAGAGGACCATAAGGTCTGTAGTTTGCAAGCAACTTTTTCCACATGTTTTCAAACTGTAAGCATAACAGCAACCCCAATCTGTTTCTTACCATGTCCTCCAGCAAACTGTGCTCTGCCTTGTGTTGTACCTTGCAATTAGATGCTCAGTTTGAAGAGAAGAATTTGGCCTTGTACATAACATGTCTTTGTACAGAACAGTGCTTCATTCATTGTGAAAGAGTTAACCTTCTGATTTTTACAATATATCTTCCCTAAAGTCTACTCTTTTTTTCCCCCAATCCAGCTGGCACAAGGATTGTGTTACCTGCTCCACCAGCTCCTTCTGCACTTTGGCTATCACAGATCAGAAGATGAAAAAAATGTACATAGGATGAAATGTTTAATGATCAATACAATCCACATGCACTGACAGAGAATGCATGCAGGAAACAATGTTACAGATCATACACACTGAACAAGAGGAGAGAAGAGCACGCAGAGAACAAGGACATAAAACACAGGATGAGATTAAATATATAAATAATTGGAGATATGCATCTGCTAGAACTGGAAGGGACCTCAGGAGGCCATCTAGTCCAGGCCTCTGCCTTCTTGGCAGGACCCAGCACTATCCCTGACATCTATTTGCCCCAGTCAGCCTCATCAAGGATTGAGCTCACAACCTGGGTTTAATGGACCAATGCTCAAATCACTGAGCTAACCCTCCCCACTGGGGAAGCATGCAGAGTTGATGAAGCACCAGGAAGAGGTGCAGGAAAAACATCTGAAGCACAGAGTCCCCCTACCCCCTAAGATAAACTCCTTGCTCTCCTCACCAAGTTCCATAGCCCACTATCCCAGGCATCCTGTGTGTGGAGGGGAGGGAAGTTCCAGAAAGCCCTTCACTCAGCTCCCAGGGATGTCCTTTTGGAGCAGAAGGCTTTCATTTCCACAGCTCTGATTACTATACAGGGGGACTGTAATAAGTCACATGTCCTTGTGCTCCTCTCCCCTCCTTATCAGATCATACATCTTTAACTGCTTTTCTTCTGTGTTTCCTGGGCTTCCTAAATAAGAATACATTATTTCAGAACAATAAGATCTTTATTCCTTGTGCTAACTGCATTTGGGGCAGGGTTAGTCTACAGATTAGTTCATGTATAACAATGGCAGCTTGATAAGAGCAAAGTACAAACTGTCACATCATTGTCTGGTCATTCATGAAGCTGGTTGTCAAAACCCCTCTGATGCACAGTGCATTTGATAACTCTCGTTATTTCTCTGGTGTGTGGCTGCTCAGAATTATCTGCCTCAACCCTGTACCCCACCAGAAACTTTTTCCACTTGCTTTCACAGACATTATACAGCACAGAGCAAACAGCAACAACAATGGGACTATTGCTTTTTGCTGAAATCTAGCCTAGTCATTAAACTGCACGAGCATCCCTTTAAACACCGAAAGGCACATTCTACCACCATTCTGCATTTGCTGAGTCTCCAGCTGAACTGCTCCTTACTGCTGTCAGGCTGCCTCTGTACAGCTTCATGGCAGCAAGGGGTAGGATCTCCAAGGTTAATGTATGGCATTGCAGTGTTTCCAGAGGTAATTTTCTGGCCTGAAAAGTTTCCATCTTCCAGCTTTCCGAACAGACCAGAGTTCCTAAAGATGCGAGTGACATGCATCTTTCCTAAGCATCCCATGGTAATGTCATTGAAATGGCCCTTGTGATATGCCAGTGCCTGCAACATCATTGAGAAATACACCTTAAAGTTTATGTACTCTTTGACAAGGTGGTTTGCTGGCAATATAGAGATATGTGTTCCATCTATTGCCCCTATACAGTTAGGGAACCCAATTACAGCAAAGCCGTCCACTATGTCTTGCACATTCCCAAGATTTACTGTCCTTCATAGCAGAAGGGTATTGATTGCCTTGGCTACTTGGATAACAGCAACTCCACTGCAGACTTACCCACTTCAAACTGATTCCCAACTGACGGGCTGCAGTCTGAGGTTGCCAGCTTCCACAGGACTATTGTCACTCATTTTTCAGCTGTCAGAGTGGGTAACATTTTGTTATTGCTCTGCTTCAGGGCAGGAGAAAGCAATTTGCAAAGTTTCATGAAAGTGGCCTTACGCATGCAAAAGTTTAGTAACCACTGGTCACAAATGTCTTCCCCTGTAACTTTTGTAAACCTAGGAGAGAGATCAATGATGTTTCAGGTTTATTTAGATCAATGATTTCTCTGAAATTACTTCAGGTAATTCAGTACTAAATAATCTCACGTCTTTCCATAAATGGATGATGTGGTTGCACAGCTGTTGAGTTTTATTTTTACCAGAGTGTGCTCCATCTCTGCTTACCCTGTGGCTTTGCCCCACCCCACTCCTTCCACATGGCTCTGCCCTCACTCTGTCCCTCCCACTCCATCTCCTCCTTTAAGGCCCCACCCTTGCTCTGGTCCCTCCCCCAAAGTCACACCCACATTCTGGCTCTTCTCACTCCTGCTGTGCCCCCTCCCCCAATGACACTCCCTTGCTCTGCTTCTTCCTACTTATGCTCCACCCCCTCCCAGAGGCTTCTGCCTGCCTTCTGGTCCCTGCTCTGCACCCTCTCCCAAGTTTCTTCCTGAGCCACTTATTAGAGGTTTAATGGCATCACCAACTATCAGATCAGAGCACCTTTGAACAGCACCCATTGGCCGTGTCTACACTTACTCAAAACTTAGAAATGACCATGCTAATGGCCATATTGAAGAATACTCATGAGGTGCAGAATGAATATTCAGTGCCTCATTAGCATGCTGCTGGCTGCGGCACTTCGAAAGTGCCGCAGTTCACTTGCCCGCGGCTCGTCTATACAGGGGATCCTTTTTGAAATGACCCTGCCAACATCAAAATCCCTTTATCAACTGATAGGAATAAGGGGATTTCAATGTGAGCAGGGTCCTTTCAAAAAGGACCCCCTGTAGATGAGCCATGGGTAACGAACCACGACACATTTGAAGTTCCATGGCTGGTGGCATGCTAATGAGGTGCCGAATATTCATTAGCATGGTGATTTTTAAGTTTTTGGTTAGTGTAGACATAGCCATTATGTTTTTTTTCTATGGATGCTCTAATCTCAGAGTACCCGTGGAATTGGCACAGATGTGTAGATGTAGTGGTGAAATTGCAAGTCTTATGGAGATTTACATATTACAGCAAGCAGCACCTTAATCTTTCCCCTATCTTTGACTGCCTGTTATTAAATATTGAGTTCGCTGGGGCAAGGAAAGTACATAGCCCATTGTTTGTGTTACCAAAATGAGCTTAGAAAATAGTAATATTAATAACTAACAAACAGTGTGACTGTATCTGTCTAGCTGCATGTTATGTGTGTATTTAAACTTTTATTCAGTAAAAATACCCTAGTTCTGATCACTTTAAGAAACTATTCTTGTTTAAATTTTTACAGACGATATTGTTTATAATTCAGTTAGCAATAATTTCCCTATAATGTTTCAACATCAGGGAGAAATTTTAACAGTATTCCTATTGTTTAAACAAAACAAAACAAAACAAAACCCCTTGCACCTCTTTTTCAGTAATAGAATAATTGGTTTTCAACCTCCTTTCACTTCTGGACTACTAAAAATTTTGAATGCCTGCATAGACCCCTTTGAAAATCTTATAGTTGGTGGATATCCAAAGATCCATGCACCACAGGTTGAAAAACAATTACATATATAACACATATTTCCTTTCCAACTGGCAAACAACTGTACATCCTTGGCGACTTGAATGCAAGAGTTGAACACAACCATCAGTCCTGGCTTGTCTGCCTTGGTCCTCATGATATTGGGAAAATGAATGAAAATGGTCAAAGGTTTCTTGAATTCAGCTCTCAGAATCAACTCTACATCACTAATACTTTCTTTAATTTGAAAAAGTGTCACAAGGTTTCATGGCGCCACCTCAGATCCTGTCGCTGGCATCAACTTGACTTTGATGCAGGAAATATCTCAACACTGTCAAACTTACATGCACATACCACAGCACAGATTGCAACACTGATCACTCCTTGATCATCAGTAGAGTGAAAATTGTCCCAAAGAAACTCTATATGACAAAGGAATGCAGAAAGACAAAGATCAATACCAGATATGCACCAAAATGCTTTGTCTTTGCAGATGATTTCACTCACAAAATGGAAAACAAACTGGACTAACATACTGTGGGTGAAGCATGGTCCATGCTGACAGATGCAATATACAAATGTAACAAAACTGCCTTTGGAATACATAAATTCTCTAAGAAAGACTGGATTGATGAAAAACTGTCATTCTTAGCCCTCTTCTTGAAGAAAAACACAAGGTACATCTGAATAACATAATGAACCCATCACAAAGCACAAGAGATCAATTTCAACATGCAAGATCTGTTCTTCAGAGAGGATCCAGGAGGTGTGCAAACAAGTATTGGGCTGATCTATGTTCTCATATTCTAAAGGCGTCTGACTTGGGTGACCTGAAAACTATGCATAATGGATTGAAGAAAACACTTGGACCAAACATTACCAAAATCACCCCACTGAAGCATTTAAATGGGCAAGTGATCACATACAAAAAGCTGCAGATGTCCAGATGGGTGGAACACTACTCAAGTCTTTATCCCATGAGTGTACAATACAACCTGAACTTGACAACCTCATCCCAACCTTTCCAGAAATGTCAGAGCTAGATGCAGAGCCTATGGAAGAGGAGCTTTCTCAAGCTGTTGATGCTCTCTCCAGTGGAAAAGCACCAGGAAACAACAGAATCCCAGCTGAAGTCCTGAAGGCAAACAAGGCTGTACTCATCCCCTTCCTCTACAACTTATTCCTAAAATGTTGGGGAGTGGGAGATGTCCCGCATGACATGAAGGATGTAAACATCATCACTCTATAAAAACAAAGGCAACAAGGGTGACTGCAACAACTGCAGAGGCATCTCTTTACTGAGCATCACAGGAAAAGCATTTCTCAAATTCCTGCAAAAACTTGCAGACTGAGTCTATCCAGAAACACAATGTGGCTTCAGGGCTGGCAGATCAACAATGGACGTGATTTTCTTTTTTTGACAAATAGAGGAAAAATGCAGAGAACAAGGAAAACCATTATTCATAGCACTTGTAGCTGCTCACCAACCCTACTCATAATATTCTTCTATGAAAACATGAAAGCAACAGTGCAATATGATGGATCTACATCAGAACTGTTTGCGATGAACAGCTGAGTGTTCTTGCCCCTACCCTCTTTGGCATATTCATCTCAGTTCTACTAAATTGTGCATTTCAAAACTCACACAGTGATGTATTTCTCCACACAAGATTAGATAGGTCTCTTTACAACCTGGTAAGACTGAAGGCCAAAACTAAGGTCAAGAAAGTCCTCATTAGGGAACTCCTCTTCATAGATGATGCAGCTCTTGTTGCTCATAATGGCTACGTCTACACGTGAAGCTTACTTCGAAGTAGCTTATTTCGATGTAGCGACATCGAAATAGACTATTTCGATGAATAACGTCTACACGTCCTCCAGGGCTGGCAACGTTGATGTTCAACTTCGACGTTGCGCAGCACCACATCGAAATAGGCGCAGCGAGGGAACGTCTACACGCCAAAGTAGCACACATCGAAATAAGGGTGCCAGGCACAGCTGCAGACAGGGTCACAGGGCGGACTCAACAGCAAGCCGCTCCCTTAAAGGGCCCCTCCCAGACACAGTTGCACTAAACAACACAAGATCCACAGAGCCGACAACTGGTTGCAGACCCTGTGCATGCAGCATGGATCCCCAGCTGCGGCAGCAGCAGCCAGAAGCCCTGGGCTAAGGGCTGCTGCACACGATGACCATACAGCCCCGCAGGGGCTGGAGAGAGAGCGTCTCTCAACCCCTCAGCTGATGGCCGCCAAGGCGGACCCCGCAATTTCGATGTTGCAGGACGCGCAACGACTACATGGTCCCTACTTCGACGTTGAACGTCGAAGTAGGGCGCTATTCCTATCCCCTCATGGGGTTAGCGGCTTCGACGTCTCGCCGCCTAACATCGATGTTAACTTCGAAATAGCGCCCGACATGTGTAGCTGTGACGGGTGCTATTTCGAAGTTAGTGCCGCTACTTCAAAGTAGCGTGCACGTGTAGACACGGCTAATGAAGACATGCTACAGTCACTGAAGGATTTTCTGTCTAGAACCTGCAAGTTGTCTTCCCTTGAGGTAAGTATGAAGAAAACTATTGTATTCACTTAAGGTACACCTCAGTGACTCAATGTCATTCTGGATAACAGCCCGTTAGATGTGGTTCAACAATTCAGTTATCTTGGACCTACTGTCACCACAAACCTATCCATGGACGAAGAACTGAACATCAGAATCAGGAAGGCAGCTATTATTTTTGGCAGACTTACGAAATGAGCATGGAGCAATCCTAAGCTGAAAGTGAAAACAAATATATTCATCTACCAGGCACGTGTATTGAATATCCTGCTATATTGAACTGAGACATGGACTACCTGCTTGAACCAGAAGAAAAAACTGAACACCTTCCATCTTCACTGCCTCCACATAATTATGAATATCAACTGGAAAGATAAAGTTTCAAATGCAGATGTCCAGTCGAGATCTGGCATACCCAGCCTCACAGTGATCCTCAACAGCAGAAGACTATGATGGCTTGGTCATGTGAGAAGAATGGCTGACAAACATCTTTCCAAAGAAATCCTTTTCGGTGAACTATCATGTGAAGCAAGAACAAGAGGAAGACTAAACTTAAGACTCAAGGATATATGCAAAAATGCCATGAAAACAATTCAACATCTAGCTAAATTCCTGGGATGCACTACATCATCAGATCAAATTCCTGGGATACACTACATCATCAGATCAAATTCCCTGGTGACAACTGCTATGACAGGGTACATCATCCTTCAATAGTGTATTTGCAAGTCATGCAAGAGAACTTTGTCTTAGAAGGAAAAAACTCTCAAACTCAAGAATTAGGAAACAAATTGATATGCAGTTATTGCAATAGACCTTACACATCCAGAGTTGGATGGATAAGCCATGACAGAAGCTGCTGACTCAAACACTGCCAATAGATCCTCATTGCTGCTGCTAACCATCATTTCTCGATATGAAAAGGGGCTATAGTGTAACACTAATCAGCTGCTCAATTGTTTAAGATGGTCTATAATATTTCAGTACACCGTCACACAAGCTTTTGTTCTGACAGTCTACGATCTTTTCTCACTGGTGCTCCATCCTGTTTTTCTTCACTTGTAAACCATCCACGATTGGTTTATGTGTTTATGAGATTATACAATTCGCTTCCTTGCGTGACAGATGTTCACTGTCTGTTGTCCAAGATTATCACTTTCTTTGAATTTCTTCTAGAGAGAGGAATTGCACTACATTTAGACCTTTGAACTTGAATTATAAAATTAATACTTGTATTGATTTGATTCATATTCATGTGTGCCTTAGGTTTTGTAGTTCTAACACACAAGGAGAAGAAGGGAGAAGAGAAACCAAGGATATTTATGACTTTTTAAGGGGGCAGGCCAAAGGTGTTAGAAAAAACTATCAGGCTGGATCTCCACTTGACCCCAGCTTAGAAGGGGGCATGTTAATCAGGGTGATGGGAAATTATTAATGAAGTGTTGCAGTGAATATGCAGCGTTTCATTAGGCTAATTCTCCCCTGCGACAACTTCTAAGTGTCACAATTTGAAGTGCTGCCATGCATGTAGCCGTGGGCACTTCTAAGTGCCCGTGCTACTTCAAAGTGCTTTTATGCCCCAAAATTTTGAGGAGTAAAGGCACTTCGATGTAGTGTAGGCACTTCAAAGTGCCCACAGCTACACACATTCTGGCACTTCAAAGTTTGACGCTTCGAAATTGCTGCGGGGGAGAATTAGCCTAATGAAGTGCTGCATGTTCACCGCAGTGCATCATTAGTAATCTCCCATTGCCCTGACTAACATGCTCCCTTCAAAGTTGGGGGCCAGTGTAGACAAGCCCTCAGTGATTAGAAACCAGAACTGAATGAATGTTTAATAAAATTCACAAAACAGTGGAGATCATATTATCTATTAAGAGTGCACTGGACATAAAAGTACAAAAACTGCGAACTATTAGGTTGGAAACACACATAATTATTCTTCAGTTTGCTGCTGAGTTTTTCTGTAGGTATAATAGAAAGCAAAAGAGGCCCAGGAATATGAGGATTTGGGAATTCTGCATGATAAAGTAATGACAAGCTTACTTTCAGAGATTATCATACCAAAAAAGTTGGACTTTCATATTAAAAAAGCCTTTTCTTATTGGAAGAGACTTCCCATGAGTAAAATTCATCCAGATACTAGTCTGGGTTAAACAGCTTAAACAGCACAAAGGGACTTTAAAGAGATAGCTCACAGCTCTCCTTTGATAGAAGTGCCATTGTCAATGTTCCAGAATATATTTCATGATCTGTGTTAGAAACATGAAATGAGCCTCCTCCAAAAAAGATGACATGTTTGAAGACCAAACATAGATCTGGGCAATTTTTTTACATGAAATGTCTTCTGTTAAATGATACAGATTTTGTCACACCAAAACATTTCACACATTTGTGAAGATTTTGCCAAACTGTTTTTGTTGGAAAAAAAAAAAACTGCTAAGAAAAATTCTGAAAAATCAAAGTATGTTGAACGAATAATTTTAAAAATTAATAAAATTAATTTAAAATGGAAAAATCAAACCAAAACAAATGGGTTTTTGTTAACATGAAATGTTTTTGACAGACATATCAAAAACATCTAAAGCTTTTTTTTTTCGCTTTGTCACAATTGCCAGTGAACAAAAAACCAAAACAAAAAAAAAAACACTCCATCACTTGCCCAGCAATAATCAGAAGTTACTTTCCTTGCTCATCTTCAGCCTGGATACAAAGAAGAAACTATTTCATTTGCTGAAACAATAGTTTTTATTTTGCATGAACAAAACAAAGAATACAATAGAAAACTCATTATTATGGGGTGGAGGGTGGGGTGAAGACAAGGACTCTAATAGGAAACTCAAACATGTCTGGTTGGTTTAGTAGCTGAATGACTTGGAAGATAAGAACACTAGAAAGTGACTAATACATTTCAGATGTCTTTCCCTTTATTATTTGTTATTAAATGAAACAATGAAACTGTCAATTGCTGGTTATCTGGTGGAAGCCATTTGTTTCAGTTTTCTTTGCAATAAAAAAGATATAACTCTATTTTTTTGAACGTCACTGAAAGTGAGCGTATTTACAAATCTCATTAGCCACCATCCACCTCCTTTGGCAGACGCTAGGAATAGAAGGATCTTCTGATTATTTGTTTGATTATTTGTTTCCGCTTTGAATAAGACTACTGTCACAAAAAAACATGCTACTTTAAAATTTTGAGGAGTGAACTTATTGTTCATAGAAGTTACAAATTTTCCAGGGATGGAAAAAGCTGTTTATCCAAAGGAGAGGCAACAGCAGCAGAAACTTCCTTATCCTATGCGGGCAATGTGCCCAACATGATTTATAAAGACAACCTTTAGGTGTCTCTACACCCATTCAGTCTGTGAAGAGATAGTCTACAAAGGTACCAGTTAGTGCCAGTTCTTGTGATGGTCTGAAGACATCGCCACATGACCACTGGATATGAGACCGAGATGAGCAAAGGCATTCCACATATGTCATGAAACAGCCACCAGATAATAGCTTTCTGTTGGCAAGCAGGCTAGACTGAACGAGCAACCTAGATTTGAAAGACTGTATTGTAAGTTCCATGAGTTGGTAATAAAACTATTTCAGTCCAAATTTTGCATTGAATCTGCATTGGAAAAGCCACTTTCAAGTCAAGGTGGCTGTTTTCACAACCTGATTACAGGATTGGGGCCTTTATTAATAGAGCTCTGCAAATCTGTTGATATCCACTTAATATACATAGACCATTTTTGCAGCTCTTGGATGGCTACAGGTCCAAATTGTATATGTAAAGCCATGCAAACCTGCAGACACCTGCTTCATATACACAGATCATTTCTGACGATTGTGGATTGGATGCAGATACAAATTTTGTTTGCTAGAGTGGCAATCTGATACTTGCCTGGCATTAGCTTTTGTAGAATTTTGCAGTAGCTATATCCAAGCAGAAGAATGCATGCAGCACTGCTGAATGTGCCAGATTTGTCTTAGCATTGCTTTGCTTCTCATGGAGACTTAGTGAACAATAAGAATACATGGGTGTGGGAGGAGCAGCAGCAAATTAGTTCATTGCTGTTACGCTGGAGTGCTGGTCTGTGCAGATTCACCCTGCTCTGTTGATTCAGATATTTAAATATATGCTGGTAGTAATTTCTACAAGTGCCAATTACATTTCTGGTTAAAGGCAGCATGATATTGATCTTCCCTCATCTGTTATTTTTTTGCTTTGTTTTATATATATAATGAGGATGCTAAGTAGAACAGTGTTTCCTGAAAAATAGACAAACAGAATATCCATCTGTTTTCTGAATCAATCCTAAATTTTGATGGGACTCTGTAGTACTCAGCCAGTGCTGTGCTTTTATAATCCTACGTATTCAAGTGCTTATAATGTAACATGAAAAAATTCCTGCATGCTGAATTACAAGGTAAGATGTCAGCACTGGGGCGATTTTTCTTTTCAACAGACTTTAAAAATGCCTAAACAACAAATCTCATGTCTATTGTAAGACACTTTATAAAACATAGTCTTTTAGGATTCTTCCTAAGGTGAACCTGGCCTAATGAGACTTTATAACAAACTTAAAATCCTGCTTGCAACTCTGTGTTTGGAACTGGTCTTCTAAATATCACTTTGGGATACAGATAGATTTTTTTTCCCCTATGTTGACATATTTTTGCATGTGAAATGTATGGGACCAGAGATAAATTTACAGGATAGTTTAAAGATCATGTCTGCATTTCCCTAATAGCCTTTTTGGGGTGGTAGCAGTGTTGCATGAGCTTTGGCTTCAGGGCTCAAAAAGCTCCATCCCTGGGGTGCAAAATTAAAGTAGATTTTTTTTAAAAATCATAGATAGACCCTCGTTGGATTCCAGTGGGACTTCCTAAATAATACGGGAATACTCAACATGACTAAAAGAACAGAATCAGACACTGAAAAATTTAAAAATCATGATAAACGTGTTCCAAATCTGAAAATACAGTTAATATCCAATGATTAATTCTGTGTTATGCACCTTAGTAAAAAACAAGAAATATCTGCCCCCCCACACAGTAAAGCATCCCAGCTGTAAGTCAGAACAGTAGAACCATCCTCCAAAAGCAATCAAAGTTTTAAAACTCACAAACACAAAGGCTTATTTTAAACATGCAATTTAATTTATATATCATAAAATAAATACAAAACTATGAAAACTGTGAACAAGGGCTATGAACACAAGTGGATGTTGCGATGCCATTTTAAAGGAGGTGAAAGATGCACTTGTGCTTTATTATAACCCTACCAGAATCCCCGAATGTATTTACAGTCTTGCAATTCACATTATTTACCTATCATTTAAGTCTCTTTGTAATCCATGCTGTCAGCAGTTGTGGCTTATTATGTCACTCTGATGCTCTGGGGCACCTGAGCAGTAGTTTGGCTTCTTTAACTCAATTAAGTATATTTGACAAACCGAGCGATGCTCTCACTTTCACAAGATTATTTTTAACTGTGACAAGATGACAAGTCATTGTCTCTTGCCGGCTAGCCTAGGTTGGATGGTACTGGCTGACAGAAGAGACTATCCTTAGTTGATGTGTGCGTATAACTGTAACAGGATGCATCATGCTATTAAACCCCAACAATTGCTTTACTGCTGTTATAAATGTCAGCTTCAACCTATGATAAAAACGTTTTCACAGTTGGGCTCCTATTCACACTTCCTTGGACATTCAGACCTGACTCTGTAGCAACCTGGGGATTTTGAAATTTGTATAGAATTGAAAGTCTGAATTCCCTGTGAATGAGTCTCAGTTAGCCAATTTGTCCGTGCTGTTTCAGTTGAGCTGGCTGGGTTTGTCTCAGCCTTCTTTACAACAGTAGTTTCATTTAGTCACATGACCAAGGACTGCAGAATCAGGCATTCTGGTTGCAGCCTTACAGAATGGAGGCTATCTGCAGGATCAATGTGCATAATTGTTTATTCCTGAGAAATGATGTAGTTTTGAGTGTTATATTGTTTTGCTTTAGTGTTCTGGTTCTTCCTCCTGAGTCAGTTTAGTCAAAAGAATCCTTTGTTTACAGGTATCGGACAGGTAGCCAAATTAATCTGTATCTTCAAAAACAACAAGAAGTCCTGTGGCACCTTATAGACTAAAAGATAATTTGGAGCATAAGCTTTTGTGGGCAAAGACCCACTTTGTCAGATGCATGGGGTTCAGAAGATAATTTAAAGAGGGAGTCTCAGTAAAGGGGAAAGTAAAGTAAAGGGGAGGGTCAGAGCTGACAAGGTCTATTCAGTCAGAGTGGATGTGGCCCATAATCAGCAGTTAATGTGGAACTGTGAACATCAAGAGGGAAGAAATCAAGTCAGTTCAGTCAGGGGGGATGTGGCCCATTGTCAGTTGCTAATGTGGAGCTGTGAACATCAAGGGCAGAGAAACTGCTTTTGTTAGGGGTCCACCACTCCCCGTCTCTGTTCAGTCCTTGGTTGATGGAGTCAAATTTGCAAATCAATTGCAGCTCTGAAACTGAAATTGCGGGCGCAGCCCTGCACTGTGTTTACAGTTCCTGTGTGTTCAAGCATTTACCTATTCAACAAAAAACCCACTTTCGACTTCACTCACTGGAGTGGCTTTGAGCAGAAGCGGGTGGCGGGGGGGAGGGGAGCTCAAGCCATCAAGCCTTGGTGCCACCTAGACCACAGTGTGGGCCCTCCAATCTCCAAAGGCGCCTGACACTCCAGCCAGTACTGCTGCCACATTAGCAGTGGTGGCACCTGGGAGCTCCGGGCCCCTTTGAATTGCTGAACTCTGGGTCAGTTGCACCATTTGTAACCCTCTTGTCAGCAGACCTGAAGACATCATACTGCTGTATAATATTAAGTTGAACTTTTTGGCTACCGTATCATTGTTTTGGGTGCTGAAATCAACAGGTGTCATTAAATCTCTGCTGAACTACAAATATTTTTCAAACAACTAATACTACAGGTTCAACCTCTCTAGTCCTGCTCTCGCTTGTCTGGCAATATCTGTAATCTGGCATGATTTTAGTTCGCTGGATGACCACTTATCATGCTGTGACAAAGTTTTCTGTGGCTCAATAAAGTTTGTTTCCAGCCACCAGTCCTGGCTCTCAGTGTTCTGTGCTGTTATTTAGCTCTAAATTACCCTTAAGTGTCTTCTAAGAGCCAGAGAGCAGTGGAACTCTTGGTAATTCTGCTAGACAATATTGACCTCCTGTCGTCCAGCATATTCTCTCATTTGGCACCGGTCAGGTCCTGAGCATGTCAGATGAGAGAGGTTCAAATTGTACTGACAATAATATGGAACTAATTGGTAAGAGACATCCCAGGGCAAGCCAGCCCATTTCTGCTTCAATGATTAGGAGATCCTATATGTACAATATCCCATATTTTCAATACAACCTCCACCTTTCCTTAGCACTTCCACTTGGTGAAGAAGGAAACAAATAAATCCTCAGGGCCTGATTTTCAGCAAGAGTGATGGGTACTTAGAACTCCTGAAAAGAGAGCTTCCTGTTTTGGTGCGCTCAGGTTCCCAGTGGCTCATAATTACTAAACCACATAACAAAAATCACTGTTACAAATAGCACTACAATTGGTGACCACATTGACAACAGAGAAGGGAAAGGGGCATGGTGACTAAATAGCTGATTCATCTCAGAGGAAATCTTGCTAGAACAGCCGCACCAACAGGAGCTGTGGGCCCAGGGGCAAGGTGTTGGCTCTGTACCAGAAGGGGCCCTATTCTAGCATAGGGCTTCTGATAGGGGGCGGACAAAGGGGGAAGTTGCCCCTGGGCCCAGTGTTTCAAAGCTACCACACCTGCTACTTTGTCAGCAGCAATGGCTGGAGATCTGAGCTACCTCAAAGTGCAGCAGCAGCACTGCTATGATTGCCCACCGCTGTCAAGAAGTCAGGGGAGAGCCCAGTGCCAGGGTATGAACAGTGCTCAGGGCTGACTGGCTTCTTCCTTCCTTCCCCTGCTGCCTCTAGGTGGGTTGGTACCCTGAGAAAGTCCAAGACTTTCCAGCCCAGAACACTGATAAGGAGAAACTAAGCCCTGCATGTGTCAAAGCCCCACTTGGCACTGGCATGGGGCAGCCTCTCCGCATTTCAGTTAGGCTCTGGAGTGGTGTAATGATGGGAAGCAATTTCCCATCTGTGCTCCAAACCTGCAGGCTCCACTGAAGCCCCCAGGCAAGGGCTTAACACCCACTTCACACCTTACTCCCACCCTAGTCCTGTCTCCAGGGAGCACTCTTCTGTTCCCCTAGGAACACTCCCTTGCTGAGCCATGTCCCTGGCCAGGTTCGCTGAAGCCCCTGTAATCAGGTTTCCTAGAACCTGGTGCACAATGAATCCTGAAGGCTTCCCTTCCTGCCTGATTACCCGGATTACGTCGGTGGCTGCCATTTGACACTGTGTGGTCAGGAAGGACACTGCTTCAAACCACATTGCTGGGGCGGGGAAGGAAGGGGAAGCGAAGAAGAGATGAGACCTGCAAAGACATCCACGAGGCCGCTCTTTCTTCCCCTTCCTTCCCTGTGGCTGGAAGTAGCTCCCATCCCTTTCCTCCCACATCGTGCCAGAAGGCTGCTGCTGGCCACATGCTGGTGTGAACCCTGGCAGAAATATGGGGTGTGGGGACATGTGGTCCTCATGCCCCCTCACATGTTGTCCCAGGAAGATGTGATGGCTGGTACGAGGAAAGGTAGGTCAATCCCAGGAGCTCAGTTAGTTATGGAGTGCGGAGAGGGCTGGCAGGGAGGGTTGGGTCAGTTCCTCACCTCCCCTGTGTGAGACAGGTGTATGGGAGAGAGACAAAGAGACCTCTCCCTGTTTCTGGTCACCCTACATCTCGTCTGAAATGTCATTGGGACAGAGAATTCTTTGCATCATTTTATGTTAAGGATCTTGTCCCTCTTCTTATTGTGTCATGATCAGTTTGGTTTTGATGAAGTAAAGCGCTAAGGAACTACAGTTGGTAGAACGACAGTTATATAATTTAAGCACCATTTGTAATCATCTTCTCATGCTACTGAAAAAAAGGGTTTGGATCAATATGATTAAGAAATACATTCATGATGAATGGGGAGCAGTTGTCATCTTGACCACTCTCAATGGCTCTTGTGTGAGAGAAAGAATGTACTGTAATCTGTCTCCAACTCACTGAGCAATGCAACCGACCAAAACAGTGGATCATGTTAACGGTCAATGGGATATACACAATAGTCTGATTTCTTCATACTTTGGGACCAAATCATGAGTGTGCTATGATTTATTTGCCTTAAGCTACTCTCAAATGATCTTAGCTACGTCCTGTTGGGTGCCCTCTTTTGTTGTGGGACATGGCGTGGTCATTTCTATGCCACAGCAGGCCCTTGCTGCTCTAATGTCTGATGTAAATCCCTCAGCCTGCACTAATTTATAACAGGAAATGGCTCAGCACCCAGTCAGCCTAGGATTCGGTGTGTGACTATTCACACACACATAAAGTACCTGTGGGGAGTAGCCATGTAAGTCCGTAACTTCTTGGTATAAAATACCTTTGTGCTTCTCTTGTTTTTCAACTCAGTTGCATATTATCACTTCTCAGAAACAACCAAGGATCCAGCTCTTTCTGTTTTCCTTAGGTTTTGTCATTTCCCCTTTTCTTTGTGTTTATGATTGGAATCTCAGGTTCTTATCCTGCCTCCAGCAGCAGCCCATACTCATTACCTTAGAGGTCCCCCAATAATGGCTTTCCCTAAACAGAAGAAAAATTCATTCTTGACCCCTGTGCTGATCATCTTATGTCCTGAAGCATGCAACCTGCTTATTTCTAATTTAGCATGCAAAACTATGGAGGTTATTATTGGTCAGAAAATTAACAAGAAATTTAAAATCCAATTATAGTATTTGCCTCTATGACCTCCTGCCACAGTGGAACATATCAGTGAGTGGAATCACATTAAATTAAAACAAAAGGAAGGAGCTCTTTAAGGCTGATTCTTATGGTGAAAGTCCATGGTCCAGTAATTCCTACCAGTGCAATATGAAACTTCATCACAAATAGGTTTAGCCCATTTCAAAGTTACAAATGAAAAGTAATTGAGTTCATATGCTGCAGTGATGCAAATCAAAAGCCACAACATTAGTATTAATTGCTGAAAGCAGACAGCACTTGGGAAATAGAAAAGAAGGTGGGAGTATAATAAATTTTTAAGGCCAAATATGGAAATGTCCCAATTCTCCGGAAGGTAAGAGTCCAGTCAGACACACTTTTAAAAGAGTAGTTCCATTTAAAAACTGAGACTGAGATAGATATTTTATAGCCTTTCAAAAATTCTGGACATTTTCTGAATGTTGTTAATTGAAGCTCTGACACTAAGCACTGTTTCAGATGCCCTCATAAGCGTGAAGAATTAATTTGGTTTTCACAGAGCCAATGCTTTCACCCTATTGAAGACCGGAATTTAAAGACAATTATCACCATCTTTCTTAGCTTCTCACTGGCAATGAACTGGAAAAATATAAATAGATCTGTTTAAGTCTGCTCATTCCATAATGGGCTATGTGAAATCAATAGTACCAGGAGCACTAATTATTCTGAAAGACTTTGAAATAGCCATTAAATAAACAGAAGAATTAAAATGTAATCTTTTCTTTTTAATTGCTTAATGGAAAAAGACGACTAAAGAATTATAATATATTTCAGGATGGTAGCATCGAGTGACTCAAAAGAGCTCACTATCTGAATTGTAAAATACATATTCAGTATCAAGATATAGAGAGAATAGAGATATACATACACATAATTACCAGTATATTGATTTGTTATTCTGCTCCCTTACTTCAGCGCAGTGAAATACACTCACTTAACACAGTCAGTGATACTTGCACGATAACTTAAAATATCAGCATTAAATGCGCCATGACTGACAGGTGTTCCAGCTCCATCATGGTGCTTGCAAATTCAATGGACTACTCAAATAACAGGACAGCACATATACAGTAAACCTTTGAGATACACACAGGAAACCACTCCCATCAGGGGCAGCAGCCTGACTCTTGCCTCCCTGACAGGAGTGGCTTCCTGCTCCTGTCAGGGGTGGCAGCCTCTGCTGTCAAGGGAGCAGTCGTGAGTCAGGCTGCCGACCTGACAGGAGCAGTTTCCTGGTCCCTGGAGTGGCACGGAGCTGGGAATCAGGTGGCAGCTTGGCTCCCAGCTCCCCACTGTTTGTAGAGCCGGGAAACTGAGTAGGGCAGCAATCTTGATCAGTTTCCTGGCTCCAAGGAGCAGAGGGGAGCTGGGAGCCAGGTTGCCCCTGGTTCCCAGCTTCTCTTCACCGGCTGGAGCCAGGAAACTGAACAAGGCTGCTGCCCTGCACCGTTTCCCCTCTGTGAGTGGAGGGGAGCCAGGAGTCAGGCTGTTGCCTGATTCGCAGCTCCCTGCCACTTGCAGGACCTGGGAAACTGACCAGCTGGTCACTTTCCTGGGTCCTGCAAGCAGCAAGCAGCAAGTGGCAGGGAGATGAGAAGCAGGCTGCCCCCTGGCTCCTGGCTCTCTGCCACTCTGGGAGCCAGGAAACTGACCTGATCTGGACTGGTCAGTTTCCTGGCTTCTGCAAGCCCAGGGGAGCCAGGAACCAAGCTGCTGCATGTTCCCATCTCCCCTCGACTTGCATGAAAATTTGAGTTATGCGGGGGGCTGCACAAATGCAACCCCCATGTAACTCGAGTGTTTACTGTACCCAAGAAGACAAGCTGTTATATTTACTGATACAATTGTTATTTTAATACCACCCTGTGGCTTCAGTGAGGATCTCAGGACATGCAGGAATAAAAGCAGTCAACAAGCAGATCTATTTGGTCCTCTTACGCAAACAAGCTAAAAAGTAAATTCTTACTATTCGCTCTTGTGTTTGTTTGTATGTGCTGGTGACTACTAGGCAAAAAACAGAGAGAGTTTAAAAAAAACATAATGTGGAATGAATCTAAGGTGTTTAATGTTTTTAGCTGAACTGGGGATTTTTAATGCTTATGAAAGTCAGAGGCTGACACCATTAAGAGTTCAGGCCCAGATCTTCAAAGGTGTTTAGGCGTCTAAGGCTGGGTCTAAGTGTGCCCTGGGTACATACTGTAGAACCTTCTTTCACACACCTCTCCTGAGGGAGATTTTCAGACTGGACCACCCAAGTATTCACAAGAAACTATGTTGAGATTAATAAAATTTACTGGATCAAATTCATCCCTGATGTAACTCCTCTGGAATCCAAGGAATTAAACTGGCAATTAATTGGGTCTATTAAATTTAGTTATGATCTGAGACAAATAAAAAAGTCATATGGAGCTTTATTAATGAGACTGCATGACAATGGTAACAACCCCTTTGTAAAGGTTCTGTAGACGTATTCATAACTGAATGTCATATATTGTAAGATCCCTATATTCCATGTGGGTTTGCAAGAAAAGCTAGCCTTTTCTTGGATTCCTTTCAGGGCATGACACACATCCATTGGTGTTTTACTTGACTTTTGGAATCACATCTGACACAGAGCCTAGAAATCTCCAAGAAGCAACAATTCAAACATACCGAGGCTTTAAACAGCCAACCTTCCATTATATTTAAATCATTCTAACAGTAGATTTATGTAGTCTCAGCCTAATTGACTTTCGTTAGCTTGCAGTTGTTTAATCTGAATGGCTTTCTAGCCCTGGCAAGAAAGAAGGAAAACTGACTGGATGTCAAAACACATCAGCCGAGATACTAACTTGTCAAATGTTAGATCAGGTAAGATCTCCTTGATGAGTCTGCTACATCAAGATAAGAGAGAGACCAGTACTCTGGTGTTTTACAGAGCTGCAGCTAAGATGTTTTTTCCCTGTCTCTTTCTATGAAGGCATCTGACATATGGTGCTGGTGCTGCTCAGTTACACATTTCTCTTCCATCTCACTTAGCATTTTTCATTTAATTGTCATTTCCAATCTTCTAACTGAAATACACTCTAGTCATCCTTCCTCATATCCTTGTGTTATTAATTTTTATCTTGGAATGAAAAAAAAACATTTATTCTATTATTTGTGAAGAGAACAAGTTTAATCAATAAGAAACATGAATGAGCATGATGTATAAGGATTTTCTGTTCATAATGGGCTGATTGGCCACCCACGTAGCCTGTACCAGGCACTGAAAACTTACTTAAGACTATGTCATTTGATTAATTTGTAAAGCTGGAGATTACCTCGCAAATTCAATTATACATTCAAATTATGTTGCTGAATTGCTCTAATTTTTAAAAGTGATGAATGAACTGCATGAAAAGAAATTGAGAGTAGAGGTCTAAAGAATGATTGGTAAGGACTCTATTCATTAAAACTTGATGTACATATTCATATCTTCCTTTGTGGTGTGACTGGCACTGCATGGCAGGATGGGTGCCTTGACTGCAGGCATACCAGGACGTGTATCAGGAATCCATATTCTCATACTGTTGCTTGCACACTTTAATATGCTGCATACAGCTGGGTTTTAGTGCAAGAGGTATTAGATATCTGAGCATATGTTATGGATACTGAAGCAAGTACTTAGCTTTGCTGTGGTACAGTGCCTTTCACTGGAAGATCTCAAAGCTGTCTGCAGGCAACTTTCCCAATAACCCAGGGAGCTAGGCAAGTACATATTGTATCATCTTTTAGAGAAGGGTAAACTTGGGCATAGAGTGGTTAAATAAATTGCCCACGCCATATATTGAGTCAGATGCGATGTCAGGAATAGAGACGAAGGGTGAGGGCTTCATCCCTGCACTTAATCTTTATACCAGATAAAAGGGCCAGGCAGGACAACATCAAATCGAGGAACCCAGCTGGGGGAGGGTACCCTGGTGCAGACACTACAGAAGGCAACCAGAAGGCTACTTTCCAATGTCCCCTGGTAATGGTAATCAGGCCATTCCCATAGGTGTAGGGGGTGTACTGGGCTGCCACTTGCTGCATGGAAGTGATTCTAGGAAGCACTGTGATCCATTGGGCAAGACCAGGAAGGTTGCCATAATTTATTTCTACAGCTGTCTAACTTATACTGAGGGCTACTTCAGTGCCTGGAGAAGCCCAGGGAAGGTACAAAACCAGCTAACAGCTTTGTAAATGGGACCTCTCAGTGCAGGAGAAACACACTTTATATACAGTACTGCAGCCTGAGAATGTGCTGCGTTATTCAACAACATATTGACTAGAGAAGGCATGGTAATGAAACCAGAAGTAAGGGAGGGCTGGAGCATGGACCCAACCCACAGTACGCTAAGTAGCACAGTTATTTCCTCAATGATCACTTTATTATATCGCCTATTTCCTAATTTATACCCTGGATATAGTCTTCAGAATAGTCAGAGGTCATTCCAAGGGTAGAGACCCATTTCACCAGCAATTCCACAGAGATTCTCATAACATTCCTGGCAAAATGAATCCTCTCTTGGCCTGGGATCCTCCAGATGGGTATCATCCAGAGACAAAGGATCTGCTGCTTGCATATCACTCCATGAGCAGACACAATTCTGATGTCATTGTATGATTCACCCATCACTTAAACAGGAGATTACTAATGAAGTGCTGCAGTGAATATGCAGCACTTCATTTGGCTTATTCTCCCCTGCGGCAATTTCAAAGTGTCAAACTTCAAAGTGCCGGCATATGTGGAGCTGCAGGCACTTCAAAGTGCCCGCGCTTCATCGAAGTGCCTTTACGCCCCAAAATTTTCAGGAGTAAAGGAACTTCAAAGTAGCGTGGGCACTTCAAAGTGCTCATGGCTACACACAGGCCAGCACTTCAAAGTTTAATACTTTGAAATTGCCGCAGGGGAGAATTAGCCAAATGAAGTACTGCATATTCACTGCAGCACTTCATTAGTAATCTCCTGTTGCCCTGATTAACATGCCCTCTTCGAAGTTGGGGGCAAATGTAGACCCAGCCATGGGGTACCTTTCAACAAATTCTCCATTGCTCTATGGAAAATTCCAGGTGCTAATTATATTCCCCATGGCAAAAATGGTAGTGGCATGTGCCTTTGAAGATGTTAACAGTAGTAAATTTCTTACAGCCCTCCTCCAGTCTCATGTGCAACAGGGCAAGAGTCAGGGATTTTTGACCTGCATTTAAGTCCCCCATCTGTGGAATGGCATAATTGTCTGCCTTGCAGACCAGATTCCCTAGGACTTTATAATCTCTGGAGATATAGGTGGGGTTGGCTGGTTCAACCATAAGCACTATTGACATCTAACGCAACCTCATGTTTTTCTTTGGCATAAATACTGGCCTTGTGTAACACCAACAGGCCCAGGTCACCAGCACCTGAACTTGCGATGATATGGGCTAAAGCCCTGTGCTCTACTGCATGCCAGCTGCCTCTCAGCCAAGGTTGTAGAGCACAGACTTCACTCACCCTAGCATGAGGTCTCTGTGCCTCTGGGTACTACACTTGCTTGAAAACATTTTTGAATGACCACCACCCTGGGCATAAATCATGGCCATTACACCATCCATAGTTCTCAACCCATTTTTAGAAATGGCTGGGTGAGCAACCAGAACATCCTGGAATGCTAGTGCTTTGCTAGGGGTGAAAGTGAAAATTTTGCTTCCAATTCAGTTACAGTTCTTGCAACCAATGCTCACCTAACAAATTTTGGCTTTGTCCCCAGATCACCAGGACTGTAACTTTTTCTCTTTTCTCTTTTATATTTTTTATATTTTACAGAAACAAGCACAGAATCTATCCTCTTGATGATATGCCAGTACGAGTGTGTAGGGTCTCCTGTATTAGCCAGTGGGCTCAGTCCTGTCTTGCACTGCCGATTCATTGATCACAGTAGCTGAAGCTCCTTTATCTACTTCCATTTGTATGGACTGATTAATTCTACTCTTACTTCACAAAGTCCCACAATCTCCCCTGTAAAACAGCACACAGTATGTACCTTAGTCTCTATGTCTTCCTCCTCCTCAAGGTTAAAAACCTTCTGCTTTCTTCTTTTTCCTCTTGGCTTTTGGGGGCCTATCCTCCTGGGCTTGACATGGTGTTTGATAGTTACCTTTGCATTTTCTGGCTAAGTGTCCGATCTTGAGGCATTTAGGACATGGCTGCTTTAAATTTCCAAACAGATGCAAAACGAACTCTTTCACAGTGGAAACACCCCAGAGGAACCTCAGTCCCTTGCCTTTGGCTTTGCATTTCATTTACTGAATCATTTGGGTTGTCCCAGCATTGCAAGTGCAAATTTTGTAAGGTTTTGACTGCTCAGTCCATTGTGGTTGCTAATTTCTACAGTTTTGGGCTGGGTTAAGTTCCTCTCAGACAACAATAGTCTTTGAATTCTCTTATTATTAACATCTTCTTATTAAATCTATCCCACAGCATGTCCTCTAAGACATTTCCAAATGAGCACTATAGTGTTAGTAGTTTCAGCTTTGCCACACACACTGCTACAGCTCTTCTTGCCTCTTCATTCTTAAAACAGTCGACAGTAGCGATGAGCTTTGGTTCACAGTGCTTTGTAAATATATTTTGTAGACTTTTAAACATCTTTTGGTGTCTGAGGTTGTAACAAACTCCACAACAAGAAGGAGATTTTACTGTCACGGACACTGAGGAAATTGAGTCTGTTCTTATCTATAATCCCGTTTGCACGAAAATGGCCTAATCTTTCAATATATTGCTGCCAATCCTTTCCTGCTTGAAACTCTTAATTTTCCCAGTAAACCCTGTTTCTTATATTTGTCCTCAATTCTGTTAAAGGAGCCATGCAGAGCAGCAGAAACACATTTTACTTACAATACCACTGGCTGGAAACACATCACTATATTCATCTACATAATAAACTGAGAGGGAAAACAACAAAAAGTCCTGTGGCACCTAATAGACTAACAGATATTTTGGAGCATAAGCTTTTATGGGCAAAGACCCACTGCGTCAAACGCATGAGATGGAAAACATACACTAGGAAGTGAGGGATGGGGAGAGCATGGATGCAACCCACAATAAACTGAGCAAGCCAATTAATTTTTTGATGATCACTTTCCTGCAAAAGCCTCCTCTCCTCTGCTCCTCAGCTCAGAGTTCTTTGGTGCACCTTAGAGGCACTGCTCTCATTCTAGTCACTAGTGCCATCTCTTTTCCTGTTGCAATGTTACATGACTCACCACCTCTGGACACTTGGCTGGGTTGGAGAATTGACCTGGTTAGGATGTTCTCATACCGCTTCAGTCTAGACCCCTTCTCAGCCAACATTATACAGCATTCCTCTTCCACAAAGCAGTAAACATTGTACATGCTCTCAAACACCATAAATCTGGCCCCTTCCAATATCTGCATTTCACTTACACAGAACACACACATGGAAAAAATCATTGTTGTCTGCTGATGCTGCCACTCTTAATTCTTCCATTTGTGATACCTGGAGACTTAGTGTTATCAGTCCCAGGACAAAACACAAGGTCATGGATGGGGAACCCCCAGCCTATGGGCTGGATCTGACCCCCTGCTTAATTCCATTTGGACTGTGGCAAGTCACTGTGCCATGCTGCAAGACAGAAGGCGGAAGCCTTGGTGCCCCACCCTGCCGCCCAGGGCTGGAGCTGCAAGCACCAGCTCATGGCGATCTGGGAAGTTCCATGTGCTACCCTTGCTTGCAGATGCTGCTCCCTGTAGCTCCCATTGCCCGTGGTTCCCAGGCAGTGGAGGCGGTGCCTGCAGGGGAGGGCACCTTGCAGAGCTAACTAAGCTAAGGACACCATACTGCCTCTGCAACCCAGTCCCCTGCCTCAGCCATAAGATCCCTCCCACGCCCAAATTCCATCCCGGAGCCTGCAGTGGTACCCCTGACCTAGCCTTGAGCCTGCTCCAGTACCCTAACTCCTACCCAGATCCTGAAGCCCCATTCCATCCTCCTGCCCTGAGCCCTCTCCTACAGTCCAAACCTCTTGGCTCCGCCCACAGCCCCCTCCTGTGCTACAATCCCTTCGTCCCAAGCCTTGCCCCAGAACCCACATACCTAGTCAGAGCCCTCCTTCCCTCCCATATCTGTGGAGGCTCCTCTTGCACTGTGACCCCCTCATTTTTGGTTCTATCCCAATTATAGGGTTTCCAAGTTTCCCAGTGGGGAGACCAGACCCCATTTGTGGTCTGATTAGGAAAGATGGCAACCTTAAAATACTAGAGGAAGCCCCTATCCCTCCTCCCCAAGGGATGGTGTGTGGCTTGCAACTGATTTCTTTTTTTTTTTTTTTTGGTGGGTCAGGGTCCCTGACAGGAAAAGGTTTCCCAACCTCGAACCAGATCTTTACATCTCAAGATCAGATAGACCAGCCTCACTGCTCATGAGAATCAACTCTCACAATAAATTTCCTTGAGAAACCTATGCTTTTACCATTCATGTTATTTATATGTGCTGCACTAACACATAGTAGGCTTAGTCATGAGTTAGGAGCCCATTGTGCTAGGCACTGTACAAAAACAGAAGAAGAAGATAGTTCCTGACCTTAAGATAAGTATCAGATGACACCACTGATGGATATAGATAGATGGATACAGGAGCTCAATCTCTTTGTTTGTACTATACTAAGAGGGTACATAGACCTGAATGACCGAGATGTTGAACAGTTTTTCTTTGAATCTTGCTGTCATTATCTTGCACTCACCAGTTTGTATCCTCACAATTCTCCTCTAGCTCTTTTGCTAGGAAGGAATCTGACTCCTGCCTCATGCTGCATTTCCTTCCTTGACCAAATGACTTCACAACCGCACGTCTCTCAATGCTGCCCAACACATCTCCACCAGTCCAAGTATATTTCATCAGTATCTCTCTCTCTCCTTTCGAAGCAGCTCTAACTTTCCAGTTGCCCACTGCATTCAGGCATTCAACGTTCAGATTGATAGTATATATGTTAGCTGTAATTTTCTTTTGGTAACCAGCTTAGCAATTCAATTCCAATTGCACAATTGGCATCACAGACCTTGTTTATCCAAGCAACATTTAAGCCAGCATCTTTATCAGTTAGTAGTACTGGCATCAGATTTCAAGATCTGTGCTAGTGACAATACTCAAGAAAGGAAGCATGTTGGAGTTGGAAAGGAAGCATGAAAGAACTACAGACTGACTGCCCAGAACGAGTTAGGCAAGGTGCTGCTGATGATACTGACAGAGAGACTGAGACTGCAGATAGAAGGATATCTAGTGGACGAGCAAGCAGTTTCAGGAAAGATAGAAGTACCATACAGCAAATATTGGCACTAAGACTGATAGCGGAGAAAGTTCAAAGAAAGAACAAGAACATATACAATTGCTTCATCAATTTTCAGAAGGCATTTGACACTATAGATCAGAAAGTGACTTGGGCGGTGTTGGATTCATACAGAGCGGATAGCAGACGGATACAGTTGTTGAAGGATATCAATGACAGCATGGAGGCAGCAGTGAGAACATGTGGAAAGTTGGGAAGTTGGTTTAGAATGAGTAGAGGTATGAGACAAGGAGATACGATATTGCTGAGTATCTTCTTTGTGCACATAGAGAGAGTGATGGACAAGATCAAGGAAGAAGAAGGGATATTGCTACTTGGGATGAGAATTAACAACGTGAGATCAATGGATAATATAGTTATCATTGAGGAAGATAAAGAGAACCTAGCAAGGAAGGTGCAGGTGTTAAATGAGGAAGGGAAGCAGTAAGGACTGATCATGAACATTGATAAAATTAAGACAATGGTATTTGGACAGAAGGAAGTAAGAAGAGAGATCGGTGTAAGGGGATCAAACTAGAGAATGCAGAGAAGTCCACATATCTGGGGAGCAACATGATGTATGATCGAGACTGTAAGAAGGAAACAGTGACTAGAATAGTGAAAGCAAGAGTGAGTTTGAAGGTGACGGATAAGATCTGGAAAATAAAACAATTGGCTCAGGAACAAAGCTGAGCATCTTGAAAATGTGTGTATTCAGCAGCATGTTCTCTGGATGTGAGACATGGGTGATAATGAAAGATTCGAAAAGAAGGATATTGGAATTTGAAAGGAGTTGTTACAGAAAGATCTTGAGAATAGGAGGGATGCAGAAGGTCACCAGTGAGGAATTATATAAGAAGATGCAGATGAAGGAGAACTGACTCAGAAGGTTATACAATGGAAGCTACAACTATTCAGACATATCTGCACAATGAGTGATGAGCAAAAAACCAAGACCCTGTATGCAGCATAATGAACCAAATAGGAGAGGCAGACCCCACAGAGAATGGATAGATGATGTAATAGATTTGCGTGGAGCTAGTCTACAGAAACTAAGCCACTCTGCACTGGACAGAGAAAGATGGAAGGAAATAGGGAGGTATCGGACACCAATGGGTGCTGAGCCCATGGTTGTTGTTGATGATGGTGATGATAAGGGAGCACTAGGAAGCAATGAGACAATTTTGGTTCACATGCAAGGTACCTTGTCTTTCAACTGAACTAGTTTCTAGATATTGTTTATGTGGATATTGGCTAGTTTGTTAAGGCTCCAAGTGGAACTCTACTGAAATGACAAAAGTGCAGCACAATCCTGTATTTCATCCAAATCCTGAGATACTGTATGAAGGACAACAAGAGAATAAACTGGAGATTGACATTTTCCTTGCAATTGATCCCAATAAACATTTGTTCAAAACAGAGCTAGAGTACAACCCTGAGCCTCTATCATCTGGCTCCCTCTATTAACTGAAGCGAGTCCAAGTACCATTGATTAGGCCGATGATCTGATCTGGCCCCGTCCCAACTAGATTGTATATGACTGTATACGTGTATTTACTGTATATGAATGAGTTTAACATACAAACCACACAAAAACAAACTGTGGGCTTCCTCTTCCTTTTTATATCAGTATTTTCTTCCATTTGGCACAAAACATTCTCCACATTGCTTAAAAGCATGTATTCTCCCTGCAGATGGTACAGAGGAGTACCTGCTTCCGAACATCCCTCCCCACACAATTAACATCTCAAGGCCGCCAAGAGAGATTCCAATTGCACAATGTGTGCGGTGATTTATGCACACTCAGTTTTTCCAGATGTGAGATTAGAACTTCGAAGACAGCAATGAGCCGGGACCTAACTACTTATACTTCCAGCATTTTCCAAACTCAATTTCTTTTTTCAATAGTCTTCCAGTCGCTAGTTTTAAAGGGCTTGTATAAAGCAGGAAGGAGCAAGGTGGTGTGAAGTTTACAGCTCCTCTCAGATGAGTCATAAATGATAGTGTGGGTGTGATACAATATACCCCAGAGCTGACTAGAGGGTGTTTCTTTGCACAACAACAGCCCCAGGACTAGAAAACTATAAAGCCAAACAAAATGATATCTCAGAACTAAGCTGAGGTAACTGGTACTGTACAGGGTTAATCACCATCCTATGATAAACACAGCATTTGGTAGTATGTGAGTGAATTCTTCCTGCTGTCAGCAGAGTCCTCGACTCTCCCAGTTTCAAAGCAGGTGCCTCTCAATAGTCACTCAGGCATCCCTACTTCCTGCTTCAAAGACTCCATCTTTTGGAAAAAGCCTGTCAAGTCCCATCTGTTTTTTTGTGAAGTTGCCAGCCCCCTGAGAAGGGGTTTTTTATTCCCATCTCCTGTCTGACACTGGAAAACCAAAGGGCAATAACCCCTTCAATCTGACAGAAATTGGTTTTCTGATATCAAGGACTCTGCCTCAGGGAACTGCAATCTACCATCCTTCGATAAAAATGAGTTTTGTAAGTACCGTACTTTCTTCTGTTTTCTGCTTGGAAAAATGTCCATGTTTGCCTGTGTTCTTTTCTCTGCAAAATGGATTGAAGGAGCTTAACATTAACTGAAGAATTAATGAGCAAAACTCCCAACATAAACATTTCTTATTCTTGCAGCTGGTGGTCAGGAAGTGCAAAGGAGGTAAATTGTCTTAAAAACTCCTTGCCACTGAAATGAAAATAAGCCTTCTATTTCAGCTGTAAGCAGTAAGCAGGCCATGGCTAGTATAATTAATTGCTATTTGTCAGAACCCTGAAGACAATTAGCATGTGACCTAGAAGATATGACAAAACCATTAATCATTGGAAGTATTTTTCCAAATTGATTTATCAGTCAAATAACTACTTAAAACTTTTCAAAGTGTTGTGAATTTATTCGGCGTTTTACCACATAAAGGCTACTTCTACACTGAAACAAAACTTCAGAAGGGCCATTTTTAAGATTACTAACGAGGCACTGACGTGCATGCTCAGCGCCTCATTAGCATGCTGCTGGCCGCGGCTCTTCAAAATTGCAACATTTCGAAAGGACCCCACCAACTTCGAAATCCCCTTATTCCTATTACTTGCCTCCGCTCCCAAATCCACCCCCTATCCTCAAGCTTTAACCCACATCCCAGAAACCTGCACCACGACCCTCAGGCTTAAGCCCTTTCAGCCCCAAACCTACCTCTCCATCCCCAGCGTGCACAGCTCCTCCGTGGCTGCCTCCTCCTTATCAGCAGGCTGCACGGCTCAAGCAGGGGCAAACTCAGCCACCTCTCCTTCCCAGCTCTCCTGCTCGCTTCCCCCACATGCAGCGCAGGCAGCTCCCTGCCTGCTGGCTTTCTCTTGCGAGGCTCCCTACCACAGTCACAGCCTGCTCAGCGGCTCTGAGGGCTATGGCTGCTTAAACAAACAAACAAACAAAAAATTCAGTTGGTTTAATGGTGGGCAACTGAATTTAGTTTTTTTTCTAAGTGGCGGCAGCCTCTGGACCTGCAAGAGGAGGCAGCAGCAGCAGTGCTTGGAGCCACAAGTAGACCCTTAAAGAGCTGAATGCAGCTCTGGAGCTGCAGGTTGCCGACCCCTGTGATAGATCAACCGCAAAATACAGCTGCGTTTGTAGGGTATCTGTGATTCAAAATACATACTGCAAAGGCTGAATTGTCAGCTCAAGATAATTTCTACTGAGACCACCAAGGTTACAGTTTAATTATACTTTAAGTAAAACTGTTATTGTATGAGTGAGGCAGTAAGCCAAATTAACATTTATAGACATCATATATAGTTTAAAAATTATTCGGTTTGGAAAATTACACTCACAATGTTGACATACTTTGGGTCTATTTTCTGTATTCCGATTGCTTTGTTAATAATGAATGAGAATTAGGTTATTTTCAGGTTACAGCAAAATAATAGCCAATGTAAGGGTCATTTGCATGATCAGTTTAATGCTGCAGAGAGATGTACAAATGTTTTCTAGCTGCTTTCATATGGTTAATTCAAAATGCCATCTCCCTTGGGGAAGCAGACCTCTGGTGGGTGGTCAAAGAGAGTCTCTTGGAAGGCGAGGACAAGAAGCAAAGGGTCTGACGAATGCTCATTGATATCAATAGACTCTTTCCACTGACTTCAACAATTGACGGACTGAACTCAAATATCCAGGGCCAAATTCAGCCCTAGCGAAAGAGGGTCGTCATTCATTTGACTTAATGAAGCTCAAGGATGAATTTTGCTGATCATTGTTTGCCTTTTTTTGTCTCTCTTTTTATTCCCCACAATTTGCCTACTGAGCTACCTGGCTATGGAAAAGGGCCTGGTTGTGAGGTACCATTATCAGATCCACGCTGAGAGTGGTATCAGGGACTTGAACCGGAGACAGAGCATCACAGTTTCCAAGCAGAGATGAGGGTGCTATCACCCTTCTATGTGAGGAACACATGGCCACTCCCTATGACACAACTCCCTGAGGAAAACCAGCAGTGAACTACAGGGATTGGTATAACACTGCAACCATTTGTTGTCCACAACCACTGACACTCCGATGGATTCTCAACTCCAAGGCTACGGTTGCACTACTGAGTTTTGCAAAAAACAGAAAACTGTTTTCTGGACAAACTGGTGGAACGTCCACACACAAAATGTGTTTTATCAACAGTCTGTCAACAAAACTCAGCACTTTTGCAAGCAGAGTTCTGCCTCTCAGCCGTAAAGCATAACACTGCTGTCGACAGATTTTGTTCACAAAAAAGCTGTGTGGACACTCTGTGGGGGCCTTCTCTCAAGAGATAGGGCACCCAGAACAATGGGAAGCCCTGTCTGCTGTGCTTCTGGGTGTCCGTTTTGTAGAGAGAGCAGCCAGACAGTCTGGGTGATCTGTCAACAGAGCAGAGCACACTTCTGATTTGCTTCCATGTGTGGCCACACTCTGTGGACAGAAGCTTTGTCGGGAAATCTCTTCTGACACTGACTTCTGTTGGCAGAGCGCTGTAGTGTAACTGTGGCCCATGTGCCACCAAGATTTTCTGATGCCTCTTTGGACTTATATAAGTAATGAGAACAGGGGAAAGGAGAGGGTCCCAATACTATTATTTTTACCTCCTCTGGATTTGAAATGATAGCCTTTACCTGTCCTGGAGCAAAATAAACCAGCATGACAGTCTTTCTCACCTAAAAAATACTCTGGGGTTTTATTAGGAAAATGTATGAGTAATATATGTATGTGGAAGTATGTGCCGGGGGGGCATGCAGAATGGTTAAAATTCTAGCATATTAGGTGATTAGCACATGGGCACGGCATTCATAGGTAATAGGAGGCAGACCTATTTTCCAGAGAAAGCAATTACTCTGAGCAAAGTGTGACAGAAAATGTAAATGCACTGCATATTGCTTGCCTATGTTTTTATATAACTAGTGTCATTATGTTTCTTAATGATGCCAATTATTTAAAAATTAAGCACACAGTACCTCATGCTTCACATTTACTATATTCAGATAGAGTTGCTATCTGCAGCACTTGAGGGCCAGACCTCCTTTATTAAATTCTACAAGTGGCTTCAGTATTTCCTCTAGGGTTGTATTTTTTTATGCTAACTCTTTTAGCAGGGAATCTCAGACATAAAAAATTAAAAAGGTCAATTTTATGATGAAACACATGAGCCTGAATATTCTAAATGGCACCCCAGACTAAAAAGCTAATTGCTTTTTCACAGCAGAACTCTCCTAAGTGCTCACAATGCAAACGGGTTCATATAAAAATCAGAATGTGTCTTTCCCCCATTTCCAGGCCCACTGGGACTTACTGCGATGAGTGATGCTGTAAAAAATAGAAATCACCTGGAGCCTGTTAAAATTATAATCAAGTAAAACTGCAATTATAACAGTCTTAATCCATCTGTCTCTGTGCATCCATTCCACTTCCAATCACCTGCTTTGGTCACGTGTAATTATAATGGAGTCAGAGGTGGCAAAATATCATGTGAGCAGTTGCAAAATATTATCATATGAGTATTTCAAATAGCAAGACACTGACAAGGCTTAGCGCACTTATCTCTATATTACTGGTCAGTAAACAAAGTAAGTGTAGTACACCTGTCAGGCCACATCTACGCTTGCCCCACCTTCCGTAAGGGGCATGGTAATGAGCAGAGTTGAAGATCCCCTTCCAGGAGCAAAAACTGCCATGTAGATGGGGCTCCTTTGGAATCAAATGTGGGTCCTTCTGAAGGATATCCCCCTTCTGGAAGACCCTTCTTCTGCAAACGTTCTTTCTTCCAAAGGAGCCCCATCTACACAGCGGCTTTTGCTTCTGGAAGAGGATCTTCTGGAAACAAGATCTCATGGGACTATGCTAATAATGCGCAAGGTATTTTAATCCACACCTCATTTGCCTCTTCCACTCCACCCATTAGCAGGCCCTTTCCAGAAGTGGGGTCTGGTTTAGACATGGCCAAATACTGTTGCATGTGGTTTTTGTTTGAGTTCTAGGAGGTGAATTTTATAATACTTTTGCACTGTGTTCTATGTTTTAAATACAGGTAAGTAAAAAACACACTGTTTGCTAATTGGCTCACATGAAAAGCACAGCGTTCTTCAATAAATAATTGTGGAAACATTATAGCAAATACAGCCAACAAGTTCACTGGTGTAAAGTGATAATTTTACCAAGACAAGTTTGCATTTACCATTATTACTAATTTCTACTTGTCAAACCATGGATATAAGAATATTAGACTGGTCATACTGGTTCAGACCAATAGCTCAGTATCCTCTCTTCCAACCAATGCCCTATGCTTCAGAGGGAATGGACAGAACACCTTATTTAAGCTAACTTTAACCATACCTGGCGGAGCATTAAAGAATCTTACCTTCTCTCTGACAAGTGAGCTCTGTAGTGAGCTTTATGTCTGATACAAAAGCCAGTTCCGCTGGCAGCCCTGCAACCTACCATGTACACGGAGCACATGACAAAAGCCTAGGCCTACTTGGTTGGTGTCCCTCTCCTTCCAGGGAATACTATGTCATACTGCAGATTCCAAAGTCCTTGTCCTACTCCTTGTCAAAGTTAACAGCAGAAATTCAGTGAATTAACTTCCAGAAGCCACTGGCACTAGAGTTACTCCTTACGTTCAATAAGCAGGAATTCTAAAGTCCAACTATATCTCTGACCTCAGAAGTTCCATTGAAGCATCATAACTGTCAGATAATGGTCCAGTTGCCTGCATCCCTCCTAGGTATGTTACTTCTGAGGCCCTATTACAAATACCTTCTCTCCATATATGATTAAAGGAATCACAGATCAAATGAAGGCTCTTGCTCCTAAATGACCTGGATTTGGAGTGGAGCTTGTGGTTAGAAGTGGGGATGAGGCACAACGTTCACATATGAGCCCAGGTCAAACTCCTTACTTTCAAGGATGTCCTGTTCCCGGGCTTTAGTTTGGGCTCATCTCTAGTTTTGGTGACTTTCTATGGCTATGTCTACACCAGTGTGAGCCAATTTTTTTAGCTCATGCTTCCCTTTTTGCCCCTGAAATTAGCCACCCCCCCGCCAACAACCTGTGGGAAGACCACAGGAAGGGATATGAGGGGGAGGTGCTCAGGATGGGGGTTCGGGGAGGCTCCAGGGGGGTGCCCCGAAGGGGGAGGGGTGCTTTGGGGGACAACCCCAGCAGGATACCTTTTCAATCCAGGAACTTGCCAGCTGCCCTGTTGCTTGACTCAGGGCCTGTGTGCATGCTGATTGGCCTAGCAGTGGGCAGAGGACGGGCATTCCCTTGGCAACTAGGTGGCTATGTGGGAGAAATCAGAAGGCTGGGGAGGCAGCAGAAGCTGGAAGGTGTGGCAGAATGGGGCATGGGGAAGCCAATCGCACTGTGCCCCCCTTACAAAATGTTGTGCCTCCTCTGGTGGACATGCCCCCACTTTGTGCACTCCTGGTCTATGCTACAGAGGTATATTAAAATAAGATATTTTGAAACAGCTTAACTTATTTCGAAATAGCACAGCTACACACAAAATGCATTTCAAAATACCACCCAGCTATTTAAAAAAGACACAAAGGCTGCATTTACACATGCCCCATCCTTTTGGAAGGGGCATGTTAATGAGGCCCTTCGGAACAGGTTAATAAGGTGCTGACATGTATATTCAGCTCCTATTTAACATAATGGCAGTCAGTCATGCTTCAAAAATGCTGCTTGTGAAACACAGACTGGCTCTACAGAAGCAGGCACTTTGAAACAAACCCCACACTTCAAAATTCCCTTATTCCCAAAATTAATTAGGAAGGGTTCTTTCTAAAACAGGGTTTGTTTTCAAAGGAACCCCCTCCACACAGCTGTTTTTGCTTCTGGAAAAGCCTCTTCTGGAAGCACGATTGTGTGATAATATGCAAATGAGGTGCAAGATATGTAAATACACACTTCATTTGCATTTTCAATCTCAAACATTTGCATGCCACTTCTGAAAGCAGCTGCAGCCTGAGTTTATGGAAAATGGATAGGCCTCATTTCATTACTGTGGAATTGCAGTCATCTGGGGCAATACCAAAGGTGATCAGAAATTTCCAGCAGCCATCTCTGGTTTGCTCCTTCTAAGAGTCAGCACTGTCATATATTTGTAAAACATCAATTTCTGAACAGGGTTGAGACAGTTTTAAGTGCACACCAGCAGAAGACCTGGTGCAGAAGGACTATTTCAAGATGGAAACTACAAAATAGAGTTTTAAGATTTTATGTATTTCTCATGTTTTAATATGGTAGTATTAAATAAAGGGAGTGGGGGTATGATGAGGGGAAGTGTGTGCAAGTAGGTTGACCTCAGATTCAGGATGAGCAACTGAGACCTAGTGGTTCCAGAAACTATGTGCTTCTGTCCTAAAGTGCTCAGAGTTTGGCCCAACTTTTGGCAGGTGAAGTCAAATGGCATTTATAAGGCAATCCCTGTTCCCTGATAGCAACTTGGGCCTCACCCTTGTCTGGAGAGTCACAAATCATAAAAGGTGGGTACGTGTGCATGTGCATTCTCCCTTGGTATATGTATAATGGCTAGGATCATGACCTGCATCTTTAGAAAATAATTACATACACTTATTTTACTCCATTTGCAACCCTGCAAATTTGCTGCAGCATTGTATTCTGATCACTGCAGCAGAAAGCAATCATGACAAGAAATAGCTAGCAATCAGGGAACTAATCCTTTTCTTATGGCACACAAAGATTTCAGGAACTTCTTTACAGCACAGTCAGACAAAGTTCAGACAAAGCATAAAACAATGATTTAAGCGTCTGAAGACCAAATTGATTTGTGCCATTGGTACATGAAAATGTTTGCAAGAATAGAGTGCCATCTTTGAAATATATGCGGGAGATCTATTTTAAACAGCCAGCATCTTGCTACAGCAGCATCTCTGCACACTTCTCTAACGGAAAATCAGGAGTGTGTAATCTGAAAATGGGGCAGCCATCACCAGCTGACAGAACTAATACCAAGCGTCTACTAAGCAGACCCAGCCTGGACAAGACTCACACCCAGTTATGTCTAAATCTTCTAGAGAATAAATACTTTCCTGAAGTAAGGGCAGAGACTACAGTTTATTAATTCTTGACAGACCGCAAGGTATTGTCCGTACTGAGAATCTATTTTGCATGGACAGGCTGCAGAAGCAGTAAATCCTATTAACCTGGTCAAAGTCAAATGAAGACATTTTAAAACTGCAACAGCTATTACATGCACTGCCCAAATCACACCTTATCAAAGGGAGGATAAAAGGAGGTTCTATTAGAATATGTACAGTTAAACTGCAAAGAAACAGAAACCTTCCTTCTACCTGTTCATATCTTTCAGAATTGTTTTAATTATTAATGATATCTATCAGCACAGTTAGCTGACCCAGCAAATATTATCTTCAGCTCTGCCATTAAGTGTATACACTAATTTTCTGGATAAATATCAGTTTAACACTAGCAGAAGCACTATGGAACAAGTCTGTATTAAACAATGCCTTCAATATCGCAGACTTCCTGAACAAAAACATATGGCATTCTGTGCACATGGGCCACTCTGGAGATTTACCGTAATTATATCATGATGTGCTTATTGTTATGGATTCATCAGCCTTTCTTGCATCTCTACCTGCTTTGTTCAGGAGCAGCTGGTAGCTTCAAGCTGTTGCCTGCTTCCAGCAGCCGAAGCTGAATGAAGGAATGCTTTCTAGGGAAGACATGTTTTGAAGCAGACACACTGACAATAAAATGGTTCACTCGGGGATTATAATGCTGTCAGGATAAAAGTCTAGTAATCAGTGTATGATAATTTATGGATGCTGGGTCCAGTTTGCTTCCAAAATTCTCTCTTACTTATACAGAGTTTGGGGGCCTTTAACTGATAAAAACACACAATGGTCTTTTACAAAGTGACTTGATATTTGGAGATTCATTAAACCTAATTATTTCCTCTTGCACATAAGTGACTATTAGCAAATATACACTATCTGTGTAATGAGGAGAGAGCAGAATTGCTGGAAACAGGAACATGACAGCTGCCTCATATTCTCTCCGTGAGCCATTATAATACACAGTACATATATTTACTAGAAGCCTGAAACATCTAGCAAAATGCTCCGTGCACGTGTTAAGACGGCATCATATAAGGTGAATTTCAGTATATGGGTTTCCTGCAGGTATTCCTCTATAATTACAGCATACAAGCCAGCAGTCCTTGTTTGAGCTAAACCCCCATTACTTTCAACAGTAGTTTTGTCTATGTAAGAACTGAAGGATCAGGCTCACGATTACTATCACTTATCATATGACCCTTTCATTTTTCAAATACAGAAAAACTCCCTGAAGAAATCCATGTGTAGTACAGGGTGACAGACAGGGAAACCAATTTCCCTATTAATTGACATCTCATTCCCAGGTTTTACAGTCCCTGATCTTCACAGGTGGGTATGGAAGAAAGATGGCTGGTTAATTAATTAGGGAGTCCTGAGGGGGCAGGGAATATTGGAGAGTCCTCCATTGTGCTATTGTCACATTCCTGTTGCTGAAAATGACAGCTATTAATATTTGATTGACTAGAATCTCTGGGGAAGACCAGATGTGACCATTTCATTACTCCCTGTAAATGCATTTAAAGAAAAAAAAATTCCACTGTGTCCATATAAGATTCCCATGTATAGCAGTCCACACTGTCAATAGCTAAATGCCCTTAAGAAATGGCAAATGTCATTTTCTGGCAGTGATAAATCACACAGGAATGAGCTGCTCCAGAACCACACAAAGCCTGCACATAAAAAGTCCATGTACTTCATTATTAATTGCGTTCATTAAAATGTAACCATTTCCTTTTCTGCATTTAGAATTAAGTGGAGGTTAAGTTAGCAGTGCCCAAGGTTGCAGTTAAAAAAAATCTGTCTGCTGGAAAAAGGAATCTGCCTTATAGGCTTTGGAAATATGAATCCCTTTGTGCCAATCAATTATAGAGGTTGGGAATTGAAGAACTGTGATGTCTAAATGGCTCTGCAGTTTAACTGAATGGTGCTGCTAAAGAGCAATCTTGAAAGCCCAAACAATATATCAGCAGCACACAAATATGCTGTCTAGCTTAACCATTTCCAGTGGGCTTTGGAGGTATCATCTGGTGAGGAAGAGATTGAGGGTAGGCTGACATCCTCGCAGTGTATGTGCTAAGCACAGATTACCTGTGCTTTCAAGGAAAAGTCATTCTTTTTATTTGGATGGAACTATGACATTTTCCCTATTACCTGTCAGTTGAAATCTTGGCATCAGGGAAGAGTTCCAAACCCCTCAGACCAAAAATTATCTCAGGGTATGTCCATACAGCAGACTTATTTCCAAATAAATTATGCTGGGAGAGCTAGTCTGAAATAGCTTATGAAAAATAACCCTGCTACACACAAAAATGCATTTTGAAAAAGCACGTAGCTATTTCAAAACACAGCATGTACAAACATAGCACCTATTTCAAAATAGAGCCATTGGATAAATTAACTATGGTTTATTTCAAAATAGGCTCTCGTCCCTGTCTTAATGGCACCTGTTTTGAAATAGGCACTATTCCTCATAGAATAAGGTTTACCAATTTCAAAATAAGATAACTGCTATTTCAAAATTATTTTGAAATAGCAGTTGTGTTGTGTAGATGCTAGGATAGTTATTTCAAAATAACAGCCATTATTTGGAAATAACTTTGCTGCGTATACATGCCCTCAGATTCCTCTGTAGCACAGAATCATAGAAGCAACAGAAGGAAAATCGTATATTTCTCTATAAACACATGATTATTTCTGACAGTATATAGGTTGCTTTTTACACTACATGTATGTAGAAATGGGACTTTTCTTCTATCAATAGCAATTTTTTTTCATTTGATACTTGACTATACCATGGCAGATTCCCTCTTTCCTTCTCTTCATGAATTGTCTTTTACATAATGGTGTCATCCTCTTACATCACTCAACTTTCTTACTTAATCAAGTATCTGGAAAAGGCTCCTTGATTTATATCACAATCTTCTGCAACTCATATTCATATACTGAGTGGTCAGATGGTGGCTTGGCAATGGGTGATCAAACAGATCTTTTAGGATTGGAGATATTCTCAGAGCACCCAGAAGCCTGTGATGTCCCCCTAGCACTTATGTTATATCTCCAGGAGAACACTGAATTTTTGCAGGCTTGCTGGGCTGGTCCTTCCTTTCCAGCAAGAACTCAGCATGATATGAAGGATCTTCCCAGGACCAAAATAACATGACCACTTTTCCCACTCCACCTCCTTTCCCTGACTCAGTAATTCATGAATAGTTCCTTTAGAGCAGGAGTACACGAAATAGTGGTGGAGGGGCATGACATTTTGTAAGGAAGGGGGCGCAGTGTAATTAGCTCCCACCCCCACAGCTTCTGCCACCTCCCCAGTCCTCTGATTTCTCCCATGTGGCCAGTGCGTTGGCAAGGGAACACCCTCCCGGCCACTGGGCCAATCAGCATGTGCAGCGGCACTGAGTCAAGCAGCGGGTCAGCCCACCAGTTTCAGAACTGAAAAGATACCCTCCTGGAGTCTTCCCCGTTAGCAACTTTCTCCCTTTGGGGTACCCTCTACAGCCTCCCAACACCCCCTTCCAGGGTGCCCCCCCATATCCCTTCCTGTGGTCCTCCCACAGGTTGGCAGGGGTGGGAGCTAATTGCAGGGCCAAAAATGGGGGCATGACCTAAAAAGTTTGCTCACCCCTGCTTTAGAGCATCAAAAGGCATTCTTGTTGAACTGAATATGGTATAAAATTTAAAAAGCTAAACATTCGTAATGTGATGTTTACTGTTCTTTACATACGTAAAGAAAACAGCACAATGAAAGTCATAGTCCTTAGTTTTCCATTTCCTTATGTGCCAATGTAATATTTTCTATGCTCAAGCACTTAGTTCCACTAAAATCAATAGACTCGTAAGTGTGGAAACTTACCTGGTACAGTACCTTCAATAAGGCTGAGTTGTAGTGTCTGAGAAATAAATAACCTGCTTTTTGCCTTCAATTAATTCAGTTTTTAAAAATTGTGCATGGCATTTTGTGTTGAGAATTATGGATCCATAATGTGTAATTCAGGTGTATGTTTTTACAAATGCCATTGGGCAACTACACACAACAATGAAATGCAGAGTAGCACATACATGTTTGCACACAACTTTGAAAACATTGTCTAAACCACCATCCATAATAGTGCATTACTTCCCCAGCTATTTAATCCTGTCTAAAAACCCGACAATGTACGTGTGTGTGTGTTTATGACACAGAAGCTGTGTCTACACGTGCACGCTACTTCGAAGTAGCAGCACTAACTTCAAAATAGCGCCCATCGCGGCTACACGCGTCGGGCGCTATTTCGAAGTTAACTTCGACGTTAGGCGGCGAGACGTCGAAGTCGCTAACCTCATGAGGGGATCGGAATAGTGCCCTACTTCGACGTTCAACGTCGAAGTAGGGACCGTGTAGACGATCCGCGTCCCGCAACGTCGAAATTGCTGGGTCCTCCATGGCGGCCATCAGCTGGGGGGTTGAGAGATGCTCTCTCTCCAGCCCCTGCGGGGCTCTATGGTCACCGTGGGCAGCAGCCCTTAGCCCAGGGCTTCTGGCTGCTTCTGCGGCAGCTGGGGATCCATGCTGCAGGCACAGGGTCTGCAACCAGTTGTCGGCTCTGTGTATCTTGTGTTGTTTAGTGCAACTGTGTCTGGGAGGGGCCCTTTAAGGGAGCGGCTTGCTGTTGAGTCCGCCCTGTGACCCTGTCTGCAGCTGTGCCTGGCACCCTTATTTCGATGTGTGCTACTTTGGCGTGTAGACGTACCCTCGCAGCGCCTATTTCGATGTGGTGCCGCGCAACGTCGAAGTTGAACATCGACGTTGCCAGCCCTGGAGGACGTGTAGACGTTATTCATCGAAATAGCCTATTTCAATGTTGCTACATCGAAATAAGCTATTTCGATGTTGGCTTCACGTGTAGACGTAGCCAGAGAGAGAGAGAGAGAGAGCATGTGTGTGTGTGAGACCACAGTGAGTCTGTGTTACAGCTCTGTGCTCAATCCAGAGCAGATTGGAATCTGTCAGACACAGCTAGAAGACTGGCTACTCAGGTGAAGCTATAACAGCTCATTTGTTTAGCTCTGGATATCACCAGGTCAGTCCCTGATATACCAGTTAGCATTGCCAGCTGCCAGGTTTTGGACTGGAATACCTAGTCAAAAAGGGATGCTGGCAGCTCCTGTCAGGACCACTGATCGGGATGCTAAAAGGCCAGTTAGTGGTACAGTGGGCTAATACAGTCTTAAATGGACGGCCAGAATCCAAGTGGAGTTGGGTAGTCCATACTCAACTGTTTGGAAAATATCTGCATGGCACAAAGAGATGACTCTCATTTTGAAATCTGACAGTAGCAAGGGTTGCGAGCAGCCTGATTCTCAGTGGGAACAAGTTCCACCTTCTGCCCTCACTAGTATGAAAAAGATAGTGAAAAGTCCCTGCATGGGCAGCTGGGGGAAGGCAAGCCTCAATCTTGCCCCTTCTGCAACCCTCCCCCACCATGGAACCAAGCCCCTCACTCTAAAGTTACTGCCTCCAGCCTTCTTAGTGTCCAGCATAGCCCAGCATGTGGCATAACCACCCTTCTGAGGTGGTTAGAGTACCTGGAGCAGCCACACTGCAGCCTGATCCTTCCTGGCTGTCCAGAGGGCCAGGCTTCCATGGCATAGGCCCAGCTGTCCTGGGTGGCCAGAAAATGTCTTCCCTTGCCTATGTTATATTACCTGCCACTCACGAGTCTCAGCATGCTCCTGTTTGGGATCTGCTCATGCTGAAAGATAGTTGCATCCTCAGACTACTTCACTTGAAAGGCTACTTCATATGCTTCAGTGTAAGGGAAAAATGGATCTAATCTGGATCACCACATGCTAAAATTAGGGGAATAAATCTGGTGCTGTAAATCCTGGACATGCTGAATATGCAAATAACCCTAGAGCTGACTTGACTGCATGAGTTTTCCCTGCAACTATCATGGAACTCCCTTTATGTGAATGAAATTCATTTAGAAGAGAATCTGATATGTAAAAGAACAAGCGTGATTTTACATACAAAGTGCCCTGCCTTTAACAAACCAATCTATGCTGTACATGCTTTGATATGTGCAATTTAGTCTCTTTCAAAGACTGGCAAAAGAAATCTGGTGGAATCTGATAAAGGCAGACAACGGCTAACATGAGAAGAAATCTCTCTATTTTACTCCTTCAAAACACGAATGACTTGTGCCCTAACATGACTGTTCAATAGAGAAATAGGAATATACTGTGCTCTGAGGCACTGTTAAAGAAACCTGAACCTTATGTCACTCCTCTGCTAACATGGTAATGCAGTATTTTAAATGAGCAATGATTTATACCCTCCTTCCACTGTGCTAACTGTACCCATTTCTGTAGTAAAGACTAGTCTTTCTCAAGTACTAATCTATACTAGTTAGATTTTTTAAACAGATAACTGCATTGCCCTTGAAAAGAACTGTGCACTAATCAAATAAGAATAATTCTCACCATCAGGTTAAAAAAGGTCAAAAGTTGATTAAAAGAAATTCTGGCTCATTTTCTCATAAAAAATTATATCCCCAGGACTATACAAGTACAACAACAGGCATCAGGCACTTTCTGAGAGCATGCTGTGAGACACTTCTCCAGATGTTCACTCTGTATAACTTCAGACAGGCACTCACAATCTGAGGAAGTTGTAACAGTCCTTCTAGACAAGCACAAAAATTACTTACAATGGCTACGTCTACACATGCACGCTACATCGAAATAGCTTATTTCGATGTAGCGACTCTATTTCGATGAATAATGTCTACATGTCCTCCAGGGCTGACAACTTCGACGTTCAACTTCGACGTTGGGCAGCACCACATCGAAATAGGCGCTGCGAGGGAACGTCTACACGCCAAAGTAGCACACATCAAAATAAGGGTGCCAGGAACAGCTGCAGACAGGGTCACAGGGTGGACTCAACAGCAAGCCGCTCCCTTAAAGGGCCCCTCCCAGACACAGTTGCACTAAACAACACAAGATCCACAGAGCCGACAACTGGTTGCAGACCCTGTGCATGCAGCATGGATCCCCAGCTGCAGCAGCAGCAGCCAGAAGCCCTGGGCTAAGGGCTGCTGCACAGGTGACCATAGAGCCCCGCAGGGGCTGGAGACAGAGCATCTCTCAACCCCTCAGCTGATGGCCGCCATGGCAGACCCCGCTATTTCGATGTTGCGGGACGCGGATCGTCTACACGTGCCCTACTTCAATGTTCAACTTCGAAGTAGGGCGCTATTCCCATCCCCTCATGGGGTTAGCGACTTCGACGTCTTGCCGCCTAACGTCGATTTCAACTTTGAAATAGCTCCCAACACGTGTAGCCGTGATGGGCGCTATTTCGAAGTTGGCGCCGCTACTTCGAAGTAGCATGCACGTGTAGACGCGGCCAATGTGTGCTCTGAGCTCTGGACAGACTCTTCCTTCCTAACATAATCCCTTTTCATTTATTACTCTCCAAAATGTCTTTCCTTCTCCAGTTTCTTCTCTTCTGATTTCATCAGTTTTCCTACTTGGGTTCTTTGATCTTACACAATGTTTTGCATTTAAAAAGATTCAGTTTATATTTTATTATAAAAACAAAATATACTCATAAATAAACAAAATATAGTCATTCACTGGACTATTAAAAGTGTTCAAAATTTACATTAAACAGTAGTATTTCCTTAGAGATTGTAATCTTTCTTTGGAATTCAAAGACTCTTTAATATACATATTGAACCTCTCTGATCTGGCACCCTCAGGACCCGCCCAGTGCCGGATGAGAGAATTTGCTGGACCACGAGAGGTCATATTAGCTTTACCAACAATCCACTGCTTACTGAGCTCTTACAAAACATTTAGGAGTAAATTACAGCTAAATAACAGCACAAAACTCCAAGAGCCAAGACTGGTGGTTGGAAAAATCTTTATGGGACCAAATGGAAAGTCATCCACAAGCATGATAAGTGGTCACTTGGCTAAGTAAAATCATGCTGGATTACAGAGTTTGCCAGATAAGAAAATTCCATATTAGAGAGGTTCAACAGCCTGAGTGGCTTTGTCAAGATGTCAACTCCCACATCTGACTGATTTATGATGCTAGCCTAAATCATTCACATTAACTTTTCAAACAAATGCCTTTGTGTTTTCTCCCATGCCAGCCCTAACACATGGGAGAACTCTTTGTAAACATTCACAAAACTATCTCCTTAAAACCCTCCTTAAAAGTCTCATTTGCTCTGATGTCTACCATTCCACGCCCTGCCTCACAAACAACAAACTCAGTTAAAAAACAAAACCCTGACAACATCTGGCTGCTGTTGTACTGAGATCCTTGCCTATCTTGATGAGCAATATCGTTTTGTAATGTTCTTTGCTCCCATTGTGTCCGCCTGTATTCATATGGGAGTCTCCTGCTGTATATTTAGATTGTAAGCATTTTGGAGCAGAGATTATCTTCTCTGGGTCATACAGTGTCTAGCGCAATAGGGTCCATGATTCATGACTAGGGTTCCTAGGCACAATGGTAATACAAGTAATGATAATGTTGGATTATTTTTCTCTAGAAGATCTGTTCAGAGAATTGTTTTCTGGAAGTTCCACGGCTTGTGTTATTGAGGAAGTCAGACTATATGCTTACAATGACCACTTCTGACCTTGGAATCTATGACTCCAGTCTGCCCTCTGATATAACATAGCCCATAGAACTTCCCTGAATAAATTTCTGTTTGAAGTAGAGCAATTTCTTTAGAAAAACATCTAATCTCAATTTAAAAGTTGCCAGTGATGGTCATTGTTCTCTCTAATCTTTTCCATCTCTGTGTGGATTTTTCCCATCCATGTGCAGAATACGTTTGTTTATGAGCACCGAGGCATGGGTGAATGTGCACCAGCAGTAGAAACACAAAACGTAGCTGTGGGCACTTTGCTAATCATCTGGGCGGCATCTGAAACTCTTGCATAGCCACACAAGCATACAGCTTACAGAGAACATTGGTGATGGCAAGTTCTTTCAGTGATTAATTACTCTCAGTGTAAAATAATTATGCTTTTTCCCAGTAGGAAATTTGTCCAATTTCAACTTCCAGTCATTGGATCATGCTTTACCTTTTTTCTGCTAGATTGAAGAGATTAGTTCTCACGCTGTTTGGCAGCACAGAACAAATTATGCATGACCACAACGTTTTGTTCTGAGCCAAACCTGGCATGCTTCAGGGTATGTGTGGTACAGGTGTCTGCTGATTCCATCCAGTCACTGTGATTCAGGTGATTTTGGTGGTCTTTTTATTCCTGCTTTCATTGGGTCAAAGACAAAAATGATTCTCAAAGGAAGTTGTTAGGTATTCAGTGCCAAATCTCATACCTTCATAAAGAGCACTGGATGACCATTTGAGGGAACAGGACATGTTTAGTATGTATCATGGAAGGACAGAGTGACCAACACCGCCGTCCTTGAGCAAGCTGGAATCCCAACCATGCACACCCTCCTCAGGCAGCGTCGGCTCTGCTGGCTTGGCCACGTCCACAGGATGAATGATGGAAGGATTCCAAAAGACATCCTGTATGGTGAGCTAGCCTCTGGCAAAAGAACTTCCGTACGCCCCAGTTGCGCTACAAAGATGTCTGCAAGAGAGACCTCAGAGAGGTAGACATCGAGCTGAACAACTGGGAAGAACTAGCAGATGACTGCAGCAGATGGAGGCAGGGGTTACACAAGGGCCTTCAGAAGGGCGAGATGAGGATCAGACAGCTAGCAGAGGAGAAGCGAGCGCACAGAAGGCACACTAAGGACTTGCCAGACACTCACCACATCTGCAAGAGATGCAGCAAGGACTGTCACTCTCATGTGGGTCTTCATAGTCACAGTAGACGCTGTAAATGAAGTCCTCAATTGAAACTATAAAGGACGCGATCCATAGTCTATGCAGACTGAAGGATGCCTACTACTATCATTGTTCATTTTTGAACAAAGAAGACTCATCTGAATGGCATCTAACTTTTTCCCATCTTGACTAAGGCTATATCTGCTTTATGAGCAAGGTCTGATTCCCATGTTCATGTATGCATATTCACGCAAGCTCTCATTGAGCTAGTGTAAATGCAAAGAGCAGTGTAGCTGCAGTAGCAATGGTAGTAGTAGTGGAAGCATTGCTGAGTCATGCCAAGTCAAAACTGTTATATTGTTTGGAGTCACCAAGTTTAGGAAAAAATTGCTTGAACACAGAGAGATGCTTTTCGATTTATTCCACCCCACACAACAAGCTAGAATGAACCAACACCAGCTAAGCTAATCCCCTACCTATTTAACTCAGTTCCTATAACAACAAACAGTTCTATCTTTAGGACAACATAACACACAATATAGTTCTCCCCTGCCACCCAAAAGAGCACCCCCTTAATAGAAGAAACACTAATCTAGTGAATGAGGGTAGACTGCCTCAGTGCCTGGCTAACCCTAGGGATTATTTTGCCCCATAACTGAGGGTTAGCCTTAACTAAAGATCCAGCCATTGAGGAGGCTGAGATGGCTTATGGTGAACATCTGATGTTCTTGCACCCAAAGGTGTCAAGAGTTCAGGCCTGACCATGGGCTTGGGACTTGAAGCATGTCAGTCAGCCCACTCAGGGAGGGGGGCTGGGTTTGCTGCTGATGGTGATGGGGGAGGAGAATTAGGAACAGGTGACTCTTGACTTGGTATCCCACTGGTAGTGGTGAGGTCAGGCAACTCAGCTGGAGATGTGTCCTGGGGGCAGCATAATCTGGCAACAGCTGATCTATATGTGGCTGCCAGATGAGACCACCTGCAGTCTGGATAGTGCAAGAAACAGGTCGTGTTTGAGTGATGGTGGTGGCAGAGACCCATTTAGCTCCAGAAGCTTAGTTCCCAGCTAAAACCGGCTATACAGGACTAAAGATTCAAGTCTTTTTGCTCTGGATGCATTCCTGATGACTTGATCTTGCTGATGATGTTACACCATTTGTCATGGTTCAGAAGGTTCTGCACAGTTTTCAAATAGTACTCTTAACTGCTAGTTCACTGTGCTTCTTCCTGCTTACCTTCCCCTCTGGTTGTATCCTAGGTTTGGTTTTGTCTGTCGGCATTCTTCATTCTTTCTCTGAGTGGCCAGTCCAGAGAACAGAGAGCATATAACTTCCGGCATCTTGCTGGTGCTAGAGAGTCTTCTCCCTCCCTTTTCTCCACATATAGGGAGTGGTGATCTCTCTACCCTGCCCTCAGGGACACTTTGTATATGTAGGGCTGTGTCTACACGTGCCCCAAACTTCGAATTTCAAAGTTTACTAATGAAGCGCTGAAATGCATATTCAGCGCTTCATTAGCATGCGGGCGGCAGCTGCGCTTCGAAATTGACGCTCCTTGCCGCCGCACGGCGCGTCCAGACGGGACTCCTTTTCGAAAGGATGCTGCCTACTTCGAAGTCCCCTTATTCCCATGAGCTCATGGGAATAAGGGGACTTCGAAGAAGGTGGCGTCCTTTCGAAACGGAGCCCCGTCTGGACACGCCGCGCAGCGGCAAGGCTCGTCAATTTCGAAGCGCCGCTGCCGCCCGCATGCTAATGAAGCGCTGAATATGCATTTCAGCGCTTCATTAGTAAACTTCGAAATGGCCATTTGCATGGCCATTTCGAAATTTGGGGCACGTGTAGACACAGCCTATATGTCCTTAGCTTCATCTATTTATCAAGCTGTTCCCTCTATTTATCAAGATATTGAGTCTGCAAATTATATTCCTAAGGAGGTGCTCCATGACCATTTAGCAGTGTGGGCTTCAAGTTCCTTCTCAGTGCCACTCATGTTATTGACAACAGAGATGAGGTAGGTGAAACCATTGAGAATCAAAACTGGATGGTTGCCCCTTAGTGTGCCAGAGTCCACAGCGTGTTCATAATTGCCAATCACAGGAATTTTGATTTGTCCCCAATTAATTTTCAGTCTGACTTTTGCTGCTGAACTCTCTGATATTAGCATCTGCATCCACAAAAGAAAAGCTGGTCCAATGATTTTAGAGTGATGATCCCATTGTCCAATGTTTGCGCCCTACATAGGTGCTAACAGACTGTGATCAAGGCACCCCTTATTGTTCTCTTTGTTAAGGTGAATAGACCAAATGCCATAAGTCTGTACTGTAAGGCATGCTTTTCAAGCCTTCATTCATTTTTGTGGCTCTTCTCTGAACCCTCTCCAACAGCTCAACCTCATTCTTGAGTTGTAATGCTAGATTACATTCATCTAATGAAATGTTTTTAACCTATGAAAGCTTATGCCTAAATAAATCTATTAGTCTTTAAGCACCACAGAGCTCCTCGCCGTTTTTTGCAGATACTAACACAGCTACTCCTCTGAGACTAGAACTGGACAATATAATCTACTAGTAGTCTTTATTTAAAAGTCACTCCTTCCCAGGATAGAATCCTTGTCCTGTGACTAAAGCCAACATTTTTTGTTCCTAGATATATGACTTTATTCGTGGCTGAACTAAAATGCATATTGTTTACTTTTACCTAATGTACAAAGCAATCCAGATTACCGAGCTGTTGTTAGTGTCTGTATTACTCTCTGGATGGCCTTGGCAGGAGAGGGGGACCAGAGCTTCTGGCCTAATGCAACAGGGTGGTGGGGTGTCCCAGAGGGCAGGTAGGCAAGCTCAGTGGTGCTATCAGCAACTTGGCAACAGTCCCAAGGGAACTCCCATGACTGAACCCATCACATTCCTTATTTTAAATGTATTCATTCTCCCAATAGGTAGGGAAGAGCTATCATTCTCATTTTACCTGTGGGGAATCAAGGCACATACAAAGTAAGGGTATGTCTACACAGCAGGGAAGTATGATCCCTAGCTTGGGGAGAGATACAGGCGGTAGCTTGGCTCAGTGCACTAAAAATCACAGTATGGCTATGGTGGCCACCTGACTGTACTCAGGTGACTGGCCCAAGCGTCTATGGGCACACTTGCCCAAGGTCACACAGGGACTCTGCAACAGCTGAGCAACTTGAACCTGGATTTCCCTGTACTAAGCTAGCATTCTAATCATCCTTCCTCTCTCCTCTTAACATCGTTATATTTCATGTTGGCTTAAATCAATTTGACAATATAATAGCTTGAAAGATCATGCAAAATGAAAAGGCCATGAAGGTTTCTGAGTGGTAGGTATTTACTGTAAGCAACCTGGATTAGTAAGTATTGATTATAGTTTTCTAAATCACGGAACACTTTTTAATGGTAGTATAATGGCAGTTCTAGTAATGCATGTTTTCTTGTATTAATACAGGAAGGATTAAAATGCAAAAAATATGCAATGTATAATGTATTAAGGCCATTAGCAAGATTATTATGCTATTGGCCAATATTATATATACTAATTTTCTTATTATTTTAGTTATTTAATAGTTGAGTTACCAGCAGTAATGTATTGACAATATATGAAGAAATGCCTACTCACTTGTTTTTCTGGAATAATATTACTGAATCATATTTAGTGGTACATGTTACCCAGTTCAAATTTTTCAGGGCCTATATAAATAAGTAAAATCAAAATTGACTAAGGTGATACCTTCACATTAACCATATCCCCATAACTCAGGCACTTAGTTCCACTAATATCAATAGACTTGTTGAATACTAGCAGAGAGTATAGACTTGAAATATCACTAATATCCACTAATATCAATAGACTTGTGAGTGTGAAAGCACAGAAGCAAAAGACAAGCATAATAAATAGTCCATATCCTGTGGCAGCAAATAGATATGTAATTCTTCCATACGTATTTGCATGACAGATCTTTTCTTTGCATTTTTTTCAAGTTTTGATCTATAAATGGATTTTAATTTGTGTACTTTTGAAGAGACAGCCCGTTGGGAATGAAGACAGGTAATGGCTAATCAGAGAGTAAAATATAGACTGACAGAAGTTGTACATAATGAGTCTGGATTCCACTGCTACGTGAAATGTAATTATCATTACTATTTGTGTTACTTAAAAGTCCCCCTGTGCTGGATGCTGTATAGAGACTTCAAGAGACTACACACAAAACAGTTAGAGAAACACAGCAAATATTCGTCTTTCTTTACAGATGGAAAACAAAGGTACAGTGAGATGGAGTGACTTGCCTAAGGTCATGCAAAACGTCTGTTGTAGCAGATCTTGAGACAGACTATCAGTCCAATACCTGAACTACAACATCCTTCCTCTTTAAACAATGAGGGCCAAATTCTTTCTGATTTAGCAAAACAATTACATGCATACTTAACTTTAAGCACATGGTTGAATTCTATTAACTGCAGTGGAGTTTAAGCATGTGCTTAGCTGTATTGGGCTGTAAATGAACACAATTCCCAGTGAAGTCGAAACAGGGAGTGCCCAGCCTTCTCCAGATCGGAATTTGCCCCAATTTCTGGACATGTTATATTTAAAACAAAAAATTTTATATTTGTATGTAGATGTGAAGGGATGTCAGGGATGCCATTTGACTGAGGTCAGAAGAAAGCAGCTTACTGATTACCTCTGTTCTTTGCACCTGGTAAAAAAGACTTGCAAGTTAACTGGCTGATCCTCATAAAGGAGGAGCAGGAAAAGGAGAGGAGTTGTAAACCCTGCCAAAGACTGACGTGATTTCTGAGAGGAACTTCTTCCAGAAATAATAAAAATAAAAAATGAATAGAAGAAAGACTGTGGGAAATCCTATTATCAAAAGGCTCTGAGGCAAGAGCTTTGAATTTTCAGTTGAGGGACTTTTGGGAATGAGGGGGTTAGGAGCAGACTTGGGGAAGCTTTGATCTTGCTTGTTGAGGAGCTTGGAAATAAAATAAGAGAAACCACAACAATTGACTCTGATGGAAACTACCTCTCCTGGAATGTGCATGAAGGTTCCAAGAAGAATTCCCTCAAAGAGGGAGCTGGCTTAGTGAGAGCAAGCTAGAATCTAGTCAGAAGGTTGTGCTGTACACCAAACTCTTGACTGTAGGTAAACTATAACATATCTACATTTAAAACTTCTGATTAGATTATATAGTCCCACATGCATATTTTGGAGAGAATCAGAAATTCATGCTTTGCAGTCACCGACAATAGTAAAGAGAGGATATGGCTCACTGCATTGCTAGTAAATGATGATTTTTATAAAACTCAAATTCGCCATTATAATAGTAAATTAGACAGGCATATGGGCTTAATTCAGAGTGGGCAGCTGCCCACATCCTAACACTGTGTTTACACTGTTCCCTTACCTTGAAATAAGGTATATTGCATATCCTGTTTCAAATCAGTTTCAAAATAGGCTATTTCAGGATTTGGCACTGTCATATTTTGAAATACTGGACTATTTTGAGGCATCCTCCATTCTGCCCACAACGAGGGGTAGAGGGATGCTGAAATAGAATGCACGGTATTTTGAAAAATATTTCAAATACCAGACTTTTTTCCTGATGCGAAGTTACTGTTTTGGGATATTTCAGTATCCCAGAATAGTTCAACAGTGTAAATATAGCCTAAGAGTCACAATCTATATGACTAATCTTGTTAAAATTAGTAGAAAGGCTCAGGACTCAAGGGGAAAAAGAGTGAATCCTGACCTGGAAGGTATCACATTATGAAACTAATTCAAGCTACGACAAAGTTAGTCAGTCCTGGCAGTTATGGTAGAGGACGGATGTCTCAGACCTAGAATGGTGAAAGCCCTGCTTTCTGTGAGCTGAAAAAAGATTACCTCAGGTTAACTAGAGACACCTGAACCAGTTAGGGACTTCTAGTGACCTTTGAAAAGCCCCTCTTTTGGTGAGAGAGTAAGAAAGGGAGTGATGAGAGGCAAGCTGCAGCAGGGGTAGTGGCAGCAGGAAGGAAAAGCTTCACGGTGTAGTAGGCTCTCTCCCCTCACTAGGGGGAAAGAAACTAGGTTAATACCTCCTTGTGGAAGAACTGGTAATGAGGAGCCAGTGTAGCAAGGTAACGCCCCAGAAAGGGACTGAGGAAAAGTACTTCTCTTTGCTTTGTGAATTTGGACTTATTTTGTTTTTGTTTCATCTTTTTTTTTTCTTTCCTAAGACCCAGCATGTAAATAGGGAAGAATAAAACCAACATGAAGAGGGGAAAAACCCTCCAGAATCAGACTGATTTGCTCCAGGACATCCAAGCTGTGTCTACACGTGCACGCTACTTCGAAGTAGTGGCACTAACTTCGAAATAGCGCCCGTCGCGGCTACACGCGTCGGGCGCTATTTCGAAGTTAACTTCGATGTTAGGTGGCGAGACGTCGAAGTCGCTAACCTCATGAGGGGATCGGAATAGCGCCCTACTTCGACGTTCAACGTCGAAGTAGGGACCGTGTAGACGATCCACATCCCGCAACGTCGAAATTGCCGGGTCCTCCATGGCGGCCATCAGCTGGGGGGTTGAGAGATGCTCTCTCTCCAGCCCCTGTGGGGCTCTATGGTCACCGTGGGCAGCAGCCCTTAGCCCAGGGCTTCTGGCTGCTGCTGCGGCAGCTGGGGATCCATGCTGCAGGCACAGGGTCTGCAACCAGTTGTCGGCTCTGTGGATCTTGTGTTGTTTAGTGCAACTGTGTCTGGGAGGGGCCCTTTAAGGGAGCGGCTTGCTGTTGAGTCCGCCCTGTGACCCTGTCTGCAGCTGTGCCTGGCACCCTTATTTCGATGTGTGCTACTTTGGCGTGTAGATGTACCCTTGCAGCGCCTATTTCGATGTGGTGCCGCGCAACGTCGAAGTTGAACATCGACGTTGCCAGCCCTGGAGGACGTGTAGACGTTATTCATCGAAATAGCCTATTTCGATGTTGCTACATCGAAATAAGGTATTTTGATGTTGGCTTCACGTGTAGACGTAGCCCCACTGGCCAAGGGAGAAATACTAAGGCAAAGAAAGTGCCGTGCCATGGGATATGCTGTTGTCTAGAGTGCCGAAAGTAAGCACAACCACTGCCCCATGCTGTGTCTGATACTCTGCTCCCACTGAAATCAATGGCATAAATTCCATTGAAGTCAGTGGGGCTATGGTTTCACTTGCTATCTTTTCTGTGGATAATGTCTCACACCAGTAGCAAACCAGACATCCTCACAGTGCATTTCCATCTGTGATTTCCTTCTTTAACTAGGACAACTAAGTATTATTTAATTATATGAAACAAATGACTTTGATGTACAGGGTCAAAATCAATAACCATTAAGTGAATGAGACCAGTTTAAAGTATGGGGCACAGGGAATATCGAGCTACTACACCACTACAGCAGCTCAGTCTGGTTATACAGAACAGCCAGAGAAAGACTGAGTCATTGATCATCCCATGCCGTGTTTGCTGACCACGAAACCATACACGTGAAGGCAGACGTCTTTTCCCATCTTGGGGGACTGTAAGCCTTGGATTTGGACAACCTAGCACCAGAATTGTGTGGGTGGATAAACCCCACACTAGAGAGTTCAGGAGCAATTCTGGGCCTCAGAAGCCCCACCCCAAAATGCTCTCCCCTGGTGTGATCTCACCCCAACAGGCCTGCTGGGCATGACTTAAAAGGGAGTTCTTCAGCACAGCATGAACAGAGAAGGTGCAGCAGATAGACGCTGACCTGTACTTGTTGCTGTAGAAAGACTATGCCAAGAAAGCTTTCCCAGGTGGAGGCTTGCTGCATAGAGCTGAGGATCCCTACTTACCCTGTTGACCATGGTGATCTGATTCATGGGTTTCAACCATGAGCCATGTGTTCCAAAGGGAGGGTTATAGTGGTAGGAAAAAGCCCAGGGGAGAACATTAGACAGACTACACATAGACTACATCATTACAGTGCTAATCAGGGCTCCTGGGTGAGAACCTGGTAGAGTGGGAAGGCCCAGTTCACCTACCCCACCAGATGGGACTGACATTGTGCCCTCTCTCACGCTTGTAAATAGTTTGTCTGGGTAAGTAATGAGTAACGTATCAAAATCCCTCACTGATATTAATTAGTGAATACACTACTCCAATAAAAACACTATCGGAGGGGTAGCCATGTTAGTCTGTACCCGCGAGAAGTCCTGTGGCACCCTGTAGACTAACAGATATTTTGGAGCATAAGCTTTCGTGGGCAAAGACCCACCTCTGACGAGACTGAGTTAACACTTTCATCTGCAGCATTAACTGGGAATGGGTGGGGATGTAGAAACTTCTCCCCCACATCTTTTCCCAAAGCCCAGAGCTTCACACTAAACAGAACAAATCACATCCTTAGCAGTTCTGCTCCACTAAGTACACCTGCATGCTGCAGGTGGTGCTAAAAAATGTTTATTTCTCAGGGCTGCAGGACTAAAAATGACAAACATTTTCCCTTTTCATGTAACTATGGGGGTGGGTGTGAGATGGGGGGAGAGGTGAGATGAACAGCACAGAAAGAAAGTGATAAAATTTACGCTAAGCTTGGCTTCAAAAGCACTAAATTAGAAACAGCCATTAACAACGGAGGCTCTGCTCCTGATTGCTTTTGTTTGCACTGCAGCACTGAAGAAAAGCTGCCATAGGACTGGAGATCTCTGCTATTGTACGGTGTCTAAGAGGCAAGCTAAACATAGCAAGCTCATACGAGATCTCTGCAATATGTGAATGGACATGTGCTTCTTTCAAGAGCAATACCTGTTGACATAAAATCAATCACTGGCTGAACAAAAACAAGTAATAACAATCTACATGGCTATCAGGCAAATATAAACGGGCATAAGGTGACTATCCCAAGCATTTCTATCACCATGATAGCTAAGCGCCCATTATAAAAAGCAGGCTAGTCCGTGTTTGATGAAGGCATATCCTTGCATGTACTGCCTCTCTCAACACTCTTCCTAATTTGGAGGTTTTTACAAGGCCACTTGCTTTCAGTCTTTCAGTATATTCCAAACCACATTAGTCAGAATATTTCTGTTTTGTCAAAGTTACCATCTGTAAGCTAAGAAACAGGCCTAGCTAGGTATTCATATGGAATGAAAGTCTATCCTCTGTTGAAGCTAGCACAAGATTTGGGAATCACTTATGTCCCCCAATGCTATTCTTAACACCTATTTTGAAGATACGTGGGTGGGAAGGCTGACAGACTTGCTGGACCCCTGGACAAGAGGGGCAGGTGAAGAGCTGGCTCCATGCGAGAGCTAGGGGCAACTAGCCCCCAGGGCTGTCCAGAGCACACTGTCCCCCCCCCACACCTTACCACCACCTGGACTGTGCTGTTTGGCACTCTGGTGATGATTTAAAGGGCTCAGGACTTCACCCACTAACATTCTGGAAGTAGCAGTGATGGTGGCCAGAAGCCCCAGGCCCTTCTGAATAGGCAGGTCCTGGAGAAACTGCTCCCCTGCCCATTGGTGAGTCTGTATGTAGGATATAAGGGGTGCCCAGGTCTTGGGCTGGCCCTCTGCAAAGAAGCAAATTTCTTGTCAGCATTCTTTAATGTTCTCAAGGTATTTCAGAATTGAAAAGAAAAAAAAAGTAATGTATAAAGGAACACTTCAGAATGTATATTAAATATGACTTGCACAGGATTCCATAATCTGGCATTATTTGGCCAAGTGCCACTAGAACACTCTGTCCTGAACAGTTCATAAAGCTCTCAGGGGAGAGGTCTGCCCCTGGGAACCTTAAGTGCTGTGGAATTCTTGTAGTGCACTCACAAAAGGCAGCTATGCTAAGGCACAACAGTTCCCTCTAAACCTCTCTATTTACAACATTTAGAAGAATGGAGCCAAGAGCTCTCACTTCTGCCCATTATTAATGTATCTTAAGTACTCTTTTCACTAAGTCATACACACATGCACATCACAAGCCTTCTTTAGCTGCACATTTTGCAAGCCTAGTAAAAAGACATAGAAAATGCCCTGAATATGCTATGTCACTTTTAAAGGCTCATAAAAGTCAGCTCCAACCAGAATTATTTCCTTACTGTTTTTTGAGACCGATCTGTAAGGAAATTCCTTCAAAAGCAACTAGTGATGCTACCGTCCCTGAAAAAAACTAAGATCAAAATCAGCTTGACAGTGGCTAGGAATACAGAGGAAACAATTAAAGCAAGGAACCAATTTGTAGAACGCAATTTCTCATTTTACATTTGAAGTCCAGGATCCATGTAAGTGCCCATAAAAGAGAACTGAAAGAAAAGATTAACTTTTCTGAATGTGTTGCATGTGTTATTACTGAAACTATATTCTGTGTTCTTAATCAGGGTTTGTTTTTTTTTTCTGGTAGAATGCACCAGAATGGAATTCCAGCACCTTTTCTCCATTAGAACACCAGAAACATTTTCACTGTCAGTTCTGCAGCAGTGTGGGGACGGGGCATGAGCCCTCACCAACCTGCAGCAGATTGGGATGGGGCAGGCGCTCCTGCCAGTCCCACAGCAGTGTGCAGACTGGGCTGGAGCCCCCATTGCCCCTTAACAGCAGAGAGACTGGGGCAGGAGCCCCCACCAATCTTGCCGCAGTGTGGAGACCAGGGCAAGCAGCTCCACTGATCCCACAGCAGGGCAGGGACCAGGGTACTAAAACTGAACACACCAACCCCTCCGAGGAACCATCAGACTTCAGTTCTGGCACCTTTTCCTCCTAGAAAAAAAGAACTATTCTTAATTGTGAGAAAATATTTAAACTACATGTTATGTAACCCAATATGATGGTTTGGAAAACTGATGTTCGTTTTTGCTTTGTGAATGGATACCTGTAATAACCGTAACAAAAGGCCTAACTGTGGTTGGCCAGACTATGCTGGGATTTCAACACAGAATCTGATAGCTTGTCACTCTGTACTTTTCTTGTGGCATGAAAAGTGATGCCTTGTCTAGAAAAACAGCTATGTGCAGACACTGACATGCCTAAAAGATTTGGCATACAATATACCATGTTTTTGTGAATGGGAACAGACCCACCAATGAACTTTTTGTTTGTTTTTTTACTCATCACTCATTATCCATAAAATTAAGTTAGAGGAAATAAAAACCTTAACATGGACTTTGGAGATGAGCTTAAGCTACAAACTTAGGTTCTGAATATTATCCTGTGATTATACATTTATGACAATACACTTATCTTTATGATTACTTTGTCCCTGTACCCCACCTCAAGCCTATTTGCCTGTTTATCCACAAGCTGCTTGAGGCAGGACTGGATTTGTTTTACCCATTGGTACTGTGCTAAGCTCAATGGAGACTCAAGACTTATCCCTAAATACTGCCACAATAGAAACATACACTAGCATATGTAGAGCTGATACTGGCATCTGTGGTTGAAATTGCTGAACATTATACATTACACACCCATTTTCAGTTACCTATAACTTTGTCACCCCTTAAAGATGAAAATCAGTCCTCGTGGAATTTTGCTTATGGATGTCAATGGAGTGAGAATTTCTCACCCTTTGTATTACTGGGTGAAATTTTCCATGTTTCCTCCCTACTTCAAGCTTACTTTTTCCAAAGTTTCATCAGGGACAGCCATTTTGGAGGCTGTTACAAAAATATAAAAGTATGGGTATATAAACTTTTTTTGTGAGTGGTTAGATGGACCATAAGCAGTCCTGGTATTGGATTGGTGAAAAAGGTCAGTTTTCATTGCAAGATTAATTCTAGAAAAAATGCTGGTGGAGAGGTTAATTGTGAACACTTACTGCAAGAAAGATCTGAAGGGAGCTGTGAGCCACTTCTATATACTGATATTCAAGCAAACACCCTGAGACAGTGATGTAACGATGATCCTCGGGTGCCCAATCTGGGGCTGGAGTCACAGATGTCACTGTACAGCCTGGGCCATTCTCCATCCACCAAGAACGGTGCATTGAGATGTTGAAGGTCAGAATAAGATCTGTTTCCTGCAAAAGAGAAAGGGAAGTTTGTAACTCTTGAATAGTACTTAGATGGGTACTGGGGTACCCAGGGTTTTGAGTCCCTTCCCTTTTGAGTCACTTCACTAGCCTCAGCAAGAAGCAGATTTGCTTGCACTCAAGTGGCTGTTGGTTCCATTAGCCACCCACGCAACCTCCTCTGGGCTATGCCAGTCCGTCCTTAGACTTGGAGGTGAACAACAGATGTATCCCAGTTGCTTAGCTTCTTCACAGCATTCTTCTGAGTTGTCCAGCCTTTCCTTTACTGAACCCTCAAAGAAATGCCAGCTTTCCACTGTCTCCTTGTAGACAGTATGTACTAGCTTATTTGATTCAGCTCAGACTCAGCACTTAATACCACAGCACTGAGACATATTTCTAGTAAAAGCAACCATAAGTTTATTTTCAAAGATCAAAATTGCAGAGATAATAAGTAAGAAAAATCCCCAAAAGTTACATATAAAACTAAAGTATAACGAGCTTAGTTTCCAGAAAGTGTAACATGTTACTGTTCTTGATAAAGAAGATTATTTCACCCCTGATGTCTTCTGCAGTGTTTCAGCCAGGGCTGGTTGTGATCCTGTTTTCCTAAACCTTATGGCACTGCCAGATTAGTTCATAAGTGCAAGACAAATGGGTGTCCTTTCTTCCGACATATGTACCCAAAATTCAGTCATGACACACAGGCAGGCTAAACCTGATAGCTTGTTTTATTGTCTATGTAACCCTTTCCAGTTGACTTCCTGCATAATGGGAGCTTCCCTTGTGTTGGCTTACAATGCTTAGTTTATATTTTGATCAAGATGGACACCTCTTACCTACTGTCTGGAAGAAACCTGCTTGCATATTTGATTGTTGACAGATTTTAAAACATTTTCAATACATATATAAGAAAGAACTCATATGTGAAATTGCAGAACTATGAACTGTGGCTTGTAATCTATCCTTTAAATTAGTTTCTGTACCCACTGATTGGAATATAGCTAATGTAATGCCAATATTTAAAAAGGGCTCTTGAGGCAATTCCAGCAATTACAAACCAGTAAGTCTAACATTAGTACTGGGCAAATTAGTTGAAACCATAGTAAAGAATAAAATTGTCAGACACATAGAAGAACATAAGTTGTTAGGCAAAAGTCAGCATGGTTTCTGTGAAGGGAAATCATGTCTTACTAATCTAATAGAGTTCTTTGAAGGGGTCAACAAAAATGTTGACAAGGAGGATCTAGTAGATACTGTGTACTTAGATTTCCAGAAAACCATTGAAAAGATCCCACACCAAAGGCTCTTACATAAATTAAGTTGTCATGGGATCAGAGGGAAGATCCTTTCATGGATTGAGAATTGGTTAAAAGACAGGAAAGAAAGGGTAGTAATAAATGGTAAATTTTCAGAATGGACAGGGTAATTGGTGCCATTCCACAAGTGTTCGTACTAAGACCAATCCTATTCAACTTATTCATAATTGATCTGGAGAAAGGGGTAAACTGTGAGGTGGTAAAGACTGTAGACAATACTAAACTGCTCAAGATAGTTCAGACCAAAGCAGACTCTGAAGAACTTCAAAAAGATCTCACAAAACTGAGTGTTTGGCAACAAAATGGCAAATTAAATTTAATGTGGATAAGTACAAAGTAATGCACTTTGGAAAAAATAACCCCAAATATACATACAATATGATGGAGGCTAATTGATCTGCAACTGATCAGGAAAGAGATATTGGAGTCATTGGGGATAGTTCCCTAAAAACATATACACAGTGTGCAGTGGCAGTCAAAAAAGCAAACAATATTAGGAATCATTTAAAAAGGGAGAGAGAATAAGAATAATATTGCTCTTATATAAACCTATGGTTCACATGAATCTTGAATACTGGTCACCTCATCTCAAAAAAGATATATTTGCATTATAAAAGGTTTAGGAAAGGGCAACTAAAATGATTAGGGGTTTGGAACAGGTTCCCCATAAAGAGAGATTAAAGAAACTAGGACTTTTCAGCTTAGAAAAGGGGAGTCTAAGGGGAGATACGATAGAGGTATATAAAATTATGAGTGGTGTGGATAAAGTAAACAAGGAAAAATATTTATTTGTTCCTATAATATAAGACCTAGGGGACACCGTATGAAATTAATGGGCAGCATGTTTCAAACAAATAAAAGGAAATTCTTGTTCACACAGGCTACGTCTACACGTGCAGCCAACATCGAAATAGCTTATTTCTATTAGTCTATTAGTCTATAGTCTATTTCGATGAATAACGTCTACACGTCCTCCAGGGCCGGCAACGTCGATGTTCAACTTCGACGTTGCTCAGCCCAACATCGAAATAGGCGCAGCGAGGGAACGTCTACACGTCAAAGTAGCACACATCGAAATAGGGATGCCAGGCACAGCTGCAGACAGGGTCACAGGGCGGACTCAACAGCCAGCCGCTTCCTTAAAGGGCCCCTCCCAGACACAGTTGCACTAAACAACACAAGATACACAGAGCTGACAACTGGTTGCAGACCCTGTGCCTGCAGCATAGATCCCCAGCTGCCGCAGAAGCAGCCAGAAGCCCTGGGCTAAGGGCTGCTGCCCACGGTGACCATAGAGCCCCGCAGGGGCTGGAGAGAGAGCATCTCTCAACCCCCCAGCTGATGGCCGCCATGGAGGACCCAGCAATTTCGACGTTGCGGGACGCAGATCGTCTACACGGTCCCTACTTCGACGTTCAACGTCGAAGTAGGGCGCTATTCCTATCTCCTCATGAGGTTAGCGACTTCGACGTCTCGCTGCCTAACGTCGAAGTTAACTTCGAAATAGCACCCGATGCGTGTAGACGCGACGGGCGCTATTTCGAAGTTGGTGCCGCTACTTCGAAGTAGCGTGCACATGTAGACGCAGCTACAGTGCGCAATCAATGTGGAACTCCTTGTCACAGAAGGCTATGAAGGCTAGGACTATAAAAAAAGAGCTTACATATATTCATGGAGGTGAGGTCCATTAATGGCTATTATCCAGGATGGGTAAGGAACGGTGTCCCTAGCATCTGTTTGTCAGAACCTGGAGATAGATGGGGCACCTGGCATTGGTCACTGTTGGCAGACAGGATACTGGGCTAGATGGGCCTTTGGTCTGACCCAGTATGGACATTCTTACATACACAGCTCTTTAAACATCATGTATATGCACCTTTTGCAAGCATTATGAGAAACAATGTTCTTGAGTGTGTCAAAGCTAATATCACCTCCAGTGCTTTATCTAGAAATCACACAATAGGCATAAGGGATGCAAGAGCAGTGAAAGAACCTAATTTATTTCTGAAAGTTGGAGAAATTGTATTCCTTGGAGCATGCCCAAGGGATTGTGTGGTTATATGGGTAGTGGAGGAAAGTAATCTTTCCACCCAAGCTCTGCTCCATACTGCTGTCGCAGCCCTGAGGCTTTTGTGCTTATGCTGCAATGGCAGACAATGGATAGACGTGCATGATGGCAGATCTGCAACACCATCCCAACTCCTCCAAGTCTGTCCCTGTCCTGATCCATTACGACCTACAAGGTAGATCCTTGGAGATGATCTTCATGAAAATGAGCAAGTATGTCCCACTGCAAGCTCTCCCTGCATCCTTTCCCATCCATCTGCAAAACAGAACCACGCCATTTGCACCGCCTCTGGGGACCTGCTGAGACCACAGAAGAAGGTAAGACAGGATTTGCCCATCATATGCAGCTATGGATTCCACGTCTGAATTCCTTTGCGATGCAATCTAAGCCCTCTACCTTTTTATGTCAGTTTTCAAGAAAGCGGGTAATATCCTTTGCCCTGAAGCATATAGAGAGTCAGAAAGATAGGCAGGGAGGCATCCTGTGAGTTCCACACACACCAGATGGTGTAAAGGAAAATCTAGTTAGTCACACTTTAAGGTTACTTTTATAAATAGCAAATGATTGATAGATGTAATAAATATATCACAGACATGACATTAGAGGCAACCTACTGGCTGCTGGGTTTTTAAACAATTGAATATTTATTAACCTTTATAAATGTAACCTTTGTGTAAAGTGTCAGTCTGCACATGTGCTCAGCCATGCAAATTAAGCTGCTGTAAGAAACATCTTTGCAGACCCAAGCTCTCCTACACATCCAGATTATTTATATTTTTTCAACTTGTTGATAACTTTGAAATCTTTGAGGGTCTTTAATATTAAAGAAACTATTTAACCAGGTTTACCAAAGTGAATTGAACACAATAATACCATTCTGCAGATACTGGTGTATTTTTCCCCTTCCCTAAAAATACTCACTTTCTCATTGCATTTAAGTGATAGGCTCCTTGTTTGTACTAACTCAAGCAACGGTAATTCAGTTTTTTTTTTACATCATTTCTTGACGGATGTATCCATCTGTGTTTGCATTTGGCAGCACTGTGCTGCTGAACCTATTTTAAAAATTGCAGATTTGCCCTCAGATACTATGATGTTGCTGCTGGGTATGTCTTAAAATCACTTATTAATCTTCATGAACCCACTCAGCTAGCAGACAGCAGGCCCAGCTGTAAATGTTTGCAATAAAAACTACCATGCAATCTCATAAGGGCCGACAAGGCACGGAGTGTGATTATCAATGTAAATGGGGCTACTCCTAATAGTAATGTCTGTGCCTCATGGTAAGTGTTTGGATAATCAGACCCCACGTAAATATTTGGGCGAATAGTCGAACCTGCCAGACCTAGATATAGTCACGTGGAATGAACTGAATCTGAATACCGCAGTTGAATTTGTTGGATGTTTTAAGATAAACTTTGTAACACTGAAACCACTGAGAGCAAAGAACGATGCCTGTATTTTGTGCAAAAGTTAAGTAGGTATAATGAGGATGATGTACAGGAAATAGTGCTGTAGAAGACAAAAAAATCTGGTTTTATATATTATCCACCTATACTGTAGCTGGGAGCATGTTTCACAGCACTGATAGATGGATGAGTTAGAAAACAGCAGTGTAGGTGGGGCAGCATGGGCAGCAGCTCAGGATCGCTGGCTGAGTATGTAACCGGGAGCCTGGGCAGATTTGTACTTTGCAGGCTAGCTCAAACTATGACCTAGGCTACTTTAGCATGACAGTGGGAACACAGCTAGCGTGCATTTGTCTCTCACACTGGGAAGAACATTCCAAAGTACAGTGTGGACATACACACGTTTTGGCTCATTGCTTATTTCAAGATGAGTAGAGTTGAAAAACTAATGTATGGGGGATATTTGAATATAGATATAACAGAGGTAAAAGTAGTACACTGAAGTTGAGAATCCTAACAATTTTTATTAATAATGTCAGAACATCATTACTTAACAAATAAATTCGTTAGTCTTTAAGATGCACTGCTTGTTACTTTTTATTAAAATTATTTCAAAAGGAAACCAATTTGCCTCAATACCTCAGCTGTCTCAAGCTTTGTAAAACCTTTGGAATGACAAATCATCTTTATATGCCCAGAACATATGCCTGATCAATCATTTTTGATTTGCTTTTTCCTCACAAGAAAATTGGAAGACCCTGCTACCTGGCATAAAGAGGCTGGGACACAGGTAAAGATCCCATTGCTTCACTATCTCTGCTGAAGATAAGTGAATGGTTTTATACTGGTAAAAGCCAAATTTTAACACATTGTCAGGAGACCTTTTCCTCTTTAAGTCACAGTAGCTACTGTGGGAAATTCCTAACTTCTCTATCTTCTTAAATACATAGCCAGTTTATTTACATGTTTTCAACCTGCTGGTAACATTTAAATCTTTGAGGATCTTTAATATTAAAGAAACTATTTCACCAGGCTCACCAAAGTGCTTTGAATATAATAATTCCATTCTGCAGACACTGGATGTGTTTTCCCCTTCCCTCAAAAATACATATTTTCTAATTGTATTTAAGTGATAGTCTCCTTCTATGTACTAATGCTATTTTCTTATCATGGCAGCAGTAAGAATGAATTGAATTAATTATTTTATTCTGCTTTATATCTTTCAGTGAACTCAGAAAGTGTTATGATCAACCAAAATTTTGAAGAAAATAAAAATGAGAAGTGCAAAGTGAACTCTGATAAAACAATACAGGAAAATCAAGAAACAGTCAGACAAGGATTAACATTTTTACTGTGTGTCAATCTGGAAGCTGAAAAAGATTAGGTAAGTCAAAATTCAACCCTTGTGTAAGTGGGCACAAGTTCATTTATTCCAATGGACTGATGTTCACTTACACCTGGTTGTACTGTTCTGCAGACTTATAAATGAGAAGTATAAGTAAAATTACAAACAGCATAGACAATATAATTACACAGTACAATCTGCATAATTACATACACATACAAACATTGCTTATCCCAGCCTTCTTCCATTGCTTAACCCATCCCCTAAAGCTTGACAAGGATGATTTTCGATTTCACTTAGTACCTTTCCTCCCCCTAAAAATAATAGTTTTTGGCATTTTATTGGAAAGCTGTGATTAGGATTCAGACAAGGATAGGCTTGCTTCAGAATCGCTTCAGACAAGGACAGGCTTTTTGGGCCATCTATTAAAGGATAAAGATAAAAAAGCTTGAGCAAATGCCAAACACTGAAGTGAGTGTGAGCTGAACCGGGTTTAACGTCTGGCTCTGCCAAAGACTTGCTTGGGGACCCAGGGCAAATCACTAAACCTCACCATTGTTTTCCTCTTGGGTGAAATGACAGGGTGATACATATCCCACAGAAGCGTCTGGAAGACTTCAAGAATGTGTTTTAAAAAATCAAAACAGAATCCTAACTTTGATAACCTTGGGTAAAGGGTGATAAAAAAGTGCTGAATACTAATAAGATTTTAAAGCTGAATCAAGAACTAAGAAAAATTTATTTTAAGAAGCAAAAAGAGCTGGTAAGTCAATTTACATCCTGGTCCCAGCAAATACATCCACATGGCCTAACACAAATCTGAGTAAAATAGGTCTGATTTTGATCTTTAATTGGTTGTCACATCTACACAAGAAAGTTCTTTTGGAAAATCCAGCCCTTTTTCAAAAGAACATATGGAGTGTCCACACACAAAATATGCTCTTTCCATCTGAAATCAAAAGAATGTGGCTCTTGTTCCGGAAGCCATCTTCCATTTCCAGATCAGGAACAGCACCTCCTTTCAAAAACTTCTTCCAAAACCCAGCATGTGTAGATGCTCCATGGGCCCTTTTTTCAATAAAGTAGTCCTCATGGCACTGGATTTTTCAATCACTGGCCCGTTCTTTTGAAAGAGCAAAGGCTTTGTGGACACTTTCTATCAAAAGAGTGGATTGATCTTTCAATCCACTTTTTTGTGTGTGGATGCACTCTTTGAAAGACAATATTCCAGGAGAGATCTTCTGGAAGATTATCTTTCAAAAGATTGCTGTACTTTAGACATGGCCTTACAGTGACTCCTGTAACTCCTCTATTGAATTTGAGGGCATTGCCATATACAACTGCCACAAGTAGACTTAGAATCAGGCCCAGAATCCATTATATCTCCTACAACAAAGTGAACTAGTTAGTAAACCAATGTGCAAAGTAGGATTAAAGGGAAGATCTGCAGGTGATATAAATCATCATCGGTACACAGGCTTCAAATCCAATGAGCCTTTGACAATTTACACCAGCTGAGTATCTGGCCCTTTAGTGTGTGTCATTCCAATTACAGGGAGATGACATGAGGTGGTGAGTGGTGAAGGACCATTTTGCGTGTGTGTGTGTGTGTGTGTGAGAGAGAGAGAGAGAGAGAAAGGTTCTCATGACAAAACCGGTGAATGCTGAAAGCTCTTTGAAGAGCTGTGTAAGTCAGTTTGAGGTGGACACATCCATCACTATCATCCATTATGCAGGACCACTGGGAATTCTTCAGGGAAAAACTCCACTTGCTATTTACACACATTACTATGCGCACTGCTTGAATACAGTTTTAGTGGACATAGAAAAAGTCTACAGAAGCAGCAAGGGATTATTTTTATCCTCTTGTGTCTTTCCTGCATGTGTTCTTTTCAACATCTTGTGGTTCAGATGCTATTTAGAGAAATGCTAAGAAGTAGCCTGCTAAGCCTTGAAGCTGTGGAACGTAACAGGAATGTTGATACATGCTGGGCATGTTCATACAGTATTGTTCACAACCTGCATGCCAAGAAAGATTTCATTATCCTAATTCATCAAACAGTCGCTTCCTCTTTTCGACACAGATAAATCTGTGCAAGCTTTATTGATGATTACTGTGAAGCTTTTGTAAATCCTGGTGATATTTATGAAACCTACTGAGGAAAATTAAACTAGATGTTTATGCATCCAAACAGAAAAAATTAGAAAGAATATTTGGAAATGAATCTCTGTTGTCATTCTTGAAATGGCAAAAGATATTTGGTGTGCACATGGGAGGTAGTGGTGAATTTCATAACAAAGCTACACTCTGGAGGCTCCAGAGAGGCATTCGAATCTCAGATGTCTTCAAGATGAGTCTGCATATCAAAATGTAATTTCAGATTAGCCTAGTTTTCACTGAACCATACTGATCACAGTTAGTCATGAAACCAGTTTAAGATATCAGAAGAGACTCAATATTTAAGGCACAGAGAATCAAAAATTGTTAAAGGTTGACAAATCAGAAAAATTGTAATCAAGGTGGGCAAATCAGAAGAGCAGAGGGGTGGTAGGAGGCAGGGAAGTCAAGAGTCGGATAAAACAAAGTAGGTAAAAGAGTCCATATACTGGCACAGGTAATTTTTTACATACTTTGTTTTATCTAACTCTTGTCCCCCCTCGCCACCACCCCTCTGCTTTCTGATTTGCCCACCTTGATTACAATTTTTCTGATTTGTCAACCTTGATAACTTTGATAACTATTTTTGGTTCTCTGTGCCTTAAATATTGAGTCTGTTCTGATATGGCTATGGTCTGAAGAAGTGGGTCTGTCCCATGAAAGCTCACCACCTACTAAATTATTTTGTTAGTCTTTAAAGTGCTACTGGCCTGCTTTTTGGTTTTGATAGTATGTAGACTACCATGTCTTTCTCTCTGTTACTGTTTCTGATTAAGTATGCGTGTGGATGATGTTATTCCTTCTGGTGTGGATTATGCTAATTCACAATCAGTGACTTCTTATTAAGGACTAAGAGCATACACATCTCAAATTAATTAAGAATAATGGAACAGAAATAGCTATTCCAGAATAACTCCCTGCGTTGGTAAACCCATCTCCCCCATTTGCTGACAGACCCAGCCAAAAGTTGTTGTCACTTATTGCCTTATTGGACAACAGGAAATTACTATTCTCCAAAGCAAGGAGCTCCTGAGGCTGTGCAGTTTATGTACTACCCCTTACTTACAGGCTTAAGTTTGTCAGAGGCTGCAGCTACATTATGAGATAAATTCATATTTAAGGCAGTTAGCTCAATATTAACCACCTGACTGTCTTCACTTTAGATGCCATTAGCTCAATTTTGGGAGCACTAATATCGAGATTACAATACCACCATTACCTGACGAGTATAGTGTCAAGCTCAAATTCAAAAATTCAATTAAAGGCCTATGTGGAATTGCCATGTCTTACAAATCAAATTTATTAGTCTCCAGCGGTATTCTGTATGTAACCCACAATGCCCCTCAGTGCTCTGCTCTGGCCACTGCTGTCCAGGTGCACTGGAATTATGCAACAGGAAGACCATGAATTTCAAATTGTGGCCAGGAAGCCTGTGGCTCTGGGCTCATGTTTGTATTAGAGCCCGAGAAATATCTGTCTTTCTTTTCAATTAGTGCTGTGACCACATCAACCTTTTACAAATAGCCCCAGCACAGAATTTGTGGTTCTGCCTCTACACTTGGTATTCTGGCACCTTTTCTCCCTGGCTGGGGCAGGATGCCGCACGAGGAAGTGCTCTGGGCAGCTCACCTATGGCCAGGCCGCACCAGAAGCCGCTCTGGGTGGTTTGTTCATGGCCATGCTGCACTGGAAGCCACTTTGGATGGCTTGAGCATGGCTGGGCCACACCAGGAGCTGCACTGGATGGGAGAATGGAGGAGTCCCTGGCCTCTCCTGTGTGAGGTATTTGGGGGGCAGTTTGCGGCTGCGGAGGCTGGGGTTAAGCCTGGGGCTGGGGTTAAGCCTGGGGCTGCGGGGAGCCAGGTGGGGGTTAAGCCTGGCAATAGGTTGGGACCATGGGGGATTAAGGCTGTGGCAGGTTGGGACCATGGAAAGTACTGGCACAAAAACCAACCAACAAAACAAAACAAAACAAAGCAAAACAAAAACGGTTGTAACTGTGATACAGATTTCCAACAGGGATGAATCTGGCCACTCAGTTTCACATAGCTCCTGTCTTAAGAAAACAGTTATACCTAAATTTGGGAAAGTATCACTATCTTGTCCAGGTTGCGGTTTAACAGGTTCATTTTATTTTTTTTAAATCGACATGGAAAGGGTTGTTGGCATATGTTCAATAGTGCTTACTTCATAAAAGGGTTCACTCCTGTCCGTGGAGGTGTTGCAGTTTAGCAGAGTGCCTAAAGCTATATTCAGACTTGATATATCAAACTCATTTCACTTTACATGCAGTAATTAATTTTAACAGCAAATGAAGCTGCTCTTTCTTTGTGTGGTACTATACTTTGTCACTTAGTAATGGTCACAGCTTTAGTTTTATTAACAGTAATTTGATTATCTACTACTGGAGTCTATACTGCCCTCTGACTACAGATTTAAGATATAAGCATAGCTTAGACAGCCATGTGAAATAAGGAGGATGTGTATTGGCTGCTTCCTGAATTTGTATGCTTTTTCTGGTTGAATTAGGAATGTATTTTTAAATGTTTTCACAACAAATAAGACATACGATTCCTCCTACACTAAAGGCATTGTCCACAGAGAGTAAAGCAATGTGTGAAAAAAACCAAATGTTTGCAGAAGACATAAATATGACCTCAGATAAGTTGAATTTAACAAATTATAATCATCTTTTGAGCCATGGCAAAGCATGACAACCCCAAACAAATATTTAATATTAATATTCTTTAGCCTTATCACAAAATGATAATTCAAGCTTTGTCCACATATCTATTCTGGTGGTACCATCACTGGACCTAACCAGGTTATTCACAGAATCACAGGCACATTCTCATGTTCCTCAACTAACATCATATATGCCATCATGTGCCAACAATGCTCAGATGCTTTATATATTGGACAGACTTCAAACTCTCTCAGACAGAGAGTTAATGGGCACAAAACAGACATCAAAACATTCCTGATCCACAAACGAGTTCGTCTACATTTTAATGGAGTGGGCCATTCTGTTAATGACTTAAGAGTTTGTGTCTTATTGAAGAAGAATTTTCAGTCTGCTTTGGAAAGAGAAACTGTTGAACTCTCTATCATATTCAAATTCGACACATTAACACGTGGTTTGAACTGGGATGCAAATTTTCTGGGACATTATAGGGGCTCTTTTGCATACTTGGCTTAATTTAATTCTTGACTCCTCCCCCCGCCCCTCTGCTCTCTGATTTGCTCAACCTTGATTACTGTTTTTGGTTCTCTGTGCCTTAAATATTGAGTCTGTTCTGGTCTGGCTATGGTCTGAAGAAGTGGGTCTGTCCCACAAAAGCTCACCTACTAAATTATTTTGTTAGTCTTTAAAGTGCTACTTGACTGCTTTTTTGTTTTGATAATTCAAGGTCAGCCTAAAGAAGGTAACACATAAGCTGTGTCTACACGTGCACGCTACTTCGAAGTAGCGGCACTAACTTTGAAATAGCGCCCGTCACGGCTACACGTGTTGGGCGATATTTTGATGTTAACATCGATGTTAGGCGGCGAGATGTTGAAGCCACTAACCCCATGAGAGGATAGGAATAGCGCCCTACTTCGACGTTCAACGTCGAAGTAGGGACCGTGTAGTCGTTGTGTGTCCCGCAACATCGAAATTCCGGGGTCCTCCATGGCGGCCATCAGCTGAGGGGTTGAGAGACGCTCGCTCCAGCCCCTCAGCTCAATGGTGGCCGCGTGGAGCGGCCCCTTAAAGGTCCCCTCCCCCTCCCTTTCCTGTGCAGGAAGCTGAGAGAACGTGCAGGCGGCAGCCCAGACACGCGGCCAGCCTGCACGTCTCTGAGCCACCACTGTCTGCCACCCCAGCTGCGATGGCCGCCCGGCAGCCCCCCCAGCGCCCCCAGGGGACCCCCCTCAAGGGGAGCCAGGACAGCCAGGGCTCGCGGGCTGGCAGCCAGGGTGGCAAGTGGCAGCGGGGCCCCTCCTGGACGGAGGCTGAGCTTCGGGACCTGCTGGGGCTCTGGAGTGAGGAGGAGGTGCTCCAGGTAATGGGGAGCAAGAGGCAGAACGCGGATGCGTTCGCTCGGCTGGCCGAGGGCCTGGCTGCCCGGGGTCACCCTGCCCGCACTCCGGACCATGTCCGGAGTAAAGTCAAAGAGCTGCGGCAGGGTTAGCCCGGGCCCGGGATGCGGCCGGCCGATCTGGGGCCCCCCCCGTCACTTGCCCCTTTTACAGGGAGCTCAGGGACATTCTGGGCCCCCGGCACACCTCCTCCCCTCCGGCCACTCTTGATACCTCAGCTGAGGAGCCCCAGCAGGCCCCGGAGCCGCAGTCCGCCCCGGAGGTAAGCCCTGCACCCCGGGGGCCCCCCCTGGAGCCCACCCCCGGGGCACCGGAGCAGGAGGAGGAGGAGGAGGAGGGGGACTCCTCCTCCACCGACACCGGGCTCCAGATCCTCTTGCCATCCCGGAGCAGCAGTCGGGTGTCCACCCTCCGGGTGTCCCCCGACCGTAGGAGTGGACCTACAGGTATGTACCCCCCCTGGTGTACACCCCCGGGGTTGGGAGGCGGGGGTAACAGATATGTGGCCAGGGCCCTCCACATGCCCAGATGGCCATGGCCCCAAGGACAGCAGTGCCATGTCCCTCACAGGAGTGCATCAGCCCCAGCCCCCGGCCCCAGCACGACAGTGCCATGCCCCATCCCTGGGGCATGGGGGAGCGGAACCTCTAGGGTCCCCCGGGAGGAGGGGGTGGGACACCCCACAGCAGCAGCAGCAGCAGCAGCAGGCGATGGAGTGGGGGGGAGTGCAAATGAAAGTCTCAGGCTAGATATGGGCAACAAGCTGAATAGCTCCCAGTGGCTAAGGATGATGCTGGGGCTACAACTGGCAGGTGACACCTCTGCCCTGAACAAAGAGGAGGGAGGAGCCGATCTGGCTTTGAATTGGGGGTGGGGGGCAGGGGCCGCAGGTAGAGGCTAGGGGAAGGGAGAGCTGGAAGGCAGCCAGCCTGAGGAGGGGGAAAGCTACACCCCAGAGGGGCACCCCTTGGGGTCTTCTCCCCAGGACGGGTTGGAAGGACTGTCTCTGACTGCTGTACTGTCACTTCTGAGAGAAACTGGGCATCTGTGGCCTAAGAAACCTCTCCTGTCAGACCCTGCTGAGTGAAGTGAGAGTCACTCCCACCGGGGGACGGGGTGCAGTGCAGGGGGACCCTTGAACCCCATCACAGCAGCATCTCCTGGGGACGGGGATGGGGAACCTGCAGCAGAGGGGTGAGGGGACGTTGCCAGCCGTGGAGGACGTGTAGACGTTATTCATCGAAATAGGCTACTTCGAAGTAGGCTTCACGTGTAGACGTAGCTATAATGTTGCATACAACGTGTCAACATTTTCCATTAATTTTCAAAACTACGTATTAAGGAATGCTATTAATCCTGTGAGCCAGCCCTTCCACTGGTTTATATAAGAATGTGGCCACTGAAGCCAATGAAAGCATTCCAATTTATTCCAGGGGCACAAGCCAAGATTTTGTCATTTTTCTTCATGTTAATTTGTTCATTATTGTGTGCATAGTCACAGTGAAGACCACGTGACTACTTGAAGACTAAGGGACTTCAACATATAAGGGTGACAGAATCTGTGCCATAGTAAATGTAAGGGTTTGCTCTTTTGCAAGCTTAATATACATCACCACATGTATACAATAATCGGCTATGTGACACAGAGATTGTAGTGTGTCAGACAGAAATAACAGAGCCAGGAAACTGATGTGTGTATATATATGTACGCAATAAATGTCACCTCTAGTAATTCAAGACTACGATATCTATATAACTATTTTATTATAACCCATAGTAATAATACACTTAAGACCTGTCCCTTCATTGTGTAAAACTCTAATAATAAATTACTTACCAGAGCTGGGGTGAGCAATAAAAAAGCAGTGGCCTGCCAGGGTTAGTCTCTGGTGGATCACTGACACTTTATTTACCTGTTCCTCTGCAGGTATCTGGCAATCACAGCTTTTGCTGGTCATGGATTGCCTTTTGTGGCCAATGGGAGAGGCAGAAAGTGACAAGATTGGGACACCACATCCTGCCACTCTCATTGGCTACAAATGGTGATATGCGGCCAATAGGAACGATGATCACCCAATACCTGAGGAGCCATAGGTAAATATAGAGGAGAGGGCCTACCAGACACTAACCCTGGCAGACCAGATCTGGACTGTTGGCTGGTATTTACCCACCCCTATACTAGAGTCACACTTACAGGGCAAATACATTATATATTAACCCCCTCTATTTTTATCTTTTTTGTAGGAAAAAAATAAATTTTAATTCCCAGTAGTCAAGCAACTCCTCTACTGTATGAATCAGACTAGTGCTACTGATTTCAAAGGGAGTTCTAAGGACACAAGGCATATAGCACTATGCCACTTTTGTACTCACAAAGTATGTACATTAATTCCATCTAAAAGCTGAACTACATTCCACTATTCATGGTTAAACATAAATACCCGTTAATATAAATAGAATTTCTGCTTAAAATTGATGGCATAATCCAGCCCCATGCTAGGAGGAAATTAAAACTGCATGGTTCAGCACTCAAAAGTCAGGAAATGCCAGACTTATGCCTGCACACACAACCTTGCTTTTACCCTCTTCTGCCTATATTGATTAGGTGATCACATACTATTTTCTAAAAAAAAAAAATCCCTTTTTGGAACCTTAGATACACATGTCACATCTTGTAATACTTTAACATTTAAGCCGCGTCTACACTAGCTGGCTATTTCAAAATAGCCGGGCCAACTTCGAAATAGCGCCCGGGGTGTGTAGACGTGCTGGGCGCTATTTCGAAGTTGAAATCGACATCAGGAACAGTAATGTACAGAAGCCTTTGGGGGAACAGTTCAGTCTCCCTGGACGCTCAGTGGCAGATTTAAGGGTGACCATTCTGAAACAAAAAAATTTTAAAAATCAGATGGAGAGAGAAATCTCTGAGCTGCAATTTATTTGCAAATTTGACTCCATTAACCATGGATTAAACAAAGACTGGGAGTGGCTCACATCTTACAAAGGCAGTTTCTCTGCTCTGGGTGCTAATATCTCCCCATTAGACTCTGACAAAGGCTCACATCCCCCTGTCTGATCTGACTTGCTTTTTCCTCTTTTGATAGGTACTGTTGATACTGGGCCATTTCCACCTTGCTGAATAGACCTTGTCAGCTCTGGCCCTCCCTCTTACTGGGACCTCACTCTTTACATACCCCTCTGAAACCACACCCCCACTCATGCATCTAATGAAGCAGGTCTTTGCCCACGAAAGCTTATGCTCCAAAATATCTGTTAGTCTATAAGGTGCCACAAGACTTCTTGTTGATCTCGAAGCTACAGACTAACACGGCTATCTCTCTGATACTTGAATATCGATATACCATTCTTTCTAGATAACAAGCAGTCCTGCAGAACCTGTAGTTTGTACTGCAATTGCCAAAAAAAAAAAAAAAGAGATATAAATGCACCCACCATGGTTTAAAAACAGATTGTTTTGTAAATTCCTTCAACCAGCGAGAGAGTCTTTTTCATTTTTTTGAAAGCAAAGCCAGACCCGCAGCTCCAGCCGAGCAGATGGCCCCTGGCACAGCTGCCACCAGCACCAGCTGAACAGCTGGCCCCATGACCGCAGGCCACAGCTGGGCTGCCTGGTCATGCAGCAACCGGCGCTTCTCCACTAAGGCAAGTGCTGGTTATCCAAATTCTGGATAAGCCAGCTTTTACTGTACCATTGTGAACACAACTGCCATTTCTGTGGTAGTTTGTGAAAAAAGTAAGAGTGCCCCACATTTCTTTTTCTGGCTGAACTAAAGGTAAGTGTGCCTAAATCCTTGCTATTTCCCCAGTCTTAAATGGTGTTTTCATTCTTGTCAGGTTCTACTTTCCAATTCAAACTGACCCCCACGTCTTAGTGTCCTGGATCTCGTGTTATCCTGCTCATTTCCTGCTCCTAGCCAAAAGCAAGTCTATGCTTTACAACCTCTCCTTCCAGCTGTAACTGTAAATAACTGCTCATGTTATATGTATGTGTATACCTAGCTACTACAACTCTACTCCTTTTACAGTCAAAGTGCTTTAGAAATATGAACAGTTAAGTCTCATAACATTTATTTATCAGATTATGTGTTATTAATTAAAAGAGGGCATATCCTGATATAAAGCAAATCACTGTTCATGATTTTTGTTTTATACATACACAAGAGCAGTGCTGAGGAGATTCTTTTTAACCATCAAAAATATTTGTTACTTACACAGTTGGTTGCATTGTACTAAACATTTCCATTGGCTCTCTAGTTATAAATTCAGCGAAACAGACTGTGGTATATTACTAATAAATGTTGAACCAAAATGAATATCCATACCTCACATTTCCTATTAACATTCAGTGATTACTTTCAAAGAGGTATATTATTCTCCTGATCCAGAAGGCACAGTTTGAATAAATATGGAAATGATCTATAACAACATATGCCTAAATGTGTGATAAATCCCAAACTAAAGATTGAAAACCCCTCACTCAGATGTGATGGGGGATTTTATGAATGGCTGATATTCAGTGCATCTCTTTTATGGGGTCAAGGATGAAGATTAATTTGCTAAACTCTGATTTTTTTTTCATTATTTACAGCAAAAGAGTGGAATATGTGATTGTATGTAAATAAATAGGTTTCTCTTGTTGCAATATGGTCTGGTGTTCTGTAAGATACTGTGATTGACCTATTTACCACTTATATAACATGACTGCAAATTCTGTGCAGTGTCTCCCACATGCTTAAGAATAAAAAGCTCCAAGAAAGGACATAAGGCAGGATGAGCTACCAGCAAAGTCAATGGATACTGACCCTGCTCAGTTGATTGCTTGGAATCCTGACCCACAGCAGATGGTTACATCCAGTAAATAAAACTCAGACTGTTAGCAGGACTGTTACGTAACAGAGAGATAGCCATGATAGTCTGTATCTTAACAAAACAAAAACGCAGTCATGTGGCACTTAAAAGACTAACAAATTATTTTGTTAGGCTTTAAAGTGCTTCATGAGTGCTCCTACGTGTCATACCATGATAATACCTATTTCTAGAAGGGATTCCAATTAGCAGAATTTATATTATAAAACTTACTTCTAGAAGTGGTTTTGAAATAGGAAGGAAATAAAACTGAAGTGAAAAGAAGAACAAGCCACGCTAGAACTCTCAGGAAAAGAGATTTGTGGATGCTGTTCATTTGTGAGAAAAAACAAGTCCGCGCTATGTTACCACTGAGTAGCCAAATGTCACCTTAGGTTTTCCAGCAGCAAAAACTGAACCGTCTTCCCTCATTAACAGACTGTTGACGTCTAACCTAACATTCATGAACGAGACCTGGTCCAAAACCTACTTTGGCCAAGAGATTCTTGTTGCCTTCATAATCAATTAGATACACACACACACATCTTTGTAAATTTCAGATGTCATATATGATACATGATAGCAGTAAACAGCCACTATAATTATGTTGAACTTATTTACAAACTATAATGGTAGGGTGGAACTCTCCTCATAATTCTCTTTTCCCTTGCTTATCACTTTCTGCAACAAAATACTTTACCTAGAACTGTATAAATCAGACTTTTTTAAAAGCTTAGTTCAAACTATTTGCAAGTAAACACCATCCACATATAGCCCTCAAATCTCCATGTCCTGTTCTTAATCTGCCAATAGCAGGAAAAAACAGGAACAAATGAAAACAAAAGAAGAATATAAAAAAAGATTCTTGCAAAAGCATACCTGCAAAATTTTCATTTTCTGAGTCAGGGTTTTTACTACAATGGATACAAAAGGAAGATTGGCAGCAAATCAAGGAAAAGGTTAAACTCTTAAACTGCTATTTATTTAAAAAAAAGTAAAAAAATCTCTTTCTGAAATTGATTAATTGGAACACATTTCCCATTTCTCAGTCAAGCTAATGAACTCCCTCTCCGCAGTTTAGTATTCCAAGAGAATACTGAGCTTATCCAAAATCCTCATTAACAAACTCCCAGATGTTAATATAATGTTCATGGCATCACAATTAGATCAATAAAAACAGGAATATATTAATACTTGATAATGTCAAAATTAAAGGAAGTCTCTTAAAAGTTTGAACCTTTTTTCTTGCCTTTGTTAGTTTGTTACTACGTGCTTTGGAAAACAACAGTTCTCCTTCTGGTATAAATTACATTCCAACCTGATTAAGAAAGCTTTCTTAAAGTATGAGCACGTTCCACTGATTATCCTAATATACAAGTGTCACTGATAACAGCGGAAGTACGGGGACCTCAAAGTCAAAATCATTGGCAAAGATGAATTTAACTTGTTCAAATATATCTGATAAAGTCACAATAGGGTCTTTACTCTCCAGCCCCTATTTCAACAGCAATATATAAACATACAAGATTTATACTAAAGAGGCCATTTCATCTTCTCAAATTCTAACCAGGAAACTGCATTTTCTTTTTAAATTTCTGCTTTTATTCTTAAGTCATCCAGAGTCTGAGTTTTCTTTGATAACCCTTCTGAAGTTGGTTTAATGAACCCTTTAATTTTCTAATCTCTTGCCAATTCCCAATGATCTCCTATTTATTATCATAAATAAATCACAACCAGGCACTACAATAACTCCAGTAAGGGCCAGCTTATGCTGTAGGAAGCAGCCTTGCATAAAGATGGGTGCATAACTAAACTACTCAAGGAATAAACTGCCTCACCAGTGGCAGAGTTCAAGCATATAACTTTTTCAAGCCCAGTACATACTTATAACATGGGCCTCCTACCACACTCACACCACAACATGCAGCCTGAGCTGGCCCTTTTGGGGCTTCCACTCCCTGGCAAAGGGTACGCTTTTGCTCCCCATGTGGAAGGCCTTGACCAGCAGAGGATTACTACCTTCTGTAAAATGGCACCATTGCCTGGCCCAGTGTTGGAAGGTGAAGGGCAGAGACAAATTTGTTCCCATTCCTCACCTTCCCTATTCATCTATCGAGGGGTAAATAATGGGCATGCAGCTTCTCCCTCACCCTCTTCACACCTACAGTGGAGCTGTGGGTAGGGTTGCCAACCCTCCAAGAGTCTTTAGGAACCATGTTTGATCTCTCGGAGGCCAGGAGATCAGCCACTAAAAGTCCAGTGGTTCAGCATGGCTAAGGCAGATTCCCTGCTTGCCCCTGGCCACGAAGCAGCCAACACGTCCTTCCCTGTGGCCTCTAGAATGGGAGACGTAACAAGGCTTATATGGGTTGCCCCCTTCCTGAGTGACAATTCTGACTTTCCCATTGGCCAGGAACTGCAGCCAATGGGAGTTACAGGTGTGGTGTCTGGAGGCAGCGGCAGTGTGTGCAGCCATCTGTCCCTACTCCCTCGTCCTGGGTCCACAGAGCTGTGCTGACCACTTGTGTGCTGGGAAAAAGAACCCCAACATGTGCAAGCAGTATGTGGCCAGGGCTGGGAGAGAGCCTGCATCAACCCTGTTGAAACACAGACCAGGACTTGGAGGCACCTGAGGTAAGCAGCACCTTGGGTGGAGCACATGCCCTGTCTACCTCCTGCATCCCAATCCCCATCGCAGACCTTAGCACCCCTCCAGAGCTCATATCCCCTCCCACATCCTAAATCCCTCCTATACCTTGAGCCCCTGTATCAGTTACTAAGCCACCTGCACCCAAACTTCCACCAGAATTTGCATACCACACCTTCTGCAACCCAGTCCCCTGCCCCAACCCTGAGCCCAACAACTCGCTCAGAGCCTGCACCTCCCTCTGTCCCAGACTCAGCCCAGTGACCCTCCCCTTGCTCCAAACTCCTTGGCTCCAGCCAGAGTTCTCACCCCTTCCCAAACCCCGACTCCTGACTCATCCCAGAGAAAATGAGCAAGGGCCTCTAGCCCTCATGTAAGGGATCGGGCAAAGGAGTTTGGGTTTGTGTGATTACACAGTTGGCAACCCTTGGCGTGGGAGCCAGAGTGGGAAACAAAGGGATCTTATTCTTTTAAACTCTCTTGTACAGTCACAGAGGTTTGACCACCAGTGGGTCACAAATAAGTATACCCTTTCCTTCCCTGTCTAAGGCCTGAGGAAGCTTGAACTCAGAATATAAACTCTTGTCTTGAGAATCCTCATCTACTCTGTCCAAAAATCCTCTTCTACTCTGACCCAGCACCTTTTGCCAATAGGGCTGCTAAGGGGAATCTGTGTTGCTATGAGCCACAATGGAAAATGACAGGGAAAACAACAGAATCATAGAAGTGTAGGAAATCAGTCCCCCACACTTAAGGCAGGACTGAGTAATGAGCTGGCTTTTCCTGATATAGTAAACTCTTTTATATCCAGCAGCCCCGGGACTGGGAGGCTGCCAGATGTTCAACTATTCTCGATAACAGAGAGGTATACCTAGTAACGCATGACAGTAAAGAAAAATGAGATTAGATATTAAGAAGCAAACAAATATGTATGCAGAGTACTTTATTCACCAAGGACCGGCGCACGTTTGAAGCGTGATCTGAAGAAGTCTTTCTGATCTGCCCATGACTAAATCAACCATTTGTAGAAGGGTGTTTCTGACAGCGAAGCCAACACCATGCTCTCTGGGTTCTTCTTGGGCTTTACCCTGCCAGAAAAAGGTGTAGTCCTTTTCCTTTAGAGATCCCGAATCTGCAAGTCGCGTCTCTTGCAGTGCAGCGATATCAACTCGGAGCCTTTTCAGTTCCTCATTGATGACAGCGGTCTTGCGGGTGTCACTGATGGCCTGAAGATCTTCAGTCAAGCCGGTCAGCATGGTCCGCACATTCCAGCAAGCAAGCTTGAATTGTTGATGTTTCTCATTTCTTGTTGATTTTCTTATTGGTTTGCCTGGTGCCCAAATTTCAGTCACTTGTCAGGTTCAGGAACCTTAAGCCTCACGCACCCAGCGAGGCAGGTGAACTGTGGCGGGACAGTACCCTATTGGCTGGGGCTGCCCAGCTTGAGGCGGGCGGTGACTGTCCAGTGAGATGCGAGGATCCCTCCCACCGTCAAAGGCAACCCCTGGCGCTCGTTCTCTATGCCAATCGAGCAAGAGCTTATAACCGGTAACTGTTGCCTCCCGTGTTGATGCAACGCTGTTCAGCGATGCCGGAGTACCTCTACGGGCACGAGCCTGGGCATTTGTTATGGAGACTCTGGGCTGCCCAGACACCAGTGTCCCCCTCTTGGCTTTACTGACATAGTCCAAAGGAGAGGACAACCTCCACGTCTGGTACCAGCTCAGCTGCAGGAGTTGCCGGGACAGTGCCAGAAGTTGACACCGAACCGCCTTCGGACTCCACTCTGGGTTTTCTGTCAGGGTTTACTCCCTTAGACTCTCTCCTTCCCAGGATAACCCACAAGGCAGTGGGGTGTGGAGTTGTGGAGAATGTGGTTAAGGATCATACTACTTCATACCTCCCTGTCAGCATGAGTCACCGTAGCTCCCTGTGGAGCCATGACCCTTCTCCCTACCTTTTGCCCCTCCCCCCAGCTACCATCACCATAGGACCCTCCCCAACCCACTACCCCCATCTGCTCCCATGTCCACCCTCCTCACTGCACTGGCCCCTCTCCCCTCAGCTGCTCTCAGTGCCCCCAGGTCCACCTTCCCCTATTGCTCTTCAGAGAATTTTTTTTCTCTCTCTCTCTTCCTTCTTCTTCCCTCTCTCTTCTTCCTTCTTCTTCTTCTTCTCTCTTTTCCTGGTAGTGCTGCCTTGCAGGGCACAGGTGGAACACCATACCTGAAAAGGTCAAACCCGGGGCTCCTCCCTCGGCGAACTCCCAGAGGCAAACTCCCTTCCCTGTTCGCTGCTCACCCCTGGTTCGCTGGGAGCTCCTTTCTTATAGGGAGAGCTGCTGGCTGGTTAGGCCTGGCTCAAAGCCTTGCCTCCAGTCTATTCAGCCCCCTTCAAGGCTCACCTGGCAGGGAACTGCCCCAATTCACACCTTGCAAACTGCTCTTCTCTGCACAGCACAAGCTCAGGCTCTGCAAAGTAAGATAGCTGCACAGACAGACAGACATTCACCCCCTACCAGCTCACCACACAGCCCCCCAAATCCCACACTCACCCAAGCTCCTCTAAGCGTCTCCTTGAACTGTGCACGTACCACAATCTGTGCATCACAAACACATTCTTCCGAACGAAGCCACAGCACAGAGTGTCGTGGAGACACCCACGCTCGAAGCACTGGCATCAACTAGATGTGGTCATCACTAGGTGTAACAACCTCAAAAACGTCCTTCTGACATGCAGCTATCATAGTGCTGACTGCGATACAGATCACTCGCTAGTTTGCTCCAAGCTCAAGCTGAGACCCAAGAAGCTGTACCGCTCTAAACCTGCTGGAAGGCCCCGCATTGACGCCAGAAAGACGGCAAACTCGGAGAAAGCTGAAAAGTTCAGAGAGACCCTCCAGGAAAATCTGCGCAGTGGCCATGGGGGCGACGATGCGACATCCAAATGGCAACATCTGAGGGATACAGTTTACAACATGGCCTTGTCGGTGTTTGGAAGAAGAGCTAGAAACACGAACGACTGGTTTGAAGCTAACTCTGATGAGATGATTCCAGTCATTGAAAAGAAGCGTGCTGCACTCCTGGAATACAAAAGCTCACCAAGCCAGAGCACCCAGCAAGCACTTAGAGAGGCCAGAAGAACAGTACAGCAGACAGCCAGGCGCTGTGCCAACAACCACTGGCTCCAGTTATGCAGCAGCATCCAGACCTGTGCTGACTTTGGTAATCTCAGAGGAATGTACGAGGGTATGAAGAAGGCTTTAGGACCCACCCAGAACAAGATGGCACCTCTGAAATCCAAATCTGGTGAAGTCATCGCTGACAAAGCCAAACAGATGGAGCGCTGGGTTGAGCACTACTCCGAGCTGTACTCACGCGAGAATGTTGTGGTTGACGCAGCCCTCGATGCCATCGAGCTCCTACCAGTAATGTACGAACTGGATCAAGAACCGACTGTGGATGAACTGAAGGCAGCCATCGACAGCACTGCAGCAGGAAAGGCCCCTGGTCAGGATGGTATACCACCAGAGGTAATCAAATGTGCCGCGGACACACTCCTGGAACCCCTGCATGAGCTGCTGTGCCTGTGCTGGAAAGAGGGTGAGGTTCCACAGGATATGCGTGACGCTAACATTGTAACGTTGTATAAGAACAAAGGAGACAGAAGCGACTGCAACAACTACCGTGGAATCTCCCTCCTAAGCGTCACTGGCAAACTGTTCGCTCGCGTCATCCTTGGCAGACTCCAGAAGATTGCTGAGAGGGTGTACCCCGAATTGCAGTGCGGATTCCGTGCAGAGAGGTCTACCGTTGACATGGTCTTCTCTCTAAGGCAGCTGCAGGAGAAGTGCAGGGAGCAGAGGAAGCCACTCTACATAGCCTTCATCGACTTGACCAAGGCTTTTGACTTGGTCAACAGGGGTGGTCTGTTCAAACTGCTCCACAAGATAGGCTGCCCTCCACAGTTATTCAAGATGATCCAGTCGTTCCACGAAAACATGAGAGGAACCATCCAATATGACAGCGCATTATCGGATGCTTTCAGAATCAGGAGCGGCGTCAAACAAGGATGCGTGCTTGCTCCGACATTGTTTGGGATCTTCTTTGCACTCCTCCTGAAGCATGCCTTTGGATCTTCAACAGAGGGCATCTTGCTGCACACAAGATCTGATGGGAAACTGTTTAACCTTGCAAGGCTGAGAGCTAATACTAAGGTGCGAGAAGTCCTCATCAGAGACATGCTGTTCGCAGACGATGCTGCTGTAGTGTCTCACGCAGAACACCAGCTTCAAAAACTGCTGGATCGGTTCGCCAAAGCATGCAAGGACTTTGGGCTTACCATCAGCCTAAAGAAGACAAATGTACTTGGTCAAGATGTTGCTGAATCCCCATCAATCAGCATTGACAACTATACGTTAGAGGTTGTCCACAAGTACGTTTACCTCGGGTCCACCATCACTGACACCCTGTCGTTGGACACTGAGCTAAATAGGAGGATCAGAAAAGCGGCCACAACTCTGTCCAGACTCAGCAAGAGAGTGTGGAATAACAACAAGCTGTACACTCACACCAAAATGCAAGTCTACAGAGCCTGCATCCTCAGCACCCTCCTTTATGGCAGCGAGACTTGGACCCTGTATGCCCGCCAGGAAAAGAGGCTGAACGTCTTCCACTTGCGCTGCCTCAGGCGCATCCTTGGAATATCATGGAAGGACAGAGTTACCAACACAGCCGTCCTCGAGCAAGCTGGAATCCCAACCATGCACACCCTCCTCAGGCAGCGTCGACTCCGCTGGCTTGGCCACGTCCACAGGATGAACGATGGAAGGATTCCAAAAGACATCATGTATGGTGAGCTAGCCTCTGGCAAAAGACCCCCTGGACGCCCCCAGTTGCGTTACAAAGATGTCTGCAAGAGAGACCTCAGAGAGGTAGACATCGAGCTGGACAACTGGGAAGAACTAGCAGACGACCGCGGCAGATGGAGGCAGGGCTTACACAAGGGCCTTTAGAAGGGCGAGTTGAAGATCAGACAGCTAGCAGAGGAGAAGCGAGGGCACAGAAAGCACAATAAGGACTTGCCAGACACCCACTACATCTGCAAGAGATGCAGCAAGGACTGTCACTCTCGTGTGGGTCTTTATAGTCACAATAGATGCTGTAAATGAAGTCTTAAATTGAAACTTTAAAGGGCGTGATCCATAGTCTGTGCAGACTGAAGGATGCCTACTACTACTACTTGTTCACCAACAACAGTAGTACTGTGCATTGTGAACTAACACTGATTTTGTTGTACTTATTTGTATTTACTTTTCTTATGTACTTATGGAAAGCATAATCAAAATTTACTTATGGTTAAAATGCTGGCTATTTGACAGTTCTGGATAATAGAATGCCAGATATGAAAGAGTTTCCTGTAGTTTTGACTAACGTTCTTAATCTCTGTTGATGAAAGTTTCACAACCTTTCTGGTCAATTTGTTTCAACATTTAACAATCCTGACTGTTACAAAGTTTTTCTTAATGTTCAACCTAAACCTCCCTTGCTGCAATTTTAGCCCATTGCTTTTTGACTTATCCTCAGAAGTTAACAAGAACATTTTTTCACCCTCTTCCATGTCACAAACTTTCATGTACTTGAAAATCGTTATCACAACCCCTTTGGTTTGGTTTGGTCTGGTCTCCTCTTCTTCAGACTAAACAAAGTTTTCCTGCCCCCACTCCCCCATCTATCATCATTGGTCATGTTTTCTAGACCTTTGGTCATTTTTTGTTGTGCTCCTTTGGATTTCCTACAATTTGTTCACATTCTTTCTGAAATATGGTATCCAGAACTGGACACAGTTCTGCAGCTGATGACTTAGCAGCAGAGTAGAGTGGAAGAATTACTTCTTATGTCTTGCTTATAACAGTCCTGCTCAAATTTGTTTTTCACAGTAGTATCACCTGACTCATATGTTAGCTTGCAATATCCAGATCCCTTCTACAGTACTCCTTGTTAGGCAGGCATTTCCCATTTTGTACTTGTGTAATAGCTTGTTCCTTCATAAGCGGAGTACTTTGCATTTGTTGTTATTGAATTTTACCCTGTTCACTTCAGACTATTTATCTGGTTTGTCCAGATCACTTGCAAGCACTCCTCCCAGCTTTGTATTGTCTGCAAACTTTATAGGGATGATTTCTTACAGTATGGTCATATCCTATAGCTCAGGGTTGGACAACCAGTTAGAGACTAAGAGCCAAAATAGCTGTGGATACAGTGCAAAGAGCCACATATTATACATTTATTTTTCTCTCTATATATAGCTATATAGATATATAAAAATAAATATTAAATACATGGCTCAATGCCATTCTCCACCCCAGAGTCAGGCACCCCCAGAACCCCCCCCCTTCCCAGTTCAACCCAATTCCTGGGACTCACTGGAGCCACCACCACCATGTGTTTCTCCCTCCAAGAATTGGGGTGCATGCACAGAGTGGCAGTGAACAGTACCAGTGTGCAGCTCTGAGAAAGAGATGCATTTCATTGCTCAAAGAGCCTCATGCAGCTTGAGAGCCACGGGTTGGCCACCCCTGCTTCAGACAACAGCCACAATAGAAAACATATCTCAACGTAAAAAAATAAACTGAGGCACACAGAGAGAAGAATATGTAGCTTAGTGAAGACAGAAAAAGAATGAGGGTATTCTGAAGTGTTGATAAATCTATGCAAGCTTTCCTAAAGCTTTTTATTCTTTGCCTGGTTTTTATTCATCCTGTGTGCATGCAACATCATGTAGTTATTACAGGACCAAACACACTAATAACAGTGCACAGACATCTTGGCAATAGTGTACCAAATATTGGTGTGGAGAAGGCAAATAAGAACATATGAATGGCTGTATTGGGTCAGACCAAAGGTCTATCCATCCCAGTAGCCTGTTGGCTGACAGTGACCAGGGCCAGGTGCCCCAGGGGGGGTGGATTGAAGACAGTGATCAAGTGATTTGTCTGCTGCCATCCATCTCCAGCATCTGACAATCAGAGGCCAGGGACACCATTCCTACCCTTGGCTAGTAGCCTTTTATGGACCTAACCTCCATTAATTTATCTAGCTCTTTCTTAAATTCTGTTATAGTCCTAGCCTTCACAGTCTTCTCTGGCAAGAAGTTCCACAGGTTAACTATGGGCTGAGTGAAGAAGAACTTTCTTTTATTAGTTTTAAACCTGTTACCCATTAATTTCATTTGGTGTCCTCTAGTTCTTGTATTATGGGCACAAGTAAATAACTTCTCCTTATTCAACTTCTCCACACCTATCATAATTTTATATACCTCTATCATTTCCCCCCTTGGTCTCCTCTTTTCTAAACTGAAAAGTCCCAATCTTTTTAGCCTCTCCTCATATGGGACCTGCTCCAAGCCCCTAATCATTTTAGTTGCCCTTTTCTGAACCTCTTCCAGTGCCAGGATATCATTTTTAGCTGAGGAGACCACATCTGTACACAGTATTCAAGAGGTGGGCATACCACAGATTTATAGAGCGGCAGTAAGATACTCCTTGTCTTATTTTCTATCCCTTTTTAAATAATACCTAACATCCTATTTGCCTTTTTGACAGCCTCTGCACACTACGTGGATGTTTTCAAGAAACTATCCATGATAACTCCAAGATCTCTTTCCTGATTAGTTATAAATAAATTAGCTCCCATTATATTGTAAGTATAGCTGGGGTTAGTTTTTCCAATGTGCATTACCTTACACTTATCCACATTAAATTTAATTTGCCATTTTGTTGCCCAGTTACTCAGTTTGATGAGATCTTTTTGAAGTTCTTCACAGTCTGCCTTTGTCTTGACTATCTTGAAGAGTTTAGTGTCATCTGCAAACTTTGCCACCTCACTGCACACCCTTGTCTCCAGATCATTTATGAATAAATTGAACAGAATTGGTCCCAGGACTGACCCTTGGGGGACACCACTAGTTACCCTTCTCCATTCGGAAAATTTACCATTTATGCCGAGCCTTTGTTTCCTGTCTTTTAACCGGTTCTGAGTCCATGAAAGGACCTTCTCTCTTATCCCATGACAACTTAATTTACAGAAGAGCCTTTGATAAGGTACCTTGTCAAAGGCTTTCTGGAAATTTAAGTATACTATATCCACTGGCTCTCCCTGTCTGCATGTTTAACCCCTTCAAAGAACTAACAGAGGAGTAAGACATGATTTCCCTCTGCAGAAACCATGTTGACTTTTGCCCATCAAATTATGTTCTTCCACATGTCTGACAATTTTATTCGTTACTATTGTTTAAACTAATTTGCCCAGAACTGACATTAGACTTAAGGAAGTGTTATTTACTCTTTCTCATAACACAAGAACTATGGGTTACCAATCCAAATTAATAGGCAGCAGGTTGAAAACAAACAAAAAGACAATTTTCTTTACACAATGCACAACCTGTGGAATTCTTTGCCAGAAGACAATGTGAAGGCCAAGACCATAACAGGATTCAAAATGTGCTTGACAAATTCCTGGAGGATAGTTCCATTAAAGACTATTAGCCAGGATGGGCAGGGATGGTGCTCATAGTTTCTATTTGCCAGAAACTAGGAATAGGCAACAGGAGATGGTCACTTGATTATTACCTATTCTGTTCTTTCCCTCTGTAGCATCTAATATAGGCCACTGTTGGAAGACAGCATACTGGGCTAGGTGGACCTTTGGTCTGGTGCAGTGTGGCTGCTCTTATGTTAAGTCTGTGTCCAAAAAGCAAATTCTCTGCTATTTTAGTCCATATCTTTCCTGACTGTTAGAAAACCATTTTTATGGGCAAAGCTGATAGTACTGCCCGTTACCAAGGTTGCCTGATGCCCTATTTTCAGTGCTTAGACCTTTGCCCAAGTTCAACCATTCAGACTGAAGTTTTTCATATAGAACAATCTACTTCACACTGAACATTTTTGGAAAATTTCAGAATAAGGGGTTCATCTGATTTTAAGAATAAAGTTAGCAAACCATACACTTTGCAGTGTTGTTGTAATCATGTTGGCCCCAGGATAGTAGAGAGATAAGGTGGCTGAGGTAATGTCTTTTCTGGACCTCTTTTCATTGGTGAAAGAGGGAAGCATTCAAGCTGCAGAGGAAACTCTACTATTTTTCTCATGTTAAATATTCAATGGCCTTTTATTTCAGAAGTTCTCTCACCACCTCCTTTGGAATTGGGATGTGACATTTAGAAGGATGATGGTGGCCCTTAAGTCATGGATGGACATCCCTATGAAAATACATCCAAATCTGGTCAAATTACAAACCTTTCAAAATCATACATTCTTGTAAGAAAGTCTCATATGGATAGCCATGTTAGTTTGTAGCTTCACAAAAATCAAGCAGTCCTGTAGCACCTTAAAGACTAACAAATTTATTTATTAGGTAATGAGCCCTTGTAGGTAAGACCCACTGTGGATCCTACCCATGAAAACTCACTACCTAATAAATAAATTTGTTAGTCTTTAAGGTGCTACAGAACTGCTTGATTGTTGGAAGATACTTGCCTACAGTCATAGCTTAATTCCTCACAGACTGCATCGGTAGGGGTCATAGTTCAGTCCAGGGTCCAGCAGAACATATCCTGTAAATTTTTACATGGACTTCTCTGACCTTTATGGGGGCTGTGTACCAGAAGCAGAAATAGGGAGTTTGCATCTCATGTTTTCAATGATGCTTCCCCCCACCTGTGCACAAACAACAAAGAGGAGGGAGAAATTGATTTGAAAGCACAAATTTGGCCAACCATTCACCAATGGTTCCTGCAGCTCTGAAGAGCTCTGTTCATGAAAGCCACTGAAAGGACAAAGAACATTTAAACTCGGGTTGCAAAGACCTTGTCTGAAAAAAAACTTCTTTAGAAAGAGTGTGCCCACACACAAAAGAGTTGATTGAAAGATTGATCCACTCTTTTACTGAAGAGCATCCACACAGCCCCTGCTCTTTTGAAAGAATGGGCCAGGGATCAAAAAGCCGGCACCATGAGGACTGCTCTTTTGAAAAAAGGGCTTGCGAAACATCTACACACTTTTTTTTTATTTAAAAATAGTTTCCTGATCCAGGAGCAGAAGAAGGCTTCTGGAAGAAGAGCCATGTCCTTTTGATTTCAGATTGAAAGAGTGCATCTTGTGTGTAGACACTACACATGTTCTTTTGAAAAAAAGTTGCATTTTTTGAAAGAACCTGCTAGTGTAGATGCAGCCTAAGTGAGCACTATCCAGCCAGTGAACTGACTGAGGCTGGGGTGCTGTGGAGAATTAGTATGTGATCACAGCATTAAAGACTGTACCACTACACATACACACAAGTGTACACAAATACACACACAGGCAAGCCTTAATTTTGGCATTCTGTAATTTCTGAGAGCAAGGCTTTTCAACCTTAATGAAATTCTTGTAATGGATCTTGTTGTGTTTAACTCCTATATGGACAATATGGGCTTCATGATTGGCTGCCCACAGCTTATGCATAGAGATGGTGATAACACTCCTACTACACATGTTCTCACAGCAAACACATTCATATAGACTATTTTATGCTTTCTCATTTCTTAAAATGCAACTTCAAAGGTGCTTTCTTCAGTGCACCATGATCATAAAGTTCATTGTTACCATGGCTGCAACTACCAAACATCTTTTGATCCCTCTAGCACAGTGTTTTCCAAACTTTTTGGCATCATGCTGCCCTACCCTTTTGATTTTTGAGAAACCCTCACACCCCTCCACCTCTTCTTTACCACCATCTAAGCCACCTTTAACAAAAAATTCAATTCGTAATTTAAAATAAGCACAAATAGTTTTTCTTGGCCCCTTGAAGGTTCCTGGTGCAGCCCCAGCTGGCCAGCTACCTGAGCCCCATGCCAGCCGCCGGAACTGACCATGACAGCCACCTGCCCACCTGAGACTTGCCCTGGCAGAGCTGCTTATCCAATTCCCATGTCGACAGGGCCAGCCTCCCGCCCACCCACCAACTGCCCAGGCCAGCCGCCTGCCCACCCGCCAGCTGCCTGAGCCCCCGCTGCTGGGACCAGCTGCCTGCCCCAGTCGCGGGCCATCTGCCCAAGCCACCCACCCAAGCCCCACGCTGCCAGGGCCAGCTGTCTGCCTGCCATACTGAGGCACCTGAGTCTCATGCTGCTGGGGCCAGCCACCTGCCTGCCAGCCCAAGCCCCATGCTACTGGGGTCAGCTTCCCACCCACCAGACTGAGCTGCCTGAGCCCATTGTAGCTGGGGCAGCTGGCAGCCCAAACTACCTGAACCCTGTGATGTCGGGGCCAGCTGCCCAAGCACCAGAAGTCCCACAAGCCAGCTGGCCTCCTGAGCCCCATAGGCTCCACAAGCCACCTGCCTGAGTCCCTGCCATCCCACAAAGCTAGGCACCACCTGCCCCCCATTCTAACCCCATCCCCCTCACCCAAGCCAGGCATCCCCAGCTTCCCATCTAACTCCATGCTCCTCCCCCCTGACCCCACAACCCACGCCTTTGCAAAAGGCAGCTAGCTCCATGTGGGTCTTCACCAGCTGCCCGCTTTTTATAGCAACTACGCCAGGTCACCCATGTAAAATGGCAGGGGCTGAGAGCTGGAAGCAAAAGGCCAGCTCTTTCTTCGGGTGTGTGTGGGGGGGAATGATTGGCAGAGGCTGGGTTGCCTTGTGCCCCCCCCCCCCCGGAATTTCTTCACATCCCCCCGGGGGGGCACACCCCTCAATTTGGGAAACCATTGTCTAGCAGGTTGTTTCTGATTTTCTTTCATGGGATTTAAACTAGAGCGTTCTAACTTTAACAGGCTATGTGCATTTAGTTTTATTCAGTAAAAGCCACTCCAAGCTTCTAAGCCAGTTATTTCATTAGAAATGAATACGTTTGACTTGACCATACACAGTGCTAAAAGGCTTACAGTGCTATGACCCAGCCTAGTTTACCATGTAATCTAAACTCTTGGTTTTATTTGTAAAGGCTGTTAGTGCCATGTCAATACTCAGCTCAGAATTTAATAATTATTTCTTGGGGCACAGTTCCAGAATATATGCCAAATTAATCAGAAAACACTAACTCACAGCAGATATGGATGAAGAGCTTTTCCTTATTAATGAACATTATTCAGAAAACAGGAGGTGGCAAGTAAGGCACAAAATCAATTCTTTTATTTCTGTCCCTCCTTTCAAATTTCTCAGAGTTTATACTTTTTAAACACAATGATTCAGTGCAAAAGGGCTGAGGTGGTATCGTCTAAAGAACCATCTTTATGCAATTAGCTAATACGTTCATTGATTCACTCAAATAGCATTAATGTACTTGATGTCACTGTGCTTCTTTCAGTTGTAATGCACTTTGTTCTGACGCTGTTCAGAGGCTGCCTTCCAAGAAGGATGCTTAAAACAGAATTTTACTTTTGGTTTGTCTTAGTGCTTTCTTTTGCACTTGCAGAGTCCTAATCAAATGAAAATTGTATTAGACATTATCTTAGTTAATAAAAATATAACATATAGACTTACAAAAATGAATGACCACTTTTGGAAGGAGAACCAGGCCAGTTTAGAAATGCACCATGGAGAAAAAATAGGAGGGCTTGAGCATAATACCTAGAAATATTCCTAAAGAACAATGATCTCATGAAGGTCTTCTGTCAGATACCAAGTAAATAAATGAGCCCTTTACAGCTTTTTGCACAAGCTTTGCAGTTCTCAGTTATTGGCAACATTTTAAAAAAGAAAGTGATGCAATTAGCTTTATGTTTCAGTTAAGCAATATAATTTTCTCTCCTAAAAGGTAAAGAGGAGGGCATGTGTCTCCAATATATATGAATTGCATGAGTCTATGGGAAGTTGTGTTCAAACCCCTTATCATTGATGAAGGGAATGAATAGCTTCTGGGCAAGGCTAGCCCTGTCCACTCCAGCCCTTTCAACTATACTGGGGTGGAATAAGGACTTAAAAGCAGGAAGTTCCAGGTAATTGCTGGGCAGTTCTTTGGCTCCATAGAGAGACTCCTGGAAGCCTTCAAGGGAGTGTCCCATAGGGAAAGCATTTACCCATCCCTACCAAGCCTACATGGAGACAACAGACTCTAGTATTCTGGTGAGAAGGGTCGGTTTGGCAAGCCCTAAGGTCAGCTAGTTAGCCATGAGGGTTATGTCTAGACTAGAGAGATTTTTTGGCAAAACAGCCATTTTGTCGACAAAACCCATGGAAGTGTCCAGATCTCCAAGGGCATTCTGTTGACTGCAAGTTGATAGAACACAGCACTTTTGTCAACACCTGAACTCCGCTGGCCACTATGAAGAAGGCTTCTGTAGACAGAGATCTGTTGACAAAAAGCTGGTCTGGACATTCTTGGGGTGGGGTGGGGGGCTGCTGTCATCACATGGGGCTTCCAGGATACTGGGCAATCTGGTTGGCTGCTTTGCCAATAGAGCATCTGGGCAGTCCAGATACTTTCTGTCAACATAGCGGATCACTCTTTTGATCTGCCCTGCATTCTGGCCACAATCTGTCGACAGAAATTTTTGTTGGAAGAGATCCACACATTGCAATGGTTGTTCTGTGCAGGACTAGATCTTCAGCTTTGGCATAACTGGCATCCTTGGAGGTGATTAACAGCCAAAGTATATAAAAACAGCAGTGTTTTTATGTCATTAATGTCTAAACTAACTAAGAGACAGCTCAAAGTTCAACCACACATGAATATTTGTGCATAAAATGATTTTTTTGTTATTTTATGTGTTTAAAATATCAAACAGTCTTAAGATATTTGTATATTAAGAGGCATATTTATCTTAACAATACATGTCAGACACAGGGACATAATCTTACCTCCATGTCATGATCAGGGGAACCTATCAATGTACAATTTATAAATTCCAATTTCTTTTTATGAACATTCTGGATCTTTATGTGTCTTTGTTGTGTTGTGCTAATACAACAGGGGAAGTACACCTGTATATCTTGATTGGATTAATGGACTATTAAGACTCACCTAATAAAGGGAACGGTAAGTCCCCCACTCCCTGGCACAGTTCCTGAGCATGGCTTCTACCTCTTACCCCTTCAAAGACATTGCACCTTGTAGTCCAGGTGCCTTGACCCCTCAAGACAACCAAGTAGCTTATATACATACTTCTGGATTTCACCCTGCACTTTTCTGTATTTCACTGGTCATGAAGGTTGAGGAGAAAACAAAGATAACACAGACACAAACATTCACTCTCTCCAGAATTTGGAGCATCACCCATGTGCAGTGGGTATACCCTAGAGGACTCTGACTAAATCCTACAGAACATTCAAGACTGATGATGAAATTGAGGCAAGGAATGGCATATAGATGTTCTATTGTTTTCCTCTCTCTCTCTCTCTCTCTGTCCCCGCATATTTTGCTATCTAAAACTAAGATTGTGTTAGAAACCTTAGCAGGGCTTGATTTATGTTCTTCAACTATATAGGTCATTACAGAGGTAAATGTAACCCAGTAGGCACTCAAGGGTACTTCTCTGGGAGAGGGAGTGCTTAAAGTTATTAGATTGCCTTGGGGAGCAAGCAATGATCCTGAGGGTTCAACGCACATGGACCAAAAGATTCAATCTCTAGGAAAGGGTAAGAGAAGCTATGTTCAGGAAGTGTGCGAGCAAGGCCAGAAAAGAGACAGTGTGAAAGGATACTCTGATTCAAGAAACTCAACACACACGATCCGGCATATTGGGACCCAAACATAGCACCTTGACAAATGTCCAGAACAGGAGCTGAATTATGGCTGTGCATTTTACAGATGAGAAATGAGGCACAGAAATTCTAACTGACGTGTCAAAAGTCACACAAGGAATTTTGTGTTGGATTAAAGACTTGAACCCAGGCCGCACTGTAATGTACAGGCCCTGATTCTGCAAGCAATCACCAAATGGATAGTTTTACACACTGTGAGTAGTTTCATTGACTTCAGTGGGACTAATTCTAATTATGCATAAAGTTAAGTATGTGCTTTGGAGCATTTGGAGAATTAAGACTATATTTTGCCCTTGAAAGGATCAGTTGTTATAATTGTAAAAGATGAAGAATTTGAGCGATATGCCATATTTTGTTGCAGGTCACATTTCCCCTGGCCTTCTTCTTTTGACAAATGATTCTTGCAATGTGATTAATGGAAAATTGCCATAGTAAGCCATAAAACCTTAGCAAAACCCATATTTTTGAAATAAGGATCAAAATTTGGCCCTCTAATACATAGACATAACTTTGACTTGACTTCCAATGATATTGGATGGAACACACCCATGAATGGATAGCGTTTGGCTTTACAAATACAGACTAAAGATTATTTTTAAAAATCTGTAACTATTTTATAGCTCCATGGCTGTGAATAGTGGCAGATGACTCACTACAGAGGTTGTCATTTTAGGGATATTTTGTAGCAAGAACATTCTTCTGATCTTGTAGAGTAAGATGAAGAGAATGTAAAACTCTGATAAGACAGGAAAGAAAGGACTTTCACCATTGTAAATCCATCATTTAATAGGAATAAACGGTTACTTTAAAATGGTTTAGTCACCTTTTCATGAATGGAGAATTACAATTTGAACGGAATTTTGCAATAGTTTTCACTATGCCTGCTTTCTTGTGAATTCATATGGGTGCTGATGTCTCAGTCCTACTCCCATCACGCCCACACTGTAAATAAAAGCATCCTGTTTAATTGCTAATTATTCTTGTTAATTCTATTTAGACAGTTAAATTATTTTGTTTAGTGATTTAATAACAAAGACATTCAGCTATTTATTTTTTCAAAACACATTAGAACTAATAGCTGATGTGAGGAAAGTAGTTGTGGTAGTAAGTATTAGTTATTTATTTCCCCTTATTGCAGATGGGAAAACAGAGAGAAAGTAAAATGATTTGATGTTGGCCACACAGAGGAACTGAGGAGTTCCTCTTTTCAATTTATTGTTCTTAATCTTGCCTCCCTGCTTTATTCTACATAACTAAGATTCAATGATAACAATGTACAATATAACTACACGTTTCCTTTGAGAACACACAGGAAAGAATGATTTCTGCATTCCCTATAGGACAAAAATGACAAAGCAGCATCAGGACCTGATCCAAAATTCACTGAAGTCAAAAGAAGTCTTTCCATGCCTTCAAATATATTTTGGATTAAGCATTGTCACAGAGCATGACTACAATGCTTTTAAACTTTTAAACTTACAGTCTGCAGAAGAAGCATTTGAATGTTTTATATTTTCTAGTTACAGTGAATAACTGGATTGACAGCAGTAAGTGTAATTATAACAAAAATCATGGCCATTAACACAGTTCTTATATTTTTCTGAAACTTTACCACATCAAATTTATACAAAGGATCTTAAACTCATTGTCCTAAAATATACTGTGCTTTCTCAAAGCTTTTATGACTTATCTCTTTCTACCCCAGATCCTGACATGTTCGACAACCCACTTTCTATTGTATCGTGTTGCCTCGGAAAAATATTATTTCCTTTCTAAATGTTGTTGCCATGAATGTCTTCATATAATATACTTGAGACGTCTCCGTGGCTACAGTTACACTACAGCATTCTGTTGACAGAAGTTACTGTCAGAAGAGATTTCCCAACAAAACTTCTGTCAACAGACAGCGACCACACACTAAAGTTAATTGGAAGAGCGCTCCGCTCTGTCGACAGAGTGGCCGGACTCCCTGGCTGCTCCCTTGACAAAACAGGCACACAGAAGCACAGGAGACAGGGCTGCTCATTGTGCTGGATGCCCTGTCTGTCAAGAGAAGGCCTCCCACAGAGCTACACAGGCCTAAACCATTTTCAAAAGGACCCTTCCTCATTCATTTCAGGAAGAAGGGTTCTTTCAAAAATGGGGATTTTTTCCCAAGGGAACCCAGTTTACGTGGCTGTTTTTGTTTTCTGAAAAGTACCTTCCAGAAGGAAGATTGCATGACATTATGAGAGTGAAGTGCAAGATTTGTAAATCAGTGCTTCATTTGCATTTTCGAACCCCCTCATTAGCATCCCTCCTCTGAAAGGGGAATGTTGTGTAGATGAGGCCAAAAATGCATTTCGAAATATCACTTAGCCATTTCAAAATACAGAGTCTACATGCATATAGCCTATTTTGAAATGGAGCCATTGGATGCACTATGGCTTGTTTCAAAATAGGCTCTATTCCCTGTCTTAACAGCACCTATTTTGAAAGAGCTGTTTTGAAATAGCTATTTTGAAATGGTGCTATTTCTCATGCAATCAGGTTTATCTGTTTCAAATTAAGCCAACCAAATTATTTTGAAACAGTGATAGCATTTGAAATTGTGATTGTGTAGACGCTAGGAAAGTTATCACAAAATAACACTTATTATTTAGAAATAACTTTGCTGTGTAGACCTACCCTTTTATTTACATTCAATACACTAGGAAAATTACAGATGACATTTCAGTTTAATATATTATCAAACTACAGCTAAATTATGCATGTTGAATATAAACACACAAGCATTGAGCCCAAAAGTTCATTTTCTACCAGATAAGCCATGAAGACTAATAAAGCAGAGGAGAAAATTTACAGAGGAGTAAAGTCTGAATTTATGCATGATAAATTATTGTATATGAACAGTTGCATGGAGCATATGCTAATTCACATAGCTCACTGAAAATTTACCACTGAGTGTTATGACTCTATTCATCATGTATGTGTAATTTTAAGTGCAAGTTTTAGTATATTGTTGAATTATAGCCTAATGTAAAACACACGCCAATGCCTAAGAAGTCCAATTGCCCGATGGCCAGTTTGCGGTTCCTAGGGTTTGTAACTGCAAGTGCAAAATGATTAACTGTTCATGCAAAGGATATCATGAGAAGTTGCATGCAAAATTACTCATTTAACATATACATACAGTACTTGTCTCTGCAGCATCCCCACATCATAATTTTCAAAATTACCAAATCATTGATTAATTTGTCCTGTTTTATGAGTAAATCTGCATGGTGACCCATCTATGTGCCAAGGTACGTGCCAGCCTTCTTTTTAGTTCCGGTACAGTCCATGGAATTCCATGTAAATTAAAGTGTTAGAGGGAATCTTATTATCTGTTACTTGATTATTTGTGAAGCTCTTCTCGGTCTGAAAATATCTGCTTAGTAAAAACACCTCCATATTTGACTTGATTTATAGATGTTAAGGCCAGAACAACCATTTATGCCATGTAGTCTAAATTCATGCATCTAGCCCAGTAACAAGTGGCTGAACTAGAGTATCTCGTTGGGCAAGTGTCAGAGAGGTAGTTGTGTTAGTCTGTATCTTTGAGAACAACAAGAAGTCCTGTGGCAGGAAAATATCTGTTGGTTTATAAGGTGCCACAGGACTTTTTGTTGTTCCTTGGGAAAGATATCCAATCTTAAACAGTCCAAGCGACCACATCCCTTGTTAATCAGCTGGGATGGTTAAACGCCTATGTGTAATTTTCCATTTGATCTTTGTTTCCTTTGTCTTCCTGCCCTTGGTTCTCTTCAGGCCAGATTATAAACTTTCTAGTATCAGATATCTTCTCCCTGTGGAGATATTCAAATTCCTCCCTTTGGTTCCTGATGGTGGCATGTAGAACTCTCACTAACAGTGCATACGGTATAAGTAAATACACCTGTCCTGATGGTATCTTTCTGTTGGTGACTTGAGCAGGACTCTTCATTTATGATCTCTTCAAAAGAGACTCTCTCGATCCAGAGGGGAAAACTGAGGGGATTGCTGCCAGACCCTTTTCTTAGGAGGTGCAATTTTGTAGTTTCTATCAAATGAGATTGGGAACCTCAAATCCATTCAACGTTCTACCTCTGTCACTGAATGTGAAAATTGTGGCCCTAGCCTGTATGGCAAAATTTTTGCCAAAAGAGTTGAGACTCAGAAAGTGGTGGTCCACCATGCTAATCTTAGTGTATTTCACACCTTTTCTTCATTTCATTACAAGAGCTATGAGATGGTTGCCTTTGGAATTGGACACAGAGGTCCACTGGGTCTGACCCTATGTCCCCATTATTATTATTTTCTTACTTATGCAAGAGAGTTAATAAAGGAAGAGATGCAAGTTAGTTCAGGTGCTATTCAAAAATATGGTTCAAAATTATATGACTGAGATTCCCAGCTCAACTGGTGGTGCCATGGATTAAAATTTGAGTGTAGCCTGTTTCTCCATGCCAAGGTCTTTGTAATTACTGACCTACTGCAACAAACTACAAGTTATTTAATGGATATAAAAGTAGAGCAAGCTTTACTTATTTAGATAACTGCACAAATAAACATGTATTTAAATAATGTGAAATAGCTATTACTGATGGTTTTATCATATATTTTAAGTTCATGTTTATAACCGCCCCATGAAAATATGACACTAAAATATGCTCCCTCACAATTTGTTGTTTGCATGAATGCTTGTTATTGTCCATTTGTTCATGAATCTTGAGTTACTAAAATATTGTATTTTTCAGGAGTAATGTGGATTTTGCAAGGAAATACAAGGCTAAGTAAAATTTGGTCTCCAACAACTTTGAAGGCATTGCTATGTTTGGTATATACCATACAGCAACAAAAAATATGGATATTTCAACTGACTCTGTAAACTCATTGTGCTGGGGAACTTTTGTCTCGCTATTTTGCAGCACACTTTACGAAGTACACAAAACATATTATTTCTTTTCAGACAGTCCTGCCATGTTTTAATTTAGAGTCCCATTAAGTTAGATATCCTTTGATGTCTTAGAACCTGATCTAACTTAATTTTAATGGGCAGTTGACTATACCCTTAAAGGCTATTATGGGTACATTAACAGAAGAGACTTACAGTACCACAGAAAGTGAATATTCAGATTGCCCAAAATATAAAGCTGGGAGTTGAATTCAGTGGAAATTGGGTACCCAGGTCACATAGGCAGCTTGAAAATCTCAGTCTAAAGGCTCTTCCAGTGGCAGTGACTAAAAACACAGTACTTCTGCTGTGTCACTCCTCAGCCCAAAGAGACTGGGAAGAAGGCATTCCAGAGCACTGATGTGTGGAAGATAGGATTACCAGATTTTCAAAGTGAAAAATAAGGAAACCTGTGATTAGCTTGTGAACCAGGGAAACAGTCGCACTTTAGATCAGGATGTTTTCAGCAGAAAAGGGGTGCCCCATGAGAAAACAGTATTTATCCCTCTGTAATTCTTTCCCCTTTCTTCCAGTGCTGGCTTTTTTTTTAAAAAAATCCCCACTTTTGATTAAAAAAAAATCTCCTTGGTTTAATATTAACATGATTCAAAAGGAAGCCTTCTGGGTCATTGCAAGAAGCATTTCTATTTTGGGAATGCCTAGGTGTTTCATTCTGATCCCAAATATTAAAATGAAACATTTCCACATTTTTTCAGGATTTCCAGTCTGTGGGAAATTTCAAAAATTCAACTTTTCATCTGGTTTTGGGATGAAAACAAATGTTGAAATACTAGAATTTACTCTCCAGGGAACAAATTCAGAATCTCATTCAGCTCTAATCCCAAGACTTCAATAGTACCCCTCTCTTCCTTTCTCCCCCAAACCCATCCATAAATGGGCCCCCAAGCTCCCTCTCTCTCCCTAACAAACCCATTCTCTCTTCTCTCTTTAATTCACTCTCAGCCCTTTATTTCTCTGTTCCTCTCATGAAAGACATATTTGTCTCCATACCTTCTTACACTCAGCGCTTACTGTTGGCAGAGGGAAGGAGACATTAAGCATTGCTGCCAGCCAACCTTTGGTGAGTCATCATTTTCATATGGCAGTGTGACTGAACCATCTATATTGGTTCATCTCTTTCAGCACTATGCAAACACAGAAGAAATATTTGACTTACATACAGAGAAGGTCTAACTTAAAATCTTGTGAAGACAGGTGATAGTGGAGAAGGACAGTGGGCTAGTGATATATATCAAGCATCCACCAGAGATAAATATTTTCATACTAGCAGGCCCACAAAACTTGCACCCAAGAACACTAATAAGTCCCCTGAAGAGATTACGGGCTCCTTGAGGTCAGTTTATAATAAATATTGGAAAGCCAAGGAATATCTGGAAGAGTGGAATAATTATACTGTTGTGTTAATATCCAAAAAGAACACATGAGATGACACAGGTAGTTATAGACCTGTTAGACCAACATCAATCATGGGCAACATAATGGGAAAACTGATACTGCATTCAATTAACAAGAAATACTGGCAATAGAATTTGCAGATGACACACAGACTGGTGGAACAGTAAATGACAGGAATGATAGGGCAGTCATACTGAATATTGTGGATTGCATGGTAAACTGAGCTCATTCCAACAACATGTGTTTTAACAGAGACATATGCAAGTCCAAATAGTTATAAAAATGTAGCCCAGATGTACAGGATGGATAGCTGTATCCTGGAAATCAATGACACTGAAAAGTATTTAGGCATCACGGTAAATGAACAATTCAGCATAAGCTCCCAGTGTGATGCTATGCTTAAAAGTTAATGCAATGCTTGATGTATAAACAGGGAGGTAATTTTACCTCTGTATACGACATTGGTGAGCTCAACAATGCAGTCCAGCTCCGGTGTTTACACTTGTAAAGGGCTACTGATGGAGAAGGTGCAACAAAAAGGCAAAAAATGTGATGTGAGTGCTGCAGAAAGGGCCCTGTGATGACAGCCATAAAGAGATCAGTGTGTTTAGTTTACCAAAAAGAAGACTGAGAGGTGACTTGATCCTTCAGAATTTGTAATGAGCAGAAAAGAATCATCAGCAACCGGGCCTGAACTTTCTACTGCCACAGACCAATGACAGCAACTTAAATTTGCAATAGCTGCTAAGTAATTTAGGAAACTCACTCCCCTGTTGAATAAAAGTAAGCTAAATGTACAAAGGTCAGATTTTTAAAGCTTGTTAAATACATACAGTTGCAGACACAGAACTAACTGGATTCTCAAAAGCACCTGGTTGTCTATATGCATCTTTACTACTCTAAATACCTTTAAAAAATCTGTCACTAAATCACTTACACATGTTTGAAATTTTATCCTGCTACCCTAAACCTCAGTGCTGGTTTTGCTGGACTACTCCTCCCTGTCCCATAGGAAAAGGAGGGACAGCTCCATGAAACCAATGTTCATTTCTACTATAAGGCAGAGATGAGGAGCAGTTACTCCCAATGCCCTGATGTCACAGGAAATGCTAACATGCTGTTGCTGAGACTAATGCTGAATGACGGCAGCATTTGCAAATTATTGACACGAAAGTGCACTGCCATCACAAAACCTGCTCTATTGGTACAAACTAGGCAAACCTCAGTTAAAATAATGATATGATGTGCAATAAAATCCTTCATGGATCATCTGTATTTGGAGCATGATACAGCAATTATGTTTGTGATCCAGTGTTCCATTAGTTCTCATTTTTAAAGGTTTGAACGTGTTCCGAGAAAAAAGTGACTCTTTTCCAGGCTGTTTTCTAAGACACTTGAGACCCTAAGCAGTGGTTTTCAGCTGTGGATATATATACCCAGAGGTATGTAGAGGTCTTCCAGGGGAAACATCAGCTTGTCTAGATGTTTGCCTAGTTTTATAACAGTCAACAAAAAAGCATTAGTGAGGTCCATACAAAATAACATTTCATACAGACAATGACTGGTTTACACTGCTCTATATACTGTTCACTGAAATATAAGTAAAATACTTATATTTCAATGTATTTTATAATTGTATGGTCAAAATGAGGAAAGTAAGCAATTTTTCAGTAACAATGTGCTGTGACACTGTTGTATTTTTATATCTGATGTTGTGAGCAACTATTTTCAAGTGAGGTGAAACCCTGGGATAACAAGACAAATCAGAATTTTTTGCTAATGTTCAGTCTAAACCTCGCTTGTTGCAATTTGAGCCCATTTCTCTTGTCCTGTCATCAGAGGCTAAGGAGAACAATTTCTCTCTCTCCTTCTAACACCTTTGTAGGTAGTTGGCATATTGCAAGCAGCTATCCTGCACTGGAGGATCTGCGTCTTCAATATTTGGGAATATTGTGCTCCTGACCAATAACACCATCACTAGTTACATGTCTCTTTTTTTCCCTCCCTGACCCACTTAACAAATAAGGAATATGTCTCTATTTTGTCCAAGGTTACAAAGTGTTTTCTATTTTCATGTGATAAATCATTATGTTAATGCCTGGTTTTGCCTCTTTTCCACAGACTATATTTTCTACTTACTTTAATTTGCCAGGCTTTAGAAGACAGAAAAGCCGTAGTTCAAATACACTGCTTTGCACCTCAACCACTGTTTTGGTCTCTTGGGAGTGCTTTGTGAATGACAGATTTGTCAGTTCACTGGCAGTTAAAAAATCAGTTCAAGGCAATCCAAATTTGAAAGTTTCAAGAAATGTTGACAAATAAAGTCCATTTCAGTGCAATGGTTTGCTCAACCTATAACACTTTGCCTCAAAGGGCTCATCACAAAATGTCGGTAGTAGATGAGTAATAGTGGAACTAGATTAGAAGTTTTAGCCTTGTGGCAAAAGACCCCTCCTGGGCGTATTTTGAGTAGTGGGCAGAGTGAGCATCGCCCTGGCCATCCCTGGCAGGTCTCCTGCACACTGCCCCCACTACCTGCACACTGCCCTCCCCAAAGAGCACATGACACACTGGGGTTTTTGAAAAATAAAACTGTGATTATAGTATATACAAACCAAACATATAAACCAATTCTTTAACAGAACAAATGTCCTTGGGAAAACTATATACATGGGCAGGGGGGAACGCTACCTAAAGGGGGAGGACATAACTATTTACAACAAAGGTGGGGGGAGCTATAAACAGAGGATAGGGGGCCTGGGTCGTCCAGTCCTTGGCCCCTCACTGCCCCACCTCCAGCAAGGAGGGGTGTGATCCCCTCCTGGTCTAGGTTGCCCCCCACCCTGTTGTCTGGGGTCTCTGTCGAGGCTGGATGGGGGTCAGGAGGACCGGCAAATATGGCCGGACTGGCTCTGGAGCCCCACGATCCTCCCCAGTGGGCTCTGGTGCAGGGGGACTGTCAGGAGGGACAGCAGGTGGAGCAGCGGGGGTGACAGCTGGTCAAAGATCCACTCCAGGATCCGCGATGAGGTCGAATAAAGGACCCCCAGGCCTCCAGGCGCCAGGCCAACACCTGATCCTCCAAATGGAGGCGACACTCCACCACCTCCACCTGGTGCTGGAGGGTGGCGAGGACCTGGGGGGTCAATGGCCTCTCATGGCTGGCTCCAGTAGTGGTCCCTGCCCTGGCTGGCTACCACGCTGCAACATCCCCGGCGGGCTGTCTGGCATCATGGAGACTGCAGCATTGTCATGGCCCTCAGATGGTGTGGCTGCGGAGAGAGGGGAGAAGAGAGAGGATGGCCGTTAGTACGGGGTCTTACCCATGGCCCATGCCCCCTGCCTCCCCGTGGGTGCTGGGTCCCCGTCCCCTGTCCATGGGTGCAGTGTCCCTGTGAGCAGCCTCATTTGGGAGTTCAGCCCCTCCACCCATCCAGCCTGGGGATGGTGTGTGGTGATGTCCATGGGAGTGGGTGCTGATGGGCCCTGAGGGCTGTGTTGCTGTCTCAGGGTCATGGTCTGGCTGGGCCACGGCCAGCTGGGAATGTGGGGGGTCCCCAGTCATGTCCTGTGACCCCACTCCATAACCCGGGGTGTGAGCCCTGTGGGGTACATACCTGAAGGTCCACTCCCACGGTCAGAGGACACCCATTGGGCAGACGCCTGGCTAGAGCTCCAGGAGGAGAGGTCTATGAGGAGCTCCCCCTCGCTGCAGCCTTCCTCTGCAGTCCTGGGGTCTGGCTCTTCCTGGGGCCCCTGGGGTGTGAGGCTAGCCTCTGGGCTGGACCCCTAGTTCGAGGCCTGCTGGGGCTCCTTAGCCACGGTGTCAAGGATGGCTGTGGGGGAAAAGGTGTACTGGGGCACAGGATTTCCCTGAGCTCCCTGTAATAAGGGCAAGCAGTGGGGGCAGCCCCAGACCAGCTGGCCTTGTCCTGGGCCCAGGCATAACCCTGCCACAACTCTTTTTCTTTACTCCTGACATGGTCAGGAGTGTGGGCAGGGTGACCCCAGGTGGCCAGGCTCTCATTCAGCCCGGCAAATGCTTCTGTGTTCCATCACTTGCTCCCCATTATGTGGAGCAGCTCCTCCTCACCCCAGAGCCTCAGCTGGTCTTGGAGCTCAGAGTCTGTCCAGGAAGGGCCCCGCTGCCTCTTCCAGCCCTGTCTGGATGCCTGGGAGCCCTGGGGGCGCTCGGGAGCTGGCTGGCTCCCATGGGTGGTGGGTTGGCAGCTTGGGGCCTCTGGAGGGCACCCAGGGCTAGCACGTGTGGATGCTGCTGCCTGCACACTCTCAGCTTCCTGCTGCAGGAAATCCGGTTCCATGGTGCTTGAAGTGCTGCTGTGTGCAGTGACCATAGAGCCCCGCAGGTGCTGGACAGTACCTCTCAACCCCTCAGCTGATTGCCACCATGGAGGACCCTGCTGTGTTGAAGTAGCAGGATGAGGACTGTCTACACACATTCAGTTGAAGTGTTTTGATTCTTCAGCTGAGAGGAACAAGAGGATTTCAAAATGTATGAGGTCCTTCTGAAAAGGACCCCTGTTTAGCCGAGCTGTGCACATTCTAAAGGAGCACTTCCAAAGCGCCACGGCCAGCAGCATGCTAATGAGGCACTGAATATTTATTTCAGAGCTTCATTAGTATTCTTCGATTTGGCCATTAGCATGGCCATTTCAAAGTTTTGGCCAAGTGTGGCCCCAGCCATCTAGCTGTGGCTAGTCACAAAACGGTTCAAGAAGGAGACGTTAGTTATGCTGCCTTTCCTTTAGGCTAGTGATTTGAAGACTTATTGGGGACATGGGACACCCAAGTTCAAATCTGGGCACTTGAACAAATCCAAAATGAACTTTTTCAGTTCAGAAAATACAAAATTCAGGTAGGTTTGAATTGAAAAAAAATTTTTTTTCAGAACTGCCACACAACTGAAGAATCATTTTTTTTACCTGGCTCTACCCTTAAGATCTCCTACTAAAACTGTAAACTTCTCAGCATCAACGACGTCTTTTCATTGTGCATTTACCTTCCTCTTCTTGGACTGAGCTGTCCATTGATGGATGTCATCTTCTATGATGCCGTTGGTCAGCAACTAAACCAATCTTTGATCAGCAGAGCCAATTACAGATGTCACATAAAAAGCTGCCAACTGCAAGCATTGCACATTCTTTTCAGATCCTACATTTTTCCTGTAGTGCCTGGATATGCTGACTCTCAGAGCAGTTAAGAGACTGTACCGTAGTTTGCTGCCAGGACAATCTGTCCTGAACTGGAGTTTTCAGATCATTTGAAGATATGCTGCATGACTTCACATCGGCTTTTAAGGTGTCTTCATCGTGCTTATACTGACCACTGACAGGGCGCTTTACGTGAGCAAGCTAGCCACAGAAAAACACCTTTGGTATCCGTGTATCATCCATCCTCATAACATGATCAATTGGCACCAATCACAAAGGGGCTCCTACTTGCTCCCACTGTACAAACAACGAAATATTCTAGCTGGGAAATCATAGTGATAGCCACTGGTGAAGAAGTTCTTCAGACTGACTTGAACAGCTTCCCTCTTCACCAATTATTATTATACCATTTAGACCCCGGTTTAAATCACAGCCGAACTCTCAAAACTCTCCAACATCTGGCGACAAACTTAAAAAAGACAAACTACATTAAGCAGACCGCTTTCAAGCGGACAGTGTGCTGCCCCTGAGCAACAAAGGCCATGTCTCTACTAGACATAGCAGTTGACTGCTGATACACAATTTTAGCTACACCAATTGTGTAGCTAAACTCAACTTTTTATTGGTCAACTTTAATGTCTGTCTATCGGAAAGAAGGTCAGTGGGAGTGTTTCTCCCATCACCCTTCTTTAATCCAGTTCTGGGGTTGACTATGACCTCAAAAAACACCATTTTGCTCAGCCAGGCAGATGTTATTTTGAACAAGGTCTTAGAAAACTGTCCACCAGAAAAAAAGAATTAAATCCCATATGGCACATCTTCTAAATGTATTTAATGTGCAACTGTCTTTTCATCATGCTGGAAAGATTTTTTTTCTTAAAGAAATCTGGAAAGGATGTGTCAATCTGCAAAGGCAGCTCTCTTTCTGTAGCAAATGACTTGCAAAAGAACTCTAATTACTGAGAAAAGTAAAGGATTACAAAAAAGGAACACCCTGAAAAAGGAATTCAATGAGCTAAGCAATATATTCAAATTGCTTTCAGAAGTTCACTATGAATGAAAATTCTCCTACAAAACCCCATAATTTTGGGAATCACTCTGCACTGGTCCCAGAGATATGGTCTGAGAGATTGATAGTTTGATTGGGTTTTTGCCATTGTGGCTCCTATTATTACACCCTATCTTGTATTTCATTACAAGCAGACAAACGTCGTTTTCAAAAGCAAAGCATGCTGATTTGCAGTTAAGCTTCTTCTATTTCTCTTTGGCATCTTGCTGCTTTGAATTGGTTACTAGAGTGTTTTAATGTTAATATTTAGGGAAAATGTCCAGTAAGGGCTTGTCAATGCAACACCAATAAAATTCACCAAGGCAGCTCCTGAAGAGGCAGAAATGGTAGATGCTGACATGTGCATAGATAAGAAGCATTTCTACCATTAGGATAGTCACTCCTGTGCTGTGTCTGGTTTTCAGGATGACTGTCATCATTGGAGGTGTACCTCTGAAGAGTTATGGTCCAATTGAAATATGCCTTTAAAGTAAAAGACAAAATTTTTCAGCTCATAAGGAAATGGTGTTGGCCAGTTTTGAGTCTCTTCTCCAAGGATAATGTCTTCCATGGCCCTTTGAATCTCACAAAGCCATGTTTGTTTGAATGAAAAGGATGAGGAAACATCAAAAATGGCTGGGCAAAGTCAATCCAAAAGGACAGTCAGTAGTGATGGTTATTACACTCCAGCCCTGCTGATGGGGGTTGGGGAAGGAGGAGAGGAAAGGAAGTAACCGCTCCAGGGCCCTGTGATTTAAAAGGGCCTGAGGCTCCCAGCTGCTGCCAGAGATCTACATCCTTTACGCACTGCAGCTGGAGCCCTGCGTGGCATGCTCCAGGCAGCACTGTGGCTGCGTGGGAGAAGCTAGCCACTGCCCCACCCCTCCTGCCTGAAGTTCTTCCCTTTTTCGGGCAGTGGAGCTGCTCTCCCACCCTTGCCTTGCCCAAGGTCCCAGTGAGGCTGACAGACCCACTGTTACTCTTTATTGCATGAACTGCTGTAATGCCCAAAGTCTGGAGTCATAACCGGGTGCCATTGTGATAGGTGTAAAACATGCCAAAACCATCGTGTGGTTTGATTTCCATATCTTCTGTGATGTAAGGTCTTTGTAGGAAAGCGCATCCCTGCCTCACTCTTAAATTGACAGTGCTGAGTAGCATGGGAAAAATAAAAAAGAAAGTGTTATGTTGATCTTTAAGCTTCTGGGCATGAGAAATAGTGAGCCTGATTCTGCTCTAACTTGTAAGGTGCTCATCAAGAGCAACTCAGCTGAAATCAGTAGCAATATGCTAGCATGAAAAGGGTGAGATCAGAATTCAGTCTATTCTCTGGTCAACTCATAATTTGAAAATGCACTAGTGAGTAATTGGACTCAATCTTTCCAATCTGATTTTATTAGTTAATGTTTTGGATTTTATTGTTTTTATACATTATGCTGTATTTCAGAACAGCTACGTCTACAGTATAGGGTTTTTCTGACAAAACAGGCTTTTTGTTGACAAAACCCCAGAGTGTCCAACGTCTCAAATGTGTTCTGTCAACAAACTGTCAACAGAACTCAGCACTTTTGTCAACAGACTTCTGTCTGCCCCCACAAGGGAGAATGCCTCTGTTGACAGATTCTGTTGACAAATCTGCATTGTAGATGTTCCTGGGGCCCTCTGTCGACAGACAGGGCTTCCAGTTCACCAGACAGCCCTGTCTGCTGAGCTTCCAGTTGGCTGTTATGTTGAGAAAGCAGCTGACAAGTCTGGCTGCTTTCTGTCAACAAAGTGTATGGAAAGAGCGAGCCACTTTTATGTGTAGACATGATCTGTCGATAGAGGTTTTGTTGAGAATTCTCTGCAGACAGTGACATCAATGGTTGAGCATGGTCTGGTCTGGTCTGGTCTGGCATACTCTGCTTAAATAAGAAAGGGGCACAGGGAGCTGTCTGTGTAATCTGGTGAATACCTGACTGCCTCTTACTCTGTACTGCACCCTGCCTACTTATGTCATTCTTTGACCCTGTGACTTCTGTTGACAGATTGCTGTAGTGTAGACGTAGCCAATATCTATTGGAACACACTGTAGGCCATATGGTGACCACAGAATCTCAAAACAGGATGGTAGAAATCAGTAAAAAGTAGAAGAGCTGTGACAAGAACATTCATTTCTTTTAACTAACATTCTAAAATATCTGCCAATTGTAAATGTCACCAGCTTCCAACATGTATCAGAGGAATTAATTAAATACCCACTTGAATGAATGACTTTTCAGTGCTGTAACCTTAATCACCTTTGTTTCCCTTTCTTATTTTCATCTGTTGTCATATCAAGTAGGAGCTCTTAAAAACTGGTAATTTCCTGATGTAGTGACAGATTAGTTAACCTGACACACATAATTGCTTACATGAGCTTAATAGTTGCAGGAGCCAACTTGTTTCCGATCCATAGACGGGAATAGAAACTAGAAGGGAGTACTGCAGATACAGAGGTCTCTATTTTAGGCAAAGCTGGTGAGGTTTTTTTGAATGACCCCAATTTATCTTAACTAAGCAGAAAACTTAGCAGGGGAGGAATCTACTGTTTGGTTAGTCTATGGAGCACGTTGGCACATCTGCAGTGTGTCATAAATAACAATTCACATACAAAAATACTATATTAAAAAGAAAAGTAGAGTTGCAAAGTAAAGCACCGAACTGTTAGGAAATCCTAGAGGTGCAGTTGTCTGTTCAGCTTGTCTCATTTGATTTGTATGCGTCAGGATAATCTTGCACACATCACAGTAGATGTTTCTGGCAGAGCCAGGATTAGTACATCATTACATAATTATAATGCATGTGCGCTCTGACCTTGGCTGAGCTTCCCATTGTGGTCAGATACTAGACTGCTATACTGGCCCCAAACCTTTGGATCCCACATGCCATTAAGTCTATTAGGTCTGAGGAGTCCCTAGATACAGTCCCTTAGTCCACCCTTCTGGCACATTTCCTGGCCATGAACACACTTAGTAATACTTCCCTCAGTGTGACTCTAAGGTACAGGTGTTCTCGGCCTAGAGATGAGTGCTGCTGCCCCAAACCTCCCCGGAAGCCTGCCTTCCTCAGTTCCTATGTTTGGGGTACTCTGTTTTACCACTCAACACCCTGAGGATAATGTGAGAGTTAAAACAAAAGATTCTGCAAAGGAGCTTCTGCATCAAGCACTGCTCATAGACCAAACAGAGGAGTTACAGTTGTAGGCAAAATAGCAAATGACAGCCTGTAAAATCCCCGCCTCCAGTGCCATCAACTGTAAGGGATCATAAACCTTGAACCTCAGCCTTCAGGTCCCTAGGCAGTGCTCAGCAGCAAACCTGAGCCAGTGGAGAATGGGGCCAGTGAAACTATAGCTCACAGAAGTCTCTACCCACAAAGCTCCTGATTGGGGAGACATCCAGCTCTTTAAGGACAACTTTGTGGCTCCCAGTGCTACAATTGCAAAGTAAAAAAAAACCCTCCTGATTATTTTTGAGAAATGGTGAATGTCTAAAATCTCAAATATGAACAACTCATATCTAAATAGCGAATGATATGTGATTTTGAAAGGTTTGGATAACTCCCTCTAGTATCCTTCAGGCAGAGAGAAGGCTCAGGAGTGAAAGCCAAGAAGATAGTCCTACAAACACACACATGTAAAGTGTGTAGAAGTAGAATATGTAAAACATTTGTGAACATCCTCCAGTAAACATGTATCACATTACAAATCATTGTGTGTGCTGTTTTTAAAATAGGCGTTACATATGTATGATTTGACGTTATTTATTAAGGAAGGTCCCATATTCACACACATTATGGCTCTTGAATTACTGAGTTTTTTACCAAACTGGAAAAACATGGCTCTTGCTATTTTTGTTGCCAACCCTGGCCATGACCATTCATGCTCTGAGTAGTTAAACTTTGGCATATTTATCAGCTACTCAAAATAGGGCCTTACAATGAGCAATATTAGATAACTTTAGTATACATATAACAATGATTTAAACAAGAAAGTAACTTTTACTGATCCAATATATTCATCACTTTATAAATGATAACATCATGGGGGGCAGGTTTCATGTTTGACTTACGCTTTGGAGTAGTCACACAGAAAGAGAGGTTTTCAATTATAAATCTCAGTTACAACATAAAAGATGCTGCTGATCTATCTATCTATCTATCTATCTATCTATTTAACTTTTCGGGCAGTCAGAGCAATTGGGGTGGAGCACCACTATTAATTTTTGGAAGCAATATGCCACAGCCTCGGCTGGGACAAGACTGTACCCTGAGGAAGTAAACTGACCTAGCTCCACTGAGCTAAACAGTGATACCTATATTAACACAAACTGTTGGCATATGTGTGTGTGTATGTCTTTGTTTTCAACTTTGCAATTTCTAAAACAGGATTTATTTCTTTGTATTTTGTTGCAACTTCTATAAGGAAAGAAAGTTGGAAAGCTTCGAAGTTCAACATTTTGAAAAGGGGAGGAATGACTACTTGACAGGTTTAGAAAGTCAAACTTGACAGAGTAGTTATAGATGTTTGATAGAGAGACTTAAATGTGCTGCTCTATTGCATGACAGGCTGCAGAATTGAAAGATTATCAGAATAAAACTTGTTTTAAACATAAGAAAATTTTTCATTTGGTAGTCCAAGAACAAGTAGGCATTGTAACCCAACAATCTCAGCATTTTAGGCATACTACTTTTCAGTGTTCTTATTAATAAATTGGGTGGCCAGTAGCTGGAAAGCACATTAGAACCGTGAGTAGATGCATGGATTTTTTCTAGGAAACCATAAATACATAAACCAGTGATGGTCATCCTGGGACTTGTGGGACCCTGGGGCTCCACCTGGGGCTTGCAGACGCCCAGCTGGCCTCCTTCCTCACGTGTCTCTTGCACTGGAGCCTTGTGCTTCCTAAGTCTCCTCCTCCCTCCCTGCACTTTCAGAACTGCAAATCACCTGATTTTTGCTCCACCCCTGCTCATCCCCCTCTGTCTCAGAGCTGGTATGCAGGGGGGTTGTGCAGCTACAGGTGGAAGGTGTAGCTCACTGAGGTGAAGGAGGGCCACTCATGTGACCCACCCAGTATTCTTGGCTGTCCGTCCCTTACATAAACCGTACTTAGATGCGAACCATTCTTTGGGTTGTGAATTTAATAGTTGTTAAAAATAACTATGAAAGAGCCATGTCCTACATTAATTCTGCTACCATCTTAAAACTTTTCGCATCATTATGTGTGCTTTTGGGGACTGCATTCCTGACATCTGAAGCCCTCTTTTTTGACACATTCTCTCTCTATATGCTCAGTGAGTCCACAAAATACTTCTCTGCATTCTGTACTTAACAACTCTTTGCCGAGTGGCTAGGGGCTTCAGTTCCTATGGAATGTAAATAAAGTTCTCAGTCTCTCTTGATCACATCTGACAATTGTATCTCATTACATGGGATTCTTTTCAAAAGCAAGGCACTGTTCAGGAGAAAGCAAGGACAACTAGTTCAGTTCACTGACAGTTACATATTATTCTCAAAGGCCGTGTCTACACTAGCCCCAAACTTTGAAATGGCCATGCAAATGGCCATTTCGAAGTTTACTAATGAAGTGCTGAAATACATATTCAGCGCCTCATTAGCATGCGGGCTGCCGCGGCACTTCGAAATTGACGCAGTTCGCCCCGACGGGGCTCCTTTTTGAAAGGACCCCGCTTACTTCGAAGTCCCCTTATTCCTATGAGCAGATGGGAATAAGGGGACTTCGAAGTAGGTGGGGTCCTTTCGAAAAGAAGCGCTGTTGGGACGAGCCGCGCGGCAGCGAGCCGCGTCAATTTCAAAGTGCCGCAGCAGGCCACATGCTAATGAGGCGCTGAATACGTATTTCAGCGCTTCATTAGTAAACTTCGAAATGGCCATTTGCATGGCCATTTCGAAGTTTGGGGCTAGAGTAGACACAGCCAAAGTAAGTTTCTGGAGTTTTAAGCTTTTGCTACAGTCCTCTTATACCAATCAACAAATATAGCAGTTTTCTTGAATTGCACATTAATGCAGCAAAAGAAAACCACTTACTGTATGATTGGTACAGATTTTACATTTTGTTATCATTAGTATTAGCATAATTACTCTACCTGCACAGATCTCATTTTCTCTTTTAACCTTCATCAATAATATACTAAAGTTTAATTTAATTTTCAGAAGTATATCAGGTAAATAGTCATTTTTCTTCCCCATCTTCTCGATTTGGTTATTGTTATATATTTTGGTCAGCTGTAATAACTTTATTGTTTCTTCTTCTATACTGATAAGGTTCCTTTTTTCACATAATGAAATATATGTGGATTTTAAATTAAAAGCAAATTACTTTTTAATCTTATTTAAAATGTATCTCTAATGTAAATATATCTTACAAAAATCTTCCAAGATTAAAATGCTGATCCTTATTTATAAACCTTCAGTGGACTGGCATCAAGCCTTTCTCTCAGACTTGTTCAGTTTCCTTTTCTGTTCACCCCACTTACCTCATTGTTATTTCACTTACACTTATTCTGGTGAAAGAGCCTTCTCCTATGCAGCTCCTGCTAGTGAAATAGGTTTCTTTTATCTCCCATCAAGGTCCCAGTTCAGGAAAGTAGATGCTTAAGTCTCATTAATGTCAAGTGTTAATTTTAAACATGTGCTTAATTGCTTTCTGGAAAAGGAGTTCAATATGGCTTTCTTTTCAATCCTCTCATGAGAATGCATTTTTATTACAACAAAATCCATTGCCAGCAGCTATTGTTAAATGCTTTGTACTACTGGATCATTTTAAGAATATCTCCATATAAGGGATAAGCTGATCTATTGAAAAAAAATAAGAATCGAAGTAACAGAGCAGAGAGAATACCTTAAGGGTCTAAACATTCTATTCAGAAAGCCTAACACTCTGAAACCACAGCTTAAAATCCAAGAGTCCATTAAGCCCTTCATCCTTCCACAATAGATACAGTGAATTACATATAATTATAGACCAAGGTCTTCCATTGAGCGAGAGTGACAATTAAGTAATTACCCCATTTATGGTTTAAAAGGAATAACCTTTTAAGAATCAACACAATTTTTCTCATGGTTGCGTCCCATTTCTGACTTTAAAGTGAAGACATAAGTAATTATTATTTGCATTGCTGTTAGTTACAATTATGCCTGTTAACCTAATAGGAATATTATTTTAAAGTTGAGTTGCATGCAAATTTAAGTGTATCTGTATATGTGTCTACTACTTGTCCATTTTAAAAAGAATGCTGCACACACTTTGTTACCATAGAAACAGAGTTTCATGATGCTAGATTTTCATTTAAAAGTTGTGAACATTTTGCCTCCAGAGAAAAAGGACTGTCTTCATTAGAGACAACAGTATTAGATAATTTTGTTAAAATATTCAAATATATAAGAAAAACCTTCCAGTAATGGTACCCCTATCCTCTTTAATTTAACTTAGACTGACTTACCCTTGTCATAGAGACAAGGCCTAAGCATATGCATATTCTGTTGGAGTTATTCATGCTTAAGTTAGTTATGTGATCAAGTACTTTGCTGAATTGGGCCCAGATATACTAGAAGTGTAAAATATCATACTACATTTTGAAACACATTGCTACATACCTTCGAAGGCATTGCCATACAGATAATTACTATAAGGGACAACCAGACAAGTGCTGGTCTGAATAGAATCTATGCAGAATCTCTATAGTGAAGTAGAGAAGTAGTTTCCCCAGGAATAATACAACAAGAAGTCCTGTGGCACTTTACAGACTAACAGAAGTTTTGGAGCATAAGCTTTTATGGGCAAAGACCCTCTTAGTAATTATCTGTATGGCAACGCAATCTGACGAAGCAGGTCTTTGCCCACGAAAGCTTATGCTCCAAAACTTCTGTTAGTCTATAAGGTGCCACAGGACTTCTTGTTGTTTCTGAAGATACAGACTAACACGGCTACCTCTCTGATACAGAGATAATACAGTTTTCCTTATTTTAAAGAAGTGCCTTCTTCAGTTTAATGTTTTATGCGTTTGTGTGAAAAAGCTTGTTCTCGCTTTCCATTTATCCGGGACAATTCTCTCCAAGTTTCTCTTCTGTGCAGATTCAAAGAGGGAAATGCCTTACTTAAAATGAACCTATATGTTACCATCTCCTCACGTGGACTATAAAATGTACCATACACTGTACAGAAAAAGATACTACTACTTATATTATTTGCCAGGAAGACTTTGGAAGACAGTGGGTTTGCAGTACATGATTTAACATAGTTGCAAAGTATATAATACAATATAATATAATGTAATATAATATAATAGAGCAAAATAAAATGTTGGACAGTGAACAATGTGTCAGAGGTTGCACAAAAGAGAATAAGCCAGAGAAAGAACATTATTTCAGATAAACGATTAATCCATCCATGGTCCTTGAGGCTCATTTCAGAGGAGATTTCTGCTGGGATACATTTTCTGTGATTCATATAGTAGAAGGAAAAAGCTCCATTATAATCCCAAACTGGTAAGACCTCTATTTATCTCAGACCAAATTTTTGCTAACATCAGTCTAGATCCAAAATTTCATTATGTTTCAAAAGCCTATCCAACTGGTTTTAGATACCATTGACAACAGACTTCATCTGGTAAACTGGCTCATGCTAGAATCACCTCAAGAGGTCATCAAATCCAGTCCCCTGCCCTCCTATCTACCCAAGCACCATCTCTATCACCCCTGTTAGATATTCATCTAACTTGTTCTTAAATATCTCCACTGACTGAGATTCTACAACCACCCTAGGGCAATAAGAAGGCTGTAAACACCCAATGAGGAAGAGATTCAAACCCATGCCTACAGAGCAGAATGGATTATTATTCATTACCTTAACCAATTGGCTATCTCATTGACTTCAGGTGGTCTTTCACTTTGGGAAATTGATGAAAACTTGCAAATTATGAAAGTGAATCAGATGTAATGAATCTTAAAATTAAATGAGCACTGACTTTTTCCATTGCAATATTTTCCCATTATAGAGATACAACAGCAGATGTCAGAGTGCTGCAAAGCATTGTAAAGTAAAATATCTTACAGTTAAACCATCTTGCTGGATATCTGTGAGGGAAATGAAGATGGTTACTGTAAATCCAGGAATGGATATATATAAATATATTTATTTCTTTAAGCAAAATTAAAATTTAAAGACCTAGGATCTTTTTGCAAAATATACAAATGGATAGAACTAGCTACAAAACTTTTACTAAAGAGTTATCCATTATGCCTTAGTTTTCTTTCCTTTTAACAGCTAGAGCTGTCCCAATATCCCAACAACAATTAACATATATGTGAAGCAACAATCATATTGCCCACCTCCAATCACGCCCTTAAAACCTAGCTGCTGCTACAAATTCTGAAGTACTGTGTAGCACGTGGTCTGTGCACAGTGTAACAAATGGGCAGCCTTACTCTGCAACACCGTTACTTTCTAATTAATATCAACAAGTAGACTCATGTATGCAATATTATATAATCTACTCTCCATTGACAAATACACAGCTAATTAGAACAAGATCTGAGTAAGAAAAGAATGGAAAAACACAGCCTCTACCTGAACAAATAGAAGATCATGATCTGTTAAGATACCAAAATTTTAAAGATAAGCTGAGGATGACAGATCAATTATCCCAATAAGAGGTGCCAAATTAATCTCCAGCAACTTCTCTGGCTACTCTCTCCAGTTGAGTTATTAAAGCTGGTGAACATAAACAAACAAACAAATGAATAAAGAAATATTTTGAATGGAAAATTTGTTTCTTTCCCTCTGTAAAAGAAAACTTTGTGGGAAAATTGTAATTTGATACAAAATTGTCATTTTAGACAAAAGCACTTAAAGATGTGTGAACATGTTTTCGAACAACGTGCATTCATTGGAAGTTAACTAGCTCCACAAGTTTCTTTGGACTGGCCACAAAAATAGGTCCTTTGAGACAGGAGCATCGAAACATCAAAATAAGGGAGACAATGAGTGGTCCATAAAATCACAGAATCACCGTACTGGAAGGAACTTGACATGTTTTCTCACTTCGTCTGCTACAGTTAATAAAGTACTTTCTAGACTACCCCTGAAAAACTGGTGTTTATCTAATCTGCTTTTAAAAATCTTCAATGATGGAGATTCTGCAGCCTCCCCAGGCAATTTACTTCAATGCTTAACTACCTGATAGTTAAGATGGTTTACCTAACAGCCAACCTAAACCTCCCTTGCTGCAATTCAAGACCATTGCTTCCGCTGTAGCCTCAGAGGTTAAGGAGAACAACTTTTCTCCTTTGTCCTTACAACCACCTTTGGTACACTTAAAAATGGTTATGTCCCCACTTCATCTTCTCTTCTCCTGTATAAACAAATCAAGATTTTTCAATCTTCTCTCACAGGCAAGACCTTTAATAATTTTGTTGCTCTTTTCCTGATTTTCTCCAATTTGTCCACGTCTTTCCTGAAATGTAGTACTAACAACTGGACACAGTACTCCAGTTGAGTGGTTATCAGCAGAGAGTAGATGGAAGAATTACTTCTTACATTTTGGTTACAACATTTCTGCTACAATATACCAGAATGATGTTTGGGATGTTTTGTTTTGGCAACAGTGTTACACAATTGACTCATATTTATCTTGTGATCCACTATTATCCCCAGTTCCTTTTCTACAGCACTCCTGCCTAGGCAGTCATTTTCTATTTTGCACGTGTGCAATCGATCGTTCCAAACATGGAGTGCTTTGCTTTTCTCCTTATTAAATTTCATACTTCACAGTTTCAGACCTTTTCTTCAGTTTGTCCAGATCATGGCAGTAGTATGATCTCCCTTTCTCTATCATTTAATCAGCTTCTAAATATCATGCTCAGCCGAATGGTTTGAGCTACTAAATAGCTCAAAAAAGGTCCCATGGTTGTCATGGCAGCCAAGAAATTCTGATTCAGATGAATCATCTTGATGCACATGGTCACTGAAGTCACTGAACACTATCAGCCTAAACAGCTCCAGTGCTGTTACAGAGTAACCTGATTAGTACACTGAGGACTTCTGCAGTTCATTGCAGCTTTTCTGTACACCAATTACGTTCCTAATTTAGTGAAGAAACCCAGCACTATGAGCAGAAGTTCCTGTTCTGTTCTTGTGAACAATGACTTGAATGTTAACACTGTTCATAGGTTGAAAACTGAATACAAATACAACTTCCCCATCAAAAATGACCACAGCAGGATCAGCAACAGACCCTTGAGCAGTATGAGTTCAAGGGTGCTCTGGAGGGACTACTACATTTAATACTTGAATGAGATCATGATCTGAAGGTGACAAAATGGGAAGTCCACTTAACCTGACAACTGTGGTGAAGGCATATTTTCCCAGGCACAGCACAGCCAAAGACTGAATTTCCTTAGCACAATTTATCATTTGTAAGAATTAAAGCATCATTATTTTACATTGCAAAATTTGGAGTAATACCACTAATGATATAAAATGTATTTTTAATGGCTATAATTATGTTAAGACAGCTGCACAGCAGTATGCAGATAGGACTATCAATATAAGGAAAAGTTTCAGAAAAGCATTGAAAGTTTTTCATGCTCCACCTAAACTTTCCATCCATCACGAATCATAGCAAAGGTGGTATGTAACAGCTGGCAAGTCAGCACTTGTCAGAACTAAGGGAATGTGCAGTAACTGAGTTGAATGCGGGGTGACAGTCTACACCAGTGGCCTTTGGATAGTGCGTGAGGCCTTTTCAAGCATATTATGCAACTGACAAAAGGAGATACATGATAAGAATTTTCACACAAGGCTCTAGAGGAAGGCCATTCTGCAGGCACCTGGAATGACAGCTCCTGTCCTGTGGGGATGTGCCTGGCTTCCCACTCCAAGAATTGCAGCAGCACACGGCGGGTTGTGAGACACTGAAAGAAACTCCGTATCACAATGCTACACACTCAAAGTTAGCTGTCCACCCTTCTGTCATGATGGCAGGGTGGCCTGGCCATACAGAATGGTGTTGGGACCCTGTGAGCCAGATTGGAATGCCCTGAGCAGGGAAGCAAGGTCCAGCATCACTGAGTAGGAACAGACACTGCCAGGTGAGCATAGGGCAGACTTGCTCTCCAGTCCCCATTTGCAAAAGCAGTTTCTGCCACTGGGTATAGCTACTGTGCAATCAAAGGGTGTGACTGGAGCACATGTAGACACACCAGAGCTAATTTTGATCTAATGCACTTAAATAACTACAGCAGTGAATCTGTTGTAATTCAAACTACTAGAATAAAAGCTCGCTTAGTTGCGTCTACACATGCTGCCGTCACTTCTTTGATGGCAGCGTAGGCAGACTTTAATGACTATCCCGTAATGATTAAATTTGAATGAAAAAATATGTTTCTATTTCAGGTACATGGCCTTCCCAGATTACATGAAATTTATCATATGCTATAGAGGGCTATAAGAAATCTATAATGTCGAGTCCCGAACAGTGTATGCAAAATAGTGGCAAACATTTATATTTATTTATATTTCCAAAACATCAACCTCTTCACTAAACAGTTTTGGATGACACTTATCTATTTCTTATCTACAGGTAACATATGATGATTTTGTTGGATAGGATTGAGGCAGGAAACATGGGGTCTGTTGCCACCTCTGCCACAGATTCCTTGTGTGACCATTACAATCATTTAGGCTGACTAGATAGCAAGTGTGAAAAAACTGGGTTGGTGGGAGGGTAACGGTCTTATATATAAGACAAAGCTGACAATATCAGGACATTTGGGCTTTCTAAAGTCACTGGCTATGTCTACACTGGAAGCATCTGTTGATAGAAGTTACTGTCAACAGGGAAATCTCGACGAAACCTCCGTCAACAGATTGCATCTACACACAACTTGCTCTGTTGACAGAGAGCTGCCAGACTGCACTGCCCTTCGGTGCCAGAAAGCAGAATGGCAGCTCTGCAAAGCGGGCTTCCCTGCAACCAGAAGCCTCCTCTGTTGACAGCAGTGTCTACAGTGCACTTCTGTTGACAGTGTTCTGTTGACGGATTGTTATGCCTCAAATTTTGGAGGGATAATACTGTCAAGGCAAATGCAGAGTTCTGTTGAGACTCTGTTGACAGAATGCTCTAAGTGTGTAGATGCTCCCTGAATTATGTCAACAGAAGGCCCCCCTCTGTCAACAAAACTCTCTAGTGTAGACCCAGCCATTAGGTATAGCTGTGTCTACACTACAAAGTTTTGTCTATGGAAGAGGCCTTCTGTCAACAAAACCAAGGTGCATCCACACTACAAATGCGTTCTGTTGCGAATTTGTCAGCAGAATGAAAACTTTTTCCTGGTAGAGTTCTGTCTTAAAAATTATAGGCATAGAACCTCTGCAGACAGATTCTGTAGACAGAAAAATAGTGTAGACAGTCTGGGGGGGTGGGGGTGGGGCGACTCTGTTGACAAAGAGGCCTTCTGGTTCACCAGGCAGCGTTGTTTGGAGAGCTTCCAGTTGGCTGTTCTGTCAACAGAAGTCTGGGCAGTCTGGCCACTCTCTGTCAACAGAGACAGAGGATGTTGAAAGGGGGAGTGTCTATTAGGTTTGGACATGTTCTGTAGACAGAGGTTCTATTAGCAAAACTCAGTCAACAGTCACTTCTCTAGACAGAACTTTGTAGTGTAGACCCAGCTTGTGTGTCTCAGTTTCCCTACCTGTAAGAGGGATGATTAATAATTTACTGCTTCAGAATGATGAAAACAAAATGAATTAATACTTGGAAATTGCTTTGAGATTGTTTAGCCAACAGTTGACAAGAGCCATGGAAACGGAATTGATGGGACTATTGTAGAAGTTCTACTAATTTCGATAAGGTAGGAGATAAGAAGTGAGAGATCCACAAGCCAAGATGGCTGAAATGAAAAACAGGTTTTCAGAAAATGTCAACAGTGGAGCTGAACACTAGATGAACAATAGCACAAAGCTGATATGGTGGAGCACAGAAGGGAGCCAAAAGCCTCTAGTGCTTGCATAGTATATATTTCCATGCAGATGCATTTTGCGAATAGGCAAAAAATTTTCTTTTATTTTTTTGGCTTGAATTTTTGTGAAACATCAAAAGGGGTACATGGAGGAGAATACCTGAAAATCAAAAAGTACTTGTTTGTCACAGCTCTGTTATGGAGAAGCAGAGTGAAGACTCAATTTTAGAAACTGTAAGGGGGCCTGAAAGTGTAGCGGAACCCACTATTAATCCAATTTCAGGAAAAGGCTTTCATCTACAATGATGTCATCTCACTGCTCATCAAATGAATAAGTCAGACTACAACTGCAGCAGGAAGAAAACAGATTTGAGATCAACAGGCTACAGCTTTCACATTAAACTGCGGGGTTCTGTATACTTGTGCATTATCTGTATTTTGAGCTTAATTCATTACTTGAATTTTGATGTCTATGGCTAAGGCCACACAACTAAAAAATACTGAAAAATGGTCAAAGGATGTGTGTTCCTTATCTGATGGTACAAATTGTTAGAAGACAAAAACAAAATAGACTAGCTCTTTTCCTTACAGTGGAAGATAATGTGAAGGCATATATTCTTCTTGCTAATTATGAAGGAAAAAAACTGTTCTAAGCTTCACACCTCACTTTGTATATATTGAAACCCTTTTTGTGACTTTAGCTGTTGTGACCGGAAACAGAATTACATCCCAAAAATAAGGTGTATGTCGCCTGAACATCTGCAACAACAACTGACAATTTTTTAAAGTGTGGTCTCTTTGAAAACTTTCTGGGTCACCTGATGTGATTAGAATTTTCATACCAAAGTCAACCTGTCTGACTCACAAGGATTTTATATCTAATTACTATGTCATAAGAATTCTATTTCTACTATTTATGCTTCCTTGCTTTCAGGAATCTTTCAGGCAATACTGAGTGCATGAACCAGATCAAACATATATTTAACTTGAGGACTTTTTCTTGGTTTTAAGAATATTTAACATTTAATGCCAATATATGCATTAATTTTCCTGGCCTGTATTATACAGGTCAGACTGGATGATTATAATGGCTCACCTTAAAATCTATGAAGTATGATAAGGCTGCTTTGCTTTTATAGTTCTGACAGGATATATGAGTAAAACACCTATTCAAGCCACTGAATTGTTAGCAGGATTATTTATTGTCAAGGCAGTATCTTGTCTCATTAGCAAAATAACTCATCATAATGGGTCATCAATCATCATTATTCCTCTGTTGCCTCTTTAGGTCTAATTCTGAACACACCGACATTAGTGTTATTTGAGAGTTACTTACTTAGGCTACACAAAACTAATAAGAACAAAAATCAAACCTTCCAAATCTAAGGGCCAAATTCCCTTTCAAATGTATCCTTCTTCCTTAGACAGAAAGTCTCTTAATGCTCCTCTTGGGTGTGACTTAACTCTGTTTATTACTATAGTCTGTGTCAAATGGCACAATCTAGCTGTATAGTCTTAGACCCTGTCACAGTTTTAACTACAGCGGTAGAATGTGCTACAACCAACTATTCCCAGTGTGAGTGCAGTTTTATTAGCATAAAATCCTCATTTTTGTAAAACCTGCTCCTTAACAGGAATTAGGAACTTTGCATTATACCAGTATAACTATGTCACTCAAATAAACAAGCAAGCAAACAAACCCACTCTAACCAAAATATTCATAATTGCTCTAAAATTATTCCAGGACTTAGTGACTCTTGAACATGAACTTGCGAACTTGGTCTCTCGTTCAGATATGCAAAAAGTCAATGAGAATAGCTAAACAGGTTTTTTAGAGACAAGATCCTAGGTAAGACATTAAAAGAAATAAACCTAATATAAATTTAATAGTAAAATATGTAAGAAGAGTGATCTTTTCTTTTACTTCATTATGTTAACTACTCCTTGCATGATTATAAATATCACTTGCAGACTTTTAGCTGCTTTGGAATGGACTTGTTTTTAAGGCACTTGCTGAATAAGCAAGCTAATTGTTTTGTAATTTTCAACAATATGGGGCTTTTTTGGAGTTTTTTTTTTAAATGCATGTAATTGAATAATCAAATGCTGCTTATGCAACAGTATCCAAACTGTGATAGTAAAACACAGTTTAGATATTATGAAGACTTCATACTAGTTTAAATGATTTGTCTGTGTTGCATATTTTTATTGTGCAGGCAATAGAATATTATCTTCCTGATACAGTTGAACTATTTATTATCATTCAAGACTCATACAGCTTTTAAGCATTGTATAAAATTTAATTTATATTGAAATAAATAAAAAGTTCAGTTTTTATCATCTATGCTGCTGTCTACATCTAACTTCTCCATTTTATATCCCCTAGCACACCTTTATTATTGTCTGTAGATACATTTTCATACTTCTCCTTGCTTAGGCCATCCATACATTCCTATTCTGAGTCTTAATAGTAACAAAGAGGGAGCTGTGCTAGTCTATATACTATCAAAACAAAAAGCAGTCAAGTAGCACTTTAAAGACTAACAAAATAATTTATTAGGTGAGCTTTCGTGGGATAGACCCACTTCTTCAGCCCATAGCCATACCAGAACAGACTCAATATTTAAGGCACAGAGAACCAAAAACAGTAATCAAGGAGGACAAATCAGAAAAAAATGATCAAGGTGAGCAAATCAGAGAGTAGAAGGGTAGAAGTAGGGGGAGGTTAAGAATTAGATTAAGCCAAGTATGCAAACGAGCCACTATAGTGACTCACAAAATTTCCATCCCGGTTCAAACCACATGTTAATGTGCTGAATTTGAATATAAAAGACAGCTCGGCTGTCTCCCTTTTAAGAGTGGTGGAAAATTTTTCTTCAGTAACACGTACACTCTTAAGTCTGAGTCTGTTACTCTTCATGAAAGTCAGGAAGTACAAGGGCCTGATTCTTCTGACATTCTGGTTTCAGACATCTCAGTAAACCCACAGTCTTTAGGTGAGTTACTCCTGATTTAAACCAGCACGACAGAAAATCAGAGCATAATGAGAAAGGAATAGAAGTATTTCCTAATCACAGATATAAATAAATCAAGTCTGAAATAATGGAATTTCTAGGCTACACATTCCTTGCAATTTTTTCACTAATCAGTTTCAGAAACTAATTTAAAAGTAGTTTCAGGCACTAAAACTGCCTCCAAGTCATCATTAGAAGATCTATTATGTCACTCAATGAATCACGATGCCACTGTTCACTATTTTCTATTGTTTTCTCCAGACCAGTTTGAATTGCCCAAAGCAACTGATCTGCTAACATTTCCTTTTAAAGATTCAGCGGTTCACTAGATACTCATTGTCAAATACACACAGCAAAAACTTTAATACCGCCCTCTCCCTTTTAAATTAGATTGTAAATTCTTTCATATGTTTAGACAGTGCTTGCTTGGACAGCAGCTACAACAGTGTAGCCCCAGTTTTGACTGGAGCCTTGTTGTAATACTATGATATTAAGAACAGCAATACACTAGTAATTAAATTTCCAGCAAACATTGTCTAGTGAAAGAGGTCTTTATTTTAAGGGCAAATAAAGCTGCACTGGAAACATATGAGATACTTTAAAACAGTCACGATTGTGGCCTACTGTCCATATTCCTTTATATGTTTCTTAATTTTCTGTTCTAAAATATTCATTCCAATGGCAGAGAAAATCTTGTCTCTCCCTGATATAAGTCATTAAAGTCATAGTTTATCAGCAATGGTGAAAAATGAAAATGTAACCAATAACAGACTAATCTCCTAAGAAAAAACTATAATTTCTGTCAGGGCAACTGCATAGCTGTGTCTACACTACAGAGTTATGTTGACAGAAGTCACAGTTGACAGATATTTCCTGACAGAACGTTTGTCTGCAGAACACGTCCACATCTAATACAGGTTCCTTCTGTCAACACCCTCTGTCAACAGAGAGCGGCCAGACTGCCCAGCCTTCTGTCAACAGAATAGCTGACCAGAAGCTCTGCAAACAGGGCTGCCTGGTGAACCTGAAGACCTCTCTGTCTACAGAGCACGCCCGCCCCACCCCCGCCCCGCCCTGCCCTGCCCTGGAATGTCTACTGTATTGTTCTGTTGATATAATCTGTCAACAGAGTCTCTAAGCCTCATATGGTCAAGACAGAACTCTGCCAGGAAAACTGCTGCTTTCTTTCTACAGATTCTTGAAAGAATTCACTTGTAGTGTGAACTTTCCTGAGTATTGTTTACAGAGGCTTTTTCTGTTGACAGAACTCTGTAGTGTAGATGCAGGTTATGTGTGGTAGTCCTGGGAAAATCTCACTTCACATTTTTGGGATTACTGCTCTCAATTTTATTGGCATTTTAATTTTTGATGACAAATGTCCAATTCTTAGATGCCTCTTATGGCTAACGTCTTGTAGGACACAGTCTGTTTCTCAGAAAAACATAATTCCCAGTGGACAACCTCTCCAGATACCGAGCTTACCTTTTCTTGTCTGAGTACTGCCTTTGGGTTGGCTGGTTGGCAATTTTGCAATGATATTTTCCTGTAACTATTATGGAATCAGATTACGTTGTAGACTTTTTAATCACAGTTTATACTGAACATATTTGATCAATATCTGTATAAACTAAACCAGGTCCCTGAGACACAGCTCTTACACAGGGGTGGTATCTGACCGCACAACCCCAAGAGCATCTCAGGGAAAGCATTATGGCTCAGAGAGGTATAGTCTCTTTCCAGCTCTCCCCTTAGCTCCAAAGGGTTGGCAATTGACTGTTGACCTATACCAGCAGCAAATTATTGCCCCACCCCTTACACAACCTATGTTGGCTGACTATTGGGGGCAGGGACAAGGCTTTATCTCTTTCCCATTGCTCTCTACTTGCTTGCTAGACAGTGTAAGTGTGCCTACACCTAAGGTTTGAGTAGATTGCCCATGGATACAAAAAGAGGATCTCGGTTCCAGTTAAAGCTGAATACAGGTGCACATTGTGAGTCATAAGCTCTGTGTTTTATTGGTCTTTTTTTCTTATCTAAAATTAAGAATAAAAAGAATTAAAATTCCTTATCATCAATAACCATGGGCTCAGCACCCATTGATGTCTGATACCTCTCTCACTATTTTCTTCCATTAAAAATACTGGTTGCTCTAAGTTGCTGGGTTTTTTGTACAAAGGAATTTGATTTCATGCAAGCTTTCTTCTATTTGTTACTTTGCAGTCATCTTGCCTTAAGCAAGCTATTTGGTCCACTGACAGGTAACAGCATTTCTACCCTGTCCATCAAAAATCTGAAAGGTTATCAGTGTATTTTTTTCCACACTGTTATGTCATACTCTTTCCACAGAATGGTTTGCACTGGCAGTTCTGCCAATTTATTGATCTTAGCTGTCCTGGGTGCTCATATAATGTATGACAGCTGTACAAAGGCACAGTGCCTGCCAGAGGTACTGGGGAGAAGTTATGCCCTGTCTTTGAAATGCATCTTGGAATGCAATCCTCTGGAAGTGGTTATTGATTCTTCGAAAGGAAAACCAGAACTCCGATATCATTTTTGACTGGGGATATATAAGCTGTGTCTACACATGCACGCTACTTCGAAGTAGCGGCACTAACTTTGAAATAGCGCCCGTCGCGGCTACACGCGTCGGGCGCTATTTCGAAGTTAACTTCGATGTTAGGCGGCGAGACGTCGAAGTCGCTAACCCCATGAGGGGATCGGAATAGCGCCCTACTTCGACGTTCAACGTCGAAGTAGGGACCGTGTAGACGATCCGCGTCCCGCAACGTCGAAATTGCCGGGTCCTCCATGGCGGCCATCAGCTGGGGGTTGAGAGATGCTCTCTCTCCAGCCCCTGTGGGGCTCTATGGTCACCGTGGGCAGCAGCCCTTAGCCCAGGGCTTCTGGCTGCTGCTGCGGCAGCTGGGGATCCATGCTGCAGGCACAGGGTCTGCAACCAGTTGTCGGCTCTGTGGATCTTGTGTTGTTTAGTGCAACTGTGTCTGGGAGGGGCCCTTTAAGGGAGCGGCTGGCTGTTGAGTCCGCCCTGTGACCTTGTCTGCAGCTGTGCCTGGCACCCTTATTTCGATGTGTGCTACTTTGGCGTGTAGACGTTCCCTCGCAGCGCCTATTTCGATGTGGTGCCGCGCAACGTCGAAGTTGAACATCGACGTTGCCAGCCCTGGAGGACATGTAGATGTTATTCATCGAAATAGCCTATTTCGATGTTGCTACATCAAAATAAGCTATTTCGATGTTGGCTTCACATGTAGACGTAGCCATAGTGTAATAAGAACTTCAAGGCTATGTCTACATGTCACCATAAGCTGGAAGTAAGCAATGCAATTTGCACTACTCAGATTGTGTATCTTATTTTGAGTAGACTTTGTAATAGGCTGTTTCAGCATGTGGCATTGTCTAAATGGCACCACATGCTGAAATAAAGCCCTATTTTGAGGCATCCCTGTACTCCTCATGTGATGAAGTGTACAGGGATGCTGGAATAGTGCACCCATTATCTTGAAAATTGTTTCAAGACAATGGGTACTTTGCTTAGAGGTGGGCAGATATTTTGGGATGTCTTTTGTAGCCTGAAACAGTGCCCGCAATGTAGACATAGCCCTACAGACCTTCTCTGGATGAAGAAAAAAAAAGAGACCAGGTGTTTGCTTTTGTTCATTTTATTGCTTTAATCTTGAAGGCATCTTTGCAGTTTGATAGTGATATAGGGTCATGTTCTCTGCTAATATAACTGGCTCCAGTGGAATTATATCAGTAAGAATAATTTGGCTGTGAACTTATTTGTTTGAGGATTAATGTTATCTGGCAGAGGACACCTCCGTGGTTCATAAAAGCAAATGTGCTCAAGGAATGTTGAACTCTAACACTCAGCTTTAATCACTGTGAGAGAGGAAAATAAAATAAGTTCAAGGAATAAGCATTACAAATATTCCAGATCAAGCTATTTCACCATAGGATACACTGTCTTTTATGCAGATATCATAATTTACTCTGACTGACATACATCTGTTCTCTGAGTTTCAGGACTTCTGTGAAGCCAAATTAGGACAAATAGAGATGACCTCAACATAAAAAAATAAGAATGGCCATACTAGATCAGACCAAAGGTCCTTCTAGACCAGTATCCTGTCCTCTGACAGTAGCCAGCACCAGGTGCTGCAGAGGGAATGAACAGAACAAGTATCCATCAAGTGATCCATCCACTGTCACCCATTCCTACCTTTTCACAAACAGAGGCTAGGGACACCATCCCTGCGCATCCTGGCTAATACCCATTGATGGACCTGTTCTCCATGCATGTATCTAGCTCTATATTGAACCATGTTATAGTGCTCGCTTTCACAGCACCCTCTGACAAGATGTCAACTTTGGATCCAGGTGCCAAGTTCAAATACTCCAAAGGTCACAAGAGCTGAGATCCAGAATTTCAATCTATCGATTATGATGATGAGAGACTCCAGAGATCAGTCTGGGTACTGGGTTTGTATTTAAAAAATCTTCTGTCTTCAGAATTTGAGGGGATTAAACCTATGATTTTAATTTTGGGTCAATCACTAGACAAAACCAGTCTATGCTATTTGATTTTCAGTTATACAGTTTACTTAGTTTTCTTAACAGTCTCTGTGCTTCATTTGGTTACTGAATATTGTAATTCATCTCAGTCTCAATCCTTGGATTCTTCTTATTTTCTGTTTTCCAATCAGAGATATACAGCAGGTGATTCTAACTGTTGGACAGATTGCTTTCATGTGCTCTCTGTTTTTGTTGCAATCTTTCAGCATCAGATTGGGCATAACTGTACTTTAGTTCACTACACTTACAGTCTGCCAGCACTTACAAAGCAAGAGAAATAGATAGTCAAACTATGGTGCTAATTACATTGACATCATTCCCTACATTTTTAATCAACACACAGTGCATTTAGTCTAAAATGGCTGTCTAATAATACTTTGATGATATTATTTTTGCGCAGTAAGTTTTTATTCAGTATGGGTATCACCATATGACTACAGACAGATTCACATTTAAAAATTCAAATGGCAGAGTTTAGATCATCATTGCATTTAATACTAATATTATTTTCTTGTGTGGTTGGGTGGGTGGGTGAAAAGGGGTGAAAATGCAATATCACCCTAGTTACTGAATAATCAAGCAGGAGAAAAGCAAGATTTTTCTGTTTTGTAAATAACGCTTAATATTAGACCTTTTGCTTATTTTGAGGGTGTTGCACGCCATACACAGAAATAAATGACATTTCTAAAGACTAATCTGCTGGTCTTTCACAGCATGATTGTATTTCGCAAACAGTATCACTCTGCTGGGGCTCTACATTCCAGTCTCCCCAAAATCCATTAAAGCAAAATAAAAATGCAATATACCAGTACAGAAAGGATTCTCATTTGGAGAGATTGCTTATGTAACTTCATATTTCCTGCTGATTATCAAGGAGGAACCAAGTTGTGGAAAACTGTGAAATATCTTTTTTAATAACTATCGTGTATTTCTCTTAATGAGATGTCAGTTGTGATGAATTTGAGCAAAAGAGGCTGTTAGCGGCTCCAAGAGTACACAGACAAGAGTATTGGAGGAAACAATGGGGAAGATGGTAATTGGGGAGTACCCACTTCCCCATCTAGGCTGGTTGAGTTTTCCCAAAAGTGAGGCTAAGATCAAAGGAGGATACAAACCACTTCAGGACCCCGGCCTAGAAAAGGGAGTGGGGTAAGTGAGTTAGACAATGCTGCTCACAGAGCATCAGTGAGAACTGATAGGTAGACATTGCCACAAGCAGCGTGCAGTTTGTTCAGCAAGAACCAAGTCTTTGGCATTGTCTACGCTACATGATAAAAGTTGAATTTAAGGCAGTTAGCTTGATTTTACAATGTCACTATCTTCCCTGTAAATACCATTAGGTTGATTTTTGGCAGTGGAAAGTTCCGTATTACAACACTGTGAGAAGTGACTTGACATAGCATCAAGTTCAAATTTAAAAGTTTGAATTAGGGTTAGTGTGGAAACGCAGTGTCTTTTCACAGACTTTATTAGCCTCCAGAGGTGTCCCATATGTATCCCACAATGCCCCACAGTCATCTATCTCCACTGCTCTCCAGGTATGCAGGATTTAGGTAACAGGATGCCTGCAAATTTGGAAGTCCATGGCAGCTAGCCTGTGGGGTCATGCTTGTATGAGAGGCTGAGAAACTTCTTTATTTTGTTGTTATAAGTGTGGTGAGAGCATCTACCCATTATAAATAGCCCCAACACAGAGTTCATGGTTCTATCTCTACCTCTGTAGGCTGACCAGTTGCATTTTTTTTCAGAACTGGCTCCAGCTCATGCCCCATCACATCACTTGGTAGCTAGACTGTTGGGGGTGGGGGTTGTGCTTGTATGAGAGACCAAGAAACTTCTTTTCTGTTGTTTACATTTCTATAGGCATTCCCCACCCCCCGCACCAGGCGCCATGCAGTTTTCCTATGCCCAACCACATCACCCGACCCAATAAAAGGATGTCCCTGCTGTTCAGTGCAGACCATGCTGCTAGGCAGCACCACGTCCTGGCTTGCACGCAGTGTGGGCTCCAATGGTGGGAAAGATTGTTGGGAGTTTGCTGCCACCAAGGGGGAGTCTAGCCCTCAGCTCCAAAGATTTTTGGGGGCTTGTTGACACTGGGAGGGAGTCTCTCCCCACCACTAAGATTTTTGAAGGCTTACCCCCTCTGCCTGACCAACATTGAAGGAATCATTTTAACTGGCCCTTCAACCAATGATCCCCCCAAACCATCCTAATTGGAAGAGGGGGGCCAGCCCCCCTGCCTCAGCAACACTGTATGTTGAAATTTGGCAAGCTCCATGCCCTGTGTTGGACAACTCTTTGTCGTGTAGTGGAAAGCTAAAAATCATTTTCCTAATCTTTTCTATCCTTCTCTTTCTTTAAGCTTTGCATTGGTCCTGCAATATTTTCAGGGATGATGTTTCTGAAATCAAGGAAGAGGGGACAGAGGCTAGAGGGCCAGTTGAGAAAACAGATACCTGCTGCTTTTTGTAAAATCTTTGATAATACAGTTACACAAACAAGAGATTTCAGTTAATTTGGCGATTTTGTTGATGCTTTCTTTCCAATCTTTGTTTATTTTGGCAAATTCCTTATCAAATGGCTTCCTTAAGACATCTCATACCATACCAAAGGGAGAAAATTAGCTGAGGGATCAGTTGACATGGCATAGTCATCTGGTTGATCACAGAGCACATACACAGTGTGATTCGCAACGTTTCACTGGGGGGGAATTAGGGCAATGCAATGTGGGAAGATGACATCACATACTCACAACCATTTGTGTGGAATTTTTTCCCTTACTGCGTGAGCAAAAAACACCCAGAATGCTACGGGGCTGAGGGAACTGTGGGACAGATTCCCACGATGCAACAGTCGATGTTTGGTGATTGAGTGAGGCAGCAATAAGTTGACTTTGTAGGGAATCTGTGGGGAGGCAAGGATACTGAAATTCGAAAGTATAAAACCCAGTGTTACAAAATCAATTTTAACAAATTTGAATTTATCTTGTGGTGTAGACATAGCCTCAGTCATGTCTACTTAGAGTCTCGAGGGCAATGGCAAGCAATGGTCTCTCAGCACACATATTGATCTCTTTGCTGTTTTAAAGCTATGCCTCACAGTATTGTGGGGTCAGACCCCAAAGAGGAGTAGAGGAATGGGCTTCTCCCTTGAAAGTGAGCCATTTAGTGGTCAGCAACAGGGTGACAACAGCTTGCACAAGGGCCTGTGACACAGGTATCACAGAGCTAATCAGAATATCAAATGTTGAATATCTGATTCATACAGACAGACAATTTCTGACCTGCTGAAAATCAAACTAACCCTAAAATCTAACTGGGGCAGGCTCAAAAGAGGAAAACCGAAGAGATCACAGAGGCTATTCTAATTGTATTTTTGTGTTGTTGGATTCGATTATAGGTTTCAAATTTATCACGCTGAAGAGCTACTACATTTTCCTTTAAAGTGAAATATGCAGTGTATTGCTACTAGCAAGGAATCAAAGTGAGATTTCAAGCCTGAATTTGTGACTTTATTTTTACTACCACATTTTATAATCATATGCTTTGCAACTTGGAGCCAATATTTCTAATTATATTACTGTCATTTTGTACATTTCAAATAAGCGATGGAATTAGAGCCATCAAACAGAATTGTTAACGCATAATGCATGTATGAACTCATCCCAAGCTTGCCTTAGACAGGGATTCTCCTTTTATGACAACTGTATGGCACAGAGACAAATTGCATTCTTTGAGCCAAATTCCATCAGCCAAATTCCATCAATTCAGTGGAATTGCACCAAGATTAATGTATTCCTCTTTCTATTAAAGACTAAAAGCCACTGGAAAAACATTGAAGTTTTTCCTTAGTACTTAGATTTAAGAAAACAATATGTAGAAAATTTAGAATAAAGGTTCTTATGGGAATTTTATCTTTAATGACCTGAGCAAAAAAGATAATCATGAAAGAGATGATCTTGAACCCAGGGAATACAGCATTAAAGAAAGAATACCCCTTTACTGAAGCCTAAAGCTGTGCTCCACCAAGCTGAGGCTTGAGGTCAAGGGACTGCAAAGGAGAACTATTCTTGCTATATGCATAGGTGCCCTGGTGTTGTTCAGGGTGGAAGTGTTACCAGAAAATTCATCTAAATGTACCATCTTCAGCTTTAGAAGCTCTCCATAGATTCTAATTATTCTGCATCAGCTGGGGCTCTGCATTTCATTGCAAACCTAGGCTATGTCTACACTTGGCTAAGAAAGTTGACCGGAGATACACAATTCTAGTTATGGCAATTGCACAGCTAAAATCAACATCTGTGCCCAGGTAACTGGGCTCTCTATACTGGGAAAGGTTGATGGGAGAGTTTCTCCCATTGACCTCGCATCACATGAGGAGTAAAGGTGTTGACTGTGATGCCTGAGATGTAGATTTCACTTGTCTCTACCAGACACACGAAATGCAGCCCTGGAAGACTGACCCACTCAGAGTCGATCTTCCAGGATAGTGTAGATGTACCCCTAAAGTAATCCTGCTGAACATCTACAGGAGAAAGAGAAGGTCATAGATGTTCTCTGGCTGTCTCTCTCTAGGTGGATGTGAGGGTAGAGCTGAATCTTTCCTGATTGCAGACGGATCTTTGAGGATCTTTCACCAATGGGTCAATAAGAGATACTGCTTCTCATGTCTGCATGGCTCACTCAATTTTCCAAATGGTGCAAGGTTAGGAAGAACTTTGCTTGTCACTGCTAGCACACTGGGCAGGCATTACCTCCTCAGGGGATGAGGTTTTCACAGTCACAGGTTCTGCTTCTGGAAAGGGGTTGCTGTTCAATAGCTGTGGTGATGCACAGCGGCTACTACTGGAAGTACATGCAGGTGCATCTGTGTCGGTGTTGACTAATGTGGCTCAGAAAGGGGCTTTCACCAAAAAAAAATCCTCAACTGTACAAAACACTGTTCAGAAAATAAATATTGTACATCTTAACTATGTGGAGTGGCCCAGAATCTAAGGAAGGCCCTGACAGGAATAGGGGCTGAGCAAGCCAGTAAGGTAGCAGCACAGGAAGGAGGTGAGCCTGAGACTGGGCCCAGGTCATTGGGGCTCCCAGGGGTGGAAGTGTGGGATGGCCCCTTTGGGCTCCACCAGATATGGTCCCTGCTTGAGCAAAGGTGGCTCCATATGGACATCTAGCACTTGACACTTAAAAAATCCTGAATGGATAATATCAGAATTGCATTCTGAACCCCTCTAATCTAGCAAGCGCTGGACCTGACCAGTGTGGAATGAGAGAATTTGCTGTACCCCCAGGAGATCAATTTTGTCTAGCAGAATTACCAACACTCCCACTGCTTCCTGGGCTCTCAGAAGACATTTAGGGGTAAATTACAACTAAATAACAGCACAGAACATTGAGAGCCACAGGAAACTTGGTCACACCCATGATAAGCAGACATCCAGGTTGGGCTTCAGAAAGATTCTCACTAGCACCCACATGCTGAAACACAGAAATATTAATCCTTGAACCTTTCCTTGCAACAAGCCCCATGGCCAAATCTGTCCACATATTTGCACTGGAGATCCCATCACTGGACCAAACCATGTCAATTATATGATCAGGGGCTCATATTCCTGCGCTTCCACTAATGTGATATATGCCATCTTGTGCCAGGGGTATTGGACAAAGTGGACAACTACTTCACCAAACAATGAATGGAAACAAATCAGACATTGGGAATCTGAATACACACAAACTGGTAAGTGAGCATTTCAGTCTAGCAGGACACAGTATCCAACACTTAGGCTACGTCTACACGTGAAGCCAACATCGAAATAGCTTATTTCGATGTAGCAACGTCTACACGTCCTCCAGGGCTGGCAACGTCAATGTTCAACTTCGACGTTGCGCGGCACCACATCGAAATAGGCACTGCGAGGGAACGTCTACACGCCAAAGTAGCACACATCGAAATAAGGGTGACAGGCACAGCTGCAGACAGGGTCACAGGGCGGACTCAACAGCAAGCCGCTCCCTTAAAGGGCCCCTCCCAGACACAGTTGCACTAAACAACACAAGATACACAGAGCCGACAACTGGTTGCAGACCCTGTGCCTGCAGCATGGATCCCCAGCCTCTGCAGCAGCAGCCAGAAGCATTGGGCTAAGGGCTGCTGCCCACGGTGACCATAGAGCCCTGCAGGGGCTGGAGAGAGAGCATCTCTCAACCCCTCAGCTGATGGCCGCCATGGCGGACCCCGCTATTTCAAAGTTGCGGGATGCGCAACGACTACACGGTCCCTACTTCGACGTTGAACGTCGAAGTAGGGCGCTATTCCTATCCCCTCATGGGGTTAGCGACTTCGACGTCTCGCCGCCTAACGTCGAAGTTAACTTCGAAATAGCGCCCGGCGCGTGTAGCCGTGATGGGCGCTGTTTCGAAGTTAGTGCCGCTACTTCGAAGTAGCGTGCACGTGTAGACACGGCTTTAATGGTGTACTTTTTAAAACAAAGAGACTTTTAACACCAAATTTCAAAGGGACACTTCTGAATTGGAATTTATTTTCAAAGTTGATACTTATCACCTAAGACTCAACAAAAATATCAATTACCTGATGCATTTCAAGGACAGTTTCCCCACCTTTAATTTCACACTGACCATAGGCATCCCATTTAACTTAATAACACTTGCAGAGGCTTGTTTTATTCCTACCTTGCCCCTTCATTTTGTCCTATCTAACTGATTCATCAGTTTTTATTTATTTTTTTCTCTGTTTCTTTTAAATTTTCTTTGTCTCAGTTATCCATATACATCAGACTGAAAGAAGAGGGTCTGCCCCACAAAAGCTCATCAGCTAATAAATAATACTGTTAGCCTTTCACATGCTACAGGACTGCTTTTTTAGTTTGCGAAGATACAGACTAACATGGCTGCCCCTCTGAGACTGGTCACAGGCACCTAAGAGAAAAAAATTGGAGGTAGCCATTCACATCCACAGAACGAGAATGGTTGATATATAGACGGTAGCATCATCAGGTTCTAGTCTTAGAATGGAATAATTACATAGAGACAGATAAGGGTAGGTGGACTTTCACCTGAGTGGTTGAACTCAGAGAGAGGAGAAAGGGGCCAATGGTAATACTAATTCTATGACTTCGACTGAATTAAAGACACAAATCACAATTCGAGCGACATTCTGTGAACAATGGTGCTAGTTGTGAAGTGAAGGTGAACCAAAGCACTACTGATCGTGCAAAAAATACAAAAACAAGCTTAAAATGTACAATGCTAATATTCATATGAAATGTAAACTCACTTTTAAATTATAGAGAATTTACAATGGGTTTTCAATAGAAGTATTTATTTTCTTCTCTGTGTGGAGAAAGGATTAACTTTAATAAGGTCTAAAGACTGCTGAAATTTTGTAAGAGTATGTTAAATAGAAATATTTACCAGGATAACAAATACAGCAACTTTAATTTCTTCTTGTGAACAACTGTCAGTGTTTTATAAAAAGTTCTGTTAAGTGTTCCACATAAAGGTATTTTAAATAAAAATAAAATATAGCTTGGAAAGTAATTTTAAGTATTTATTGGTATAATTAAGTTTTATTAATGTTCTTTATTATTTGCATTAAACATTCACCAGTATTCACATCCCTTCTCATCTTTATTAGATGTGTCATAATTTGTTACGTATTTTCATGAATTGATGAATATGAAATGCTTAAAAGCATTCTTTCCTTTTAGTTATAATGGCTTTGTGGGGTACTATTAATATTTAAATAAGCATCTATAGTTGCCGGTGGAAATCTTTTCTCCTGTTTTCGCCTAGCATACAGCACAAAGGCCATTCTTTATATATGGGAAATAAGCTAATCTTCTGGTTCTTTGGGATAATCTGTTCAATAATATTTTCCCTAGCAGTTATAACTGCCCAGTGTCCTAGGAACACCTTACACAAAATCACCTCTACGTTCTGATAATATATGATATTGCAGTCATTGTACAGCCCATAACTGTGCTTCCCCTGAGTTAATCTGTATGTGTCAAACACTACCTTTTATTAGAGAAGGATGAACTGTGACACCAAAAGTTAAAGCTGAGTTTTGCCCTTGAAGATGTTATTAGACATCTTCATTATACATGAAAAATACAGCATCTTTCTTCCCCAAATTACAGCATTTGTTCCTTGACTATAGAACAAACTTTCTGTGAAATTACAACTAAATCTAAATTACTAAATTAAAACTAAATTACCAACCCTCCAGGATTGTCCTGGAGATGCCAGGAATTAAAGATTTATCTTTAATCAAAGATTTTGTCATGTGATGGAACTTCTAACCACACTAAAATTGGCAACCCTAAATAAACTTCAGTAGTGAAGGCAGACAAGGAAGAAAGCAGGAAGCATGCCTGCAAGGGGATGTAAAAGAATGGCAGGCAGGGGGAATTTGGGGTGCAAGGAAGGCTTCATGAAAATTATGATTTAATATAAAGAAAGCATAGATTTTTATTGTTTAAACAATAAGTTCTAGTTCACTTCTGATTTCCAGATACTACCTTTTTTTATTTTCATATAAAGCTGCAATTATAAATACACAAAATTGTAAAACCTCACTCGACTTACACCTTGTGAAGGGTGGGGCATAACCATTACCTTTAACCCAGGATGAATGTAAAGATATGACTGAAATAACAGCAGTCTCCAAACTCAAAGCCCCGACATACGTCTCTACTCCAAATAAAAGCAAATGCAAAGCTGTCATGAAATTTCAGTGACCCAGGAGAAGGGCTTCACTGTGCACTGTTTGACCAGAGGATGGTGCGTGCCTGTATATGCGGGCAGTGAAACAGAGGCCTGGAGCTAAGATAAGTTCTCTACCTGACCTGGCTCGGTGCTGCTCCTGGAAGTGTCTGCCAGGTCCCTGATGCCACTGAGCACAGGAGTGGACAGAAGGCTCTGTGCATTGCCCCACCACAAGTGCTGGCACCACAGCTCCCATTGGCCAGCAGTTGAGAACAAAGGGAGCTGGGGGGTGGGAATGGAGGTGAAAGAGCTGTGAGTAGAACCTCCTGGCCTTTGTGGCCAAGACCACAGGGGCCTGACGGCTGCTTCCCAGGAGCCACACTAAACGCTGCTGGAACCCCACACCCTGAACTCCCTCCCACACCCCAATCCCCTGTCCCAGCCTACGGTCCAGTCTGCACTAAATGTCCTTCCTGGGGCCCGTAGCCTGCACCCTACCCAGATCACCTCTGCCAGAGCCGCAAGTCCTCTTCTTCACACAAAACCCCTCATTCCTGGCCTCACCCCAGAGCACACACTGCCAGCTGGAACCCTTACCCAAATCCCAGCAAAGTCCAGAACTCTCTCATCAGTCCGAAGTCCCCATCCTCGGCCCCTGCCTCAAGCCCTCTCCTACACTCTGAACTCCTAAATTCTGGTCCCACTCAGAGCCTGCACTCCAGCCCCCTTCCTCATGAAAGTAAGTAAGCCTGGAGAAGAGAGAACAATGGAAGGAAGCGGGAGGTAGTGAGCAAGGATGAGGCCTTGGAGACAGGGCAGGGCATGTTTTGCAGAGGTTGTCACGGGGAAATGGTGGTACAGAGAGTGAGGCAGGGGTGTTGGGAATCGTGAGATTAGAAAGTGGGAATCCTAACTTCTGGGTTGGGTGCTACCTAGAGGTTTGGTGCTGTAACTAAAGAAGCTCTTCCCTGTGGCTTATTTCCTTCTATATACATCAACAAAATTGCATCATAGAAAATAACTTACCAGTTATGGAACAATGTGTAATAGCCTGACTTTGACTAGCAGCTAAAGTAAAATTTTGGAAAAACTACATAACAGTGAAAGTGTAAGTATCTCCAACCAGACATTTGAATCTCTGGAAATTCAGAGTTAAATTTAACTTTAAAAGAAACAATAACATGTTACTGTATGAATGCACAATTTGTGCATTCACAAAAACTTAACTCCACCCTATCATATCCAAAAAGAGTCTAATGTGGCTTTAAAACTGAATTTAATCTGGGATCAGAAATGCTCAAAAGACTTAATGATAATAACTTGGTTATTGCTGGGTGGAAACAAGGTTGTTTACACATCCCTAATTCCCGCCCCTGAGAAATCAATAAGAAGCAAAAGGCAAACCTCATCCTCAAATTATATACAGCTTTATGTATGTAACATCTTTGGCACTTAAAACGATGGATGTGAAAAATCACACCTGCTGTTGAAATAGTTATTTGGACAAAATCCCAGTGTAGGTGCAGCTATGCTAACAGACAGGTGTTACTGTGAACACAGGTAACTTTATTTGGTTCACCTGCACAGAAACTCCTTCCACTGGTGCATGCTGCATTTATGCTGGTGGCAATGTTGGTCTTGCTATACTAACATAGGCTTAGAAGTAGATCATGTAGATAAGCCTTTGCCTCCTAAAACAGAGAGGGTAAAACTGAAAAAAAATGGGCAGTTTTGATGCACAAGTTTTGTCTTCCACAGCAGCATGAACTTGCTGTGAAGAGACCAACTCCCTCTGCAAAGCTGTTACCCGTGCATTTCCTGACTATATACATTCACTGTTTTTTTGGTTAATCCATTGGCAGTATGGTTGTGAGCAAGCTCCCAGCTGCATAGGGGAGGAGAGGCGGGGCTGAGCTCCCACCTCACGGGCCAATCAAAATCAGCTCACATGCCACTCTCGGCCCCCAGGCTGGAGTTGCTGATCCCTGCAGTAGTATATCTTGGAAATAACATAACAGAAACGGTGATGTATTTTGGGATTTAAAGACTTAACCTGTATCCCAGTTCTTCTCCCATTTGACACAATAATAATTTTGCTGTAGATTTCAATGGAAGTAGAAATTGGACTCAAGAACATTAAAGGAAAATGAAGAGATAAGCTACATAATATGACAACGTTCCTGGAATATAAGATCTACTTGGCTGTAACTCCAGCTATATTAAGATGAGCTCTAAATATTCACACTGCAGTATGAACTGTTTAATTTTTCAGAACAGGTTTGCCTAAAATATTTCAGGAAAATGAATTCCAGCATTTCCTATAGCAAATGAAAGATTTCATTGCCTTTCTATTTTTCCATTTCAGTTGTATATGAGCACTAACGTACTCGGAGAACAGATAGCTTAGTTCTTCAAGTCAGGAAACAAAACAAAACAAAAATCCCACAATACAGAAACTACTTTTGATCCTTTGTCCAGAAACTGCTCCACAAAATAGTAGATATTATTAAATACAATTCTCACATACAAACAAATGCAACATGCTGTAGCTGTCCCTCTTGATTCATAAAGAAAATATGTTGCTATGGGTTTTTATTTTTGTCAAAATTAAGTAAAAACAGTATATGGTCTCAGAAGACAGTATTTACAAACAGAAAAACTTAAGTAAAACATCAAAATCAAAAGTACATAAAAAAGCAAGTAATATCCAGTTTGTCATGGCAGCTCATCAGCAGCCTAATTGCATGACATACACATTCAGAGGAAATTGGAGAGATGCTAATTCAAGTAGCTGATGGAGATCTCTTAGGATACAAGTTTTACTATTAAAAAATAGCCTTTATGGTTAGAAAATTGCTGTCACTGTGATTGCTGTCCAAAGAGAAGATGGAAGAAAATATTGCTGGGTATTGCATAATAACACCTAGTTTCTTCAATAATGAAGGTGGTTGTCTAACAATATATTGATAGTACAAATATTATGACAGTATAAATTCCCTGAAATACTTAATAAATTACAGCAAGTCACTGCATTTTTAGACTGAACTATCAAACAGTTGCTGCCTCTTCTCATAAAGACAAGAAAGCAGCTATATGCAGTCTTTAAAGTGCTTCAGGGTGCTCCACGACAGGTACAGATGCACTATCATTATTATTAATACACACTCGTGTTTGTTTAATTAAACACTATTATAGTACATAGTTTTAGTAATCAGATCATTTGCTGTGGCTTTTATTAAATATTTAATAGGATGAAGTATTTGATAAGCTTATTTAGTTGACTATCATGACTCTTTCAAGCCTTCATCTTCACCATTCATGGCTTTCCCTGCAAGTGAGTGTTCAGCCTTGTCATAAAGCCGATCAGTCATTGCACAGGAAAATGCCCTTTTTCGGAACAGAAGTATCAAACACTTGTGTTTAAAGAAATGCCCCCGGCTTTTCCATTGGGCATTGTACTGGGACACGCTGGGTTGTGGCTAAGATCCTTATTTACAGGGAAATTCCAGGGTATGGAAACATATGCAGTTTTCTCTGTCCTAAACAGGCACTTTTTATGATTTTAAGCTAAACACCAGTGGATCTTCTACTCTTCATTCTGGGGGCAGTCAGGGACAGCACAGCCATACCAGGAGATATCAGAAATCCTGCATATCATGGAGAACTCTCGGGACTGGTTATCTCTGTAGATAAGTGGGTAGGCATCAGTCTGCATGCTCCATGGACTCATTAACTAAAATCATCACGTATAAGCAGGGACACAAAGTAGGCTACTAATAAACCCGAGAGGATCTTCTGCTGCTCTGCATCCTTGACACTCAGGTGCGGAAGGAAGGCAGCTATCTGTTCTCTAGGCTTCCCACTCAAATCCCATTCACCTGAATCTGAGAGGTTTTTTCCCCCTCTTCTTTTAAGAAGTAGCTATGCTTGTCAGAGAGAATTTATCTGCAATCCAATTCACAAAACTTTTAAGCACCAGCATAAATTGTTTAAATTGGTTTCCGCAGAGCTCACTGTATCCTGCTATAGTGTGCTTTCTGACAGCAGGCTTAATTTGCTTGGAAATCAAAAGTACAATCTGCATCCTTTCTGCAATGCAAAACGTTGTGCATTTTTAATGAGCTAACATTTTAAACCCTTACTGTGTAAACAGCACCCTTAAGGTTGATTGGGATATGATTTAAATGTAAATCCCCGCCCCCCACTGTTCGTATCTTTCAAAATATCATTAAATACATTTTTCAGAAATTCAGTTTCATACATTTGCCAGAAGAGGCAAGACAACTAAATATGTTTTTTCTTGTAAGGTTGCATAAGATTCTAATTTTATGAACACAGGTTGCAGTGCATGTTTATGTGCATTGGAAATTATCCATTTTGTCAAAATGTAACATGAAAACATTGCTATGACACCTGATAATAAAGGGCTTGATCAGCGTCAGCTTCCAGATGTCCTGATCCTAATTTTGGAGCACAAAACAAATGGAAAACAAAACAAAGAAGTCAAGGTTTCAGAACCTGTTTGCTCACTGAGGCTACGTCTACACGTGCACCCAACTTCGAAATAGCTTATTTCGATGTTGCGACATCGAAATAGGCTATTTCGATGAATAACGTCTACACGTCCTCCAGGGCTGGCAACGTCGATGTTCAACTTCGACGTTGCTCAGCCCAACATCGAAATAGGCACAGCGAGGGAACGTCTACACGCCAAAGTAGCACACATCGAAATAAGGGAGCCAGGCACAGCTGCAGACAGGGTCACGGGGCGGACTCAACAGCAAGTCGCTCCCTTAAAGGGCCCCTCCCAGACACACTTTCATTAAACAGTGCAAGATACACAGAGCCAACAACTAGTTGCAGACCCTGTATATGCAGCACGGACCCCCAGCTGCAGCAGCAGCAGCCAGAAGCCCTGGGCTAAGGGCTGCTGCCCACGGTGACCACAGAGCCCCGCAAGGGCTGGAGAGAGAGTATCTCTCAACCCCCCAGCTGATGGCCGCCATGGAGGACCCCGCTATTTCGATGTTGCGGGACGCGGATCGTCTACACGTCCCTACTTTGATGTTGAACGTCGAAGTAGGGCGCTATTCCCATCCCCTCATGGGGTTAGCGACTTCGACGTCTCGCCGCCTAACGTCGATTTCAACTTCGAAATAGCGCCCAACACGTGTAGACGTGACGGGCGCTATTTTGAAGTTACTGCCGCTACTTCGAAGTAGCGTGCACGTGTAGACGCAGCTTGAGAGGTACATTTCAGTGTAATCTGTTCTCTGAACCCTCTTCATGGGAGGTATCAGACCAAGTTTATTTTTCTCTGCTGAAGTTTATGCTTCATCTCTACACTTGTCAAAGGTTTTATACCTTAAGCCATAGTCATTTTAAGAAAACAGACCATTTAGATACATAGAATGAAACTCATCCCTGTGCACCACTGTATTTTATAGCTTAAATGGGACGTAAATGATGTATGAGCTTGTGTTTTCCTCAGCACCAAGAGATGAATTTTAACCAGTGTTTTTCTCTGACTTCCAGGGAGCTTCCTCTATGAGGGATGAACCATCAGACATGACGGCATAGAAACAGACACTGGGATGCAAAAGCCTAAAAGTATCTTTCTTGATCTAGTGCCAGATCTGGTTGGATGGTGCTCTGGTAGGTGCAGAGCACTGTCCCCAACAGGAAATCAAACATGCATTTTATATGAGTGACACTTGTGGGACTGGGGACCATGCCTTTACAGTCTGAGCTTCCCATACAGAGCTTTGCTAATCAGCAGGGTGGTATGACGCTTTTGTGGTCATGCACAGCCAGTTAGAACTGGGCCCAGAATAAAGGAGTTTTCTTGCAAGCTCCTTAAGCATGGAGTGATCACTGGAAACCACCTGGTACCAAGAATAAAAAAGAACTGAGGGAAAATTCTGAGTGGATGAGTGGAGCAGTTAAGAGCCCCACCAGAGCTGCCACTCAGGAAATGTGGAAAGCAGCGTGATAAAGTTTAAATGGCACCTCTGTATCTGGAAGCCTTGGTGCTAGCAAAAAGGAAGAGAGCCAGTGTCTTTTTCTGAAAACAGCTGATTCTGAAGCACTTGATCTGTTTGATAGTTTAATATGTGTTTAATAGTGTTTAAGGTGCTAAAGGACTGCCATTTTTTTTGGTTAAGATACAGACTAACACGACTACCTCTCTGTTACTATTAATAGTTCAAGTTAACTGTGGAAGAGAAGGCTAATGAACTGTATTACAAAAATTCAGGCAGTAAAGAGCTCAGGTGCCAATTTCCCAAGGTGTGCTCAACTCCCTCATCTCCGCTGTGCCCGATGCTCCACCCCCACTCCGCCCTTTGCCCCCAACACCCCACCCCAACCCCAACCCACCTCTTTCCACTCCTTTTCTGCCCCCTCCTCCTGCATTCTACTCTTTTTGCAGATATAATGCAAGGTGGTAGAACCTAAATGTCACAAGGAAGGTGGGCCACGCTGTGCTTCACCAAGATAAAATAAATGGTGTTCCCTTCTTTAGAGAATTTACTATTTAAGATATTGTCTACACTTACCAGAAGATCAGTGCTCTGTGTGTGTAGGGGGAGGCGGTGTCGATTTAGCGAGTCTAGTAAGTCATGTTAAATTCAGTGCTTTTTTCGTGCCAGTACTTGCCCATACTGAGTACTGGCACCTCGGCAGTCCCATCCATGGGATTGGCTGGGGGTGGAGGGTGGGGAGCTGGCTGAGTGCTGACACCCCTTTTTTTTTTCTCTTTACAAAAAAAGCACTAGCTAAATTGACTACTGACTATGCTCTTGTCAGCTCCAGTACTCCACTGGAATGAGAAGCATAATAGGAGTTGATGGGAGAAACTTTTCAATTGATGCCCCACAGTGGAGACACTGTGGTAACTGAATCTAAGGCACGTCAAAGCCAGCTATGCGATTCACTGTGAGGTGGAGGGGACAGACATACGGATCAGTGAGAGAACCACAAGAAAATCACAATGGGCCAAACTCTCTTCATATTGAAGCCAGCAAGAGTTTTGCCACTAACTGCAGTGGAAGAAGGGTCAGACACAAAGTTATTAACAGGGCCTCTTACCCCTTATGATTCACAGTCGCAGTCAGATATAAAAAGACATTTATTCTCAGCTGCAAGATGCTCTTTGACATGTTGAATTTGCATCCACAATGTGAAAACTCCAACACATCTTTTGTGTGTGTTAGGATATTGTTTGGGCAAAACAATGATTGCTCATCTTCTTTTACCCACTTCCTGAGTAAACACCCTTCTTCCCAAGGCTATATCATATGAGTACTGAAAGATTTTAAAGGAAACTTTTAGAGGAAGCTTATTCAAATACAAGTGTCTTAATTGGAAGAGTATAATGAATTTGACAGCAGATATACTGCTTTTTCATAACACATGCATCGCCAGATATGGCAAAACAGACATGTATTGGAGCTGTGGACTGTAGAATTCATTCATGATTCCCTGAGAAATGTACCTATGCTAATTCCGCTGCACAAATGTATTCTTGTCTGACAAGAACAAATTAACTGATCTTGTATTATTTGGAAATCAAAATATCAATTATATTAGGCTGCCTCCCTTACTGACAAAAAGGACCACATACAAGCTGAATAATCTTTATATATATTTCATTTGCATATCTGATATTTTAAGAGAACACCTTCCCTATTGACAAAGCAGGGATTCATACAAATAGTTAATCTTTAATTGCACTATAGGTGTAAAACCTCTTAACGACAGAACTCCACAGTTTATAAAGGTTTTGGATCATTATCTTATTTACTATATAAAGGTTTAAAATTAACTTTTCTTCAGCAAATATAGAGCAGTAGGTTTGCTTTATAAAGACCCGCTTTTCAAAAACAACGACAACAACAACCCCCAAACCAAAACTACTGTAGTTTTCAATCTTGCCCACATTATTTCATAGAATGCTCTGGGTGGAACCATGCCAGCGAAGATGGGTTTAATAAATAGTTTGTTGCTGAGTGATTTCAAACTCAATAGGCTCTCTTTCATTTGGAAAGTCAGTGTTTCAGACCAATATTGTGCAGTGGTCCATTGTGGACCCGATCTCCTGGGGTGTGTCTATATGGGAGCCCACCATCGAAAGAGCAAAATCAAGATTCAGAAATCGATATACCATCTTTCGAAAGAACACAACCACACGGCAAAGGTGGATCACAGTTCCAACCCACTCTTTTGAAGACCCCGTCCCATTATTTCGAAAGAGAGCATCCACACGTGTACGAGCTCTCTTTCGAAAGAAGGGAGGCGGAGATGCCGTGGATGGGGTCGCATGGCCGCCAAGTCCTTCTGGGGCCCGCAGCCAGCTGCTGCCTTAAAGGGCCCCCCTTCACCTCCCTAGCCCTGCACTAGCCGAGGCCTGCCGAGCTGCCAGGAGCAACGCAGGACCACAGTGCAGCAGCACCATGGCCAACAATACCCTGCTCCTCGCACTGGATGCAGACATCGTGGGCACTGTTGCCCACGTTGTCTGCACGGTCGCTGCATCCACTCCCCTCCTCCTTGGGAGACAGAACAGCCCCCCCGAGGACATGGAGCACACCAAGCCTGCACCCCGCCCTCTTGCACCCCGGTGCTTGTGGAGCCACCCCAGCAGCACGGACTGGTGGGAGCAACTGGTTCTGGGGCAATGGGATGATGTCACCTGGCTCCAGAACTTTCACATGAGCCAGGACACCTTCCAGGAGCTGGGTCACTGGCTGGCACCTGCATTGAGGCATCAGGACACCAACATGTGGCCTGCGCTCCTCCTCTAGAAGTGAGTCACCATTGCGGCGTGGAAACTGGCCACCCTGGACTCCTACCACTCAGTGGGTCACCAGTTCATGGTGGGCAAGGCCACTGTCGGAGCAGTGCTCATGGAGGTAAGCCAGGCCCGGAGCACACTCCCACCATGGGAAGGGGGAAGGGGACCCATGGACACAGGGACCCCTCAGGGGTCACCAGCCGCAGAGGGCTGGAAGAGGGGGTTGCTGGCCGGGGGGGGTGCAGGAGAGGGTCACCAGCTGGGAACACCCTGACACACCCTCACAAGTGTGCACGGCCTCCCTCCCTGCAGGTTGTCCGTGCCCTGAACACCATGCTTCCGCACCGGGTCATCTGCATCAGGGATCTGGACTCCATTGTCAAGGGTTTCTCTTTGTTGGGGTTCCCAAACTGCTTTGGTGCCCTGGATGGGATGCATATTCCCATCCGTGCCCCACCACACAGCGCCAGACGCTATATCAACTGGAAGGGCTACCACTCAGTGGTCCTCCAGGCCCTGGTGGACCACAAAGGCCAGTTCATGGACATCAACGTGGGCTGGTCGGGGCGAACCCATGATGCCAGGGTCTTCCACAATTCTGGCCTGTGCCGGCGTGTGGAGGCCAGCACCTTCATCCCCCAGCAGGAAATGCCATCTGGGGACACTACCATGCCGCTATGCATAGTTGCGGGTGCGGCATACCCCTTACTGCTGTGGCTGATGCGGCCCTATACTGGCCACCTTGACCCCAGCAGGGAAGCCTTCAATGCCCACCTCAATCAGGCCTGGCACATGGCCGAGTGGGCCTTTGGGTGCCTCAAGGGTTGGTGGTGGTGCCTTCTTGCCTGCCTCGAGGTGGGGATATGCAATGTCCCACAAGTGGTGGGCACCTGCTGCGTCCTCCACAATGTTGTGGAGGCCAAGGCGGATGCCTACATCCAGGGGTGGGCAGCTGAGGCCACCATGGGGTTCGAGCAGCTGGATGCTGTCACCAGCAGCCCAGTGAACTGCGAGGGTGTCTGGATCTGGGAGGCCATTCGTGCAAGTCTTGCCCCGTGGCCGCACTGAGCACCTCGATGCCCACACCTCCCCTTTCCCCCATACATCCACCCCCACCACATGCACCGCCACCACCACCATGCCATGTCTCCCCCCCATGAGACCACGGGACACGGGTAGTGGTGCACAACATAAACCTTTATCAATAATAAACTGTAAAAAACTGGTGCAAAAGTTCAACTATGTACAATGTGGGGTGGGGTATAGGGTGGGGGCTAGAACTGGGAGAGTGGGCCTGAACTCAGAAGAGGATGAGGAGGGGGCTAGAACTGGGAGAGGGGGCCTGAACTCAGAAGGGGGTGCGAAGGAACTAGAACTGGGAGGGTCACTTGGGCAAGGGGGTTGTGGGCCGAGAGCCACGCTGGCCCCGAGATCCCCTCCCCCACCCCCATGTGCTCCTGTAAACTCCCATGAATGGTGTCCAAGCAGGACATGAGGCTGTCCCAGGCTTCTCTCTGCCACACCAGGTTGGACTCCTCCAGCTAGAGCTGGTGCTCCATAAGTTCCGCCTGGTGGAGGTTGGTAGGGTCATCCACTGGGCAACGCTGTGACCTCTGGCTGCTCACCCGGTGTAACAATGCTGCTGAGGGTGCCCGGCCTCTGTCCGTTGCCTCCGGGGGGCTCTCGGGGACCACCAACGCCGATGGACTGCATGGGCTCTCACTTGCTGCACCTGCAAGGGGTGATGGATAGCATGTCACTCTCCAAGCAGGACCTCATCCCCATTCCCCCCGGGACCCTGTCCCCCTGGGGTCCCACCTCCCCGGACCCTCTCAGGGCCTGGCCATGGTGGACATGGCACCCCCGTGGCGTCAAGTGCACACAGGCTTCCCCCCTGGGTGGAACCATCCCCGGGTGTGGGCTGGCTTGCAGGCGTCCCACTGGGCAACTGGGTGCCTGGAACTGTCCACAGGTCTGGGTGCTGGGTGGTGCTGGCAGGTGCGGAGGGCGTGTTCTGGGATGTGGCTGGCCAGGGTGTGTGGCCCTGGGACTCCGGGCTTGTGCCCAGGCCACTGTCAGGGGTGCAACTCCGCCCTGCCCGCAGGCATGCTGGCCCCGCTGTGCACTTACTGCGGGGCGACCTCGAGGATCTCCGGGGACGCCTGGCTCCCTGTGGCCCGGCTGGACGACCGTGAGGGGACGCCGATGACCAGCTTGCCCTCCTCGCTGGACCAGTCCCAGGTGGTGTCCGCCCCCTGGCTTGGACTGGCTGGTCCTGGCTCATGCAGCTCCTCCAGCTCGGGCTGGTCTGCTGAGCTGTTCAGGACCGCTTTTGGTGGGGAGCTGTCCCGGGGCACCAGGATGCTATGGAACTCCCTATAGTAAGGGCAGGTGGAGGGGCCTGCTCCTGAGTGTCCGGCCTCGTCCCGGACCCAGGCATAGCCCTGCTGGGGCTCTTTAACTTTGCTCTGGGGTCCGCTCTGGGTGGCCTTGGCTGGTCAGCCCCCGGGTAAGGTGGGCGAAGGCAGTGGCATTCCTCCACTTTACCCCCATCTACCGGAGGACCTCCTCTTCCCTCCAGAGGCCCAGGAGGTCTCTGAGTTCACAGTCCATCCAGGAGGGGGCCCTTTTCTTTTTTTCGGGGACAGACCCCTGGAAGCCCAGTGGGGGCTCTGAGAGGGGACCCCGGGGCTTGGGGGCCTGCCTGGCACTGGCCATGTGCCTGTCACTCTGGTCGTGTGCGACTGAGAGGGTGTGCTGCCTGGAGCTCGTGCTTTCACAGCTTGCCCGCTCTCAGCTTCCTGCCATGGGGTTTCTGGGTCCGTGCGGCTTTAAGAGTGGCTGGACTCGCAGGTCATAGAGCTCTGCTTGGTGGGGCAGGGTGTCTCCGCTTTCAGACAGGGCGCCGTCATGGAGGACTCCTCTTTCAAAACAGCGGGCCGTGGCGCATCTACACGTGCCTTCTTTTGATGTTTTTTGATGGGTGGCGCTTTTCCCATGCGGGATCGGGGTCCAGCTTTCGATGTCTGGGCTGCGTTCCTTCGATTTCACATCGAAAGAGTGCATGGTACATGTAGACGCTCACTTCACTCTTTCGAAAGAGGGCCGGTCTTTTCAAAATACTGTGCACATGTAGACAAACCCCTGGAGCCTGACCTTTGACAAAGCAGGCAGCCATAAATAGGATCTAGATATACCAACTTAACAGGTTGCTGGCTCGACCTTGTTCCTTTTCATATCATACACACACACAAAATGATTCATTTTTTTCCTTCTGGCTGGAACTGTTGATTCATGCCTTGGGCAAGGAAAGAGAAGGTAGGCAAAAGGGAGCAAAATCACAGTTCTGTCATTTTGCACCTGCTCCTGTTCCTTCCTCTACTCCAAACATAGAACAAAGTTTGAGGCTGCTGTCAAGGAAACAATAGGAGCTCCAGGCACCTATCAGCAATAAAATGAACTTTCATCCAAAGTTTACTTAAATGGCAATTATTTGAGGTCACCAGTTTTATCACTGTACTGTTTGCTGTATAAAGATAAATGCAACTGACAGCATGTCGACTGAAACTCTGTTCTTATACACGCAATCAGTATAGAAATCTTGTATTTCTGTGGATGCTTTGTTAATGCATGTAGTATGCATAGTCTTAGATACCTTCCTAATTAAAACAATTAATTGTTCATTTCACCAAATCTTGCTGAGTTCCAATATCCAATTCAAAAAGACATGCTATTGCTGCCTTTTATAAGTTAAATCTTCGCTTTGATAAAATAGCAGAAAAATCCCTGCTATGTAGCATATTCTTCTTCTTTATTTGCATATCTTCTATCCTCTATGTGCTGGTCTGCTTTTTTCTAAAATCAAGTTTCTTCATAGAAGGCCTACAACAAAACCCATTGAAAGCAATGTCTGTCTTTCCAGACTTAATGGATCAAGCGCTAAATTATATCTACACAACATGTACACAACAATATGCCTGTTGTGCTCTACCTATATTATTTTCCTAAGCAGTTAACTGTCTCTCCAAACAGACTCAAACACCAGAAGTTGTCCCTCAAAATACAACATGCAGTTTCTTGACAGTAGGACAATGTGTATGTTTTCTGATCCTTGAAAGATAGAGAACTAAACAATATCTCCAAGGAAAGCTATTACCCTTAAATAATGTTCTAATATAATTTCATCCCTTGCTACAAAAACATTTTGGGGATGAAAGTTAACATCACTTCCTCATCCACTACCCTACCGGTGGCCAAGGCTGTCAAAACACTGTTGGCGCTAAATTATGATCATTGTAGGCCACCATGCAAAACTGAAGGTTAAAAGAAAAAACAAAAAACAAGAGGATACTTAATTCAGTCTATACTGAAGATCACTGGAAATGTTTTTTCATCCTATAGATGATGTGCTTACCCCACGTTACAAAAGTATTTTGACAAATACTCTGTGCAAATGAATCCCACTCCTTATTTTGCCTCAAACTTGTTTATATAAAGAATTGAAGAAAACAGAGCAGGGAATAATTATGTACCAGGAGGAGTGCTCGCAAGGTAACTTATTATGTCTCTTCCATCTTTAAGGCTCTATATTTGGCACAATTGCTGTATATGTAGTTGTTCATCTTAACTGAAACATCTTTATGTTATTGCAATTGGAATTTGTGCAAATCTTGTATTTTCAATTCTTCATAATTATAGTTCTCTCTGTTTTAAGGGATAACTAAATACTTCTTCTGAGATAGAGGAATGTATTTATTCGTATTTTGTATATTTTAGGCCAGATTGTAGTCCTGCTAGAGTAGCTGCACAAGGCAGTAGTGGATCTTAAGTCTCCTCTTTATTATGTTTTGACAGCTAATGCCATTCAGCATGGTATGGGAAGCAGGCTCAATGCAGCTCTCATATTCTCCTCCTATACGTGCTCTGGGCAGAATATACAGCAAGGATCTGGGACGAGGCAAGAGTTTTGGCTCTGTCCTGTTCCACAATGTGCCAGGTAAACATAATTGCACAAGGCTGCCCCCAGACGTATACCAGAACGGTTTATTTCCTTCCAGGAGCAGCTGAGCACATCGGATAGATATGATCACTAAGTTACATTCTTGCTCCTAGGCTGCTTCAGGGGCACAGCAGCAATGCACAGCTCATGGTGAATCAGAAACTCATGATCTAGCCCTTTACTAGCATTTCTTGTTTGACTTGCTGGAAAAGGCAAACTGAAATGCATTCCTTCAGTGACCAATAAGTCACTCAAAATATCCAAGCCGTTACAATACCTTATGTGTTTTTAGCAGTTGCCATGCATGAGGCCAGGCTTATACAAGAATTTGCTTTCTTACTTGTCTTCAAAGAATGCACGATGGAAATTGTATTTCTAACATAGGAAACTTTCAGAAATGCCTGATATTATGTTACAGCATTGGCAAAAATATGGTAGGCACGGTACAAATAAATAAGATGATGGCCCTTGCTCCAAACTTATGTAGTGCTCAGAGGCACTGAGACCTCATCTGGGGTGAGTGAAGTCTCTGCTCTACAGCCTTGGCTGAGAGCCACCTGCCTTTAGCTCATGTGGTAGGGCTTTAGACCCTACACTTGCAGGTTCTATCCCTAGTGCTGTCAACCCAGGTCTATCAGCATTACACTTATATTAAAAGAAGATGCAAAAATGCAGGGATGAAGGAAAAGCACACAACATATGCATCATGAGCTCAGAGTAGTGATTGAGGTTTACCTTGTCTGTTCCACAATGAGTTGTCTTTGTTTATATACAACAGAGTTTAATGTATAATGAAACAGGTGACAGGGCTGAAGTAATTAGGTGACCAGGTTCTAGCAATATTTTTTATACATTCATAAGTGATGCAATAAGCCCAGAGGTGCTAGGGCTATGAACTCACAAATCTACAGGTGCTGAGGCTATGAACTGCCAAGCCCAGAGGTGTTTGGGTTATGAACTGCCAAGCCAAGAGGTGCTAGGGCTCAGGCCTGGCAAGCCCTGACAAAAATTAAGCAGTGACACACAGTATTCTCTACTTTTCCTCTGTCTGCTTCTCAATGCAGCCTCTTTGCATATGTTGTGTAGGAGTGGATATTTAGGAGAAAATTGAATGAGGAGAGGTTAGTGACCCTGCCACTGATGTCATCAGGGATCATTATATCTTTTGCAAATAAATGTGTCCAATGTTGTGGGATTTTTATAAAATAGTATTTCTTTATATAAAGAAAAAATAACTTTTCCCTGGTTTGAAGGATACAGGCTTCAGTGTGTGTCCTCCAAACTAGGGGAAAAGTTATTTCCCTTTGATGCAATTCTACTAAATGAGTAACACAATGAATGAATCTGGCCCTTTATTAGTTATTAGTGTTACATAATGTCAATAAATTGTTAAAGCCTGAAAATGATTGAATGATATTCATTTATATTAGAACAGAAATTCTTTGGTAGAAAATTCTAACTAATGTGTATGGCCAGAGAATCAGACTTCAATGAAATATTTTGGTAGAACTTTAAAAGAAATAAAATATTTAATTGCATAACTTTCTCTTTGCTTAATACTTTCAGACCATTATAAAAAAAAAGAAATTCTGGATGACCAGGGCAGAAAAGAATGCACCTCAGTGTTTTAGAAGAACATTTTTTTTAAATATTTTTTTGTTTCCTTTACAGTAAAATACATAAACTAAAGCTGAATTAAAATGTGAGCCTGCAGTAGATATTTGCCTGGTGCCCATTGTTACTTCCCCATGCTAAGGAAGTGCAGCTGTGGGAACCAAATAGATAGCACAAATCTGTGCATTAATGAAACAACAACAACAATATTTAGCACTTAGATCATGTCAGGAAAGGAACACTGTGCCCTGAAAGCACAAGAAGACATACATCAAAATGACCTGTCTTAGAATAGTTATGCTTGTAAAATAGAATGGTAAGGAAGACGTTTTTCTGGCATTTCTCAAAGGTCAGGTGGTGCTGTTTTGTTGGGTATAACATAAAAGAAAGAAGTAATGATTAAAGAAAAAAAAGCCTGCTTCACTAATCTTCTTATTCCTTATAGGAAAAAAGACATATTTGGGTAGTTTGTAAGTACAAGAACTTTTATCAGTTTGGCTGTTTACTTTAATCACAAAGAAGTACAGATTATATAATAGCTACAGTAGGGCATATTTCCCTTTTAGAGACTGATTCTGAGGTGGTGTAAACTGGAGCTCTTGGATGAAACGAAATATCATCAGTTACACCAATCAGGGAACTGGCCCTTCTATGTTCTTAGTGACCCTCTATTTAAAGTTGTCAGGCTTAACATCCTGATGGGACAAATGAAATTAGAATTAATAATGTTAGCTGGGTATTTGTATTACTTATACAGGAAAAATACTACTTTGTTTTGTAACTGTTTTTTGAGATGTGTTGCCCATGTCCATTCCACTCTTGGTATGTGCATATCCCAAGCACAATTCTCAGAAATTTTTGCTCTGATTGTTCTTGCCACATTATGAACATCTAGAAATAGCAAATTGTGGCAGATTCCCCTGTGTTGGACGGTTTAGTAAGGGACGTGACACCTCACAACGTGGCAAGCATAGACCTGTCAAGTGGAAGGGAGGTGGATATGGGATGCTACTTCTGCTTTGCCACCTTCAGTGAATTTAGTGTTTGTAGTATACCTATCCTCACAGCATATTGTAGGGCAGGACATACACTTGTCTGATAGTGAACAAGAGTTTTCTGATATCAGCTTGGTGGTCAGTGAGAAATGAACTGGTTTTCTCATTACAAAAACCGTTACTAACTCTTATGCTGGATAGCAGACATGGTAATTATGAGGTAGAAGAGTGTCTTTGGAGACCAGTGTTCCCCGTAAGCTGTGTGCTTGTGCAGCCTCTCAGGAGATTCAAATGCTGCCCAGCTGATTAGCAGAGCTAATCTCACAGGTATTTTTTTGTTTCTACCGGTTATGCACATTTACACATGCCTTGGTGCACATAAAAATGTGAAACACGTGTGGATGGAAAAAGTCCACACATGGATGGAAAAGACTACAGGGAATCTTGCAGGGGGTCTTTGCAACATGCTTCTGTTCAGCCAGCTAACCAAAGAGCCCCTCTCATTCCCTTCTTAGGCCCTCAAGAAATCTGAATAGTTACGATGAAGGAAAAATACAAGTGGGGAATTCGTAAAGAACTAAAGGTACTTTGTCCCCGATGGTTCAGACAAAGGTTCTCCAATAGTAAAGACATCTGGGAGGGCAGTACTCGGATGCAACAACAAACGGTGGATCATACTGTAACTTTAGGAGTTGATTTTACACAGCCATAGCATGGCAAAGAAGGAAGGGCGTGACTTATATGGACTTACACACAATAGATCTGATGGCAAGTTGGAAGGAGGACAGAGGAGTGTTGGAGGCCCGCAGAAGCTGTATAAGGACATGCTGAAGGCACATATGAAAAAAGCAAATAGGATGAAGCTACTTGGTACTCTACACTGACCTGTTCTCCTGGCAGCTTCATGCTAATGTTCAGTCTCGCAATTGCAAATGGCTGCTCATTGGCATAATCCCTGCCAACAGAGGCTGCTACCAGCTTTAAACAGGCTGTGTAGGCCTACCTCTCCTGGCTAAAAGCCCCTTTGCCACCAGTTCTTTATGTCTGAATTTTTTCAGTATTCAACTCTGATTTTTGTTGTTCAACTACAACGTGAGGTAGGTCTAAACAGCATTGATTTATACTGTCCTGGCTTCTTAACTTTTACATTTTAGTTAGGGAATTTTTAAGTCATTTTGCATTAAAAAAACCCCAATGATTAAAGAAGAGTATGGACTGTGTTATTTCATTTGTAAAACAGAATTTCAAGCCTCATCATTACTCTGTCTCTCTCTCAGTGGTCACTTGATAACAAGTAGGACATCTTCATGTCACCCTCCTATCTGTGAGTCCATTGATGGCTGATCAACCTGATTCTGGAGCAGCAGGTCTGATCACAGAAGAAGCAGGTGTTGATAACACTTGGATGGGCAGTTTTTACTGCTCTTTTCTTCTTCTCTGCCTCTCCTCATCTGCACTGTGGCTGGACCGCTCAAATTGCACCACCCCCTCACAGATTACCATTGTTCCCTGGCAATGGTCTTGGGCAAGGTTCTCCCAAGTGTCAATATGGATGTTGCACTTTTTTCATATGTGCCTTCAGCATGTTCTTATATAATTTCTGCTGGCCTTCAACGCTCCTCTGTCCTCCCTCCAACTTGACATCTGATCTATTATGATTCTTTTGCTGTGCTATTTTACTGTTAGTGTTGTTGTTTCCTTTGGGAACCATTTAATTGATGGACAAGAAGAGACATGGGCAGAAGAAGAGTGTAAATGGCACTAATGACCAAACACATCCTGCTGAACTTTCTTTCTCATCATGTAGTCCTTTCAATATATATTGTTTGAACAAAAACAGCTAGTTTGTCTGAATAAAGGAAGTTTATCTAATAATTGTATTCTGCCATGATGAATGTACATGAATTTAACTGTAAATTAATCCTTTTCAGACAGTTACATTGTATAATAAAACAACAGACTCCAGAAGTCTATAAAATAGATTGACACAATACCTATGTGTAAGTTTTTATACCATGTTTATCGGCATTGGATATGAATGCCTGCAAAAATGTCAACAATGAAAATAACCTGTGATTCAGAACTAAGGAACATCTCAATAATGGCTAAAGAATGGTGAATAATTTACTTCTTTTTCACTCCAAACTTCTCTTTTTCCTCTCAGTTTCTTTGTGTGTTATCACCCCTTATCAATTCCTGACTAGCTCTCAACATAGCAAAATTCCCTTGAAAAGGACTTATTTCTCTATACCTTCCTAAACAACAACTCTCTAATTTTGCAAGATCTATAATCCTGTATGATGTTAGTTTGCTGGATGACCACTTATGATGGGTGTGGCCAAGTTTCCTGTGGTCCCATAAAGTTGGTGGATAGCCACCAGTCCTGGCTCTCAGTATTCTGCACTGTTTTTTAGTTTTAATTTATCCCTAAGGCCTGGTCTACACTAGGGAGTAAAATCAATCACAGTTACACAATTCTAGCTATGCCATATGCCATCAGTGTTTCAGGATCGACTTTGCTCCCCAGTGAAGATCAGTGCTTTTCAGGTTCGCGCTGATGTTGCTTACTCCACATGATAGTGTGGAGTAGCAGGTCAGTGGCTGAGCCCAGAAAGATTTGCCACAGATGTGTCAAAATTGACATCCAGAGGATCGATCACAGTGCATCAAATGCCTTCAATGTCTTCTAAGAGCCCAATAAGCAGCAGAAGTGTTGATAATGTGATAGCCAATATTGACCTCCTGTAGACCAGCAAATTCTCTTGTCTGGCAATGGTGAGGTCCTAAGGTGCCAGACTAGAGAAATTCACCCTCTATTAAATTAAGATTTACCTCAGTGCATTTTCCACTGTCCTGGGTCTGAAGGGTTTAGTCTCTCTCTGCATACAAAGCTAGGTGTGGATATCATTTTGTGACAATTATTTTCTCTCTCTTGGAATTTATGCCCCTTTTCCTTCCTCAGTACTAAACTTCTTAATAGACAAGATAGTACAGAGCAAGAGTTTACAGAATAATACCAGCTTTCAACACAGAGATAAGCTGTCACTTCTTTAGTCAAAAACGCACATGATGAGCAGATGCAAATACCAGAACTGCCTGTAGCATAAGCCGCAGTAAGAAGCAATATATGTTCACTATATATGAACACAGAGATAAGCTGGAAAAAAGACACAAAAAGAATTTGTTTTTTAAATCAGAGAGAACCCAGTGAGTCAGTTATACTGAAAGAGAAGAGAAGGAATGGATTTGCTAACACATACACGCATACACAATTTTTAGGATAAATCTGGTGAAGCACAACAGATTCTTAAAATAAAAGAGAAAACTTGCATCAGCAATGCTTCTACTGAAACCACTTAATCATGGTCTGTGATCAATAAATGAAATTCAGAACATTAGAAAAAGACTATCTTTTTCTGCAAATGAACACTATGACATGACATGTGAACTATTTTTCAACCCGCCATGTGAAATAATGGTTATTTGCCAGCAGGATAATTCCTAATTTATTTTTCTAATAACCCAGTCCCTGAGTAGGTATAATACTTATCGATTGTGATTCTTCCAGATCAATACCACATTGTTAAAGCAACCTATCAGTTATTCCATCACAAAAGAAATCTGAGAAAACAGTACCGCTTGTGTGGCATAAGCAGCAAGCCCTACCTAATAAGTGGTCATTATGTAACATTACCAACAAAGTGAACACTCCCTGTGCTATTAATCTGTACTTTCTAGAGTATTTTCTGCACTGAGGATGGTAAGGTTTATTTATGGAATTGAAATGGCTTTCACTAACAACAATCTGTCACAGGATGATCACTGTACATCCACACACATTTATTTCAAAGGCACCATGAAGAGCTGCGACTATATCTGGTTGATATATTCTTTATATTTTCCAAGGAAAGGAAACATGGGTGTGGATGAGACCCAGGAGCACACAGCACACATTGAGAGAGAAAAATGATTGTGCAATCATGATAGAGTTTTCTCATCTTAATTCTGGGGCTGCTGGGAGTGGGGTCTGACACCTGGCTAAGTCAGAGCAGCTCAGCAGTGCCAGTCTAAAGCATGCAAAAATCATTGGTTAGGTGTCCAGAAAATAATCAGATTAATTTTAAAATCATGAGATTAAAGTAATAATAAATAGTTTACATTTGTTTCATTGGCTTCCAGGTTGCTAGCCATTAGGGCAATGTTACTGCATGTTTTCAAGATTTTCTAGGCAATCAAATATTTAGCTTCTTAATGAAAAAGTAAACTAAGATGTTCACATATTCACAAGACTCCAGAACATTCTCCTGCTGTGTCTTGATTCCAGAAGCTGATCTTTTAAAAAGACATCAGATGTCATCAGAGCTGTGATAAAACTGAGTGTCGGCAATACTGACTCTGCTAACAGCTCCAAAAGGCTGAAGCTGTTGCTAGGAAAAGGTACTGAGCAGGTCTTTAAATGGGAGCTGGGCACTAAAGTCCCTCCGGTACCTTTGAAAATCCCAGCCCTTAAAGCTAGGGTGACCCTCCATCCCATATTAGGTGGGATGGCCCCATATTTGGGATACCAAAAATGCATCCCGACTTATTTTCTTGAAAGGGAAGAATTGTCCTGGATTTAGGCCTTCGGGAGCTGGTGTGGGGGTGGGGGCAGAAGCCCTTGCAGCTGCTGCTTTCTCGGGGCTCCAGGTGGGGAGTGCCCATGGCCACCACTCTTCCGGAGCTCCAGGCAGGAGAAACCATGGCTGCTGCTTCCCTGGGGCTCTGGGGCCAGGATCGCCCACGGCTGCTGCTTCCCCGAGACTCTGGGGTGGGAAACGCCCTTGGCTGCCACTTTGCTGGGGGCTGAGGGGCAGGGTGCCAGCTCCCTGGGGCTTGGTGCAGCCAGGAGGAGCTGCCCTTCCCCCCACATATCTCCCTGTCCCAAATATGGGACAGGGAGTCTTGGTCACTCTGCTTAAAGCTTAAATTAAAGCAAACCTTTCCATTCCACACCAAAGGGTTTTGGATCAGCCCTGAAGTTCTGAAAACTTTTTAAGACTTATTAGAATGAGAAACAATAAAACAGGACAGAGATATTTAGGGTAAGTCTACACTTATGATGACTTGCAAACTACAGACACTGCGTGCCCAGCCAGCACTGATAGAAGGAGCTGGATGCATGGTGAGGCATGGCCTGAGCAAATAGACTAGACTACCCTAACATGCCTGAACCCTTAAGGTATATAATATCCTACAAGCCTCTCTACGCACCCACGCCATGCCTCCCACAGTTACACTGCTACTTTTATCAGTGCAGTGCCCTGCATCTAGAACATTTCCCTGATTCAGTGAAACACGCCAACAGTGGGGAAAGGCTCTGGCAGAAAGGAGGCGGTCTGGAAAGGATCTTGCAGTTCTCCTCTGGGGAGCCTTTTCCCACCTCTTCCCTCCACTGGAGTTTTCACAGCAGTGTGTAGCTACACTTAACCTTCATGCTGACACAAGTGTAGACCGAGTAGCGTGACATATAAATTAATTCACCAAGATTAGCGTTTTGAGTCTTTCAGATCTTTCCCCGTAGGTTACAAAGCCAAGAAGGAGGGGAAAAACTGCATGCTCTTCATCAAGGAACAATGGCAGGCATGTTTTTTAATCATTAATCATGATTCTGAGTTACAGAACACTATTTATTTACAACTCTAAGGAATCCTAAATGGACAGGAAAACACTCTTAGTAACTGGGTCAATAACAAACAGATTGTTGCTGTTTAAAATTCATTTTTTATTTCTTTGTTTTAAGGACTTGGATTATTGCATATTTTATATACTCTTTGCTTTGTTTGCAAAAGACAGGATATAAAGCAAAACCACAAGTTTTCTGTCACCTTGGTAAGTGTCATTGCAAAGTAATAAAAGAACTGCCATCCCCATCAGAAAACAAACATGAAGCTTTACTCTTTCAGTGAGCCATTTTACAGCCTTTTCACATTTTATCTTTTATGTATGTCCCTCTGAGTTGAAGGTAGCTCACTTTATCCAGAGTTACAGTCTTATTTGCCAGTTCAAGTGAAATTTGCTACCAGCAACATTCATACTGATATAAATTAAAGTCTTTGTCATCCATGGGTAACCTTTTAGACAGATAATAGTAGTCACAAAACCTATATGCTTCACAAGACTAGTAACATTCTACGCTAAGTATGTGCTTTTATATGCACAAACAAACACATACACCTTAACTGCAACAAAGAATTAAGAGGTTTTAAAATTTAGGAAAAATATATTTTATTTTAATTTTAAAATTAAAACCTCTGCATTTCTCAAAGTGGCACCAGGCTGTGCTTAAACTATTTTAAACTAATAATTCCAATGTGCAATACTTATGATAACCTAAAAACAAATTTAGGGCAAGGAGTATTCTCTTTTTGTGGAAAGAACAATGCATTTTATAATAATATACACACGTACAAGAATATTTTCGGAAGGCAACAATTTTCTATTGAAAATGGATCACATTGCATAGTCTAATTACATAATTTATAAATCCAACTTTTTAGGGACAGCTGATGTTTCTTGGCAGTCACTTGGCAACAAGTAGGACGTCTTCATGTCACCCTCCTATTTGTCAGTCCATTGATGGCCGATCAGCCCTATTCTGGAGCTCCAGATCTTATCATGTAACAGGCAGGTGCTGGTAGCTGTTGGAGGGGTGTGGGGCAGTTTTTGATGCTCTTTTCTTCTTTTCCATCTCTCCTTGCCTGCATTGCAGCAAGACCTCTCAAACTGCACCACCCCCTCAACAATTACCATTCTCTGCTGCGGACAGTCTTGAGCAAGGTTCTCCCAAGTGTCAACACCAGTTGCACTTTTTCATGAGTACCTTCAGCATGTCCTTAAATCACTTCTGCTGGCCCACAATGCTCCTCAGTCCTTCCTCCAATTTGGAAAACAGAATCTGTTTTGGGAGGAACTGGTCCGATATCCGAACCATGTGACCAGTCCAACAAAGTGGTTGATGAATAACAATGGCTTCAATGCTGGTCATGTTCAACTCTTCCAGGACTCTAGCGTTCATATGCTCCTTCTCCCAAGAGATATTTAGGATTCTCTCTTCATCATGCAATTCATGTTGCTTTGCCGGGCCCTAAAGGCTTTCATTTTTGCCTCAATCAAGCATTCAATTTCTACATCATTTTCATCAAACTAGTCCTGATGCTTCCTGGTCTGGTAGCCAATGCTTTCTCCACAAGCTCCAATGATGGCATTTTTCAATTGATGCTCTTCCACATCTCCAGGATATACCGTTGGCACTATCTGGAAGTCACTTCATCTGATGGGGTCTGTCAAGCCTTGTACACTGATCTTTCATCAGATTTGTTTCCTCTGACTTCTCCATTTGGTGACAATCTAATTGCCATTGTGGATCAAATAAGGTGGTGATCGGTCTAGCAGTCATCAGCACTAATCATTGCACACCTGAGAAGGACGTCACAACAGTCCCAAGCATGGATGATGGCATAGTCTACAAGGCACCAGTGCTTTGATTGAGGATGCTGCCATGAGGTCTTAAATTTGTTTTTCTGGCGGAACAAGGTGTTCATGATGACAAGCTCATGTTCTGCTCATTTTGTAAGGAAGAGGACTCCATTGGAGTTGCTGTCGCAGACTCCTTCTTTCCCAATGTTAGTCTGCCAGAGATCCTCATCCCTTCCAACCCTGGCATTGAAATTCCTCAAGAGAATAATCTTGTTTTCTTTGGGTATGTCTTTCAGGACTGTATCCAGGTGGGTATAGAACTTCATATCATCTTCAGCATCTAGAGTTGGTGCATAAGCACCAATGACAGTTGCCTGTTGGTTTTTGGCAAGCTTCATGTGTAGAATCATGAGATGCTCATGGATGCCGACAGGAACTTCAGATAGGATCTTTCTCATTTAGTTTTTGATAGCAAATCCTACTGCATGAACTCATTTTTCTTCCTTTGGGTTTCCTTTCAAGAAAAATGTGTACCTCTGTCTTCTTTTCTTAGCTGTCCTTTTTCTGGTCTATGTGTTTCTGCCTGGGCAATGATATTGATATTGAATCATTGCAGCTCATGGGCAATAATTGCTGTGAGTCTTTTGGGTCACTTACTGTCTGGGTTATCCATTAGAGCCCGAATAATCCATTTTCCAAAGTTTACTGATCAGTTTTTACTGCAGGGAGGTGAACCAACTGAATGTGGTTATCCAGTCAGAGGAACTGATGTGTACTGTGTTTAGGCCACCTTTTCTAGCGCCCTCCCATGTGGGGTGACCTGAGCAGATCCTAAACAGGGCTCCTCAGTCATGGATGCAGCAGCCAGACTATTCTACCACATCAGTCCTCAAAACAGAATGACTGATAAATAAATACATCCACCACCTACGTGCCGGTTCATGACTAAAAGCTTTCAGATTTCACAATCCTGATCCTGTCATCATTCACCAGTTGCTGTAGGGCTTAAGTTTAGGGGAGAAGTACGCAGAGGAAGATGCTTGTGCGTGCATGTGGGGGGACTGTTGCACTGAAGCCACCACAAGGTTCTTGATGTTTTGAAAACAGGTCCAGTGGCATGGAAACCATAATAACTGGGACTCTCCTGTCCACTGCAGCCTTCCTCCATCTGCAGAGCTGTTGTAGCATTACCTTTGCTATCTTCTGCCTGTTCTGACATTGAGGACTTCTAGGATTGTTCTTTGTCTGGACCCTCCCCCTTGATCTTGTCACCATGAGTGACCCTGGTGGGAGTTCAAGACTCCCTGCAGCATCATTCTTGGGTTCACTGGAACACACAAACCCACTCACCATCATAAGATGACGATCCTGAGAGTAGGGGCTGATGTTATGGGAATGTTATATTATGATAACTTAAATTAGTTCCAAGTAAGCTCTGGGGTTTCATTTGTTTTGTTTTCCATTTTCACCCAATTGAAAACCTGTTTTTAAATTAGATCTGGAAAGGTAGATATGTTTTTGAACCAACCTGTGCCTCCTATCTCTTGAAATTTAAAAATATGAAAATTGATAAAGTGATATGAATTATCATTCTCTGAGCAAAAATAAATCATTTATTTTAGTCTCGATGTCTTCTCTTCAAGATAAAACATAAAATAGCTTGATTCACCACTGCAAGAATTTCACATTTAGATGGATACAAAAAAAATAATAGTCTATCAATTTTGCAGTTGGGATGGTACAACTTTTATGAAACCTCAGTTCTGAACACAGATTGTTTAGATACCTCCTGAGACTGTTTTGATGTGTGAACACAGCTTGCATGCAGAAATATATATGCACGTGTAATTGAACGACTGAGGCCAATGCTCACTGCTACTGCCAAGGTACAGAACAGACAACAAACTAGAGTAGGAGAGGAATGCAAATATCAAAAGTAAATTAAACCACAGTGTAGGAGAGGTAGTACCTGGCACAGACTACTAGGGAAGCATGGGGGAAGGGCAGCATCCCTGAAAGGATGAAGGGGTTAATACAGCATTGGAAGAGTAAGGAAGGATGTCTTGTGTAGGGCTTGGAGGTGGCTCTCAGAACCAGGTGTTATACCAAACAAACAGGTAACTGTAAAATATGAAGCTATAATTCTACTTTGGGGTCATGGTGATTACACTGATTCACTGTGCTTTGCTCTTGTGGTTGTTGATATAACCAGAGTCCCTCAATGGAAAGATGGCCCTACAAGCCAGTTATCTGCTGTGCATTCTATACTGTCTGGACATAGCCAACAAACATTTGCTCACATCACATGCAACTCGTATCAAGTTAAATTTGAATTAAACAGCCTCCAGAAGTGAAAAGTTTAAGCAATACTCCACCGCACTACCAAGCCTACCAAAGTATTCTATTTATTTATTTATTTATTGTAAGGGTCTATGTTATGCATGTGGGAAGTGATGCGAATACATTTTCAAAGGATTTGCAGCCATATAACTCCCATTAAAACCAGTGCGAAATGTTTGGCTAAATTCCACACAACACTTTAAATTTGAGGGGGAAGTCTCTAGCCATTAACTGCGATGTAATTTAGTTTGAAAGCTTAATGAGAGAGGGAAAATAACATTCAGGGGCAAGGCATTTACATAGCCCACTTCTACTGCAGGTGTCTAATTGGTAGTGATACAGGTTTCATTAGAATACGCAGCAGGTTGTAGAGCTATCTCAAGTGCCACAGAAGATAAATGAATTTCGTTATCATGAAATGTAGCTGCTTGAACTGAGAACTTACCATTGTAATACACCGTATGGTACCACCTTATAGCCTTAATTTCATACTGTTCTGTATAAAAGAACCCTGAATATAAAAAGAATTATTAACACCATATCCTTTGGAAGAGAACTGGTTTAAAAGGGAAAAAGATGGAAATCTAAAATAAGAGATGGACGAAAGCAATCCATCTCCTTTATTTAACAGTGCTGTGAGTAACAGTGAGGTAGCGAAGAAAATGGGTGTTGTGGAAAATAAAAAATGTGCCCTTTGAAGTTTACAGGGCCTTTTTACTTTTAAATAGAGTGTGAGAAGGTAAAGAGGCTTTAAACCCAAGCCTTCATGTGAGATGTGAATTCCCAGGTCCTCTGTCCTTTTACTCATATGAATGTATTCAGTAATTTTTGCAATGCAAACACCTAGGATTCCTGTCTGAGACACAATCATTCATAGTTGGCATCAGTTACAACTCAATGGCTTGAAACGATAAGGAATGGGGAAAAAATCACAACAAAGTTGTGGATGTAAATATGTACTCATGCAATTACAATTATAAATGCATAGTGGATGTGAAATAAAACAGTAGAATGTCATAGTTTTAAAAATCACAAATGTCTGGAAGCCGGAGATGGAGAGTTAAATGTCTCTAAACAGCCGTAACACTGCCCTCAGATTTCCACCAGCTTGTGCATCATCAAAGAAAGTGGGTACTCCTCAATGGCAAGAATTACAGTCTCTCACCTAATTTCATGTTATATCCTAGATAATTTACCTATTTGGTCAGGGACTCAAGTGAGTTGGAACATGTTAAAAACACATACTTTGACATTTTCCTCATTGAAGAATACATCTTAAACATATTCCATGTTGTTCATGCAGCAAAGTATGCTTAACTGAAAAGGGTGTCCATATTTTGCTTATAATACCTACACTCGTAGGGAAGCCAGGCACTGTGGACACGAATGGCTAAAATAGTAGTATATTTGCTGGTGTCATCAGTTCATGGTAGTCATTAGAAATATGGATGTGAGCACTGCCCCACAATGGCCCTCTGCTTCAGGAGGAGAGAGAAAGGAGCAGATAAATGAACAGAAGAGCAAAAGAGAGAGAGAAAGAACCAGAAAAAACAGGTTGAACCCCCACCTACAAGGGCTGTCTTGTGGTAGATCACCTGCACCATCTTTTATCTCCAACTAGGTCAAAGTGCAGAAGAATCCAGCCTCTGCAACCTGCAAGGATTTTCTCTTAATACTATGTCATCCTGCACTGACAAAGTTCAGTAGCTAGCAACTGTACCTGAAGTGGTCCTCTGAAAACAGACTTTACATCGTGCCAAGACTAAACTGAGGGGACTGCACTGAAACATCACAGCAATTTATATTCCGGTCAGTGGTCACTGCTATCTCAAAGTCCTGGAATTTTTCACTAAAATAAAAGGGAAAAAAGAAACAAACAAAGGACAAGAAAAATCAAACTATTGCAATGGTGCAGGTTCTTTCCACTCGGAGACAAGAAGAGGTTCCAGGCAGCCAATCATTAAAATGTTAAAAGGAAAAAAAAAATCTGTGCATTTACATAGCAATTTTTATCCAATTGTCTTGATATGTGTAGGGAATGTGGCAAAAGGAATGCAGTGCTGCTGAAGGCTGGGAGGAATGAGTCTCCCAGAGCTCATCTGCATGAGAATGCAAAAGGTGTGCATGTGTGATACCTTTTCAGGCAAAGCCTAATGGGTAGCAAGTAAGCCATGAGATTTGGTCTATTGTAAACATGTAGTTGTAAAATCACAATTTAAGCTGACGCTTAAGGTGGGAGTTGTGAGATCTCACCAATGCTTTGGGTTGTTGTGGGGGACAGGGCAGTTGCCTTAGCTGTGTAAGACATTAATTACACAGGGCTTCCTGGTTTAAAGCATTGTGAGAGAGAAGGGGAGGGGTATGGGTTGAGCCAGCTTGCTGAGTGCCTTGGCCCTGCCTATGCCTTGGCCACATAGCTATAAGCCTGGCTTGACTAACCCTCCCCACCTGTTAAAAGATAGAGCTGGATACTAGGGTGTTTGTGAAACCCCACACTAGAGATACCAAGAGCTGAAATCACAGAGTGGCAGCTGAGGCCACACAGAGCTGAAATCACTGGGTTCTGCCTTAGGGCAATCCCAAGCAGTGGGGTTAGGACCGGCAGACAACAGCAGGACCATCGGGCGGCCGGTAAGAGCTTGTGAGGGAGGGGGAGAACCGCCTTACAGGCACCCAGCACGGGGGTGAAATTGTCCCAGGCCACTGGGTGGGGGCTCGAGCCGGTTGATTGTATCCTTGATAGGAAAACCCCACAAGAGTTGAACCCGGCCCTTCTGGCAGGCATCTGGCGTTAACAGAAGGGTTGCATAAGTGGGGGCTCGTCTGGGATCTCTTTTGCTGGGTAGTACCCCTCGCAAGCACAGAGTCTGAGATAGAAATGGCTTGTTTAATGACCGTAACCTACCCCAAGGTTACAGCGACAGATGCAGTATATCTCAGCACAGAAGAGACAAAACCCCTTTTACCCAGATACCATCCCCATATGCAGTAGAACCCAGTCTCTTGCTGGGGCTCTTGGCCCTTTTCTACACCCACACAGTTACAGGGTGTACCCTCTGCGGTGCAGTCCCAAACTCAAAGCCCACAGATACATCACCAGGGCAATACTAGCTGTCCACTTGTCTGTAGCCTCCCCTTGCTGTCACCAGCCGTCTGCCAGTCGCCGTTGTCTGCCGCCGCTCCTACCGGCCGCCCGCCGGTCGCCGTCGTCTACCGCCACCGCTCCTACCGGCCGCCCGCTGGTGTCTACCGCCGCCACCGCTCCTACCGGCCGCCCGCTGGTCCTGCTGTTGTCCGCCGGTCCTAACCCCACTGCTTGGGATTGCCCTAAGGCAGAACCCAGTGATTTCAGCTCTGTGTGGCCTCAGCTGCCACTCTGTGATTTCAGCTCTTGGTATCTCTAGTGTGGGGTTTCACAAACACCCTAGTATCCAGCTCTATCTTTTAACAGGTGGGGAGGGTTAGTCAAGCCAGGCTTATAGCTATATGGCCAAGGCATAGGCAGGGCCAAGGCACTCAGCAAGCTGGCTCAACCCATACCCTCCCCTTGCTCTCTCACAATGCTTTAAACCAGGGAGCCCTGTGTAATTAATGTCTTACACAGCTAAGGCAACTGCCCTGTCCCCCACAACAACCCAGAGCATTGGTGAGATCTCACAACTCCCACCTTAAGTGTCAGCTTAAATTGTGATTTTACAACTACATGTTTACAATAGACCAAATCTCATGGCTTACTTGCTACCCATTAGGCTTTGCCTGAAAAGGTATCACACATTCACACTTTTTGCATTCTTATGCAGATGACCTCTGGGAGACTCATTCCTCCCAGCCTTCAGCAGCACTGCATTCCTTCTGCCACATTCCCTACATCTGCTTTACAAATATGGACGAATTTAGTCTCAGAGGAACCCTGTGAGAGTGACAAGGACTGTTATCCCCCTTCTGCAGGTGAATAAACTGAAATAAAGAAATTAAGTTTCACAGGAAGTCTGTGGCAGACTGAGGCACAGATAGAAGCTAACAATAGAGGCTCTCAGTCCTGTGCTTTAACCTTACTTCCTCCTCACATAGCCATGATATTAGCCTAGAGCAGAGGTGGGCAACCTGCAGCTCCAGAGCCGCATGTGGCTCTTTAAGGAGTCACTTGCGGCTCCGGGTGCTGCTGCTGCTGAGTTTTCTTGCAGCTCCTTGCCCTGCTGTGTGAAATAACGGAACTAGCTTAATTGGTTTAATGGCTGGGAGGGTGGTTGGCCATTAAAGCAATTAAATTTAGTTCCATTATTTTAGCAGGGCTGGGAGCTGCCCGCACTGCAGGTGGGGAAAGTGAGCAGGAGAGCTAGGGGGAGGAGTGGCTGATTCTGACCATTCTGGAGCTGCACAGCAGGATGGTGGCTGTGGGGAAGGAGCAGCAGCAGCACACATGTAACTGGAGGACCTCATTGCTGAGGCAGACTAATCCTGGGTTTGGGGCTTAGAGGGGTTGAGCCTGGGGATGGGGGGGCAGGTCTGGGGTACAGGAGAGTTAAGCCAGGGGTTGGAGGGGTGGTTTGGGGCTGAGAGATGTTAAGCCTGGGGATGGGGTGGGTGAAAGTAAATTAAACTTTTTAACTGGTACAAGTCATTGTGTGTACGCTGTTCTTAAAATAGGGGTGACAAAAAGTACAGTTTGACGTTATGTATTAAGGATTCTCTCATATGAAGTATTGATTTTGTAACTGAATTTGAAAAAAATGGCTCTTCTCTGTATTTTGTTTGCAAACCCCTGGTCTAGAGGCTTAGCTAAGGGGGCTGGCATCTAGACTTTTGTACATCCTCAGTGGATGTATTTCCACCTCCAGAATCTTTTTATTCACAAGAGCATGTTTACCCTTGAATTGAACGTTGAACTTTTTAGCAATGGGTATAGCCAGCCAGTGGCTGACTCAGACCTCCTGCCCACATCTCCTTCTGTCTGGTAGTGTGAGGACAAGGAAGGGAAAGGGCCATAGCAGCACCGGGGGAGGCCCCTGCCTCAGTGTGAGTGCTGCTACACAAAGATGGATTATGAGTAAGGTGACTACGCCCACTCCAGCCCTAGGTGGTGATGGGGAGGAGAAAGAGAATCCTGAGGTAGTTGTGGTGAGTGGAGAAAGAGAGTTCTGGGGAAGGTGGGACCTGAAATTATTGCATGCAGCAACCAAGGAGAGTCCATAGATAGGGGCACCCTGAGGTGATTGTGGGGGAGTGGGAACGGAGAGTCCTGAGAAGCATCTTGAAGCCCCATGTCCAGTGGCTCCAGGTCCAGAAAGGGGAAAGGATGGAGCAGGGCATTGCAAGGAAGCAGGGGGGCACCTCTGCATAGAGACACTCATCAAATTATGCACCAACTTCTGAATTTGTGAGCGGTGAGTGGCAGAAGGGTGGGGTTGAGAGCCTGACCTAGTCCTTTGTGGTGAAAGATGATGCGGCAGGGTGCAGGCAGCACCCACCCAAAGATTATTTTCACTAAGTACCTATTGCAATGGGCCACCATTTTAGTGAAGGGCCTTGCTAAAATCATATCCCTTTCAAAGAGATGGTTAAGTAATACAAACAGAGGTATGCAGGGGTGGCGGATCTGCAGAGATTTTGATGGTGCCCAGAATGGCCATAGCCTGCATCCTGCTCCCACTCAAACTCCCACCCCACCACCAACATAAGGCTCTGGGAGGGAGTTTGGGTGCTGGGTGCAGGCTTTCGCCTGGGGTAGGAGTTTGCAAGGCAGGGCTGGGTGCAGGCTCTGGGAGAGAATTTGAGTGCAGGAAGGAATGGGGCTTGGGGGTGGGGGCTGGGTGATGCAATAGGGGGTTGGAGATGCAATAGGGGGTTGGAGATGCAAGCTCTGGAATGGAGACAGGGATTGGGGTCTAGGAGGGGTGCAAATAGGAGTGCAGACTATGGGAGGGAGTTTGTGCAGAAGGGGAGGAGCCACCGCTTCCCCCCATATCTCCCTGTCCCGTATTTGGGACAGGGAGATCTGGTCTTTCTACTGTTGACATATCCCTGCGACCCTGTGGGGGGAGGTGAGGAGGGAGACGTGGTTTCCATGTGCTGCTCCCAGCAGTGGGAGCAGCACACAGAAATACACACATACATCCCTGGGGACTGCAAGGACTCATGCTGGCAGCTGTGCAGAGTGAGCAGGCAGGAAGCCACTCTAGGCCTGCTGGGCTGCCAATGGTGGTGAGAGTGGAGGGCTGGAGCGTTTTAAATCACGTGCTGGCAGCAAGCAGACTGGGGACATACGGAATGAGTGGAGAATGTCGGGGAAGGAAGCAGGACTGGGAGAGAGACTGGACCATGAACTTTAGTGGAACTCAGCCCCAGGCCAGGAATATTCCTTGTGCCTGGACACCTTGGGCTCATGCAACTTGCTGCCTATGGAGGGACATATCCTGTTATTCAAAACTGATACTTTTTTTTCCCCAGACTGATAGGCAGAAACTTATAAAAGCTGTCACTGGTTCAAAACTCCTTTGAGCTCCCTGTATATTTTATGGGATGCCTGGAAGATCTCTTCATTTGTCTGGAACTGATTTTTCCATATAACGTAATAGGTTGCTTCCATTTCCAATAAGCCAGGCTAGTTTATTGTTTGCAGGAAATGGCTAGCCATTTATGATGAAGAGACGAGTCAGCGCTTCTCTAACCACTTGAGAAACTACTACTGCACAAAGATAGAGACACCAACAGCATACGTGCTTGATTTAGGGATGTTGGAGTTACCGCGGCACTGCCTTGGTTGGAGCACTAATAACAACCTAAATACAGTAAAAGCCCAATTATCTGGCACTTGCATAACCAGCACGCTTGGCTGGGGCCAGTGTCGCAGTTGGGGCTGGCTGCCACTGGGCTGGCAGTCCACTGCCCAGACAGGGTGGGGGTGGAGCCAGAGTGGGGCTGGCTGCCCGATGTCTGGGCCTGTGGGGGGGGACGGGACGGGGGGTGCTGTCAGCCCACCCCAGCTTGAATAATTGGTACATTGTATTGCCTGTTATCCCCACGGAGCTGAAGATGCCAGATAATAAGCCTTTTACTCTTCGTGGTTTCTGCCTTCAGCACCCGCTCCAAAAAAATTGTTCCAGAACCACAACTAACAGACCTATTGTGTACAAGTTTACTTTCGACAGTGACTGTTCTGATCTCATTTGTTTCCCAACTGCCAGAGAGACAAACCACCAAAACCTATGTATCACCCACTCTAAGTTCCCACCAGTCCCAAGAATAAATGAGAGATTTTTAACCCGCTGCTAACATTTCTTTTTGCTTCTCATACTTCATATTAACCAGTTCCTGAATGGTATGGAGATACACCTATCTCACAGAACTGGAACAGACCTTGAGAGGCCATCAAATCCAGTCTCCTGCCCTCATGGCAGGACCTATCACCATCCTGTGTGAAATCATCATTCTGTGGAAAGGCACAACTAGTCAGGCACAAGTGGCGTTTGTTGTAGACTGCATCCCCTATCGTGCATATTAATAAGCAGGAAAGGAAACATTCTAAGATCTATGTCTTTTTGACTTATATTCCCAACTTATTCGACTATTCTCCTGAGTTATTTCACTTATTCTTAAGGTATGCACTTTCTATATACTTTGACTGTTTTAGCATCTATTATGCTTTCATCTTCGTTTTAATGACCTTCCCCTTTTGCCCCATGCATTTTTCACTTGTCTTTAAGTGAAACTTTTAAAAACAAAAATCACCCTTGCTTTTTGAGATTTTGTATACTACCCTCTTTCACACCCCATTTTATTTTACTTTTCTGCCTTATCACGATTTTTGCACCTCATTAAATTAGCTAGTAATGGTCTTCTTAAGCATTTTTATAAATAGTGCATTAGAGAGAACTAGTGCAGTGAAAATGCCGACCTTCAGGACAGGCTTAGATATGATAACTCTCATGCAGTCTTCATATCTAGTGTCAAAGAGGGAAGTCTGGCCAGATAACTTACATGACCTTTTCTAAAGAAGTGACATGAAATTTTAAATTTATACCTGAGCAACTTCCAGAGTCAGACAGAAGAAAGCACATTTTAAAATTGAATCTGAATCTAACAGTGTACTACTATATTGTACTATAAGCAGTCAGTATGAGACTGAGTTCTGTTGGCATACCTCAAACTGTTTTGAACCCAGGTGCCTCAACACTCAGCTAACACTGAGCCATCAAATTCACTATTTTATGTAGATGGAGCTATACCTTGACCTGAGTGAAGTTTTTCGACCTGAATCTTGTTTGGTGAAAAATGCAGATTTGGCAAAAAAGAAAACTTTTTGCAAATTTCTGCTGGTTTCCTGACCTGCTGTTGTCAATAAATAAACGAACAACATGAAATTAAATATCACAAAACACAAGACAAGATAAAACATTACAATTGACATTTAGAACAAAACATTTTGATATTTTGGCTTGAAAGAACTTGGATTTTTTCTCCCAAACTGTATTATTTTATTTACATTCAGCAATATTACAAAAATGCTTTGACTCCCATCCCCCCAAACTCCCATTTTTATGTTCTGATTTTCCAAAAAATTCTAAACTTTTGGTTTCATAGTGAAGCATGCTTCCTCTTTCTTCCCCCCAGTTATTGCCAGAAAAACAAACAAACAATCTAATATTTGTACAACTATAATCATGGTCAATTCTGCCCCACCACCCCCACCATACACACTATTCAAATGCTCCTTTTAATGAGCTGCCCAGTTCTGCTCACTAGCTGTTGTTTCTTATGTCCAAGAAGTACAGCACACATTTTTTTTTTAAATAACCATTTATCCTGTTTTTACAACCAATGAAACAGTTTATTAAATACATTTAGCCACTTTTAAATTATTCATAAATAGATAATGATTTTAATGAGTTTACATGCTATTTGCAATAATTTTTAGCTTACGAGATTAACTAGTCAACATCAGTATTTGCTATACATTGTTCACATTGTATGGTTAGTCACCTAACTCACTTGGTATTTTTGTGTTCCCAGACTGGATAACCCACACCTTACAGAAAAGAACTGTGCCTTTTCAGTTTATGAATTATCCATATATATTCACAAATTTTTGATTCACCTATTGTGGGAATGATGAAAAAAGTTTTTTTTATGATAGCCGTGAGCTCCTGTAGGCGTCCGGGGCTATGGTAGTGCCCGTAGCTCCGGGTGGGACCGCAGCCACCCCAGCTGTGCCGGGATGCCCAAGGTTTGTAGCACCAGCCCAGCCCTCAGTTCAGGGCAGGGCAACAGCTCACAGTTTGTAACACAAGCCTAGCCCTCAGTTCAGGGCGGGGCAACAGCACTAGGTTTGGGGAACAAGCCCAGCCCTTAGTTCAGGGCGGGATGGCAGCACAAGGGTTGAGGAACAAGCCCAGCAAGGGCTTACCCTGTGAGGGAGGGGGTAGGGGGTCGCAGGCCCTCCCACACCACTGTGACCCGGCCCGGGGCCCTGTGGGTCGCATACACATGGCCATGGTGGTGGGGATCCAGGCTGCAGCACACTGCCATGGGTTCTGGTGCAGCATTCCCTGGGCCACTTCCTACCTCCACCTCCGTCGGGGGAAGGTCCCAGTCCATCTGGTCAGGGGGTCCCGTGGGGTCGGCCCCCTCCAAATCGTCTACCTTTGGGGGCTCCGGCCAGTTGGTCATCTCCACATCATTGGGGTAGTCCGGCGGCGGTAGCATGGTGGGTCCGAGGCGATCCTGGGCCTGGGGGCTGCAGGCGTCCGCTGGAACTCCAGAGAAGGCTGCTCCTGGGGCCTGGGGGTTGCTAGCCCCCACCTGTCCAGCTGGGCCTGGGGTTTCCTCCAAGGAGGGTGTCCTCCACCGGCGTGAGGGTCCTGGCAGATCTGGGAAGTCCGGGTAGGTCCCCTGTGGCATCTGGATCCGTAGCTGTCCTGGCTGGTCTGGGCCGCTGGGGGCTTGCTCCTCCCAACTGGCCGGGCGGCAGTGGGGTCTCTGCCCCTGGCGTCTGGGAGCCCGCGAAGGCGCCCCCTCCCTGCCTGGATTCCCAGGCTTTAATGGGTCCCACACTCTGCCCTTGGCCCTTCTGGCTGTAAGCCCCGCCCTCTGAGGGGCAGGCCACTGGTGTTCTGGCTCTGGGCCCGCCCACCAGGGCCTCTGCACAGCCTCCTCTGCCTCTGAGTCAGCGGGAGGCCACAGTGGCTCACTACAGCTCCCTTCCAGTGCGAGCTCCCTAGTAAACATTTATTCTTTCTAGCACGCATTACAGTTTTGCTTTGCATGAACATTCTTATGAATAAAATTTTGCTTGCTCTAGCATTTGTGAATAAAAGTAGTTTTGAGTGCCAATAAGGTGTATCAGCAGCTATAATCACAGGAATACCTGCAAATATTTTTTTTCTGTATTCACTCAGCTCTATATTAAACTGTGTGCATAAAGTAAATATTGCACAAAACCACACACTCACAGAGACATGTCTGCCTTTACCTCACCACAAACCTGTGAACAGACATACCTAAGTTGTGGGGTGAATTTTTCCAAGTGTATTAAAATTACAATAGACATGAACTGTTTTAAAGTATTAAGTATGAGTGCTTGAGAAAATGGTTGTTTACAATTCATTTCAACTGTGCATTTTATGAGTTACAAAGAGCAACCATGCTAAAAAAGAGAGATAAAATACAACAGAAATATTTTAATCACCAGGCATGCTGCTGAAGAGACAGAACACATAAATATCGGTGCTCTTTAAAATGTCAAGTTGAACACCTTGCTGCGAACCAGATTGCTTATTGTATGGGCCTTTCAGTTCTAAAAAAATATCAAATGCAAAGAGAACAGCATGACTAATTATTATAACTATATAAAGATAACATGAAAACTGTACCATTTCATTATAATTAAACCATTTACTAACATTTATGATGAAATGCGCTTTTGAAGTGTTACACTTGAGTCTCTTTTATCTATTAAATGCAAATCAAAATGTCACATACCAGAGATCACTGCTGTGTTAAATGTCTGAGTCAAAGATTCAAAATCAAATTTCTTTAAGCTCAGTTTAAAAAAAATGAAATCAAACACGTTCTACTAATTTGTTCTCTATTTTAACTTTTATTTCCCTTTTTCTCTAACTTCTAAATCCTGGAAAATCTGATAGAGTACTTTTTTTCTGCAAATTCTGCTCTCAGCAGCAGCTTTGTAAGATTCTCATTGAAATCAAAGGAAATGTTGTACATGCACCTGAAGCAGAGGTTAACCTACTGTGGGCTAAATCTTGCTGTACCAAGTTGTCCCATTACCTTTACTGTTTCTGTATGTACATACTATTGAAAGGCGCAATTCTGCCTCTGTTACTCATGTTTAGTAATGGCTAACTCCAGAAATGGTGCCACTGAAATCAATGGAAACAATCTGGATGAGGCTCCAAAAGACCCTTGAACTTTGTGGCTCTCATCTCTAATTTTAGATCTGGCTTTGGAGGTTATGGAAGCCCACATTAGTATGTCCTCTCATTTGTTCTAAGGAGAGATAGATAAAAGTAATCAGTTTAATATAATGACCTTGCTTCTGAGTCCTAGCTTATTGAATATGATTGGGTTTTTGTATATGTAAATGTAATTATTTCCTGTCTGAGTGGCAGATAGATGCAAACCAGACCTGAGAGTGCACAATGAACTCTGATTCAGGGATTTAGATGGGATGGGGGAAGCTTCATATTTCCATAATATCACATGACACCAACAAAAAATTCAGCTGTTGGTCCAGATAATCAAGGCTTCTTTCATGGAATTCACTTATTATTTTGTTCATTAGCCTACAAAGAACAGAAGGGAGCCTGCAAAGTGCTAAATGAACTTATTGAGGTCAGTGGGAATGGAAGGTGCACAGCACCTCAAAAAAAAAAAAAAAAGACAGGCAGCAGCTCAGGCTAGACCCTAGATATAGTTTAAAGGGACCATTAAGATCACCTAGCCTGACCTCTATCAAGCCCATTATTTGTATCTGAACTACAGCTCCTCTCTCTCTTACAAAGATACCCAGTCTTGATTTAAAGGCTGCAAGTGATGCACAATCCATCCCATTTGTAGGTGAGTTGTCACAATTGTTAATTGTTAATTGTGCTTGCTCTTACACCTTGGTATCTTTAATTTGTCTAGCTTCAGCATCTGACCACTGCATCTCACCACTCCTTTTTCTTCTAGATAAGAGAACCATCTACAATCAGAAAATTCTTCTCCCTGTTGGTACTCACAGACCATGGACAGGTTATCTTTCAAAATTGTCTTAGATAAACTAGGTAGAGCATCCTAAATTTCCCACTGTACGGCTGATTCACCAGATCATGAATCATTGCTGTAGAAAAATGGGGACAACAGAACTCAACACAATATTCCAGTGACAGCCTCAGTAATTTCACATACCTAAGTCATGCCACATCCCTACTCCGACTTGATATTCCTCTATTCATACACGGAAGGATCCTGGTTACCCTCTGAGCTTCACTGGAAGTTCATATCACATTTATCAGTGAGGGAGCTGAGTTAGTCTGTATCTTCAAAAACAGCAAGAAGTCCTGTGGCATGTTATAGACTAACAGATATTTTGGAGCATAAGCTTTTGTGAGCAAAGATCTACTTGTGCATCTGACAAAGCAGGTCTTTGCCCACAAAAGCTTATGCTCCAAAATATTTGTTAGTCTATAAGGTGCCAGAGGACATATCCCATTTGTTATCTAACTCAAGCCCAAAGTCTTTTCACTGTCACTGCATTCCAGGACACTATGGCTACGTCTACACGTGCAGCCAACATCGAAATAGGCTATTTCGATGAATAACGTCTACACGTCCTCCAGGGCCGGCAACATCGATGTTCAACTTCGATGTTGCTCAGCCCAACATCGAAATAGGCGCAGCGAGGGAACGTCTACACTTCAAAGTAGCACACATCGAAATAGGGATGCCAGGCACAGCTGCAGACAGGGTCACAGGGCGGACTCAACAGCAAGCCGCTCCCTTAAAGGGCCCCTCCCAGACACAGTTGCACTAAACAACACAAGATACACAGAGCTGACAACTGGTTGCAGACCCTGTGCCTGCAGCATAGATCCCCAGCTGCCGCAGAAGCAGCCAGAAGCCCTGGGCTAAGGGCTGCTGCCCACGGTGACCATAGAGCCCCGCAGGGGCTGGAGAGAGAGCATCTCTCAACCCCCCAACTGATGGCCGCCATGGAGGACCCAGCAATTTCGACGTTGCGGGACGCGGATCGTCTACACGGTCCCTACTTCGACGTTGAACGTCGAAGTAGGGCGCTATTCCTATCTCCTCATGAGGTTAGCGACTTCGACGTCTCGCCGCCTAATGTTGAAGTTAACTTCGAAATAGCGCCCGACGCGTGTAGACGCAACGGGCGCTATTTCGAAGTTGGTGCCGCTACTTCGAAGTAGCGTGCACGTGTAGACGCAGCTTATAAGTGTGACCTATATTCTCTGCCCTTGGTGCTGACCTTTCCCTTGGCTATGTTCAAACATTTGTTGTTAAAATTAGCCCACTTTACTAAGCAATCCCAGTTAATATGTAGAGCTAACCTGACCCCATAATTATTTACCTGTACATCCATTTTCTGGCATCTGCAAATTTTAGCAGCAAAGCTTTTACATTTTGTTCCAAATCATGAATAAAGACAATGAAGAACATTTGGCCAAGAATAGATCCCTGAAATGCTGTGTCTACACTACTGAGTTTTGTCTACAAATGTGGCCTTCTGTTGGCAAAACTCAGGAAGTGTCTACACTGCAAATGCATTCTGTTGAGAAACTCCTGACAGAATGCAGCAGTTTCCTTGGCAGAGTTCTGTTGCTCCCGTTTGAGGCATAATGCTTCTGTCAACAGATTCTGATGGGCTGTGGGTGCCAGTGCTGGTGACTCAATGCAGCAGTGAGGAGGTCATCCTCCTCATGAAAGATCTCAGGCTCGGGCCTCCATAGGAGGGGGAGAAGGACAGCCAGGATGAGATGCAGCAGAAGCTACATCAGCATTGTGTGGGGCCACGGCAAGCCCAGGGGCTGCTCTGGCAGCATGGCTCACTGGAAAGATTGAACTCTGTCACAGGAAACCTGCACCACCTTTACTGTCCCTCCATGAGGTACGCAAGCCTTGGCATGGGCAGGGAACGTGAGCCAAGTAGTGTCCTTTAAGGGCGAGCTGGGCTGTTGCCCCAGGAAAGGCTTGGCATCTATGTGACCTTGGCTTCCTGGTCTCCATGGCCCGCTCTGTCTACAGTGCAGTCAGGGTGTGTGGATGCTCTCTGTTAACAGAGTGTGTCACCAGAACAAGCCTGTATTTGGACATATTCTGTCAACAGAGGTCCTGTTGGGAAATATGTCATGATAGAAATTTCTGCCGATAAAACTATGTCGTGTAGACACATCAAATACTCCACTAGAAACAGAATCAGTGATCACAAACTCTTATTTACAAACTTCTTTAAAACTCTACAAGAAAGATAAAGACAAAGGAAACTGTAGATCCTCTGCTTAGTGGAGGAGATCTAAGTTATGATAGTCAGAAAGCTGTTTTGTTTTGATCTTCACTAAAAAGGTCAACGGTGTCCAGATACTCAGTCCAATTAATGTAACAGCAAAAAGAACAGAACACAAACAAAAGCAGAGGATAAAGAATATTTAGATAAATTAGATGAAGGGGGTCTATACCATGAAAGCTCATCACCAAATAAATCATTTTTTTAGTCTTTAAAGTGCTACTTTTCTGCTGCTTTGTTTTGTTAGATAAATTAGATATATTCAAGACTGTAGACCCTGATAGAATTCATCCTAGGGTACTTAAGAAGATAGCTGAAGCAACCTCCAAACCTTTAGCAATTATCTTTGAGAATTAATAGAGCACGGGTCAGGTCCCAGAGGACTGGAGAAAGGCAAACATAGTATACATTCTTAAAAAGGGAAACAAAAGGGATACGGGGAATTATAAACCAGAGAGCCTAATTCTGATACCTGGATAGATAGTGGAACAAATTATTAAGCAATCAATTTGTAAACATCTAAAAGATAATAGGGCTGGTTATGTGTTATACCTCAGTGCAGCAGAGAAGGAGATATACCCAGACCCAGTGGGTGTTAACGGAAACATATGAATTTCTTGTGGAGACTTTGTTGTTTAACTGAAAATTGAAACTGAAATGAAAGTGAGGCGCTTTTTTTAAGTGATCAAAAAGGAATATCCAGCACGGATCTGTCAAGAACAAATTCTGTCAAGCCAACCTACCTTACTTCTTTTGAAAGGATTACTAGCCTAATGGGGGTGGGGTAGCAGGAAGCATGATATATCTGGATTTTAGTAAGGCTTTTGACACAACCACATGTGACATTCTCATAAGCAAACTAGGGAAATGTGGCCTTAATGAAATTACCCACAGATTGAAAGATCATATTCATATTCACAGTTGGCTTCCCACTACAGGGGATCCGGGGAGAGGGTTCCCGGTGCATCTGGCCAGGGGTCTCATGGCTGCCACTGCCAGCCAGGACTCTGCATTGCAGCCGGCTTCCAGCTGCAGAGGTCGGGGGTTGCTCCTGCCCCCAGCCAGGGCTCCTGAGCCTGGTGCTGCCAGTTGGGGCTCCATGACCAAGCCTGCTTCCAGCTGCAGGGGTTGGGGTACCTCCCGCACCCAGCTGGGGGTTCCATGGCAACAGACACAAAAAATGGTTTAGAAAATATGACCTGTTAGGCAAGGTTAAAAAAGTCGGCATGCTTAGTTTTGAGAAAAGACAGTTGAGGAGGGACCTGATATTAGTCTTCAAATATATTAACGACAGTTATAAAAAGGAAGGGGATCAATTGTTCTCCATGTCCACTGAGGGTAGGGTAAGAAGTAATACGATTACACTGCTGCAAGGAAGATTTATATTGGATGTTAGGAAAAGTTTTCTAACTGCAAGGGTAGTTGAGCTTTGGAATAGTTTTCCAGGGTGGTGGCAGAAACCCCATCAAGGAGGATAAGAACAGATTAAACAAACACCTGTCAGGAACGGTCTAGGCTTATTCGGTCTTGACTCAGCAGAGGGAGTTGGACTTGATATCCTCTCAAAGACCCTTCCAGCCCTACTTTTCTGTGATTCTATTACTTACAGCGATAAATAATGGACATTTCTTAAAATCAGAGAAGGGCAGATGGAGTCATGTTTGACATAGAAGCTGGATCCACCGGCCAAAGTCAAAATTTCCCCTGAATTGGTCTATGTTGAAATATGCACCTGCCATCCAAATCCAAATGGCAGAAATCTCTCTTACTACGCACCACTCTTCTACTCTCCCTACACATTATCTTCTGAGATCAAGTGCAAAGGAATGTTCTGCCCAACCAGAAACAGCGTGGAGCAACAATGTCTGTTCCTCATTGGTAGACTAACATTTGCACTAGAAATGTATACAAGACTTTGCAGAGTTACTAAGGAACCACAAAGGTGCTTTCAGGATACCTCAGCAGGTAGCATCAGCAATATGGAGCAGAATTAAGGAGATCTTAGGGACAATTACTACATTTCTCTACTGCCCCCACCCGTTGGAACACTGCTGCTGGATTTGAATGGAATGATAGCCTGACAGATCTCTATGGGAAGAACAACCGTATTACGAGCCCATCACGTTCAACATCAGAGCCCCAAATCCTGAGACTGGCTTTATAATGAGATTAAAATATTTGAGTCTAATTTGCCTTTTATTATTTGAACCTTTAAACTTTATTATTATTATTTTCCTGGTGTTATCTGCAACTGAGAGGAATATACCTTTATTTTAAATTAAACTGGGATTCAAAGTTAATTACATGACTCTAGATGATTGGACTTCGAGAAATGTTTTGAGATCTGTAGTTGGCAATGGTGAAATGTACGTTTCACTGGCATGTAGAGTATACTCCTGATTATCTGAATTGTGTGGGTGACACAGATTTTATTTTGCTTATTGGGAGCGGAGATAATTGAGAATGCAGGAGCCATTGTGCAGCAAGGTAGCCTTCTTTGCAGCCAGAAACTCTCGTCCTCTCAGCCCTGGCTGAGAGAAGCCCAAGACATGGCTCTGCTCTGCAGCATTCCTCAACCTTGTAGCAGATACAAAAAGGACAAGGGAGAGATACGGATACTGTGAAGATTCAGATAATAGGGTTTTGGATAAACAGGAACACACCATATATTCCAGCATACATCCTATATATGGGTTTGGAGTATAGCAAAGGGTCACTTCTCTAGCTACCCCTCTGATACTTATCTAGCAAGAGCTCACGTGTGGGTTATAGATACTTACTTTTCATATGGGTAGATGGGTGGGATATAAGAGGGAAAGTAATAAACCAGTATCTTCCTGAAAAGCCAGCTGGGCTGTTCACATGTTTGCTTATTAGTATGGTGAAAAATGTCCAGAAAAGTCAGAAGTTTAAACACAGGCAACTTGTGTGAGGATTAGATGGCAGGGGTCACCAGCCAAATGCCCCTGCCCTGCCCACTCCCTACCCCTACTCCACCCATGCCCCTTCCCTTCCTCAGCCTTGCCCCTCCCCTCCTCCCCCTGTTCCACTTATGCCCCACCCCTTCCTTACTCATGCCCCTCCCACCTCTGCTCTGCTCTCACCTGCCTGTTCCCATGAAAGCGCAGTGCTGCTTCCAGTGGGTACAGTAGCAGCCTCCTGCCTCCCTCAGAGAGGTGTGGCCTGGAAGTAGCACTTTTGGGCCACACTGCTGCAGGGAACAGCCAGGACTGCCCCTGTACTCATAGGAAATTGTGCGGCACTCATGCTGAGTATGAGGAGGGGAGCGAGACGGGACGGGGAACATGCATGTTGCCCCTTGTGTACTCCACGTGACACCTATGAGTTTAAATATACTTAGATAATTTTCCTGAATCAGTTGTGTGATAGATAAATTTTCATAACAATACATTGGGTGTGTTTCTTTTTTTTTAAAGAGATAAGCAACAAAAACTTCCATACTGAAGCAAGCCAATTGCCAGCAGAACACCAAGGAAACATTAGGAAAATGAGAGACTGTAATTTGTAAGAGTACAACACTATCCCTGGATATGAAGTTAGATCACAAAAGACTTTTGTTATAGTTCAAATAATAGACACAATTCTATGCATATACATTCAAGTCTATTATCCATTTTTAATGTAGCATTATATACCCTTATGTGTGTGGTGGCTCATTCATATGGTGATCATTTATATAATTTCTTCTGCTATGTAAATGAATGGATTTTAAGCAAGGTACTTAAAGTTGTTCATTTCTATGCAAAAATAATACACATGTCTGGAGGGAAAAAACATTGTATATTGATCTCTGCTTGTCCATTGTTTAGACAACTTCATCCAACCTATATAAAACCAAAAACTTCCACTGAAGTCAATGGCCTTACATGCAGAAGTTGGATAGTGGTGCACTCTGATAGTAGGAGAGTGAGCAGGTTGTTTTGCTGCTGCTTTCTAAAATGTTCTCCCATACTAGAGCTAAGACAAAAATAAAATGTTTCCAACTGCTCGGGATTAAATGAGTTAAGCAGAAATACTTGCATCTGCATTCTGGACTGTGTTTGGGATGCTGTGGCATTAAATGAGATTGTCAGTTACATAGGCCACTAGAGTGCCATAAACATATTCTGTGGAGTGTTTTGTTCTATAGTTACATGTCTTCTATTTTACCCTATACGGCAGCTGACGGAAGCTTGTTAACTTAAAGGAAGAAGATGCTGCATCTCAGTAAATTCAACTATACAAATATTGTATCAACTGCATGGATGCTTAGGCTCAATGCTGCAGCACATGGTGGTTATAGCACCCAAGCACATAAGTATAATTCTTATTTGAGCAAAGGGAGGGAGAAAATATGTCCAGTGGGGGCAGGAGAGAGGGTGAGGTTCAGTCACACAAGTGAGTAAATGATAATTATTTAACAAGAGACCAGCTCACTACTTCAGCTAATTTTGAACTCTCTTGCTTAAGTCCCTCAAGAGTATGCTTTGGGATTCAGTCTTAAGCAGCATTAGTGGAGGCTATTATTACTGTCTGCAGGCATGCCTGGTCCAGAGTCATTTATATAATCAATGTCAATTTATATTGGAGAGACTTTGTGGAAGTCTAAGAATTAGTTACGGAACTTGCTTTCAAGGTAAGAAATTACCAGGAGATGCACTTCATTTCAAATAGGTGTTTAATCCATCTGTTATGTGCAAAAAAGACACTGTTTTTGTAACAGAGGCAGAGAAGGTATAGCCTTATGGAGACTCTTAGCAACTGAAGTGCAGGCTGCTCTGAGATGGCGCATTACCGGGAAAGCAGAAGTGAAAGACAGCATAGGAAAATGCTCTTTCTGACCCTGGATCCATTTATAAGAGAATTTAAAAGGATGCTTCCGAGAGAACTAGGGAACAAAGTAGAATCAACTTAACAGCTGCCTCAAAATAAATTCTTCAGCAGAACATCCTTGCAAACTATTTTATTTCAAAACCAATAAATAGTTCCAGACACTGAAAGGTAAATGTAAGAATACTGTGGGCCAATTACTCCCCTCATTTGGTCAATAAAGGTTTCCCACTGACTTGAGCAGAACTTCACATAAATCCAAATGGAATATTTGGCTATATTTGCTATATGTACAAATTAATATATGTAAGTCCCTGATGCACTTTACTAATTCACATTAAGCAAAACCAAACAGAAGTAGGGTGACTATATTTTCCTATGCCAAATACAGGACAATCATGGGGGAGGGGGGATCTCCAATTGCGGCTGCCAAGCAAGTGCAGCTCCCTGGTTGCAGGGGCAGTTGCCCTGTGGAAGGGAGGGTGGGCTTGTCTATGGCTGCCACTTGCTGCTGGGCTCTGGGAATGCTGCAGGGATGCTCCTTGGCTCCAGCTCCCTTGGTGCCCTGTGGGGGTAGCTGCAGCTCCCAGCTGCCTCACTCCTCTGGGTGCTGGGAATGGGGCTGCCACCTCACAGGGGACTTCTCTGGTTGCCCCACGCCTCAGGGTGCCAGGAAAGGGGTTGGTGCCTCGCAGGGCACATCCCCACCTGCCCCATGCCTTGGGGTGCTGTAAATGGGGCTGCCACCCTGCTGAGGGGGGCCCTGGCTGTGGAAGGTAGCCTCAGGGAGAGCTGCATGGCTGCCCCATGCCTTGGAGTGCTGGCCATGGTACTACTGCCCTGTGTGGGCTCCCTAGCTGAGGAGGCAGCTGCCCCATGGTGGAGAACAGCTACACAGGAGATTGTCCTGCAGCAGGGACTGGGTTACTTCCATGCAATGATCTCCCTAGCTGCAGGGGCACCTGCCCCACAGAGGGGCCACCCAGCACTACTGGGGCACCAAGTTCCCCCTAAAATCTTATGTGGTGGGACAAAAGACACTACCCTATCCCCCAACATACCCTGCCTTTTCTCTATTGCAGGGCCCCTGGCTCCCTCTCCTCCTGATAACTGTACTGGCTGGTTACTACATTCTGTCCAGCCAGCTCCTGATTGATTTTATTTGCAGTTTCAGCTGTGCTGACTTGGAGAAAGGGCAGCTCAGCAGGGGAGTGAATATACAGGACAATTAGTTCTTTTGTTAAAAAAAGGTGAGACACCTGCCTAAAATACAGGACTGTCCCGGTGAAAACAAGATGGAGGGTCACCCTAAAAACTAGCTCTTCCTCAATTTTCAGTGTATTTATAACCATTTTGTGGAACTGAAGTCTCATCCAATTGGGACTTTACTTCTTCAGTGTATACAATAGAACATTTACTAGCATGCAATGAACTCTTCTCATACATAATTAAACTAAAATCATACTTTAAGTAAGGGACCTGATTGAATAAGTTGTTGAAAGCTTTTTTGAATGTTGTTAAAGCACCCCTTTCTCCTATTTTGGCCAGACAAAGTTGAGAGCCTTCAAGACTTCAAAGGAGTGGGCTCTTAAAAGAACACAATATGTTTTGTGATGCAGTATTTCTGACATTTTTAAAACTGTATGGGTATGTTTACAATAGGAACTAACTTCAAAGTTAACTTCCAAGTTAGGCACGACATCAAAGTAACCAGCAGAGAGTCCACATACATTTTCCCTTATGTCGAAGTAGGGAGCCTACTTCAAAGTCCTTACTCCATTCCCGGGAATGGAGTAGTGCCCTACTTCAAACTTGAACTTCGAAGTAACGTGTGTAGACGCTCTACTTCGAAATTGCTTACTTCAAAGTTGTACTTCGAAGTAAGCAACTTTGAAATTATTTTCGTAGTGTAGACACAGCCAAATTTGTGTTTTCACTCATTCACAATGGAATTCCCCATCATTTATGTGAATTAGAAAGATTCTACAGGTGTGTCTGTGTACCCCGCTGGACAGCACATTACCAGTCCCACTCTGTGCTAGTTCATACAGGATAGGAGTTGTTATAGTGCGTAGTCATGGCACCCTGACTTTTAGCCCAAGCTGTAGCAGTTCATGCTTTAAGCTCTGGAGGTTACTAGTTCCATTTCTGGAGTGTTGGCTAACATTCTGGTCTTCACATATACAAAACCAAAAGAAACAAACATTGTTAAGTCAAGAATTCTGAAGCAATTGCTATAATTTTTATGCAAAATTTGTAAATGAAGCATCATGGCTATGTCTACACTAGCCCCGAACTTCGAAATGGCCACGCAAATGGCCATTTCAAAGTTTACTAATGAAGCGCTGAAATGCATATTCAGCTCTTCATTAGCATGCGGGCGGCCACGGCACTTCGAAATTGACGCGCCTCGCTGCCGCGCGGCTCATCTCAACAGGGCTCCTTTTCAAAAGGACACCGCCTACTTCGAAGTCCCCTTATTCCCATCAGCTCAGGGGACTTCGAAGTAGGCGGTGTCCTTTCGAAAAGCAGCCCCGTCGGGATGAGCCGTGCGGCAGTGAGGCGCATCAATTTCGAAGTGCCGCGGCCGCCCGCATGCTAATGAAGCGCTGAATATGCATTTCAGCGCTTCATTAGTGAACTTCGAAATGGCCATTTGCGTGGCCATTTCGAAGTTTGGGGCTAGTGTAGACACGGCCCATTTGTGAAAGACTGAGGAAGCTCCTGCTCTCCTTTTACCAGACTAGGGCTGTGTCTACACTACAAAAATAACTTCAAAGTAGAACATCTACACATACCCTACTTTGAAGTTAAATTTAGAAGTAGGGCACTACTCCATTCCCAGGAACAGAGTAAGGAATTCAAAGTTGGGCTCCCTACTTCGAAGTTAACTTTGAAGTAAGAGAACATGTGTGTAGACTCTCTGCTGGCTATTTAGAGGTAGTGCTTAACTTCAAAGTTAACTTCAAAGTTAGTTCCTAGTGTAGATGCACCCTTGGAGAACGATTGAAGAAACCAGAAATGAAGTCTGTAGCAGGGTGCTGTACTAATGCAAGAATGCATATAGGCAGGGCACTTTCTGTATGAAGAGAAAGCAAAGATATGTTGTGTGAAGAGAACATTATCTGACTTCAAGTCCAGTATTTCTGGGATCCCCCCAGCTATAACAAGTACATGTACATTTAAAAAAAAAAAGATAGATTGACTTAGCAGGTACCAGCATCCACTTGCAAAGGTGACTAGCTAGCCTACCTGTGCAGAATGTCCCTCAGACATTGTTAAAGGTAAGCCTCTGGGGAATATGCCTGTACTGCAGCACTTCAATGGTCCAAGGGAGTATATCAGGAAACCTGCTTCTGCAGGGCTTTGAGCACTTCTGTTCAGGTACTTTCCTCCCTCCGTCAAAGAGCTTGATTTAAATGCTAGTCTTCAGGAGTGCTGGAACAAATTTTCTAGTGGGGGTGCTGAGAACCACTGAATTAAACTGTCAACTCTGTATATAATGGAAAAGATGTCAAGCCAGGGAGTGCTGCAGCACCCTCACATCTGTAGTTCTAGCAACTATGCTAGCCTTTCAATATGCCACAATTTTAGATATGAGCATTAGGAGAATGAGCTTACTTGTTCTATGCTGGTGTCATGGGCACATGCTGTGCCCTTCCAGATTCAGACCCTTGGCCCCTCTCCTCAGCAAATCAGGGTATAACACCTGTGCTCTTTTTTTGTGATCAGTTTCTCATGAGCAGTTTCCCTTCCCACTACAACCTAGCTCTATAACTGCTTTGCCAAGCAGCTGTAAAGTCTTTGTATATTTGGAAACTAGTTGTGGGACTAAAGAACAAAGAACATGGGTGTTGCACCAGATGGCAGCGTCCTGGATTCTCTAAGGAGAGGGGTTAAGGGTCCAAATCTGGAGGGCCATGATGTGTGTGCCCTGTCAAACTGCAAGGGTGTGGCAACCCAAGGATGGATGGACCCTAATGGTGGCAAGCCAAACAGTAGGAGGAGATACAGAAAACCCTGCAGACTTTGCAGGAAGGCCATCAGGTCAAGGAGCAGGCCACACCTGCCTGGTAGAATCAGTAATCAATAACGAAATTATTTTGTTAGTCTTTAAAGTGCTACTTGACCGCTTTTTTGTTTTGATAGGATATAGACTAGCTCGGCTCCCTCTCTGTTACTAGTAAAGGATTGGGCAACAGCCCTAATAAACAACCCTTTTCCAGAAGCCCCTTCCTTTCACACCACTGGGGTTTAAGTTCAAGTGTCTCTACTGAGTGCAGCTGTGGCAGACAAACATGGTGAGTGATAGCATTATCCTTGTGAGCTTATATTCTACACCAGGCACATCAAACTCAAAGCTACTGAGGGCTGCACAAAGAAAACTGACAGCTTTCAGGGCCACCAAAGAAAATGTACTTCTCTTGGAAAGTCGTAATTATTCATTATAGATTATATTTTAGATATATTTTATAATTTTGTGGGTCTTGTTTTAATATAATACAATAATTTTAATTGAGAATTTAATACTTAATATGAATTTTATTGTTTTATAGTTTTATTAATAGTTCATAACATTTGATGTATAAAAGTATTTGCTTATATATAATTTTAATTTAAATATATATTTAAGATATTCCATGCCCCAGCTGGCTCCCAAGCCCCAGGGCTGCTGGGGTTTCCACAGCCCCAGCCACATCCCCAGGGCTGGAGTTGCTGATGGGGCTCTGCTCCCCAGCTGGTTCCCAGCCTGGGGCTGCAAAAGAATTTGATGGGGCCACATGTGGTCGATGGGCTGCATGTTTGACATGTTTGTCCTACACCCACTTAGGCAAGTTCTGAACTTTATGCATATGAGCAATTCCAGCAAACCTATTGGCACCATTCACACCCACAAAGTTAAGCATGTACATACAGGTTTTCAGATGTGGGGCCTTACGTGGGTAGAGCACAAAGTACACCTGAACCTCCCTAATCTGGGTGTCTGTGATCGAGGTACACCTGTGGTTCATACCCTGGTGGGGGAGAAGGAAGTGGCTCTACACATTGCCACTCCTCCACCCGCCACCACCTGGGGAAACTGTAGTGTGGCAAAGCACTTGTCTTCCGCCACTCCCATGGCAGTGGGGGACAATGCCTGGGAGTGGGAGAGGGGAGGGGCAAAGGCATGTGTGCACCTGGGAGCGTTCCTCCCCCATCTGCCTCACACCCACAACCTATCCTTCCCATGCATTCTCCCCCTCCCTCCCAGATCCCGTATCGATAGCTGCTGATGTTACACGTGAAATAAAAATTATTACTTTTGCACAATGTTTTTATTTTTACCTTCAAAACAACATATACATGAACAGCCCTGACCTGGAAAATTCCATAATCTGGTATAGACTATTTCCCACGGTTACCAGGTTAAAGAGATTCAAGTATGCTTAGGGCTTTATACCAACATCTTAAAATCCACCATGCAAGTAGAAATTAAAAGGCTGCGACTACAGAAGACAGAGCCTACATTAAATGCAGTCATAAGAAATGCTGTTTCACAAGCTGACCACTGACTTCTGATCCAATTGCAGTGTGGAGATGGATTTCAAATACTTCCTCATGTAGCTACCAATCTTACATGTATACAAAATGATCAAAGAAGTGACACCTCAAGCCACCTCAAATTACCTTCTACTCATGGCCACTGTTTCCTTCACTACACCCACCTCAGGAGTAAAGAATCACCCTCCTTTGAATCTTTGAGATAAGCAAGAATATTAGACAGTAAGAAGGACTTCCATTCTATTTAACTGAGAGAAGCATGTAAAAATCTATTTGACAGCAAGGTGTTTTAAATCTACTGTAAGGAAAGCTTTAAGGCAGTTCCACTGTCATTTCCAATGACCATCTTAAATATTTAGTATAGCATAGCATGTTTAACTCTCCAGTTCTTTCCTTTCTCCCTCTTAGTTATTGAATTCTATAGAAAAAGTGCTAGACATTAATATATCAGCTAGAAAAACCAAGACCACATAATATTGAGTTTTCTTATTAAAAGTGGCATTTTCATTAAAATCCCTTTTTTTCCTCATGAAAAATCATGATGGTATGTTATGTATTCTGATAAAAACATGTTGCAGCAAGTTGGAGGTAATAAAACAGTTTAAGAAAAACATTAAATATGATGGCTGGCCAAATGCAATTTACACATTTGTTTTCTTGTTGGTGTTTTATTTTTAGCAACAAGTACTGCACCTGAAACATCAGTGTAATGCTTTCACTGCAACACAAAGAAAGAAAAGGAAAGGTCTGTGTAATCCACAAAGGAGGATAAGTCACTGAGGGTGTGTTTAAACTAGAAAGAAATTTCGAAAGGGGGAACATCGACAAAGAAAATCGAAAGAAGGGATTTCGAAATAGCGCAGCTACACACACAAAACGGATTGCTGTACCGATCCGCTATTTCGAAAGAACACTCTCCGTTTTTTGAAAGAGAGCGTCCACACAGGAAAACGGGCTGTTTTGAAATAAGCAGCCGGGAAACATCACTCACGGGGTCACATGGTTGACAAGCACTTCTGGGTCACACAACCAGCAGTGCCCTTACAAGGCTCCTCCCAAACACATCCACCCTGCACACACAGAGCCCCACAGAGCAGTACACAGCACTGTGTGGACTGTGCACCAAGAACCAAGAGGAGAATGGAGCAGCAGCAGCTGCTAGAGTCCGATGCTGCCACTGTCACTGAGACCCAGGTGGTCATTGCCATCCTGGGCATAGTGGATGCCCTGGAGCCCACCTTCCTACCCACACATGTCCTGCAGGCCCTTCCAATGGGGCAACTGCTGTTCCCCATCGCCCATCCCCTACGGCGCCTCTGGAGCCACCCCAGTAGTGGGGACTGGTGGGACAGGCTGGTCCTGGACCAGTGGGATGACGAAAGGTGGCTCGCAAACCTTAGAATGATGAGACACACATTCATGGAGCTGCGTCAGTGGCTCTCACCCACCCTGCAGCACGTGGACACCTGCATGCGGCCCGAGCTCCCAGTCGAGAAGCGTGCGAGGATTGCCCTGTGGAAGCGGGCCACTCCGGACAGCCATCGCTCAGTGGGGCACCAGTTTGGGGTGGGCAAGGCCACCACGGGAGCCGTCCTCCTGGAGGTAAGTCAGAGAAGGGTCTCACACCCTCCCCGGTAAGAGGCAGGGGGCTCCCGGGTGAGAGGCCTGCAGGGGCAGGGGGCCCCCGGATGGTTGGCCTGCAGGGGCAGGGGGCCCCGAGTGGGGGGCCTGCAGGGGCAGAGGAGCCCCCTTGATGCACAGGCCCACATATCGGTGCCCCGCTACAGGTGGTCCAGGCCATCAACTGCCTCCTCCTGCCAAGGGTCGTCTGCCTCGGCAACCTGGCCGATGCCATGGCGGGATTCGCAGCCCTCAGATTCCCAAACTGCTTCAGTGCGCTTGATGGCACACACTTATCTATCTGTGCCCCAGATCATAGTGCAGGCCACTATATAAACCGCAAGGGGTGCCACTCAGTGGTGCTCCAAGCGCTCGTTGATGCCTGGGGCCAGTTTACTGACATCTGCGTTGGCTGGTCCAGTACAGCCCATGATGCCTGGGTATTCCACAACTCCTGGCTGGGGCGGCGCATGGAGGAGGGCACCTACATCCCTTCCGGGGAGCTCCCTGTGGGGACACAACAATGCCACCCTGTATAGTGGCCGATGGGGCGTACTCATTAAAGCCGTGGCTCATGCACCCCTACTCTGGGCACACCACCACCAGCCAGGATGTTTTTAATGGCCGCTTGAACCAGGTACGCAACACTCTTGAGTGGGCCTTCGGACACCTCAAGGGGAGTTTCCGATGCCTCAACGCGCAGCTGGACATCAGCCTGCCCAACGTCCCCGGGGTGGTCGCAGCCTGTTGCGTGCTGCACAATGTGGTGGAGGGCAAGCAGGAGTGCTACATGCCTGGTGGGCTGTGGACTGCGGTCCTAGCTATGAGCAGCCGCCCACGGCCCCGTGCCACCAGGCACAGAGTGAAGGGGTTAGGGTCCGGGAAGCCCTCCGGCAGGCCTTTGAGCAGGAGCCACACTGACCTGCACCTGGCCCATGGCTCACACCCACCCTGCAGCACGGCCCCCCCCCACAGGGGACACTGAGGTGCACGAAAGGATTTATTAACTGGGGACTAACTATATGTAAATAAACGGCTGCTAAACAATGGTGTGGGGTCTTCCTATGGGGGTTAAATATGGGGGGAACAGGGGGAGAACTATATACAACGGGGCAGGGGCATGTCCCCATGGCCGGGGCCACAGGCATGGGCAGGCCTAGTCCCCCACAGGGGTGGAGGGGCGAGATCCCCAGCGGGTATGGGTGCCCCTGCAGCCCCTGGTGCGGGGGACCTGTTGGGGCCGGGAGGGGGCTGGAAGGATAGGGAGGTAGGGTCATTCAGGGGCTGAAGAACGGGGTGGGCTGAGTGAGGTGGGGCAGGGGCAAGGGCCGGGGAGGGGATCCCCCTCCTGGCTAGCACTGGCGACCAGCCAGTTGGCCAGGGCAAGATGGGAGGATGGGCTGAGGGTGGGTGGGATGAGGGTGATGTGTTCAGGGGCAGCAATGGGAGTGGGTCCAGGGGCAGCAGTGGGGGCAGGTTCAGGGGTGGCGGGGGCAGGTTCAGGGGCAGCAGGGGAGGCAGCTGGGGGGCCAGCCGTCAGAGGGCTGAGACCGCCTCGGACCAGACGTCCCTCTGCCAGGCCCTGTCCTCGCGCTCCATGAGCAGCCACTCCCGGAGCACGGCGGTCTGCTCCCGGATGGCTGCAGTGTAGGCCTCCACCGCCTCCTGGGGGTCATAGCACTGCCAGCATCGGGCTGTCCGGGTCTGGGCAGGCAGCACCTGGGGCAATGGGGAGGAGGGTTCTCCCGCTCCATCCGAGGGTGGCACAGGTGTGGTCCGGCCCTCAGAGGATGATTCTGTGGAGACACAAGGGGAGAGTGGCCACCCATCAGTGCTGTCACCTGGGACCAGTGTCTCCACCCACGCCATCCGTGCCATCCCCAGGCCATTCCCCGAGGTGTTGCCTCCCATGCTGACCCCACTTGGGGCTCCCGTGTGCCCACCGGGACCTTGTCTGTGGGGCAATTGCTGGCTGTGGCCTGGCACTCGCATCCCTCCCCGGTCGGGCAGGCTAGGGCGCTGTCCACGGGTGCAGGTGCTGGATGGTGCTGTGCTTGGGTCTGGGACAGGGCAGGGTACCGTGGGATAGGCCCTCCCACCCAGGCCACCTGATACACCTGTCACCTACCTGGGCCTCTGGAGAACAGGTCCAGGGACACTGGCCTGGAGGGCACCTGGCTGGAGGTCCCGGAGCTCACTGCGATGGGTAATGGGCCCCCCTCCTCCGAGTCACTCCTGGCCCCTGCATGTGCGGTCTGGCTGGAGGGTCCCGGCTGCTCCAGAGGGTCTATCTCCCAGTCAGGGTCCGGGCTGCATGTGTCCGCCAGCACTGACGGCTCTGGGACGTCCTTCAGGCTGAGGAGCTGTTGCAGTGCCCGGTAGTGTGGGCACCTCGGGTCGGCCCCGGCCCCCGATCGGCTGTGGGCATCCTTGGCCTGACTGTAGGCCTGCCAGAGCTCCTTTACTTTGGAGCAGACCTGAGCAGCTGGGCGCTCGGGGCATCCCCACTTCTGCAGCCCCAGGGACAGCCACTCAAAGGCAGCTGAGTTGCGGCGCCTCCCTGTGCTGTGGAGCAGTACCTCCTCCTCCGCCCAGAGGCCGAGGAGGTCTTTTACCTCAGCCTCTGTCCACGACGGGCCCCTCCTTCTCTGGCCCCAGCTCTCCTCTGGTGACCCCTCGGGTGCGGAAGAGGGGGCCTCCTCGGGTGCCCCAGAGTGTGGGGGGCTCGCCATACCACTGATGGGCTGGGTGGCATGTCCGTGTGGCTGCTGGAGCGCGTATAGGGCTGAGCTCGTGCTTCTCTACCCCTGGGCACGCTCTCAGCTTCCTGCACAGCGTTTCTGGAGCCTTGCAGCTTTAAGAGGCTGGCCCAGGGACCATAGAGCCCTGCCAGGGCTTGCTAGCATGTCTCCCGTGCTCCTTGGAGCTGCCGCCTGGATAGGAAGAGCGGTTTCGAAATTCGGGCCCGTTTTCACCGAAAACAATTTCAAAAGAGGCTGTTGAGCGTGTAGATGTTCTGCAGCCTCTTTTGAAATTGGGCACACTTTCGAAATTAATTTCAAAATAGAGTGGTAGTGTAGACACACCCTGAGTCTATTCAGAGGTCCTGTGGTTAGGTGCCAGTGGTAAATTCGGTGCATTATCCTGCTAGCATAAAAAACACTTTAACTATAATTAAAAGTGAAGAAGGAGAATAAATGTTATGACAAACAAATTCTGGTTAGCATCAGCCTCATGCAGAATTAAAACAGATTATCTACTTAAAAATCATATTTCTCTCTGAAAATGTGGTACCTTCTGAAGTGGGTATTTTCTTCTGGAAAAAGAGAAGATTAAAGGGGGACATCACAGTGGTTTTAAAATTCTTTCGAGCCTGGCATAAAAATAAAGGACAAAAATTGTTCTTGACCAAGAGGCGATGGATTTAAATCACAACATAGCAGATTTAAACTGAATCTCAGGAAAACACTTCTGAACTGTAAGAACAATTGTACAACAGGACAGATGTCTAAAGAGGTTGTGGAAGCTCCTTCACTGGAAGCTTTTTAAAAAGCAACTGGCTAGCCCTCTATCACCTTGGCGGAGATTAGACTAGATGATCCTTGAGGTCTTGTCTAACTCTATGGCAGTGGTTCCCAAACTTTTTGGCATCATGCCCCGCTTCTGATTTTTGAGAAACCCTCTTGCCCCCCAATCTCTTCTTTACCATCTCCAGCCTCGCTTTTAACAAAAAAAAAAAAAAAATTCGTAATTTAAAATAAAGACAAAAACTTGATATAAAAATATTATTTAAAATTAAAAATAAGCACAAATAGCTTTTCTTGGCCCTTTGTGGGTTCCTGGTGCAGCTCCAGCCATCTGCCTGCCTGAGACCTTCACTGTCAGAGCCTTCTGCCCGAGCCCTGCACTGATGGGGCCAACGACCTGACCACCTGCCAGCTGCTGGAGCCAGCTGCCCGCTGGCTGCCCAAGCCCCATGCTGTTGGGACCAGCCACCCACCCACCAGCTGCTCACCCCAGCTGTGGGCCAGCCACCCCCCAAATTCCACAATGCCAGAACCAGCTGCTTGCCCACCATGCTGAATTGCCCGAGCTCTACGTTGCTGGGACCAGCCACCAGCCCAAGCTGCCTGAGCCTTGCAATGCTGGGGCTAGCCCCACAAGTGCTGCAAGTCCCACGAGCTGGTTGGCCACCCAAGCCCTGTGAGCCACCCGCCCAACACCCTCCCTTCCCACAAAGCCAGCCTCCCCCCACTCCTCATCTAACCCCATCCTCTGCTCCAACCCACACTCACTAACCTTTGCAGGAGGCAGCTAGCTCTACATGGGTCTTCGCTGGCTGTCTGCTTTTTATAGTGGCTGCGCCAGGTTGCCCACGTAAAATGTCAGGGGATGAGAGATGGAAGCAAAGGCCGGTTCTTTCTTTGGGTGGGGGGAATGATGGGGGACTGGAAAGCCTCACGCCTCCACCTGGGAATTTCTTCACACCCCCCAGTTTGGGAAACCATGCTCTGTGGTTCTATGGTTCTATACAAGTTATGCCCCAGATTGCTGCAACTGAAAAGAGTTATATTTCTCCACTCCTACATAGTTACACAAAATATATAACTGTACTGAATTTTTAGCAGTCACATTAGTTTTTGTCACAACAACATAGGGTATATAATCTGATTTCATATCATAGAACTGGAAGGAACCTCCAAAGTTCACGAAATCCAGTCCCCGGAACTCACAGTAAAACTTACACCATCCATGACAGGTTTTTGGGTTTTTTTTTGTAAATGCTTCAGACCCTTTTAAGACCCCCTTTGGGGGCTGAACTTACAAACCTGAGTTTATAAGACCCATGCTTTAACCACTCTGCTCCTGGCCCCCTCCAGGAGCAGCTTGACTTTCAGCCCCAGCTGGGCTCCCAGCCACTGGCCTCTGAGTCGCAGTCCCTGGTCAGGCTCCCAGATGCTAGTCACACCCCAGTCAGGCTGCTGTCCACCACCAGGCTCTCATCTACCATCCCCAAACAGATCGATGGTCCATGTCACTGGCCCCTGCCATATTCCCAATCCAAGCAGGGCTCCCAGCCACAGGCCCTCCTTCCTCTTGAGTCCCAGCTGCTGGGGCTTTCTGATCCAGGAACATCTGTGGTCCTGTTAGACCACAGATATTGTCAGACCACGGAATCCTGTTTTTTAGAGATTCAGCCTGTAGTGAGTCCTATATGTACAAATATTACAAATTCACTTGATGCTGTAACTGATGGCTAATATAAGAAGCTCTTTGCTCAGAAAAAAAGTTATATTTATTTGGAATTAATTATCTGACATTGTTTATGCAACCCTTTACAAAACTCATGAGGACAAGAATCATCTCTCCAAAAATGGTTATAAGACCTAAAGCTTTTCATTATTTAAGCTAAAGACTTTGCAAGAGTTATTTAATTTAAAATACTATTTTGAGAGCTACAAACTTTTATATTAAGAAGGGTCTAGACTTTATGGGTGTGTCTACACTTGCATTCCTCTTTCGAAAGAGGTATGCAAATGCCGTAAGTCGAAAATGCAAATAAGATATAAATTTGCATATTTGGCACCTCATTTGCATATTCTAATTTCGAAATAGCTTCTTTTGAAAGCAGAAAGCCAGTGTAGACGCTGCTCTTTCGAACGTAAATCCTATCTTCGAAAGAATCCTTCTTCCCATTAAATAAAGGGAAGAAGGATTCTTTCAAAGATGGGTTTACTTTCAAAAGAGCAGCGTCTACACTGGCTTTCTTCTCTCGAAAGAAGCTCTTCTGAAATTAGAATATGCAAATAAGGTGCCAAATATGCAAATTTACATGACATTTGCATTTTTGATTTACCTCATTTGCATACGTCTTTTGAAAGAGGAATGCAAGTGTAGATGCACCCGATGAGAACTTAATTTCATTTCCCATTATAGTCTAATAAAACTATAGAATTATTAAAGAAATGGGCTACATAAAAGAAAGAATTCCAACTCTAACTTTAAAGATGTTCTAAGAATCTCCCACTACAAAGATAAAAGAAATGCAACCATTGAGAAAGAATGATAAACATTAATGGTTATGTGCTTTAACTAACAACTTATTTTACTCATAAGACTTGTCTACACTTGCCCCCAACTTTGAAGATGGGCAAGTGTAGACCCAGCCACAGAGACTTATGTAAATCATACACATCAGGAAGGACCATCACGATCAATTAGTCTGACCTACTGCATATTGTCATCTATAGAATCTCACCCACCCACTCCTGTAATAGGTTCATAACCTTCTGATGAATTACTGAGATCCTAAAATCATGATTAAAATACTTCAAGTTACTGAGACTCCACCAATTACACTAGTTTAAACCTGCAAATGACCTGCGTGATCTGCAGGTCTCTGCCAATCTGACCCAGAGAAAAATTCCTTCCAGAGCCCAAATATTGCCAGAGACCCTGAGCACGTAGACAAGAGCACAAAAGCCAGATAACTGCTGGAAAATAAGTCTCTGTAGTAAGTCAAAATCCTTTCCCTCTAGGGATCTACCTTCAGCCATTGGTAATATCTGCTACTAGCAGTTGCAAATTGGCTACATGTAATTTTAAACAGTTTCATCACACCATCCCTGTCATAAATTTATCATGCTCATTCTTGAAGCCAGTCAAGATTTTTGCTTGCTCACCTCAGAAGGTTGTTCCAGAACTTCACTCCTCTGAAGGTTAGAAACTTTCATTTAATTTCAAGTCAAAACTTGTTGATGTCCAGTTTATAGCCCCTTGTCCTTGTGTCAAGATTGGTGCTTAATTTAAACAACTTTTCTCCTTCATTGGTATTTGTACTTCCGACATAATTACAGAGAGCAGTCAAATCTCCCCTCAGCCTTTATTTGGTTAGTGTAAACAATCCACACTCTTTGAATCTCCTCTCGGAAGTCTTCCATTTCAATGATCATCCTAGCAGCCCTTTTCTGCAACAGTTCTAGTTTGAATTTGTATTTCTTAAACAAGAAAAACACTAAGCCAATCCCAAAGACATGGAACCAATGAAAGGGTGATCCCAACCAATTTTTAATTGAAACTAGCCTAAAAGATGTAATTGACTGGAAATAGGAAAGAGAAAGCATTGAAAAAATCTGAAGTGAACACTCCACCCCATCCCTCCAAAATTCTGCTACCCTGCCTAAACAACAAGTGTAACACAACTCATCCAGTCCAAAGAAGAAATCAACATGTGGAAAATTTCCCCCAAATTTCAACCTGGGTTGCAGAGAGAAAGTGAATTAAGACACTGCCAAGTAATCAGTATAATGATAGCTCATATAATGATTTTATTGGAATAGTGAAATGCTGTTGTAACTTAAAATATTAACAATTAGTCACATTGGTAAACAGAGAAATAGTGGAATTTAATTGGATTTAAGATTCTCAGTACTTGTAACAGGCCTCTCTCAAGACAGATCCTTAAAGGGCTTCTTCTAATTACATCACTTAAATATTTTTTTCAATTACATATTACTTAGTTAACACAGCTTCCTTCTCCCATCTAAAAGCTGACTAATTAAAAGTTTGTAAGTATCTAATATGATACTCTGATTGCATTCACAATTATTTTTGGAAACACTATACTTTAGTCTTCGCAAAAGAAAAGCACTCCACTAGAAACCATTCACAATCAAAGGCGTAATCTGTTAAAAGTTCTTCACAAAGAGACAGATACACAAGATTGCAATGGAAGAAATCTGTTTATTGTTTGAGCTCAGTTATTTGCGTCATTTTGTTTAGTATTTCTCTGGTTTCTTTAACAATAAAATGGCCATAATTAATAATTGTGATGCTTTTGCTTGGTCTTTTTCAGGGAGTCCCATGAGGTATATAAAAGACTGTCTCTGACTAAAATAAAGGTAGCCACACCTTTCACATATCAGTAAGAGAAGCAATTAGTAACAGATAAATTTCTTTTTTCTTTAAATAATTTTCAATATTTTTGTCATAAAATTGACACCCAACAGTTATAATCACCCTCTTTCTACTTCCCACTGTGTTTGGTGTTGCGGCATGTTTGAAGAGACATGTTTGTGCTAGCTCTCATTGAGTTAGCATACTAAAAGTGGAAGGTATCTGCAGCTGGAGCTATGAAGTTGCTGTGAGTTCATGCCATCTCAAGACCTTTTGCTTATATACTGTTACACTGAATCCCCTGACACGGGCCAGTGTAGAGTTGAGCTGTGTACCAAATCCAGCTCCAAGTGTTTTCCCTCTCTGAAAAATCCTTTCAAGAAAACAAAAAAAAATTATAATTTTTAATGGACTTGAAAAAAACCCTCACAACACACTAAATGGTCTTACCCATGCAAGCTCATGACCTAATAAATTTACTAGTCTCTAAGTTGTTACATGACTGCTTGTAGTGTACTGTTTAAAATCAGCTCTAATGGAAACTGGATATACAATAAATAAACAAATCTAATTTAAAAGAAATCATGTTTATCCTGTGGCTTCTATATTCTAAGTTTAAAGAACACCTTGAATACCACAAGAGGAGAAATTTAAAAATTAAAAATACTGCATCTTCAGCTGAATACTCTAGTATCCTCTTGTTCAGTGAGCACTGCTTAATAAAATTTTACATACCTTCCTCATGAAGAGCAAATTCTTATTGGCCATATAATTTCCCCCCCCAATCAATTATAGAAAATACATTTTTAAGTCACTACAGCCCTAAGTCTACAAATACTAACATTTATGTCTAATTGAAGTTATCACCATCCCATTGAAGTCAGTGGAGCCTCTTTTGTTACCAGAGTTAGATACATGAATGCCTGCAGGACTGGAGCCTAAGTGTGTATGTCGACACAGAAGTCCCCTAGGTATGAGCTCAGATGGAATATCTACCATAATCACAATGTTCAAACTCCTATTTTAACACACTAACTAAAGCCCTGCTTGTCACAAGTCTTCCCAGACTGGGAGGCTTGTGGTCATGGCAGCTAAATCCATCCATCTTTAGTATAACTCTTTAATGAAATGTAAGTGCATGCTGAATGCTTTGCTGAGATGGATTGTTTGCAGCATTGGGGCCATAGGATACAAAATGCCTTAGTGGTCATGTCTGCATGACATCTCTTTCATCTCAATTATAAGTGAAGTATTTTTCAACAAATGTGTGGTTTTCTTTCACATAACATCTGCCAAGTGCACAACTGGTTTTGTAATGCTCAGCTGCAGGGAGATGGTTCTGGAGAGAGGAGCTACCTGAGATCCTACCACGAGGTGGCTTGTGGACTGCGAACTCTTCCAAGCTGACAGGTGAAAACCGTGAGTAAAACAGAGATTGCTGGGGAAGAACTGACTGAGGACTACCACTGGCCTGAAGCAAGGTGGACTCCTGGCTTAAGGAGAGTGATAACTTCAAACAATAACTCAGTTAGGAGAGGAGGGCTGGACACTCCTGAAGTTGGAAAAGGATGCTTGTCTGCATTAGCCCAGACCCAAACAGAGGGCTGACTTGAGAGGCTAATTAAGAGAGGATTTCTTTGGAAAAGATAATAATTTAGATCCCCAAAAGGTGATTTCTTGCTCTTAGCTCCTGAGTCTAAGAAAATCATGGCAAGCGTAACCCACACAGCTACTGGCTGTGGTTCACTGTCCCATGTAGTGGCACTTATATTACTGCTGGAGTCCCATGTGATGTGTTCCAGGCAGCTCTTAGGTCTGCCTGGGGAGGTGGAAGTACAAGGCAGTGAACTTCAGGCAGTGCTGAGGCCTGCGGCAGAGGGAATGCTACAGTCTGGGTGGCACTGAGGGCTGGCTGCCCCAGTCCTCCCCCTTCTGCCCAATCTGCAGCCCCTGTGGGGGATGTGGAACAGGGCTCCTCTGCCTTAACCAGGGGCCTGGCAAGGCTGTTGGCCCCACTGTCCGGCCAATAGGAGCTGCAGAACCGGTGCTCAGGCATGGGGCAGTGGGTGGAACCTCCCTGTAAGCCTAGGAGCTGAAAGGATTTGCCAGCTACTTCTCAGGGCTGTGCCTTAGCCTCAATGTGCCACAACCTGACCTTTAATGGCCCAGTCAGCAGTGGTGACTAAAGCTGCCAGGATCCCTTTACAAACAGGTATTCTGGTTAAAAGCCAGTCACATGGCCATCCTAGGCCATTGGCAGCAAAGCCACAAGGAGATGTGCTCAAGGGTGTCGCCCCAATATAGCTTCTTTAACAGATTTTGTTTAGAAATTATATCTGAAGCAATTTGCATAGTGTGGTCTACATTTTTCCCTGTACACATGATAGTGGTCATTTTTGGATCACTGCTCATATTTGAGAAGGATGGGGTGTAAGAATTACTTTGGGGAAGTGCTGTTGATATGTTATGCAGGAGTTCAGACTAGATGATCACAGTGGTCCCTTCTGTCCTTGAAATCAATGAATATATGTTGATACTTTTACCCCTCATTTAATTCTCCCCATATTTTTCCACTTGCAGCATCTGGTAACAGAGCTATGAATTTAAACCAGTCTGGACTAGTAAGTACATCCATGAAGAAGGGCTTCAGTCTATTTTGTACTATCTTTTATGTGATGTTAGTATGCATCCGAAAGTTACAACCTTCTTTTTAGCTTTTGACTTTTAGTTGTTTTTATGGCATAAACACAGGTTGGTGTTTGTCATTTCTGGGGTGTTGAAAATGAACAAATGGTGTTCCTGAAATTAGCAGATGTTGAAATGCTGCTGACAGGTCTGAAACAGGAACATAAATTATCATTGTGACTATGTTTCAGAAATGAGGATGACATAAAATGTCTCATTTGCAGATTCATCAGACTCATCAATTCTTCTGTGCTTTCAATAGACACATTTCAATCAATGGAATATCTGAACTTGAAGGAGCCAAAGGAACCACTTTTCTGTATTTTGAAGTGGCACAAATCCTTTCTATCTCCCTACTTAATAACTCTTGATGCTATTTTACATTTAAATTTAAATGAATTAGTTTTCATTATTTCAGACCCCTCAATCACTTGTTTCCTCTCACTTTGTTCAACTTGAGGCACATAAAGTTGGCTACATTCATGTACCAGTGTTGCTCAGTTAGAAAGAAAAGCAAATTCCTGAATTCACTCTGAAGATTGAACAACATAGCTTGGCATATATTTTATGGACTCATTTTATCAAATACCCGGCAGTTATTAGATTTTAACAAACTGGGTTTCTCTAATAGTTTACAACTCTACCCAATCCCATTTTTTTGTCTACTAATGATTCCATCCAACAATTAAAACCATGCCTCTGATGAACAATGGTTGCACATATTTTCCTAGGTATCCTGTTAACTCTGTATTTATGGTTTATACTTCTGTGGTTTGGACTTTTTCCACTGTGGCTCATACTAGCCCTGTGGTGAGTAGAGGGGTGAACATGGCTTGTGGGAAGGCTGAGGACTACATTTCCTTTTCTGTCCTGGTATATGGACCCTCAGTGTGTCTTTGAGAGTGTGGAATGATGAACTGGTCTCATCCACAAACCACTTGGATCTGTCAGATGAGAAGTGCAGGGTCTGGGAGGCAGTTGGGTTGTGGTGCCAGAAGCAGGCTGTGGCTGGGAGGCACTTAAGCAGCTCCTGGTCAGCAGCAGTCTCAAGCAGGCTCCCTGTCGCTAGCAGCCCCAGCCCACTGGCTGTTCTTTGTGGCTCTCTGTGCTTGTAGGGAGGGCTTCTTGCACTGCCCCTGCCCCAACAAAATTTCACAGCTCCTATTGGCTGGAAACTGACCAGCCAATCACAGGCTGGATTAAACAGCTTGGCAGACTGCATACAGCACGTGATGTATCTTGCCCTCCCCTGGGTTAAACTCCAGTAAATTCCCTCGTAACCTAAGCATTATCTTTGTGGTGGATAAAAACAAATGGACATAATATAAAAGCTGACAGTCTTTGACTGCAATCCTGGTTTTTGACCACTGGAATTAATTACCAAAGATGCTGGTTACAGTCCAAGTATTCTCCTCCAATAATATGAGCATCAGTAGAATATTTTGCCTAATGCTAGTGCACTTCATTTTCTGTTGCATGATAAAAATCAGTCCCTGATTATCTGATGTGCAACATAAAGTGCACAGGATCCAAAGCAGCACTTGTCACAGTTAACTTTTGTATGTCCAATGACAGGAACACCACCACTTGTCAAGGTGACTGTCTTAGATTCATGTGAAAGTATAATTAATGGCCTATCTAAAAATACTTCCAGAAAACCACTTTCTTTAAAACAAAAGCAGGTTCTCCCCACACTCCCAGTGCTATGCTATCAGATAATGGCTGTTAATGTAAGCTGGCTGAGGCAAAACAGAATCTAGGGACGAGAGTGGAGGGAAGGGCAGTCTGCAACTGAAATTCTGGGACAATTAATTTATGTTGTGTTCTGTGTATAGTGGAGTCATTACCACAAAACTGAGATATTAAAAAACCTCACCCACATGCTTGATTATTTAAAAAACTACATACGATTCCTGAAAAATATCAAGTATGACTGATAAAAATACTATTGGATAGAATATCCATCTCTCATGCTGCTGGGACAAAGAACTATTGCTTAAAGACTTCTCATGCTGTCCTGTAATCCTCCAATTTATGGAATGTGGAAAGGAATAACCTTCATTAGCTAGCCTGATTGAAGAAATCCATTGCCTGTATAGTGACAGAGAGATAGCAACAGAGAGTCAGACATCTGTCTGACTCGCTCAACCCCCTACAACACCAAAAGAAGAACTCTGTGTGGACTCCCTTGACGGCCATAGTGAAAATCTGGATTTCTACATAGAATGCTTCCACAACCATGCACAGACTGACATTATACACTAACAATACCAAATGGGCACAGTCTCAACTACACTCATTCCTTGTTAAACGAGTACTTTACTTACAAGTACTCGCTTAAACAAGGGACACACATACCACCCTTAGTTCACTAGACGAGTGAACTCCCCCCATTATTACGAGATTTACCCCACTCCCTGTGGCTCCAACCTGCCGTACTCAGGTGCCCCCTTGCCTGCCCCGCAGCCTCAACCCGCGGCATCCTGACCCTGCTGGTGGCAATCTTAAGCCCCCCACCCCCAGCCCTGCAGACCGGCCCAGCAGCCTGACCCCCACCGGCCCCCATGGCCCTGGAAGCCTTAACCCCTCACCGGCCCCACAGTCTCACAATCGCCAGCCCTGTGTCCCCAGAGCCTTAACATCCCCCGGACAGCTCACAGACAAGCCCATGGTAGCCTGACTCCCTACTGGCCCCGCAGACCTAACCCACTGCAGCCTGACCCCCTCCTGCCCACCAGCCGCACACCCAACCTGCAGCAAACTTAACACCCCCACACGCCCCACGGACCCTACCCACCAGCAGATTTTAACCCTCCCTCCCACTCATGGCCCCAAACTGCCCTCAACCTTTAAACTCCCTCCCCTGCCCCAAACCCAAGTTTCTCTTGCCTTTCAAAAGCAGCACCACATTCTGCCACTCCTTCACCAATCAGAGACTTTTAGGTGTATTTTAATGGGAATTTAGCATCCCTGTTATGAGTTTTCACCTACAAGGAGAAAGGTAGGAACCAATTGTGCTTGTAGAGAGAGCGATGAGTGTATGGTGAATGTTATGCTGTCCAGATTCTCAAAAATAACTCAGACATTATAATCAAACCAGCTGACAAGGGGAGTGCTGTTGTCATCATGAGTAAGTCGGACAATGAACAGGAGGCTGCCAGACAACTCTCCAACACCACACTTTACAGACCTCTCTCCTCTGACCACTTTGGAATTTCAAAAGAAACTACAACAACTACTTAAAGAACTCCCTGCTTCTACTTGGGACCTTATTCACTCAGACACACCCTCTGAGCCCTGACCTGGATTATTCTATTTACTTCCCAAAATCCACAAACCTGGAAACCCCCAATACCCTATCATTTCAGGTATTGACACCCTTACTACTGGACTATCCAGTTATGTAGACTCCCTCCTCAAACCCTATACCATCAGCACTCCCAGCTATCTCCGAGATACTACCGACTTGTAAGGAAATTACAAAACATCGGAGAACATGCTGACAACACCATCTTTGCCATCATGGATGTAGAGGCTCTCTACACCAACATGCCACATGAAGATGGACTACAAACGAACAGGAATATCATCCCTTATGTTACCACAGCCAATCTGGTGTCTGACTTCTGTAAGTTTGTTCTCACCCACAATTATTTTCGATTTGGGGACAATATATACCTCCAGATTAGTGAAACTGCTATGGGCACCCGCTTGGCCCCACAATATGCTAATATATTTATGGCTGATTTGGAACAATGATTCCTCAGCTCTTGTTCCCTGTTACCCCTCCTTTACTTATGATACATTGATGACATCTTTACCATTTGGACCTATGGTAAAGAGACTCTAGAAGAATTAACAATCTGCACCCCACCATCAACTTATGCCTTGACCAATCCACACGAGAGATACGTTTCCTGGACACTACAGTACAAATCAATAATGGTCCAATCATAGAGACCACACTCTACCAGAAACCCACTGACCACTATACTTACCTACACACTTCCAGCTTCCATCCTGCACACACGATACAATCCATCGTTTACAGTCAAGCCCTTAGGTACAATTGTATCTATTCTGATCCTACTGACAGAGACCAAAAACTATAAGATCTCTACCAAACATTCATAAACCTGAATTACATACCAGGAGAAGTAAAAACACAAATTGACAGGGCCAGACAAATACACAGAAACCAACTACTCCAAGATGTGCCCAAAAAAGCCAAGAACAGAACATCACTAGTCATTACCTACATCCCCCACTCAAACCACTGCAATGCATCATGAAAGACCTACAACTTATCCTCAATCAGGATGCCACACTCCAGAAGACCCTAGGTGACAGGCCTGTTCTCTCCCATAGACAACCTCCCAACCTTATGAGGATTCCCACTAGCAACCACAGGTTATACCACAATAATACTAATCCTGGAATTTTTCCTTGCAACAAGGCCCGTTGCCAACCTTGTCCACGTATCTATTCCGAAGATACCATCACTGGACCTAACCACGTTAATCACAGAATCATGGGCAAATTCTTCTGTTCCTCAGCTAACATCATATATGCCATCATGTGCAACAATGCCCAAACACCATGTACATAGGACAGACTGCAAACACTCTTTGACAAAGAATGAACGGACACAAAACAGACATCAAAAAACTCCAAACACACAAACCTGTCAGCCAGCACTTTAATGGAGTGGGCCATTCTGTTGATGACCTGAAAGTCTGTGTTTTAATGAAAAGGAACTTCAACAACCGTTTACAGAGGGAATGCTCATAATTGTCATGTATATTCATATTCAACACATTATCACATGGTTTGAACTAGGAGGGCAATTACCTGACCCATTATAAGGACTCTTTTACATACTTTGTTTTACCTAACTCTTAACTCCCTGCCACACACCTGCCTCTTGCTGCCCCTCTGCTCTCTGATTTGCCAACCTTAATAACAATTTTTCTGATTTGTCAACCTTGATAATAACTTTAGACCTCTGTGCTTTATATATTGAGTATGTTCTGGTATGGCCATGATATGAAGAAGTGGGTCTGGCCCATGAAAGCTCATCACCTAATAAATTATTGTGTTAGTCTTTAAAGTTCTACATGACTGCTTTTTTGTTTCCTGTATAGTAGATTTTGTGTATTCCACTGAAGCATGACTATTGTTCAAACCTGTGTTTTTTCTCCACACTAAATATCTGGATTAAACAATACCATTTGGTGGTATCCTCTGTCCCTGCCCCCAAAGTTGAGAATACTTTGGCATATGCCTTGTTCTAAAGTAGTAAAATTCATGATGAACAATCACCATTCCCATCTAATAGAGAAAAAAAGATGTTCCCTCAATTTCTTGGCTCTCTTGCTGTGACCTTCAAGCTATTGTCTATTTTTTGTTTGTTTTTAAGAAGTGAGTATTCAAATACAAAGATGTAAAACAATGTTGCTAGTTTACCTTTCAGCTGATACAATAGCCAGATCCACAGAAAGGCTACGTCTACACGTGAAGCCTACATCGAAGTAGCCTATTTCGATGTGGCGACATCGAAATAGGCTATTTCAATGAATAACGTCTACATGTCCTCCAGGGCTGGCAACGTCGATGTTCAACATCAACATTGCGCAGCACCACATCGAAATAGGCGCTGTGAGGGAACGTCTACACGCCACAGTAGCACACATCGAAATAAGGGTGCCAGGCACAGCTGCAGACAGGGTCACAGGGCGGACTCAGCAGCAAGCCGCTCCCTTAAAGGGCCCCTCCCAGACACAGTTGCACTAAACAACACAAGATCCACAGAGCCGACAACTGGTTGCAGACCCTGTGCATGCAGCATGGATCCCCAGCTGCAGCAGCAGCAGCCAGAAGCCCTGGGCTAAGGGCTGCTGCACACGGTGACCATAGAGCCCCGCAGGGGCTGGAGAGAGAGCGTCTCTCAACCCCTCAGCTGATGGCTGCCATGGTGGACCCCGCTATTTCGAAGTTGCGGGACGTGCAACGACTACACGGTCCCTACTTCGACGTTCAACGTCGAAGTAGGGTGCTATTCCCATCCCCTCATGGGGTTAGCGGCTTCGACGTCTCGCCGCCTAACGTCGATGTTAACATCGAAATAGCGCCCAACACGTGTAGCCGTGACGGGCGCTATTTCGAAGTTAGTGCCACTACTTCGAAGTAGCGTACACGTGTAGACACGGCTTAAGAGGAAAACAAATCAAGCCATGTGTTTATAACCTGCTTTGTGTTTATGTGAGTAGAAGTAATCTCTCTTTCTCCACCTCAGCTCATGCACTCAGGATGGTGCCCTTTGACAATATATCAGAATATTCATTCAAGTGTTGGTATGCCCATCACATCTACTCTCCAGATAAAACATATAACGCATCTCTGTTGACTTTTGCCATTTTAAAAAAGTGGCTCTCCTAAGCATTTGTACATGGATACTTGGAATTGGTTTGGCCTTGTACACAGCATCTTCAAAGCTATTCACCAAGTTCATTTGTTTTAAATTTGTTTTAACACACACAGAGTATATGTTTGTGAGTTGCCTGACTTGTTTTCCCCCCACCCCACAACTATCATTCCTGTATTATGCAGACAATATGATTATGGAAATAAATGTGCAAATACCTCATATTGTATTGTTAGGGTTATGGTCTACATTTAATTATGGCAATTGATAGCCCCATTGCACGTAGTTGTTAAAAAAGAAAGAACGTAAAACAAGCACACATTGCATTGGCCTATACCGTGACACAAAGAGGCAGTATACTTTTTAACTAAACTATCTCATTACATTTTAGGGGTCTATTATTTCTTGTCTTATTATCCTAAATACAAAAATATGTGTTCTGTGACTCACACATAGTAACTCAGGACAGACTGCTTTCTGATGTGCACTGCATTAGTCAGACATTTCTCAAACATAAGTGATATACTATGCAGCTTCTGCACTTGCTATTGTCTCATGGAAAAATACTGCTATATTATCTGTTGCTGCAATTAACAATGGACTATAAACAAACATATGGTTCTGGAATTCACAAGGATGCTGGGGAAGGGGGAATCATTTTCTTCTTGTATGTTATTTTATTGGTACTACTACATAGAGTTCATTGCTGCATAATAATTCTTCTATTCTTGTCAGAAACATGAGCTGAAAGAGAAAAGTATAAAGACCATAAAAGATGAAATTAAGAACCACATAGGGAAGGTTTATGATAAATCTTTTGTCCTAAGAAACAAAGAACTGACAGATGCCAGAAACATTTGAAAAGAACTGGGATTCAAAACCAAACAAAATGTGTGATTCCTGGTCCATTAACAGAGGCCAGACCCTGGCAAGCCCTAGTTCAATGGTTCTCCACCTTCCTAGACTACTGTAATCTTTTCAGGAAACTGACTTGTCTTCTGTATCCCAAGTTTCACCTCACTTAAAAATTACTTGCTTACAAAAATGAAAAAGTATCACAACACACTGAAAAATTGCTTCATTTCTCATTTCATCTGTATGAATTTTAGCTTGCACTGACTTTCCTAGTGCTTCTCAGGAACCCTTTGGTAAACCAGCCAAATATCTAAATGAATTGATGTACCTACTGGGAGACACCTGCTTAATCTCAGGGTTATAGGTACACCTGGCCGAGAGCCACTGCCCCTCTTAATCAGTGGAAGGATCTGGTTATCTTATGTTAATCAACCCATAGACTTATCCTCTTTGGCAAAGTTGAATAAGTTTAGACAAGTCTCATTCTTTACTCATTCATCTCTGATTTGCTGAAGTCAGCTGACAGATGCTGGAATTGCTGCCCCGACGAGGTCAGTGTAGACTTTGACATATTTCTCTACAGCCTTTTCTTTCATCTGTGCCTGCTTAACTGTGTCTTTAGATAGATTTTCTGCTGCTATCATTTTCTGTGTTACGTGTTCAATAGACTATCACAAAAGAAAGCTAGGCCTCTTGTTGTTGGAGTGAAATGGTGGCTAATAAAAGGAGGAGTGATAGACATGGAACAGGTCTCTCCCTCTCTCAAATTTGGAACTCTTCATCCTGATCCCATTAGGCATGGTATAACTTCTTTGCTGGACCACTTATTATTCCCATTCCTCACCTCCTGCCTTCAGATGGTGCAGTTCAACCAGGATCAAGTTGGTGAGACTGAGGCTAATGGAAAGTGAGGGTGGGGACTCATGGAGCTGGGGAAAAACACTGCAGCTAAACCAGATCCATGTAAATGAGATCACCTTGGAGAATAACTTCAATGTGTTAGCAAAATAATTTCTCTCTCCTTTCTGTGGATTTACCCTTCTCAAATAATAGATGCTAATGCTGATTTTATTAATATATCAGGTGCCAGGTTGTCAAGATCAATAGATTATATGGGCTTGAGAGTGAGTGACACTCAGCATATGTTCAGCTGGCCAGTTGGGTGCCCATATCTCAATGTCCATATCTCACGAATACTGACCTGCTCAAATAGTGCCCCATGGATCATTTCTTCACAGAAGAAAAACAGCATGGCAGCCTGCAGCATCTGATGTTGCAGCTGGAACCAAATCGTAACAGCTAGATCTACACAAGAAGCCTCTGTTGACACAAGTGACTGTCAGAACAGACTTCTCAGCAAAACTTCTGTCGATAGATTGAGTCTACACATAAAAGCAGATCAAAAGAGCAATCCACTGTGTCGAAAGAGAGCAGCCAGAGTGCCTGGCACTGTCTCGACAGAACGGCTGACTGGAAGTTCTGCAAATAGGGCAGCCCAGTGAACCAGAATCCCTCCCTGTTGACAAAAGTACCATGGAGCATCTACATGGCTGTTTTGTCAACAGAACACTGCTGAGAGAAGTGCTATAGCTGAACGGGGAGAGGAATAATGCTGCTGGTGGATGTACAGGGTTTTGTCCACAAACTGTCAACAAAGTGCATTTTGAATGTAGATGCTCTGTGGGTTTTCCCAACCAAAACCCAGCTTTGCCAAGAAGAGCCTCTCATGTAGACATAGCCAATGGGTAGAAAATATATGCACCAAGGCCCATGTTGTAGCCTTGCAGATTTCAGCAACCAGAGTGTTCTAGAGTAGGGCTAAAGACATAGATTGTGATCTAGGGGAATGTGAAAATTTAACAGAACCACAACATGCAATTTGATTTGCTCTGATTTGCTCACCTTGATTATCTTTTTCTGATTTGTCCTTGTTGCTTACTGTTTTTGGTTCTCTGTGTCTTAAATATTGAGTCTGTTCTGGTCAGGCTATGGTCTGAAGAAGTGGGTCTGTCCCACAAAAGCTCACCTAATAAACTATTTTGCTAGTCTTTAAAGTGCTACTTGACTGCTTTTTGTTTTGATAATGTATAGACTAGCACGGCTTACTCTCTGTTACTATACAACATGCAATAATGCACCCAAATACCCATTTAGAATGTCTCTAAGTGGAGACAGTCCTATGTGCATTAGAAACAAGGAGCCTAAGGAGTATTCATCAATGGCTTGGTTCTGTTGGCTAAAAGCTACTGCTCTCTTACCATCTAGCCTAAGGAAGGTAGAGCCCTGTGTGGAATGATGCAGCTCAGGAAAGAAAACTGGAAGGTAAGCAGTTTGGTTAATGTGCAGCTTGGAAGAAATCTTAGGTAAAAATTTTGGACAGGGTTGTAATACCCGTTCCTTGGAGGAGAACACACTATCTGGCGTGACTGCCATTACAGCCCCATCTCTTCTGCTTATCTGCTTATCAACTTTCCTGAGGTTAAAATCATAATTTGGTTGCTTCCGAGGAAGGTATACCATGCCCATAATGGAAAATTAGTCAGTAATATTTTCACAGGAAAAGTTTCTAAGCCATACCTTGAACATGAGGATTTATAGTTCACGTAAATGCTTATTCTAGACATAGGCTATATCTACACTACAAGATAATATCAATTTTAAGGCTTTTAGCCCGATTTTACCAAGTGCCTGTCTTCACTGTAAATTCCATTAGCTTGACTTATGGTGCATTAAAATCAACATAATATCAATATCATCATACCATCATAACCTGATGGGTTTAGCATTGAGTTTGAATTTAAAATTCCAAATGAAGGGTAGTGAGGAAGTGCCATGTCTTTAAACTGAATTCACTACCTTCCAGAGATGTCCTGTGTGTGCCCCACAATGCTCCACAGTTCTCCGCTCTGGCCTCTTCCATCTCCATTGCTCTCAGGTGCAGAGGAATTAGGTAACAGGAACACCATGTGAATTCAGCACCTGGAAGCCTGTGACTATAGGGTCATGGTTGTATGAAAGGCTGAAAAATCTTCTCTCTTTCTTTCTTTGCTATTAGTGCAGCTGTGGTGTCTGTGGTTCTGTGTCTACCTCTGCTAGCTGTCCTTTTTCCTGCGCCATCTGGTGACAGCCACTACCCCCCGCACCACCCCAATCTCCCGTGGCAGCTAGGCTGTGGGTGGGGGTCATGCTTGCATGATAGGATGAGAAACTACTTTTCATCCATTTACATTTTGTCCTGCCCCCACATTCCCTATTTTCCCTCCCCAGGAGGCACCACGTATTCTGCAACTTTCCCTCTCCCACATCATGTGGCAGCTAGTCTGTAGGTGGCGGTCATGCTTGGACGAGAAACTTCTTTTCAGCCATTTCCATTTGGTTCTGACCCCCACATCCCCTCCCTTCCCTTCCCTTCCCCCTGGAGGTGCCATGCAGTCTGGAACTTTTCCACACCCAGTCTCATCATGTGGCTTGACCCCAAACCAACAAAAGGACATGCTGCCCAAGGTGCCAGGCAGCTTGCGCATGGTGAGGATCATGCAGGCAGCTGGGGAAGTCTCCCTCAGTGAGTAGGGTATTGGAGGGGGCTGGCAGCTATTCAGGGGCCTTCTAGCTGCCTGGGGAAAGTCTCCCTCAGTGGACAGGATTTTCAGTCAACAGAAGAAATTGTCCTTTCAGAGCAAATTTTCTGTACGGGCTATATCCAAAGGCCAGGGGGCTGGCTATAGTCGGGGGTCTTTTAGCTGTCTGGGGGAAGTCTCCTTCAGTGGACATGATGTTTGGAGGCTGGCTATATTAAGGGGTCTTTTATCTGCCTGGGTGAAGTCTCCCTCAGCGATCACAGTATTTTGGGGCTGGCTATTGTTGGGGGTCTTTTTTCTGCCCGGAGGAAGTCTCCCTTGGTGGTCACTAATCTCAGAAGCTGACTATAGTCTGGGGGTCTTTTATCTGCCTGTGGGATGTGTCCCTCGACAGTCACAATTTTCAGGGGCTGGCTATAGTTGGGGGTCTTGTATTCACTGGAGGGAAATCTCCCTCAGCGGTCACAATTTTCTGGGGCTAGCTATAGTCGGGGGTCTTTTATCTTCCCGGGGGAAGTCTCCCTCTGTGGGCATGATTTTTCAGATGTTTGGTTAACATGGCAGGGGAATGAGGAAAATGAAATTTGGGACGATGTCATCAGATACCCACTTGCGGGGCACTTTTTTTCCCATGATGCACCTGTGAAAATAGCCAGAATGCTTCAGGTTTCAGGGATAGATTCTTACAATACACTTCTGCAACAGTCAATTTTGGATACTTGCATGTGGCAGCAATAAGTTGATTTTGTGGGGAGCATATGGGAAGGTGAGGATGCTCAAAACTGAATTGATAGAACCCAGTATTAATAAATCAATTTTAATAAAATCAATTTTAGCTCATAGTGTAGAAGCAGCATGAGCAACTATGTTTTTTTTTTTTTTTCTTATTTGGATAGCTGCCTAATGAGAGGTGCTGAATCTAGGAGAGCTGAAGGTGTTTTGAAACTGTGAAATGTAAGCTATTTCTACTTAGGCACATAAAATATGAATTTACAAACCTAACCTTATGCAACTAGGTTTGGGGGAAGAAACACCTGAAAATTATAGGGATTAAGAATCAGGAGGAAGAGAACAAAGATGGCCAAAAGTCTTGAACTGTTAAAAGATATTTTGTTGTTTAGTACATTAAACATTTTCAATGTCTTTGAAATCTTCATATTATTTCCCCAATTTGCAATTCTGCTTGTATTTATTTTTATAAACACAATATTTTCAGTCTGTCCTTAACATACATTTCATACATATATATATATAGCCACATTCTAATCTTAATTAAAACTGTAAATCTATAATAAAGCTTTTGGTGCCTATGGAGTTATTCCAGATTTACAGTGGTTGAAATGAGAGCAGGATTTACTGGGCTATTATGTCTACACACTGCGCTGTACTGGGTGTAGTCAGATGTCATTACCGGTGTGGTGCTCTGGCATCTGTTCTGCTCCCTTCTGTGTTGATAACCTTTGGCTGTATGCATGTATTCTCTCCCTCTGAATGCTGCACTAGCCCTGCAGTTAGCCAGCACCACAGACTTCTGAGAGCCCCAGTAACCACATATCAGATAAGGTACGAAGGCATTGGAACCAGGTTTATGGTTAAACAATGCATGGTCTCTAGCAACCTGGTGGTCTAGACCAGATGTCAAAAATGTACACTAGTACGTGCATATGCTGTGAGAATGGACATGACTCAAATTAATGGCAAGGGAGTTCCATCATCCCCTAGGTTGCTTGACACAGCCCCTCTGAGATACACTTTTATACACGGGTACTAACAAATTTCATATCCATTACGTAGCCAGGTGGAACCCTTAAACATATTAGGTTAACACCTGTGACAAGGCCCCGAGGAAGTCCTCATGAGTTCTGCACTCTGTGATGGGTAAAGTAATGCCTCAGAGGCTCACTGAACCCCTTTTACTCTGCCTTTTGTTTTCCCAGAGGCAGGACACAGCCTATCAAGCCGGTCTCATCATTGGCACAGTCAAAAATGGGGGAGCCTCCCACTTGGGTGTCTGGTCTCCCCCTGTCCCTTCGGTGTGTGAGGCAGTTTGGGGGGGAACCCAGTTCCCTCTCACTCATTCTGGCTACGTCTACACGTGCACGCTACATCGAAATAGGCTATTTCGATGAATAACGTCTACACGTCCTCCAGGGCTGGCAACGTCGATGTTCAACATCGACGTTGCACAGCACCACATCAAAATAGGCGCTGCGAGGGAACGTCTACATGCCACAGTAGCACACATCGAGATAAGGGTGCCAGGCACAGCTGCAGACAGGGTCACAGGGCGGACTCAACAGCAAGCTGCTCCCTTAAAGGGCCCCTCCCAGACACAGTTGCACTAAACAACACAAGATCCACAGAGCCAACAACTGGTTGCAGACCCTGTGCATGCAGCATGGATCCCCAGCTGCAGCAGCAGCAGCCAGAAGCCCTGGGCTAAGGGCTGCTGCACACGGTGACCATAGAGCCCCGCAGGGGCTGGAGAGAGAGCGTCTCTCAACCCCTCAGCTGATGGCCGCCATGGAGGACCCCGCAATTTCGATGTTGCGGGACGCGCAATGACTACACGGTCCCTACTTTGACGTTGAACGTCGAAGTAGGGCGCTATTCCTATCCCCTCATGGGGTTAGCGGCTTCGATGTCTCGCCGCTTAATGTCGATGTTAACATCGAAATAGCGCCCAACACGTGTAGCCGTGATGGGAGCTATTTCGAAATTAGTGCCGCTACTTCGAAGTAGCGTGCACGTGTAGACATGGCTTCTGTGTTCCAGCCCAGGGACTCTATGTTCAGATGCTGGAAAGGCTGTCTCCCTTGGCTGGGTGTAGCAGATTTTTCCCTGGACCACTTCCCCAGACACTTCTCCGAGTACCTTCTCCAGGTCGCTGCTGCAGCAGCCTTCCAACTTGCATTCTCCTTCAAATGCCCTCTCTTCTTCCAGGTCAGTCCCCTTTTCTCCCCCTCCTCTGTCTTCTCCTGAGGGGAAGCCTTTGGAAGGGTTCCACAGGCCTTCATTGGCTGCAGGTGTTTGATTAGCCACTCATGCTGGATTAGCCTGCTCCTGCAGGCTGATCATTGATGAGCCTCGGTCCCTGGGAACAAAGGCACAGACCCAACTGCTCACATATTTGACTTCCACAAGGATACCACAGTCTGCTGTGGACTGTGGTCTATCATACACCCCTTGATGTAACCAGATATCACCAATTACTTTGTACATGGTGGTTCGATCAAAACACTATCTATCATGCTGTCATGCCAACCCTGTGCTGAACCTGAGTTGGTATGTCCCCGTTACCTCTGACAAGCAAAAAAAGATGTCCTGCTATCTCCTGGAATGTTCAAGTGTATAGCCGGTACCTGGTGTTCAGTATGTGTTACTTTGCAGTATCAGCAGCCTTTGCACAATACCTGTGAGCAGGACTCATAGCTTTGCTTTTTACTTTATGTTAGTGTAGTTAACCCTATGCTGTTCAGGACTGAAGCCTTACACCAGGCCTGACTGTCAGGCCCTCTCATTACTACACTGGGCAGTGAGAGGTTGTTATTGAAATGTTTAGATTTTTTTTTTCTTCTTAAAACCACAGGTGGTAATTTGTATTTAGCAGATCACCTTTTGGTCTGTTAATATTTTAAACTTCTGAAATGAAATGCTGCTCAATAAACTATATACCAATAACATGAAAATGCCTCACTTAAACAGTAGTTCCCCGAATTATGCAAAGGTTACATTCCTGTGCACCCTCGCATAACTTGAATTTCATGTAAGTTGGGGCTCAGGGAGAGCCAGGAGCCACACAGCAGCCTGGATCCCAGCTCTCCTGGGTTTGTAGGAGTCAGGCATGGCTTCTCTCTGGATCCCCCAGCTCAGGGAAGTTGGGGAGAATCCACACCATTGCAGCAGGTGGGCAGAGAGCTGCTGCGGCACGGTTTCTCCCAGCTGGGAGAAACCGCGCTGCAGCAGCTTCTCCCCAGCTGGTGGAGCCAGTGGGCAGACAGCTGCTGCGGTGCAGCTTCTCCCCAGCTGGGGGAGTTGGGGCTGGAGCGCTTTCGATTTGTATTTAACTTGCATTCATGCGAATTAAGCCCAAATCGAAATTGCACGTACCAGGGGACCACTGTACTTGACTGACATACACGGTATGAACAATGTCTGTGTGTTGTAATGAAGTGAAGCGAGTCACCTCAGAAACTAGATCACGGTGGCAAACATTTGAATTGTATCCAAAGTATGTGTCTGTTTCCCACTCCAATCTAGTTAATGCAGGATGTATTAGTATCTCAGTACTGCACAGCTGCGTTCTCTGTCTGAGGAGGATAAAGCCTGTTTTCAGATTTGGGCCGGGAGGGGGGCATCCCTCCTAACTGGGTTTGGTATCTTTATCTGCATTCCAGTTGCTACATATTTGTTTTTACATAATTGCATTCTGGTAACATTTTACATGTGCCCGTGTAACATTTTACATGTGGCCACACCTCGAATACGGCAACCAGTTTGGGGTCTCTTTTTCCCCCCTACCCCCATGAGAAAGGATGTGGACAAATCAGAGAGGCTGCGTCTACACGTGCACGCTACTTCGAAGTAGCGGCACCAACTTCGAAATAGCGCCCGTCACGTCTACACGCGTCGGGCGCTATTTTGAAGTTAACTTCGACGTTAGGCAGCGAGACGTCGAAGCCGCTAACCTCATGAGGAGATAGGAATAGCGCCCTACTTCGACGTTCAACGTCGAAGTAGGGACAGTGTAGACGATCCGCGTCCCGCAACGTCGAAATTGCTGGGTCCTCCATGGCGGCCATCAGCTGGGGGGTTGAGAGATGCTCTCTCTCCAGCCCCTGCGGGGCTCTATGGTCACCGTGGGCAGCAGCCCTTAGCCCAGGGCTTCTGGCTGCTTCTGCGGCAGCTGGGGATCTATGCTGCAGGCACAGGGTCTGCAACCAGTTGTCAGCTCTGTGTATCTTGTGTTGTTTAGTGCAGCTGTGTCTGGGAGGGGCCCTTTAAGGGAGCGGCTTGCTGTTGAGTCCGCCCTGTGACCCTGTCTGCAGCTGTGCCTGGCATCCCTATTTCGATGTGTGCTACTTTGAAGTGTAGACGTTCCCTCGCTGTGCCTATTTCGATGTTGGGCTGAGCAACGTCGAAGTTGAACATCGACGTTGCCGGCCCTGGAGGACGTGTAGACGTTATTCATCGAAATAGCCTATTTCGATGTCGCAACGTCGAAATAAGCTATTTCGATGTTGGCTGCACGTGTAGACGTAGCCAGAGAGTCCAGCAGAGGGCAACAAAAATGACTGGTTGGGGCATGTGATTTATAATGAGAGGCTGAGAGAACTGGGCATATGTAGTCTGCAGAAGAGAAGAATGTGGTGCATCCTGTGTGTGAGAATTTGATAACAGTCTTCAACTGAGGGGAAGCTCCAAAGAGGATGGAACTAGACTGATCTCAATGGTGGCAGAGGACGGAACAAGAAGCAATAACCTCATGTTGCAGTAGGGGAGATCTAGGTTGGATATTAGGAAAAAACTTTCACCAGGAGGGTGAGAAAACACTGGACTGGGTTACCTAGGCAGATGTAGGGATCTCCATCCTCACTGGTTTTTCAGGCCAGGCTTGACAAAGCCGTGGCTGGAATGATTTAATTGGGGCTGGTCCCAATTAAAGTGGGACAGTGAGGGGAGGGTGGGGGATTGGACTGGATGACCCCCTGAGGACATGATTAATTCCACCCTATTTAGGAATCCAGTGGGACTGAAACATGTGCTTAGAGATAAGCAGATATTTAAATACTTTCCTGAAAAAGAATGTTGTCCTGATCTCAGGCCTACAGCAGGAGAGAATCAGGTTTACAGTTCTAAACTCTCCTTGGGCCAGATGCTCTTTTGGAATAGACTCATGTATCTCCAGAGGTTTCAATGGAGCTCTATTGATTTATGTATGCTGAGGATCTGGACCATGAACAACCTCAATGTCGTCATACCCAGTTTGTCCTTGCTATTCTCTCTTTAATATATTTGCTTACTTTTCAGAGTGCTGTACATAAGCACTCTTTACATTCTGTAAGAAATGATTTATTTACAGTGCTAACACCTGCAGCTTCATTCTCTTTAATTCAGGACTCTATGCCTCACCTTTCATCTTGGTTTTTGAGTGCCCCTTAGCAATACACAAGGTTATGTGAATAACATCTGTCATGTGTGGTTCCTTTTCCATTCTTCTGCCATGAGTCAATATTGTATATGGATTGGTTCTTCAACTGCCTTTTATCAGTTGATGATCTGAAGAGTTTGATTATCTCTCTGTGCTCTATCTGCACCAAAAATTGCACTGGTTTAACGTAAATAATTTCTTAACCTTGTTTGGTTCAACCAGTGCACATGGGCAAGGCACATGTCCATCACCCACCCATATTCTAGTTAGAACATAATAGGAAAAGTCAATTAAGGGAAGACGGGTGTTCTCTGTGATATATTGTGAGCTAAGTGTTCCTTAATAGGTCATTCAATGTGACTTGTCCCTTCATGTGCTGGCCAAATAGCTTGTGGGCATTACCACAGGAGCAAATGTAGTAAACATAGCTAATATTCATACCTTCAGATGCCAAGGTGAATATATATGAATAGAAATAGAATAACTTTAAGCACCAGCTAATTCACATCCATGACTATTCCCAATATAGAGTCTTGAAAATCACACAGCCAGAGAAGCTGAGCACCAGCAGCATGCCTTACTGTCTTGTCTGTAATGTAACAACAGAAAGGGGGCCGGTGACATGAGTCTACTTAACCTAGAAGAGCAAGGTTAATCTTCAGCTGTTCAGATGTATCTGTGCCTTTAGTCAGTCAGGGCATACTGGATGGTACACATTCAGGGTAATGGGCTTCAGTGCTCCTTTGCAATTAATGTTTTATGGTATATGCTGAGGTGGTTTAAAGCATAACACAAGATTTTAGGTTTGCAAATCTGTGACCCTCTGCTTCCTTGAGATTTATTATTATTATTATTATTACTATTATTATAATGTGGGAGGGTATCCTCTCTGCCCATGAGGTTATAACACACTGCTTTGAACACAGGAGTTTCTTTTTCAGGTAGTGTAGACTGATATTTTTTTTCTCAGAAGGCATATAATTTTTTTCAGGTGCACACGGATTAACAGGGGAAACAACTGGGGCTGTTAAACTTTCTTCAAATTCCATAGAAAATGAAGTTCAACTCTATTTTTTCAGTATAAAGATGAAATGTGATTCGTATATACAAACATCAACATGCTTAACTATTTACTCACTCTCCAAATATGTAGTTTTTCAGTCTTTTTTATATGAACACTGATGGGAATTGGGTGAGGAGACTTTTCAACATGTGAATGACTTATTAAAAAATCAGTTTTAAGTAGAACTATATCCTGAAGTACAAAATGGTATTGTACCCAGAAGCTGCATTTCAATGGGAGATCAACTTCCTTTATAGGAACAGAAACTCCTGAAACGTTTCCCACAAAAGCGGTCCATAGAGGAAGCAAGGAGAGGGTAGAGCTGAAGCAGGGTGGGAGCATAGGAGGGGAAGGTCAAGGGAGGACTTGGTATGGATGGGGATTGTCCTGACCTTCCCCCAAGCTGAGAGTGCAGGGGGGAGTCACATGGGGGAGCTGGGACACATGGCTGGTGCCCCTGTGTCCTTCCTCAGCAGTCAGCTTGTTAGAACAGTTTGGCCGCAAAGAAGAATTCTGTACATACTGAGGACAACATCCGACTCCTGGCAGGCAGAAGACCTGGACTGACATCAGAATCCAAACACCCTCTGGTCAGTACAAGGAGAGGTAGACTTGAAGTGACACATTATGAGCAAGGATAAATCAGGCAAAAGCACCGTTTAAATACCTTTTGATCCCCCACTACCAAACCTGAGGGCTCCTTTCGACCTGACGTTAGCACAATACATCTCCTCACAAGCACACACAAACCCTTCTTGTGTGTTAGCGTAACTATCGTGCTGTTAAAGCTATATAAAGAATGAATGCCCTCTGGTGGCAGGGGACAGTCTACTTCATTGCTGAAGCAACTACTCCTGAACCCATTTCCCCCAGATTCCAGATACTGTCCCAGACACCACTACCACTAACACAGTTACCCTATTTGACACTGCACCCACTCTTTCCCACACTTCAAATTTATCTCTCTCCTGACAATAGGCTCCTACTAAAATCTCTCTACCATTCTCCTTTCAGAGTAAACTTCCCCATTCCAATCAGACCATGAAGGAACTTCATATATGATTCCACACTGATGTTAATTAATTCAGGGACAGAAGGATTAAAACGGGACTCTAGAAGTTGTATTAGAAATTGGATTATCATCAGACCCAAGCTGAAATTCAAAGGGTTAATCCCACTGCCTGGGCTGTGGAGGCCATGCCCCGCACAGCCCTGCCAGGCATGCTCCAACTGGGAACCAGACATAAAAGGCTGTAGACCAGATCATTCAGAGTGGACAGCAGGAGAGGAAAGACCTGTAGAAGAGGCTCCTGCAGAAAAAAAACAAAAAACAAAAAACAAAAACACGGATACCTTGGCTGGAAAGAAAATGATCTAGGAAACTGAAACTTGCTGAAGAGTATACTTTGAAGAAAGTCTTGCACACCTCAACACTGGGCAATAGGTAGACTGAGTGCAACTTAAATCTGTTCGTTCTTTGCTTCTTAAAAAATAAAAACCACCACCTTGCAATTAGCAGTCACTGTTCATTGCAAGTTCTAAAAGTAGCACAGGGTTCTTTGTTCCTCATTTAGTTTGTGCTCACTTTTTGGGAGAAGGAGAAATCTGCAAATTGGAAATTCCATGTACAAACGTCTCCTATCAAAATATGTATCTTCACATGAAAGTTGAAGAAACCTTTTTGAAATAGGTGCTTTTTAAGTTTTTCAAAGAGTTATTTTCAAAAAGGCAAACACCTCATCAGCTCTCATCCGCATAAATTTTCAAATACTTTTTTTTGAAGAATTGCATTTAAAGGTGTGTTCAGTCACATACTAAGCAGTAGAACCTGCAAAAAAGTCTTTGAATCTGAACTACAGCTCATCATAATCTGGTTAAAATTATCTTTAGAACCACCTGTCATTATTAATTCACGGAGAGAGAGGGAAAAATACTTTCAGCCCTACTACGTTATTGCAAATATAGTCCATCGTTTCTCACTATTCTGTCATAGTAGTAGCAGTTAGATCTTTGATGGATTTAGGATTTTTTTTCTGCAATTGCTGAACGTGTACCACTTTTATTGAAAATGGTTTTCTTTGTCCAATCATTTCTGCATCTTTAAATGAATACAGAATTAAATGAATAATTTCAAATTTGAATTACTCAATCTTTATCATACACAAGTGTTAGGTCAAAAAAAATGCACCCTCAGCTTTATGAGCCCATTACATTTCCAATAAAAGCTTTAAGTAAAATACATCAACCAATCTGTATATTAACAAAGTTCTTAAGAAATGTCAGGAAATGATGATTGTTTTTACACATAAAGGACTGAAACCCATAAGATGCTGAGGCACTGAATTTACTGAGAATTGAAGACCCTTTGTATCTCACATGATTCAGCTCACAGATGTAACTGCAAGATACAGAAAATATTTTTCTACTAAGCCCTTTCCACCCTAAAGACTGGATCATCTTCTGAACAGAACAGTAAACTCTCAGAATTGTCACTGCCTCTTTCAGTCAGTGTGCTCTTCTTTTCATTTACTGAGCACAGATGGAACCTCTGCATTGCCTCCTGGCTCCCTAACCTCCATGGTAGCCCAGATCCTTATTATTGGAGAAAGGGGTGAGCAGTGAGGTGGCAAAGTTTGCAGATGACACTAAACTCTTCAAGATAGTCAAGACAAAGGCAGACTGTGAAGAACTTCAAAAAGATCTCATCAAACTGAGTGACTGGGCAACAAAATGGCAAATTAAATTTAATGTGGATAAGTGTAAAGTAATGCACACTGGAAAAAATAACCCCAACTATACTTACAATATGATGGGGGCTAATTTAGCTATAACTAATCAGGAAAGAGATCTTGGAGTTACCATGGATAGTTCCTTGAAAACATCCATGCAGTCTGCAGAGGCTGTCAAAAAGGCAAATAGGATGTTAGGTATTATTAAAAAAGGGACAGAAAATAAGACAGGGAGGATCTTACTGCCCCATATAAATCTATGGTACCCCCACATCTTGAACACTGTGTACAGATATGGTCTCCTCTCCTAAAGAAAGATATCCTGGCACTGGAAGAGGTTCAGAAAAGGGCAACTAAAATGATTAGAGGTTTGGAACAGGTCCCGTATGAGGAGAGGCTAAAAAGATTGGGACTTTTCAGTTTAGAGAAAAGGAGACCAAGGGGGGAAATGATAGAGGTATATAAAATAATGACAGTTGTGGAGAGGGTGAATAAGGAGAAGTTATTTACTTGTGCCCATAATACAAGAACTAGAGGACAGCAAATGAAATTAATGGGTAGCAGGTTTAAAACTAATAAAAGAATGTTCTTCTTCACTCAGTGCACAGTTAACCCGTGGAACTCCTTGCCAGAGGAGATTGTGAAGGCTAGGACCATTACAGAATTTAAGAAAGAGCTAGATAAATTAATGGAGGTTAGGTCCATAAAAGGCTATTAGCCAAGGGTAGGAATGGTGTCCCTGGCCCCTGACTGTCAGAGGCTGGTGATGGATGGCAGCAGACAAATCGCTTGATCATTGTCTTCGGTCCACCCCCTGGCCGTGTCTACACTAGCCCCAAACTTTGAAATGGCCACGCAAATGGCCATTTCGAAGTTTACTAATGAAGCGCTGAAATGCATATGCAGCGCTTCATTAGCATGCGGGCGGCCGCGGCACTTCGAAATTGACGCGCCTCGCCACCACGTGGCTCGTCCCGATGGGGCTCCTTTTCGAAAGGGCCCCACCTACTTTGAAGTCCCCTTATTCCCATGGGAATAAGGGGACTTCGAAGTAGGCGGGATCCTTTCGAAAAGGAGCCCCATCGGGACGAGCTGCGCGGCGGCGAGGCGCGGCGATTTTGAAGTGCTGCGGCCGCCCACATGCTAATGAATAGCTGAATATGCATTTCAGCGCTTCATTAGTAAACTTCAAAATGGCCATTTGCCTGGCCATTTCAAAGTTTGGAGCTAGTGTAGACACGGCCCCTCTGGGGCATCTAGCACTGGCCACTGTCAGCAGACAGGCTACTGGGCTGGACGGACTTTTGGTTTGACCCAATATGGCCATTCTTATATTATTTATTATCTATTACTATTATGCATTTGTAAGATTGATCACCATGGCTTCTAGAGCCCATTACAGGACTTAAATCTGGAGCAAAGTGAAACTTTCCCTAAAATTGGGATCATACATTGTCCTGTGTGATCACTTGCAGCAAGTGAAGCAACTCCTTGGAAGGATCCAAGGACTGGAAATAAAGCACTAGTTTAAATGGACGGCATGCCAAAACCTGACCAAAACAGTGACACACATCGTTCTCCAAAAGTTGACAGACCTTATACTTTTCAATGAGGTAAATTACAGAAGTGCAAGCGTATGACTACAAATACCTTCTGCTTCTGTCTTCTTTCTACACTACTCTAAGGACAGATAATGAACTACAGGCTTCTGGACCAAAAGTGAAAAGCAGTCTCTCAGATAATTAGGACCTACACCATTTAGGGCTGTATATCAACACCTTAAATTCCTCCTAGAAGTTAACTTGCAGTCATTGGAAAGTACAGAGCACAACTGTACTGAGGTTAACACTCTAACCTGCTCACAGGGCAGGCATCCATATTCTGTGTTAGCTGTAGCTTCTGAGTGGTCTTTCTTCAAGCATGAGCCTCAGAAAGCCTGTATTTCCATAACTGAGCCTTGAGTTGATCAACATGATTAGCTTATGTGGAATGAACACCAGGGGAGTAAAGTATCAGGGGGTACCCGTGTTAGTCTGTACCTGCCAAAACAACAATAAGTCATGCAGCAGTTTGTAGACTAACAGATTATTTGGGGCATAAACTTTCATGCATCTGATGAAGCAGTTCTTTGCCCACGAAAGCTTATGCTCCAAAACACCTGTTAGTCTATTAGGTGCCACAGAACATCTCATTAGACTACATGCATCTGACGAAGTGGGTCTTTGCCTATGAAAGCTCGTGCTCCAAAAAATCTGTAAGACCACTCAGAAGCTACAGATAACACGCGATATGGATGCCTGCCCTGTGAGCAGGTTAATAGTGTCACGCTTCATACTGCTGTGCTCTATACTTTCCAACGGCTGCAAGTTAACTTCTAGGATAAGTTTACTACATACATCTAACAAAATGAGTCTTTACCTGTAAAAATTATGCTTCAAAAAATCTGTTGGTTTATAACGGGAGTAAAAGGCACGATGAGGCTCTTTACATTTGGTGAACGTTTTCTATTTATAAAGAACTGCAAAATTATGGAGCTAGAATAACTACTTTGAAGGTACTAACTATTGTGTTTTCTTTTTAAAGCTAATCACTTGAATTTCATGTACCAGATAAAAACTGCAAATGTGCAACAATAATGGCTCTGCTTTGCCAATAAGCCTAATATATATGAACATGCTCCCCTTTGCTCCATGTAAAAATTTTAAAGTAACAATTTGTAAATTTAGCTAGAATGTGTCGTTTCTATATAACAACACAATTTCACATGTTACTGGGCTACATTTTTTAACCCTATGAAAGATTTAGCTTCATTTGCCACTCTGGTAACATTTACTTTTTCCTCTCCAATACACACATACCTTCATGTTTTCCTTTCAGCAAGTTTGAGAAGCGTGACAATTCAACTAGAGAACAGAGTTCAGTAGGGCTCTTAGTCATATGAACATGCACCCTTCAATTCAATGAAGGTAGTCTGCATTTACACCAGAGTAATGGGGTATCTCCTTGAGGTGCTTTCAATTTATTCTCTGAATGAAGAAAGACCTCAAACACCTATTAAAATTATTTAATTATACTTCAGCTGGTTGACATAATTTGAAACATACACACCTCCATTTGCAACACTAGAGAATAAGTTGCTTTGCTTTTCCTTCCAACTAATTCAAAATTACAGACTCAAGATGGTAGGCTTTGCAACTTTATTAAAAGTCTTCTGTGACCTGAGGGTCATGACATCAAGAGTGTCAGATTTTCATGAAGGCAAGAGAACTTAAAGTCTGCTTTTCTTAATTTTAAAGGCTGCTTTTATAAGCTCACCTACTTTTTCCAAAATGATTTTCTGTGACAGTTGTGTTCTCTGCACCTACAAGAGCATTAAACTCTTGGCACTGAAGGTCTGTGAAGCAGTAGTCAATTTGTGTTTTCACCTGTACTATTAGCAGACTTGGTACAAGTTCAGGATGTATCGATGCCTGTTATGAACATATCTGTTATAATCCAAATTCCATAGTGTTTCCCCATGGCTTAATTATGTTTTTGTTGTTGTTCTTGTTGTTGTTTCATGACCGTGAATTTTAAGGGATGAAGGACAGCAATTAGAATGCTCAGTTTCCAGACAAACAGAGTGCTAAATTCATTTCATCCACAAAATTCAAAATAAAGGCAAGTTCAAATAACTGCTGTAGAAAGAGAGATCTATTTAATTTTGACTTCAGCTTGTGGGACACACTCTGGGTTTTTACTTTCCTGCATGACAGGTGCCAAATTCCTCAAAATTTCTTCTCTGCTTGATAAGACCTTAATTCTCATCTAATTGCAGCTAATTAGTCTCAGTAAAGCTACCAGGAAAATGATCACATACAGAATATTCTTTGTCTAATTTCTCTTTATCAAATGGACTTCTCATGCTTTTTTAATAATTACTTATTATAGTCTACAGCTGATTTTCTCAAATAAAAATAGGAATGGCCATGATGTATTAGATCTATATAGTTCAATGTTTTTCCTTTGAGACCAGACAGTACCACGTGTATCAAAGGAGATTGCAAAAAGCCAGTGATGCGAAATCCTGGAAAATCTTGTCTGTAATGGAAGATTCTTCCAAACTTCAGAAAAATAATGATAGCTTTATGCTCAGAAGCATGATGATTTATTTTTCCCCTTATATGGTGTTTAAGCCATTGACTATAACTGGATACACTGTTGTCCTTATAAATGTCTAGTCTTTTGCTGAATCTCACCTAAACAAATGCGAAAGTCCTTGCGCATTTTCACCTCTTAAAGGTTTTGGCCTCTTAAAACATCTTTTCAGATTATTTGTACATTTATATCACACATTGCATGTACATGTTGAAGTCTGTCATCGGCAACATATGCAATAATGACATTAAGAGGGAACCCTCCATGGTAAGGAACTAACTGTTAACAGAGACTAGAAATTGTCTTACAAATTACTATTTTCTGGAACAAAACAAAACAGCAGTCATATAGCACTTTAAAGACTAACAAAATGATTTATTCTGTGATGAGCATTCGTGGGACACACCCACTTCATCAGATCAATTTCATTTCCAATACAGACTGACATTTCTAAGTACAAAGGACGAAGAAAGAAAAAAAAATTGCAGTAAAAATTGGCAAATCAAATACATAGGAGGGGGATGAGGAGTGTGGGGGATGTTAATTGTCCTGCCTGAGATAATTATAGCATCAAAGGAAGGGAAACAATCCTTGTAATGCATGAGGTAAATGATGTCTCTGTTAATACCACATGTTAATGTATTGAATTTGAACATGTATTCCAACTCATAAATTTCTCTCTTTAATCTGTTTTCAAATTCTTTTTGTTCCAGACACAAATTCTCAGGTCTTTAACAGATAGCCCACTCCATTGAAGTGTTCACTGACTGGCTTTTGTGTACTGAGTGTCTTGATGTCTGCTCCATGTCCATTTATTCTTTGGCAAAGGTTTTGCCCAGTCTGTCCAATGTACATAGTGGCAGGGCATTGTTGGCACATAATGACATATATAGTATTGCCGGAAGTGCACCAGAATGTGCCTTTGATCTTGTAACTAACATGGTTAGGTCTGGTGATGGTATCCCCAGAATAAATATGTGGACAAAGTTGGCAGTGGGGTTTGTTGCAAGGAAAAGTAACAGGATTAGTATTACTGTGGGGTAGCCTGTGATAGCTGGTGAGAATCTTTCTTAGGTTAGGAGGTTGTCTATAGGAAAGGACAGGCCTCTCACCTAGAGCCTTCTGGAGTATATCATCATGATTCAGAATAGGTTGTAGGTTTTTAATGATGCGTTGCAGGAGTTTGAGCTGGGGGCTATAGGTAATGACAAGTGGTGTTCTGTTATTGATCTTCTGGGGCCTATCTTGAAGAAGGTGGTTTTTAGGTATCCATCTGGCCCCCGTCAATTTGGTTTTTTTTTACTTTTCCCAGCGAGTAATTAAGTTTTATGAATGCTTGGTAGAAGTCTTGTAGTTTTCAGTCTCTGTCAGTAGGATCAGAGCAGATGCGATTGTATGTAAGGGCTTGACTGTAAATGATGGATTGTGTGGTGCGAACTGGATGGAAGCTTGAGGTATGTAGGTAAGTGTAGCAGTCAGTGTGTTTCCAGTAGAGAGTGATGTCAATGTGGCCATCAGTGTTTTGTCCTGTGATATCCAGGAAATGGATGTCTTGTGTGGAATGGTCAAGGCTGATATTGATGGTGGGGTGCAGGTTGTTAAAATCTCTGTGGAATTCTTCCAGAGTCTTTTTACCGTGGGTCCAAATGATAAATATGTCATCAATGTAGCATAAGTAAAGGAGGAGTAACAGGGAACAAGTGCTAAGGAATCATTGTTTTAAGTCAGCCTTAAAAATGTTGGCATACTGTGGGGCCATGCAAGTGCCCATAGGACTGCCGCTAATCTGGAAGTATAAGTTGTCCCCAAATTGGCAATAATTGTGGGTTAGAACAAAGTTACATAGGTCAGCCACCAGATTTGCTGTGGTAACGTCAGGGATGGTATTCCTGATAGCTTGTAGTCCATCTTCATGTGGAATATTGGTATAGAGAGCCTCTACATCCATGGTGGCAAGGATGGAATTATCAGGAAGGTTTCCAATATTTTGTAATTTTCTCAGGAAGTCAGTGGTATCTCAGAGATAGCTAGGAGTGCTGGTGGCATACGGTTTGAGGAGGGAGTCTACATAGCTGAACAGTCTGGTACTAAGGGTGCCAATACATGAAATGATGGGGCATTTTGGGTTTCCAAGTTTGTGGATTTTAGGCAGTAAACCAATCCACATTGGGGCTCAGGTGGTGTGTCTCAGTGAATTTGGTCTTGAATGGAAGCAGAGAGTTCTTTTAAGTAGATGGTGTAGTTTTCTTTGGGATTCCAAAGTGGGATTTGAGAAAAAAGGTCTGTAAAATGTGGTGTTAGATAGTTGTCTAGCTGCCTCCTGTTCATAGTCTGACTTTGATGACGATAGCACCCCCTCGGTCAGCTGGCTTGATGAGAATGTCTGAGCTATTTTAGACCCTCTGGACAGCATAGAGTTCAGCACAGTTGTGATTGTATTTCATTTGGTGTTGTTTGCATATAATTTCAGTCTGTGCATGGTTGAGGAAGCATTGTGTATAGAAAAATAGACTTTCACTATGCCCATCAGGGGAATCCACATAGAATTCTTCTTCTTTTGGTATTGGTTGGGGGGATCGAGTTAGTCAGACTGATGCTTGTTGGCATGTTGGAAGTATTCTCTTAGACAGAGATGATGAAAGAAGGCCTTGAGATCACCACAAAATTGTATTAGGTTCGTGGAAGCAGTGGGGCAAAAAGAAAGACTCAGGATAAGAGAGACTCTTCAGCTGGGTTGAGTTTGTAGCTTGAAAGGTTATCAATATTATCCAGTGTGTTGTAGTTATTGTAATGGTAGTATCCTGAGTTATGAAATAATTTAGACATCTTAGATGGTTGCTGCAGGGGAGAATTAGCCTAATGAATTGCACATATGCATCACAGCACTTCATGAGTAATCTCACATCACCCTGATAAACATGCCCCCTTCAAAGAAGGGGGCAAGGGCAGACTTAGCCTAAGTCAAATAACCAGAGAAAAAGGCAGCATTACTTCTTAGACAGAAAGGAACACTGCCACACACACATTAATTGCATGTAAGAAAAGTTAAAGCAGGGAATATAGCTGGTGCATCAAACTACCTGTAAGCATGAATTGGTTTACAATTCAAAGTAACTAGAATGTAAATAATTTCCTGTAACTGAGAAATTCATCTTTGACAGAACAGCAAACAGCGACATTCTGAAATCTGTCACAGTGGTATTTGGAGTGTGACTCCAACTCCAAATGCAAGACAAGTGAAACAGGGTAGGTACAGATCATTGTGCTTAATAAACAAGTGTGACTTGCAGAGAATCATGCAACTTTGATCAAGCATGAGTTCAAACAGTTGGGAACTGTAGTGTGTACAGGCTGCAAAGTCATGTTAACTATGAAGACAATCACAATACATTATTATATGCACAACTGGTTCACTCTTCAAGTTGACACAACATAGTGGTTTGTTGGGGAAAGCTTGGGTACACAAAATATGGGACCAGCAGCGCAGACAGCCACTGTGGGTCCCAGGATAAGGTGGTTGGGGGGGCTTGGCTCCTGCCCTGGAAGGGGTGGGGGGCAAGGGTGGAAGGAGTGAGGCTTCAGGCAGCCCTGGGCCCACCACATTCTCTTAGAGCCACATGGAGCAGCAGCACAGTACTCTGCAGCATTTCAAAGGGGCCAAAGCTCTGGCCTCCATTGTTGCTACTTCAGCATTGGGAGCTAGAGTTCTGGGCCCCTTGGAATGCTGGGCCCGAGGACAACTGCCTCTTCTAACATCCCTCTACAGTGGACCTGCATGGGACAGTTGTGGCAAGGCATGAGACAAGCTGGTGCCAGATGCACAGCCTCAAGCAGGCATATATCTATAACAATTAACAGCAAAACACAAACACCACAATAAAGGAAGGAAGAGGAGGAGAAGATAGAGGAATAATATCACATAAAACAGGCAATGAAGAGGGATGTTGAATTATGATACTGTGGTTGTGCACAATGCTTTGTTTAACTGTTTAATTGTGTGGATTCCACACTGATACAGAAAACCCTTGAGTTATGTGGGGGTTGTGCGGAACATTACCCCACCTGCGTAACTCAAATTTCACACAAGTAAGGGAGACAGGAACCAGGCAGCAGCTTGGTTCCTGGCTCTCCTGTGCTTGCAGGAGCTGGGAAACTGATTGGCCCAGCAGAGTTGCTCAGTTTCCTGGCTCCCCGCCATTCTGGGAGCCATGCGCTACTTCTCTCTTGCTTCCCCCAGGAGCAGCGGCTGTCTGCCCACCTGACTTCCTCCTGCTGGGGGAGTCTGGTGGGCAGACAGCTGCCAAGCAGCTCTGAGTTGTGCTTAACTCACATTAGTGGGAGTTGAACACAACTCAAAGTCACACATTTCAAGAGTTTATTGTAATTGCTTTAGAAATACCAGGAGTAGATCATATCAGAGACACAGCAATCTTTCATTCTAACATCTCCAAGCAGGCCTGTCGACCGGGGGCAAGGGGAACAGGGGCTGTTGCCCTGAAGCCCAGAAATTTAAAGAGCCCCAGGCCCTGTAAATCACTGCCAGAGCACCACTCTGCACACTCCACATGGCTCTGAAGACTGTGAGAGGTGCAGTGCCATGCTCTGCGTGGTGTAGTGAGTTGGCTGCCCTCGCCACATCTCTTCCACCTGAGGCCCTGCCTCTTCCAGGAACACAGAGCCAGGCTCCCACCACACTTTGCTTGGGATTCTGCAGAAAACGCCCACCCCCCGACATCTCAAAGCATTTCAGAGCATTTTAAGGGTGAAATCCTGGCTCCATTGAAGTCAATGACAAAACTCCCACTTATATCAACAAAGCCAGGAGTTCACTCGCCAAACTGATAGTTCCTCAACTGGTTGGTAAGATCCACGAAATACCAAAGTGAGCAGCAAGGTTAAACAAACACACACCTAAATCCATGTTTTTTTCATGAGACAGTTTACATTACTAGGTTGAATCACAACAGAATGAATTATCTCCTTAGTTCAGAGGCCTCCACAGTTGCTAATGGCCAGCCATTTTGTGTGCTCCCTCCTCTTTACCATGGGTTCTCTGAAGGTTTTCATCCCACAGAATGGTAATAGTCTTTAATCAGTGCAGTGAAGAGAGCAGATTCAATTTTGCCATCTGTGGATCTATATCATCTCTCTGCTGTCTGTTTTTTTTTCTTTTCTGACAGGCCTCAGTCACTTCATTTTCTCACATTTCTGTCTCAATTGGTTCAGCATGGAGCTATGCATGATGGTGCTAAAGAATTGTTTAAGGGGTTTTTTTCCATCATTTTTTCTGCTGCTACTGAGCATACTTCCTCTTTAGGAGCAGCAATATTTTCTGCTCAACTGAAATCATACTGTACACAAACACCCATGCCAGATTTCCCCATTGATGCATCAGCGTAAAAATAATTAAAAATAACAACCCATGGCCAAATCTAAAAATTCAGTTTTACATTTTTATGTTTTGTAACAGAGAGATAGCTGTGTTAGTCCATATTCCATCAAACCAAAAAGGCAGTCCAGTAGCACTTTAAAGACTAACAAAATAATTTATTAGGTGTTGAGATGAGCTTTCGTGGGACAGACCCACTTCTTCAGATCATAGCCACTGGACTGCCTTTTTGTTTTGATATATGTTTCATGTGTTTACAGTTGAAGCTAATAGGAAGATCCCTTTAAGAAAACTGACAATTCATCACTGCAGCTCAAATCCCCTTAGCACAGCATTAAAACATACTGTCTTTCAATGTCACATCAAAGTCACAAAGGTAATTTTTTATTTACCATAACAGAAGTAAAAATCGGCATTTTGACCATTCTGCCTCCTTCTGAGCTTACCCTAAGGAGCTGAACTGAATGGCCAAATCATTCTGTTCTACTCATAAATCAAAGTTATGTTTGGCCTTGATGTGGCAATGAAGCATGGTATTTTTAAACAGTGTGCTTTGAGGATTCAAACTACTAGAAGCTTTTGTTGTCTGTCATGTTTTATTACAGGTTTACTAATTACCCTTCAATTCAGCAAAACAAACTACAAGGTGAAGCATTGATCAAGCGGCATTTTCCTCATGCAGAAGCTAGCATGTAGGTTAAAAGAACACAAATTCTGTCCTATGTAACTATCTACAATCCTACCAGCTAAATGCATATATCTAAACCTAATTAAATACTAAACAAATTTTACAATCTGCATATCTAGTTGTGTGTACTGGAATTACATGTATTATTTACCTCGTATTAAACCCCCTCCTAATGGTGGTGACAGAGCCATCTAATAAATTCTGTTTCTTAGCATTTACTTATTGATTTTTATAGGACCCATCACAAGTGTGACTAAATACAAATTATATATGCTTTGAACACTTCACTTGCACTCTGCCTACTGGCTTGTTTTCTGCAGGAGTAATCACAAGCTATCATAACAATGCCACACCGCTGAGCCTTGTCAAATGTCCTTTGGAGCAGTGAGAGTTTTATACCTTTTTAACCCTCCTGTCAGGTGTCCTCAGCAGCAAAGAGAACAAGGGTGACTTCCCTAGAGGCTTCCTTGAAGTCTTAATTACCCAAGTCTCAAGGTTCCTCCCTACCTATAAAACATAATCACCACCCTAGGCAATTCCTCCCATACGCAAGCTCTGAGTCCAGGGTGCTTGCAAAAAAGATACATTCATTGTGGTGGGGTGGGGGATGAGGAAGACAGCAGCATTAACCTGGGAGAACTAGCAAATTAACAAATTCTACAATGTAAGATTCCTCCCACCCCAAGGATATCTTAACAATAGTCTCAACCTCAATGTTATTTTGGTCATTGTGATTGAAGTGTCCTGGCTGCTTCCCTTCTTGTCACCTCTTCATGCACTATCCCTGTTTGGAGCACACCAGTGATTGTAGCCATTAGCAGTGCCTGGGTGGCTCCTGAGGATATCAGTTATAATTGTTAGGTAAGAAGACCTGCACCTTGTGTAGGCTGCTGCCCTCTTTGTTTTCAGCCCAAGCTGCCTAGCTATGCTGGTGTTCTGTGCCATCCATCCCCTAGAAGGAAACTTTGAGCTGTCCTTCACCTGGGAGAAGCTGCTGGTGTGTGTCTGCACCAGCAGCCACTTCAGAGCTGCTCTGTGCTATCTTGTGTCCCCAGAGTACATCTCCTACCACTGCTCTGCATTGCACAATGCTGACTGCTCAGTAGTCACAGCTCAGCTTCTAAGAACATAAGAGCAGTATCTAGGGACCCAGAGACCTCACCAGCAGAGACACACTCTTAGCAGCAGGCTCTCCTCTTCATCCCCCTCCTTTAGTTCCATCCAGGCTCCCTTACCACCTCATGAAACCTAATAGCAGTTTCAGTCATGGTAATCCCAGCCAACAGGAATATTTTGTCCATGTATTTCCCAAAAACCTCAATAGCATCTTATAGCTCCTAAACTGATTTTTTTAAATGCCCAATGTGTCAAAATTCTGAAATGCTAATGAGGCCCGTCATATGCAGGCAACTTCTCTTACTTTGCAAATGAAACTCACAGAGCCGTCTTGCTGGAGGAACCCCTGCTCATCTCAAGGAGCTCTGGGAGGTAGGGGAATTTCACTATGGGTTTCAATGGAGCCAGGTTTTCACCCATTATCCTTGCCCCAATGAGTTACAGATTCAGAAACCCCAGTATGATTCTATAATGGAAAATAAGCTATTTTTGTAAATATTTTAGGTTTCCAAAACAATATTTTTCTGTCACTCTCAGGCTTGCAAAATTGGATTTATTCGAATTAAGACTTCACAGGTGATGGGATAAAAATTAGTCCCAAATAATTGTGTATCTATCGTAAACATTTTAAACATGTTTTCTGACACGAATGTCTCTGAATGATCTCAGACATACAAATATTGCAAATATAAAATGACAACTGAAAGCTCAGCTAAGAGATCCTTGGATCTGTTTTCTACTCGCATATTTGTTGACAAAATACCTGTCTGGATTTTGTTTTAATTTAACAAACCAGAATAATTAGTTATATACTCAAGGACAGCAGTAAAATTGAAAAATTAGTACATTTTTGCACTTTTTTTTCTTATGGCATAATTTATAGCTCACATGTTTTTAAAATGAATCTTTTCAGCTTCTTGTGGTGGGGATTATGACACTTCTGAAAAACAGTTAATTTAACAAGAAGAAAATTGTACATTGATTTTGAATAGTATGAAAATATCCACTACTTCTTTCTAAAGACAAACTGTATGGCTCAAAGTACTTTTCTTTATTGTTTTTGCCCACACACGTTAGTTTTTATAGCAAACAAAAATCTTTTCATGTTAGTTTAGTGTGGTTTAATGTAAGCTAATTAGTCAGAGCCCCTGTGGCAAGTCCACTGACATGTTTAAACACTATGTGCAAAAAGTTTACTGGTTTTGACTCTATTAGGTTTGAAAAACATTACTACTTTTCTTACAAATGAGAGTTACAGCTGGCTTTTCACTCCCCCCCCAACACTCTTTGAAAAATGAAAAAGTTAAATTTAACCTAGTTAATTGGAATTTCAGCTTTTCAGTTACAGTTGGAAATCAATCCATTTAGTTAAGGTAATCCATCTGGCATTATTCACTGCATCTCCTACAAAACAACAGTTATCTATAACACAAATTAAATTGAGGTTGTTTCATATCCATGATTTTCAGGATCATATCAGCTGCACACAAAATTGCACCACTGATTTAAATTACTTGTGGTTATTTCCTGTGAAGTATATTCTACAACTTTCCTTTGTTGTGGAAATCTTATCTAGTCCATATTACTACAATACCCAACCTTACAATATGTGGCTACCAGAAGTCTATTGGAAAAGCTAATCCATAGTAACTCAAGATTTAGTAATAACTCAATTTTAAAAGGATATAAAACAGTTTCTTTGAAAACCTTTTTTTAAAAAAAATCTATATTAAAGGAATTAAACTATTTGGAGGGGTTAATATATGTATTCCTCTACAATGTAAATAGAAATTACACATATGAAACGGCACTGTAACTTTCTTGCAAAAGCAATTTAGTACAATGAACAGAATTGTGGTCTAATGGTAGCTGAGGGAGAATATGTGTAATCCAGGCATTTCTCCCTCAAATCATCCAAATTAGGCATTTAAAAATGAAAAGTATTTTTATTAATATAACAAATGTGCATATGAGTAACACTGAAGCCTGACTTTTTTTAACTCACCTGAAGTAGCATAAATAGACAATGCCAGTTTTTCACATTCTTTTCATGAATCAACCATATAGAATCATAGAACTGGAAGGAACCTCAAGAGGTCAAGTCCAGCTCCCAGCACTCTTGGTAGAACTAAGCACCATCTAATCAACCGATAACTGAATTGCTCTAACATGCTTTTAAAAAATTTCCAGTGATGGAGATTTCAAAACCTTGTTATGCTATTTATTCCAGTGCTCAATCACCCTGACATGAAGATTTTCCTAACGTACAACCTAAACTGCAATTTAAGCCCATTGCTTCTTGTCCTGTTATCAGTGTAATATTGGAGGGGTTCTGGGCCACTGCTATGAGGGTCAAATTAGGCCAATTTGCTTAGAGACAGGGCTATTTACAGCAGAAGACTGGGGGGAGGGCATCCTCCTTTGTAAGGCGCACCAAACCAGTCACAAAAAGCACTTCTGTTTGCCACACTGGAGAGCAAGAAGTCATACAAGCAATCTCTGTTAGATACTCCAGCTTTCCTGTGCGAAAACCAGCACCCTTCCTTACACAGATGAAAGGTTATAAAAACCAATCTCATCAAATCCAAACAGGTTCCTATGATCCCAAAGGACCAGACACATTCCCAGGTGAATTTATACATCAGATCTTCCCAACAACGAGCACACTGTGCCAATCCTCTACAATCTAAAATCTAAAGGTTTATTAATAAAAGAAAGAATAGGCTGAGAGTAAAATTGTTAAAGTAACCAAATTATATACACCAATTACAGTTTTTGGTGCAGGCTTGTCACACAGGTGGAAATAGTTTACTGTTTTATAAGTCTTTGGAATATACCTTTTGTTAGGATGGGTCATCAGTTCTTTCAGGGTCAGTTCATAGCAAAGATGTTCCTGAAATGTTGAGCTGCAATAAAGACAAAGATAGAGGAACTCCCAGGAACTTCTTTATACCTTTTCCCATGTGGAGGGAATTCCATTGTTCTCCTTGTGTGAAAGTATGTCCAAAATGCAGTTTGTCACATGAACAACTCAGTTGTCTGTGTATGACTCTGTCCTTTTCAGGCTACAACCAGGGCTTACATGGTGGTCTGAATGTTCATACCAACAGCAAAGCTCCTCAGTTTTGGATTGTCACTACTGAGGATCCATTGTCAATCAAGAACTCCAATTCACTTGACTAGCATCCATTTCACAATAGTCTGGCAAAATCTCCTGCTGATAGCTCAGAAGCAAACATTTGAAATACAAGTACATAAGCAATACTCATAACTTCAAATACAAAAATGATACATGCAAAGGATAAGAGAATCAGTGAATAACAAGCCTTCCATAGACATCTAACTTGGCCCACTTTGTACAGGATGTGGTGCAACCCTACTAGTGGTTGCAACAAGGTTTTGTACTTTCATCTTAAAATCCAGCGTCACAATGAGAAGTTAAGGAAAATAATTTTTCACTCTCCTCTTTGTATAAATTTTTAGGTACTTTAAAGATATTAGCACACCCACCTTCAGCGCTGTTTTTCCAGCCTAAACAACTTAATTTTTTCAATATTCCCTCCTAGATAATTATTCTAGATATTTAATCTTCTCTGGACCTTCTCCAATTTGTCCAAATCTTTCCTGAAATGTTGCAACCAGAACTGGACAAAATACTCCAGTTGCAGAGTACAGAGGAAGAATGACTTCTTGCACCCTGCTTACAACTCTCCTGACAATATGTTCCAGACTGATGTTTGCCTTTTTTGCATCAGTGTTACACTAACCCATCTTCAGTTTGTGGTCCATTATGATGTCTACAGCCCTTTTCACAGTACCCCTTTCTAGGTAGTCATTTCCCACTTTATATGTGTGCAAGAAGAGAGGGTTCGGGGGTTGTATATTGTTTCTTCCTAAGTGGAAGACTGTGGATTTGTCCTCATTGAATTTTATCCTGTTTACCCTCAGACCTATTTCTTCAGTTTGTCCATCTCATTTTGAATTGTAATCCTATCCTGCAAAGCACTTGCAACTTCTCCCAGCTTGGTAACACCTGCAAACTTTATAAGCATACTCTCTATACCATTATCTAAATCACTGATGATGATATTGAACAGAACTGGAACCAGAACTGAAAATGAATGATTCCTTTAAGAATCCCACTTAGGTCCTTCCAGTATGACGGTGAACCATTGGTAACTAATCTCTGGGAAGGGGTAGCTGTATTAGTCTGTATCCACAAAAACAGAAGTCTTGTGGCACCTTATAGGCTAACAGATTTATTGGAGCATAAGCTTTCACAGGCAAAGACCCACTTCATAAAATGTATCTTTGGGATTGATAATCCAACCATTTATGTAACCACTCTACATGGCCTTGCATGCTGAAGGGCAGGCAGCCATTGGCACCATTCTCCATGTCTCTCTTTGGCCATGATTCAGCCAGTGGGAGCAACAGCGGACAGCTGGGATGGGGACATATATCACTTTGCATGCTGCAGGGTAGGCAGCCACTGGCACCATCCTCTGCATCTCTCATTCAGCCAGTGGGAGATACAGGATGCAGTGGCTGAAAGAAGCATTTTTCTGTAGCACACAGAGGAGCTCCCCCCTGCTAGAGAAAATCTGCGGGCCAGGTCAGGCCCTGGCTGGCCTGAATCAAATACATGAGGCTCAGGGACTCTCATCCTCTTCCCCCACCCCAGCCACAGCAGCAGCACAAGCCAGCTAGAACTGATGCTCCAGCTAGGATGCCCCTTCCCGCCTGGCTGGAGTGCCAGCACAACTCTCATCTCTGTGGGGTAAGGGGGCTAATCTTCGAGGTTCATGGGTCAGATTCAGCCCACAGCCTGAAGTTTTCCCCACCCCTGCCTAAATCAAACAAACAAAATGATTAATTTCAGTTTAATGATTAGTAAAGAGACAGGTACATCAGCAGTAACATCTAAAATTTGAACACTGTAAACAGAAAATACTCTGAGTTGAAATAGTATTGGGGTCTTTGTAGTTTAGATACCTCAGAGTTATGAACACCAGAATTATGAACCGATTGGTTAACCACACATCTCTTTTGGAACTGGAAGAGTGCAATCAGGCAGCAGCAGAGACAAAGAAACAACACCCACTCCACCCCCACCCCCACCCCCACCCCACAAACCTAATACAGTCCAGTGTTAGGTGTAAACTACTAAAATATAAAGGTAAAGATTTTACCGAACTATCTAACAATGTGAGGAAACTGTTCCTGAGCTTATTTCATTTAAATTAAGATGGTGAAAAGCAACATTTTTTCATCTGCATAGTAAAGTTTCGAAGTTGTACTGGGATAATGGTCAGCTGTAAACTTTTGAAAGAAAAACCATAACATTTTCTTCAGAGTTACAAACATTTCAGAGTTACAAACGAACAACCTCTGTCCCTAAGGTGTTCATAACTCTGTGGTTTTACTGTACCACTTCTGGATAAAGAGCAGCAAGATATAACAATCTCTGAATTTATCTACAGCTGAGGTGGCAGAGGTGGGACATGATGCAACAATGAGGTCAACACATGTGAAGCTTACTGTATCACCATGAAGTAGTCAGTAGTTGTCTTTTGGTAGTTCTACAGTCTCGCTATACAATAGTTATGAAATAATTACCCTTTTAGCTAACTCCTTTTATAACTGTGACCCAACAAAAGCATTTTAGTTTAAGCCATGTGTTCACCACATTTACCATTCTACTGCTGGATTCCTTCTGGCTTTAGACTAGCCACATGAAGCCAGCGGGGCCAACAGACCTGGTGAGCCTCTGGGCAAGGTGGGGGTCGGGGGTGGAGGTTTTCTCTGAAAGGGACAGGGCCTCAGAAAGAAGGGGCAAGGCTAGCCTCCCTCACGTAGACATCAGTGCTACCAAAAGTGTGCCACGCTGAGCCCAGACTGTTCTGAGTGCTGTCTGGAACACACTTCATGGGGCTCCACAAACAATTTAAAGGACCCAGGGCTCTGGCGGCTGCCTCTGCCACTTAGTTGTGACTGGAATTACCAGGCCTGGGGCAGTCGCTCTCTTTGCCCCACCCTACCCATGTAGCAGCTTACATAAGACAGAATATAGGATTTTACCCAACAGAGGAATAAAAATTGAAATGTGCTCCTATACACCTATCCTTACTCCCTCCCTCTTCCCCACCTCAAAAGAGGCAACCTTAGTTTTGACAAAGATATTTCATATTGTGTAGGACACTTGAAACACAACAGACACATGCAGTGTCACACTTCACAGCATGATGACATTGTGCTTTGCACAATGCAAGAACACCCAGGTGGCAAGAATACAAACCATAGCCACATGCTAGATGTGTTTGTCATCATGCTAGTACTTTGTTTCCAAAGCTATATCACATTGGTGGGCAAAGCTGAGCTTTGGCTATAATAGCTACCAGTGAAAAATAAACACAGCTTTTAAAAATGGTTGTCTTCTATCCCATACAACCATTTGGAAGTCAATGGTACTGCATTGGCATAACCTACAGCGCTCAAAAACTTCCATCAGTGTTGCAGAATGGGATTTTGAGCAATCCCAAAGAAACAAACAAAACCAATCAAACTTGAATTGTGTCCAAGCCTTTCCAAAATATATTCAAAAGGTTGGAAAGACTTTCTTGCAATATTCAAGATACTGTGTTACTTTACCTATTCTCGCTGTGCAAAGGTTTGCCATCCTGGCATTTACTTCGATATCAGTGTATTCATGTATGTGGATAATGTACAGCACATTACACTTCCTGATGCTTACCTCATAGTTGCTTACACTTCAACACTCTCTGACAGGAGTTACCTGAGTGCTGTCAGAAATCGCTTGCAATATATATTTTGAGGAATGTGATGTGGTATGTGAAAGGTACTGGCACAGAACTCAATACAGATATCCTTTATTCATAGTTTAAGTATTGTGAAGTGCAATTCCTTCAATAGCTATCAACAAGCTTGGTGGTGACATGAAGGAAATCACCTTTAAGAATGTTGAAAAGAGAGTTATGTCCATGACATAGTCTCATCTTTGGGCTTCTGCTGGACAGAAACTGAGAATGAACCAATTAAGACAAACTGTGATAAATTACATGCTTGGTATTCATTCTAATGGGAAAGGATGTTGCTTAACAGGTAATAATACTAAACTAATTATGGAAAAAAGTTTAGATTACTTTTAAAGTGACTCTAGGCGTGAGAGGATAGTACTTCATCTACTATGCTATTATTACATTCTTCGCATTTACATATGCAATTAATTTTGTGAATGTCTATGAAGTTATGAGCCTTAATATAGTTAAAAAGACAGGTACTTCCACTGCATTATTAGTTTTCATTGTGGAATTGCTATATTATTGAAGAGACCCAATCAAGGATTCAGTTAGCTTGAAAAATACCTGCTCTCTTTTCTATTTGTATATACAAATGCACATGTCACATTATCCTTCCCTGCCTTCCTTTCTGATTTGTTCTTTTGAGCAGGCAATGTGCTGCAATTTGCAGCAGCTTGGAAAATGTACAAAAATCAGAACAGTCTGAAATTAATATTGGAACTATACACATATTCTTTATGAATGCACAACTCACCAGAGCTACCCAACCTAACTAATGAAGATAATGATTTCTTAGCAATGTAAATTTTGAGAGGAATTATTTATTCAGAAAAAATTAGATTTAGAAAAAAAAATTCTGATAAAAATCAAAAATTTTTCTCTTGGTATTATCAAATTAAACATATCAGCCTTTCGTTTCAAACTGACAAAGCTTTCAGAAATTGTATTAGATTTAATTGTTTTAAAAGAATGAAACATACTCAAAAACCTTTCAAACATTTCATTTTTATTTAATTTCATTCAGTTCAGCCACTGAATTGAAAAAAAGTGTATCATTTGTTCAGCTCTGCTGAGCTCTATAAATGATTAGAAATGATGACCAAAGTTTAAATGAAAATGCTCACATTTCGTGTAGGGCTTTCTTTTCACAAAAAGTCTTTTATTCAAATATCCAAATTTAAACATTTTCAGCTGGTAACAAATTGGTGACAACTAAAACACTTTTAGTTTCTTAATTAAACTTTGAAATTTTCCACTGAAAATTTCAGTAAAAAAAGAATTATTTTCATCCAGTGTTTCCAGGAGTGAGGGGTGGGGGGTGGAGGGGAAGGAAAGTCTGATTGATTTCACTCAAATCTTTAGAAAATGATGTCATTTATGTGGCTACATGTGGATTTAAAAATATCAGAATCACAGAAATGTAGGACTGAATGGGACTTCAAGATGGCATCAAATGTGTGCAGAGGTAGAACCAAGTATATCTAAATTCATCCTGGACAGGTGCTTGTCTAACCTGTTAAAATGCTTCAGGGATTGGAATTACAGTGCTTCCTTTGGAAGTTTAGTCAAAGGTATACACTTAAGATAATCAAAAACCCTTATAAAGTTTTTTCTTAATACCTAAGCTAAATCTGTTATTGCAGATTAAGCCCATTATTTTTTGTTCTAACTCCCATGAACATGGAGAACAGCCCTCTTTATAACAGTCTTTACCATATTTGAAGACTATTACCAGGTCCCCTCAAGTCCTTTTAACTCAAAATTAAAAAAGCCTTTTTTTTTTAGCCTTTCTTTGTAGGTCAGGTTTTCTAAATCTCTTCTCATTTCCGTTACTTACCTCTGGACTCACTCCAATTCATCCATATATTTCGTCAAGTGTGATGCCCACAATTGTACACAGCTGAAGCTTACCTAGTGCCAAGTAGAGTAGGAAAGTTGTCTTACATACCACTTTCTAACAGACTATGTTCCCAACTGCATAACATTGTTGGCTCATATTCAATTTGTTATCCACTATAACTCACAGATTGTTTTCAGCAGTACTACCACCTATTTCCCATTTTGTAGTTCTGCATTTGATTTTTCCTTCTTAAGTGAAATACTTTCACACTTGTCTTTACTGAAAAATTCTCTATTTTGTCAAGGTCATTTCGAATTCCTATCTTGTCCTCCAAGGTGACTGAAATTCACTTTCTAACCAGATGGAATATTATTGATAGCTAATCTCTACAGTCTTTCAACCAGTTGTAAACCCACATCATAGTCATTTCATCAAGTCCACATTTCCCTTGTTTATTTATGAGAATGTAATGTAGGTCTGTGTCAAAGCCTTACAAAAATCAAGATATAACTGATATTTTGCCTCTGTCCACTAGACCAGTAATCCCAGAACAGAAGGAAAACAGGTTAGTTTAGCATGGTTTGTTCATGACAAATATATGCTGGCTGTTCCTTATGATCCTGTTTATCCTCCAGATGCTTACAAACTTATTGGAAAATATTGGAAAAAATTATGCGATAGGTACTGAAGTTAGGTTGAAGGAATAGGTGCTATGTTTTCCCTTCTGCAACCATATCGGGTTGCCCCTATCCTGAATGAGTTCTCAAAAAACGTTCTGAAATTGTTGAACTAGTTCCTTAAATACCTGTGATAAATTTCATCAGTTCTTGATGACATGAATACATTTGCTTTATTTAAATATATTTTAGCCTTTTTCCTTATTTTGGCTTTCCTCTTGCTATCATAGAATCATAGACTCATAGAATCCTAGAGCTGAAGGAGACCTCAGGAGATCATCAAGTACAGCCCTCTGCCCAAAGCAGGACCAACTATAACTAAATCATCCCAGCCAGGACTTTTTCAAGGCAGGACTTAAAAACCTCTAGGGATGGACATTCCATCACCTCTTTAGTTAACACATTCCAGTGATTCACCATCCTACTGGTTAAATAGTTTTTCCTAATATCCAACCTAGACCTCTCCCACTGTAACTTGAAACCATCGCTCCTTGTTCTGCCATCCATCACTACTGATCCTCTTTTCATCTTCTTTGGAACCTCCTGCAGGAAGTTGAAGGCTGCTATCAAATTAACCCTCACTCTTCTCTTCTGCAAACTCAGTTAGCTTAAATACCTCAGCCTCTTCTGAGAGGTCATGTGCTCCAACCTCTAAATCGTTTTGGTTGTCCCCCCCGCTGGACCTGCTCCAATGCCTCCACATCCATTCTATACTGGGGCAAGGGGCAGAGTTGGATGCAATACTCCAGATGTGGCCTCACTAGCACCCAATTGTTATTGTGTTGAGTATCTGGTCACCCTTAACCTTTTAAGTGAAGATTAAAGCTAAATATTCTTTAAATACCACAGCCTTCAAGGTATGATCTCTCCATCACTAAGTAGAGGACCCACACTTTCCTTCCTCTTTCTCCTAATGAAATTAAATAACCTCTTCTTATTGTCTTAATATATCCATTGATATGTGTAACTCATTTGGTGTCTTAAACTTTCTGATTTTGTCTCTACAAGCTTCTGCTAATCTCTTCTGCTCTTCATTTGTACTTTGTTTATGGTTCCACTCTTCACAGGATATCTTTTTGAATTTTAGTTTATTAAAACATTCCTGATGAAGCCATATTGTGGATGCTTCCTCTTCTTCCTGTCTTTCCTTTGTATCTACACAGTTTGCAGATGTGCCTTAATCCTGTCTCTTTGAGAAACTTTCAGTTCCCCTGAACTTCCTCATTTTCTTTCCATGGGCCTTTCTCTACTAGTTCTCTGAGTTTATAAAATCGGCTTTTTTGTAGTTTGGCAAAGGTCACAGATCAAATCAGTTGAAGAACTGGAAATAGATCCTAGTTTCCTAAGACCTTTCAGTTATCATAGAGTGCTTCTGCTCTAATATTAAAAAAAAACCCTAAAATGAGAAAAAATGAACATTCTAGGTTCTCCTTACACGCAGATGGATCTTCTTGCAATGAATACAGATAAGTGATTTCATGTAGAGAGCCTTGCAAAATCACGTTAAATTGCTACACAGAGAAGCTGAGGTTGCACTGAGAGATGCCATTGATTTTTCTCCTTCTGCTGTCACTGATGCATATTTTTGCCATCTCCTATACTGCTTCACAGTTGGCTTAAGTGCATTTTTATGCATCATTACTTACTCTTACATTGTCTTCGTAGGTGGCAGATTTACAAGCCTTAAGTAATCTGAAGTATATATGTCTAAGGTTCTCATGCTCCCTCGGGCAAAAGAGCAAAGTAATTCAAACAGAAAGGGACACTGGAGAAAGCACAGTGCTTTTGATTAAAGCTATAGATGAAGTGATTTAAAATATATGTTCTTATCATACAGCTTTAAATCATAGAAAAGTTTAAAGACAAAATTTAGGAACTGGCTGATTTTACCCCCAAAACTCTCACATTACAAGTACAATGGTATTGGATCTGTTTAACAATCTTTTCTAAAATCTAACTTACAAAAATCTTTAAAATTATTTTTTTTCCTATTTGGTTAAAATATTCTCACTGTTAATGAACCAGCTTTTACAAAATAAAATGATATGCTGTATCAGTAATAATATTTCTCTCATTTTTTGCTGTTATGTAGATGAATAATAGATTTGACTACCTTAAATATACATTTGAGTATTCAGCATTTCAAGTGTTGGAATCCTTGACACCAGAAAAACAGATACATCGCTGTGGTTTCTTTAATAAAATGAAGGTATGTAATGCCTAGTAAGAGCTTGTGTGTGCATTTCATGGAGAATATTAGCACAGTCAGAGAACATTTTGTCACAAGTTCCTGTATTTGTAATGTATTTGCTCACCTGGGCTATGTCTACATTAGCTCCCCGCTTTTGAAAGGGGGATGCTAATAAGACACTTCAGGATATGCTAATGGATGCACTGCAATGAATATTCAGCACCTCATTAGAGTAATAATGGCCTCGGACCTTTGAAAGTGCCGCTTTCCATTGCATGTGGCTCGTTTGTATAGAGTCCTTTTTGAAAGGACCCCATACACTTAGAAATCCCCTTATTCCTACAACCAAATAGGAATAATGGGATTTCGAAGTGCGCGGGGTCCTTTTGAAAAGAACTGCACAAGATCGAAAGCGGCACTTTCAAAGTGCCGTGGCTGCTGTTATGCTAACAAGGTGCTGCATATTCATTGCACCTCATTAGCATATTCTGAAGTGTCTCATTAGCATTCGAAAGGGGGGTGTTAATGTGGACATAGCCCTGGAGTTGGAAAGCTATTTCAATCAACACAGAATGGTCTCAGAAATTCAGCTCTTAATACTATGAACCACTACATATTAAATGCTAGGTTTCTTCCCTCTGTCCCTTTGTATTAGATCATTGATTTAATGATTTACAGTAAGCTCTTTCATATCTGGCAGCCCCGGGACTGGAAGTTTGCTGGATATTCCAATATTCTGGGTAATAAGATAGGTGTACCTAGCAATGCATAACACTAAAGAATAACAAGATACTAGATACTAAGAAACAAATACAAATGTATGCAGAGTACTTTTTTGTACCAATAATAGCAGTATTGTACACTGTAAACTTATACTGTATTTGTTGTATTTATTTGTAATTACTTTCACTTTTCTGTACTTATGGAAAATGCAACAAATTTACTTATGGTTAAAATGTCAGTTATTTGAGAGTTCTGGATAATAGAATGCTGGAAATGAAAAAGTGTACTGTATGTACTTTTCTACTATATGTCCCGCTCTAAAAAGAAATTCCAATCTTTCAATCACTGATTTCTGGATGCAGCTTGAGACATATTTTGGAATTAAAAGCTGAAAGTAAATGTAATGTACATGAACTAAGAGCTGGATTAGACTAAGAAAAGTCAGGAAGGCACTGTGCAAATTTTCCTGTACTGCTCTACTAACATACATTACTCCTAACTCATAACAAGTGCTTTTCCAGTAAGGGTTATCAGCGCCTAAGTTTTAGTTTTTTGTTCTCTCTCTCTTTTTTTAAAACCAGATTAATGCCTTAACAAGTACTGCTCATGTTCTCACCTGAATCATATACTGCCGAATCTGCTAGTGAAGCATGTCTGATAAGTAGTTCCAGTTTTGACTCAGCATTACTGGAGGTATCAATACAGAGTTACCCCTAAGCAGTAAGGAGAGTTGGAAGAGAGACAAGAGACAAATAAAAATCCAGATTCAGAATTCACTTGCACATGACTAAATCCTGGAACTTGGAATCTGTCAATTTAACTGCACTGAGTCTTGATTCACACTTATTTTGAAGTAACGCAGCTGCACACAAAAATGCATTTTAAAATAGCAGTTAGCTATTTTGAAATACAGTCTACACACACTGGCTACAGTTACACTGACCCAAACTGCTGTCAGCAGTGTGCAAATGGGAGGTCCCAAAAATGCAAATAGATGTTCATTTGCATATCCACGCACCGGCGGAAGCTGCTGCCAGCAGAAAAAAAACAGAATAAATGTGGTTCTGCCCCCATCCCTCTGTCGGCAGCATTTTAGGCATAAGAGGCTGCCGACAAAGGCAGGGTTTTGCTGTCAGAGCCACGTTTAAACTGCTTTTTTTTCTGCCAGTGAGCAAATATGCAAATGATCGACCATTTGCATTTTTGAGACCACCCATTTGCATACTGCTGCCAGCAGTTCGGGTCAATGGAGCTATAGCCATAGAGCATATTGTGAAATAGAGCCACTGGATACATTATGGCTTCTTTAGAAATAGGCTCTATTCCCTGTCTTAACAGCACCTATTTCAAAACAGCTATTTCAAAATAGTTGCTATTCCTTGTAGAATGAGGTTTACCAATTTCAAAATAAGTCAACCACTATTTTGAAATTGTTTTGAAATAATGGTTGTGTCATGTAGATGATAGGAGGTTGTTTCTAAATAACTCTGCTGTATAGACATATCCCTTCTCTCTCTCTCTCTCTCACACACACACACCACTCTTCAAACAATACCCAGTTTAACTCTCCACCCTCATGGTTTTAGTGTAATGGCAGACTCCCTTGTGCCTTGTTTTCAATGGGGGCTCCTTAAATGTCTCTCACAGCTATCTTAAATGAAATGAACATTCATGCCCAGCAGTTTCAACTAGGCTTTAACTGAACCCATAATATTAATAGGAAAAACTCCAACCTGCGCAGAATATCAACTCAGGGACTGATTTATCATTGTGTTACTCCAATTTCACACCACAGTGAATCCATTGAAATAAGCTAAAGTAATGCAGTGGTGAATCAGGCCCTCTGCTTACCACTGGAAAACTAATGCAAATATAACCACATGAATTATATTCCTATCCTAACTATTAGAAATCAAGCATTTCAAATAGTAATACTGTATCTTCTTAATTTTGTTTCATTAATAACACTTTAACTGCTAGTAGGGACGGTTTGTCCAGTATGGAGAAACATGACAGGAATAAAATTATGTATGTAAAGTGAGAAGATTAAAGGTATTAGGTACAACTAAATTATCCATCAAGGAAAATATCAAACACCATACAGGAAAAGGAAATGAATAAAGAAGCTGTGAGGAGAAATGAATATAGTATTCAGAAAGACGGAAAAACAAAGCTAAAAGAAAAAAAACATGGATAGAACATCATAGACAGAGCAACGCCAACAATAAACTCTTTATAAAAAACAGACACATCACAAACTATATACATTAAGTACTAGCACCATGATCATCAGCTACAAAGATAGGTAAATTCAGCTGGAATACTCCAACAGAAAGTGTGCGTAATTAGACAGTGGGTACAAAGAAACTGTGTAAGGAATCCATTACAAATGTGCATATTCCTCTCCTTCTCTGTAGTTTCTTTAAAGTATTAGTGGTGAGGTGAGATGGAAAGCTGGTCAAAAGTCTTTTTTCTATCAGAAAACCCATTTTTCTAACAGGAAAATGCCAATTTGTCAATACTGAAATTTTCCATGGGATTTTAATTAAATTTGGTATTGAGAATTTTTTTTTTTTTAAAAAAAAGGAAATAAAATTTCACTTAAACTTTTGATTTTTTATTATCTAAGGGCTTGTCTACACTACCTCAGTATCTCAAAGGGAGGATGGTAAGTAGGATGTCGGGAGATTATTAATGAAGTGCCGCACTGCATACGCAGCACTTCATTAAGCTAATTCTCTCCTGCTGCAACTCCAAAGTGTTAAATTTCGAAATGCCAGCTCGTGTGTAGCCGTGGCTAACCTGCTGGTACTTCAAAGTGCCTGAGCAACTTTTAAGTCCCTTTACTCCTCAAAATTTTGCCCAGGCACTTCGAAGTATCGGCGGGTTAGCCACAGCTACACACGAGCTGGCGCTTCGAAGTTTAACACTTTGGAGTTGCCGCAGGAGAGAATTAGCTTAATGAAGTGCTGCATATGCACCGCAGCACTTCATTAATAATCTCCCGAAACCCTACTTACCATCCTCCCTTCAAAGTAGGGAGGGACTGTAGACAAACCCTAAGTGAGTGAAAAATTATTTTATATTACAAGTAATACAAACAGGGAAAGTCAAAATGACATTTTTCTTGAAAGAAAACATTTCAATTAACTTTTAAAACATTAACTTAACAAGAGTTTTCAAAATTCTTTGTTTTCATTCCAATTGAGCATGAAAGTATGTCAAAATCAGAGAATTTTCTGGGAAATGGACATTCTGGTTCCTGCACTTCACTAGCATTACATGTTTTAAACTTAATAACAGTGAAACAATAAGGCTACATTTACACTTAGTAAAAACTTCTAAACGGCCATGCAAAGCGAAGAATACTAATGAGGTGCTGAAATGCATATTCAGTGCCTCATTAGCATGCCAGAGCCTGCGACACTTCAAAAATTGCCGCGGTTTGCTCCAGTGTGGCTCGTCTACACCGGGGTCCTTTTCGAAAGGACCCCCACCAACATCAAAATCCCCTTATTCCTATGGGGAACAATTTCTAAGTGCTGTGGCCACTGGAATGCTAACAAGATGCTGAATATCCATTTCAGTGCCTATTAGTATTCTTCAATCTGGCCATTAGCATGGCCATTTCAAAGTGTTTGGTAAGTGTAGATGTAGCCTAAATGTCATAAAAGAACCCAAGGATTTGTTGGCAAATAGCAAAACATGGTCTGTATTCAAAAGGGCACTAAAGGCCTAGTGGCTAAGTCATCTCAGTCAGACAAGAGGGCTGCCATATCCAAAAAAGATTATGCTTGTGGCTTGAGTAGGGAGGCCTGGGCCCTCACTTTCCTCTGGGCCCCACTCGTAGGCTCTCATAGTGCATGCCATTAAATCAGGATGTCTCACTGAAACATGCTGACTCATTATTTCGGTTCTATAATCAGACCACTAGCTAATCCCCCTGGGCTGCTCCCTACCATGGCTCTTGCAGCTGCCATCTGGGTGTCTCTGTTGTCTCCATGTTCCTTGATCTGTGTCCTCAGTGTCTCCAAACTCTGTAGGGCCTCTGTGGGTTTGCCTGGGTTGCAGGCGTCTCCAGCTTCCCTGGCCTTGGGCTGTGAGTGATCCTTAACTGGAGCTTGTGGCATATAGCCTTCCTCTCCAGTGGCCAGCCCCAACTGAACTGATCTGTTCCCTTTTAACTACAGGTTGAACGTCTCTAATCTGGAACTCTCTCATCCAGCAACCTCTGTAATCCAGAATGATTTCAGTTAGCTGGATATCCAATTACAAAGGGTGTGGCCAAGTTTCCTGTGGTCCCATACATTTTGTTTACAGCCACCAGTCCTGGCTCCCAGTGTTCTGTGCTATTATTTAGCTGTAATTTACTTCTAAATGCCTTCTATGAACCCAATATGCAATGGAAGCATTGGTACACAATATTGACCTCCTGTGGTCCAGCAAATTCTCTCATTCAGCACAATCAGGACCACAAGGTGACAGACTAGAAAGCTTCAACCTGTAGCATATTTGAGGCATGCACAGTAGAGTTGAGAAGTGACTTCCTGAGACCACAACATAGGGTTAACTCATCCTTGGCCAGTGCAGGGTGTGTGCGCCCCCCTTACAAACCCTACCCTTCAAGAGCAGATCTGGCAGAGTCTCAGTGCTTCTTTCTTCAACATCCCTTTGAGAAAAGAAGTTAGGGTTGGCGTGTGCTTTTCCTGGCCAGGGCATCCCCTGAAAATCATAAGGTTGTAGGAGTAAATACTGCCACATTATTTGGGGATTATTTTCCTTTATGTGGTATAAATAGCACAGGGGTGCATATTCAGCAATCAGCTGGAATGTGTTCCCTAATATGTAATACTGTAGAGAGTCTATGGTCCATTTGATGGCTACAACCTCTTTCCCTATGGCTGAGTAACAGGTGTGTCTGGGAAACAGTATTTGACTCAGGTACAATATGGCATGCTCCTCTCCAGCATCTCCATATGGCAGTAGGGCCCTGAGCCATACCTCTGATGTGGCTATCTGCAAAATGAAGAGTTTCTGGAAGTTGGGATGGGTCCCAGGTCAGCCATCCCTTTAATGCCTGAAATACTGCCTAACACTCCCTAGACCACGTGATTCTCTGCGGTTGTTATTTCCTTGTCACGTTACTCAGGGGGGCTGCCACAGGCATGAAATCTGGTATATAAAGCTGTGATATTCAGCTAGACTGAGGAACTGCCACACCTGTCTCTTGCCTGTTGGTGTAGGCCAGTCCTGCAGTGCTTGTACCTTGCTAACTGAGGATCATAATTCTCTTACCCCAACAGTGTAACCATGTATGTTACTTCATTCTGTCCAACATGGCATTTTGTTGGATTTGCCGTGAGTCCAGCCTTCCTCAACACATTAGGACTTTAGAGAGGTGTTAAAGATGGTCTTCCTAGCTGGTGCTATACATGGCAATGTCACTGATGTAAGCAGCAGCTTACTGATCATGGGGTTGTACTATCCTGTCTACAAATCACTAGAAGGTGGACACTGCCCGATGTTGCTCAAATGGAACGGTTACAAATTGACACAAGCCATAGGGGTTGAGAAGGCTGTCTTTGAGCATAAGGTTGGAATCAGGGGGATTTGGCAATACACCTTGGTGAGATCCAAGGTTGAAAGAAAGTTAACTTTTTCTAGCCTCAATCCATGGCATGGGGTATGCCTCAAACCAGGACATATCTATCATTCTCCTCTCTGAAGTCAATACAAAACTGCATCGAGATATTTGATTTCAAGACTACGACTACTAGTCTTCACCACTTGGAATGACAAGCATCTATCACTCCCATGTCCAGCATGACCCCCCAGTTCCTTCCAGACTGCCTTCCACATCTTCTTGAGTGGGAACAGTGGGCTTTGTGTACTTTCTGTCCTGCTACAGCAGTAATACGGTGGTTCATGATGGCCATCCAAGCTGCCCAGGCCAACAAAACATCTGGGAAGGACTTCATGAGTCTCTAGAGTTGGGCTTAATGGCTAAAGTCAAAAGATTTCCCTCAGTCTGCAGGATGTTAAGGCCTAGTGCCCAAAGCCAAGAGCTTTGACCCAGTCTACAGGCAGTAGGGCCTAGTAGCCAAGTTACCGCTGTGAGGAAATGGGATCCTCATGCCTAAAAATGGGGATGGTAGCAGCCTGGTTAGGAGGACCCAGGCCCTCCTCTCTACCAGGTGCCAGCCTTGATCCCTGGCAGTGGTGGAGTCAGTGGGGGAGGGGCCTATCTGACCAAAATATATGGACTCAATATTTTGGTTCACCAACAGGGCTACTATCTAATTCACCTAGGCTGCCTTGCCCACGATCCCTGTTGCTATGGTCTAGGCATCTATGCTGCCTCTGGGTTCTCCAATCTGCAGTGTCCCCAGAGATTCTGGACTCCGCAAGGCCTCTGTGGGTATCCTGGAATTTACCTCGACTGCAGCATCTCTCTCTCCCATGGCCTTGGGCTTTGGCTGATCCTTAGCTGGAGCCTGCAGCATGCATCCTTCCTCTCTGACAGTCAACCCCAACTGAGCCGAGCTGCTCATTTTTATACTAGTGCATTTAGAATATGCCCTATAGAATTGAGGGGGTGTGGCTCTCTGATGCCTACAATGAAATGCTAACCTTCCCCGGCCAGGTGGAAGGTGAGTGTGCCTCTTCACAGGCCAAAAGTGGTAGCAGTCACAAGCATGCTTTAGGTGAGTTCCCTGAAGAGAGCAGGACAGTTACTACATTGTATATTAATATTAGCAAAAGTAATTTGAAGATCGAGAAACATTCGAATTATGGGAAAACCACTATTTTTACATGAGGCAGGTGAAAAATAGGACCTATAGGAAGTGTGCAGGAACACTTTTACTCGTGGGAGTGCTGAAAGCCAGCCCTTTCTCCTGTCTGCCTGTTTCTTGAGCTAGAGGCAAGTGCAGGCGCAGGAGCAGAGCCCCAGAGCCAATAGCTGGGATCCAGGATGGAGGGACACAGTAGCTGGGACCTGTGGGAAGTAGTAGCAGCCAGGATCCCATTGTGGAATGGTCAGTGGGACCTGAAGATGGGGAGGTGGGGAGGCAGTGGGGAGAGGCAGCCAAGGAAGGGGGTGATGGCTGCTGATGCAACGTAAAAAAAAAAAAAAAGAGTTCTACACTGGGACCCCAGGCACAGAACTGGGGCATAGAGTCAGCTGTGCAGCTTTAGCAAGACATGGTTGGGTGCTGTAGCACCCCTAATTCCTGTGCCTATACCTAGAGGAACACCCTAAATTAGAGTTAACTACTTACTCATAGACGCAAGTAAGAAGAAGGCAAATCATTCAAGATACAATGTGGAAGTCAATTTGCAGAAAGAGAAGTGCCCTAAATCTCTACTTTTACTGTAAATTTCTATGTTTATGTAGATGAAGAAAGTACTGTAGAATGCAGATTCTTCCAGCTCACTTAAACTGGATCATTGCAAATTCGGTGTGACAATCAACAATGATAAAATCTTGCTGTCAATGAAACTGACAGGTACCCGCTTAAAAAGGGTATATGACAGGGATGTGGATCTTCATCACATTTTTAAAAAGCATCTTGCCAAGATACAGAGCTGGTCGAACAAAAGTTTTCTATTGGAAAATAAATTTGACAGAAGATGTCAACTGTATCTGAACTCTCCCAGACTGCCTGCCTAGTAAAATGCTGAGGAATGAGGACTTCCCAGGTGATCAGAGCACTGGCTACCAGAATCTTTGGTTCCCTGAGCTAATGGCTGCACAAGTGGCAGGAAGTTTGGAATCCTTGATGGCTGTCTGGTGTGCACCTCAGACTCCCCATCTCCACAGATGGCAGTTTCCCTGGCTTGTGGGATACCTGGCTTCCTCCTAGCCTAGCAGACTATATAAGAATGCTCCAAATTCATGGATGTCCCACCATGTAATGGAAAAACCCATGGGTTGTCTGGAGCATTCATGAAGCTGTCCATTGCCTGTTCGATACCTTCTAGGCCAGGGGTCAGCAACCTGATAGTATATAGATTAGCACGGCTTCCTCTCTGTTCCTTTCTGCGGTGGCGTGCTGAAATTTGACCTTGTCACCTATATGTATGGTCTGAATGCCGGTGATACTATTTAAAGTCACTAATAATCCTACTTACAACAGCTTCACTAATAGATAAAATCACATGCAGAGCTTTACCCATTTAGATGGGGTTGGTAGCATTAGCTGGGCTTTTATTAATCCACAAGTGGCCTGATTTTGAGCAAGCTCCCAACTGCATAGGGAAGGAAGGGTGGATCTGAACTCCCACCTTGCATGGTGATGATAATCGGCTCACGTGCCACTCTTGGCATCTGTGCCAGGGGTTGCTGACTCCTAGGAATTGACCTCTTCTCCCACCTTACCACCTATGCCTTGGATTCCTGTTGCCATGAGATCCTCAGTAACACTTCCCCACCCTGGAAAAAGCAGGAACTTTGAGTGTTTACAGGGATTCCCCAGACGATAATGCCGGCACAGAAAGCATTTCTTCTTACACAGCAGTCCCCACGGATGCACAGAGGATTGTTCCACCATCTGGCAGACCACTCCAGTATGTAACATTTGGACAGAAGCGTTACTGTATGCACAGAAGGAATGTTGCCCTGTTGGCTTCAATGCCTTTGCTTCCAACAGAATTGTGGCCAAAGAGAAGCATGTTTTTATGATCATTTTATCTCCTCCCAAACAAAAAGTGGAGAGAAGTATATGACCTTTGGAGAACAGAACACTCATAAAAAATGGAGCGCTGGTGCAGAAAGTGTGGGTGAGCAGGCAGTGGAAGCCGTCCAGCCATAACGGTGAAGCTGTACATCTATTGTCTTGTTATTCCAGTGCTGATCTTTTCCTACTGTTACCCAGGCCAAACTACAGAGTGATTCTGTGCTGTGAACAGATTTCAAATATGAGCTGTAGATTGAAACTGCAAATTCATTTTCTTGTGTAACTTAACCCATATTTGAACCCTGAGTCCCAGAGGAAGAGGGGTATTGCATTTAAGCACTAAGCTACTGAGCACCTGCTCCTCTTACACTTCTAAAATATGAGACGTGTCAGGTATAAAAATTGAGCTTTTATGAAACTTCTGGATAAATTATAGGTTTCTCTAGCTTTTCATTTGTTCAACAGTCAACAATGGCTGAGAAAGATGGAGGGGGAAGACATAAGGAAAATAATCAGATAGCACAGAGAGCAATTGATGGTGAATTACATCACAGAGCAGACTGGCTTCTCTGTGGGGATGGGTGAATTAATCTGGATACAATTTGAAATGGACTTGGTTCAAATTCAATCCAAAACAATCTCAAATGCTGGGAAACAGATCTGGATCCAAAATTTGTGGCTTGCTATCAGATCTACAGCAAATAAAAAGCAACTTGAACTTTTTATTATTGCTCGAATGTATCTCTTTTGGTAGTTTAGAAAAAAAAATAACTGTGGTTCTGACCAGGATATATAGTAGACAAAGTGAATGGCTGCAATGTACCCAGCCCATTTTATAGATTGCTGATATTCTGATACATTTTTTTAAATCTAATTAAAACATCTTAGATTTATTTCCAAAGTGATTTTCACCATAGTGTCTAAGTTCCATTTTCTCACATGTTGACAGTTTTTCCTTTTAGAATTATATGCCCTATACTTTAGGGAACCTATTTTTCTCTCATTTAAATGTGTTTATTTTATATTTTGAGTGGGCCAAGAAACAAGACATCTTTAATCATACCTTAGCTGTGCAGGAGCCAGATTCTCAGGAGACCCTAGCCAGTGTCCTTTTTTGTTAAAAAAAGAGGATATGGTACTCAGCCAGCTCCCCTACCTCCTCCCCTGGCAGCCAATCCCATGGCTGGGGCTGCAAGGGTGCTGGTACTCAGTACGTGCAAGTACCAGCACAATAAAAGTACTGACCCTACCACAATTTAAAACTGCAAAGGAGCCCCTGTAACTTACCCCACTGATATAAGTTTCTTTGGGATCTTACGTTGATGGAGAATCATTCTGCCACGTCTCTTGCTTTTCTTACTTTTCCTAACCTTCTCCCTATGCTCTTAGGCAAGAGCTGTAGGGAGAGGAGGAGAGAAGACAGGAAGTCTTCCAGGATAGATCACAGAGCCTCTTTCACCCAGTTTATTGCAGCAGACTCAGACAATCTGACTCATCAGACACTGTAGAGAACAGGGATTGCTGGGACTGACAGGGACTATGAAGACCCAATCTGTAATCTCTCTATCATGTTCGCTTATCAGATTACATAGGAAACTGTAATTTATGTAGGCAAGTCTAGTAAATCTGTTTCTGATACCTTTTGAGATGAAGCCATCACTGCTGCTGAACATGTCTTAGACGGAATGGGCTCGCACTTGGCATCTAGCTAATCTAGTAGTGGACACTTTAGCATTTCCTAGGTAGTTTGACGTGAATTTTGCTATGAACTCTGAGAGCTGAGCATGATAGGTGACAAATGAAACAATGGCTGTGTCTACACTAGTTCCCTTCTTCGAAGTGGGCATGGACGGGACACTGATTGTGGAATATCAATGAGGCACTGCCATGCATATGCAGTGCCTCATTAGCATAATGGCAGCTGCACGAATTTTGAAGCTGCTAACTTCGAAGTGCTGATAGGCGGTCTAGATGCAGGCACTTCGAAATACACACCCAACTTCAAAAATTCCCTGACTCCCAAAATGAACTGAGTAGAGTCATGCATATCCATGGATACCTGCTTCACATCCATGGCTGCGGACATCCACAAATAATGGATTGGATACCCGTGCAGGACTCTGCCCTACCCTACTCAGCCACCAGGTGGAGCAGGAAGCCAGGGAAGGCTTCTGCACCGCCAGCAGGGAAAGGACACAAGAAGTTCCATCCTCAATCCCCATGCACGAAGGGCTGAATGCCAGTCCTGCCCAGCCTGTTCCCCCTCCCCCCTCCGCATCTGGAGAGCACTGACCTGTGAAGCCCTGGCCCCAGATCCCTGCTGCCCTTCATCCCCAGTCCCTGCTTTCTTGCTGACTGCATCTTCTTTGCACAACCCTGCCCCCTCCTTGCTCATGTGTGTCCCCTCCCCCATCCCCTTCAGATGATTTGCTGTGCAGATGCAAGTAAAATCCACACTGCAGATTGGATGAGGTGTTGAGCCTGGTGGGTGTGGATCAGATGCTAATTCACACTTCTGCAGCCATGCATGGCCCTAACAATATGAGCATTCCATGACCCCAGTCACTTCAAGCTCACCAGACATGCAACTAATGCGTTTATGCATTATTTGTAACACACAGCTCTTCACATTCGCCTAAATGAGAAGAAAGAGTACTAGAGTACAGCCATGCATTTATTATACGTAAAAGAAAAAAGGTCCATGACATGATAAACCTGATAATCTGATTTGACTTTGAATTTTTTTTTTCTGTTTTAAAAGAATGTTTACTGAGATTCTCAAAGCTTGAGAGAAGAAGATGATTAAAGACAAGGCTAGCACAGAGATTTCCATCATTGGAGCAAATGAAAGCAGTTTTTCTTTGAAAATATTGTTACCTATTAGCAATTAATGGGGAAAGGCTCAGCCATATGGGCAAAACCAAAACCTTGGAAAGCATTTCAATCTCTAAATAAAATAATTTGTCATTGACTTTAAAAGCCTGCTATTGAAACATTACTTAAACATTAGTAACATACATAGTGGCTACAATTTTCTTTAGTTGGAGGCATGCTTTGTCTAATGTTTTCTGGTGGCACGATGAAATAAATCATTTTCCAATAAATCAAGTTGCACACTGATAGCATCTCCAGTACACTTTTTACTTTGCTTTGCAGAGCTTTTGAACCTGTTGCATAGTGTTTACTAAAGCCAAAATGTTCCCATTAAAAGAAAATTGCTTAAAGTGATTTAACTGAGTCACACATGACTGAGGTCCACTTGTTGCTTTTGGAACATCATGGCTACATCTACACTACAGCACTCTGTCAACAGTAACGTCTGTCGACAGAAACTCTGTGAACTCGGTGCAGCTACACACAAAGGCAGATCAACAGAGAGCAGCCAGACTGCCCTGCCCTCTGTCAACAGAATGGCTGGCTTGAAGCTTTGCAGACAGGGCTGCCTGGTAAATCAGAAGCCCTCTCTGTCAACAGAAGTGTCTGCACTGCACTTCTGTTGACAGAACTCTGTTGACAGAAATATGCCTCAAATTTTTGATGGGTAAATCTGTCAAGGTGAAAGCAGAGTTCTGCTGAGACTCTGTTGACAGAAAGCTTTATGAGTGCAGACGCTCCCTGAGATCTGTTGACAGAAGGCTCCTTCTGTCTGCAGAACTCTCCAATGTAGACACAGCCTATAAATATATTTTAATGGAAGGCTGGAACCACAAACTCTGGAAAATGTGATTTTAAGCAAGCCCAGAAAAGAATAGCTCATTAATTATGTAATCTGGGGTTACAAAGTATTTGGATTATGAGAAACAATCACAGTGCTACTGCATGTTGGTGATTTTTCTTCTTCCTTGAAGCCAACTCAGATGATAATTTGAAATTAACATTTTATAATCCTGTGATGGGGTGTGTGCCCCACATTGGCCCACAAGGGGTTAATGGAGCCTTAAGGGAAGTTGTGTAGGGCAGCAAGCAGCAGCAGTTCAGGGCTGGGCTGGCCCCATATCCCCCTTGGGACATCTCTGCCAACTGGTATGAGGAAATAAAGGTGCCCAAAGAGAAACCTTAACAAGAACCCTTAGCAAGGAGGACAGAACAATTGACCTCAAAACTGGAGAGCAGATGGAAGCTAATGACAGAGATGGATGGAAGAGACTGGCTTCCCTGCTGCGTGTCAACATTGGTGAGAGATAGATGTAATAAATATAATCCTCATGAGGAATCAACTTTAGGTTTCAAGGAAAGAATAGACTCCTTCTTCTGTAATGCAGCCATCCAGCCTCAGAGATTTTTAAAGCTGAAATCTATGTAGCAAAACCTCACTGCATGTATTTTTAAAAAATATGCTCTAACAGATGAACATTACAGAGGTAACTGAGAGTCCAGTTTCATCATCACATGCAAACATTCCTGAAAAATGCTGGTACAATATTCAGTCGCTCTTTAAACAGAAGCCAAAGATTGCCAGAAAAGTTCTGTGTAACTGAAAACTGGGCTTACATAGAAGCCAGTTATGCACTGATCTGCTTTAATGAGAAGATGAAGAGAAAAAAAACTTCAGTCATGACCTATACCTTTTCTGCCTGAAAGTGAAACATACACATTTCTTACAATTTGTAAGCACAGTAGATCAAAGTCTGTTTCCTCTGGGCACACAGGTGGCTCTGTGGGCTACATCCATATTGCTATTCTGCTAGCTGGATAATGACAAATGCCGTGTGTTTGAAATCCCAGCAGACTGAGGATTCTTTTGTTTCATTCTGCGATGGTTATCAATAAATAGCATGGCACAAGCAGACTGCCGAATGAAACACATGCACACAATCAGAGAAACCTTTGTGGTTTACAAATGGCCAATTTCAAAGGGCTCCAAGCAGACAGAGGGGGAGCATTTCTCAGCAAATAAAAGATGGCTTTACTGAATTCCACTAGCATTTCTGGGAAGAAGCTATCAAATATTCATGGCAGTCTCTGGTCTATACAAGTCTGGTTGGTAGAGTAATAGTGTCGACTCACTGGGCTCCAAAACGCAGCCCTTTCCAATTCTCTGTCTAGTAAATCTCTGACTGTCAGTGATAGGAGCTGATGGGAAATGATAGCCTTATTGAGCTGCCTCATGAACTGTAACTCATTTGTTGTGAAGACCCAGAATGACAACCCCTGCATTTCTCCCTTCCAGCAAAATTGAGTATAAATCATGCTATCATTTTTCCCCATGACAGTTTATCAGAATTCTGGAATTTTATATGAAGTCATAGGGGCTGGAGACGGGAAATAAGACTTACACTCAATCATGTTGCTGAAGAGCACTGCCCCTCACACAGGCTAAGCGCTCCTATAAAAACACAATCTGAGTTCTTCTGCACATGCATAGAGACCTATACACATTGGACATATGTGTGACATGACAGCAGAAAGAAAATACTGACAGACTAACTTTTACTAGGCTTTAGATGGGAATATTGCAGGTCACATCCCTACGAACCCATCACCAACATGTACTTGGTTCTTTGTAAACTCATATTTTATTTTTGTCATTTTGAATATTTAATTTGTTCTGTTCAATTTACGTTTTATGATAAAAATACGTTAATGTTTGCAATAGCCTTAAAAGGTAAACCAGACACATTAATTGTTGTTGGTTCTTGTTATTGAATTGGGAAGTAATGAGATACAGGTTGAAACTCTCTAATCCATCACTCTCTAGTCTGGCAACTTCTGTAATCCAGCATGATTGTAGGTAAGCAGATGTCCACTTATCACAGGTCTGGCCCAGTTTCCCGTGGTCCCATAAAGTTTGTCTACAGCCACCAATCCTGGCTCTCAGTATTCTGTGCTGGTATTTAGAAGTAATTTACCCCTAAATGTCTTCTAGGAGCCCAGTAAGCAGGGGAAGTGTTGGTAATGCTGCTCGGCAATATTGACTCCTGTGGTTCATCAAGTTCTCTGGTTTGGCACCAGTCGGTCCTCAAGGAACTCCGCCATGAAACCACTGAGAGCTCCATGCCAGTCCCAAGCCTGGATGAAGGAGGAGGGTTGGTCAGATGTGTGTTGATGAGGTGACCGTCAAACAACAATACAAATGAAATCTGATGCCAGTATAATTAAATGTTAAAAGATGCCAGCTTGTACATTGCCCGGATAAACAAGGTCCGTGATACCACTTGAACGATTGGGGTTGGGTCGATAAGTTGGCTATTGAAAGAAAATTACACCTAACACATATGCTATCCATTGGAACATGGAATGTCCGAACACTGTGGGCGACTGGATATACTTGGACTGGCACAGATGCGTTGGACAGGATCAGGAGAGATATGTGGTTGCAAAGTCATTTGGTCAGGAAACTAAATGAAGCATGAAGCAGGAGTTGGATTCCTTCTTAGCAAAACAGCTAGAAGAGCATAATTAGGATACAAACCGGTAAGTGCAAAAATGATGGTCACGCGATTCGAAGCAAAATCATTCAACATATCTGTCATTCAGCTGTATGCTCCCATGTCAGACAGTATAGAGGAAGAGAATGAGCTATTCTATAAAGACTTGACAAAGATGGTGGAGGACATACCGAAGAAAGATGTGTTGATCATTGGAGGAGATTAGAATGCGAAGGTTGGAACAGATCATGAAGACTGAGGGAGAGTCAGGGGAAGGTTTGGATACGGAGAAAGAAACAAACAAGGTGAGAAACTGTTCGAGTTTGCTACAGAGCATGAGATGGTGATTTGAGCAAAAGGACTGTAGGAAGCGGACATGGCAATCGAATGACGGGAAGTCCAAGAACATGATAGATATGATTTTGACAAGAAGAAGATGGATAACATCAGTACAGCAGTGCCATACTTTCCATGGAACAGATACAGACTCAGACCACTAGTGATTGCAAACATCAAGATAAAACTCAAAAGAAAATGTAAGACACAGTTCAAGAAAAGAGTGACGCTACATGAGGACGAAACAGGAAATGCATACAGAAGAGCGCTCGAAGAGAAGATTAAGAATATTGCCACAGAGAAAACACCTAAATAAGAGAGTTGCAGTGATAGCCATCACTATAGAAGAGGCAATTGAGCAGAGTGTTCCAGAAGAAGAAAAGATCAATAAGAAGTGGATTACCCAGAAGACACTGAAGTTGGTTCAAGAGAACAGAGCGTTGAAATTCAGACAAGATGTTTCTGAGATGGCAGAACAGCAATATAGGATGAAATGCAATGAGGTAAGGAAAGCAACCAGAAAGGATAAGGAGAAATGGTTAGAGGAGCAATGTGAAGAATTTGAGAGGTATTATGATGAATGTAAGACCAGGGAGGTGCATAAGACAATAAGGAATATTAATAGGAAATGGCGACTGAAGCAGATGGTGATCAAAGATGAGAATGAAGAAGTGTTCATGAACGGGGAGAAGATTGTGCAGCGATGGATGAGATATTGCACCAATCTATACAACGCACAGTTGGACCCGAGTGTCTCAGAGAGACTGACTGAAGAATTGAAAGAGATATCTCCCCCGAGCATCGAGAGCGAGACTGATATTTCAAAGGAGGAAGTAGAAAAAGCAGTGAAATGACTAAAGAACAACAAGAGCCCTGGAAATGATAAGATCACGGGAGCAATGATCAAATACGGTGGAGAAAGCATGATTCAGGAAATATACCGAATATGTAATACAGCATAGAAAGAAGGGAAGGTGCCTGAGGAATGGACAAGATGTGTGGTAGTGACAATACCCAAGAAAGGAAGTGCATTGGAGTGCAAGAACTACAGAATGATTGCCCTAACAAGTCATCTCGGTAAGGTGCTGATGATGATACTGACCGAGAGATTAAGATCACAGATAGAAGAACATATAGCAGATGAGCAAGCAGGCTTCAGAAAAAATAGAAGTACCATACAGCAGATATTGGCACTAAGACTGATATCAGAGAAAGCTCAATGAAAGAACAAAAATGTACATGCTTGCTTCATTGATTTTCAAAAGGCATTTGACAGTATAGATCAGAAAGTGACTTGGGTGGTGCTGGAGTCATACGGAGTGGATAGCAGACTGATACAGTTGTTGAAAGATATCAATGATAATGCAGAGGCAGTGGTGAGAACACGCGGGGAGTTGGGAAGTTGGTTTAAAACAAGTAGAGGTATGAGACAAAGAGATCCAATATCGCCAAGGATCTTCATCACACATCTAGAGAGAGTGATGGACAAGATCAAGGAAAAGGCAAAAGGGATATCTGTGCACAGGAAAAGAATTAACAACTTGAGGTTTGAGGATGATATAGTTATCATTGAGGAAGATGAGGAGAAACTAGCGAAAACGGTGCAGGTGTTAAATGGAGAAGGGAAGCCGTACAGACTGATTATGAACATCAATAAAACAAAAACAATGGTATTTGGAGATAAGGAAATAGGAAGGAAGATCAGTGTCAATGGATTGAACTAGAAAATGTAGAGAAGTTCACAGGTCTGGGGGGCAACGTAATGTGTGATCTAGACTGTAAGAAGGAAATAGCGACTAGAATAGTGAAAGCAAAAGCGAATTTGAAGGCGATGGATAAGATCTGGAAAAGCAAAGCAATTAGCTTAAGAACGAAGCTGAGCATCTTGAAAACGTTTGTATTCAGCAGCATGTTGTATGGATGTGAGACATGGGTGATAACGAAAGATTCGAAAGAAGAATGTTGGTGTTCAAAAGAAAGATTCTGAGAATAGGATGGATGCAGAAGGTCGCCAATGAGGAATTATATAGGAAGATACAGCCGAAAGAGAACCTGCTGCAGAAGATTATAAAATGGAACCTACAACTATTTGGACATATTTGCAGAATCAACGACGAACGAAAAATCAAGACCCTAGCATTCGGCATAATGGATGGTTTGAATAGAAGAGGCAGCCCCCACAGAGAATGGACAGATGATGTAGTAGATTAGTGCGGAGCTAATCTACAGAAACTAAGCCACTCTGCACTGGATAGGGAAAAATGGAAGGAAATAGTGAGAGGGGCATCAGACACCAACGGGTGCTGAGCCCACGGTTATTGATGATGATGAGTCCCCAAGGGTGCCAGACTAGAGAGGTTCGACGTGTACTATGGTGATCATAGCCATATAGTTTCCTGGTTTCTTTAAAAAATATATTGTTATTTGTGAAAATGAAGAACTAATGTGAAGCCAGACTCATAAACACAGGGCAATTCTACTTTTGTTTCCCCCAAAGGCATTACACGTAACCTCAGCCCCACATGCATCTTGCTGAACAGTTACAGGCACTATCTAAGCTTGTCACACATTTCTGCCACAATTCCTTCCACTATTCTGCCACTATTTCTTCCATTCTATGCCTTGGCCCCTCTGAGAAGACTGACGACCCTACAAAAATTGAGTAGTTCTATGATACAGCAACAACAGCCAGTGTAAACTATGAATTTGACACCACATTTCTCTCCATATACTGAATTCTCTAATAAGCATGCCAATAAAACAAACACTCAAAATAATAAATGCATTTGGAATTCAAATCTGTAAAGAGAAGAACGAAGACCACCGAACTCATTGGCTTCTTTGAAGGGGGCATGCTAACCTGCCCAAGCGGGGAATAGCAATGAGGTGCGGTGATACATATGCAGCACCTCATTAGGATAATTTTTGCCAAGGCAGCTTTGACGTGCTGGCAAGCCATGTAGCCACAGGCACACTGAAGTACCTGAATAATTTTGAAGTTCCCTTACTCCCAAAATTTTCAAAAAAGGGGGCTAGTGTAGACACAGAAATTAAGTGGCAAAGAAAGAAAGGAGATGTCAATTGCCAAAACTTAGGGATTTGTTCAGGTTCAAGTTTGTTACCCAAGTTCAACAAAGCTGACCCTGAAGGCCCTTCTATGCTCCGATAGTCACATCATAGAAGGTGGGCATTTCTAGGCTGATCACATGGGGAAGTGCCCAGTTTTATCCAGTGTTCTCAGGATGAGTTTCTAGGATTCCCCTTACAAGCAGCTACATAAAAAGACAGCTGAATAGTATTTTTGTGTGGATGGTTTGCCTGGTCTGCAGGTGACATGCCAGGGAATGAAGCCACGAAACACAGATATAGAAGTAGTAATTCCTCTTTACAATAATGTGATGCCAGTTTTGATCATGGATCACACATCTACTTACATAATACATGTGAAAACTCAGTTCTCATTAGTCCAGGAGACTAGGACATGTGTCTTAAAATACAGCTGGACAAATTTTAATAAAATACCAGGAACATATTAAAAGTGTAACTGGACACTGCAGCAAAGCTACCAAAAGAAGTTCTAAAGAGATAACTGTAGATCAAACTTAACTCCGGAGATCCATCAATTTAGAAATAAATAAACCCACTATGATAAAGAAAAATGGACTAAACGACTTACCCAGAACCACAAGAAAAACAGCAATAAATTAAGAATTACTTGGTGGTACCAAGAGTGTGGCCCTAAAAGGCAATTCTATGACACATGTGGAAAAGCTTGGTATTAAAACTGGTGATAAAACCATGAAAAGGAAACTAATACTTCAGGATAATATGCTATAAAACCCTAAATCAAGGAAATATCTTGAAAAGTGTTAAAATGCTAAAATATTCGGTCTATAGGACAGTCCTTAACCACACAGTGCAGAGAAAACAAATCAAATTCTGGCATGAATAAAAACAGAAGTATCAATTATGTTAAATGAAATTATTCTAGAACTGTAAAAGGGATTAACAAAGGTTATAGTTAAAACAGAGTAAGCCCTTTTGATCAAATCATTTATAAAATAATTACTAAAGGGACAAAGTAGATAAGGTAATATCTTTTATTGAGCCAGCTTCTTTCACCAGCACATATTGGTCCAAGAAAAGATATTACATCACTTGCCTTATCATCTCTCTAATAACCTGAGACCAAAACAGCTACAAAACTACAAACATAACATAATTATTTTATCTCATGATTAAAGTTGTTGAGAGTAAAGGAATCTAGGTGGAATTTCTTCACATAGATAATAGTTAAAATTTGGAATAAAATGGCCAAATGTAGATTTAGATGTATGAAAAGTAAAGTTTCAGAAAAAAAAGTGAGAAATAATATTGTAGGGAAAGAGTGTGGTGCAAAAGGAGAACAGATACAAGATGAAATGGATTTCTCCCAAATTAATATGATTTAGATTAATAAAAGTCCAAGCTGTCTATAAAAATAATATATCCATGCTAATTTTATATACATGTGTATCTAGACAGTCCTCCAGCACTGGGAAAGTTTGATGTTTAAAGATACTGAATGAGAAAATATTATGCTCAGTGGTTGCTTGGTTAAAAGAGGAAAAAAAAAAAAAAGGAGGAGCTGGTGGTCAGTTGGCTCCTTGCCCCCTACTGCCACTGCCAGGGTTCCCGCAGCTGGAGCTGCCACAGAGTCCCTGTGGCCCAGCCAGCTCCCAGCCCTGGAGCTGCTGGGGGTTCCTCCAGCCCTGGCTGGGTCCCCTGGCCGGGATCTCCCAGCAGGGCTCTGCACTCCAGCCAGCTATCATCCCTAAGTCTGGCAGGGTCCCCCACCACCACCTGGCCAGGTTTCTCCAGCTTTAGGGCTGCCAGCAGGGCTCCGAACCCCAGTCAGCTCCCAACCGCAGGACTGGTGCGGCTGGGGCTGGTGAGGTGCTGGTATGGCATTCCATCCCGTACTGGCACAAAAAAGCCCTGATTATATTTCCAAAGAACTTTTCTGCATTTTGCTTATTCCAAATGTGCTGACATTCTTTATTACATTTAGGCTTTTAAAATAAGAAAAATAAAAAAGCAAAGCACAAACATCCAGAAAATATTCTGGGGCTGTTACTAAATAAGAAGGGATTATAGCCACGTCACTTAAGTAGCAAGGATTTTCCATCATGGTTCAGGCATGTTTTAAAAGGTTTTGTGTCTTGCTAATAAACTGATCTACACTGATTCTTAATTTGCAGTTTTATTCAAGCATTGTACTTCATACAATTTCCAACTACATTCACAAGCTTTGAACTATGTTTAGAAATGCTCACTGCAGCGGTTTTGTAGAGTAAAATGGTATCATAATTGCAGGGGTACTGAGATGATGGCACTGACACAGCATCATGCAAAAATGTCTGTCTCAAGAAACGTGTGGCAATTTGACTGGATGGCTTTATTTCTTAGGCTGACTGATCGCTCTTCCCTGTATTCTTTACGACATACCACACACACCAGAGGCAGCACAAGTGTCCCTTCCTTATACTCTTCCTAGTCCTCCTCCCTAACAGGAGTCAGAGGAATAAGATTTTGAGCCATAATTTAGCCATGCTGATGTCATAGTAATCCCTTCATCTGTATGCTTGACGGAATATGGACAGTTATCTCAAGTTCACTGAAAGCGAAAAGGCTCCCTTGAGAGCCAACACAGATATCGCGGAGGGGAGTGGGAGCAGAGACAGATGAACCTGTTAATCTAGAGTTACCTTTGCAGGAGTAGGTGAATTGCAGGTGCCTTGTGATTATCAGTGATTCTGCTCAATGAAGTTCACAGTGAAATAACTGAGTCAACATACCATAACTCAGCTGCAAGGCTATGTCTAGATCACAGGGATTTGCCAACAGAATTTTATGTCAGAAGGCGTAACTTGGCCAAACTGCCAAGTGGATTGCAAAAGCAATCCACTCTGTCAACAAAGAGCAGCCAGACTGCCCAGACACTCTATCAGCAAAACAGACAAGCAGAAGCACAGAAGACAGGGCTGCCCCATTTCCCAGAAGCCCTATCTGACAACAGACGCCCCCATGGAAAGTCCAGACTGGCTGGCTGTCAACAGGTCTCTGCAGACAAAGGTGTTATTCCTCATGGGCTGGGTCTACACTAGGACCCCACCTTTTGAAAAAGGGATGCTGATGAGACACTTTGGGATATGCTAATGAGGCACTGCAATGAATAAGCAGCACCTCATTAGCATAACCACAGCCATGGCACTTCTAAAGTGCCACTTCTGATCGTGCATGGCTCGTCTACACTGGATCCTTTTCCAAAGGACCCTGCCCACTTCGAAATCCCCTTATTCCTATAACCAAATAGGAATAAGGGGATTTTGAAGTGGGCAGGGTCCTTTGGAAAAGGACCCTGTGTAGACAAGCCGCACGTGATCGAAAGCGGCACTTTCGAAGAGCCATATATTAATGAGGTGTTGCATATTCATTGTAGTGTCTCATTAGCATTCCCTTTTCGAAAGGGGGGTGCTAGTGTAGACATAGCCATGGGGAGCAAGGTACAGCTGTTGACAAAAGTGCTGCGTCCTGTCGACTTACTGTCAACAGAACACCTTGGGAATGTGGACGCTCCACGGGTTATGTCAGCAAAACGGTTTTGCCGACAAAACCCTCTAGTGTAGACACAGTCCAAGTAAAAGGTAGTTTGGTATAGGGAAAATGCAAAATGACTTATGCACAGGGAAAAAGAGATATGTGAAGGAAAGGAAAATTTAAGGAGATTTTGGAAAGGCTAAGATGGAGATGGTGGAATAGGTGGTGTAAAACAACCATTAGAAAAGAAGAGAAACAGGACAGAGACAATGAAAATACACACAAACAGCAGTTGCAGCAGGCTAGCCCCTAAAAGGATGAGACTGCATGCTTAAGTCCTAAAATGCTCCACAGTCCCAATGTGAGAGACTGTAAAGAACATGTAGTTATAGACACACACATACACACACACACACATACACACACACACAAAGTTAGTCACTACACAATAATTTTTCCCTAGACTCCAAAATCTTATAGCTACATTATTTGCTGCAGATTCAGATGCACTTCACATACCAATTTCAAACAGTTTTCTTCAGAGCAGCTATGAAATGAGAACAGTGCATTTGTGAGTGGATGCCTGTATTAATGGGAATGCCTCACTATCCACACCTCTTCAGATTGTGATCTTGTCAGATCTCAAACCCTAAGCAGGCTCTAGCCTGAATAATACTTGGCTGGGAAAGCACCCAGGAAAATTCCAGGTGCTACAGACAGTAGCATTGGTGATTCAACAATGGGCACTCTTCCTTCTAATTCAAAAGTAAACCAGTGCGCCAGCATGGCATTAGGGAGTGGTTCTGTTTGCGGGTATGCCAGCTTATAGAGGACACATGCAATCCATACCCTCAGCACTTGTTATTGAAGGATCACATGCACTTACTGCAATGCTATTCTAATTTTGGCTATAATAGTTGACCAACGTAAATTTTGCCTGCTGTTTCAAATAGATGAATGAAAAAATCCTATCTTGAAAACTGGGTGTGCTAGTTTGAAATAACTCACACATGCCGCTTCAAAGTCAGTGTTTCCAGTCATGAGTGAAGGAACATTCTCTCTTTTTCTCTCACACACAAAATCTGCAGAGTGCTTTGGGATAATTCTCAATGGCTATGTTTACACTCGCCCTCTACTTAGAAGGGGACATGGTAATCAGCCTAATGGGAAAATACTAATGAAGTGCTGTGATGAATATGCAGCACTACCATTAGGCTAATTCTCCCTTTGACAACTTCGAAGTGTCAAAGTTCGAAGTGCTGGCATGCTGTGTAGTTGTGGGCACTTCGAAGTAGCACCGGCAATTCAAAGCACCCACGGCTACACAGCATGACGGCACTTCAAAGTTTGATACTTTGAAGTTGCCGTGGGGTGAATTAGCCTAATGAAGTGCTGCATATTCATCACAGCACTTCGTTAGTATTCTCCCATCAGGCTGATTACCATGCCCCCTTCAAAGTAGGGGGCAAGTGTAGATATAGCCAACGAGAAGTATAATACAAGCTACTGAAATCTTACCGGGAAGATAATTCAGTGATATTAGAAGAAACATAATTGGGATGTTTAGAAGCCTTTATAATATGTCGTTTAGATAACTGGGAAAGATCTGGAAAAATTAAATGACACCTGTGGAGTCAGAGGACCTGATTTTCCATTGTGCTACGTAAGTGTATATAAATCCATCAGTTTTAGGTAACTGAAATTTCATAGACTTCAAAACAATTACTCCAAGGTAAAACTGGTGTAAATGCAGTGGAAAATTCAGCCAAGAGATGTTATTTGTTTTGTTATTTGAAGTTAAATCCCCAAGGCCTTAAGAATACCTCTGGCTTGAAAAAACCCATATAAATATAAATACCTTCCCTTTTGAGAAGCTGACATATAAGTGGGAAAAGACGGAAATCTGTGGCATATAAATTGTCACTATGAATAGAATGTTTAAACCCTTCCTTCCAGACTTCTTATTATGAACAGCAGATATTTATTTTCATGTTATGTTTTAAAAATAACATCCCAGAGCAGAAAATCCAACTCAGCAATATGACTTCCAAGTGACTATCAAATTTAGAAATCAACTAGTTCTCATTTTTTCACTCTGCAGAAAGTGACAATTTACAAGGCAAATACCACAAATTGCTCTGATTTCACAAGAATATTGAAATGTTCAGTTTCTCAGATAAAAGAGGTGTTACTACAAAATAAAACAATTTGCAGTGCTCTTAATTAACTAAACATTAGGCAAGTTTTTAACAAAATTACTACTTTTCGTACAGAACATTCTTAAATTAATTCTGGAACTTTAACAGTTTAAAATCAGGATATTGATTCCCTACAAATGACATATATTTAATCCAGTCAACACTGGAGTAATTTCAACTCAAAAGTTGCATGGCCAGCATTGAAAACTGCCACACAGACAACAGCCCTTCTAGACTTATTGTTCCTTCCCTTTTCTTCTCCTGCCCGCTACACAGATGAAAGTTGACGAAGATAAATACAGTAAATTCTTTCATATCTGGCAACTCTGTGACTGGCGGAACTCAGAGCTCGCTGCGCGGTGTGGGGAGCCCCTGGCTGCCACCCTGTAGCCATCCCCTTGCCTGGACACCAGGGACTTGTGAGCTGGCAGTGGGAAGAGAAGCAACATTGCAGAGGGACTGAGGGACTCAGCCGGCAGCACCGAGCAGAGAGCTACCAATAAACATGCTCAGCAACACCCCAGGACTGGCTTGGGGGTGGGGGGAAAGGCCTGTAATGGCTCAGGGTTTTCTGGCATTATGCCAGTTATCTGAGAGCTCCATTTGATCAAATACTGGATGATCAAATAAGAGCTTACTGTACACTGTTGCTTTCTTTCCTATCATGCAAGAGGTTTTTTTTTCTAACTTTAATAATTCAACATGATTAACCAAAGCTTGTGATGAACTCTTTGTCATTTGAAGCAAGATTGTACGTCTAAGCATAAGTTTATGTCTATATTAGTATGTCTATGTATAAGTTTGGTCTGTGTTATGTAGAGGCCAGAATAGATCATCATAGCCCCTCCTAGCCTTAAAAATGTATTAATCTATAAAAGAGGTGTTATATACAAAAAACAAAAGGACAAGTCATTTAAACACACAGTTACTGAGAACTGAGTCCCCTTTCTTAAGGTTCATAAACTCACATACTGCAACTGTGAATTGGAGAAAGACAAACACATTACAATAAACTCTTTTATATCTGGCATTCTATCATCTGGAACTCTCAGATAACAGGCATTTTAACAATAAATAAATTTTAGTTATGTTTTCCACAAGTAAAGTATAGCCAAAGTAAATACAAACAAATACAACAAATACAGTATAAGTTAACAGTGTACAATACTACTGTTATTAGTAAATAAAGTACTCTGCATGCATTTTTGTTTCTTTCTTAATATCTAATCTTGTATTTCTTTAGTGATGTGCATTGCTAGTTATACCTCTCTATTACCCAGAACATTTGAAAGTCCGACAACCACCTGGTCCTGGGGCTGCCGGATAGGAAAGAGTTTACTGTAGTCCTATTTCTGTCACCCTTAACATGCCGGTGACTGGTTAATCCTTTTCTATTATCTATATTTTTAATTGTTAATTTATTATTATTATTGTAATTATTATTTATAAAACTGAACTTCTGATTTCTCAAATTTGAATTATTTCATATGTGAAATGTTTGGTCTCAGCATAAAATTAAAGGGATCTATTCTTATTATATGATACAGTTTCTAAAAGCAAGTTTGGGCTATAGAAATAGCAGCTGTAGTGTTCTTTTTTTACTTTGGGACTCTCAAAAGGAAACTAGAAAAATTCGGTGCAGAAGAAGAAGCAGAACCAACCCCAAACCAATCTTCTTTCCCCATTCTTGTTCTGGGGTAAAGAACAGTACTCACCAAACAAAGAAACAGCCCTTTGTTAAAATACTCATTTAATAAAATGGCCCAGCTTTCAGTGGCTGAAGAAAAGTTTGAGCTGTCCAGTATGTGTTGACCATTCACTAAGGCTCAGATTCAGGAAAGTAGCCTTACTGGGGGCAGCATTTAAGGACATGCCCTAAATTAGCCTGTGCCCAAGTGTTTTTAAATGTTTTTCTAGGCTGGAGACTGAGATAGAAACTGAGTGATTCAGAGGCTCAGGATATTCTCTTTCAGATGTTTTACTCATTGTGCATACACAGATTGTCTTTACCTTTGACAAAGAGGGCAAAATTAATAGGAAAAAAAAACAAAAAAACAAACAAACAAAACCCAAACAGCTATTCCCTTTTCAGGGCACCAGCTAAATTCATACCATTTTTCAGCATCATTTTCAAGAACACTTACTTTCAAATGCTATTTTTTCTACTGTATAGAACCCAAACCTACATGTTAGCCCCAGCCATGCAAGGAGCTCTACAAAGTCAATGGAGCCCTGGGTAGAGCTGGAACCTAACATAGCCTTTTGCTGGCATTATTAAAAATGCTTTTCAAAAACAATTCTTGCCAGAGCTAAGTTCCAAATGAAGTATCCCTGCATGTGATCCTACATTCAGACAAAAGAAAGAATGAACATTTTCTTATCTGAGAGGAAAAGAACAACTTTAACCCAAGATCTTAAACACAATGACACAAAGGTGATCTGCAAAAGAGAAAATAATATGGTGCATGTTCTTTTTTTTGGGGTTATTGAGACAAACAAAGCTTGCAGGTTGTTGGCTTTTGTTTTTCTGTGTGCACCTTTTTGTTGTTGGTAGTTTATTATGTGGATGCGTGCACATTTTCATCCCAGTTGTATTATATTTTAAACATCAGGAATGCCAGTTGGAGTGTTTCTTCAGAACTGCCTGTTGTGAGTTCTGTTTTCCCTCAAACAGAAGGACCAAAAGTTGCCATTCTTTATCTTTCACCTTCTTTTTCAATTGTAGATAGTATTCCTGAGTTAAACAAGCATTGACAAAACCGAGACTGACACACGTTCCCCCTCGCATTTAACCAGAAGTCTGCTACTTATGTGATAGCATAAAGACATAAGGTATACCTGGATATAAAATACCTTGGGTGTGTCTACACGGGCACAAATCTTTGAAATAGCCATGATAATGGCCGTTTCGAAGATTACTAACGAGGCGCTGAATTGAAAAGGACCCCCTTGTTGTCATGCCGCGCTGCGCGCTTTCGAAAGTGGGCCTTTCAAAGTGCCATGGCCGGAAGCGTCCTAATGCTAATGAGGCACTGAATATTGGCTATTTCGAAGATTTGTGCCCGCGTAGACACAGCCCTTATTTTCTAAGGTAAGAAAAACACATAGGAAGAGAAATAACAATGCCTAGTTCGTAAAACAAAAATAAGCAAAAATAGAGCATAGATTTTTTTTTTTGCCAGTCTCTTTGACAGGTGACCATAACTATTTGTAAAACATATTATTGTACTGTTAAGCTATCATGTGTATACAATTTCTAAGACATCCGGAGCACAGATTAGGTTATTGAAGTTCTATTGCTAAGATTGCTTGTGTTTAACTTTTTTCCTAGAAAGCTCCTGCTTAAGCATGTATATTATTAATGCATTTCTCCATAGGTTTGCCAACCCTTCCAGTTTGCCTGAGAGTCTCCTAAAATCAAGCTCTATCCTCCAGAAGCTACTGAAGCCAATTTGGGAGAATTTAGACTGCTGGCAGTCTAGTGTCAGAGTGGGACTAAGACAGGATTCCTGATTGAACCAGTCCCACACTGCTCCCAAAAGCATCTGGCACATCCTTTCGGCTGTGGGTGGGGGAAGGTGACTCCACTTGCTGCCTGGACTCTGAGCATGGGCTTGGAAGTGTGGCAAAGAGGAGCTGCAGGGGTGGTGCCTGCAGGTGCAGACAATGCATGAAGCTACCCCACCCCACCCCAGGAGCCATACAGGCCAGCCACTCCTGGTGGCAATGTGGGATCTGGACAGGCAGGGAGCCTGCGTTAGCGCCATTGTGCCACTAACTGGGAGCTGCCTGAGGTAAGCACTCTCCAGCCGAAGACCACACTCCTCACCTCCCTCCTACACCCCAACCCACTGCCCCAGCCCTGAGCTCCCTTCTGTATCCAAACTCTCTCCTAGAGTCTGCACAGTATCCTGTACTCCATTTCTTGCTGCAGGGGCAACCCAGACTTACCTCCCATACTGTTGGGCCCAGCAAGAGAGTGAGGATGAGGGCAGAGAGCAACACAAAATGTAACTGACTAAGCATTAGGAGGCTGAGAGGTTACATCTGCTCTTGGAGTGAGGGTGTAATTATGTTGCCTTTGAAATGCAAAAGCAACTAAAAGTATTGCAAACTTTTCCTTAGGAAAAAAGGAAGCAGCTTCCTGAGCTTTCCTGCCTGAGATGAAGACTTTTCAAATTTTAAAACAGTGGACTAGGCAGGAGTTTTTCAGTTAGGATATTTTAAGGCTCCAGAACCCACAACTACCCAGTATGCCCCAGCGAAAGAAACATTTCTTCCATATTCCTTAGCCTACTTTCTAAAGTTACCAGATTCCCCCTTTAAAAAAAAGCCAACCAATAAAACCCACATTACTCAAGTTACTGAGAAATTTGTCATATGCAACCAGTATAGAAATGAGCAAGACTTACTAGAAATTTTCTAAAAGAAAGGATTGAATAATAATAATAATAACAACAGCAACAACAATATACCAGATATTGTAGGGCTTTTTCAGATTGTTGATTGAGACCTAGAGTTATCTGTAGAACACGATCCCCAGTTAAAATATATATATTTTAACTTGGTATATATATATATATATATATATATATATATATATATATACACACACACACATATATATATCATGGCACTTTTAGGAGCACTAATCTGTGAGTGAAAAGTCACATAAAATTTCATCTACATGGAAATATATTCAGGAATTAAACAGCAAAGCACTTTTCAATACTGTGCATTTTTATCACTGCATACATTATTTTTGACTAAGGCCCTAAATCCTTACACCCCATGCAGACAAAGTATCAAATATCAAATCAGACTTCTAACAATATTTTGATTTTTTTTAGGACTGCAATATTAATCTGCAAATGTTTTACTCTTCTTATTTTTGCATGTATCAAGAAGATTTTTAGCATTTAAAAAAATATTAACAATTAAAGTTGAAATGTAGGCAGTTCTTCCAAATGCAACAGCTTTTAAATGTTATAGCCTAAATCAGCAGATGATGAGTCATTTTATCTTCTGCCATCATAAATACATTTTGTACTGCATAGCTGCAACAATGCCATGAGGTAATCTATTCTAAGCCAAGAGTCGTAAATGTGCTTTTTAATGGTTTTTCAGATGATGGCTAAATAAAGTCATGGCAATATTATACTGTTAAATTCCTTCTCTAATGAGTCATCATTCTAGCCTCTGTTTTCAAATAGTGAAAAATGACATTCTCCTATAAGATTCTCCTCTTATAGTTTATACATATGTTAAATGTGTTACCTACCATTTAGCTGTGCATTGCTGTCACGGCAGCACATATTTTCAACTTCAGTGTTTTGTGAATTCTGCCTGTGAAAGCTATACTTTTCTATGCTACCATAGAGATGATAATAATCTCAGATTTCTTCCACAGTTATAGGAACAGTTTGTAGCTCAATATTCAGAGGGCCACAAGCAATAATTAAAATAATTTTAATTTTTTTCTGGTGAGAGGAATGCATCTTTTATCACTTTCAGCAAGCATTCTATGTGTAGGCAAATCAAATCATCATTCCAAGCTTTTCTCTCTATGCTGCATTGGACACTATGCAACTGGATGCTTTCTTTCTCCATAATGAAATACCACTCACTCATTCACTGACAAGTCTTCTGTTTGAGGATGATCTCTTCTACAGATTTATACCTATGAGGTCTGAGGTGGCTCAAGAATCCAATCCTGGAATTGCAACTGCATTTGCAGGAGGTATAGACATTTTGGGGCACACGAGCTGCCTGATGGCAGGAAGTTCTCTCCTTGCCTTGCCTTCTCTCTCTGTTTTCAGTTTCAAGAATGAGGTGTTTCTCCTAGAAGCAGGCCACTGCCTTTTGGAGTATATAGGACCATTGAGTCATTTGGTGGCTTGCTCCTCCAAGCTTGTGATGTCCATATCAATTTTCTTAAGATACAATACAATACAATACAATTCTTAAGATACAATTTCAGAGTGTCTTTGGAGCATTTCCTCTCACCACCATAGGATCTTTGACCATGAGTGAGCTGAGAGTAGAGGACTCATTTTGAGAGGCGAGAGTCAGACATCCACACACAGTGGCCAGGCCAGCAGAGTTGATGCATAAGGAATATTGTTGGTGACACTGGTTTCAGTGAGGATGCTGGTGTCAGTGCAGTGAATCTTGCCACTTGACTTGAAGGATCTTCAGAAGGCATTGTTGGTGGTACCTCTCCAGACTCCTGAGTTGCTTTCAATAGATCATCCAGATTTTGTATCCATAAAGGAGTGCAGGAACAATTGTCTTGTAAACCTGAATCTTAGTGTCCTTCCTTACATCACAGTCTAGGAAAACACTGTGGTGCAATGTCCCAAAGGGAGCACTTGCACAGTGGATCCTATGCTGGATCTCACTGTCAATTTTTGCATTTTGAGAAAGATGGCTAATGATGCAGTTAAAGTCTGACCTCCAATGGTGATTTGTGGTGGGTCACATGCAAGGCCTGAAGCAGGTTGCACTTTAGTCTTCTCAAAATTTAGTGAGAGTCCTAGGCTTCAGTAAAGTTGTACGAGGTAGTCCAGAGGGGAATGAAGGTTATTCTCAGTGTGCATGCAGAGGACACAATCAGCAGCATACTGAAGATGAGTAGTGAGCACCCTAAAGACCTTAAACTTTGAGTGGAGACATCAAATATTAAAAGGGCACCCATCCAGTCTGTACTGGATAGATGGAAAATACTACAGAACAATAGCAACTAAAAAATGGGATGTAACGGATAATCATACAACCAACGCCCCCAAAAAATAAACAGATGTAGTAGTGTGTCCTATTACTGAAATTTAATGAAACTAGGCTGGGACAGTGATCAAAGTAATGGTTATTCAGACATATTCTCTGCTAATATAGGCAACCATGGCCCTGTTCAATGACATCAGCTCCTTGGCCATTCTTTGCATCAGCATTTCAAATGATGTACAACAGTGTTCAAAGAATGTCTGTGAACAACTTTAACGATCAAGTTGTCTGTCTTTGTCAGAGCAATAGATGAGTGACAGTATTTCTATACTGGGAAATTGAAATCTGAACATACACCTCCTAAATGTAGAGTTTCAGATTTATGGACCTATCTAACACTTGGGGGAGGGGGCGATATTTAGTCATGGATATGGGTTTTTCTTTGTATTTATTTCAGTTTGGCCTCCTGGCTGGGCATTAAATAATTTCATTTATAAATGAAAAAGGTGAGAAAAATAAATATAATATGAATTGTCCCAAAATTAATTTTCTCCAGTAACTTTCTGATTAGTTTGAGTGCTATATGTGAAAAAAAAATCAGACAGGAACTGCACTTTCCTCTTTCCACATTATTCTTTATATCATGTATTGATTAGATACAGTATTACAGTAAGACATCTGCCTTTCTATTCCTGGGGGGTTGCACAATGGCTAGTCAATTACATTACTTAGATCACGAACCGGCAAGATGGAAGTGGGGGAAGAATAACTTAAGTAAATAAAGAAGACTAAAAATCAATTTGATATATAATTTCAGTCATAACATTTAAATTTCACTGCATTCAATAAGGTAAACAGATAGAATGCTTGAAGTGGAAGATGGGAAGGGGGAATGTGACCACTATTTTCACAGAGATGAACTTGGATGATAAGCATAGGACATTCCTTTAGTTTTCTTTCTGCTCAGAGATTTAGTAAATAACTTTTCATAGATTGGACTAATGGTATGGAAATTATTAAGATTAATATGCCCTTTCCATTTACCTGAATTTATATATGTTATGGTTTTACAGTGGTTATAATGGCAAATACAACAAATGCTTCACCCTGTGAAGACCTGCAAATATTACAGTGAAACTAAATGAAACTTCATCTCTCCCAAACACAACATACGATAAATCTCTATATCATAAACTCAGTTTGGTCTTATCTGCACCCTGAAGTTCAGCCAAGGCAATGAATGTGAGGGGTAAATCAAAGTAACTATGCACTCAGATGGGTAAGCACTAGAATAATAAAATCAGTTTAGAAAAATATGTTGATTAAACCAATACAACTATTTTTCATGGAACTCTTACAATGACACTACATGGAGAGTGTAGCGCATCAAATGAAACCCTGAATCTTTCCCATACACATATAGAATTTCCACTTATTGAGTCCAAGAGGATTACCATATCTGTTGTATTCTTTGCAGTAGTGGAGCAGAGAAGGAGAGGGCTTATGGGTAGTCAGATACATAAGACTCACCAGTTAGAAGAGCAAATCAAAGCAAACAAGTAAAATCCTCAAACATAATTGTGCACGCCAGCTGTATTTGCCCTTTAGGGCTTTTTTATTCCTCAGGATGTTCAGAAAACATCATTTTCATGGACTGGATTTAAAAGGGATCTCATTATGGGCACAAGAGCAAATGATCTTACTGAGCAGGAAAGTTAGGAAATACAGCAGGACACACACTGGTTATCCAGGAGATCTTCAGTAATCTGAAACTCAAAAAGAGTGCTACAAAGAGTAGAAACTGGGTCAATTACAAAGGATGAGTATAAACAAACAACACAAGTATGCAGAGGTAAAATTAAAAAGGTCAAGGCTCAAAATGAGATCATACTAGCTAGAGACAAAGGGTAACTAGAAAATATTCTATAACTACATGAGAAACAAAAGGAAAATCAAGGACATAGGTCCCATGGGGGAATGGGATGGAGCAAACAACAGAAAATATGGAAGTAGCAGAAGCACTAAATTTCTCTTGGAATCTTTCTTACTCCAAGGTCATCTTAATCCTACACAGCCACTCAGATTTCTCTGTTCTTTCCTGTTGGGAAATCTGATTGACCTGTACTCTCCAGCGGCCCTTCATTATTTTCCCCTGGGCACTCACAGAAGGGGAAATGGAAGCCAATAGGGCAATAACCCTCTTTTTGCTGGTTATCAGACAGTGCACTTGCAGATCACAAGAGGGAGGAATAAAAGGACGCAGGCATGGTTTATGAAAGGAGAGGTGAATGAAATCCCTGTCTCCCTATCTTGCTGCATCTATACCAAAGAGAAAGTGGAGAGGAATTGTGTGGGTCACAGCTACACCCCATGAATAAACTTCAATAACTGTGAGGTTTTGTTAATGTGCCCAAGATGAAGACAATGGTCTATTTAGGCAAATAGTTTTCTTTGGATGTAGTGAAGCACTGCTTACAATTAAGAATTTTCTTTTAAAAGAACTTTCCTTTAAAAAGAATAGACTCTGTTCTCCAGATGACACACAAATCCAAAGTCCAGTGCTTGTGGTTGTTACAGTTCCCATGGTACCCTTCGTTAGACTGGAAGTGTAAACTCTGAAATCCTGACTAGGTTCCAAAATGAGTTAACTGCAGTTGGCCTACCTAAATTCTTCCTACTGAATAATGCATTCTTCTTCACACCCTGTATTGAATTGGTATGCAATTTTGTGGTACAGTCTTAACCAACTGCTAAATTTCAGTGATGGGTTAAGTGATTCCTCTATCTTTCGTCTGAGCAGTGCTTTGTGATCCTTCCAAATGAAAAGTGATATCTAAAGATAAATCATACAGGTCTTCTCAAGGATGTTAAAAGTACCAGGCTATGCCTCATTTTATGTTGTAGAAAAGATTTTTCAGGTTTCCTGACTCATACGTTTAATCAGAATGAAACTCCCAGAAGCTTTTGTCTGGGACACTCTCATAAGGTGAAATCTGACTCTTTAATGTGTGTCAAACAGAAACTGTCAGTACTTAAATAGTCTTTTAAACCCATTATAGTGAAGTTTGCAGTTAATCTACATTATCTGTGAGAGCACATTTGGTTTCAGGAATCCCTGGAATAATTATACAGGCTGTAAGTCAGCAATAGACAGCTTATTCAGGCTCCCAAATAAATATGTATCAAAAGAGTGAGGAATAACATTTAAATACTAGTGACTGAAGTCCTAACTTGTATATTTGCTAAGGAAGCAATGGTTCAGATTTACCATAATTTCATCATGGAACATGAAGAATAAAACTGACACAGGAATGCAGCTACAGGCTGCAACTTGATCAATTTGATCTTCAGTTGCATGAGGAGAGTATTAAACCGACACTCCCAAAACCTCACAGATATTTACTTAGATCTGTTGTGGTGTTAAATACCCTCATAAAACCAATATTCTGGCTCGTTCCCTTTAGTCCAGCCTTTCATATTTGGCTCACCTCTGAATCAAGGAAGAATTAGAGAATTTATGAGTATTATCAGTGTCTGCAAAGATTTAAGGTCAGTCTTTCTCCATTCAGGGTAACAGGATTCACCAACTGTACTTCAGGTCTTTCCATATTTTCTTTGAAGCTGATCCCTTTCAGCCTCTTACCTGTACTTGTAAATACCATAAAGCGCAATTAAATTACATTACTCCCGTTAAACGAACAAACTTTATATTATTCTCACTACTTGTTATGACCCCTAAAAATAACCCTCAAGGAAGGTGACTCCAAGACATGGGTCTTTAAATTGCTAATTTACTGTGAGGCCAATTTTTAAAGTATTAAAAAAGTCTTGGTGAGCATCTTGGTCTACTAAGCATTACTACACTTGGTATATTCAAAGCCCACTACCTTACGAAAGCCAGAAATTAGCAATCTGATACATTCTTACTACATTATCACTCATATGTTCTTCCATGTTTTGCAATGATAAATACCAAGTAGGTATTTTTCTAAATCGAGTTTAATAACATTTTGGCTAGAAAAGGAAATTAGGTATGAATGCCTTAGGGGGGTGCTGGTTTACTCATTGTTTGCATGACATGATTCACAATGTGATTTTCATATCAATGAAACGTAAGTATTTTCTTCTGTTATAAAATTGATTTTGATACATAGGGTTTTGAGGCATATTTATGACTTGTGGGAAAAGAGATTATGCCTTGAGGAGACTTTAAAAAACTACTGTTCTAATCCTGGCCCCACTGAAGTCAACAGCAAAACTCATTCATTTTCAGCATGTGAGAATGTTACCCAAGGTTTCCATTTACCTTTACCACAAAAGGCAGCACGGATTTAAGGGGAAAAAAAATCAGAAAGAGAAATAGACTGGTTTTTTTTCTACAAAAGTTCAGCTTATCCTAATACAGGTGCAAAATTTGCAAGGCAATTGAAGCTGTTATAGTGCTAGTTATTTGACAAAGATCTGTGAATATATAATTTACTCAAACACTTTTGTAGCTCTAAATAATAACTCAAACTGTGCTCCAAAACAAAAAAGCAGTCCAGTAGCACTTTAAAGACTAACAGAATACTTTATTAGGTGATGAGTTTTCATGGGACAGTCACACTTCTTCAGATCATAACCATACCAGAACAGATTCAATATTTAAGGCACAGAGAACCAAAAATAGTAATCAAGGTTGACAAATCAGAAAAATATTATCAAGGTGAGCAAATCAGAGAGCAGAGGGGCAGAAGTGGGGAGGGGCAGTCAAGAATTAGATAAAGCCAAGTATGCAAAAGAGCCCCTATAATAAGCTAGAAAATTCTCATCCTGGTTCAAACCACATGCTAATGTATTGAATTGGAGTATAAAAGAAGAGTTCAGCAGCCTCACTTTCCAAACTGTTGTGAAAATTCCTCTTCAGCAAAATGCACACTTTCAGGTCATTAACAGAATAGTCTACTCCCTTAAAGTGCTGACTGACAGGTTTCTGAATCAGGAGTGTTTTTATGTTTGTTCTATGACCCTTAATTCTTTGTCTAAGAGAGTTTGAAGGCTGCCCAATATACAAAGCATCTGGGCATCGTTGGCACATGATGACATATATGATGTTAGCTGAGGAACATGAGAATGTGCCCGTGATTCTGTGAATAACCTGGTTAGGTCCAGTGATGGTGTCTCCAGAATAGATATGTGGACAAAGTTGGCAATGGGCCTTGTTGCAAGGAAAAGTTCCAGGACTGGCGTTCCTGCAGTACAGACTGGTTGTTGGTGAGAATCCTCAAAAGGTTGGGAGGTTGTCTATAGGAGAGAACAGGCCTGTCACCTAGGGCCTTCTGGAGTGTGGCATCCTGATTAAGAATAGGTTACAACTGGACTGCTACTCAAATTGTGTTCCAAAACAAAAAAGCAGTCCAGTAGCACTTTAAAGACTAACAAAATAGTTTATTAGGTGATGAGCTTTTGTGGGAGAGACCCACTTCTTCAGATCATAGCCATACCAGAACAGATTCAATATTTCAGGCACAGTGAACCAAAAATAGTAATCAAGGTTGACAAATCAGAAAAATACTTCAAATCAGAAAAACCGCGATTACTATTTTTGGTTCTCTGTGCCTTAAATATTGAGTCTGTTCTGGTATGGCTATGGTCTGAAGAAGTGTGTCAGTCCCATAAAACCTCATCACCTAATAAATTATTTTGTTAGTCTTTAAAGTGCTACTGGACTGCTTTTTTGTTTTGATAGTATATAGACTAGCACGGCTTTCTCTCTGTTACTGTGTTCCAGAAGTTCTTAAACTAAAAATAGTGTCATGTGGCTTTACATGTACAAGCCTAGAAAGCACACATTTCTACAACTTAATATATAATTTCAAAAATATTAAAGCATTTGCAGACAAACTTAAATGTTTAACAGTTTTCTTTTTCTTTTTCTTAACATTGATAACTATCATCAGAAAATGTAACAGAAAACTGAGAGCTATGAAGATAGTTATACAGTATTAGTTCACAGACTGTGTAAATGCAATGTTTAGTACAGTACAAACTTGATTATCCAGCATCCCTGGGGAATAAGAATTGCCAGATAATCAAATCTTCAGGTTATTTGAATGCCAGCCCCACTGCTGCTGGCAGGGCAGCCACCGGCGAAGTGGCCCCATGGTCTATGGTGCCATATAACAGAACTTGTTGGTTATACAAGTGCCAGATGATGTGGCTTTTACTGTATATGGAATCTCCAAACTACATTTTTTCCCCATTTTGAATGTTTTACATAGTCTTTTGCTTACTTCTGGTTTTAAGAGATTTTTAAAGCACTAAAAAATTTAGTTATAGTAGACAACACTGTTCTTTGTTTCCAAGAGTGCACTGTTATGCAGCTTTTTAAAATCTTCATATATCTTAAAATTCAATCACTTTATGATCAGAAAAGTGAAAAGATTAGTGCTTGCTATTCATTTGCATTTTAGTATGACTTTCTGCATATGGCTTTTTCAAAACAATGTCCTACCTTTTCATGGCCATAGTAGGAAAAATTTCAGTGTATTTGATGTTCAGCACCACCGAGCTACTCTGAAATAAAGCCTATAAAAATAAAAGACCATAGCTACTATCTTACCTACTATATACTTGTGATTGAAAATATGAAGCATTTTTTCTGCAACTTTATAAAAAGCTACCTTTAAAACATTTTCCTTATTTCATAGCTGAATCTATTATAAAGGAAGATGTCCCTTTTCCACAACTCAAGCAAAATAGTTCAAAGGCTACCTCTCACCAAATATACGTTGCAAATGCATTTTGAAAGAAATTATACGAAAGTATACTACCTGTGTTTGAAACAGTTTGTACTATACACTCTTTCCGTATGCAGTGAAAAAACTAAATTAGGTGCATAAAAATTAATGCTTTTTTCCAAGGTCTGTAAGCAAAAAGGAATTGTCCAATTACACAGCAAACAATTATGTCTATATTAAAATACCAATGCACTGGAAAAAGTAGTCAACAATGAGGTTTTTTATAATTTGTTTTTACTGGATGAATTTTCGTGCCTCTATAAAAAAGACTGACAGCACTGCCTGAAGCAGGAGGTTCAGTAAATCGAGGAAATTCCCCACATAAACCCTATCAGTCCTGAATGAGTATTTCACTAGGGAGAAAATTTCTGCTGAGCAGAGCCTACCAATTGCATCACATTCTGTGTGACACAGACCAATGTGCCCTATGGATAAGTGCAAGACCAGCACATTAATTTCTACTTTGAGACCTACATCAGATTATGAACTGCAGTTGCTTGAAGGCGCCTTGAAGAATTATAATATTACAACTAAATCATAAATAAAAACATGATATGAGAGCCTTGTTCCACTATATGCAAACGAGGTGTTTCTTAAAATGTGCCCCAATTACTTTAGTTTTGTCCTTTATACAATCTCTGTTTATGAAAACCCAAGGGTCATGCAAAAGCCATTATGTCCTCACTTCTATAGCAGGTTACATGTGCTAATGAACAAAAATTATATAGTATCATAATCAGGTACTGAGCACTCCCCTAACCTTTGTTGTAAAAAGCTGTCTGAAGGCAGACAGCATAACTGAAGTTTTCATTTCATATTCCATTTTGTGCTTTCATTCCCTTTAACTGCTGTAGCCATACAAATGTACTGTGCCGACCCCCAAAAAAACATATTAATGGCACAAGCATATGTTCCTGTGCTGAGTTGAAATCAGTGACCTGACATTAATATTCAGGCCCAGCAAGGTGAGTAAGGCAATTGTGTTGGTCCCCATGCCTTCAGGGCCCTTGCCATCTTGGATCCCGCAATCTCTTTTGCCAGACCTGTTAACATTTCTTAACATTACATTACACAGCAATAAATGGACAGATTCAGCCACTGGGAAATAAAAAAAAATGCTAGTGAGGGACTGTTTAGTTTAGAGACAACAGAAATAAGGAGGGGGATTATACATGTGCACTGACTAATGAATTACAGTATGAGGAAAGCAATGTATACATGATAACAAAGACACACCTACTGAAATTAAAGGACAACAAATGTATAATTGATCATTTTTAATTCTCACAATAAAATTATTATGTAGAAGTCAAAGCCAAAATATGTTACAGAGGCTAAAATTTTTATATTAAAGAAAAATGATTAGTCATTTACAGGGATGCACTTATGCTAGTTCAAATACAAATACTGATTATAATATAGCCTCTCACATTACATGGCATAAGACAGCCACAGAAGGAATGTGCACACCTAACTGCCTCTTTAAGTACTTATATCTTGAAACACCTGCTCAGCTGCCACCTAACATTGTACGTGGCAGTTTCCTCTGATCAAGTCTGCTATAGCCCTTCAAATCCACCAGTGGACCTCATTCCCCTTATACACAAGAGGACAATGGTTAACACACTTCCACATGATGTGAGAAACCAGCGTACAAAACCCCACATTACTTAAAGGGAGCAGGGACTGGAACTTGGCTTGCAGTTCACAAGTGCATCATGAAAAAAATAGAATTATACATTAATGTTATATATTCTCATATATTAAATGCAGTCTCTACATTTGTCAAGTTAAAGTATTCATTTCAAAGTCTGGAAAAGAGAGAAACTTGAAATATAAAGATCCACACAAAATGGCAGCTCCTGAATGAGGCAGGAGCACATCTCCTACGTTTAACGATGCAGTGCAGTGACAACAAATGAAATGGCTGATGGCTAAACATACCACAACTGACATTAAAGTACAGTGGATGTGAGAAAGAGGTACTCCTTCAGTAAAATTGGGCTGACTGAACATCTGTCAACCCTCTCATATATAAATAAGTGTTTTTCTTCTCTTTGAAACAGCCTCACGGGCAGTTTGAAGATACCAGTGGGACAGTTGAACACAGTAGGTTATCATTGCCTCATTTTTGCTTAATTAGCCATCTCTTCCAGAATAAAAGGAAAATACCCTGAGTTGTGCTATTGCCTGTTGAGGCTGTGAGAATGAATTCCACAAGAAACCACACTTCTGTTCATTTCACAAGGTTACTTAATCAAGCCAGTCCAGCCCTTCAAATGCAGACACCAATTGCTTTCCAAAGAGGTGTTTGTGGTTGTCTGATAAGTGGGATATAATGACAGAGGATTGCATTCCGCTCCTGAAAATACAGGATCCTCCATAAACGTAAGGTAATTGAAATAGCAGCAGCAGGCTTTGAAGCACTAGTGTCAGGGTCAATGTGGAGAGAAAGGAAATATATTTACTAAGATAATCATCATGTTTAGTGGATTTTTTAGATAAAGCGTTCACATACATTCTTTTCTACAGTCTTCTTCATACATATGTGGGAACACAAGCACAAAACAATGAGTGTGATCATTGCTTCCTGTCATGTCATCAGAGGTTAAGGAGAATAGTTTTTCTCCCTCTTCCTTAAACCAACCTTTTAGGTACTTCAGAGCTGTGTGTCCCCTCTCAGTCTTCACTTTTCTAGGCTAAACAAACCCAATTATTTCAATCTTCCCTCATAGGTCATGTTTTTTAGACCTTTGATCTTTTTGGTTGATCTTCTCTGGCCTTCTACAATTTGTGCACATCTCTTCTGAAAAGTGGCACCCAGAACTGGACACAATACTGTACTACAGCTGAGGCCTAAACCGTGCAGGGTACAGTGTGAGAATTATTTTTTACTTGAGACACTACTGTTAAAACATCCCAGAAGGATGTATTTTTCTCATTGTTGTAAGGTAACCCCTATTATATAAAACCAAATATTCACATATTTATTCATAATAGAACTTTCCCTTTTGAAATTTTAAACTGTCTATTTTCTGTTCATATCAGAGTGATTGGATTTCCTGCTGGAAAGCATGGGGGTCATAACAAGCTGCTCTCACGAAAAGACAGCATTCATAGTTTTAAAGGTATTTTCGGTGTCATATTCCTGCTCCATTACCCTCTCTTCCCTGCCTTTCCTGTTTGCTTGTTCACTCCTTGTGTTCTTTCTTATCATATGCTGACACTGTGAACTGTTTGGATCAGGGAATATTTTTGTTATTACTTGTGCATACAGCACCTAGCCCAATGGATCCCTGATGCTGACTGGCACTGCTATGTGGTGCTGCAATATAACACAGAACTAATAATGTGACACATTAAAAAAATTGCTCTGTTATTGTAGTGTCTAGAATGGAGTGTTTGAAAAACTTCAAGAAATCTCCATTATAATGAAATACATGTGTATGCATATTATCAAACATACGTGCACACATATTATAAAATGTGCTTCTATGGCCGTATTTACACTAGCCCCAAACTTCGAAATGGCCACACAAATGGCCATTTTGAAGTTTATTAATGAAGTGCTGAAATGCATATTCAGTGCTTCATTAGCATGCAGGCGGCCGCGGCACTTTGAAACTGACGCGCCTCGCCGCCGCGCGGCTCGTCCAGATGGGGCTCCTTTTCGAAAGGACCCTGCCTACTTCGAAGTCCCCTTATTCCCATCAGTTCATGGGAATAAGGGGACTTCGAAGTAGGCAGGGTCCTTTCGAAAAGGAGCCCCGTCGGGACGAGCCGCACAGCGGCGAGGCGCATCAATTTCGAAGTGCCGCGGCCACCCGCATGCTAATGAAGCGCTGAATATGCATTTCAGCGCTTCATTAGTAAACTTTGAAATGGCCATTTGCGTGGCCATCTTGAAGTTTGGGGCTAGTGTAGACGTAGCCCATGAGGCGTAGGTTGAACATCTAGCAATTGTTTATGTTCACAGTAGACATGTAGGGAAGTTATGGAAAAGACATATAATACAGTAGTCTCACTGCAAGGTTGCAATTTAATACTGCTTCATTTCTGAGAATCCAGAAACCTAACACACAAGCACGTAAAAAGAGAGACATAGCAAGCTGCTCCCTTAGGTAAAGGAGCATAACTCAGCCTATCACTCCACTTTGAAGAGATGCCACAGAGGACCCATAGTACACGGATCCTCTCAGAACTCCACAGTCTGCAAGGAGGACATAAACCCCTTCACAATTTAGAATAACAGCTTTGTAACTGTAACACAGTTGTAACAGTTTCCAGTATACCACCAACTGCATCCTCTTTAAACATGACTCTAGATTAATATACATATTGGCTATAATTAGTATTTTATCACCATAATTAATCAAGGCAATTTTCCCTTGAGAACATTTCCATGTTTTTCTGCACTTGGAACCATAATTATACAAAAGGGATTAATAGGGAGACTGTGCATGTTACACACGTATGCCCACACACACACACACACACACACACACACACACAAACTTACATGAAGTTTTAGCATAAACCTTAAGCTGTGATTGCAATGGTAGCCACATTCTATCCCCAACAGAAAAATACAATCATATTTTGTTTCTTTGCACGACTGAATCATTTCCTATTGCCATGTGCATTACCAATCTTAAGCAGAAGAAAAAGTGCAAGTTTTTATAAATGCTTTCAACCATATGCTGAATCTACAGAAAAGTAGTTTTATTTTGTAATCACTTCCACTCTTGCCGGTTGAGAATTCGAGGATTAAAAAATGCTGCAAACTAATATAACTGTAACCATAAGCATGCTTTATAGTACCTACCCATAAAACTACCCTCAAAATAACCTAGCACTGCTGGTTGCCAGCATATTTTCAATTTTCATCTGTTAGATATATGATCAAGCATGTCAAATCTGCCCTAAGTAGTAGAAGTGAAAAAATAAAGTCATTTACTGAAAACATTCTGATAGCTATTTAATCCCAAAACCCGGTCAGATTTAGTGCTCAAAGGTATTTACCTACAAAGTTAACCAGATGCTTTGAATGCAGAACTAATTCAATTTCTTTGTTATCTTAACGGGACATCTGTTAAACCAGCATCCAAGGAAGGTAGTATGTTCAAAATTAAACATCCTGCAGGTTGTATCATTAGAGTATGTGCTGCATTGACATTCAGCTGAAAACCACCATTCCCTTATGAAAATAATTAGTAAATCTGAAACTAGAAAAATGAAATTATTACTCTTACACATATGAAATAATAGTTGTGCATTGTACAAACACAGCCCTGATGCCAAATTCATTCTTTTGTTACTACAGAATTACACAAAGGAAGAATTTAAACTCCTGTTTTTTCATCTTCTTTGCTCCTCCACAACCTTTTTTCATTTTTTTTGTCAGCTGGCCTGAGTTTGAATTATTATCCAATTCCAGCATATTTACTGTTTGAAATTTAGTAACACTTTACAAAAAGTACATACCTGCTGAGTTTTATTGAGTTCCATGTCTTTTGGTCAAAAGAAATTCTATACTGATCTAACTGACATAATTGCCAACTATTTGCATATGCCCATAGATTTCAGCTTGTGGCTTGACACACCCTGTCCCCAACCAGGATCAAAGGCAGAATATGGTGTTGCAGAAACTTGTCAGCTTCAGCTAGGAAAGAGAGAAGGAAGTGTTATGCTACACAAGCAGGTTAGTATGAGAGGACATCTGGGGTGTGAGGTGAATGGGTGATAGACACTGTTAGGGAGTTTGGGCAGTAGATAAGTGGGCAATTGCTGGAAGATATCCAGGTTAGTGCCTAGATGAGAAGAGGATGGAATGAGTCTGGACGTTTTGACAGATGTCTAGGGGATTCTGGATTAGGTGGATGCTGGCTGGAAAGCTACCAGGAAGGGGAAATTAGAAGGAAAATTGGGCATTCATAGCTGGGGAGCTGTTGGGGTGCAAGGTCCAGCTGGGTATCTAGTGTATAAATTGGGGACAGAAGGGCTTTTGGTGAAGCTGAAGGAATAAACTAGAGGGCTGGAGAAAGTTAGTTGGAACCCCTGGTTTGGGGAGAGCTAGAGGGCCAATAGGATGCAAAATGAACTGAGAACCAGTACTGGAACATTTATTTCCCCTTGGCTGCTGCCGCCTCTGCTTCCTTTCTGTTAATCCTTCCAGAGAGATCCAGAACTGTGCTCTAGTAGCCAGAAATAGCAATTGCAGCAGGTCTTGTAGTCCAACTGAAGAGAGGTATCTCAGCAGGGCAGAGGGTAGGTGGCCAATTCTACCAAATGTGTGAGTGCCACAGGAGATGTGTGACACTTGGCAGCCCTGCGTACCCACAACTGTGGCTGGATTTCTGAAGAGTCTGGTTCTCATTTAGTAATAAAAATGAAATAATTTGATTTTCACAATTGCTCAGCACACAGTGACTCATATACATTTACTCGATATTCAAAACTTTATCAATACATGTGGTTTCAAGATTTTTGTTCCACAGGTTGAATATCTATGTTCACTTTCCATTCAACATTGATCTTGCTTGCATCTGCCATTGCATTACTTGACCAGACAGGATGTGCCGCAGCCACAGAAGCTAAAGAACTAAATGGTGGAAGCTTATTTACTCAAAAATGTTGACTACAAAAAATGGAGGCGGCTGACCAAAGAAACTAGTAAACCATTAGTATGAGATATTAGGAGCTTGAAATATGTTGCCTTCTTTAAATTACTAGGTGATTACAAAATGGATGTCCAAAGAGCAGAAACAAGTTTCAAAAATGTCCCAAAAACTTTCTGACTATTTGGTAGAAAGCAATACATCATACATATAAAATAAACTATGCCCAGATGGGCTATTATTAGGCTGCAATATTAATTAGGCAATTACTAAAACCATGCTGTGCAAGCTGCCTTTCTCATTGTTTATGACCTTAGCAGAGTCCCTAGTGGAAGATATAGGTTAATACTGTGCTCCCCTAAAGGTTACTTTTTCTTCTCTATTTAGTGACAGTTCAGTGCTATCTTTTAAAAATTTCATGTCTTTCCTAGCAGAAGACAATATTCTTGAGTGTCATTAAAGATTTGGTGCTGTACTTATTCTCAGCTGTAATGAAGAGAATTCAATGCAAGATGTACCAGGATAGCTTGATGTAGGCAGCATAATACTAGCAGTGATCCACAGTTTTTAAGTCTTCTGCTGGCCTCAAGAGGAAGATGCATTGCAACAAAGATGAGTTTGCCACAGCAGGTCCTAGACCAGCCAACCTATGCAACAAGCTACAAAGAACAGATCTAAGGTAGAGGAGGTTAGAACAAAATACTAGTTTGTGTATGAGGCCACAGGCAGAACTAGTTTGTTACAAAGTCTGTTATAGTTTGCTTTGTAATATGCATAGCGTAGCTCACGTACCTAGGAGTGTTGTTTGCTTTCCCATGTTGTGGCACCTATACCACTTACACAGAGAAAGAATAAGTCTCCTTTACAGCTCTACCTGAGACAGAGTTACCTTTTAGCTCAACTGCTAGGGCTCCAGCCCTAAGCTCCAGAGATCCCAGGTACGAGTCCGCCTATGGGTGGTCATAATAGCATTTGTATTGTCACAAGAAATATTGCCTGGAAGGTCACTTCATTTATTACATCACTGTTCATCTTTTAACCGAGTGAGGCTGTTACAAAGTTACAAAGGCAGAAACCATGACTTTTTTCCCTTCTTAAAAGTAGGTTAAACATCTCAGAGAGTGAACTCTGGTGTTACGGAAGTCAAAGTGAATTTTACCATTGACTTTCAATAGGAGCAGGGGCAGGTTTACACTGAAAACTTGCAACACTGAAGTGCTACAATGGCACAATTGCAGTGCTCCAGGTGTTCCACTACAGCATATTAGCCTCCAGCTTTTGTAGGAGCAGCACACATTGGGATAAAACATATTATTGAACAGTGCACTGAACATATATTCTGGGGAGTACTTTGAGAGGCAGCACTTACACAGTAAAATGAGAGCGAAAAATGCATCTATTTCTGAGTTCATTGAAATTTCTGTTGGCTCATCAAGGATTCAGAATAACAAACTGAGGTTGATTCCAGAATCCAGTCTATCCTGACCTCTGAGTTTACATATTCATTTAACCACTGACTCCTTGTTTTACCATTTTTACACCCCGGGACAGACTTCTGGAAAGAATTCAGCAAAGCAGTACACAGGATAAGTGATACCAAAACAACACATTTACCCTTGAGAGGGAAATCAAGAAATTCTCCTTTTGTTTTTATAAAATCTGATTTGTATCTTTCCCCAAGGTGGAATTTGCAATGAATCACTATTAGAGATAAAATTAAATGCATTTTCCTTTTAAGGTATAGTCGATATAAAAGAACTAAGTACCCCACATCATCTGGAATGTGGAATGTTAAAAAATACAGCATACACAAAATTTCCATCATGCTAATCTCATTTCAATGATGCCAAGAGGATAACTAGCTGAGGACTTAGCTTCTGAATGGGGGCATATTAATACTGCATTTATGGTCTAGACGCATCAGATGGTAAATTACCTTTGAAAGGTCCCCAGCCTCCAAGTAGAAGCAAATAACAAACACGTTCCATGTGACCCAGACGACTAGCCAGACAGCATACTGGAGGGGAAAAAGAGAGAAATAATACCTTAATAATTTTGCAATCACATGAATTAAACTTAAATAAAGCTTAAACTGTTTGTCTAATGCTCAGACAGACACAAATGAGAAACTCTAAATATAGTGGACCTGGGTGAAAATGTTTTGCAAATAAAACAAAAGCAAGAGGAAAGGTGTCCTTTTCCTTAGCCACAAACTGGTGAAAAATTTAACATTCAAATGTATTTTGATTTTTGTTGTATTCCTAGTGAATCTTAACAGCAAATTTTTGCATTACATATGTGTGTTTTAAGGATAGCATCTGCATTATATGCTTATTCAAATGGTACTCATTAAATTCCAAAGTCCTGTCCCAGCATGTATTTGGCAGTACATCTGAGAGGGAATAGCTAAAGATATTTCTCGTTTAGCTGGTCTACCATATTAGTGAGGACTCAAGAGGGAATTCTAGCTGCCTCACTGTAACTTTATTTTTATTTTTTTTTTGGATTTCAAACCATTACGTAAAACTATTCAGAATCCTGTTCACAATATTTATTTTCTTCTGAGCTTGAATTATACTCGTCAGTGAAGAGAGAAAAGCCTGAGCAAAATTCATTCGATGATTTGTGCTACCTCTATGTTGTGAAAATAAAGGAGGTACATTTCTTTGTGCCCTTCTATCCACATTTGCACATATGGCTATGTTTTTGTATTACTGGAGACACCATAAATTCTAGGCTTGGAAGTGTAACCTCCCTACTGCAGATTTTTCTGTGCTAATTTCTGACCTGTTTTCTAGTCATTCCTACTGTTAGTGCCTCAGAAATCCCCTTGATAAATTATTGCAATGTTTAATAAATTTTAATATCTGCAAATGCTTTCTAATGACTTTTAATCCCCATTGCTAGCTCTTCCTGAATCAATTCTCTCTGCTTGGTAATTTTGTTCTTTGGGCCCACGATATTGTATATGTGACAGTTGTTTCATAAACAAATACAATATGAACTCTTCGCTCACTTCCCCACCCCACTCCTATTTTAGATTACGGTCTTTTCACATTGTTATGCCACCAATGTCCTCTGGCTTACAAGAATTTATATATTTATACCTTTTGTTGCCTTTTAGTCAAGCCATACACATTATATTATGTTAATCTAACTCTATTTCATATATTTAATTCTGCTGTATTTTTACATTTTGCTGGATTATTTCCAGTTCTTTATTTTGTTCATGAGAAGTACTTACTATACATTATACCCTTAAAATTGTTTTTTACCACAGTTTTATGAAAAAAAATCAAGTAAATGTTGAGCCTGTCTAGTCAGGAACTCTCTTGTTCAGCAACATCCAGAATACGGCGTGATTTAGTTAGTCAGATGACCACTTATCATGGACGTGGCCAAGTTTCCCCTGGTCCCATAAAGTTCATTTACAGCTACCAGTTCTGGCTGTCAGTGTTCTGTGCTGTTATTTAGCTCTAAATTACCCCTAAATGTCTTCTAAAAGCTCAGTAAGCAGTGGAAGTGTTGGTAATGTGCTACCCAATACCGACCTCTCATGGTTCAGCAAATTCTCTTGTTTGGCACTGGCCTTGTCCCAAGGGTGCCAGATGACAAAGGTTCAACCTGTACTTCCCTTTCTTATGATCCTCAGTTTTAGTATGGTACCATAAAATATTTTTAAAAAATTTTGACAGCATTCCACTGGAAAACATTTAGGTTTCTATGAATTAATTTACCACTCCCAGATTTTAAGTAGCATTTTCACCTTTTTATACGTCTTATTAATTTGCTATAAGTCTATCATCTGTCTTTTATGCAAAGTAAATCTCATTCTGCTAGTCTGCCCACTTTTCCGCATTCTTAAGAGTCTGTTACAATTTCTCTCTCCCCCTCATTCTTGGTATAGTCAGTTTTCCTATTTAAAAGCTAAGAGTGTACTGTAGTTTGTCTATCATTTACACCTTCCTGTAAATCATTTAAATTATTAAATCTAATACTGTGTCCTCTGGTGCTCTGCTTGCACTTCTCAATGGGATACTTTAAGATGTGCATATGGTCTGACATCCCACTTCCCACCTGAAGCCTAAGCCTCCATAGTCTTCTCCAAACATTTTTCCTACTGTATGTGAAAAATCTTGCATGTGACCAATGTAGCTATTAATTTTCCTACAGTAAAAGTAAGTAAAACATTGTCAACCAGCTGGACTATGGCATATGCAACATTTACTTAAAATGACTACAAATAAATCTTTAAAGTCCAACAGACTAAACCTTAAATCTAAGCATTTATTTATATTAGTCTTTCTGAGCAAGCTAATTGCTGAATTATAGATAATAAGTCCATTCTCTAAGTAAGGGATTTTCTAAAACACCTTCATGATTTAGCACAACACTCTCTGGAGGTCAATGCAATTAAGTCATGCAGGTGTTTGTAATAATCTAACCTTAATCCAGAAAGAAGGCACCTGTTCAGCAATGTTATACTGAGCTAGTCAGTCTACTGCAGGCTGCTTCACAGTACAGTAGTTACTATTCAGTACCAAAGGTTAGATATGCCAAAGCAAGAAGAGGGCAAAATTAAGGCTTCCTAGGCAACCTTAGTTCTGGCATTTGCTCATTTTTCACTGCTTAACTTTGCAAAGTTAACCTTTTTATTTTATTTTTTCTATTTTCATGCACTCTGGTGGAGACAGTATGAAGATTCTGAATTCTGTTTCCAGGCTGTATGCACACAGTAGATGATTTCAAAGACATCTTGCAAAACAAGCACCCAGTGATGGATCAATACAATGCAGCAAGCATCTTATGTTAAAATAGTGTAACTTCTTTTTTGCACTGCCCAGTCATAATCATTCCACTTGCTAACATTACTTGACTTTTAGAATGTTTTTAAAGTAAAAAACTGCTGTCAGTGGACAACCACAAAAAAGCTTTCAATTATTTTAAAGACTTGCCAACTTATGAAAATGGGAAGTAAAGTGTTTGCTACCTGAACATCTGCAGATGAGCACTGAGCATAATTATCTTGAAAAACAAGTATGCTCCCACTCCCCACTGGTAGTTACTTCAGCTGCTTCAGATCTGGCACATCCCTCTGGATCACACGTAATCATAACTGCCTCTTTTTGTTTCATGAGCTTCAGCTAATCGTTTTGGAAATTCGGCACTGAAGGTCTGTAACAAGGAACAAATCCCTCTGGTGCTGACTATTATATGTAGCTAATTAGAAATACATGTTATAAGAAATCTTCAAGGAGCCAGAGCTGTCTGCTTTTTCCCTTTCTGGGAGCTCTAAGAAGCTGCATTATATGACAATGACCACCACAAAGACACAACAACCAGAAACCAATGAGCCAATAACCTCAGTGAGCACACCCTTGGATTACTACCAGGTACAAGATGCCTCTGGGGGCAATACTTACAACTAGCAGAGAGTTGCTGTCTTCCTACTGTGAAAATCTGTACTACAAAGAAATATAGCTGGAAGGCTAAATCAGAAGATTAAAATGCTGATTACAATTATGGCTCAAGTGTGAGGTGCATAGGCACTGATCTGTGAAGCCAATCAAAATTATTTCCTTCAGTGAAAAGAGTTGCCTAAACAAGGTATAAGCCATAATGGAATCATCAATATGCCACTCTTCAATGTCCCAGAGGACTTCAGCTTTGACAAACCTTTGAAGAGACAGACAGGAAACAGTATTTTTGCAAGATTTCAAATTGCAAAAAAGGGGCACAAAGAAACTGGAGATGTACAAGTATCTTCTTTAAATTTATGCTCCAGGGAAGCAGGCACAGCATTTCTTCAAGCTATTTGACTTTATTGAAGACAGTTGCAAAAGATGAGTATGAAGGGTTCTGGCTATGTTTGACGCATGCTTCATGCACCAGAGACATATGGCTTATGAAAAAGCACACAATCACCAAAAAAGTTGACTGTTTTACAAGAGTTTTGCATATATTGGCTGAAAACTGATGTTTGGAATTCAAAACATGAAACTATCAGAGATAGACTGGGTGTACACACACACACACGTTAGAAGTCATTATAATAAAACCTCTGAGGCAAAGAGAAAGAACTCCCAGGCTAAGAGGGACGAATTCCAACTTACATGCATAAGGTATGGGAAAAGTCATATCTCAAGAGATGACCCATGTCTATCCAGAGGCACACAGTGTAACAAATGCATGAAAAATAGACATTTACAACCAAATGCGACCAAAAAACATTTAAAATGTGTTCCATCTTTACTATTGCAGAGCAGGCCAAGACAGCCTACACATTTGGGGCCCAATGAGAAAATGCTATATGTGGCTGTGACCAAAGACAATGTCTCATATCACTAATGAGTGCCTCTGACCAGATTTGATGATGGTCTGAGGGCTCTGTGCTTCACTAATGAGGCTGGCACATACTAACTTGACAAGCTCTGTATCTGATAAGAAGATACTTTCATTTTATAGATGAGTGAAGCATAGAGAAAGTAAATGACTTTAATTTCATACTCGATGGCAAAAATATCAATAGAGGTCCACTGTTTGGACTCCCAGGTCCAATGCCCTTGCTGTGATGCCTGCCCACCCATATGGGAAAGAAAAAAAAACCCTCCCATATACCTTTTAAATGAAAACAAGTTTGGAGACTGATCCTTTGAATATCATTTTGAAAAGACTTAGACGACAAATACATGTTCAACAGAAATTGCCTGTATAATTGCAAAAAATATTCTGATGCTCTCTCTGTGTGTGCAACAAGCTGGGTTTGGTATATTTTTATGTGTTTAAATTTCAATATTCCTCTCAATGAAGCTGAAAACATATGCTATAGCTGTTGAAGTACTGTGCTGCACATCAAGGTATTTTCAATATCACATCAGTCAAATGAGGAAAAGGGGTACTCTTCAAAGTTGTACGCACAAAATCAGCTCTTCCCATGTGACTTTACAAAATGAGAAAACACTTGCTGTATATTATGCAGATGCTTAGAATGTGATCCTGTATGTCCTCTGGGTTCTCCTGTACTTTGAATTTAACTCCATGTTTATAGAAGGAAAAATAGCTCACCCAAACACTGCTTACTTGTGGAACCAAAATGCAACTTCAAAGATTGTTATCCTCCCTCTTCTCTCTTATGAGGAATGAAATAATTTAAACAATATAATTGACATTAATATAACAAAGTGACATCTCTTTTGGCCTCCTCTTGAGATGAATGGGACAGTTCAAACTTCTCAGAACTATTACTCACGTTCCCCACAGACTCACACAAATACCCCTGCATTGTTTACATTCAGTTCTCAATTTTTAGATTTTAGTCCGTTATAGCCATCAAAACAGAACAGCAGTCAAGTAGCACTTTAAAGACTAAGAAAATAATTTCTTAGGTGATGAGCTCTCGTGGGACAGACCCACTTCTTACAGTGCTTTATATATTGAGTCTGTTCTGGTAAGGCTATGAGCTGAAGAAGTGGGTCTGTCCCACAAAACTCATCACCTAAGAAATTATTTTCTTAGTCTTTAAAGTGCTACTTGACTGCTGTTTTGTTTTGATAGAATAAAAAGTAAAACGACTTACTATCTGTCAGTTATAACCATTAAAGACTCTCAGATCTATGGCTCTCAAGAATTAAAGCTTCAATGGGATGCTGGTGCAGCAGCTGGATGCATACCAGATGTTTCTGACCCCTGCATACATTTTCTCATGTTTCATCCAGTCTCTCTCAGACTACCATGGCAGTTCTGCAAGACTGTCTATCCAACACTTGGAAATATCACACAGGAACCTATTTGCCAAGCCTACCTATGGCTAGTTGGACTTCCTAGAAACTCTGAGAAACTCTGAACACAAATTGCTCTGCCTTCCTTGCCATAACTTCACTACTGTTGCTTGCTTCTCCTTCAACTTCATAACAAATATATACATTTATGATGTATAGCACAACAGTTCGATATCTCCCCGCCCATATCTATACATTCAGAATAAGCTTATCCTGTAAGGCTGGTAACACAACTATGGGAGTCGTACCACATAATGACAACTAGTATAGATACTATTTTACATACGACATACTCTTCAGTGGAATATTTGAAAAATATTTCAGAACATTTTGTATGTTACTTCTGCAAAATGTGCCTTCCATGAGGCAGGAAAAGGGAGTTTCTGTGCAAGTTGAGTAGGTGAGGTTAAGATAGTTGCATTCCTCATTGCTAAAGTTGATCAAAATGTTTTGTATCAAAATGCCGATATAACAAAATTAAAACTGGTCAAAAAATAAAGTTAGGTTGAATAACATTCCCAACTTGAAAAAAGGGCAGGCAAAATGTTAAGATTTATTGAAATATTCAATTTTGTCATTTTTCTCCATGAAAAAATCCAGTTTCTGGTTCAAAATTACTGATTAATTAAAGCTAATGAGACTTAGAAAGGATAATGAAAAGAAACAAAATTCTAATGAAACTTTTGAAGTTTTGACTTGTCCTAAAATTGATATTATAGGTATCATTTAGTTTCTGAACAATTTGAATATTTATATTTTTGTCTCAGTTCAAGATGGGATTAATTCTTGAAAATATCTGCAGGACAGGCAAACTATTTCCTGCCCTGACTTACTAAATGCATTAGCAAGAGAAGTACAGGTTGGACCTCTCAGGTCCAGCACCCTTGTGACCTCACCAGTCCCAAACAAGGGAAATTGCTGGACCAGGAGAGATCTCCTGCCAGTGCTGAGGGCTCTGGCAGTGGCACTGTGGCTGCTGCTACCACCACTGAGGGGGTCCAGTTCCAGCGCCACAGCTCCACTGCCTCTGCTGAGAGCTCTAGCCCCACTTGCAGCCCCACTGCCATAGGTTCCTGCCCCTGATTCTCTGGTGCAGGGACATTCGTGGTCCTGCCAGCCGACAGACATTGCTGGATGAGAGAATCACGGATTTTAAACGTACAACTTGTAGAACACAAGGTCAGGTGAATATGAATCAATGATTGATTGCTATCAAGTCACTATAGCTAAAAGAAAAGATTATATAATATGGTATCTAAGGCCTCAAAATCATGATTTCTAATTTCACTCTCCCTTGGCAGTGGTGTCAGTACCACTGGGGTTACAGTTTACATTAAGCACCTTTCCGGATAGGCACCTTTAATTTGGATTGCCCACTATTGTATTGGGGGAGAAGTCTATAGTCATGTCCTTCCTTCCTTCCTTCTGTGTTTCCAGTGTCATCTCTTGCTGTAACAAAAACAAGAAGTCTTGTGGCACATTGTAGACTCACAGATTTATTGGAGCATAAGCTTTCATGGGCAAAGACTCACTTATAGTACATCTGGCAAAGTTGGTCTTTGCTCACAAAAGCTTATGTTCCAATAAATCTGTTATTCTGCAAGTGCCAAAGGACTTCTCATTTTTGCAGATACAGACTAACACAGCTACTCCCTGATATTTATCTCTTGCTGTGAGCAGCAACTGAGCTGAAACCTGTGGCTGAGCTGGTGTATGATAAGTAAACCTTCCACGTTCTTCTGGGTGAGGAAGCAACACATCCAGCTGACCATTTCTTGAAAAGGAATAGGTAACTAATAAGGAAGTGTATCTATTTGTGTATGAGGCCCAATGGCTGCCTCAGAGTTACTGTGTGCCTTTGTTCTGCAATAAATTCCAATGAAAACCACTACAAGTTACTTTTAACAGATCACAGAATCACAGGGCTGGAAGGGACCTCAGGAGGTCAGCTAGTCCAGCCCCTGTTTCAAGCAGGATCAACCCCTCCTAAGTCATCCCAGCTAGGACCTTGTCCAGCAGGCACTTAAAAACCTCAAGGGATGGAGAATCCACCACCTCTCCAGGCAACGCATTCCAATGCTTCACCACCTGCCTGGTGAAGTAGTTTTGCCTAATATCTAACCTACACCTTTCCCTCTTCAACTTCTGACCATTACTCCTTGTTCTGCCATCTGACACCACTGAGAACAATTTCTCACCCTCCTCTTTAGAGCTGCCCTTCAGGAAGTTGAAGGCTGCTATTAAATCACCTCTAAGTCTTCTGTAAACTAAACAAGCTCAAATCCCTCAGCCTATCTTCATAGGTCTTGTGCTCCAGACCCTTAATCATTTTTGTTGCCCTTCGCTGAACCTGCTCTAGCAAATCCACATACTTTTTATACTGGGGGACCCAAAACTGGACACAATATTCCAAATGTGGCCTCACCAGTGCTGAATAAAGAGGAATACCTACTTCACTATATCTGCTCGAAATGCTCCTCCCAATGCACCCCAGTATGCCGTTAGCTTTCTTGGCCACAAGGGCACACTGTTTACTCATATCCAGCCTTTCATCCATCATAACCCCTAGGTCTCTTTCCATTGTACTGATGCTGAGCCAGTCAGTCCCCAGCCTGTAACAATGTTTGGGATTCTTCCGCCCCAGGTGCAAGACTCTACACTTCTCCTTACTGAACCGCATCAGATTTCTTTTGGCCCAGTCCTCCAATTTATCCAGGTCCCTCTGGATTCTCTCTCCACCCTCCAATGTGTCTATCTCTCCCCCAGTTTTGTGTCATCTGCAAACTTGCTGAGGGTGCAACCCAGTCCCTCATCCAGGTCATTAATACAGATGTTAAATAACACCGGCCCCAGAACAAAGCCTTGCGGCGCTCCTCTTGAAACAGACCACCATCCAGATATTGAGCCATTGACCATTACCCGTTGGGCCCTACCATCAAGCCAGCTTTCTATCCATCTCATAGTCCAAGGATCCAATCCATATTTCCTTAACTTATGGACAAGAATGTTGTGGGAGACCGTATCAAAAGCCTTTCTGAAGTCAAGGTATATCACATCCACTGACTTCCCCATGTCCACAGAGCTTGTTACCTCATCATAGAAGCTAATCAGATTGGTGAGGCAGGACTTGCCCCTGGTGAATCCATGTTGGCTACTTTTGATCACTTTCCCCTCTTCCAAGTGCTTCAAAATAGATTCCTTGAGGATTCCCTCCATTATTTTCCCAGGGATTGAGGTAAGGCTGACGGGTCTATAGTTCCCTGGATTGTCCTTCTTTCCTTTTTTAAAGATGGGCACTACGTTTGCCTTCTTCCAGTCATCCGGTATCTCCCCCAATCTCCAAGAGTCTTCAAGGATAATGGCCAAAGTTTCAGCAATGACCTCTGCCAATTCCCTCAGTACCCTGGGGTGCATTAAATCCAGACCCATGGACTTGTGCACATCCAGTTTTTCTAGATAGCTCAGAACTTGTTCCTTCCCCACAGATGGCTGCCCTCCACCTTCCCGTATTGCATCATCTAGGACCCTCACGGGGAAGTTGACTGTGTCCGCGAGGAGTGAGGCAAAAAAAGCATTGAGTACTTCAGCTTTTCCTGCATCATCTGTCACTAGGTTACCTCCCTCATCCAGTAATGGCCCCACACCTTCTCTGATAACCTGTTTATTGTTCACATGCCTGTAGAAGCCCTTTTTGTTACTCTTGACATCTCTTGCCAGCTGTAGAATTGTATATGTGTCCAACATAAGAGTTTCATGATGTCTTGCAAGTTCATTTTATGTATATATACAGAGAAAAAAAGGGGACTGAGTGTGTAAAATTCTTGTGCTGTGCTTAGCCTATAAAGTCTTCAAAAATATAGGAGCTTATTTTGGATAGTTCTACTAGTTAAATCTATTGGGAAGGAGATCTTGGAATTGGAACATAAGTAATTTAACAAATTATTTTGTAATCTCGCTTTAGAGTGTTTTTTCTCCATTATGTTAGCAACACCAGCCTGGATAACTAATTGACAGAAACCAGGCCCTGCTCTGTGGGATATTTAGTCAAAAATATAAACAAAGTCACCTTTCCAAAACAGCAATTGAGTACATGCATTATTTTCTATTGTCTGTGTAATTTAATTCAAATTTTTAAATAGTTATGTAGCCACAAACTTTTTAATTTATGTAGCCAAATCAAGCCAAATAACATTTTTACCTTTTTGTACCATTAGCTGTTGCCATTATGGCTGTTTAAGTTATTCTATAGCAACACAAAGAGGACACACATAATCAATTAAGTAGTTCCTTCATGGTTTGTTCTATATCCATCTTTCTTAAAATAACCACCCCTTCATGGAATAGGTGTCTGAATCATTGTTTTGCAGGTTTTTAGTGTATCATATAGCAAGTAACATGTATCTTTAGATATCATGATACTGTCATGGGAATGGCGATGTTAATAAATTGTATAAGACTCTAGCCTGTCCAATATGAACAAGATATTTCACAAAGGCTAAGCAGACTTCCTCTGAGTGGGGTGTGCATGATGTTAATAAGGGTTCCTATTTCTTGAGTGCTGACTAAACTTTGCAGTATATATTGCAGAATAATCTTCATAGAAACAGATGGAGGAATTTGTTTTAATTGAGATCCCAGTGCTTGAAAATGTATACAGACTCTACAGAATTGAAAACATGACATACTATACTTTTGCAAATGTGTTGGGTTTATTTTTCACTTTTAAGAGCTTTCAAATGAAGGAAGAAACAGAAAGTGAGAGATTTTTTAAATTTATTTTATGGACATATAAAGGAGTATTACTGGGGAGAAAAATAGACCACATTCCCAGTGCCTGGGGCTTGTTTCAAAGACATTTAGATACAAGAATTGTGATTATGTGTTATATGGATAGAGCTTTTAGCAGCTGTACCAATTTAGACTTTCTGATGAAATATACAAGCAATGAGATCCAAAAAACTTCTAGCATTAATTTTTAATAGAAAGAAAAAGGATAAAATCATTAGATCCTGTACGTAGGAACAGAGCTCTATTGACATTTATCTAGATTCTTCTGTTGATGTCTACCATAAGTGCCTGAGTGCCAGTTAGGATTGTTGGATGGCAGAGTAATTATCAAGGGGATCAATGTACAAGGAGTAAATAACCAGTTTGGCTAAGGCCTCATGCACAGTCTTTACAGATTTGTTTGTGACATTTTGGGGTCCACCCAGGCCGGTAAGATACGTCCTTGCTTTCTGCCTTGTAACCCTGGCTGTCTTGTGGCTGAGCAGCTTTAGTCCAGAGCTCTGGCCACAACAGCCTGTCAACAGCATACAAGCTTCAACATGACTTTGTCCAACCTGGTTATTCCTTGCAGGTTGCCCTTGGTATACTTCCAGACCTGTATTCACCATATAGCAGGGACCAGTCCCTCTCACTGGAACTCCACAGAAAAAGGGCTAGGTTTGCTTGGCTGCTTCTGTAGAGATAGTAAAACACTCCAACTTGTCAGTTTTCTAGAAGCATGCACTTTACTGAACTTACACAGCACTGATGATTTACAATGCTAGCAAAGCATGACCATTAAAATAAGAATCATGGATTAAGTGATACCAAGTAAAAGGGAAATAAGCAGGACAATAAACTAAGCCCAAAACACTCAACTAGAGGGCTAAAAATCAATCTAGCAAAATACGTTTTTTCTTCAAAATTGTCTCTCTCATATAAATTCATTTCCAGCTTTTGTTGGCTAGTACCCAACACAGAGATCAAATTGCTTGGTTTCCCTGTCTTCTAAGTAGTCTCAGAGGGGTAGCCATATTAGTCTTTAGCTTCACCAAAAAAACTAGCAGTTCTGGAACAACATAAAGACGAGCAAATTTATTTATTAGGTAATGAGCTTTCCTGGGTAAGACCCATTTCTTCAGATTGTTCAGCTTTCACAAAATAAGAAATTAAAAGAGGTGTAACTAAACATTTCAAGCAAATCTATGGCAGTGTTTGAAAATATATATTTCGCACTGAAATCAGAAAACAAAAATCTATGTAGCATTAATGAAAGGGATTGCATATATTTAAAAGATGCACTATATTACATGTACTTTACCTATTAATCGATCAGTGTTTAATTGGGCACCTAGGTAGCAAAAATGCATACCTGCAACTGTGCTTCTTCTGGTTTAATGAAACCTTGATGGATTTGTTCAGAATAGTGTTTATGCACCTGTTTCCTATGATTTAGCTATGGTTCTGCAGTATTCAGAATGCAGTTAAGAAGCTGGCATTAGCACACTCTGGTACTCATAGGAGATAGCAGGCAGAAACTCCGTTACATGTTGCCTCTACCATCACCTCTTTTCTAATGTATCCCATTCAAATATTCCCAGAAAGTTCTATACAAGCTTTTTTTTGACTCTTTCAAAGTTAATCCCAGGCAAGGCTGGCATTCCTGTAACTACCGATGTAAGAACTCAGGACATTCAGTTGTTAAGACATCACTGAATGGGAACCCTGCCATTAACATCCACACTTTATGCACATACATTGTCTTCTTTGCGCTGCACATTCAAGCCCATCTGTTCAGATGGCATGGTGCCCACTCCCCAGTTAGTTGGATTACTGCACTAGGCCAGAGGTGCCAAATAATGTTCTCGTGTGGTTGGCCTGCATAACCCTGAATGGGGCCGTCTCTTTAGCAGGAAGTTGGTGTTTCAGCACAGCCCCAGAGAACCAATACACCATGGCTGTGTCTACACTTGGCCAAAATTTCGAAAGGGCCATGATAATGGCCAAATCAGAGAATACTAAGGAGGCACTGAAATGAATATTCAGTGCCTCATTAGCATGCTGCCGGCCGTGGCACTTCGAAAGTGCCACATTTCAATCATGCACAGCTCGTCAATAAGGGGCCCTTTTCTAAAGGATCCTGCAAACACCAAAATCCCCATCAGCTGATAGGATTAAGGGGATTTTGATGTTTGCAGGGTTCTTTCAAAAAGGCCCCCTGTGTAGATGAGCCACATGCAATTGAAACGTGGCACTTTCGAAGTGCTGCAGCAGGCAGCATGCTAATGAGGTGCTGAATATGCATTTCAGCACCTCATTAGTATTCTCTGATTTGGCCATCAGCATGGCCCTTTAGAAATTTTGACCAAGTGTAGACATGGCCCCTATCTCTCTACCCCTGCTGAAACAAACCTGTAGGCCAAAACAATGTCAAAAACTTGTGGGGAAAAAAGATGCATTGTTCATGGTCATGGATACTCTGAGATGTGCTGCACTGCAGAACACCAGACAATGCTAATGAGTTAAAGGATACACAGAGAGATGCATTGCTCACAGATAAGACTATGGTTAACAATGACACTAGCAGACAAACTAAAGTATAAATTCCAAAGGGATAGAAACCAACAACCCAAATTAAATTTGAGTTAAGTCTGAGAGTATACACCATTAACACGGGAGTAAAAACCCATTTTCAGAGATGTTGTAATTATCCCAAACCAATCGTTACAAAGCTACGAAAGAGTTACTCTTAAAATAAATCCAAATATGACACAAATAAACAAATAAGGCATTCAAATAGCCATAACACTGTCTCGTTGTAACACCATGCAATAACCATATGATTATGACAATCGCTTTGTTGTTTGTGGTCCAAGACTGCATAAAACAGTTTAAAGATAATTTTTAAAATATTTCCTTTCATGGCATGTCTATATTTAATAGGCCAGATTCACCAGTGAGTTAATTCAGTTTCATGCGTTTCTAACTCCAATTAAATCAATAATTACACTGGTGTAAAGCTGGAGTAAGACATTGATCGATCAATCAAGCCCTAAATTTCTAAGGTATTTAAAATAATTAAATTGCCAAACAGAACATACTTCTGAGAAATATTATTAGAATTGTTTGTAAGTGTTTAAATTGAATCATTTGTTTCCAGCCAATGGAAGCGGTGGGATGACTGCCCCTATGTGTAGCAGCTGAAAAGGGGGACATGCCACTGTCTTGGGAGCTGCACGGCACAGAGGCTAGCAGGGAACCTGCCATCCCCACCACACAGTGCCACAAATCAGTCTATGTCACATTCAGCAGTTCTGACCTGAGCTGTCAGGATCCCTTTTACACTGGATGTTCCAGTCATAAACTGGACACCTGGTGCCCCTACTAATCACTGTCCTCATCTTAGCATCTGTATATATATATCTTTGAGGTTTAGAACCTCTGTCTAGCACCCATAATTACAGTAGCAACTGCAAAGTCTCCTGACCAGGGTTGACCCCTCCGAGACACCCTTGTAGCTTACAAAACAAACCAGTAGACATGTAGCACTTTAAAGACTAACAACATAATTTATTAGGTGAAGAGCTTTCATGGGGCAGACCCACTTCTGCAGATCTGGAAATAGTGCTGAAAGTGAACTGGTACAACAAATGTAGAACAGAGAGATAGAAGACAAAAGGATGACATGCAAACTGACAGGAGGACAAACGGTGGGGAGAAGGGGGAAGAAACTTACTGCGAGTGTGTATTGAGCGACTTGCCTGAGGTCTCTACAAATATCAGTGATGGGGAAGTTGTCTTTGCACTGAATATGGTAATTGCTAAGTCTGTTAAGACCAAGTCACAAAGAGTCAAATTTGAGAATAAATTCCAGGTCAGATGTCTCCCTTTGTAATCTTGTGTTAAAGTCTTTTTGTTGTATGTCACGGATTGTCAGGTCTTCAATACTATGGCCTGCTCCACTGAGATGCTCACTGGCAGGTTTATGTGTACTGAGATTCCTAATGTCCAATTTGTGTCCATTCATTCTTTGGCAAAGTGATCGTCCAGTCTGTCCAATATACATAGTAGTGGAACATTGCTGGCACATATGGCATATATCACTATAGTGGAGGTCCAAGAATATGAGCACCTGATCATATAATTGATGTGGTTATGTCCCATCATGGTGTCTCAAGAGTAAATATGTGGACAATGTTGGCAACAGGGTTTGTTGCAAGGAAACGTTCCAGGATTAGTATTTCTGTGGTACGGCCTGTGGTTGCAAGTGAGAATTTTCATGAGGTTAGTTGGTTGTCTGTAGGAAAGGACAGACTCTCACCCAGGATCTCTGAAAGTGTAGCATCATGTTCCAGTATAGGTTGTACACTGTTGATAATGAGCTGGAGGGGTTTGAATTTGGGGGCTATAGGTGATGACAAGCGCTATTCTGTTATTGCCCTTCTTGGGTCTATCTCTAAGTAGCTGGTTTCTGGGTAAGGCACAGTCTCCCAGAACTCCACGGCTTCCCTCTTTGAGGGGCCAAGTGGTAGGTATAGAATACAAGAGGCAATTTGCATACAATTTTTACATTTTACTCTATTTAAAATCACGTGACACATACAGAGATCGACACAAAAATAATAAACCCTACCCATTTGCCCACCTCAGTTTCCTTAACAGTATAGGAAATTCTTTGGCCTGGGATCAATGTCCTTTGGATCCATCCAGAGTCCTTATGCTCCAGTGCATGCTCTCAGTTCTGAAACATGGAGCCTTCTTCCTTAATCAGCTTGGCCTGATATCAGCCAGCCTTAACCAAACTCCCTTTGCGACTCATCCCAAGATCCCCATGTGGTTCTGACTCTGTTTATATATATCCTCACCAATATCTGGGCTTCTCTGTTCTGAGTCTGGTAACTTTCCAATCTCCTACTTCACACCCCCCCTCCCCTTCCTTCACACAGGAGGAAGAATTTGCCTTTTCTATGTCATCAATCCCATATCAATTGATCAAACAAAGCACCCATCCATTAATATTATTTCCCAGTCTGATGTGTAACTTTGTTAGTGATGGTGGATAAAAATCAACACAGACTCCTTCGGATGGAGTTAACTTCACAACATCAACCAGGATTCGTGAGTTGTACAGACAGATCCCTTAAATCAGTGCAGAAAGTATAATCTGGAAATCAACCACTGGTCAAGACAGAAATTAATACCAGTTAAACCTACTTTAGTTACTGCCATCAAAATAATAGTATTTCGTGAATTTGGAGACCAGACAGAACAGATAACCCCTCAAAAACATAGGACTTGACAGCAAGTTCTTGAACTTCGTAAGTAGGGCCTTAAACTTGAAAAAAAATCCCATAAAACATGTAACACGTATAAATTGAAATTGGTCATGTACCCTGTTTTAGCTTAGTTTCTCATACATAAAGGATCATTGGGGGCCATAACAAATACAGCTGAAATATTTAAGTATATGAACAGTAAAAGATAAACCAGGCCTGCAGCAAAATCTTTTATGGAATTTAACAAAAGGTCCGTCTTAGTGCTACTACTCTATGAACAGCACAAACCGAAAATCAGATCCACTTATGTTGATAAACACTCGGAATGACATCCACCCTTTCCAGCATTTTTGAGAAACATAGCAGATTGTAGAAAGGATGATAGTTCAACAAATTATAAGGAGATAGGAAAGGTCAATTGAGTGAGAAAATAAACAGCTGACACTTTAAATGGAATGGGAATATATCCATATGTCAAGATAATATTTGATGATATTAATAATGAAAGGAGCACTGGCTCTCACACATTGACAAGAGAGCTAAGTTCAGTTTTGCCTCAGAGAGCCCAGAATGCCACACAAATTCTGAGTACAACTAAGCCAGACAGCTTTGTCCTGCACCCAGAGTTGCTGCACCAGAGAGATGGTGATGGCACTTTTATGACAAGCAATTGTACTGTCTGATTACAAAGTGGATGAGATTTTTTTCAGGTGCCTTTCTGAGTTATTCAAAATTACATGGGGTATAAAAAGTGCAATAAAAACTTAGCAGGACTCTCTTTTTATATCCTGCCTTATAATGCAAAAAACAGTGAGGCATTCAATGAAATAACAGGCAATAAAGTTTGAATTTCTAAAAGGAGTTTTACTTCTGCAATCTGGAGTTCAGCACTGTAGGAGGTCTATCATGAAAATGCTGAAGGATTTTTAAAACAACTGGCTAATTTTGTGTAACCATCTTTCTAAGCAAGATGAAATTCACGCTTAAACTAAAATTGAAACTCATGTTTCAGGGTGAGTTGGAGGATTCAAGGAGGAATACCTCAAACCACGTCGTCCCAGTATACTAAGGTGTCATATTAAAAGACAAACAAACAAAACAAACTGTTAACAGAAAGCTAAGGTAGCAAAAACAAGGACTTAATAATAGGAAATGTCAACGCCTCTCCAGTTTTTAATGACATGATCACATGCTAAAACAGGGGTCAACAACCCTTCAGCAACAGAGAGCCAAAATTTGACCTTTTAACCTCTATGTACGGTTCAAGTGCTGGTGATATTTTTTCAAGTCACTAATAATCCTACTTACAACAGCGCCATTAATAAATAAGTTAAGACACACAGCTTTCCTGTTTAGGTGGTGGTTGGTAGCATTAGCTGGTCTTTTGTTAATGCACTGGTGGCATGGCTTTGGGCAAGCTCACGCCTGCATATCCTGGTTCATTTCAGAGCACTACGCATCATGTGTGTTGGACAAGGCAAGAGTTCATTAGTAGATGGTCACATTAGTGAAGCTTGTATCTTAATACATATGCTAAAGGGGTCCAAATTATGTTTGTCTGGAAACATTGTTTCTGGAACTGGCTAACTTTTAAGTGCAAAAGGAAACGATACAAAGAAAAATCCCATTATATAGAACCACATGAGGGTAGGCCTACTGATGTGGGAGCAGCAACGGGGGCAAATGCACCAGGGGGAACCAGCAACTCAAAGGGTTCCAGAGCTCTCAGACACTGCTGCTGCTCTAGTTTCCTTAAAAACATTTACACTCACCTGTTTCTTATGAAATTAGATATAACTATGTATAGAGAGAGTATGATTGCCCAAAGGCCCCATCCCTACCAGGACTATGGAGCCGCCCCTCCACCCCTCCTCACACACCTTGCCCTGGAGCCTGTGATGAATGTTGGCCCTGCTGCATATGGGTTATCAACAGGTTTGGGACCTTGAGACCCTCAGCATAGATCTCTGTCATTTAAGCCATTGAAATTAATGGTAAAAGTGGCAGTAGGCTGTTACTCTCTCGACAGTCCAACCGCTGTCCCATCAGAGTTGAGCTGCTTCTTCCCAGAAGGGAAAGTGCTAACAGACCAGGCTCCCTGTTCTCAAGATCACTGCAGCTGGTAGCTTTTGCAAGGATTAATTGCAGAAAAATCCTTGGGCATCCCCTAAAGCATAAGTGTTGAGCTCTGACTTCAGCATGCTTGGTGTTGCTGGCACACAGTGCTGTGGGCATAAAGAATACTGAGCGTGCACAGTCAACTGAGAGTTTTGCTGCCAAACTCTAATAATCCTCTATTGGACAGTGATTTTCAGAGGCTTATAACTGAAGCACATCATGAGCGGTTTTCACAGGGATAAAAGGACACTTCTTTGACCCCAGGGTGAACCTGCTGCCAAATGTCAAGGCCACACATGAAAGGACAGAGACAATAGAAGTTCTCAATGAAACAGCTATAAAAATGTATTAACTCTGATAGAACACCATATTGGCTACGTCTACACATGCAGCCAACATCGAAATAGGCTATTTCGATGAATAACGTCTACACGTCCTCCAGGGCCGGCAACGTCGATGTTCAACTTCGACGTTGCTCAGCCCAACATCGAAATAGGCGCAGTGAGGGAACGTCTACACGTCAAAGTAGCACACATCGAAATAAGGGTGCCAGGCACAGCTGCAGACAGGGTCACAGGGCGGATTCAACAGCAAGCCGCTCCCTTAAAGGGCCGCTCCCAGACACAGTTGCACTAAACAACACAAGATACACAGAGCTGACAACTGGTTGCAGACCCTGTGCCTGCAGCATAGATCCCCAGCTGCCGCAGAAGCAGCCAGAAGCCCTGGGCTAAGGGCTGCTGCCCATGGTGACCATAGAGCCCCGCAGGGGCTGGAGAGAGAGCATCTCTCAACCCCCCAGCTGATGGCCGCCATGGAGGACCCGGCAATTTCGACGTTGCGGGACGCGGATCGTCTACACTGTCCCTACTTCGACGTTGAACGTCGAAGTAGGGCGCTATTCCTATCTCCTCATGAGGTTAGCGGCTTCGACGTCTCGCCGCCTAACGTCGAAGTTAACTTCGAAATAGCGCCCGACGCGTGTAGACGTGACGGGCGCTATTTCGAAGTTGGTGCCGCTACTTCGAAGTAGCGTGCACGTGTAGATGCAGCCATTGTTCCCTAAACATTTGTTCTCAAAAATGAACTGTGCTCGTTGAATATTTTTTTTAAAAGTTTGTCTTTGGCAGACACCCTTCATGCAGTATTTCAGTCAAAAGGTTACAGTTTTTGGAAAGTTATAATTAATTGAGAAAAGGGTCTTATAATGAAAAGTGTTACATAATCTTAACTAAGGCCAGGTCTACATTAGATCTGAAAGTCAATTTCAGATATGCAATATTAGCTACAGCAATTCTGTAGCTAGGATCAACATATCGGAAATTGAATTTTGTGACTGTCTTTACTATGGGAGGCTGATGGGAGCAATAGTGATGAGTACAGGAATCGACTGCCAACCCCAGACATATCAATTTCATGTGTCTTTACCAGACACTTGAAAACTGAACTCTGGAAGGGTTTGATCTTCCGGGAAGCGTAAATAAGCCCTAAGAGAAATATTGACAATTTTGGCTATAATTATACAAATCAACAGGAAGATTCTGGTGATTTATTTCTCCCCACATTCCTCAGGAACATCAGGTATTGGGCACTACATAAAACAGAACACTAAAATACATGTGATAATGATCTGATCAAGTGTAGGACAAATCTATGTTCCCACATTGACACTTAAAAAGTGGCAAGATGCTGGAACTAAAAGTTTGGAGTGTTATTTCTATTAAATGGGAAATCTCAGGGGATTTACCAGATCTTGTTTTATGCCCTGCAAGACTGTTTTTCCCAATGGTTAGCACTTTACAACACTTAATAGCTTGCAAACTCCTCTGCCAGCCCACAACAGCAGCTGTACTCAGGTTACATAGGCTTATGTGTAAAACAGAACAAAAATAATAGTAAAGAAAAGTAAGTGGTGAAAGTAAAATTGTAGAAGAGTTTCAATAAATTAAATGCCTAAACTACAAAGCTGGGTCTATACGTGCCCCTCCTTTCAGAGGGGGCATGCTAATGAGGCAGTTAGAAAGATGCCAATGAGGTGCTGACATGAATACGCAGTGCCTCATTAGCATAACAGCAGCTGCATGCACTTTGAAAGTGCCACTTTCGGCATGCATGCCACCCATGTAGACAGGGCCTTTTGAAAGGACTCCCCTGACTTCGAAAGCCCCTTCTTCCTACATCTACACAGGGGGCATGTATTCTGAAAGTGGCACTTTTGAATTGTGTGTGGCTGCTGTTATGTCAATGGGGAGCTGCATATTCATGTCAGCATCTCATTAGCATCTTCTGAACTGTCTTATCAACATGCCCCCTCTGAAAGGAGGGGGCACATGTAGACCCAGCTCAAGAGATCACTGAAGGATACATAACAGCAATGAAGGGTCCTGTGGCACCTTATAGACTAACAGAAAAGTTTTGAGCATGAGCTTTCGTGAGCACAGACTCACTTCATCAGATGCTGGTCTTCGAAATCTGCAGGACCAGGCATAAATAAGCCAGAGCAAGGGTGGGGATAACAAGGTTAGCTCAGTCAGCAAGGGTGAGGCTTACTACCAGCAGTTGATCTGGAGGTGTGAACACCAAGGGAGGGGAAGCTGCTTCTGTATTTAGCCAGCCATTCACAGTCTTTGTTTAAGCCTGAGCTGAGGGCGTCGAATTTGCAGATGAATCGTAGCTCAGAAATTTCTCTTTGGAGTCTGGTCCTGAAATTTCTTTGCTGTAGCATAGCTACTTTTAAGTCTGCTACTGTGTGGCCTGGGAGATTGAAGTGCTCTCCTACAGGTTTCTGTATATTGCCATTTCTGATATCTGATTTGTGTGTGTTTATTCTTTTACATAGAGACTGTCCAGTTTGTCCGATGTATATAGCAGCGGGGCATTGCTGGCACATGATGGCATAAATTATATTGGTAGATGTGCAGCTGAATGAACCCATGGTGGTGTGGCTGATCTGGTTAGGTCCTGTAATGGTGTTGCTGGTGTAGATATGTGGGCAGAGCTGGCAACAAGGTTTGTTGCATGGATGGGTCCCTGAGTTAGAGTGACTGTGGTGTGGTGTATAGCTGCTGGTTAGGATTTGCTTCAGGTCGGCAGGTTGTCTGTGGGCAAGGACTGGTCTGCCTCCCAAGGCCTGTGAAAGTGGGGGATCATTGTCCAGGATGGGTTGTAAATCCCTGATGATGCGCTGTGGAGGTTTTAGCTGAGGACTGTAGGTGATGGCTAGTGGTGTTCTGTTGGTTTCTCTCTTGGGCTTGTCCCGTAGTAAGAGGCTTCGTGGCACACGTCTGGCTCTGCTGATCTGTTTTTTCACTTCCTCAGGTGGGTATTGCAGTTTCAAGAATGCTTGGTAGAGATCCTGTAGGTGTTTGTCTCTGTCAGAGGGGTTGGAGCAAATGCGGTTATATCTTAGTGCTTGGCTGCAGACAATGGATCGTGTGGTGTGTCTGGGATGGAAGCTGGAGGCATGAAGGTAGGCGTAGTGGTCAGTGGGTTTTTTAAGAGTTGCAAAGAATAATTTACTGACAGAAGAAAAAAGTAAATGATAAAATTTAGATATCTGCGTTTCACAAATGATTTATGGGAACAGATACCAAAAACTGAAAATGCCGAAAGGAAAGAGAAGAAAAACTATAGGACACTTTTGTGAGGCCAGAACTCTTCAGCAATAAATCAGAAAGTCTGAAAATAAAGAAAACTTCAGATCGAGATAGAACACTGATGAAATCAAACAACACTGAAGAAATGGCATGAGAGATAAAGAAACTATTGCCATATATCTATAGCTTCTCAGCTACAGGATGGTATTTCTGTTGAAATGGACACATGGAAAACACAGTGAAAAAAAACAAACAATAGCTTTGCTGCATAAGCTAGGTTCTAGGAGTAGAAAAAAGATTAATTGGTGATATAATGGGATAGAACTGGAAAGCCTGACCTTAGGAGTATCAGCTTTCAATTTAGGAATTAAACAAATGTTAACTTTGCTAGCCATGTTGGGGATTCAGATAAGGCTGAGGATTCACATCTGGAGATCAGGCTGTTGGGACTAGGAGCGAAGAGCTATCCCCGACTCCCTTCGCATGGTCTTCAGCTATCGCATACATGCTGGAGTTCTGAAGAGATGATGCTACTTCTGTTCTGGGGTGCAACACAGTGGCCAGCACTCAAGCATCCTCTTTTGGCCTGGGATGTATCTGCAGCAACTTACCTTTGGCCGCGTCTACACGTGCACGCTACTTCGAAGTAGCGGCGCCAACTTCGAAATAGCGCCTGTCACGTCTACACGTGTTGGGCGCTATTTCGAAGTTGAAATCGACGTTAGGTGGTGAGACGTCGAAGTCGCTAACCCCATGAGGAGATGGGAATAGCGCCCTACTTCGACGTTCAACATCGAAGTAGGGAACGTGTAGACGATACGCGTCCCGCAACATCGAAATAGCGGGGTCCTCCATGCTGGCCATCAGCTGAGGGGTTGAGAGATGCTCTCTGTCCAGTCCCTACGGGGCTCTATGGTCACCGTGTGCAGCAGCCCGTAGCCCAGGGCTTCTGGCTGCTGCTGCTGCAGCTGGGGATCCATGCTGCATGGACAGGGTCTGCAACTAGTTGTCGGCTCTGTGTATCTTGTGCTGTTTAGTGCAACTGTGTCTGGGAGGGGCCCTTTAAGGGAGCGGCTTGCTGTTGAGTCCGCCCTGTGACCCTGTCTGCAGCTGTTCCTCGCATCCTTATTTCAATGTGTGCTACTTTGGCATGTAGACAGTCCCTCGCAGCGCCTATTTCGATGTGGTGCTGCCCAACGTCGACATTGAATGTCGACGTTGCCAGCCCTGGAGGACATGTAGATGTTATTCATCGAAATAGACTATTTCGATGTCACTACATCGAAATAAGCTATTTCGATGTAGCGTGCATGTGTAGACATAGCCTTTGTTTCCCTGTTATTCAGGGCTTCTTAAACAAAACTCCATGTGGTCTTGTTTAGCTAATCACAGCCAATCCAAAAAGTAACAACAAAAACAAAAACTTCCACACAGTCTTTAACAGCCCCTTATTCCTGAAGTACCATCCCTTCCTGTAGCCTGAGCAGCCAGAGGAGATGCTGGACAGGGAAGTGAGAGGTGCTGGTACCTTAGGCCACCTCATATCCCCAGGGTGTCATTGACTGCCTTGGAATTCTGTGGCTCTCAGACTTTATAAAAGTACCTGAGCACATTCAGTTTGACACCAATTTTGCTTCTGCAAGTATGCTAGGAAGGGAAAGGAAGAGCAGCCCATGAAACTATGGCCATGCTTGCTGAGGCAGTCACAGCTGTGTATGCTGTCAAGCACGATGACCAACCTGCATCTATCCTTGGGCTGCTCTTTCAGATGCACCGAGGGCTGTGAATGATATATAAGTACTACCACCAATAAATAAGGGATGCTTTGTTTCAGTTTTAGCTGCCCAGCAAGGTGTGAGAGGGATGAATCCAAGCTAATTAATGGTTCCCCCTAAAGTTAGATTCAAGTGCATGTTGCAGGTGTGGACTTCTAAGGATAGCGGGGGCTCTCTGGCATTCCTAGTCCTGCAAACATGTTTGGTTTAGTGAGGGCTTTAGTCTCAATGATTTGCAAAAGTTCAGGCTCATTTATACTGACACCTTTCCCCTGGTATAGAATGGGGGCTAGGGACTCTGGCCATCTTGATGAACTTCCTAGTTGGTGGTTTAAAGGGATGAGATCACCCTCCAACTTCATGGTTTCTTTGATATCTTTGACCACTAGAAATCCCCTGTTGAATGGTTGTTGGGTTGCTACCCATCCATGTTGAGTTAATAGTGACTTAATAAAGATGCAGTCTTGGCATAAAGCCTGCAAGCTCTTTGTGTCTCACTGTATGCTTGTTCAGATCAACTGGAGAAATTGTCAAAAACAATTAATATCATAAACAAATGGAAATAATTTGTTAGGTACCATGCAGACCTATGCTGCCAGTGGCTTCAGCTCAGAATCCTTTTCCAATAAATGTGCCCTTAGATATTCATAATTTCATATGAAAGTATGTTGCCTGAGGTGGTAGCACTTGAAATCCTGCCTCTCCACTTCCAGTATGTCCTCTGGTACAGCACCTATCTCCAACCACATGGAATCAGCATGGGGGCTTAGGCTCAATATGGACTCAAAGAAAGGGATTATACAACACTTTCATCAATGTACAGGCCCTTTACGCTATTTGTCTCTTTACTTTCTCCCCTTCATGTTATAGGAAAAAAGAAAGCGCAGGAAACATTATGGGACTATATAAAATATTACGGCACTAAACATTTGGGATGCAAGGCCAATTTAATTGGGTGCCACACCAGTAGCAATTGTGATTAATTTCTTTACTTTATAAAACATCCCAAAACTAAAAGACAAATACTCTAGTGGTTATTTAGCCCATCTCTCTGCTGCAGCAGGATTATTACATAAGTAACAGTTTTGTCTGAGCAAATTCCCATCTATCCCAAGGGAGAATGATGTTTGTCATTTTTTTTCCAGAGAATCGTATAACCAGCCTCATTATTAAGACATGCTTCTTGATCTTGTAATGACCAGGAAGATCACAAATTTGTTAATACTACAAAACATGGAAGGGTTTTCAGCAGGGAGAGCAAGTTCAAGAATCTTCATATTTGTGAAACAATGCAGAACAGAATGTTAGTTCTTCTGCAACATTTTTAGAACACATTCTGCTCTCCACCCAAATTATGATCAACCATCTCATGTTCTTGAAATTCACCTCTCATAAAACGCCCCCAGACAAAGTGCTTAAGATGCAACTACCATCTTATCGACAAAGGGCATCCTTACTGTAGCATTAGCTCTAAGGGCATGTCTATAATTTTCCCCAGCTTCAAAGGAGGCATGTTAATCAGGGTGATGGGAGATTACTAATGAAGTGCTGTGGTGAATGTGCAACACTTCATTAGGCTAACTCTCCCCCACGGCATCTTCAAAGTGTCAAAGTTCAAAGTGCCAGCATGCGTGTAGCTACAGGCACTTCGAAGAGCCTTTACTCCCCAAAATTTTGAGGACACTGCAGCACTTCATTAGTAATCCCCCATTGCCTTGATTAACATGTCCCTTTCAAAGTTGGGGGCAAGTATAGACCCAGCCCAAGAGAAACAACAACCTGTAGAAGGACTGAACAATGATGACTCTCTGAGGCAACAGACAATTCTGAGAACTTCAATTCTGAGCTTAAAAGCCGTAGATAAAGCAAAGAAAACCCCCATGATGCAGATAGAGAGAGAATGAGTATTGCACAGTGTGGTTATTTGATCCCCATCTCCATGCTCCTATCCATCTCATCAAGCCATCAGAGACTGAGAGAGCTCCGGAGTCAACCAATAAGGCTCCAGTGGAGAAGCGTTTTCTTTCACTCAAGGAGCCCTACAAGGCCATTGATCTGAGCTATGTTCAAGGGAATCCCGTACAATATTAATAACCCAAAAATGTGCACAGACAATGGTGAGAGAAAAAATATAAAAACCACGTACGCGTGCACATAATTTACCTGACTGCGAGGTGCATTGTGAAAATTGAAGTTCATTTTTTAGTTTCAATGCTAAGTTATACTTTAGAGTTGAGAAAACACCTTTTTTTCTGATTCATAATTTCATCAATGCAAAGCCTACTGCATTAATGTGTTTCCTTCTGCTCTAAAATATTTGACAACAAGGTTATTTAAACTGCTCAGATCCACTCCTTTTTTATCAGGGTATCTACGTAATAATCAGTTCTTCATTAAACTGGAGTACAAACCTATCACCAATTCTGTTCAACAGCAGAGTCTTTTCAACTAAAGTGACATCTTTGATCCTATTTTCAGACATATGAAATTGTTTCTAGCCTGTTGGCAGCTTCTGCTGTGCTTCAAGAATACCTTTACATATGTCAGTTGTTTCTGGCATAACAAGATTTTTCCCAGTAGTATGAGATTTTATGTCCTGTACTGCTATCCTGAGACAAATCAGATAAGCAGCCTTCAATGCATTCTCTGGCATTGTAACCTATTACTTTTTCCATAAATGATATCTGCCTATTTTCTTCCTGCAATTTCCTTTTGAAAAAAAGAAAAACACATCCATTAAGCTCCTATTACTTCATGGCCAACAGTCTGGAAGGCTTTGATGGCTTTATTAATTCATGTGAAAGTGCAGGACTCAGAAAAGGTGGTTTTTCGACATATCTCACAAATTTGAAACACCAAATTAGTACTGCTTCATCATAGGTCTTGACAGAAAGTTTGAAGCTTTCTCTGCAGAAGGGCTCAAAAGTCCTCTTGGTCTGGGTTGCCTTTGGAAGGACATTACAGTCTGTTCATGGTAACTTCAATTCCAGCAGGAACAATTGTTGCATACTTAAAAAGTAACTAAAGGACAGAGTTTCAATATATGGTGTACTGTCTAGCCCAAAAGTACAGTAAGCAGACCAAACCCAGACCTCTTGTTCAGTGCATTTATTTTCTCAGAATCTTAGGAATTATAGACAGACTTGAGGGGGTATTCCATCTCCCTATCACTGCTGCTGAACTGTTTCCCACCACAGTGTTCAGAGTAGTCAGGAATTAAAAAAAAAATGATCAGAAGATGAGGATTTGTGAACACCAGAATTTCCTGCAACAACATGCCAGTCTTGACAAATTTTTCATTTTAGAAAAAGTTTGACAAAATATTTTAAAAATATTAAAATGTTCCGTTTTGACATTTTCAGAATGAAATGTTTTAATTTTGCACTTTGGAATGATTGCTTAATGGAAAATGTTTTTATACATTAAGATGAGAAAGGAAATATTTTAAATTTATTGAGTGAAAATTTTTGAAGGATGGAAATATTCATTTACAGACCTGCACTTGTCTCCTTCCATTGCTTTTCCCCACACACTTAGGTTACGTCTACGCTTAGTAAAAACTTCAAAATAGCCATGCTAATAGTCATTTTGAAGAATACAAATGAGGCACTGAAATGCATATTCAGCGCCTCATTAGCATGGCACCGGTCATTGCAGTTCGAAATTGCCACTTTCTGCTCCTGTGCAGCTCGACCAGAGGCGGGGGTCCTGCCAACTTCAAAATCTCCTTATTCCTATCTGCTGGCCACAGCCTTTGTTTCTTACCTTGCAGTTTGAATTATGGAATAATTAACTTCTTGTACTTCCACTACACGTTGGTGACCTAATTGATGTTAGAGTTATCTTACCCTGTATCTATGACATCAATTCTTATCTTCACAGCAGAATTCTTCTGCTTCTGTTTTTCACAACTTAGACAGTTAGTCAACCTCCTTCCTTCAGCACACAAATGCATTCATAATTAATTCTGTCACACATTTCAACTTTTTTCTTGTTAAAAATCAGAGGCATTGGACTAGAATATCAGATGGCTGCTCTGTAAAGTCCCCATTTATTAATTGCCTGTTTAAGGAATTGTTGAACAATGTAATTCCTTAAAAATAGGATTATACTCTGTGCATGAACGCATCATTTCTGGGTGTGAATGTGATGGCATTTAAGAAGCTCCAGCTGAAGACAAATGTGACATCCCATTTGCTAAGTGAGATAGCAATGGAAAAATGAACCAGGTGCTGCAGATTTTTAATAGTCTTTCCATTGGATTCCAGATTAAACTGTTAATCCTAGACTTCAAACTATGATCCTCAAAACATAGACTGGGCCTGACATGTTTTAAGGGTTATCTCTCTCTGGTCCATGACTAGGACTTTGCTCCATCAAGGAGTGTCAATGGGAATAATGAAACAGTCATCAATAACGGCTTTCATGGCAGCCAATTTTGGTTACAGAGTACATGTGCCCTTATGACAAACCGATCACACTTTAAAAACCAAGACCTCAATTCAGCAAAACACCTAAGCACGGCCACATGTACATGGCCCTGGTCTGCAGCCCCACCACCAGCAGAGCTATGCTAATCAGATTTCTGGAAATTGCAAATAGCTTCTCATTTGCACAGCTATACGAGATCTCACTGTAGGCAGAGGGTGATGCTGGCAGTAAACAAACCATGTGGATCTGCTTCTAGCAGATTAACCGCCCCCATCCCCCATCACTAGTCCCTTATCCCTGAAAAAAATTGGAGATAAGGGACTGGTGACAGAGGGGGGTTTAGCCAGCAGAGGCACACCGACAAGGCATGTTTACTGTTGGCACCACCCTCTGCCGCATGAATATGCAAATGGAAAACCATTCACAATTTCCAGAAACCTTATTAGCATAGCTGTGCTAGCAGTGAGACTGAAGACCAGGGCCATGCAGATGTGGCCCCTATGTTTAAGTCCATCCTCATTCAGCAAAATACTTAAATACATGCTAAACTTTAAGCATGTCCTTAAATACCATTGAAACCAATGGAATTTGAGAACACATGCCTAAAATTTAGCTGCTTTGCTGAACAGAATGGACCGAGTAAAGAACAACCCCTTTCCTATGATTTTCTCACAAAAACAATGATCATAGAGGGAAGGAAATGTGAAGAGAAGATTGCCCATTAAATCCACTATGGATCTAATTGAAATTGCCTAGTAAATGTGAACTACCTGTGATGGGCTTATATGTCACAGTGACAGAGAGCACAAAATCACCCTCTAAAATATGTACAGAAAAAGAGAAAGAAGGGAAATATGGAAACAAAGTACAACAGCTAATGCAATAAATGTTCTTGGAAGAGAAAGAGCAAAAAAAGATGTTACTATTTTCTCAGCGTACCTTCGGATTTTAATTACCCAACAAATATTTGTTAAGTTCTATGACACCACAGTAATGAGTGCTGTAAAATACTTACTTTGATTAGATTAGATGTGGCAGACAGACCACAGATTGAAATATTTGGTCATGGAAAATTTACATACATAAATATTGTGCATAGAAACTAAAACTACTCTCTCACCTGTGGGCCAGAGTTGAGGTACATTGGCAGGAGGATATAGCAGCACCTGCAGAATTATGATTAAGGTAGGTTGGTGGCTGATCAGTGGATAAACACATGATTTTATTTTCTAATTCCATCTAATTCCACCTTCATGAGGATTAAATTTACTTAAGATAAACAGGAAGGACATTAGTTCTACACCTGCAGTGTCAGAAGTTGATGAAGCAAGTAATCGGGTATTGGATAAGCAAGTGCTAACTAAATTTGACATCTCCTAACCATATGCAACAGATATAATTCCTATTAGTAAGGCTTACTTTTATGCTTTGATGTGTTTGCTTTTTTTAAACTCCTCCAAGGTGGGAAATTGCATCCTGCTGTAACAGGTTAACCAATATTCTGTTTCACTGAAGTCTCAGACTCTGATATATTACAGCAGAAGTCCAGCAAAGACAATGGAGTTAATGTAGTTTTACATCAGCAGAGAACTCCAGACAATAACTGTCGTATTTGAAATCATAATGCCAATTGCTCAGAGGTAACCCTATGTGATAACCATATATGATATAATTTATACTTGGAAGGTTTGTCTAAAGTTACTGCATGACAGGTCAAAGTGTGTATCTAAGGCCCAGCAGCTTGTTATGACTTATGAGCTGTGTCTACACATGCACGCTACTTCGAAGTAGCGGCACTAACTTCGAAATAGCGCCCGTCGCGGCTACACGCGTCGGGCGCTATTTCGAAGTTAACTTCGACGTTAGGCGGCGAGACGTCGAAGTCGCTAACCCCATGAGGAGATAGGAATAGCGCCCTACTTCGACGTTCAACGTCGAAGTAGGGACAGTGTAGACGATCCGCGTCCCGCAACGTCGAAATTGCCGGGTCCTCCATGGCGGCCATCAGCTGGGGGGTTGAGAGACGCTCTCTCCAGCCCCTCAGCTCACTGGTGGCCGCGTGGAGCGGCCCCTTAAAGGTCCCCTCCCCCTCCCTGACTCTGCAGGAAGCTGAGGCAATGTGCAGGCTGCAGCCTGCACACGCAGGCAGCCTGCACAGCCCTCACCCCACCACAGAGCGGCGATGGCGAGCCAGGAGCCCCCCCAGCGCCCCCAGGGGACCCCCCCCAAGGGGAGCCAGGGCAGCCAGCCCAGCCAGAGGGCCACCCAGTCTGGGAAGCGGCAGCGGGGCCCCTCCTGGACGGAGGCCGAGCTGCGGGACCTGCTGGGGCTCTGGAGTGAGGAGGAGGTGCTCCAGGTAATGGGGAGCAAGAGGCGGAACGCGGATGCGTTCGCTCGGCTGGCCGATGGCCTGGCTGCCCGGGGTCACCCTGCCCGCACTCCGGACCATGTCCGGAGTAAGGTGAAGGAGCTGCGGCAGGGTTATGCCCGGGCCCGGGATGCGGCCAGCCGATCTGGGGCCGCCCCCGTCACTTGCCCCTTTTACAGGGAGCTCAGGGACATCCTGGGCTCCCGGCACACCTCCTCCCCTCCGGCCACCCTTGACACCTTGGCTGACGAGCCCCAGCAGGCCCTGCAGCCGGAGTCCGACCCGGAGGCAAGCCCCGCACCCCGAGGGCCCCCCCCGGAGGCCAACCCCGGGACATCGCGGCAGGAGGAGGAGGAGGAGGAGGAGGGGGGCTCCTCCTCCGCAGAATCCAGCCTGCAGATCCTCCTCCTGCCATCCCGGAGCAGCAGCAGGGCCTCCAACCCCCGGGGATCTCCGGACCGTGGGAGCGGACCCACAGGTAGGTACCCCTCTCTGGTGGACACCCCGGGGCTGGAGGGGCGGGGGTAACAGAGATGTGTCCAGGGCCCCCCACATGCTCACATGGCCATGGCCCCAAGGACACCAGGGCCATGGCCCTCACAGCACTGCAGCCATCAGCCCGTGCCCCCCCCAACCCTGCATGACAGTGCCATGCCCCATCCCTGGGCCAGGGGGGAGCGGAACCTCGAGGGGCCCCCGGGCGGAGGGGGTGGGACACCCCACAGCAGCAGCATGTGATGGAGTGGGGGGAGTGCCAAAGGGAGACTCAGGCTACATATGAGCCACAGGAGCTGAGGAGCTCCCAGGGCCAAAGGAGGATCCTGGCGCTACAGCTGGCAGGTGACACCTCTGCCCTGTGCAAACAGGAGGGAGGAGCCGAGCTGGCTTGGAATTGGGGGGTGAGGGCGGGGGCCACAGGTAGAGGCTAGGGGAAGGGAGAGCTGGTAGGCAGCCAGCCAGAGGAGGGGGAAAGCTGCATCCCAGAGGGGCCCCCCTTGGGGTCTTCTCCCCACGACGGGTTGGAAGGACTGTCTCTTCCGACAGCTGGTGCTGTCACTCCTGCCAGAAACTGGCCATCTGTGGCCTAAGAAAGCTCTCCTGCTCTCAGACCCTGTGGGGTGAAGTGAGAGTCGCTCCCACCAGGGGACGGGGTGCAGGGCAGGGGGACCCCTGAACCCCATCCATCACAGCAGCATCTCCCGGGGACGGGGATGGGGAACCTGCAGCACAGGGCGGGGGGGACAAAGGCCACGGCTCGGGGCCCACAGTAACGCCTGTCTCCATTCTTCTTTCCCCCCTCCTCTCCTGTGTCCTGCACCTGCACCTGCACCATCCGAAGGACCGGAAGAGAGCGCCGGCGAGGCCTCGGTTGTCCCGGAGAGCCCTCCGGGACCCTCGCTCCAGGGCAGCCCCTCGGCCGAGGAATGACCGGCCCCGCGGAGGGCAAGACGGCGGACCCCGCGCCTACTACCGGCGGCGGCAACGGACCCCCCAGCTGCTGGCCATCCTCCGTCGGCAGCTGGAGATGTCGGAGCAGCACCACCAGCTGCAGGAGCGGGCGCTGGCCTGGCGCCAGGAGGCATGGGGGGCCTATATGTAGACATTCAACCGGCTCGTTGACTACCTGGCCCCCCATGCCGCGCCGGCCGAGCCATCGCCCGCCCTGCCCGCTCCTGCAGCCCCACCACCAGCTGCTCCAGCCGTCGCCGGGCCGTCCGCCGTCGCCCCACCACCCACCCACGAGGGCCACAGCGCCGAGGGACCCCTGGAGCCCCCTGAGACTCGCCGGCGCCGGTACCTTCCTGTCCAGCCCACTCCCACCCAGCCGCGGACCAGATTGCAGGCACGGCGGGGCTTCTGGCCGGGCACGCCCAGTGCTGGGCTCTAGGGGCGAGGGGCCCGGGACGTGGCCCCCCCCCTTGTTGTATATAGTTTGAATGTTTGTTTTTGGTGCCCCCGTTTGCCCCGTCCCCCCCATGTAAATAGTTCTCCCCGTTCTCCTCCCTGCTTTTCTTTTTTGTTGATGGCGCACACTTCTTTGCTTTGTTGTTGTATATTGTTTTATTTGTGCACATCTTGCTTTTGTTGAACGTTTGTCCCTCCTTTTTCGGTTCTGTTTCACATATTTATTTATTTACAAAAAAAAAAAAAGGTTTTGTAAAGAGGAAAAAAAAGTTTACGTTCACCCACACGTTCGTGCTGTCATTTGTCCAGGAAAAGTGGGAGGGGGGGCGGTGGGGTGCTCCATGGTGTGGGCGTTGGGGCAGGAGTGTGGGGGAGGAAGGGGCGGGCAGTAGGGGGCCTGGGCAGAGTTCACCCCGCGGCCTGGTCGTCGAAGTGGGCCCGCAGGGCCTCCCGGACCCGGGTCCCCTCTGGGTCCACCTGCCGACTGGGGGGCAGCAGGTGGCTGCACGTGTGCCTTGCTGGCCTCCGCGGCCCAGCCCTGCAGAAAGGTCTCCCCCTTGCTCTCCACGAGGTTGTGCAGGGCGCAGCAGGCACCCACAATCTGGGGGATGTTGTTGGGGCCCGCATCCAGGCGGGTCAGGAGACATCGCCAGCGTCCCTTGAGGCGGCCAAATGAGCGCTCCACCACCTGGCGCGCACGGTTCAGGCGCTCGTTGAAGCGCTCCTGGCTAGCGGAGAGATGGCTCGTGTAGGGGTGCATGAGCCACGGCCGGAGGGGGTATGCCGCATCTGCGATGACGCAGAAGGGCATGGTGGTGTCCCCCAGAGGGATCTCCCGCTGGGGGATGTAGGTCCCTGCCTCCAGCCGGCGGCACAGGCCCAAGTTCCGGAAAACCCGGGCGTCGTGGGTGCTGCCAGGCCAGCCCACGTAAATGTCCTGGAAACGTCCTCGGCTGTCCACCAAGACCTGCAGGACAACAGAATGGTAGCCCTTCCGATTGAGGTATCGTCCTCCACTGTGATGCGGGGCGCGGATGGGGATGTGAGTCCCATCCAGAGCCCCGAAGCAGTTGGGGAAGCCCAGGGTGGCAAAGGCGGCGACAGTGGCATGTGGGTCCCCCAGCCTCATGAGCCTGTGCAGGAGCATGGAGTTGATGGCATGCACGACCTGCAGAGAAAGCACATGGGACAGCCCCAATGAGGAGTGAGCAGGGTGTGCGTGGCCCTGCCCTGCCCTGCCCTGCCCTGGCCTGCCCTGGCCCCCCTGGCCTGCCCTGCCCTGGCCCCCCTGCCCTGCCCTGGCCTCCCCCTGTGGGTTCTCTTACCTCCATGAAGACAGCCCCGACGGTGGCCTTTCCCACACCAAACTGCTGCCCCACGGATCGGTAGCTGTCCGGAGTGGCCAGCTTCCAGACAGCGATGCCGACCCATTTCTCCACAGGGAGGGCACGCCGCATGGCAGTGTCCCAGTGCCTGAGTGCGGGGGTGAGCCACTGGCACAGCTCCAGGAATGTCTGGCGGGTCATCCTGAAGTTCCTGAGCCAGTGGTCGTCGTCCCACTCCCCAAGCACCAGCCGCTCCCACCAGTCGGTGCTGGTGGGGTAGCTCCACAGCTGCCGGCGTGTGAGGCGGGGGGTGGAGCGGGGTGCTGCAGGGGTAGGGGTTGAGCCCTGCTGCCCTCGGGGCATCTCCTCCCCTGGGGCAAGAAGGTAGTCAGCTGCCTCCCACATGGCATGAGCCAGGGCAAGCCCTGCTCCTGCCAGGAGGGCTGGGTGGACCTCTAGCTGCTGCTGCTGCTGCTGCTGCTGCTGCTGCTGGGGGTCCATGACTGCGGCGCCCAGGGTCTGTGTGCCTATGGCTCCTCAAACCGCGTGCTGTGCAGGCTGAGTGTATGTGGGAGGGGCCCTTTAAGGGAGCGGCTAGCTGTTGCCCCGGAAGCGCTAGTCCGCCCGTTGACCCTGTCTGCAGCTGTGCCTGGCATCCCTATTTCTATGTGTGCTACTTTGACGTGTAGACGTTCCCTCGCTGCGCCTATTTCGATGTTGGGCTGAGCAACGTCGAAGTTGAACATCGACGTTGCCGGCCCTGGAGGACGTGTAGACGTTATTCATCGAAATAGCCTATTTCGATGTCGCAACATCGAAATAAGCTATTTCGATGTAGGCTTCACGTGTAGACGTAGCCCATGGTAAGTCAAATGGGACTGTATCAGAATCTACATGGGACATTAATGTCTGGCAAGCTGGTGTGCTGAGGAGTCACACCCTGATTTATTGCATGGTAACTTGCTGCATAGACAAACTGCAGGAAGTCATGCGGTAGCTTAATCTTCCATATTGTTGGAAAGGGAAACCAAGTGGCAAAGAAGCATCTCTAGAAATGGATTTGGATAACAAAGCTTCTTTTCCTTGCTGAAGATTTTCCAAATACCCTTCCAATCTATCCATTGTTGTGTGGGAGGTACTTCAGTATCCAGTATTCTGTCTTTCAAAACTCTGCAAAGTGATTCCCAATGCATTGAAGGCATAAGAACATGACAAGAGGTGCTGACTTGTTCTTAGCTGATACTACAGTGCTTTTGTTTTGTGGTTTTCGTAATCCAGTCAGGAAAAATGGTTCATATAATTGGTCACTCAAAAGATCTGTGTTTGTAAAAATCAAGGTTCTACTCTAATAATCATCTACCATGGTTTAAAGACAAATGTTTGAATGTATTATGAAAAAATAGGATCTAAATCCAAACATAATAAACACATTTTTTGTTTTAATTTGAAACAAGCTTTTAGAATGTATTAGGGAAATGAGATGAGATGAATGCAGGGGAGAGCTACAATGTTTTGGGGTAAAGCTGGACAAGACATCCACATTAAGTAGTTTATGGGACAATTTTCCTGTCTTTTTAATAAATTATCAATAACTAGCAAACTAATTTTAGAAAAGTACTATTTGAAATTAGGCGCAATAGTAAATAATGAGGACTTGAAGGTTGTTTGTAGTAAATATATGAAATTAAGTATTTGAACTGTGCTGGGTAATTCCATAAATCATAATGGATTGTTTGTGTGTCTGGTTGTATCACTTTTGTAACTAATTGAATAGTATAATTGTATATGAAATTTGAATGTACTTTTAGGAAATATCCAAGTATGCGAGATTAGAATTTTCTCCCCACACTCCTTACCCCCCACCCCCCCAAGCACTCATGCTTGTAAAGTTCATTTGTGCAAATGTTCTCTGGAAGTGAACACACACAAGGAGCAAAGGAATTTCATTAAAATGTTGTTTGACTATTTGCATATTATGTAATGTTATAATGGTTCCCAGTTATATTTAATAGGTGAGTCTTCTTCAAAGCATTTTCCATCAATCCTCTATGCAAATCTAAATTAAGATTCCCATGTTTCTTTATATGAACTAAAGCTGTTAATACTTTTAAAGGTTACAGCTGTAGAATAAATCACTTGGTCATCTTACCTTATGCCAGGATCAAGATTTCTATTGACTTAGTTTCAACTTGCATCAGCATCTTTGGCCTCAATTCAACAAACATGCATGTGCCTAGCTAGATGGTCTGAAGTGATCCCATTACTTCCATGGCACAACAGATATGTGCAAAATTAAAGCACATATAGAAGCATGTTAAGGATTGGTGGTCTCCTTACAGTAAGTATTTTTTCTGTTTCAAAAACCTCTCAGAACTCACCACCCTCACAGAGAGTTCCATTAACAATAATGCTCACCCCACATTTTAAAATTTGTTTTTCACAGCAACCATAACCCAAATGTCTTAAGTCTTATGATGTCCCAATCTAAAACAGAACAGTCATTCTGCAAGTCCTTACACTTTTGATTGAAAGTTAGCCAAAGTGTTCAAGTATGCCTGGCTTTACAGCTGCTTCAAGTGACAAAATCTTGATAATTTATTACTAAAATCTAACTGAGAGTATACTTAATTTAGCTGCAGCAAAAATCTTCTAATTTGTTAAAAGCTGATATAAAGGTTTGGGCAGATACCTATTCTGGAAGGAAATGTATCAGATAAATTGGTGGGATAAAACTTACAACTGGGTGAATATTTCCAACTACATGATAAGCCAAAATATAGCTGTTTACTCAATATTTTTAAAAGTATAAGTCATTCCTTGGGCTACTGAAGGGAGAGGAAACATTTCAGTTACTATTTTCCACTTTAACAGATACTAAAAGACTTCCACTTCCAACAATGTTACCACAGTATACATTCAAATATTGACAGAGCCATTTTTGGGAGATGAATTAATAGTTTAGTTTCTCCCATAAATATAAATAATTTGTCTACAACTCATCAAAACATCAAACAGTGAAATTGTTAGTGATATCTCTCTCTAATCTCCTTCCAGTCATACCCCTGCCCTGCAACTCCCTGCTCCCCAGCCCCCCCAGAGCCTTATAGGGAGAGTCACGGGTAGTGTTTATGGAAAATTCATCTGTGATCCATGTTGAGTTTTTCTTTTAGAATCTCAGGTATACCAGAGAGTTCATATAAATAGAAACCCTTACATTTGCTATTGAAAATTCATACAGAAGTCCTATCTTGCAATAAACTATTCATTAGTTGGACTGGCAGAAGGAACTTAAACCAAGTCAATATCCTGCTGAGAGCACTTCAGTCTGTTTCATGTTTAAGATTTTTATTGCAGAGTTCAGTTAGCTACGGTTAGCATGCTGTGTTCCCTGAACTGCAGGATTATACCAGTGGTCTATGGGATGTTAATTAATACTATAAACATCGTATATATTCTTTTCATAAGATGCTACACAGTTAACAAAGAACAGTAGCAACAAGGATTAACAATAGCAAAACACTCGCCCTCCCCCCCACTACCACCACCATAAGCTTTTTAGCTATTGAGTTTTTTAGACTTTACAATGGTGTTCCCAGAAAAAAAAAGTCTCCCTACTTGCCGCTGCAGAAGCCACTTTTGTGCCATGCTATATTTGGTACTATGCAGCAACTGTACCTTGGCAGTGCACGGCTTATCTTTTGGAGACCATCAAAAAGCCAGAACAAGCCCATGTTAAATAACAAGAAAGAAGAAAAACCCACAAGTGTACACACAGCATTTCTAACCAAGGTTTAGTGACAAATCTATAACAAATCTTCCACAGCCTCACAGTATGCTTTGCAGTGCTGTAGTTTTAACTTGGAATATAAATTTCTTGAGCTACTGGTCCATCCATCTTACTCCACTCTGGTAGCCAGATGGGAATATTGTCTTAAAACATTAGAAAATAAATTTCTTGTGATGGAGCAAGACAAGTCTTCCTACACATGCAAAGTATTTTAAATCACTAAAAAAAAAAATCTGAATATGATCAATAGATGTTCCAGAAAGCACATCAGTGAGAGAGGAGAATCATACACACCTACCTTACCTTCTGATTTCATGTGAGTTAATGAAAGTGGATCACAAAGATAAGAGGGAAGAAAAAATAAGGATGTTTGTCAGCTAAACAGAAAAGACAAATTCTCTGAGATCCCGCATCAGTCATTGGAATACTGCATGGAAAGTGTTGCAGAGACAAGATGGCAGAAATATGTGCTCAACAAATAGAACAAGACAACCTGGCAAGAGAGACTGTTGGAGACAGCATGTTTATGCAACACTAAGAACTCAGTCAGGAACTGAGTGTGTCATTATCAAGATAGTAACTACCCTGAAAAACTCAGGGTACAGCTACAAAGTTGACAAAAGTAAAAAAAAAAAACTACAAATGTGGAGCTCATTTTATGACATAGTCCTTTTCACGTCAGAAAGTTGGTGGAAGATGAATGAATGGAACGAGAGGAGCTCAAGGTCATCAAGCAAGCAGAAAACCCCACACCACTGTTATAGCAGTGGCCCAGAAACCAAAGCAATCAGGTAGGATCAAAATTTGAATGGATATGTTTTTACCCAGTGGGATGATCAAGTGCAAGTGACATATCAACCCCACTGTAAATGAGATTGTTGCATACCTGAATGTAGCTAAATTCTTCTGCAGGTTTCTCCTCACCTTGAGTTCTACCTAAACTAGAAATACACAATAACCTTCATGACATACTTGGATTTATGCACTATAAACCACTCTTTTTTTCGGCATTTCTTCTTCAGCAGACATATTTCAAAACACTATACATGAAGTAGTAGCTGGAATCAGTGGAGATCTTAGCATGAATGATGACATACTGGTATTTACCACCAAATCTGACAAGCAGCTGTGTTTGAATGACTGTAGGAACGGATTCTCACATTAAATCCAGGCAAATGTACAATAAACCCATTTTAGAATTTTTGGGATACACATTGTCCAAAGATGGCAGCTCAGTAGATCCTAAGAAAGTTTAAATATGACACTCATTATGCCACTATGCCCATTAAAGCCACCAAAGTTCATATCCAGCCATGTCTTGCAAATTACGATGGCAGATTCTTTCTGGGGCTAAACATTATCATACAGCCTGTGGAACCCTAATTTAAAACTATATAGCACATGTATGTGTGTGTGGTTTTTTTCTAGAAGCTCCAAATCAGTTAGGAGACAACCTTATGTGCAGACAGGAAGCATCTTGTGCATAGTCAAATATGTAAATGGCTACTTTTTCACACATCCTTTTCTTGCTGACAGTGCAACTAAGCAGCAGTATTGCTGAAAGTTAACTCGCTTTGGTGTGCTCTTGATATTTAGATTTTGACTTCTATGGCTACAAAAATGTAACTCTAAGGCTGTGACTGTTTTCCAACAGACCCCATAATTTGTGTCAATCCTTTGTCCACTTGTGGAAGCCAGCCAAGAGAGGGAGATGGGAGCATGAGGCAGCTAACCTACAATTTGCTGAAAGAATTCTGGTGGCACATTCAAAATAAAAAACTTCTCACTTTTTAGTAAAGAGTGTATTTGGGATTGCTTTTCTTTCTCCCTCTATCATGAACAAATTAATTACCAATTTGTAGCAGAATAATGCAGGGCCTTCATTGCTCCTGCCCATGCTGTGCTGGTTCATTCACAGACCCTAGGGTTCAGTATAAATTGTGCTTTAAGTTCCCTCTTAGCTAGGTGGCTGCACAGCAGCCTATTAAGCACCATGTGGGCATTCAGGGTTTGGCAGGGTGATATGCCTCTGCCTTATCCACAGACTTGCTGCGGCTGTGGAAAGGCACCCCTCCCCGAGCCCTAACTAGGCTCTTGCCCCAGATTTACGGCAGCCAGTGAAGAGGCACCCTTCCTGTGGCTCCAACCCCACTCAGCCGCCAACATGGTGTGGCTCTGGGATAGGAATCTCTCTGCCCCAACCCTGGTGCTTCTACAGAAAGAGAGCTGGGGGTAGTCCTCTCTTGCCTCTGTAGCCCAAGAACAGCCTGAACCCCACAAAATTATTTATTATTTTTATTTAAATAACTCCCTTTTCAATGAAGAAAAAGACTTAAAATAGTCTGGATTAAAGAATGATAGCTCCTGGAAGTGTAGGTGGTCTTCTCGTCTATACTCCCTGTGGAAGGAAGGGGTCCGCGGAGGGATCGTCGAATCACAGAGGTAAATGCGTGGCTGCGTAGGTGGTGTAGCAGGGAATGATTTGGTTTCTTTGACCATGGGATTCTGTTTCGTGAACAGGGATTGCTGAGAAGAGACGGGATCCACCTCACTAAAAGAGGAAAGAGCATCTTTGCGGGCAGGCTTGCAAACCTAGTGAGGAGGGCTTTAAACTAGGTTTGTCGGGGGAAGGTGACACAAGCCCGGAGGTAAGTGGGGAAGGAGGAGGGAACAATCAAGTGGGTTTCCTGGGTGAAGAGGAGAAAGTAGGTCAACTGGCCCCTTCTCTAAGATACTTGTACACTAATGCCAGAAGCATGGGGAACAAACAGGAAGAATTAGAGGCCCTGGCACAGTCACACAAGTATGAGGTGGTTGGAATAACGGAGACTTGGTGGGACGCTTTGCATAACTGGAGCACGGTCATGGATGGTTATAAATTGTTTAGGAAGGACAGACGGGGAGAAAAGGAGGAGGAGTTGCGCTCTATGTGAGGGAGTGGTATGATTGCTCAGAGCTACAGTATGAGGAAGGAGAAAATCCAGTTGAGTGTCTTTGGGTTAAGCTTAGAGGTGGAAGTAACAGAGGTGACATTGGAGTTGGTGTCTGTTATAGGCCACCAGATCAGGGAGAGGAGATAGATGAGGCTTTCTTCAGGCAGCTTAGTGAAGCTTGCAAATCACAGGCCCTGGTTCTCATGGGAAACTTTAATCATCCAGACATTTGTTGGGAGACCAATACAGCAGCACACAGACAATCCAGGAAGTTTTTGGAAACTATTGGGGATAACTTCTTGGTACAAATGCTGAAGGAACCGACCAGGGGTCGTGCGCAACTTGACCTGTTGCTCACAAACAGGGAAGAACTAGTAGAAGAAATAGAAGTGGGGGGGAACCTGGGCTGCAGCGACCATGAGATCGTAGATTTCAGGATCCGGATGAAAGGAAGAAGGGTGAGCAGTAACATACAGACCCTTGATTTCAGAAGAGCAGACTTTGACTCCCTAAGAGACCGGATGAGCAGGATCCCTTGGGAAATGAAGATGAAGGGGAAAAGAGTTGAAGAGAACTGGCAGTATTTTAATGAAGTCTTACTGAAGGCACAGGAACAAACAATCCCACTGCATAGTAAGAAATGCAAACATGGTAGGCAACCAGCTTGGCTTAACAGGGAAATCCTTAGTTGGCTTAAATTCAAGAAGGATGCATACAAGAAATGGAAACATGGACAGTTGACTAAGAAGGAGTATAAACATACGGCTGGAGAATGCCAGGCAGTAATCAGGAAAGTGAAAGCACAATTGGAACTGCAGCTGGCAAGGGATGTGAAGAGTAACAAGAAAGGTTTCTACAGGCATGTGAACAATAAATGGGTTATCAGAGAAGGTGTGGGGCCATCACTGGATGAGGGAGGTAACCTAGTGACAGATGATGCAGGAAGAGCTGAAGTACTCAATGCTTTTTTTGCCTCAGTTTTCACGGACAAAGTCAACTTCCCCATGACGGTCCTAGATGATGCAGTATGGGAAGGTGGAGGGCAGCCATCTGTGGGGAAAGAACAAGTTCTGAGCTATCTAGAAAAACTAGATGTGCACAAGTCCATGGGTCTGGATTTAATGCACCCCAGGGTACTGAGGGAATTGGCAGAGGTCATTGCTGAACCTTTGGCCATTATACTTGAAGACTCTTGGAGATTGGGGGAGATACCGGATGACTGGAAGAAGGCAAACGTAGTGCCCATCTTTAGAAAAGGAAAGAAGGACAATCCAGGGAACTATAGACCCGTCAGCCTTACCTCAATCCCTGGGAAAATAATGGAGGGAATCCTCAAGGAATTTATTTTGAAGCACTTGGAAGAGAGGAAAGTGATCAAAAGTAGCCAACATGGATTCACCAGGGGCAAGTCCTGCCCCACCAATCTGATTAGCTTCTATGACGACGTAACAAGCTCTGTGGACATGGGGAAGTCAGTGGATGTGGTAAACCTTGACTTCAGAAAGGCTTTTGATACAGTCTCCCACAACATTCTTGTCCATAAGTTAAAGAAATATGGATTGGATCCTTGGACTATAAGATGGATAGAAAGCTGGCTTGATGGTCAGGCCCAATGGGTAGTGGTCAATGGCTCAATATCTGGATGGTGGTCTGTTTCAAGAGGAGCGCCGCAAGGCTTTGTTCTGGGGCCGGTGTTATTCAACATCTTTATTAATGACCTGGATGAGGGACTGGGTTGCACCCTCAGCAAGTTTGCAGATGACACAAAACTGGGGGAGAGACAGACACATTGGAGGGTGGAGAGAGAATCCAGAGGGACCTGGATAAATTGGAGGACTGGGCCAAAAGAAATCTGATGCGGTTCAATAAGGAGAAGTGTAGAGTCTTGCACCTGGGGCAGAAGAATCCCAAATATTGTTACAGGCTGGGGACCAACTGTCTCAGCATCAGTACAATGGAAAGGGACCTAGGGGTTATGGTGGATGAAAGGCTGGATATGAGTAAACAGTTGCCCTTGTAGCCAAGAAAGCTAACGGCATACTGGGGTGCATTAGGAGGAGCATTTCGAGCAGATCTAGGGAAGTAGTTATTCCTCTTTATTTGGCACTGGTGAGGCCACATCTGGAATATTGTGTCCAGTTTTGGGCCCCCCAGTATAAAAAGGATGTGGATTTGCTAGAGCAGGTTCAGTGAAGGGCAACAAAAATGATTAAGGGTCTGGAGCACAAGACCTATGAGGATAGGCTGAGGGATTTGGGCTTGTTTAGTTTACAGAAGAGAAGACTTAGAGGTGATTTAATAGCAGCCTTCAACTTCCTGAAGGGCAGCTCTAAAGAGGAGGGTGAGAAATTGTTCTCAGTGGTGTCAGATGGCAGAACAAGGAGTAATGGTCAGAAGTTGAAGAGGGAAAGGTGTAGGTTAGATATTAGGAAAAACTTCTTCACCAGGAGGGTGGTGAAGCATTGGAATGCGTTGCCTAGAGAGGTGGTGGATTCTCCATCTCTTGAGGTTTTTAAGTTCCGGCTGGACAAGGTCCTGGCTGGGATGACTTAGTAGGGGTTGATCCTGTTTGAAGCAGGGGGCTGCACTGGATGACCTCCTGAGGTCCCTTCCAGCCCTGTGATTCTGTGATATGAAATGTAATACTGGGCATATGATTTAGTGTTGTGTGGATACATACACATAGTGCAGTAGTATGCATTCCAAGTCACAGGATAATCCAGACGTCGTGGTATGCAGCTCATTGAAATGTAAGGCCTGATTCAGCAAGGTGCTGGGCACTCTGCCAGCCCCCTTCAATTCATGGGAGTCCTTGAGTGGAGTGCTCAGGATCATCCATCATCAGAACTTTATTTTTCAGCATAAAGTCACTACCTTGCCTGTGAAGATTTGGGGAAACAGTTTATGAATGACTTACTGAGTTCTGATTGATTTTAGGACCTCTATATACAAGTCCAACCTTCAGCAATGTAGCGAATCAGCTGTTCACTGACAGGAGCTGTGCCCTGTGTCACATATTCTATGCTAGAGGCATGCGACCGAGTGCTAGGCAAGGAGTTGCTGATTCTGTCCTCTCATGCCCATTGCTCATTAGGGAAATAAATTACTGTAGGCAGGACATAACCTAGCCCTAATTAGAAAAATGGTGGTAGCTGCTACCTAATTACCCTAGGACTACCTAAAAGCCTCAAGAGAAGGAGGCTGAGGGGAGAAGGAAGAAAGGGAAAAAGCAGAGAGCTGAAGCAGGAATGTAGCTCTCCTCTCCTTGCAGATGGCAAAAGGTTCCTTGTACACAGTGGAACGGTGTTGGGAAAAACCCTGAGAATAAAATGCACCTGTGGTTACAAAACCCAGGGTCTCCAAGTGACTCTGTGAAACCAGCAGAGGCAGAAATCCAGGGGGTCCAACCATGCTTGGAGGCAAGGCTAAATAAAGAAATGATTCAAAGGGAGTACTGCTCGTTGAATAATGAGTATACTAAAGAGCAGGCCCACCGATGGTGTGTACAGGTGGGAGGTAAGCGGCCAGCACCCAAGGGGCTCAGAGATTAAGAAGGGGACTAGGGTTCCTGGACACTCTCTCTGCTACTACGGAAGTGGTGGTGGCCAGAGCCTTGCCCAGGAGCCTGCTGAGCCTGTCAGTCCCACTGCTAAAGGAAGTGGCCAAAGTGAAGGAAACTGGTTATCCAAGGTCATCTGTGTGTGTGCGCGTGGCGGTGGGGGGTGTTGAGATGATAGAAATGGACATTCTCTTCCAGAAAATGAGGCAAGACAGAGAGGCAATAGAAGAGAGGTTGCTGTTAAAGCCACATGCTTCCTGAGTTAGAGTGAACCTTTGCCCACCAGAATTGAACAAGCCTCAGAGAATTTGTTCCGGGGCAGGGAGAGAGGCAGGACTAACCAAAACTGAAAGAACTCAAGGAGCAGTGGGAAGCTTGTCTACAGCAAACTGCAAACTTACGCTAAACTCTAAACCTGAGTACACACAGGGTTGTAGCTCTGGGAACGGCATGCTTATGATCAGGCCCTTTGATGGAGAAGGGAGGGGGAAAAGACAATTGTCCCGGGGGCTGGCAATTCAAAATGGTCTGAGGCTCCTGCCCAGCCTATGGTCAAATGGGCCGGGCCCTTTAAGCATTTCCAGAGTGCTGGACAGTATTGCCTGAGCAGCTCTGAGGGCCCCTGCTCTCAGCCATACCTCTTTTGCCCTCAGCCTCACCCTTTTTGGGAGTGCGGAGTTACCCCCACCTACCACACTGTGCAGGTGCCTGGCAATCCTGTTGGTCCCTTTGCTTAAGATGCTGGTGAGAGTGCGACACCTTGCATAGGTATCTGTGCTTTGGAGAGCTGTAGCATAGAGTCCCACTTCCAAGAAGGGATACCTGCCAGGAAGCCTATATCCGAGGTATAAGATAACCAGATAGCAAGCATGAGAAATTGGGCTGGGAGTCTATAGGCATCTGTGGAAGAAAAAGCCCCGAACAGCAGGACTTTCCCTATAAAATCAGGACATACGGTCACCCTACCTAGAAGTCACCCTAAGAGGCCACAGCTGATTTCTGCTCAGCCTCAGTCAGCTTAAAAATACACGTGATCTAGTGTAGGATTCAAACACAGTAGGTTTGTGATAATGGAAAAATCTTAATACTCAAGAAGTAAAAGGAGAGTAATTGTATTGTGCTTCGTCAACGGAAAAAAATAATAGCACCAACACTGAAAGGCTGTTTCTGTATTATTCATAGGTTCACAGATTCCAAGGGGAGCTTCCCCTAAATAATTCCTTGCACTTATCTTTTGGAAAAATATCCACTTTGATTTTAAAATTGCCACCACAACTCTGATTAAATTGTTCCAAAATTAGGAATTATGTCCATTTTGACAGGTGACACACTGATCCTACATTACTGAGCTACTCAATGTTTTCTGGGGTTTTTTTCGGCACCTTAGTGCCCATGCGATATGTATTTGCATACCATCTTGGACTCTTATTTTAAAAGATCATTTGAACACCTCCTTAAAACTGCTGAATTATTCATCTTTCTAATAATTATTTGTTCTTTATGGGCCTTTCTCGTGTTTGATTTTGTATTTTCTTGATACTTTAGAAAACGAAAGGCTCTGGTGATTATATAGGAGCACATTTTAATATGAAATATCAGTCACTGTGTAGCTATGCTAAAATAAGAGAAACCTGTAAGAACTACAACAAACATGCTCAGAATTTTTATACATATGTCTGATCTGTGTTCAGATTGCCACTGTCTGCTCTAACAGACCAAATTAAACACTTACATGCATGCCATTTATTGGAGGTGACTGTTAATTCTATTTCTGCTTATACATCCAAAGAATAACATTTCAAAAGGCATAATTCTTAAGTAAAGAAACAATTGGCTTCCCCTGATATGTATATCATAGTCAGGATGATCCACTTATCTATATGAGCTCACTCAATACCTCAGAGAACTGACATATTATTGTACCAGGTGAAGGTCATGTAGGGCATGTTATTGGAGCTATAAATCTAAAGGACAACTCATATGTGGGTGGCTGGTTCTTCCTGAGTAATTCTACAGTAAATTCAAATTACGTTCAATAAGCCTCTTGCCTGAAAGCTTATGCATTGCACAATGCCATTTTTTTCCCCTTCTATTGGAATTCAAGGGCCAGATCCATTCTTAAACAGGCATGAAAAGGAGAGACTGGAATGCAGGAAATTGTACCCTAAACAGTTGAGCAGCAAAAGCCAGGTGCTCATCACCTTGAGAACAAAGGGTGATCTGCGCACTCGGCAGGCAGGGAAAATTAGAGTCACCAATTTAGCTTAGCTCTACTGATGCCACTTGCAAAACTTCCAGCTATCAACGAACTCAGGCTTTCAACCGTTGAAGGCTGAATGTTTGTGCAGTTTAAGACCAAGGCTCAGTTGCTTTGTTTCCATGCTAGCTGATGGAAGGAGACCTACCAGCCCCCTGAGGGGAGTACACACTGCACCCTCTTCAAGAATATTGTAGCTGTCACTGCTGCAAGATACTTGAGTGTCATTCCACCTTTGTCAGGCCTCTGCAAGCAGAATACTTAATTTACTTCTGTCACATGTATGTAGTCTATGCTATAGGCACCCCTCCTTCAAGCAACTGTGGCACCATCTATTGAAGTATAATAGAGGCCAACGTATGGACAATGTGTAGTAAGGCACCTTGTCACCATTTCATGGCATCATTAACAGGCTTTGTGACATCAATACAGGATACTTCTTCGGGGTCCAAAGAGAATTCAGTAATGGCACATTTTTTTAAAATAATTAGGATATTTTAAATAAAATTTCCAGTTAGGCTATTTTAGTATCTGAACTTGTAAGTGGGTCCCACTAGGGCAAAGTGGCCTAATGGCTAGTTTCCCACAGTACATAGGGACCTGAGATGTCCACTTAATAAAGGCTGCAGCTTCAGTTTGGAGCATGGCCCTAATACTCTAGTTTTCCCCTCCTTAGTGGGAGAGGGTACCCCCAGGATTCTCCCCCTTTGCGCCTGGAAGAGGGTTTGGAGGCTATATCCTCTGGTGGCTGACCCAGAGCAGCTCTAGTTCAGGCCCTGTGGGTGCCGGAGCCAGCGCCTGCTTCTCTGCTGGTCAGCTCTGACCTGGGCTAGATTCCCTCCCCTTGTCCTGCTCGCCAAATACAAATTCCAATGACGGGAAAAAAATTAGGTTTTAAAATTTTGGTCACAAATATGAAAAATAAAATTGTATATATGTAAAGAAAGGTTTAGTACATTATTCATATTTGTTGAGTTACAGGGTTCCTGTGTAGTATGTTCTAGAACTATTGTTCTAAATATCATTCCTATTTGATGTTAACAAACACCACAAAGGGAAGTGAGTTAGAGAGCTCACTCTGGCACATTTCTGAAATGCTGTACAGATTTAACCTTTCTAATCAGCAGCTGTCTCATCTGGCAACATTTGTAATCTGGCAAGATTTTAGTTAGATGGATGATCATTTATCATGGGTGTGGGCAAGTTTCCCATGGTGCCAGGAAGTTTGTGTCCAGCCACCAGTCCTGGATCTCAATGTTCACTGCTGTTATTTAGCTTTATTTTACCCCTAAATGTCTTCTCAAAGCCGAGTAAGCAGTGGAAGTGTTGGTAATGCTGTTAGATACTATTGACCTCCCATTGTCCAGCAAATTCTCTTGTTCACTATGGCTACGTCCACACTAGCCCAAAACTTTGAAATGGCCACGCAAATGGCCATTTTGAAGTTTACTAATGAAGCACTGAAATACATATTCAGCGCCTCATTTGAATGCTGGTGGCCACGGCACTTCGAAATTGACACGGCTCGCCGCCATGTGGCTCGTCCAGATGGGGCTCCTTTTCGAAAGGACTCCAGCAACTTCAAAATCCCCTTATTCCTATCTGCTGTTAGGAAAAAGGAGATTTCGAAGTTGCTGGGGTCCTTTTGAAAAGGAGCCCCATCTGGAAGAGCCGTGTGGCAGTGAGCCAAACCAATTTTGAAGTGCCGCGGCTGCCGGCATTCTAATGAGGCGCTGAATACGTATTTCAGCGCTTCATTAGTAAACTTTGAAATGACCATTTGCATGGCCATTTCAATGTTTTGGGCTAGTGTAGACACAGCCTATCTGCCAGGTCCCAAGAGTGCCAGATTAGAGAGGTTCACCCTGTACATACATCTGAGTGAGAATGGAGATCACAATAAAAACAGCTTGCTTTTACAGAGCTCTTCAAATTTAGATCTCCAAGGTTTTAATGACTTAATGGAGTGTTTAGGCAGCTGTTATAGTATCTTCATTATAGAATCTTTCACATGGTCTGTGATGACCCTGCACAAACATTAGCGTGCTTCAAATAACAACTGCAATTATGATTAAAACACTGTGTAAATTTAGATTAGAGTATGACTATTAAGCCCATTCAGTTTGTGTCCACTGGCACAAAGCAGCATGAAGAAACAAGACAGCATTAGATAGGACGGTCATTATGGGGTGAACACTCAATTGGATTCAAGTGTTTTCCTTAGAAACAGGCCAATAATTCCCACTGAATGCAATAAAAATGGTAGGCAAGTACAGAATTTGGCCTCATGTATTTAAAGTAGTAGAAACCTCTCCTATGGTCATATTACTGCCCAGAGACTCTCCAGCAAATGCTGAGAAATGGACAGCGATGCTGGGCCTCCGACAGGTGGTGGGAAGATGTTAAAGAGCAACCTCTCACCACCTTTTAGGTCCCGGAACCCACCCCCATCGCTTTTGTCGGGGTGTGCCTCCAGGAGATATGGACCCACATTGGCACCCCCTTGGGAAGGCTAGGGCTGAGGAGAACAATGAGGCAGGCAACAGAATTTTTTAAGAAACACAAACAAATTAATTTATTAATACTCAGAAAAGAAACGGGAATATTATTGTAAGTTCTTATTTTAGTGACAGTACACACTTACTTGTATTAAAAGAAAGATGATCATATTTAACACAAGGTTGTGACGAGGTCTCAGGTAAGTTAGGTGCAGAGGTCAGTTTAAAGGAAAGTAATAAATGTATATATATGTGTGTATTTGAATTAAAAGGAGGGAGAGGCCGCTACTCCTCTTACCCTTACCAGGATTGGGTCGCTACTCCAATCCAAATAGTTTTATAAAAGGCTAATGGAGAGTTTACCTCTCTGTCAAGCCTAGAAGGAAAACAAGAAAAAAGGGAGGCCACACCTTCACCTTGGTATGTATTTCTCTAATAAGGTGCTAACAAGTTACTAACAATTCCCCTCTAACTAAGTATTAATAACTAACAATTATGATCTATGATTAACTACTAAATTCATTTAACAATCTTATCTTATCTATTACTAACAATCCTACCTATTATTAACAATTCAAATATATAACTAACATTAAAAACACTATCTTTAAAAACAGAGTAATTGAAGTAGTAACAGTTCCAAATTATAATTATAAATAGTCTTAGAAAATGTCTTTTTGAACTAGAGCTCAGCCAGAGGCCAGCAAGGCCCGGCCTAAGGTCGGTCCTCAGGGTGCTGCACCTGCCCTGCCAGGCAGGCACACAGCAGGGGGATCGGCCCTGCTCCCCCACTAGGGGTATCTCAGCTACTGGCTGAAGCGGTAATGTTTTGTCTGTAGGCCCTGCAGAAAGCGCAGGCCTGCCGGTGAGTTAGGATACTTGTCTGGTGAAAATGTCAGGTCCGGTATTAGGCTGCTCCTGGCAGGCCCTAGGGTTCGCTACTCCAGGGATGCAGTTCCTGTGTGAATGCAGGCCAATTTGACCCCTGGCGAGTTCCCCCACTGAGACACTGCCTTGCTGCTGAAGACGCTGCCTCAGGGACGCTGGGTGGTGACAGTCTTGAGCCTCCTGGAAGGTGACAGTCTTGTGCCTCAGTGAAAGGTGGCAGTCTTGCACGTCAGTCTTCAATCTTTGCCCAAAGGGCTGGCCCAGGGACTTGGCGGATGCTCTTTCAGCCATGCCTTCCCATCCAGGGCCGAGTAGAATGGGCTGCGAGCCCTGCTTATATAGAAGGCTCTCATGAATTATTCATGAGTCCATTACCATAGAGGTAAAGTCCTCAACTAGGTCCACCCTCTGGTGGAAGGTTCTGGAAACCATCCAGGCTCACCCAATCAGATTGCTCCCATGCAAATCTGGACACCTTTGATTCATGAATATGGATGAGCACACGGAACAATTCAAATTCCCTGGGGGAGCTACCGGTCAAAAAGAACCGTTAGAGTGCTGCCAACGAGCAAGCAATGACAGTTTAAAGCTTCATGTGTCTGAGGCGATTTTTCTCACACAGCCCCTTCCCGCCAAAATCATGGTGTCCCTGACTCACGGGGGCGATAATGTCTGTACAGATGATTTACACACGACAATTACCACAATAAGTAATACTGAACAGTTTCTGCTTTTCCACTTACATATCAGAAAACATTTTATATCTATGCCAGTTCCAGTAATTTAAAAATAGAAGGAAGATTGCTTACTCTAGTTGTAGCCAAGATACATCAGGAGAGAGGGGGAAAGTAGGATCTAAGCAGCATACACTGGCACATGCTTTTCATGAAAATGCCCTATTAATATTACTCAACAAATTTGAAAGTCACAGTGATAGCACCTACCCTCACCCCTTTTGCCTTTATAACATATTATATAGCTTTATTAAAAGATGAGATCACTCTAAGCCTGTGTAATAAATGCCCAAGTTATCTAGAAGAAAATAGTGAATATCTGCACAAGCAAAGTTACCTTAAAACTCAGGGTTGGGGGGTTTTTTTGTCATTTTTTTTTTTTTTTTTTAAGATTTCCATACTACAACATTTGTGAAAAGAACACATGGTTGCTTACCAAACTATAATTGGTCTTGCTGAAGTATGAGTTTGTAGGTGCTATGCTTTTAATGAAAGCCTAATGCCTAAATCAAGGTCGCTCAGTATGCTTAACTCGAGATGGCAGGAGCAAGAGAATATGTGATATGAATAAGCAGCAGCTCAAGAACAGAATGACTCAAAGGAACATTTGAGGTGTGTATGTCACAAATATTTTTTTATTATATTCCACGTTATTTTCAGCCACTCCTATTTTTGTAGCTCTTCTAGTGAGTAGTGAAGTTCAGTATAATTAACTAAATGAGCTCTGTAGCCATTTCTAATAAGCACTACATTTTTCCGGATGGGTAGTCAAACCACCGTAGACTCCTAGTCCATCTGACTGCTAATTCCCTATTTGATCCTGTGAGGGAGGGCAAGCAAATAAGGTTCCCATTGGTTTCAGAGCAGAAACATCTGAGACGCTTTAAGTGGGCTTACTGGGTGAATTCCGAAGTAGAGAGCCTAAAGTTGATTATCTCTACACTCAAAGGAAGGTGACTCTGCAATCAAAGAGAACTGCTGTAGAGAGTTTTGTGGAACAAGAATAGATGATTCTAGCCCAAAATAGCATTGAACATAGCAAAGAGACTGCTGTCAGAGACCAGACATAGCAGCAGTGCCCTGAGTTTCCCAGCATAACACACTAGGAACTGTAACATTTACTTGTGAAACAAAAATTATTGCACTCAAGTTGTTTAGAAACAAAATTTATGTTAATATCAGAGAATGTGTAAAGTGCCATTCTGTACTTGTAGATATTTATAATTCACACTATAGCTGCTGAGTTCACAGAACATGAGCTGTTGCTTCACTGTGACCTTTATTATTTTAAATGTAAGATTATTCTTTATTTATGGTTCAGTTTATCCCACATGAATGTGTGTAGCATTATCATCAATGCCTCAGCATAGATAATAACCCATAAACCAATCTCCAAATAAATAGTGCAGTTGACAGTTAAATGATTGAAACAGTGAGTAACAGATATTTTGGAACATCTTTAGTGCTGCATTTTACTATCATACACGTTTATCTTTTTGGTGTCAGCTGGAAAACGTTACTTCCATGGTAATGTTACTTTACTCATGAAGACAGGCAAAGCTTGAAAAAAATAGCGTCCCCTTTCCTGCTTAGATTCAGGAGTTGAAAGTCATAATGAAAATATTAAAAATGAAAAAAAAAGTACAGAGGGGAAGTGAGAAACACTCCTGAAGTTCTGTAGTAGACCTGTGTGACTAGATAATTTACAGGCAAGGTGATCAGATAAGGGACTGGTCAGAAGGAAGCTGAGAGCCGTATTTAGACTACGACTAAAAATCCTCTCTAACGCCTCTCACTACCAAATGCAGGGACTGGTAAATTAATGAGATATGTGATTTTCTGGGCACCATTTCTGAAGCATGACCTCAGTAACATTGGAACTCACAAAATAAAGGAAGTAGTCATGCTACTGAGAAGAGGAATCATATAGAAGAATCATAAAAGTGGCGAAGCTTGAGAGATCATCAAGTCCAGGTCCCCGAGCTCTTTGCGGGACCAACCACCATGTAGACCATCCCTGACAGGTGTTTGTCTAACCTGCTCTTCAAAATGTCCAGTGATGGAGATTCCATAACCTTCCTTGGCAGTTTATTCCAGTGCTTAACGACAATGACAATGACAATAACCTCCTTTGCTGCAATTTGTCCTATCATCAGGGGCTAAAGAGAATAATTTTTTCCCCTTTTTCTGGCAACAGCCATTTTAGGTACTTGAAATCTGTTATGTCCCTGCTCAGTTTCCTTTTTTTCCAGATGAAACAACCTCAGTTCTTTCCATCTTCTCTCAGAGCTTATGTTTTCTACAACTTTAAACATATTATTGGCCTTCTCTGGACCTTCTCCAGCTTGCCCACATCTTTCCTGAATTGTGGTGCCCAGAAATGGACACAGTACTCCACTTGAGGCTTAAATAACATAAAGTTGCAGAAAAGTTATTTCTCACATCTTGCTTATGTAATGTCAACAGATGTGGGCACCAGCACCAAGGATTGAATCTGCAATCATAGGGAATAAAGCCCTGTGTACTACTGCATGAGCCAAAGGCCAGCTGGCTTTGTGCCAAGGTTGTAGAGCAGAGACTTCACTCACCCTAGTATGAGGTCCCAGTGCCTCTGGGTACTACACTTACAACATTCCTGCTAAAGCATCCCAGAATGATGTTTTTTATTTATTTATTTATTTGTGTTTTGAAACAGTTACACACTGTTGACTCATACTTAGCTTGTGGTCCTCTATGATCCTTAGATCCCTTTCTGCAGTACTCATTCCTAGCAAGTAATTTCCCATTGTGTGCATGTGAAACTGGTTTTTCCTTCCTAAGTAGAGTACTTTGATCTTCTCTTACTGAATTTCATTCTATTTTCCTTAGATCATTTCTCCTGTTTGTCTAGAATATTTTGAATTATAATCCTGTTCTCTAAAGGGCTTGCAACACTCCCAGATTGGAACCATCCACAAACTTTATAAGTATATTCTGCCATTGTTTAACTCATTCATGAAAATACTGAACATAAATGGTACCAAAACTGATTCCTGCAGAACCCCACTCTATGTCCTTCAAACATAACTTTGAACCATTATAACTGCTGTTAGGGAAGGAATAGTTGTCTAACCAAATAAACATCCACCTTATGCCACCCTAACTAGGTTATACTTCCCTAGTTTATTAATGAGAAGGTCATGTGAAACCATATCAATTGCCTTCCTAAATCTTGGTGTACCACATCTACTGCTTCCCCCTTATCCACAAAGCTTGTTATCCTATCAAAGAGAGCTATGAAGTTGGTTTGACACAATTTGTTCTTTACAAATGAACGCTGACTGTTCCTTATCACCTTATTACCTTCTAGATATTTACAAATCGATTCCTTAATTATTTGCTGCCTTATTCTTTCCTGGTGCAGAAGTTAAGCTGGCTGGTCTGTAATTTCCTGGGTTGTCTTTATTTCCCTTTTTACAAGTGGACACTGCATTAGTCTTTTCCCAAACTTCTGGAATCTTTCTATTTCATGTAACTTTTCAAAGCACTTATACATTTGTAGTGAGTCAGTATGGCCTCCTGCTGACTCAGAGGCAGAGGAGGCTGTGTAGAGGCCCTGGTGGGTGGGCCCGGAACCAGAATACCAGAGGCCCACCCCTCAGAGGGCGGGGCCCAGGGCTAGAAAGGCCAAGGGCAGGGCTCGGGACCCATTAAAGCCTGGGCCTCCGGGCAGGGAGGACGCACCTGCACAAGCTCCCAGGCGCCAAGGGCGGAGGGCCTGTTGCCACCTGGCTGGGCCGGAGGAGCAAGCCCCCAGCAGCTCCGAACAACCCCGGATCCAGATGCCCCAGGGGGACTACCCGGACTTCCCAGACCTGCCAGGACCCTCACACCAGCGGAGACCCCCCCGCCTTAGAAGAAGCCCCAGGAGCGGCCTGCCCCAGAGTCCCGGCGGGTCTCTGCACCCCTCAGGCCCAGGATCGCCTCGGGTCCACCGTGCTACCGCCGCCTGACTATCCCAATGACATTGATATGAGCGACTGACCGGAGCCCCCAAAGGTGGACGATTTGGAGGAGACTGACCCTGCGGGACCCCCTGACCAGGGGGACTGGGACCTTCCGCCAGTGGAGGTAGAAGTAGGAAGTGGCCCGGGGAACGACGCTCCCGAACCCATGGCAGTGTGTTGCGGCCTGGATCCCCACTGCCGTGGTCGTGTGTGAGCGACCCCCAGGGCCGAGGGCCGGGTCGCAGTGGAGTGGGAGGGCCTGCAACCCCCTACCCCCTCCTTGACTGGGCCAGCCCGCACTGGGCCTGTGCTCAAACCTTTGTGCTGCTGCCTGCCCGAAACTGAGGGCTGGGCCCGTGCTCAAACCCTTGTGAACTGCTGCCTGCCCTGAACTGAGGGCTGGGCCTGTACTGTATTGCTATTGAGAACTGCTGCCCCGCCCTAGACTGAGGGCTGGGGCCTGTATTGTATTGTAATGGTGAACTGCTGACCGCCCCGAACTGAGTGCGGGGCTGGTGTTCTAACCCCTTTTTGGGTGTCGCCCGCCCTAGGCCAAGGGCTGGGCATCTCGGGACTCTTACACCATTATTTTCAGTAAAAGGACAAAAAAAGGACTACTGTTCTACCAGGTCCCTGATGGGTATACATCACTTCATAGAATCATAGAATGCTAGGACTGGAAGGGACCTTGAGAGGTCATTATGTCCAGCCCCCTGCCCTCATGGCAGGACCATGTACTGTCTAGACCATCCCTGATAGACACTTATCTAACCTGTTCTTAAATATCTCCAGAGATGGAGGTTCCGCAATCTCCCTAGGCAATTTATTCCAGTGTTTGACACCCTGACAGTTAAGAACTTTTTCTAATGTCCAACCTAAACCTCTTTTGCTGCAGTTTAAGCCCTTTGCTTCTTATTTTATCCTCAGACACCAAGAAGAACAAGTTTTCTCCCTCCTACTTATGACACTCTTTTAGATACCTGAAAACCGTTATCATGTCCCCTCCTTAATCTTCTTTTTTCCAAACTAAACAAGCCCAGTTCTTTCAACCTCTCTTCATAGGTCATGTTCTCTAGACCTTTGATCATTCTTGTTGCTCTTTTCTGGACCCTTTCCAATTTCTCCACATCTTTCTTGAAATGTGGTGCCCAGAACTGGACACAATACTCCAACTGGGGCCTAACCAGCGCAGAGTAGAGCGGAAGAATGACTTCTCGTGTCTTGTTCACAACACACCTGTTAATGCATCCCAGAATCATGTTTGGTTTTTTTGCAACAGCATCACACTGTTGACTCATATTTAACTTGTGGTCCACTATAACCCCTTTCTGCCGTACTCCTTCCTAGATGGTTGCTTCCCATTCTGTATGTGTGAAACTGATTGTTCCTTCCTAAGTGGAGCACTTTGCATTTGTCTTGATTAAACTTCATCCTGTTAACTTCAGACCATTTCTCCAATTTGTCCAGATCATTTTGAATTTTGACCCTATCCTCCAATGCAGTTGCACCCCCTCCTAGCTTGGTATCATCTGCAAACTTAATAAGCATACTGTCTATGCCAATATCTAAATTGTTGATGAAGATATTGAACAGAACCAGTCCCAATAAGACTCCTGCAGAACCCCACTTGTTACGCCTTTCCAACAGGATTGAGAACCATTAATAACTACTCTCTGAGTATGGTTATCCAGGCAGTTTTGCACCCACCTTATAGTAGCCCCATCTAAGTTATATTTGTCTTGTGTATTGATAAGAATATCATGCAAGACCATATCAAATGCCTCCCTAAAATCTAGGTATACCACATCCACTGCTTCTCCCTTATCTAAATCCTCATTATCCTATCAAAGAAAGCTATCAGATTGGTTTGACATGATTTGTTCTTTGCAAATCCATGCTGGCTGTTCCCTCTCAGCTTACCACCATCCAAGTATTTGCAGATGATTACCTGAATTACTTGTTCCATTATCTTTCCTGGCACAGAAGTTAAACTGACCAGTCTGTAGTTTCCTGCATTGTTCTTATTCTCCTTTTTATAGGTGGGCGCTATATTTGCCTTTTTCTAGTCTTCTGGAATCTCTCCTGTCTCCCATGATTTTCCAACGACGATAGCTAGTAGCTCAGATACCTCCTCCATCAGCTCCTTCAGTATTCTAGGATGCATTTCATCAGGCCCTGGTGACTTGCAGACATCTAACTTTCCTAAGTGATTTTTAACTTGTTCTTTTTTTATTTTATCTTCTAAACCTACCCCTTTTCCACTAGCATTCAGTATGTTAGGCATTTCTTCCTCAGACTTCTCAGTGAAGACCGAAACAAAGAAGTCATTAAGGATCTCTGCCATTTCCAAGCTTCCCTTTACTGTTTCTCCCTCCTCACTGAGCAATGGGCCTACCCTACCTTTGGTTTTCCTCTTGCTTTTAATGTATTTATAAAAAGCCTTCCTGTTTCCCTTTATACCTGTAGCTAATTTGAGCTTATTTTGTGCCTTTGCCTTTCTAATCTTGCCCCTGCATTCCTGTGTTGTTTGCCTATATTCAACCTTTGTAATTTGTCCTAGTTTCCATTTTTTATATGATTCCTTTTTTTTTTTGCAATCACGCATGATCTTCTGGTTAAGCCAAGGCAGTCTTTACCCATATTTTCTATCTTTCCTATGCAGAGGAATACCTTGCTTTTGGGCCCTTAATAATGTCCCTTTGAAAAACTGCCAACTCTCATCCATTATTTTTCCCCTCAGTCTTGCTTCCCACAGTACCCAACCTACCAACTCTCTAAGTCTACCGAAATCTGCCTTCTGGAAATCCACTGTCTCTATTTTGCTGTTCTCCCTTCTACCTTTCCTTAAAATTGTGAACTCTATGATTTAACGATCACTTTCAACCAAGCTGCCTTCCACTTTCAGATTCTCCACAGTTCCTCCCCATTAGTTAAAATCAAATCTAGGACAGCTTCCCTCCGGTAGGTTTTTCAACCTTTTGAAATAAAAAGTTGTCTCCAATGCAGTCCAAGAAGTTATTGGATAGTCTGTGTGTCACTCTATTAGTTTCCCAACATATATCTCGATAGTTGAAGTCCCTCATCACCACCAAATCCTGGGCCCTGGACGATTTTGTTAGTTGTTTAAAAAAAGCCTCATCTACCTCTTCCATCTGGGTAGGTGGCCTGTAGTAGACTCCTAGCAGGACATCACCCTTGTTTTTTACCCCTTTTAGCTTAATCCAGAGGCTCTCAACACATCCATTTCCTATGTCCATTTCCACCTCAGTCCAAGTGTGTACATTTTTAATATACAAAGCAACACCTCCTCCTTTTTTCCCATCTATCCTTCCTGAGCAAGCTGTACCCTTCCATACCAACATTCCAATCATGTGTATTATCCCATCAAGTTTCCATGACGCCAACAATGTCACAATGTCATAGCTGTACTTATTTATTAGCACTTCCAGTTCTTCCTGCTTATTACCCATACTTCTTGCATTTGTATAAAGGCATCTAAGATATTGATTTAATCATGCCTCCCAGTTTTGCCCTGACCCTCCTTTTTCTCTGCCATTATAGCCCATGCTCCTTCCCATTTCCAACCCATCTCCTAGATCTCCATCTTCTCTACTTACCCATGAGCTTTGCTTCCCTGTCCCCGTCGAACCTAGTTTAAAGCCTGCCTTACTGGGTTAGCCAGTCTGTGTTCAAATAGGGTCTTCCTTCTCCTTGAAAGGTGAACGCCATCTCTGCCTAGCAGTCCCTCCTGGAATAGCATCCCGTGGTCGAGGAAGCCAAAGCCCTCCTGGCAACACCATTTACACAGCCAGGCATTCACCTCCAAGATGCACCTGTCTCTGCCTGGGCCCCTACCTTTGACAGGAAGGATTGAAGAGATTACCACTTGCGCCCCAAACTCCTTCACCCGTACTCCCAGAGCCCTGTAGTCACTCTTGATCCATTCAGTGTCACACCTGGCAGTATCATTAGTGCTCACATGGATGAGTAGCATGGGGTAGTAGTCAGAGGGCTGGATAATCCTTGACAACACCTCCATAAAGTCTCGGATATGGGCCCCCGGCAGGCAGCGTGCCTCCCGAGATGCAATGTCAGGGAGACACATGGGTGCCTCTGTGCCCCTCAGAAGAGAATCACCGACCACGACCACTCTACATTTCGTCCTCACAGTGGTGGCAGCTGACTTCCCAACCTTGGGGGTACTCGGCTTCTCCTCTGCTGTACGGGGTGATTCCTCGTCTCCTGTATCCAGTACAGCATAGTGGTTTCCTAGGACCACAGTGGGAGCGTTGGGAGCAGGGGTGGAGCACTGACTGCTGCCAGAAGTAACCAGCTGACAGTGTCCACCCTGAGCCATCTCCTCCTCCACCAGTGGTGGGTCAGCAGTCCTGGGTACTGGGACAGCTACCTCAGCTGTCTCTACATGAATACTGTCCAGAAATTTTTAATGAATTCGGATACTCCTCAACTTAGTCACCTCCTCCTGCAACTCTCCCACCTGCTGCCTGAGAGATTCCATCAGCAGGCACCTCTCACGTTGGATGCTCCCCCCAGCCTGGATATCAGTAAGTGGGAACTGCAAGCCACAGTCCTTGCAAAACCACACCAGGATGTGGGTAGAGGCATTCATAGTCAGGCAGTGTGTCTGGCTACAGGCACAGGCAGAGGAGACAGAAGCAGTGCTGGCACAGGTGTTGCGGGTCTTCCTGACTATTGTAGGCCTCCCTCTGTTAAACTCCCTCTTAAACTCCTCTGTCTGCAGCCCCCTGTCTGCTTTGCTCCCCTAGTCACGTATAAGAAAGGGAAAGGGAAAGGGAAAAACAGGTATGGGGCTCCTCCCAAAGGCAAACTCCCTGTTGGCTGCTTCTGTTCGCCGAAGCCCATCCTTACCTAAATAACTGATCATGATATAACTAGATCTAGACCAATAATTATAAAAAACAATTGACAAACTGAAAACTGGGTTTTGGTGTCTCAAGATAAGGATCTGTCTGACAGCGGAATATCCAGGCCTAAAGATGCACTTCAGTGAATACCCCTTTGCCATGGAGCACACTTCAAATTTAGCAACTTAACACAGACGTGAAGACTTCTCAGGGAGTGACAACAGCATTAATCACACTTTTTGAACAGTCAGAACAACCTTCTTCCTGTCTTTTTTCAGTATGCCTAAAAGTCTGTAACAACCTACACAGCCTCATTACAACAATACACTTACTTGTCTTCAAGGGCTGTCACAAATTAGGTTACAAACCAGGCTATAGTTTATGGATCATGATCCATATCTCTTTTTGGATGAAGGAAGGCAGACTGCAGGGTCTGGACACTTAAGGAATATCTTGAAATGATCTCTCCTGGGGATGTTGTGATATCAAGGTGCCCATAAAGCACTTATATCAACCCTACTAAACAGAAGGGAAATGTGGGTGCTGAAGAAGGCTGAAGAATTCCTGAGTGATGTTTGTGATTCTCACTAACTTTTGCAGCTGCTCCATATTAAGTGGCAGGACAAAATCATAAATAAGGATATTTGAAGCCAAACCAAACCACTGCCTCTATCATCTTTGGTTCAGTTTTGCCAGCTATAGTGGTATGGACATATTAAAATAGAAGACCAAGACATTCGGTTGTGTACCAAGAAACACCACCATATGGATGGCAATCATATGAGCGTCAAAAGCTTTCAGAGCATGAGAAGACTGACATGGTTGGACACAAATTGAATATCCAGGTCAACCATCCTCCAGATCTAGCAAAATAAAGCTATGGGGATGGTGCTCAGTACAGGATGCGCCAAGACAATGATGATAAAACTGTGTTTTTCTTGCTTATTATCAGAATTGAAGTAATTTAAAATTAAAAAAAGTGATAAAAATTGTTTCAGCCAGAAGGAGATGCAGTTTAATGGTCATTGTAGATACCTGACATATTGGTGGACAGGGGGCGGGTAACAGAGAGCAGAAGAACACAGAGGAGGGCAAAGTCAGGGAGAGGAGAAAGAAAAGGAGAACAGACATGCCAATTGTATTTGCCCTTTCCTAGCATAATGTTTTTCAGCTCAGCCTGGGCCATTACAAGAATTTATCCTTCTCTTCCTAGAGAGAGCACGTAGCTTCTGCTGCAGGTCAGCATAAGAGTCCGTTATTATCTGAGGAACAACTGAAAAACAGTCTGAGAAAGTACTAGATTTTCCTCTAAAATACTGCTTTAGGCATACACAACTTTTTGTAGCCACAGGCCCAGTCATCATCCCGATTATTTACTGAAAGCAGTTATCAAAGAGTGTGCTTGAGAAACTCAGTGAGTTCATCCCCTTGTGGAGGACATGGAAAAGACCACAGCTTTTGGGTTCATAAGAATTTCAAAATACTGCCAAGTAGCTGTGATTCACAGTTTCTTGGACAGTGTCTCTACAGTATCTTATACATAATCCAACTCTGAGAGAAAATGCTGCGTCATGACCTGGCCAGTTACTGACTCACTGCCATCAGTCATTTTGTAAAACAATTGGCCATAACTAATATATACTGTCTTTGCTGTGCAGTTGTGGGGCTTTGAGGGACTTTTTACCATGACACATAAATCTATAACTATAGTAACAAAGACTGAAGCTCTCTCTCCAGGAAAAAGCAATTTCCTTTGATTACCCTGATGACAGGTGAAACCCCTAGCACGAAATATTCGAGCCCATCCTAGGGAATTTGAAATATTACCTAAATACTTGCATAACTTTTAATTATCTTTAGATGCCCAGAGCTAGGGCCATTATGAGAAAATGTCAATACTTCCTGCAGAAGTGTAGAATGAAGAACCAAAAGCCATACATCTTCACTCTGATTTCTTACACAATGGCCATATCTACACTTAGGAAAAACTTCGAAATGGCCATGCTGATGGCCAAATCAAAGAATACTAATGAGGTGCTGAAATGAATATTCAGCGCCTCATTAGCATGCTGCCAGCTGCGGCACTTCGAAAGTACCACGTTTTGCTTGGGTGCAGGTCATCTACACAAGGGTCATTTTTGAAAGGACCCTGCAAACATTGAAATCCCCTTCTTGCTGTCAGCTGATCCTGATCCTGATCAGCTGATAGGAATGAGGGAATTTCGATGTTTGCAGGGTCCTTTTGAAAAGGACCCCTGTGTACGTGAGCCATGCGCAAGCGAAACACGGCAGTTCCTCAGCATGCTTATGAGGCGCTGAATATTCATTGATTTCAGTGCCTCATTAATATTCTTTGATTTGGTCATTAGCATGGCCACTTTGAAGTTTTTCCTAAGTGTAGACATAGCCAGTCAGAACCACATCATCTGCTGAATGGTCTGTTGCTCTATGCGTCTGATTGAGTTTGAGCTACACACTGCCAATCTGACATCATTTCAACACAAAAAGGTTTCTTGTTAAAAATATTTAGAGTAGAACCCTTTGTCATTTACAACAAGAGGTCAGAGATGGTAATTGAAAGGAAGACAAGGAGAATGTGGGGAATATCCTGTTTTGCCACATTTCCAGCTGTTAGGAAGCACTTCAGCTTGAACCGGAAAAAAATCATTTTCACTGTATACAACTAGCAGTCCTAAAAATTGGTACTCAGTAAAGCATCCAGTGAAAGCCATCCGTTCTTTTTGTGAAGGGGAGAAAGGGCAGATATTTCATATGGCTTTTTTATTTGCACACACTTCACTGAAATGAGATAAAAGCATTTAGAAAGGATGAATGTAGCTGAATTTTGCACTAATTAAACTTGTTATAAATATCTTGTAATTAAAGCTTTAACTGTGAAAACCATGGAAAGCTCCAAGTACTAAACAGTTTACGCATAACATTTTTCCAGAAATCAATGCTGCATTTCATTAGATGATCCAAATTATGATTTGTTATCTTCCAATACTATTTTTTAATTTATATCCATATGAAATATTAACTAACTGTCTTTAAAGGGATTTATTGTAGTGGAAAGTTAAAACATGCTCAGAAAATGCAGATGAAATGAAACTTCAATACAATGAAAATTTCCAGAACAGAAGTGCTGTTGAAGAAGTTTGAACATACATCCATCTGCTCCAGGATTTTCTACAGTGCAAATCATCATAGTTTTGGAATGTATCACATTCAGATTAAATTTTCAAGAACCAGTGACATTGAGAAAAATCCCACGAACCAACAAATCAAAAGAATTAACGTACAAGAATTTTCAAAATCTTCACAACTTGAATACAGTTCAGGGAGTCAGAAAGTGTCCAGAGCTTCTCAATGCTTAGAATAATTCTCCAAAGGAAGGAGATACTTTTGTCTTTAGAAATTTGGTCTTTGGGAACAGGGAACTTCTGGGAGTATGGGTGTCTTTTGAAAGATTACATATTAGCAGAAGCCCCAGGATTTCTTAGCAATGTAGACTCAGAGGGGTAGCCATATTAATCTGTACCTTCACAAATAACAAGCAGTTCTGTAGCACCTTAAAGATGAACACATATATTTATTAGGTAATGAGCTTTTGTAGATAAGACCCACTTCCTCACGAAAGCTTGTTATTTAATAAATAAATGTGTTCATCTTTAAGGTGCCACAGGACTACTTGTTATTAGCAATGTAGAGAAATGATCTTTAAATTTCTCATGTCTTTTTAATGGATTGATTAAGAGACTTTCCAGTCAGGTATTCCTTGTGCAAAATAAAAAAGATTGAAGACAAAAAACATTTTTGAGTGCTTTAAACTCTGAGTTCTCATGTGAAGTATCTGTGCCATGAGACCCAAGGTGGGAGTCAGAAAGTAGGGTAAAATCTTCAGATTAAAGAGAAGATTGCTGTCACAATTTTTCTTTGACTGGTTATGCCTCTCAGCTGAGAGGAATAAGTAGATTTCAAAGTCTGCGGTGTCCTTTCAAAAAGGACCATCGTGTAGCAGAGCCACATGTGATCAAAACATGGCACTTTTTCAAAATACTGGGGCCAGCAGCATGCTAATAGGTACTGAATATTCATTTCAGTGCCTCATTAGTATCCTCCGATTTGGCCATTAGCATGGCCATTTTGAAATTTTGGCCAAGTGTGGCCACTGCCTTGGTGCTTCAAAGAAGAGCTGTACACTGGTTTGCTGGCCATGCTGATTTTGTTTTTTTAACCTGTTTCCCAAGAGAAAATGTTTTTGACAAACTGAAAAAAAAAATTTGTTGCAGGGGTTGAATTAAATATTTTACTTGACCCAAAACAAAACATTTTATCTCCTGTGAGTTAAAATTATAAAAATAAAATTGAGGTAAAATTAAAGTAATTCAGGTTCAGGACAGGGATGTGTAGACCATCTATGGCCCTATCACAGTTAGGGAACCCCAGGGCAGCAAATCCATACGCTATCTCCTGCACATTCCCTGGACTCACTGTCTTTCACAGGAGAAGTTTACTGATCACCTTGGCTACCTAGATGACAACAGCCCCCATTGAGGTGACATTTCTTCCCCACAAGACACTGGCACAGAATCCCAAAATGCAGTATGTCTGCAGGAACTGTGGGACAGGCTCCCACAATTCACTGTTGCCACAGCCAAACTTAGGCAATCTGGTGGAGGCACACCAAGTCAACTTTCTGAGCTGTTTCAGATACTCAAATTTGACTTTATAAAATCTAATGTTAAAAAGTTGACTTCAAATACTTCAACTTTATTCTCAAGTGTAGCCATACCCTAAGGCTTGAGTACCCTCACCTGATGTTGTGATTTGGCACTACAGCCTATCATAATTGATAACTGAATACTCCTCATGCAGCATCACCCATTCTCAGGCTTGCTATTTCTAATACACTCAAAAGTAGTTTTATTTGTTTTCATTCATTTAGCCTATTTGTCTTTTCAATTCCCTTTCAGCCCACCAAAATTCAATCTTATATGTGAATTGTCAAAGTTTATATTCCTTTTTAATGGCTTCACCAACTCTTAATTTCCATAAGATACATGTTTGGCTCTACTTATCTGTAGCACATTGCCACGTAACCAGGGCAGCAGCTGGGTTCCAAAGTAGGCACCAGAGGGTGATGTTTAAAAATTGCCAAATACTTCTCATGTAATTGCCAAATAGTATCAGTGATGGGTGGAGACTGGTGTACACACCCAAGGGGAAAGGGGGTTGTATGGCAACAAGGCCTTCCAGATCTGATCCTGAGCCACGAAGTTGAGTTGTTGAATGGAACTGGTGCTGTTTTGTGCCATCAACCCATTTTGTGCCAGGGCTCCCTTTAGCCAGGCTGGCCCCTTGTTCTGGCCAGCCTCACCCCACCCCATGCGCTACTGGGAGACAGCAAGAGAGCTCAGACACCTGGGTCTGAACCATAGAAAAAGACCATTTCCCTGGCTACTATGACCCTCTAACCCCTCAACCCCAGCAACCCCAGAGACAGCTCCTCAACATCTCCCCTTCTCTTTGGGTACCATGTGGGGAACCCAGGAAAGGTAGTGCTGTGCACACAAACTGTCTTAACTCCTCCACCATTGGCATTCGCCATATGGAAGGGCAGGAGTCCCATGGGGTCAGCAAGACTCTGATTCTGAGGCTGCAAAAGCACTGCCAGTAAGGAGACAAAATTTTACTAAATATGTTGGGAGATCACGCTTCATCTTGCTGACTCCCCAGCTGCTAGTGGTACCCCGTATGTCATCATGCTGTTTCCCCTTCCTCCTGTCTCCTTTTTACATTTAAGGACACGCATGCTTTGTGGGGTTCTATTGTAGTATGATTAAGTTTCTCTAGTCTAAACTTCTTCCTCATTGACTTTTGGGTCATTTTAACTAGATTCCTCATTATTTTTTAAAATCCCTACTTACAAAGGTTAGTGTCAATGATAGCTTTTGGTGAGATCCCACTCATTAGGATGTTAAACTTAATCATAAAGTAATCACCATTAGTTCTTGACTCAGTACAGTTACTTTTTGAGCCAACACCTGGGCATTACTTTGAATTAACTTGAGAATAGCCTCTGCTTGATTTTGAACTAACTGTTCGAAGAAGCAATTTCTTAAAATACAGAACATTTGCTTCCTTAAACCTTGCCCTGACATGACATTTGATCAGCCTACAGGTAGTTCAAGTAGCCCATTATTACAGTTTTGTTGTCTCTGATCTTGTTCTCCGTTGGTTATTCAGTATCCTTCAGGTCAAAAAGTTAACAGTATAAATCTACTAGTATCTTTGTATTTTTACAAACGGGAAGTTATATACATCCTACTGTATGGGTCTCTTCACTCAGATAATTGATCTCATTACATTTTATGACACCTGGTAGGTACAATGCTGCTCCCCAATTTCTAAATCCAAATTGATCATCCTTGCTGCAGCAAGGTCATCATATACACACCAGATATAAAGTATTCTACTGACTTCAGGCATTCCACCATGTCTCAGATTTTTTTTTTAATATCAAAATTCTCTTCTATGTAGGATTGCCAATTCAGGTTGAACATATTCCTAGAGAGTTCATCACATTGCATATTTAACTGAATATTAATCTTTAATTCCTGGTATAGTTTGGCGGATTTACTGCCATAGTGTCCTCATGGGTTTTTGGCTCTGTTGATGACAAACAGAAGGCTGCTTGTTTGTGTGCGTGCATGTGTGTGTGTGTGTGTGTTCAATGACATGGGCCCAATGACCACAGCAGAGGTCCCCCAAAGTCCACAGACCAGGCAAGGATTGAAGGCACTCACCCAGGGTTTATTGTCAAGCAAAGTACAAATAACAGGAAGAATACTATACTGCACTGAAACACTGTATATATACACCTGACACAATGGACTGACATAGCCAGTGGGAATTCCACTGCCTTCCTCAGTCAGACAAAGATGGTCCCCCCAAAACGTCATGTTATATATAGGTACAAACAAAGCATACTTTACTGCTGTATGTACATACAGGCCTGTGCTGTATGGGCTTAGGCATTCTATTTTACCACACCCAGAGACTCCAGGACAATTCTGGAAGCTTGGCAAACCTAATTACCAGGCATCCAGGATCCCCTAGTTCTGCTTTTTTAACTTCTTGTATTTGTATAGAGAAGTTTATAGCAACCTTGATTGTGCATTTATTTCACTTTTTATCTGGCACTCTGTTATTTCTCCCTAATGTACATCTGTGATCATTTACTTCCTGGTTTCTTTCTCTCAGGACAGTAAGTACAAGTATTAAAACACAAACTAAAAGGCTGGTCTGATCGTATTTACAATAGAATAAGGACAATCACACAGCACAAGTTATGTGAATACCGCAAAATACTTCTATAACCACTTATTCAGAAATTTGAAAGGCTTCATTTTAGTTGTGCTCACTTCCTTTGTATTTTGACTTTCAAAAGATCTTTTAGCAAATGAAGATATATTGGCAGAAAGTTCAAAGAAACAGTCAAGTTGATACATGAATTGGATAATATTTGCACAAAGGAGATAAAATGTTTTCGTATCACAAGCCTGTAACTAAGTATTTTGGTCTTCTAATGCGTGGGGAGAGCGAAGATAAGTTTACAAATAGCTAGGATTTACAAGACATAGTTTCTCAACAAACAGCCACATAAATATTTATGGCAAATAATTTCAAATGATGAGAAGTTCAAGAAAATCATTCTCTGTCCTTGGGTAACAGATTTATAAAGTATTCAGGTTGCCTGATTCCTTCACTGTGATCCTTACAGCAACAGGAGCTTCAAAGTGTGTGCATAAAAGTCCATTATTTGTGAACGCAAATTAACCTGTGTGCTTTCATGCTGGTAAACTGTGCAAGCAAATGTTTCTTCACAAACACTTGCATTTACTTATACACACCAGCTGATTCTCTGAGGGTATAATCACCTTAACTCACATTATGATTTGGTGTTGCAGCACGCATAAAGGTAAAAGAACTGCTGAAAGTTTTGCCTTAAAAACCTGCAATCTACACAAGAACTTCTCAAGGCAGCACTACTTGAGTGCCCCCAAGTAGGAAAGCCAGTTTTTAAACCTCAAGAATATTATGCTTCATAGCCTGGTCAGAATATGTAAGGGACTTTGTTCCCTTTCAGCCACCCCTGAGTTACATTGACCATAAAGTCATATCCTTCCCTAAAGACACAGAGAATGTAAGAAGAGAAATATCGTTCTTTAATAATTTTGTACAGGCATTGAAGACTTGAGCTGCCTTGTTTTAAAGGAAACAAATCTCTGGAGTGCAAATTGGATGGGGTTAATCGGGCAAGACTTAACCTCACAGAAAATTTTACTAGAAAATGCTGAATATAAGCAGCTTTTATCATACTTTGAGTAAATAGCCTTTCTTGGGAAAAGCACTGGCAATCCACTGTGTTATCTTCTGTTGTAAGATACTTGGAATGTTCTTTTACCAAAATGAATACTGAGGACTCCTACATCATTGAACACACAGAACCTACATTTAAACACACAGAAATAACAGAGAACAAGGTGACCGAGGACTCTTGAAATTCACTTTATTATTCCTGTTTCTTATTAGTTTGCAGTTTTTGAATTTTTGTGGTACAACTGATTTGTAACTGAGATAATTAATATACTAATAGAGAATCATAGGGCTGGAAGGGATCTCAGGAGGTCATCTAGTCCAGCCCCCTGCTTCAAGCAGGATCAACCCCCACTAAGTCATCCCAGCCAGATGCACATATAATATACACATTATAGATGAGCTTCTGCAAATTTTTATGCAGCCTCACACATACTTTCATAAGTACAGCACATCCTAAGTTGCCACGTGAAGTTCAATATGTTATTTAACTATTTCCTGCAATCTTGGCAGATTCAGGGATGCATTCCCTATATGGCACTGAGTTGGTCTACCTATGGTGCTTGAGGTAATTCCTTGGTTTAAAGGATTATCTCAGCTATGTTCTCCAGGATGTAATGACCTGGCAGACTGATGATTCTGCAAGAAGCTCAGACATAAGGTAATTGCCTCTCTCCCGCTCTTCTAATACATATCAGCTATTAAATTTTAAGTATTGTACCAACGATAATCTGTTCTTTTCTGCAAGACATAATGCAGCCAACTATTATGCTATGTAAGATAAATCCACTTTTAACTGGTTACAGATTTGTTTAGTGGTAAAATTTTGATCTTTGCTCTTTTTTCTCCTGCATGTATACTTCAGTACTTTCAGATACCCATAGCTGTCTCCAGGTAATGTTTATAGTACTATTTCTTCTTCTTATCCTCCTAAAAGAGGATATAATAGAATAAATTTAACTATAGCTATATTACAAACATAAAGAGGACAAAACAATGTGTCTCATATAATCTATATTCATTACTACTTTTAAAATTCAGTAAAATGATAATTTTTTTAAAAAATCAGCTTAGTTACACCATAGTTCCCTACTATTACAGGCTTCAGAAACTGAAATCCCAATGCTGGTTATAAAAGTCTTCTTGTCTCATGTGTCTTATATCAGATCTTTACTTCATTCCCACATCCAGAAATCTTATTCAAACTTTTAATCTATTTCCCTGCCCCCACCCCTCAAAAACTGTCCCTCTCCATTGTCTGTAAAGCTCCAAGAACCACCTCCAAAATTCTGCCAAAATTCTTCCTTACCTTGGTCTTTTCTGTCAGGTTTTCATCCTGGATTTATAAAACTTGGAACGAACTCTAGTCTAGAAGAACTGGGTTCATCAACAGTACTAAAAACTTCAAAGCTGCAGCTGACTGTAGGAAAGACTGACACCCAGTGGCCTCTCTCTTCAAATTCCCCTATTCACATTTTCCATTGGCAAACTCTCCCTCATCCCTTCACTTCACTTCATTTTACATTCCTTTTGCCTTCTTTCCATAGCAAAAAAAGGACAAGGAGTTCAATTTTATCACACCATCATCTCTACAGACTGGGGACATCCCAACATGTCGTCACCTTCTTTGCCAGAAGACAGCAGGAGTAGCATCTCATGCAAATATTTACCCCTCCCCACCACATTCAGAACTCTTGGAAGGGAGGAAGAAGGATGAATATAGATACTGAACTTCTCCACAGAGCAGGATCCAATGTCTTAAGGACCACTCTCCTATTCAATGCATTTCAAACCAGCCTTAAAGCAGATGTGACTGCACACATCTGGATGTTCTGAGGTCTGGTCTCTGGTGTGGAAGAGACTGAGCCTCTGTGCATGGCATACACCATGACTGATCAGCTCCTTCCCAGCCCCCTAGTTAGCAGGAACCTCATACATCTAAACTGCTTGTTCCCACTGATGGCTCTGCTGAAAACACATTCACTTCTCAATCAAATTACTTCAGAATGCTGTTGATTCTCTATTATCTGCTCTTTGAACTTCAGCCGCCCTATTCTTTCCCACAATAATACCTTCACCACCTTCTTTGTCTGCCTAGATCATCTCCCATTTCAACTAAAATTTCACCCAAGATCTCCATCAGTGCTGTACTGGAAATGTTATATCTCCAGATCTCAGGAAGTGGGTCTGCCCCATGAAATCTCATCACCTAATAAATTATTTTGTTAGTCTTTAAAGTGCTACATGACTGCTGGTCTGTTTTGAAGGTACAGCCACCTGTTTCCTGATCTGCCTCTTTTGGTTTTTCTCTACTTTTTCTGATTCTCCAGATGTCAAGGTCACACCTTTGCCTGTTTGTTGCATTTGTGAGGAATTCATTTCCACATCCCTCTGAGACACGGAATTATTTCTTTAAATCACACCTTTAAATCCTTCTGTTTTCCTTTACTTATGACTCACTATCTTAAGCAAATGTGACACATTTTAATTTTATATAAAGGTTATTATAGGTTGCACCTCCCTCGTGTGATACCCTTGGGACCTCACCCATTCCGAATGAGGGTCTGCCTTCCTCCCAGGCCTGCTGCCCCGCCCTGTTGCTGACATCACACCCCTTAAGCCCTTGTCTCTGTCCTCCTCCATTTCAAACCCCTACAGTCTCCTTACCTCCAGCCTGGCCAGCCCCAGTCCCAGACATGGCCAGGCTGCTCTCTGTGGCCCCAGCTACTGGCCCTATGGAGGACAGTTCCAGCTACATGGAAGATGGTTCCAGCCCCAGCCAGGCTGCTGGCTGTGCCTGTGGCCCTGAGGACACTGGCTCCAGTCCTGTCCAGGCTGCTGGCCATGGCCCCGGGGGCACTGGTCTCATCCCCAGGTAGGCTGCTGGCCATGGCCTTGTGGCCACTGCCAGGCTGCTAGCTACAGACTCGGCCCCCTGAGCTACGCCCCCAGTAAAGGAGCCCCACTGGGCTCCCCTTCCAACAGCCTCCTGACCTGAGGCTCTCTGGTCCAGTAAAATCAATTTCTGGCCAGGCCCAGAAGGCTGTTATCTAACAACTTCCTTTGTTCTCCTGGAACTGGGGACTGAGCATCCACCTTATTATTCAAGTGGAAACTCCTTCCAGCTCCTGCCTTCAGTGGAATACATGGTCTGGTCACACTAAATCACAATGGCAGGAATCAGTCCGCTGGAGGGTAACAGATGTCATGAGTCTGTGGTCTCCTAGGAATTTTGCAATAGCTGGGACACTTCCTAATTCCTGGTGAGATTCTTTAGTTACTACTTAGGTTTATGTTGTCTCCATGTAGCTGCTGCCATTACAAAAGGAGAGTTTCCCTTCATGGGATGCCTTTGGGATGATTCAGCTATTATGCCCCACTCCCTACTCAGATGCAGGGGTGCAGCTGCATCAGGAACTTGCTGTAGATGTGAGGAACACATACTTCAGGTCTAGACTAAGGCTGTTTCTACACATTCACCTCTGTTGGAGGTTGTATGATAAGGAGGCAATTTGAACTAGGCTAATGAGGCTCTAAAGTGCATATTCAATGCCTTATTAGCATAATGGTGGCCATGCAAATTTCAAAGTGCAGACTTCAAATTACAGATTGACATTGTAGTTGGGGGCAGTTTTGAAATATGTGCCCCACTTTGACATTCCCTTACTCCAAACTAGTTTTGTGGGAATAAGGCAATGGCAAAATGGGGTGCTTATTTTGAAGCTGTCCCCAACTACACTGTCAATCTCCAATTAAAAGTCTACGCTTTGAAATTTGCACAGTGCCATTATGCTAATGAGGCACTGAATATGCACATTAGCACCTTATTAGCCTGCTTCAAATTGTTTCATTACTAAGTCACCTCCAATGGGATGTGGCATGTGTAGAAGCAGCCTAACAGGCTAGATCACAGACCCCTTTAAACATGAAGAGTAAAGTGAGGGGACATATCGACGACAGGGTACCTGAGAAGAGGAATTGAAAGAAGAGAAGGAATAGCAACAACCTATGGCTGGGTCTACACGGTGCGGCTTTCTTGACAGATCCATGCTAATGAGCAGCCTCGAAATTGCAAATGGCTGCTCATTAGTATGGTCATGCAGCTCATTAGCAGAGCTGTGTGAGAGCTCAGTCTTGGCAGAGGTGGGTGCTGGCAGTAAACAGGCCATGTGGACATGCCTCTGCCAGCAAAAAGCCCTTCTGTCACCAGACCCTTATGCCTTAGGCCCTTAGGCATAAGGGTCTGGTGACAGAGGGGTTTTTGCTGGCAGGGGCATGTCCACATGGCCTCATTAGTGCTGGCACCCACCTCTGCCGAGATCGAGCTCTTGTGCAGCTATGCTAATGAGCTGCAGGACCATGCTGAGCAGCCATTTGCAATTTTGAGGCTGCTTATTAGCATGGATCTGCTGGGAAAGCTGAACTGTGCAGACCCAGCCTAAGAGTTTAAGTTGGTTGTGGAAACAGACTAGCATGTCCCTTATGAGAAGAATTCGAATTCATTTGGATTCTGGGCATAGTCATGGTTTTAGCAGACAGCTGTGCCTTGCTCTATTGGAGAGACTCTTTTAAATATTAGCCCCTATTTTCTAGCATTTTTAGGGAAAAATCTTTGTGCTTAAAGTTTTAGAATGGTTTTAAACCCAAAGGCAACAATTTGAAAAAATTCAATTTTCCCTTGTAATGTTTCCAGGTGTGAAAGTGGGTGTTTGACCGAAATGTAAATTGTAAGCATTGTAAAGGTAAGTGTTGGGCTCTTTCTACCTGCCTGATGGCTTCCTAGTCTTTAGGATGCACTCAGGTCCTGTTTTCAAGCTCCCCCATATCCACAACCATAAAGCATAGAAAATGATTCTCAGAAAAAGCAAGCTGGGATTCTCACACAATGACAGGATTGCAAAAGGTGAGACTTGAATAAAAAAAAACCCAGCAACAACAACAAAACTAAACACACCTCTAAATATGAAACCTGTGATAAAATCATGAGTTGGCCACACTGTATATTCAATGGAATATTAATTATGTTCATGCATATACCTGCAACGTTTCCAGTGTTGTTGCAGCTGTATAGATCACAAGGTAGAGACACAGGATGCGGGAGGTTCCATATTTTACTGGACCAACTTCTACTGGTGAAAGACAAGCTTTCAAGCTCACCGTCAGACCCAAAGATTCTCTATCTCACAAATAGAAATTGGTCCACTAAAAAAATATGACCTCTTCTGCCTTGGTCCACTAATATCCTGGGATGGACATAGCTACAACAACACGGCACATATGACAGAAGCAGCTTTTCACTCCCACACAAACTAGTATTATTCATTATCAGCATAGAACTAGTCTGTAGAACCCTGCAAATACATGGACAGCTGCTTTATATCCACCTGTATCTGCATCTGAAGACAAGGACACAGATATCTGTGCCTCATATTTCTGGATACAGATACGAATTTTTCATCTAGAACCACAGATGTTCAGATGGACTCATCATACACAGATATGGATGCAGGTATCTATGGATCACTTTTTCAGATGCAGATATGGATGCAGATTTTTGTATCCATGCAGAATTATACAGTCTGTGACTCACAAAGCACTAGGACAAAGGAAGACCACCCTAACCCCTTAACTCTTCAACCAGTTATCCATATCTTGGGTAGCTGTGTAGTACAGGACGCCAGTAGTTCAGAGCCAAGAAAAGACTCAGCACAATTTATTCCTTCCTCTCCCTGGAGCTGACAGAGTAGTTATAATCTCACTCTTGGGATGATCCAGGAGAGTGCATTGTTGAGCATCTCTCTAGAATAGCCTTATGGCCAAACCAGAGTTGACCTCACAGGAACCAATACAAATTGGACAAACATAAATATGCTTGAAGGCTGAATTACTGTTGATGGTGAAACAGCAGCTTTAGAATTTTCTGAAACATGTTTGCGCCAATGAAAATTTTACACCGTACTATGGAATTATCATTGTTATTACAGTTTCATTTTTATATAAAGTCATTATGAGCAACGTTTTGAGATATAAGCTTTTTATATCTTTCTTTGTCTGAACAAAATTGCAATGGACCAGAAAATAAAAACATGAAGGATACTCACTCCTGTTACGTAGCGAGGTCTATACTGGATGGTTCCGAACAAGCCAAGTATGACTATAATAATGTGCACAAAATTTGCCAGGATTGGTGCCCACTGATACCCAAGGAAGTCAAATATCTGCCTCTCCAGCACACAAACCTGGGATTGAAAAAGCAACAGAATGCACAAATTAGAACAGGTCAGAAAAAAATAATGATACGAAAACATGTTCCTTCCCCAAACCAAGAAATTTGCCCTGAATGTAAAACTAGTTCAGTCAATAATATAATGAAATGGACGTGCGATGTTTTACCTTTTGGATTCAGTGAAAGCAGTATTTCTCACTGACAGCCTACTGAGTTATATTCAGTTAGCTAAAATATACACGTGTGTGATTCTGCTGAGATACCAGGTCTTATTCAAAGGGATGTTGTGTATGCAGCAGAAACAGCACAAATCTTTTTGTCATATATATACTGGCAAATGCTATATTTTTATGGTAGCGCTGAAAGTCACTGGAAGGTTTAAGATTTGAGCTCAGCAAAATATTTTCAGCTGAAACTTTTTCAATGAAAGAAAATTGAATACTGGATCAACTGAGTTGGTTAACTGATTTCCAAAGCTGTGTTGATTTTGGCAAAGTGTTTCAGTCAAAACAAAGACATGATTTTCCTCCAGAAATGCTGAAGACACTTAGACACTATCAAAATGAAACACTCCAATTTTCAGGAGAGGATCACAAGGGATGGGTAGCATTCACAAAAACTGAAGAGATATGTTTGCTTACCCACCTTCTCTTCCAATATCCAGCTGTCTGGTAGTTAGGGCACCCACCCCTGATATGATAATCTCAGGGCTGAAGCCCTTCTGTGGTCAGGTCAAGGACAGAAACCCAAATCTCCTCTCTTCCAGGCAAAGGCCCTAACCACCAGACAGCTAAAAACTCCTGTTTGGGACTCACTCAATCTCTCCTTTGGAAGCTGTTTCCATTTGGCATAAATAACTAAATATTCATTGGTGCACAGAACAGTTTCAACAGGAGCTCCTGAGAGAAACACACCTCAGAACAGCCCACAGCTCAACTTTGGCCTAGAGAAGGCATCTGAACCTCTCTCCTTCACATCCCATGCGACTAACTCTTCCCCCATGGGATAAAGACATCTAGTGCTCTCTTCCATTTTATGAATCTAGCTCTTCATTTCCTTTGTTTTTACTAGTTGAAGTTTAAAAATGGACATAATTTAAACAAAAGATTCATTGACTTTTATCTCCCCAAATTCTCTTTTTGTTTTTTTGGGTTTTTCCCTATTCCTGTCCTCTCTCTCTCCCTGAACTTCCAGCAAAACCGACCAGTTATTAGTCTCAGAGGGGTAGCTGTTTCAGTCTGCAGTTTCACAAATTACAATCATTCCTGTAGCTCCTTTGTTAAAATTACCTAATAAATAAATTTATGAGTCTTTAAGGTGCTATGGGATGGCTTGGTTTTTGTGATCAGTAATTTGTGCAGCTCCAGTTAGGTGTCTTGTGAATAGCACTAAGCCTCATCCTGCAGCCTCCTTCTTTCCCCTGCTCTCTGTAGACTTATAACAGATAACATAGATTTATAGTTTTGTGGATTTTTGTTATACTATTATAGACTGTTAAGACTTTCTGCTCAGTAATATATACATTCTTTATTACTCTGTTCATTCTGTAATATGTTGAATTGCAATGCACATTTTTCTTCTTGCCATGTGGCAATTATGTAAATATGTGCCTGTGTGTGTGAATGAGAGAAAGAATGGACATGAAAGGGCCTTCAATGCCCAGAGTATCAGAGGTGGAGACGAGGACTTGGGGCAAACCAAACCAAGGCAACAAGAAGTCCTGTGGCACCTTATAGACTCAGATATTTTGGAGCATAAGCTATTGTGGGCAAAGACCTGCTTCGTCAGATGCAAAGATGAAGCTGGTCTTCGCCCATGAAAGCTTATGCTCCAATATACCTGCTGGTCTGTAAAGTGCCCCAGGAGTTCTTCTTTTCAAAGACACAGACGAACATGGCTACCTCTCCGATACAAAACAAGGCAGATTGACTACCTCAGAGAGTTGGAGGCAGACACCCCTTTTTGATGAAGAAAGGATAAGGACTTTCCCAAGAGACCAACACCTTCCAGGCCATCAGCATGCAAGGCCATACCCAGATGAGGTCACATGCAGAAGCACTGCTGGAAATGCTGGGAACTGTTGGACTGTTTGAAATGCTGAGTGACTGGGTAAGGCCTGATCAAGTGAAACATGGGGATTTGTATGAGGGAAAAACCCTGTAAAGAATGGGGTGTCTTGTGTTAGTCTTGGGGTTCTGTCCTGCTGCAAGATGAAGCACCAGTCCTGACAGAAAGAATTTGGCTCAACCCCCTCATTCCTGATGTATCTCACCAGTAGATCAGGATGGACAACAGACTGATAACTATAACTTCAGCAGGATGGCTGGGTGTGTATATGTCTGTGTGTCTGAAAGTATATGCTGCTTTGCCTGTATTGTTTAATAAATGTGGCATGGTGCCTTATCTCCCTGAAAAAGATCTTGTGTTCTTTTAAGCACAATATCTCCACTACTGCAGAACCAATTCAATCTGTTTTTCCCTAATCTATCCCTTCGGTCACTTGTCACTGTTGTTCTCCTTGCTCCCAGATGCTTAATTGCCTTCGGTTTGACTTAGCTAAAGACACACCTAGCCTAGCTTACCTTTCCCTCTCTCCTCACATAACGCTGCTCTGCACACATACAGGCACCTGCTACTTCTTCCCTCCTTTTTTCAGGTGACCTTGGAATAATGCAGTAACAATGCAAGACTGCCTGCTGGCATTTCCCAACTTTTCATTGACTTTGCAAACTTGACCTTCTTGACCTTCTTCATAAAGGAGTTTGCTTGGTGTTTGTTGAGGGGAGAGGGGGGCATTATTTTTATTTTATACACAAGTTATAAAAAAATGCCTACATGCAAATTAAATATAAAGTGCATCATTGGCAGGCAGCAGTCCACCATATTTTAATATGATCACCACTGCTGCACAGTCCTCACAATTAGGGGCAGCAAAATACAGCCTGACAAACCACTGGATCTGATCCGCCATTGTCTCATGAATGACACTCACTTTCTATGTCCTGCTTGCTGGGGGAGGGGCTTCAAGTGCTACCCCCACCCTCTGTACAATGTTGCAGTGCTCACTGGCTGGAAACTGGCCAATGGGAGCTGTCTTGGCCATGCTTGCAGGGCAGGTAGTGAGGAGAGGCCCCCTCCTCAAGAGGCATGTAGTGCACAGATACTTTAATCAGTGTGCTGGGACATGGTATGCAAGGAGCCTGCTTGAGGGTCCCACTGGGCTGCTGCCTGTGAGTCACCTAAGGTAAGCACCTCCCGGAGCCCCATTGCCTCCTGAACTCTAATCCCCTGTCCCAGGTCACAAACCAAACCCTCTGCACCCCCTCCTGCACCCATGCACCAGATCACAACCCCCTTTCAGGCCCTGTATTCACTCCTACACCTCTTCTCTAAGTCAGAATCCTCTCCTGCACCCCAATGCCCTATCCTGAGCTCCCTTTTGCACCCAACCTCCATACCAGACCTTCCACCTCCTGTATTATTATCATGGAAGAGTTCAACCCCTGACTAATTAACCAAGTCTTGGAGCAGCCATCATCAAAAATTACTGCCCAACCCTGTCCAAGATAGCCTCATTTTTAGAGCTGTTTACACCATGGCAATTACAAAGCAAGTTAGGGCACTTGATAGCTTTATCAGACAAGAACACTGGAAGCAGTTAGATCAGATAAGAAAAACAAAGCATCTGTTTGATGTAAATAGGAACACCTTTCAGAATTCAGCAGAATGTGTTAACTGGTGTAGTGGCATTGCATTAACATGCAGCTCTGTACACTGATGCATGTTTAGAACTGCATATCCAAAAATAAATAAATAACTAAATAAAACAAATGCATCTTCCAGGTGAAAAAGAAATCCCTGACCAAACCTATTGTACTAGAAAATTCTTCAAATGAGAATTCTGAGCAAATAAACTTTACAAAACCCATTACAGTCCAGGATTTTTTCATCTAAATCAGCTGCTCCTACATACTTATACAACTCCCCCACAAAATCTGTTGGAGAATATTTACTCAGTTTATAAGAGGCAGTGGATCAACTGAATTAGGTGTTTTTGTCATGAACGCTTTTAGCTAATTTAAAAGTTAATATGGTTCCTGAGAGTAAGTGTTAGCTGAATAATTAATTTTAGTTCACTGCCATTCTTTAGGTGGTGCAATTGATAGGAGGTATTTTCCTGTCCCCAGAGACATTCAAGAACCAAAACACAAAAAGACCTCGCTAAAAAGTTACAAAATACAGACACAACTATTAGAATGACAGTATTTGCCAGTCATTGTCATATAGTAGTAACTGAGATGCCATTAAGTTCCCCCTCTATCACAGGAAAGTGTAATTAAATGGTGGCTATTGACCAATGTTGGCCTTTTAGCCTGGCTTTTTTAAATGAACCTAAAAATGTTTGGCACCCCACTGCCATTGAATTTCACATTCTTTTTAAAATTCCCGTTTTAATGGTGACCATTATAATTCTTCCTTTATAGACACAGTTGTTTTGTGCTTCAAATTTTGCTTCAGAGAGTCACGGATTAAGCTAGACAGTAAGTGTTCCTAAGGCACCCAGGTTCTGAAGGCCCTGTGTGCATTATCATACACCACATTTTCAGGAACACAAGATGCCAAAAGAATTCTCCAAGAAGCAAGGTGTAATGTGCTAATTGCAATTGCAGTGATGTGACTAAGGGTAGGTCTACACAGCAAGATGCAGATGCCTTATTTGGAACTAGATAAACCTCAGTGTATGAGGTATAGTTCCTATTTTGAAATAGGTATTTCAAAATAGTGGCTGCGTAGACAGGGAATAGAGCACATTCTGAATAAGCCATAGTGCTTCCAATGGCTCTATTTTGAAATAGACTCTTTTGTGTGCAGATGCTCTTTTTTGAAATAGCTGAGTGCTATTTCAAGGTGCATTTTAAGCGTAGCTTTGCTATTTTGGACTAAGCTCTTCTGGAATACCGCTTCCAGAATAGCGTGTTCAGGAATAACGCTGCTGTCTAGACAAAGCCTAAGAGACCAAGATGTCTTACAAATTTCACACAGTCCCAGTCTCCCTAAACCTCCAACTGCATCATTATAATGTTGCTTCAGCTATTAATTTATAGTTTACACTTTAAATAAATGAGATCCATCTGTGACTCTGCAGGTCTATTTGAAATCCAGGAAAAGTAGCAACAAAATACCTGCTACACCTAGAGCACTATTATTAACTATATTACAAACGGGAAATATTCATTCATAACAGAGAACTCTTATTTTCATCAGCTGAAATAACAGGAAAATGAGAATGCCAAAGCAGAGTAAGAAGAAAATAAACTGTGCACACTTCTACTAGAATAACTGTGGGGAGTCAGTCAGTAACAAAATACAGAGGGGATGAGGCAAATCATTCAAACAGTGGGAAATCACACAGATAAGTATACCATTTATAGAGTAGAATAGCAGTACTGTAGTTAATTAGAAAGAAGTAGGGAATGCAAATATTCCTAGTGCAACTGTAAAGCTAAAAAGAAATTGCTCCAACATATATCACAGGATTTTTTATTTTTATTTTTTTATTTTTGTTTCAGATCTAATAACGTGTGTCACAATATTGCTTACCAGGCTCTGCAGACTGCATAAGAGGATACTCTAAAGTAAATCTTCATTTAACATATGTTCATTCATTTCCTTTTCCACAATTAACTCAGCTGTTTTCCTAAAACTATTATATGATTATTTTCTTTAAACTGGAAGCCGATGGATGACATGGGTCAGAAACAGATAGACTTGTGCCATTATAGTTTTATGCATCAGAATGCCATGAAGAATTTTGTCAGTGAAAGTAGTTGGGAAGAGTATGGCCCCTTTTTGTCTTGAGAGACGGTGGTTAGCAGCAGTGGTGAGGATCTATGGGAAGTGTTTGAATCTGCAGCTTCTCTCATGGCTTATCTGTCCAATATTGGATTTGCACGGTCGATTGCAATAACCGCATGTCAGTCTGTTTCCAAATTCCTGAGTCTGAGAATTTTTCTTTCTAAGATGAAGTTGTTTTGTGGGACTTACACATATATTATCGAAGGATGATGTGCCCTGTCATAGCAATTGTTGGCAGGTATTTCAATCTGATTAGGTAGATTCCCAGGATTTTGGATCGATGTTGAATTTTTTCATGGCATTTTTGTATGTATCCTTGAATCTTAGCTTTGGTCTTCCTCTTGTTCTCAACCCACAAGTCAGCTCCCCAGAGAGGATTTCTTTGCGAAGACGTGCATCACCCATTCTTCTCACATGACCAAGCTATCATAGTCTTCTGCTCTTGAGGATTGCTATGAGGCTGGGTATGCCAGATCTTGACAGGACATTTGCATTTGAAATTCATCTTGCCAGTTGATATTCATAATTCTGTGGAGGCAGCGAAGATGGAAGCTGTTCAATTTTTTTAATCTGGCATGAATAGGTGGTCCATGCCTCAGAACCATACAGCAAGATACTTAATACATATGCCTGGTAGATTAGTATCTTTGTTTTCACTTACATCTTAGGATTGTTCCATGTTTGTTTCATAAGTCTGCCAAAAATAGTAGCTACCTTCTCAATTGTGATGCTCAGTTCTTCATCTATGGATAGGTTTGTGGTGACAGTAGATCCAAGGTAACTGAATTGTTGAAGCACATCTAGTGGGCTGTCGTCCAGAATGACACTGGATCTCTGAGGTATACCTTGAATGAATACAACAGTTTTCTTCATGCTCATGTCAAGGGAAAACAACCTGCAGGCTCTGGACAGAGAATCCATCAATGAGAGTAGTGTGTCTTCATTATGAGTGACGAGCTGCATCATCTGCAAAGAGAAGTTCCCTAATGAGGACTTTCTTGACCTTAGTTTTGGCCTTGAGCCTTGCCAGGTTGTAGAAAGAGCCATCTAATCTTGTGTGGAGAAATACATCACTGTGTGAGCTTTGAAATGCGCAATTTAGTAGAACTGAGAAGAATATGCCAAAGAGGGTGGGGGCAAGAACACACCCTTGTTTGACTCCACTGTTCATTGCAAATGGTTCCAATGTAGATCCATCATATTGCACTGTTTCTTTCACGTTTTCATGAAAGGATGTTATGAGCTTGAGTAGAGTCAATGGGCAGCCAATCTTGGTTAATACTCTGTACAGTCCTGATCTACTAACTGTGTCAAACACCTTTGTTGAGTCCACAAATGCTATGAATAACGGCTTTCCTTGTGCTCTGTATTTTTCCTGTAGTTGTCAAAGTCAGAAAATCATGTCCATTGTTGACCTGCCATCCCTGAAGCCACATTGTGTTTCTGGACAGACTCGATCTATGAGTTTTTACAGGTGTTTGAGAATGACATGGGCAGATGCTTTGCCTATGATGCTCAGTAACAAGATGCTTGTCGCCTTTGTTTTGATAAAGTGATGATGTTTGCTTCCTTCATGTCATGTGGGACATCTCCTGCTCTCCAACATTTTAGGAGTAAATCATAGAGGAAGGGGTAGAGCACAGCCTTGTTTTCCTTCAGGACTTCATCTGGGATTCTGTCATTTCCCGGTGCTTTTCCACTGGAAATAGCATCAAGACCTTCAGAAAGTTGTAAGCTCTGCATCTAGCTCAGAAATTTTTGGAAGAGTTGGGATGAGGTTGTCAAGTCCAGGTTGCATTGTATACTTGTGGGAATAAAGACTTGAGTAGTGTTCCACCCATCTGGACATCTGCAGCTTTTTGTCTATGATCACCTGTCCATTTAAATGCTTCAGTGGGGATACTTTGGTAATTTTGGTCCAAGTGCTTTCTTCAATCCATCATGCATGGTTTTCAGGTTGCCCTGAAATTATACATCATTAAATTAGAACTCAGGTAATTCAAAGGGCAGAGCTCAAAAGTCCCTCGGCCAGCCAGCAATTAGAAATTAGTTTCAGAATCTAACAAGGAGGCTAACAGACATGCAGGAGCCCAAGGCAACGTGGTGGGGGCAGCTCCACATTCCTGGAAAGGGCAGGGTCTTGGGTGGAAGGGGTGGAGCTGGGGGAAAGTATCCCTCAGCACCACCCAGAGCACGCCACACTGGCTCCCTCACCTCCCAGTCAGCAGTGAGAGTTGCACAGGGTACTGTATTCCAGCAGTGATTTAAAGGCCATGGGACTGCAGTCACTGCTGTTCCTGTGGTAGTGGCAGCAGCAGCCAGAAGCCCCAGGCTCCTTTGAATCCCTGGGACCCAGGACAACTGCTCCCTTTGCCCTCTGTCAGCGGGCCTGGCCTCAGGTAGTGCTGCCATCTCCCTAGATCTTGCAGCCACCTGAGAGCCTGCAGTCAGTGCTCCAGCCATGTATGTGGATGCATCTGAGCCTAGTATCTGAGATCCACCAAGCTAAGGGCTGAAGTGATAGGTCTTTTGGGCCACTAACAGCTGGAACAGATTAGAGAAGTCTGTAGAGCACACCAAGCAGCACTGATGTCACAGATGATTATGATGTTTCCTTATGGTCTTGAAGTTCATGAGTTCATGAAGTTCCTTACAGTCTTGAAGTCCATAAGTGCATGTGATCAACAAATGGAGAGGTCAAAAAAGCACTTTTGTTACCCTCCTCCTCAACTCCATCTTTCATCCTTAGAAATTAAGGCCAAAGTGTTTCATGTGGGTGCCTAAACTTGGAACCCTCAATTAACATTTACACAGCTAAAGAAAAGTTGCCTGTTGGTTGGATGTGTGGCGAGTGTTAGTGCCCATCACCTCTCAAAATTAGCCCTCCTTTATTTAGGGTGCCTAAAAATGGACTTTGTTCTCTAAGTTGTGGCTGCACTAAGTACCTAAAAACCTGTTTTAACCTATTCTGAGATTTAAAGCATTTTTGCCTTTGACAAATAATTAAGGTTACCAGAAGGGATGAAAGCGTACTGACACTCTTTGCTAGACACCACAGATGAGTGTCTGTAGTCAGAAGAGGGCCTAATACATAAGCCCATCTATCACAGATCATTAGACAAAATAATGAAAATAAAAATGCCTGGTGTATTCCTTGTTGTGCAGGCACTGATTGTTGTAAACTTGAAGCAAACATTTTCAAAGCTAGGTGCCTAAAGTTAGACACACCTTCATAACAGGAGTTGCAAGAGCACTGAGTTGACAGACATTACATTTGAGAATGTTGGCCTCAATTTCTTCTCTATGTGGTTTTTGCAGTAAAAGCATACTTTTCAAACAATCCTGGATTGTAGAAACAGGCCTGATTTTACCCAAGTGAAAGAACCGCAGTGACAGAAAAAAAATCACAGCTACACTTGCATATATAGTTGAAAACAGTATTGGAAAAGATAGGAAATGCTGAAAGGAAGAGATGAGGTTTAAAATCATAATTATAAAAGCAACAGAAGTTATTAACACAGCTGGGCTTTATTTTTATAGTCTGACTACTTAGTCAAATTTTTAAATGAATTCCCTTCAGCCATGTTCATTCACTTTGCCTTGACACTCAAGGGAATAATTTTTAGTAGCACAAACATTCATCTGAAGCTAATTTAAAGGGACACAGGCTAATTTGCAGAACCTAAAATTTCAGTTGTACTGAGATTTGAGGCCGAAATGATTATACACACATCATCTCCAAACACCCAAAAATGTTTAAATAGTTTAAATTTAAATGTTTAAAAATTGCTTTAAATAGTTCAATGCTTTGAAATTCCTTATATAAATTGTGAGCTATTTGCAGATGTTCAATGAGCAGCATACGAGGTTAAATTTGACACAAATTATTCATTGTGACCTATATGCACGGCTGTAAATACAGACTCCTGAGGAAATATGGACACAAAGTTGCTCAAAACATATTTTTGGGCTTGGTCCTAAGTTGGCAAAAGCTAGTTACACATACAGTTGATTCTAGAAATAATTAGCAAGAAATAATTTGTTCTTTGCCCACACAGACTTCTTTGTAGGAAGCATGGCATATGGATCCTTCAAGAAGATTACTTGCAGCCTAATACAGCAACTATTCCCTTTGACTTCACTGGAAGTAGGAATGAGTCCTAACAGTAATTATGCTCAGAAAATTTACTGCATGAACCCCCATTCCTGCACTAAGACTCACTGAAGCCAATCAAGCTTACCATGGGCACAGCAGGTCACTTGCCTGCAACACCTTGGAGGATACAGGCTTACCAATAGAACCTCATTATTCAATACATCTGCTCCATGTGAATGTTCACAGAGTTAGTTGCTGACTGTCCTGCAACAAACATAATTTAAAATACCTTTTAAACACTAGCTTTGCCTTGCAAAGGAGAAATTGAAAAGGGAGAACGAGCTGGATTCTTTTTAGGTTCACATATTAATGAATGGACTTGTTAGGTAAATTGCAATTGTTACTGGTGACATAACATTATGATCCTACTTGGACTTTCAAACTCCAGGTGGTCAAAACCTCTTTTGTACACTGTACATATTTGGTATGTGATTTTTGCAGTAGGTTTTACAACATTATTCTCACAATTTAAAGACATCTAAGATTCTAATCCTGCAGATGACTATGTGCAGATATACTTGACCCCACTTGCAATCCCATAGGCCCATAAAAAACACCTTGTCTTTTTAGTACATTACAAAATAATTGTTCTCCTGGCTGAACTAATGGCATGTGCATAAAAAAGAGAAAATGGCTACCAAGGCATAATCAAATATTGTACTCCCACCAAAAAAGACCATGAACAACATTCACAAAAATGTGAACATGGATTTAGTCCAGAGAAAAAGATCAAAAAGTGAATATCCAAGTTTTACACCTGGAAATCTCACTTATTGATTTCATGTACTGCTGTATTGCTTTTCAAAACCGTTCCTTTCATTATCCTGAATCAAGTGCATTGTTACTTTCATTTAAATGTGCAGCAAATGTTAATAAATTTTTATCATCACTGTAATTGGAAATACCTGATATTTTCAAACCTAGTGAAAATATCAGTATGTCCTCTGCTTAGAAAGATGGAGGGTGTGGAGCTACTAATGTCTCACAGACTTAATTTTTTACACAAAAAATGCACGTCCATCTTCACTGAGGGACTTTAAATGAAAGAAATCTCAGCAGGTGAACATGTTAACAATGATGTGTGACACTGAGAAAAAAATCCTGAACATGTTCATTTTGCTGTTTTAGAGTCCCAAGTCAGCAAAACACTTAAATGCATGCTTAAAATTTTAAACTTTATGCAAAGATCCCACTGGGTTAAAATAGGATGGATTTAAGACATACTGTAGAAGAATTTAGATTAGAAAAAGAATCTTGAAGCAATATTCTCCGTGGGATGGTTCATTTGAAGGCAAAAGTAGCTATGCTTATTTCTGGAGGACACACAAACACAGACTCAGAGATATATAACAAACACTCCATTTTACATCTCTGTAAAATATTTGAAGAGACAACTCTATGGAAATCATGTTCCACACAAATTAACTATTGCATTACTGAGAACAACAAGAAGTCCTGTGGCACCTTGTACACTAAAAGATATTTTGGAGCATAAGCTTTTGTGGGCAAAGACCCGCTTCATCAGATGCATGAGTGGGCGGGGGGGAGGGGGGCAGTGTTCAGAGGAGTATTTAAAGAGTGGGGTCCCAGGAAAAGGGAGGGCCAGAGCTGACAAGGTCTATTCAGTCAGGGTGGAAATGGCCCATTATCAGTAGTATAGCTCAGGAGAGGAGAAAAAGCACGTCAGACCACTCAGGGGGGATGTGGCCCATTGTCATATTCTAATGTGGAGGTATGAACTTTCAGCACAGAGAAACATTTTTTGTAAGGGGCCAGCCACTCCCAGTCTCTGTTTAATCCTTGGTTGCTAGAGTAAAATTTGCAAATGAATTGTAGCTCAGAGATTTCTCTCTCCTTTTTACTTTTGAAATTTTTTTTTAGGACTGCTACTTTTAACTCTGTTACTGAGTGTCCAGGGAAATTGAAATGCTACAGGTTTGTGTATGTTGCTGTTCCTGGTCCATTTATGTCCATTTATTCTTTTATGTAGAGACTGTCCCGTTTTGCCAATGTAAATTGCAGTGGGGCATTGCTGGCACATGATGGTATAAATTATATTTGCAGATGTGCAGGTAAAGGAGCCTCTGATGGTATGGTTGATGTTAGGTCCTGTGATGATATCACTGGTGTACAGATGTGAGCAGAGTTGGCAAAGAGGTTTGTTGTGGGGATTGGTTCCAGGTTTAGAGTTACTGTGTTGTGGTCTATAGTTGCTGGTGATGGGACTGAAGGTGAAAAACCCACTGAAATCAACACACTACACAGATTACAGTGAGAGATTGTGCCACACACTCTCTAAGAAACTGAGGAACCACCTGATAGCTTCCCATACAGCAAACAGGAAAACATCAAAAAAAGAGCTCTCAAATCTGGAGACCCTCATAAAAAAACAACCTTCCACACAAACCTCCACATGGCTGGACTATACTAAAACAAGACAGGAGATTTACAATGCACATTTCTCTTCTCTACAGAAGAAAAAGGACTGTAAACTATCTAAACTCCTGTTCTCCACATAGAGCCACAAGAGGGGTATCCTTAACTCATCCAGCAATATTGTCAATCTATCCATCTACACACTCAGCCCGGTACAAGAATCTGCCCTTTCTCAGGGACTCTCTTTCTGCCCCACCATCCCCACAGACTGGATACAGTTGTGTGGTGATCTGGAAGCCTACTTTCACCATCTCTGACTCGGAATACTTCTGACATGACACTGAATAGTGCACTGACCCACAGATACCCTTCCACCAATGGCACAAATAAAAGAATTCCTCATGGACTCTTCCGATGGTCGAAATGACAAACTGGACCTATACATAGAATGCTACCACCGACATGTACAGGCAGAAATTGTGGAAAAGTGGCACCACTTACTCCATAACCTCAGCTGTGCAGAATGCAATGCCATCAACAGCTTCAGAAACAACTCTGACATTGTCTTCCAAGACACCGACAAAGGAGGTGCTGTTGTCATCATGAATAGGACAGACTACCAAAAGGAGGCTGCCAGGCAACTCTCTAATACCACATTCTACTAGCCACTATTTCAGGATCCCACTGAGGAATACACAAAGAAACTACAGCATCTGCTCAAGACCCTCCCTATAAAAACACAGGAACTGATCTACATAGACACACCCCTTGAACCTAGACGAGGTTTATTCTACCTTCCACCCAAGAACCATAAACCTGGAAATCCCAGGCACCCCATCATCTCAGGCATTGGCACGCTCACCAGAGGATTGTCTGGATATGTGGACTCTCTGCTTAGACCTTATGCTACCAGCACTCCCAGCTTCCTTGAAGACACCACCAACTTCCTCAGGAAACTACAATTCGTTGGTGACCTTCCTAAAAACACCATTCTTGCCACCATGGATGTAGAGCCCCTTTACACCAATACCCCACATGAAGATGGACTCCAAGCTGTTTGGAACATTATCGCTGATGAGACTGAGGCACAAATGGTGGCGGAGCTTTGTGACTTTGTCCTCACCCACAAATACACTGACTCTATAATATAGCATGGAAAGAAGGGAAGGCACCAAGGTCTGTGCTAGTGACAATACCCAAGAAAGGAAGTACATTGGAGTGCAAGAACAACAGAATGGTTGCCCTAATGAGTCATCTAGGTAAGGTGCTGATGATGATACTGACTGAGAGATTAAGATCACAGATAGAAGAACATGTAGCAGACTAGCAAGCAGGGTTCAGAAAAGATAGAAGTACCATACAGCAGATATTGACACTGAGACTGATAGTGGAGAAAGCTTGATGAAACAACAAAAACGTATACACTTGCTTCGTTGATTTTCAAAAGGCATTTCACAGTATAGATCAGAAAGTGATAAGGGCGGTGTCGGAGTCATACAGAGTGGATAGCAGACTGATACGGTTGTTGAAGGATATCAATGACAATGCAGAAGCAGCGGTGAGAACGTGTGGGGAGTTGGGAAGTTGGTTTAAAACAAGTAGAAGTACAAGACAAGGAGATCCAATATCGCCAAGTATTTTCATCGCACATCTGGAGAGAGCAATGGACAAAATCAAGGAAGAGGTAGAAGGGATATCTGTGCATGGGAAAAGAATTAACAACTTGAGGTTTGCGGATGATATAGTTATCATTGAGGAAGATGAGGAGAAACTAGCGAAAATGGTGCAGGTGTTAAACGAAGAAGGGAAGTGGTACAGACTGATTATGAACATCAATAAAACAAAAACAATGTTATTTGGAGATAAGGAAGTAGGAAGGAAGATCAGTGTTGATGGTATTGAACTAGAAAATGTAGAGAAGTTCACATATCTGGGGAGCAACATAATGTGTGATCAAGACTGTAAGAAGGAAATAGCGACTACAATAGTGAAAGGAAGAGCGAGTTTGAAGGCGATGGATAAGAGCTGCAAAAGCAAAGCGATTAGCTTAAGAATGAAGCTGAGCGTCTTGAAAATGTGCGTATTCAGCAGCATGTTGTACAGATATGAGACATGGGTGACAACAAAAGATTAGAAAAGAACAATATTGATGTTCGAAAGGAGTTCGTACAGAAAGATTCTGAGAATAGGATGGATGCAGAAGGTCACCAAGGAAGAATTATATAGGAAGATACAGCCGAAAAAGAACCTGCTGCAGCAGGTTATAAAACGGAAGTGACAACTATTTGGACATATTTGCAGAATGAACGACTAATGAAAAATCAAGACCCTAGTATTCAGCATATTGGATGGTTCGAATAGGAGAGACAGACCCCACAGGGAATGGATAGATGATGTAGTAGATTGGTGTGGAGCTAGTCTACAGAAACTAAGCCACTCTGCACTGGATAGGGAAAGATGGAGGGAAATAGTGAGAGAGACATCAGCCACCAACGGCCACTGAGCCCACGGTTATGGATGATGATGATGATGATGATGATGACAACTATTCCAGATTTGAGAACAATTTATACCTTCAAATCAGTTGCACTGCTATGGGCACCCGCATGGCCCCACATTATGCCAACATTTTTATGGATGACCTGGAACAACGCTTCCTCGGTTCTCTTCCCCTAGCTCCCCTCCTCTACCTGCACGACATTGATGATGTCTTCATCATCTTGATCCATGGGAAGAAGGGTCTTGAAGATATCCACTGTGATTTCAACAGTTTCCACCCCGCCATCAACCTTAGCCTGGACCAGTCCACACAAAAGATCCACTTCCTGGACACTACTGTGCAGATAAGCAATGGTCACATAAATACCACCCTATAATGAAAACCCACACACCGCTATGCTTCTCTGCATGCCTCCAGCTTCCATCCAGGATACACTACACGATCCATTGTATACAGCCAGGCACTAACGTGCAACTTTATTGGCTCCGATCCATCAGACAGAGACAAACATCTAAAAGACCTGTACCAAGCTTTCCTCAAACTACAATACCCACCTAAGGAAGTGAAGAAAAAGATTGACAGAGCCAGATGGGTATGCAGAAGCAATCTGCTACAAGACAGGCCTCGCAAGGAAAATATGAGAACACCACTGGCCATCACATGCATCCCACAGCTAAAGCCTCTCCAACACATCATCAGGGATCTGCAACCCATGTGGGACAATAATCCTTCACTCTCACAGACCTTAGGAGGTAGGCCTGTCCTTGCCTACAGCCAGCCTGCCCACCTTAAACAAATTCACACCAGCAACTATGGACCACAACACTGTAACTCTGAACCTGGAACCAACCCATGCAACAAACCTTGCTGCCAACTGTGCTCACATATCTACACCAGCGATATCATCACAGGACCTAACATCAACCATACCATCAGAGGCTTCTTTACCTGCACATCTACTAATACAATTTATGCCATCATGTGCCAGCAATGCCCCACTGCAATTTACTTTGGCCAAACTGGACAGTCTCTACGTAAAAGAATGAGTGGACATAAATCAGACATCAGGAATGGTAACATACAAAAGCCTGTGGGAGAACATTTCAATCTCTCTGGACACTCAGTTACAGATTTAGAAGTAGGAGTCCTACACCAAAAAAATTTCAAAAATAAAATGAAGAGAGAAATCTCTGAGCTGCAATTCATTTGCAAATTTGACTCCAGCAACCAAGGATTAAACAGAGACTGGGAGTGGCTGGCCCCTTACAAAAAACGTTTCTCTGTGCTAAAAGTTCACACCTCCACATTAGAATATGACAATGGGCCACATCCCCCCTGAGTGATCTGACTTGCTTTTTCTCCTCTCCTGAGCTATACTACTGATAATGGGCCACTTCCACCCTGACTGAATAGATCTTGTCAGCTCTGGCCCTCCCTTTTCCTGGGACCCCACTCTTTAAATACTCCTCTGAACACCCCCCCACCCACTCATGCATCTGATGAAGTGGGTCTTTGCCCATGAAACCTTATGCTCCAAAATATCTTTTAGTCTATAAGGTGCCACAGGACTTCGGCTGTGTCTACATGGGCACAAAGCTTCAAAACAGCCATATTTTGAAGATTACTAATGAGGCGCTGCATTGAATATTCAGCAACTCGTTAGCATTAGGATGTTTCCGGCTGCGGCGCTTCAAAAGCACCGCTTTAGAAAGCGCGCAGCTCAGCGTGGCTACATGGGGGGTCCTTTACAAAATTCAATTCAATATTCAAAATATTCAATTCAGTGCCTCATTAGTAATCTTCGAAATATGGCTATTTCAAAGATTTGTGCCCATGTAGACACAGCCTTCTTGTTGTTCTTGAAGATACAGACTAACAGGGCTACCTCTCTGATATTTATTGCACTACTGTAACTTCACAGTTACAGGGTTATTATACAACATTAACAGAGAGGCTATTCTGAAAAAGAACTAGTCACTTTATCATGGTGGAGAATCAGCAGAACCACTGCCTGGTTGCAGTTCACCAACATTCACTGATGGCGGGCTACTACATGCTTTACCGCCTGTGCATCAGCAGCTCCCAGCAGCCACAGTTTGCCATTCCCAGCCAGTGGAATCTTCAGGAAGTGGCACAGGTTGGGCCACTGCTTTCTACAGCTCCCATTGGTTAGGAACAGTGAACCACAGCCAATGGCAGCTGTGAGTTTCTGTACCTGCAGTCACTCAGGTTAAACAAAGCATCGGCCAGGCTGCCAGTGGCTAATCCTTCCCAATCACATCTGGTCCACAGGCTGCTTATTGCCCACCCCTGCACTATACAGTATTTGATGTCCTGTTCATAAACATTTCCAAGAGCAAGACATGCCTGATTTCAGTAAGACATGCTTGTACTCTACAAGTTCAAGGAGAAAAAAATTGAATCACCAAAGATAGAGTAAGTGGTATAGACTCAGACTGATAAGATATCTCAAGATAGGAAATTCATTTTATTCTTTAAAAATGACACCATGTCATGAGGCAAAATTTTCCTGTTTTTTTGTCCAGAGGAGTTAAGCTAAACAGTCTCTGAACAACAATAAATTGGCATTTTTGATGGGAAGGGAATAATTAAGGATAGATAAATGGGAAAAAGATTGTGTTAAATATATTGTAAAGAATAAATCAAAAATACCTAAAAATACTTACTTAAGTGCCTGTTGATGTTTTCCATCACAAATTCCAAGACAGATCATTGACTGCAGAACAGTGTCTTACAACCTGTGATTATGACTTCCAACTTGTTTAAGGACCATGGGGCCAGATTTACAAAGGCATTTTGCCATTTAAAGGCTGTGTCTACACTAGCCCAAAACATGGAAATGGCCATGCAAATTTACTAATGAAGCGCTGAAATACATATTCAGTGCCTTATTAGAATGCCGGCAGCTGCGGCACTTTGAAACTGACGCGGCTCATCCAGACAGGGCTCCTTTTCGAAAGGATCCTGGCAATTTTGAAATCCCCTTATTCCTATCTGCTGATAGGAATAAGGGGATTTTGAAGTTGGTGGAGTCCTTTCAAACAGGAGCCCTGTCAGGACAAACAGCGTGGCAGGAAGTAGCATCAATTTTGAAGTGCTGCAGCTGCCGGCATTCTAATGAGGCGCTGAATATGTATTTCAGAGCTTCATTAGTAAATTTGGAAATGGCCATTTGCATGGCCATTTCCAAGTTTTGAGCTAGTGTAACACAGCCAAAGATGTAGCAGGTGCCTGCTGGGATTTTCAAAAGCACTTGAGTTAATCATCACTTAATTCTCATCAACTTCCACGTGGTTAGTAGCTGAAAGGTGGGAATGCTGGAACAGGCCTCTAACATTTTTTTTTTAAAATCATAAGAGCAAATACGTATTGCCCAAACGTATAAGCACCGGTAGAACTGTGAATTCATGTATGTGCAAATGCATATCTAGAATTACATAACTGATTACATGTTACTAAAATATTAGAAAATATAGAAATTCTGTGATGTACAAAGATGCACATTATACATAGGGGACCAAATTTTGTTCTCAGTTACACTTCTTGGACCTACAGTACATCCATGACCTAGAATTTACACCAGTATATACCTAGCTTAACTCGTCTGCAGATAACTGAATTATCTTGCATTTACTCCAGTGCAGTTGAAAACAGACTTTGGAGCAATGTGTGGACAACATTACCTACCTATCATTACAAAACAAACAAAAATAATCTCATTCACGATGCCTTTTTGCGGAGACTATGCTCTAGATAAATGCTCTATAAAAATCCTCAGCCAACCAATCAGTGGTGATGTGCATTAACAGAGACTGTGCACAACTCATCAGAAGTGAGAGATATGAACGTAAAAATCAATGTGGTATCAAGGAACTACATTAAGTGGGTATCAAGGGAATACATCAAGTGAAAATAACCAGTCTGTAGATACTAGGGTGGTTTTATCTCTGGTCCAATAGCCAAACATATTCAAAGCTACTGCAGAAATATAGCTCAGCTATGTTGGAACTGATAAGCACAGAGAGTCTACTACAGCTTTGTAGTCACTCAGTCCACAGGAAATTTGAATATGCCGAAACCTGACTTCCTCTAACCTTTATAAAACTTTATAACTTTATAAAACTCTCTTTAATATACTACTGCTAGAATATTCATTAACATTACACAGTGGGAGGCATTTACTAGGTTTCAAGCTTTGGCATTATTTATAAACAGATCTTTCAACTTTGCTGACCACTGTGCTAACGTAGAAAATGTGGTATCATATCCAGGGTACTAGGTAATTAGCCTCTAGTGAATGCCAAGTCATACAGGACACTGTAGCACATCTCAGCAACATGGGTTATTGGAAATACATCAGACTTGTCCTCTGCTTTCTTCACTGGTTTTCCAGAGAACAATAACTGAAGCACAAGATCTCAGGCCTTATTATCTTTAAGGCATTGAATGGGCTGAGCCCAGCATATTAAAAAGATTGCATAAAGCTCCAGGATGAATGTCATAGTCAACAAGTCTGCTCCTTTGGACCTCAAGGATAAAGCTCTTCTGTGCAGGGTTAGAGCTTCCACAGGGGCCACTCTAAGAGTGTGGAATGAACTCACACAGGATCTACATATGATCTGATCATAGTAATCTACATATGATCAGAGGACAAATTATTCTGTTTTGCCACAAATTTCATGATTTCAAAATTTGTTTCCATTCTGAATTGTCAGAAACCCCTTTGAATAATATTGCAAACAAGCTGTAAACTGATAGGAAGTGAGGAAGTTGATGCTTAAGCCCATTCTCTACCTCATCTGGAACGTACTTTTTTCATCTCAGAGCACTAAAGTCAGCAGGGCTGGAACTTGCAGCTAAAGTCCATCTGGCTCTCCTGGCCTTTGTACCTCTGTAGGTAATGGGGTCAAAGAGAGTTTTGTGAAACTGATTTGCCTCAGAAAAACATTTACACATCAAAGAATCAGCCTATTGTGCCAAATGAAATGTAGATTAAAATATTCTAGCCCGCGAGAAGGTGATGAGGTATATGATGGCCATTGGTAGAGGTGAAGTGCAATGGGAACTTCATTCTGCCCTCTCTGCTATAAACAGATAGCTATCCATAAATTTAAAAATAAATTCCACCCTAAATAAAATTACCAAAACAAGACCCTGACACGTGCAATTTTTTTTGCTAGGAAATGAGTATGATTAGTATGGAGTTGCCCCATAAAAAGGGAATATTGTTTGTTGGCCTAGTTAGTGGGAAGTTAACTATATGAATATATTGGTTCAATTCAACACATGGGTTATGTGGAATGTAAAAAAGGAGGAGAGTGGTTCATTATTTTTCTCTGTCCAAAAGCACTTATTAATTGTTAAGAGATAATACCGTAATTATTACCTTTGATTAGAGACTGCACAGAGGGCTTAGACACTATTGAACTGGTTCTACCAGGAAAAGCCAAAACCTGCCAAACACAGAAAAAAGTCCGCTAGAATTTAAAAAGGGCTCACGAAGAGAAAAACCTAAATCAAACAGACAAAAATGGGTGTATCTGAAGAAGGAAGGCCTGCAGAGGCTGCCATCTGGTTTGGTAAGTTTTAGGTAAAAAAGTCTACATGCAGGTGTGTTTTAAAATTACTTTTCTCTTAGGTTTTGTTCCTACTGGTAAATGGAAAAAGTATTTTTGGTTTTGAAAGTAGTCCACAGATTCAATAAGAGAAGAATAGCTGGTGATCAAACCCAGTCAGACCTTTAGGGTAATGAAGCCCAGATCCTGATCTAGGAGGGAAAGAACTGCAAAATTCCACTACGAGATGACATCTAAGCCTCAAATTCACTGAGGCCAGAAAGAAGGGAGAGGTGAAGTTAGCCCTTAACAATGACAATAAAAAAGATAAAACACTCATGACTAGGGCCCTATCAAATTCATGGCCATGAAAAATGCATCAGGGATCATGAAGTCAAGTCTCCCCACCATAAAATTTGGACTTCTGTGTGCTTTTACCCTACATTATACATATTTCAAGGGGGGAGAATGGCATCTCTCCAAATGGGCATCCTGACTCAAAAAGGAGATGCTACAGTGTTGCAAAGTTATTTTAAGGCAGTTGTGGTATTGTCATCCTTACTTCTGCGCTGCTGCTGCTGGCACTGCCTTCAGAGCCAGGCTCCCATCTAGCAGCCACTACTCTCCAGCTGCCCAGAAGGCAGCATCACTGCCAGCTGTAGCACAAAAGCAAGAATAATCCCCACCTACAATAACCATACGACATTCACAACTAATTTTGGAGTCAAGATCCCTAAAATTACACCACCATGAAAAGTCAGATTTAAAATTGCTGAAATCATGAAATTTACAATTTTTATATTCTTATCACCAAGAATTGACTGAAGTAGAACAAGAATTTGGTGAGTGTCCTACCCCTATGGATATTAAGTACCTATGTAATGCACTACTTGATGATGTTCACAAATTACAGTGACAAGGGCAGTATGGGTAGGTCTACACAGCACAGTTATTTCAAAATAACTATCCTAGGCTGTGTCTACATTAGCTCAAAACTGCGAAATGGCCATGCAAACGGACATGTCAAAGTTTAGTCATGAAGCGCTGAAATACATATTCAGCACCTTATTACAATGCTGACAGCCGCGGCACTTCGAAAGAGACGCAGCTTGTCCAGATGGGGCTCCTTTTCGAAAGGACCCTGGCAACTTCGAAATCCCCCTTTTGAAATAACACTGCTATACACAAAAATGCATTTCAAAATAGCACTTTGGCTCTATGGCCACATCTACACTAGCAAGTTCTTTTGAAATAGTTTTTGAAAGAAGGGACTCTTTCAAAATATCCAGCAGAGCGTCTACACACAAAAAGCGCTCTTTTGAAATTAAATCAAAAGAACATGGAGCTCCTTTCAAAAGCAGTCTTCCACTCCCCTTTCAAGAAAGCACCTTCCTTCAAAGGAAAATGTGTCTAGATACTTCGCAGGGCCTTTCTTCCGAAAGAGCAGTCCTCATGGTGTCTGATTTTTTCGATCCCTGGCCTGTTCTTTCTAAAGAGCAGGGGCTGTGTGGATGCTTTCTTTTGAAAGAGCAGATCACTCTTTTAATCCACTTTTTTGTGTGTGGACACAGTCCTTGTGTATAGAAGATACATTTCACAATAGTTATTTCAAAATAAAACCACTGTATGCACGCTCGCTTATTTCAAAATAGGCCCTGTTCCCTGTCTTAACAGCATCTATTTCAAAATTGCTATATCAAAACAGGCAGTATACCTCCTAGAATCGGGTTTACCAATTTTGAAATAATGCAACCACTATTCATGGTTGTGTCGTGTAGACACTAGGGCTGTGTCTACACAAGCCCCAAACTTCGAAATTTTATTTAGCGTGGATTTATTTTTAAATTTATGTCTAGCTATCTGTTTATAGCAGAGAGGGCAGAATGAAATTCCCATTGCACTTCAGCTCTACTAATGGCCATCATATACCTCATCACCTTCTTGTGGGCTAGAATATTTTAACCTACATTTCATTTGGCACAATAGGCTGATTCTTTGACGTGTAAATATTTTTCTGAGGCAAATCAGTTTCACAAAACTCTCTTTGACCCCATTACCTACAGAGGTACAAAGGCCAGGAGAGCCAGATGGACTTTAGCTGCAAGTTCCAGCCCTGCTGACTTTAGTGCTCTGAGATGAAAAAAGTACGTTCCAGATGAGGTAGAGAATGGGCTTAAGCATCAACGCTTTTCGTGTGTAGATGCTCTGCTGGATATTTTGAAAGAGTCCCTTCTTTCAAAAAATATTTCAGAAGAACTTGCTAGTGCAGATGTGGCCATAGAGCCTAAGTGCTATTTTGAAATGCATTTTTGTGTATAGCAATGTTATTTCAAACTAAGCTATTTTGGAGTACTGTTTCCAGAATAACTTATTTTGAAATAAGGCTGCTGTGTACGCATACCCTATACGAACACAAACCAGATCTTTTTTTTTACTGTTACTATTCAAAGCACCACTTGCTCCTTGAAAATGAAAGGGGGCTGAGGCAGGACACCCGGAAGGAAATACTCACCCTCATTCTGACTTAGGGCTATTCTGCACTAGAATTCCTGAAGTGGCACAGCTGTAGATGTGTAAATGCTCTGTGTTGATAATACAAAACTCTCTCATTGGCATAATTACCATCAACATAATACTGTCCAGGCCGGTGCTTTGGTCAGTTTAACTTACGCCATTGGGAGGGGGAGCTGTCTTTTTAATATCTCAGAGCAATTTAAGTTAAACTGAAAAACATTTCAGGCTGAAACTCTCCAGTCCGGCACACTCAGGACCTGACCAGTGCCAAATGAGAGAATTGCTGGACTGCAGGAGGTTGATCTTGTCTTGCAGCATTACCTGCAATTTCACTGCTTACTGGGCTCTTAGACATTTAGGCTGTGCCTGCACTAGGGGAAAACTTCAAAATGGCCATGCTAATGGCCAAATCGGAGAATACTAATAAGGTGCTGAAATGAATATTCAGTGCCTCATTAGCATGCTGCTGGCCACAGCACTTCAAAAGTGCTGTGATTTGCTCATGCGCCGCTCATCTACATGGGGGTCCTTTTGAAAAGGACCCCCATGTACACAAGCCAAACATGAGTAAAACGTGGCACTTTTGAAGCACCACAGCCAGCAGCATGCTAATGAGGTGCAAAATATTCATTTCAGTGTGTCATTAGTATTCTCTGATTTGGCCATTAGCATGGCCATTTCGAAGTTTTCCCCTAGTGTAGACGTAGCCTTAGAGATAAATTACAGCTAAATAACAGCACAGAACACTGAGAGCCTGGACTGGTGGCTGTAAACATGGGAAACTTGGCCATGCCCATTATAAGTGGTTGTCAGGCTAACTAAAATCATGCTGGATTACAGATGCTGCTGTACAAGAAACTGCTGGACTCAAGAGGTTCAACCTGTAGTATATACATGCTGTACACTCATGTTACTCCATTACTGACTCAGACATTTTACACCAAGATAAAGGAGAGGTGAATCAGGCCATCCATTCCACTAACTTGGGGTCTGATTCTGCTGGTTGCTGAGCATGCAGAACTCCCATTAGTGCTAGGCACCCAACCGCAGATTAACCTATCATTGTTTATACACACACATTCACTCAAGTGCAGTGATAGACTCCAGGTTTGAAGATTGCATCTTTTTAAAAAAAAAAAAAAAAAACAGTTGTGGCACGACATACTGATCACTGTGGTTTTGCTGCTATATTAACTATGTGTAAGTAGTAATTTGTCATGTATGAAAAAATAATGGCACCTGTTTACTTAAAAGTGCTGTGAAAAAAAGGAGCTGTCTAATATAGCTGCTTAATTTGTGCCACACTGTTGAATGTGTAGGTTCAGTGCCTCATAGAAAAATCAAGCATATACAGCGAAGTGAAAATTATGATTTGTGACATCACAGTTTCCCCTACTACATTTGCGTTCTAATTTCCACTTTCCTTCCCCCCTCCCCTTCCCAGCAATTTGGTTTATTTGCTTCAGTGCTCATAGCAATTCTACTTGGAAACTGAAAAAGCTATAATCTACTGCCACAAGCTCTCCTGCAATAGAACCCTCCCCCCGCCACTAGCTGCCATCACTCAAGTGGTGCTTGCTGGCACGATAACACAGAGTTGCAGCAATTTCTTTCCACTTTTCCATACCTCATATCCCCAGCTGTTCCAAGGGGGTGATCACCTTTCTGCTTTGATGCAGTCTAGAAACTCAGCCATAATTATTGCGCTGGGAGTGCTTAGAACAGCCAGCAGTAGCATGGCAGGAATTGGATTTCAGCCTGACCAATGCAGCACACTCTAGTAATTTGTTGCACTGGATATTTTGTGGTAAGAAATAATCATGACAGACTATGAAAGGGAAATTAAACTGCCTGAGCTCAACTCTTCTAAAGTGGCTCCCACAAAACGAGCTGACAATTTTAGGTTCGCTGCTTAAATCTCTCCATTCAGAGTACTTGAACTTGTTCATCAGTGACCTCCTAGAGCCCTACAAAATGTGATCATTTATCCAATCATGATCTCTAAAGTGGGAGTTGTTTACAATTGCTTTTGACCCATTTAACAAGGATTAAACAAGGAGACACGCTTACAGTGGCACAGGTGCTCTGATGCAGCTGTGCCCCTCTAAGTGCCCTCACGTAGCTGCTTTAAACCAGTGGGAGAGATCTCGTGTGTACTTCATTAATCCAGCCTCCAAGTGGCAGCAGCTACATCTGTGGGGTATCTCCTGCCAAATAGCACTGTCCACACCAGTGCATAGGTCAGGGTAATTAATGTCACTCAGGGGGGTGGCTTATTTACACTTTTATTTACAAAATGTGCAGTTTAAATTTAGATCACAGCAGAGTCTAAATATCTGAAACACTTGTTGTTTAATTACCATATTCCTCAGTATTCAAAATGATGCTAGCTTTCTCAGCTTTTCTGGAACAATAGCCTTTATTAAAACTATTTTGTAGTATAATGTGTTTTTCAAAGCAGGCTCCTGTTATTTTATTAAAAATAAATATGCATAGCCATAGAAATCTGAACAGTACTTTGTTAAATGTGAGTCAAAACCACCATACACATCTATATCTATCTATCTATATATATTACATATATATACACACAACCCAAAACACAAAGAAGATAATATATTTTGGGACAACACTTCTGTTATGGCAGGAACAAAGCTTTATGTGCTGTTTGTAGATTAAAAGATGCAACAGCACGTCTGCTGTGTGTGACATTTTGTGGTAACCAAGGTAATGATTTACTCTCTTTTCCCCATCTCTCACACTCTCTCCACACAGCTTCCCACATGTTCTCTGATGGCAACTAAAATTACAGCCAGTGGCATGGTCAGGATAGAAAAGGGAAGTTACTGTACTGAAGACTACCTGCTTTCAGGAGGAAGGCAGAGAAGACAAAGCAGAGGCAGCCTTCTCCATCCCTACTGTTAAGTGCTACAACACGAAGACAGGATCAATGTCAATTCACTTACAGTGCTACTGACAATTCTGTGCTGGGAATACTGTGACAGAGCACTAGAGAAAGCCTAAGAAAATGGAAAAAACCCAAACACACAACAGAACAATAAGGAGGGAACAGAGAGGTGTTAGAAGTTTCCTTTATTTGTGTGTGCGCTTAGTAGCTGCTGGAATCATCATGTAAACCACAGTGTACAGACTGCTTTGTACTTTTGGCTATTAAACAAACTGCTAATGCTGGGACTAAGAGGACCAATTACAGGGCTTCACACTGTGAATATCTGTCATTCTCCAACACATTCTATTTCAGGAACGTTAACACTAAACTCACACTGAGCACCTCAGGGCAGTAAGAATGCCCACTGCTGCCAATTGCCTTGCTTGGACTCATCCGCCAAGCTAAGAACCTCCAAGACAGAGGATCAGGTTCCAACCTCAAAGCCAGATGTCACTGATCCAGAAACTTTAAACTTCATGTGCTGAGAAAAGAGTGCCTGCATTCCTTCAAGGAGTTCTTTAATTGAAAAAAATAACAAAAAAAAAAAACTGTTCACACCTGATGCTGGTGCCTTCTTGTGGAATTATAAATTAGCTTGTGAGGGGGCACTAGCTATCCTATCACCAATATATATCTTCTGTTTAACGTGTATGTGCTCCTTTTACAGCCAAGAAGGATGTCAAAACTGATATGGTAGAAGGTCTATGCTTTAAATACAGCACTAGTTTCTGTTCCAGGCTCCCCAGACTGTGAATTTAGGCAAAATCATAGTGTCTCTGGGCAAAAATTTTAAAAATAATACCACTTTCCAGTTGGAAAGTGGAAAAAATAATAATCACAGGACCCAACGTTAAATCTTTTGCTGTCCTTCACTATTGCTTCTCTGCAAAAAGCAGCTGGGAGAGAGAGAAGTGGACTAAGGTCACAGCAATAATCACTGTGGTGGGATACAAAGTCGATCGGCTGCTTTCCTGTCAACTAGTTTCTACTTGTTGTGTAGGGGAGACAGCATGCATAATTCATCATCATATTTGGCAAGAAAACAATCCATGTAAGGACTAAGTCGATTGTTACAGAAAGCAAGAGAACATTTATCAACCAAGAAGAGACCCTATAAACAGTAGCGAACACCAGAGTACGCACAGTTAGGCCAGATCTACATTACTGTGGAAGATTGACCCACTCATGGTCAGTCTTCTGGGGTTTGATTTCACGCATGCACAAAACAGTACTCTCAGGACAACTGAGCTCCTTGTGAGAAGTGAGGAAAAAGGAAGAAATGCTCTTGTTGACCTTTCCCTGTGCAGACAGACAAGCTAAGCAAGGGTGGATATGTTGCAAGGTGCACCTAAAACTGCATCTCTGCAGTCCACTTTTATGTCTAGCTTAGACATAGCCTTAGCTACTCTTGAAGAGAGAAGCCAGAGTTTTTGAACATGTTACTTTTAAATTTCTTTTCTTAATTCCTCCACCATATGTTTTGTACCTGCTAACTGTTGATTAAGAGAATCAAAATTCCTTGGGAGTGGGTTACCTAAGAGACAGCCTCTTTCTCTCAGCCATATTTTCAGACCAGTTGAGGTATGTGGGCTGAAATCTCTTTTCTGTAGAGGGCTGCCCTACTTTTTTCCCTGTTGGTCCTGCTCTTCTGTAAGATTTGTGTCCACAGTCCAAATTACATTAGAGTATGCTACAATTGGCACTGTCTCTCCAGTGCATGGAAGAAGAAGGGAAGGGAGGGGAGAAAAGGGAGGAGAATGAGATCTGGGCATACTATAGCTATGTAGGGATTTAGCTTCTGCTATACATTTTTTTTATAAAAGAATAGCAGTTTGTTATACTTTGCATTGAAATTAAATTATGGCAGGACACCCAGGGACTGAGATATGTGTCTATGTCTGCTTAAACTGAATATCTACATACAGTGGATCATTCTAATATTGACTTTAGTACAGAGAATAATTTCAGAATGTAAAGTTCACAAAGACCCCATCCACATAGCTCTTATGCAGGTAAAATGTCTAGCAAAGTCAATGGGAAGACCTATAAATTTGGTCCTTTCTCCCTACCTCCCACCCCCCCACAATTCAAGGATCAGTGAAATGACTATAATCTCACATAGGGTACCACATAAACCAGTGGGTTTTGACCTGTGGTCAGCAGACAGCTGGTGGTCCCAGATTACGTCAGGGATTTTGGACGATGTCCTCACCTCCATTTGAAATATTAGGGGTCCATCAATGAAAAGGTTGAAATCCAAGTATAAGGGAAAAAACCCAAAAACTATGCATAGTAACACCCCACATATCATTGGTGCAGAATGTAGGTAGAATGTAGGTAGGAATGTAGGTGTAGTTGGATATTTGCATCCAAGTCAGAGAATGCAATAGAAGTGCTGTCGTCTTCCTTATGTGTAGCACACAAATTTAGTAGGTTGGGGTTCTATTGAGAATAATGTAACTTTGAACTAGAAAGGCTAAACTCAGGATAAAACATCACACCAATCTGATAATTTCAATAACTCTGCTGCTTTAACTTCCTTTAAGGTATCAATCAGAAAATATTCTCTCATCAGTTCCTCCCTTTAGCCATCAGGCTGCAACTCCTAAGAATTATGAGAGCTCTCCATGAAAATTAGGATTCATTCACTTACTCATTTTTACATTCTTGAAAGTCCTTTGACACCTTTGGTTTCAATTGGGTCTTACTTCCATATGTGGTATAGGCTTATGTTTAAAGATAAAATTAGTTAAAATTAAAAAACTAAATATTACCCAGGGATATTGAATAGTTTGAGAGAGGACATTAAGACATGGGTGGAGAGATATCAAAGAGGTGGGCAACATAAAATAGAGAGGCAACAGTTTAGAAATAAAAATAAGCTTAGTCCAAAATCTTGTATCAAATGACACCAGAGCCGATTTTAGCCCAAGTCCTTCCTAAGGTCACTGTGCTGGAAGGGGTTTCTTTATCTTACAGCTAACCATCTCTCCATCCTAGATTGCTCTACTTCTCTGAGGACATGGTGAATCTTAAATCTCATATTGCACAGTACAAGTAAGAACCTAAATAATACGTTAAAAATAGTAAGAGATACACTAGGTAAGGCCACCACCTCCACTTTGATCTTCTATAGTGCTTTTCATCCACAAATCTCAAAGTGCCTTACAAAAGGAATGTTAGTATCATTATCCATGCTTTACATAAGGGGAAACTGAGGAAGTGAAAGGTGAAGAATTGTCATCCAGAACGCCTGCAGTCATGCCCAGGAATAGAGGTCAGTTCCACTAAGACCCAGTTGAGGGGCTTATCCACTGAGCCATGCTGCCCTCTAAACAGTCAGTGCTTCTAAAGAAGATTATTTAAATAATTCTCCCCTCATTTGCAATAACCTGAAGCTGGCAGCCACCTATTTATCACTAATTAATATGTCAGTTAACTATATTACCAAGCTTTTATAATGTCTGCCATGAAAAATGTACGTCTAGGAGGTACATTAATAACAAAGTGATGGTGTTTCTGATGCCTTAAAAGCATCCTAAACATACTTTAATTTTTAATTAGCCTTTTCAGCAGATGAACACTAGTTGGCAGAGCACCAGAAGGTGACACATCTGTTATTGCTGCAGGGTATACACCCACCCAGAATCCAGCAATACAATATAAATAAATCACTACATGTGCCTTATAATGAAAAAAATAAGAAGGTCCTGTCAGATTAGTGCAGCATCACGCAAGTTGAGGCACATGAAAGAAATTGTTTTGGTTCAAAAAGTGTGCTGTGTAAGGAGAAAATATATGCCATCAAAGCCCCGGATAGAAAATGAAATTGGAACAACAGATGGAAAATTCCACTGAGTATTTTATCAGCCACCTGTCATCCACTGAATGGTGGCCAAAATAGCTACACCTTATTAAGTTACACAATGGAAAACAAAGTTGCAATGTGAATAGAGTACTTTAGAGTAATGATGTGTAGCTTAGGTGAAACACAAGAAACTAAAGCTGCATTTTAAAGGGACTACAGGACAGTCCAGAGCCAGAAGCAATGATTAGCTGCGAGGAAGTGGCAGAAAGGTTGCATGTTTAACTGAACATTTTAAAACTCTCCACTGGTCACCACCTTATCTGTGTCTTCCAATAGCCTTCTGGCTCCACCCACTACCATCTTTTTCATTCCACCAATACTAACCCACATCCCTCCAAGACACCCCCTCTCCTTGCCTTTCAAGTGCTCTATACCAGGCCCGGTAGCTTCCATAATCTCTCCATTTGCTCCAAGCATTATTGAAGTTAAATTTTGCATGCCCTGAGACAATGTGCTTTGGAGAGTCCTATACTTTCTTAAAATTCTGCAAGCTATGAATTTATCTGTAACCATCACTGAGAGAGATGGTGGCCAGAACCTCACAATGAAACACAACCAAAATGGGATCATAAATAGACTGACATGTGGAGAAAGAGAGCTGTAGATAGAGGAGGCCCAATTGCTGTGGACCATTTGAAGGTGAAGCAGCCAAAAAGTAGCCATTTATGAGAGGGTTAATAGTGGCAAAGGATGGGAAGGGACAGGAGTCATATGGGTGAACTGCACAGATGGAAGTGGGAGGGTACTCATCAAAATTTAAAAAAAAATTCTTGTTGGTTCAGGGGAGGTTCAGGTATTCATTTTTGGACAATCATAGCGGCAGTGTTGAAGGCTTTCCTTCCATCTTCTCCTGGCCAGGACTTGCAATCAGTTGTTAGAGGCAGATAGCAATGATAATCCATTCCTTTTTACTCCTTTCCAGATTAGATGACTGCAACATGCTCTGCATAGCACTACACCTTAAAATAGAAAAATCTACCCTGGGTTGAAACTGCTGGCCCTCATGGCAGCTGTTTAACACATAGTCATGTATATATCTAGGTATAAGGCAGTAGCATGGAATCTTCATTGGCTATACATTGATTTCCAGGTGGCATTTGAGGTGCTGGTTTTTAGCAATAGAACCTTGATTGGCTTGGGAGCTAGGTATTTGAGAGAATATTTTTCTTTCCCTGACACATATGTAGTCAACAGAAACACTAGTTTTAAACCCTTCTATATAAAAGAAACAATGAGGGGATGGTCCTTCCGATGGTAGGGCAATGTCCATGCAAAAAATGCATCTCAACTTTGAAAATCTCTCCCCATTTAGTAGAAAGTAAAATAAATCTTTTGAAAGGTATATACCAATGCCTTTGCACAGGGTATGGTGAATGATATGGATACCTCTTTGTAACTGTGGTTTCACTGAGATGTTTGTTTGCTATAGCAAGCTGGTTATTTTCTTATTTTGGAGTGGCTGCCTTTTGTGAATCACTATATTTTTTAAGACTGTCAGATATTTCTAACACAGAATACATACCCTTTAGTTTATAACAAAAATAATGGAATGCCTACAGAAAACAGATCTGACAAAAATTTACACCCATTTGCTATCAGAAAAAAATACATAATTAAACTACACGTTATGGTAAATGTGAGTACTATAGATTGATTTAATTCCTTTAAGAAGAACGAATGATACTTACAGAAAACAAGACTTAACAAGACAGGGATCTTAATTAAAGACATAAAAATACCACGGGACAAGAGTTTCTTGTTTTGCTTTTCTATAACGCCAGCAAAAAGTCTAGCATTTTGAAGAGGCTTGGTACTCAACCTCTTAAAAGAAAAGTAACCAGCCCGCCTATATACGTGCCTAAATTTAGACTTAGCATCCTAACTTTAACCACTCATTTTAGAAACCCGAGCCCTTAATTTCTTTTTCTGTCAGCACCAGGTCAGAGAGTACTATGTGCCTCTAAAAGCTTGATCTTTGGGAAAGGTGAGAATGACATAAGAGCTTAAGGAGTACTGGCTTTAGCCATTTTTGAAATTATATGTAACAAAACAAATTGCATCAAAATATAGTTGCATTGATTCATTTAAACATTTACAACGACCTTAAAAAAGCGTTCTGAGTATTATGACCATGGCGCCTTGGAACCCAGTCAAAGCACCCATTTTGCCCAGCTGCTCTAGAAAACAGAACAAAAAGACAATCCCTGCTCCAAACAGCATTGTCTAAATTGACAAGGCAGATATAAGTGGGGGGAGCACCGAAGCAGAGCGAACAAAATTATAAGACCAGATCACTTTTTTGAGGGTGGAAGTGCATTTACTTAGGAGTGGGATCAACTGGAAAGAAAAAGAAGGGAGGGGAAGAGGGCTGGGGATAAGAGGGAGGGTTTGGAGTGAATTTGAGGCGGAGGGAGAAGGGGTGTTGGATAAAACACCCAGTCAGTGGAGGCCAGCTTTGTTGGCATGTCTGAAAGTGAAAAAAAGAATTCATGGTTCGCTGCTCATGTTGCTATCCAATGGAATCTCTACCTGATTCCTCTGTGCAGTTTTCCCCCACAGGCCATGTGGCAGACAGGGAAAGGCACCACCTCGACCAGTGGTGAGTAACCTGTAGCTCGCAGGCTGTACGTGGCCCATTAGCGTAATCTACTGGAGGAAACAGACATTTTGCTGATGTTGACTGTCTGTAGACATGGCCACCTGCAGCTTCCATTGGCTGCACTTTGCTATTCCTGGCCAATGAGAACTGTGGGAAATGGGACTAACGTCCCTATGGCCCGCACAGATTCCCACAGCTCCCGTTGATTGGGCATAGCAAAATGCAGCCAGTGGGAGCTACTGGGGGCAGTGTCTACAGTCAACATTAGCAAAATGTCTCAGAGCTGCTTTCAGATTGCAGGTTGCCCACCATTGCCATAGATCCTTCTACCCCCAGAGTCAGGGAGCGTCTCCAGGCACAGTTCTGTGTCCAGATGGGAGGCACTGGACTCTTTCCTGAGCAAACATATGACAGGGAACTCCGACTCCTGACCCATGCTTCCAGTGTCAGTGTATGCAGCCGGAAAAGTAGAAAAGGATAAGTGATCCATACTAAGATATTTTACCCATATTTCTAGGTGGTTCTAGGATGACAAATTCTGTAACTGGACCTTAGCTTTATGAGATTAAGAATTACTCACAACAACAATGTAATACCCTCGAGAGCTCATTCAGCCACAAACACAACTTAGACAAGACTAATCACTTGTAACTCAAAATGACTAATTTGTTATAGAACACAGGTTTATTAAAAACAAGCAGTCCTGTAGCACCTTTACGACTAACAATTTATTAGGTAATTAGCTTTTGTGGGTAAAGACCCACACCAGATTTATTAGCCCACTACATCTAACCCACCATTAAAACACCTTTTCATCAAATTGAAGTTTTGTCAATGTTGTTTCACTCTAAATCTCTTGGGTCTAATTGTCAAAAGTACTCAGCACTCACTGTGTCAGCTGGAAGTTGCAGCTGGGTGCTGAGCAGCACCTCTGAAAAATCAAACCACTTCCCTTTAAATAACTAAGCTATGTTCACAATATGGTGAGGTTTAGCTTTTGCCCTCAGCATGTCAGTCTCTGTGAATGTAAGCTAGTTTTCTCCTGACAGCTTCATTAAAAATAAAACCCACTGCTTTTTTCAAATCTTCAGCTAGTTTCATGGCCCGCCTGTAAAAATCACAAGTGTAAAAAGGTTATTAACATGCTTTACTTTGTTAGCAACTATCCGAGCTCTGGAACTTCAGTAAATCTGCTTTCTCCTGGCATAGCTAACTTATTTTAGGATATCTTCAGTTATTTCAGTTGAGCTCTCCATGTCTTTCTGTCCTTTATAGAAAACAGAAGGCACAAAAGATAACTGATGTTTCCCCATCTGTTTCATTAATAAATGCCCTCTGCTACAAAGGACCAGTGTGCGGACAGCAAAATAAGACCAACTTATCAAACCATACACTAGGTCCCACCGGAGAGCCAAGCTGTGTTTTGATAGGATTTCCTGGATGATATGACAAAATTCTGTCTGCATCTCAGAGGAATCTTGGGCATCTGGAAAACAATGCTTCAACCAGATAATGAAAACAAATCACATTTAATTAGTTAATTCTTGCTTTTCACCTCTCAAATCCAGTTTGGTTTGGGGTTTTTGATTGGTTGGTTGGTTGTTTTTAATGTCTGGCTCTAACCTTTGAAAGCATGATGTAGTGTGGTTTCCTAAAAGCCCTGGGTGAAAAGATTAAGAAGTGGCTAACCATTACCCCAAAACCTGGAAAATCCATACATGATTGCTGTGGTTCAACACTCAGGAATCATAGGTCTCTTTTTTTCAGTTTTATAAAGCAATGGAAATCATGAAATGGTTCTATATACAAGGAGGTTAACCAAGCCATAGCTAATCCTTCCAGTGTGATTGGGAAAGATAAAGTCTTATGTTGTTGTTTTCCAAAGAAAGTTGAAGCTGGGCATTTTCTTGTCTTCAATAACATCTTCACAGAAGGAATTTAAATGTTATGCATTGTTTATATTTAGGAAACTGCTAGAAAACTTTTACCCTTGCACTGGGACCACAATTTTGAAGTGCCCTTACATGGACAGCTCAAGTTGGGAAATTGTGACTCCTTATATGCATTCTTTTATGTTACATACTCTGTTATAATAGAACTATAAATTTGATATACATTCCTTGCCTGTTGACAGACAGCAGCCAGACTGCTCGGACACTCTACTTGAAAAATGGCCAACCGGAACCACAGCAGCGAGGGTCACAAGATCACCATGTCCTGCCTGGAGTTCCGGCAAGATGTGCCCTTAAAGGGACCCCCAGACACCTGTTCACTGCCTATACTGCAGGCGGACCTACTTCCTCGAGGGAGCAGGGCTTCACATCTGTCTGGGAGACATAACTCATTACAGGGATCCATGGTACCAGAGCATTAAAAAAAAGAAGCAGCAGCTGGAGAGGTCATGAAGGTGTCATACAAAGTCTATGACATAACAATTAGGTGTTTTTTTTTTTTTATAAAGGAAGCTTTTGGATTTGCAACTGGTCCTTTGAAATAACATTTTAATGAGTTTCATGTCATATTTCTATAAGAATAGAGATTGTTCCATGACCACTAGAACAGCAAAAATGAATATTAGTAATTTTCTCACTTTGGATGTTAGTCTTCATAATTCCTACACCCCACAACAAAATTAACCCATCATCTGAAAAAGGGTCAAGAGAGACCAAGATCTCTCTCTTCTTGGTGACATACAAAATATTACACAGTGAAAAGAGGGATTAATGATTTGCAATGATATCACATGGAATCAATTCTCAGCTCTGAATTCCCACATCACTCTAGAGCAGTCGTGTAGCACTTTAAAGACTATCAAAATGGTTTATTAGGTGGTAAGCTTCCGTGGGACAGACCCACTCCATCAGATCAATAGCATTTCCAGTACAGACTGAAATGCTATTGATATGATGAAGTGGGTCTGTCCCACGAAAGCTCATCACCTAACAAGTCATTTTGTTAGTCTTTAAAGTGCTACATGACTGCTGTTTTGTTTTGTTAGAATACAGACTAACACAGCTACCTTTCTGTTACCACTCTAGGGATGTGGCTACCTACCTTCAGAGGGGCTATGGTAATGTGGCACTTCAGAAGATGCTAATAAGGCTGTGCTGTGAATATGCAGTGCCTCATTAGCATAATGGCGGTCGCACATGTTTCGAAAGGACTGCTTTCTAAACATATGCAGCTTGTGTAGCCAGTGGCCTTTTGAAATGACCCCCTGATTTCAAAAGCCCCTTCTTCCCATTTGGTTTTGGGAAGAAGGGGCTTTCAAAATCAGGGGGTCATTTCAAAAGGCCCCCAGCTACACGGATGGTGTGTGTTTAGAAAGCGGCACTTTCAAAGTGTGTGCGGCTGCCATTATGCTAATGAGGCACTGCATATTCATGGAAGCACCTCATTAGCATCTGCCAAAGTGCCACATTATCTTAGCCCCTCTGAAAGGATGGGCTGGTGTGGCCACAGCCTAGGATATAAGAAGACCAAAAGCCCAGGAAAATAGGAATTGTGTTTTTTTTACCATGATGACTTCTTGCTAATGTCTGATCAGGTTTCAAATCACATTCTTTTCTTTAGGATATATTTAACCATCAGCCCATTATTGATTTGGGCTTTATCATTTCATGGTGACTCACAGTAAGACTCTCCTGGAGCCCATATCTAGACATCAGCCAACATTTCAAAAATGAGCACTGATGGGCAGCAGGAGGGGTGTATGTAGCTTGAGTTACTTTAGGGTAACCCAAAACTGAAGAATTCAAAATCTGTCTGATTTTGAAATGGTGACCCAAGTCAACGTTCTAGCAAGGAGATAGGAACAAATGCATACTTGGGACTCAATCCAGAATTCTGGTCTGAATGGAGAGGCTGCTGCACCCACAAGGAGTGCACTGAAGCCAAGGGAGCTCCCTACAGGTCTTCGCATATAAATCTCAATGTAGAATTAAACTTTGAAAGAAAGTTGCAATATGGGAATAATCTGCTAAACTGTTATAAACATCTGTGTTTAAAGCCCAGCTGTATTAAATTTCTATTAAACACCACTAATGCCATGAGAGAAAGCTATGTCAAAATTATATAATCAACATTATACTATGCATTTTAGGAAATGGGGTCTGTTTGCAAAGTGGTAAAGACCAGGAGCATTAAGTTGCATACCCATGCAGGTAACAGATAAAGTCCTGGCCACAATGAAATCCATGGCAAAACTCTCATTGACTTCAATGAATGCAGCATTTCAGCCCAAACACTCAACCTACAGTAACTCCTCAATTAATTTTGTCATACTGCTTATCTATTAGAGTACACGATTGTTCAAAATTGCTCAATGCTTCCTTATGTCCTCCTCTGGCTTCCTGCTTTGTTCATTAAATGCAAGATTTTCTAGCAAAGTATCCTGTGCTCATGGGGCTTTGGGATGAGCGTGGGCTGACAGTCCCCCTCCCCAGCAGTTCCCCGAAGTCCCCAATAAGGTATGCAGCACAGCAGCTGAGGTTCAGCTGCCCCTCACCTCTCCATGTCTGCATTTATTTTCCACAAAGTTTTTGATGCTGTATAAGATTGGCTTTTTAAAAGAAATATTATCTTTATTAAATTTTCAAGGACACATTACTAATATGAGTTTGGTTCAGAGAGATACAGCTGGCAGATCAAGACAAGGTTTTCATCTCAGGCAAATTCCAAATGTGATGTACAATGCTGATTTGTATCCATTATGTGTTGCTATATCATTTGTATGAACTAATGCTAAGCCATTAGGATTATTAAATTGGTTTTGCACTGCTTGGCATGGTGGTTCACTTTCTTGTCCTCCTCCATAACAACACAGGAGAGCTAGCTCCATTGAAGAACATTACCAGGCTTCATTTACTTACACGTTAGTCTGACACTAGAATGAATGAATTCACACACAAGAATCCTGTTGTGACTATTAGACATTTTATGTTGGTCTTGTTGGTGGATATAAACTTGCCTATGTAAATTTATCAGTATACAACTAACATATTAGCAAGGCTGTACAACGTAAGAAAATGCATGCACATTTTTTTGAAAAATGGACACACCACGAAATTCCTCCTTGTGCAGGTGACTGGATAATGCTGATGTCCTAATTAAGCCCCATGCATGCTCAAGAGCCATTCTATCAGTCAGGGACTAACAATACATAGAGCTGTCCTGTCTATGCAGGAGATAAATACCATCGCACGAGAACTCTGTTTGCCAATTTAGCTGGATTTTAGGCTGCTTGTGAGGCCAAAGCAACTCACAGCAGTCTTAGATGAATTAAGGATCTTGTCATAGCTCTATTTACCCCGGGGTCACTTTTCATAATACATTTCCACAGAATTCAAACTGATTCTTTTTCTACAGAGCATAGGAGACCTCTGTACCACAGAGAGTGCGGGCAAGGTAGTTTGAGAAGGAGAAGAAACAGTGGGCTGCTGCTATAGTACCTGGCAACTGTGTAAAACTTTGCAGGGAGCAGCAGACCCAGGAGTCAGATAGCTGGTTTGGGTGCTACCTACTTACTACACCAAGACCACAGGGTTTGAACTGCTGAGCCTTTTCTAAGTACTGTATATCCATTTCAATAAGGAAATAATGGTGGCTATGGTATTTGCATTGTATTGCAAAAAAAAATATTATTCCTGAATATATATCAGAGGGGTAACTGAGTTAGTCTGTATCTTCAAAAACAACAAGAAGTCCTGTGGAAACTTACAGACTAACAAATATTCTTGAGTATGTACACATAGAGGAACTGCATAAAACCCAGGAAAGCCACAAGGCTGCTCTACATAGCTTGGGGTTCCTGGAGCATTATAGGTACTTCTAGTTCTTAGATTGAGGGTGTAGAGAAAAAATGGAGAAAAGGCAGGGGAAAATAAAGCAGTTAAAGTGTGGAGAAAACAAATGAGGCAAGAATGAGGAAATTTAAGTTGACAGTCTAGAAAAGGAAAGACTCATGATGGCAGTCAATAAATACAATCAAGATAACATAAAAAAGAGAGGAAAAAAGAACAGCACAGAGAAAGGAAAGAGCAATGGCGTGAAGTTCAGAAAGTAAAAAATAGGCTTAATATGAAAGGAAACAGTCTCAACAGGTAGAATAATTGGCCTGGAAAACAGATTCCTGAAGGAAAAGGGGAAGACAATCACAGCAGATATTCAAAAGCAGGTTGGCTAGGATCTTACCAAGAATGACGCAATGAGTGATACTATGCACACAGCATGACTAAGCGACCTCTATGCCCCAGCTATGATTCAAAGATATATAATGAAAAAAGGTTAATATTAATGTGTCACTAAGGCTAAGAAATCAAACACTCATCTATCAGAAAACAACCTACATAAAGAATTGCACCATAATAAACTCAGTTACATTTCATAACCTACATACTTTGTGATCTGAGGAAAATAACATATTAAGGATTTTGTTAAATAAGAAAAATTTAAAATACAAGCTATGCATAAGATGAAACATTTAAGAAGCATGCATTTTGTAACCATAACATTCACAGAGAAAGGCAAGAATCCTAAATAATTCCTCCAAACTGACAATGACAAAGGCTTAGTGTACAATTTAACCACTAAACCATTATTCTATTTAGGTTTTGTTTTTACATTTCCTAGACCAATATTAATCTAAGTTGTTGGGTTTTCCATCGTGTACAAAGTTTAAAGTTTTGTTCAATGACTTTCAGCACTTCCATTCCAAAAGCTGTTCTAACCCCATTGCATATGGCACAAGATTTTAGACTTACTCTTTGCTATCTGTACATACAAATTAATTAAAACTAAATAACTGGGCTACTTGAGGAAGCAAGGAACATTAATCATGATATATGCTGCTTATTAAGTACGTAAATTAATCTTCATGAAAATGAATGAAGTTTAAATCTAGCCTGAAAAAGCAGAATATGAGATCTTAGATTTTAAAAATGTGTGGGCTCAGAATCTTGTTAAATCAAGTATCTAAAAGCACTTATTAGATCATACAATAAAGAAGCATATATATATAACTTTTAGTGGCAAAACTGTAGAAAGAAGTATTAATGCCACTTGTCTGAGTCGCAGTCATTAATTTGTTTCCAACGTTTTAATAACTGTGCTGGTCTCAACTTAGAACTGAACTACCACCCTGATAATCAGACCTGTATTTAATTCACAAATGACTCATTCTATTTTTTTCCATTTTGCAGAAAAGAATTTTTAAAAATAATACAATATTTCAGACACACTATATGAGAACAAGTTCCATGTTTTGTACCATTTATCTTTTAAGCTCTAAAACGATAATTACATTTAAATTACTTTTCAGTTCTACTGTATTAACATAATTGTGTGTCAACTAATAAGATGCACTTATTAAATGGAATATTTTAAGACTTATGTTAATAATGAATTGGTAAATTTACAGCAGATCTTGTCACATGTTACCTAATAAGTTGCTCCTGCATAGCATGGTGCCATTAAAGCTGATAACCGTAGTATTTCCTTGACCACCGTGAATTTGATATTTATAAAAAAAAAAAAAAATGGGTTAGCAACACGGCCATGTTGCAGAGTGCAAATTCTTTTCCTACTGAATTCTGGTTTTGGTTGTTTTTTTTTTTAAATGACTCATTCCCTGTGAAAGAGCGCAAAACTAATATCAAGACAATATATGATTATTTTCATTACAGGCAGGATAAACAACACCTTCAACTCAGCTATAATGGGAGCTGGAAGATCCCTATGAAACAACATCAATTAAGATTTGTTCCTATTTTTTTCAGGGCTATCAAAATCCCAGATCATGTACAAAAAGAAACTGGAAAATGAAGCTGGCCTATTGTAGTATTTCATTTGTTGCACCAGAAGCCGAAAGATCTCAAAACCAGGCCTTCCAAGGTGAGACTTCAAATCAATTTTCTCTACCTAATATACCAGTTTTGTCACTTTCATGAAAGTATGTAATGTTCTATCCATAAAATTCTGGGGCAAAACAGAATCAAGATTTGTCACAAAAACTACAGTCAAAACCACAAATCAATAGGTTATAGGTAAAGCCTGGTGACTTTTTCCCTGGCTTTTCATTTTACTTTTCATACATTGTTTTACTTCATTTTATGCACATAGTTGGGGTGGTAGATCCTGCCCCGGAGGTGGGAGGCCCTGCGAAGGACTGTGTTGCAGATCAAGCCTAACTTATAATCGGTGTTCTCTGTAAGCTGTATGCTGGGGAAGACACCCAGGAGAGATTCAAATGCCACACAGATACTTAGCAGAGCACCTACATGTGCCTCAGTGCACATAACAAAATTTATTCCACACAGTGATGGAAAAAATGAGATAGAACATTGCTTATAATCACTCTGCAGTGGCAGCTCCAGCCCTAACAGACTGGGAACAGCTCTCCATGTTGGTCATTAGAACCCGGCACACAGATCATGATGCTGCAAAGGTTTGGCTCAACCATATGCCCATCATGACAGAGGAGCAACCAGGCCAAATTTGAGTAAGTGGTATATGGGCTGCGTTGCAATTCTGTTTCCTCAAATTTGGTCTGGACTCTGCCACATCATGATGACCTGAAGTTTATTTATTTTCTGAATGTGCCTAGCTTAAACTTCCAGACAGTGGGTATTGCTGTACCTTTGTCTGTCAGACTGAAAAGCCTTCTATTATCAAAACTTCTGTTTCCCAGATAGGTACTTACAAATAATGATTGATTCACACCTTCTCTTCAATGCACTCAACAGATTGAGTGCCTTGATTCTCTCACTGGAAGACATGTTTCTAACCCTTTAATCATTCTCTTGGCTCTTCTTCCCTGAGTCTTCTCCAATTATCAGCATCCTTCTTGTTTTGTGGACACCAGAACTTGCCATAGCATTCCCATAGTGGTCATGTCAGTGCCAAATACAGAAGTATTTCCCTGTTTATTCACACAAGGATTGCATTAATCCTTTGGCCATGCTGTTGAACTGGAGCTCGAGTTCAGCTGATTATCACCATAAGCCTTAAATCCTTTTCTGCACCACTGCTTCCCAAGAAACAGGATGGAGGAATAATTACAACCTACATGTTTTCTTCCTAGAATGTATAACTTTATGATTAGCTATATGATTAGCTATATCTTGTATTTGTAACTAGTTCTTCTAGAATGTAATTGAAGCTATTTATTTACCATAGTCAAGTTGGTCTGTTGTATTGTATCTTCAGAGAAGCAAGCTAGACCAATTGTTCAATTGCTATTTACAGAAGTAAGAATTTTTCTAATTCAGTATTTTATTTTTAATTAGACCAGTCAATGGTCCATAAGTCATAAGTGCCCTTGGATTCTTAAGGATGGACTTAATTTTCTGGTTGAATATTCTGTTGAATATTCATTTTGACTAATATTTGACTCAAAGAAAATAACTGATCCTGAAACTAACAGAGAAGAGCTAAGAATTATGAAGGTAGATACTAGAACTACAAAAGCATTTTTTTTCTGATCTAATGGATTAAGTATGTCAATATTGTGGATGGGCCTGCCGACCCAATACAATTTGCATACATGCCACAATTATCAGCTGATGGACGAGATTTCTTAGATCATTCAAGTCATCTCCCTGATATGGTAGGGAACGATTTTACAGTGATTTTTTAAAAAATATTGTCGTCTAGTTTTAAAAGTCATAAGAAATGAGGCTTTTACTGTTTCCCTCAAAAAAACTATTGCAAAGCCCAACATACCTCACTGTCAGGAAGTTTCATTTTTTGATACTGTCTTTCCATAGTCCCACAGTAATTACACCACTCTGTGCCCCACTAAATTTGTTCTCTCCAAACCTGTGTTTTAATATCTTCAGATATTTGTCTAACCTTCCTCTTAATTATCACTTGGCTAAATATGTATAGCTTGTCTCTTTTAAAGCTTGTCTTATAAAGTAATTCCTCCAGTCTTTTGATTACTTTTCTCCTCATGACTGGTTCCATCACCTACAGATTTTCGCTAGCTATGTATTTCATTAACATACTATTTACTCCTTCTTCCAGATCACTAATGAAGACGTTAAATAAAGCACCAGTTCTGCAAATATCTGTGCGCATGTTAAACATTAAGCAGCTGAATAGGTCCCCTGCCTGACTTTACCTTGAAGATTCAAGTTTAAGTCAGGCAGGGAAATTATCAGCTCCTTAATGTAAGTTTCCGTACCTCTAGCACTTGAAGACCAGATGTGAGGGTAGGCCCCACTTCCCACACCAGCCCAATGGTGAAATTATGTGGGGAGTCTGTGTTTGAAAATGTGGGAAAAAAAAAACAAAAAAAAACCTACATAACCGAGTTCCTATGCAAGCCAATATGAATTACTTCCCCCAACCTATAATTATATTTTGATTAAACACAGTAACAACTTAACAGCAACGAAGGGTCCTGTGGCACCTTATAGACTAACAGAAAAGTTTTCTTTTATCTTTTAACACAAAACTTTTCTGTTAGTCTATAAGGTGCCACAGGACCCTTCGTTGCTGTTACAGATCCAGACTAACACGGTTACCCCTCCGATAAGTAACAACTTATTCACTGTTATCCAGATTTGAATCTGAGAATACTATCAATACTATGTGATTTAGCATGTGACCCTTACAATACAACTTGTGAACACTAGAAGTAAACAGGAAACTATCTCACATGATTCAAAGGGTAAAATCTCCCTGCCAAAAACAGAGATGGTGCTAAAATACTATGGTGGGAGTGTAAAGCTCCTAAAGACAATTGTTGAATATTTTTTCAATCAATAACTGTCATAAATATTGATGAAGTATTTAATGAATGTGCCAACCAAACATGGGGCTAAAATCACTGAGTAACTTGTTCACTACAAATGGTTTGCCCAGTTAATATTGTGAAGGATGGTGGTTTGACATTTACTGCAGATGATGAATTAATGAAATTTCTCAGAAAGATCTTGCAACAGTGAAATTTGTAGATCAAAGTGTAACCCACACACCTAGGTATGGTTAACTGTCCCATGTAGTGGTACCCAGAACACTTCACAGAGAAAGAATGAGTGTGCTCTACCACCTTGGCTGAAAGCCAGCTGGCCTTTACAGCACGCGGTAGAAGCGCCTCCACGAAGTTCTAGATGTCCCAGGTTCAAGTCTTTCTGGGGGGCAGCTACAAAATGATTAATTAAAAGTTTTTAATTATGTATCTTAATACCAAATACCTCTGGTTAACTCCCACAAAAGTCAATAGAAGTTTATGTATATTTACAAGCAGACATGCTTAGAAAGGGTACATTTAAAAACAAAATTAATAATCCAAGCATTCTTGGGCCAAATTTCATGAAGGGATTGCATTATGAAAGCAAGAAGCTCTTCCAATCCTAGATTGCCTCCTTTTGTGGAACCCCCCCTCCAAAAACAAAAAAAAGACTTTCCCAGATATCCTGGAAGGCTTCTCAGATGTAAGTTCTCTTCAAAGCAGCTCTAAAAGTTTCACCAACATATGGACAGAGTTGGCCAACAAAGCATAGGCCCTTAATGTAAAAGAATGCCTCTGTAGCATTATAGTGTACTCATACCCTTAAGCAATTAGAATTAAAAAAAAACAAAAATATTTTGCAGCAAGTTCCTAAATAATTTAGCATATTATATCATTACCTCAATTTGTATTCCTGTAATTATTATTGTAGTCCTGTAACAAACAGGTTTTGTTTTCTCTGCAAATCTAAATTTCTTTTCCATCATGAGCATGTGTGAAACTGGTGAGAAGATAAGTCCCAATGGAGGATGAAAACTGGAATTCAATTCTTCCTCTTCCTTGCCTATTATTCCTTTGCCCCTCCCAAAACACTTTGAAGAAGACATTTTCCAAGTAAGTGCATTTCATCTTCTAGGGAGAAGATAAGACCCTCTTTTCGTAAATGAAGTATATGGGTGCTCTTTGCTCAGACTCCCCACAAAATTTCACCATTAGGCTGAAAGAAAAAACACGAAGTCCAAAAGATTTTTCCAATATGATATGAGTATGCAAAATCAGAATGGAAAATGGAAATCTGACAGCAAAGATTACAGCAACATCACTTCCAGGGCAACATCTACTTGTTTCTAACTCAACATATGTTTCCTTTAATAGAAAAGGAAAGCAAAGTAAAGTAAAAATGAAAAAGGAAGAACAGGTAAACAGAATGGCTATGTATGCACAGCATACCTCTTTCAAGGGAAGAATGAAAATGAAGGAACTGAACATTGCAAATGAAGCTCTGATTTACAATTTTGTGCTTCATTTGTGTAATAATGCAAGATCGAGCTGTCAGAAAGACTTTGGTTAAAAAAAAAACAAAAACAAAAAAACAGCCATGTAGATGGGGTTCTGTCAGCAAAAATCCCCTTTGTCGACAGAACCCTTATGCCTCATTTTCTTCAGCAATTGGCTTTTGGCTTTTTTTTTTTGGCCAAAATCTCTCCTGACAGTGTGATCACGCAAGATTATGAAATGAAGCATGAGATATGCAAATGAGCATTTCATTTGCAATGTTGAGTTCACTCATTTGCATTCTCCTCAGGTGAGAAGAATGCTGTGTAGACATAGTCCTTATCTTTGCAACTTTAAATCGCCTTACTGTCCTCCCTTATAAAATGCATAGTCCAAATGCAATACATAGGAACAGTTATGGGGCTAAAGGTTGAAATGGTAAACTTACACTTCAATTTCACTTGGCTTTTGTTGGCTTAAGTTGTCCCTTCATATTATTTTAACATTGATTTTTGGCATTTAAACAAGCATAATTTTTCTCCCTTTCCCTCTATTCCAGGGATATGGCCATTCCAAGATGGGTTATACTTTGTATTCTTGGGGTCCTTGGAGTCTTACAGCTGTCAGAAGTTGCTCTAGGAAGGCTGATGCTGCTTTCCTTGGTATACAACTAACAGATTTACGAAGAGTAGGTTAGGGGGAAGATGACACATAAGGACATAAGTTATGGACAAGTAACTAGTGAGTATATTGTAGAAAGTTTTGATGAAAAGAGTACAAAAAACACTTACGAGCTGGGAGCAAGGGTAAGGACATTAACTCATCTCTCCCACTTTTGCAGCAGTGTAAAAAAGAGCAAGAAGCAGCTCTGAAGCTGTCCTATATAAAGAAGTTCTGTAAATGAGACAGGAAGGATGGAACCATTCTGGAAAAAAAAAAGTGCAGTTTTTACTGCTCAGCTGCCTAGTGGCTGCTTCAAGTGTACAGTCTGCAGGGGTTGCAATGAACTGAGACAAGATGCTAAGCTCTGTCAAACCAATAGACACTGGGATAGAATGGAAAATAGGGACATTGGTGATTGTTACGGTAATATGGTCATGTACCCTGGCTCATTGGCTGGAACTCAGGCCTTCAAAAGCTTCCATGACCTTGGTTTTATAAAACTTCTATAAACTATGATTTTTAAGATATCACAATATAAATCTTTCATAAAACTTTCACAAAAAAGTTGTCTTCATTTGTGTGGGCATGGACCTATTAAACTGAAATAAAAACATTTCTTCTGGATGCAAGGTTACATGTTGAGTTTAAGGTCTTCTTCCTGGCGCCTTGCTACCTCTACAACTAGGGGTCTGTTTTAATCAGTCAGCCAAGTGCTAGTAGTTTTTCCCTATTATTGAACAAGAGTAAATTAGTGTTTACAGGACTTACCGGACAGCTGATACAACTACTAGGTCCCATTTATGCATGCTGGCCCAGAGCCCTACTAGCACAAAACCCAACTGTTGAATCTCATTATATCTTTCTCTGATGACTTAAAGAAAATTTTCTAACAGAAATCTCTTCCTCTCACACACCTCTTGGCAATCAATTCCATCCCATGTGAAGAATAAGCACTTTTGCGCACATTTCACTTTCATTATTCGTTATTTCATAAAAACATTAACAACTATAAAGTTGAAAAAAATGTGAATTAAAATAACCCTACTTCCAAAAATTGCGATGAAAAGGATTTTAAAAAACATTGCATAAAATTCCCTCAAACATGCATTTAGACTTAAAGTAGCACAATAAAACAGCATATATGTAGGAAACTTGAGTAGAAAGGGGAGGAAATGGTTTCTTCATTCTCAAAAATAAAAAAAAAAATCAAGATCTCAAAACATTTCCCATTGGCATGAACCAAAACCTTTCACAATTTTTAACTGGGGGCAACTGAGGAGGCTGGGAGAGACAGAGAAAGAGAGACCTGCCCTAGAACAGTTTGAGGTTTGGTCAATTGTATGGGTTGCGCATGACCCAAATTCAAATCCAGGCTCTGCTTGATTCAGACCACTAACTTAAGCCCAGGTCTCCCACATACTAGGTCAGTGTCAGACACTTGGCTCTTCTGGGTTGGGTCTCAAACTCTCCTGTTGGAGCCATCTTACTTTCTATAAATAAATATTCACTGGGACAAAAAGACTGACTTTATAGACCTGTGGTTAAGTTACTCATAAGGTGTAGGAGATCTTGACTGAAGCCCCTGATTTGACTTAGACAGAGATATGGGCCTGGGTCTCATAGATCCCGGGTGAGTGTTCTAACTTCTAGGCTATTGGCTATTATTGATTGGGCTGGTCTTGACTCTTTCCAGAATTTCCATCCTGAACCTGCGAAACCTTCTAAACGACCCTTTCACAAAACCAGTCCTTACTACTGAATGGATGGTGATGAATCAGCATTTTCCAGTAAAAACTGTATTTGTCCAACCATTCCAGAGCAGCTCTACTTTTGAGACAGTTATGAGACAACAGAAATGCACTGGAATAATTATTTCTGTTCCATTGAGCAAACTACTAAAAGGTATTATTTCTAAGTCTAGGGAGATAGTGGTTCAAGTGGCAGTGGAAGGTTGTATTGTAATGGAATGTGGGACATTGTTAATTATGTTTTTAAATAGCTATATACATTTGCTCTTTGGGAAGGCTGCAAACACACTGCCAGATCCTCAGCAGATGCAAATATTTGTAGCTTCATTAATGTTAATGGATCTGGTCTAAGCTTCTTCCCATCCCTAGTAAAGCTTTTATAATATAACTTTAACCTCTTAAGTAATGCAGATGAATTTAACTAGATGGCTAGCCTCTTTATTAGTATACACACTAAATGCTAGATTAAAAGAACACCGGCTATAAAAATGGTTCATAAGATAACATGCATAATCATAAGAGAATAGGCCCATCTGCTAGAGTTCTACACAGATCATTTGCTGAATTCTGTAGTGAGGGCTCTGCAGCTGGTTGATGAGTTCTGGCCGTAGCAGCAAGTGTTGCAGCAGGGCATGTAAATTGTTCTAGATGGGTGTTAGGTGTGTATTTCTGCTGGGCTCAGTGCATCAGAAGCCCTGTAAAAAGTATATGTGTTCAAGACAGTATATTTAATGGCACTTGTTTATTGTGTGGAAAGCATTCAGTTATCAAGTAATTTAAATAAATTGCCCACACTACAGCAAGCAGTAAACAGAAAGTTCATGGGTCAAGCAAGTGGTGCCATTAAGCAACAGATAAGGCTAGAATTTAAACTGCAGATAGTGGGGTAACTTGGATCTCAGCTCATGCAATTATTGTTTGCATGAAATTTCCACTCAATTGTGTTGGTATAAAAACTAGTAAAAATGTACAGTGGTGATAAAACAAGCTTTTTTCTCCTCAGTTGGTGCCAGAGATGAGGGTTGCTTTTTTCAGAAAAGAATTATGAACACAAATATCAAAAATATTACCCTGAGAAAGGAGAAAAGCTACTTCCTTAAAATAAATTTGCAAATTTCTGGGAAACAAGGAGTTTTAGAGGAATTCCCTGATGAATCTGGAGAGGTTTCCCCCCCATTACAGCTGCTAGTTTTTCTAATTTTTCCCATCCCTGTGTAGAATAATTTTTATATGCACCTAGGCATTATGCATGTGTACCACCATGGAAACACAGCTGACAGCTGTGGGTGCTCTGCTAATCAGCTGGTTGGCACCTGACTCTCTCCTGAGCAGCTACTTAAGAACTCCATTTACAGGGAACACGGCTTAGAGTTGCCTGACCATGTGGGATAACAAATGAGGCTTTGGAGCATAAATACAAACAATATGTCCTGACATTAAACTTGTTCAAACTATTGTCCGTCCTCATATGTAATATGGCTCTGAGCGCAGCTTATTCTATTAAGGGCATATTTAAAGCCTACTGAAGTAAACAGAAGCCTTTCCATTGACATTTTTGGATCAAGACCTAAGTGTTTAATTTCTTAAAGGCACAATATCCTTATTCAGAAAAGAAAAAACCTGCCACAACCAGCCTAATCAATGCTTATCAACAGCCTGGGTGCAGGAGAGACTCAGTTAAAAATGATTATGGCATGTAATCCATTGCATAAATCCAAGGTCACCCTTCAGTCACATGCAAAACAAAACCAGCAGGCATGATTGGTCAGACTGCAACTGCTAATGTCAGACAAAAGAAGATAGAGCCAAAATTAAAACCCTCTGCTGGTGATGACAATATGACTTATGTTAGAATAACAAGAGTTCCAGAGGGTATTATTCCTCTCACATATTGTGGCAATTTATTTGATCACATGTTTGCATGACAATGTACACATAGAGCAAGCCAAAGCCAGAGGGAACCATCAAGTTGAGCAGGAGTGAATTGGTTTTGGAGCACAAAATCTGCAAGGCCTGCAAGACACATGGAGAAAATGAGAAGAGAAACAAAATAAACTGAATGAAATGGGTTAAAAAAGGAGAGACTCTGGGTGAAAGTGGAAGGGGACACAGCAAGAGAGGGAAGGTCACATATGTAACGTGCCTGGCCAATTGTGACCCTTTTACTACCTGAAGAATTTATCTAAGATATTAAGGCAAACACTACTCCAAGCATAAGCAAAGAGAAAATATCTCAGAGCCAGATGGTGCTTTACACAGAATAGGTGCTGAAGTGGAAGGAGTGAACAGGTATATGTAGGGTGCCCAGCTGTTCCATATTTCAGGCACCAGGAAGGCATCCTGTTTTGTATTAACAAAGGGGCTAATTGCCCCACATTTGTGCAGGTACTGGGGGTTGGGAGCACATGGGCACGGCTGCCACCTGGTGCCTGGGTCCCAGCAGCTTGGGGGAGGCACGCTGGTGTAGCTGCCACCTGGCTCCTGGTTCCCACAGCTCATAGGAGCTGAAAGTGCACTGGTGTGGCTGCCACCTGTCTCTCAGCTCTCCACAGCTTGTGGGAGCCAGGCGTGCACTGGTGCGGTTGATGCCAGCTCCCCACAGCTTGGCTTGGGGGAGACAGGAGCCAGACCTGCGCTGCTGCACCTGGCTCCCCCCACTCACAGGAGCTGGACTGGTGCAGCTGGCCTGCCTCCCGGCTCCCCGCCACTTGTGGGAGGCGGGAGCTGGGAACCAGACTGGCATGGCTGCAACTGGCTCCTGGCACCCTGTGGCTGGGAGAGTCGAGAGGAGCACTGGCAGGCTGCTGCCCCTTTCCTGGCTCCCTGCAGCTCCAGGAATCTGGGAGGAGCATCAGCCCGGGGAGGTCTATCAGCCTGTTCCTGGTACCCCAATTCATGGGGCAGCTGAGATCCTACATCTGCCCCTCGCAGCCAAGGAGCTCTCACCACCCAGCAGACTCACAGCTCCCACAAGGCAGCCAGTGCCTGACTCAGTGTGACCAGCTATTCCAATTTGACTTGGATACCCACAGCTCCCCTAGGTGTCCTGTATTCAGCCTAGGGGAATATGGTCACCCTAGGTATAAGAAATCTTCCATAGCTCAAGTATACTAGAACTTTACCCTCCTCTCTGGTCCACTGCCCTGTCCAGTGAGAAAACTGTCAATATCAGATGCAGATGTGTAGGTTAGTGAGAACTACAAATACCCTCTTAGGCTAGGGAGAAGTACACTGAGCTTAAAGCCAAAATAATGAGGTTTCAGCCCATCACAGAATCATACAACACTAAAATTGGAAGGGCCCTCACGGCAGGACCAAGCACTGTCCTGAGTCTCTACACTGTCCTTGAGAGGTGTTTATCTAACCTGCTCTTAAATATCTCCAGTGGCGCCAATTCCACAGCCTGCTGAGGCAATTTATTCCAGTGTTTAACCACCCTGACAGGAAGTTTCTCCTAATGTCCAACCTAAACCTCCCTTGCTGCAGTTTAAGCCCATTGCTCCTTGTCCTATTCTCAGAGACCAAGGAGAACAATTTTTCTCCCTCCTCCTTATAAAAGTCTACAGTATTCACTACAGACCTTTTATATTTCTGCACAAGACCACGGCCAGACGTAATGGGATTTGCTTTCATAGGACTATTTTTTATTGTGTGTGTTTTTAATAAAAGAACACCCCACCAAACCTAGCTTAATGTTCACACTGAGAACATCTTTATAACAATATTTTAATAGTTAAAATCACTATAACATATTCCCTTTAGTCCAACACACATGGTAAAATTACAAGTGTTTCCCATTGGAGTTACTTAGCACAATCTTCAACTGCTTTGTGTCACACAGAAGAAAGTGTGAGAATGAAGAGGTAAGGTATGTACAGTCTCAGTCATGTTTCTGTTGTCACAATCTGTATTTTATGGGTTGAGGATAACCCAGAGCCAGAGCAAGACCTACAGCTCTCTTTGCAATAGTCAGGATAAATTTCTCAAGATTTTCTTTCTGCCTTAAACATGCTGTATTGGGCACAGATCAATATGAAATTGCATGCATGTGCACATAAAGTCAAACAAAACCTGTCCAAATAATGAGATGAAATGATAAAAATACCGTCTCATTTTAAGACTTAAGACTGCTTTTGTCCTGACATCTGAAAAAGGGCTGACCATTGTCAAACAATGCCATCAAGCAATGGAACTCTGTTAGCTCTCACTCCATTCGTCACCTGCCTTAATAAAGCTATACTCTGATCATCTGCTGCTACACTACCACTCTTCTGTTGGAGGTGCCATAGTAATGAGGCAATTCGAAGAAGGCTAATGGGGCGCTAACATGCAGATTCAGCACCTCATTATCATAATGGCAGCCGTGTGAACAGACTTCGAATTGCAGATTGACAGTGAAGCTGGGGGCAGCTTCGAAATAAGTGCTCCACTTCCACATTCCTTACTCCCATCTAGTTCTGTGGGAGTAAGGGAACGCAGAAGTGGGGTGCTTATTTTGAAGCTGCCCCCATGGTCACTGTCAATCTGCAATTTGAAGTCTGTTTGTGCGGCCAACATTATGCTATTGAGGTGCTGAATTGCCTCATTACCATGGCACCTCCGACGGGAGAGTGGTAGTGTAGCAGCAGCCCAAGTTCCCTTTCACTTACTTCCCTTATCTTCATTCCACCCACTTCAGTCCTTTTCACTCCAGCCTCTTCCTAGCAATATACAGCCTTAACTCTGACTGTACATACATGTCAAACACACAGAAGTGAAGATTTTAAACATATAGTTCTATACAATATGACTAATTAAGCTTGCACATTTCCATGATTCCTTTACATTACAGAAAAGCAAGGCATAATGAGCATTTGCATTTCAACACTATAGCTCAATTACTTACCCATGTCAATACCACACTGCTTACTGTGTAAATAATGAAAACCTTGACAACCAGTATACATGGTCAGAGTTCAGAGGTGTGAACAAAGATGCAGATTTATGGGGTAGGGAGTGGTGTGAAGTAGTGGAAAATGAAAGCAGAAGTGGAAGGATAGAGTATCTATGGCTATTAAATTACTTAGAAACTTACTTAAGTCCATTGGTGGACCATGCAGTCTAGCAACCTTAACCCAAAGTAACTAACTTTTTTGTGGGAATATATTAATAGTTATGATATTAAACGTCTAAAATAAACTATGCAGAATGGCTGAGTTAAGTTTGTGCATGAAACTTCACATTTACATTTCCAACCTGGCTGTTCAAATTAGTAAATCTTTATTTTCATTTAGTTTTTTTGTTAACAAAGTGGTGAGAACACATAATTAGATAATTTGCTGTGACATTTTCCTTACAATCACATCTAAAAGGTTCAGCATATTTATTAAGAGCAAAGAATGTTTTCTCACCACCTCCGTCTCTTGCTACTGAGACCACGTGGACATTTTTTTTTTCATTAGAGAAGATGGGTGAAGCAGTATCTTGGACCAACTTCTGTTAATAAGAGACACAAGCTTTCAAGCTTGCCCAGAACTCTTCATGAGGTCAGGTTTTTGATCTTCAGTACTGCAGTCCAAAGACCTGATTCACTTGAAATGTGTACCAAAGGTTTAATCCACTAAAACATTCAGCATGAACGTTCTTATTCTCTTCAGCGCAATTTCGTGAGCAATTCACTTTACAGCAGTGCATCTTACAGGAGCTGTAAACCATTTTTATTCTTCGTTTACATAATGGAGATGTGATTTCAGGTCCTAAGGTAAATTCAACATAAAAAGCTACAAAATTAAGGATGCAAGTTGGGATCTGAGCTAAGGAACCTTAATTTCAATACTAAGGATAAAAAGCGAAGAAATTAAAAGATAAAGAACACCTGACACCGCCTTAGAAAAGGAAGGGTTCTTATTCTTGATCAGACTCAATTGCTGTCTCTAGGTATTACTCAGTCACTGTGGAAGATAACTTGGTACACACTTAATTTCACTGTTTTATTTTGTGGAAGACATTATCTTATAAAAATACAAGCCATGTTATTATTACATAGAGAAATGGTAACAAAGAACCTGCAATAAATTATTTCCCCTGGACAAGTCCTATTCCCTTCTGATGCTTTTCTTCCAAAATAATTCAATATGTACTGCCCAAGTACCTGACACAGTGATCTCTCAATTGTATCAGACAGCAATTTGTTCTTGGTACATAGTATCTGTCCTGCATTTACAAGTTATTTGGGCCACTGGATCAGAACCATTACTACCAATTTCTGAATACATATCAACACATATTTACAAATAACTTTTTTCCATATGACTCTATATTGCAATAAGCAACACCAGGGCTTGTATTAGTGGGTTACTGATAAATATGGTTCACTGATATTGCAAATAAGGTACACATCAATATCCATGACCTATTTTGGCTTCCTGACATGTTAGTAGAGTCCTTCATGCAGAATAAGTGTTGCGTATGTCAGAGGGGATATTTTTCAAAGGCACAAATGAGAGTTGGGTGCATACCTGTCCTTTACTTACTTAGCAAGCAAAATGGTTTTTGAAACAGTTTGTATTTTTGAAGCTTTTTATTTATGAAGTTGAAACAAAGCAGACTATTTTTGTTATTACAGTTGTAGAAGTAGCTGGCAGCTATGACAGGAACCTTCAACTAGGCCCGAAATTGCAAATCCTCATGGTTCAACATCCTGAAGAACAGGGCCAGTTATATATTAGAGATAAAACAGGTGGTTGTTTATTGTGACCAAATATAGCTCTGGCAAAATGTTTCATTACATCACATTGTGATTGTGATATGGGTATAATATAATTTCCAAAATCTACTGGATCTACAGTTCTCAGGCCAGTATGGTTGAAAATAACTCATCAAAACAGCAGTCAATATTCCCTCTTATTTTTATCATCCATGGGTGGAATATATTGTGTTATGAATACAAAGGCATGTGCAGATGTGGCCCACTAGTAGAAACAAAATAAAACCTCAATGGCTGTTTCTACACTTGGCCAAAATTTCAAAAGGGCCATGCTAATGGCCAAATTGGAGAATACTAATGAGATGCTTAAATGAATATTCAGCGCCTCATTACCATGCTGCCAGCCACGGCACTTCGAAAGTACGGCTTGTCTACATGGGGCCCTTTTTGAAAGGACTCCACAAACATTGAAATCCCCTTATTCCTATCAACTTCTGAAAAGGGCCCCATATAGACGAGCCATGTGCGATTGTGCCGCAGCCAGGAGCATGCTAATGATGAGCTGAATATTCATTTCGGCACCTAGTTAGCATTCTCTGATTTGGCCCTTAGCACGGCCCTTTCAAAATTTTGGGCAAGTGTAGACAGGGCCAATATAATACATATTTTTAAAAAAGTTACTATAGGGATAATGACTCCAGCCAGAACTGGTTCCTCATTTTAGAACTCACTGCTCAAAAAATTAATTAAGTGTAAGAAAAGTAAAAATTATGAAATGTATAGACCAGTCAGAACTCTAAAAATAATACACTTTGAAAGAACAAAATTACAGAGAATATATGTGCATTGCTGTGCATGAAATAACAACTAGAGTATATGTTGGGAGATCAGTGGGGTATACAGACTGTGTTTGTATTTGACACAGAGATAGGGCTACCATATCTCCGTGTCCCAAAGGAGATGACAGCCTCTGGTGTTCCCCTCCCCTCCCCAGCCCCAGGGAAGCCACAGCCCCCAGAGCTCAGGAAGTGGCAAACGCCAGTCCTCCTGGGGAGCCCCGGGGAATTGGCAGGAACACGGCAGCTGCCCATGTGCCCCTCAATTTCCCTGAGGCTCAGGGAGCAGCTACTGGTGTAAATGGTCAGCTGGTAGGAGTGCCCATATATGGAACAATTAGTCCCTTTTAAAAAATAAGTAGAGATGCCAAGGCATTCCAAATATGGGACAGATGGTCACCGTGCACAGAGACAGTACATGTTAATTTGACACAGATACTGTGTGTATGCTGGGTAAGTTTCTGAGATACCGTGCATAGTCTCCAAGATTCTCTGTGAATGCTCTCCTGCTCTGTTCTTGAGCCCTCTACTACTCTGTGGAGATGGATGGAGAGAGGGAGAGAGAATGAACTGACCGCTGGGGAAATGTCACAAACCGTGCGTTACCTCTTTAAGAAAGGTACTCAGTCACTCACCCTTCATATCTCAGACTGCAGCAGGTCTGAGTTCTTCTGAGCCAGACTGCGTCTCCTCTCCCTTGCTCCCCACCCCCATGTTCCTCCCTCCTGAAGCTGCTCCCAGGAGCCTCCTACTAGCTTTGCAGAGCAGAGGATGGAGTCCTGATACCAGAGTGTGCCTCTTTATCTCTTAACACCCTCTCTGAGGGGCACCTGAACACATGCTGCAGGCCATGTGCTAAACATCTGGGCAGCACATGAATCTCTCTTGCACAGTTACCCAAGGGTACAGCTTGCAGGGAACACAGATGCAAGTATGTCAACTGATTCTTCAAAATGTTTCATTACTATTGGACGTAAAAGTCACACACTATTAACAAGCTATCACATAAATGCTCTTCATTAGGAAATCTCAAATTGCTTCAGAATCTTTAATGCATTTCAGAATAATTCCATGAGGTGGGGTACATTATTTTTTCCATTCTTTAAAGATGGGAGAATTAAGGCACAGAGATACAAAGTGACTTGCCCAGTGTCCTGTAAGAAGTCTTAGATTCTTATTTAGTGTCATACCAAATAAGCTCTTCTTCCTGTGAAATCAAAAATCAGCTCTAGCAACAGACACTGAATGGTACTTGAAGCCATCCGAGTGGAGTCTGTTTCAAGATCAGAGCCTTAGCTTGCCTACTTCCACATCACAGCTATGAAGAAGATTCAAGTTTTGAATATTCTGTTTAGGAAATAAAACTTTGTCTTTTGGAATGACAACTGATATTTTTTCATTGTTTAAGAGAAAACTTTTGGTTTTTAAACAGAGCTCTTGTATCCCATCAATCTTTTCTTCCAAACCCAAAAACTGAAGGGGATTCCTGAGGAGGGAGGTTAAATGATAAGCATAGACAGTTTCAAAACAGAAATTTCATTTTAAATTAAACAAGCTTGAGGTGGAAGTAAAAAGAGAATAAAAAAGTGAAAAAACTAAACAATTTATTTAATTAGAAAGGTGAGTAGGAAGATTTCACCTTCTATACCTATTTTTTAAGAGCTGTTCCCCCAGGGGAAGGGATTATTAATGCAAAGTAAGCTAGGAATCCAAAAATTAATACTGAACTTTCAAAGCCTTCTCTCCCATGCATATTTTTTCATACACTATTTTAATTAAATATCCTATGCTATCACCAATTCTATTTTAGTGAGCCAGTCTTTTGTTTAGACTTCCTTAAAATTTGAGCTGTCTCAAGATTATAACTTCCATAGGAGAAAGTCTCTTCCATAAGAAGAGTATAATTTTAACAAGAGGACTGAAAAGCCAGGAAGGATCAAGATAGTTTACTGAATATAGCAGAAAAAGTGTATATGTAGAATATGGCCATTTTAGAGCCACAGGGGGCAATTTAAAGTGATGCTTATTCTTAGAAGAGTCCTTTCAGAGGGTGAACCCACACAAGAAAAATTCATTAGTGATTAGAAAGTCATTGGTGAAGTAGTTCCTAAGGAGAGGGCTGAATTTTGTGGATGGAAAATACTCTGAGAAATCAAAACTAGAGTATAATCTTATCTATTTGTTCTCTTCTGTTATAATTCTTTAATACAGTTCTAGATGTTATTTAGAAATGTGGGTCTTCCTGTGCTTAAAAGCGATGAGGATTGTATCACACTTCACAGGTGTATGGGCAAATGAGTGCTCCCTTTCCAGAACATAAGCTCTGTAGGAAAGAACCTCCCTTTTAGGTTATGCCTACACTGCCATTAGACACCAAGAGCTGGTCTGTGCAGGTTGACTTAGGCTCAGGAGGCTTAGGCTAATGGGCTGTTTAACTGCGTGTAAATGTTCAGGACTGCCGCCCAAATTCTGGGACTCTCCCTGCTCACAAGGTCCTAGACCGTACTCCAACTTCAGCCCATTAGCCAAAGTCTCCTGCCATGGACCAGCCACAGGTACTCAATTGCAGTGTAAATATAACCTTAGGGCCACTACATGTATTTCAGAAGTTGACAGATTTCAATTTAGCAACCTGTTTCCAGTATTTTTTTTTATGCCAGTACTACGCTTGGCTGCAGAGAGGTGGCAGGGAGACAGCTGAGTAGTCTCCTCTTTATTTATTCATTTGTTTATTTATTTATTTTCTATACTGAAATCTTGTCACTAAAAATCAGGTGTGATACCCAGGGCTGAAGTAAGCATTGAAGCTCTCAAAGTTATTGAGTTATTGATGTGAATGTAAGGAACACTTTTGAAATTAGCACTGAACCTACTTCTTATTCAGGATTATTTACCTGTAAAATGTACTGTTAGATTTCTCTACCTGCACCACATAGTACCTTAATCTTGCATGAGCTGTAATATTTTGGTGGTATTTAGGTTGCTGGGTTTACTATGAGATGCTGGGTTGTAGCGGAGGTGAGGAATATACCTCAGATCAGATTAGATGATCTAATGGTCCCATGTGACCATAAACAATGTGTAAACTGAGACTAAAGTGTAAATGAGGAGTTCTTTGGCCTTCATTATGGGGAAACATTGTATACTAGCAATTTGTGCACAAAATATGGAACAAAGCCAGTCCCTCACTTCCAAAACAAAATCCTGGCTACCTCCAGAGATTAAGGAAATACAAAACCAAACCCTGTGCTTGCTTCAGATAATCTTTTACTTCTGAGGAGCTGGGTTCTTCTGTCCCGATTTTAGTTAAACACCAGACTAGGAAGGTTGCTCCAAAATTTAGCAACCTAAAGAATAGTTGGAAGGAGGCTAGTCTTCCTTTCTACCTGAGTAAGTTAGCTTAAGATCTTCCCTTGAGTTTCCTTGCTCTCAAAACGACTCATTTAGAAGAAGTATCAGAGAGGTAGCCAAGTTAATCTGTATCTTCAAAAAACAACAAGGAGTCCTGTGGCACCTTATAGACTAACGTATTTTGGAGCATAAGCTTTCGTGGGCAAAGACTCGCTTCCGGGTCTTTGCCCATGAAAGCTTGTGCTCCAAAATATCTGTTAGCCTATAAGGTGTCACAGGACTTCTGATTGTTCCTTTAGAAGAATCACCCTTGCCAAGCAGCAGTTCAGAATGTCTGGGCAGAAAGGGCTGGTTTACATGTTTGATTTTAATTTTTCCCCTTCCTTAGCTCAGCTGAAAGTGGCATATGTGCACCCCCTCATGACAACCACGAGAAAGTCCCACACAAGGAACATTTAGAAAATCGTGAGTCACTGGAGTGTCTGCCTGCTGTGTGTGGGGGTGGGGGGAGTACATGTACATTTATAGCAATGATTACAATTTAACTTAACATTTTCAAGTCCCAAATCCACATATGTACTGGAAGACTAAGAGCAATTTGATCTAATTTAATTCTATGGACCAACCTAACAAAAGTTTAAGTTCACTGCCAAGGAAAAGTAACATATTTAAGTATCCTAGAGAAATCAAGTAATTTTCCCAAATGTATTTTTTCTGAATTTTGAGGCACCACATGGAAAGAAATTGTTTAAGCGTGGAGTCCCCTTCAGGGGGTTCCATTATGTTGTGAAGAGGGAAAAAATAAACCAGTATTAGCTTTCTTAAATTACAAGAAATTATAGCAAGTGGGCTTTTCAGTTACCGTGGTTACAAACCCCAACAGGCCTTCCTTTCTGTATGAATTTTCTCCTTATTAACTCAAGATGAGAAACTGTCCTTTAAAAAGGGTCATCTAGACAACAGCAAAAGAAGGCATATAGTACATTTCTATTGTTCCACAAATTAACAGCAGCTTTTTTTTAACGAATGCCAGTTGAGCAACGGCATTGGCATGCATATAATCATAATTACAACTGATGGAAAATACAGAGGCCTTATTTCTAGATAAGCCATAGGTACTCCAAAAATACAATTAAAGCACTATACTTTGACAAAATAAGAGAATGTTTGCTTTATGTCACTAACCTAGCAATAAAAATCCAAGTCAATGGCTCTCTCTGGTGCTCCCTTTCAGGACATCACTATTCTATGCAAATCTTACGCAGCATAAACAATATTCACAACCAATTTCATGTCTCAACTCTCACCCATCATAGTCCTCAAATATACTCAGATTCTTCAACTACACAATACTTTTGATTCTAGCCACATTGCATAGACCCATAATGTATGTGAACTTATCAGCTAGATTCTTATCAGCTACTGGATGAAAATCTACTGAATCAAGGAAGCTGTGCAATTACACACACAACCCCTGATTATCAGAACAGCATGTGGGCCATGGATTTTATCTGGATAATGAGAAGTTTGGGTAATTGAGGGAGCAGGAGCTATTTGTCAGCAGGGTGGCTCCCCTGTAGCTGGAGGCTCATCGTCTTCCACCTTGCAGTCCTAGTCAGGTATTTATGCTTTGCCACCCTCATTCCTGTGGCTGCAGAAGGCTCCAGGCACTGCCAAAGAATCAGTGATATCCAGCCCCCGCAGAAGCAAGATATGGAAGGGGAGGCTGTGGTCCTGGTGGGACAGAGCCAAGACCCCTGGACAGCATCCTGTCAGAACTGCAGCCTTCTTCCTCCTGCACCTCATGCCTGCTGGGATCAGCAGTCACTGGCCATGCGGGGAACCCTTTGCAGTGCTTTTTCATGGTCCTGCTTGCTCCCTTCCCCATAACAGCAAAAGGAGCTTGTGCTCTTCTTTGTAGTGCTGGCTGAGGGTGGCAACAGGGATGGGGTGTGTCTTTGCTCTATTAGCCAAATTTCCACATCAGCTGCATCCTTTCCTTGCTCAGCAGCATGGGATGCTGCTGAGAACATACTGTGTTTCTCATTCACAGGAACAAAGACGGGATTTGGTTGACGTTGAGGTTTGGCAAGCAATATTTCAGATAAAAGGGAGTACGCCGTATGGGTCTGTGGCTCCAAAACTGGGGCCTCAAACAAGAGAGGATTACACAGCCCAAGTTTATAACATTATTAAACCACATCCACTCATGTATCTGATGAAGTGGGTCTTTGCCCACGAAAGCTTATGCTCCAAAATATCTGTTAGTTTATAAAGTGCCACAGGACTTCTTGTTGTTCTTGAAGATACAGGCTAACACGGCTACCTCTCTGATATTAAACCACATGAAATTATCAGTAGCAAGAACATTGGCTGCTTAATTCCTTCCCTGTGATGAGGCTCCAGTATGGAAGCCACACTCTCTGCTGGCATAAACAGTCATGGCTCGACTGGAGTCAGAATTGTTGGTATTCAGTGAAGTACATAGATTGACCAAGTGCAATTAAATTGAAGTCAGTGGAGTCAAGTAGGTTTAGGCAACCAGTGAATTTGAACCTGGAAGACATTGTTTCATTTTATTTAACTGATGCTACTAACTAATTCACTTATCTCAATTCGACTTGTGAAATGCCTGTCACAAAAATGTGGAAATAAAGTTGAAGTAAAATGCAAAGCTGGCAGTGAGTTGAAATGAGTTGACACAGAGGGATAAACATGAGGCTCTCTGTTAGGCTCACAAAAATATTGGTTTGGTGCATGCATAATGTTTGTGTGTACTGCAGACTAAGAAACAATATTTAAAATGTTTCCTAGCTCCCCCCTTAGGATTAAAGAAAACAACAAGGCTAACATCTACTTCATTTGCTCTCACCACCAGAGTCCTGCAAACAGCACTAAGCATTCTTCATGTTACACAGTTTGTAGATTGTTGTACAGGATATTTTTCCCCTGAAAATAGGACTTACTGCTTTAACTAGTAGTCTTTTCTTCTAACTCAGTCTTTACATACTAGCAGTTCAAATTCAGTCCCAACTATCAGACCTCATTGCAAACATAAATAAACAAAAACCCCCAAACCTCAAAAAACATTTTTGGATAGTTAAAAAACAAGCTACTCATTTTGCAGTTCTAAGTAAGTTGTCACATCCTCTGGTCTGAAGTCTCTAGTTATTTACAAAGAATATATAGCTTAGGTAGCATCACACCACCCAGCTAGTTTGCTTTAACCACATTCAGGAGCAGAAATAGTTATTGGGGAGGAGGGTGGTTCAGATGCTGTTCCTGTTTAATTCTAAACTCCTCCACAGAGGCAACCAGTCAAACCATTAATCAGTGCCAGTATTAGTGGTGGGTTTTGTGATTGTGGACACCTGTTCACGGAGATGAGGCTTGAATCAATCCTCTTAATCAGTCTACTTAACGCTCTCCTGTAGTCTTCCTGACAACAACATAAGGTTATCAGAATCCTGTGTTTGCTCAGAACAGGAGAAAAAAATTGTGCATGGACTCCCCTCGATGGTCGAAATGACAGACTGGACATATACACAGAGGGCTTCCACCGACGTGCACAGGCAAAAGTTGTATAAAAGCACCATTGCTTGCCCATAGCCTCAGCCTTGCAGAATGTAATGCCATCAACACCATGGATGTAGAGGCCCTTTACACCAATATCGCACACGAAGATGGACTTCAGGCTGTTAGGGACAGTATCCCTGATGAGGCCAAGGCACAACTGGTGGCAGAGTTTGGGACTTCATCAGTACATCAGTACCTAATTTAAATTATGACTAAATTGACATCACAGAGACTTGCTAAATTATGTGATCAGAATATTGATATAGGGACATAGTTTGTTCAGAAAGAATAGGCAGGATAAAAAGAGAAGAGGTGATGTATAAAGAATAGAAACAGTTGTTCTTCAGCCCACAGAGATGCAGAAGGCAGACCAGTTGAGAGACTCAAGGTAAAGATCAGAGGGGAAAGGCTGAGGTGAGGTTTGTGTCACATCAGGAAGTGGATGTTGACAAGGCATTTCTAGAATCCCTACAAGAAATAGCCACAACTCAGGATTTGTTATTATAGGGAATGTTACTAACCAGATGTCTTTTGGAAAAGTAATATGAGAAAACACAAATTTTGCAGTATGTTTTTGGAATGTATTGGGGGACAACTTCCTTTTTCAAAGCAGAGGCTGTACCCAGAGGAAGAACTATTTTAGACGTGATTCTGACCCACAGAGAGCTGAAACACAGTTTGAATTAAAATGATCATGACATCCAAGGAAAGAGGAAAGCAGCAGAATAAGGATAATGGACTTCAACAAAGAAGGGCTTAACAAACGCAGAAGTGTAGGTAAGCTCCCATCCAATACATCAAATGGGAGTTTGGGAGATCTGGCAGTTTCTCTGGGACACAATATAAAAAAACACAACTGAAAACTATCCTCATACAAAGGAAAGATAGGAGGAAAAGAAGCCAGTATATCTCCACCAGGAGTTCTCTAAATGACCTAGAGCTGCCAGATTTTTTAAAAATTTATCTGGGACAGGCAGCCCCCATTGCCAGAACCCTGACGGGGTGGGGAATTTCCATGACAAGTCCTGCAACACACATTTACATAAAAATGCCCCCTGTGACATTTTTGCATAAATGTGGGGCACAAGACCTGTCAGGAAAATTTGAGACTCTCCCATAGATTACAGGACATCTGGCAAACCTAAAATGACCCATAACTCAAAAAAGAATTTTACAAAAAAATGGAAATAGAGAAACTGATAAAGAGTAGCATGAAAGAACAGAACAAGCATGTAGGAACAAAATCAGAAAGGCTAAGAGACAGAATGAGCTACCCAGAGCAAAAGATTCTTTAAATATATTAGAAGCAAGAGAAAGAAGGAATATGTAAGTCTTCCACCGAGCAGGGAAAAAAAGAGCTAATGATATCCAGACAATTGAGGGCATTTAATGTCTATTTTGTTTCAATCTATATTTAAAATGTAAATGATGACCAGATATTTTACAATGTATATTAGCAAGGGGGAAAGGAATGCCAGATAAAAGAGGGAGAGAACAGAGGAAATACTATTTAAATATTTTAAAAGGATTTGAGTCAGCAAGGCCTGATGAAAGTCACTCTAAGTCACTTAAATTTGCTAATGGTTCTGTGATTGCTTCAGCTATTATCTTTAGCTACATCTACACTAGAGAGTTTTGTCAACAAAACTGGCAGAGTGGTCACACTAAAGGGCCACACTAAAATGTGTTCCGTCAACAGTAAATTGACAGGACGTAGCACTTTTGTCAACAGACTTTTGCCTCTCCCCCACAAGGCAGCATGCCTTTCTCAACAGACTCTGTTGACAAAAAAGCCATGTGGGCACTCCAAGGGGCCCTCACCAGGCAGCCTGGACTGTTGTGCGTCTGGTTGGCAGTTCTAACGAGTGAGCGGTAGGGCAATCTGGCAGCTCTCTGTCAACAGAGAAGATTGCTTTTTCTATCCTCTTTACTATCCTCTTTTCTGTCTACTTCAATCTGTCGACATAAGATTTGTTGGAAGATATCTTCCAACAGTAACTGCTGTCAACAGATTGCTGTAGTGTAGACAGAGCCTTTTGTTGGAGTTGAAAGTTTATATATGTTGGAGTTGAAAGTTTTATTCTCGTGGAAGCTTTGAATTTTAAACTTAACAAGGTAGCAATGTAAGGTAACACATTAACATATGCAACACATTGATTTTACTGATTAAGTTCCTTAATTAAATATATGCCTCCTGTTTTAGAATTTAGTGAATTTAGTAAGTAAGTAAGAGACAGTTTGGTATTGTGTCTATGTTAATCAGATTATAGAATGATGTTGAAGGCTGAAGCCTAATTGTTTGATTTACAATGCCTTTGCTCTGTTTTCTCTGAGAGTCCTTGTAAGAATTGTTTACCTGTGCAAGTGGTATGTCTCTTTTGAGATAAAGGTGTGAAGGTTATTCCCAGAGCCAGATGGCCAAGGAAGGAGGGGCGAAGCCTGGGTGAAGACAGACTCCACGGCTTCAGAGAAGGACCATCAGTGCATACTCTGGTCAAGAAGTGATTGGATTGGCAGACTGATGACTCTAAAGCATGGAGCAGGCACTCCTAAGGACAACTGATTACAGGATGAGCCTTTTGCAGATGTTTTGAGAACCATTGGTATCGAAAGATAACATACCAGTCGCACACTGACCCAGCAAACCTCAATGGAGGAAAGGATTATAAAAGAAGGGTGCTTTGCCATTGGACTTTGGGTTCATCGAGGCTACGTCTACACGTGCCACAAACTTCGAAATGGCCACGCAAATGGCCATTTCGAAGTTTGGGGCACGTGTAGACACGGCCCTTGCCACCAACTCCATGAGAGCATTGGATCACGACCAACAAGGCTCTGCTCCCCCTCTGTGATCAATCTAGCTGGCCAGTAGATTGATCCAGGCTCTGGGCTGGTAACTGTACTATCGTTTGGTGGGACTGTGTGTATGTGTGTGTGTGCATGTGAGGCTGAAAAGCATATACTACTGTTCTATTCTCAATAAATATGGTGTACTGCCTTTTCCCCTATGAAAGATCTCGTGTGCTTCATTTAAGCTTTAATACTTTTAAGCTCGAGGAGGATAATAGGATTCTAAAGAATTCCAAGCAAGGGTTTCCCAAAGACAACCCATTGCACATCAAGCTAACTTTTTCTGCCCTAGTGTGGATGGGAGTGTGAGAAGCAGTAGTTAGGACACATCTTGATTTTAGTAAGATTTTTGATGTAATCCCACAAGACCTTCTTGTAAACAAATTAGTGAAATACAGTGATGAAATTATTATAGATGAGAATAGTATGAAGTGGCTGCACAATTGGTTAAAAGACTGTACTCAAAGAGTAGTTATCAATGGTTTTCTGTTAAACTGGGAGGACATACGTAGTGGAGATTTGGGGTGGAGGAGGTCAGTCCTGAGTCCAGTACTAGTCAATATTTTCATTACTGAGTAGGACAATGGAGTGAAAAGCATGCTTATCAAATTTGCAGATGACACCAAGCAGGGAGGGTTTTCATCCACTTTGGAGAATAGGATTAGAAAAAAAAATCTGACAGGTTAGAGAATTGATCACAATTCAACAAGCTGAAATTCATTTAAAATAAGTGCAAATTATTATACTTTGGAAGCTAAAATATCAAATGTAGAAGTACAATATGGGAAATAAGCTAGTAACTGGTAGGGCTGTTTGCTGTTGGAAATAATCTGAACCAGCAGTAGATCACAACTTGAGTGAGAGTCAGTCTTATGAAGTTGCAAAAAAAGACAAATAATTCCGCAGTAAACTAATGGGAATCTCACACGTGAAGAGATGAGAGGCAACTGTTCCACTTGGCACTGGTAAAATCTCAGCTAGAGTTGTGTTCATAGAATCATAGGGCTGGAAGGGATCTCAGGAGGTCACCTAGTCCAGCCCCCTGCTTCAAGCAGGATCAACCCCAACTACGTCATCCCAGCTAGGACTTTGTCAAGCTGGGACTTAAAAACTTCTAGGGATGGAGAATCCACCACCTCGCTAGGTAACACATTCCAGTGCTGCACCACCCTCTGGGTGAAGTAGTTTTTCCTAATATCCAACCTACTCCTCTCCTTCTGCAACTTCAGACCATTGCTCCTTGTTCAGCTATCTTACACCACTGAAACAGTTTCTCTCCATCCTCTTTAGAGACCCCCTTTAGGAAGTTGAAAGCTGCTGTTAAATCATCCCTCAGTCTTCTCTTCTGTAAACTAAACAAGCCCAAGTCCCTCACCTCTCCTTACAGGTAATGTGCTCCAGCCCCTTTTGTTGCTGTCTGCTGAACCTGCTCCAGCACATACACATTCGTTTTGTATTGGGGGGAGGTGGGGGAAACTGGACACAATATTCCAGATGTGGCCTCACCAGTGGTGAATAGAGGGGAACAACCCCTGCTCTAGATCTGCTCACAATGCTCCTCCTAATGCATCCTAATATGCTGTTAGCCTTCTTGGCTACAAGGGCACACTGCTTACTCATATTTAGCCTTTCATCCACCATAACCCCTAGGTCTGTTTCCGCTGCACTGCTCCTTAGCCAGTTGGTTCCCAGCCTATAAGACTGCTTGAGATTCTTCTCTCCCAAGTGCAGGACTCTACACTTCTCCTTCTTGAACCGCATCCAATTTATCCAGGTCACACTGGATCCTCTCTCTACCCTCCAACAAATCTACCTCTTCCCCTAGCTTGGTGTCATCTACAAACTTGCTGAGGGTAGAATCCAGTCCTCATCCAGGCCATTAATAAAGATGTTGAACAACATCAGCCCCAGAACTAAGCCTTGGGGCACTCTGCTTGAAATCAACCACCATGCAGATAATGAGCCATTGACCACTACTCGTTGGTCATCCCTGTCAAGCCAGCTTCCTATCCATCTTATAGTCCATGGATCCAATCCATACTTCCTCAATTTATGGGCAAGAATGTTGTGGGAGACTGTATCTAAAGCTTTGCTGAAGTCAAGGTATATCACATCCACTGACTTCCCCATATCCACAGAGCTTGTTACCTCATCATAGACGCGAATCAGATTGGTCAGGCACAACTTGCCCTTGGTGAATCCATGTTGAATACTCTTGATCACTCTTCCCTCTTCCAAGTGTTCCAAAATGGATTCCTTGAGGATCCCCTCTATTATTTTCCCAGGGATTGAGGTAAGGCTGACCAGTCTATAGTTCTCTGGATTGTTCTTCTTTCCTTTTTCAAAGATGGGCACTACAAGTCTGAGTACTTCAGAAAAGATGTGACAAAAACAATATCCAGACAAGACCAAGAAAAATGAGGTGAGGTTTAGGAAGTAATCCATGAGGAAACATTAAAAGAAATTAAGCATTTTAGTATTGTGAAAAGAAGCTGGAGGACCCAAGAGCTTTCTCTAAGTATATTAAGGGCTGATATCAAGAGGAAAATTATCACCTGTTTTCCATGTCTACTGGAGGTAGGAGAAGTAGTAGTGGACTTGCGGCAAGGAAACTTTAGGACAGACGTTAGGAAAAACTTTAATTATTCTTAAGCGCTAGAATAGGCTTCCCAGGGAAAATGTGAAAGCCCATTCAATAGAAGTTTTAAAAAAAGGTTGAACAAACACCTGTCAAGGAGGTCTACGTTTATTTGGTTCTGGCACAGCTCTGAGAACTCGACTTGAGACTTTGAGTTTCCTCCAAAACTTCTATTATTTTTAAATTCTCAATAATAGGCACTCTGAAAATCTAAAATATGAGAAATGTGGAGCCAGATGGGCTCTCTCACACAAGAAAAACAGGAGGCATCCCTAAGTTGTAACAGAGAAAAGGGCAGAAAAAGTGATCACTGGCTGTTTGTTCAGCAAGGTGTGAATGTCCTCTGGTTTGCCTAAGGCAGCAGAAGACCTAGAGCTGTCTCTCTGTGACATACCCCAAGATTATTCTGTAACTTTTGCACCCAAAGAAGAAAAGTGACCGAAGTCATTACTCCAGAATAATACTAAAAGAAAAATTAAATGCAGCTATTAATACAATGACCATTATAAGAATGGTTTGTGTTCTTTCTTCTCTGTACTGTGTGGAAATAATCAGATATTTTGGACTGGTTTGTGTGTATGGGACGTATCTTGAGTGCTTGGGATTGACAAACATTTGAGAATAATTATCTATAACCTCCTCATTGAAAAAATATTTTATTATTTCCTTTTCATTATTTAAAGTGCTATCAGATAACTGGGATAGAAACTGATGGAACTGCTGTACTCCTACCACCAACAAAATAACCACCACCAATAATATACAGCTGATTTCCCTTAACTGCTATGACTCATAATAAAAGTTATTATACTAAGTGGCTTGATTCTGAACTTCTAAGCTTGTTTTGCAGTACATTTTCAATATCAGTTTTCAGTACCATCACTTTAAAATATCAGATCAGCAGCTTCAATTATGTATGTGAACCAAGTAACAAAACTGTCTAGGAGAATAGGATGCATGTATTCAATTTTTATCTAGAGTTTCAAATGAAAGACAATAGAAAAATCAAGATTTATTGCAAAGTGCTATTTTTTAACAAATCCTTAACTTTCTTCCACCACTGAATAGAAACGTACATTTTTTCCAAAATTGGGCAGTAGTAAAAACTCTTGAAAGTGTTTTGAAACATTAAACAAGATGTTAGCAGAAAACCGATTATACAGAATCAAGCTAACGGACCTTGACTGTACTGTCTCCTTAAGCTCTTTTCTTCTTTTCACTTCATCATTGCTCATTTAGGTTAGAGCTACGGGTACAACTCTAAATCTACTGCTCTCAGAGATCCCAAACTCCTAATACAAAATAAAATGTCCAACAGTCTTGTGAATACATTGCTTTCATTTTTCTCCTGGTGGTATCTAATGCCAGAGTAAGTCTTTTGTTTAAAAAGTAAAATAGTTTGCTTTCCCTGCCACATAAAGACAGCTCTTGTCCCATGACAAGACTGTATTTGATACTGGATAACTAGTAAACACAAAGGCTTTTGTCCATCTTACCCTCTACCACACAATCCAATCATTTATACCCAGCACACATTGCATATTGGAATATTAAGACAAGTAGTACTAATCCAGATTTCACAGTTGTAGATTTTTAAAAAAATATGTTTTGCAGAGTTCCAAATATCCACCCCTGAAGTGACTCAGCTTGAGAGGCCTAAGAGAAGACTAATTTGTTTGTGTATTTGAGCTCAATTTAATTCTAAATTCTAGAGTATAAGTTGCCTTACTAAATAAAACAAATCATTTTCACATTTGCTAGTACTTTATTTTGCAACATTTGAAATCCATACAGTGTCTAAATGTAAAATTAGCAGCTTCTTCAGTTACGTTTCTAGCAAGACGTATGCTTTTAAAGATTTTTTTTTTTTGTGACATAGCTCAGTTATAGTTTTTCTGTCATGCCAAATGAGTGGTGTAGGAGCTGTACTGGGCTAGTTATTGCTGCTTAGGGGAAACATTTAAAAAAGATAGAGAGGACAACTTCCATTTTGCTCCTGTACCTCCGGACCCATCACTGCACCTATTTCAGACTCTCTTATGAGAATGCCAGAGACAGGCAGAAACCTTCAACACCAGCCTTCCTGTCCTGGGGTCTGGTAATATAGGACATTTTGCGAGATTTGGGGAAGACATATGGAAAAGACTGAACTGAGTCAAAATTGAGTATTTTAGTTAACCAGAGGAAAAACACATGTGAAGACTGTGGTATATAAACACCCTTTGAGATTTTATCTGAGTTTCAACAAAACTGATTGGAAAACTGTTCCCAGGAATTGGTGATCAATGGTTGACAGGTATGCTGGAGGGGCATATCAAGCAGGGTTCTGCAGGGATCAATTTTAGGTCCTGTTCTGTTCAATATCTTCACCAATGAATTTGATAATGGCTTACAGAGTACAGCTGTATAATTCACAGACTACACCAACCTGGCAGGGATTACAAGTGCTTTGGAGTATAAGATTAAAATTCAAATGATCTAAACACACAGAAGAAATGGTTTGAGGGAAACAGGATGAAATTCAATAACAATAAAAGCAAAGTACTCCACATAGGAAGGAAGTAATTCTGCTCTACTCTGTGCTGATTAGGGCTTAGATGGACTACAGTGGCCAGATCTGGGCACCACATTACAGGAAAGATATGGACAAATTGGAGAAGGTCCAGAAAAGAGTAACAAAAATTATTAAAGCCCTGGAAAACATGATCTATGAGACAAGACTGAAAAAAAATGGATTTGTTTAGTCAAGAAAAAACAAGACAGAGGGGTTATGATAACAGTTTTTGAGTACATAAAATATTGACAAAAAGAGGAGGGAGAAAAATTGTTCTTAACTTTTGAGGACAGACAAACAATGGGTTTAAACTGGAGCAAGGGAGATTTAGATGGAATATTAGGAAAACTTCCTGTCAGGGTGGATAAATACTGGAATAACTTGCCTAGGGAGGTTGTGAAATCCCCATCTTTAGAGTTTTTTAAGAATAGTTTAGTCAAATACCTGTCAGCAATGCTCTTGATAACACTTAGTCTTTCCATGAGTACAGGGGGATGGACTTTTGAGATCCCTTCTAGTCTTAAAATTTGTCCATGCTGAGATTGGGTATTCACCATGTTGAAAAATTATTTCCATAAATGTATTTCTTAAAGTAGGTAAGTGTTATATTTCAAGAATGCGTCTCAAAAATGAAGTGTGTGTTTCTCATGCTGCCCATATACTAATTAACTGGATACTGGCTGTTTTCCAAATTTGAACTACATGTAGCTTTTTGGCTAACCATAGCATGTATTACCTATATTTAAGTCTCTCTGAAGAGTATTGTATTAAATTTAAATCTATAGTAATCCCACACATTTAAAATATGCTGTCACAAATGGGATAGTGGGATCCTTTCAATCAGTCTGCTGCATAGGCAGTATTTTGAACCTATTAACAGGAATTCCTGGTTAACAAGACCTGCAGAGCTGCACAACCAGATTGGATGATTTTATTGAACAAGCCCCAGTGGTGAGAGGTGCCATAACCGGCCTAACCCAAAGCCCACTGAATTCAATGGAAACACTTGCATGTGAGGGACTGGATGGGATATACATATTGCACCTCCTCAGGCCTGGATTACATTCTGAACAAAATACATGGTAGTATAGCCTAGGTCTGTGTAGTCTTTATTCTAGTCCTGCCTCTTCCATACATATCCTCTTCAAGAGAAGTGTCATGGGGACAATTACCTCAAGTGCCTTCCACTGTATGGCCGTGTCTACACTAGCCCCTTTACTAATAAAGCACTGAAATATATATTCAGCCCTCATTAGGATGTGGGTGGCTGCGGCACTTCGAAATTGATGCGGCTCGCCGCAGCGCGGCTCATCCCGACGGGGCTCCTTTTCGAAAGAACCCTGCCAACTTCAAAGTCCCCTTATTCCCATGAGCAGATGGGAATAAGGGGACTTTGAAGTAGGCGGGGTCCTTTCGAACAGGAGCCCCGTTGGGATGAGCCGTGCGGCGGCGAGCCGCATCAATTTCGAAGTGCTGTGGCCGCCTGCATCCTAATGAAGCGCTGAATATGCATTTCAGTGCTTTATTAGTAAACTTCGAAATGGCCATTTGCGTGGCCATTTCGAAGTTTGGGGCTAGTGTAGACACGGCCTATGTGTTACTGAAGCCTTGTTCCTGCTCCTACAATTTGACAGGTCTTCACAGGTCAGTCCTCTGGTTGGATCACACAATGAAAAGTGAACCCTTCCAAGGCAGCAAAGAAGTCAGCAAGGTGCATATCCCTACCACAGCATTCAGCCATTTTAAATCCAGCCTTTTGCTCAGTCTTCTGAAATTTCCTTATCATCTTCTTGAAGTTTACATTACCGTACCGATAGAATAACTTCAGCCTGCTCACTACTCTGGGTTCAACAGCAGTCACCTACTGCTCACTTCAGTTCATTGGTGCTACTTCCCTGGACATCTGCCCCTGGCCCCTTTATCTTCACCCCTTCAGGTCAGCATTAAAGTTCTCAGATACAATCTCTCTCCCCAATTTAAGCACATGCAGCCAGAACCAAACTAGTTTTCTCTTGAGCTTCTTTGGTCAGAGAGACACTCCCTTTGACCCAGTCAGGGATTGATCTGCTAAGTCTATGGAGTTGCTTCTATATGACCCTGTGAACTCTTATGGGCTGCTTTCATACAACCTCTCGGGGCAATCTTGGTTGACCCAACTTTGCTATTCCTGTCTTGGGGTAGGGTGTAGTAGGATTGCAGGATGACAAAAGCCAGATCATCAGATATGCTGATAAGGTGTAATAGCTGGTTGCTAAGCAGCAGGCTGCGGGATCCCCCCCGCAACCACAGCTCACAAAACTGCAGCAGAGATGCTAGGATTGCCTTTACCTCCCATTATCTGATCCGCAAAAGGAGCAGAACATTTGCTTGTTAATGGAACATATAACAAACTTAATAAAGAGGTTCACAAGAGACTTCTCTCCAAGCCTCAGTCACATGGACTTAACTACACAAAGCAGGGGCTCTTGGTCAGGCCCAAAATGACAAGCTGAACAGAAAGAAATCCAACTTACACTATTCCAAAATAAATTGAACTGAGTTGTCCTCTACAAAAATCAAAGCTAAAACCTCACCTTCAAACGAGTCCACCAGAGGATCTTCCTCAATCTTTTGCTCCCAAGACATTTTGGGTCAATGAATGACACAGTACATTTTGGAGTGGACGTATTTAGATATGTTTGATCAGATTACTTAGTGGTTCAACCACAGTGATGCTTTACCCCTTCACTTCTGCTACCCAGACAATAAAGTAGCTGGTTAATGGTACCTTAACATTAATATCTCAATTAATGTTATCCAGCTTTTTTCTTCCAGAACTCCATGGAATGGCATTCTGGCACCCTTTTTTCTGGTACCACCATTTTGGAAGGCACCTGGGAGCTCTGAGCCGCATGTGGCTTTTTAAAGAGCCATCTGCAGCTCCCACCATTGCTGATGCTGCTCTCTTCTGGCTCCCTGCATGCCATGCTGAAAGAGGACTCAATTTAACTGGTTTAACTGCCATTAAACCAATTGAATTGAGTTCTTTCAACATGGTAGGTGCTAGGAGCTGCCCCTGCCATACTCTACATGGGGGCAGCCATGCAGCCATGGTGAAGAGCAGAATGCCTGGCAAAGGAGCAGCTGGGGGCATCAGCACATTGCACTGCTGGTCTGGGCAAGTCACTGAATCCTGAGTTGGGGGCGCAGTTTGAGGTTACAGGTTGGAGTTAAGCCTGGGGACAGGCGGGCAGTTTGGCACAGTGAGAGGCTGAGCCCAGGGGCAGGAGGGGGGCAGTTTGGGGTTGTGAGGGGGGTTAAACTGCCTGAGGTGGGGGAGGAGGTGATTTGGGGCTCTGGGGGCATTAAACCTGGGAATGGTTTGGGCTGCAGGGAGTTCCAGCACCCATTATTCTAGAAAAAAAGCCCTGATTATCACAAATATTTACTTGTGCTCTTAGTGCTGAAGGAAAAAAAAACCCACAACGTCACAAAGTGTGAGCTAAGGGAGCACTGCCCACTGTCCAAAAGGCCATCGATATAAAGATTGAGGTAGATAAAGACAATATTATCAGCACAAATTTCAGTCCTGTGATCTACAATGCAAACTGCTGCAGCCCCAATGTACCCATATACAGCAAACTAAGGATTAGTTATGCTGCCTCTCTTCCCTCACTGCCTGAAAAAAAAAAAAATCATAGCATTATTCTATGCACTTCTTTATTCCACCATTAGACTAAGCTGCCAGTGATGACTTGGCCAGCATGTTTTTAGGTCTCACAACTTATTGTCACAACCTGCTTTCATAGGAATTAAAGATTTTTTATATCTTACTTCCTGGACCCAGCTCTTCAGTCCCCTAAAGATTCTGCCCCCAGTTTAATTCAGACACACTCACAACCTACTTCCACTGACATATTAGTGCTTGCTTGCATCAGGGGAAAGCTTGGTTCTTCTCTGTCTTTTGATAGAAGTGATAGGCCAATGGAGCTCAGCTTTGCACTCCTATTTAGTTGCCTAGACTTTTGTGTATCGAGGAAGGTAAGGGCTCGTAGTCGTTGGGAAGGGAGCACTTTTGATTTAATTTTTGATTATTTATTGTCAGATTTAGAGGTGAGGAGTTTATTCTTTCTAAGAGCTAGTATTTTTTATTTTATGTCAGAAGAGCCTAGAGCCCACGAGAGGCTCTGGATATGTATTATAAATCAAAGTAAGTAATAAATGATAAATAGCAGCAGCTAATGACGCAGACACAGCACTACCTATTCCCACTAAATACAGCAGTATAAATGAGCGATTTTTGAAGGTTCTGTCAGAACCATCCTTGAAGACGGCACAAAGAGAACGTCACTATACCCAGTGTTTAGATAGCAACCTAAAATATATGTATAGAGCAATAGTCACACGTGAAAGCATGTTTCAGTGATAGAAGAGATACTTGACCCATTTTGTGAGAGGTTATAACGTGCAATGAGAGATCAAAAAAAATACTAAACTATTGAGGGATAAATTCTGTATTACACCTCTCACAAAGCACAGTATACACATTCCAGTTCAGCAGTCCATCCTTATCTAGCACACAACTTACACGGTTAACTTTAAAACACATATTAAAGTGCTGTATTAATTACAATTGGGGATGGACTTAAGCATTTGCTTGAAGACTCTACCTAACTGGAGTTAGAAGGTGCAGCCCAGAAATGGAGCATATTTGGCTGCAAGACACCTTCACACCTCTGGGATTCTGAGCTTCATGATGCATTACCACAAGCGTAGGGAACGTGCTAAATTACTCAGACTTCCCTACAGTTGCTAATGAGTTGCACTGCAACCCAGAATAGCTATAGCACAAATTGTAATGTGTTATGTCTCCTGCTCCACATCCTCCCAACACCCTCCTATCCCACCTCTGCAGAGAAGGTAGAATAAAGTCATATATGTTGGCCCTGCATTGCTCCTATATCTGGGGGTTTCTCTGGGGAATACTGAAGGTCAGTTAGGACTTCTGTGGCCCATAAACAGTCGTAAGTGTACAGGGCCTAAACCACGTCCTCTAAAATCCAGGCAATAACAAAGTATTGGCCAGAGTCTCTTTCCATAAAAAAAACACATATTTTAAATTACGTACATAAAAGTAGATCTCTGTCAAAATATGAGTGCTTATGAAGCAGTTTAAAAGACTTTTTTTTTGTCACTAGGCCTGCTGTCATCACTTAAGATCACTTAGTGCACATGGTATAATTATAAAATGCTGCTCAGTTTTGAATGAATATGTTTCACTTGAGCTTTGAATAGAAAATTAAGACAACTATTGAGGAAAAAAAGATTGGTAAATATTTGGTGATAGAAAAAGACTTTAATATCCTGTTTACTGAGGCATAACAAAATGCAAACAAAGGCACTGATCCTGCCAAGACTTATACATGTGCTTGAAGTCAAACGTGAATAGGCATGGATTATGAAAATATGAATGTTATCAACCCCACTTACATTCAGAGAAGGCGGTATGAAGATATTTTTTTCTGTTTGAAATGGGAACCAATTTTATGGTGTCCTCTCTGTTACTCTTCTGAATTATTCACCTAAGTTGCATTTTATATGGTATATTTTCAGAGGAACACAACAGCCTGGACTTTAATCATCTGTAGAATGGTCATCACTTTGAACACTTCTTGGACTTGTTTATTTTTGGGAGAGGAAAATTCCCTTGTCCACTATGGACTTTGCATATAAGAAATGGACATGAGAAGTCTTTATCTGTAAGAAAGTCAGAGATGGAACTCAGACCACAGATGTATGGTCAGTCATAGAAGCATTTGGCTAAATGCCCCAGCTTTCACTTTGAAACACTTCCGCTCATTAGCCGAGTAGTTTTTGTTTCTGAAATTGGTGTGTGGAATTTAGGTGAAGAATAATACATTTATGGAGGCACATCTTGAAGGGAACTAACATGCAGAACAAAAACACCAGAAAGATTAGGATGAACCATGTTTCACTGCATTTAAGACTTCATCTCCCACCCATTGAAATAAACGGGAGTCTGAAGTAACGTCAGTGAGTTTTGCGTCTGACCCAGGGAGCACAATATAAGGCACAGTTTGCAGTTAGGTTTTCACATTGTAAAGGAGGCATTAATATATCAAACAAGATTTTGACCCTCTCACAAAACAAAACAAAAACAAAAGAACACCCAACAACAACAAAAGCAACCTCTCAAAGCAATGACCTTCTCTGACAAAGGGAGAAAACAGTAATTTAACAGCAAAGAACTAGTGTTTTAATTACTGTTAGGACACTTAAATATGCCAGGAGTAGATCCTATTAAGATACAATGAAGCATGTAGCACATATCAAGGTATTATAGAAAGATCTCTGACATAAAACTTCTCCCATAGAATTTGGAATTCATATTTGAAACAATTTTAAAGATTTCCCTTTCCACACAAAGTAGTATAAATGATGTAATCGAAATTATAATTACCCAATGAGGAGAGATTCCCACTCACAGGAATGCTTTGATTATCACAATGAGTAAATCCTAGAGTTTCTAGTTGCGTGTCTATAACTTTGAAGTAGACTTCTGTTAACGTACTATGTTCTTTAAAATTAAAACCCACGCTCTCAGAAAGAGATTAAACAAAACAGTCAGCCACAGAAATTCACTGGTGATTTGTACTAATTCCCTCCCTGCTGCTTTTCCCCCTCCCATGAACCTTACCCAGTCAGAGAAATACTTCCAGTGAATGCTGGACACATATTGAAGATGTCATATTGAAGGATTTGTGATAAGTTTCTGTTTAACTAAAAATCAAAACTCACTAGGTCATTGGCTGTCCATAAGTCTGCCTTATTGTTACTGCCATGTTCATTGTGTGTGTTCTTACTGAACAGCCCTGTAAGTTCAAAAATTCTGCCTTGATCTGATAAAATACATAAATACACAACAAAATGCATCTGTGTTATTTATTTTCGTGGAAGCAAAAAAGTAACTAATAATAACAAGTAATAATTTAGCAGAGTATGATCAATCCCTCCGAGTTGTTGTATAAGGTTACTAGTCTACAAAGCAAGAACAATAATTGTCTGTGTCTGTAACACTCTGGAGATATGTAAAAAGCACAGCTGTTGATTAATGACAGTTAACACATGAAATTAATTCCAAAATTAATTGAGATTAAAAAATTAATTGCACTGTTAAATAGAATACCAATTGAAATTTCCATTACAACACAGAATAGCAACTGTAGTGTTTGTTTAATATTTCTGATTAGTAATGTTTGTATTGTGAAATGATAAAGAAATAGTATCCTTCTGTTCATCTCATGCAAGTACTGTAGTGCAAACTTTTCAATCATTAAAGTGCAACTTACAAATGTAGTTTGTTACATAACTGCACTTAAAAACAAAAAACATAATTTGGAGTCTGTAAGTCCAATTTATCCGGATTCTTGTTCAATCACTCACTCAGATAAGTCTGTTTACATTTACAGGAGAGAATTCTGTGAGCTTATTTACAATGCCACAGAAAGTAAGAACAGGTGACACTTTTGTAGCCCATATTGGAAGGTATTTATGTGCCAGATATGTTAAACATTCACAAATGCCTTCATATTTTGCTGATGATGCTTGTTCAAAAAATATACAACTTGTGATTGAACTATCTGGGGGAGAATTATATGTCTCCAGCTTTGTTTTACCTGCATTCTGCCACATATCTGATATGATGGCAGTTTCAGATGATGATCCAGCACAGGTTAGTTTTAAGATCACTTTCACAACAGGTTTGATAAAAATGCAAAGAGGAAACCAGTGTGCTATTTCTTAACATAGCTACAGAACTTGACTCACGGTTTACATATCTGAACTACCATCCAAAAGCTGTGAGAAATGAGGTGTGGAACATGCGTTCAGAAGTCTTAAAAGAGCAATTCTTAGATGTGAAAACTACAGAACCGAGCCACAAAAAAGAAAATCAGCATTCTTTTGGAGTCATCTGATTGAGTGTGAAAATGAATGTGCATTGGTTTGCTTTGCTTTGCTTTGCATCATTATTGAGCAGAACCTGCCACGAGCAGGGATGCATGTCTCCTGGAATGGTGGTTGCGGCATGAAGGGATGCATGAATCTTTAACGCATCTGGCCTTTAAAACGGTGCAGTTAAAGAGGGCCTAAAGGTTAGCTCCTTGTACTGTGTTTATGCTGAGTTTTCATGAAAGGAAGACATGTACAATTTCCTCTTGAAATCAATGTGAGAATTTCCATTAAGGTGTGATTCATATACATGCATCTATGTGCTTCATTTTTCCAGTTTTGCATTGCCATCATTCCATTAAAAGAGAAAATCAATGGTGTTACACCAGTATAAAACAAAAGTCACAGTCACGTACCAAGCTCAACAAGATAACATCACATAGTTTAGAGCAGCCTCAGGGTTGCTCTTAACTACAGTAGTGTCCCTTTGGAGACCACCTTTTAGTATGTTCCTCCCATCTCTATCATGCATGCCCATACCACAGCCACAAGCACAGAATTGCCATTGCTATGCTAGCTATGAGCCATCTAAGGATCCACAATGCTAAGAAAATTCTCACCAGGGAGTTATAAGGAGGAGCAATGAGGAAACAAATTGTGCTCAACAAGTATTTCCCAGTAAAATATTGTTTCTTAAGAAATGCTGTCAAACACAAGCCTTATCCATAAGAGTCCTTATTTCAAACACTTCTAAATTGACTTGCACCATTAAATCATGTAAATTGCCACAGAATTAAAAGGAAGACTTAGTTCTTTTGACAATTACAAACTGCCCTATCACATTCTGTGATATTTTTAATTTAAGGCATGAAAAGCTTACTACTTTTTTTAAAATAGCTTCACATATGTGAAAGGATACACTATAAAGGAAAAATATGCTTATTTGAACAATAAGACAAAACCCATTGTTGAGTTATAATAGCATGGGCAAGCAGCATAAAAGGAGGCACTAAGCAGAAAAAAAATTATTGTTCATTATATAAAGTGTGTCTTTCATGAAGCATGTTAACAAAGCCTTGATTCAGCATTTGTTTTTGTGGGTTGGCAGTCTCAAAAGTTCCCCCCGCTTCCCTCAATCACACTGTGCTTTTTTTTAACTTCCACCCAGCATATTTCTTTCAGGCTACAGTTAAACTAGTGAATTTTGCCAACAAAACCCTGATTTTACTAACAAAACTGGTGAAATGTCCACACGTAGTTTGCTGACAAAACTCAGTATTTTCACCAGCAGAGTTCTGCTTCCTAGCCATAAGGCATAATACTACTGCTGACAGATTCTGGTGACAAAAAAACTGTGTAGATGCTCTGGGGGGCCTTCTCTCAACAGGCAGGACATCCACAACAATGGGCAGCCCTGTCTGCTGTGCTTCCTGTTTTGTTGAGACAGCAGATGGGCAGTCCAACTGCTCCGTTGATAGAGTGGAGTGCTCTTCCAATTGGCTTTCGTGTGTGACTGAACTCTGTCAAAAGAAGTTTTGATGGGAAATCTCTTCTGACAGTGACTTCTGTTGACAGAGCGCTATAGAGTAACTGTAGCCTCAGGGAGAAACTAGGTTTTCATAATTTTACAATCATATTAAGCTATAAAATATTGAATTTGTAGAGAAGTTATTTTTGAAAGGAATAGAAGTGCAACATGCTTAGAACACTATTAAACAAGACCACCACATATTTTAGAATCTCACACAAAGCCTGCTGATCTGATATTGCAGTTTGTGACACCTTTATGGCCTGCCTTCATATCGCAATTGTCTCTGGCAGACCAACTATTATTCAATACATCCCCAGTTCTCTTGATACTTGAAAGTTCATGGCAAGTTTAAGTACATAAAGGTATCAATGAATTCAATAAAATAACTGACATGCTTAAAGTTAGGTGCATTTTAGACTGAGTGAATAATTGGCTGACACACCCACCCCTCCTCAAAAATGGTGCTAAATTCAACTAAGTATTTGTGAACTCAGGCTTGATCTAATATCCATTAAAGTCAAGAGGAAGTTTCCCATGAATTTCAATGGGAGTTACATTGTGGGCTAAATCTTAAAATGTATGATAAGGTATATGTGACGCCTCTTGTGGGATTAAGAACAATAGCCTAGTGTTATCCAATTTAGAAAAAAACCTCCTGGTGTATCTTTTACATTTTTAAACCTTGTATTTCAGATTTTTCATACAACCAAAGGAGACATCATTTGTGGAAAATACAAATAAAAGTTGAACCTCTCTAGTCTGGCACTCTCTCATCCGGCAACCTCTATAATCCAGCATGATTTTAGGTAGCCAGACAACCTCTTACTATGAGTGTGGCCAAGTTTCCCATGGTTCCATAAAGTTTGTTTACAGTCACCAGTTATGGCTCTCAGTGTTCTGTGCTGTTATTTAGCTAAAACTTTTCTCTAAAGCCAAGTAAATTGTGGGAGTGTTGGTAATATGCTAGACAATATTGACCTCCTGTGTTCCTGCAAATTCTCTCATCCGATACCAGTCTGGTCCCGAAAGTGCTGGACAAAAGACGTTCAGCCTGTACATATAGTTAATGGCAAATCGTGTCAGGGGGTAGCCATATTAATCTTTATCTTCAGAAATAACAAGCAGTCTCGTGGCACTCCAATTATCTGAAGAAGTGGGTCTTATCCTTGAAAGCTCATGATCTAATAAATGTGTTAATCTTTAAGGTGCTGCACCACTGCTAGTTAATAGCAAGAAATTCATGAACAGAAATGTTATTGAAAGTAAAAATGTTAACAGAATACAAGCTTATTTACATAAATAGTAAGTCGCAGTAATAGTTACCTCAAGAATAAATTGCATTATAATATAAATAAACCCTGCCTTAATAATCAAAGATTGACTGTAAAGTTAGGTTAGACACAAAGTTCTCATGAGGCCAAAGAATGTAATTTATTAATCTAATCCTCACTGAAAGCAACAAACCATTCACTTACAGAACCAATGACACAATGGGCTTGTCTACACTACCTTTGAAGGAAGGATGGTAATTAGGGTGTTGGGAGTTTACTAACGAAGTGCTGCAGTGCATAGGCAGCACTTCATTAAGCAAATTCCCCTCCCTCCCCACCGTGGGAACTTTGAAGTACCAGCACATGTCTAGCTGAGGCTCACCCGCTGGTACTTCGAAGTGCCGGGGCAATTTCGAAGTCCCTTTACTCTTCAAAATTTTGACATTCGAAGTACCAGTGGGTGAGCCGCAGCTAGACGCAAGCCGGTACTTTCAAGTTTAAAACTTCGAAGTTGCCACAGGGTGGGATTTGTTTAATGAAGTGCTGAGTATGCACCGCAGCACTTCATTAGTAAACTCTCAACACCCAAATTACCAACCTCCCTTCGAAGACAAGCCCAATATGTCCCACACAATTCACAAAGAATGCCACCACTTTTCTGTCCCTAATTGGAAAAGCAAGACTTTACCTTTATGTTATATAATATCAAGGATTAAATCTTCACACCATTGAAATGGTAAAACTCCCACTGACTCTAATGGGAACAGGATTTCACCACAAATCTTATTTATCTTGCACTAGCAATCAGGAGCCTCTATTTGGATCAGGACTCAGTTGTGCTAGGAACAGGGTCTCAGAAGGTGAATTGTAATACAGTCTTCACAGAAGTTGAACCCACGGCTGAACCAGAGAATTTGCTGAATTACGAAAGGTCAATATTGTCTAGCAGCATGACCAACACTTCCGCTGCTTACTGGGCTCTTAAGAGACATTTAGGGGTAAATTACAGCTAAATAACAGCACAGAACACTGAAAGCCAGGACTGGTGACTGTAAACAAACTTTATGGGACCCTAGGAATCTTGGCCACACCAATGATAAGTGGACATCCCCCTAAATAAATCATGCTGTATTATGATGTTGCCATACCAGAGATTGCCAAACTAGAAAGGTTCAACCTCTAGTTGTTCCACCAGACAGTCTAGTTCAATATTATACATAAGAATGATACTAGAATGCAAAACTAAGATGTGTGTGTACTGTTTTATTTTAAGAGATTCATAATGGGGTAAATCAATCAGTAAATGAGATGATGCAGTATATTCTAAACCTTGTGAGTCAGACACCGTTCAATAACTTGTCACATAATTAAAGGAAGAGCAACGAGGGGTCCCGTGGCATCTTATAGACTAACAGAAATGTATGAGCATAAGTTTTCATGGGCAAAGACCCACTTCGTCAGATGCAGGACGAAGTGCATCTGCATCTGATGAAGTGGGTCTTTGCCCACGAAAGCTTATGCTCATACATTTCTGTTAGTCTATAAGGTGCCACAGGACCCCTCGTCGCTTTTGCAGATCCAGACTAACACAACTACCCGTCTGATAATTAAAGGATTTTCTCAAAAGAGCAGAAGTTTTTCTTTTGAAAAATAAAGGGCACAAATGCAATCCTGTGTAACTGTGAGAGCAACCAGCCTCACTTACCTTTCGTAAGTGTGGATAAAAGAGGTAGATGTTTAGAGAGTAGGATAGCAACCTAATCAAGATAGTTACTATAAATGTCTCCCTTCACAGTACACACGTGCTGAGCGAGAAAACTAACCTTCAGTTCCAATATATCAGACTCAGATTGATCAAATAATAAAGTTCTATTATGCACATATTTTTATTTTACTAATGTTCAAAAATATCCCAAAGGGTGATAAAAGTGCACAACATGGAACATGGCTGTTACTTTAATTTGTGACAGAATGCAAATGTTGTGGAGTCATAGCAGCTGCTTGAGGTTTATAAAATTATGACAGCTATGGAGAAAGTTAGTAAGGGAAAGTTATTCACTTGTTCCCATAACATAAGAACAAGGGGTCACCAAATGAAATTAATAGGTAGCAGGTTTAAAACAAACAAAAAAGGGAAGTTTTTCTTCACAAAACGCACAGTCGACCTGGGAACTCCTTGCAAGAGGAATTTGTGAAGACCAGGACTTTATCGTGGTTCATTAAAGAACCAGATAAATTCACGAAGGTTAGGTCCATCAATACTTATTAGCTAAGATGAATAGAAATGGTGTCCCCAGCCTGTTTGTCAGAGGCTGGAAATGGACAACAGCAGAGGGATCACTCGATTACCTGTTCTGTTCACTGCCTCTGGGGAACCTGGTATAGGCTGCTCTTGGAGGAGAGGACGCTGGGCTAGATGGGCCTTTAGTCGACCCAGTATGGCAATTCTTTTGTTCATTAAAACAGTGATGTTAGATCTGGCTCTAAAGTAGATTTTTTTTCTACCAAGCATGAACTTTGTTAAAGAACGGGCACATATATTATAACACACTAAATAGAGACCTCTTCTCCTATTTTTTGGCTATTGGCTAGCAGAAAAACAGAGAAAGGGAAAATAAAACTGAACTTTTCCAAAAGAGATCTTACACACCGCACCAAAGGTGATGAAAGACTTGTTTCAAAATGCATTAATTTTTAAATCATGGATGTAATTGGGGATTGCTCTACAATAGCCATTGAAATGATGGCAGAATCCTAAAACTTTAATAAATTTATAGTTACACATTTATAATTACTTCCAAAAAGCTATCTTATTACAATATGAAGATTGCAAAATCAACCACTTAAAAATATTTGGTACTTACCTTCAAGTAAGATGGGAACCTGTACACCTACACTACTTAGTATTCCCACTAGAGCATGGTTTCCCAAAAAAGGGGGCATGAAGAAATTCCACTGGGGCACAAGGCGACCCAGCCCCCCCCCCATCATTTCCCCCACCCCAAGAAAGAGCCAGCCTTTGCTTTCATCTTTCAGCCCCTGCCATTTTACATGGGTGACATGGTCCAGCTGCAAGAAAAAACAGGCAGCTGGTGAAGACCCATGTGGAGCTAGCTGCCTTCTGCAAAGGTGAGTGAGCATGAGTTGCAGGGGGGGAGGAGGAGGAGGAGGAGGAGGAGGTTAGATGTGGGGCAGGAGGTGCTTGGCTCAGGTGAGGGGGATGGGGTAAGAGCAGGGGGGCTGGTGGTGCCTGGCTTTGTTGGAGGGGAGAGGCTCAGGGGGCTTGTGGGGCTCAGACAGCTGTCTGGTTTGCAGGATTCATGGGGCTTGGATGGCTGGCCCTGACATGGCAGGGCTCAGGTAGCTTGAACTGGTGGCTGGCCCCCACAGCACAGGGCTCAGGTGGCTGGCCATGGCAGTGTGGGTCTCAGGTGGCCAGGCTGGTGGGCAGGCGGCTGGCCCTGACAACTTGGGCAGCTTGGGCTGGCAGGCAAGCAGGCAGCTGGCCCCAGCAACATGGGGTTTGGGCCGCTAGTCCCAGCAGCATAGGCTCAGGTGACTCGGAATGGCAGGTGGGTTGCTGGCCCTGGAAGCACGGGACTTGGGCAGGTGGCTAAGGAGGCTGGCCTGCAGCTGGGGCAGGTAGCTGGTCCTGGAGGCACAGCTCTCAGGCAGCTGGTGAGTGGCTGGCCCTGGCAGCAAGTGGGTGGGTGGCTGGCTGGCCTTGGGCAGGTGGCTCTGGCAGCACAGGTCTCAGGCAGGAGGGCAGCTGATGCAGGCAGCTTTGGCGGCTGGTATGGGGCTCAGGCAGCTGGACAGCTGGGTTGCACCAGGCACCCACAAGGGGCCAAGAAGAATTATTTGTGCCTATTTTTAAATAAAATTTTATATCAAGTTCTTGTGTTTATCTTAAATCACAAATTGAATTTTTTGTTAAAAGGGGGTTAGATGATAGTAGAGAAGAGGCGGGGGGACTGTGAGGGTTTCTCAAAAATCAAAAGGGGTCATGATGCCAAAAAGTTTGGGAATCACTGCACAACAGGAAGTCCTGTACTCTATGGCCTTTAGGGCTGTGTCTACACTACAGCAATCATTCGAAGGATGATCTTCCAGAAGATCTTTCGAAAGAGTGTGTCCACACACAAAAAAGCAGATTGAAAGATTGATCCACTCTTTCGACAGAGACCTTCCACACAGCCCCTGCTCTTTCAAAAGAATGAGCCACGGATTGAAAAATCCTGCGCCATGAGGGCTGCCAAAGGGGGCCTGTGGAGTGTCTACACATGCTTTTTTTTTTTTCCAGAGAAGCTTTTGAAAGGAGGTGCTCTTCCTGATCTGGGAATGAAATAAGGCTTCCAGAAGAAAAGCCACATTCTGTAGATTTCAGATTGAAAGTGCGCATTTTGTGTGTGGACACGCCGTGTGTTCTTTTGAAAAGGGGACAGATTTTCCGAAAGAACTTGCTAGTGTAGACATGGTCTATATGGAGTCTGTCTCTTCTTAAATCTGCAGACCTATTCCCATCGAATAAGGAGCAGCTCAAGGGTGGAAAAGGAGAAAGCTGTAATGGGGGAGAACTAGAGTTTCTCTCTTCTCTACCAAAACCTAGCCTCCTGTGGCTTGCAATATTGAAACTTTCACTCTAATAAACCATAGGTTTGTATGGTGGATAAAGCAAGGAAACACTAAGTCCTCTCTATGTGAGTGCTGTATCTGTACCTTCTGGTCCTGGCAGTCCCACACCCATTCATTCGGTCACTGTTAAGGAACCATTGAAACACCCGTGTGGGGGGATGTAAATTGCTAGAGAGCAGTTTAGGGACATGAATGCAGGAGAAGGTGCTAATATTTCTTGGGTGTCTATGTCTGAGACTTTCTTTAACCTCTGTTACAGCAGCATTAGCTTCACCCTAATGAAGTTTGCATGAGAACAAATATTACCTATGTACCAGTAAACTTAGCTATGTCACACATAGGATATAGCCTTACTGGAAGTAGCACGGGAAGTTAATGTAATTTGAACACTGACACTTCTTCTCTGCTGTTCATGGGAAAATATCAGGAATACAAAGGTAATTTTTTGAATTATTGTTCACACTCCATCCTAGTGTACTCTAACCTCTTGCTTATTCTAGATCTTAAATATCACTATAAACTTTTAAATATTTATCTTCCTCCTCTACCTATGATCCAGATAGAAGGAACCTAGAATCTTCACGTATTTTATTCTGATTAAGAAATGGATCTAAGTATTAACATCCCTTGAATTTTCTCAAGACATCCTGGCCTTGACACATCAAATGGTGTCAACAGCCATACTTCCCTATGTGCATTTCTTAAAAGTAGATAAAGGCCATGTATAAATTATTGAGCACTAGAAAATGGAAAGAAAATGGACCAGTACTAAAACAAAACCATAACAATTTATTAAAACCCTCCTTCCACAGAAACATTTCTTTTATAACATTTTGATGCCAGGGAGGCAAACATTTCAGTGCCATTAGCAAATGGTGACCTTTATATGCCTCTGTTGACTATAAATAAGTTGGCAAAATGCAATAAAACATTTGCTATATTTACTAATGAATTATCCACCTCATTACCGAGGGTTTTATTCGCATTTCCTTCATGTACTTGTGCTTCCTTGCATCTGTACAGTGTAAACTTACTGGATCTTTGAAATCTAAATGAAAAGTCTAAAAATCCATCACCAGCCAGCAAATAAAGACAAAAGTGCTGTTATATTTTTGTAAAAATCACAACCAACTTCCACTCCTCAGCTACAGCTACACTACCTCTTCCAAAAGGGGAATGAATACAAATGAGGGAGATAAAAAATGAAAATGAGGTGCTGATTTACAAATCTCACACCTCATTTGCATAATCTCATTTCAGGGAGAGAATTTTCCAAAAGCACAAAGGGCCATGTAGACGGAGTTCCTTCTTCCTAATTTGTTTCAGATCATCAAACTTGTTAGTAAAGAGTGAAACAAAGAAATCATTAAGTACCTCTGCCATTTCCATAGCTTCTGTTATTGTTTCTCCCTCTTCGTTGAGCAATGAGCCTACCTTGTCATTGGTCTTCCTGTTGATTCTAATATACTTGCAGAATGTTTTCTTGTTTCCCTTTATGTCTCAAGATAGACTCAGCCCATTTCCTGTTGTCCAATCTAAACCTCCCTTGCTGCAGTTTAAGCCCACTGCCTCTTGTTCTATCCTCAGAGGCCAAAAAGAACAAGTTTTCTCCCTCCTCCTTATGACACCCTTTTAGATACCTGAAAACCGCTACCATGTCGCCCCTCAATCTTCTCTTTTCCAAACTAAACAAGCCAAATTCATTACTCCTTGTCCCAGACAAGTGACCCTAACAATAACAGTCATTTGCCACCTTGTCCCTTTAACAAAACTGCTTTAATTTTTCTGGTCCATGCCCCCACAACTCTAGGCTTTACCAAACCTTCACCCTTACCTCATGGATCTTCTGTGCTCATTCCCAGTAGGCAGGGAAGAGCTTCTCTTTACTTCCCACCAACATGGAGCTCTCCCTGGTGTTGCAGGCCCTTACACAAGTGAGGAGAACCATCTGTTCTCCTCTGCCTACAGAAGGAACTACCTCTGAGCTGTATTGCTTTTCCTTTTATGCTAGCTAGCAAACCCATGATTGGCTAGCTCCTTGTAGATTCCCTGAGTGTCTATTTTCCTGCACAACCTCTGTAGGCTGCTTGAAGAAGTTAGGTCCACTGCTCCTATCCCAAGACCCTGAAACAGGGGATCACACTACTGAGATGCAGAAATAGTGCACTTGTTAGTGCACATGTGAAAGACACAGAGTAGCTATTTCAGGACACTGAATTATCTCAAAATAGTTCTGCCACACAGCCATAGCCTAGACATTGACAATTAAAAATGGCTGCTCGATTCTGAACTCTCTCTGTACTCAAAGGCTGTGTCCACACTGAGCCCTAGTGCTGGCAGTTTGATGCAGATAACCAGTATTGAAAATGCTAAACGGTGGCTCGTTTGCATATTCATATGGTAATATGCACATTCATGAGGCCAATTTACGTATTTGGCATTCCTCTCATTTGAGGGGAAAAAGGGAATTTCGAAATGTGCGGGGTCCTTTCGAAAATGACCCCTGTGTAGGCGTAGGCATGCTGAGCTGTGTGTGTTCGAAAGTGAGGCTTTGGAAGCGCTGCAGCTGGAAGCTAATGAGGCATTGACTATTCAGTTTAGCGCCTCATTAGTATTCTTCAATTTGGTCATTGGCATGGCCATTTCAAAGTTTTGGCCAAGTGTGGCCACAGCCTTAGGGTATGTCTACATTTCAGGTGAGACAACTATTGGTTTATGTGCCAGCCTGAGCATGGATATTTACATGCAGTGAAACAGCTCCACAGCCCGAGTCCTGTAAACCCAAATCAGCTGGCATGGACTACCCAGGAGTACTTACATGCAGTGTAGATATATGCTTAGGCATATGAACAACAAAGCATATGTAAGCAGTTTCAAACTCAGGCAGTTGAACACAAAAGAGGCGAGTCTTACCTTAAGAGCCCAGCATAGCCTAACTTTTTTGAAATGATAATTTGTACTATTGAGTTTTAACTTCAAGTGTCATACTGTATGAAGGAACATGTGTTATGGGATATCTTCAAATCCATCAGTCTTATTTTTGGTACATGTGATGATAAAGTTTAAGATATACATACACTGCTACCCAGAGACCTGAGATTACAGACAAACAATTAAATCTCAGCCCCACTGAAATAAATGGCAAAATTCCTATATACAGAGACTTGACATTCCCTGGGACCAATGAAGTAAATAGCAAAATTCCCATAAAATTTATTCCCACTGGCCTCTGGGGAAGATATCTGGATTGCACCCTAACTTTCCATATTTTCTTTTAATTTTTTCTTCTTTTCATAAACCTGGTACAGTTATCAGAAACATGAATGAAAAAATGTCTTATAAATGCAAGCCTTTGTTCTTTAAGAGGAATTTAGAGTTAACAATGAACAAAATAAAGGCTTCTGGAAGACGTCTTGACTCAGAAGCTAAAGTATGCATATTACTCATGCCAAAATTCCATCTTCAGTCACAATGAGGAGACATGAAAGAAACACCACATGATACTTACTGTATAAGTGAAATCACAGTTCATGGGAGGTCAACAGTGTGAATACCATCCAGTGCCCACGCTACAGTAAACCAGTGTACGGTGACACTGCTAAAAACACTTTCTATTGATTGTTTCTACTGAGAAAAGGGCATGAAAGTAATAAGACAGATCTGAGCAGCAGAAAGCCAAAAGAAGTAACACCACCAAAGGCAGGAACTCTAACAAGAACAAAACATCATGAGTGTTACAGATCAATAGCCTAGAAATACACAAGAAAGCTTTGTGCCACTTTTTACAAAGCGTCCAAGATGCCACAAACTAATTTCTGAAAAATAAACCATACTCGCTAGGAAATAACCTAAGTCATAAAAATGAAGCAGAACCCTGTACTTACTTTACCAACAGTGAATTGAAGGCTTGAAAGATAAGGCAGGGCATGAATTTTAAGTGGAACTATTCCTGATTAGCTTTGTATGTGGACACCTATTCCAGGATACACATGCCTTATTCTGAATAAAATCACTCTGCTTTGCAAAACCAAAGTGGATTATTCTGATTTGGAAGAAAGCACTCTGACCCTGCAATAACAGAACCCAGCCGTGCAATCAGGAATAGGTATTTTGGAACAAGCCTTTAGAATCATTCAGGTCTAGAATGCATTCATGCAAGTTCTTCAGTGAGTGTGAGACACATATCTATATAAAGCCAGTATTTAGCTCTTCCTGCTCATAAAAGGTGCCAAACGGACAGCGCTGAAGAATCAATGCAATTCACAGAACAAGTACAACCCATTAACATGCCTCCAAATCTGACCTGAATAAAACCTTTACATTGGTTCAGTTTCACCTCTGCCAATTCAATCCTGAGTCTCTGCTAAAAATGATGTGTATTGTTAAGTGTGCTGGCATTAAGGGCTCCTAAACTTAATTTTGTGCCAGTGAAGGGGGCTGGATTTATGGCCGTGGGGAATGAAATCTTCTATAAGTAAATAAATAATTGATGTTTATACAGTGGCTTTCATCCTGGAGGTTTGCTGCAAAATGATTACCAAACTGTACACATACAGCAGCACTGAAATGCAGCTGGCTAGCGTGCAGCCCATTAAATAACAATGCAGGGTGAAAAGGGAGGCAGTTAGCTAAGTGCACCAGAGAAAACGCTTTACTTATGAAATCTGTCACGGGATATTTGGTGTCCACACAAAACAGAGAGAATTGCAGTTTTCAAGGTCTTGTATATGAAATAGTCTCACAGAGACAACTGCACAACAGTCACTTCATCTATCTCAAGGATGAATGAACCCTACGGATTGAAGGTGTTTGCATGCTCCTAGGCTGAGGTTTAGACTGTTAAGCTATTCCCTTTCGCATTTATCTTTCTTCTCTTTCCTTAGAAAACAGTGCAGCACAAGCCATGGCAGCACTGACTTTCCCATACTTCACCAGAGTGAAACCACTGACCTCAAGTTACCTTCTCCAATAGCTAAGGGTAGTTCATCTTCCATAATCCACTCAGCCCCAGGTTTCTCTGTTGAGTCTTCAAATAAGTGTTGGTACTTGTAGTGATGTCTGTGGTTTTGATACCATTTTACTTGAATTAAAGGCACAAACCAGCTATTAGACTGTAAGTTTGTGGTTACAACCAGCCTGGATTGTAGCTGAACCAGTGACTCTGAGAAGAAAGACTTTGTAGCCTATTACCAAGTTCTTATTCAATTCTGAATAGCCTGCTTTTTCTAATGAGAAACAAAACATCCTGTTTGACTTCTGTAACTTCTCATGCAATTCAGCACTACTGAACAAATACCATGGCTACATCAACACAGCGGTCGAAACTCGAAATAGGCTATGCAATTTGTGCTACTCAAATTGCATAGCTTATTTTGAGTGTAGTTCGAAATAGGTTATTTTGTCATTTGGCGCTACCTGAGCAGTGCCAAATGTCAAAAAAGGCACTATTTGAAAGCATTCCTTACTCCTCCTGCAATGAGGACTCTAGGGATGCCAAAGTAGTGGGCACATTATTCCAAAAAATATTTTGAAATAACAGGTATGTTTCACAGATATGGTATCCCAAAATAGCTCTGTCGTGTAGACATAGCCCATGTGTCCAGATTCCCTTTAAAAGAAATGACAACAAAAGAGAGGCCCAAACTACTACAATTTTGAAGATCAAATATTTTTTATTTTTGAACTACACTGACTTAAACTTCATTTAAGTCACTGAGCTGTTTCTGATTACTTTGATATTTGCAAGAGTTGTTTCCAAATGTCTTTATTTTATATATACATCTGTAATATTTGGTTACAGTCAGTGCTTTCAAGAAGCTGGGAGAATACATAAGACACCACACAGATGCAGATCACACACTGCTTTGAACACAACTTCAAACCTGCATAAAAATATGATCTAAATGAGACAGAGGATAGATTATCAAGTGATTTGAGTATGTGACTAGGAGCTAAGATCTAATGAATTCTGGTCCTGGTAGATTTGAACACTGAACTCCTCTGGCACCTCAGATCAGTCACTTAAATATTGTTCCAATCCTGACTTTTACTATCAGACGAAATCTCCATGATGGTACTTTCTGACTTTTTAAATCAACACTTTTGGCTGTAACTACACAATAGAAGAGGTGCAGTGGTTGGAGGGGTGTTATTCATGACACCCAGCACTTCGGTTAAAGCTACAACAGGGCAGCTTTAACTTGCATCACTGGAAAACAGTAAATAGTTAACCATAACCCTGCCATGCCTTCTCCTGTCTTCTTGTGCCAGGCTGGGAGGTGGAGGTTCCAGAATAGAGGGTTACCGATTTATGGGGCAAAGTTTACGCCACTGGAGCTGTGTTTGCTGGGTTTGTATGAGCAGGGTGGCCTTTACACAGCAGGCATTCTCCAGAGGACAAAATCTGCTTGGTTAGCAGTGCAAGGTGAACTTGGCTGACCAAAGAATCTGGTTCTATGGATTTTCAGATGCCAAGCAATGTACCAATGCACTCTAGAATGTGTAATAAATGCCTGTTCTCTGAAGTTAGCGGAGGTCCTTTCATTAACTACAATAGTCTTGGATCAAGCTGAGACATCAAGAACATTTCTATGGTCAGGAGAAGCTTGCAAGGTTTAATTTTCAGGGGCAAAGACGTTGCTCTCATGGAAGCTAATAGGAGAATTTATTTTTATAAGGAGAATGGAAAAGCAACGGCAGCATCTGGGAGCCCTGGGCCTTTAAGAATTGCTGGGCCCCAGGGCCGTTCCCCGTTTGCTTTCTTCCCCAACAGCAGACTTGTTATGCGACTTAGGGTATGTCTACACAGCTCCTTATTCCAATATAAGCTATTCTGGAATAGCTTGTTTTGAAGAAATGCTACACTCAAAAATGCATTTCGAAATAGCACTTAGCTAATACATCATCCAAACACATAACCTATTTTGAAATAGAGCCATTGGATGCACTATGGCTTATTTCGAAAAAGGCACAATTCCCTGTCTTAACAGAGGCTATTTCGAAATAGCTATTTTAAAATAGGTGCTATTCCTTGTAGTATGAGGTTTACTAATTTTGAAATAAGCCAATGGCTATTTTAGAATTACTTCAAAATAGCGGTTGTGTTGTGTAGATGCTAGGATAGACTGACACTTAGGCCGTGTCTACGCTACCCCTCCCTTTCAGAAGGGGCATTTAAATGACATGTATCAGAACTGGTTAATGAGGTGCTGATATGAATATTCAGCACCTCATTAACATAATGGCATCCAGTCATGCATCAAAAGTGCTGCTTCTGAAAAGCAGATTAGCTGTGTACACATGGGAGCTTCAAAATAAACCCCAGATGTTGAAATTCCCTTATTCTCAATTCATTTTGGAAATAAGAGAATTTCAAAGTCTGGGGTTTACTCTGAAGCATCTACATCTACACAGCCACTTTACGTTTCAAAAGCAGCACTTTCGAAGTGTGACTGGCCACTATTATGCTAATGAAGCACTGAATATTCACATTAGTGCCTCATTAACCAGTTCCAATCCATGTTATTTAAATGCCCCATCCAAAACAGAGGGGTGGCGTAGCCCTGGCCTTAGAGTCTCAAACTTTATTAACAGCAATTACATTAGTCACTGAGGTTTCAGAGACAGTACATTGTATTCTTCATTCCACTAAACTTCCTAGTCATTTATTAAAATTAATACACATAAAGGACTTCATTAAAATTACAAAGTTAAACTTGAGTTGTTAAGAATCCATCCATTCATATTTAATTTCCATGTAAGAGCTATTAAAGTAGCTTTCAGGAAAGCAAGCCATGCAAACTTTTTTTCTTGTTACCAAGGCAAAGCTTTCTGTTTTGACATACACTCTTATTTCAAACTTAAGGCATTTCAAGAATGTCATCACTTGACAGTGGAGTATTTAATGAAGAAAAGGTCCAATTTAAAATTCTTTTAGCTAAGTGCTTAGTTCAGCCCCAGTCACATTCCTCTCAATAGATGTGTCATCCTAACACACACATACTAAGTAGCTGAGGTATCCATGAAATTGCTAATAAGAATATCTGTGAATGCATCCTATGCCACAATACTTCTCTCCGCTAGATAAACCATACAAGTAAAAAATCACATGGGAACTGAACAACATCTGGAAACTTTGCTTATACAGAATGTAGTTAATTTACTTATAGGCTGGATCTACACGTGCCCCTTCCTTTCGAAAGAGGAATGTTACTGAGTGGGTTCAAAGATGCTAATGAGGTGCTTCAATGAATATTCAGCTCCTCATTAGCATAACAGTGGCCACAGCGATTCAAAAGTGCGGCTTTTCAAATTGCGCACTGCCCAGGGAGACAGGACCTTCCGAAAGGACCCCTCAGTTTTCGAAAGCCCTTCTTCCTAGCTGGTGATCGGAAGAAGGGTTTTTGAAAACTGGGGGGGGTCGTTTCGGAAGGTCCTGTCTCCCCGGGCGGTGCACGATTCGAAAAGCCGCACTTTCGAACTGCCGCGTCTGCCATTATGCTAATGAGGTGCTGTATATTCATTGCAGTGCCTCATTAGCATCTTTGAACCCGCTCATTAACATGCCCCTTTCGAAAAGAAGGGGCACGTGTAGACACAGGGATAATCTATTCCCTGCAAGAAATGCTCGACCACTACATTTAAAACAGCTAAGCTCCCACACTTGGACTTTGGCCACTGGTAATGTGGCACTTCGGAAGATGCTAATGAGGCGCTTCCATGAATATGCAGTGCCTCGTTAGCATAATGGCAGCTGAGTGCACTTCAAAAGTGCCGGTTTTGAAATGCATGCTGCCCATGTAGCCAGGGCCCTTTCAAAATGACCCCATGATTTTGAAAGCCCCTTCTTCCCAAAACCAAATGGGAACAAGGGGCTTTCAAAATGTGGGGGGTTGTTTTGAAAGGTCCGCAGCTATATGGTCTGTGTGCGTTTTGAAATCGACACTTTCGACGCATGATCAGCTGCCATTTTGCTAATGAGGCACTGCACCTCATTAGTATATTCCAAAGTGCCACATTTCCATAGCCCCTCCAAAAGGAGGGGCTAGTGTAGCCACAACCTTGGACACAGATTTCCCAAAGAACCCGGCATGTTGGCTGTTGACCTCTTTTAAGAATCTGGCCATCAGTATCACAATGAGAACTACCAAGCATTTCTTAGCACTGCTACTCTGTCCCTTTTTCATTTGCCAAAAGAATAGGTGAGTTCTTTTCTGTACTGTGATCTGACTTTTGACTCTGAACTCCTTTGGAAGTTTGGCCCTCTAGTTGTACTTAATAGTCTCCATTACTTTCCAGTTCCTTTCTGGACACCAGGTGAACCATTGGTTTTAGCTAAGACTGGGCTAACAGTGGAAAACTTCTCCACAAAGGTTTTCTGGAATTTGAGACTAAATTTGTTTGCCTTCACATCCCTTTTGTACCTGTTTGCCACAAACATACATGTACTCAAGTATTGCGAGTCAGTACTCACAAACAGGGAATTTTTAGCTTGAATTTCACATTATATATCCAATTGTTATATTTACAGTTTGCACTGTTGATCAGCTACAACACACATGGCACTATGATACTGGAGACATAAAAACATGCAAAAAGTGAGCATAAACTCCAACCCCACAGATATGTACCTTTATATGCAAACATTAACCATGACTTAAATATATAAAGCAACACCTTATTAAACTTCTGTCACTAAGAGAACCTTTAAAAAACACCACTGGATTCTAGCGATTACAAACTGAACTGTACTAAAGACAGCTGCCTGAACAGTAGCACACAATGTACAATATTCTTCTCATGATTTTGCATGTGATAATTTTGACAACATGTTTACTGATTAGCTTGTGAGCAATTTATTTGAAGTAATTAGTTCCCTAGGAGCTCTGTCAGTCTGTACCCACAGGTGTTTATAGCCAACACTGATGGGAGTAATAACTCATTGACAGAGGCGTACACTTTGAGCTTCTGCATTGTTATTTAAAAATGCAAATATTCAATTTCTATAACAAATATAGGAATTAATAATTAGATTTGGCGTCAAGCTGTTCACCTTTTACTTAAATGTAATGACAACTATTTTGGCATCAAGACAGTAGAAAGGCTTTCATTTGGATAGGAACCATAAACTGTATGGGGTTTATATTCTCTGAAGAACAGGGAATGGATAGAAGCATGTCCACAAGGTTACTTGCACTTCCATCAATGTTACAGTAAGTGTTTCAGGGACTGAGTATAAAAGCCCAGTAAAGTAAATAGAAACAAATGAAATTATAATGAAACATAAAGTGCATTAAACTGACTGATTTGCCAGCATTGAATGATTTTTCTCAGGACTATCAACTGCAAATTCCAGATCAGTTTACAAGTGGGATCTAAACCTAGAATATGCTGCAAAGTGAAAATGGATTTTTTCCGTCCATAGTTTATTTCATATACTCTTAATTGCTATCAGAAATGATCTCCCTTCTTTACTTTCATTGTTATTTAGTAGAATTGTAAGACTTGGGACTATATAATGCCCTGTGCAGTCAAAGGGAAGACTTTTACTAACTACACTGGGCTTTGCATCAGGCCTATGACAAGTGTCCTGGTGATTATGAATGGGTCTGGTCCAGCCAGGCCCATTAACCGGGGAAAGAGGAGAGACCAATGGGTGCAGGGGCCCCAGGGCCTGGCAATTCAAAGGGGCATGGGTATCTGGCTGCTGCCTATGCTGCCGTAGCAACAGCGGTGGCTGGAGCCCTGGACCTTTTAAATCGCTGCCAGAGGGCTGTACCGGAGCACTGGGTTGAGTACTCTGAGCAGTGCTAAGGGTAGTGGGGAGGAGGTCAGGCTGTGCTCTGGGAAGTGATGAGGGTTGGTTATCCTTGGCACCACCCCTCTGCTTTTGGCCCCATCCCTTACATGAGCATTGTGCCAGGGCCCTGTCCTCCACATTGCCTGCAGGCGCACAGAGGCAGTCAAGTCTGCTGGGTCCAGCAACACTGTTTAGGTTTCTAAGGCTATGGCTACACTAGTGAGTTTTTTCAACAAAACCGGAGTTTGTAGACAAAATTCGCCACACGTCCACACACAGAATGTGTTTTGTCAGGAGTGTTTTCTCGGCACTTCCACTGACAACCTTCTGCCTATCCCAGATGAGGAAAAGTGCCTTTGTTGACAGATTCTGTCAATGCAAAACCTGTATGGATGTTCTAGAAGGCCTTCTGTAGATAGACAGGGCTTTCCTGTGTGCTGTGCTTCTGGTTGGCTGTTTTGTTGAGAGAGCAGCTGGGCAGTCTAGCTACTCTGTCGACAAAGCAGATCACTCTTTCAATCCAATTTAGTGTATGGCCACACACTGTTAACAGAACTTTTTGGAAGATATCTTCCAACAGAAACATCTGTCAACAGATGCTTTTAGTGTAGCTGTAGTCAAAGAGATAAATATATTTTTAGGGCCAAAGGTACCATCAGAACTTCTAGTTTGATGTGCATTACGCAAGCCAAAGACAGTTTTCTAAAAGGGCATCCAGTCTTGATCGAGAATTCCTGGGTAGTCTCTTCTGCACATTAGTTGCCCTCTTTGTTAATATTTTGTGACTTATTTCTAATCTGAATTTGTGATATTTTAAGTTCCAGCCATAGGTTCTTGTTATGCCTATTTCCACAAGATTAGAGAACCTTTTTAGTACGTGGTATTTTTCCCCATGAATGTATGGATACACAATAATAACTTCATTGCTTGATCTTCATTTAGATAAGGTCAAAGGAGAGGTCCTTAAATCTCTCATTATAAAGCTTTTCCCCCTCAATCCTCAAGTCACTTTTTGTGGAACTTCTCTGTACCATTTCCTGTTACTCAACATCCTTTTAAAGATGCAGTCATTAGAACTACACATAGTATTGCAGAAAACAAAATCACATCCCTACTTCACCACTCCCTGTTCATAGATCTAAGGATTGCATTAGTACTTTTTTGCTACTGCATTGCACTAGGAGCTTATATCCAGACACTTATGCCTTTCAGAATCACAGCTTTCCAGGATAAAGTCTCCCATTCAGCAGGTATCACCTGCATTCCTTGCTCCTTGATCTATAACTTTGCATTTAGGTATATTAAAACACATTTGTTTCATTGGGCCCTCCTTACCAAGAGATCCAGATAACTTTGTATGGGTGCCCTGTCCTCATAATTCTTTATCACTCTGCCAGTGTTTGTGTCATTTGCTACTTTTAGCAGAGTGTTTTATATTCCCTTCATATGGTTGATAAAAATGATTAACTATTGTGAGAGACCTACAACTGATCCATATGGACGCTACTAAAAATACCTCCATTTAACAAGGATTCAGCACTGACTACAAAATTTTGTACGTGGCTAACTGAGTGCTTATCCAACTGATTAATGGGAATACTCACATGCTTAGAGTTAAACGTGCTTAAATATTGTGCTGGATTGGTGGACCACAATGCAATCTGACAAATTTCTTTCCTTTCCTCCAACCTTAAAATGCTGCACATTTCATCCTTCTAACTAGCACCTGAGTCGTATTCTCAAAAAACATTTAACACACATCACCACAAATTTGCAGTAACCTAAGGCTCTTGGAAAGAAAAAAAAATCTGTTCTTAACAATGAAAGTTATTATCTTATTTCCATATTTCATGAATAATAAAGCACAAGGAGAATAACTTTTGTAGTGCAGATATTTTTATGAATTTTATAAAACTGCAGTATAGCTTTTAAATCAAAATAACTTTCCATTTTATAGTTTGTGAAAAAAAAAAATGTGTCATAGTCACTGATCTATGAGAGGACCTCCCTGCTTTCCCCATGACTGGTTGCTTTAGAACTTTTAGTATGGGACCTTGTAAAAAGATTTCTGAAAGTTCCAGTGCACCATATTCACTGGATCAATCTTGTCACTTGGATACACCCAAAGGCTACGTTTGTCTACAGAAGTGTCTGTCAGAAGAGATGTTCCAACAAAACTTCTGTTGACAGATCGCATCTACACATAAAAGCCGATCCACTTTGTTGACAAAAGGACCTCCAGAACATCTACACAGCTTTCTGTCGACAGTTTCTCTCAACAAAACACATTTTTGGTGTAGATGCTCTGCAAGTTTTGTTGACAAAACTCTCTAGTGTACATGTAGCCAAAAAGAACAGATAAAACTATATTTCTCATTAAAAGCCTGTATTTCCAGTTGTCTATAAGGGTCAAAATTTAACCACTTGGGCTAAAGTTCTTCATGCTTTCTCTCTGCCTTCAAGGTAACTTCTGTTTTTAAATTTCTGCAAAAATAGCTTCACCATTTCTCGTTATCAGCAGAGGAAAATACAGTTAGCTTTGCCAATGTTCATTTTTTTCCCACTTTTTCTTTTACATGCTGTAGTATGTAAACAAAGGTAGGAATTAATGGTTACCTTTCACAGTAAGAAAATTAAATAGCTGACTTCCGAAAGGATCTATACTAGTCCAAGTGTTGTTCAACATGTTCATAAATGATCTGGAAAACGGGGTCAATGAGGTGGCAAAATATACTAACCGTCTTGAGTAATTTCGTATTGTTAAGTCCAAAGCTAACTGGAAAGACTTACAAAGAGATCACCCTAAACGGGTGCCAGGGCAACAGAATGGCAGAGGAAATCCCAACTATACATACCAAATGAAGAGATCTAAATTAGCATTTACCATTCAAGAGAGATGTTGATGTATTTGTGGATAGCTCTCTGAAAACATATGGTCAACGTGCAGCAACAGTCAAAAAGGGTAATGACATTAGGGACCACTAGGAAAGAGACATAATGACAGAAAAAAATAAGTACATCTTTATATAAACCTACCAATTCTATATAAATCCCATATAAAACCTTAAATATTGCATGAAGTTCTGGTTGCCCCATCTTAAAAAAAAAAAAGGTATATTACTACCAGGTACAAGAGAAGGGCAACAAACATGACTGTTGGAACGGAAGGGCTCGCTTACAAGGTCAGATTACAAGGACATAAGAACATAAGAACATAAGAATGGCCATACTGGGTCAGACCAAAGGTCCATCCAGACCAGCATCCCATCTGCCGACGGTGGCCAATGCCAGGTGCCCCAGAGAAGGAGAACAGAAGACAATGATCAAGTGATTTATCTCCTGCCATCCATCTCCTGCCCTTGTTCTGAAGGCTAGGGCACCATACTTTATCCCTGGCTAATAGCCATTTATGGACCTAACCTGCAAAAATTTATCAAGCTCTTTTTTAAACACTGATAGAGTCCTGGCCTTCACAGCCTCCTCGGGCAAGGAGTTCCACAGGTTGACTGTGCGCTGTGTGAAGAAAAATTTCCTTTTATTAGTTTTGAACCTACTACCCATCAATTTCATTTGGTGTCCCCTAGTTCTTGTATTATGGGAAAAGGTAAATAATTTTTCTATATTCACTTTCTCCACACCATTCATGATTTTATATACCTCTATCATATCGCCCCTCAATCGCCTCTTTTCCAAACTGAAAAGTCCCAGTCTCTCTAGCCTCTCCCCATATGGGACCCGTTCCAAGCCCCTAATCATCTTAGTCGCCCTTTTCTGAACCTTTTCTAATGCCAATATATCTTTTTTGAGGTGAGGAGACCACATCTGCACGCAGTACTCAAGATGTGGGCGTACCATAGTTTTATATAGGGGAAGTATGATATCTTTTGTCTTATTATCGATCCCTTTTTTAATAATTCCTAACATCCTATTTGCCTTACTAACTGCCGCTGCACACTGCGTGGATGTCTTCAGAGAACTATCCACTATAACTCCAAGATCCCTTTCCTGAGCTGTCGTAGCTAAATTTGACCCCATCATGTAGTACGTGTAATTTGGGTTATTTTTTCCAACATGCATTACCTTACACTTACCCACATTAAATTTCATTTGCCATTTTGCTGCCTGATCACTCAGTTTGCTGAGATCTTTTTGTAGTTCTTCACAATCTGTTTTGGTTTTGACTGTCCTGAACAAGTTGGTGTCATCTGCAAACTTTGCCACCTCACTGCTTACCTCATTTTCTAGATCATTGATGAACAAGTTGAACAGGATCGGTCCCAGGACTGACCCCTGGGGAACACCACTAGTTACCCTCCTCCATTGTGAAAATTTACCATTTATTCCCACCCTTTGTTTTCTGTCTTTTAACCAATTCCCGATCCATGAAAGGATCTTTCCTCCTATCCCATGACCACCTAATTTACATAAAAGCCTTTGGTGTGGGACCATGTCAAAGGCTTTCTGGAAATCTAGGTATATTATATCCACTGGGTGCCCCTTGTCCGCAGGTTTATTAACCCCTTCAAAGAATTCTAATAGATTAGTTAGACACGACTTTCCTCTGCAGAAACCATGCTGACTTTTGCCCAACAATTCGTGCTCTTCTACGTGCCTTGCAATTTTATTCTTTACTAGTGTTTCTACTAATTTGCCTGGTACTGATGTTAAACTTATCGGTCTATAATTGCCAGGGTCTCCTCTAGAGCCTTTTTTAAATATTGGCGTTATATTGGCTGTCTTCCAGTCATTTGGTACCAAAGTGGATTTAAAGGATAGGTTTCAAAGCACTGTTAATAACTCCCCAATTTCACATTTGAGTTCTTTCAGAACCCTTGGGTGAATACTGTCTGGTCCTGGAGACTTGTTACTATTCAGCTTATCAATTAACTCCAAAACCTCCTCTAATGTCACTTCAATCTGAGTGAGTTCCTCAGATTTGTCACCTAAAAAGGCTGGCTCAGATTTAGGAACCTCTGTAACTTGGAATGTAACAGACTTGGAATGTAACAGAGAAGTAGCCATGTTAGTCTGTATTCCAACAAAAGAAAGCAGCAGAAATATAGCACTTTACAGACAGACAAAATGATCTGAAGAAGTGGGTCTGTCCCACGAAAGCTCATCACTAAATAAATCATTTTGTTAGTCTTTAAGGACTTGGACTGTTCAATTTAGAAAGAGATTACTAAGTGGGGCTATATGATAGAGGTCAATACAAATCATGAATAACTAACAGGAACTTCACGCAACACACAGTCAGCCTGGGGATCTCATTGTCAGGGGACACTGTGAAGATTAAAGGAATAATTGGGTTAAAAAGGAACTGGATACATTTGTGTAGGCTAGGTCCATCAATGGCTATTAGGGCAACCCCATACTCTGTGTGCAGATGTGCAACCACACACTCTGAGTGTCCTTGAACCTGTGACTGTGAGAAGCTGGGACTGGATGCCAGGGTGTGGATCACTTCCTGTTTGCCCAGTTGTGTCCATTTCTTCTGAAGTATCTGACACTGGCTACTGTCAGAAAAAAAGATTCTTGGCTAGACAGGACATTGGTCTGAACCAACATCAGCATTCTTACTTTTGTAAGGAGCAGTTTAACATTACCTAAAATTTTATGCTTGTGTTTTGAAATGAAAACTGATGTTTAGAAAGTGGATGCATCAAAGTGTATCACTTCAGGTCCATTTCATTTCAAACATTGTACTACTTTCGGAAGCAAAACCCGACACAAATATTACAAAATTTCACTGTTTGATTAATTTGAAGCATTTTTTTCTGAAATTGAAAAGAAATACAAATGAGGAGCTCTTAGTTTTGCTGTAGATATTTCACAAGTCTTCAAAGGGCTATGGAGTGGAGAAAAACAAGTAGGTAGACCACCAAAATGAAAGTTATCTGATTATTATGGATGAGAGAATCCAGAACACAAAGGCACACAGGCAATGCAGCAAGAACGCCAAATGTGCAGTCAGCTACATCTCTACAGTTATGAAACAATCAGAAGGACTTGTGCGCATAGAATAAACCATTGAAAGGGTTTGGCCCTGCTATCTGATATATGGGTGAGGATCAATGTGTTTCTAAAAATCAGCTAGAGATCTGGATCTTTATAATGCAACCTGTACTGCAAGAGATTTCCTGCCAGGCAGGGTGAATAATACTGGAAAGCATCACATCTGGAGCCTGTTATAAAGAAGCAGTTGCTTTCTGCAGGCTAGATGGTATTGTATGTCTTCATCATCAGATTGGCAGAGGCTGATTTCACAAGATCCTGCACAACTTACCTCTGCAGAAGACTGTGAGAACATACCTGTTCTTTAAGGCTATGCCTACATGAGAACCTTCTGTTGACAGAAGTCACTGTCAGAAGGGATTTCCCAGAAAAACTTCTGTAGACGGATTGTGTCTATACATAAAAACAGATTGAAAGAGCAATCTGCTCTGTCGACAGAGAGCAGCCAGACTCCATGGCCATCTCTTGACAGAACAGCTGACTGGAAGCTCTGCAAACAGGGCTTCCCGGTGAACTGGAAGCCCTGTGTGTCGATAGAAGGGCCTAAGTGAACTATTGGTTTGATACATTTTAGATAATGTTTTTAATCTTGGTATCTTAGAGAAAGGTTTTGCATCTACATCACAAAGATATTATTTGAAACTGAACAGAAGTTATGCAGATCAAGTATTTGTTCTCTTCAATACTTTTCTTCTAGGAAAAAATGGTTCGGGAACTCAAGTCTGATGGTTCCTCCTAGGGCTTAGGGTGTTCAGTTTTAATGTCTTGGTCTCTGCGCTGCTGTGGGGTGTCTTGCTGTGTCTCTGTGCTGCTGCAGGACCAGCAGTGAAAGTTTTTCTGGTGTTCTAACAGAAAAAAAGTGCCGGAACTCCACTCTGAATTCCACCAGAAAAAATGCCCTGGTTCTCTTTGGCCAGAGTCTTTATTTTACTTTTGTTAGTGCTGTATTTCAAGGAGAAAGAGTTTCTTATCCAGCAAAAACTGTTGAAGAAGATTAATGTATCAATGGCCCTGGACTTTTTTTTGTTTTTAAATACATTTCCTTAAACCGTAAACAGCATGTTACCCATCAACAGGCCCCTCACATATAATCCTTTTGGCTAATAATTTTTTGCCAACTCTTAATTTTATCACGAGTCTCAGCATATTTGTAGGGTTTTTTAAAATTAAAATCCCAACCTTTGAGACAATTGATTGCATGAGAATCTCAGCTGCCATTAAAAATGGACAAAAGTAGTAAGTCTGTAGTGATCCTGCTTGTCATGATTTTGAAGTCAGTCTCAGATTTTTGTGGGGGTGGAGTATAGATTCAAGATTTGAGTGTTTGGAGCTGGCAATACAGGGCTACCTAATGTGTCTGACTAACATTTTACCTAATCCTTTTCAGCAACTTACATTCAATATAATGTTCCGGCTTTTATTTTTAGACCTGGCTGGTCATGCCGACACTACAGGACCTGATCCAGCGAACGCTTATGGACAGTGATAACTTTACTCACCAGTGGGACTATTCAGCTAGGTAGAATTCCATGTAATCTTAACATTGCAGGATGAAATCTGGATTTTAGAGAGACAGCAAACTTGAAGAGGGGGGTGGTTGGTCTGTAAATATCACTTACTATTTTGTCAGTTCAAAAGATATTGAATAGTCAAGGTATGGAACATGTGTTAGCTCCTGTAATTAAACCACATACCTCTGTATGCTACATTAAAATTAAATCCAATTAAAACAAAACAAAAGCTAGTGTTAATTACGACTGCCAGGCTCTATGGGAATGCCTCATTGAAAAGGCACTCTGGTAGCTCCACTCAGCAACGTAGTGTGACAAAGGCAGGTTCTCTGCCTGCCCTCGCTTGGCAGGCTGCCAGAAGTGGCCAGTAAGTCCCTGTGGCCCCTAATCTTAAGGGTAACCATTGATACATATTAGGGCTGAAAGAAATCACATGCCCAAAGCAAAATTTGCATACAAGTAGCCAGTATGTATTGTACCATAAGTTGTTACTATCTAGGCATTATCAGGTGTTGTTGTTACCTGTCTTCTGTCTTCTTACCATGCAAGTTTTTAATTGTGGAAGAAATCTTGTGATGATCTACAAGTTTGCAGATAGAAGGAGCTGCATCAGTGGGAGGAGAATTTGCTCTGACTGAAGTCAACTCTTGAGGCAGAGTTACTGGTTGGGAACTTGGCACTGGTGTGCTGAGTGCTTCCCTCCTCCTTTTTTCTCACAAGAGCTCTACATTTGTTTTTTGTTGTTTTACTGTGTTCCATGTTCCATTGATTTTTTTTCTCCTGCCTACCTCCTCTACTCCTGTTACAACAGTCAGTACCTACTCAACAGAATGCAAACCCAACACTGAGTGCACCAGCACTTTTCCACACATGGCATTGGAATAGGCTCAAGACTGAGCAAAAAATAGTCATACCCATTCTTGCTGAGAGATTTCATTGCCCAAAACGTTTTATCTTTTTATGCTGGCTTGCAACCCTGGTGTGGTATCTGGCATATAGTTTATGTTTTTTGTTTTTTTTCCAGAAGTGCTTAATTTCTGCAAAGATACATAAACCATTTTCCAGCTCAAAATTTTTTCCTGACTTTGTAAAGGAAGATGCAGTCTCAACAGGAGACATAATGTGTTTACTGGCTGAACTATAGCTCAGTTCTTTGTGGTATTTCTTCTGCTCTCTTAATGGTTTGCAATAGGAGAAAGCTCCAGGGAACTGCATGACCCCTATGTGTGTCTGAGAAGTCTGGTCAGGATGTGCTACAGCTATTAGTGCTCAGTGCGTGGGAGGAGAAGCAGTTGTAGACACCAGCAAAATATGGAGTTACTTTTGGGCTTCTCTCTCTCTCTGAAGTTAATACTAATTCCTTCCCCACATCTCAAATTGAATCATTATTCAGTGTCTTCTACCTCTATATTTTTTCAGAGCATGTGGAAGAAGTCTCAGAGGGGTAGCTGTGTTAATCTATATCTGCAAAAGCAATGAGGAGTCCTGTGGCTCCTTAAAGACTAACAGATTTATGAGGGCACAACCCCTCCCCTCTCATATACAAATTAGGCAGTTAAGTTTGAATATATATACATATCCTACAGAATCATTTCATTAGTATCTCCTCAAAATCTTCAAGCTAGTCCACTGTACAGGAGCAGACAAAAATATTGAGGTCAGCTCTGGCACCTTCCCCTTTATTTCTCCCTTTCCCAAGTATGTTTCCAATGGGGCTTTAGAAAACACGTCCATGTGTGAAGATGTATGGGGTTTATGTTTTCAGGCGGCGATCCTCAGTATTAAAGATATCCTACGTAAGCCATCTTTCACTGTCTCCCATAAGCCCAATATCCCTACAGAAATCATAATACACAAATTTCAAAATAGCGCATTTTTCTTCATAAAACACTTGTTAAGAGAGATTCTATTGTGTAGTTTGTTTTCTCATTGTCACTGCTCTTCCTATAGAGTTCAAAGTAAGTCTTCTCTCTCTCCTACTCCAAACAAACCCTACATTCACCAAGCACTGGTAAAATTCCCCTCACCCCCAGCCTCCCCTTAAACAGAGTTGGAAGGGTAAGGAAAGTAATGACCAGCATGAATTTCTCCTGTGCTCTCAAAAACCAACTATGCTGCACAAAAAAATAAAGATTTTGGTTGATGTGCCCTAGAAATTGTGCTGGATGGTTTGACTTATCTTTGCCCTTATCTTTAATTAAGTCTTTTTTATTTTATTTTATCTCTAATTTTCTTAGTATGCCCAAAGCTGGTTTTTAACTCATAAAAATAATAGAATAAAAATAATTCCTCCAATTACGGTATTTCAGAAATGAGGTGAAATGGTTTAGATCTAAATATACACACAGGAGACGAATATTGTACTACACTGACTTTAATTATGGGATTAGCACTGCTCTGTTAACAGTGGCATAGATGTACCACACTAACTAATGTGGACTTTATTAGTTCAATATATTGTAATTCAAAATTGTTTTCTACAGAACTCATTTAAAGAATAGGCTGAGGAGCATGATGTTGGTGTGCAACCAGAAGTATATAATTTGCCTCCTTTGGAAAAAGCACTTCTGTTCTTTTAGGTCAAGGAGATGTAATACCAATTAAAGCTCTAAGAGATGGCAGCATAGGCACAGTCTATTAGGGAGCTGCATTTGGATTTGAAAAGCAAGATCAGAGAAAACAAAAGACATTCAGAGGAACAAAGGAAGAGGGCTGGGGTTTATCCATTAATTGTTTGAATCTAAAGCCCCTTTAACACTGAGAATTATATAAAAATACACAAACATAGAAGAACAGAGCACATGAACACTCACACATGGAAACAAACAGAAGACAGAAAAAGGCCAGGTGTGGGGAAGGAGAAAAAGGAAAAAATGGCTGTTTTCACAAACAGGGAGGATGAGTCACTAGCAGCCAAATGTTAACAGGCTGAGGCAGTGATGTGGCAGCAACACATGGTTCTTTATATTTGATCTCAGTTACAAGGATAATTTGGCTACCAATTTGAGCAAGGAAGATGGAGCTAAATGTGAATGTGACATATGTTGTCTCTAGATGAGACGGCAGTTCTACAATTATTGAATCAGCCATTTTGTCTAGTCACTGTAATGTAAAAGGCAATAATCCAGCCCAGAAGAGATAGTAAGGAAAATGGCATCAAAGGACCAAATTTGCCAAAACAGAGACATATTGTAGGAGAAGAGGGAAGATGGAACAGAAAACATTGCAGGGTTAAAGAGAATTCCTCTTACCACCAACATATCAAGGGGAAAATGCGGACCCTTAAAAAAGAAGGAAAGCGCTGGGCCTTCGTGTCTTCAGGAAGATTAGTTGAATTCAGTAGGATTCAACATGAGCACTGAGTCTGCCTGACCTCAGCTGTTGAGCTTGCAAATACTTTGAGATCTAAAAACCAATTTTTTCTATTTTGTGCCATTGCTCAAAGCCTCCTCCTATTCCTTGACTTCAAAAAGGTACAGCATATTAAAATAAAAACTTACATCTTAAACTCTCCAGAACCAGAAAATGTAGAAATTGAGATCATAGAATTATAGAACACTAAAACTGGCAGGGATCTAGAGAGGTCACTTGAGTCCAGTTCCCTGCCCTCACAGCAGGACCAAGAACTGTGCAGACCATTCCCGATACATGTCTGTCTAACCTTTTCTTAAATATCTCCAGTGATGGTGATTCCACAATCTCCTTAGGCAATTTATTCCGGTGTTTAACCACCCTGACAGTCAGGAAGTTTTTCCTAACGTCCAACCTAAACCTCCCTTGCTGCAGTTTATGCCCCTTGCTCCTTGTCCCATCCACAAGGCCAAGGAGAACAATTTTTCTCCCTTCTTCTTGTATTCCTCTTTGAGGTACTTGAAAACAGCTATCATGCTCTTCTAAGTCTTCTCTTTTCTAAACCAAACAAGCTCAGTTCTTTCTGTGTTCTCTCATAGGTCATGTTCTCCGGACCTTTAATCATTCTTGTTGCTCTTCTCCAATTTCTCCACATCTTTTTGAAGTGTGGTGCCCAGAACTGGACACAATACTCCAACTGAGATGTAATCAGTGCTGAGTAGGATGAAGAATGACTTCTTGTACCTTGTTCTCAATGTTCCTGTTAATGCATCCCAGAATCATGTTTGGGTTTTTTGCAAAAGCATTGCACTGTTGACTCATATTTAGCTTGTGGTCCACTATGACCCCTAAATCCCTTTCTGCAGTACTCCTTCCTAGACAGTTGCTTCCCATTCTGTATATATGAAGCTAATTGTGTCTTCCTAAGTGGAGTACTTTGGATTTGTTCTTATTAAACTTCATCCTGTTTACCTCAGACCATTTCTCCAGTTTGTCCAGATCATTTGGAACTATGACCCTATCCTTCAAAGTAGTTGCATCCCCTCCAAGTTTGGCATCATCTGCAAACTAACTAAGCATACTCTCTATGTCAATATCTAAATCATTGTTGAAGATATTGAACAGAACCAGTCCCAAAACAGACCCCCTGTGGAACCCCACTTATTATGCCCTTCCTGCATGACTGTGACCTTTTAATAACTACTCTCTGAATGGTTATCCAGTCAATTATGCACCCACCTAAGTCAGTAGCCCCATCTGAGTTGTTCTTGCCCAGTTTATTGATAAGAAGATAATGCAAAACCATATCAAATGCCTCACTAAAGTCTAAGTATTTGACATCTACTGCTTCTCTCTTACCCACAAGACTTGTTATCCTGTCAAAGAAAGCTATCAGATTGGTCTGGCATGATTTATTCTTTACAAATCCATGATTTGTTCTTTATGAATCCAACTTGAACTCACACATATTACATATATATGACTGATGGGGCTGTCAGTAGTGACAGAAGGGGAGACTGGCAAACCCTACTGTGAAATCACATACCCTTTGTTTTGTTTTGTTTTGTTTTGTTTTTACTTCTGGTATTATGAGACCTACACAGAACAATCCAGGTACTATTTTTCATTTATATAGTCTAATATTAACCTCAAGATGTCATCAAGTGAAGATACTGAACAAGCAGCCTGATCTGTTTAGTACATGTTTTTTTTAAATCAGGTATTCCAACCAAGTCTCATTAAATCATCTCCATTCCAATCTTCTTTTAACTTGACTCCCCAGGAGTTGTGACGGTTTAACCCCAGTTTTATCTCTGAAATCATAAAATCTCTCACATTCTCTATTATGGACAGATTCAGACATGTCAAGTAAAAGAAAATGGCCCACAAGTTGCTAATAAGGGTTTAATTTACCATTTGTTCTATCACCTCAGATTTTGTTGTTTACAGGACTACCTTGGAAGAAAGATTTTTGCATTTCACATGGTTGACCTCCTCGATTCAACCATTTTTAAACAAAAATCCTTTCGTCAGTTCAAGGAGGAAGCAATTACTGCTTTCCTAATGTGAGATTCTGTTATACGACTGCTTCTTCTCTTGACTCCTGTTTTTGGCAAGTGTTTGAATGGACATCAGTGCAGCTCTAAGAGGTCTATTTCATTTATGTCATTATTATAAAAAGGATAAGACCAGCCTTTAAATTTGGGAATATCACAAGAATGCACTGCAGAGATAGGGCCTGCAACAGTGCGGTCTGAAAAGCTCTTCCTCCACAGGTTGATATTAGCATGGTCTCCCAGATAGCTTTATTGGTGTCTTCATAGAAAAAGTTCCCCTGGGTACTTCAGCACAGTAGTTGTCCATCACTGACACGCATATCAGACTTAGCATTTCAGGTTTTTGTACTTGGTATTCTATTCTCTCATACTCAGTTTCCTAACTCATGCTGGGCCCTAGTGCAATGTCTCTGATGTCTCTCATTCAGATGTTTGCATTTTAACCCATAGTGTAGTTTGGGCAGCTTTAATCTATAGGGTTTTTTGTTTTGTTTTTGTTTTTCCCAGAAGGCTGTGGTTTGGAGCTGCTACGTTGCTAGCATGTACACACTTTGGACTAGGTTATGGCTTTCATCCTTATTACAGGACAGTACTGGAAAAACTGTATTTCTTCAGTATGGAAGGGTGTCGTCCTTGCTCCTGGCACAAAGACTCCAGGAATCAGTGTGTACAGGTATAGAACAGGCCACACTTCCCCTTCTGGCATCCTGCTCCCTTGCAAAGGGCAAAAACAAGCAGTCACTGTGCTGCCTAGAGTACAGACTACCGCACATGAGCGTGGTTAGTCTTGTAAAGGAGAGTAAGTTTCTTGCCTCATCTTCCAAGTCTTCTCACAGGCTAACCCTCTATGAAGACAATCTGAATTAATGTGTGAGGCAAGCAAACAACTGGGATACATGGTACAGTGGCTGCTATAGTAAGTGATTAGTCTGGTGAAATCTGATAAACAGGTTTGGGGACCAGTATCAGAGAGGTAGCCATGTTAGTCTGTATCTTCAAGAACAACAAGAAGTACTGTGGCACCTTGTAGACTAACAGATATTTTGGAGCATAAGGGTCCCTCATGGGACCCTCCCTCATGGCTGGTGTGGAATAGCAGGTTTTTCCACTCATTAGTCCCACCAACAGCCCACTCCGTGATGGCTCCCTTCTTGCTACTTGGCCCTTTGGTCAGACCACAGTTTAATCCTTCCTCTTTCTAGAGTAACAAACGTACATCTAGAAGTCCAACACGAGAAAGCATCTGCCCATCCTTGGGTTCAGTAATTCTTATGTCAGACTTGTAAGTCAAGTTCTTAAGGCTGGGAGGGAAAACCCCTCCCATCTTCTCCTCTGAATTCCAGTAAGGACCATTGTATTTAGCAGACAGAGCTATTCTGGAATATTTTATTTTGAAATAACGCTGCTACACACAAATATGCATTTTGAAATAGCACGTTGCTATTTCAAAATACAGTGCCTACAAACACAGAACCTAATTCGAAATAGAGCTGTTGGACAAACTCAGGCTTATTTTGAAATAGGCTCTATTCCCTGTCTAAACAGCACCTATTTCAAAATAGCTATTTTGAAAAAGGAGGTATTTCCTCATAGAATGGCCACGTCTGCACTACAGCGATCTTTTGAAAGATGATCTTCCAGAAGAGCTCGTCCTGAAGATTTTCTTTCAAAAGAGCGCATCCACACACAAAAAAGCAGATCAAAAGCTCAATCCACTCCTTCGATAGAGTGCTTCCACAGCTCCCACTCTTTCAAAAGAATGGGCCAGGGATTGAAAAATCTAGGGCCCTGAGGACTGCTATTTTGGGAAAAAAACAAAAAACAAAAAAACACCAAAGGCCTATTGAGGGTCTATATATGCTTTTTCCCAAAAGAAGCTCTTGAAAAGAGGCACTCTTTCTGATCTGGCAGCAGAAGAGTGCCTCTGGAAAAAGAACTGCATTCTTTTGATTTCAGATCAAAAGAGCATGTTTTGTGTGTGGACGCTCCATGTGTTCTTTTGAAAAAGGGCCTGATTTTCTGAAAGAACTTACTAGTGTAGATGTAGCCCATGAGTTTATCAATTTCAAAATAAGCCAACCACTATTTCAAAATTATTTTGAAATAGAGGTTGCGTTGTGTAGATGCTAGGATAGCTATTTTGAAATAACAGCTGTGATTTCGAAATAACTGTGCTGTGTAGACCTACCCTAACTCTTCTCTTCTGCATTTCTTTGTCATGAGTCCCTCTCATTGATATTCCCCATAATTTTCACTTCCTTCATTTCTGAACAAGACCTGGCTGTACCTAACAATAAATTAAACCTGACTTACCTTCCAAGATGGATTAGCTGAGCTCACAGATCATGTTAACCCCTTGTTCACATGTTTGGGGTAGACATCTGAACACTGTCCCTTTCTACCTTCCTGGTCTCCATCCTCACAATACACAGTTAAAAAAGGAAACCAACCAGCAAAGATGTCTTGGCACTAACATGATGTGCAAGCAAACCTGTGATAGGGTTTATGCTGTTTGTATGCAGGGGTGGATTTAGAGTTAGTGGGACCTTGTGCGCAGCTTCATTTCTGGGGCCCCGTTGGGGACCCAGATAAGAAAAAACATTCACTTTCCAGAACCTTCCATTTTTCTTTCTTTTTCATTCATCCTTATCCTGCATAAGTAATAAGAAGTAAATGAAAATAAAGTGAGGTACCTTGATTATTTTTGTAGTTTTTTTTTTCCCACAGGCCACTTGAAAATTGCTGAGGGTCTCAATGGATCATTTAATGGTCTTTCCAAATGTTGTTTGTGCCATTACCTAACTGCTGTAAAGTGTTTTAGACAAAAGCACTCTATTAAAAAATTATAATAACCTTTCTTCAGTCCACCTGAATGGAGTTCTCAGAGCACAGTTGGAGAACTTCTGATCTGTATGAAAGCTTGTACAGCAACTCTTTCATATCTGGCATTCTATTATCCAGAACCCTCAAATAACCAATATTTTAACTGTAAATTGCACATCATGTTCCATAAATGCATTATAGTGAAAGTATATACCTATAAATACAATAAATACAGTATATATTTACCATGTATAATACTACTGTAGTAGATAAATAAAGTACTCTGCAAACATTTTTGTTTTTCTTAATATCTAATATTGTTTTCCTTTAACATTATACATTGCTAGGTCCCAGGGCTGCCAGATATGAAAGAGTTTACTTTATTTTCATTATGCTAATGTGACGAAATGTGTAAAAATAAAATATACAGATGACGTGTGAATGAAAAAGAATGTTAACTTCTTCTGAAGAAACTTCTTCAAACTGAAAAAAAAATTCAGATGGCTTTTCTCCTATACTTTCTTTACAGATTCATCAATTAAGTCATCATAAGTAATATTTTGTAAAGAAACATTTTCAATTGTCAATACTGCTGAACCTGTCAAGTGTTCCTGACTCACTGTGGCTACGCCTACACATGAAGCCTACATCGAAGTAGCCTATTTCGATGTGGCGACATCGAAATAGGCTATTTCGATGAATAACGTCTACACGTCCTCCAGGGCTGGCAATGTCGATGTTCAACATCGACGTTGCACAGCACCACATCGAAATAGGCGCAGCGAGGGAACGTCTACACGCCAAAGTAGCACACATCGAAATAAGGGTGCCAGGCACAGCTGCAGACAGGGTTACAGGGCGGACTCAAAAGCCAGCCACTCCCTTAAAGGGCCCCTCCCAGACACACTTGCACTAAACAGAACAAGATACACAGAGCCGACAACGAATTGCAGACCCTGTGCATGCAGCATGAATCCCCCGCTGCAGCAGCAGCAGCCAGAAGCCCTGGGCTAAGGGCTGCTGCACACGGTGACCATAGAGCCCCGCACGGGCTGGAGAGACAGCGTCTCTCAACCCCCTAGCTGATGGCTGCCATGGAGGACCCCACAATTTCGACGTTGCGGGACGCGGATCGTCTACATGGTCCCTACTTCGATGTTGAACGTCGAAGTAGGGCGCTATTCTGATCCCCTCATGAGGTTAGCGAATTCGACGTCTCGCCGCCTAACGTCGAAGTTAGTGCCGCTACTTCAAAGTAGCGTGCACGTGTAGACACAGCTTGTATTTCACAAATAATTTTTTAACTTTTTTCAATACATAAAAAAGAACATTTACCAGATAAATTTGTTAGAGGTATTATTAAAATGATTTTCAGCATGGCTTCTCAATTTGGAAAAGTTGCCTGCAAACGTCATGTATAAGTCTGTACAAATCATCTGATGTGTTCGAAGCACAGACCTTATCATTTTTGATAAAATTAATGAAATATTTCACTTCATCTTCAAATGATTTGTGTCTGTGTCCTCTGTGTAGAATTCACTTAATTTCTTATTGTAGTGGCTTCTAGCAGCTTCATCCATACTTCTGTCAAAAAACATGTAAAATACATCAACGGTTTTCTTCAGAGATTCACCTCTACTTTGCAATTGCATTATTATTGTGTCACAGATAACTAACTGTCTCAACAATGATCTTGTCCTTCCCATTTAAATTGATTTCATTGTCTCTAGTTTCATCAAAAAACAACTTCCTGGATTTTTTTTTCGCTTCTCGTCAGATTAGCAGAAGAATCTATACAGTAAACTCTTTCATATCTGACATTCTATTATCCAGATCCCTCAAATAACCAGTATTTGAACCATAAGCAAATTTTAATTATATTTTTCCCTAAGTATAGTATAGTATAGTGAAAGTAAAAATAAAGAAATACAGCAAATACAGTATATATTTACAGTGTACAATACTAATGTTGGTAAATAAAGTACTCTGCATACATTTTTGTTTCTTTCTTAATATCTAATCTTGTTTTTCTTTAACGTTATGCATTGCTAGTTATACCTCTCTATTATCCAGAATATTTGAATATCCAGCAACCTCCCAGGGCTGGGGCTGCCAGACAGGAAAGAATTTACTGTATTTTATGTTACCATTAGTGCCTCTGCTTCCACAGATCCATACACTGAAACCTCAAGAAGCACGATTTCTATTTGCGCTTAACTCACATTAACGCAAGTTAAGTGCAAATGGAAACACTCCCTCCCTCCCCAGCTGGGAGTCCCCAGAGGGCACACAACTGCTTGCGGTGTGGTTTATCCCAGATGGGGGAAACTGTGCCACAAGCCTCTATATGTGTGCTGGGCTCCCCAGCTCAGAGCCTGGTACACAGGCAGCTGCTTGCAGTGTGGTTTCTCCCAGATAGGAGAAGCCACGCCGCAAACAGCTGTGTGCTATCTTTCTGGGAGAAGCTGGGGGCCACATGGGTGCCCCCCACATCTCCCAGCTGTCTGCTCCCCCAGCCAGGGGAATTCTGGGGATGTCCTCAACCCCTCCCCCCAATTCACATGAGATTCAATTTACATAGAGGATGCCCAGGGCAGACTCTCCACATAAATCAAGGGATTACTGTAGTCATCATAAACTTCCATGACAAAACCTGTAACTGATGCTAGCAACTGTGCAATATTCAATACGTTTGTATCAACCTTTTGCACTGATTTGCTGATGGCATCAATTCTTTGAATTAAATGGTTCCATAAAATAGTAAAAATAGCAATATTGTACTTTTCAAACTTTTCTGCTTCAGTTTTTGCATGTGTTTTTTCAGAATTTGATATGGCTAATAAGGTTCCCTTTATAATATCATTGCTAATTTTCAAAGCCAAACCTGCATCTGCAGGAGCAGACCACCTGGTGTCTCAAATTCTTTTGACTGTCAAATATTTTCCATTTGCCTGCTCCAAGCATGATTGTAGCATATTCCACTGATGTGTAGAAATCGTGAAAAAAACCCATACGTTTTGAACAAAATAAAAAAGTGCAGCTCCCTCACAAGATTCAGCTGAAGCATTGCAGATTAAATTTAAGGAATAGCTAGATCATGGTATGAATAGAGCAGAGAGATTTGCATTGTTTAGTCTTGCCTGCTGATCTGAACATTTTCCTGCCATATTTGTGGCATTATCAAAGCTATACCCTTGATAATTTTTTATGTCCAAAAATAAATCTGCAATGATTTCCTAAAACATTGTCTCTAGACAGGTGGCAGTTTAGTGGGAAAAAACATCCCTTTACAACTGTGGCAGTTTCCAAAAAAATAAACCATTTCTCATTTCTGTGGTCCCATTTTTCTTCATCCTCATAAAATGGGACTCATGAAGACCTGTAAATAGCTTTAGTCTCCCAACCTGATACTCTTTTCTTAAATTTTCAATACAGCCTATGTTTTTTGGTTTATTTACTATGAAATATTCTCTCATATCTGAAGAAATAGATTTTGACCATAATACAATGTCTTCAGGATAGGTTTCTTTCTGCACTTTGACAAAATCACCAGTATTTTATAGTTCCATTGCTGCTTCAGAGTACACTTGTCCAGTTTTGTAGTTGCTGTCGCATCCCCAGCTTGACAAGTGATCAGATAATTGAGATGTGTCCTCATTCATACGTACTGATGAATGTTCTCTATTCAATATGTTGATGAGATGACAAACCCCCTTTTTGCTTAGCTTCATCTTTTTGCCTCACCTTCATTTTTTGTGCTTTCGACTACCAGACACAAGGTATTGCTTCATTATTGCTAGAACACTGACCTTGTTTTTAGGCAGATTTTAATTGTCTGAAACAGCAAGGGTGTAGCCACACGTGGGCCTGGGTGGGCAGTGGTCTCGACCACCAAATTAGGTTTAACACCAGTGGCACTGAAATGTTTTTAATCCTGGGCTGCTGGAAGCCAGCCTCTGTCTCTCCTAGGTGCAAGTCTAGACCTGGGTGCAGGCCACACGCACAGGAACTAAGTATAAGGGGACTATTGGCCCATTAATTAAAACTCAGTGCAGTTTTGGGATGGTAAGTTCCTTGTCTCAAAAGGAAGGGGAAGCATCTTTGAGGAATCAGGACCCTGAGACTGACAGTCCCCAAGGACAATGGGAAGAGGCAACCTCTCCAGCTGAGCCTGATTGAGAAGGCAGGGCAGACCAATGAGGGAGTGAGGAGGCTGGGCAATCCTCCAAGCGAGCTGAATGTGCCCGGCCAGAGACGGAGTGGCCTGAGCTAAGGACGCAGCATGTACCTGAACTAAATCAGGCTGGCAGGAGGGCTGCAGCCAGAGAGGCCTTGAAACTCAGCAGAGAGTCACAGCCTAGAAGCCAGATGTGGCTTGGAGCTGAGTGTGGTGAGCAGCAGGGAAGGCACAGGGGGACTTCTCCAACCCAGAGGCCTAGTAGGTGAGACTTGGAGGGGAATCATAACCCCAATTGTGGGGGCTGATGTTGGGGAGAAGGGTCCTAACACCTGAAACAAGTATTTGACTTACAACCCAGCCAGAGACTGAGAAAGAGGCCTGGCACCTACAAGGAACAGACTGAACTGTCCTTACATCCCATGACACTGTGTGTGAGGCGTCTGTGCCACAGGGTGGAGTGATGTGCTTCCTACTAACTTTTTCATTTGTTCCTTGTTTTGGTATTTTAACTGATTGCTGATCAATAAATTACATTTGCCTAAATTATATGCAAGTATAAGCGAGTGAGGGAACTATCCAGTGTGGAGAGAGCACCCTGGAGTGGCAACATCCAGATCCTGCCCCAGGTTACCACAAGGTGAAGGTTTGAGCCTCAGGAACCCTAGGCCGAGCCTTGTTGGGGTCACGAGGACTCTGACACTGAGGGAAATGGAAGGGGTGCCCCTGGAGTCCGGGAGGCCTCTGGGTAAAGGAAGTAGGAGCAGGGACTCAGATCCTCTTGCTAGCCCATTCCACTGGTGTAGTGTAGGAGCCAGGAAAGCTCCCAGACAGTGAGACTATTCCCCCACTTACATAAGGGTTCAAGCAGGGATGCTTACACAATAGTCAGGTCACTGGGCAAGGTGTAGGAGGGCAGGACCTCCAGTGGAAGGAGTGGTGCTAGGGAGCCCAGTGCAGGAGCAGAACCACCATGGTGGGGATGGAGAACAAGAGTGACAGAGCAGATACTTAGATCTCCATGGCTTCAGATGCCCAGTGGCCCTGTGCTGGTTAGTCCAGAGACATGGGCACACACCCACATGTGCTCCATCTGAAGATGGCAGGGGAAGGGAGGAGCACAGTTCCATTGGCCAAGCCCTGCACAGCGGTGGGGTTGGTGTCAGATCCAGTGCTGAACTACCCAGCCCCTGGAGGCCCTGTGTGGCTGTGGTGTGGGAGCCATTCCAGAGCATCGTATGTTTCATAGTCAATCCGCCTTTGCTTTTATGTTATATCCATATCCTGCCTTTTGTCTTCCTTGCATATTTGAATTGTAAACTCTTGGGGCACTTTGCCTCTTATTCTGTGTGCAAGCGTAAGTGCCCACAGGCAGACTCAAACATGGGGCCTCTGGAGCTTAGTGCCTCTACAGCTTGAGCTAAAGGCAAGCTGGCTCTTAGCTTAGACTGTAGAGGACACTTATTCTTCCTCTGTGAAATGGTCTAGGTAGCACTACAAGGGACAGTTAACCACACACAGGTGTGTGGGTTACACATGCATGGTGCTTCACACAATGGGGTCCTTCAGCACTACCATAAAATAAATAATAAGAGCCATGAGCAGGGCTTTTCTGGTGGACAGTCCATAGCTGTGGGATTTCCTGTCAGAAAAAATCAGGCTCACAATGAGCTTTGCCATCTTGATAACACAATACAAGAATCACTTCTGCATGAGAATTTATTTGAAAAAGACGACAGTTCAATGGCTAACTGCATCTATTTTGTAGTCAACATCCAAAAACTGGTCCTGAAGAAGGATAAGTCTAATCTAGGAGCAGCCGGAGATAAATTAGACTGAACTCTAATGGCTCTACTAATTTTTGTATAGTGCTCAGTTACTGTGATGAGTGTGCATTAGGAATTCATACACAGATATCAGGAGAAAAACAAATGGCACTCTAAATGTACTGAGGAACAGAGACAAATTTCATCTTTTAAGTATTACGTACGTGGTTATCTCAAAACAATTATATACAATATAACTTGCACTTCCCTTTAGTTCTATTTTGCTGTATCTGCAAGCAATTGTATGAATTATATCTACGTTGAACTTACAATACACAGCATCTGATATTCCAGAATTCAATAGTTAGAAAATTGGGTTTTCTTTTTCTGCACCGTTTACATCTACATTTTTTCTAATTTTGAACATTCTTTATAAACTTCTTAAATTATCTTGTCACAGCTTTGATGTACTCACTCCACAATCAAAGAGTGATGGACTTAGTTTGCTTTAGTTTTATTTGTGAATATATTCTAAAACAATAATATAAAATTTGCTTTCAACTTCCATTTCCAGACATCACCATTTATAAAGCCTAGATTATTTGCAGGCAGGGCAAATAAAAACAGATAAGCAAAATTTATGCAACTCTCCTTAACAGTACAATGTGATACAGTTGGAAGCATAAAAGAGATCACATTAGGCATTGGTAGGGGGGGAGGAAAAAAAAGCATTGTTGAAAAAAAAATTTAAGCATTTCCATTATCTTTCTGACCAGGCGATACTACAATTTTTTACTGTGTCCCTATTTCAGTCAGCTCAGCAATTATGTACCAGACTATGAAAACCTCTGACTCCTTTGTGATCCTCCTTTGCCATTCAGCAAATAAAGCATGCTACTTTTGCTGCATGCTGGCTCAGTAGTACCCATTCTTCTCCCATCAGAAGGTGGCATGTGCTTCGTATTTCTCTGTACAGAAGAGCTGGGCAGTGTATCTACAGTACAGCTAATCTATGCTATTTCTATTTCTTAACAGATTGTCAAACATCACTTAATGTCACATTTCACTCACACACACTTTCTATATATACTAGTTCACACAAATGTCTGCTATATGTTGTAGCGGAGGATAAGTGAAATGTTCCAATCAGTGGTGATGGAACAATTCTTATGGGGGGCGGAGTGCTGAAGATGGAAATCCTGTATTTGAGTTGTGAGTCTATTTCAAGACCTGGGTGTCTAATCACGCCAGAATCCTGAGCTCCAGCACCTGTGGTTCCAGTTAGAGCTAGAGCATAGGGAATTCCAGGTTCAGTTCTGCCCTCTGTCAGAGAAGAAGAAATGATTTGAATAGAGGGGTCTCTCACCTCTCAGATGAGAGTTCTCACCTCTAAGATTATGGAATATTCTGAAGCAGGGGCTCCCCCACCATCTCCATTGATGCTCTTCTATTGTGGATAACTAATGAAAGAGTAACAGGCTCCTGGAGACTGGACTCCAGGTGGCTGGTTCCCATTTGCAGATTGCTGCCAGAGACAGCTGTCCCCCAGAAGCCCAGAGACAGGCATTTAATTTTGAAAGAGGCTTTGGACCCATGCCCCTCTAGCTGACAGCTTCCCCTGACTAGTTTAGGCACCTCTCTACCTAGCATGCCAGCTTTGGTGGATCACATTCTTAGACACCTAGCTCTCTTTTGTCCATAGTGCTGCAAATCTGAGTGCCTAAATCAGGCTTTGCAAATCTGTACCATTCCTGGGATTTTCTGACTGCTTTAAAGCTGGATGCTGGGACACTCAACAACTGTCAGGGCCCATATGTGGGCAAGCCCGCTAACAGGGGGAACAAATAGGGCAGCTGTTTGCCTGTCTCCTGGCTGCCGCTATTGTGGCAGTGGCAGCAGTCAGAGCCTCGGCCCTTTAAATCACTGCTGGAGCATCAACTGGCACACTCTGGTGGTGTGGAAGGGTTTGTGGGGGAATGCTAGCCCCCTCCCTGCCCCTACCACCAGAAGCTCCACCCCCATCCGACCGATGCCCCACACCTTCCCACCTTGCCGAGGAGCCCAGCAATTCTGTTGGGCCCCCTGCATGTGGGCAATTTGACCTAATAGTCAAAACCCAGAGCAAAGTCAGGGCCATGATCAGCAGTCATGCCAATAAGCCACAGACAGACGCAATCCCAAGAGTCAGACTGGAGTCAGATGTAGAAGCCACTCCAGGAGTCAAAGCCAAAGTCAGGATGAGGGAGCAGAAAGAAATGGTAGGAACCAGAGAAGGTGGAAGAAATGGGAAGCGGGTGGAGGTGACAAATTGCAGCAGGCTGTTAGTCTTGCTACGTTCTGCTGAGTCAACAGATGTAGCCTTAGTCTGAGAGGCATCATATGCAGTTTCCCTAGTTAGCCTTGCAGCACACTGGTGCAAAAAGTAAGGTTACTATTGGGTGACTTGACAGGCTTGATGCCTACATTCTGTTTGAATCCCACCTTTGGAGTCTATGTTAACTTCTTTAAAATAAGATAATAAATGTTGATAATTACTACTCATGCTTTCAGATTAGAAAGCTGTACATGTGAAACCAGAGCAAACAAGAACCGATTCAGAAGCACAGTGATATTTTATGTGCACACACACAAATACAGTCCGATCACTGACAGACACGACCATTCCCCATATGCTGCTGAGGGCAAAGTGCAACATCCAAAGACAGACAGAGAACTTGGTGCCTAAGAGAATCACTATAAAGGAAACAACACATTGTTTTTTACCAGGGATGAAATAAATTACACACTCTCTTGCGCATCCAGACATGCATTTCAGTATGTAAATGCTTTTGTCCTCCAAATGTTATCATAACTTACTCATAGGACCAATACTGACTATTTTTGAAAATACGCATATAAAGTTCTTTGGTTCATATTATGTGTGTGTGTGTGTGTGTGTGTGTGTGTGTGTGTGTATAAATAAAGGAGCACAGTTGTAAGACACCATACATGTCATCTGTGTGTGTGTGCACGCACGTGCGTGTGCATACACACATACACACATATGACGTGTATGGTGTCTTACAACTGTGCTCTTTTATGTCACACTTAGTGACATTCAAAGTGGTGGGGAAGCTTTGATGATTAATATATTGTGTAGTATTTGTTACATTGAGTTAACCATATAATATGCCAAAATATATGAATGCATAATTTTTCAGTAAAGTCCATTTACTAATTTTTGTACCTCTTTTTTTACTCCTTGCACACTATTGTTTAACAGAAAATGTCTCTCTCATATAACTCTTCAAACAACAAAACTGCTGACAATTACAGGGCTAGATTTTCAGGAAGTATAAATTGATGTAGCTGAATGAAGTCAATAGAGTTACACTAATTTACATCATATGAGGATGTCCTTTACTTTGTATCCATTCATGCTTTCTTACAAAAGGTATAGATCCACTCTTTTAAATTCCTACATAGTATTGTGTTTATAGTTTGTTAGACTGCTGGATACCTGACCAAGATTTGCTAATAGCACAGTTTTAAATGTATGAACTTTCAGACTAGACTCTCTAAAAAATAATGTGAATTTTTAGAAATGTACATCTGAACATATGTTTGTCTCTAAAAAGTGTGCCCCACCTCTGCTTTCTCATCAGAGTATAATCTAACATGCTAACAATGACACCATCATGTCAATGGGAGTTCTGAGTGGGCATGTCATATTGCGACATCAGGCACACAGTGAGTAAATACCAGTCAGCTGCACCACAGACACCAGACAAAATGATTATATCTGTTTCAATTAGTTTCATAGAAATAAAATCATGGTAATGGACTGTTAGACAGGATCAATGCCACCTGTTTTGAAATGTCTCCAGCTTCAACCTTTGGCCTCAGCATTTATGTGGCAGCAAAAGACCATTATCTATTTTGTTCCAGTGACATTTACTCGTTTTCCTCCTTTATACAGTTATCCATTCTTTGGTATCTCTAATATATCACACCTTTCTTCTCCAGCAGGTATGTGCCGTATTATTTTTATCCATTTGGAACTGTTGGAAAAGGGAGATTTTTCCTTCTCAAAGCATTTTCAAGCTAAAGCTTTGGTTGCTATTATTACCTGAGAATCCCACTTCTAGCTGTTTCTGTCCTTTTAGAATTTCACATCCCACAAATGGGTGAAGTGCTGGCCTGATATTACTTATGTCTTTCATTTATTTCCTTTTTGTCCTTTCAAAATTCTCTAGACATGGTGCCAGGGTTTTGAGGGCTTATTTTATGAAGAATTTTCTTTACATAAAAGAATCACTTATCATTCCATGTTAAAGTAAGCATTTGCATTTTTCATGGTCAGAATTGATAATGTCCTTTCCAGGCTGTTTTACCATTTCTTCTATTAAACAAAGGAGCAATCTTTTAAAAGATAAAAACATTTTTACAGTGGTCTCCATTCAAACACATTGGCCATGTCTACATGGAGCTGTACTCCCGGAGGCTCCATGCTAATGAGCAGTCTCGCAACTGCATGTCAGCCTCTTATTTGTGAGTCTGTTGATGGCTGATCAGCCCGATTCTGGAGCAGCAGATCTTATCACAGAATGGGCAGGTGTTTGTAGCTGTTGGAGGGGTGTAGGTCAGTTTTTGATACTCTTTTCTTCTTCTCTGCCTCTCCTCATCTGCACTGCAGTAGGACCTCTCAAATTGTGCCACCCCCACTCATGAATTGCCATACTCCACTGGGGGCAGTCTTTGGCAATGTTCTGCCAACTGTCAACACCAGTGTTGCACTTTTTCATGGGTGCCTTCATCATGTCCTTATATCACTTCTGCTGGCCCCCAATGTTCCTCTGTCCTTTCTCCAACTCAGAAAACAGAATCTGTTTTGGGAGGCACTGATCAGACATCCAAACCACATGACCAGTTCAACAAAATTGTTGATGAATGACAATGGCTTCAATGCTCGTCATGTTCAACACTTCCAGGACACTAGTGTTCACGTGCCTGTCCTCCCAAGAGATATTTAGGATTCAGAACCCTTGGGTGAATGCCATCCACTCTTGGTGTTTTGTTACTGTTAACTTTTTCTATTTGTTCCAAAACCTCCTCTAACGACACTGCAATCCAGGACAGTTCCTCTGATTCATTACCCACAAAGGATGGTTCAGGTTTGGGAATCTCCCTAAAATCCTCAGCCATGAAGACTGAAGCAAAAGAAATCATTGAGTCTTCCCACAATGGCTTTATCATCTTTGATTGCTCTTTTTGTATCTCAATCGTCCAGGGGCCCCACTGGTTGTTTAGCAGGCTTCCTGCTTCTAATTTACTTAAAACACATTTTGCTATTACTTTTTGAATTTTTGGCTAGCTGTTCCTCAAACTCTTTTTTGGCTTTTCTTATTACATTTTCATGCTTAATTTGTCAGTGTTTATGTTGCTTCCTATTTACCTCACTAGGACTGGACTTCTACTTTTTAAAAGATGCCTTTTTATGTCTCATTGCTTCTTTTACATGGTTGTTAAGCCATGGTGGCTCTTTTTTAGGCCTCATACTATGTATTTTTTTTTTTAATTTGGGGTACACATTTAAGCTGCCTCCTATAAAGGTGAGTGAGTGTGGGTTGGGGGAGGGGAAGTAGGATGGGGTCAGATGAGGGGCTGGAAGTGCCTGGCTTGGGAAAGGGGGATGAGGTAAAAGCAGGGGGCTAGTGGTGCCTGGCTTTGAGGGATGAGAGAGGCTTTGGCGGGGAGCTCGTGGAGCTCAGGCGGGCAGCTCACAGGACTCAGGTTGGTGGCTGGCCCCAGCAGCACAGGGCTCAGGCAGCTGGTGGGCAGCTGGCCCCAGCAGCATGGGGCTAAGTCAGCTTGGGCAGGTGGCTCTGGCAGCACAGAGCTCGGGCACATGGGGGCTGGCATGGGTGGCTCTGGCAGCTGGTATGGGGCTCAGACAGCTGGCCAGCTGGGGCTGGAAGCCACAAGGGGCAAGAAAAACTATTTGTGCTTATTTTTAATTTAAAATAATATTTTTATATCAAGTCTTTGTGTTTATTTTAAATTATGAATTGAATTTTTTGTTAAAATTGGGGTTGGATGATGGTAAAGAAGAGGTGGGGAGGCATGAGGTTTCCTTAGAAATCAAAAAGTGGGGGCAGGGGTGTGATGCTGAAAAGTATGGGAACCACTGCATTAGAGCAAGGAATTACTATTCATAGTGATTCTATGGAACATTTTGATTCATTTGAGATTTTTACTTCATTTGATTCTACGTTATCTTTCACTTCCAGTGCTACTCCGCCACCTGCATGACCTATTCTCTCCTTCCGATATATTTTATATCCCAGTATGATTGTGTCCCACTGATTGTTCGCATTCCACCAGGTTTCTGTGATGCCTATGGGTCAATGATGCAGCCTTGTTTGACTCTAATTTTGACCTTAAAGGGGTCACTTGGGGATCCGTTTTCGTTCAATACTGTGGCAGTCATGTTGCTGTGGAGCAGTGTCAAGATGCTAATAAATTTTTTGGGGCAGCTGATCTTTGAGAGGATGGTCCACAGGGTGCTATGATTGACTGAGCTGAATGTTTTGGTCAGGTTGATGAAACTCATGTATAAGGCCTGGTTTTGTTCATTACGTTTTTCTTGCAGTTGCTGGTCAGTCATGTCCACTGTTCCTCAGAATGGTCAGAAGCCACACTAGGATTCTGGGAGAATTTCTTTTCAGCATGGCAACAATCAATTTGCAAGGATTCAAGCTAAGATTTTCCCTGTCCCTGCCAGGAGGAAGATGCCACAATAGTTTCCACAGTCTGACTTGTCACCATTCTTCAAGAGACTGATGATCAGTGTGTCTCTGAAATCTCATGGCATTTGTTCCCTATCCCAGATACTGAGAATCAAGAGGTGGAGTTGTTTGTGGAGCTCTGGCCCATCTTCTTTTGAAGACTTGCATCTAGTCTGGTTGCCTTGTTGCACTTCATCCCTTTGATGGCAGCCTGAACCTCACTCAGGGTAGGAAGTGTTGCCAGATGATCCCTAGGCAGCTGCTGACGGATTTGGTCACGCACTTCGCTCTTAGTTTTGGAGTTGATCTTGCTTTGTCAGGCCCTAAAGGCTTTCCTTTTTGCATCAATCCAGCATTCACTTTCCACATAATTCTCATCAAACCAAGTCCTGATGTTTCCTGGACTGGTAGCCAATGATTTCTCCACAAACTCCAATGATGGCATTTTTCAGTTGACCCCAGTATTTTTCCACATCTTCAGGGTGTACTGTTGGCAGCTTCCTTTGGAGTGCTATCTGGAAGTCACTTCATCTGATGGGGTCCTTAAATCCTGGTACACTGATATTTCATCAGATCAGTTTCCTCTGACTTTTCCATTTGGTGACAATCCTAATCACCATTGTGGATCAAATAAGGTGGTGATCGGTCCAGTAGTCATCAGCACTAGTCACTGCACATGTGAGGAGGACATCACCGATCCCAAGGACAGACAATAGATGACACAGTCGATCAGGTGCAAGTACGCTCCATCAAGGATGTTGCCAGTAGGGTTTTTTTTTTTTTCCTGGTGGAAGAGGTTGTTCATGACCACAAGCTCATGCTTTGCACATTTTGTAAGGAGGAGCACTTCACTGGAGTTGCAGTTGCAAACTCCTTCTTTTCCAACAGTCTGCGTTTCTTCCAAACCTGGCATTGAAATGCCTCAAGAGAACAATCTCTTCTTCTTTGGGGATGTCTTTCAGAACTGTGTCCAATCAACTGGGTGTAGAACTTCTCCTTCACATCATTTTTGGCATCTAGAATTGGTGCATAAGCACTGATGTCAGTTGCCTGTTGGTTTTTGGCAAGCCTCAAGCCGAGTCTCTCACTGATGCTGACCGGGACTTCAGCTAGGATTTTTGTCAGTTCCTTTGTGAGGGCAAATCCTACTCCATGAATTCATTTTTCTTCCTTTGGAGTTCCTTTCCAGAAAAAGGTGTACCCTCTGCCTTCTTCTCTTAGCTCTCTTCTTCTGGTCTGTGCATTAATGCCAGGGCAGCTATATCGATGTTGAATTATCACAGCTCACAGGCAATAATTGCCAAGCATCTTTTGGATCACTCACTGTCTGGGTTCTCCATCAGAGTCTGAATATTCCATGTTCCAAAGTTTACTGCTCAATTTTGACTGCACAGAGGTGAACCCACTGGACATGATTATCCAGTCAGGGAGGTTGAGGTGGACTATGTTTAGGGCATGTTTTCTAGCCTTATCTCCATGTGGAGTGAGCACAGCAGATAAATAGGGCTGCTCAGATATGGATCCAGCAGCTAGACTATTCTGTTACCTTATAATACATACCTGATACATTTGTACACCATCTACATGCTGGTCCATGACTAAAAATCTTCCAGATTTCACAATCCTGTTCCCATCACCATTCACCAGTTGCCATAGGGCTTAAGTTTAGGAGAGTCATATGCAGAGGAAGATGCCTGTGTGTGACTCCTTTTAATGTGGGGGGACTGTTTCACTGCAGCCACCACACAGTTCTCGACAAATAGAAGGTTCAGATCCAATGGTGTTGTATCCAGAATGACTAGGAGTCTCTTATCCACCGCAGCCTTCATCCGCCTTCACAGCCCTTGTAGCATTACCTTTGCTCTCCTCGGCCTTTTATGCTACTGAGGACTTTTAGGATCATTCTTTGTCTGGACCCTCCCCTTAACCTGGCCACCATTGGTGACCCTACTGGGAGCAGGAGACTCCCTATAGCATTGCACTTGGGTTCCTTGGAATACACAAGCCCACTCACCACAATAAAGTGATGATCCAGAGAGTGAGAATTGTGACAGTGACAGTGCAAGCTCAAAAGGGAGCCAAATTCAGGCTCATTCAGCAGCCACAATTCTTGCATTTCCTAATTCGAATGCATGGATTTGCGACTTTAAAATTTTGGGAAGAAGGGGCGTCCGGAAGAAGGAGTTCCTTCTGGAAGCTCCCCCAGGGCCGCACTTCTACACAGCATTTTGGAGTCCAGAAGAACGGTCTTCCGGACTCCAAATCACATGACTGTATGCTAATGAGGCACAGGGAATTTGCATCTGTGCCTCATTAGCATATTTTGGGCCGTGTATTACCATGCCACTTTTGAAGAATGTGGCCTGTGTAGAAACAGCCTTTGAGTGCTTGTTCATGTCTATGCCAATTAAAATACTCCCAAGCACGAACTTGAAGGTGGGGTCAGAGCTAACTGGTTTGCTGACTGAAACATCATCCCTACTTTGCTGGGTAATGGCATAGTGAGAGGTAAAAGGACCTGAAGTGGTGGCAGGTAAGCAGCACCCTACACATAGTACCCTGGAGGTATGACTCCAGAGGATTCCTGAACAAACCTGATGGATACTGCTAGGAGAAAAGCCTTATGGCTACTGTCCACACACCTAATTGGAATCAACATGAGCAAGCATTCGAGAAAGAATTATTAATTATGATAACTCTGAATATTCTGGATAGCCTGATAAATGTCTTCAGATTTTTAAAAAAAAATACCGGCCTTCAAATAATAATAATAATAATAATAATAATAATAATAATTTGCATTTGCATAGTGCTTTGAACCAACTATCCCAAAAAAGCGCTCTTCGAAATATGCAGCGGAGTGTCTACAAACAAAGAGCACTCATTTGAAATTAAATCAAAAAAACATGGTGCTCCTTTCGAAAGTGCACTTCCACTCCTGTTTCTGGAAGATAGCCTTCTTTTGAAAGCTTATTTAGAAAGAAAATATGTGTAGATGCTCCATGGACCCTTTCCTCCAAGAGCAATCCTCATGCCACCTGATTTTTCGATCCCTGGCTTGTTGGGGGCTCCCTGTTGTTTTGAAAGAGTGGTAGACACTCTCTTTTGAAAGAGCAGATCATTCTTTTGATCATCTTTTTTGTGTGAGGACATACTCTTTCAAAAGATCTTCCTCTCTCTGGCTGTATAACACTACCACCCAGCTTACCTTCTGGAAGAAATGTTGTAGCGTAGATGTAGTCGTATAGACAAACTCATTGAAACCTTTTCAATATGCAACAGTTAAATATTTTATTTAGACTTAATGGTAATATCTCCCCATTGTAGTTCTTTTAAAAAAAAAAACGTTTTCTTCAGCATAGGCTGAAGAATAAATGGTCCACTACATGTAATTCCACAAAGAATTGTCCTCTTTCAGAATGAATGCCAAATCTTATTGTTCTCAGTGGGACTAAGGCCATATAGCATAATTAATTGGCCATTTTGAGAAGTGCAGTGATATCCCCTTGAGTATTTTTGCATCTTGGCAGCATAAGGGATCTACCCTATTCCCTGAGGTAGTGTATTGTCTCAGGCTCTCTGAGAACAATAGAAGATGGTGTGTGTTTCTTGTGAAAGAGAGAATTTCTTTTGAGTTTACTTGAAAAAGACATTACACACCACTCTCCGATGAAACATAAAATTTCAGGTATGAAAAAAAATAACAGCATACCTTTGTCTTATGCTTAGTTTGAGAGTGAAAAGGGTGAAAATGTTGTGCACCGTTAGTATTGCATTGTCTAATCCAACACCTAAAACATAAAAATGTCACAATCATAATCCTATGTAGGGGTAGTACATGGTGCACTACAGAGCAAAGTGAAGGTTGTTTGGCGCTATAAATGTGAATTTCTGTACCTTAAAATGTTTGAATTTCTTTTAACTTTAATCTTAACTGTGAATTTTCTGTGTTTGTAAAAAGTTAGTTTTGGGATAAGTACAATATCACTGCAATGTATTTTACTTTAATTACTGATATGTGGTCTTACCTTTATGTCCCCTGTAATCAATGTTCCTTCCAATCTTTTCCATTCACATGTGGAAGATTTTTTTATGTGCACTGAGGCATGTGCAAATGCGTGCCACCAGCAGGAAAAAAAATAGCTTTGGGTGCTCTGCTAAACAGCTGGGTGGCATTAGAATCTCTTCTGAGTGGCCACAGAAGCTACAGCTTCCAAAAACCTCTAATTTTAATGTAGGTTCATTTGAGAACACCTCATCATATACAGGTAAAATCCAAGCATATCCTGTTATCTTAGAAAATACTGCCTTGATATCAGATCTGACATCAACCATAATTGTGTAGGAATTCTTGCCTACTTACACGTTCAATACATACAAACGGCCCTTATGTGCAATGTTGTACATGTAAAAACATTTATCTTTTTAAATCCATGTCAATTAGGTCTTGAAATACATTTTTTCATTACGTATATCTCACAGTATGATTGCTGCACTACTGTGAATGTATACCCTTTAAAAAGGTCATACTTTTTTTTTTCATTCAGTCAGAGGAATAAAAATACCATAACAAATAGGAATGTTTGGCAATTCAAACTCCCCTTGTCCCAGGTCAGTGGATCATGGCTTTAGGTCTGCATGTTCTGCTTATTTAGACCTGCTCCCCAATGGAACTTCCAGTCTAAAAATAAATACTTATGCTACCGAACATCACTAAAAATATCCAAACCACCTATCAGTATTTTCCTTTATTGTAAAGATAGATCAGTTTTTTCTCCAATGATGATGAGAAAATTCTGACTACAGGTGTTATGGCAGAATGCAGTTTCTGGTACAGGGACACAGTGATAAATGGCAAACAAAATATATGGTTAAAAGCATAAGATGGATGCAAAATGTCTCAATGTAAAATGAGTAAAGTGCATGACCTCTTTTATGCTAGTTAAGTATATCAACTTAAAAGAAAATTCCATCAAAAGAGTGCCAGCAAATTAAGGCTTTCATTAATTGTGTTCCTAATCACTGACTTTTTTCAATTAAATAAAAACAGAAAGGCGGAGCCCCCTGCCATCTATCGATTCTCCTATGCAAATGTGTCCAATTAAGTAATGACAACAGCTCACACAGACTTCCATAAGACAATATTAAAAGGAATGAAATTATCAAAGAATAGCCTTTCAAACCTTCACAATCTGTTATAAAGGGGATTATTATATGACATTGAAGGCAAAGAGAATGCTCCAGCTGTAACAGATCACCTTAGTTTCCTGCTGTCAAGCTGATTAAACAAGTAGACAGAATAATAACCTATTCATGCAAACAAAGTTATTTACTTCATTAGATAAATGCTTGATTTGTTTCAGGGTTTTATTTTCTTTTCATTTTCTGCACTAAGCCATCCTGATTCTTTTAGCACTGACCTTTCCAAGTTCATAAACTCTCCCATGGAAGTACTCATATTAAAGAAACAGGAGAAATGGAAGATACCCTTATGCATACACATATGTGCACACAGCATTACATAGGCATTGTAATTTCACCAACTGATTTTTCAATCACTCAACCAGCCATTATGATAATATATTTAACAATACCCAGGAGAACCACTGAACTTGATGTTTAATACAAAGTAGCTTGTTGAAAAATATGATTGCTTCCTATTATTTTCCAAAGAAAGAAAAGAAAAAGGAAGCCGGTAGAGAGCTATTTATTGTATATTGATGAGTGCTTAATAAGGGATGTGGTATACTTATAAAAATTCCTAAATTGCATTCTCAATAAAATGATATATATAATCACATAATGTTCTATATAATTATACACCCACACAAATGCACTATATATGCAGTGGTAATATACAAGTATTACATTGGCTGAGAGTATGTGAAAAATAAATTAATCATGTGCCTGTGCAATTTTAACCCATACCTATCACCAAAGCAACTGTCCACAAATCTATCTCGCTGAGATTTACCCCATCACCCCAATCACTTGTTTTTTGCACATTTTGTGGGGTAAATCTATTGTTTAGCCCTGCAACATAATTATTTTGACACCATGGGATCACATTTATATATGATTGTTTTACCATATTAGTTTGTTTATTATTCTGTGCTCTATAATCTCCCTTAACTCATCAGTTTACAAAAATGCTTCAAGTTTGGTAAGATATCTATCCCTAGAAGCCTTTTTTTTTTCAAGTGAGATGCGTAACCTTCTAATAAAAAGTCAAGTAAAGAAACAAATTCCTTCACAATACCAATTTAGAGCTATATTATCTGTAGGAGCATTAATTAGTATACTTTGCCCTTGAGCATGTTTTTAAAATGACAACTTCAGATTTATTTCTTTTCTGCATTCTATAAATTATAGTCTTGAAACTCTAAAATAATGAAAATAAAGAAAGCTTCCTTAGAAACAGCTCATGACTAGAAAACGTATGGATTTTCATTTCAAAGGCAACATTAAAAATAATCTCTATAGTAACACAACTGTGAATGCTAATTGCATTTTGATACATTACTTTACATTGATCAAACAACATAATCAATGAAAGACATTGCTAGCTTATTTTATTATAATGACCCTGTTTGCAACTCTATAGATATGACAGTGACAGGCTGTTACAATCTTTCCACACCTTATATTCAGGGTTTATAACTCTGCAATAAAAATTTATGCTGAAATTTGACAACCCTGCCCAAAAATCATTCTTTTTAATTGAAAAGAAGGTTGCAATATATTCGGGGGCGGGGGGGGGGGGCGCAAAAGACATATAGGCCAAATTTTCCTGCTCCTGTACTGGATAAAACACTTAAAACAAATTAACCACAATAAATAACTTCAGTTTCAAAGGTTCTGACGTCTCAGCTCCCTTGGAAATTTTAGCCTTTTATTTCAAATAACCTTCTCTCTGTGCTTTATTTATTACACTTTTATATTTTGTTTGTCTTGGGAGCTCCACATGCCACCAACCAGTTGGGAACTGTGTTAATTAATATATGTCTGTATCTATACCAAACTATATTTTGTTTTCTGAGCAACATTTGGGTTGTAATACTGTGCAATCCCTCCCCTGTTGTCTCTTTACCTGTATCTTTGACTGAAATTCCAACAGATATTGAAGGAGGACTGTGTCAAGTATCTCCTAGACAGAACAATGGAAAGCCATTAATCTATATAGCCTTCGAGTCCAATGGGAGCATCTTAGAACAATGGGATAACTTCAGCTTAGTTAAAACCAGTGATTCCAGCTTATATACAGAGAGTACCAGAAAATTACCAGAAGAAAACAGGAACAGAAACCAGATGTTATAAAGGGTCTTTGTTTGTTTGTTTGTTTTTAAATAAAAAAAACCAGACTCTGTGATGTTCCACAGACTCAAACAGATACATTTGCTAAGCTATAGGGAACATTTTGACTACCAGAACTTGGCAAGCCAACCTGAATATGTTGCAGGTGCAGAAAGGGCAAACCTGAAAGCTGAGCATGAGAACTGAATGGTCTGGGGGCTGTGAAATGACTGCTAAAAAAACCGTAAGGGCTCTGGGAGTGGTGAGGACACTGTTTTGCATGTACGTTTAGTTATTTTTCCTGTGGGTCGTAGGTCTCTTATGCTTTACAAAGTACGTGAATATTTAAAAATTACCTTGTCAAAGCTCAGAGTTCCTTACTGTAACTACCATGAGTTCCCAAAAGGTTAACTAAAAACAAGAGAATGCACAAGGGTGATGCTCTGGGGAGGATTCATTTAAGTTACTGGGAAGAGTTGAGGGATTCAGCATTGTTCTCGGGGCATATGGCTGCTGGCCCACTTCTGAAAACCAGTGAGTCTGTACTGTGAATGAAGAAGCCACAGGCAGCGTCTGGACTCTGCTCAAACCCAGTGGGCTTAGAACTACACATGATACATGCAAAACAGCCTAGTTAGCGTCCAGCAGGGAAGCTGCACTGAATCTGTGAAGGAAAGAGGTGCCGATCTCATGGCATTATTTCAGATTTTAGAAGGAACTTGCACAAGAAATCGTTTTGGGACTCATAGCATTACCATCCTCATTTTGTTGCTGTTTCTCCTTTTTTTTTTTTTCCTGTCTTTCTTCTTCTGCTAAAGGTGGGTTTGTTAGCTACACAAAATTTGAGAAATGGAATCTTGTTACTTTTAAGCCAATTTATTTTTTAAAACGCAGCTTCCTAAAACTGCAGGCACAAGTTGCTGCATTCACATTTTTCCCCCATATGCATGGAGTCAGGGGATAGGGGTAGGGGTTAAAATGGTTCCTACATAAGATTTTATTGTTTAGAGTTAATTTCAGATAACTCAGGTACCCAGTACACTCAGCAAAGCCCAAGCTTCCAAAGCCTTTAAACATGTGTATAATTTTGACAGGAGTGAGCCTTTCAGTTCAATAGGACCTTTCAAGTGAAGGTAGATTTCTTCCTGTCAGAGAACAGGAAATCTTCCCTTGGATGTAAGTCACAGGATTTCAACCATTTTTATTTGTATACTACTAAAGAATTTCAAAGAGAGGCGCAGACTCCTTTTAAAATTTTAGACATAATTTTTCAACTCCCAGAAGTCCAAATACCATCAGTTGAAAACAACTCATCTCAATTAATTACTTGAAAGAAAACTACAGGTTGAATATCTGAAATACAGGACTCTGAGAGCACCCTGGCAGCCAGGAGCAAGGGACAGCTGAAAGTCCAGTGTTTGGGAACAACAACTGGGGCAGGCGGCCACGGCAGCAACGGTAGGGTCCAGGAACCTGGTGGCAGCTGGTGACTCCCATCATGGGGGTTGGCGGAGACCAGGGAGCTGCAGCAGGGGCCAGGCCATCAACAGGGAAGCCATCAGTTGGGTGCCAGGGGGTCCCAGGTCAGCCACCAGCAGGGTAGCAATGTTGGTTGGGTAGCTGCCAGTGGCCATGGAGTTCCAGGAGCGCTAGCCAGGGCTGGGCTAGTGGCAGGGGACTAGCAGAAGCCAGGGAGCTGCAGCTGGGAGCCCACACCCAGGCTGGGAAGCTGCAAGGGAATTGGCAGCACAAGAGATGCAGCTGGGAGCCACAGCTACAGCTGGGAAGCCATCACCAGGTCAGCAGCAGAGGGGCTCTGCTAGACGCCACTGGGCCAGCAGCAGCCAGAAGCTCTGCCAGATGTAAAGCAGAGCCGAGTGGCTGGGGCAGGTGGCCAGGAGAGGGCTGATGACCCAAAGAGGAACATGGGATCAGGAGCTAGCAGGGGAGCCGTGACCACCCATGGTCCAGGACCATTCAGGTCCTGAAAGTAGTGAACCATTGAAGGCTAGCCTGCAGTACTTATTGCTAGATGTGAGGAACAGGAGAGTGACCTCCACCAACATCTGACAGTAGCTTTACCCATTATGAGTAACTTCCATTCAAAGTATCGTGCTAGTCTGGATCTGTAACAGCAACAAAGGGTCCTGTGGCACCTTATAGACTAACAGAAAAGTTTTGAGCATGAGCTTTCGTGAGCACAGACTCACTTCATCAGATGCTGGTCTGATGGCCCTGCAGATTTCCAAGACCAGCATCTGATGAAGTGAGTGTGCTCATGAAAGCTCATGCTCAAAACTTTTTTATTAGTCTATAAGGTGCCACAGGACCCTTCGTTGCTGTTCCATTCAAAGGTGTGTTGTTTAAAGCAAAGAAAATAATGGTACTGCTGTTATTACTGGTGACACCACAATGCTACCCTTAATGGAAACGTCAAAATAGGGAACTACACAAAGCAAATGGCGATATAATACCCAAAGCCTGTAGAAATTCATGCTCTGTGTGCTGAGAGCATGTCACTGCATAAACCCTAATTCTGAGCATGAGTGTAATGGAAATCCTTATTTTAGTTATGAAACAAAAGTATCCTGTCTTTTCTTCTCTTGTATGTTTATAAAAGGTTCCCATGCATCTCATCACTTGCATACCTTACATTAGAAGAATACAAAATTTACAAATTAGTTTTTTTTAAAGACTCCACAAACAAACCTGCACATTTGAACAATAAAATGGTCAGTAGGTTACCTCAAAGCTTGACGTAACAGATTAATTTTAATAGCCTTGAAACTCACTTGACCTGTAGACACTGAGCACTCTGGCCCACACGTAGTAAACTATTGGAAAGTATGCTTAACTTCAAGCATATGAGTGGTCCCACTGATGTTACAATCAGATCCTTTGCTGGATTGGGGGCTATATTGATAAGCACCAAGCAGAGTCAAGCGCCAAATACAGGATGTTGCAGGTAACATGTCACAGAATCTAGTTATGTTGGTATTGTGCTGCAAAAACCATGCTGAGAATCCCCCATCATTCAACCCAGTACTGCTAAAAACATAAGGGCAAATTTACCAAACATGGTGCTTCATTTCAGTTGCAAAATTCCCATTGCCATTAATGGGAGCAATCAATTTAACACCCCCCCACCACACACTTTACCGCATCAGGTGACTATTTAAAAAAAAAATAAGTCTCTCCTTTGTGTAAGCAGAGGAAAAAAGTACTAAAAGTACAACTATAAAAATATATTATTATAATGATCTGTGAAAAATTTACTGTTGTAGTGTCAGATACAATCAGGGCAACACCAGTAGATGAAAGTGTCATTTGTTATTTATCCCCAGTTCAAATTGCTTTTCTTGGTAGTTTCAATGTTGTAATGTTTCCAAGTGTGCTACACTAGCAGGTGGGATACATTTACAGGCACCGAGAAAACTGTTCTTGAAATCTGGACAGTTCTAAGTTCACAAGCTGAAAACATGCAGCCAAAAAAATCCCTTATTTACAAAACTAGGTGTTTGAACTAGTGAATTTGCAAAGATGAATGAAATTGCACATGAACTTAGACTCAAACGGATCAGCTACAGAGCCTAATGGTATTGCTATGTGACAAAACCAGGGACCATTCTCCCCAGGCAGAACTAGAGGTAGAGAGACAAACAGAATGTGAGCCTAGTTACATCAATCCAGACTCTTGCTACTGGCTTCATAGTATAGCTCCAGTTTTCCCCTTTGCATATATAAGACTGCACAAATAAAAACTTAATTCAAAATTAAGTTGAATTTGAAGCATGCAATTGTCCCCCTTAAAACGTCTGGCAATGGCCAGTTTGCTTCTTTTTATGGGTGGAGCTCACCAGTCTTCCCCGGCTTTCCTCACGCCCCGATAAGGACAGTGTTGCTAAGGAAGCCATCACAAAGCAAAGACAACTGCTTAGAGTCACAGCCTCGGCAGCTTGAGATGATTACAGTGGTAACTGGTACTGGTTCTGACAAGGCCCTAAGGGTGAGAGTGAGAAAGTCACAGTGGTTGCTAGACTGAGAAGTATAAGAGCCATTATAATGCACTCGGTGTTCTGCCTGTGTGATCTGACTACACGGTGCAAGCCTGATCCGTGTTCTCGTGCTGTCACAGAAATATGGGACTATTTGATGTACTGCTGCCACCTGTTATTATGGTAACATGATTCCAGAATATGTAAGCTGCCATCAGGGCTGATGTGGTTACAGGGACTGGCCATACCTGGTCTCAGTCCTCTGCTATGGAGAATTCCCATTGTAGAAGGCACAAGATGACTGTACCTCTTGCCGAAGCCCTATGCTATTTTCCTGGATGGAAGTCAAGGGCCAGCACTGATGAATACTGATTGCACAATTTCTCTGGGTGACCTGATGTGTGCTAGGGTTACATTGGGCCATCTGCTATGAGGTGTACCCATGAGCCTCCTGCACAGGAACATACAGTGTCTTATTTTGTGATTCAGCTTCTATCATTTTTATTTCTGGTGACTATTGCTGCATGTCTGTGTATACTTACAGATTGACCCTAGTTCTTTGAGAGTCCCTCTCTGCTGAAGAGCTCCCTTTAGCTGGCCTATAAAACATATATGCCCCAGGCATCCTCAGCAAATAGAGTCAATGACTATCAGTACAATAGATTTAATGTACATGGTTCAGCTACATTTACAAAAACTTTTATTACATGCATCTCAACAAAGAAACTTTGGACACACCTCCCTTGCACTACGACATGTCACCTTTAATACTATGCTTTCCCTACACACATCTCACTGTTGTGACTATTACCCTCTGCAGACACAAGAGGAGGATGAAAACACTTGGCCTAGCTGTTATGTAAGCCATAAGATACAACTTTTTCAATGCACTGGGCTTCTTTCATCTGTGGTGCTTGGTTTATAACCAAAAAAAGTACTCTAGACTACATAATAGACTTGTTGTCTGTAGGTTGATTTGCTTTAAAGGCTTCATCCCCAGTCTTCTCTACTTACAGACATGGTAGAGCACATGGTGACTGGGTGTCAGCATGGCAAACATGTCATGTATCAGTGGGTAGTCCAAGAACTACATGGGGCTGGACACTGTATTCCTTTCTTGTCTTTAAGGTGGTCCCTGCAAATAGGCTGGATGACCTGATGTGTAGATAATACTCTAAAACCTGGGAAAAGTTGGATCAAGTACCTGTGCTGCCAGACTTTCTACCTAACCTTGAAAAAGTCCCTTAACTTTTCTGTGCCTCAGTTCATCTATAAAGTATGGATAATACCATAGATGTACTGGGAGGTTAAATACACTAAAGACTGTGAGGCTCTCACGTACTAGTGTGACAAGCACCTTTGTTAAGATGAGGCTGATACATGACATATTTGCAGTGCTTCTTACTATGTTACAACTTTTCAGCAGATGGACCAAACACTTTGGAGCAATTAATATGCTACCTTCAATTAGCAATACAAGCATTTAAGATGTATATATTTCAAAATTAAAAGTCCCTCACAGCGTAAACAACAACAGCTTCTGACTTTGTGTGTGTGTGATGTTTCCTGAATCAGAGAAGTAGTAAAGCCAAAGAATGAGTACCTTGCTGGAGGAATGAATGCAGGTCAAGTGACTGATGACAAAAGCAAAATGGAATGAATAGAACATTGGGACTGAGGGTTTGGAGGGGAAATTATTTGAGGCAGAGCTTCTAAAACAATAATTCTTCAGCAAGTGAAGGGTTGTCATTTGGCATAGAGATGGGTGCAGGGAAGAGGGAAGAGAACAAATGACTTCCGTTCATTCTGTTTTTGTGTCACACACTCTGTTCACCAATGTCACTGATCTCATTCCTGCCCTAAAGCGCTCATCTTTGAATCCAGACTCAGGGGAACTGGAGGCAGACCAGAAAGGAGTAGGGGCACTAACAAATAGGACAAATTGAGAAAATAGTCAGAAATCTCTCATATGGAAAGTGCCCCGTGCAAGGTGACTGACTTACCTGTCATATCATCTGAAGGGTCTGCATAGCCTCATAAATCTAAGAAGTTACTTTGGGAAGTTATTTAAGAAGTATTTATTTCTCATTGGGGGAAAAATCCATTTTTCTCACCTGTAAATCATCTCATTTTCCAATATATACAGAAAACAAATTTAAAATATTTCTCCTATTTCAATATTTTAAGAAAAATGCACCTTAACACTATATTCAGCTGTGATTATTTTTATTCTTAAATATGCACATAAGGTTGGTATAATATGGCTAATCATTTGGGAATATAATTACAATAGCAAAGTCAAGCAGAACCTCTGCATTGTAATACAAATTTTGATGAATATGATTAACCCGTACATTATAATTTTCTATAATCAAATTTTGTGATTAACTTGTGAACATTTTATATATTTAGTATAATTTGGGAAGGCCTTTGGATAAACACTTAGCACTAAAGTAATTTATCATGCGCCCGAATAGCCTAGATTACAATCAACACCTAATTATCTGTTTTTCTAACACAGCTAGCACCCTTGCAGCACAACTGAAAAACATAATACTGCCATTTTGATGTGGTCATTCCAAAATACAAGCTATGAGACCTTTCAGCCTCAGTTCAGTGGAAGTTAATTAGAAAATACTCCCAAGAGCTGCATGCATTCATGCGGTGAGCAGCTGTGACACATGGGTGGGGGGCGGTGGGGAGGGAAAGAATCAAAATGAGCTGGTTTTGGTGGGAAAGCAAAATAAATGACCTGATTCTTTGTTGGATGGCACTATGGGTCTTCATTAGCACCAGTAAAAATTAAATGCTAAGAAGCTATAAAGTGTTTTCCTATCAGAGTCTTAATACTTTATATCAAATGGACACTGGTGCTATGATAACACAAGATGCAAGCCTGCTGAGCTCGACAAATGGGCACCTGATACAAAACACAAAGAGATGTGGAATTGTGCATCTTTGCTCTCCTGATCTCTAGGGCTATCAGGGCATGTCTAAACAGCACAGATATTTCAAAATAACTAACCTAAGCTGCGTCTACACGTGCACGCTACTTCGAAGTAGCGGCACCAACTTCGAAATAGCGCCCGTCGCGTCTACACGCGTTGGGCGCTATTTCGAAGTTAACTTCGACGTTAGGCGGCGAGACGTCGAAGTCGCTAACCTCATGAGGAGATAGGAATAGTGCCCTACTTCGACGTTGAACGTCGAAGTAGGGACCGTGTAGACGATCCGCGTCCCGCAACGTCGAAATTGCTGGGTCCTCCATGGCGGCCATCAGCTGGGGGGTTGAGAGATGCTCTCTCTCCAGCCCCTGCGGGGCTCTATGGTCACCGTGGGCAGCAGCCCTTAGCCCAGGGCTTCTGGCTGCTTCTGTGGCAGCTGGGGATCTATGCTGCAGGCACAGGGTCTGCAACCAGTTGTCAGCTCTGTGTATCTTGTGTTGTTTAGTGCAACTGTGTCTGGGAGGGGCCCTTTAAGGGAGCGGCTGGCTGTTGAGTCCACCCTGTGACCCTGTCTGCAGCTGTGCCTGGCATCCCTATTTCGATGTGTGCTACTTTGACGTGTAGACGTTCCCTCGCTGCGCCTATTTCGATGTTGGGCTGAGCAACGTTGAAGTTGAACATCGACGTTGCTGGCCCTGGAGGACGTGTAGACGTTATTCATCGAAATAGACTATTTCGATGTTGGCTGCACGTGTAGACGTAGCCCTAATGTCTACCCGACGCTACCACTATTTTGAAGTAAATTCAAAATAGTGGGCATCTTATTTCAAAACTGGCAAACCTCATTTCATGAGGAATAGTTATTTCAAAATAGGTGCTGTTAAGACAGGGAATACCGCCTATTTTAAAATAAGCCATAGTGGCCATGTCTACACTAGCCCAAAACTTCGAAATGGCCATGCAATGGCCATTTTGAAGTTTACTAATGAAGTGCTGAAATACATATTCAGCGCCTCATTAGAATGCCAGCAGCCGCAGCACTTCAAAATTGACATGGCTCTCTGCCGTGCAGCTCATCCAGATGGGGGTCCTTTTCAAAAGGACCCTGGCAACTTCAAAATCACCTTATTCCTATCTGCTGTTAGGAATAAGGGGATTTCAAAGTTACCGGGGTCCTTTCAAAAAGGAGCCCCACCTGGATGAGCCGCAAAGCGGTGAACTGAATCAATTTTGAAGTGCCGTGGCTGCCAGCATTCTCATGAGGCATGGAATATGTATTTCAGCGCTTCATTAGTAAACATCAAAATGGCCATTTGCATGGTCACTTCGAAGTTTTGGGTTAGTGTAGATGTAGCCAGTGTGTCCAATGTCTCTATTTCAAAATAGGCTCTATGTGCTTAAATCATGTATTTCAAAATAGCTAAGTCCTATTTCAAAATGCATTTTTCTGAGTAGCAGTATTATTTTCAAATAAATTATTTCAGAACAGATATTCCAGAATAGCTTATTTTGGAATGAGGCTGCTATGCAGACATACCCTCAGGGGCTAAGCTGTACTCCCTAGCATGACAGCCTTTTGATCAAGACTTGCATTGTTGTGTCTTGTAAACTTGCTGTTCCAGCTGTGGGATGTTTGAGGGGCTTCATGATAGATGAAGTCCCAGATCCTCATATAGGGCAGCTTTATATCTGTGGTAGCACAAACAGTTGTATTAGGGACTATGGTCTCAGGCTAAGTATTTATGGTACAGTGCAGAAAGACAAAAATCAGCAAAATACTCAAATCCTGAGAAACCACTGGCAATGCAAGGCAAAAAAAGAACATAGGGCTTAGTGAAAGCAAATTGTGAAAATATATTTCAGGAACAAACAAGCTTCTGCTTTGGTAGGACTCTAATGAAAATTTAAAAGCCGGGGCTTTGTGCAAAGGGTAGTCAGCAATATTCTCTGTAGCTACAACAAAACTCACAGCGCATCCAACCCTAAAAATGCATCAACGTTGCCAACAGAACTTGGCACTTTTGTTGACAGCCTTCTGCCTCTCCCCCATGAGGTCAGAATCCCTTTCCTGACAGAATCTGTCTACAAAAAAGCCATGTGGAGGTGCCAGGGGGTCCCTCTGTTGACAGGGCTTCCAAGTCACTGGACAGCCCTGTCTGATGTGCTTCCACTAGCTGTTCTGTTCAGAGCACGGCCAGGCATTTCGGCCACTCTGTGTTGACAGAGTGGATCGTCAGAGCAATTCATTTTCGTGTGTGGCCGTGATCTGTCGACAGAAGTTTTGTTGGAAGATATCTTCCAATATTAACTTCTTTCAACAGACTGCTGTTGTGTAGATGTAGCCTGTGAGTAAACCTGTAGAAAAAAGGTTGTTTAGGAGACACTGAGTTCCAATCCCCAGATTAATAATATCCATTTGAAGGTTAATTCTAATAATTAACAATAATAATAATTCTAATAATTAAAAAATTATTGCTGCTTTCTTACAATTAACAGTTGTAGAGAGTTACCAAACATTAACAGAAGAGTAGTCCCACCAGGTGGTCATTGAAATAAAATAGGTCTCAAGCTGTACTAATATCTTGGCCATGATTTGCTTTACAAGACTGCCTAATTCCTCATTTGCCAAGTAAAACAAATCCTTCATTGAACTGACAGCAAAGTTAGACAGGATTGTCATGAAAGAGTTGCCAGGGGAGTTTTTTCTTCCTCAGCAGGGTGTGTAACAGATGGAAAAAATTTAACAATTGGTAAAAAAAACTCTATGTTTAGACTTGGCAGAATTCCCTCATATATATTTTGACAGATAATATCAATATCACTTTTCAAACATTTTTATTGTTTTAAAATTTCAAAGTTTTGAGAAGTTAAGAGTACATTAGACAATAATCATTTAATGGCACTGAGATTCAAAAAGTTAATGATATATAACTCTTAAAATATAAATGTTGGCATCACATGTTAAAATATACAACATGAATATCCTTAAATTAAACTTCTCAAGATGCATTTTTCCTATTTCACCTCTCTGTAAACTTGACTATTATCAATGGAAGTTTTTTTAATTATTTTCTATGTGGACAGTAAAATGGACATTTATCAATAAAAATCTAATATTTCCAGGCCTAGCTATGTTGAAAATTTATAAGGTAAAAAGCTTTCAATCTTATTGCTATTACCCAAGCACTATGCAGAATACATTTTTGAAAATTATTTGTTGCACAAAGAACCCCATTCATCTTTGAACATCATTCCTAAAGTCATCCCTGAGATGAATTTGGCCTAAATATTTTTTATACAGCTTGTAATGCCTATGCAGATACACTTTTCTCCTTTGTTATAATAAAGGCTACTGTGGTTTATAACTGCATTTTTCTATCATAGAAAACCCCATTATCCAACAAAGTCATTTCAGTGAGTTCAAAGAGTGAAGGTAGATGAAATTATTCTGTTTATACAGTGCATGAAAATATGTGCAGAGAGTAGCTGTAAGGGGACATTTTTCATTTGCCCCATCTGTAATCATAATCAGATAATGGGGATAAAAATCTGAGGTGTGTTAATTGCTTCAAGTATAGTATTTCATTTCTTAATACACTGCATCGTATGATGCTCATTATAAAAATGTTGGCGCTCTTTCATATCTTCAAGATTCTCACAAGATGGGTTCATAGATAGTTCCACCTGGTCAGGGTTTAGCCACCAAAATATCAAGAAGAGCTATTTTTAAAAAAAATTCAGTAAAAAACTCAATAATTGAAGAACCACAATGCATAGCCGTACGAGATGGTTCTTAATAATTAACATAAAACCACACTTTTTGTAACCACTATTTTAAGAACAGTGTGCACACAATGACTTGTAATGTGATATATGTTTACTGCAGGACATCCACAGTTTGTCAAAAATAAACAGGAGGTGTGGGTTTCTTTCTTTCTTTTTTAAACTTTGCAATTATATCATCAGGAGCCACAAAGAAATCCTTGAAAACCTGCATGTGGCTCCAGAGCCACAGATTACAGACTCCTGCACCTGCTCAATACAGGGAAAAGACACCAAGGTGACTTCACAACCACAGCCAATAGTATGTTTTTTTCAAATAGCCACTGGTTCCTATGTATCATATATTTCTAACAGAGAAAGGCAAACCCTTTGGGTAAAATTCAGCCCTTTCCTACTACTCCTGGAAACACAGAATGTTAGACAGTGGAAGCAGCATGGGTCCTCAGCACAGGGCAGGATTGGATTAATGCACTGGGCTTCCTACACTCCAGAATTCACGATGGTTTTGGGGTGAGCTGAGGTTTTGATTAGTTGACCTCAACAGGGGTGTTCTGAAGTTAAATTCATTACTATGTCTGAGGTGCTTAAATATTAATTCAATAGTTTGAGACACACATAGCCACAGCTCGAGTCCTGATATAATTGGCTTGAACAGTAGATTCTGTTAACTAAAGCAGAAAGGTGGAAATCTCTACAAAACATATTTAACTTGTGGAGTCTCTTAAGAAAAAAATGTTATTAAAGCTAATAATAGAAGGTAACTTTGCTTATATCACCACATTTAATTCAGAATCTGGGCCTGAACTATTGCAGAGGAAGTGAGTTTGTGAATATTTAAGTACAGAATGTATTACTCTGGCTCCTACCTGCTATAAATTACAACAAATATTGATTACACTTGCTTTAAAGATTTTCTTTCTTTTTTTTTTTTTTTTTTTTGGCCCCAGTACTGAAGTTCCAGTGCAGCATAGGTAAACATGCTTCCCTTCAATCACACTAAGCTATATATTGGTTATGTAAAACAAAGTTTTACGTCTGAATCTCAAAGTACTACTATCTGAAGCTGGTGATTCAAGGAGATTTAATTAATCTTTTGGTTCCTATATTTTTCTTTTTTGATAACATTTTTCTGTTATTACCTTGGCTTCCCTATCTGAAATGAGATTAACTCCATGAAGGTCTTTCTACAACATTCACTTCTGCTTGATCTGTCTCCCATTTTCCAAGTACAGGTTGAATCGCTCTAGTTCTGCATCCTCCAGACCTGACCAGTGCTAGATGAGAGAATTTGCCAGACCACAGGAGATGAGTATTTTCTAGCACATTAGTAACACTTCACCTGCAGAGTGGGCTCTTAGTACACATTTAGAGGCAAATTTGAGTTAAATGATAGCACACAACACTGAACAGCACACTGACCCACAGGTACTCTCCCAACCTCAGTACAAGAATAATAATTCCTTGTGGACTCCCCTGATGGTCGAAATGACAAACTGGACCTATACATAGAATGCTTCCGCCGATGTGCAAAGGCAGAAATTGTGGAAAGCAGCATGATTTGCCCCATAACCTCAGCCGTGCAGAACGCAAGGCCATCAACAGCCTCAGAAACAACTCTGACATTGTCATCGAAGAGGCCGACAAAGGAGGTGCTGTTGTCATCACGAATAGGACAGACTACCGAAAGGAGGCTGCCGGGCAACTCTCCAATACCACATTCTACAAGTCACTATGCCAGAATCCCACTGAGGAATACACAAAGAAACTACAGCATCTGCTCAAGACCCTCCCTATAAAAACATAGGAACTAATCTACACAGACACACCCCTTGAACCCAAACCAGGTTTATTCTACCTTCTACCCAATATCCATAATCCTGGGAATCCTGGATGTCCCATCATCTCAGGCATTGGCACCCTCACCACAGGATTGTCTGGACATGTGGACTCTCCACTTAAACCTTATACTACCAGCACTACCAGCTTTATTCGAGATACCACCAACTTCCTCAGGAAGCTACAATTCATTGATTACTTTCCTGTAAACACCATCCTGGCCACCATGGATTTAGAGCCTATTTACATAAACATCCCACGTGAAGATGGACTCCAAGCTGTTAGGAACATTATCCCAACTATTTCAGATTTGAGGACAATTTATAACTTCAAATCAGTGGTGCTGCTATGGGCACCCCTCAGGGCTGCAATTTTTGTGGCTGACCTGGAACAACGCTTCCTCAGTTCTCATCCCCTAGTGCCCCTCCTCTACATGTGTGACATTGAGGACATCATCATCTGGACCCATGGGAAGGAGATTCTTGAAGAGTTCCACCGTGATTTCAACAGTTTCCACCCCACCATCAACCTTAGCCTGGACCAGTCCACACAAGAGATTTACTTCTTGGACACTACTATGCAGATAAGCAATGGTCACATAAATACCACCCTATACTGAAAACCCACAGACCGCTATGCTTATCTACATGCCTCCAGCTTCCATCCAGAGCACACTACACAATCCATTGTGTACAGCTAGGCACTAAGGTACAATCGTATTTGCTCCAATCCATCAGACAGAGACATCTGCAAAACCTTTACCAAGCTTTCCTCAAACTACAATACCCACCTAAGGAAGTGAAGAAACAGACTGACAGAGCCAGATGGGTACCCAGAAGCCACCTGCTACAAAGACAGGCCTCACACGGAAAACAAGAGAACTTCACTGGTCATCACATACAGGTCCCAGAAAAACCCTCTCCAACATATCATCAGCAGTCTGCAACCCATCCTGGACAATGATCCCTCACTCTCAACGACCCTGGGAGGCAGGACTGTCCTCACCTACAGCCAGCCTGCCAACCTTAAACAAATTCTCACCAGCAACTATAGATTACAACACAGTTACTCCATACCTGCAACCAATCCCTGCAACAAACCTCACTGCCAACTCTGCTCACATATCTACACCAGTGATAACATCACAGGACCTAACATCAACCATACTATCAGGGGCTTCTTTACCTGCACATCTACTAATATAACATATGCCATCATGTGCCAGTAATGCCCCACTGCAAGTTGCATTGGCCAAACTGGACAGTCTCTACGGAAAAGAATAAATAGACGTAAATCAGACATCAGGAACGGCAACATATTTAAACCTGTAGGAGAACATTTCAATCTCTCTCTGGATACTCAGTTACAGATTTAAAAGGAGCAGCCCTACAACAACTAAAATTCAAAAATAAAATGGAGAGAGAAATCTCTGAGCTGCAATTCATTTGCAAATATGACTCAATCAACCAAGGATTAAACAGAGACTGGGAGTGGCTGGCCCCTTACAAAAAGCAGTTTCTCTTCTCTTCCACATTAGAATCTGACAATGGGCACATTCCCCCTAACTGACCTGACTTGTTTTTTCTCCTCTCTTGATATATACTACTGATAATGGGCCATGACTGAATAGACCTTGTCAGCTCTGGCTCTCCCTTTTACTGGGACCCCCCTTTTTAAATACTCCTCTGCACCCCCACCTCATGCATCTGATGAAGTGGTTCTTTGCCCACAAAAGCTTATGCTCCAAAATATCTATGAGTCCATAAGGTGCCACAGGCCTTCTTGTTGTTCTTGAAGATACAGATTAACATGGCTATTTCTACAATACAGCACACAACACGGAGAGCCAGGACTGGTGGCTGCACATAAGCTTTATATGACTGCAGAAAATTTGGCCCATGTTAAGTAAAATTATTCCATATTACAGATGTTGTTGGATGAGAAAGTGACAGATTAGGGAGGTTCAACCTGTACCAGTATTTTCTCCTGCTCTATTGCCTCTCGTACACTGCATGAAACTTTTCCTCTTAGTAAAACTCTTCTTTTGATTTGCTGGTTTTTTGTTGGTCTTTCCCTCCTCTTTCCTCTGTCAGGTTTCTGGTTATCCAACATCTCTTTACGGTGCCTACTTTAGTGACACATTCCAATTAGCACCCACAGAGTGAGATCATTATTTTGTCACTGATTATTATTCCTCTGACATATTAAGATTTTGTTTCTAGGAAATAAATTTAAAGACAATGAAACACAATGAGTCAAATAAAATCTGCAGCTCCAAAATAGTATTAGTACATCATAACTTTATCTGAAGAGGATCTGAATACTTATGTTGAGTGATTTGTGACTTTCTATTGTTGGTCTTCATCTTCAGAGCCTCGCTGTTGAAACAATTCACAATCCATCTTGTATTGGACACAACAGGTGATCTTGTGGTTTAGAAGATTACTACTATTATTCAGCAGTGGATGGACAGTAGGTAAAGATCACTGATGTCCGTCATAAGGTACCCTCTAGATCTACTAGTTAAGGTGACACATGGATCAAACTAAAGCAACAAGAAAGGACAAGAGAATGAAATGTGGGTACTTCTTTTAAGATTTCAGATCCATCTCCCCACCAACATTACCATGCAACAAAGCTTTCTGCTATAATGTTCCAAGAAAATTTCTACCTGATCCATGAGAAACAAAGCCATGAAAAAATACGGAGCTTATATGAATGGGATGTGCAAAATGTGGATGAGTTCATTTCCTAAGGGAAAAAAGAAAAATATTATATTTTGATGCCATATTTAGGTTTCAGTCCAGTGAAGCAACTTAAGCACATGTGTAACTTCAAGTACCTGAACAAAAAAGCAGTCATGTGGCACTTTAAAGACTAACAGAATAATTTATTAGGTGATGAGCGTTCATGGGACAGACCAAGTGGGTCTGTCCCACAAAAACTCATCACCTAATAAATTATTCTGTTAGTCTTTAAAGTGCTACATGACTGCTTTTTTGTTTTGATAGAATACAGACTAACACAGCCATCTCTCTTCACTATTCAACTACCTGAGTAATTCCACTAATCGAAATGATCCAACAGCCAAACAATGGGATGATGGTATTCCACAGGTGCCTAAAGTTAGATATTTGCTTCAGTTCTTTACTGGATTAGTTCAAGACTTTATATCTTGTATGGAGCTTGAAGGATATATATTCTGCCTGAAGTATTGTCTTCTACAGAGCTAAAATGTGCAGAAGTTTTTGAAAAGTACCAATCCATCAAAGAAATATTTTTAAAAATCTGCACTATTTACAATACCTGAGAGACTGAATTGTTCCAGTCTATCATGTAAATCCTATTTGGAAAGTGAGTTATGCATCAGAAATTTCTGTACAACCTGTCACTATTCACTAGCACAGCCCATTCCCTACTGTTCTTTCTCAGCCAAGAGTCACCGAAATAATTCTCCCGCCTTGTAAATATCAACTATATACAAGGGGTCAGGGCAGATATGTTGGGAGGGTGCTCCATTACTATTTCTGCATTGCTGTCAGATTTTATTATTGCATTTCTCTCTGTGGTTAACACTTTTTCTTTTAAATTAATGTTTTTCCTCTATAAAGACTCTTCAAAAATACAGCCAGAACAATTATCCACCAGCACCAACTGCTTTTAGGTGCTAAACAAACTGATATTCTGAATGGCACTGTCTTTCATCAGCACACAGTGGAGCTGAACCAGTGTAGACAAATTCTGTCAGCCCCTATAACAGTATATGACTAAAGCACTACAGATATCCAGGAAAAAACCTTGACTGTATTAGAAAATGCTGTGACTAGCTCAGGCAAAACCTGTTTTTTGTTTTGTTTCTTCTCTGATTACCTAATGCCTATCTTACAGAGTAGCCTATTATTAAGAATAGCGTATAAGAGAAACAACCTGTTTGCCACTTTGTTTTCAGGGTTACCTCTCTAATGTTAAGCAGTACAGAAATCTTTTTATTCCATGTTTTCAAATTTCAACACCTTGAGATTAAGAGTCTTTAAAAAGTAAAGGTCAGAATCTCATCTGCTGTAAACTTACATAGCTTTAACTGAATTGAGCGGTACTCTTTTAAACTTATCCCCAGCTGAGAATCTGTTCCTAAAATACCAAAGTGTATACTGAAGCGTATATCTGTCCGTTATACTACTCAATCTGCTATCAAGCCTTCAAATGAGGTCACACCAATACCTTTGTGTATTCCAGTTTATCAGAGTGCAGTATCCACTGTAGAAGCCTTTCCCTGCCCCTTTTCAAATCTGATCACTGTCAAATACCCATATGATGTTCCTACATGATTTTACACCCAATGTGTAGGAGTTGTACATCATGTTAAGATGCCCATATTTGTAAACTGGGATTCACCAGGTATGCCAATATGTCCAAAGATACACATCTGTATATACATACAAGCTCAGACCTTCTGGGTACATGATTGCTATTAAAATCTTTATGACTTTGTCCTTTATCTAATTAGCATACTTAACATGAGTATGCTATATGAATTATTATACATGACAATTTAATTTTTATGTTACTACTGTGCATATAAATGCCTAATAATTAGCTAACACCTGCAGCCCTAACACGCACCCCCCCCAAGATCAATACATTTACATCCTTTAGGATGTGGTATGGACTGCATTTAGCCCACAGTTTGCTTAAATTCAGAACAAATGAACTGCATTCTGTTGCCCTTTTTCTGGTTATACATAATTATTGCTGCTTCTGGAAAGGATTTGAGTTGAGGCAACACACAGATGTGGGGTGAACAGAAGGTGAGACAGCTAGCCAGCAACCAGTATGACATAACTGGACAATGGCAAAAAGCAAGGAAAGCCAAGGAAAGTTCTCTTACCAAAGTTTAAAAAAAAATCACATACAGCCTTTATAACGAATACATATACTAAAACAGATCAGTTCAGCAGATGAGCATTTGCTTGAAAAGTTATGCCAACTTACACCAGATGAGAATGTAGCCCACTTGATATTATAAACACATCAATAACAAAACTAAAGCACCAAAATAAATCCTCCATTCATATGTAAAGGCTTGTAACTCCTCTGGCTGAACCTTGGGTCTGAATTGAACCAATAAAACATTTGATCCTCTAGTGAAGTTTGCTCATGCCTGAACTCCTAAAGCATCTCCAATATTACCACTGATTGTAGTATTATTACAGACAGAACGATCTTATTTTGTGTAGCCTACAGTGAACACATCAATTGTTCAAAAAAATCTGGAAATCATCCCAGATTATACATCTGTCCCTCTAACTCACATTTATTCAAAAAGAGTGGACTCTTCTCTCCAATCCATTTGTGGGTGAGCTCCCAAAAACATTTAGCTATTCAGGAGCTGACTAACAAATAGGATTTAAAACACCTATTTCATAGCAGACAGTGTATGTAGAACAGGAAATGTGCAAACCATCAATTCATCTCCATCAAATCTCATCTACTTGTTTAATATAAGGGTGGAAATAGAGCCAATAAAAATAATAATACATATTTTGTTTCGTTTTTGGCTGTTTTGCATCTCCTTGACTCTTTCCTACCCATCACATTTTGACGCTGTTTCCTTCATGATACAATCTAGAAATCTGTTTAATTCTTCCTGTCATCATAGAAAATCTTGTATTCTACAGGGGGAATTAGATGAGCTGAATGAGTAGCATGTGGGAGAAAAGAAGGGACATAAATACATTCTTATATTTTAAGACTCATGGGGATTGTCTACACTTGCTCCCTACTTTGAATGGGGGGCATGTTAATCAGGGAGGCAGAAGATTACTAATGAAGTGCTGTGGTGAATATGCAGCACTTCATTAGGGTAATTCTCCCCCCCCAGCAACTTTGAAGTATCAAACTTCGAAGTACCAGCACGAGTGTAGCTGCAGGCACTTCAAAGTGCCCGAGCTGCTTCGAAGTGCCTTTACTCCCCAACATGGCGTGTACATGCTACTTTGAAGTGCCTATGGCTACATGCATGCTTCTTGTTACCCTTTATGCCTCTAGCTACTTTAAGCTTGTTTTGTGCCTTTGCCTTTCTAATCTTGCCTCTCCATACTCATATTGTTTGCTTAAATTCATCCTTTGTAATTTCTCATAATTTCCACTTTTACATCACTCCTTTTTGATTTTGAGATCATGCAAGATCTCCTGGCTAAGCCAGGCTGGTCTTTTACCATACTTTCCATCCTTCCCACGAATCAGTATAGCTTGCTTTTGAGACCTTAATAATATCCTTTTGAAAAACTGCCAGTTCTCTTCAGTTGTTTTTCCTCTTAGTCTTGCTTCCCATGCAACTTACTTACCTACCAGCTCTTTGAGTTTACCAAAATCTGCCTTCCTAAAATCCACTGTCTCTATTTTGATGTTCTCCCTTTCAACATTTCTTAGAATTGTCAACTATATGATTTCATGATCACTTTCTCCCAAGCTGCCTTCCACTTTCAAATTCTCAACCACTTCCTCCTTATATATTAAATTCACTTCTAGAACTGTTTCTCCCCAGTAGCTTTTTCCACCTGCTGAAATAAAACATTATCACCAGTACAGTCCTTTCTGGATAGTCTGTGCCTTGCTGTGGCTGTGTTAGTTTCCCAACATATGGCTGGATAGCTGAAGTCCCTCATCACTGCCAAAAGCCTGCACTTTCGATTATTTTGTTAGTTACTTAGAAAAAGCCTCATCGCCCTCTTTTACCTGGGTAGGTGGTCTGTAGTAGACCCTAGCATGACACCACCCTTGTTTTTTACCCCTTTTAACCTAACACAGAGACTTTCAACACGTCGCCTGCATCCATCTCTACCTCAGTCCAGGTGTGCACATTTTAATATATAAGGCAACACCTTCTCCTTGTTGACCCAACCTATCCTTCCTGAGTAAGCTGCAACCTTCTATACCAATATTCCAGTCATGTGTATTATACCACCAAGTCTCTGTGATATCAATTATGTCATAGTTGTATTTATTTATTAGGACTTCAAGTTCTTCCTGCTTACTACCCATACTTCTTGCATTTGTATATAGGCATCTAAGATTTTGATTTCTTTTTGCCTCCCAGTTCTGCCTAGTCTCTCTTTTTTCTCTGCTATGGGCAGTTTTGGTGAAACAAAGGTAAGGTAGAACTGGGCTTTATGCTTGGATGGTACTATTTCAGGAGGTTTCACCAAACCCTGTGTGCTGTTAGGTTTCTGGCTCTCCAAAGGGACTGATTTTAGCAAGTCCCTCACTTAGCTGGAGGGCATTCAACTGTATTTTGCTAGCAAAAGAGTTAATGGATTTAACCTTTTGAAAAATGTACTTATTTACATGCATATGATATGATGGATAGTTAACTGCATGCACAGTGTAAACAGAGGTGAAAACAAATTAATTGGAAGGTAGAGAGTTTATTGTTTGTTCTCTATTTGATAGATGCATCTCATTATTTTCCTTGGGCAGACAAAGCTATAACAGTTTCCAGAGAAAGGAGAAGTGGCAGCTCCAGGAAACTACTTACAGATGGACAGCCAGCAGGCTAAAAATATTACTTCTGTCCACCTCATCAATAAACTGAATCCATGTAGAATGGCAATTATTCTTTTCCTGCTTGTGCTGCCCTTTGTGAGGCACTGGGACTATTACTGATAATGGGGCATATAGTGCAAAATATATACAGTAACACAAATTCATTTACTATAGTAAATCTATATTGGGTAGCAGTGCTGCTTTTCATGCCATTATTTAAAGTGGCAGTACGTGCTTGTCAATGTACAAGAGGATTACGCTGATGCTGTGCCTTGCTACTACTGCATTAATGAATAACGGTGCAGATTTATGATTTACCCATATTTAGATAAAATGTATTCAAACCCAGCAAAAAAGAGCACCATTGGGTTAGCTTTAAAAGATTTAAATGTTACGAGGAAGGCTTTAGAGTCTTTGATACAGATGAGGCTTGGTCCCACTAAGAGCTAGGCAAGTCCTGGAATTGCTGAGTTCCCTCAGTTGAAGTCAGTGAGCCTAGTTGTGGCTTACAGTTAAGCAGGTGCTTAAGGTACAAGTGTTAGATCTGTGCTGCAGAGTTCAGCACTAACTGAGCCATGAGCTCATCCCACTTGCACACAGTGGCTGCGTCTACACATGCCCCAAACTTCGAAATGGCCACGCAAATGGCCATTTCAAAGTTTATTAATGAAGCGCTGAAATGCATATTCATCGCTTCATTAGCATGCAGGCGGCTGCGGCACTTCGAAATTGACGTGCCTCGCCGCCGCGCGGCTCCTCCAGACGGGGCTCCTTTTTGAAAGGACCCCGCCTACTTCGAAGTCCCCTTATCCCCAAGGAGTCCCGCAAGGGGACTTCGAAGTAGGCGGGGTCCTTTCGAAAAGGAGCCCCGTCTGGAGGAGCCGCGCGGCGGCGAGGCACGTCAATTTCGAAGTGCCGCAGCCGCCCGCATGCTAATGAAGCGATGAATATGCATTTCAGCGCTTCATTAGTAAACTTCGAAATGGCCATTTGCATGGCCATTTCGAAGTTTGGGGCACGGGTAGACACGGCCAGTATCAGCCAGGGCGACGGATTGTCACAGTTGCAATACAATAGGAAAAGATACACAAAAAGAAAGATTTAATGCTGCAGCATTGAACTGGTTAATCTACAGTCAGCAAAATGCAGCCTAAGTTAAGGATTTTTGATGAAGGTACAGGGCATTTGTGTTATGCTTGTGAGGATTTCGTTGAAAAACTTGCCTATTTACATAATAAGTTATTGGAGAAAAGGACCTTTCACGCTGCCTTTTACATTGTCTGAAACCAGGTGGTGATCTTCACTGGGCCCATTGAGGGTCTCAGGGCCTCTCATGCCCTTACCAGAAAAAGCACAGTACAGTAGTCCCTCCCCACACACCCTTGCATAACTTGAATTTTGTTTAAGTTGGGGGAGGCTTTTTGCCCCAACGGAACACATGTTCCATAGCCAGGAAAGCAGCAGGAGCAACTGGAGCTCCTTTTGAAAGCTAAGACCTGGGGTTGAGGGGGCAGCTGGGGAGAGTTAAGCCTGGTGGTGGGTTGGGGCCATGGGAATGGTTAGGGCTGCACTGGGGAGAGTGATGGAGGGCTACAGGGGCACAGGTGGTGGAGATGAGCCAGGGCCTCCTGGCTCTGGGGGAAGTTGGACCAGAGCCGTGCAAGTGGGGTGTGAGCTGGAGCCGGGAGCTTGAACCAGGGCTTCGTGGAGGTGTTGAACCAGGACTGTGCGGGGTGGGGTGGGGTTGAACTGGGGCCTCACAGGGCTGAGGGGGCATTGAGCCAGGGCCGGGGGGAGCGGGATTTTGAGTTGCACTGAACTTATGTTAATATCAGTTAAATGCAACTCAAAATCATGCATTTTGAGGGATTACTGTATACGAGTTCTGAAAGCTGTGTAAAGGGGCTGCAAGGGAAGAATCCTCCTGGAGTGACCAGTCTACAGTAAGCAAGATGGACCAACTTTATAGAAGCAATCCTGATATTCAAAGTTTTTTCTTATTACTTCCCCACTGCTTGCCGCAATCTTTCACACTTTATTTCTGGTCACCTAGACCAGCCCCTTACCCACCAGACATTCACTGAATTACCAAACCTGATGTTCCCAGAGGAATCACATTTTACTAGTTCACCATAAAATACTGCACAACTTAACACATTGCACTTAGATTTGTTTACAGGAAAAGCAAGTACAGGTTCATTTAACTTAAAAAAGATATTTCTATGATAGCAAACAGAAATAATGAAAGCAAAGGCTTACATATAAAATAAAATCATGAACCTTTTGGAGCCTAAAGAGAACGCAGCTAACAAAATTCCCTCTTGTCTAATGAGGTACTGCTTACTCCAAAATTATTCTCAGATCATTTTTCAAATAGAATGGCTGCCAACTTTCTTTCATGACACAAAGCCCATTTGTAAGTTGCCGCTCCCTGATGAAGGATGTGAGGGCAACTCTCTACACCCCCAGGTATACCAGACTAGACCATCGAGAACTTCACCTGAAACAGGGATCACTTGCTGATGTATCTCTCTTCCTACTAATTTTCTTTTGATGTCCCTCAGGCTCTGCATTAGCATTTCACTCAGTGTAGTAATAGTCTTCTCTTCTAAGACATAATTCACAATGGACATAAATGTCCAAGGCACACTACCTTTGAGTGATCTGCTTTCAATTACCATCCTTCAGAACATTACTCTCTTGTATATAAATACCTTTTCATATTATCGGTTCATACGTGCCACACTGATTATGATGGGAAATACAATAGACTTTCATTACAGACCTTTACATAACATTCAGGGGACTTTGTATGTAGACACTGGTCCCAGGAGATCCCTATAATCCTTATATATCCCTGTACCTTCTGCCAGCTGGCACAAAGTGGTCTCTGGGTCACAATCACTTAAGTCATTTTCCAGGCAACTCAAAGGAAGAAACAGTCAGCCTCATACACGTAGAATGGAAAGCGACTGTCTAGGAAGGAGTGCTGCATAAAGGGATTTAGGGGTCACAGTGCACAACAAGCTAAATATGAGTCCACAGTGTGATGTTGTTGCCAAAAAAGCAAACATGATTCTGGGATGTATTAACAGGAGTGTTCTGAGCAAGACATGAGAAGTCATTCTTCTGCTCTATTCAGCGTTCATTAAGTATCAGTTGGAGTATTGAGTCCAGTTCTGGGCACCACATTTCAAGAAAGATGTAGGGAAATTGGAAAAGGTCCAGAGAAGAGCAACACAAATGATTAAAGGTCTAGAAAATATGAGCTATGAGAGAAGAACTGAGCTTGTTTCGTTTAGAAAAGAGAAGAATTAGAGGGGACATGATAACGGTTTTCAAGTACCTCAAAGAGGGTTACAAGGAGGAGGGAGTAAAATCGTTCTCCTTGGCCTCTGAGGATAGGACAAGGAGCAATAGGCTTAAACTGCAGCAAGGGAGGTTTAGATTAGACATTAGAAAAAATTTCATAACCATCAGGGTGGTTAGACACTGGAATAAGTTACCTAGGGAGGTTTTGCAATCTCTATCACTGGAGATATTTAAGAGCAAGTTAGACAGACATCCATGGGGGATGATCTAGATGGTGTTTGGTCCTGCCAAGAGGGCAGGGAACTGGTTTCAATGATCTCTTGAAGTCTCTTCCAGTTCTAGTGTTCTGTGATTCTATGATCCAGTAGAGGACCACTCACTGCACCTGTGCAGATCTCATTGTCTTCAGTGGAACTTCACCCATATTTAATGATAGGCTTGCGCTTTAGCATCTGCCAAACCAGGGATTAAATCAGCAGCTGCTCGGAAGATCACTAGAGATTTGTTCTGTTGTCTGTATTCTTGTAAACTGGTGGTTTTATCTAAAAGATTATCTTTTGTTATGTATAATCAATTTCATGGTATAAAGTGAAAAACTCCAAAGACTGATACTAGTTGGTTAGCTTTCATGGGGAAGTGGGTCTTGCTCATGAAAGCTCATGACCTAATAAGTGTGTTAGTCTCTAAAATGCTGCAGGACTGCTTGTTATTTGTGAAGCTACTAACGTTAGCTACAGACAACAGCTTTCCCTCTGAGCCCAAGAGATGACTTTACAGTAAACTGGAGACTCCAATCAGGATAAGAGATTTTCTGACTTGGGAACTCACAAGTAACTAGATTCTTAGTAGACCAGACCTAGCTACGAGTTTTCTTCTGTTTAAATTCAGTAACTCTCGTTGATCTGCCTGTTTTCCTTATAATCACTTAAATCTCACCATTTTGCTTTTAAAAACGCCATTGTTTACAATCAAGCCCTGTGTAAACTGTTATCTTCCAGGGAGCACTACCACTGTGCATATCTCCCTTTCATTGCTAAAGGCAGCTACATAATGAGCCCTACCTCTGCAAATATTTTGCACAGAGTGCGATGGATTTATTTGGGGTTTTGACCCATTTTGGGGGATTGATTTCCCAGGTCCTGTGCCCTAGAACTGCCTTCTTCCAGAGCTGAAGTAAATCCGTGTCTGCATTGTTCTGAAGAGGGATGGTAACCCCAAACTTTGTGCCTTACCTGGGTTAAACAAGAGGATCTGGCTCAGCAAGAAAAGGCAAAGGGGAGCCCCAGAGAGCAAAAAGCAGGTGTCAGTGGCATGATCAGCACACTGGGGGACATAAAAAGGGGTCTTCTGTGACTGCACTTTGTCACAATTTAAATACACACAGGTTTGAATGCACTGTACACATTTATCAAGAAAATTGCAGCCTGATTAAAATCCATATGAAGTTTCTCCTTTAATTTTTTCAGTAAACCAGGCATCAGATATTAGTGCAATTACAAATCGCAAAAGATTTAAAAGGGCACTTCCACAGAAAAGGCAAAGCAGAATGTATTTGTATATTTGCTATACACTTAGCATACTTTAGATAGACTTGCAAATACTTATATACAGGTATTTAATTACTGTTTCTATTGTTTATAAAATATAAACAGAATTGTTGGCACCTCAAGGGAGGATATTGCATATGTAAATTATAACCCTGATACTGCAAACTGATACACATGGTGAATGAAGCCTTTGCAAATCCACTGAGTTCGGCTAGAAATTAATGAGGCTCTGAATGATTGCAGGACTCTTCCCATACTTCCCAGCTTGCAGGATGAGGGGCCAGCAGAGTACAGGGGAGATAGGCCAATGAATCTTGTGGACTGCCATACATACTTCTATGTTGTAAAAGCTACATAAATTATTTACATTGATCAGTCCATTCCACCTGTTGTAGGTTTCTTCACACCGCTGAACTTCTAACAAGCTGTACCTCCTTCCACTGCTCTTAACCCATTTATTCCTGCAACCACATACAAAGCCAGCTATCATCTTCCACACAACTACAATAAAGCAGATCAGAAAAACAGCACTTTTGTATCTTCAGATTGCTCTTATTTATAAATATATAATTCCACAACACACACAGAAAAAAGTTTTGAGATAATCTGATTGTGTATAAGAAAAGAAATCAAAATTCAAACAGTTGTACTGAATGTCCATTTTTGTAAAGAAATTCAGGGCAATATAGATAACATAAGGATAAGATAGAAAAGGAAATAAACCAATAAATCTCTCCAAAAGATGTGTAAAAATATAAATCTTACCTTTATAAACTGTACTAAGTCTCTTGCAGGTTATACATATATATTTAAAATGATCATAAAATATTTTGTAAATGCCAAACTTACAGAAATAACAGATGCAAAATATAGAGAAAAATGTAGATAGAATACTCCCAAATTCATGTGATATAGGACTTTCCAAAACTTAAAGAATTCTAGTGCGGCCTTAGAAAATATATGCAAGACTTAACTCAAGAACATCCCCAGTCAAATTCCTCTGATTGTGATATTAGAGAAATGTCCTCATCCAATTAAATTGAACAAAGATAGAAACTTACTTAAAACCCTTGTGACTGCAGCCAATACATTCATGTCAACTGCCTCTCAAAAGAGTGACTGATATGCTAGGTAATCTATGTCCATTAGTCACAGATTTAACACACTGAATGATGTTTTGGGACAATACTTATTGTAAATGCATCAAAGAATCTCTTTCAGCTGAGTACAATGTACAATAATTTGGGCCATAACGCTGTTTTCAGAATTGTTTGGAGCCTGATCTAATACCCTCTGAAAGCAATTTCAGTCATTCCATTTACTCCTATAGGTATTGTATCAGGACTTTTGTTAATCCACCTGTGATGTCATGAGGCTAGATTTAATTTCAACCTAGTTACACACAATGCTTACCTTTAAATCTGTTCCCCAGGTGGTACATATGAAAGTTACATTTAGATAAAATGCAAAAACCATATACTTTAGAGCTTCTGTAAGCCCTAATAGCGTCATCTCCTGTGAACTCCAGTCAGATACTGCTGGAAAAAAAATAAATTCTCAGGGCTTCCGTGACAGGAATAACTTGCTCTATGGCTCTGATTTCTTAACAAGGGATAAATTTAAATATTTATTAAGCTCATCAGGATGAAAAATGAAAAAAATCCCATACAGTCAAAAGCGGTTCCTACAAAGTATCACTTTTAATTAATTGTGTTTTGGGGGGGATATTAGAGTAAAGACACATTCAAGCACTGCCCTTACTGATGTCTTTCTAGGAAAAACTAATTTCACAAATATTTGCCTAGTGCAGAATGAACAGCAAAAACAAACCTACTGTATGAGAAACATTTCTTCATATACTACATGATTAGAGTAACCCAGATACCACTTCAGCGAAGTTGCAAATTAAGATTTAGACAAATAACTGTCTCATCTAGCTGAAAGTACATGAAATCCTTCCACTGTGGCTACATCCATGTAAAATGTTCCTGAAGCTAACTCCTCTAAAGGCCACATGGAATTATTAAACTTTTTTGTAAAGCAATGTTTGTTTACAAAAAGTGCTAACTGGCCACATGTGACATGACATCTTCTACCTTTCAGAATTCTAACAGTAAACAAAAATCCAACAGGAAATCTAATTGCAAAATGGCAAGGTGCCAACTGTGACTGTTAGTTTATGAAATCAATGCACGTATACCAGCGACAAAACAGAGGGAGGCCATCAACTCACTCATGAAAACTAACCAACAGCTATCATATGCTAACCACTTTCAGTCACTACTGACTGCGCAATATTCAAACCAGTGACCCAAAAGTGAAATGCTTTGTATTTATTATCCATTGCCACTTGTGGCAACCCCAAGCTACACCAGAGGGATCCTTCTTCCCTGCCTGGCTGAAAACATTTATTCAGTTTGCTGGATTTTGAACTGGAGTTATGTTATCAAATTCATGCACCTCAGAAGTTTCCTGTTAAGAAGTCTGGAATGAGCACTGGCATGTAAACCATTAGGATTAACTTAAAAACTCAGACAAATAAGTTAAGTAATTTGGCCCCCATTTCAGACAAGAGACCACTGAGGTTTAAAATTAGATGGAAATATATTAACATTATCTAACCCCCTGAAGATTAATTTATATAACTCTTTTATAAGACAAACTTTTGATTGTAATTTTCTTTCTTCAGTAATTTGTGGTAGCATCTTTCAGCTTTGGGCTGACCTTGCCAAAATATTGTTTCATCTAAGTCTCACAATCCCACTCTTGCATGAGAAAAGGGCAAATGTATCCATAAGAATCAGCACGCTTCATAAATGAAAGGCCAGGCTAGTTCTTATGCTCCACCTTGTCCTTCTGCTCTGCTAGGTTTTATGAGAATACATGTCTCAGAAGTGAAATCAGGTTAAGAGTCTTAGCATTCCTACTGCTCTCCACATACGGTTTATCCAGTGGGGCCAACAGCCACTGCAGGCCTGGGGCCAAGATGGGAGAGGGGCTGAGTGCCCTCCCCACAAAAGGGTGGGACCAAAGGTGGAAGGGCACTCAGCCCTGCCCCCTCCCTCCCCCACCCTCCCTCAGGGCCATACGCGGAGTGGCAGCACAGTACTCCACAGCATTTCATAGGAGCCTGGAACTCCAGCCACTGTTGTTTCTCCAGGCCTCAGGTCAACTGCCTCCTTTGCGTCACCCTTCCCAACCAGCAGCAGACCTAGGTTTACCTTCTCTTTTGTTACAACCTAAGGTGGATGAATTACTTGTGTTCGCTACCTTGAATATGTTAGTGAACATCTGTATTTAATTATATACACTCCCTCAGCGGTTTAAGTTATTCTTTTGAGCTTAAAATGAATTATTTAGTCATGACCAAAGATTCCTTTCTGCAAGCTTATTTACATACATAGGGAAAAATAGTGTTTTGTTCCTGCTGTGAAGTCTTCTTGGAGATCTCTAATCACCCTTAGAATTATACTCTAATGAAAATCTATTAATCTTGTGGCTTTTTCAATACTGAAAAGGTAATACTACTGACCTGAGCCACACAGAAGCCCTCAGCATTCCTAAATAAGATCAATACTGCAGGGGTGGCCAAAATACATCTTACAAAAATTAACTTCAATTTATGAAACAATTATGCTGTTTACCTGTCAGGAAAGAACAATTCATTATTTTTATAGGTCTTCACCCATAAATAAAATAGGTAAAGACTAAGAAGCAAAAATGATGATTTATTATACTTTAACAGATTAACTCTGTTATTTGGACTATTAATTCCTAATTTGGATTATAGTAAATCATTTCCTTTTAGCCATAATGAAGATGAGAGAAACATTTGTCTTTTTTAAAACACAGATACCCAATGGGCAGCCCGCAAAATGAAAAAGCTACAATCTTTGTATGACAGTTTTCATCTAGGACTCCTGGCCTAGTAACTTTTTCAAATCCCCAACAAGGTTAGGGGTAAATTAATTCCCTAGTTTCAGGTTCCTAATCCCTTCCTGTTTCCTTGGAAACTGCAGCTAACTCAGAAAAAACAGTCCGATTTAAAAAAATATATTATTTCTGTAAAAACGTATCTTTGTTTTGCTCTTTGACTTCATTTCCAGGGGCAGGAAGTCTCCGGCAGGCAAGAAGCAGCCAGGAGTTGTGAGTGAACACTGAATGTTAAAGCTCCCAAAAATTATCTTACAGAACACAAAGTACAAGCAGCCCTGCAGCACCTTGAAGACTAACAAATTTATTTATTATGTCATGAACTTTCATGGGGAAGACTCAATTCTTCAGATTTTCAGACTGTCCAACTTGAAAATCCGAGAAGTGGATCTTACTCGTGAAAGCTCATGACCCAATAAATAAATGTATTAGTCATAAGTGCTACAGGACTGCTTGTTTTCTGTGAAGCTACTACTTACCACAGCTACCCTTCTGAGAACACAAAGTATGTAGCAGCTCAAGGGCCAGTTCCACATGCCACTGAAATCAGTTGAAGTTGTCCTGTTCACCACTCTGGTATCCAGATACTACTCCAAAATCTGGGAAGTATCTTATTAACATGGTTAGCTGCAAGAAGACCAGTGAGTTTAATCCAGTACACCGTCTGGCTGTACTAGAGATCTGTACAAACTGGAGCATTCACAGTACAGACTGTGCCCTCATTTATTTGCCGTCAGATGAACAAACTGTGCGTGCACAGTGTATTATCATAACTCTTTCAACATGTTAATTTATATATTGCATATTTACTAAAAGGGTCTGAGAGAAAAGGGCATACGAGCAGTAACCTGAATTAGGTTCAGTTCTTTTAAAAACTGCATGATATGAACTTTGATTTTTTTTAAGAGTGAATTAAATGTAATTTAGAAAGAATGAGATGAAACACTATAATCACTATCACCATAAAAGAACCACTTAGCCTTGCTTTTAAGCCTCTGAAACATACAAAGGTTACTAGGTTACCATCCCTATTTTCTATTTGTTAAGTATTAAGCTCTTATGCCTGAGGTTTGCCGTGATCATTCAGACAAGGGCAAACATAAATGATGAGAAAAGGTGGAAATGGATTAATTTCATGTAAGTGTTCTAACAGACTCAGCATACAGAATGAATTTTGTTACGAATATTAATCTTTCAGCATAGCTTGTGATAAACCACTAGGAATCTAATACAGTATACGTTCTGTGATTTCATATTTCATTGTACATACCCTGCATCATGGAATTTATTGTAGCTCTGTATGGACTAAAACTATGATTCTGAACCAGGGTATGTGTACCTTTGGTGGTCTTCCATTAGGCACATCAACTCATCTAGATACTTGCCTTGTTTTACAACAGGTTACATAAAAGGCACTAGCAAAGTCAAGACAAATTAAGATTTCATCCACACAATGATTTCTTTATACTGCTTTATATACCACACACTGAAATATAAGTACAATGTTTATATTCCCATTGATTTATTTTAGCAGCAACGAAGGGTCCTGTGGCACCTTATAGACTAACAGAAAAGTTTTGAGCATGAGCTTTCGTGAGCTCAAAACTTTTCTGTTAGTCTATAAGATGCCACAGGACCCTTCGTTGCTGTTACAGATCCAGACTAACACGGCTACCCCTCCGATACTTGATTTATTTTATAACTATACTAGCAGATTTACCCAGTTTCTTGGGTCCTTAACTCAATTAATTTTTTTCAAAGAAAATGTACATGCTTTATTTAAATAATTGTATTTTTCAAAAACAGTGTGTTACTTTTATTAATTTATTTTTTACTGTAGATTTTTTACAAACTATATGGTTAATATTTGTCCATTTAATTTATTTTAATAAAGTATTTTCAGTGGAAATTCCATCAAGTATATTTTTCCTTCCTCCCTATAAATGTTTACAATTCACTGTAGTTCACCAAAAAAGGGTTATAGTCATTCTGATTTTAACATTTTCTCCTACTTTTCAAACCTTAAGCATTTATTTAGCTGTGCCAAAAAAGCACTACTCCAAATTTCTCTGTTTCATCTCTTTTCTGTAAGGTTTATTGAGAAGCAATCCTATTCCAGCTTCATCCTATTTTTCAGGCTCATTTTGGTTCAGTCTCTTTCAACATTCACACAGTTACCTAAATTTTAAAGACTGTACTTGATTCAGTGACTCTGAATCTTCTCTCTTATACCTTTGCTACTAACGAAAAGTTTGTCTTTTATTTTGTTTGGCTGTAGTCTCACTTCCAAATCATAACGTGATGAACTATGTGCACAGTGGGACTAACATAAGTCCACTGAAACCAAAAATGAGTTTTTCTGAGGTGGGGACCAGATAAATACAGAGATTATTATCCACAAGGACAAAATCTAATCACAGAGAACTTCTAATAGGAAAGGTCACAATTGCCTTGCAACACTCACAGAGCTTTGAGGAGCTGACAAAGCCATGCAGACACAAGGAACAACATTCTCACTATTGACCCACTAGGTTGCTGATCTAAAAAAAGGGGGGATTGGAGGGAACTCTAATAGAAATGGGTAGCCCTTCAAAGGGAATACCATGGTAGCTACAGTCAAACACTTCAAAGGGACATGTTACCCTCTCATCCATCTTCAGTCCCAACAAAGCAAATGGTGGCAGAAATCCCGACCTGTTAGCACTCTAACTTAAATAGAAAAGAGCAGTTATTAATTAGTGATGCCAAGGATCAACATGGATTCCAAATGGGAATGCACTACCAACTTTATGAAAATACAACCAAATGTGATATTAGTACTCTACAATATGTAATTGGGAAGGATTATAAAATGGAGCAACACCTCCTTGTCAGCCACACAGATACAAGATAAATGTCCTTTTTTCCACAGTATCACTTTCCTGCATAAAACCAAACTAAGTGATCATTGTCACTTTGCTAATTAGTCATGAGAAAAAACTGTTAAGTGTGCCAAATGTGAGTATTTACAGCACTGTTCAGCTGAAATTACTTACTGTAGATAATATAAATACCTATTTAGTTAAATTTATAAATATGTACATTATAATCATGAGATGGTTAAAACTGCTATTTCTTGATTTCAGAGCACATAAGAGAAATAAGTGTTTTATCCAGTTTCATATCGTTCTATGAAACTTGGTTTCAATACAGACACTAGTGCGTTTAACTGACTGTTCAATCATAAGTACTATAGGTAAGGCAGCAGAAGTTTAGTGACTGCAAGATCAAGCAGAATCAATGTGTGAAACTCAGATATTTACCTAAAAAAAAAGTTGAGGAGCTAGAGGGAATGTCACAGCCAGGTGCAGTCTACAGCACAGCAAGTCTCTGGGCAACCCACTCAGCACCAGTGGCCCTGACAGAAGCTGTCTGATTGATCATGCCATCTGATTGGCTGCCTAAGTCTGGAGGCTGGTGCTGGAGCTCAGTAGCAGTGGCAGTCCAGTGGTTGTGCTATGTATTCCTGGCCTGCACCTACACTGGGTTTTGTCCAGGAGTTGGCAACCAAAATATCAAGAAGAGCCATTGTTTTCCAATTCAGTAAAAATCTCAGTAATTCAAGAGACACAATGCATGTGAATGTGAGACAGTCCTTTATAAATAATATCAAACCATAGTTTTTGTAACCCCTGTTTTAAGAACAGCACACACAATGATTTGTAATGTGATATATGTTTACTGCAGGACATTCAAAAATCTTTTACATATTCTATTTCCTCACACTTTACATGTGTGTTTGTACCATTATCTTCCTGACTTTCACTCCCAAACCTTTTCTCTCTCTGGAGGACACTACAGGGAGTTATCCAATGTTTCGAGATCACATATTGTTTGCTATTTAGACATTCATCATTTATCCAAATAATCAGGATGGTTTGTTTGTTTGTTTGTTTTAAAATTTGCAGTTATAGTATTGGGAGCCACAAAGAAGTACTTAAAGACCCACATGCAGCTTTGGAGCAGCAGGTTGTAGATCCCTGGTCTTGTCCCTTCTTTGACTACCCACTGCCACTTCCAGCTCCTGTTCCATCCCAACACATTTGTGACCTCTGACTTCTGGCTCATGCCCTCAGATCTACCTTCTTGTTATGATGCTGGCTAACCCTTTGGTTTACTCTCTGATCTCTGACTCCTGGTTGTTCCCCTTTGATTCATTTTGGACCTGTCCTAACTGGTAGGCCAGAGTCTTGGTTCAGTCATTAGGCAAGACCACTCACTATTTGTTTCATTGCTTTGGGCATATCATTTCCCTGAAGGATGAACAGCAGCCCCATAGTCTGCCAGCACTATGTGGAATGCACTGAAAGAAGTAAGAGGTTTCAGCAGTTTCTCAGGTCTGCCAATTTTTACAGGTGTTTTATATAAGGATTCTCTTACCTAGCTTCTCCAATAATTGTGCTTCTTCAAAAGGTTGCCTTGTTGCCAGAGTACACTTCACATATGAGCACCTACAATGATCCTTTACCACAGCTCCCTCAATTCTTGGAAACCCTGCCAAATACTTCACCAAAGTCAAATACTTACAACTTTGCCATTGGAGCTATTCTGTCACAACATACTGGCTCTCATAACCAACTCTATCCTGTGCCTTTTTATTATGAAAACTAACTTCCCTGAAAAGTATTATTGTATCTACGACAATGAGTTACTTGCAATGAAGGTAGCTGTTAAAATTGGGGACACCTTCTGGAAGGAGCCTGGTCCTTGGTCTATACCCTTATTAATGACAAGAATCTGAAATATCGTCACACTGCTTAGCCTTCACCTGCAACAGATCTGCTGGTCCCTTTTATTTGCCAAATTCTATTTTTGTTGTCTTCTACCACCCTGGATTTATAGATGGAAAGTCAGATGGTGTGTCCTGCAAAGACAAATACGCCAAGTCAGACACAGCATCCTTGGTTACCATTTTACACAGACTGAATTTATTCAAGGGACAACTAAATAACATTTAATGTTCCTCATTTAGTCCTTGCTTCTCCAAGATCTCTGAGCTATCAAGATCTGTGAGACTCTAGATGCTCCTAATGTTTTGCCTAGCTCAGGGCTTCATCTGAAGAATATTCTGATTTATCACAGAAGGCATCTTTGTATCTCAGAAGATCATCCCAGGTATGTTAATTCACATGATCTGTACTGTAAGAGCAAATGTCTATGTGCCAAACCACTCAGCCTTCTTTGGTCTTTGCTGACCACATCTCAAGCCTGGTCTTTGATATCCTTGGACCTCACTGTAGAACTACACTGTTCCCAGGGTTATATTAACATATGTGTTATCACTGATCTCCTTATTTAGATGGCATGCTTTATATTTATTTGTTCCCTTTCAGCCACCTAGTAAATGGCCCATGTTTTTCTAGACCATGTTTATGGCTCCATGAGCTACCAACCAGAGCAGTCTTAGATCGAGGTTTGCAATTCACTTTTTTTTGTTGCATACTCTGCAAACTCTTAGGAAAGGAAGAGCTAACCTTCTTGGTTCATCGCCCACAGACCAATGGGCAGACAGAACAAATGAACAGGGATCCTCAAAAATATACCTCTGCTGCTTTCTCTATTATCATCAAGATAACTGGGTCATCCTCCTGCCATATGCAGACTTTGCATACAAGTATTCCACCCATTCATAAATCCACCAGACATGGCCCATTCAACAGAGACTATGGTTTCCTCTCAACTTAATTTGTCTGCACCCCCCACTGAAGTAGATGTAGTCACCCACCATTGTCAGATCCCCCAAGAGCTCACTGAATACGTAGAAGCCTTCAAAAAAGGCACATAAACATCATGCTGACTGAAAACACCAAACCATACCAACCTTGTCTATAGGAGATGAGGTCTAAAATCCACACATCCTTCAGCCAATTGGATCACCAGTAGCTAGGCCAATTTAAGATCAAGGAACAAATTAGCCCTGCAGCATGTAGGTTCAAGTTGCTGGAATCCTTGAAGGTCTCCTGGTTTTCCATGTGTCCCTTTTGAAGCCATATGTGGAAAACCCCTTTCCTGGCTCTGCTACTCCATTGCCACCTACCATAGACATTCAGGGGCAAGCGGAATGTGAAGCCTCGACAATTCCAGACTCCAAGTGAGTTCAAGGCAAACTACTACCTGATGCACTGAAAAGTCCGGACTGGAAGAGTAATCATGGAAGCTGTTAGAAAACGTGCATGCTCCAGAACTCATATGTGTCTTCCATCTGAAATGCCCCATTAAACCAGGTTCAATGGCCCCTAGGAAGTGACACTGAAAGGGGTATTGTCAGAGGTAAGTCAGTCTCCTGGCATCCCTAGAGAGCACAGCTTGCCCTGACATGATCAGTCTGATTGACTGTACCACCTGACTGGCTACAGAAGTCTGCAGACTTATGTTTAAACTCAGTAGCAGCTGAAGTCCAGGGGCTACTCAGCATATTTGTAGCCAGCAGCTGTGCTTGGTCCTGCTTTCATTGTCTCAAGCCTTAATTCTGCTCCTGCTGCAAGTCCCCACTTCTTCCTGACTTCTGACTCCAATCTTAGACCCTCATCTCTATCTTCGAATTCTAACTAATCTCTTGGCTTTCATTTCTGACTCCCAGCTCCGACCCTCTGTTAAGTCTTTTCAGTGCAACTCCAGATAATCCTTTCACTGAGACTTTGGTCTCTGATTCATCGCTATGACACGTAGCTTTGTTGCTCAGTCTGTATTCACCATTAGCTAGTAGGCAGAACTCTTGGCCCAACCAGTAGGCCAGATTGTCTATGACTCAGTTGCTGGCACTCACATCTGCTTCTAAACAGAAGATGACAAATTCTTAATATATCTTGAAGACAAAGGTGTCTTTTCTTAGAACTTTGGGAGAAAAGGGAAAGGAAAGTAAGTGATGAAGAGAAAAGTATATATCTTTTCTAAAAAAATATGAGCTAAGACATTTTTAACAGTCACCCATGACAGATATTGCAAATCCATGTTGTATCCTTCCTTATCTCCGTATTACATTAATGAATGGTTTATGTATGATTATGTTCCACCCCATGGGGGAAGACTACTTCTGTTCCATTCCATGGAACTCAAAACTGTGCAGGATGGTTAAGGCCAAACACTGAGAAAACAAGGTTCTGACTCACAGAGAGGTATGCACATACTGGCTCAAGAAGGGTTTTCTAGACCCTCAGATAAAAAAAAAAGGAGGTTTTTGGTAGATCAAGGTTGTGTTTAAATTGATTCACTGCTCTCATTCTGACTCAGCAAATCATGACTTTTTGTTCAAGGAAAGGCCCCAACCCTTGCTGATGGGTGAGAGGAACATTGGGCTATCATTGGCCATCAGAAAGATGTGGAAGATGGGTGATTTGGACTTTGTTTAGTGTGGATTGTATTCTAAGTCTGGGTTATGTTTTCCCTGTCATACTTTCACCTTATGAATAAATGTGCTTGCTTGGAAGAGCTGTGTGCTCACTGCTAAAAACACTGTCATTGCCCTTTCAGACAAAGCAAAGTACAGGCACTGGCCATTAGTCTAGTTTCTGAGGGTTATCACAGTAGTAGGGACCTCTAGAGACTTAAAAATTCCCATCAGAGGGAGAGTATAAGTCTCTACTCAAGAGAGGTGAGGTTTGGAAGCCTGAAATGTTACATGGGTATCCTTTAGGGAACATGAAGAGGGGATAAAGGGAATACAGGTGCAGTTTCCCTGAAATTATGACATCATCTATTCTATTAAACAGAACAAAATTACTCCTTTTATTTTTAATAGTACCTTTGCACAATACTATTAGCTTAAACCAGTTAAACCAGACTTTCAGATTTGGAATCAATAAATTGTCTCTCACTGAACTCTATTTAACTCAAATTCTTTCAGAGAAGGTGATTGCAATATTTTACTATTAACATACCTCTTCCAAGTTAATTAATCTGAAAACTCCCTTATTGTCCCCGACTAGCCCATTGATCAATGGTCCACTAAAATAAGCTGCACAGTCATTTATGTGAGTGTGAAAATATTGTGATCATGACTATTTTCCAGAAATACTATAGATATTCTTTATTTCATTTGCTTTTGCTGCAATCTCTTGTGAAAATCAGTGGTTTAAGATAATCTCAAATTACTGCAAAAGTGTTGACTTGCTGGCTAAAATAGTTATCTTGCTTTACAGAGTTTTCAGATGGAGTTGTTCAGATGGCAATCTAGGGTAAACTGGCAAGCACAGTCTAAGATTTGTGTGGTAAGGATATAAAGAAAGGTCCGAACTATGTTCTCTCTGTAGATGCACCTGGCCTTCTGAAATCAAATTCTCTCTCACATATTCATTGAAATAGTTTTAAAATACTCAGTTTCTCTTCCAGCATCTCTGCAATGGCCTCTGGCTGTCCATTTTATTCATATTTCTCATCCTGTCCTTGAAGCCATAGGGTTTTTGTCATGTAAGATTAAGATCATAAGACTGTATTTCTACTTTATAAATGAAAAGTCCTCTCATATGTCACATCTGAATATTACTACTTCTGGGGGAATTCTGTGCCAAAAATTAAAATGTCTTTGTATAATATTTAAAATTTCTGTAGGTTTCTGCGTATCGTGTCAAAATGACATTGTTGTGCTCCAGGTGTCAGCCCTAGATTGCTGGGGGTAAATGATAAATTTTGCAAGACAAATAAAATTCTGCTGGAAACACTAATTCTGTGCAAATTCTGCATTGTGCAGAATTTTGGCAGGAATAGAATATGTTCCCTGACCTCGCTCGATGTACCACTACCAAATGGCTCTCTACCTCCTTGCCTGTTTCTCTTAGGTTTATAAGGTATTGAATACCCAACTAGACTTAATAGTGCCAGAACTCTTCCAAGAGTGGCATCCAATCACGTTTTTGCAATACGTACAAAACAGGGGAACAAAACTTTAATTAAATAGTGGATTGGTGACACTATTCACTATCAACCTGGCCTTCTCCAGCATAGCTCGTTGCTGAGCAGCCCCACCAGAGGCAGATAAAGTGTCACTTTTTCAGAAAAGAGAGATGTAGAATGTCATAACTATTTAGGCTACAACAAGTGTGTTATTATCTAGCAGGTCTACCAACAGGGGGCAAGAGGGCAACTGCATAGGGGCCCAGCATTGCAAAGGGACCTAGAGCTCCCAGACACTGCCATTGCTGCAGTAGCAATAGCAGCAGCTGGGAACTCTGGGCTCCATTGAAACATTGCAGGAGCATTACTCCACAACTCCACGTGGCTTCTGAAGGCTGTAGGAGCACTACAGATAGGACTAAGGGCTGACTGCTCTTGGCCTCTTCCTCCAAGGATCCCCTCATTTGGGAGGCGAGGAGCCAGGCCCCACACACACACCTTGCCCCTAGGCCTGCATTGACTGTGGGCCTTGCTGTTTTCAAATGACTGATAACATTGGTGTTAAGATACCTAAATGAACCGTATCTACAATATTATTAGGGTTCAGTGAGAAACAGCTGCATTCCAGATCAGACACTAGCTGTGAAAAGTCAGATTTTATCACTATCTTTTACATTCTACACAATATGTATGTCAAAATGTCCCCTTGTCTGACTCCAATAGAGGCAAAATTGTAATTTTAACCTACCTAGGTTGAGTGTGTGCATTCTGTGTTGTTGCGAATTACCTGTTTGCTTTCTAACAGTCACATTGTTAACTTATTGGCTCAATACAGGGGCAACTGGGCAAAATTCTATCACCTGCATTTAACAGGAGGTTTTCTCTGGCCTTAAAGTCTGTGAAGTCATCACGTAAAGCCTAGATCAAGTCTGAGCTTAGAGTCACAAAAGTGCAAATAATCAGATGACTATCCTCCTCATCTGTGTATATGCTGTCTCTCTTCTCTACATCCCTCACAGGGCTTTGTCTTTTCTGAATGCAGGTTTCTTGGAGCAGACACTGTGTTATCCTGTGCATCTGGAGCATACCTATCTCAATTCAGGGGCTACTACAACTAAAACAAACAAACAAAATCATCATCTCAAACTAAGCTATAAATACCATTATTGATAATGCAATCTTCATTAACTACTCTATTGTAGCTCTGTTGAGTAAACTATAGTTACATTAAGTCCTGTATTCCTTTTACATGTATTTTGTAGCTCTCTGAAAGTATTTGAAAATAAAATAACACTTCAGTTGTGAAAGGCCCAGTGCAATTAATTCAAATGATTACAACACAATGGAACAAATGAATGGCTTTTAATACATAAGACAGAATCACCTATGCAAAGGAATCCTGTTGAATTTAACCTACAGCGTTTTCATTCCCATTTCATTCACTCATATATTCTCAAACCATCTAAAATGTCACAGAGAGGTAAGCATGTTAGTCTGTATCATCACAAAACAAAACAGCAGTCATGTAGCACTTTAACAAAATAATGGGACAGACCCACTTCTTCAGATCTTGCTATCTTGCTCACGGGCCCCACTGACTCCTCCCAGCCACCCCCAGCAGACACACCCCCGTACAACCACTCCTCACCGTGCCACCCAGCCATGAGCATGGGACATGGGGATGGTGTAACAATAAACCTTTTAACACAAAGAAAGAACAGTCTGTCAAATACAATAATGTGTAGCAACTATTTACAGTGAGGGGACAAGGGCAACCTATATACATTGGAGGTGCTGGGGATGGGGCGGTACCTCAACACAGGCGAAAGGGAGGGCATTAGACCAGTGAAGGGGTGGAGGGCCGTGAGCCTCGTTGGCCCCGGGATTTCCTCCCACCCCAGGTTTGGGGTCCCAGTGGGCTGGGATGGGGTGGGAAGCATGGAGAGGTAGGGTGATGGGAGAGCGTCGGTGGGGTCAGGCTTGGCAAGAGGGATAGCTGGAGGGCAGCTTCGTGGGGGCAAGGTGGCCCAGGTGCTCCTGGAGAATGGATGTGATATCCCTCAGGTTGCCCACGAAGTCCTCCCAGGCCACCCTCCACCAGGCCAGGTCTGCCCTCCTCCAGCCAGAGGTGCCACTCGGCTTCCTCTGCCAGGTGGCAGATGGTGGCACTGTGGCTTCATCTACTGTGTGCCTCTGGACCCTCCTGGCGCAGGCCTGCTGTGGTGCTGGTGGGGAAGGTGCCCGATAAAAGGGACAGGTGGCAGGACCTGCCCCTTAATAGCTGGCTGCATCCCGGGCCCAAGCATAGCCCTGCTGGAGTTCCTTGACCTTGTTCCAGACCTGCTGCAGGGTGTGGCCAGGATGTCCCCATGCAACCAGGCCGGTGGCAAGAAGGGTGAAGGTGTATGCTTTTCGGTGTTTCCCGCCCACGTCCCACAGGACCTCCTCATCCTGCCACAGACCAAGGAGGTCCCGAAGCTCTAGCTCCATCCAGGAGGGCGCTTATTTCTTTGGGGGATGGCTGGGCTCCTGTGAGGCCTGTGGCTCCAGTGGGGGCTGGCTGCTGACCATTGCTAGCTGTCAATGTTGGGGGAGGCCATGAGGGCATGAGGCTTCTGGCTTATGCCTTTGCTGCCAGCATGCTCTCAGATTCCTGCCACCAAGTTTCTGGGTGCAGGAACATCTTTAAATGTGGCCAGACACAGGTAGCAGAGAGCTCCGCTCACACTGAGCCACAGAGGACTCCTCTTTCAAAAGAGTGGGCCACGGAGCACCTATACACATTTTCTTTTGAAAGAATCACGGATTCTTTCTTTCGGGATTGCAGGAGCACTTCCGCCAGCAACATTGTATTCTTTCAATTTACTTTCAAAAGTGTGCTTTTTGTGTGTAGATGCTCTGCAGGATCTTTTGAAAGAGGGCTAGATGTTCCAAAAGTACTTGCAAGTGTAGATATGGCTTTATAGTGCATACGTTGAATTTATTAGTGAATGACAAAATGGGTACGTTTCTAAACTTTAGCTCGCGGCAAAGGAAATACCAGAAGGAAAATAGATGAAAGCATTTTCTCTCTTCAAAAGCTAACCTTTGCAATGTTTTCATTAGCGGTTTAAAAATACCTTTTTGAAATAGACAAGAAATGGATTTGATTAGACTGATTGCTATGGGCTGTAGCTTTACTTCCCAGTTTTCACCAACAGGTAATGTCAAGAGGTTCTTTACTGCTGTTACACTTGTACAAGATGCACTTGTAAAAGAACGGAACAGCAATACAAGACAGATTGTTTGAGAAATTGTTTGTTCAGTTTGTGCTTTAAAAGGATAAGTAACTTTCAGAATCAAACGAGAAAAGAGATACAAGCATATTCTTCCCCAAGAGAAAACCCCTCTAGCTTTGGGGTGAAAGCACAATTTTCACCTTCAAGCAAACAGAAAGTAACAATAAATGGGAATATCAGCACTGTAGGTGAAGCTCAAACAACCTCCAGGAAAGAACATACAACTTCAACACAGCAAAGAAAAGTCATGGAATACAAAACACTCAGCTGCCAGCTAACCCAGGAGTTGAGGATGGTCTTGTTTCAAAGCAAGTTACAGTAGTTAAAGGCATTACAATCCAAAGTGTGCCGATGAAACAAAAGAAAGGTTTATGTCTTCTGATAGCTTCCCTTCATACCTTGAAACAGCCTATGCTCTTACTACCTCTGTCACAGCTTAAGTCCAGACATCCTTTCGGGTAGGAGAGGGAGCATGTCTGCCATCTACAGTGTAGTTGTCTGGTTGGAAGTGTATGGAAAGCCTAGCATATGAACTGAAGTCCAATTACAAATAAAATGAAAAAAAAAAAGTCAAGATCTGCCTGAAATATGCATTGCATATTTTTGACTGAAGTGCCTGAGTTTTTATTTATGGGGGCAATTTTAAGATTTAACAGTATCAATAACATAGAAATCAGTAAAATTAGTATTATTTTGAGTATAAGCTAGGAAAAGCTAATGGCTGTTCTATACTTGCTTCAGTTTGCAAAATACTTGCCAACTGTGTCAATGCGAACTTCTTAAGCCAATTTGTAATGCCCCAATACTTACGGTGTTGGAGCAGGTGGTATGATACTCAGATTCAGAATTATTTTCCCCCATTAGGAAAACTATAATCTAAGCTTCCTGAAGGATAACTGTTCTCCTATGTCTTCCCATATAATGTAATATATTGAGACTTGGTCTGGGTGAATGACTCCAGGGACAGTGCAACAATTTGTATAGTGGAGGTGCTGAGAGCTGTTGAACCAAACAGGAAACCCCATATATAATGGAAACCACATCAGGCCCAGGGATGTTGTAGCACCTTCCTCCCTCCCCTAGTTCCCTGCATCCTTAGTTCCAGCATCTATGTGTTATACTGACAGACCCAGGTTGCCAGCCCCAGGGATAGAACCTGCAAGTGTAGGGTCTAAAGCCCTGCACTCTATCACATGAACTAAAGGCCAGCTGGCTCTCAAATGAGGCTGGAGAGCAGAAACTTCACTCACCCCAGATGAGGTCTCAATACCTCTGGGTATGACATATGACTAGCTTAGTTTTCTCCAATATATTGAATAATAAGAAAAAAATTCCTTTAAAATTCATAATACTGGTTGCAGAGTAATAAATCCTTTTATACATGTGAATAGCCTCAACAGCTCATCAGGTGGCCAGCAATCAGTGAAGCTGTAACAATGCTGATCCATGAGTGCAGGCAATGGCATACTGAGATTTGCACCGACTGAGTTAACTAAAATGCATCTGTTTTCATTATCACAATACACCCTTATTATCTAATTGGTTAAAAACCCCGAATGAACCTGAGCTACATGGGTCAACACCAGTGCAGCAACAGAGTGCTAGTCACCAGTGAGTGAACTGGGGCTATTCCTGAAAGTAGACAAGGCTTCATAATAAGAGGGTGTCAGTGCAAAGCCACTCACCTTTTATCAAATCACCTTCCAAATAAATAATCACTGCCTTCACAAAAGCCCATGAAAATAAGCGAGCTTCATATCTAGGTGATGGCTAACACATTTAGGCCATGAAGATGTTGGATTGGAGAGAGAGTTTGGAAACTGCTACAGCCCTTTCACATGCTCCATCATCCACATATCATGGGCTGCTTTCCTCTTTGCCTTTATTGGTGTGAGAGTTTTTCGCTCTGGAGTGCCTGCAATCTAAAACTGTCTTTCTAGCCCTGCATCTCAGATGCTCAACCCCTTCTCATTTAGTAGATAAACATATACCTTTTCTCCTACCCATGCCTCTCACCTTTCCTTTCCATATGGTAGTTTTATCTAAGGGGCCAGAGCCTCAGCAGTTATAAATGTAGTATCTGATTGGAATGCATTAACTGTTACACAATTTATATGAGAGAGGTCACCTAAAATGAAGTGTTAGGTGGAAACAGTTTCATTTAGACCTGTTTGAACTTTTGACTGTTTCTAACCTAGAACCAAAGTAGCGTAATCAGCAGAGCACTGAATTGCTTGCATTACCACCAAAATACCTAGAAATCTTGGCATTAGAGAGCAAATTTGATTAGTATAATATTTATTATCAGGAAAAAATGAAAAAATAAGTTTCATGAACGCTAAAAGAGAAAGCCCACATATTATGAGTGCATGTTTAGACAGCTGTCTGTATTAAATCAATAGCATATTAGATTTTTTCCGTTGTAGCTCGTCGGCAAATCTAGCTCAGCTATTAGCAACCAAAAATATGAAAGATGAAACCATTTTACAACAAATCTAAGCATTCTGTTACATTATTCCTGTTTCCCTGACAACCTACCAACATTCATGATCCAACAACATTCCCAGCTGAGTTGCTGATCAGATGTTTAATAATTCAGAGTTCTGTCTATTTCTCTCATTGTGTGGGGTGGCATTTGTCACTAATGACAGAGCCACCAGCAAATAGCTCTTTGTCCATTACCCTAATGTGCCAAGTGTGATGCAATGTCAGCTTTGTTAAGCTAAGCAAATCTGCTCAAATGCCTTTGCACCGAACAACAGCGAAAACAAAAGGGTAAGAAGACAACTCTGTGCAAGAATGATACCCTCAACAGAACAATGGCTATCATTAGTTGCTATCTTTATTTTGTAACTATTGTTTTCTTCCAAAGTAGGCACTAAAGTGCGCATTAAAATACTTGTTGGAGAGTTATCAGCTAATTGCTATTATTACTGGGATAGCTGTAACTTGAAAAACTCACTTCGCTGATATCAGAGCAGTACCTTCCTTTTTTAAAGCAATTTCCGTTGCAGAAAATAAAAGCAACCAAAACACACAAAGCTAGATTGTGTGATTAGATACAGTCCTGAAGTAGGGGTAACAAGACAGATACACTAACCTGGGAGTACCCCAGGCGGCAATGTACCTCTGAGATATATCTGTAAGAGACAAGTTCATCCTTACTTTCCTTTTGTACCAGAGAGCTAGTGGTTGATTTCTGGAAAAGGCTCTCCCCATACCATATCCATCAGTTCTGGGTAGACCAGAAGAAGTCAATACACAGTGCCCTTTTATTTTTGCAAGCCTGGACCCAGTTCCTAGTTGTCCGAACAGGTATGCATAAATACAGGTGTGTAGTTTCAGTCACAATCTAACCCTTAATAATGGCATATGGTCAACATAGGTCATTTAAATACAACAGGATTTATAGAATTTAGTAATGTACTTCTCCAGAATGTGGTTAAAGGGCAATTTTCTGGGCTTTCTTTTGGATTTTTGCAGCTATTTCAGAATCAGGTTGCTCATTAGATTGCCCTTATTGCTTTGCAGGCACTCATTTCCATTTCCATCATCATCCCTCTTCATAAAAAAAAGAAAATCATATATTACTTTTCTTTTCTTTCTTTTTGTTCCTTATATTATCATAACAGGTTCAGTTTTGTTTAGGTTAAAAATTTACCTGCTTCTCTAGTTTCTAGAAGTTGCTCAAAGCCTAATTTTAAAGGAAATGCTGCCCTTCCCTCCAATTTCATTAAATTATCTTTATTCTTACAGAAAATTCTCTTTTATCTGGCATCCTCAACTAACTGGGGCTACTGGATAATCAAATGTGCCAGATGTTCCATCAGCCCTGTGGCAGCCGGCCCCAGCTGGGTAACTGGATCCGCGGCAGCCGAGCCCAGCCGGGTAACCAGCCCCATGGCAGCCAGCCCAGAAGCCACAGCATGCTGGTGAACACAGTGTGCCGGTTATCCGGGTGCCAGATAACAAAGCTTTTACTGCTTTTAAATACTAATATGTCCCTGTATTGTTGGGATCCTAAATAATGCATGACAGTACTAATATATGAGACGCAGAACATGAAATTGGTTAGGAGTGTTACTGCCTAAACTAATGAATCTTAAACAATAAAAAAACCCAAAAATATATGATGTGAAGGAAGTTAGATTTTTCAGTAGTACGACAGGGATAATTTTTTGCGAAACATTGGACCACAGTACTTGTGATTAGAAATGTTTATTGAACTTGAAAAAGCATCTATCCAGCTTTTTTTATATTTACTGGACCAGCTTCAGTTGGTGAAAGAGACAATTTTCAAGCATCACAAAATTTTCCATTCCAGAAGACATGCATATATTTTTTTAATTGGATTAAATTCTGTTAGTGAAAATTCCTTGCCTTTGAGCTATACAGAGCTCTTCTCCAACTCTCAGAAGGGTACTCAAAGGCTACATCTACTCTTGCATTCCTCTTTTGCAAGAGGAATGCAAATGAGGGAACTTGAAAATGCAAATGAAGTGCTGATTTACATATCTTATGCTTTATTAGCATAATCTCTTTTCAAAAGAGATTCTTTTGAAAGAAAAATAGCAGTGTAGATGGGGCTCTTTCAAAATTAAACCCTGTCTTTGAAAGAACCCAAAAAGAGATCATGCAAATGAAGCATGAGAGATGTAAATCAGCACTTCATTAACGTTTTCCATTTCCCTCATTTGTATTCCTCTTTTGAAAGAGGATCTCAAGTGTAGGCGGAGCCAAAGTGTCATAGCTAAATACAAGGTGGAACAGATTTCCTTTTAAATAGATGTGGTTATCATATGCTAAGGGATTATTCAAGGTGAAGTGGCCAGTTAATCCCCTGTAGTCATAGTAAAGAAAAAGGAGTGTTAGCTGGTTGAGTGTTGTAATAAGCCATAAATCCAGTCTTTATTAAGACAATGATTTTTAGTGTCTAGTAAAGTTATAAATTTAAGCTCCCAGGCTCATTTTTAAAAAGTGGTGTGAATTTCTTCTTTGAAGATGAGGATTGAAAGGTCAGAAATAGAGCTATCATTTTGTGGAAAGCATCAGCTACACATAATAATGTCACTGTTGTCTTTAATACTTTTCTGTGTAAGTTCACCTGGAAGCACAATGATTGTCTGGTTTCACCACGCAGTTGCTATTGGAGCATTCAGTGAAATGGATGAATTCCACCAGGAAAAGTTGGCCCAGTAAAATATATTATGTCAGCCACCATAGCCTCTAAAATTGGACTTGTCAGACTACAGGGAAAGCTCTATTGTTCAGCATACAGGGCATTTGCATTCTCAGAAGAATATTCATTTTAATTTAAAAAAAATGGAATCCAAATAAATAGATTATCATGTAGTATTTGAGAAATTTTACTTAGAATTATATAAATGCAGGCCAGAAGGGACCTCAAGAGGTCATATATTCTATCTATTCACACAAAAAGCACAACCAACTATATTTACATCATCCCTGATTGGCATTTGTCTGATCTGTTTCTGAAAATCTTTGAGGGTCGGGATTCCCCAAACTCACTGTGTAACCTGGTCCATCACTTGTCTATTCATATAGTTAGAAATTTTTTCCTAATATGTAACCTAAGTCCCCATTTTTGCAGACTAAGCCTATTACATCTTCTCTTGCTGCTGTTGGGCAAAACTGGACATCGTGACCACTTAAAAACAATGAGAAGTTCTGTGGTGTCTTACAGACTAACAGATTTATTGGAACATAACCCTTCACGGGCAAAGACCCACTTCGTCAGATACATCTGATGAAGTTGGTCTTTACCCATGAAAGCTTATTCTACAATAAATCTGTTAGGCTGTTTCTACACTAAACAACCCGAAATATGCTAATGAGGTACAGATGTAAATTCCCATGCCTCATTAGCATAAGGTCACATGATTTGGAGCCTGGAAGATGCTCTTCCGGACTCCAAAACAGCGTGTAGAAGTGCGGCCCCCAGGGGAGTCTTCCAGAAGGAAGTTCTCCTTCAGGGGGCCCCTTCTTCCGGAAAATTTTTGGGTTTCTCAATCACTTCTTAGTCATGTTGCTGTCCTCAGGACCCTCTCCAATTTGTCTACATCCTTCCTAAAGCATGGTGCCCAGAGATGGACATAGTAACCCCGTAAATACCTCACCAGTGCCAAGTATAGCCTGACAATAATCTCCCATGTCTTAGGCTAAGTCAGGGGTGGGAGAGGAATGCATCCAAGCTGTGCACTTTGTGTTCACTCCGTGAGAGTCAGGCAAAGAAGTGTGGCAGGGTCCCAACATGTGTGACTGCAGCCTCCCCTCCTGAAATGAAGCTGGGGCTAGGGCAGACCTGGACTTGCCCTTTTCACTTGCCTGGCTGGCTGGTGCATAGCAAGGCAGCCTGCAGGAAATCCCCAAAGCCTGGATGGGAGCTGAGTCTCCCAGCCAGGTTCTTCCTGGCATACTTTCACCTCTGGGATAAATTTACATTGTAGCAACTTATATCTAGCAGTGGTAGCTGGAGTGGCAGCAAAGGCAGGTTTGTACTCAGCATGACTCAGCCATGTCTTGGCTGCTACTAATATTACTACTGAAGCTGACAGCTATTTATACTCATCCTAGCTTGATGAAAGCTAATGGGATCACGTGTACATACGTAGACACAATCATACAGGGAATACTACTTTTAATATATCCCAGAAAATATTGATATTAGTCTTTTTTGCAAATGTTTCAAAAATAATTTCTACGTCTATGAAATCCCCTTTGGTATTCTTTTCTTTCTTGAGAACTAAAAGTTACATCTGGTTCATTATTCTCCCTATTTTATGGCCCTATAGCCCCCTACAGCAATTGTGGTTGTCTTCTGTTGTATATTTTCATCTCTGCAATATGCTGAGCAGTGTGTTTTTCACATTGCTAGAACAACCCTACTGCTCCGCTCTCCAGAACTCTGCCTATTATCACACAAAATGCCCTTAACATATATATTGTTTTGAAAATGATACAAATGGACATGGATTTAAGCAAATACAACTATAATTTATATTATACTAGTATAATAATATAGTGCATAATTGTATTTGATTTTTGCTATACCGCCGTGAATAAGTTTAAAGATGTTTTGTATTATAATCACAAAAGGAAGGGAATTTACTCTGTCTTTAACAGACTTTGCACAGGTTATGAAATTAGTTTGATGTACTATACAATATTTAACAATAAATAATGAAGTGATGTCATGACTATGAACACTCTGTCAAATAAAGTGGCTAAAGTTACCACAGTAACTATGATCGGTGTTGCTTGTAAGCTGGGTGGTTGGGTGGCTGCCCAGCAGAGATTTGCAGAGCACCTGCAGCTACCCACAGAGGGCTGTGTGTGCTTGTATTGGTGGGGCACATCCACACATGTCTCAGGGCACAAGACAAAATATATTCTGTCCATGCATGGAAAATATAAGGGAGAACACTATGACATAAATGAAACACAGCTTAATATGGTCTTCTAATGACAGTTTACCTGTTACAATATGTTTCTCCATCTTAATCATGTTCCTCACCAGATACACTCCAATTTCCGCCCCACCCCAATTTTTAATATTTAGAATTTACGTAATTGGTTAACACTGTTTTTTCTGAACTTACAGTGCCAAAAGATCTCCTGAAAAATAGATAAAATGTGATGCACAATGTTTGTTATTTCCATCTAGTCTGGCAGCTTTCCAATGGACACAAAATTTCACATCAGAAGATACAGAGATAAGTCTGCATCTCTGAATTCATTTCATCCTTATGCCTTAGATATGTCTAAGTTTTTAGAGTAACCATTATTTAGCATACCACTGCAACAGGGGCAAGATAAAGGTCTGAAATACCCCCTAATAGTTATTAAAAATAGATTAGATTTGATTAGCTAGCTATTAACTAATTAGACAGACAGACAGACCAATCAGTACTGTTGCCCATAAAGCCCAAATAATAATGATACTTCGACCTTATACAGCACTTTTCCTGAAAGTGATCTGCAAGGAAAGAAGATGGGGAAACTTTACTGTTACTCCATTTGCTAGGTCACACTGCCTCTTCTATAGTAAAGATTGGGCCCTTGTTGCACATAGCAATAAATCAGTGCAAATCCTCCTCTAAAGAACTCCATCTAAGATCCCTGCTTTGCAAACACTTACATGCCTGTTTAACTACAGTTACTTTTAGTTCATTGGAACTGTTCATGTACATTGTTGACTAATATATACAATATAGTCTGCACCAAACTTACTATTAATTAAGCACATATAGCATAAGGCACAAATAACATAGTAATTATATTGTTTACATGGGTCTATACATTTACTATAAACCTCATCAATTTTTCTAAGTATCTCACAACACCTTACATGAGGTCAAGTAAACTTACATTAAATAAGACAGGAAAGCTATCAGGATGTACTACGGCAGCAGAATGGGAGCTATTTTCAGCTATTTTCAGGCTTTACTAGAACGTCCTAAAGGAAGAGAACAAATCATTTAGCTGTTTTCCTCTTGTAAAGACCTAGAAACACCTGGAATGCACGTTTGGAACTCAGAGTTAGGGATACATCATGTTACCAGAAAAACCAAGGTAGAAAGCTGATTGATTAAAGGTAGTTGCAGATGACATACTCAGTACTTTTTAGTGAGAAAGAGATAGAGTATAGAAATCTGTTGCCTATTACGCATGTGTCTAGAGTCATATTTGTCCAATGTATACCCCATCCCCACCGTGGTAGCCAGACAGCACTGCTATACAAAAGCACTCCAAAGGTGGAGTATCAGTAAGTATTTCTTATTGAAAGTACTCATGAGAATATGGGAAGGGAAATTTAAATCTCATCTTTCCCTTTTTCTTGTGACTGTAAATCTTACAGTGCAGATGTCTTTTTTTTTATGAACAACTTGTGGCTTGGTGGCCTTGAGAGGTGCTTCCTCCATGTCCCCTTAATGCCTGTGCCTGATGAGGAAGAAAAAGATGACTAGGGAGGATGTGCTTAGGAAAATCCCGCAACCTGTGCTGCATCAGATCATGAACAAAGTGCTTAGACAGCTAATATGATCATCAACATGGTGAAAGAGAGAGGAAGGAACAAGACCCAGGAGACCAAGAAGGACAAGAAGCAGAAAAAGCACCAGGACATATGGTGTCTTCTCAGGCAGAAAACCCATATGCTACAAATTCTACATGACCCACAGTTTCAAAAATCCCTTTTCACTGCTTGGAGGACTCCATAAATTTATGCTCCTGATACCCTCCCCTCCCTATCACGTGGTATCACAGGCTCCATCCTTACCCCTGGCACTGTACACTGGGAGACTGCAAGGAAAACTACAGCTTCACATCTGATCTGTGAGAGCTATAATTGTTTTATGTGTAGCCACATTTGTTTACAAAAGTGGACATAATATACTAATATACATAATAATAGTATGAAAGCAGCAGAGAATACTACTGTGGATGACTTTTAAAATGCAGTTATGGGTTATACGCTCTCATTTGTTTTGGGTGGATGATGGAGCCACAAATCACCTTTGGCCTTGGAAGGAATCAATGCATTCCACTGCCCACCACAAAGGTAGGAAGCCGCTGGACAGTTATGGGCTGACCCGCGATCGATTCATCTTGTGTGGTGTATAGGGATATGCCAAAAGCTGAAAGCCAGATGAAAATGTTGCACATAGCAAAAATAAGAAACCAGGAGCTTTCTGGCTTGGAAGCTGGAATGTCAGGATCATGTGTCCAGGACTTTCAGACAATGATGACAAGCAGCATACAGAAATCAGTTTTGATAGACAATGAGTGGTAGACCATCTATGCTGACATTGCAGCACTTCAGGAACCAGGCTTGCAGATGCCAGATCTGCCCAAGAGACCAATCACACCTTCTTTAGTCAAGATAAAATCAGGAAAGAAAATAATCTGCATGGTGTCTGTTTCACTGTGAGAAACAAGTAGCTAAAGCTAGCAATATACTTTGGAAAAGAGTGTATAGTCTCACTTAACCTTCAGATGACCATTGGCTCTGTGTACATCATTGGTGCCTATGCAACAACACTCAAATCTAGCCCCAAGGAGAAAGATACATTTTATGACTTTTTGCATCAAGCCATCAAAAGAATACTGTAAAATGAGCAAATTTTCCTTCTCAGTGGCTTCAGTGCAGGAGTTGGCACAGACTACAACTCCTGCCTAAATTGCCTAGGACATTTTGGCATTGGGAAGATGGATGAGAACTGCCAACGTTTCAAATTCTATGCCCAAAACCAAATATGCATTATCAATTCATATTTCACATGAAGAGATAATCAAAAAGTGTGAAATCCACGATCAGGCTACTGACATTAATTAGAACTTGTTATAATCAGGAAGAAAAATCTGCACTTAATGTACAACACTCAGCTATCTCTCTCCCCAGTGATGATTGTGAGATTCACCACTCACTGATTATTAGCAATTTGAAGACTACAGCCAAGAATTTACACAGAGCTCCAAGAAAATACTTCGGAACAAGCTCAGAATCAATGCTTTTAATGATGAAAACAGAGAAAAGTCTAGGAGTTTGCAAAGACTTTTGAACTCAATATCCATGGAAGGCCATCACCCAAAAAGGTAGAGGAATTCTGGGAACATTTAAAAACAATCCAAGACATACCTATAGCTACAATTTGGGGAAACAGACCATCAAGAAAGGACTGGTCTAAAGAAAATGAATGGAAACTATTACCTCTTATTAACATTGAGAACACAGTTTTATCTGTAACACAACAAGAAGCCAACAGAGAGCACCAAAATGAAACATCTGTATGTAAACAATGAGATAAAACAAGCAAGCAGACACTGTGCAAATCCTGAGTGAATCAAGTTCTATGAAGAGATACAGACACCCTCAGAGACAGACAGCCTCAAAGCCACATAGGACAGCAGAGGAAAGCTCTAGGGCCCAGTGTCAATAAAGCTGCCCCTCTCAAATTGCACAGCAGCAAAATCATTCTAGAGAAAAGTAGTTGTCAAATTGGGTTGACGCTATTCAGAACTATACATACAAGAAACATTACCAGTGAATCGCTGGACTAAATACCAACTCTAGAGTCATGCCAGAGCTAGATGTGGAGCCCACTATAGAAGTGGTAGGGAAGGGCGATTTGCTATCAAGTGGCCTCTGGAAAAGATGGTATCCCAGCATAAATCCTCAAGTGCAGGAAGGCAGCCTATTACCAGAACTTCAATAGCTGCTATTTGAATGCTGGAAAGATGCTGAGGTACAATAAGAGATGCATGACACAAGCATCGTCACGTTGCGTAAAAATAAGGGCAAAAAAGGGCAATGGCAACAGCTATGTGGGGTAACTTGCTACCAAATGTAGCAAGAAAAGCTTTTGCAAAAGTCATTTTGGTGCACCTATAACATCTGGTGAATCATGTCTACCCCAAATCACAATGCAGGTTCAGGTATGAAGATCAACTATAGACCCATCTTATCTGCATCAACTCCTAGAAAAATAAAGAGAACAAAACTGACCATCATCTCTGTGGTCCTAGGCAAAGGATTTGATAGAGTATGCACAATGGATCTATTTGCACTACTGAAAAAGGTAGGAGATACCCATGTCATACAGCTGGAAGAGACCTCAGGAAGTCATCAAGTCTAGTCCCCTGTCCTTTTTTTTAATCTATTTGCCCCAGATCCCTAAATGGTCCCTTTAAGGATTGAGCTCACAACCTGAAGTTTAGCAGATCAATGCTCAAACCACTGAGCTACCCCAACCCACCAAACCTATTGCCTGGGTCTACACGTGCCCCTTCCTTTTGAGAGGGGCATGTTAATGAGCGGGTTCAAAAGATGCTAATGAGGAGCTGCAATGAATATGCAGCACCTCAGTAGCATAATGGAGGCCACGGTGATTCAAAAGTGCTGCTTTTCAAATCGCGTGCCACCCATGGAGACGGGACCTTCCGAAAGGACCTCCCCCAATTTTCGAAAGCCCTTCTTCCTATGTGGTGATTGGAAGAAGGGCTTTCGAAAACTGTGGGGGAGTCCTTTCAGAAGGTCCCGTCTCCATGGGCAGCGCGTGATTTGGCTTATGTCAAAGACCAAAGTCCAAAAAGATGGTAATCAGGGAAATTCTAATCACTGATTATTCTGCTCTCAAAATGCACCCTGAAGATCTATGACAAGAACTCACAGACCATCTTTCGACTGCCCATCAGGTATTTGTGCCGACCAACAGTATCAAGAAAAGCATTGTATTATATTGGGTTTCCATCAAGACTAAAATGCTAGTGTGCCCAGCTTGCATCATCAGCACTCTCGTGTGTGATAGGGAAACATGGTCAATATATGCTCCTCAGAGAGAGGTTCAACAGCTTCAACCTATGTTGTTTATGATGCATGTTCTGTACCAAGTGGCAGGATAAAGTCACCAATGCAGAGGTCCTTCAAAAGGAAATTTACTAAGTGTGAATTTACCCTGTCCTGCTCAAAGATGATAGTGTTGGCTGGGCAACCCTGCCCTCTGTGGTAAAAGGACAACAGATCTCCATTTTTACAGCCATCTTTCAATTCCTGAAGACTATTATTCCATCCTCCCTTAATCACCTCTTTTTCAAACTAAGAATACCAGATCTTTCAACCTTTACTCATATTCTGACTTTACAGTCTTTGATAATCTTTGTCACTTGTCTCTGGATCCTTTCAGTTTCTCCGCATCCTGTTTATACATTGTTGACCGACACTAGTTAGAGTGCTCCAGCTGAGACTTAACCAGTGCTGGGCAGACCACTACTACTGCAGGGAGTATAGTTTGACACAAGCAGTGAGGACAAAGTAAAAACAGGGCAAGGGTTTCATCAGATTCTCCAAGTAGCCTCAGCTAGCTTCATCAAACAATGGTAGGAAGCAGAATTATACTTGGAATAATATGAGTTCCTTGCGAGATTCACGCAGTATGGCTCCCTCTATCCTAGACATTTTCTAAACAGTTCCCACTGTTACTACCAGAGGTTCAATTCCATGGATTTTAGGAAGCTGGAGGAATTGATGTAGACAGCCCTACAACAATTTGATTTTGTACACCATGTCATGTAACCCTGCTGCAGGTCTTAATAAACACAGCATTTAAAATAGCTGCAGCAGCTAACTAACAATCTATCCAAGAATGCTGGAGGTTCCAAACGCCTGTGCAGCTAAACTCTTGTTAACAGCGTGAAACTTTTAGAATATTTTCCAAGTGCAGATACGGCTATCCAGTGAGAAGACTAGATAGAGTAGGTAAGGAACTCCTGCAGATTAGTAAATTGGGAAGGGAAAGGTTAGTTACTAGCACAAGCTCTGTACAAAAAAAGTATGCACAATTTGGGTGGAAGAAAAAATACTGCAGGAAATGCATTCTTCAGTAATTCATCCCAAATTCCATCATTCAGCCACATGATTGTAAATCTGCAATCCTGGGAGAAAGAATTAAAACAAAATCTATTCCTTTCTTATTAGCTGATTTTTTTTCCTTCTTGTGACACTGTAATATATAGCACCCAAACCACCCAAATTTTTACATCTAGGCTACATCTACACTTGCATTCCTCTTTTGAAAGAGGAATGCAAATGAGGGAAACAAAAATGCAAATGAGGTGTTGATTTACATATCTCACACTTCATTTGCATAATCTCTTTTCAAAAGAGATTCTTTCAAAAGAAAAACAGCAGTGTTGATGGGGCTCTTTCTAAACTAAACCCCATCTTCGAAAGAACCCTTCTTCCTATTTTGTTTCAGGAAGAAGGGTTCTTTTGAAGACAGGGTTTATTTTCGAAAGATCCCTATCTACACTGCTTTTTTTCTTTTGAAAGAATCTCTTCCAAAACGAGATCATGCAAATGAACCATGAGATATGTAAATCAGTCACTCATTTGTATTTTCAATTTCCCTCATTTGCATTCCTCTTTCAAAAGAGGAATATAAGTGTAGACACAGCCATTATGTCTACAGAAAGGCAGTTGAAATCTCCCAGGATAGTCCTTATTTATATGCAATGAGAGAGATGTTATAATTTGTAATTATGTGGTCACAGTTAATTATTTTATTGGTTACCAAAGGAACAGTCATTTAGGGTAGATGTACTCAGTAATATAGTTTCCTACAAACAAATCATAGAATACAAGAACTGGAAGGGACTTTAAGAGGTCATCAAGTCCAGTCCCCCGCCCTCCCAGCAGGAACAGCATCTATAACATCTCTGTTAGATGTTTATTCAACCTGTTCATAAATATTGCAAGCGACAGAGATTCCACAACCACCCTAGGCAATTTTTCCAGTACTTAAACATCCTGACAGGAATTTTTTCCTAATGTTCACCCCAAACCTTCCTGGCTACAATTTAAGCTTCTTGTCCTACTACCAGAGGCTAAGGAGAATAATTTTTCTCCCTCCTCCTTGTAACTGTGTTTTCATCTGTAGCTTAACATTGTGGGAGGAAAACAAAAACAAAAATGAAAACAAAAACAAAAAAAACCAATTTTTTTAGTGAACTATGAAATCAACCAGGAAAATATTTAGCTCATGGACTAGACTGAATTGTAGCATGGTGATATCTCATCTAAGCAAGAAGTTGTTCACTGCCCTATAGCAAAATACACTCAGGTACTCATGACTCATCGGTCAGAATATAATAAAAATGCATTGTGATGCAAATGAGAAGATTGGAGGGGGGATTTCAGGTGTGGTTGTGCTCTGAAAACTGACCCTGCAGAAGACATTGTGAGGATCCATGCTTATTGTCTCTCAGAGGTGTTATAGGAATTTTGTTTGGTTTCCAGGTAAAAGACTGGTTTGATTTATTGATTATTTTATAACTGCTAGCCCTAACAATTCAAACTGGGAACTTGAAAGTTAAATTATCGGGGGGGTTTTTTGGCATTAGCATCAGTATCTCTATGCCAGCTGAAGCATAAGTGCAGTCAAGGTGTGTTTCTAATTACAGTGCATAATAAAGTTTCTGCAGTTGGAATTCAGAGTACACTGCACTGATTTGCAAGCCACAGATGCAATTTCATCTCCTCTCCTAGTTGTACTGGCAGTATAATGCTAAGGTGAGTAAACAGTTGTAAAAACTCAGCTTTCTCTGGAAATATTTTGGCAGTTTTGTCATCCTGCCCCCACAACCTCCCCCCCAAGATCTGCACTGAGAACTGGACCATGCAATATATTCATAGTTTGTCTAGAAAAGGGTGTAAATAGTGAAGTGGGAAAATTTGCAGATGATAAAGAATTACTTGACAGTTAAGTCTAAATTGCCTGCTCAGAGTTTAAATGAATCTCACAAAACTGGGTGACTAGACAATAAATATCTGGGGAAATTCAGTGTTGATCATACAAAATAATGCATGTAGAAAAAAATCCAACTATACTTACAAAAATGATGGGTTCTAAATTAGCTGTCACCATTCAAGAAAGAGATTTTGGAGTTTTTCTATAAAGTTCTCTGAAACTTCTGCTCAGTGTGCAGCAGCAGTCAAAAAGTCTAACAGGATGTTAGGGACCATTAGAAAAGGGATACATAATAAGACAAGAAATATCATCATGCGGTTTATAAATCCATAATATGCCCACACCTTGAAGATTGTGTTCAGTTCTAATCACTTCCTCTCAATAAGGATATATGAGAATTGGAAAAGGTGCAGAGAAGGACACACACACACACACACACACACACACACACAATCATGAATAGCTGGGAGGAGGTAAATAGGGAAGTGTTATCTTTCCCTTCAAATAACAAAAGCACTAGGGGTCACCCAATGAAATTAATACGCAGTGGGTTTAAAACAAACATTTTTTCTTTACACAATACAAAATTAACCTGTTGAGCTTGTTTGTCATGGATGTTTTCCGAAAGCCAAAAGCCTAAATGAGTTCAGAAAACAATTTGATGAACTAATGGATGATAACAGCCATTAGCCAAAATGCACTCCCTCAACATAGAAACTTTATGTAGGGGGTGGGGGGGTGGGGGGGACAGTTGTTCCATAGCTAAAAACACCATTCTCCCCTGAGCACTGGGTGTGAAGTCCATAGTCTGAGGTTGTGAAGGTCACTGCTGCTCAGAATCTACCACAGATGGGATAAGAATGCAATGACAGCTACTGAAAGAAACAACGTATGCTGTGGGTTTTGGTTTGGTTTGTGTTCTGCCTGACTGCTCTGGGATGCATGAATATAGGCCTGTATTTCTTCCAAACCCTATCCTGGATGACCACTGCTGGCATGCCATCTGCAATTTCTTGAAGCAAGCTGCCATTCCTGACTCTGTGACAAGATAATGCCACAGAAAAACAGCTGTGAAAATGATGCAGCAATTTTGAAGGGCTCTCACTTTTTTGTTTTTTATTTTTTTCCCCTCCATAATGAGGATGGGCCATGGATCTTAGAGCTGAGAAGGCCTTGTTAAATCATATGGCTTATTTTCCAGGAACAGATGTAGAATTATTCCATACTGTATATTTTTCAATTCGAAACAACTTCCCAGTAACTTTCTCCACCTTCTGAAATCAAAAAGTCTCCTATTCATTCCCAGAATTTGTTGGATAATCTGTGCCCTGTTGTGTTCCTCTCCGATCAGATGTGTGGATAGGTGAAATCGCCCATCACCGCCAAGCTCTGTGCTTTGGAGGATTTTGTTAGTTGTTTAAAAAAGCCTCATCCATCACTTCTTCCTGGCCAGTTGATCTGTAGTAGACCCCTACCATGACATCTTCCCTACTTGTTACTCCTTTTAACCTTACCCAGAGATTCTCAACAAGTCTGTCTCCTATGTCCATCTCAACCTTAGTTCAAGTATATGCATTTTTAATATATATGGCAACACCTTAACCCTTTCTTCCATGTCTATCCTTCATGACCAAACTGTAACCTTCTATACTCAATATTCCAATCATGTATTATCCCACCAAGTCTCCATGATAACAATTATGTTATATTTTTTGTTTATTTACTAGTAATTCAAGTTCTTCATGCTTATTTCACATACTTCTTGCATTTGTATTCAAACAAATTAGAAACTGGTTTGATTTTATCCTCCAGTTCTGCCTTGTCCCTCCTTTGTCTCTATTATTACAGCCCATGCTCCCTCCAATTTCTAACCTGTCTCCCAGGTTCCCGTGGGCTTTGGGAACCTGCCCCCATCAAACCTAGTTTAAAGCTTTCTTTCACTAGGTTACCCAGCTTGTATCCAAATACTATATTACACTTCCTAGACAGGTGAACCCCGATCTCTGCTCAGCAGTCCTTCTTCTTGAAACTGCATCCCATGATCAAGGAAACCAAAGCTCACCAAGTAACACCATTTCCATTCTGTAAAACAGGATTCTTTGCTTCCTGATTAGAGGAGTTTACATGGCACCATGTTTTATTTTTATTGTCTCTTAGTGGCTTCTAGATGAAATGCATTCAATTAACATATAAAAAAATAGATTTTTCTAATTCTCTGCACTGCAAACTCAAACAGGAAGTCAATCCTGTAAAAAGTCATCAGAAAAGACTCTGAAAAGTCTCCAAGAGTAGAGTTATTGAGTAAGAGGTGCAATTTTTACACAATAAATAGTCTCAGAGAAGTAGCCATGTTAGTTTGTAGCTTCATAAACAACAATCAGTCCTGTAGCACCTTGGAGACTAACAAATTTATTAGGTCATGAGCTTTCATGGGTAAAACCCACTGTATTAGGGTTTGGCAACCAAGATGGCAAGAAGAGACATTTTTTTCAAATTCAGTAAAAAAAAAACAAAACAATAATTCAAAACCTGCAATGCATGTGAATATAAGCTGTTCCTTAATAAATAACACCAAAGCCTAATTTTTATAACCCCTATTTTAAGAACAGCACACGCACACACACACACACACACACACACAGAGCGATTTACTGCAGGACTTTCATATTCTTTTTATATGAACAGAGAGGAAGCTGTGCTAGTCTATATACTATCAAAGCAAAAAAGCAGTCAAGTAGCACTTTTAAGAGTAACAAAACAATTAGGTGAGCTTTCATGGGACAGACCCACTTCTTCAGACCACAGCCATATCAGAACTGACTCAATATTTCAGGCACAGGTGTCTCGTATGGCTATGGTCTGAAGACGTGGGTCTGTCCCACAAAAGCTCACCTAATAAATCATTTTGTTAGTCTTTAAAGTGCTACTTGATTGCTTTTCTGTTTTGATTCTTTTTATATAGTCTACTGCCTCACACTTTGTGTGTTTGCACCACTATCTTCCTGACTTTCACTCCCAAACCTACCTTAATTATGCCAACTTTATTTCTTGCTTAATTTCAGTTTTCTTCTTTTAAAATGCATGTTGCCTCTTCACAGCAGGAATACCACAAGTTTCCTTTTCCTTTTCAAAATCAAGACTTTATTAGCAACATGATCAGAACAGAAATACAGTATTGTATCCCACAATGCACAGCACATGTTAAAGCAGGCAACATCCACTATTAAAGATCACATAACATTTGCTATTGAGATATGAGTTGTTCATTATTGGGCTTTTAGAGGTTCACTATTTATTGAAAATAATAAGGAGTGGGATTTTTTCTGTTTGTTTGTTTTTTAACTATGCAATTAGGGCATTGGGAGCCACAAAGAAGTCCTTAAGAACTGCCAAGTATCGGAGGGGTAGCCATGTTAGTCTGGATCTGTAACAGCAACGAAGGGTCCTGTGGCACCTTATAGACTAACAGAAAAGTTTTGAGCATGAGCTTTCGTGAGCACAGACTCACTTCATCAGATGCAGGATGCCAACCCCTGCATTGTATCATCTGAGAAAGTGGGTCTTACCCACAAAAGTTCATGATCTAATAAATTTCTTAGTCTCTCAGGTGCTACAGGTCTGCTTCTTATTTTGCACAGTCACTTTACCAACTATAAATATATTTTAAATATTATTTTTGAAAATTGGTAAAATGGACTCAGCTTAAAATCAAGATAACATGAGCTCATGTATCTCGTGGAGGAGTCATTGCACCTACTGTATATTTAGACTTTAGACCTACTGTATATTTCGACTGGTTGATTTGTGATGGGAAAACTAAGAGCAGTAGGATCAGTCATTGTGGGAAGCTACTTCACTAAGCAACAAATTGATTGCCACTGTGCACGCTTCTGAATATGACACAGCCAGAAACAAACACTGTGACAGAGCTGGATAAATAACTGCAAGGGATATAGAGTTTGACTTCAGAGGGGGAAAAAAACCCAGGGCTTAATGACACAGAAATGGAGGGGAAAGTCAAAGAACCAAGATAGTTACTGTTGCCTTGTTTTTGCTGGGTATTAAGTTAGTCATATTTAATGTTCTTTTGCTCATAACTTGGCTAATAATTGTATCCAGCTAATGATACCCAGAAAACTGCAAGTTTTGACCTTTGATTTGGGCAAACCAAAAAGGGTCAAAACCACAAAGTAGCTTATAAGAATGCCAAAAGCAATCTGGTGTTTGCAAATTGTTTTCCAATTGTATTATAATGATTTGGTCACCATATCTCCCAGGGAGTTGCCCTTTGAGTTGCCCTCTAATTTTATTTTTCTAAGAAATCTTTCTGAGGGATGCAGAACATCACATAGGAGCACTGACCCAATTGTCTCTGCAGCTGTATATGTGAGGCTAGTCATTGTTAGCATTTATTAGTGACTCTGGCACAGCAATTTTGCACCCGCCAAGCATTCTTCCTGCCCTATTATATACCTGCACTGCATAATGACTGTACCTGATCTACCCAATGCTATGTCACTTATAACCTGTCATATACTGCCATGAACCATTATTTATTTATTTCCATCACACCTATCATTGATGTTAAAAGCCCAACTTATTTCCTGCCTCATAATTGAACGTCTCCATAGACTTCATGGAAAACCTCTACAAGGTTTTTAAAATGAGTCAGCTTTTATGGCGCACATGCACTCTGCATGAAGCCAGCAGCCAAGCCCAGCTCCGTAGTGCCTTAGTTGCTGAGGCAGACTGGTAATCAGGCTCCCAGGAGAGAGGGAAGCAGGAGAGAGTAATGAATGACCACATATTAAATACAAAAGCTAACACTGAAGCAACTTTGTGTGAAATAAGTTCAGCAACAAGTCAGGATATAGAAAAGTTAAAATTTTAGCCACATGGTTACAATTCAGAACCTGTGCATTGCGTAGGAGAGAATACTAAAAAACTAATTGATGAAAGTTCATTTGAAGAGGAAATTCGTATTGGAACGGATGGGTGCCTTAGTTTCCAATCTGTAAATGGGAATAATAATGTATGCCCACCTTTGTGAAGCTCCTTGAGCTTTATGGATAAAACATTCAATTGTTGCTATCCTATATAACAACATGGCTAAGTTACCATTTTTGCACAAGATATACAACACCAGAATTTCTCTAGCAATAAATCCTGGTCCTAGGAGTGGGATGCATGGCAGCTGCTATCCTAGCCTCTGGTTGAGAGTGTGAGATACTGTGGTTACTGGGTCTACAGACACACAGTTCTATATCCCTTTCACAGGTCCATTCCAAGATCATTCTGTTAGGAAACAAATAGAAATAAATATCCCGCATGAACTAAAAGAACCCGTTAAAATACAACTGTCAAAATGATTGACAAGTATTTTAATAATTAATAAACATGACGTTAAGACTTCAGATAAACAGTCCCCTGGAAAGACAGGTTTGAAGAAAAAAGTCCAGACATTACAGTTCAATGTGTTCACCATAACTTCTCCATCTCATTCAAATAAAAAGTAACGATTATGACGATACGCCTATGCTGAATTGTGAGACTGAAATATAAAAATGAAGAATGGTAGACTAGTAAAAAAAGAGTTTTGTTAGTTACATTTTCCCAATTTATAATTATAGGTAGGTGAATGAGTTTGACTGGGACTATATGCCAGCTTTTGCCTGACACGAGAGGTTTTTTGCCACTTTTTCTTTTGCATAGGTTTGTTTAGATAATGCTCACTGACAGGACCAAGGGGATGTTTTGTTGTTGTATTGGAACTTTAAGATAGAAGGAAGTTAATTAGCATAGTAAATCCACAAACATCATGATAAGAGTCCCTATGCTCAGAGGGGGGAAAAAACACAAGAGCAACGTGACATGGAAACATAACATGAACATAGTATAAACAGCAACATTTGTATAAACTGAAGCTTGCACATGTATACCATAAGTTGATTGGAGGAAAGCTAAGGGATTTGTAATGTGAAATGGTATAAATAACTAAGTAAACAAGGCCTGTATCAGAAAAGTACTGAATCAGAAACTGGCATGATAATCACGAAGTGGAGACAGACTCCCTGATACTCAGGAACTTAATAACTTCTGTTCCATTTTATGTGCTTACTGTCTCACATAAACATATAGCCAGAAATTATAAGTAACAACCATTCTGCCTGAAAATTTGCAAATAAAGGTGAAAATAACATAAACCTATTTTGGGTTGATTTGCGACTCAGTTTCCCACCCTACACACCCAATCATTCCCTGCTTTCCCCAATTGATCCTTCAATGATGGCCTCTTGGGGGCTACACAAAGACTATTTCTACTAGGTGCAGTGCCCCTGTGTGACTATTCAATCTACGGAACCACATCATAGCTCCTATGTGGATATTAAGCAGCGCAGAGGGCCTTGTTGCAGGCCTCGGCACTCAGGGCAAATATTACCATATCATATTGCACTTGGCTCTTAGGATAACAGGAACTACTTACATGCTGGTTCACCCTAAGGTTATGGTAAATTACCGTGTGCCCACCCTACCTTTTTCTTTTTTGGAAGGTCTGTCAATCGAAAGTAATTTAAGGGCTCTTTCCTGATGGATGCCATTTGAGTTCTGGGGATGAGGTATGCACCTGATGAAAATTAAAAACTAACTAGAAGCTTGTTCACATCTCTTTCCTTGTTAATTCTGACTGACTCCATTCTGGCTGCAACATAAATGCTCCAGTTTTGTTTTGCAGTGAAGCGGGCATCTCTTCTCCTTTGTCACCAGGGTGTTTCTTTCTGGGAAGTGCATTGGTTCTGTTGTAGTCACATAAAAAAAATGTCTGCAGCCTCACATCAGCAGCTGCATAGAGCTCTAACCAGCAATGGGCTTGAGCTCTGCATCAGAAGAACGTATTGCCCTACCATCCACTTAAAAAAAGGGTCAGGGAAGCAGGAGGATGAGGAAATACAGAGAGTAGACTTCCATCTTTCTGCTGAGGGGGATAAGCACTCTGAAGGGACTAAGTTCTATTTGTAAGTCAGTCCTACAATGGGGGAGATCCAGAAGTAATTCCTCCCTGCTATGGAGGGGTACTGCACTATGGCCCATATGGTGGTGCATCATATTGCCACAGCTATACCTGGACAGCCCCACTGACAACTGCATGAGTCTATGTAAGGTAAGGGTATGTTCTAGCTGTGCACCTCCAAGAGCACAAGGAAAGAACTGAAGAACTTTTATTGTCCCTGATACATGCAGGGGCACATGGAAGTAAAGACCTTTTAACCTCCCTTCCTCTCCTGTATGCAGGGCTGAGGACGGACTTCAGTTATCAGTACTGCAAGTTTTTTATAACACCAGCATAGTTAGGGGAAAACACTAAGTCAGGATTTCTTTTTCTTCCATGGCTGTCAGAGGGCTCTAAACAGAACCACTGTCATTTTCTTCAGAGCCAACTTTAGAACTCTCACTACAGCTGCATATCAATAAAGCTTTACTGGAAGCTCAGAGTAAAATGGAGTCAGTTCAAAGCTAACTAGAGTCTATTTATAATCCAGTTGAATATATACCTTCCCAACTATGGCGGGTTTGTGAATTCATATTCAGCATTACTCTGCAAGGCCTGTCAGCTGCTTCTGACAGAGATTCTTAAGATTATTCCTCTGTTTCCCCACTAATTCTTTTTGCAGTAAAATTGAACTAGAAAAATAGCAAAAGTCCATCTCTAACAGGCCAGCTCAACATATCTGAGGATGCTTTATATTTTGGAACAAATGGTTACAACTTCATAATTAATGTTCAGTGCAACTTTGTTATGCGTGAAATATATAGAAAGAGCTATTATGTGTGTGTGTGTGTCAGAGCATGAATAATTATAATTATACAGATTCACATGCACACACTTTATGGTCCTCTAGAAGTAACAAGGGATAGTAACTTTCAACCCAAAACCTCTTTTATAAAACCTAGCTAGCACACATCTCACTATTTTTAGAAATCTCATGGTCTTCAAATTCATGACTTATTAATATTTCAAGCAGTATTTCAGGCTTCAGTTTTTACACCCTTTTTGTTTCCATCTAAGTAATTTGGACTTTGAGTAAATACACAGTTGTCCATATATATATAGGGTTTAACCAGTTCAAAGTATTTTTAAAACCAGTATTCAGTCCACTGAAAACTAAAAATGAGGAGGCTGGTATAAATCACCTGATATTTTACATGTGAATCTTTATTCTTTATTAAATATATTTCTTTTAAAAATATATAACTGAACAAGAATGCTGCTCATTGTATAGGAGCAGGGAAGGGGGGGAATCTAAGGTAAACTGGGAAAGTGACGGTCTATGCCTTTGGGAACAGAGGATCTGATACTTCAGCAGTGGCAGCCGGAGGCCCTAGCCCTTTAAGTCACCACTGTAGTGCTGTGTGATGCAGTCTGCATGATTGTGAGCATTTGGGGAGGGTCGGCACCACACTCCAGGCTGTGCTGAGGGCTGGATGCCCCTGACCCCTCCCTGTTGCCCAAGGCCCTGCCCCTCTGGGGCTCAGAGCTGGGTCCCACCCCCTTGCCCAGGGGCCCACAGAAGCTGTCAGCTCGCATGTACACAACACTTAGTCTAGGATGAGCCTTTTTTCATTTATATAAGGATACACAGACCTAAATTAAACCTCTGTAGAACCAGGAACAGTCTTAATCTATGATGCTGACACATTGTGTAAATGTACCGGTACTGTAAAAGGTGATAATCTGGAGTGAAAAGCTAGCCCTAACTTACTGATTGACAAATGGTGATTGATTTCAATGGAGCCAGGATTTCACCATACAACTACAGTCAGACCCCGAAATTCCAGGTTTCTCATTGCTCAAGCTGAACAGAGATGGTACAGGTAAGTTCCTTCACCGATGCAAATTATATTGAGATAATATACAAGTAACAAACACCCAGTACAAATATTCACACCACACTCACACAGGGGGTTCTGAAAGTTCTTCCCCTTTGGGAGTTGCAAAGTCAGCTGCACACACTCTGACATCACTAGTTTGGATTCCCACCAAAACCTGCAACCACTTGAGAAATTCTAAGAATTTACTGTCTTGAAAAAGCCTCTGAAATTGTGCAATGGTCAGAAAGTATTCCTTAAATAAAAGCAGCCTTCAAAAGATCTTTAAGCGACATGGAGTATGACAGAAATATAAATGGTAACCACAGGGAGGCTTCCAACTTGGGGCATAAAAAATTCATAGCTTGTCCTTTTCAGTTGATGGCATTCTAATACTTTGGCACAATAAATTACCCTGTAAAAAGCTATTGTGGTTATTATATCACAGGGAACCTTAAACTTCTATTTCAGTTATAGGATTACTAGCTTTTGTGGACTGTCTCACAACTTTAACGTCATTTAGAAATGATTTATTGTGTTGTATTTCCTTGATTGTTGTCACGTGTGGTTCTGGTTGTTTTCTTGAAAAACAGAATTAGCTAAGTGTAGGACTGGAAGGGATCTCAATAGGTTATCTGGTCCAGTTTGCTGGACTAAGTATTATCTAGACCATCCTAACCGGAGTTTGTCTGACATGTTTTTTTAAAAAAAGAACACTGTGAATTCTGCCATGCCATTGCTAAAAGAATCATCCACATAAGTTTGAGGCTAGCCACCAAGTCTGATCTAACTGTAACACAAACACTGATATAGCAATGTTTTGCCAGTGAATTACATTGTCATTAATGAAAGTTATTTCTTGTCTCTGATATCTAACATTCAGTGACATCAGGGTGGATAAATCAATAATTAAAAAAATTAAAAAATCAGATTTTTTAGTTAAATTGGATTTTTTATTTTTGAAATAATAAAATACTACATTTCTCATTTATAAAACATCAGTTAATTATATTTCATCACAAACATGCTACACATATATTTACAGTCTCACAAAATGACTTAACGACTCTCCTGTGTCCAGCCTAACCACTAGCTCTTACTTCTTGAAAGTTCTGGACTATCAGTTTCTGTTTCTCATTAAAACTAAAAAGTAATGGGCAAAGAAAGACACACACTGGATAGGACTGTTTTTATTTTGTGTTTATGTGGTGGTGAACCATGGTCAAGTGAGCAGAGATGGTTAGGATGTTGTCTTAAAGACAGAGAAACACTATATAGGAAAGGACAGAGGCAGTAGAGTGGACTGGAAAGAAAAGGGGAAGACATTACTCAGCACGGACACAGCTTTCTACATTTCTCCACACTTTTGCCACAGAAAAACCTTAATGGCCCCTGGGCATAATAGAGACCCTAACTGGGAATATTTTGAAGAAATTTGCTCACCGGGTAAAGAAGAAAAATGCGTTAATTGTAAAAAGATGACGCAGGGCCTCGCTGCAAGTATGAAACATCACAAGGAAAACTGCTAATTGGGAGGAAATGATGTGAATAAAGATGTGGATACAGCTGAGTGCATCAACTGGTTAGTAACTTAAATAAATTCACTTTGCAATGCATCATTCTTCAAGCTTCTCTCTCTGTCTTTTACTACAAGCAGGGCTTTTTTTGCTGGCAGAATGCACCAGAATGGAGTTTTGACACTTTTCTTCTTAGAACACCAGAAAATTTTTTACTACTTGTCCGCAGCAGCATGGAGACTGGGGCAGGAGCTGCAGCCAGTCCCGCAGCAGCACGGGAAACAGGGTTTTAAAATTGAATCCCCTAACCTCTATGAAGAATCATCAGATTTCTGGCACCTTCTTTTCCAGAAAAAAAGCACTGAGTACAAGTATGATTTAACCAGTAAATTCCCAAGCCATTTGCAATGTTGGATGTTGTTAAGAAAAAAGGTTTAGCGTAGTTAATCCTTATGGCTTGTTTAATTAACCAGGTTTAGAATCTATAACTCAATTATCCAATACAGAAAGCTTTACTAAGAGAAATCTAGAGTTGCCAGTTGACACTGAGTGTCATTTTCTTATCTTGTATTGCATAATACTAGGGTGATCCAGGAAGCCAGGAAGGAGGCAGCAGCTGCCAGTGCTCCCCAGGAGCCCCAGGGAAGCGGTAGCCACCATGCTCCCCCTGCTTCCCTGAGGCTCAAGGACATGGTGGGGGCATGGCCCAAATATGGGACAATTAGTCCCTTTTAAAACGTGTTGAAAGTACGGGACCAGCCCACCCAATACAGGATGGATGGTCACCCTACATAATACACGCCCCTTATTTTGAAGCATCCAGAGCATAATGGTGATGCCATAAATCTTTTCCCTGTACTATTACTTCAGCATAACTCAGCTTTTCCAAGAGAACACCATTGTGTACTTATTTTCTCAAAAAATACAGCAATGCCAGTGAGTTCAAGGGGGTTTACTCCAAAATTAATTGTATTCTAAGCCCTGTAAGTCTTAGTTTTTTGATAATTTGACTTAAATCAATGATTTTTTCATGATTTAAATTAAATCACCTTGCTTTAAACCAAGCCACTCTGAGTGACATCTCTAAATTTTTTCACAGATTTATTCTAGGCTTTTTACAGCTAGCACAGGTTTTAGAACTGGTAACTGCTAATGAATCAAACTAACAGTTTAGCTGTTGCTGTCTATGTTCAGTTGCTATAGAATAATTAAATGTTAACATCTCACTTTTAAAAAGGGTAAAATAGGCAAGTTTTAACAGACCACGTTGGTCAAGATGAAGAAGAAAATATGATGTATTATATTCACAGCTAGTTCAAGTCAACATAGCTGCAGTTAAGTTAATGACAGTTTACCTCACCTCAGACCGCTTGTGTCTGAAAGGCTACATCTACACTAGACAGTTTTGTTGACAAAACTCACAGATCCTCTGCACAAAAATGTGTTTTGTCAACAAAAAAGCTGTGTAGATGCTCCAGTGTGCCCTTTTGTCACCAGAGCAAGTCAAAAGATGATCTGCTTTTATGTGTAGATGCGACCTGTTGACAGAATTTTTGTCGGAACATCTCTTCCAACAGTAACTTCTGTAGACAGATGCCTCTAGTGTAGATGTAGCCAAAAAGTGTAGGGGCCAGACACTTTCCTTACATAACTCCATTGACTTCAATGGTTCTGCAGCAGCAGATAAACTGGCTTTGATTTTTCAACAGCAGCAAAGCAAAACCAAAAAAATAAAAATCTGATCTCGTTTGAAATCCATATGTCAAATTTCATGGTAAGTGGAATTTTTATTGTTCGGTCAATGAATCCTTTTAGATAGCAAATCTGAAAGTGCTAACATGACTCATGTTTCAAAAACTAGCTTTCCAAACCTCAGAGCTTAATAATATCTGATTTACATGATTTCACTGAAGTGAAAACTACATGAGACCACCTTTACAAAGTAACTTCCTGTCCTAAGAGATTACACCAACATATGAAACGCAATTCTTATTATAAAACTGTACTGTTAGGTAACTGATTTTTGAAAGTTCCTTGGAGGGCCACTCAAAACAGGTTACAAGGTAAATGAATACAGAAGCCTGCATAATGTGTGTATGTACCTGGTAGCATCGTATAACAGGCACTGTGAACTGAACTATACATGAAAGAATCACATTTGTTAGAGACCTATAGGAATTTAAATGCATGAATGTTAAAACTATGTTTCACGCAGATGTTAAGTGATGGATTCTATGGGTTTTATTCAAAGGCTACATCTACATACAAGACTTTTCCCAGCAAAACTGGGATTTTCTTGGGAAAAACAGTGGAGTGTCTACATGCAAAATGCATTTTGTTAACATTTTGTCAACAAAACCCGGCACATCTGCTGGCAGCGTTATACCTTTGCCCATTGAGGTATAACACCTCTCTTGACTGTGTTCTGTCAACAAAACAGCAGCGTAGACTCTTCCCAGCCTTTTCGTGCACCCAAAAGAGCTTCCTGTCAGCTGTTTTATCAAGAGAGGGCTGGGCACTCTGCTGCTCTTTGTTGACAGAGCAGATTGCTCCTTCTACCTGATCTTATGCATAGATGCAATCTGCCAACAGAAGATTTGCCGGGAAATTCCTTCTGACAGTGACTTCTGTTGACAGAGGCTTTTTGTGTAGGCGTGGCCAAAGAGAAAGGAGAATTCCACAGGACTGGCTATGTAGTCTACTTTATGTTCGGGGCTGGTTTGAAATACTTAAAACAATTGGCTCACCCCACAGAATACTCCAACTCTCATTATATACATTTAAATGCAAGGGGTACTTCACATTTATTGATACTAGAGCCAATTAAATTCCTTATGCCTTTGAGACTAAGGAACCCTATGACATTTGTTTACTGTCCTTACTAGTGCTGAGACATAGCTCACTTCCCTCTTTAAATAATAGGTTTGATACTAACAGGGCATGATCTTCCTTCCTTCACTAGGTTGTCTGTTTCCTTCGCAAAGAAACCACTGCAACACAATGGTGATCTGTGTGAGTCAAAGCAGAGAAGTATCAGAGAGGTAGCCCTGTTAGTCTGTAGCTTCGAGAACAACAAGAAGTCTTGTGGCACCTTATAGACTAACACATATTTTGGAGCATAAGCTTTCGTGGGCAAAGACCCGCTTCATAAGATGCGGAGAAGGTGCAGACTGGTGAGAAGATGATTGAGAAGCCATTTGGAGAAGGATCTTATATTCCCACATTTTACAAAGGCCACTGGATTTGACTGAGTTTACAAACAGAAAATCTGTGATCTTATGAATGCTCTGAATCCCACTTTCTCAGGATTGGACCTTTTTCAACTGTTTGAAGCAGGTACTATGGCTAGTGTACTATGATTTACAAACATTAACATTTCATTTGGAAGGTGATGATCTTCCTCAGAGATACACGAAACTACCCACTTGTCAGGAAATATTTCTTGATTCTATAGCAATTGCTATTTGAAGCTCACTCGCAAACCTTCCAGTTTTTCAGAAAAAGGGCATAAGAAGATGTCCTATTCAGTGCCAGGTGCACTTGTATCACAATGGCTACGTCTACACGTGCCCCAAACTTTGAAATGGCCACGCAAATGGCCATTTCGAAGTTTACTAATGAAGCACTGAAATACATATTCGGCGCTTCATTAGCATGCGGGTGGCCGCGGCGCTTCAAAATTGACGCGGCTTGCCGCCACGCGTCTCGTCCAGATGGGGCTCCTTTTCGAAAGGACCCCGCCTACTTCGAAGTCCCCTTATTCCCATGAGCTCATAGGAATAAGGGGACTTTGAAGTACCCGGAGTCCTTTCGAAAAGGAGCCCCATCTGGACGAGATGAGTGGCGGCAAGCCGCGTGAATTTCGAAGCGCCGCGGCCGCCCGCGTGCTAATGAAGCGCCGAATATGCATTTCAGCGCTTCATTAGTAAACTTTGAAATGGCCATTTGCGTGGCCATTTCGAAGTTTGGGGCACGTGTAGACATGGCCAATGACATTCCACAGTTTAGGCTTCCTTGTGAAGTGAAGATTGTGTTTGTTAGCCTATGTCTACACTTAAACTGCTGACACCATGAAGCTGTGGAGTTTCATTGTAGATATGTACTACATTGATAGGAAGGCTTCTACCATTGCTGGGGTTAATCCACATCCCTGGAAAGTGTTAGCTTGGTTGATGTAACAATTCTTTCATCAGCATAATAATGTCTATACCAGAGGTTAAGTTAGCTTAGCCATAAAGTTCAAGGGTGTGAGTTTTTCACTCCCATGAGAGATCTAGCTGGATTGTCTTCACATTTGGGTACAGACATGGCTTCAGAACAATCAATTTCCTGCTGCTTTCAGATAGGGGGTGGTTTTTTATTACTATAATCGAGACTGTGTCTCTCAGCAGTTTTTGCTCTCATTGATGAAATTTTGCTGCTATCAAGTAATTAAGGCATAACAAGAAAAAAAGAGTGACTCACTGATGATGGATATTTGTTCAACCATCAAAAATCCATGTAGTTCACATGTGCACAAAGACATTATTCAAAATAGTTTCACAAAAGATATTACTGTTACTGACCTTAGTTTTCAGCTTGGAAAACAGACTATGAGGTTGAAGGGGGTATGATAGATGTCTGTAAAATGATGACTGGCATGGAGAAAGTGAATATGAAATGATTATTTACTTCCCATGGCACAAGAACTCAAAAACACCAAATGAAATCAACAAACAGCAGGTTTGACATGCTCAAAATGAAGTATTTCTTCACACAACCCACCATCAACCTGTGAGACACCTTGTCAGAGGATGTTGTAAAGACTAAGACTACAACAGGGTTTAAAAAGAATTACAGAAACTCCAGGAGGATATGTCCATCAGTGGCTATTCACCAGGATGGACAGGAATGGTGTCCTTAGCCTTGGTTTTGCCAAAAACTGGGAATGGGCCACAGGAGGTGAATCACTTTGTGATTACCCGTTTTGTTCTTTCCCTCTGAAGCACCTGACATTGGTATCTATCTGAAGACAAGATACTGGGCTAGATGGACCTTTGGTTTAACTCAGTGAGGTCGTTCATATGTTCTAGTTTGGGCAGCTAGTGAATCAGGTTAATCATCTTGGTATCACTTTTAATCACACCCTTTCTAAGGAAAAACACACATTGGCTGTAGCACAAAAATGTGTTTTTCCCCCAGTCGTACTATTTATCACGTTCTTTTTGTGAATTCTTACTCTTACTGCAGTAGCTCCCAGAGGTCACAATAAGGATCAGTATCCTACTGAAAAAAACATTTGAGACACCTAGGCTGTGTCTACACTACCTCCCTACTTCGAAGGGAGGATGGTAAGTAGGGTGTTGGGAGTTTATTAATGAAGTGCTGTGGTGCATATGCAGCACTTTATTAAGCAAATTCCCCCTCCCCCCCCCCCGCGGCAACTTCAAAGCTTTAAACTTTTAAAATTTTGAGGAGTAAAGGGACTTCAAAGTTGCCCAGGCACTTCGAAGTACTGACAGGTGAGCCACAGCTAGACACGAGCCAGCACATCAAAATCTAAAACTTCGAAGTTGCCACGGGGGAGGGGAATTTGCTTAATGAAGTGCTGCATATGCACTGCAGCACTTCATTAATAAACTCCCAACACCCTACTTACCATCCTCCCTTTGAAATAGGGAGCTAGTGTAGACAAGCCCCTAATGTCATAAAGAGCCTGCTGTCTAAGATGACAAGCAACATAGGAATGGTGGGAGAGAATACAGCAGCATGTTTGCTCCCTAGTTTCAGAAATCAAGATGTCCTATACACCTTGGCTACATCTACATTATAGAGTTTTGCAGACAAAACTGGAGTTTTCTTGACAACACTCACGGCGCATCTACACACAAAAATGCATTTTGTCAAAAGAAACTTGACAAAAAAGACATTTAGACACTCTGGGGGCCTTTTGTCCACAGAGTGGATCAAAAGATCAATCAGCTTTTATGTGTGGATGTGATCTGTCGACAGAAGTTTTGTCGGAACATCTCTTCTGACAGTAACTTCTTCAGACAGATATTTATAGTATAGACATAGCCCTTGTGGTGGTATGTGTAAATGAGAAGACTGACATTCAGGTGGCACAGTTTTCCATGAACTTCAGCCCACTGAGAGATGAGACACCATAGGTATTTACATATTGCACTGTTGCACTTTAGTCAGCAGAAGATCATGCCGTGAACATTCGGGGACTCCTTTTATATCCATCTCAGTTACTTTCTTCCAACTGAGAAAAAAAAATCTTTGTGTAACACCAACAAACCCAGGTTGCCAGCACCTGGAATTAAACCTGCAATCACAGGGGCTAAAGCCTTTAGCTTATGTGGTAGAGTACAGGGCTTTAGTTCCTACAATCCCTGGTGCCAGCGACCCAAGTCTGTCAGCGTTACAAGTGGGAGCTCATCCAGGATGAACTGTTGGAAGGTCTCAGAAGCTTGGGATGTGTTTCCTCAACCCAGGGAAGCATGTAGTACCCAGAGGCACTGAGACCTCATACTAGGGTGAGTTAAGTCTGTTCTATAGACTCAGCCAAGAGCCAGCTGACCTTTAGCTCAGGGGGTACAGCACAGGGCTTTAGCCCCTATGATCACAGGTTTAATCCCTGGTTTCGGTGACCTGGGTCCCCCCACGATTGCAGGCTCAAGCCCTGGTGCAGCTGACCCCGGTTTGTTGGCTTTACATTTGGGAAAGATGTTTTCCAAAGATGTTTTTAATACATCTATTGATAGCCACATATTTATTACTTTTCATTCCTAACTCCTTCCACCATGGAATGGATATATAACTCACATGTCATCTAATCCTAATCTACAAGTGGTTTGTTTTAGTATGCAAATTAAAGCTCCCCTCTAATTTGTAAAGATTTAGCATAACCACTTATTTTTGTCCATTCACAAACTGTTATACAGTACATTTGAACAGTACCCACCTTCCTTTCAAGAGTCAATATCTGTTCATCCTCATTGGCTCCAATTACCTTCTCTTTCAACTGGCATAGGGAAAAGCTTTACTTAGTATAGGCACACTGCTTGCCTCATACTTGCAATTGGTGCAGTCTTACTTGGAATCTCTCCATGAGAGGGAACAGCAGAAGGAGCTGTAAATCAACTAGCATACTGCAGTTTATGGAATTTTGTTTAATTAAAAAGATACATAGCTACTGACACATTTAATTCATCTTGTTAACCTAATTTATAGCACCATACTACATCCTGGAAAGAACCTTCAGGTAACCAGTAGTGGGCGGTCACATTTCTGAATTAATATCACAAAAATAAAATAATCAGTCATTCATCCTACCTGGATATTTGATTTCCAAATCACCATTTTTAGTAGTGTTGAGGGAGCATTATTTGTAGGGTGACCATATCTGCCTGTCCCAAATATGGGACAGGGAGATATGCCGCGGAGGGGTGGCTCCACCAAGCCCTGGGGAGCTGGGAAGGAGGCGGTTTCTGCTGGTGCTCCCCAAAAGCCCAGAGAAGCAGCAGCCCCCAGTGCTCCCAGGGAGCCCTAGGGAAGCTGCAGCTGCTGGCGCTCTCCCGCTTCCCAGAGGCTCGGGGAAGTGAGTCCCACCAGCAGCTGTGACTGTGCAACTGCTGATGGAAAAGGTCAGCCAGGTGGAAGGCCCAAATGCACAACAATTAGTCCCTTTTAAAAAATACATAGAGACACCTTTTTGGCACCCCAATATGGGACCGTCCTGCAAAATATGGGACAGGCGGTCACAATAATTATTTGTCTCTGACACCCTATATCATGTGCAAAATAATGTACCCACATTATGATGGGCAGTCAAGCTGAAAATGCAGATATGAAAGGGGATACACTGCAGAATTTTAATGTCTTCTAGCCATGAAGACTGCAATCCAGAAAAGCACCTAAAGCACACGTTTACGTACCATTAAAGTTAAGCTTATATGCTTAAACAGGATGGTAAGGAATGCTTCCATTATAGCAAGCTAGGATGGGAGAGAAACCTGGGCTGTGAATGTAAACACAGTTTGCTCCTGTGAGCTTAGGTCTTCTAGATATTCAACTGATACAGTGATGTTTTGTCTATTGTAATCAATTTAGTTGTTGTGGGGCCACAAATTATGTTAATACAGGAACTGTGAAATATGATCATCAATGCTTGCAATTACTGCGGAAATACAGAAAAAGATACACTGTGTTCAACTCATTCTAAAAGGAGAGAGAGACTGCGACTTCAAAGAATCTTGGATGGACAAGGGACTTCTAGCAGGCCTCTGTGAAGGATGAATGGGGAGGGCAGAGCTGTAAGTCATCAGACTACTTTTTCTCCAGGCATGAACTGTAACACTGGTTCAACCTGTTCCTCCCCACAGTTTCAATAACACACTCCATGAGGAGTCTCTTTTTTTATTTTAAAATTTACACCAGTGTATTCTGATATGTCTTGTGGCTGAATTGTGCTTTGGGACAGGAGCAGAAATCACTGGGTTTTACCCAGAACCAAATCCACCACAAGCCAGTGGGAGCAGCAGGCAGCCAGCAGGTTGGTTGGCGGAAGCAGCAGCATGGCCCGGAGGGCAGAAGGCAGAAGAAGCAGTGTGGTGGCAGAAAGAAAGTCTAGGCATGTGAGGGGACATTTGAGTAAAACCTATTTAGGGTGTGACTTTTACTTATGGTTTTGTTTATGAACTCTGTTTCTACTGATTTCCCAGATTAATGTTATCCCCTCCCTTTTTATTAAAAGTTTCTTTCTACACTCAGACTGTGGGCTTGCGAGTGGGGAAGCATTTAGATTCTTAAATATGGATACCAGTGAAAAATGACAGGTAACAAAAGGTGCCATGCCTTAATCACTTCAGCAGCTGACAGAAAAGACTGTGAAGCCATGGCAGAACCTAACCCAGGATATCATGCCATGGGAAAAACTCCGTATTAACCAATTGGACTCAAGCGCAATAGATGTCTGTGGCCTATCTAAAAATGTACATAATGCTTAATCCCAAATTACTCAATTGAAAACTGAGCTACAAAAACTACCATCGAAAGCAGTGTAATTAAAAAAGAAAGTCCCCTCTTTCATCTTAGACCAGACAAACTGGAAAAAAATAAGAAAGCTGACTTACAAAACAGATCTTGAAGAAATAACCTTTGCCTTTCGTGCTTTCTACCCATTGAGTGAGAAGGATATTATCAGCAATGCATATAGTGAAGAAGTTTAACACTAAATTGGCATTTACAGCACCATCTAATGAGTGAAGTATTATCTTCACTAATCACCACAACTTGCACTGCTAGACAGAATCTCTGCACTAGCTCTGCCACAAGTCCTTTGATCAGTCAATATTCCTGACATGTAAAGTAGACACTATTCTAAATCTTAAATAGCACTAGTTATTCAGTTTGTGCAGGGCATTTGACAACTGATAGTGCAATTCATTTAAAACTAACCAGTCTCTAATGCAAATACATATATATCACATTGGGGAAATACGTGCTTTCAAAATGAGGTTAGACACACACACACACAGACACACATTAATATAGCTTTTCAAACTTTGCCATGAATATTCTTAGTGTGCAACTAGAATGTGAGGGGATATAATAAACCTTCCAAAAGAATTAAAGTACTGAGATATCTCAGAGCAAAAAAATGCCTAGTAACTTGACTGCAGAAAAAACATCTAGCAAAACAGATGCCCATAGAATCCAGAAGATGTGGATAACTTCTGAGTATCATCCATCACTGAATTCTATGAGCACAGGCACATCCATCTTAAAAATATATAATTTTTTCATGAATATAGTCTTGATCTGATCCTGATGGAAGATACATTCTTCTGTAAGGCTGTTTCAAATAAAAAACTCAATTTTAGAACACATACACAATCCAAGTGGAGGAAATTCTGATTTTTTTAAAGACATTGCAGACATTCTTTCAAGGAAAAAAGTAAATTTTTGTATTACTGGGAGGCAATTGGAATACTGCACTAGCTAGACATCTGGATAATTCCATTTGCAGGAGATTCAGCTCTCAAAACAAAAGTGGCCAACCCTCATTGTTAATGAATGAATTTGATTTAAAAGTTACTTAGAAACTGAGCCCTCTCAAGGAATGTGAATATCGATATTTCTTTACAGTACGTTCCTCTTACTTCAGAACTGATTCTTTTCCTTGTCTTTAGTAGTGATTTCAGCATATCCAGAAACAACTGTCAATAATATATTAATTTCAGATCATGCTCCAATTATATTTACCACAGACACTGTTTAGGCATCATTAAAATCTTCTAAGTGGAAACTGAACAATCTCCTACTCAAAAAGGATAAGTTTTGTTCCACCATTGATTCACTCATCTCCAACTCAATAGAAGAAAAATTAAACTCCTATACTATCTTTTGGAAAGCTCAGAAAGCTATTGTAATCGATGAACACATAAAGTATGCTTCCCAAAAAAAGAGAAAAAGGCTCAAGTTAATAAAATCCATGGACGAGGAAAGAGATGAGTTGGAGAGAACAAACCAATAAGGAAACGCTTTACTTTACCTTATTGTGGCCAAATATAAACATAGTGAGGCTTGAGTCACCAAGCTGAATTTAGGCTCAACAGGCTCAAACAAAGATGTCATGAATGGGGAGATAAACTATGTAAGCAGTTTGCAGAAAAACTTAAGATGAATCTAGCCAACAACAGTATTTCTTATTTTTACAAGACGACAGAATGCCATCCTTGAACCAACAGACACAGGTAATCAAATTAAGCAATTCTGTCAAACTTTATATATAGATCAGACAACCAATTTAACTCAAATAAATTTGATTATTTCATTGACGATGATTTGATGATTTCATTGATTTCATTGACCTTTTAATACCCAAACTTCAGAACATGTTGTTTATGGACAATGCCATCAAAATGTAATAGACTGCATGAACTATACAAATATTAATTTTGGCAAGGCCCTTGGGATGGATGGCTTACTAACAGATGTATACAAAACATTACAAAATTAGCTATATTCTATTAAAATATTCCAAAAAAGGAACTGGAGCACAGTGGCCCAGAATGGCCTGATCTCCCCAGGCTTGCAACATGAGAACTGATTTAAATATTTTAATATTAAAGAAGAAAAAAAAAGATGGTTGCAACCATGTTAACTTCCATCCCATACATCTGTTCAAAACAGATTGCAAAATAATTGCAAAAACTTTAGCAACAGAATAGAGCACCATCATTTCATCAATTATATACACAGATTATATTGGTTTCTTTAAAGTATGACTGGCTGCCGATAATATGAGAAAAATCACTCAGTTGATCCAGCAATCTCAGACGTTCCCTCCATGGCCTTATCTCCAGATGCAGGGAAAGACTTTGATAGAACTAAATGGCTTTATCTAATGCTTCTCCTAAAATAACAAGTTTTGACATAATATATTCCTGAATTGGATTAGCATATTATATCATTCCTCCTTGCTTTACTATTAATTAAAGGAATTATTTCTCCCATCTTTCAATTAGAAAGAGGAACATGACAAGGCTGTGTCCTCTCACCCTTTTCTCTTTAGTGTCTCTCTTGAAACACTGGCAACTCATGTATATCAGCATTTAGACATTGAAGGGGGACTATAAATAGATACTGAAGATGGGACTGCAATATCAGTTTATATGATGATCACACTTTTCTACTATCCTCACCAATCCCATCATTATTTAATGTAATTGATATTTTTGGAAAATATAACAAGGAGTCCTGTGGCACCCTAGCAAGTTCTTTCAAAAGATTTTTCAAAAGAAGGGGGCTCTTTCGAAAGATCCCATATAGTGTCTACACACGAAGTGTTCCTTTGAAAGTAAATTGAAAGCATGCGGCACTCCTTTGAAATCATTCTTCCTTTCCTGTTTCAGGAAGAGCTCCCCCTTCTGAAAGCTTCTTTCGAAAGAAAATGCATGTAGACGCTCTGCAGGCCCTTTTTCATTTTTCCAAAAGAGCAGTTCTCATGGAGCCTGATTTTTTGATCCCTGGCCTGTTCTTTCAAAAGAGCAGGGAGCTGTGTGGACACTCTCTTTCAAAAGAGCAGATCGTTCTTTTGCTCTGCTTTTTTGTGTGTGGACGCTCTCTTTTGAAAGAAGTTCTTTTGGAAGAGATCTTCCGGAAAAGCTTCTTTTGAAAGATCTCTGTAGTATAGACATAGCCTAACAGATTAACTACAGCTTAAACCTCTCTCATCCAGGACACTCTAGTCCAGCAACATCTGTGGTCAGGCAGGCAGCCCTGCTGTCTGGCAATGGAGGCGCTGCCAAACCTGGGCAGTGGGCAACAGCAGCTAAGGGCAGGGATCCTCAGCATCCCAGAGTGTAAAGTTACCTCTGTCCTGAGCAGGAAATCTCAGCAACTAGGGGCATGGACCTACTGTCAGCCCTGGAGGAGAACCCCACTCATCAGGGTACAGAGTGGCCTCCACACCCAGGCAGGGATCCCCAGCAGCCCCTGTGCTTGAAGCCCTGGAGGCTGGGGTGTGGAGGTACCCCTGGGTCGGTAGCTCCCTCAGCCAGGATCCATGGCCACCCTTCAGTCAGGGAGCTGTTGAAGGCACAAGATAGCCACTGGCTGGAGCACAGTGGCCCATAATGACCTGACCTCCCCAGGTCCAAACTCCTATCTTCAGGACGGCTCAGATCCCAATGATGCTGGACCAGGAAGGTTCAACCTGTAATGTACCCCTTATTGTTTCTGCAGATACAGACTAACACGACTATCGCTCTGAGATTTGATATTTTTGGAAAAGACCCTAATGTTCACATTAACTGGAATAAATCAAAAGAAGTTGATAAATCCAAAAGACCAGCTCTTTGTCATTTGCAGCATTTTTTACTTCAAATATGGAAGGGAAATAAATTATGTAGCTGTTAAAATTTCTCCTAAGTTTCCCCAAATTGCTTCTATAAATACAGATTATCTATTAAAAGAAATTTCTGAGGATGGAGGGAAGCAGTGTCTCCTCCATCGAACCTTATTAGGAAAAAACAGAAACAGCCAAAAATGAATATCTACCCAAGAATGGCATATATCATTAGGTTATTGCCTTTCAATTTCTCTCCCTTGCTCTTTGCTCAGATAAATAGGTTTATCTTGCTATTTATGTGGAATAAAAACAGCCTTCCTTTGGTTGCCAGATTTGTATCTATATTCTCAAGCATTCCAAATGTGTCCAATCATAAAATGGTTCCCCTCCAGTAGTTCTGCATACACACAGACCTGGCTGGAGACTTACATAAAAGGGCTTAGCTATACATTTGATTCCCTCTCTTCTTTTATATACCATAGATGGCTACCCACAATATTCAGGAAAAATGGATTTTTTTAATCTAAATGGGGCACATCCTACAATGCATCTGAATTTATTTTCTCTTTCCCATGTATACCCCATGCCTCAGGATTACAGGCAATTCAATACATAAAACAATTTGGATAAAAAAAAATTAAACAAAACATTAAAGTTGTAACACAAGATGATAAACTGATCTCCTTTGATTACGCATGTGACAAATAGCTACTGCTGTTTCACTGTTCCTTATTTCAGCAACTGTGCTCAAGGATGAGGTACAATTATTCTGTTTTAACTCGCTCACCCAACAGAAGAACATACTAAAATATGGAAACAAAAGAAACTCTGTAGGAATTACTTAAACAGGGATTATGTTTTTCATTACCCTCTCAATCTCAGTCTCATACTAAAATGAAAACATTAATTAAGCTTTACTAACACAACTGAAATCTGGGAGAATAATTTGGCCTACAGATACTGGAAATTCTTTTGCCTTGCAAAACAAAAAAGCAGTCCTGCAGCACGTTAAAGACTAACAAACTGATTTATTAGGTGATGATCTCTCATGGGACAGACCGACTTCCTCACTTATTCCAGAGCAAGATATTAAACAGATATTAAACTGAAGACTCCAGAATGTTTGTTTAAGACTAGATTAGGAAAACTAAAAAAAGAAGTGCATGTTCTGGAGCACCACATACACTGTTCTCTCAAAAAGTTTAAGTGGTGCTGTCTTTCCTTCTCCACACTTGTATATATGAGGGGTGCTGACTGGTACTACCAGTTAACATTTCAGCAAACTTTTTTAGTGGATGAGTTATTTTGAGAAAATGGAAATCTGCAATTCCTCCCTCCTACACAGTGACTTACTGGAGCTCACTACCACTGCATTAATAGGGAAAAATGACCTTTTCTAATAGAAAGGCAATATGATGAGGCTGTCAGCTTACACATGAAAATTCCATACGTTTCAGTTTGTTGTATATATTAGTTCCTTATACTAATAGGTTATATTCCCCCTTATTTATCTAGATAATCAGTTTAATAACTGATGCCCTTGGTGATCTTTAGGATTGAGAGTTTGGTGTTTTTTGAGGAAAGGAAGGAGGGTTGGTTTTGTTTTGTTGGCAGGTTTTACAAATAATGAACATCAGATTTTGTTATTTATTGGCTATTTTCATTCTGTGTGTGTGTGGGTGGTGTGTGTTTATATATATAGCATATAGTTATACACTTATAATTTATATAAACAAATAATAATGTTTTTAAAAATGTGATGAAAGCATACATGCAAGTTAAGAATTACTCAGTTTCTTGGAAAAGGGCCGTGGGTGTCCTGAGAGTGGCAGAGATTGACTAGACCATAGTTCCAATTCTAATCATTTTCACAAAATTTATTTGAGGATGCATTTAGTTTGTTGTTTTAGAGTGTGACAGAAACTACTGGAACTCACACACAGGATCATACCAAACGTGTAAGAGCTCCTTTGTAGGAAGAGATAGGATAATTTGTTTCCTGTATAGATTTTATCCCAACTTCTACAGGTTGAAACTCTCTAGTCTGGCACCCTCAGGACCTGACTGATGCCAAACGAGTGAACTTGCTGGACCAAGGGAGGTCAGTATTATCTAGCAGCATTACCAACACTTCTACTGCTTACTGGGCTCTTAGAAGACATTTACAGGTAAATTATAGAACACTGAGTGCCAGGACTGGTGTCTGTAAACAAACTTAATGGGACCATGGGAAATTTCGCAATACCTGTGATAACCGTCCTCCAGCTAACTAAAATCATGCCTGACTACGGATGCTGTCGGACAAAAGAGTGCCAGACTAGAGAACTTCAACCTGTAATAATAAGTAGAAATTGGTTTAAACCATTCAGAAAAAATGAATACCTCTTTAAAATCTTGCTAACATTATTTATCATAATTCTCCCTAATCCTCATATCTATAGAAGGGTCCAATATCTTTCTAATCTTCCTAATCCTAAATTTAAACCTAATTAATATCTGGAAAGACTCCTCATTGATATGTCCCCCACCCTTACATGTTTTAGTTCCTTAAAATTACATAATATTTTCTTCCAAATTTAATTATATCCCACAAGTACAGCCAGTGTTTTTTCCAATTCAGCAAATAATCAGTCTAAGGGGTGCCAGCCATGCTCTTCCATCCTCTTCTACTACAGGAAGAAGTCAAGAATGACTAAGTGCAGATTACTAGGGAACTCGAAAGAACAAGTGCATTTAACCTGCTAAAGAAGACATGAACAGAAGCAAATATTGATGCTGTGAAGGCCAAGACTATAAATAAACTCAAACAAGAGCTAGATAAATTCATGGAGGACACGTTCATCAATGCCTACTGCACAGGATGGGCAAGAATGGTGTTCCTAGCCTCTGTTTGTCAGAGCTCTGAATGGGCAACAGGGGATGGACCACTTGATGATTACCTGTCCTGTTTATTCACTCTGGGGCATCTGGTGTTGGCCACTGTCAGAAGCCACGATACTGGGCTAGACGGACATATGGCCTGACCAAATATGTTCATTTTTAGGTACTTATTAAGTGTGTGCATACTTCTTTTAAGCTGCGTCTACACGTGCACGCTACTTCGAAGTAGCGGCACCAACTTCAAAATAGCGCCCATCGCGTCTACACGCGTCAGGCGCTATTTCGAAGTTAACTTCGACGTTAGGTGGCGAGACGTCGAAGTCGCTAACCTCATGAGGAGATAGGAATAGCGCCCTACTTCGACGTTCAACGTCGAAGTAGGGACCGTGTAGACGATCCGCGTCCCGCAACGTCGAAATTGCTGGGTCCTCCATGGCGGCCATCAGCTGGGGGGTTGAGAGATGCTCTCTCTCCAGCCCCTGCGGGGCTCTATGGTCACCGTGGGCAGCAGTCCTTAGCCCAGGGCTTCTGGCTGCTTCTGCGGCAGCTGGGGATCTATGCTGCAGGCACAGGGTCTGCAACCAGTTGTCAGCTCTGTGTATCTTGTGTTGTTTAGTGCAACTGTGTCTGGGAGGGGCCCTTTAAGGGAGCGGCTTGCTGTTGAGTCCGCCCTGTGACCCTGTCTGCAGCTGTGCCTGGCATCCCTATTTCGATGTGTGCTACTTTGACGTGTAGACGTTCCCTCGCTGCGCCTATTTCGATGTTGGGCTGAGCAACGTCAAAGTTGAACATCGACGTTGCTGGCCCTGGAGGACGTGTAGACGTTATTCATCGAAATAGACTATTTCGATGTTGGCTGCACGTGTAGACGTAGCCTTAATGAGTAAAACTCTTTTCATACAAGTTTGATACAGCCTTGAGGATCCTTAAACCAAGTGCCACGTGATGTGCAATAAAAACCTGCATTCGTTGAGCTTTCCTCCTTATCCTTGGACTCAAAGGGTGATGCTGACCAGAGGGGCCAGTTTTGGATTGTATGACCTTTTGACCTTTTGTCACACCAGTGAATCCCTCAATACAGCACAGAGGATGACCACCTTTCAATTCTGTTTGTGTTGTTCATGGTTTCTAAATTTTCTTCTATGCACTAAGTCTTTCACCAGTCCTTTTACCAAAGTTATCAATTAAAGCCAAATTAACAGATTTATTTTAGAGTTTAAAGCTTTTAAAGTTGTTTATGCAGTTTTAATATGTTGTATGTAATTAACATGAAGCAGCTAGTTGTTTTGTTATGTAAATATTTGACAATATTTATCTATCAGCCACTTAATAGCACAGCATACATTAAGACAGTCCCTCAGCCTAAAAACCACAACATACATAAGCATGTTTTCCTTGCTATTGTTACAAGTAATACCTAAGATAGCTGTATGTGTAAATACTACATGAAAACATCATTTAATGTGTGAAAAATGGTCTCAATTCAGCAAAGCACTTAAGTATATACTTAATCTTAAACACACAAGAAGTTCCATTGAAGTTGGTGGGATATAAATATCTGGTTAAAGTTAAGCATTTCATTAAGTGCTTCACTAAACTGGCACTATAAGGAAACAATCTCATTAGAAATCATTGGCTAATTTTAAAGTAGAATTGCAAAATTAGAGAAGGGAACAGAGTACTCTTATCATAGGAGATTTAATAAAGGAATGTGAGGTAGGATCTCACAAAATGTTAGTGGACCTGGAATGTGACTTCTGAAACTGAATAAAAGACTAAGTGGCTGATAACAATAAACCACAATATTCTTAGCTATGGGGTAAAGTGACTAGTGTGACATGACAATGTATGGTGACCATGATTCTGCAATTCACTTTAGAAGAGCTCTGCATAAGAGCAGAAAACAGACATTCCATATCAATAACTGTAGGGTCAGGGCCTGAATTAACAGCTTAGCTATTGTTCTGAAATAACCAGAATATTGTGGACAGAATAAAGTGCTTATTTCCATGTATCATTGTGTTGAGTGGCAGGTAGATTTATCAAAAGTATAAAAATACAATTTAGAGTATTAAAGGCTACTACACCTTAAAGCAAATTAACAAGTAGTTACTTCTTTTGTGGCTTAGCTGAGTGAATTTATGGAGATGTGGGTTCATTAGTATTTAGTTATGCCTTTAAATTAAGAACAGCAAATAAATTGTAATTAATGTTATTCTACAGAAAGCAATGGAGAAAAATTCTCGATAAAAGAAAATCATCAATGCTGTGACAATAAAGAAAATATTTTAAGTAGCTAATACAACAATGCAATGTCCACATCCCTTGCAATTTTCTATCTCAGCACCACGTGTATACTGCTTTTTAAACAGAACACCGCACCTTTTTATTTGAAAGAAAAACTACATTTCCCCCTAGAAATATCACATTTTGTTGAACAGATGAAAACAGGAACACTTTGTTTTGGTAGTAGATCCTTCATATGTGGCTTTCCATTTTTAAGTGTAACAAAGGCCATAAGAAGCATGAGATATTAATACACATAACTTCCCATTAAAAACTCAATGTTTTGACCAATAGGCATCTCTTAGCACTGTAAGCGCTAGTGGACATTCAAAGCACTGAAAAGACAATCTCCCTTGAATTAGAATCCTGGGCCTGATTCTCATTTACATTTAGGCAGATATTTCACACGAAGGGGCTTTATATCTGAATAGCTACTCCCATATGTTACAGGGAATAAATTATGTTATGCCAGTATAACTGCATCCATCCTAGGGGTTGCACCAGTGTAATAAGATAGGGGTAAAAACAGAAAATAGTTACACTGATTCAAAATCTAGGTGTACAGTAGCCCTTAGTTACAATGAGAATCAGATTCTTGATCTGTTCTGTGTGAGAAGCTGCAAAGGGCAGTACTGGTATATTACTGCTCTTCTGCCGTAAGAGTTTGCCTCATGCAGTGTTCTCTAAAATTCTGTTTTGTTATCACTCCATTTCAACATTTATATAATGTTGCTCAAGGACTTAAGGAAATAATTTTCACACTTCCAGTATGGGAACAGCTTCGTTTTGAAAATGCTGTAGAGAAATCTAGCCACAATGTATAAGACTGCATCTTAACGGCACATTTGCTGCTTGAGACTTAATGCAAGACTTGACGTAAGCCTAATAGGTTTGGGGAAGCAACTGGAAGAAATAGTAAAAAGTAAATATACAGTTTATTGAGGGACATCTGAGGTCTGGATGCTGTCCACTGTTACCCGCACATTAAATTTTGATGGCCTACGGGGTTTCAAAAGGATTCTGATCAGGTTTAAAAGGAATTTGTAATGACAAGGCTACAGCCTTTCTTCTGAGAAAAGAACTTGGCATAAAGATGCCTGCTTTTGCAGCAATGCAGTCTTGAGACAATAAAATGCTCTGCGTGGGGCTACATCTTAGCATGAGATAAGAACATCAGCAAGTACAAAATGTGATGACACGCTCACAGGGAGCATTGAACACCAGGGCTAATAAAACTGTGCCAGAACCTAATGAGTTTCAATATCCAATAAAAGCGATTATTTTCTACTTTTAAATCCCTAAATCTGAACTCTAGCAACTAAGAAATCACATCTAACTATCTGTAGGGCATGTAGCAAAGGCTGGATGATGCTTCCCTCTGTAAGACCCAGTTTTCAGTTCCTTATAACTTCTGGAAAAATGTAACTGTTTGGGCTAAAATTTCCAAGGCTGGATTTTGGAGAGAAATTTCAGCCAAAATGGTAGAACCACTTCTGAGAATGAGATGAAAAAAAAATATTTTTTATTCTAAAAATTTCTAGCAACAATTTCTTTCAGAAACACTAGCATTCCTGAGCTTTGGAAAAGCAACTTGCAGTTCGGTTGGCAGGAGGTCAAGGAAGCAAAAGAGGTGATACAATGCTGTCTGGGCACAGAGCCTGGGGATAAGCAGGAGAGTGGGGTACTGTGAATGGTTGGACTATGAGACCAGAACATGGAGCATGAAGGGAAGACTGTGACTAGGAGTCTGGGTGTGGTGATTAGGGGTGTCCAGGCAAACAGACTGGGTCACTGATGAGAAGTCAGAAGTAGGTAAGAGTCAGGAGTGGGGCAGGGACAAGTTGGTGGGGTCAGGACTGAAGGTGTCAAGCTTGTACAGACACTGGCAGAAGGGTCTGTGTGATACTTCCCTTTAGAGTCTCAAATATAACCCACGATTCCAGAATCTCAACCATCTTCTGCCCACAGAAAATATATGTGACAACTACTAGTCTATGTCTACGCTCGAGAGCTTCATGCACAAACCTGGAGTTTTGTTGACAAAACTCATGGAGCATGTACATAAAAAATGCATTTTGTCAACTGAAACTGTCGGCAAAAAGCTGCGTAAACACTCCAGGTGCCCTTTTGTTGATGGTGCAGATCAAAAGATCAATCCACTTTTATGTGTGGACGCGATGTGGTGACAGAAGTTTTGTTGGAACATCTCTTCCAACAGTAACTTCTGTAGACAGATGCTTCTAGTGTAGACGTAGACCTACTGATGGTCCACACAGGGAATGACAACCTACTGTGAGTTCCAAGCAGGGCTGCTGATAGTGGGGAAGGCAAAAGGGGTAGCTCTCCCATGGCCCAACAATTTTAAAGAGCCCGGGGCTCCCAGCTATAGCCACTGCTACCAGATCTGCAGCAATAGCTGGAGTCCCAGTCCCTTAAAATTGCCAGTGGAGCCCTAGGCAGCACTGATGGGCTGGCTAGGAGACACTACCTAGGATCTCATTCTTCAGAACACTTTGCATTATAAAACACTTTATTGATCAAAGAATACCTCCCATTTATGTCAGTCACAGCTGAGCGTGCTCAGAGCTTCTGCAAATCATATCAGAGTCTAAGATCTGGCCAGTGGCATGGACAGCTGCTGCCTGCACCAGGTAAGGTAGGAGGGGAGGCCTGGCTCAGTGCCCAGGAGGGATGTGGCCAAGAGCAGTCAGCTCTCAGTGCTGGGTCCAGTCCCCCACAGCCATGCACAGCTGGAGCAGTGATTCTGTAGCACTCCAAAGGGGCCCAGAGGTCCAGCCGCTGCTACTACCAAAGTAGCAGCAGTGGTGGAGGTCCGGGCCCCTTTGAAATGCCATACCAGGGGCAACTGCCTGCTTTGTGTGTCCCATCCCTCCCCATCAAACACCCAGAAAATGAGGAATGCACAATTTGGGACCATGTGTGAAAATTTTAGTTTAAGTGGCTTACCTAGTATCACACTCAAACTCTGTGGCAGGTAAGTGGCTTACCTAGTATCACACTCAAACTCTGTGGCAGAGCCAGAGATAAAATAAAGTTCCCCAGAGCCAGCATTTAAGTCCCTTACCCATGAGACTCTCCTTTTTTTGTTCCAAATCCATCTCATTCACAGCCCAACTTCTGCCTCAAATGAAGCAGCTCTAATCACTACATAGCTCTGATTCATCCCCACTGTATGATCCATGCCACGCACTGAAAAAAACCAGGGATCCTATGGGAAAAAGACTTTATGTTATCATGTATTTAGATTATACCATTATGTACATGGGACCTGAATTAAGCTTTCACGGGTTTCTGGAATTTTGTAACTTTTTGCATGCTTGATTTGGCAACCTTAACAATGTGCCCTTAACACAGTTTTTTGTGTGTAAAACAGTATTTAATTAGGTGAGTTACTAGAATGTAGAGCCCTCTATTCTAAACTGTACTGGGATGATGTCACTTACAGTGACAGGAAGGGAACTATTTTGCCTCTTTGATCCATCAAATTGTATCTTGTGCGGTCATCTAACACATTCTAAATTATAAAAAATAAGGGCCCAGAGCCTCAGCTAAAGCATGGCCACCTTGACTTCAGCAGAGCTGTGCCAATTTACACTGGTGGAGGGGTTATGGCCCATGGACTTTTAGACGTTATTATTTACTTGATTTGCAGTCAAGTGAAGATTCCTGGAACAATCAGCTTCTTACTCCACTATGGCATAAAAATTGCATTCAATTCTCTTTTTAAAGGTCCTTTTTATTAGCAAGCCTATTGTAATGGTTCTCAGTTGAGTCTACAAACACTTCCATGCTGTTGTAGTTTAACAAAGTGACTGGTGCCTCATCAAAACATGCTTAAAGTACAGATATTTCCATATATTTGCCATTAGTGCTTATATCTCTGTTTCCAACCATTCTGTTTTAAATAACACTTGAGAGTATTTATTCTCTTTGCACCTATCAGAGCACTATTTTGCCACATTTATCTCTTCAAAGCACAAATTGTAACATCATAGCAGAACAGTACTGTGGAGAGCTTCCAGAACCAAAGAACAGAAAGATGGCTAACATTCTAAAGTACGCATTTTAAACACGTTGCTTACACTGTAAACAAGAATATTTTAAGTAATATTGATTCCCCAGATAGAACAGTGGCTATGATTTACAGTAAACTCTTTCACACCTGGCATTCTATCATCTAGAACTCTAACATAACTGGCATTTTAGCTATAAGTAAATTTCAGTTATGTTTTCCGTAAGTACAGCATAGTGAAAGTAAACACAAATAAATACAGCATGGCCGCGTCTACATGTGCTGCTTCTCATGGTAATGAGCAGTCCAGAAGATGCTAAAGAGGCGTGGATGTAAATTTCTCACACCTCATTAGCATATGGCCACGTGATTCGGAATCTAGAAGGTCTTCCAGACTCCAAAATACACATGCAGGCATGCTGCCCATAGGGATTTTGAGGAAGAGGGGACTTCTGGAAGGAGGGTTTCCTTCCGGAAGATCCCCACAGGCCACGCATCTGCAAATATATTTTGGAGTCCAGAAGAGCTTCTTCCAAACTCAGTCACGTGACTATATGCTAATGAGGCATGAGAAATTTATAGCCATGCCTCATTAGCATCTTCCGCACTGCTTATTACCATGCCATTTCCAGAAGAAGCAGCACATCTAGACACAGCCTTAAAGTTTGCAGTGTAAAATACTACAGGTTGATCTCTGTAATCCAGAACTCTCTCCTCTGGCAAACTCTGTAATACAGCATGATTTTAGTTAGCCAGATGATCACTTGTTTTGGCTTTGGCTAAATTTCCTGTGGTCCCATAAAGTTTCTTTACAGCCACCAGTTCTGGCTCTCAGTGTTCTGTATTATTTAGCTGTAATTTACCTCTAAACCTCTTCTAAGAGACCAATAAGCAGTGGAAGTATTGGTAATGTGCTAGACAATGTTGACTTCCCATTATCCAGAAAATTCTGTTGTTCGGCACCAGTCATGTCCCGAGGGTGCCAGACGAGAGAGGTTCAACCTGTACTGTTGTTGGTAAATAAAGTACTCTGCATACATTTTTGTTTGTTTCTTAATATCAAATCTTGTCTTTCTTTAGTGTTATGCATTGCTAGGTATACCTCTCTATTATCCAGAATATTTGAATATCCAGCAACTGGATATGAAAGAGTTTACTGTACAAAGATGTGTATACATAGACCTCCATATACGCACATGACAAGACCACTATTAGAGAATACTGCTGCATATTACAACATTGTGGCATTTTAAGCAAATCATGATGTTAACTGTCAAAGGCTACTATTTCCATTTCTGTTTCTGCAGAATTTATATCCAGCTGTGGTTCTCTCCACAACAGTAAAAAAATGTACAGGATTAAATCCATGCCCAGACACTTGTGATTAGCCACTGCTGTGTGTCAGTTCTTAGATATCTGACTGATGACAATGAATCAATACTCTTCCTATCTTTCAAACATTCCTTTCCAGGTTTGTGCTTTGCATTCAAAACTTTACTGTTATTTTGTATTGGCTGTACAGGCTCTCTGCCTACCTTTGGGTTCCTTGATGTGACACATCAGCCATGTAAAAGGGCTCTAATTCAGTCAGACATATGCAATGAAGTTCCCCTACTGGAATGTAGTTGGAGGCAACAGGGTCAAAGGGTTTTTGTTGTTGTCGAGATGGGAGAAAATTATGTTTGTATTGTGATGGGAAAGAGCCACAAGAGAGTGAGAGGTGAGGAAAAGGGCAAGGAAGGGAAATGCGAATGGGCGCAAGGGAGTCAGTAGATGGGATGGTGTCACTGGGGCCAGTAGAGAGAGGTGAAGGGAGGAAGACCTTGAAGAATAAGTGGTGAAAAGGCAGCTGGGATTGTGGTCATGGGATTCAATTAGGGTTTAAAAGTAGTTGCTTAGCTAGGAAGATAGGAGAACCAAAGGAAAGAATAAATCCGTAGCAGAAGATGTCAGCCGGTCATGGGATTTCCACTAGAGAGAGAGAGAAGTAGTAGAGGAGGCACAGAGCAAATGCATGGTGGGGGATGAGCCAGAACTGGGGACTTTGCAAAAAAAAACTGGTAGTGCAGGTTGCTAAAAATATACTAATCTTAGGAAACTACAGAGAGTTTCCTTTGTGTTAACACCAGCTCTGTGCCCCTCCACATGTCTTCCCTGGTCAGCAAATGCCCAGAGAAACAGTCTTAAAAACGGATCCTTAAAGTTGAGGGAGGAGTCCATGCCACTGAAAGCTAATGTTAAATGGGAGGGATGATATTAAAATGCCAGGGGCATATCTGTAATTCTGCTGGGGAGAGTTGTACAACTCTCTCCTGATTAGATGCATTTCCTTAATCCCACGTGTGCCAACAATGCCCACATACTATGTATATAGGACAAATGGTAAACATCCTTCTACAAAGACTAAATGGGCACAAAACAGATATAAAAAAACACCTAATACACAAACCTGTCACCCAGCACTTTAATGGAGTGGGCCATTCTCTTAATGACCTGAAAGTCTGTGTTCTACTGAAAAGGAACTTTAACAATCACCTACAAAGAGAGAGTGCTGAGCTCTCTTTTATCTTCAAATTTGACACATTAACATGTGGTTTGAACCAGGATGGCAATTACCTGGCCCATTATAGGGACTTTTACATACTTTGCTTTATCTGACTCTTGACTCCCCCCTATAACCCTTTGCTCTTCTGATTTGTCTGATTTGTCAACCTTGATAACAATTTTTGGTTCTCTGTGCCTTAAATATTGAGTCTGTTCTGGTATGGCTATGGGCTGAAGAAGTGGGTCTGTCCCACGAAAGCTCATCACCTAATAAATTATTTTGTTAGTCTTTAAAGTGCTACTGGACTGCTTTTTTGTTCTTTTACAGAGTTTGGGCAAGAAGGAGGCACTATTACAGAGGCTATTGACTGTCTCACCAACTTTCCATTTTGGAGTGAGATGTTCAAGTACAGCCATCCCTTTCTATGCACAGCTCAAGAAGCCAATCAATCCCACTATTATTTTGCATGTGCTAAATGCATATAAGGACTAATCCATATTAATGTTGTTAATAATCAGAGGCAATATTTGCACATTCCCCCACATTGTTATTGACACATGCACTGCCCTCTCCCTCATTATTTCTGCTACCTCTGGTTTCACTGCCAGGATTGTGTAAGCCAAATATAAAAAATGCCTAGATTCTATTGTACTTCAAGAAAGAACTTAGTGGGAAAATGGAGTAAAATCAGAAGAAACCAGCTACTTTTCACTCAAGTGAATCAGAGTCGGGGAAGGTGGAGCAAGGTTAGAATAAAAATGAAAGTATACAATCTTTCCTGGGCAATGAAAAGAATGAATGTAGCAAATGTGCCATACAAATTGCAAAAAGCAACCATTTCCCATGTTACTCTTTATCAACATCTCATGCCATGAGGAAGCATGAGCATGACTTCAATCCAGCTATTACTGCAACAAGCCATTTACAAATAATGAGCCTAATATATTTTCCTCTCATTTTCCAGTTCCCCCAACTCCCAAGGAATTAAAAAAAAACCACTTTCTCTGTTCTCATGCTCTGACACAGGACTTTCTTCTATAAAGATTACAGCGTACGTAGGCCAATATTACCATTAAAGCAACAGAGCTACGACCAGTTGTAAGGGAAATAGCTGTGCAACAAAAGGTCCCTTAGTTATTTTTCTGGATTCACATGCATCCTTACACAACCACAGAGCCAAAATACTCTATCTGTGTTTGGAAAGACTCTAGACAATTTGGGGAAAACCTGACATGAGCGTTCCTTTAAGTGCCTACAAAATGTGGGGCTGGTCATTTGTTAGGCAGATGGGTTGGTGGATTTTTTTTTAAACTTTTTTAGGTGATGTAATACCAGCTTTCACATTTGGTGAAAACAGTGTTGCCAGCAGCTCCAAGGTAATCAGAGCTATAGACATTGACATATATACGAGACAAGACACAAAACGTTACAACTGTAAGAAAGAAAGAAAGAAAAGCAACGATAAATCCAGGGAAATGCAGTGAGATACTGTACACCTGTATCTGCTACTTGGAAGTGTCTATTGCTATCTTGCAGCTCCAACCGTCCTATGAACAGCATCCATGGGATTACTTGGGACCAACGGCCTGGTGTGGGGCGGCAGCAGGGGCTGCTCCTGCCTCACCACTTCCCAGTATTCTGTACTCCACTTCATTGCAGCTGTGGGAAACGAAACACCCCCGGCCCTAGGGTGCTCTGCTTCCTGCTGCTGAAGAGAAGTGAGGGCAGCAGGCTGGGAGAGCGATGCAACAGGGTGGAGTGGAGCAGGCTTCTGGGCCACTTCATCTCCCAACCACCCTGGTGACCGTGGGCAGGGGGGCAGGGTAGGATGCCAGGTCCCTTGGTAATCCCCCAGGTTGTGTGGTACTCCTGAGAGGAGGAAAGGGGAGGGGAAGGGGCCTGCAATGGGGAAAGGTATCCTGGGCCCTGCATTGGAGCACTGTGAGAGGGTTGCCCCAGGTCCCATTCCCCACTATGGACAGCCCTCCTAACAGGGAAACTTTTGTAAATATTCTTCCAGACACAGGGAATTCTCAGCCATAAGGCTAGAAACCCTGGGCTACGTCTACACGTGAAGCCAACATCGAAATAGCTTATTTCGATGTAGCAACATCGAAATAGGCTATTTCGATGAATAACGTCTACACGTCCTCCAGGGCCGGCAACGTCGATGTTCAACTTCGACATTGCGCGGCACCACATTGAAATAGGCGCTGCGAGGGTACGTCTACACGCCAAAGTAGCACACATCGAAATAAGGGTGCCAGGCACAGCTGCAGACAGGGTCACAGGGCGGACTCAACAGCCAGCTGCTCCCTTAAAGGGCCCCTCCCAGACACAGTTGCACTAAACAACACAAGATACACAGAGCCAACAACTGGTTGCAGACCCTGTGCCTGCAGCATGGATCCCCAGCTGCCGCAGCAGCAGCCAGAAGCCCTGGGCTAAGGGCTGCTGCCCACGGTGACCATAGAGCCCCACAGGGGCTGGAGAGAGAGCATCTCTCAACCCCACAGCTGATGGCCGCCATGGAGGACCCGGCAATTTCGACGTTGCGGGATGCAGATCGTCTACACGGTCCCTACTTCGACGTTGAACGTCGAAGTAGGGCGCTATTCCGATCCCCTCATGAGGTTAGCGACTTCGACGTCTCGCCGCCTAACGTCGAAGTTAACTTCGAAATAGCACCCGACGTGTGTAGCCGTGACAGGCGCTATTTCGAAGTTAGTGCCGCTACTTCGAAGTAGCGTGCACGTGTAGACACAGCTCTGGTGAGGCTGCACTATGTTCAGAGGCATAGCACAGTGGTGTGTGACAAACAAAAAGAGCTCCATACTAACTACCATAGGTCCCCAGATCCAGGACAGCCATGGGACTGCTTTAAGTTACCCTCAGCTGCCAGAAACTGTTGTAGCAGCTGTAGATCACTGGGACTTAAGGGCAGTCTGGGGAGATGAAACAAATCCCTGAGCAGGATGACTTGCAATGCTATGGTGCTTGGAATTTGCAGAGGGCAATATTTCTAAGCATAAACAAGGGATTTCCAAATCTGTTCAGCTTGGGCTAGCTCTAGAGAATTTGAAAAGCTTCTATTGCCTTTTAGAACCCAAGACCGTAACTGGTGTGTGTGTACGTTTTCCTGCTTTTTTCTTTTTAACCATCGCTCTCATTTATTTTTCTTAATTAATAAATCTTTAGTTAGTTTATTATTGGATTGACTACAAGCATTGTGTTTGGTGTGAAGCCTATGGTGCACCTGACCAGGGATAAATGACTAATCCTTTAGGGCTGGGAGTAATCTGAATAATATTGTGGTGTTTGGTGTAAGAGACCATCAACCACAATGGCATGTTTGCCGGAGTGTAAGATAGGCTGTGAGACTCCATGGTTAGGTAGCTCTAGTGCTTGAGTAGTTTACACTTGTTACTGGGTTGGTGAAATCTAAGTATGGCACTCATGGTCTATTTGGAGTTTGTACCCTGCTTCTCGGCAGTGTGTATTGAGGCTGCTACACTCATGGGAGCTTGACAGATACTGTGAGACTGTATGTCTGATGAAATCAGATAGTCTGAAAGGATGAACAGATTGCAAACACCACACAGGCTGAAATTTGTTCGCACAAATTATTTAGTGAATATGTGTAGATAATAAATACATTTGTAGAAAACAGGAATGGCTCATGAATGATTCAGGAACAGAGAACACTACCCCATCTTTTAGACTAACTTGTTCAGGGCAGGGATTGTGTCTTCTTACTTGTCTCTACAGCATCTAGCACATTTTGAGCACTCCTGTAATATAAACAAATCACTTCATGCATCTCCATTTGGAGGATGTGCATGTCTGAGTTTGTGTCAAGAATTTTCTGTAGTGTGCCTGATCACTGTTAGCCACAGAAGACTACACAGCTTGAACCTGTTGGAGATGATGAGGATGTTCTTAGCTGTGCTCCTCTGATCCCTCAGCTATTGTGTGTGTTATAAATTCAATACCTGTATGAATCTATGGCTTCCGTGACATGCACTGGATGCTTGTATTTAAAACAGTATTTAAAACTGATGCAAATATATCAGAAACAGAGTTTTATCCTCGAACATATCTTAACTATGAGTAACGTGCACTGAAATCTGAGTTCCAACTGACAGAGAGAGTCAGTCTAACAGAGAAAACAATAATGCTATCTGACATACATGTCTTCTTGATTAAAACAACTTGTCTTTCTTATTAAAGGCAGTTACTACATCTCATTAACAGCTTTGGACTCTATTCTTTAAAATACTGTATCAGCCAATTCATATTCATTATTTCTAGTGACATCTGGAAGAGTTTTCATGTCTCTCTGAAATTAATGAGCTACAAATATTCTATTGTACATAATCAGTGGTATGTTTTTTCTTGTTAATAACATAGATATCCATCAGATGTGCAGCATTTTGGGTCAATTTTCTAGACTTCAGAAGAAGTTTGTACTTAGCCTGTGTTCAGGCACTCAAAAAAAAAAAAAAGAACAAAAAAAACCATGATTCTGGGATGCATTAACAGGAATGTTGTGAGCCAGACAGCAGAAGTAATTCTTCTGGTCCACTCTGCACTGATTAGGCCTCAGTTGGAGTATTGGGTCCAGTTCTGGGCAAATTTCAAGAAAGATGTGGAGAAACTGGAGAGGGTCCAGAGGAGAGCAACTAAAATGATTCAAGGTCTAAAAAATATGACCTATGAGAGAAGATTAAAAGAATTACGTTTGTTTAGTTTGGGTGGGAAAAAACAAAGACAAAGAAGACATAATAGCAGCTTTCAGGTACCTAAAAGTGTTGGCCTCTGATGATGGAATAGGAAGCAATGGACTGAAATTGCAGTAAGGGAAGTTTAGGTTGAACACTTGGAAAAAAAAAGCTTTATAATTGTTAGGGTGGTTAAACCCTGGATTGCTTAGGGAAGTTGTGGAATCTCCACCACTGGAGATATTGAAGAGTGGGTTAGATAAATATCTGTCAGGGATGAGCTAGATCAGTATTTCTTAAACTATATTCTGCAGAACACTGGTGTTCCATGAACAACTCACAGGTGTGCCCCAAGAATCTGACACTTTTTGGACAGCATATATTGATGGTGTATGGTTTGTTAGTAAAATTAGATACAATGTTACTTCTTCTTTTCCATGATACCTGATTAAATTACTTCATGTTTTGTTTTGCTATATATATATGTTGCTCTTTGTTTTGGGGTATTGTTTGTTTGGTGTCACAGCAATTTTTGAAAGAAAATGTTCATAGATGTTCCACATAAAACATTATTGTTTGGTGGTCTCAAAAATTGAAGAAATACTGATCTAGATGGTTCCAGGCCTTGTTGTAAGGGCAGGGAGCCAGACTTAATGAACTATAGCGGTACCTTCCAGTTCCAGTATTCTGTAATGATCAAGGAAGGGCTTAAGGATCTCATCCTTCACTTGTAAAAGACCCAGACTAGAAATGACATCAGTTCACAGATATGTAAGGTGACCAGACATTTTTAAGAAAATGGGCAAATTGTCCCATATTTCTTATGGCTCTGTTCTCTGGTACTCAGCCTCTACTACCAGGAAACGCCACTGCAGGGCATCTGCCTAGTTCCCTGGAACACTGTGCCTTGGAGCAGCAACCCCATTGCCAGGGAGCTCCTCTGTGGGGCTGCTTCCCAGTTACCTGGTGCCTTGCAACCTAGAGTAGCAGATCTTGTGACCAGGGAGCTCCTCCATGGGGCAGCTGCTCCATTCCCTGACAGCTCCTGCTGTCAGTGCCCACTGCCAGGAATGGGGCAGTTGCCTATTTCCTGGTGTCCTCATGCCTAGGGGAGGCAGTTCCTGCTACCAGGGAGCCCCTCCATGGGATGGCTGCCTCATTCCCTGGCATCCCGTGCTCAGTGAAGCAGCAGCTGCTTCAGGAAAGCTCCTCTATAGGGAAGCTACCCTGTTCCCTCGCCCCCACCACTGGGAGGCTGCGAAGCTCCTATTCTCAGGACACATCCACAGCCAAGAGGTTGCCGAGCCCCCATCCTCCACTCCCCCTCATCGGGAAGCTGCAGAGCCCCCATCACTGCCTCAGCATGGGGCAACAGCCACCATAGCCAAGGAGCCCTGACATGGGAAAGCATCTCTGGAGGCGAGTGTCCTGTATTTGCCATAGGGCAATGTGTTCACGCTATGGAGATGTAGAAAAATAGTCATATTAAAAAGAACGATTATGCACTACAGAAAAGAGAGAAATTTGAAAAAAAAATCACTATTAGGACACAGAAGTATTTCAATGTGTGTGCCTCTGGCCATCAGAGCAAACAGGTTGTTACTTTGGGATCTATGAAGCCCAGAAAAAGTAATCATACATTGGCCTCACATTATCCTATTTCATATCATAATTTTGAAGGACTAACCTTTTTCTTAACATGGCTGCATAGACTGATGCTCTGTAATTTTTTTACTTGTTTTTACGCCATGTTACATTTACCTTAATACCCTTTTTACACTATAAATATACTAAGAAGTAAACCCATTTTTGTAACAATGGAAAAGAATGAAACCATCTTCCCATTAGGATTTGAATTTGCAACATTTCACACAGGATGCAGCCATTATCTCCATCAATTAATACTAATGGGAATTCAGAATTATTGTTTAGGCCATTGAAAGGCTTCCATATATTTGAAAAATACATACAAAGTCTATGAAGTTTAAACAAAAGTATGTTATGTAGTTAATAGAAAAGTCTATGCAAATACAAGTATCTATAAAAATTAGACAATGCTTTTTTTAATATTCAACAGCATGGTTAAAATTGATTTAATTCAGCCTGCGCATTACAAATACAGTGCTCTTATTAACAGGAAGACATTACAGAGAATTATTGTGGAGAATTTGCAGTTTTTATTACACAAAGTGGACAGGTTTTCCATTATGAAGTCCTTGGTTAATATCAACAGTTATTTAATTACTATTTTGCAATATAATTATGGTTAAATGATTATGATATATAAATATTACATAAAAATTTAGATGAGGCTGCTAAAAGGTTGGTACATAACTGGCTGGATAACCATACTCAGAGAGTAGTTCGTCTTGGTTCTCAATCCTGCTAGAAAAGTATAACAAGTGGGGTTCCGCAGGGCTCTGTGTTAGGACTGGTTCTGTTCAATATCTTCATCACCAATTTAGATATTGGCATAGAAAGAACGCTTATTAAGTTTGCAGATTATACCAAGCTGGGAGGGGTTGCAACTGCTTTGGAGGATAATTCAAAATGATCTGGATAAATTGGAGAAATGGTCTGAGGTAAACAGGATTAAGTTTAGTAAGGACAAATGCAAAGTGCTCCACTTGGAACAATCAGTTTCACACATACAGAATGGGAAGAGACTGTCTAGGAATGACTACAGCAGAAAGGGATCTAGGGGTTATAGTGGACCACAAGCTAAATATGAGTCAACAGTGTGATGCTGTTGCAAAAAAAGCAAACATGATTCTGGAATGCATTAACAGGTGTGTTGTGAACAAGACATGAGAAGTCATTCTTCTGATCTACTCTGCACTGGTTAGGCCTCAGCTGGAGTACTATGTCCAGTTCTGGGCACTGCAGTTCAAGAAAGATGTGGAGAAATTAGAGAGGTTCCAGAAAAGAGTGACAAGAATGATTAAAGGTCTAGAGAATGTGACCTATGAAGAACGGCTGAAAGAATTGGGCTTGTTCAGTTTGGAAAAGAGAAGACTGAGGGGAGATATGATAGCAGTTTTCAGGTATCTAAAAGGGTGTCATAAGGAGCAGAGAGAAAACTTGTTCTTTTTGGCTTCTGAGGACAGAAGAGAAGGCAATGGACTTAAACCGCAGCAAGGGAGGTTTAGGTTGGATATTAGGAAAAAGTTCCTAACTGTCAGGGTGGACAAACAGTGGAATAAATTGCCAAGGGAGGTTGTAGAATCTCCATCGCTGGAGATATTTAAGAACAAGTTAGAGAGATATCTATCAAGGATGGTTTAGACAGTACTTGCTCCTGCCATTGGGGCAAGTGGCTGGACTTGATGGCCTCTCGAGGTCCCTTCCAGTCCTAGTATTCTTTGATTCTATGGGGTGATTTCCATAACCAATTTCAACTTTTCACGTGTAGCCATTTTGGATACAGAACAGAACACTTCAAACAGATCAGAAGAATTTGGGGGGAAGACAACTGAAACCGTGCTTCAGCAGATAACACTATTTCTGTCTCATGGACCATGGTGTAATATTTGTTAGATAACAATGTGATTTAGCATTGGATTATAAGCTCATTAGTGCAAGGACCCTGTCTACTGTTATGTTGAAACAGCGCTCAGTACATTATGGGAACTAAAAGAAACAAATGATGACTTTTTTTTTTTAAATCCCAGTACATCAGATTACTTTACAAGTATTATAATCATGTGCTTGCTAAAGGGTATTTTCCCTGCTCCAAAATTGTTTTGCTTTCTGCTTTCTTTCCGAACAAACATGTTGATTTAACCTACAGGTTGAATCTTTCTAATCAAGCACCCTCGAGACCTGACCAACGCCGAATGAATTTGCGAAGTTATGGGAGGACAATATTGCCGGCAGCTTTACCAACACTTCCACTGTCTACTGGGCTCTTAGAAGACACTTATGGGTAAACTGCAGCTAAACAGCAATACAGAGAACTGAGAGCCCGGGCTGGTAGCTGTAAGCAAACTTTATGGGACCATGGGAAACTTGATCACACCCATGACAAGTGGGCATCCAGCTAACTAAAATCATGCCAGATCGTGGACCAGAGAGTTTCACACTAGAAATGTTCAACTTGTAGTATTGTTATACAGTAACCATCCCAATATTTAACCAAATAGTTACATGGTACACATTGCAATAAACAGAACAAGATATAGTATTCAGTATGTTATTACAGAGAAGCTGCATATTTCTCACAATGTCTAAACTGAGTTCTGACTGAGTTCAACTAAGCAGTGGACTATACGTGAATATCGTAAGATTCACCCTGCAATCTACCATGGAGGAAAATTCTTTTAATCCTAAATTTAGGACATTGAAATTGTGCAAATCACAAGCAGTTGTCTCATCTACTGATACTTTTGCAGTTATGCACGACTTTCTGTCGGTAAAGCATGTCCTTTGCCAGGGCAAACATTTTATTTGCTAAAATAGAATCAGTTTTTGGTCAATGCATTCCTTTTTACATCACATTTCCTTAAGAAGTAATTCTAGCATGATCTCTAATTAAACAGGTGATTTGTATGTTTTCACTTTCAAGGCCTTTCATGGATCCCACCTTACCCTATAATTTTTTATTCAGATTGAAAAAGTCAGCTCCGATCAGCCCATGAGTTCCTCCTCCATCAGCCACTGTCTAGGTTTTCAAATAAGTATCTTCCTGCTCTTGCCCATGCTGCCCTCGTGCTTGGTACAAGCTCCCTGAGAACATCTGCAAAACTATCCTTATCTCATAACTTCTGTCATTATCTTCCTTCCAACTCCTCAGCTGTGGCGCTTACAAAAACTTCACAACATTTTAACTACTGGTGTGCTGATGTCATTGCCTATCGCGCTGACCAGTGATGCCTCCTTGTTCGTCCCTATTAGTGTCCATCAGGGATCTCTTTCTAATACATAGCGTGCAAGCATTCTAGGGAAGGAGCTGTCTTTTTCTTCTCTGAACAGCACCTAGCATGATGGTATCCTGGTCCACGACTGGGACGCCTAGGCACTATAGTAATAAAAATTATATGTTAATATAGTCTAAGCAGGATCAGTTACAATAGCTATAGTCAATGTTGTCCTAACTATATTTCCATTCCATTTTGTATACCCATTCCAAACTCCTGATTTCTCTTACTAATAGCTTGTACGTTTCATGCTGCAATCTCCAGATGTCTTTTCTGCCTAATGGTGAAGTTTTGTGTTGTTGCTGAAAGTCTAAGATAAAACAATTCTGCCATATTTGGGCACTTTAAAAAAGTGAAACAATACATTTCTTCATGCTAGTGTTCATTTCTCACTGCATTAGCACTCTTACACATATTATTGTACAAAAGTAACCCACTTGGATAGAATAACAGCAAACTGTGTACTTCCACATACAGACATCTACTGGAGAAAAAACATGGTTGTAAAACTAAGAGACTAGATGCAGCCTTATTATCTGCATTTCAAAATAAAGCAATTTCCAGAAGTAAATCGGTGCATACTATGGATGGAAGATTACCATTGTGTAAGTAAAATTGTATGAAGAGTCAATCAGAAAATAAAGCTGGTAAAAGGAGCTTTGCTAACCAGAGCAAACAAAATGCACATCAGTCTAGGGGACTGACCCTACTGAAATGAGAAATAGCCTTTTCAAGGTACTGTGTTGTGTCTCCGGAGACTTGGGTTCAATTCTATTGCAAACTTGTTGCATGATCTTTAGCATGTCACTTAATCTCTATGTCTCCGTTCTCCTTTTGTAAACTCAGGACAAGACAGAAGTAGTCTCTCGAGTTATGCAAGGATTGCGTTCCCACACACCTTCACAGAATGAATTTCACATAAATTGGGGGCTGCTTTTTTTCCTTGCAGAACACACGCTCTGTGGCCAGGGAAGCAGTAGGAGCACCTGGAGGTCCTTTTGACAGGTAAGTCCTGGGTTTGTGGGAGGGGAGGAGGGGCAGTTAAGGAAGGTTAAGCCTGGCAGTGGAAAGGGGGAGAGAGGGGTTAAGCCTGGGGTGAGTTAGGGCTGCAGGGAGGCTGGAGGGTGGTGAGTCAGGACTGTATGGCCCTGCAGGGGGTTGAGCCGGAGCTGCACGGGGGAGAGGGGGAGTGTGAACCAGGCCACAGTGGTTTTGAACCTGGGCCACACGGGGCCGGGGGTGGGAAGCGGGATTTTGAGTTGTGCTTAACTCATGTTAATGCAAGTTAAGCGCAACTCGAAATGGCACATTAGGAGGGATTAGTGTACTTGGTCTTCAGTGCTCAGGCTGTGCACCTGCAAACACTGACACATGCACATGCTTGACATCAAATATGTGACTAGTTCAAAAACTATTTGCAGGACCAGGGCCTTACACTGCAAGCTCTTTCAGACATGAACTTTCTCATAATATGCAGATACATATCACTCAGCATAGGGGGTTCTGATTCTAGGCAATAAAAATTATCAATAATAATAGGAATAGGAAGAAAGATGTGCAATCACTTAACTCTTATCTCTACACTGCCAGATTGTTGCATTAGGTTTTAGCTGTACATCTTCCATTAAAGGCACTAGGAATTTGTGGTTAAAAGTCCATGGAAGGTACTGAAAATATGATATATGTGATAAGAATTAATCTTTTATGTCATTTCACATAGTCAAAGCACTGTCCAAAAATCCCCTAATTAATTCCCCATTTGAGAGGCAGGTAGGCTGGGGAAAACAGACGATAGCTGTCTGTCAGAGGCCACTAAGCAAGGGAGTGCTACGGTATGTCTACACACCAAAATTATTTTGGAATACCAGTTGCTATTCCAAAAGAACTTTGCGAGCATCTATACAACACAACTACTATTTTGATATAGCAGATGACTTATCTCAAATGTGGTAAATTTCATTCTACAAAGAATAATTCCTATTTCAAATTAGATGCTATGTAGGCAGGGGATAGAGCCAATTTCGAAATAAGCCATAGTGCATTCAATGGCTTTATTCTGAAATAGCCCTTTTCTGTGTCTGGAAACACTATTTCAAAATAGCTAAATGCTATTTCAATGTACATTTTGGCCGTTTCTACACAGGGCACTTCCTTCGGAAGTGGCATGCTAATACAGGGAGCGAAAGATGCTAATGAGGTGTGGATGCAAATTCCCCATGCCTCATTAGCATAATGTCATGTGATTTGGAGTCCAGAAGACCATTCTTCCGGACTCCAAAACGCCATGTAGAAGCATGGCCCTGGGTGGGGGGGCTTCTGGAAGGCAGTCCTCCTTCTGGAGGCCCCTTCTCAAAAATTTTTGGGAAGAAGGGGCCTCCGGAAGAAGGACTTCCTTCCGGAAGCTCCCCCGATGGCCGCACTTCTACATGGCGTTTTGGAGTCCGGAAGAACGGTTTTCCAGACTCCAAATCATGTGACGTTATGCTAATGATGCATGGGGAATTTGCATCCAGGTCTCATTAGCATATTTCACTCCCTGTATTAGGATGCCACTTCCAAAGGAAGTGGCCTGTGTAGAAACAGCCTCAGTGTGTAGATGTGCTATTTTGAAATCAACTATGCTGGAAAATCTCTTCTGGCACAGCTTATTTTGAACTAATGCTGCTGTGTAGACATCGCCTGAGTCTAGATTAGAACAGAACTCTGGAATCCAGCAAACCAGAAACTTAGTCCTGGACCACGTTTACTTTCTTTCCTGTAGTGAAAGCATTCTGTCTGAAGAGTGACACAGGTGAAAGACTCATGAGGCTTGCAATTAACTGAAAAGATATATTGTATTTATCAAGCTGTGTGAGACAACATCTACAGGTTCATGTTGTGGGCTAATGTGAATAGAACAGTGAACAGTATACATTAAATTTAGCATGTCTCTCAGGCTCGAAATTTTTATCAACAGGAATCCAAGGAAAGCAATTCTTGAAATGAAGAGAAATTAAACCTACACAACAAAACAAGAGTATGAATGAAATGGTAACAATTAAAATGCAGAAATCTTATCATTATATCTTTACTGATTCCCTGCACTGAAGGTTTTTGCCAGAGAATCAGGGGGGATTTTGTGTAATTTAAAAAGAATCCTGTAGGAAATTATAGGATACATAGCACCCAGAACTGTCAAGAAAAAATGAGTATGTGATTCATATTCTATTTCAAATTACAAATTATATATGTTGATGTGAATGCTCACACACTGCTCAAAATGTGAAAGCTTCTTTACTATAACTTCTATATTAGAAGACCACCCACTAGAAATGCATGTATACATTTTATTAACTATATTTTCTAGTTTGTCACATTTGATCAAAACTCATTATTAAACTTTTGTATAATTACATTATTATCTATAAAACACATGGAAATCTTAGTTGAGATCAATGCTGCCCATATGCTATGCATTGTTCAAACTTAAAAGCAGTCAAGTAGCACTGTAAAGACTAAAAGTGCTACTTGACTGCTTTTTTGTTTTGATAGTACATATACTAGCACACCTCCCTCTCTGTTACTGTTCAAACTTAGTAAAACAGTCCTTGCTCCAAAGAGCTTCTGGTTTAAATTAAAAAAAAAAAACATGGTAGCAAAGGAGAGGAGGAATTAATATTATCTCAATTTTATAAGTTGAGAAATTAAGGCACAAACATCTAGATTCATTAAAGTATTTATGTGCCTTAACCCCTAGTTTAGGTAACTCCCCAAACTTTCATTGAGTCCATAGGCACTTAAATGCGATGCCTAAAGTTTTGCAGTAAAAGCTGCCTAGGTGCTTATGTTTCTGCCTGTGGAGATGTACATTGCTGCCTCCCTCTAGATATCTCTTGCATAAAGTCCAGAGCAGTTCACAGACCAGGCAAGGAAGGGCATTCAACCATCTAACTCACATGAGGATCTCAAGCAAGTTTGGACAAAGTGAGGCCCTTCCTCAAATGCTTTAGCATACTGATTAGAATAATCACGTGGGATGTGGAAGACCCCTGCTTCAAATCTGCTGTTCAGATCCCATCTCCTCAGCTATCTGCCAACTCTCAGGGATAAGCTTTAACCCCTGGGCAATGAGATATGATGTGGGGGAAGGTTCCTCAGTCTCTCTTGAGCAAGGGGACAAGACCCAGTATCTCCCACCTGCTGGGTGAGTGATCTTACTACCACATCAGACTCATTCTTGTGCTTGTGCTCTCTCTCTCTAGCCCGAATGACTCATTACTTACTATTGACAGTAGATAGTCACAGAGAGCTAGCCATGTCAGTCTGTGTTTTCACAAACAAAAAAGCAGTGGGTCTTCAGGCGTGGGTCTGTCCCACAAAAACTCATCACCTAATAAACCATTTTGTTAGTCTTCAAAGTGCTATAAGACTGTTTTGGGTTTTTTTTATCCACATTGGAATGGTTTCAGCAGGAGAAACAGAGGGCCACCCACATCTGAGTATTCCATATTCTTGTCTCAGGACCAGTAGAGCCCTGTTCAAACCTTTCAGGTGGAGGGGGGAGCATGAACTGGTAGTTTTCCACACCTCAGCAGAGTACCCTCAGCATTGGGTGAAAAATCATGAGGTAGACCTCCTTCCCCTGTTGCTTGTGGGGAAAAAATAAATGCCTTAGATGCCTAAGTCCAGAGCAGGTTCACAGCTGAGAACCACTAGGAAAGATGGGTGCCTCTCTACAGCCTGGACTTAGGTGTAGGGTGACCAGACCTCTCCAATATGGAACATGGGGATGAGCTAGTGTCCCGGCTAAAGTGGGACATATGGTCACTCTACCAGTCAGGAGGTGGCTGCCCTGTGGGGCTGGGTAGAGGTGCTCCCTGGCTGCGGGGGACAACATCAGCTCTCGAATTCCCCAAGCTGTGGGGAGCAGGAACTCAACTGGCAGCTGCGCCACTGGGGCTCCAGCTTCCCCAAGCAGAGGGGAGTCAGGAGCCAGGCAACAGCCATACTGGTCCAGCTCCGGCTTCCCTGAGCCACGGGGAGCTGCATCCAGATCATTAGTGCCAGTGCGCTCCCTGCAGCTCAGGAGCTGTGAGCCAGGCAGAAGCCACACCGATTGGGCTCCGGCTCCCCTGAGCAGCGGGGAACCAGACAGCAGCTGCGCCGCTTGAACTCCAGCTCTCATGAGCAGCGGGGAGCCAGACAGCACCCATGCCGGTCTGGCTCCAGCTTCCCCAAGCCACGGGAAGCAGGATCTGGGCCAGCCATGCTGCTGATCCTCCTGGATCCCTCCAGGCACAGGGAGCTGGGAACCTGGCAGAACCCATGCTGGTCGGGCTCCAGGAGCCAGCAAATACAGGGCTAGTAGCCCTTGTGTAGAAATAAGTCAGGATGCCTTCCTGGCGTTCAAAATACAGGGCTATCCCAGCCAGTTCGGAACGGATGGTCACCCCACCCTACTAGGTGCCTATCTCCATGAGAAGGGTAGGGCTTAGCACACACTCCTGTGGCCAGCAACTGACTATCTTTGGCAGCTCCCACGTAGCGTGTTGGCTTTTGTCAATCGCAATCTAACACGTATCTCACTTTCCTCAGACATTGTATAAGGTACCTAACTCAGGGTTTGTGAATCACAGTCATTTTTTAGGTTCCTAAAATGTAGGTGTTGCAATGCTGAGCATCACCACGCCTTTCTGAAGCTACCCCAAAGAGATTAATTGACCTGTCCTAGGTCACACAGAAAACATATAACTGAGGTAGGAGCTGCACCCACACTGTCTGATTTGCAGGCCCATGCAGTAACCAGATACCAGTGCTACAGCTTACGACAATAAATATAGTGCCTTACATACAGAAACACTCTCAAATGCTTCGTTTTCTGACCCTAGCCACTATCCATACTACATCCTCATTGATCCTACAGGTCACAGGGAGAATGTGAAACCTTTAGAGCCATGGGGAATGAGAATTAATTGGTTCTCATCATGGTCTTCCACAAGACAGGTGCATATTGACCAATATCTTTAGTCAGCACTCAACTTTGCTGTCCAATTGATATCGTCTTGCCTTCATCTCAGCTATGATCCCCATAAAAACAACATCAAGGAATAATTCTGACGTCCCCCAAGCCATGCATCGTATTTTTATAACTTTCTTCTCCTTGCCCTGCCTATCATCTGCTTCCTCTACAGGCTCTTCTTTGAACTTTGTTCACATGACAGATGAGAAAATCTACCTTGCCTCTCTTCTTTCCCTCAGGCTACTGTTTCTTGATAAATGTCAGTCAGATTTTTGTCCATGGCTGTGCAGCATTCAAAACATGGTGTTTGAAGTGTTGGATGTAACTGTGATTGCTTTACTGGCACAGAGCCTTAAATGGTAAAGGTCAAAACTGGTTAGTAAAAACAGTGTTGGAACTGGGACTGAACCCACGGCAGCAGTTGTAACAGGAAGGCTCTCTTGTTTTACCATTTCTACTTATTCAACTAATGTTAGTGAACTTACTGAATGTACACAGTGGCTATTTTTATTAAGTTATTTTGGGATACAGGGTGAAATCCTGGCCACACTGAATTACACTTTTGACCTCAGTGAGGCCAGGAATTCATCCACAATATGTATGAAACTGTCCATGTTAGTTCACTTGTAAAACCACTGAAAGGTAAGAAGATTCAAGAATTCCTACATGAAACGGCTTATCTTTCCTATACCATTTTTGTATAACGTCAACAGCCCAATTGTCTGCAATTGTCACTGTCTATATTGACTTCAAGGAAGGCAGTCTTTCAGTCATGGCCCTGCATAAGAGATCTTGATTCTGGCTAGAGAAGAATATGAAATGAGGAGGTGCTGCTTAGGAATATCTAGCACAATAGTGATTAACTCCTCATCTTTTAATTTATTCTTTAGTGGCTGCGTCTACACGTGCACGCTACTTCGAAGTAGCGGCAGTAACTTCGAAATAGCGCCCGTCACGGCTACACGTGTTGGGCGCTATTTCGAAGTTGAAATCGACGTTAGGCGGCGAGACGTCGAAGTCGCTAACCCCATGAGCGGATGGGAATAGCGCCCTACTTCGACGTTCAACATCGAAGTAGGGACGTGTAGACGATCCGCGTCCCGCAACATCGAAATAGCGGGGTCCTCCATGGCGGCCATCAGCTGGGGGGTTGAGAGATACTCTCTCTCCAGCCCTTGCGGGGCTCTGTGGTCACCGTGGGCAGCAGCCCTTAGCCCAGGGCTTCTGGCTGCTGCTGCTGCAGCTGGGGGTCCGTGCTGCATATACAGGGTCTGCAACTAGTTGTTGGCTCTGTGTATCTTGCACTGTTTAATGAAAGTGTGTCTGGGAGGGGCCCTTTAAGGGAGCGACTTGCTGTTGAGTCCGCCCCGTGACCCTGTCTGCAGCTGTGCCTGGCTCCCTTATTTCGATGTGTGCTACTTTCCCGTGTAGACGTTCCCTCGCTGTGCCTATTTCGATGTTGGGCTGAGCAACGTCGAAGTTGAACATCGACGTTGCCAGCCCTGGAGGACGTGTAGACGTTATTCATCGAAATAGCCTATTTCGATGTCGCAACATCGAAATAAGCTATTTCGAAGTTGGGTGCACGTGTAGACGTAGCCAGTATGTTACACCATAACAGCTATGCTCAAAATCAAGCAATGAAAGGGCCTATATTGCTGATGCTGATGTTTAAAGTTTTCTCAAGGCTCTTCTGAATTCATCTAAAATCTTGTCCTCCGGGGCAAGGAACAGACTCCTTTTTACTATCTGTATTTCCCCTTTAGCTTTTTCCTTTTGTCCTGCTTCAGCTGAAGCACTAAAGTTTCTATGACTCTTTTGACCAGAGTATCAAAGATATCCTCTGGGAACAATCCGTCCTCAGTTTCTTTCTCTAAGAGCTCTAGGTCAGACACCAACACCTCTTCTGTAAAGACCGAGCTCTTTGAGGATGAAGGTGAATACTTAAGCCTTGGTTTGTGTCTTAGTAACTTTTTCCCCTTTTTATTTTTTAGATATATTTTCCATTTCTAGTCCTGGAGAGGAGGGGAAGGAAAGGCTATCCCTTTGCATTAATCACTTCTTTAACTGTATTTCTAAAGACTTGGCTAGTTTCTTTGTTGTTGGTTAGGTACACATTCTGCCCAGAAGCTTAAGAATCCATTAGTTACTTCCTTCTTCCAAAAAGGACACTACAGTAAACTCTTCTTCAGCCAGTATTCAGTCAACAGGTAATCTCAAGTAACAGGCTGAGGGCTGCTAAGCACCAGCAGGGAGTGTGGTGGGATGAGTGGCCAGAGCACAGGGAGCCAACGCCACCCTCCAAGCCCCGGGTGACAGCACAGCCAGGGGCCTGAGCCACTGGGGGCTGCTGAGCTGTGGTGGGACCCAGCACCCCCACCGCACACACACACACACACACACACACACACACACACACACACACAGAGCAACGTGGCTGGGGGCTGCTGAGCTGTGGCACTTTTCTTGAGCACTGATCCCAGGGCTGCTGGACACATGAGTATACTCCAGTATTTTTCTCCAGGTCACAAATATCTACCTTAACATCGTAGGTGCCAACCATTTAAAAGCCTCTTGTTAATAGTGAAACATGCTGAGTAAATGAGGTTTTCTTGTCATTTTGTATATCTGTCTTCTGGGTTACACTGTCTATATGTGGTTTTAAGGATAAGGAGCAGACTATAAATCTCACTCCACACTATGTGCTGCCATTCACCATAGATGAGATTCTTCCACTTTCAGCCCAGATTCTTCTCTTTACATTGGAATCCTAAATCCAAGGCTCACTATCTAGACCAACATCACGTTGCACCCTACTAAGTGAGGGTTTACTCTTCTCAGTCATGCTGGCAATCAGTGTTCTGCTCATCTGCTGCTCTGGAATTTTACAAGAGCCCAGAGAGGGTGGGGGGTAAGGAGAGGCTCCTTGCTGAAGCAAACAGCTGGGAAATAATTTTGCTGTACTTGAGAGATATTAGCTGGTTTGCATCAGGAGATTTATTTTAATTAAAGTAAATAATTAAAAGTTGATGCCAGAGCTGAACAGACTATGCCCAGGTCTCCTGCTGAAATGTTTTTGCATTGTTTTGCTAACTCCGTTTGGTGCACTCACTCTCAGCCTCCCCCAAAGCAAGGTGACACAAACATTAGATAACAGGTTACAGTGTTTAGGAGAATGCCAGTATAATATCAGTAAAACAAAGAAAGAAAGGGAAAGTCACATTTTTTTAACTTCTGGGTGGGAATCAGAACAAAAACTTCTACGAAGTATCCAACAGAGCAGCTAAGCACATGCATGAGGTTAGCAGATATCAATGGCACGCCTCATATGCTTCAAGTTACAGACATGATTTGCTAAATCAGGACAACATACTGAAAAGTATCATCATCTTTAAAATACTGTACATTCTAAACATGCAATTGTCTTTTATCCCTCACTCATTGATATTACTACAGTCTCATGCCTATGACAGAACTAGCAGATCCTAGTTAATTTCAACCTTCTGCCTGCATTAATGTAGGAGCAACACTACTGGTTACGTTCAGCAAAGAGACAGCACTGATTTCACTGGCTTGTACATTTTGAGGGAGGAAAACTTAATCCTTTACCCCTCCCACAAGTCAGGATGTCCATGACTGCATTTCAAACAACTAAAAAGAATATTGCTGGAAAGTTTTGTGGCTCTTAACATGCCTCTTAAATAAGAAATGGCAGTTTCCTATCCCCTTTCTTGCCCTTCTCACCTTCCCCCAAGTAAACGCATCACAGTTCAAAACAATTGTGAAACTTCAGGGTGGTTGTGATGCTTTATGGTGCTGTTTTCCTAGGCTCCTACATAAATCCAGGTAATAATTTTGCACTTTTATTTTATAATCCAAAATGATTAACTGCAGTAAGCCAAAGGGCATGCAGAATACAAACAGGTGTAATTAATGTCAAGCATTGCAGCAAGTGACATTACTTTCCTGCTTCCTCCACCTGCTGACTGCCTGCTGTCACCTTCCTAAAGCTCTGTCCATCTGTTGAAAAATTACTGCAGATGTTTGCCATTTTTGTGGAGACTCATGGACCCCTTCTGCTGCTCAAATATGTGACCGCTCAAATTATCACCACACACACACACACACACACACAGAGTGCTGATAGTATTTTGTTCAGTGATCCTAATGCAGAAATACGTTATATTAGTGACAGGACATAATGACAATATATTTAGCTTAAGGGCAACCCCAAAGTAAGACTGAAGTATCAATTCCCTTTTCCATCACAAGGAAGATATGCTTTTCTGGGTCCTTGTGCACTGTATGCACAGACAACAGGGTGTAAGACAAGGAAGAGGTCTTTAATCAGTGCCTCGCACAATGCAGCCTTGTTCTGTGTCTTGGGATTCTAGGTGCTATAATAATACAAATAATTAATAAATTATCTGGCAGCTTTTGAAATCGTATTTGGCCTTCCATAAATTGACCACAAATTTTCATTTTTTCCACCAGAGGGAGCTCACAAAGTCCCATTATATAACAGAAATGTATTGGCATGGACTACATGTTAACCATTTGAGATAAGGAGTTCAAATAAGGCATTCAGATAAACTAATTCCTGCACAAAAGCTACAACATTTCAAGAAAATCATAATGCTTTTCTATTTTCACTCTGAAACAGCATGATAAAAACCAAAGAGTAAGTAGATCTCTCTACTTACCAGACTTTTCTATGATGGTAAAAATGAAGCATACTGTTTTGTTAATCACACAGCCAGTTTGTCAACATTATCAGGTAAGTAAGAGATGAGATGAGTAATGAAGTTGTAATGTTTGGCAATAAACTACATTTCACATGTGTGGTCAAATATACACAGTCTTGCTAATACCTTTTTTAAGATTTGCCTGGAGCTAATACCATTTTCAGCTACAGTTAATCTATTATTTTCAGTTAATAAATATTAAGGAAGGATTTATAGATTGGACAGCATAAGAAGGTGTGGTTGTATATATATCTATCTTTATACTTCTGATCATTCCATAAAGTTGATATCAGTGGTTCACTATCTGACTGGGTGGATGAATAGACTGGGATTCTGTAATGGTCTTCCTGAGATCCAGTACTATTCAAGATTTTTATTAACGACTTAGATAATGGAATGGAGAGTATGCTTAAAATTTTGCAGATGATGCCAAGGTAGAAGACACTTCTAGAACTTTAGAAGCCACATCTGGAATAAAAAATGACCTTAACATATTGGAAAATTGATCTGAAATCAACATGATGAAATTTAATATAGACAAGTGCAAATAACTACTCAAGAAAAAAAGTGAAACACATTTAGAATATGGGGACTCACTGGCAAAGGGATAATAGTCTGAAAAGAATGAGTTACAGAAGAGCAGAAATGAAATATCAGCTAATAATGTGATGCAGTTGCAAAAAAGGCTACTATCATTCTGGAATGTATTAACAGAAATGATTTAATAAGATATTGGAAGTAACTGCCCTGCTCTCCTAAACTGATGATAAGATGGAGTATTGTTCTTAGTTCTAGGTAGCACACTTTAAGAAAGACGTGGACAAATTGGAGAATATCCAAAAGAGAGCAACAAAAAATTCAAAAGGCTTAGAATTCTGATCAGTGCAGAAAGTTGTGTTTTGCTTTGCTTTAACAACTGGGCATCTCTAGTTCTGAGAAAATACCTGAACCTGATGATAGTCTTTAACCATTTAAGGGTGATTATAAAGAAGTTGGTGGTGAATTGTTATGTCCATGAACAGTTTTCCAAAACACTCTACTTTTCCTGTCTCATATGCTTATTCTTTAGTTGAAATACTAATTTGGAGAGGGTTCTCTCTCCCCTGCTTGAAATTTAGCTTCCAAAACTAAAATGTCAAGTCCAATCATGTCTCATTATAACACCATTCAAATCTTTGCTCTTCAATATTCTAAAATAAAGGTTTTTCATTTATATTGTAAGCACAGTTGTCATTTAAACCACACAACAGTAATTTACTTCTTTGAAATAACCTTTTAAAAATGTTGCTTGGGACCAATATATCTTTTTAAATTGAACATGTTAATTCCTGTGCCGTGCCAAGGGGTGTAAAGCTGCAGCCTTAGCATCCGAAACAAATAATGTGACATTTCAACTAGACAGAAACAGAAAACACAGTCATCTAATCTTGTAAGTAAACATATAGCATCTGAGTCATCACTGCATTACTCTAATTACACCTCAATGCAGCTCAAACTGAAGTCAATAAAGTTGCATTACTGTGAAAATATTTTGTGTGTGTGTATATATATGAATACCATTTTCCAATTAAACATGTACAATACAATTCAAAATCTACCTCCCCATCACATCTGCTGTTTCTCTTATTCTGTACCTTTATACTTGGGATTCAAATGATCAAGCTCTGTAGCAGGACTATATTTACAAACACCTCGAAAAGGATCCTTGCTCAAATGTCCTTCTAAGTTGGCCTATTCCAAAGTCTTCTCTTTGGGTCATTTGCCGCCCAGACCCCTTTCTAATGTTCTTCTACCTCAGAGTACCACTCTTTCTATTTGTCTAACTGACTTAGTTGTAATAAAACCTTCCTGATCTGGTTAATGGATTAAATCAGCAAAATAATTCTGCAACCTCCATCAGAATTTTTTGTAATTCTTTGGCTGACTTCTTCTTTCAAATAAAACCTGCCCAATCCTTTAAATGAAAATTTCCATGGAAAAAATGTTAATTTCCTGTTTTTTTTTCAATCCGCTTTTTATCAGAAAACTGAAACATTTCCCCAAAATGTTGAAAAAATTGAATTTTTTTTTTTTTTACTTTTGAAACTTCTTATAGAAGGTTTTCCAGTCAGCTCTGCTCTCCACATGGGTTCCTACAGGCAGGTGCTCTGTTAGGTCATGATAATTCCATGATCTGGGCATAGTTTAAGAGCTGAGTCTAATATTCTCCCTTTTCTACACATAAAACTGGCAGAAGAGACAATCTTACTTCCCAAGACCTACGTCTTTAAAAAATGCCACATTCCACCACTGTTCTAACCAGAATGGTATGACTAGGAAATGTGTGACAACAAGCTCCTGTGGAACTCCAGGATGCTCAGATCCTACAGATCCATCTCTCGCTTCTCTCAGATTTTCTTGCTGCTCCAAGGCCTATAATCGCCCAAGCAACATGGCCATGTTCTCTGCTACTCTGACACTACTGGCCCTCGTTGCTGTGGTGTGCACATTTCCACTCTATGGAACGTAAAGTGAATTTGCAGTACAAGCTTACAGCTGGTCATTATGTCCCTTCTCTATTCCAGCATGCCTTACCTGTGAGATCATTCATGTGCAACCTTGACATTTTGACGTCTCAGAGGCTAGGGACCCTATGAGATGAATAGAACAGGAAGAAAAAAAATCCATGCATTGTACCTGGCTTGCACTCCCCATAGTCCACTATCCTGTATTATGTGGGGATTTCCACATTTTGACTCTTCGGCATTACATACAATGGAGGGAAACAGATGCCTGTAGTCATTTAAGACATGTCCTACCTGAATAAGTCAAAGAGAAAAATCAAGTCTTATATCTTATAAATATAGAATGACTGTATACAAATGCTTGACTTTTGAACACTCAAACTCTGACGTCCTAAAACCAAGAGAGAGAACTCGATTTCTTATGTTTTATAGATTTAAGATGTCATGATGATCATCTAATATGACTTCCTGAACTACCTAGGCTAAAGAATTTCACACATTCATTCCTTAGTAGTAGACACTGTCCTTTAAAATACAATACACACACCAGGTCTTAAACTGAGGCTTTTAAAGATATTAAAAAAAACCAAATTACACCATCATCTTCAAATAATTCCTATTAGGGCTCTGTCCTCCAAAGACTAGAACTCCTTAGCTGGACTTCTCTCCCTAGCTTGAACTCTTCAGTGATTTTACTCAAATTTGACTGCTCCTAAGTAGAATTGTTTAGGTTCACTTACACATTTTCCCCCTCCCTTGCCATCTATAATTGCTCCATAGGTCACTCAGACACGAATATATGGTACAAAATTTCCTTAAAGGCATCTAAAATCTGGTCCCCTCCCATTGGATCACATACAACAAAGAGAGCATGAAAGGAAGTTTTATAAGTTCACATTAAAAATCTGAGAAAGATTTATAGCATATTGTCTGCAAATGCAAATTTTTTAAAAAAGCACATCAAAAACAGGGGAAGCTAACACAGCTGGGATGTTTGTTAAAATATTTTATATTTATATGTTTAAAGTCATTTTATGGGCAGAAATTACCCGGGCCAGCAAAACATGTTTTTGTTTTGTTTTGTTTTTTTTATGAGAGATCCCTCGCACACCATGACACGACTAGTGATGGAAACAATCTTGCCACGAGAGTCATGCATCACTTGTAGGAATAAATCATATATTTGTGGTCTAACAACATTATGCCATCTAAACTATATCTCAAGCTGCTTAAAAACAAATCTCTTCCAACCCCCTTTTCACATCTAAACTAAAATCCCAAACAAAAATGTGCATGTGTGTTTAATGCTGAGAGGCCCTGGTCACCTGCAAACAGAATCAAACATTGGAACCTCTGGAGCTTAGGAAGGGAGCATCTTTGGCATGACCTAAATCCCAGCTACTTATCAGCAAAGGCTGCAGAGCAGACTCGAATTCTGTTTGTAAGGCTATGTCTACATCATCATCATCAATAACCATGGGCTCAGCACCCGTTGGTGTCTACATAGCAGGTGTTATTTTGGGATATGGTGATATCCTGAAATAGCTGCCCGCATATCTGCAACACACCCATTGTCTTGAAACAGTTTCTGAGATAATGGGCATGCTATCCTGACATTCCTGTACACCTCATCAAATGAAGAGTACAGAGATGCCTCAAAATAGCACACTATTTTGGCATGTGGCACCATTTAGACACAGTTTATTTTGAGCTTATAGCACCAGGTTGTCATAGCCCCAGTGGTCTTGGTGCCTCTAGATGGGACAGTACACCCTACCAGAAGGCATCTGGGTGACATGTGGAAAACCTGAAGATTGCCTATTTAAGGACTCAAAAGTCAGCAAACACTGGTTAAAATCCCAGCCACACTGAAGTCACGGGCTAGGGCTACCCTGGGGCTAGGGCTCGAAGCAAATTACACAATTTGCTACACTTCACTGAGGTTCAAATAAGGGGCTATTTTAAACTTCCTGCTATCCCACATATGAGAAGGATTACTGGGAAGGTAGTACTGCGCTCGAAATAGCTCTGTTATTTCGAGGACGGTGTTTGGCCATGTGATTTCTATTTTAGGATGCAAATGTATCCCAAAATAGAAACTGTAGTGTGATCTTAGCCTGAGAGTTTTGTCACTGATTAAAATGGGTTCAGGATTTCATCCCACTAGGTTAAGGTCTTGCATGTAATCTTAACACTCTCCCTGGTGTGCCTGCCCTATGGCACAGTATTGAATAACATCCCCACACAGGATCACCTGGTGTAGGTAGGTAAAAGTGGGGACACTGAGTTAGAGCACTACTGTTGCAAGAGGAGGCTAACTTGTAGCTGGGCACAGAGCAGGTGTGCCTGCAAAAAGCTCCTACAGCAAGGGTGGGGCTGCATGCCAACCACATGTGGTTCACTAGGGATAGCTGCTGGCAAGCCACCGGATGCTTTGTTTGCCTGAGCTGCTGCAGGTACGGACACTTGAATCTCCCAGTGGACAGAATTAACTATTCCCAGCCAATGGGAGCTATGGAAAGCAGCACAGGCCATTTCCGTCTGACCGCCTCTTAAAAATCTCCATTGATGGAGATTCCACACCTTCCCAGTGCAATTTATTCTAGTGTTTAACCACCCTGACAAGAAGTGTATCCTAATGTCCAACATAATCTTTCCTTCATCTTCATCTTCATCATCATCATCAATCATGGGCTCAGCACCTGTTGGTGTCCGATGCCTCTCTCACTATTTCTTTCTCTCTTTCCCTGTCCAGTGTGGAGTGGCTTGGTTTCTGTAGATTAGCTCTACCATGAAGCCTCTAGGGGTTCCATGACAGTCCCAAGCCTGGATAAAGGAGGAGAGTTGGTCAGATGAGTGATGCTGTACTGACCATGAAACAATACAAATGAAATCTGATGCAAGTACGACTAAATGATAAAAGATGCTGGCTCAAATGTCACCCAGATAAACAAGGTCTGAAACACCAATTGTGCAATCAGGGCTGGGTCGATAAGTTGGTTACCAAAAGAAAATTACAACCTTCCCTTGCTGAAATTTAAACCCACTGCTTCTTGTCCTGTCATCAGAGGTAAAGGAGAATAATTTTTCACCCTCTTACTTGTAACTGCCTTTCAGATACTTAAAAACTGTTACCGTGTCTCCTCTCAGTCTTCTCTTTTCTAGATTGAACTCAGTCCTTTCAATATTATCTCACAGGTTATTTTTTTAAGACCTTCAATTGTTTTTGTTGGTCTTCTCTGGATTTCCGCACCTAATGTTTTTCCCTATCTTTCCTGAAATGTGGCACCCTCAACTGGACAAAATACTCTATTTGAGGCTTAATCAGTGCAGAGTACAGCAGAGGAATTACGTCTTGTGTTTTGCTTATAACACTCCTGTTAATACATCCCAGAGTGATATATGCTTTTTGGGAAGCGTGTTACAGTGATGACTTATATTTAGCTTGTGGTCCACTATTACCACCAGTTTCCTTTCCACAATACCCCTTCCTAGGCAGTCATTTTTTATTTGTATGTGTGCAATGGATTATTTCTTCCATTCTGTAATTGCCCATAAGGATACACCTTGTTCACTCTATTTCATATTTTGTCTGAAATCCTTTAAGCAATCAGTGCTTGTGAGTGTGTAAAGTATACTGCGGACACACTGCACCATTATAGATATCCCATGGTGCTGATTAATAGCAATAATAATGCACAAGCAATTGTGCTTTGATTTTTCACATTTGTTCTATGGCTATTTTCCCACAAGTTTGATTATAGGAATGAAAGGGCTTGTTTATACTTGCCCCCAACTTAGAAGGAGGCATGGTGATCAGGGTGATGGGAGATTACTAATGAAGTGCTGCAGTGAATATGCAGCACTTAATTAGGCTAATTCTCCCCTATGGCAACCTCAAAGTGTCAAACTTCAAAGTGCCTTTAGTTCTTCAAAATGGGGAGTAAATGCATTTCGAAGAAGCAAGGGCACTTTGAAGTGCCTGTGACTACACACATCCTGGCACTTCGAAGTTTGAGACTTTGAAGTTGCCATGGGGGAGAATTAGCCTAATGAAGTGCTGCATATTCACCACAGCACCTCATTAGTAATCTCCCATCACCCTGATTACCATATCCCCTTCGAAGTAAGGGGCAAGTGTAGACCTTGCCAAGGTGTTTAGCAGATCAGGAAAAACACCAGTATAAACCAAGAAAAGCTTTATATACAATTTTAAGAAATATCTCCCTCTGCTGAAGAAAATGGGACACTGGAGGGAACTCAGCGGAGTTATGGCACTGTGTTTGTATTGCATTGTCTTTTCTTGTGAGAATGTCTCTTACAGATTCACAAGTGCCAATGTGAATTTTTAATTGCTGATAGTATCAGCTGCATCCTGGGCTACAGAACTGTGAAGAAGAGAAAATTGCATGCATCTAGCTTTACACTTCTTAAGACATCAGTCCCTGCACATTTAATACAATCGCATTGCTTTGAAAAGGTGTTCCAGCAAGGTTGTAGCCTTCCACATAGCCTCTTTTCTTTTTGAAATATGACTCTCACTTGATCTGATTCATTTCTGACTCCATTCCAAATGATCTTGACTTTACATCCCTGTGGAAGCAGGTATTTTATCTCAATTGTCTTGGATAGTCAGTTCCTGATCTACAGCTGCTGGACGAGAATCTCTGCTGTAAAGTCATCTCTCATGAGGAAAGCCTTGGAACAAGCTGTCCGGTTCCCATAGACTGCACTTTTTATCAGACATATTCCCGCTTAGCGTTTTTAAGCTGCAAAGAACTTTCTGGTTTGGTCAGATTAAAATGACATTAACCACTGCAAACTGCAGCAGGATGAGATGTGAAAACAATGCAATGAACCAGTAACTTAACCATTTGTGGATGTATCTCTTTGCAATCGTGTATGCTAAGGATTCTGTTTTTTTCCAAAATAATATCCAATTTGCATGAAAAACAAAGTACGTTCCTATTTTATATAAAACTGCCAGGTAATACAAATTCCAAACCCTACATCAGTCTCAGCTGTTAGCCTATTTTTTTAATTTGGTATATTACATGAAAGTTTAACAGAAACACACAATTTTAAAAATCTCAGCTGTTTTACTGAACCATAAATTCATGACAAGCACTCCTACCTTTTTGATGATGACTGGTTTAGCTGCCAAAATGGATGTTTAAATTATTGTACATGCCACAAAATAACTTGCTAAAAGTTGTCAGCTTTTGAAACATTCATTTCATCAGGAAATAGCCGAAAAAGGATGGTCGTCAATTCTAAAAATTGAACTAACATTTTTATGCCAAGGTCCAAATGCTTTAGGGGCCCTTTCTGGCACTCTTGTGGTGCACATGTTGAAATGCAGTCAAATCTGGCCTGATGAGAATCCATCAGGTGTTAGGCGGGAGGGTCAGTAAACTCACAGCTGGCAGGTATCTAGCATACCCAGCTCCTAATGCACTATCCACCAACCAGCCACAATGCAGGAAGCACTTGAGAGGACAACTCCAGCTTGGTATATTCTAGCTATGCCCAATGGCTGCTCCAGCCTGTGCTTGGGTAGGGATTAGTGAATGTCATCACAGATTCTCTAGTGGCATCCCCTCTTTACGACATAGAACAGAAATGTGGCACAGGTGAAAAGCGTGGCGTTCTATCCTTCAAATATATTTTACTTATTTACATTTCTATGAAACTGTAGCTAATAACGGGACAAGTACTTTAAAAAAAATGAGTAAAATCGGGTCATTTTAACAACTTGCACTATCGCCAATTGCCTTATACTGGTGTTTTTTTAAAAGGAACCATGCTGCTCTGGACTATCAAAAGAATAGCTGCAGTGATTGTTCACTAACCACAGGTGGCCTAGATATGGATTTCTCCTGTAGCTACCCAGTATTTGATTCACCTGTTCAGCCAGTGTGGTGTATTCCACTCAACAATCTAAAATTCTCAGGATGTGCATATATTAACCAATCCAAATTCCCTTTCCTTTCCAATGTCTTTGCTAGTTGCAAAGTGATAAGACATAAAATGTTAATGCTTTGCCCAGGGCTTCCAAAAGGCACTGAAGATTATACAATTTAGTATCCTCCACTAGTGCACCAAGGCACTAGGCGGTACATTCACACTTCACTTAGAATTCATCTTCATCTGGAGCCTGTTTCTTTGGGGCAAGACAAACAATTAATTTGCATATTGCTGGCTCTGCCTGCTTCTCTGTATGTAAAACAAACAGCTCCCAGGACTGAGGAAACAATATTTTTACTCATCGTACTACAACGTAAGGTGTATACACATTCAAAACAATGACAGAAATAATAGAGCCAGAAAGCATCTCAAGAACACCAATGATTGAGATCAGAATGGAGAATCAAAGCTTTAACACAAATTCCATAATAGCCCTTTCACCTCTACACGAGGTTTCTCTGCCTCATAAACACTGGGCTATATTTAGAAACTGCACCCTGAGCTCTGATGATGTGAATTCTTATACCCATATTATTCATTCCATCAGCATTTGTGAAAGCACAATTCTAGAGTAGACTGACTTTTAATGATCCAATGGAAAACAGACCCCTGTTTATTATGTGGGGTGAGTAAAATATGTGCTTACTCTAACAGATCACGTGCACAGCATGGATAAATATAACCTGCCTCCATTCTTAATTTCTGTAAAGCATCCACCACACTAAAAAAATCCCAAATGATAAATGGAAACATTTAACACACATTAGGCAGGTTCTTAGGCAGAATTCATTTTTGTTCAGCTGACAGGTTGACCCTCTGCTGTAGTCACTTGTACTTTTAAATGCAACACTAAGTGTCACAGCACATCTGAAACACAAATTCTTATCTTTGCTGTTTAAGCTTCTAACTTCAAAGGGACTGCTAGTCTCCCATTGATGACTAAATTTGGAGAGGAAGAACATGGCAGAAGGAATGGTAAAAAGAGGGTGAAGCACTGGGGTTTTTCCTATTTTACTTGACCAGCATCACATGTCTTTTATTACAGATACATTTAGCTGCTAGTTTCTCCCACAAAACTCCCATTAGTTTGAGTGGAGGCCTGTTTGGATCAGGAATGCAGGATGAGACTTTAAAGAAACCTTTAACATAACATTATTACATTTACATAGAACAACAGCTGAATGAGTCTTTTTCACATTTTGGAATACATTTGAATTAATATTGGACCAAATATAACAGTGAGAAACAACACAGATTCAAGGATGGTGGAAACATCTTAGAACCAACATATTTGCTGAGCAACTTTCCAGAAGACACTTTTGAAAATCAAAAACTACCAAAATAAGAATAAAGAAAACTGAGGACGGAGGGTGAATAAGGATGTATAAACCAGAAAGGACCATTAGAATCTGCAAAACTAGCTGCAATAGTGTCAATGTATATTAGCATCAAACTACTCATCAAATATCTGTTATAATACAACTACTAAAGTCAGAATTAAAGGAAACTTACCGTGAATTATACTGATACAGCTTACACAATGAAAACAGAACAATGTGCTATAAATAGTATGCCTTAAAAGAAAAAATAATAGCCAGAATAGTAGCTGAAATCTAACAATGATTTACTGACAAAAAGTGACTCATTTGTTGCATAAATCTTTTAGAGCACAGAGCTCAGCTATGAGTATCATGTACTCTTGAACAAAATAGAAGTGTTCTGAGGTTCTTATTAGAAACACGATGAAGTCAAAGGAAAGACTTTCATAGACTCTAATGTTGTTTGGACCAGGCTGTCAGATAGTAAGGTCAGCTTGCTGTGAAAATAGTGAGAAGACTTTATTCCTGTAATTAGTACTGGACAGCACCGGTATTTAACAGATCAGTCTTCCTTCTAAATGGCAAATCACACCTTAAAATTGCTTTCACAGTAGTGAAACCCTAGAGCTATGCAAGACCCTGAACTGTCCTTCAGGTTTTACCACCAGAAATGCTGCCAATAAGTACTGTTCTGTTTCCACCTGCAGCATAGTCTAAATGAAGGTAAATAAGGCATTCATGCAAGAAATTAACAAATGGCACAAAATAATAGTGAGCCGCCGGGTGAAAGCTAGCCTTGTGTCAGAGTAAAAAAAATCAAACGTCTAACTTTGTGTATGTGATCACAAAACTGCATCTCATTAATACTGCTAAAAGCCCCAGTCCACGGATTGACTGGACAGGCACACAATCCAAAGCCAACAGTCATTAGCTCATATCCAAGTCTTAAAATTGCACAGCGGATATGTTTTCCAATTTTAACCTCCTAGTTACGTTTATATATAACTACATCTTCCAAATCATACATTTTATTGTTGTTTACATCCTGTGTAAAACTCCTATGTCCAAGATACTGAGTAGAGACAGTTAAATCTAACCTTCATCATCCATTATAAGTGCTATAATGCGGGTCCCAATTTTTGCAAACTGGATAGTTCTATATAACTTTTCTTTGTCACAGAAAATGACACCGATGGTAGTTATGAGAGCCTATGGGAGTTCCTCGCTATAAAATTTCGTAAGTGATGTAGAAGACACTATGTAAAAGGTTATTTTCTGGGTAAAATTCTAAGCTGCACCACTTCCTGGCAAAGAGAGGAACTCACAGCCCAGGGGAAGGAGGGGCAAAGGTCACTTATGTCACCTTTGAGTCCTGCTGGCTGTTCCACGGACTGAAATCATCCGTAGCTTAAGTATCTCAGGGGATTGTTCTAAATTACTACATCGTGATTTAGGCTGGCTGCGTGTGGCAGTGCCCAACCAACTACTTATAAGACTATGTGCTATTGACTGCTTCCCTAAATCTATCACCCACACTCCCCCTACACTCTCAGTGGAACTGGCAAGGGAGCCTGTGCACGTAACCTTGAGCATTCGTAAATGGTGCCAATGGAATTTTGCAACACCGAGTACTGTACCACCTACACATCACTACAAGAACACACACGGACTGTAAAAGAGGTGAGACTCACTGTGTAGGGTACTGTCATGACCCATCGATTTATGTGCATAACTAAGGATAACCCTGCAGAAAGGTATCCAAGAAGCTAGACCATTTAACTCAGCCAGGAAGCTAGAGCTAAACTAGACAATAGCTCCATGTACACAATTCACTTTCATTTGCACAACACCATTCATACACTAGTATATCACAAATAATTTCAGAGCCAAGTAGAGTTACAATGGATATGCAGCTAATGAGGAGGAACTAGTTTAAAAAATATTGTGAGTGCTGTAGTCTCCACTGATGATGTAGGATACATGACAAATCTTGTATCTGTTAATATTCGTGTATACAATATTTCTGCTGCACATATACCCCACACTGTAAAGAAGATGCACTGGGGGGATTCTATTTCCCCTCACCAACAGAGGTCTTCGGTATAATGTGTAACAAAGCCAAGGAGTAGGGAAGTTTGGAACATCGCCAGTGCACAGAGCAGATACACTGTGCCAAATCTCTCCATAGATCATATCTGCCACACTCTGCACACTGTGAAGCAACAAATACAGCTCTGCTCCATGTGGGCTATGAGTCTCCCTTAAACCTGAGACATTGAATCTTGCTCTATGGGCCTCAATTTAGGTTTTAAGAAAGCAGAACGTAGAATAGAAAATAATGAAATGAAAGAGCCAGAAACCTTGAAATTAGGAGAGAAATTTTGTAACATGTTTTCAAATAAGCACAAAGTCAGCATGTGTGGTTAGTGGGAGCTACTCCAGGAATCTGATTCAACGAGTCACTTTCATTTTAGAAAGGGATCATTTGATTTACTGTAATATACCAACCCATGCCCTGTGTTGGGAAGTTATAGTAGCGCTCCAAGAACTCTCAGGCTGAAATGATCACTTAGTTGAGGTACTACACTGTCAGAAAATTTGGCAGACCAGTGACTATATTGACTATATGCAAGTCCAGCAAAAGGTAGAATTTAAAAGCACAAAGCTAAAAGAAGCCAGAGTCATAGGAATTAGAGAACACCTATCAGAATATAACACACAAACAATTCCTCAGACCTATAACCCTGAATTGTTTCATAATGTGTTTCTTCCTCTTTTGGGAGAAACTGTTTTCATGGGTGATCCCCAAGCACCTATGAATCTGTCCGTTGTGATTAATTCTTCATTTGCGCTGGACAGTGTAATACCTCTTCACCATATTATTATACCCATCTAGTCTTTGCTTTCTGTGGATATTCTAGTAAATTGGTATGACACAACAATTAGGAGGTATGTCACAGCAATTATTAAAGTGAAAATTCAAAGCAAGAATTATGGAGGGGTTATAAAGCCTCATGTTTCAGGGTGTAAAAAACCTCTAACTAAAGGAGGCTCTAGGAAGAAACTTTTCATTGTAGGCAGATTATTGCACAGTTGCCTGTTCCAAGGTGTTTCGTCCCTTCCTCTGAAGCATCTCATATAAGCCCCTACTAAGAGAAGACAATGGAATTGCTCCATCACATAGCCAATACGGTAAAGCTATTCCTGTATTCTTGTGAAAGAATTCTGAATAAATAAATGTGAGTTTTCTCAATGAATTGATTTCAAGAGTTATATTCATCCAATGTAGAACTCTTTTCTTTCTGCTAGACATTATATATTTTCTCTATACCTTTTAAATGTAATTACAGAACCCTACAAAATTACTAAGGTCACCATTTGTAATAAAGATATGTGTGTAACAGACATGCAAAGATTAGAGAACTATATTGCTAACCACCTCCACCAATTTCTGAAATATAGTACTCTCCACCCAAATTAATTGCAAACAGAAGTATTTATATTTAAGAATATTTTGCCTGTACTGAGGTCCTGACAGCAGATGCTAAGTGCTTTGTAAAGATGGGTATCAGATGTTCCACATGAGTATTTAAGATACTAAAGTATTTCTCTTCATCATTTTTCCTTGAAATTAATTTTTAAAACTACACTGTGTTTTGAAAGACATGCTCCCTTGAAAGATCTCACCCAATGACCTGTTCAATCAAAAGAGGAATACCCCAGTCATGTTGTGTAACATTTTTGCTCAGTGGGTTTCAGTCAAAACAGAAGGATTGTTCCTTGTGAAGTGCTCCTTCAGGAGAAAGAGAGGGAGTAAAGAAATAGTGTGTCTGGAAATGAAGCCAACATAAAATTGTGTTTGGTTTGTGTTTATTCTACACGCCATTAGGTAACTGTAAATCCTCATTTAAGAACATAACTAATTTCTCCCAGATGCAACATACTTTTACATAGGTTCTTGCATTCAGAGCCTGACTCCAACACAAACATTCATACCAGGAACAGAGCTATCTTTCCCTCTGCTTTGGTCCCTTATTGTGTTTATAAAGGGTAGCATAAGAAAGTATTTTTCATGTTTGTAATAATGTTTCACGAAACTGTGGATATATTTTACATTTATATTAGTGTATTAAATATTCCTATTGATGGAAAAATGCCATTCATTTTTAAGTGCTTCCTGTTCGGCCCAGGCAGCTTTTCATTGCTTGCCACGGTAATTTTAGATTTTACATGCAAATGTTTTTTCCCCATCCCCCACTTCCTTGGCTCTATTCCCAAGATGTGTTTCTTCTTTCATCTTGTCCCACATCTCAATATATAAAAGCAATAATAGGAGTAATTAATGTTTAGCTGTTTCACTTCCATTTTATGCAGAGTAGACATCTGATTATCAAATCCACCCAATGTCTGCAATTAGACCATGCTCTGCAGCTGCACTTCCTCTCACTTGGTATAGTTCTCTGTTTTTCTTTTTTTTCTTCTGAATGACTTGCTTTGTGATACATGTGATGATATACAGTCCTCTAAGTACAACCTCAAAGTAAATGTGGGATATTATTCTATCTTCAAGGCCAAGGTAGAGATGGGCTGTGCTGATGTTTTGAGGCTGGGGAGGAGGGACATTGATTACAGATTCCCAAGCTGCATGCAGGAAAGCTAGTAAGCATAGCTGTCAGCTTTGCTGTCACTGTCACACTAAACTTCCCAGATGTTCTATCTGGATGTGTCACAAAATGTCATGGCATAAGTTGCTATATTTTGTTTTCTGCAGAAAGGGTGAACAATAATAAAACAGCCTCAGGAGCGTATGGGCTAGCCACCAGCAGCTTGTAAAGGACTCACAAAAAAAAAAAAAAAAAAAAGCCTGTGTGTGAGTGTTCTGGGAAAGAAGCAAACATCAGCAGTTTATTTTTTAATTAATAGCAGTGCTTGTGCTGGTAGCCATTTAACATTTGAATAAGAACAGAAAGAAAGGGCCTTTTGTCATCTCATCTGATTATCGAAGCTCCTTTTGTCTATGAACTACAGCTCTAGAGTCAAATTACGTATTGACAGAACCAGTAAAAATTTATTCCTTGTTAATTCATCTTCTGGAATTTGATGTAGTGCCCTAGACTTAACAGCCAGCCTGCTGTGAAATAAGCTCTTCATTGGTGACATCCACCTGGAACAAGGTTTTACATTTTAAAATGAGTCTTTTAAAAACATGGATTTTGACTTCATAATATTATGAAGCCTTTTGTTCTTGAGCTGAAGTACAGCTTGGGCTGTCTGGCTGGGTGCCTCATTCTTTCTCACATATTATTTTCTTTTGCTTTTTAGAAAGCAATGTAGCAGCACAAACAACAGTCATAGACTCAGAGGGATAGCATCAGTCTATAGTGTCACAAAAAAAACAAAATAACAAAAACCCCACAAGCAATGCAGTAGCACCTAAAAAACTAACGCATTTATTAGCTAATGAGCTTCCATGAGTAAGACCCACTTCTTCAGATTCTACAATCATAGAGGCATATGCTCATCTAGATGTCCATCACTTAGCCATTATTAGAAAGTCCTTTATGTTAAATATTGCCATCTACACATCTATAGGAAGCTTCAGACAATTTCTTCATAAAGAAGTCAAATAAGAAGATAACAAAAAAGGAAATCAATTCACTCTCCTTCCATCTTTTTCTTATCATTGTAGGGCTCAATGCATGTACAGAGGACACAGTTAAAATAATTACAATTTTGCCTTTGCAATATTGAACTTTACTGCTGAATGTTAATGTTTCAATAATAATATCTACTTGCAATGCCTTAACTGCCAAGCTTTTTATCGTTTTTTCAAATGACCAGTGGACTTCAAATATTGGTTCTCGCTGTTGCTTGTCCTTTAGTTGAAACTCTGCTCTGGTGTCGTCCCCAAAAGGTACTGTGGTATACATAATTTTTCACAATATAGTGTTATTCAGCTAGTAATGGAGTTATATATGGAGCTGAAGAGAAGGTATTGAGCAAAAATAAATGCTCAGAGGACAACACCACCATTTGTTTTCAAAGAAAGAGATATCGACTCTGTGAGAATGATTTATTCCAATGACTATTTAATTCACATCAAATGATATGGATGCCATAATTTAGGATTGTGCATTTCACTGTATTTAAACATAGTGGCATTTTTGAACAGCTGTATTCTTATTGTTTAGAGGACAAACTGCATCTTTGCGTCAACCAATTGGAAATGAGTTCACTCAGAATTCCTTTCCATTTGCCCTCAGAAAGACACAGCTTTCCTCTGTGTGAACTTACAAAATCATCTTCATCAGATTCTAGGGGAAGAAGGATTCTTACATAAACTACCTGTTATATTGATTTACCTTTCTCACCATATTCTTAGTCAATTCAAGTCACGCAAAGAACATCAATGAGGAAACATTATGGTAAATGTGTTCCTTCAGAGGCTTGTCATCAGTATGCATAACTTTCTTTGGCTAGTTTATTTCCCAATTTTCACATTGCTATAAAAATCATAAATACCCAAATAAATGAGTGAATGAAAAAAAAAAGTTGAAAACCTGCATTAGAGCTTGGTGTGTTACTTCTGATATTTTAAATTTAGTTGGTAGTATGTCTCTCTGGGCCACAATATAGATGGATGGGTGTGCTACTGGATTAGAACCAACAGCACTGGATCTTTTAGCTAAGGCAACAGACATTCTGCTTTTAGAACTCTCAGAGGTCCTTGTACTCTGCAGTGCTGACAACAGACCCAGAAGCATTGCATAGCTTGTTGTTTGGACCACCTGGCCAAATATCGGCTACATCTACACGTGCCCCAAACTTCGAAATGGCCATGCAAATGGCCATTTCGAAGTTTACTAATGAAGTGCTGAAATGCATATTAAGCGCTTCATTAGCATGCGGGCGGCAGCGGCGCTTCGAAATTGACGCGCCTTGCCGCCGCGCAGCGCGTCCAGACGGGGCTCCTTTTCAAAAGGACGCCACCTACTTCGAAGTCCCCTTATTCCCATGTGGCTACGTCTACACGTGCCCCAAACTTCGAAATGGCCACGCAAATGGCCATTTCAAAGTTTACTAATGAAGCGCTGAAATGCATATTCAGCTCTTCATTAGCATGCGGGCGGCAGCAGCGCTTCGAAATTGATGCGCCTTGCCGCCGCGCGGCGCATCCAGACTGGACTCCTTTTCGAAAGGGCCCCGCCTATTTCGAAGTCCCCTTATTCCCATGAGCTCATGGGAATAAGGGGACTTCGAAGTAGGTGGCTTCCTTTCGAAAAGGAGCCCCGTCTGGACACGCCGCGCGGTGGCAAGGCGCGTCAATTTCGAAGTGCTGCTGCCGCCCGCATGCTAATGAAGCGCTGAATATGCATTTCAGCGCTTCATTAGTAAACTTCGAAATGGCCATTTGCGTGGCCATTTCAAAGTTTGGGGCACGTGTAGACACGGCCATCATGAGTCAAATCCCTTTAGCAGTTATACCTGGCTATTCCCACTGAAGTCAATGGCTGTTGTGTAGTCATAGTGCGATCATACTTCTAAAGTTTTTTGCCCCTTTACAGAGCCTACTAATTTGGAAAAAAAAAGCCACTCCCCACACTTCAAATAGGGAACCCTAGTACAACCAGTAACATCTGGCAGTGTGACAGAGACTTCAGAAATGAATGCATTGTGTCTTTGTTAAAATTTATAAATCTCTTATTCCAGTAAGTAAAGACTTACAATATAATTTTTGAATTATATATCAATGCAGTACAGAGAGTTCCAGAGGTTGTCCAATGAATCAATAAATGCAAGACGTATAAAGGTAATAAAACCACTATAAGCAAAAATCATTAATAAGAAGAGAAGTGAGCAAGCTGGCTTATATGAAGTATGGATATTTTCCATGTACCTAATAAAAGGTTACCCTGCAGGCAAAAATGTTCTCATGTTAGCCCATAGAGAGTACTTAAAATAAAAGTGCGGCTCATTAGATGACAGCTTGGAAAATAATTCTCTCTTCAAGTGATATTTGATTATTCTTAGAGTAATAATATATTGTGCCTATAGGTATATTTTCAAAGAAACTTCTTGCAGAGGAAAAATGTGCAGTATTACAGCAGTACAAAATGTAATTCTCTTCTCTCTTTCATAAAGATAACTTCATAGGCTAATCTGCCCTTGCTATCCTTGTGTAACTTTCATTGGGATGAATGGGAATTACAAAGCAGTGTGCATTGGAGAATTTAGTTAGTTTACTCTAAACATAAAAATTAGGTGACTTTAAAGATACCACAGGTCATGTGCACAAAGAATTTTAAAAACAAGATGTGTGCAAAAGGAAAGGTGTACTAAGTTCATTCCACCAGCTACTAGACTGAATATTCTCAACTGACAGTTTGGAGCCACAGTTCTGAGACTTCTGGGCTACGTCTACACGTGCCCCAAACTTCGAAATGGCCACGCAAATGGCCATTTCGAAGTTTACTAATGAAGCGCTGAAATGCATATTCAGCTCTTCATTAGCATGCGGGCGGCAGCGGCGCTTCGAAATTGACGCGGCTCGCCGCGCGCTGGCACGTCCAGACGGGGCTCCTTTTTGAAAGGACCCCGCCTACTTCAAAGTCCCCTTATTCTAATGAGCTGATGGGAATAAGGGGACTTCGAAGTAGGCGGGGTCCTTTCAAAAAGGAGCCCCGTCTGGACGTGCCAGCGCGCGGCGAGCCGCGTCAATTTCGAAGCGCCGCTGCCGCCCGCATGCTAATGAAGAGCTGAATATGCATTTCAGCGCTTCATTAGTAAACTTCGAAGTGGCCATTTGCGTGGCCATTTCGAAGTTTGGGGCACATGTAGACACGGTCCTGGTGTGTTATTTTCAACACCATCTATGTGACTTGGATGCCCAATTCTCCTTATCTTTTATCTCCTTATCTTGTGTCTTTGTGGCACAGTTCACTTCTCTCTCATTGGGATTTAATTTCTTAGACAATCATTATCAAAAGAAATTCCATAAAAAGTTAACTGTTGTGTCCATCAAGTAAGAATATGTGGATTATACAAGGACAGTAATAGTTCCAGGTGCAAGATGACCAAATGAAAAAGAGGAGTGAAATGACGACTATGGTATGCCTCAGACTTCACTTGAGACCAGATTCACCAACCTGAAAGCAGAATTCCTTACTCACACTACTGACTAGAAGTGGGGAATGACAACACTAATTCTCAGTTCAAATGAAAATTTAAAAATATTGAGAGAAAGTGATCACTTGTCATATAGGGAGAGTTTAGGAACAGGTCACCACTGATTAAAGCTAATACTTAAGAAAGGCATATTCACTGTAGAATCAGTTTGATCCTAGAATTTGTCTGGTAGATAATGTGCACTCCAGAACTGCATCTACACGACCCCTCCCTTTTGGAAGGGGTATATAAATGCAGCCAATCAAAAATGCAAATGAGGCACATACTCTGGCAGGAGCTTGTTTCCAAAAGGGGCTGCTTTAGAAACACAAACAGCTGTGTAGACGGGGCTCCTTCAAATGGAAACCCTGCTTTCAAAAGAACCCTTCTTCCCAATTTCCTTGGGGAAGAAGGGTCCTTTCGAAAGTTAGGTTCCCTTCTGACGGAATCCCGTCTACATTGCTCTTTGTGCTTTGAAAGCAGGCCCCTTTTGGAAATGAGAGCCTCCTGAAATATGCAAATGAGGTGCAAGATATTTAAATCTGCACCTCATTTGCATTTTGATCAGCTGCATTTATATGCCCCTTCTGAAAGGGAGGAATAGAATACACGCAGGCTAAAGGTGTGATTTCTAATGCACACTAGGTTACATTTAGTACATACCAGCAGGATTTACAAGGACCAATTGATGTGTAATGCAATAATGCACATTAGAAATTGCTCCCCAATAATTCACACTACTTCACTGTGTACTCTGAATATCAGAAGCCAAGAAATTCAGTTAAGGTTTGGATTCTAAACAACATGTCCAATTGCACTCAAGTACTACAGATCACATAAGGACACTGTTGTCAGAACTAAATGAGCCACATTCGGGTCTCCTTATTTTTTATCAATATGTTTTAATTTTTATCAAAGGCTACAGAGTAATAGGCTGGTAAAGAATTTGGATTGGTGACATCATAGGTATTTTTAGGAAATAAGTAGTTAGCACTATTATTCCAAATTAGTATTGAATTAATTATTCCAGACTGGTACAAGGTGGCAGTGTGATTCCACAGGTGCTATCTTCCATAAGAGATGTAAAACTGAAGTTCTATGCTGACCAATTTGTGGTCAGTAAAGAGCCAGTAGCATTTTTTTGCAAGAATAATGGTGTTGACCTCAGTGTCTTGGTCAAAATCAGTTTGGATAACTTTATTCCAGTTTTCTACATCCACTCTTTCTGTCCCCATCCCCTAAAAACATTACCTTGGTACTGCTCAATACTGTTTAATGAGGTTCTTCACTTCACCCCAATGTGGGTGGTATTACCAGCTCTGACTTGAATCTACTGCATGATCTTGGACCCCGACTTTAATCTAGTTGGCTGTCAGTCTAAGTGATGAGAAATAATTAATATAGCTGTATCTATCGATTGAGAATTATTTGAAATATAACCTACTCTATTAATAAATACTTTAATTTCAGTGAGTAGATTTAAATAGTGTTATACAACAGAATTCTGAATGTGATGAATGAGGGGGGTATTACTCTTTTCTGGGCAGTCCAGGCACTCAATTAACTAAAGCCTTTTTCACAGTAGTTAACTCTTGAAACATAATCCTAATTGTCTTGCTTTAAAGGGTTAAAGCCCACAGAGTCCTCAGGAATGCTAGAGAAGCAGGAAGTGAGTTGGCAGGAAGCCCAGGAGAGCCAATGGTAAGAGCAGTGATCTTCCTGTTCCTCTTCTTGTGTGACCAGAGGACAGCCTGAGAGACATGCATTAAGCCAGGAACCTGGGCATGGAGAAACTAGTGACATCCTTGTCTAGGGATGGATTAAATTTTGAAACAACTGATATGTGAGTAGAACAGGGAATATGGAGTCATATGCAATCAGATTATTTTCTTTATTTGGGATTGTTCAACTTCTGTATGCAGAGTACGTGTAACTATCCCATGTACACTGTAACTTTCCATACTGAACCCCAGGGAAGCAATTCTCTGCGTTTTAATCTTTTTTATTTTTTTTTAAGTTGCTCTGTAAAATCTAGAAACCAAGCAATATTTCACCAAGGCTGTGTCAACACTTGCATCCCTCTTTCGAAAGAGGAATGCAAATGAGGGAAACTGAAAATGCAAATGAGGCACTGATTTACATACCTCATCCTTCATTTGCATAATCTCTTTTTGGAAGAGATTCTTTCGAAATTAAAAAAGCAGTGTAGACAAGGCTCTATCAAAAAATAAACCCCATCTTGGAAAGAACCCTTCTTCCTATTTTGTTTCAGTTTTTAAACACTCTCCCCAGAGAGAGGGTAAAAGAGCTTGAGCGTCCCACACAGGAAGGAATACCCAAATACACCTTCCTAGGTTCTCAGAGGGGTTTTTACATTCGGGTAGTGGCAGCCATACCAATCCAAGCCAGGAAATCTGTGAACTTGGGGAATTTTAAACAGAAGCCTTTCATGGCACGGTATTTTAAGGTCTCTTGCAGGCCCCAACCTCCTGCACTTGGATTGCGAAAGCTGGGAACAGGCTTGAAACTATACTTATATCAAATACATACATATGAAAATCAACTAGAATGTTTAGAATCCTCAAATTCAGTATTTAACAATAACTATTAAAGTGCAATAGCTACTATCAAGAGTGCTTATAATCCTTTCATTGTTAAAGAAAAATAAGAATGCCCTTTTTTTTTAACCTGACCTTTAACCTACCTTATCTGAAACAAATGGGTCAATTAAAGACTTAAATTACAAGTGAAAATTTGTGGTATCCTGGTAATTTTACTTTGAGATGAATTGATGGGTGTCATCTGAGAAACACAAAATGTTATTCTCTTTGGGACATTGATATGAAAATCAGCTCAGCTCTACTGAGCTCAATGAAACTACAGTAAGAGGATCACATTCCCCCTCACCCCTCCCCCTGCAAAAGAAAAACACCGTGGCTAAAACACAGCATAAAAGACAGGCAATTGGAAATTAAATAACATCTCGAGAGGTGACTCTGACAATTAAAGGCTAACTTAAGTACTAGGCAAATTGGTTGAAATGCCAGAAAAAAAAAAACAGAATTATCGGACACATACATAATCATGATATTTTTGGGACAAGCCATCTTGGCTTTTGTAAAGGGAAATCATGCCTCACCAGTCTATTACAATTGATTGGAAGGTTCAGTAAATATCTGGAAAGGCCAGTCCAGTAAATATAGTCACATAAAGCCTTTGACCAGGAGTTTTACCAAAGGCTTTTAAGTAAACTAAGCAGTCCTGGGAAAAGGAGGAAAATCCTCTCACAGAACAGTAGCTGGTTAAAAGACGGGGGAAAGGATAGAAATAAATGGCCAGTTTTCACTATGTAGATATATAAATATCAGGAACATTTGTACTGGGACCAGTGGTATTCAGCATATAAATTAATCATCTTGAATAAAAGGATGAAGAGTGAGGTAGCCAACTTTGCAGACAATACAAAATTTCAGAAGAAAGCTAAGACTAAAGCCAACTGCAAAGATTTGCAAAGGGATCTCACAATCATGCAACCGAAAAGAAAATGGCAGATTAAATATAATGCAAAGAAATGGAAATTAAGGCACATTGGAAAACATAATCCCAACTATAAATACAGAATGATGGGGTCTAAATTAATAGTCACAACTCAGGAAAGATCTTGCAATCACAGTGGATGCTTCTTTGAAAATATCTGTTCAGTGTTCACCAGCATGAACCTACCAAATGGTATGCGCCATTAGAAAGGGAATAGATAAGAGGACAGAAAACATCATAATGTTGTCTTTATATAAATCCATGGTATGCTCACATATTAAATACTGTGTGAAATTCTGGTCACCCCATCTCAAAAATGATGTATTAGAAGTGGGAAAAGTACAGAGTAGGGGGAACAAAAAATGGTTAGGGATACAGAACAGTTTCCAGATGAGGACAGATTGAAAAGGCTGGGGTTGTGCAACTTGGAAAAAGATGACTTATTGTGGGTATGATCAGGATCTATGAAGTCATGAATGTTGTGGAGAAACTGAATAATCCCTTTACATAACACACAGACCAGGATCAGTGAATGACATTAATAGGGAGCAAACTTAAAACAAACAAAAGGAAGCACTTCTTCACAAAACCTACCATTAATCAGTTTAACTCGTTGCAAAGGGATCATGTGAAGGCCAAAAGCATAACTGGCTTTTTAAAAAAAAAACAGATAAGTTTATGAAAGACAGGTCCATCAATGGCCAATATATTAGGGGACACAATCCTATGCTCCACACATCCCTAAACCTCTGACTGCCAAAAGCTAGGACTAAACAACAGTAGATGCATCACTCAACAAATTGCCCTGTTTAGGTCACTATCTCTGTAGTACCTGGTACTGGCCACTGTTGGAAGACAGGATACTGAGATAGATAGATCTGACCCTGTATGGGCATTCTTATATTCCTACCAGCTGAGAATCTAGCTCTTTGTATTTAGTCTATGTCATGTAAGATATTTATATTGCTACAGCTTTGTATCAATTATAATAAAATTATAAGTGTAAAAAAAAAACAAGGTGGTGTTCCCTTGGCCTGAGCGGTGTTTATAAATTCCACTGGCAAGCTGTAGAGCTACAGAGCAGTTGGTTTGATACAGCTCATAACAACAACTTGCTAGTTAGAATACCAGAAAGTGATTTGCAGGAGATTCTGAAAATGCTCTCTGGAAGGCACACTGAATTGCTAACTAATTGCATTCACATTATTTGCCATACCATCAATGGGGAGCTTTTTATGGCTGGATGCAGCTAGATTAAAATCAATTAAAAAGATGAGTTGGTTTTATCATGTATTTTTATTTTGTCTGACAGCTGTTTTCTGAATGCCACAGAAGAGTGCAGAGGAAGCAGATTTTTCCCCTCTGAATAAACCAATTGTTATACTCTTAACTCTTTTATAGTAGAAGCATTACATAAAAATGAGGCATTTTAAAGTGACATCTAAAAGTCCCTCTATCTTCGAGTCTCAAGACATTTCCAACAATTGCACAATCTGCTGCCTGTGCTACAATACTAAGACACACCAGGGCACAGCAAGAATATAGTTTGGGGGCTAAATAAGAGGGGACATAATGGTGACCTAAGTTACCTATCACTGTACACATATTACAATGGTAAAAACATGAGCAACCAAACAAACTGCAATCCCTCCTGACCAGAAAATTTCAATTCAATATGCATCAGTTTTCATACACAGCTCCTTCGTATGTCTCTACCTGTTTACTTTGCTACCCTGGAATATGGTATTTTTGTCTCCAGTTACTTTGGTGTAAATTCAGCCATGATCAGAACTGGTGACACCAAAATTAAGTGCATAAGAGGACAAAGACAGGAGAGGACAAACCCAAACTACAAAGCAACAAGAGGGAATAAAGCAGCATGACAACAGAGAACCAAGGGAGCCTGGGAACTGACCAGGTCTGGTCAAAAATTTCCATGGAAACTGGTCTTTGACAGGAATTAGGTTTTCAATTCAACATGATTTTATTTTAATATTTTTGTGAATAGTATCTACTTTCATGGAAAATTTCATTTTATCCTATACTGAAGCCTCTATCTTGTGAAAAACTTTATAAAAAGTTCAAATTTGATTGTACTGAAAAAAGATTTTTTTTCACAGAAAATTTCCATTAAAGGGAGACCTCACACATTTTCTGATTATCTCTAGGATTAGCAGACATGAGCTCCTATATCGTAGAAGAAATACAAGCAGCACACAGGTTCACAATAAGTATGTTGGTATATGTGTAGGGAGGGGCAGAAATGTAACCACTTCATTTCATCCTCCACATTAAGCACATGAATTTCCATTTCGTGTCCCTTAGGGAGCTCTAATATCATTTTAACAAATAAATCAGGGTCTATCATTGCCACAGGAGGGTGTGCATTTAGGATTGGGAATCTGGGAGAGCAACCGGTCCATGAGAGGACTTAGTTAAATTTTAACAATGGTGCATTATGTAAAAGTTTGAGAATCAGTCCTTGGATATAGAACCATAGAACTGTTAGAGTTAGGGACTGCCAGGGTCATTTAATATAACCTCCTGCCGAGATGCAGGATCTGTTGTATCTAAACCATCTAATTCAGACAGCTGTCCAGCCTTACTTTGAAAATCTTCAATGAAGGAGCTTCCAAAATATCCCTAGGGAGGCCATTATATTCCTATTCTTACAGTGAGGATTTCCCCCCTGAGTTTTATTGTAAATCTATTCTGTTGTAGTTTCAGCCCACTGCCTCTTGTGCTGCTCTCTATGGCAAGAGAGAACTTGTCTACATCTTTTTTTTTTATGGCAACCTTTCAAGTATTTCAAGATCCCCATCATATGCACTCAATCTCTTGTTTTCTAAGGTCAAAGCATCTCCTTCAGCCTTTGCTCATATAGCTTGCATTCTCCATCACTTTTGATCATCTTTGTTGCTCCTTGCCAGTTTCTTTACATTGTGTCTGTACATTGGTGACCAAAATTGGACACAGTTCTACAACTGATGCCTAACCAGCACTGAGTAGGGTGGTGCTATTACCTTCCATGACTTTTATGTTAGGCCTTTGTTAACATAATCTAAAAATGTATTTGCTTATTTTGTAGCAGTGTCACACTACTGATTCAAAATTGCTTGAATTTTAGATCTACTCTCCCCACCCCACCCCACTCCTCCTGCACTTCTGACATTTTCAAATCTGATCAGTATGCTCTATATTACTATACTCTGATCATTAATAAAGATGTTAAATAATGCCAGACCCGGAACAGATCCCTTTGGCTCCCGGCTAGAGAACCTCCTCCAATCTGACATCATTCCATTAATAGTTACATTTTGTTTGTGGGTGTTTAACCAATTATGCATCCTCTTAATGGTAGTTTTGCCAAGGCCGCATATAGTTTGCATTTCCCATCCCTTTGACCATCTTTGTTGCTCCTTTCTGTGCCATTTCTAGTTTCTTTACATCATTTCTATTCATCAGTGACCAAAATTGGACACAGTACTACAGTTGAAGCCAAGCAGTCTACATGCTTATAAAATGTCCTGGTGGACTGTGTTAAAAGCTTTGCTGAATTCCAGATACTTTGTCCCCTGCATTCCTCCTACCCATCACACAAGTTTTCCTGTTGAGGAAGAAAATCAAGCTGGTTTAGTATGCTTTGTTGTGAGTAAATCCACGTTGGCTGCTGGTGACTACCTTCAACCTCCATGTACTCACAAACTGAATGTTTAATAAATTGTTCTAGTACGTGCAGAGGTATCAAAGTCAGGTAACTAATCTACAGATCCTCCACGTCCTGCTTTTTTCTTCCGCTTTTTTAGCAAAAATATACTACGGTAGCTCTTCTCCAGTCTTCTAAGAGCTTTCTTTTTATCCATGGAGTTTACAAATCTAATTGCGAGTGGCTCTGAGATTTCTTCAACACCCTGGGGTGAATAGCTTCAGTCCTGATTACTTGAATTCATTCAAAGTGGTAATAACATCTCTGGCTTTTTTTTTTAAATTTATCCTGAGTTGCATCCCTTCTGCCTTATTGTTGTTGTAACTTTGCTAGTCATCCAGTCTATGTTTTTTTTTGTGAGAAAACTGAAACAAAGATGACACTGAGCAGTTCTGCCTTCATATCATCTTCCAAAACCACCTCAGCTTCTTCAGAGACCAGTGAACCTCCACCACCTCTGATCTTCCTTTTCTCTCTAACATATTTGTGGAACCTGTTCATATTGCCTCTTGACAGCTGCAACCCATTCTTTGCCTTGTATTTTTTTTTATTTTCTCCCCAACAACTCATGCTAGTCCCAGCTATTCTTCCTTGGGCTATATTTGCACTGCAGAGCTATTTCAGGACACCTAGGTATCCCAAAATAGCTATTTTGCATCTATGAAACACACCCAGCATTTTGAAATATTGTGCTATTTCAGCATCGCTCTACACCTCATTACAGGAGAAATAAGGGATGCCTTGACATAGCACAGTATTTTGACATTTGGCCACATGTAGACAGCTCCAAAAGCCGAAATAGCCTATTTGGAAATTAACTAGAAATAGGATTCACAATTTGTGTAGCACAAATTGTGCATCATATTTTGAGTTAAGGGTGCAGTGCAAATGTATCCTTGGTGACCCGACACTCTCTCCATTTCCTATATGTATCTGATTTGGTTTTTTGATACCTGAGAAGCTCCTTGTGCAGTTACACTGGCCTCCTATGGCTCTTCTTATCATTCTTCTGAATTGAAACAGCCTGAGGTAGAGCCTCTAGTATTACATCTCTTGAAGGCTGCCCACCCACTTCCACTACTTTTTTCCTAATTGGTCTTCTCACATGATTTTGTCTATGATTTCTCTGAGAAGATTAAAATCTGCCCTTCTGAAGTGCAGTGTTGTTTTTTCCTCCTATCCATAGAATCATGAATTCTGTGAGACATGATCACTTCCTCCAAAGTTCTTGACCACTTTAGAACTCACACGTAATCCATCCCTCTTGGTCAAAACAAATTGGATGACGCTCAAGTTGCTTCCTCGAGGCAGTTGCACACGCTACACATGCTAAGAACTTGCAAGACGTAAGCTTTGCTGAGATAGTCTTCCAGCACATATCAAGGAAGTTAAAGTCCCTTATGAATATTAGCTAATGCATTAGGTAATCTTGTTATCTGCTGGTAAAATGCCTCATCCACCTCCCTCCCTTGATTTGGTGCTCCATAATAGACTCCCACAATAACACTGATACTATTCTTTCCCTTTATATTCTCACTGGGAGAATCTCAGTAGATCTGCAGCTTGCTTCCTCTTGAAATTTGGAGCAGGTGCATACATTCTTGACAGACAGTGCAATGCTGCAATGCCACTTGCTTTTTTCCCATACCTGTCCTTGCAGAACAATCTATATCCTTCAATGCTGGTACTCCAGTTATGGGTATTGTCCCACCAAGTTGCAGTAATGACAATTAAGTTTTTTTTTACCCATATACCATGGCTTCCAGTTCATCCTGCTCCTACCCTCTGCATTATTTTACAGACACTGAAGATATTTTATAGACTGTCCTTTCGCTCTTCTTCATCTCTTTAATGCAGCTGTGGTTTCTAGTCCCTTAGTATTATTTAGGCTCTTTCCATTTAATTCATTACTTGAGTCTAGATATGTTTAGTTACATTTCTAGGCTTTTGTGTAACCCTTCAATCGAGCCTGAATAATGGGCAATGCACTGATGACTGTTTATTAAAAAAGGTATCACTGTGACATGTATGAAAACTGAACAAAGGTGACATGAAAGTCATTTTACAGTCAGCTTTCCCACAAATTTCTAATGCTCTTTTTTCCCCTATAGAATACAGGCCAGAATCTGCTACATAAGCTTAGTTATCTAACAATATGCAGAGTTATTTTATGAGTCTTAAGTAGCAAGACTGGATAGAGAAAAAAATAAGTATGCTGGCACTCTCTGGATCTAGCAATTTTAACTGTCAAAATCCATTAGTAAAGGTATTCAAGGTCTCTGCACTTCTCCTTTCTTATCTTTTCCCAAATACGTACAAGTGTAGTAGAGACACTAAGCTGCTTAATGCCTTCTTAATACAGACTTCCTCCTTATAAGGCAGCGTCAGCACCTGTCTTTTGAGCTGATAAATTGTGTGATTCACTCTGTTAATAACAAGTATCCGTTTTAGAACTGAAGGCCACCACGGGAGCTGAACTTCTGTTAAGTGTAAAACCATTTTGCAAAGGGCCTTAACTCCACAGGTTTTGTCACTTAACACTCTAAACACAAAGAACAATAAGTTCTAAACAAACTCTCTACCAGAACCTTTCATTTGAGAGTCATTAATAAATTAATAAACCACTCTCCTATGACTATACTGATGTTATTATTGTGGGGTCTTCCAAACTGTGCTCTGCCCCTTGCACTTTCAGATTCAGTACTGGGCCAAACGTAGACCAAATTAGATTCTAAGGTCTCCCCTTGTCCCTTCTTTCTGGGTCCTTCTTTTTATTCATACTTTGCTCCTGCACCAAAATGATATGACTGGCACAGGAGAAGTGGGGCTGAGTGGTGCTGGCGCCTAGGGGCAAGGTGAGAATGGGGCCCAGCTCTGCTCCCCAGAAGGGGTGGAGCCAAGGTTGGAAAGAGTGGGGCCTAGGGCATTCAACCCTCAGTGCCACCCAAACTGCAGCACTGGGTTCCTCCCCCCTGCCACCAAGGTGAGTACAGCAGTGCTGTTGTGCCAATTCAAAGGAGTCTGGGGGCAATTACCCCTTTCACTTCCCCCACGCCCAATTGGCAGGGCCAGAACTCACGACTTCTCAGTATCCTGGAACATAATTACACATTACCTCAAATGAAGGACACTCTCAAATACCTAGAGAGGAAGGGCTTTGATACCAGGTTAATTGATTTTTAAACTTTACATATATACACAGCTTTAGAAACCCTCGCCATGTAAAGATCAGAGACAACAGAATAATCAGTAAAAGAGTGACAACATTTCTTATGAAATGGTTTCATGATTTCGCACTTCAGAAAGAAATTTCAGTGATGAGCTGTGAGAAAACCAGCACCAAAAAATGTCTACTGAGGAAGCAAACATGACTTCAACATGTAGGGATGAGCAACCACAAATTTGTTTCTAAAATAAGCACCTGTGCCTCAAAATGGCCTAGTACTTTCAACACTGCATTTCACAATAAATATTTTAATTGTTTAATTGACTTCATATATCCTACCCAGTGTAACTCAAGCTTGATTTTTTTATGCATCAGAGACTTACTGAACACAAGTCCTTAATGTAGTTTGTTCTATTGGCACTCACAGTCACAATGTACATGAACGTCATACTGAATAATCCCTGGTATCCTGCAGTTCAGAGTGATCACTTCATTGACTTCTCTTGCCAATTAGTGCTCTTCCTTGTTCATTGCCTGAATTTGATGGTAATCAAAAGACACCACTGGGTAATCAAATATGTATTTGTAATTAGCCACACAGGCCAATGACAAATAAAGTTATGGCTAACTCAGTCTCCAAAATCTGAAAAGCATAATCTTAAATTTTGGCATGATGCTATAGTTTTCTTAAAATATAACATTTGGTGTAGCTACTGAGATACTTCTTGTAGCCAACATCTAGAAAATCACAAAGCATAGGATTTTGAATGTCTGAAAAAAAATATTTTCAGAAATCAGAGATCATACTTTCAACTCTTTCTGTAGTGTCCCAAAGGGACATCAAAATTATGAATGCTCACTGCAAAAATTTTCAGTTTCTCCCATCCGAACATTTCCATGTACTGGAATGTTTTCATTGGATTGATAAATCATCAGCTGATGTAAACTGGCATAACTCTACCAAGGTCAATAAATCTACACCAGCTAAGATTCTGGCTTGCTATTTTCAGGCCTTTCTTTAGTGTTCGTTTCCTTTAGCCCTGAAAAATATTTTTTCAAACCTCTTTATTGCCAATGTTAGTAACCTGTATGGAAACCAACAATTTATCTACACTGAATGGCTGACAGGCCTATCTATCTCTTGTCCAGAGAAAAATTAGAAAATCAGCAAGTTGGACCAAATCCTCAGATTGGTATAAATCTATGGAGTTGAGGATGTGGCCCTGTATACAGATCAAGCAAGGAGTTTTTATGGCATTTACCATATAGTATGCTTACTTTCCCAGTAATTAATATAAAGAAAACTCCTAAGCCAGCAATAACTAATTCTAAAAATACAAAAGAACTGCTTGTGGAAAGCTTCATTTGTCTTGCTGTTGTTGCAAAAAAACATGCATGGTGGACTGCATGACATAGTCCGTGTCTACACTAGCCCCAAACTTCGAAATGGCCATGCAAATGGCCATTTCGAAGTTTACTAATGAAGCACTGAAATGCATATTCAGCGCTTCATGAGCATGTGGGTGGCCGCAGCACTTTGAAATTGATGCGCCTCACCGCCGCACGGCTCATCCCGACGGGGCTCCTTTTCAAAAGGACCCTGCCTACTTCAAAGTCCCCTTATTCCCATCTGCTCACGGGAATAAGGGGACTTCGAAATTGATGCGCCTTGCCGCCACGTGGCTTGTCCCGATGGGGCTCCTTTTCGAAAGGACCCCGCCTACTTCGAAGTGCCGCAGCCGCCCGCATGCTAATGAAGTGCTGAATATGCATTTCAGCGCTTCATTAGTAAACTTCGAAATGGCCATTTGCGTGGCCATTTCTAAGTTTGGGGCTAGTGTAGACGTAGCCTAAAGTGGCAAAATCAGCTCTGCTCCTAGGGGACAACCTATCATATCAGAAAAGAGATGTTGTCACCTCTGCAACTGGCAGGCATCCTCGGTGACAGTATCAGTACAGATGACAACATGGGCCTTAGGATTACAGGGGTCCGCATTAGATCTACTCTGTGCATATTAATGGAGTGTCATGAGAGAAATTATCAATACCAATTACTACGTCACTTGGAGAAGCAAAGCAGCTTAGCTTCTGGGGCTGCTAGGATGACACCTTTCACCAGAGCTAAACTTCTCCCATGGCTAAATTCAACAAGTAGTAGTATGTGCACACAGTATATTAACTGCTCCAAAATGGTAAATCAAGCTAAAAAATTAACCACAGCATGCTCCTCCACTTCAGGTGGAAAGCCTTTCGGGGAAAGAAATGGTAAAATATTATTTTAAGGCTAGTTCTGCAGTAAAACAAACACTGACAGATCTGATCTGATACACTGAGGGGACACAAACAGAGAGAGTGCTGTTTCTTTGAAAAGTGAAGAAAATCTGCAGTAGTTCTCAGCCTCTGAGTTGTGAACCTCGCAGGTATCACCAACTGTTTTATGATTCTATTCGCATTCCTTAGTGCCCGACTTTTTACTCAGTTCTTGCATTTGATGAAAGAACAGTGTGGTAAAAGTGGCCATAAATCACTTTTGTTGGGCAGTGCTAGTATTGTGGGATAGCCAGTGGGGTGTCTGGCACACAATTCAAGTTAGAGCCACCTCAGGCTGCTGCCCTTCCCCTGATCCACCTCATCCCTCTACTCTTTCATTCCCCACACCAAGACTGCCCTGCTGCACTGGGCCAGAGCTACAAGCAGTGTTGGTGTAGAATCCTAATGCTAGGTCTACACTGGCTAGAAGGCTTCTTAACCAGAGGACATTTGCAGGGTGGTCAAAAGACTCCACTGGGACCTGGGCAAAGTGGAGAGAGCTGGCTCTGGGTCCTCAAAGGAGTGGGGCCTCACGTAGAAGGGGTGTGGCTAGAAGCTAGTCTCCTTCTGCCAGCCCTTCACAGCTGCCTGAGGCTCCAGCAATGACTTGAAAGGCCAAGGGCTGTTGCCATTTATGCTGCAGCAGCAGCTGGGAAACTTGGGCCCTTTTGAATCACCAGGCCCTGGGGCAGCTCCCCTCTTTCCTCCCCGCCCCAGCCCCGTGTCGGCAGGCCTAGATATTGGCAATGGACTGATTCCAAGCCCTTAATAATGTCCGTATACTGCTAAAGCATCATAAAATGGCTTTAGGGTACCTGAAACTGGCCCATTGTATTTGGCCTTCTACAGACATAGATTTACTCAGTCATTTGCCTCAGACGCCACGAGTAACTTACTAATCATTGTGGAAATTTTCACAATACCTCCACAGAATCATTATGGGATCAGAGACCTGTTATTCTGGGATTTCACTGAGATCCAGCTGTGAGTGGCTCAATGTGAGGACATGGCTTTAAAATGGCAATAAACCTGTATCTGTCATTTCGGAAGCTCAGTGAGCTCATGATAGAAGTTTGCTATTACATTCGATGGTTTGAAATGTCACAGGCAATCATTGAGAGGATATGCCTAGCATCCTCTGCTGTAGTCCTGATATGGCTGGTTTGTAGTAGATTTTTCTATTTCCTGTGGAATTGGTTCCAATGAGGACCAGGGCAAAAGTTTCTGTGAAGGGTAAAACTGATAAAGTTAGAACACTTCTAAAAGGAAACAATGAGGAATTTTCTTAAAGACTTGGTAAGTGCAGGGAACCATGACATATAAGATTTGAATTTAGATCTTGGGAAAGTGTAACTTACTTCCACCAAAGATAAGGTCTCTTTGAAAAGGACAAGAATAATATCCTTTACAACCAATACAAAGGCACAGTGCCACACAGCACTGAGTGATCACTTTTTTCCCCTTCTAAACTGTCAATTGATAGTACAGTGAACAGTATGGATGCAATTAGTTAATAATTTATTAAGCCTTCAGAAAGTCTGGAAACCTCCTGCTAATGACCTTCTGATCTCATGTTTTTGGTAAGTGAGGAATCCCACCAGCTATCCTGCTTCTCACCACAGTAACTCAAAGAGATTTAGTACCTGTGCTCACTTGGAGGAAACTCCAGTTTCACAAAGAAATTGGCAGCAAATCAATATAATCTGTATTACAATCCAGAGTCTTAGGGAAGTGACAGGACACTTTTTAATGATCTCCCACTGTGCATGGATTTTATGTTGCATTGCTGAAATGTTATTTCAGGGCCAATAATTTCTGCCAGAGAAAGTTCATTTTGCTTCTGCCAGATCAAGCTCTTCTCAGCACCAACTGGCTTACCTGACATTTTCACCCAGCTCTGCCTCCTCCACAGAGGCAAAGGTGTATGGAAAAAAAAAAAGCAGTGAAGCTTAAGGGATGCCATTTAAGGTAAGCAAGCCTCCCTGAAAAAATGGAAAACCTGCACATACCCTTTCGAACTACCCAAACCTCTTTACTGTGGAGAATCCAAATATTACTTCCAGTAAGGGCCAACATGGAAATAAATGCACAGCATATTGACCAGAATTAAAGGGAGCATCCTCTTTCATTTCTTCAAAAACATTTCCATTATTTCCATTACAATAATAATAGCAGACCATGTGTGCAGCTCCTTTGCAACTCTCTTATTTTAACAGAGGAAATAAATCACATCTGATAAAAATGGTTACTTACCTTTTGTAACTGTTGTTCTTCATGATGTGTTGCTCATGTCCATTCCAAATAGGTGTGTGCATGATCACAAAGTTTTTCCCTCGAGGTATCTGTTGGATCCGTTGTGGAAACCCCTGGAGCAGAGCCTTCTTGGCCATTTACATAAGTCCTTGCTGATCCACTGACTCTTCAGTTCCTCATTGCTGGATACTGTACTCCAATAGAGGAGGCAAGTTGGTTTTGCAATGGACACAAGCAATACATATTAAAGAACAACAGATATGAAAGATAAGTAACTTTTTTCTTCCTTCTCAGGTGCTTGCTCAGGCCAATGCCAGGCAGAGCCCCAAAACTGGAAGATATTGATGAGTGTCTGGGCTGAGGGGCCATTTGTGATCATGAAAGCACCTGCTGTGGCAATCAGCTGTCTTGTTTTACAAATCCAGCAGAACGACTCTATCTGTATTAAGTAGATGATGTAAATGTCCCATTGTTTGTTTGTTTACGTAGAACATCGCTCTGGTGTTGTCATCGATACTGATACACATTTGCCTGAAGATGGGCCTGAAACATCTGGCTGGCTGGATTCACCACTTGTAGCTCCCTGACGCTGCTGTACTGCGACCGTTCTGTTTGGGACCATAGACCTATGATGCCAAGGTGCACACCTTTTCCCGGTGCCGATGTATCTCTATGAGTAGTGACAGCAATGGCTGAGGCGTGGGGTTTGTTACTCTCACACACACTACCTGCAGCTCTAGCTACCACTCGAGGCACTTGAGAACCCAAGGGGAAGAGTGGAAATCTTGTCCAGAGGGTCTCAGTTCAACCTATACACCTAAGTCAGACCTGCCTGGAAAGGGTGAGCTTCAAGCTTGAACACTGTGCTACACAGGTGCAAGCTGACATATGTCTCAGTAGTTTTAGGCAAGTTCTGGCAGTAATGGTGGGAAACGGAGAGTGGCAATGATGGTACTTAAGGTCAGAAAACAAGACTGGGACAGGGATTCCCTGGCTTGGGAGGAGTCCAACAGAGCCCTGATGAATTCTATTCTCTGAATGAGGGTTGGGTTTCATTTTGCCATCTTGAGGATGAGACCAAGTCTGAAGAATGTTGCAAATAGCCTGTTCAAGTGTTCCTCCACCTGGGCTCAAGATTGGCCCGTGATGATCCAGTCATCTAGGTATGGGAAGACATGCATCTGGTGCTTTTGTAGAAAGGATGCCATTACGGCCAAGCACAAATAGTACTGGCCAAGCACAAATAGTACTGGCCATTAACAGCAAATCACAGAAACCATCAACAGAATTATGGAGACATGGAAGTACACATCTTTCAGTTAGAGGGTGGCATACCAATCCCCTGAACCCAGTGAGAAAATGATGGAAGCCAGGGAGTCTGTGTAGAACTTCAATTTCTTCATGAATGTGTCATGGCTTTGCAGGTCTGGAATAGGCCTGAGCCCACCGTTGGCCTTGGGGATTAGGAAATAATGAGAGAAGAATCTTCTGCTTCTAAACCTCCTCTAACACAACAAATAGTAGGAGCAATTGCAACTGCTTCATAAGGAGTTGTTAATGAGAAGGGTCCCTGAAGTAGAACAGAGAAAGTGGGTGTGAGGGAACAGAATTATAGAGAATATCCCAATTCAACCACACTCAGGACACAATGGCTTGAGGTGATTTGAGACCAGGTGTGACAGAAGTGGGCTTAATGAGTGGTTCTCAAAATTCATTTATTTATTTATTTTGCAAGCTGCTTGAAAATTGCTGAAGGTCTCAGAGGGCCACATAATGATCGTTCCAAATGTTGTTTGTACTGGTAGCTAGCTATTGTAAAGTGCTTTGGATAAAAGAGCTATATATCTATATCTATAGATATAGATATAAAAACTTCAATAATAATTGAAGTTTTTTTATTCTACAAATAAAAGCAAACAACTCAAATTTTAAGTATCAATAAGAGTCTCTTCCCTGCCACAGCAGGCACAGAGCTTAGGCTGGGAAAGAGAGTCATCTGTCCCCAGGAACTACAGCACTGAAGATGGGGAAAGTTGCCTTATCTCTGGCAGTCTGAGAAGCCCTTAACTTCCAAATTGCCCCCATCCCCTCTTCTCACCTCACTGCCCACCCCCTCTTCCTATTTCTCTAAGCCACCACTTCACCTTACATGCGAGGGTCCAGGCACATAATTAGCAGAAGCACACCTACAGGCTTCTAATTAGTTGGACAACCCTTTGTTCTCTCATGTGCAACTGCCCAGGTGTGCACCTTAGAGGGAACTATCCACAGACCACTTGAATGGAAATCACAGGCCACTGGAGGTCCATGGAGCACAACCTGAGAACTCCTGGGATAGATGGTTCACAAAGGATCCCAGCACTGGACTACTACTCCATCCTCAGGAATACCTGCAAAAGTTTGGCTTCATGTCCAAATGCTGTTTTGCCAAGCCTTTGCTGCTCCCTGGGGCTGGGGCATTCTATGCCTCCTGGTGGTCATTCTGGAGTCTGTCCCCCATCCTTGCTGCTGCCCGCCCCCATGGTCATTTGTGAGTGTAACGGTCCCTGCTATCACAGGTATTGCATTCTAAGCATATCCCATTTGCCTGGCATAACCAAACCCTGACCTTGCTTTAAGTTATGATAAGAGGAAATTACATACCAAATTTAGTGGTCTTAGCTCTCTTGAACAAATCGATTCACAGACAGATACACAAACTCTCTAAAATATATACAGGTTGAACCTCTCCAGTCCAGCACCCTCAGAACCTGATCTGTGCCTCATGAGAGAATGTGCCAGACCACGGGAGGTCTTTATTGTCTAGCAGCATTACTGACACTTCCACTGCATACTGAACTTTTAGAAGACATTTAGGGGCAAGTGAGAGCTAAATAACAGCACAGAACGCTCACAGCTAGGAAAGGTGGCTGGAAACAAACTTCACAGGAAATTTGGCCACACCCATGATAAGTGGTCATCCAGCTACCTAAAATGATGCCAGATAGTGGATGTTGCTGGACGACAGAGTTCTGGATTAGTTCAGCCTGTAGTAGATTTACAGAAAGACAAGACAGATGATCACTAAGGAAGCACTTGCAAATGCAAGAGAGAGAGAGACACCAAGCTACTCCAACAACCACCACTGGCAGTAAAAAGGAACTGAAGAGGCAGCAGGTCAACTGAGACCTGTATAGTCAGCCATTAAGGCACTGCTCCAAGGGGCTCTACAGGCAACTCAGAGGATACTACTACAGAAAAATCTTCCAACGACTGTACACACGGCATGTACACACCTGCTTGGAACTGACATGAGCAAGCACTCAAAGAAAAAATATACAGTCCTTAGCTACTGCATAGTACTTAAATTAATGACATTCACCAGTGGAGACAGATAAATGAACAGCTTAACAGAACAGAACAAAAATAGTACAACTGTATAGCAGGTATACTGAAACTTCTGACTTACTTTTATAATTATTTCTAAACTCCAGGATTAGGGAAATAGTTATTTTAGAGAGGACTTTAGAAAAATATATTTGTTTTGAAGGCACTTAAAAATCAGTTATAACCAGTGTTCCATGCAAGCGGAGCACTTGGCCAGATGCCCAAGGCAGACTCAGATACCACCCAGCTGATTAGGAGAGCACCCACAGCTGTCCACAGTAGGCAGCACGATGATACTGGGCAGCATGTGTTTCTATTGATGCACATCTGCACATGCCTTGGTGCACATAACATACTTTATTCTGCCCATGGATGGAAAGAATTAGAGGGAACCTGGTCATAACTATAATGTCAAGTTCTTAGCCACACTTTTAATCCATAGAGCTCAAAGCACTTCGCAAATAAAGACAAGTATCAATATCCAGATGTTTAAAATACAGAAACTGACCTCAGAGAGGTAAAATTACTCATCCAGAAGCACAGCCATAACTATAGGCAATAGTGGAAATCAAATTAGGTAAGAATTAGTAATACCATACCAAGAGGAAGGAGGAGAGATGGGAGGAACTAGCATGATAGTGGGCTATCTAACTAAAATGTTACATCATGATCCAGAGATTTTATTTCTGTACAGATGATGATGAAGCCAGAATTCTTTGTTCAGCTGTGACATATTCTAAGTAGAGAATAGACGGGGGAAAAAACAGACAATAAAGAAGAAACCAAAGGGAAGATTAAAAGAATTAAATATCTATAACTTCAAGGTAGGTAACTACTGGCAATATGATTAACCCATGACCCCATGTAAGTATCTGAACTGTGTAAACATTCTCTACAACACTTCAGTAGATATACTATAAGTTTATTTGAACACGTATTTGTTTCCCAGAGGGAGGATGACTAAATGGAATAGTACAGTGGTGTTTAAACAGGAGTAATGTGATGCAATTACAAAGAGAAAAAGATTAGATATAAGAAAAAGGCAGAAGTTTCCTATTTGTGGTCATGGACCACCTGCTGGTGACCCACGGAGAGCTGGCTGGCCACATGATGATTTTTCTTTTTACTTTGTGATACCAAATGATATTAAAAGACATCAAACAATGTGTTAAGCGCCCATATTACTACGCCATGTTAGCAAATTTTCAGGTGCCCAAAGCTGTGTGACCATGAATGGGATGGAAGATGATTCATTTGCAACGTAATAAACAGAAGAGGAGGTGGTGCCCATCTCTCTTTAGATTATTATACTGTTGCCTAACACCATCATCTCTGAAAAAATGCCTGTTTTATGACAGAAAAGATTTAAAGCTCCACTAAAATTGGAGAATGTCTGACCTAATGATCCATCACTTGGATCCTCTTAAACTTCAGAAGTTACCTGAAAATTCATTGTAGGGAACACTGATACACTGATAAAGAGCTGAAGAAGAGGGATGGTCATGGTGACTAAATAATATCTTTTTCCCCATCTCTAATTTTCATGATTGTACAAGAGCTCATGTTGAAATTAAAAGGAGAAACCAGTGCATAGCCTTGTGGGAAAATAGTATAAATAGTTTTTTTCAGTCCTGAAACCATGGAAGAAAAGGTCGCAACACTAGACAAAACTGCATCAATGACTGGACTGAGCATTAACAAAGGAAGGAGCAAGATGGTGAGGATCAACCAGACCAACAAGGGAAAGCAACAGCTGCATTCAAGACTCTTTGTCCCATATGGAATTCACAAATAATGTGTGTGAAGATGTAACTGCAGATCTTCAAGATAAACGTGAGGAGTGTGCTCTTATATGGATGTGAGACCGGCATACTAAAAAGTCTTCAAAGCACAAGCTACAGACGTTCATAAACAGATGCCTGAGGTACATCCTTTGCATCAAATGGCAAGACTTTTGGTTTGTGTTAAGTCTCTAGCAGAGGGATGCTTCGGGCTGCTGGTTGGAGGGACTTTTCATAAAGATAAATATTAAGCCTTTTGGCTTGGTCCCTCCTAGCCCTCACCATAAGCATGGAACAGTGGGTGAGGACTGGGTATGGTGGCCATCACCCAAGCATTTGATGCAGGAACCATGGCCATCAGAGGCCAGAATGGCTTCCCTGCGTGTTGCACACAGCTTAAAGCCTGGGGAACCTGGCATGGCAGTGACACAGTAACAATTTTAACACTAACTAAAAAGCAGTCATGTAGCACTTTAAAGACTAACAAAATAATTTATTAGGTGATGAGCTTTTGCGGGACAGACCCACTTCTTCAGATCTATTTAACTAAAAGTTAGATAGTTTACCAAAAAACAAACATTGGAATTCTAACAGGGAGACTAGCTTGGATAGGGAGGCTTGAGTGAACTATTAACTAACTAACAAACTAACTAACTTTGGCTGTTTTCCAAAGACAGGAAAAAGCTCCATATACAGCTGAGGATGGCAGAGAAGGAACTGAGAGGTCCTGAGCTGCATGAGTGCCAGATAGCATGAGGAGGCACTACTGCGCATGCATGATGCAGGAAACCGTGGCTCTAGACGGATCTCCAAGCACCAGTGCGAGGATGTACTGACACCCAGAGTGGAGCACCCACAGGGGCACTTCTCAAAGAAGGTCTATAAAAGTGTTGACTTTTTAAATGGTGACTACAAATGTTTCTGATGTTCATCTGATGTTCTCTAGAGACAGTGACTATCTGACTCTCTTTAAAAATATCTACCCTTCTGTCACTAAAAACTATAGCTATTACAAAATAGTCTTTCCGTAAGAAGCACCAAAATGTTTTATACTCTTGAGTTTCATTTGCACATTTTAGAGTTCCAATTTACCAATAAACATAAGCTAGGTACAACATTAATATCATTAACATTGTGACTTCACAAAAAGCATAGCAAGCAAAAAAAATTCATTATATACGAGATTCACAGGGAAAATGTAATGCTTAAATGTGCTATGGGTGTCTCTCAAAAGATTTTTAGCAGGAATGTTTAACAGGCATAGTTTTACACTCTAAAGCTGACATTTACGAAGAGCAGGTCTACCCGTAGGGGAAAAAAAGCCATGGTTGGTCCATACTATCTGACTTGAGCTCAGGGACTCTAGCTAAGGGACTGTTTATTGTGGTGTAGATGTTTGGGCACATGTTGCTGCTCAAGTTTTGAATGTCATAGAGTCTGGGCTGAGGCCTGAGCCTAAGCCTGAATGTCAACACAATTAAACAGTCCCTTGGTCTGAGCCTCATGAGTTGAGTTAGCTGGGATGGGCCAGCCAAGTTTTTAATTGCAGTGTATATACACTGCTAGAGTTGGATGCACAACTTCTAATGAAATTCCATGGAAATCTAACAAGAATTGGCTATTTAATCCCTTAAATTCTTTGAAATTGCATTTTAATTACCTAAAATCCAGAAAAAAAACCAAAAAAATGATAAATGTGTCCCTGTCTGGCGTACCTTTAAGAGTTTATTCATTGCATCCTGTAAGTAATACATAATCTAATGAAATTATTCTTGGAAGGAGCTCAAACTTAATATGCATCTCTACCTTACCTCCCAGCCATGTGCCTTGTTTAGTCAGTAGGATGAGAGATATTTTTCACTGCAGATTTCCTAATTTTTTATTAGTTTGTGTCACAGTTTTCACGTTACTTAGATGTAGGTTTTTTGTATTTAATTTATTGAGCTCTCAAAAAAATCCATTACAGGCAATTACCTCAAGTCCATGAAGTAGAAAGGAAATGTAGCCTTAATCAATAACATTGCTTTTTTGTTTTCTTTATATGGATCATGGATTCAATGCCATCTTAGTCCCTTGCATGACACAAAAGTAGCCCTGCGGCTGAAGGAGGAATTGCCTGAAGAAAAAAAAAAAATTCACTGGCTTGTGAAACATCTTGAAGCCTATGCAGTAGAGCTTTACACAGCATTACTTTAATCTATTTTACTTGGATGAGGATGATTTTCAATATGCATCGTTGCATTAACTGTCACCTTTCTGATTGTTCCCAACCAGCTAAAATTTGGTGAGTTTTTTTTTTAAATGCTTATTCTGGCTGTAGACCCTCACTGTAATTATAGTTAGCTCTTAAACTCAGAACTTGCCTACTAAAATACAATGCCCGTTGTTAACTAATGTGTATCCCCACTGAAAGACGGAGGACCAACTTTTTGTCAACTAGTAGTTTGAGAGATAACCTTAAATAAATTACCTCTGTTAGGGTATGTCTACACAGCACCATTATTTCAAAATAAGGTATTCAAGAAGACATTTTGCAGAATAGCTTATTTTGAAATATTGGAGTAGTTGTCAGCTATTCTGAAATAGAGCATTAACACACAATAGAGCCTATTTTGAAAAAGAGCCACTGAGCACACCATAGCTTACTTCAAAATAGGCTCTATTCCCTGTCTACACAGCTCCTATTTCAAAATAACTATCTTTGCTGTGTAGACATACGCTTAGGCTACATCTATACTACACTCCTCTTTCAAAAAGGAATGCAAATGAGGGAAATCAAAAATGCAAATTAAGCACTGATTTACAAATCTCAGGCTTTATTTGCATAATCTCATCCGATCACTTGCTCAGAAGAGATTTTTTAAAAAAAAAATAGAAGTGTAGATGGGGTTCTTTAAAAAAAACAAAACAATAAAAACAATAAAGCAAAAAAACCAATCTTTTTAAAAGAACGCTTAACTCCTGAAAAAAAATGAGGTTTGTAGGGTTGGTTGAAAAAGGGTTGGTTTTTTTAAAGATCTCTTCTGAAAAAGCAACTTGATGAGATTATGCAAATGAAGCATGAGATTTGCAAATCAGCGCTTTGTTTCCATTTTTTATTTCCTTCATTTGCATTCCTCTTCCAAAAGAGGAATGGAGTATAGACATAGCCTTAAAGAGAAATGCAAGAAAATGCAAGACTCACCTCCTTCATGCCGCCTCCTTCATGGCACCCTGAAGCATGGGGCAGCTGAAGAAATCCACTGGGGCAGCAGCCTTTGGCAGCCACAGCCAGGGAGCCCCTTTTCCCCATAACTCCCTGTCCTGTATTTGGATAGGGAGAGATGGTTACCCTATGATTGGGCCTCACCAAATTTCAGGAAAGGTCCACATCTTTGAATAAAGTGCAGAACAATAACAATTATTAGAAGTCTAGAAAACATGACATGATAGAAGATTATAAAAATAAGTTTGTTTAGTCTGGGTAAGAGAAGAACAAGAGAGGACAGGTAACAATTTATAAGTGTATAAAAGCTGTTACAAGGAAGAGGGAAGTAAATTGTTCTCATTAACCTCTGAGCCTAGGACAAGAAGCAGTGGACTTAAATTGCAGCAACAGCAATTTTGGTTGGACATTAGGAAGAGCTTCCTGTCAAAGTAGTTAAGCACTAGAATAAATTGCCTAGGGAAGTGGTAGAATTGCCATCACTGGAGATTTTTAAGATCAGTTTAAACAAACACCTATCAGGGACAGTCTAGATAATACTTCAAGGGACTGGATTAGATATCCTCTCAAGGTCCCATGGCAGTAGAGGTTTCAACCATACTTTCAGGGATTATGGAGTTTTCTGATAGGATGTTGCCTCAATTTCCATCCCAGCTATAAACTCAGAAATCACAAACACATATTATATCACTCAAGAACTTCACTGGAATCCTATTTAAAAGTGATTTAACCAGTGATTCCATTAGCTGTGAACTCTGATATTAGTACAGATCAGGCTTAATGGCAAGTGAAGGGTTATTTAATATTCCTTCTGTGTGTTAACTGAACTCTAGATTTGATGTATGTGCCTTAGCCAATAATTTAGCTTTCATCCTAGTCCTAATCGCAAAGACATAAAGTTGTGAAAAGAGGGCAAAACACCTTTCTCATTATTGACAGTTCAGACTGAAATATGAAAAACTGTGACCCTCCCCCCACTTCTTCAACAGAAGATACCTAATGACTGGTGCAATAACCTCACTAAAAGCAGAATATTGTATTTCTGGATACTGAGCATCCTAATGTCTTTGAAATAAAATGGGCCAACTGAAATCTATTCAAGAACAAGCTCAAGTCAGTTTAATGGCACCTTCCTATTAAGTTTTATGGCACAGAAAGCAGTTTGAGTCTATTCTGCCCCACCCTTAATTAAAGGTTTTGATGGTCAAACTCTGAAAGATGTGAAAGGGCCAGAGATCTTACAAATGAAAGAAGCAAAATCTTGTAAATTACAGAGAAAGTGACAATTACAATATGTCACTAGGCTTAGGAGCTGTCTTGAGATATAGGATTTTTTCCCCTTTTGTTTAATTGGCCTGGCTGTCAGAATTATGTGTGGTTCAAATGCCTGGACATCCTTACCTATTCCTCACCTCAGCATATTCTGTGTACTTTAGAGTGAAGAGAGGGGAAATCCATTTTTATTAGCCATCTGTTTTTGTTTTTTTTTATAGTGACTACACAGGCAAACTTGCCCCAACAGAATTAGTCATGTCCTTGCTACAATAATTTTCATCTGTGCCAGCCAGAGCAGCAGGAAGCCAAAAGGCAGGACTCTGAGGCTATGTCTACACAAAAAGCATCTGATGAGTGAAGTTACTGTTGACAGGGAAATCTCCACAGAACCTCTGTCAACAGATTGCATTTACACACAACTTGCTCTGTCGACAGCACACTGCCAGACTGCACTGCCCTTCAGTGCCATAAGGTGGAATGGCAGCTTGCAGAGGGGGCTGCCTGGCAAGCAGAAGCCCTCTCTGTTGACAGAAGGGCATACACTGCACTTTTGTCGACATTACTCTGTTGATGGATTGTTATGCCTCAAATTTTTGAGGGACAATACTGTCCAGGAAAATGCAGAGTTCTGTTCAGACCCTGTTGACAGAATGCTTTAAGGCTGTGTCTACACTGGCATTCCTCTTTTGAGCAATGTATGCAAATGAGGGAAATCAAAATGTAAATGAGGTGCATATTTGCATATCTGGTAACTCATTTGCATATTCATATTTCAAAATAGCTTCTTTCAAAAGAAGAAAACCAGTGTAGACACTCCTATTTCAAACATGGGGTTTACTTTCGAAAGAGGAGTGTCTATACTGGTTTTCTTCTTTCGGAAGAAGCTATTTTGAAATAATATTCAAATGAGGTGCCAGATATGCCAATATGCATCTCATTTGCATTTTGATTTCCCTCATTTGTGTACCTTGTTCAAAAGAAGAATGCAAGTGTAGACACAGTCTAAGTGTGTAGACACTCCCTGAGGTATGTCGACAGAAGGCACCTTCTGTTGACAAAATTCTCTAGTATAGACCAAGCCTACATAAATCACCCTGAAACACTCTAAAAAAGGGAGAATAACCCACCCCATTGCCTTACCACAGAAATCAGCGAAGCCCAGTGTGAGTGATTATAGATAAATTCCTATCTTTTATAATGCACATTCTAATTTAGAAGACCATCATATACCGTCATTGTTTGGCAAGAAGTACACAGTCAAGAGCTACTAATAATCAATGTAGTGCTAGTGACTTTAAGGGAGCAAAGCCTATTTACATCAGAATCTGGCTCACAATATTTAGTACTTTTACTCTGCCCTTGTTCATCAATTCCTCCAGCCCCTTAAGCTTTTCTTATTTTTTCCCAGTATGTTGCCAATTTTCCCCTTCTTAAGTGCAGAAAATTGAACCTGGAATTCTGTATCTGGCCTTAATATTCCCTGTTTATTTATATCAAATTCTAATGTGCTGATAAAAGCCCCCATCTAAGGTTCTGGGAGCCGTTGACAATCTTACAGAAATACATGCTTAAAAGAAAGAGCCTTCCTCAATTCCATTCATATCACAACACTCCACACAGAAATGAGATGTCATCTTCCTGGTCCATGGAATGACAACACTTCTATATGTACAGCTCAAAAATACATTGCATGTTTTCCTATCAAATTGAATTTCAAACCCATGTCTTATTTACTGTCCACCATCACCCTTAGGTATCATTTGATCTTGCTTCATTCCTTGGAGTGCCCTCCCACTGGATATCTATTTCAGTTTATTAAACCTCTTATTACCATTATAGCTTTTACCAGATTGAATCTCATTTCTTTTGCATATTGCTAACCTCATTGTCTGTATTATTTTCCCCTTCTTGCTGATGTTCACAACACCTCCCAGTCTCATATAATCTGAAAATGTAATTAACAAGCTGCTTACCCATTCTCGGTCATTAATAGACATGCTGGCTCACACACTCTTACTACCTAAGTTTTTGCTTGTTGCAGCAGAGAGGGAGGGCTGTCAGTTAGCCTGGAAGGGGATGTCTATGCGGCATTTTGCAGTCCATATACTCAGGTTAGTGAGGCTCAAACTGGTATTCTAAAACCATGTGTAGAGACAGTGCCTTCAAACTGCAGCTCATCTTAAGCTCAGGGTCAGAAACCCACCCCATTCCTCCTCCTCCGTCAGTGTTCCCAAGTCAGTCTGCCAACTATGCTCTTGCCATCCCTGCAAAATTCTCCCTAATCTGGGGGTGGATTGGGAGTACCATGAAGTTCGGGTACATTTTGGAAATTCACAGATAGCCCAATTGTGCTGCTTTCCAGTCCACTTATGCCACCCGAGCTGAAATGCATCAAAGAACCTGGCCCATTAAATTAAACAGGGTTTGACAAGAATCCCTGTGGCAACCCACTGGCAACCTGCCTCCAGCGATCTTTCTGTAATCTGAAGCACATATTTTCCTGTCTTGATGATGCTCATGTAGGTGGCCCATGTTTAAAAATAGCCATATTTGCAAATCTGACACCTTTTATTCCACTTTCTGTACTCTGACAATTTCATTTCACAACAGCAATAATACATGGTACAATGCCTTACTCATCATTTTTCCCCAATGCAGCAAAAACTTCATTGTTAGTTCAGTGACTGATCAAGAAACCCATCAAGGGAAAAGCTGCCAGGTGAGCAAGATGTGATTGGAAGGCTAATATTTAAAAAAAAATGTGATTAAAATTATTCCATGCTTTTAATCTCTGAAGACCCATATTATCAACTACACAGAGGAATGGCAAGGGAGGCCATCTGTGGAGTTAATGCCCCTGTCTTAAGTACAAGTCTAGATTCTCTGCATTGTGAGTAATAAGTACAAGAGGACCAGGAAACAGATAGATCTCCAGTGAGAACCCCTCAATTGTAGAAAACCTACCAGATGTCCTAGAGCTGACATTGTGAGCCTCTGTGCCATTCCCTCAACCCATTACGGCAACATCTACGCCAGCCCAAGTCTTCAAAATAGCCATGCAAATGGCCATTTTAGAGATTACTAATGAAGCTTTGAAATGCATATTCAGTGCCTCATTAGCATGACGCCTGCTGCGGCTCTTTGAAACTGCCGCTTTTTGCTGCCATGTGGCTTGTCCAGACGAGGTCCTTTTCGAAACGACCCTGCCAACTTTGAAATCCTCTTATTCATATCTCCTAACTGGACGAGGCACATGGCAGCGAAAAGCAGCAATTTCAAAGAGCCGTGGCCGGCGGCATGCTAATGAGCCACTGAATATGCATTTCAGCGCCTCATTAGTAATCTTCGAGATGGCCATGTGCACGGCCATTTCAAAGATTTGGGTAGTGTAGACACAGCCTCCCTGTATAGGGAGTGGTCAGGGGCAATATAGAGTTTATTTGGGAGTACCCAGAGCACACTGTGCTCCTGTAATCTTCAAAATTACTCAGGCCAGAGATGCTATAGCTGTACCATGAGAACCAGAGCCATAATTTGCTCCCTTGTACTGAACTCTCAGTTCCAGAGAAAAAAGTACAACTAAACAGGCTTAATGTTGCATTGTGGGGGGCGGGGGGAGTGGGAGGTTCCAGAGCTATTCTGGAATAGCCTATGTCAAAATAATGCTGCTATACATGAAATGCATTTCAAAATAGCACATAAAGAGTGTATTTCAACATAGAGCCATTGGACATGATATGACTGCAGTGTCCAATATGCTCCCTGTTCGCCACATGTAGCAAATGGGGAAGCATATCATGGTGAATGCAACTCAGCAGGCTGGTGCGGCAGCTTGTGCAGCAGCTCCTCAGGCACCACAGGGCTTGGGCACTGCGCAGCTGGCTTGGGGGCCACACAGTAGCTCCTGAGGTGCCGTGGGGCTGTCTTGGGAACTCAGGTTCCCTGCGGTGCTCAGGGCTGTGAGGCTTAGGACGGGCAGGTCTGGCAGCGTCTCCAGTGAGTCAACAGGAGATGGAGAGTAGGGTGCCTGGCTGCGGCAATTGGGTGGCTTGCTTTTGGACACCACTGCACTATGGCTTATTTCAAAATAGGCTATATTCCCTGTCTAAACAGCCCCTATTTTGAAATAGGCTCAATTCCTCGTGCAATGAGGTTTACCAATTTTGAAACAAGCCAACTGCTATTTCAAAATTATTTCAAAATAGTGGTTGAATTGTGTAGATGCTAGGATAGTTATTTCGAAATAACACTGTTATTTTAAAATAACTTTCCTGAGTAGACCTACCCTAAGTAACTCTGAACTGACTGAACATAGGGTCACATCCATTTGCTGGTCCATCCTCTGATCACAACTCAACAGTAGAACTGGAGAAACAGGGCCAGGTTTCAGGAGAGCAGTAGTTTGAATGGCTCCAAGAGCACGGAAATGCAAGAGGATTCAAACTGTGAATGGTCAAAACTCTGGAGCGCCCCTCTCCCATGCAGCACTGACCACTCAGTATATTTAATAATCATTGAAATGTACAGTGATAGGGATTGTGAGCAGTCATGAAGTTCAGCCTCCTGAGATGTCACAGGACCAAGTCAACCTGGACTATCACTGATAGCTGTTTGTCCAACCTCCAATTACGGGGATTCTACAACTTCCTTGGAAGCCTATTACAGAGCTTAACTATTATCACCTAAATCTCCTTTTTCCATAGATTAAACCCATTATTACTTATCCTATCTTCAGTGGGCATGGAGAACAAGTGAACACATCCCCTTTATACCAGCTCTTAACATATTTGAAGACTTCTCAGATCCCCACTTGTCTCCTCTTCTGAAGACTAAACATACCATTTTTAACCCTTCTAGGCCAGGTTTTCTAAACTTCCATAATTTCTGTTGCGCTCCTCTAGACTCTCTACAATTTGTCCACATCTTTTCTAAAATATGGAGCTCAGAACTGAATAGAATATTCCAGATGAGGCCTCAGTGCAGAATAAAGCATAATTATCTAAACATATAACATTTGCAAGAACATAATAATGGCCATAATTGCTACGTCTACACTAGCCCCAAACTTCGAAATGGCCACGTAAATGACCATTTCGAAGTTTACTAATGAAGCGCTGAAATGCATATTCAGCGCTTCATTAGCATGCAGGTGGCTGCGGCGCTTTGAAATTGATGCAGCTCACCGCCACACGGCTCATCCTGACGGAGCTCCTTTTCGAAAGGACCCCGCCTACTTCGAAGTCCCCTTATTCCCATCTGCTCAAAGGATAAGGGGACTTCGAAGTAGGTGGGGTCCTTTTGAAAAGGAGCCCCATTGGGACGAGCTGCGCAGCGGCGAGCCATGTCAATTTCGAAACTCTGCGGCCACCCGCATGCTAATGAGGCACTGAATATGCATTTCAGCGCTTCATTAGTAAACTTCGAAATGGCCATTTACGTGGCCATTTCGAAGTTTGGGGCTAGTGTAGACACAGCCAATGTGTCAGACCAAAGGTCCATCTAGCCCAACATCCTGTCTTCTGACAGTGGTCAATTACAAATGCCCCAAAGGGAATCTACAGAACAGGTAATCACCAAGTAATCCATCCTCTGCTCTCAGCTCCTGACAAACAGAGGCTAGGGACAACATCCCTGTCCATCATAGCTCATAGTCATGGACAGACTTCTATGTATTTATCTAGTTCTTTTTTGAACCCTGTTGAAGTCCTGGTCCTCACAATGTTCTCTGGCAATGAGTTTCACAGGTTGACTGTGTGCTGGGTTAAGAAATATTTTCTTTTATTCGTTTTAAATCTACTAACATTAATTGCATTTGGTGTCTCCTAATTCTTGCTTTATGGGAACAAGTAAATAACTTTTCCTTATTTACTTTCTCCACACTAGTCATTCATTTTACAGACCTCTAGCATATTCCGCCTCACTTAGTCTCCTACATTCTAAAAGTTTTTAATCTCTCTTCATATGGCAGCCATTCCCAAACCCTAATCTTTCTGTCGCCCTTTTAGGAATGTTTTCCAATGACAAGATATCTTTTTTTAGATGAGGTGACTGCATCTGCCTACAGTATTCCAGATGTGAATGTACCATTTATTTCTATAGAGGCAATAAGATATTCCCTGTCTTATATTCTATCCCTTTTTAAATTATTGCTAATGTTCTGTTTCCTTTTTTGACTGTTGTGGCACACTGAGTTGATTTTTTTTTTCAGAGACCTACCCATAATGACTATAGAATCTCTCTGGAGTGGTAATAGCTAATTTAGTCTCCATTATTTTATACATATAGTTGGGGTTATATTTTCCCATATGCGTTACTTTGCATTTATCAAAATTAAAATTCATCTGCTATTAGGTCGCCTAATTATCTTGTTTTTTAACAGATCCTTCTGAAGCTGCTCACAGTCTGCTTTGGACTTAACTATCTTGAACAGTTTAGTATCCTCTGCAAATTTTGCCACCTCCCTGTGTACTCCTTTCTTCAGATCATTTATGAATATGTTGAATAGGACTGGTCCCAATATAAACAGGTGCAGGACACCACTACCTCTCTCTGTTCTGAAAACCTACAATTTTTATTCCTACCCTTTCTTTCCAATCTTTTAACCAGTTATCAATCCATGAGAGTACCTTCCCTCTTATCCTATGATGATTATTCTTTATATTCCTATTATCTTCCAAGGACTTACACATTGGCTGTTCTATAATTTCTTACGGTATCTTTCTAGGCAATGAAGTTAGGCTGACCGGTCTATAATTCCTCAGGTCCTCTTTGCTTTTATTTGGCGCAACGTTTGCCTTTCTTCAGTCTTCTAGGAGCTCACTAACCGCCATGAGGTCTCAAAAATAGTTGATAACAGATCCCAAATTGCTTCAGCTAATTCCTTAAATACTTTATGTTGAATTTCTTCTGGCCCCTTCTGCTTAAATACCTCTAATTTGTCTCAATATTCTTTAATCTGTTCCCCTATTTTGGCTTGCGTTTCTCAGCCACCCCACCTGCGTTGCTAGCTAATATTACTTGTTTTGAGTAGCTGATCACCATTAGCCTTTTTAGTGAAGGGCAAATCAGGCATAAAACAAGACAGCTTTCTTGATCTTATCTTTATTAGCCCTCCTTCCCCACTAAACATTTCTCTTAATTTATTTAAAAAACTGCAGCTTTTTATGCCCATTGCTAAGTGTAATACATTTTCTGCTTTAGTCTTTCTGATCATGCTTAATAATACCTAGTCCTTGTATAGATTAATAAATATCATAAAGATATATTTCCAACAACTCTGTCTGCCTTTTAAATCACTTACAGATAATGAATCACCCTCTACAACTCATCTGTGGCTTTCTGTAGCTCACTATTATGATGTGAGAATTTCATCTTCTACTGTAAAAAGTAATTAATCTTTCTACGCCAGAGGAATTTGCATGTTATCCTAAGCTTTTATTTGTATGCTGCAGAACTACCCCATAGTGTCTGATTTTTTTCAGTTCATCAGATATGGTATTACAATATCTGTTTCAAAAGCTCTTTTACCCGTCATTGTGTGCAGGCTGATACAGAGAAACTGCAAATTGTATGTCTAAAAGAATTCTTTCCCCATTTGCTAAAGTATGTATTTTAGTACAATCTTAATGCAGATGATTTTACAGAGTCCCTAAACAGCAGTTTTCAGCACAGACTGACGTAAGCGACATCTGAAATGGAACTATATCTCTTTGATTAAATCTGTTCCCAAAAAAATGGAATGGGGATTAAAAGAGTTGGTAGAGAGGAAGGAAAATGGTTTTATCCACATAGTTCAGCAAAGGTTTGGAAATTGGTAGTAAACAACAGATTAGCAAAATGTTAGTTGCTAGGATAAAAGGTTTTACATAAACTTTCTATTATATTGTATTTTGGAAAAGCATTTTGAGTCATTGCATGAAACACAACTTTATATTGAACATACAGTATTTCTCCTGGGCTACGTCTACACGTGCTCCAAACTTCGAAATGGCCATTTCGAAGTTTACTAATGAAGCGCTGAAATGCATATTCAGCGCTTCATTAGCATGCGGGCTGCCGCGGCGCTTCGAAATTGATGCGCCTTGGGACTTCGAAGTAGGCGGGGTCCTTTCGAACAGGAGCCCCGTCTGGACGCGCCGCACGGTGGCAAGGCGCGTCAATTTCGAAGCGCCGCGGCAGTCCGCATGCTAATGAAGCGCTGAATATGCCTATAAACCATTTCATTACTAAAAAAAAGAGCTGGACATGACTTTATCAAGATTTTTGAGGCTTGTGCTGAATAAAAAATGAATTGGGAGCCGTCTCCTTCCACTGATTACAGTGGGCCCTATTGTACAGGCCCTATGCTTGCAAAACTCTTACCTTCAATGGTGCTGTCCGCAGGAAATCTCACTGCCCTGCTCCAAAGACAGTGCATATTAGAGTGAGTCAAAACAAAAACAAAAAACAAAAAAAACCAACACTTGCTATGGCTTGGTTTTGTTCACATAAGGAAATCCTGATGAATGAAAAAAAATACACTCCAAAGCCACTTACATAGATCCAAGAACTAAACCTTGTACATAGGGACACACACAGTGTTTGTAGTGGATTAACTATATGTTCACTATACATCAAGCTGCCAGGGTCTGGGACAGTGCCTATCCAGTCTCTTCTTAGGCTATGTCTACACTAGGCAAAGCAAGTCAACTGCTGACATGCAATTTCAGTTTTGGGAACTGTGTAACTAGAATCAACCTATCTCTGCTCAGCTGATTTGGCTGTCCCTACTGAAGAACATAATTGGGAGAGGTTCTCTTGTTGACCTCCCTTACTCCTTGTGTCTCGTGAGGAGTACAGGCATCGACTACAACCCCTTAGTGGTCAATTTTACACATCTCTACTAGACCTGAGTGGGTTGACCTTCCAGAGTAGTACAAACATAGCCTTATTCTCTCTCAGTGCAGTCTGTGTATTAGGTCTCAGAAAATGGGCAACATTAAGTCTCAAGAAGTATGAAATCCCCCATTCATTTCAATAAGATATGGACTTTGAGGCTGAATAATGGCAGTTCAAATATGCACATTATTAGCCACTTCACTGAGGACCCCTTTTGGGATGCCAGGCAGGGACTGAGTTGAGTATCAGTCCTCTTATTCCTTCCCTATCTACCCAAGGCACATTGTTATGAGCAGGGTGAAACCTTATTATTGGTCAAGTTATCTCACTGAGATTGATGGGTGTGCATTTATTAACCTAATTATAGAGATAAATTAGTCGCTAACCTTCTGCATGTGAACTCGCCCAAGACTTTAGAGTGAGTGGGTGGAGCACTTTTGATGAGTGGCATTTTTGGGGTCAGGAATGTTTGTGTAAGAAAATGGGAACACAAATCACAGAAGAGGGGAGGAAAGCAAGAGAAGCAGATGTGAAAATCAAGCAACAGAGTGACCCTGGAAAAAGCAAATGTTTTTGATCTGTTAGCTACAAGCTAAGAAACTGCTCCTTTTGACCCTAGTACCCACTGTGTTTGTAGAAGTAGGACTTTGCACGTGCCTGTACATAAACAAAGCAGTAGCAAAGAACATACCAGATACCATCTTTTTCCACTTCCAACTGGAACACACAAAGGCCCCGAGAGCTGACTAGCCATTTGAGTCAGGAAGGTGCAAAACTTCTGTAAAAGGTGGGATCTAACTTTTGAGGAGAGAGAATATGAAATGGAAAACTGTTGAACCAATATGGAACAAACAGTGGAGGTGCTTGCAAAAATCAAGACCAGCTCAGGAGATCTAAAACACCACCTCAAACAGGAGCTGGAAACTTGTCAAAGGGGCTCAACACCAAACCCTAAACAGAAGGGGCTCAGAGATGATGTAAGGGCTGGGATGAGATTCCTGTTGGAGCTGCAACTACGAAGTGTCCATACTGATTGGCAAACCTCATTGCAATATACCTAGACTGGAATGGCAAATGATTAGGTGACCAACGATCTGTAATCTACAGAGGGCCAGAGGGGAAGAGGTTGGGTTGTCCTAGCTCAAATGATACAGAAATCAATTAGGAAGATTTTTTCTCTCAGTTGAGCATCATAACTTAAATTAATGGCTGGCATGATGAATAGTAAGACTGTGTTACTGCAGTGAATCTGAGTGGCCCAACTCTAAAGGTGCTGTAGAACTTACCCCAGAAAAGAAACTGAGTAGTGCGGTCATGGTACAAGGTTTCGACGTGTTTTGGATCTGGCCATTAATTTGAGGTGGTCAAGGTACAGTTTAAGAGCTAGGAAGAGACAGAATTAAGAAATGCCACCTGAAGTGGAGACATGTTACTGCCATTCCCAGATAGCCCCAAGCCTCCCAGGACAGACAGACAATTGACTGATTTATAGGTGTTTCTCTGACTTGAACTAGCAGTTGGAAGTACAACTCTGTCTAATATGTAAAAGGAAAAAGACTTTTAATTGGGTTCATGAGCTTACTGAATAGGAAAAGAAGGAAAGTTGCTCCCCCCAAAAAAAAAAAAAAAAAAGAAACAGCTCAGTTAAATGCTAGTACTATGACAAACTTGGTTAGAGTACAGAGAGTTAATTTAATCTAGGCCAAGACAGCATAACAGAAATGTCTAGAAAGAGCCTCTCACCCAGCTCACAAAAAAGGGAAACATCAAGCTGAGAGGCAAAGCTTGTTGGAGCTTCAAGAATCAGCCCCTGAGTTTATGTTTATATCTGGACAATTTAACAATGACAGGCGTTTGGCTATTGAGTTTGTAATGAGCTCTGTAAAAAACAAAAACAAAAACAAAACATAAAGAACAGGCTCCAATATCATTTTTCTTACACCAGACACACTAAAATTGCTAGGGAATAAGGGATCCAAAACTAAGCCACGTAACTGGAGACAGCGATTGGGACAAGGGTAACCATCCAAATGTTGGGAAAATTGGGCTTTAGGACTAGACCTCCGGAATTCAAGAAGTAAGCCTGTGTCTCTAAAATATTGGAAGAGCTACTAATTGGCTTAGATTTCATGATGGCTAGTAACTGTGTAATCAATGCCAGAAAAGTAAATGTCTATAAATTCAGTCTGTAGAAATTCCTTTTAAAGATAAGGCATAGGAGAAACAACTGGTTTCGAGACAGCTGGTTTTCAATGAACAAAGTTGTCAGACAGCATTATAACTTCTATGCAAAGTAGCTTTCCAGTAAGAGAAAGAAAGGAAGTTGTTGAAACCGGTTTTGAGAGTCAGAGTCTTGGGGGAATCTGAGCTGCTCTGCTAAAACTCTTGTGAATCTGACACAAGACCTGATCCCTGTTCACTGATGGATTGTTTCTGACAAACAGTAAGTAGCAAAGAAAGGAACCCATTTCAGTGGTCGGGAAGAAGGTGTGATTAGCATTTTCACTGTTGAAAAGGACTCCTGGGACTGTCTAGGCATATCCATATTTCAAACCCCATTTCATATTGGACACAGATGACAGCGCTTACAGTCGGAGGGAATGAACTCCAGCTTGACTGCCCCCTTTCGCCATCAAAATTTGAGAATTTTATTTGTGGACTTTAAAGCTGGAAAAATTGAGGTGAATCCCCCATTCAAACAGAAAGAGCAGGGTCTGCCTGAACTAGAAAATTCTACTGAAACACCAGGCATTCCTCAGGGGCTGACTGAAAGGGGTACTCACTGATGCATGAAAAAAAGCCCATGCGGGAGCAAAAACTCTATCAGAGACTTGGGTGTCAATAAAAATCTGTGTGAGCTAGTGACATGAAAACATTTTCACAGAAAGACACGGTACAAAATAATTTAGCTTGTATCATTTCCTTATTGTTGAACTATTTAGTCTCTCACTGTTTGGAACTAGTTTTAAGATATAATTTTAGGCCTCACTGGGATGATGGACCAAACTGGCTTGCAACATATTCCTGATGGAGGTGAAACTTCATTGTAAGTCATGTTAAAACTTCACTGAACTTGATGGATTTGAACTCATCCTTCAATCAACATAGCTGTAAGAATAATCACCAGCCCATACCTAAAACTAAAGGCATATGTGGACTCACCATAGAGTTTTGGACTCAATAGGAGGGCTTTTGCTGAGTTATGTGTGAGTGAAAAGAGAACAAGGGGGAGCCAAAACACACAGCAAATGCCAATAAGACAGGAACAGAGAGAGAGAGAGAGCAGGAGAGAGAGCATACCAAAGGCCACAGCAAAAAGCAAGAAAGCCAAGCAATAGCTGGTGAACACATTGTAACCCTGGAAAAAACTCCTGATAAGTGCTTTTGGATTTGCTGGCTAAAGAGGCTTGCAGCTGTAAGCTGTGGGCTAAGCAGTTTAATCTCCGTGTCCAATCGGTGGAGAAGACATCATATCTCTACTGAGCCTGCCAATTACAGTCTTTGGTAATGGTATTTTTCATCACCTACTAGTGACTGGTTCAAAATCAAATCCATTCCATGATGTCAAACTTTCCATACGTGCTTCTGGGCATAACAGATAGGAAATACTTTATGGTATCACATCAACTAATTAACCAAATAATCAGACACTGCATCATAAAAATCAGAACTGATGACATATCAAGATGTGACAGTGTTAACTATTCCTAGTGTATGGTGGTGTATTCAACTTCATCACGTTGACGTTACAGTCATTCAGATTAAACCCTTGTCTCAGATATGCTAACCGACTGCTCCAAATGTAAGTTATCTTACTTAAACTCTCCATCTTGCAGGCTAACATTTATTCTTAATTACCACTATTTTTCAAATTTATTCTTGACTAGTTTTAGGCAATTTCTTTTCTTCCTGCTTGTGAATATAAGTAGAATATTTAGTTCCATTATACATTGACTCAAGGGCAAGATCTATGGCCCCGCCCCCATGTAAAATGAACATTTATTGGGGGATGTGAAGGGAAATAATTTATTTTTTCTTTGAGCAACTGAATAGACTCTTGTTTGCATGAGAAAAGAAACAAAAAATATATCCTCTTCTCAGTCATCCTCTTCTCAGTCTGTTTTTACCTGGTTAGCCTGTCATGCCCACAATCTCTGTCACTTTCATTCTTAACATACAATTGCTGACACACGGGTGCAGCTGACTATATTTTAGAGAGGTTCAATGACATTATGAACATGCAGGCAGGGTTACAGGGTTACAGACAGAAATTGCTAAATTTGTCATGGGGAAACACATCATCGAAAGTTTCCAGTAACTGGAAGGCAGGGTCGGAAGGCATAGAGCCTGGGAATCTCCTCGATCCCTAGAATGGCAGTCCCTGCTTAGCCCTTGAAAAGCACTTAACAGCAGGATGCTTACAGTATGACTATCATCAGTGAGATAGCTGTGTTAGTCTGTAGCTTTGAGAACAACAAGTCCTGTGGCACCTTATAGACTAACAGATATTTTGGAGCATAAGCTTTCGTGGGCAAAGACCCGCTTCATCAGATGCATGAGCTGGGGGGGTGGATTCAGAGGGTCTTTAAAGAGTGGGGTCCCAGTAAAAGGGAGGGCCAGAGCAGACAAGGTCTATTCAGCAAGGTGGAAATGGCCCATTATCAATAGTACATATCAAAAGAGGAAAAAACAAGTCAGATCAGATGGGAGATATGACCCATAGTCAGAGTCTAATGGGGAGATATGAACACCCAGGGCAGAGAAGCTGCTTTTGTAAGGTGCGAGCCAGTCCCAGTCTCTGTTTAATCCTTGGTTAATGGAGTCAAATTTGCAAACAAATTGCAGCTCAGAGATTTCTCTCTCCATTTGATTTTCGAAATTTCTTTGTTTCAGGACTGCCACGCTTAAATCTGCTACTGAATATCTCGGGAGATTGAAGTGTTCCCCCACAGGCTTATGTAGTTTACCATTCCTGATGTCTGATTTATGTCCATGTATTCTTTTACATAGAGACTGTCTAATTTGGTCAATGTAAATTGCCCCACTGCGTGGGAGGGTGCTCAGGTACACGGGGCTGGGGTGCAGGTGCAAATTTTGGAAGAGAGTGCATGAGAGGGCTCAAGGCTGACGTAGGAAGTTGGAGTACAAAAGGGAGCTCAGGGCGGGGCAAGGGGTTGGGTGTGGGCTCCAGCCAGGTGCCAGTTACCTCAGGTGGCTCCCAGGTGCTCTCTACCTACCTTGGTCCCATGGTGCTCCCAGAAGCAGCTGATATGTCCAACAGCAGTACTTGGGGCCAGGAATGGCAGGTGGCTCTGGGCAGGTGGCTCCCCAGGGGCAACAAAGATATACCAGTTGCTTCCAGAAGTGGCACAGGGCCACAGCAGTCAGGAAGCCAGGACTCTGCTGCTGGACTGTTAGCAGCCAATCTCCCGGTATGGCCGCAGGAACCTCTAGGAGCTTCAGCCCCATTCCAAGAGATATCCAGGTAAATCAGTAGGGTTGGCAAAATCTAGACTGAGACTGACTGCCAGAGGATCCACAATCAACCAATGAATCTGCCAGTTGGTGATCACTGAAATAGATGTTTCCAAATGAGTTGCCAAAAAAAACCTGTCAAATATGATCATGAATAATCTCACCTCTAAAATGAACATGTGCCATTTAACAAAACCACCATACAATTAAAATAAAAACAACCTCAATCTATCACATTTTCTAAGAGCTTTTGTTTAATAAGTGATGGTCACATAAATACCACCCTGTACCGGAAATCCACACACTGCTATGCTTACCTACATGCCTCCAGGTTCCATCCAGGGCACACTACACAATCCATTATACACAGCCAGGCACAAAGGTACACCCACATTTGCTCCAATCTGTCAAACAGAGACAAACATCTACAAGAGCTTTACCGAGCTTTCCTGAAGCTACAGTACCCACCTAAGGAAGTGAAGAAACAGATTGACAGAGTCAGATGGTTACCCAGAAGCCACCTGCTACAAGACAGGCCCAACAAGGAAAACAAGAGAACACCACTGACCATCACATATAGCCCCCAGCTAAAGCCTCTCCAGCGCATCATCAGTGATCTACAACCCATCCTGGACAACAATCCTTCACCCTCACAGACCTTGGGAGGCAGACCTGTCATTGCCTACAGACAGCCTGCCAACCTTAAACAAATTCTCACCAGCAACTGTAGACCACACCCACAGTAACTTTAAACCTGGAACCAAACCCTACAACAAACCTCACTGCCAACTCTGCTCACACATCTACACCAGCAATATAATCACAGGACCTAACCACATCAACCACACCATCAGGGGCTCTTTCACCTGCACACCTACTAATATAATATATGCCATCATGTACCAGCAATGCCCCACTGCAATTTACATAGGCCAAACTGGACAGTCTCTACATAAAGAATAAATGGACATAAATCAGACATCAGGAACAGTAATATACAAAAACTGTAGGAGAACACTTCAATCTCCCTGGATACTCAGTAATAGATTTAAAAGCAGCAGTCCTACAACAAAAATCTTCAAAAATAAACTCCAAACAGAAACTTCAGAGCTGCAATTAATTTGCAAATTTGACTCCATCAACCAAGGATTGAACAGAGACTGGGAATGGTTGGCCCATTACAAAAGCAGCTTCTCCGCTCTTGATGTTCACATCTCCACATTGGCTACTGATAATGGGCCGCATCCTCCCTGACTGAACTGACCTGATTTCTCCTCTCCTCATGTTCACAACTCCATGTCAACTGCTGACAATGGGCCACATCCTCCATGACTGAACAGCCCTTGTCCATTCTGGCCCTCCACTTGAAAGAGACTCCCTCTTTAAACCCTCTGCTGAAACCTCCCCACTCCTGCATCTGATGAAGTGAGTCTTCACCCACGGAAGCTTATGCTCCAAAATATCTGTTAGTCTAAAAGGTGCCACAGGACTTCTTGTTGTTTTTGTTTAACATTTTGCCCCTTCCTAAAAGAACCAAAGATAATTCTAAGATTTGCTTTTAAAAAGGCAATTTTAGCCATGCAGACTTCTACACACAGCACCCACGTTAAATAGCACATTTTGGCTTCAAAGAAGCTATTACACAGCCTATAAGTTCAATGATCTGCAAAGCAATAAAGAACTCCTACTGGAGCTCTCACAGCCTATTGAGTAAATATAACTGTTTAGAAAAACTCCATAATTACATGTTTACATATTGCAACCATTCTGGGCTATCTACAAAAATTACATGTATTTTTAAAAAATTCTATAATTACATTTTTTACACGATTACAATTCCTTTGGAGCCACTATAGACCATTAAGTAAAGAATGCACAGGCAGAAAAACCCACAGTTACAGAATGCACTTATTTGAGGTGAAAACAAAATGACATTTTCATCCAAAATTTGTGAAATTAATAGTAAGTGTCAGAATAACATCCGCCAGCAGAGATGAAACTGAGAGGTAAGCTGAATACCCATATCCACCTTAGTGTTTGGGCTCGTACCAAATGCTGATTTTTCACTTTAGGCCAGACTTAAGCAAATTATTAGGTATATTTTGAATTGAAGACTTCATGTTTAGTGGTGGGGAAACTCCTGCATTCTAAGAGGTACAAAGCTGAAGTTAGAAGAAAAAGGGGTTTAACCCAGATGTTCTGGCCATCATTCTCTTCTGGCAAAACATACTCCAATGCCTAGAACTGTAGGCGAGCTCTTCTGAGAACGTAACAGCTATCACCGCTAGCCTTATGAAGCTCTTTAGAATATCTCAAGTATGGATGGCGATACAGTAAGACTGAAATTAAAACACTGTCTTGAATAAGAAAAATTGTGTATTTCTCACTCAGAGATGTGCGATGGGGCAGATCTTGAGCTGATGTAAATTAGGCATATTCATGGTTACTGGTTACAGTAACCATCCATCTCACCTCCTCCATTTAACTGGTTAACTAATTAAATGGGATTTTACAACCTTTATGTAAAATCACCATAGCTCCAGCAAAGGCAAAGTGTATTAAACACAATCAAATCACTTACAAATAGAAAAATATTCTGAGGTAAGGATCATCCTAAGCAAGTGGGAAAGTATGATTTATTTCAGTTCTCTTTGTTATCATTTATATTCAGCTTAGACCATGGTCGGGTTGTGATTTGTTCATCTTCTTTAAATAACAAGTAACAAGAACAACTTGTTCCACAAACTTTGAGTTTTGTTTACTAACAGTTATATTTTCCACAAACATGTCCAAAAATCTCAGGAAGAAATCCAGGGAATATTTTTGGGTGCTACAGGAAAAGGCAGATGTGACTTAGTGATCAAAAACGTTTTCTTGTAGAGCATGGGAATAACATGCAGTCCTCATACTTTTGTTCCTGCTGTCACACTCTGAACATGGGAAAACAATACTTTGGCTCTATACTTATAACAGAAATTTGACAACTCATTTAAAAAGAAAAAAACCTGTCAAACTAGCTAGGTTTAAAAAACTGAAGACTCATTCAGAACATCATAGCATAAAAGGTTATATCCTTTCTGATTTGGTGAATTTAAGTTACAGGTCACTTGGCACTTTTATATAACAGTAAAATCTCAAGATATATGAGAAAGTACAATATATTTACAGCTAAACTTCCAGAATGATAGATCTTCTGTAATTTCTTAAACACACATTTAGACACTTTACCATACAAGTCATAAATTAATGTTACTGCTTATCTAAAACAATGCGGTAATTTTAATAGTTTTGCCATAACTGTGCAGAGCAATTAATTATATGTTATTTAGATGAATATCTACTTAGGGTAGGTTCACATGAATTTAGACATCAGTATATAACATTTACATGTTAGATACAACAATAGCCAAGCTGTTAGGTTGGAGCAACGTTTAATGCAGAAACACAAATTCATACATCTAAATTTAGGCTGCATCTATGCTACGAGATAAAATCAAAGTTATTTATATCAATTGTCTAATACTGAAATTTATAAGTTTGATTTTGACTATCTTCACTTCCACCGTGCTCCGATTGGCTGAGCGGTAGTCAGAGGGGGAGGCTCTCAGGAAGGCCAGAGCTTTTTAAACCCTTCTGGCAAGCGACCAGGGAGCTTGCAAACAGGGTGGTTGCTAACAGGAGGGAGTTTTGAGAGGGGCTGTCGTGGGGAAGGAGGGAACAAACTACAGCACTTCGGGTAAGTGGCTCTCTGGAGTGTGTGGATGTCTGGGTTTGGGGGTTCTGGGCCTGGGTTTCTCTGTTTGTTTGGTGTTTGGAGTGCTGAGCGGTCTGTTTGTTTGAAAGGCCGTGTGCTAAGGCTGGCAGTTGGAAGCTGTTAGCCTTGATTAGGTTTGAAATCTAAACTCTGCGTACCGATTGGCTGAGCGGTAGTCAGAGGGAGGGGCTCTCAGGAAGGCCAGAGGTTTTTAAACCCTGCTGGCAAGCCACCAGGGAGCTTGCGACTGGGGCACTTGTAGACAGGGTGGCTGCTAACAGGAGGGAGTTTTGAGAGGGGAGTTTAGAGGGAGCTAGTTACTTCTACAGGGGTAAGGGGTGGCAAGATGACGACAGCGGTGGTGTTCCTAACTGCTGGCTGGAGCTGAGGGACCTACCACCCCCAGGGTGCAGCATGGGCAGCGGGATGCAGGTGAGCTTGGGGGAGTGGGGGGGTGGGGGGGCAAGACCGAGGGATACCGGTGGTGGGCATGTGGTTTGGGGGCGTGTGGTACGGCTGTGCAGATGGCGGCACCCACCAGGCTGGTGGTGGCATGCCCAGCTCAGATTGCCTGGACTTTCAGGCCCAGTCCTGCGACCCCTGCATGTGCATCCCACAGTAGCTCCATGGGGTTCCGGGGGCAGCCGCAGCCAGAAGAGTTGGTAGCTTTGGTGGGGACCCAGGGCGCGGCTGGACCGCGAGATCGGCACCTTCCTGGAGGAAGTGGGGCTGCAGCAGTGCATGGCCGGGTGCAGAGAGGCCAGGGGAAGGGGGGAACTGGGGGCAATGAGAGCTGATAGGGGGCAGTGTAGTGAGGTGGGGGCACATGGAAGTGGATGGGAGGCAAGGGGGCAGGGAGAGGGAATCTTGGGTTGATAGTAGCTGATGGGAGGCAGAGGGGTGGGGAGGAGGGTCCTGGGCAGGTGAGGAGTTCGTCAAACCACGGGGAGCTAGGGGGACACGTGGTGCCAGGGAGGTGCAAGAGGTAGTGGGATCATTTCCCACATTCTCCATGCCCCACTGCCTTGTGGGTTATCCTGGGAAGGAGCAAGGCTAAGGGAGTAAACCCTGACAGAAAATCCAGAGAGGAGTCCTAAGGTGGTTCTGTGGCAACTTCTGGCATTGACCCGGCAAATCCTGCAGCTGAGCTGGTACCAGACGTAGAGGTTATCCTCTCCTTTGGACTATATCAGTAAAGCTGAGAGGGGGACACTGGCGTCTGGGCAGCCCAGGGTCCCAAAAAAAAATGCCCAGGCTCACGCCTGGAGAGGTACTCCAGCATTGCTTAACAGTGTTGAACCAACATGGGAAGTAACAGATACTGGTTGGTTATAAGCTCTTGCTCGACTGGCGTAGAGAACGAGCGCCAGGGGTTGCCTCCGACGGTGGGAGAGATCATCGCATCTCACTGGACAGTCACTGCCCGCCTCAAGCTGGGCAGGCCCCAGCCAGTAGGGTACTGTCCTGCCACAGTTCACCTGCCTCACTGGGTGCGTGAGGCTTAAGGTTCCCAAACCTGACAAGTGACTGAAATTTGAGCACCAGGCAAACCAATAAGAAAATCAACAAGAAAAGGAAACCATCAAATTTTAAGCTTGCTTGCTGGAATGTGCAGACCATGCTGACCAGTTTGACTGAAGATCTTCAGGACATCAGCAACACTCAAAAGACCGCTGTCATGAATGAGGAACTGAAGAGGCTCCAAGATGACATTGCTGCTCTGCAAGAGATGCGACTCGCAGATTTGGGGTCTCTAAAGGAAAAGGACTACACCTTTTTCTGGCAGGGTAAAGCCCAAGAAGAACCCAGGGAGCATAGTGTTGGGTTTGCCATCAGAAACACCCTTCTACAAATGTGGAATTAGTCATGCGCAGATCAGAAACACTCCTTCAGGTCATACTTCAAACTTGCACCAGTCCTGTCCACCTGAATAGCGCTTACTCTCCAACCCTGTACGCGACACCAGAAGTAAAAGACAAGTTCTATGACATGCTTAGTGCTGCCACAGTGCAAACACCTGCTCGCAAACAACTGTACATTTTGGGTGACTTCAATGCAAGAGTTGGATCCGATCATGACTCATGGCCTTCCTGCTTAGGCCACTTCAGTGTGTGAAAAATGAATGAAGATGGACAGCGTCTTCTCGAACTTTGCACGTACCACAATCTGTGCATCACAAACACATTCTTCCAAACCAAGCCACAGCACAGAGTGTCATGGAGACACCCATGCTCGAAACACTAGCATCAACTAGACATGGTCATCACTAGACGTGATAACCTCAAAAACGTCCTTCTGACACACAGCTATCATAGTGCCAACTGCGATACAGATCACTCGCTAGTTTGCTCCAAACTCAAGGTGAGACCCAAGAAGCTGTCCCACTCTAAACCAACTGGAAGTCCCTGCATTGATGCCAGAAAGACAGCAAACTCAGAGAGAGCTGAAAAGTTCAGAGTGACCCTCGAGGAGAATCTGCACAGCAGCCCTGGGGGTGCTGATGTGACATCCAGATGGCAGCATCTGAGGGATACAATTTACAACACGGCCTTGTCTGTGTTTGGAAGAGCTAGAAACACAAATGACTGGTTTGAAGCTAACTCCAATGAGATGATTCCAGCCATCAAAAAGAAGCGCGCTGCATTCCTGGAGTACAAATGCTCAACGAGCCAGAGTACCCTGCAAGCACTCAGAACAGCCAGAAAAACAGTACAGCAGAGAGCCAGGCGCTGTGCCAACAACTACTGGCTTGAGCTATGCAGCAGCATCCAGACCAGTGCTGACTCTGGTAATCTCAGGGGAATGTACGAGGGCACCAAGAAGGCATTAGGACCCATCCCAGAACAAGATGGCACCTCTGAAATCCAAATCTGGTGAAGTCATCGCTGACAAAGCCAAACAGATGGAGCACTGGGTCGAGCACTACTCCGAGCTGTACTCACGCGAAAACATTGTGGTTCATACAGCCCTCAATGCTGTCAAGCTCCTGCCAGTAATGGACAAACTGGATCAGGCACCAACTGTGGACAAACTGAAGAAAGCCATCGACAGTGCTGCAGTAGGAAAGGCCCCAGGCCAGGATGGTATACCACCAGAGGTAATCAAGTGTGCCACGGACACCCTCCTGGAACCCCTACATGAGCTACTGTGCCTGTGCTGGAGACAGGGAGAGGGTCCACAGGGTATGCGCAACGCTAACATTGTAACCCTGTTTCAGAACAAAGGAGACAGAAGCGACTGCAACAATTCCTGTGGAATCTCCCTCCTAAGCATCACTGGTAAACTGTTTGCTCGCATCATCCTCAGCAGACTCCAGAAGATTGCTGGGTGGGCGTATCCCGAATCACAGTGCAGATTCTGTGCAGAGAGATCTACTGTTGACATGGTCTTCTCTCTGACGCAGCCGCAGGAGAAATGCAGGGAGCAGAGAAAGCCACTCTACATAGCCTTCACTGACCTGACCAAGGCCTTCGACTTGGTCAGCAGGGATGGACTGTTCAAACTGCTCCACAAGATTTACTGTCCACCACGGTTACTCAAGATGATCCAGTCTTTCCACGAAGACATGAGAGAAACCATCCAATATGACAGCACATTATCGGATGTTTTCAGCATCAGGAGCGGCATCAAACAAGGATGCGTCCTTGCTCCGACATTGTTCAGGATCTTCTTCACACTCCTCCTGAAGCACGCCTTTGGATCTTCAACAGAGGGCATCTTTTTCCACACAAGATCTGATGGGAAACTGTTTAATCGTGCAAGGCTGAAAGATAAATCTAAGGTGCGGGAAGTCCTCATCAGAGATATGCTGTTCGCAGATGACGCTGCCGTAGTGTCACACACAGAAGACCAGCTTCAGAAACTGCTGGATCAGTTCTCCAAAGCATGCAAGGACTTCGGGCTTTCCATCAGCATAAAGAAGACAAATGTACTTGGTCAGGACATTGCTGAACCTCCATCAATCAGCATTGACAACTATACGTTAGAGGTCATCCATGAGTTCGTTTACGTTGGGTCCACCATCACTGACACCCTGTCACTGGAGACTGAGCTAAATAGGAGGATCAGAAAGGCAGCCACAACTCTGTCCAGACTCAGCAAGGGAGTGTGGAATAACATCAAGTTGTACACCCACCCCAAAATGCAAGTCCACAGAGCCTGCATCCTCAGCACCCTCCTATATAGCAGCGAGTCTTGGACCGTGTACGCCCGCCAGGAAAAGAGGCTGAATGTCTTCCACTTGCGCTGCCTCAGGTACATCCTTGGAATATCGTGGAAGGACAGAGTGTCCAACACCGTTGTCCTTGAGCAAGCTGGAATCCCAACCATGCACACCCTCCTCAGGCAGCGGCGGCTCCGCTGGCTTGGCCACGTCCACAGGATGAATGATGGAAGGATCCCAAAAGACATCCTGTATGGTGAGCTAGCCTCTGGCAAAAGACCCCCCAGATGCCCCCAGTTGCGCTACAAAGATGTTTGCAAGAGGGACCTCAGGAAGGTAGACATCGAGCCGGACAGCTGGGAGGAGCTGGCAGACGATCGCAGCAGATGGAGGTAGGAACTACACAAGGGCCTTCAGAAGGGTGAGATGAGGATCAGACAGCTAGCAGAGGAGAAGCGAGCCCACAGAAAGCACAATAAGGACCTGCCAGACACCCATTACACATGCAACAGATTCAGCAAGGACCATCACTCTTGTGTGGGCCTTCACAGTCACAGTCAATGCTGCAAATGATAATCCCAAATGGAACTACGAAGGGCATGATCCATAGTCTACGTAGACTGAAGGATGCCTACTACTACTATTTGGATTTCCAGTGCACTATGAGGCTTTCATGAAATGACTGTGCTCTCAACTGGCCATCCACTGAGTATTCCACTTCCCATCATAGCATAAATATGATCCCTGAAAATAATGCACGGGCCCAGAATGTTTCTTAAATTGAGAAGAATGTAAGAAGAAAGAATTTTTCGTTTCCCCATACACTGTATTGATGTTGGGGAGAGTCTTAATGCTGGGCCCTGGACTGTTTTTTAAAGTCAGAAGAAAGAGGATAGAAAAGTAGAGGAAAAAGAGAATTTTTAGTCTCCCCCACCATCAGCAAGCCCCAGTGCAGGCGAAAGGATGGGGTCAGTGGATGACCAGTTGAGCTGTTTCTTCCCTGACAGCAGCAGCAAGCCCTTTAGCTGGCAGAGGAGACTTTTCCCCAGTGGCAATGAGGCCTGCTATGGGCAAAGTTGAGTGTCAGAGTTGGGGGTCCAGTTGATGAAATTGCTTGCTTGCTTGAGGGCTTGCTGCTGCCACAGGGGAAGAAACAGCTCAACTGGTCATTCACTGACCCCACCCCTTCACCCATACGGGGCTTGCTGATGCCACAGGGAAACCAAAAATTCTCTTTTCTCCTGCACTTCTGGGTCCTTCCCCACAGCGGCAGCAAAGACCCCAGTATCTTAACCGCTGGGGGAGACTTCGTCATGGTGGCAGCAAAGCCCAGAATATCTTTCCCATCCTTGGAGCCCTAAATGCATGACTGGCGGCATGGTCAGCACCGAACAGCAGGCACACCCTTTTATTGGGTTGGGTTGAGGGCTACCACGTGATGCAGTTGAGCACAGGAAAGACCCAGACTGTGCGGCACCTGTGGAGGAGGGATGGGAGTTCGCACATAAATGTAAACTGCTGAGAAGTAGTTTTTTGATGTGTTATGCAAGCACGACCCCCAGCACAGCCTTGTTGACACACGGTACGGTGGGTCAGGAGCTGTCACCAGGCAGCACAGAAAAAAATAGCAAGTGTACAGACAGAGCCGTGAACTCCCTGCATTAGCTGTTCGAATGGGTAGATGCACTCACACCGCTAACAGCATAAAAAGAAAGAAGCCATTTTTCAGGTTGTCATACTAACATGAACCCACAGCTAAAGGCTTGCTGCTCCCATTTGGAAATTCACACTCTTCCTGTTGCTGGAGAGCAGCAGCCAGCGCGGAGCACTGAAAGGGGCATTATGGGTTACATACAGGACACCTCTGGAGACTAATAAATTCACTTTTAAGATGTGACGCTTCCACACTTGCCTTTAATCAAACTTCTGAATTTGAGTTGATGCTATACCCATCAGGCAACTGAGATTTTGCAATGTCGAGATTACTGCACCCAAAATCAAGCCAATGGTCTTTATACTGCAGACGGTCATGTGGTAAAATCAAACTAATTGATTTAAATGCAATTTTATCTGGTAGTGTAGACACAGCCTTAGTCAGATTAGAAATGTCACATATAACACATGTGGCTCAGTGAAAGAAGCACTATAGGAACTATGCATAATCTCTAATAGCCTGACAACAAAGATGGATGGTAAAGATGAATTCTAACCAGTATGTCAATGCTTAACAATAGAATTATCCAATGTTAAATAGTACTGTTAGTCATATATCACTGCTAGGTAAAAATAGAGAGTAGGAGGAAACAAATTACACTGATATCAAAATACAATTCAACAAGATGTGCTGTTTAAATCAGCGTCTAGCATGGCTAAAACAGGTATTGCTACCTTGGTAGAGTTTTTTTTTTATATAACATCAGTTTTCCAAATCACAATTTCAAAATGAATGAGAATATTTCCCTTTACTCTGCCTTCATTTACACAGTGTTTCTTATCAATTAAATGCCTGTCTGTGTAGAACCAGCGCACAAGAAAACTGAAGAGTAATCTTCATTATTTTCCACATTACCAGAATTGCTGTTGTCTTGGAAAAAAAATCCTATGTAAATATTTTAACTTTACTTTTTCTTTCTAGAACATCAAGTTAGAAAAAACATGACTATGGATTTTTATATGCATGTTTGCTGTTGAGATATATATATATATATATATATATATATAGTGACAGAACAAAATTGAAGAATAAGCAGCTCCAAGATCATAGGATCATAGAAGAGTAGGACTGGAAGGGACCTCGAGAGGCCATCAAGTCCAGCCCCCTGCCCTCATGGCAGGACCAAGCACTTTCTAGACCATCCCTGAAAGCCATCTATCTAACCTCTTCTTAAATATCTCCAGTGATGGAGATTCCACCACCTCCCTTGGCAATTCGTTCCAGTGTTTGATCACCCTGACAGTTAGGAACTTTTTCCTAATGTCCAACCTGAACCTCCCCTGCTGCAATTTAAGTCCATTGCCTCTTGTTCTATCCTCAGAGGCAAGGAAGAACAAGTTCCCTCCCTCTGCCTTATGACACCCTTCTAGATACCTGAAAACTGCTATCATGTCCCCCCTCAATCTTCTCTTTTCCAAACTAAACAAGCCCAATTCTGTCAGCCTTTCTTCATAGGTCATGTTCTCTAGACCTTTGATCATTCTCGTTGCTCTCCTCTGGACCCTCTCCAATTTCTCCACATCCTTCCTGAACTGCGGTGCCCAGAACTGGACACAATACTCCAGCTGAGGCCTAACCAGCACAGAGTAGAGCGGGAGAATGACTTCTCGTGTCTTGTTCACAACACACCTGTTAATGCATCCTAGAATCATGTTTGCTTTTTTTGCAACAGCATCACACTGTTGACTCATATTTAGCTTGTGGTCCACTATAACCACTAGATCCCTTTCTGCTGTACTCATTCCTAGGCAGTCCTTTCCCATTCTGTATGTGTGACACTGATTGTTCCTTCCTAAGTGGAGCACTTTGCATTTGTCCTTATTAAACTTCATCCTGTTTACCTCAGGCCGTTTCTCCAGTTTATCCAGATCCTTTTGAAATATGACCCTATCCTCCAAAGAAGTTGCTACCCCTCCCAGCTTGGTATCATCAGCAAACTTAATAAGTGTACTTTCTATGTCAATATCTAAATCGTTAATGAAGATATTGAACAGAACAGGTCCTAAAACAGACCCCTGCGGAACCCCACTAGTTATACTTTTCCAGCAGGATTGAAAACCATTAACTACTCTCTGGGTACGGTTATCCAGGCAGTTGTTCACCCACCTTATAGTAGCCCCATCTAAGTTGTATTTGCGTAGTTTATTGATAAGTATGTTATGTGAGACCGTGTCAAATGCTTTACTGAAGTCTAGGTATACCACATCCACCGCTTCTCCCTTATCCACAAGGCTCGTTATTCTATCAAAGAAAGCTATTAGATTGGTTTGACATGATCTCTTTTTAACAAAACCATGTTGGCTGTTCCCTATCACCTTACCACCTTCCAATTGCTTGCAGATGATTTCTTTAATGACCTGCTCCAGTATCTTTCCTGCCTTACTCCTTGTCCTAAGTTTCTGTTTTATAAGATATATAGTTATCCTCTGTTCAAAAGTAGCCTGAAACAAAAAGACTTCATTAAAATAGCCTGGAGTGAAATTATTCTTATGAATGTTCTGAATACCTAATACTGACATTACTGAAATTAGGTTTACATAGGTGGTTTTAGGTAAACTGATTTGCTGTCTTTATATACTATGCCAGGAGCATATATTGGACAAGGAAGCACCATGCATACATTTATTTCAATAAGAGAGAAAGCAAATATCTGACTTAGGGTTGAGAATGCAAATAATTTACAGAAGGCTGAGATTAACTGTAAGTTAAAAAAAAGCTAAACTTACAAAACTGTAAGATTTAGTACTGTATATTATTCCTATATTGGTTTCCCTGTACCTTGCAAAGTGAAGTGGGATCACTGGTGCAGGGAAAACATTCTTTGCAAACGGTAAGTTCAAAAACACTGCAGAAAAGTGTAACCACTGAAATTAATGAAAGCTTGCTCACTAACATCAACAATGGTTAGAAAGTAACGGAGAGATAGCCATATTAGTCTGTATAATATCAAAACAAAAAAGCAGTCCAGTAGCACTTTAAAGACTAACAAAATAATTTATTAGGTGCTGAGCTTTTGTAGGTCTAGCCCACTAAAGCTCACCACCTAATAAATTATTTTGTTAGTCTTTAAAGTGCTACTGGACTGCTTTTTTGTTCCAACAATGGTTGGGCTCTTAACAAGTTTACCTATAATATATCACTGACCTTATAAATGCATAACAAAGGATCAAAATTCAAAGCAGTGATTTTCAAATGCACCAGAATATAAAAAATGCCCATTAAACAGAAAATGTCACTACTCCCAACAAACTATGTTCTGATTACACCTGAAAAGTGCATAGTCTCCCCAAAGATTGATGTGGTTCCGATTTAAAGCCAATGGCAAAAATTTTACTGGTCTCAGTAGAGCACTTAATTAGCCCAAACCAACAAAACACTTATATTTTCCCTCCACCAATCCCTCCTTTCTCCCCACCCTTTGTATTTTATTCTCATCTTTTTACAACATTTCTTGATGGTCTCGTTTTTCAATCTTAGCTTCTTTCTATATTCTCTCTAATGAATTTCTCCAGTTCATTCATTCTACCATCAGCTCTGGGTCATTCAGTTTCCTTTAAACACAGCGGTTCCCAAACTTTTTGGCATCACGCCCCACTTTTGTTTTCTGAGAAACCCTCATGCCCCCACCTTTTGTTCACCATCACCCAAACCCATCTTAACAAAAAATTCAATTTGTAATTTAAAATAAACACACAAACTTGATGTAAAAATGTTACTTAAAATTAAAAAGAAGCATAAATAGTTTTTCTTGGTCCCTTGTGGCTGTCTGCTGCAGCCCCAGCTGGCTGGGTGTCTGAGCCCTGTACCAGCTGCCTGAGCTGCCCAGGCCAGCTGCCCATGTGCCTGAGCACTGTGCTGCCAGAGCTGCCCGCCCAAGCTGATTGAGCCTCGCACTGCTGCAGCCAGCCACTCGCCCAAGCCCTGAGAGCTGCGAGCCTGAGCACCAGGAGCTGCCAGCCTGAGCCCCTCCCCTCTCCCAAAGCCAGACACCGCTAGCCCACTGCTCTTACCCCATCCCCCTCCCCTGAGCCAGGCCCCCCCAGCTTCCCATCTAACCCCACCCTATTCCTCCTCCCCACCAGCCCACTCTCACTCACCTTTGCAAAAGGCAGCTAGCTCCACATGGGTCTTCACTGGCTGCCTGCTTTTTATAGCATCTGCGCCACGTCGCCCATGTAAAATGGCAGGGCCTGAGAGCCGGAAGCAAAAACCGGCTCTTTCTTGGGGTGGGGGGAATGATGGAGGGCTGGGTCACCTTGCAGTCCCCCTGGAATTTCTTCACACCCCCCAGTTTGGGAAACCATGCTTTATCAAGTATGACTCATGGAATAACCTCACCTTTCAACAGAGAGAGATAAGAGAATGCTAATTTGGAGGTAGCAATGGATACACAGCCTACTACTTGCTAGCATGCACACTGGACAATTGTAGACCTGTGGAACTACCCACAATGAGAGTGAAACACAGTTTTGCAGAATAATTTCCTAAGCCAGAGCTTTGTATTAGGAGGAAAATACACCACCTTTAATAACCGAACTTCACGTGAATGCTATCCAAAAATTGAATAGCTTGATAACCAATACAAATAACTGGAATGTGCCGCTTTGCTGCTCAGATCTCTCTTTCTGTACATTGTTAGTGGAATAGGAAACAATGGGCAAAGCCCCCAACTTACAAACGTGGTATGTTCTGAAAACCTGGTCATAACTCGATTTGGTCGAAAGTCGGAAATACCCTTACACTGTAATCACTTGAGGTACGCGAGGGCTGTCCTCATATACCTTAAATTTCACAAAAGTCAGGAAGGGCTTGGGTTAGGGTGGGGGTCCTGGGAGGGAGCAAGGGGGGTTAAGCCTGGGGTGGGTTAGGGCACCAGGGGTGGTGGGAGGGTGCAGCTGAGCTGTGGTTTGCAGCAGGTTGGACCTAGGCAGCAGGGGGCTGGGGAGGGGTTTGAACCTGGCCAGGGGGTTGGAGCCACGGCTGCAGGGGTGGTAGGTAGAGGGGGCTGGAGTTGGAGCCCTGCGCGCTGGGGGTTGGGAGTGTGAGCTGAGGCCATGGGGGATTGCGGGGGTTGAATGGGGTGAACCTGGGCAATAGGGATTAGCTGTGGGGGGGGGGGTAGAGCCTCATGTGCCTGCAGCGGCTGACAGCTGGAAACCCATGCATGCTGGTGGCTGACAGTCCAACATGTGCCGGGGTGAGCCAGCTGCAGATAGGGTGGGGGATGGGGGTTCAGCCAGGCAGAGGGGGGATTGAATGGGGGTGAACGGGGCCAGGGTGGGTTGAGGTGGCAGTGGGGATAGAGCCCCTATGCACGCCGGTGACAGCTGCTAGCTGGAGCCCCAAGCACGGGGGTGGGGTTGAGCTGGATGGGTGGGTTGAATGGGTGGGGTGTGCACCAGGGCAGTGGGTTGAGTGGAGGGGGCTTGGAGCTCCGCTGGGGGCTGGAAGCCGGAGGGCCAGGCAGGGGTTGAAGTTGGCACCCCAGGCATGGCGGGGGGTGAGCTGGAGATTGGTCATAAGTTGATGTATCCGTAAGTCGAGGACCACCTGTATCAGTCACTAGCTCGAGTATTCAGGCTGACCTACCTGTTCCTTTTCCCTAACCTTGTTACAAAACAAACAACCAGGACACTGACATTCTTCTCACTGTAATCCTTTGTTTCACTGTCTCTTTTGAATGAAATCACTGTGAGGATCTAATGACAATATCAGCTCTAAATCATTATAGGCGGTTCTCACAGAAAAGGTTGCCAAACATTTCTCATTATAAGACCTTGTTTTAGCTGCTTATTATTTTCAAACTTTACTCAGGTGAAAATGTTCCATACTGTGTGTCTGGTTTAGACTGATATTTTTTTGAAAGCTTCACCAAAACGTGATTTAGCAATTTCTAAGACACAGTAGCTATAGTTATACTAGAGATTTTTGTCGACAAAACAGGGATTATGTCAACAAAATATAATGCACATTTACACACAGTGTTTTTCGTTGAAAGCCTATGGACAAAACCCGGCACTTTCCCTGAACAGGGTTATGCCTCTCCACAAGACCTAACATCTTTGTCAACACAAATCTGTCAACAAAACAGCTTTGTAAATGCCACCACAGGGCCTCTCTTGAAGGACAGGGCATCCATAACAATGGTAGGGTGACAGTCCATCCTGTATTTGGCGGGATGGTCCTGTATTTGGAACGCCAAAAAGGTGTCCCTGCTTATTTTTCAAGAGGGACTAACTGTCCCATATTTGGCCCCCCCCCCCACTGACTTCTTCCGCCAGCAGCTGCACAGCTGCTGGCTGGAGAGCAGATAGTTCACTTTCTCAAGACTTGGGGAAACTGGAGGGAGGGTGGGTGGCTGCGGCATCCTGCCACTTCTCCAGGGCTTCTGTGGAAAGCTGGGGGCTGCTGCCTCCTTCCCTGCTCCCTGCGGCTTGGTGGAGTTGAGAGGAGCCACCCCTTCACCCCACATCTCCCTGCCCTGCATTTGAGACAGGGAGATATGGTTGCCCTAAACAAGGGACAGCCCTGTCTGCTGTGCTTTTGGGTGCCTGTTTTGTTGAGAGAGCAGCCAGGTGGTCCAGCCACTCTGTCGGCAAAGCTGAGCACTCTCCCGCTTTTGCTTTTGTGTGTGGCTGCACTCTGGCAACAGAAGTTTTGTTGGGAAATCTCTTCTGACAGTGACTTCTGTTGACAGGGTACTGTAGTATAACCATAGCCTAAGAGAAAATATGTTGTTTTTCTCATTTAAAACAAAAAAAAAAAATCACACAACTGTTTTGTTGAGAAGCACTACAGGTTGAACCTCTCTAGTCCAGCAATCTCTCATCCAACAACATCTGTGGGCCGACATGATCTTAGTTCACCAAATGTCCACTTATCATGGTTGTGGCCAAGTTTCCTGTGATCCCATAAAGTCTGTTTACAGGCACCAGTCCTGGCTCTCAGTGTTCTGTGTTGTTATTTAGCTGTAATTTACCTTATTATCTTCTAAGAGCCCAGTAAGCATAGGAAAGTTGGTAATGCTGCTAAACAATATTGACCTCTCACAGGCTGTGTCTACACGTGCCCCAAACTTCGAAATGGCCATGCAAATGGCCATTTCGAAGTTTACTAATGAAGCGCTGAAATGCATATTCAGCTCTTCATTAGCATGTGGGCGGCAGCGGCGCTTCGAAATTGACGAGCCTTGCCGCCGCGTGGCGCGTCCAGACGGGGTTCCTTTTCGAAAGGACGCCACCTTCTTCGAAGTCCCCTTATTCCCATGAGCTCATGGGAATAAGGGGACTTCGAAGTAGGCGGGGTCCTTTCGAAAAGGAGCCCCGTCTGGACGCGACACGCGGCGGCAAGGCTCGTCAATTTCGAAGCGCCACTGCCGCCCGCATGCGAATGAAGCGCTGAATATGCATTTCAGCGCTTCATTAGTAAACTTCGAAATGGCCATTTGCATGGCCATTTCAAAGTTTGGGGCACGTGTAGACACAGCCAAAGTGTGGCAAATTCTCTCTTTGGCACCAGTCAGGTCCCAAAGGTGCCAGACTAGAGAGGTTCAACCTCTAGTACTTCAGACACTTGAAATATGGCAAAGATTTCATCTTGGTGTCAGGGATGTGCCTTTTAATGACTGGCCCACGTAAAGGATGAAAACCTGCTACAGCTCAAGTTGCAAAGTTTTGCGCTGTGGAGATAAAAATTTTCAAAACTTGCTGATGCTTGAGTCCTGCTTTCAGCAGGGGATTGTACTAGGTGACCTCCTAAGAGCTCTTCCAACTCAAATCTTCTTTGCTTCTGTCACAAGTTTATTTCAAATCGTTACCCTCAGAATCAACAGCCCATATAGCAGATGAAAATAGGGTGCTAATATGGTCCCACAGTACACAATTTCTTTTAATTTTTTTAAAAGCCTAGAAAATAGAAGAACATTACAGAGCTTTTTGTCTTTAAACTACAGAACTGAAAAGTCAGAAAATGCCCTTGAAACTTTAATTTGGCCTCTTGAACATATATATTAAGATACAGTTTTTAATTACATACTATTTCGCTCATAGGACCCCAGGCTCATTCAATGGACAGTATAGATGCCATTATTCATGCTTTTAGTATTTTGCAATATTTGTAAGGTAGGACTTGAGATCTGTAATCCATAGAATTAATTTGTAAACTGTAAGTGTTGCTAGTGACAGAGAGACAGCTGTGTTAGTCTGTATTCTATCGAAACAAAACAGCAGTCATGCAGCACTTTAAAGACTAACAAAATAATTTATTAGGTGATGAGTTTTCATGGGACAGACCCACTCCTTCAGATCACAGCCTTACCAGAACAAACACTATATAAAGCACAGAAGTCCAAAAATTGTTATCAAGGTTGACAAATCAGAAAAAATTGCTATCATCGTTGACAAACCAGAAGAGCAGAGGGGCAGCGATAGGGTGTCGGGTGAGGAAGTAAGAGTTAGATAAAACATCAAAGTATGTAATGTTTTATCTAACTATTAACTCACCCCCCACTCCACTGTCCCTCTGCTACTCTGATTTGCCAACCTTGATAATGTTTTCTGATTTGTCAACCTTGATAACAGTTTTTGGACCTCTTTGCTTTGAGTCTGCTCTGGTACGGCTACGATCTGAAGAAGTGGATCTGTCTCACGAAAGCTCATCACCTAATAAATTATTTTGTTAGTCTTTAATGTGCTACATAACTGCTTTTTCGTTTTGAAAGTGTTGCTGAACTTGCACTGTTAACTTATAAATTAAGCAGGAAACAGAGATAAAACCTTACCGAACCTTATACATAAACACACATATGAATAAAACCAACAAGTTACGAGTCAATTAAGCATTTCACAGTGAAATCATTACCTTAATTGTGTATTTTAGCTATAAAAATTCATTTTCCTTATATAGTGGTTGCAGAGTAGCCCAGTATGCTATCAAGATTCAGCATTCCAAGGCCGACCATTGTGATAATTTATTTGCTGAGAAGCACAGTGACTTTCAGATAGACTCCTTTCTGGGTCATTTGACTAAAAATTAGCTGTGCCGCATATTGAAGGATCTATGATATGTTAAGAATAGTGTAAAGCTGACAGCCTAATAACAGTATGTCTCCAGCTATGTCTACCATTTATTTTACTCGAGCAGTATGATTTTACATTGTTTACTCTGCATTTGAAATGAATACATATGCATAATAAAATGAACAGGCTATTTAAAAACACTTAACTGAATCCATAATCGCTAATGATAATAACACAAAACTGTGAAAGGGATGTCACTAAAGGAGAAATGTGTGCTACCTAAGTATCCATATGTCCCTTCCACTTCCTTCCTCTTCTGCTTTTGGATCCTATGAGGCAAGGACAAAGGTGCTGAAGTTACAGAACTTCCACTGTGAAAATCTTTCTATTACAGTTCTCTGAAGACTGGGTCCCATAGATTTTGAAGGTCACAGACAGGGAGGAAAGGGAACAAAGCGGCTTGTAGCGCTGCCCTTTTTTTAGTTGAGTAGATATCTTCTCCTAACTTCACACTGAATACATCCATTAATGGTAGAAAAAGAGGTACTTTGCTGGCCAAAGGCAGAATTCTGGAAGCCATAACAAACACAAAAGACAAGGCACTGAACCACAGAATTAACTACTCTTTACCAGATTCATGGTTGTGGTCATTTGTGTCCACTCTAAGATGGTCTTCTGTGAGAAGTAGTAAAAGAAATGTCCCACAAATAAAGGAAAAAAAAAAGCCTATGGACCACATCCTCAGGCAGTGTAAACTAGTGTAGCTTCAGATTCTGGATCTTTTCTCTCACAGATATTTAACAGGGGGAAAAGTTAGTAACAGCGCCCAAGAACAGTCTCTCTTCCAACTGCTATTTAAATATTTTCCAGTTGATACCTTAAGACACACTTCTGCCCTGATTTGTGTGTGTGTGTGTTTTTACCTCCTTTGCTCAATGCAGCCTGTTCCACCCATGGCTTTTCTTTTATTCCTGCTGTAAGAGAAAAAGTTGAGTTCACTACAAGGTTTCAGTTGTGAGTGAATTTTCTACCCTGTTTGTAATAAGCCACCAATGATTCATGCTGAAAATTACAGAGCTGTAATTCTCTTCGCACTTCCTGGACTACAAGAAAAATATGTATGTATACACAGACTCAAAAGCACACCAGAGTCTTGCTACAAATAGCTGATGGGCTAAACCAGTAAGCTACCAATACTTCATGCATAATACATAGCAAGCTCTGGATGATTTGTGGTCCAAACACAAGGACTGAAATCTAGCGATCTAGCTTTTATCCTGAGCTATGACACTATGGCATTGTACAAGTTTCTTAATAGTGACCACTGATTCTGAAGGTAACATTTTGAAATAAACCGGTGACCGATTTTCAGAAATGCTGTTTCCAGATTTCCTTGTGGAGCCCTGCATGATCAACCAAAGCTCCGCCTCCCACGTTTTGCCACCCCATCACACAGACCATTGGGCTAACTAAAATGGATAGGGGGAAAAGAGCAGTGCCCTGGGGCACCGCAGCTCCTAGCTGCCACCAATACCACTGTGGTAATGGTGGCAGCCACAGTCCCGGCTCTTTAAATCACCATTGCAGCCCAGCACAGAGCACTTCAGACAGTGCCGAGGGCCGCCTGGGGTACATGTGGCAAGCTCCTGGCAGCACTGAGGGCTACATAGGGGAGATTAGCCTCAGCCCCAGGTCCTGCCCCTCCCCTTTCTGGCAAGTCTGTTACCCTACTGCACGCCATTACTTTTCTTTCAAAAGCAAGGTGCTCCATGTGTCCTCCCTTTCCCCCTTCCAAATATCGTCAAACACAACAGGGTTCTGCCCATTCTGGCATAGAACATGCCTTTGCATTTTGGAATTGTTTGGAAGCAGCATTCAAAAATACACCACTTGTGTTAGAGAGATACAGACAGACGGACAGTAATCCTACTGAGCTCAGCACAGAAAGGCTTCAGTTCACTCAGTCAGCTTTGCAGTTGTTCAACACTGCAGCAAATAGAGACTCTTTTCAAAACGGTACTGTGGCTCACTGTAAATGTCTTTCTGACAAAGAAGCACCCACATGTCACACATGATCTAACATGGGGGGCGCAAAATATGGCTCGCAGGCTGAATCTGGCTCACACAACATTTCTATCTCGCCCACCCCACTAATTAGTAGAAGTGAGCATACTTACAGCTGGCGGCAGCAGCAGCCACAGCAGCTCCAGGGGACATGGGAGATGATGACAAGAGGGGAATGCTGATGTCCCTGCCCCGTACCCCATCTCTGCAGAGCAGAGTTCAGGGCGAGGGACCCATGGGGGCCCACAGGACAGCTCCTCCAGTCTGAGGTATGAAAGGTGACCAAGATGAGTGCTTCTCAAGAGGCAGGGCACTGTTCCTAAGATTTCTCCAGCACACACACACTGCCACACAAAAACATGGTTACACACCCAGTCTCTGTGTCACAGTCTCTCCACTTCACATGCCTGCAAACACAGTCATTGTACACACACATACATACACAGTGCTCCACACACTCTCCTAGTGTCTACGCCACACACACAGTCACACAATCTATCTCACACACACACACTCACACATATATACTCTCTTTCTCTTTAGCCCACAGCCTCACCAGCCCCCAACTGCTTCCCAAAATTCACGGAGTGACACCCCTCCAAAAATTATTGCCTCCCTCTGATCTAACAAAACAAATTATGAAAATTGTGATGGGAGAGAAACTGTGATTCTGATCAATACATTAGTGATTCATTTGCCAATAAATTATAGTCTGTTATAAGACACATTGTGGTGACAGATTTCATGATTGTCAATTGAACATGAACTCAGCATCTTTTTTTCCCCAAAACACAGGACCTGATGACTCAGCAAGTACACGCAAGTACCAATGAAACCCAAGGCATATACCTTGTGTGATGGATCCTGAAGGGCAACAGCTACAAATATTTAGTATGTCTGACATTCCACTCCACTAAAAGTCAATGGTCCTTGAGCATGAGATATTACTGTGACCATTAATAAGCAGGAAAAAAAGTACACAAACTTCAAAGAAATGTGGTATGATAAATACATTTTCAATCTGAATATGTGTCCTGCACTTACAGAGAACTGTTACTCAAGTTAAAGTGGTATTGTGGAAAAAAATAATATACAGTGAATTTACTAACACTGACAGGAGAAACTGCAGAGCTACAATTCATTTGCAAGTTTCATGCCATTAATCAAGGACTGAACAAAGACTGGGAATGACTGGCAAACTACAAAAGCAGTTTCTCCTCTCTTGGCATTCACACCTCCACTTCAACTGCTGAAAGTGGGTCACATCCTCCCTGACTAAATTAACCTTGTCAACTTGGTCCGTCCTCTTGACCGGTACTCCCTTCTTCTCATGGGTCTATATATTGAGACCTGCCCCTGGAACCCCCACTCGGTGCAACTGACAAAGTGGGTCTTTGCCCACAAAAGCTTAAGCTCCAAAAATCTATTAGCCTATAAGGTGCCACAGGACTTCCCATTGTTTTTACTGACAGGATAACGGACACAGAAACTATCAATTTTTTTCCAATTTACATTTAATTTTACTTGGAAAGTGACAGAACAGTCAAATTCAAAATGGGGGATTTACAGTTTTCTTAACAACATATAAAGTCAGATAAAAGTATATGCTAGCATCTTCATTTTGTCCCCATGCTAAGCATACTGTACAGTATGATCACAGCTGAAACTTACATGTGTGATTTCCGTTATAAAACAGCACGGTTATCCTTACAGAAATAGTATTACTGAAGACCACTGTGCCACATTAAGAACTACTTCTCTCTTCTGAACCAGTACCTCACCAACATGAGAAAACTCCTTTCCTTAAGCACAACATAGGGCCTATCTCCCCTTTTAGTGACTGGTCCATACAATAGAGGATAACTACCTGTACTACCACCAGTTACTCGGTTAGGACTAATAGTACAGGTTTGTGTTGTAGATCTCAAGGTCTGAATACTGAAAAAAAAAACCATCCTGCAGGTTTAACATGGTTTCCTCATGAAAAATATCTGGGTTTTTACTTTTGATTAAGAAATCACATCCAGAAAAAGAGTATATTAATACAACTTTAAGGCTGCAAAATCAAGCTCTCAAAAAAGTTAGTAAATAACAGAAATAAGACTACCTTTGCCACCTTAATGCATCCCATCATACGTCTATATTAGAACAGTTTTTAATTATATGATCAAATAGTATTATGTATTTCAACAGGCATAAAGAACACAAGGACATAAAAATTGTGCACCCACAAAATTAAAAATAGAAATAATTGGCGAGGACCAACTTGTGAGAACTTTTGTAATTTATTTAGAATAGTTTTAAACAACACAAGTCCATATGACGTAACATTGTACACTTTACTTATGTACTCTGTATCTCAGACCTTATGTGTACTCTGTGACGGAGGAGGAATTCAGGGCCACTGCTTCAGTATGCCAGGGGACACACTGTTACTGTGTCGTGAAGTACTAAAGGCTCTGGGTACTTTAAAAATCGCAATCTTATTAAAATATATGTCTTTGCATAACAAAATGTAACAGAGGAGCTTTGATACTGCACTGAGAACTAAAGTTCCATAGAAGCCTATGTACCAGTGAAGGTATGTGTGCATGGTTTCAGTAAAGGTTTGGGGCCCATACGCTAATAGTAAAAGTAAAAGGTAAACAGTCTTTTCTCCGAATTATCTCACCTTCTACTTCTGCTGATGTGAAACACAGGTCAGTAAGGTAGAGAACAAGGCCTAATAATAGACCCTCATTGCTTTCACACCAAATAAACGAATAAAGAGATCGGTTCATAAAATTCTATGAGAACTCTGCATTTTGGGAGACAGGCGGGCTCATTTTTCTTCCCCCAACAGCATGCAGAACAAACATATATTAACAGATCTAAAATGCAGAACGTTTCTGATGATGTGGAACACTTGAGAGGTATGCTTGCAATAGCAATTTTATAAGCTTCCAAAGCCAGCTCCAACTGCATGAAATATCTGTGGATTTGGGTTTGTGGTGCTTTTTGCTGTGTGTTCTGCAGTTTTTTGAAGCAAGAGATGTAATTTATATGTAAATTTTTACTAAATACAAATTACAGTTCTAAAAGTAAATATTTTAAGAATAGTATATAATCATATGGTAAGAATACCAACACTTGCCTAAGTAGTATTTAAAAAATAACTGTAATTTTAAAAGAACACAACTTAAGTCAATTACAATTCTTGCAGTATGTTATTAAACCTTCTAGGACTAATTGAAGAAAGAATGAAAACATTAAGGAAAACCATTCAAAACACATACTGTAGATGAAACAAGATAAAGTATCTAGTAAAATTCACTCTACCTACTGTAAACTTTCAATTTTAATTGTAATTAAAAACTATGCAAAACCCAGTATTCTACATCCTGTCAATTTCATCTTTATACCTTTTTAGAGAGGAAGAATTCTTCAAAAAGATGGCTTGAATATAGTTCTAAATAAAGTTCTTATTCCAAACTGCTATCCCAGCCTTTGAATTTGCTTCCTTTGACTGACGGCCAAATGCGTACGCTGCTGGTATAAAATTCTGTTTGCAAAAATTGACCACATTGGGCCAAAGTCACATGCAACTCAGTGATTTCATCAGTTTTTAAAAGGTGGGCATATAGTTCAATTTTTGAAGACTGAACAGAACAATTAAATGGCAATCAGCTAGAAACTGTTTTCTCAATGGAAGACTGTTGGATGCTGAAATTAACGGACTTGCAAACTTGTAACTAAAGGAAGTATTCAGCACATGTATTACTATTTTATCAGTGTCTCAGTGACAATCTCAGGATGTTGGTTGCAAATGTCAGAGATGATATCCACCTTGCCAAGTTGCAATAAACTTAAGTTAATGTTTGTAAAACAGTTTGAAGATACACCACAAAGTGCTCTTTTAGGACACAAAGTTGAAAACTGATATGCTTCCTTAACTAATAGAAAGAGCCAGGTGTGCAGTTTAAATATTTAATTTTCTTAACCAGCCATAGGAGGTCATAGTTAAATATCATAAGTCATCAGGAAGACTGTTTATATGGCATTTAAAATTAATTCTAAGACTAGTGACAAGAAGAGGGGATGCTTCAGCTCATTTATAGAGGAAAATAATCTATGTACTAGGACTGGAAGGATGATGGGCTGTGCACTGGAACTTTACTTCAAAGGACCATAGCTTTAAATTCCAATCACCTGCTCAACTGTATGTTTAATACAGTAGGGACACAACATTCATGAGGGGTTCAGTGTTGAGAACCCTCGCAAATGTTGAATTTCACTAATATCATTCACCCAGAGCCCCAGGGAAGTGGCGGCTGATGGCGCTCCACGCCCGGAGCCCTGGGGAAGTGGCGGCTGCCAGCTCTCTCTGACCAGGAGCAGCGGCAGCTGCAGGCACTACCCATCCAGAGCCTCGGGGAAGCGGCAGCCGCTCGCGAAGAATTGAATTCATGAACGTTAAAGCCCACCTGCTCTCTGATGACAGAGTGAGATGCTTTTATGCGTGGATGTGATCTGTTGACAGAAGTTTTGTCAAAAGATTACCTTCCAACAGTAACTTCTGTCAACAGATCACTGTAGTGCAGACATAGCCAATCAGTTTTATATTTGTACATATGGAAGAGAAAGAAAATTTGGATTAAATAAAAAAACAATCCAGGTTTACAGATTTTTATTCTTAGTTTCATTCACATGGAAGTTCTTATAACAACTACATTGTTCATCAGTGGTTCTTACATGTGGAATAATGGAGGAGGCTAGTAGACATTTATATTATGAGGGCATGTAACAGCTAAAGAGGCATAATAGGAAGTTATTTGTTCGGATGTCTCTCTGGTTCTGCAGAACATGCTTCACCTACAATTATTTCATCATCATTTACAGAAAAAAATTGTATGCTTTAAATAGCCTCATGGTGAGGAAACCTGACAAGTACTTTTAATTACCTGAACTAGAAAAACACTAGCTATTTCCCAGTTCTGTATTTCACATTGAAATGTCATGTATACTTCTGTATAAACCAAGAAAATAAGCTAATATTTTAGAATAACATGGGATGGTGAAGAAATTGACTTATACTCAGGCAGTCGAACAGGAGAAATATAGTTCAACAGTAGGCAAGTGATAAGAGTTCTGAGACAGCAGGGGGACAGAATACAAAATATGATTCAGAAGTGAAAAACTTCCCTGACTTATGCTACCTTTACATTGCCAAAAGAAAGTGCTCATTATTTAGTAAGCTTAGTAAATTATCTGATCAATTTTGTATATATAACGAAATAATTATCTACCCCTCCAAAAAAAATGGAAAAGCTTCAAGAAGTCTAGTAAGCAAAATGTTTCTGCTATTCTGCCAAAGACATCCTCTCTTTTTATTGTTACAAAATCATCTCTTAATAGTTTGTATTTTAAGCACAGCAACAAGAGCAGATAGGAGTAAGTCTTAAAACACTAAAATTGGGGAAAAAATACAAGGTGGCAGGTGCCATATAATATCCCAACTGATATACCTGTTAAATTATTAGTGCAAAGACTGCACAAACACTTACAAAGGATTACGGGTCAGAGTTTCGAAACTCCCAAAAGGATTTGGTTGCTGTGTTACCTTTCTAATAGGAAATGTGTGTCTAAATCCTACTGGTGCCTTTGAAAACCTTAGCCTCAAAGCAGATAATTTTCACAAGTTCCACATCAGGTGATGCTAAGAATGGGGGTATGAATTCCAGCAGACTGGTAACATGGAGGAGACACCAATGGACTTTGATAAGCCTGAAAAATCAGACTATCTTTCTTGCAGTATAAAAACTGTACAGTATGTGTGAAGATAGTAAAAGGTCACACTTTGATATGCTTTTGTCAAGCCTGGCAGATGGTAGTAAGCTCACAGAAATAATAATCAAAATATTAGCAGAACCCACTAAATTCTGTTCTGGATTCACTGTGCAGCCAAAAAGGTAGATAGATAAGAACTGAATAAAATCCTGGCTGAGGGGAAAAAAAAAACTGTCAGGAAAGATCCTGAAACAGTGCTGTGCAAAAGCTCCCTACTTGTGTATGATATGGCTCAGACACATCTAACCGATGATGTAAAAACAGACAGTTAAGGATCCATACTTGGATTTCAGGGTAACTTCAACAAGTCTGATAATTATCTGGACAAGAAGTTCAAAGGCCAAGAAATGTGTAGGCTGCATGGCAGTATTCTGGATTCCTCGCAAAGACTAAAACACTAAACACAAGTTTTGCAGATATTAACTTGCAGGTTCTTGCCTTTCAACTTGTGTCATTTATAGTTACTATACAGATTCTTTAAATACTGATTAATTTTATACTCTTAAAATTCTGAAAAATAACTTTGGGTAACATACAATGAATATATGTAATATAACATATTGATTATTTATGGCATTATACATCAAATGAATATGCAACTTAAATCAGTGGCTATAGAAAACAGCAAATTTAATGAAACCACAGTACTTCTACACACTGCTCCTGAGTTATTGATGCTTGAGATTCGGTTTCTGGAGTTGAGGCTAGCTAGGTCTTAAAAGTAGTATAAGCAATGCCACAAACACTTACACTGTGTAAGAATAAAGATGATGAAAAAATGAAGATGAAAAAACAAATTCAAAAGTATGATTTTTTTATGACAGCACCATACATATTTCTAAGAGCTTCTAAGAAATCTGATTTTTTTTCCAAACCAGAGCTTGTTTTAAAAATCTCACTGGATGCAAACTAAGCCATGAAGAGTGAATGTGAATTTCTTTAAATATATTTCTCATACTATGAGTTATTTCATTTATTAGATAAAAGAACATAATTTAAGGAACAAGCAAAACAAATCAGAATTATGCTTAAACTTTGACTGCCTATGCTGCATTTTCCTTTTGTATGGAATTTTCTTAAATATTTGTTATTTAAAAATGAAATGGCAAATAGCATTTTAAAGTTATTTGATATGGAGGTATCTATCCTGTGACTTTTTGGTTCTGGCTGGTTGGTTACTGAGATTATCTGAAACCCAAGTTACCCTTGATCCTTTAAACAATGAGCCAAAAGCTTCCTAAACATCAAGTCAAAATTAAAATCACCCCAGAAACTGAAAGCTGGCATGTTTGAGGTTTTTTTGGTTAAGGTGCTGGATTCAGGAATTACGGCTGCATCTTCACTAGCAAGTTTTTTCAGAAAAGCCAGGCATTTTTTGAAAAAACTCACAGAGCATTTACACACAAAATGCGCTCTTTTGATCTGAAATGAAAAGAACGAAGCCCTCTTCTTCTCACAGATGAGAAAGAGTGCCTTTTTCTGAAAGATGCTTTCAGAAAAAAAAAAAAAAAAAGGTATGTGTAGATGCTCGTTCTTTCTTTGGAAAGAGTGATCTTCACAGCACTGGATTTTTTGATCCCTGGCCCATTCCTTCAAAAGAACAGGGGCTGCATGAATGCTTTCTAGCAAAAGAGCAGATTGGTGCATGTGTGTGTGGATGCACTCTTTAGGAAGAAGTTTTTTTGGAAGATGTCTTCCAGAAGGAACTGCTTTTGAAGGATTCCTGTAGTGTGGATGCAGCCTGTGGATTTAGTCCCCTTTTCTCCCACGTTAAGTCTACACTAAGGAAATGAGTCAATTTCAGATATGCAATTCCAGCTACATGTTGGAATCCACTTATTTCCCTAGTATAGGCCTAACCTCTATACTCTCCCGTTGACATACTTTACTCCTCGCAATAGCGTGGAGCATAGGGGTTGACTGCTGACCCCAGAGAGATCAATTTTGCTGCATTTTACCAGAGGTGCAAAATCAAACTCCAGAAGATTGACCCTAACTGGGTCAATCTTCCATTTAGTACAGACAAGCGCCCAGACTTCCATTGAGTCCTTAAGCAAGTTATTGCTATGGCTCAGAACTGAGGCATTTATGTCATTGTGACCCATACCTATAATGAGACACACAATACTTCCTTTCTCCCCCTTGTCAGCACTGTCTCTTTAGACTGTAAGTGCTTTGAGAAAGGGTTTGTCTCCTAGTCTTTGTACATATGGCACCAAAATACAATGGGGGCTTAGTCTCAGTTGGGCTCTTTCTGGGCAACCACTAGACAAGTAATACAGTCTCCCTCCATAGCTATTTGCTCTCTTTAGCTGTAAATAGTTTTTAAAAAGAATATGGATAGCAAAATTCTATTGGCTGCACACATATCATAAAAAAATGCTCACAGGGTTATATTTAGTGAGCTGATCCTATCTGAACCAGTATTATTAATTATACCTGCAAAATAAGTCAGTGTTTAAATGCATGCACACAGGTATGTTTGGGTTATGCATGTGTTTATGGCTGGAACATAAGAACAAGGAATATTTTTAAAGGTACCCAGGACTTAGATAAAAGAAAGCATCAGTTTGAGAAAGCTATAAATGTGTGAAACAGTTAGAATGACCACAGTTGAACTCCAAATTTCAGCAGAAATTGTTATAGATGCTATAAAGGATTATATATACATGTTGTGATACTCTGTACCTTAAAGGAATATGCTGGAGACTCCATATGCACCAATGTCAAATAATTATGATAGGTTTTGTACAAAGAATGCCTTGTGAAATACTGTAAAAAGGCTTAATCTGTTGAGCACTAATATCCTGCTGCATGTGCTGTGAATGTATGTGTGCTATTAAAATACATTGGGAGACTGGGAACACACACAATCAGCCTTTCAGATTCAACAGTGAAGTAGTCACACATCAGCTAATGGCTCAGCAACAGCCATCAAGGAAAGACTCCACTATCCCAGAAACTTATCGGAGAAAACACATAGACAGCAGAGACTGCTTGACCAACAGGGACTGCTTGCTGCCTACATCACAGCAAAATATTTTACCTCCAGCTCAGGGAAAATATAAAAGAGCGGAAGTGACATCACTAGGTTTCTCTGCCCCCCATCCCACACACCAACTCAACACCTGGAGGAATATTTGGAGGACAAAGACTTTGAGATGCGGGTAGTGTAGTCCTCAAGGGAAGGCAGATCCAGCCTGCTCATTGAGGATCTATGTGACTTGTTTGGGTGAGACATTGCTTGTTTAAAATCCCATTTAAATCTGTGGACCTCATTCTGCAAATGTATTTCTCAGGTAACTGACTTTGATCCCTACGCTTTCTACTTACAATCAGTTAAAATTGTTCTGTATTTAATAAATCTGTTTTATACTTTACCTAGAACTGTAGCATCAAAACAACAGTTCTGGGACGGAAGGCTGGGGAGCTGCGGAGACTGGCTGGAGCTTCCCTAAAGGTGTTTCATAAGTGGCTGGGAGATAATTCTTGTAATTCAGGTGGGCCTGTCCCTGCCTGTGGATGTCTGTATAGGTGTAGTACCTGGTAGAGGATTATGGCTTGACAACAGCAGCAGTGTGAGAGGCAATGCAGGTTGGTATGTCTGGGGAAATTAGCAGCCCCGCAGTCAGGTTGCACCTAGGAGATGCCATTTGTCCGCAATCTTTTATTCAAGACCAAGGAGACGGAGAGCACTCCTTGCATGTGGATCTAGAAGAAGATGCATTTAAAGGCTCCAAGAGCCGCATGAGGCTCCAGAGCTGGACGTACCACACACTGGTGTACTGTTTACCACGTGGAGAGCGGTGAAGATACTGCATACCGTGGCTATGTGCCATACATAGTCCAAATTTACCCCCTTTCAAGAGTCTGGCTTTATTGATCATTCAAATAATAAGAAAAAAGAAACCCAGCATAAGTTCTCTCCTCTAGTTTGGCTGTTTGCCATTTCCCTAAAGGCCTCCCTCTGGCTCAGAAAGTCATTCTATTCTCTATTAACAGCATGGTCAGAGCCAACAAGGTTCAATTGTAATCAAGAGGATGCAGTGAATGTTCTCCTTTTGTACTCAAGGTTCTGGCACCTGTGTTTATAGCAACTCAAGAAAGAAGTCTGGCATTCGTGCCCAGCATCCTGGAACCTTGTTCCATACCACTTGCACTAACTTTTATGTTTTTAATTAAGGGTCTATTCATAGCACTGCAAAGCAGTAAACTGAAATTATTGCTTTTTTTTTTCATTTGAGTAAGCAGAAAAAGTATGAAGTATTACTTATTCTATCCAGAATGGACTGCTAATGATGAGTTCACCAATAATGCATGTTTTAAAGTAAACTCAGACATGTTCCTAAAGGTTACAGCAATATACTTTCATCAAAAAAACAGATTTACTGTTCTCTCTCTTAAAGCTTTAAGCCCCACATACACTCTCTGGGAGAGCCTGGCTCTGTAACTAGAAATGCACCACTAAATCCATAACAGATGTGAACTTACTCAAGCACAATCTCTGACCTCAATTTCCACTTTGACTGTTACAGTGTTGAGCTGAAAATGCATGTGTAACCCACCAGTCAGTGTGTAACACGTCCCCAACTGTGCCTGATTCACAGAGGACATGGGTCTGTTACAGCTTTCAGCTTGAAAAGATGGCCCTTTAGCTCAGACAGTAGGGATTCACATAGTTTAGCTGTGAAGGTTCCCATCCAATCCTTAATATGTCAGTGAAGATGACAATTGCACATGCTCTTTGACGTATCAGTAATGGCACTGAGAGCCCCAAGAGATCATGCGTGATGGAATTTTACTTTTTTCATGAAAAGATTATATTGTATTTTAGGCCTGTCTTGATTTTTGAACTTCCCTTTCTCATCCCCCATACATTCACGAGACTACTAACGTTACCAGCACTCCCAAATTTATTGGGTAAGGTGATTTTGTCCCCTGCTGAAGGAGCACTCACCCTCATCCCTATTCATCCTCTGCCCAACAGCTAATCCTGTCCCCAGTCTCCCCTCAGTTGTGTCCCCATCCAGCACTCCATCAGTTCAGTTGCCCCAGCCCCTTATTGCAGTCCCTGCAACCTCATCTCTGCTCCTCTTGATGTTCTTCAGGGGAGGGAGGACATGCTGCAGAGGGGCCACTGACTCTCATCCAGCCCAAGGAGGTACATCCAGGGGTTCTTCAGCCCTCTCTGCCCCTTCCCAGGTGAGGTGCTGTGCGGGGGAGGAGGAACCAGATGTTGCTCACAGAAAGGAGGAAGAGGCAGAGATGTGTTCAGTGTTTGCTTCTTCCCTCTCCCCTTCTGTGAAGACAGCAAGCAGAAAAATCTGCCAGCTTCTGGCAGGGCTGAACTTTCTTCACTAGATGAGCTCCAGACCTCAATGAAACCTCATATCTCACAAAAAAGATCACAAGAGCTGGCAATACTGTGGGTATATGTGCTGTGAATTCTCTACCCCTGAAGAAAGCTCCTTTGACACCATCATTCATTTCACATTGTTGGCTTTCAGAAGAGTGGGATGGGAGGACAGAAGGGAAGGTATGAAAAAACATGGTCATGCCAAAGTTTCATAATTGCAGGATCAGTTCCATTCTCATCTGTACTCCCCAACCAAAAATATATTATAATGCCCTACTAACGTTTCAGCAATCAGGATCTTATTCCCACAACTACACTTCAAATGAATAATCCCTAGTGTACTTATATCAATAGCTAGATTTAATTTCCCCCAAAGTGTGAAAAATTGCTTTGTATTTCTCTGCTATTCTTTGTTCTGGTCTGCTACAGCAGGGTCTAGTATTCTTTGCCATTATGACAATTCCATTCCAATTTTAAAGGAAAAATTAAAACACTGACTGATTCAATGAAAGGTTGTTATTTCTGTAGAGACTACAAATGCTCTACTGACTAGATGGGTTACTGATGTAAGAAATCCTAATGATCTTCAGTAACATATCATGGCAAAGGCTTGACCAGAGATATGGGTTTCTGTATAGACTGTAACTACAAAGGTTCTACCTATATTTCCAGCTAGCGGGGGTGTCTGTTATAAGAAGTAAATGCAATCCCAAAAGCAGATGGTTATTTAAATTAGGTCCCCTTCAACTTTAGGAGACAATCTGCTTCTTAAATGTAACCAATGGTTCACTCCACCTTTTTATTCCTACTAAGTCTTCTTAAGGAAGCAGTGCACGTAAGACCCAGGTAGTTAAAAGATGTGGAGGGTGGCAGAAGTGAGGCTCAGAAAGAAAAACACTGCCACATACTCCATCACTGCCTTTTAGCTCTTGAAAAGCAGGAACTCAGTCACCATTATGAAGATAAATAATCCCTTTAAGGGTGAATTTTATTAGCTATGTGTCACAATTTTCCTATTTACAATTATATTCCTCTTTAATAAGTGAGCCTGTGGAAACAGCCTCTCATTATGTTTGTTCAGTGCTTGCAATTGCATGTATTTTTTCTTTTTGTTTGTTTTACATGAGTGGGGCGGGGGGTGACATAAAAACAGCCAAACTAGGTAACTCCAATCTTCCAACTAGTCCTATAGCCAGTCTTCCAACAGTGGGCAGTGCTAGATGCTCCAGAGAATGAACAGAACAGGGCAACTTATCAAAAGATCTAGTCCCAGCTTCTAACAGTAAGGTATTTTGTGAAACCAAGAGCATGAAGCTGCATCTGCAACCATCTTGGCTACTAGATATTGATGTGGCCATTCTCCATGAAGTTATCTACAGTAAAACCTCAGGGTTATGAACTGACCAGTCAACCACACCTCTCCTTTGGAACCAGATGGATGCAATCAGGCAGCCGAGAGAAAAAGAGCATATACACTACCATACAATACCCTATTAAATGTGAACTACCACAACCAAAAAAAAACCCAAAACCTCTCTTTTTTTAAAGCTGGACAAGGTAAGGAAGCCTGTTTTGGTGTTTATATTGTTTAAAATAAGATGATTAATAGCAGCATTTTTTTTCTGCATGGTAAAGTTTCAAAGTTGTACTAAGTCAATGTTCAGCTGTAAACTTTTGAAAGAACAAAATTTCATCTCTGAACACAAATTCAGTTGGTCATTAGTTATTAATGGTTCTAAATCCTGCTGGAAGGGTATAACAAGTGGGGTTCCACTGGGGTCTGTATTGGGACCGGTTCTGTTCAATATCTTCATCAATGATTTAGACATTGGCATAGAAAGTACACTTATTAAGTTTGCAGATGATACCAAGTTGGGAGGGGTTGCCACTGCTTTGGAGGATAGGGTCAAAATTCAAAGTGATCTGGACAAATTGAAGAAATGGTCTGAAGTAAACAGGATGAAGTTTAATAAAGACAAATGCAAAGTGCTCCACTGAGGAAGGAACGATCAGTTTCACACATACGGAATGGGAAGCGACTGTCTAGGAAGGAGCATTGTAGAAAGGGATCTAGGGGTTTTAGTGGACCACAAGTTAAATATGAGTCAACAGTGCGATGCTGTTGCAAAAAAAGCAAACATGATTCTGGGATGCATTAACAGGTGTGTTGTGAACAAGACACGAGAAGTCATTTTTCTGCTCTACTCTGCACTGGTTAGGCCTCAGTTGGAGTATTGTGTCCAGTTCTGGGTACCACATTTCAAAAAAGATGTGGAGAAATTGAAAAGGGTCCAAAAAAGAGCAACAAGAATGATCAAAGGTCTAGAGAACATGACCTGTGAAGAAAGGCTGAGAGAAATGGGCTTGTTTAGTCTGGAAAAAAGAAGATTAAGGGGGAACATGACAGTGGTTTTCTGGTATCTAAAAGGGTGTCATAAGGAGGAGGGAGAAAACTTGTTCTTCTTGGCTTCTGAGGATAGAAGCAGCAGCAATGGGCTTAAACTGCAGCAATGGAGGTTTAGGTTGGACATTAGAAAAAGTTCCTAACTGTTAGGGTAGTCAAACACTGGAATAAATTGCCTAGGGAGGTTGTGGAATCTCCATCTCTGGAGATATTTAAGAACAAGTTAGATAAATGTTTATTGGGGTAGTCTAGACAGTACTTGGTCCTGCCATGAGGGCAGGGGGCTGGACGTGATGACCTTTCAAGGTCCCTTCCAGTCCTAGCATTCTATGATTAGAAAATTATTTATGGAAACACTAAGACTTTCAAATGTTCCAGGAACGCTAATTCTAAGTCAAAACATAGAAAGTATTGCAAATAACATTTTGAAAGGAATTTCTGTCCCATAATATTGGACAATATTCAGAGACAGCTGGAGTTAGAACAATTGTTAATTAATATCTTCTAAACATATAAATAGCTCACAACTTTTAATTCCTTATCCATTTACTCTGTCCCTAGACCTGGGGAATTTCAATTGAAATAAATAAATCATCTTTACTTCTTGACCTTTTAAAAATACAGTTCATGAACCATGCTTTATCTTAATCAACTTTGACACTCCTGTGGATTCAGGCGGCTGCATGTTAATATACTGACCTTATACTTATCTCCATTTGGATTTTAGTATAGCTTTGGTGACAGGTAGAACTGTTTTTGTAAAAATCAATCTAATATGCATTCCCATCACTGAAGATAGATCCTTAAAATAAGGGGTAGCATATACCTATGGCCACTCCAGGAAACAAGTTATAATTCCTCCACTTTCTCCTTCTTGTCCTGGGGAACAGAGGAAATAAGTTGCTTCATCTTTTCAGACTGTAGCTAATTCTGATCCATTGCTTTGGGCCAACTCTGATAGCCAGTGCAAGAAGGAGGGTGCAATCATAGCCTTCTTTTCCTCCCACCAAACCACATGCTCAAAGGGAGACTATGAGGTGCATCTGGTCTCCCCCTAACTCCAGCCAAATTCTGAGATGAGGATGGGGCTTTACTTTCTTGTCCTCATATGTCTAATCAAACTTGAGTTCTACATTGTAGGAATAGGCCTGGATGCAAAATTTAGCAAACATTCCTAAAGTTTGGAAATACTAAAAACCAGGATATGGGGATGGGGCCATGTCACCTAAGCTAAAGTAACGTGTCTATTCAAAGGTAGGTGGAACAATGGGATGTCAGTGTTCAACACTTAAGCTCTCCTTGGCTACGTCTACACATGAAGCCTACATCGAAGTAGCCTATTTCGATGTGGCGACATCGAAATAGGTTATTTCGATGAATAACGTCTACACGTCCTCCAGGGCTGGCAACGTCGATGTTCAACATCGACGTTGCGCAGCACCACATCGAAATAGGCGCAGCGAGGGAACGTCTACACGCCACAGTAGCACACATCGAAATAAGGGTGCCAGGCACAGCTGCAGACAGGGTCACAGGGCGGACTCAACAGCCAGCCGCTCCCTTAAAGGGCCCCTCCCAGACCACTTGCACTAAACAGCACAAGATACACAGAGCCGACAACGAGTTGCAGACCCTGTGCATGCAGCATGAATCCCCCGCTGCAGCAGCAGCAGCCAGAAGCCCTGGGCTAAGGCCTGCTGCACACGGTGACCATAGAGCCCTGCACGGGCTGGAGAGACAGCGTCTCTCAACCCCCCAGCTGATGGCTGCCATGGAGGACCCCACAATTTCGAAGTTGCGGGACGCGGATCGTCTACACGGTCCCTACTTCGACGTTGAACGTCGAAGTAGGGCGCTATTCCGATCCCCTCATGAGGTTAGCGACTTCGACGTCTCGCTGCCTAACGTCGAAGTTAACTTCGAAATAGCGCCCGACGCGTGTAGCCGCGATGGGCGCTATTTCGAAGTTAGTGCCGCTACTTTGAAGTAGCGTGCACGTGTAGACACAGCTCTTATGTTAGTACAATTTTTAGGTAGGTTGTACAGCCTGTGCCTGATGCTTCCCAGCATTATCAATTTTTACTTCTTTGAGGCACAGGTTTCTTTTAAAAGTGACTTTTTTGGGGGGGGGGGGAGTTTTCGCACTGGCTGTATTTTTTATTCTTAATTCCAACGTGATCATCTTAGCTTTCTGACAGAGAGCAGGCAAGTGTCCCCTTTCTCTAGAGTCACTGCTGTTGAATCCGTTACTAAAAGTGCTGACTCATCAATGCTGTTGGGACCTTTCATTCTTCAGACCATTCTTCATTCAGAGAACAAAAAACTTAAGGTAACAGGGTCCTTATCCTAAACCCAGGCTCTCTAATTCAAATAAAAATATGCTACCAGGGTGCCCATGCCAACTAAATCCTACTTTTTAAATGGCTAAGTTCTGCAATAATGAAATACAAGAGGGTATCCATTCAACCAGTCCACTCATTCCATCCAGCAGAGTAGTTATAGATCACTTTAGACCACTTACATCCTCCACAAAAATATCTGGAACAGTGGTCAGCATTTTCGTAATAATTGCTCCTAGTCTAAGTGTTCTGTTTGGTCTCTAAAAACCATATACCTCACTCCAAATATAGAATACAATTTTTAATTGGTTTGAGGTTTTGTATTAAAAATACAAGACATTTACAAAAATATGGGATTGCATCTAAGTCCTTTGTTTGCCCAAACTTCACTCTGCACAGGATTGGTGGTGGGGTACCTTTTGGAAGGAGAACGCTATGTCTGCATATGTAAATAGCTCATTATTCCTAGATCAATATCAGTAGATGGCTCTTGAGAATATGTCCCTGGATGCTTCCTCCTGTCTGGTCTTAAGATTAGCAACCCCCTGGTCCATTGGTCCCAGACAGCCTTGGATCACTGGGTCATAGGAATGTTTCAGCCACATGTACTTTATCCCAGGAATGCCCCCTGGGGCAAGCATCAATGTCGAGGGGTTATGCTGGCTCTTTACACATTTCCCTTACACAAGGAGAATCCTCAGGGAGCCAGTTAAACCAGCTTCTGAGCTGCTTTGTGCTGATGGAGCACCTAAAAATCCAACCCTTTTCTAGTGAAGGCAATTATATGATGTCAGTATCCACATATACTCTATTTTCCAGCACTCACCTTCCATGAGGACTTCCTGTATTAAAGCCAAGATCAAGAAGTCTTATCTATCATGTTATCGCTGGCCATTTACTCCCTACCCTCAGCTCTGCAAACACACCAACTATACAAATAGAAGAGTCTAGTCTTTACTGAATAATATGTTTTGTTTTGATTCAAAATTGTACAATTCCTGTTTTATACCAGTGTTTAACTGAAACCAATAGAGTCATTGAAGCATAAATTAGAGCAATGTTGTGATGCATTACACTGATAACTTTATTATCTCCGGGAGTTACATGCATGTTTTATATGGAAAGGAATAGCTGGCCTCTGACAGTGAGGTAGTCATGATAGATAACACTGACATGGGACCCAGATGATGACCTTTATAGGCATATTGCAAAATAAGAATGATTGCAAATACCAGCAACCACAAAAACCATTTTTATTCAAACTTATGAAAAACAGCATGCATAGGACTCAGTACACTCACTGCCTTTTGGTATATTTCATATGCCTATCTGATTTCATACAAAAATAACACTTTATCAGTTTGTATAAATAATTTTCTAATTCTGAATCCAGAAGGGAACAGTAGAGCATTATACAGCACAACGTCCCCTGCAGAAGTAGGGACCAAGGTAACTTTTTATTTACCTATCATTATAGCCCCAGCTATGGGTTATAGCATTCTTTGTAAGAAACTTCACTAAAGTAAATGGCAGGGCCTCTAACTATTCTTAGAGGCTGCCAAAACTGAAACATAACAGTACTAGGTGTGTTCCTAGATGCTACAATCAGCTACAGTTTGTTGTGTTTTCCCTTTGCAAGTACTGCTTTCACTGCTGGTTATCGTAAAGGCTTTGCTTACCATGGTAAACACATGACAATGAACTCTCTTTTCAACATACACTACATTTGAGTCAGAGTTTTACAATAAACACTACTACTGCCATCACCTGGTATACCACAAGTGGCTGTCATGACTAGTAACAAAGAAACTAAAAATAAAATTGGTCTAAAGTACATGGGATGGGACTGATTTGTGCACCTTGTTTCCAAAAGCTTGGCGACAGCATTAACAAGAAATACAACATTGTTATTTACAATTATTTTCCAGTTTAGCCTCTTCCTCTCTAGCATTTTCTTAACTCCAAGGCCATGTCCACAACAGCAAGTTCTTTTCAAATAATTTTTGAAAGGAAGGCCTCTTTTGAAATATCCCTCAGAGTGTCTACATACAAAATGCATTCTTTCTAAAGGAATTTCAAAAGAACATGGTCCACCTTTCGAAATTGCTCTTCCATTCCTGTTTAAGGAAGAACACCCCATTTTGAAGAACTTTTTTGAAAGAAAATGTGTAAATGCTCCACAGGCCGCTCTTTCAAAAAAGCAATCCTCCATGGTGCTGGGCAGCCGGAGTGTGGAGACAACCCTGCCAACACTATCAGGGCTCTATGGTCTCTGCCTCTGGCTGCGTTTCAAGACATAGGGACCCAGAAACCCCGTAGTAGGAAGCTGAGAGCGTACTAGCAGCAGGGAGGACACTAGCCTCTGGAAGCACACCCTCCTGTTGATGCTCCAGTGCCACAAGGCACCCCACTCCCCTCATGGACAGCATCTAAGAGCCTCGTGCCCACAGCCCCACCCCTCAGCTGACCCAGGGCCCCCAGGAAACGAAACAGGGCCCAAAAAAGAGGGCCCCATCAAGAACCGAGGTGGAGGTGAAGGATCTCCTGGGACTGTGCTGGGGAGGGGAGGATGAGGAAGTTCTCCTCCCTGTTGGCAGCCAGCAGAGGAACGCTGCAACCTTTGGCCATCTCTCCACCAGCCTGAGCACCCGGGGTCACCCCAACTGCACACCTGATCAAGTGCACTCCAAAGTAGAGGAGATGAAGAAGGACTACTGCCCAGGCTGAGATGAGGCCAGACAGTTGGGGGGGCAGTGCCCACCAGCTGCACCCACTACAAGGAACTGGACACCGCGCGTCTGGAGCCTGAGACTGAGCCAGAAGCCAAGGACAAGACAGGACCCTCTGGCAGGGTTCACAATGATGACCAGGAGCCAGAGCCCATGTCGGAGGAGAAGGAGGGATCCCTGGTCATCGCTATCCCCTCCGGGTCCTCCAGCCAGGCTCCCTCCTCCTGGTCCTCCCACAAATTCCTCGAGGAACCCTCCAGTAGGTACCTGGTACTTCAGATATCCTGGGGTGGGGGGTGCCCGTCCCCACCACAGCCAGCAGCAGGCAGACCACACAGCCACCAGCCCCCATCAGGACAATCCCGCAGGCCATGGAGACGGTCACATGCAGGCATTCAGCACCTGCTCCTGTGGACAACACCACAAGCCGCATGCCCAAGGAGGGAGTGTGAGGGGTGGACCAGGGGGGCTGTGGGGCAGACTCAGGGACTCCTGGTGCCTGGGATCACCCAGGTCTGCCTGGCCAGCAGACAGCAGGGAGGGGAAGAGGGGCTGGCCAGGGAGGCTGTGGGGCAGAGCCCTCAGGTCCAGGTCACAGGACTAATGGGTTGTCCCTCTTTCCCTTTCTGTCTCTAAAGCTCTGCCATCCCAGGGCTGGGCAAGCCCCATCCAGGAGCAAGAGAGCCCCACACCAAATGCCAAGTGGGCTGGGACACCCCCACCGCCTGTGCAGGTCCACGTCAGGAGGCTATGCCACCACTCCCATAAAGAGGGGCCTGCTGCCTCCCACACGGTCAGCTGAGGGGATTTAAATGCCACCATGCGGGAGAGACTGGCGATGGAGTGGGAGGCCTGGGGTAAAGTGGCAGGTGCTCTTCATGCCCTCACCCAGGCCATGACCACAAAGCTGCCCCGGACACCCACCCCCCTGCCACCCACTCCTTCAGCCCCTGCCCTGCTCCCACCCAACCTCTCCCCAGTCGCCCAGGCCTTGGTGAGCTAACATCCCCCAGCCCCCCTTCTCCACCCTGGCACCCAAATGAAGCTGAGACCGCTGCACACCCCCACCCCCTGCTCCTACCTCCCCATAGTCCCAGCCCCACCCCAACCTAGACAAGGACCCCATATCTGGGGCAGTATGGGCTCATGTGGCCGGCGCAGCTCACAGCCCCCCATTCCCACTGAGGACTAATGTCCCTCACCCCTGCCCTAGCTCCCCCTACAAATTCAGGTGGCCCCAGCCCCACCCCAGAACCACACCTTATGTATAGTTCCCCCCCAGTACCCCCTGTAAATAGTTCCTGTTTCATATTTTTGTTATGAGACAGTTCTGATATTTCCTTAAAGTATTTATTGCTCACAACCCCAGTGTCCTTTGTGCATGGTGGAGGAGCAGTTGTCAAAGGTGGCTGGGTATATGGGGGTGCTCATGGTGAGGGGTGTCCGGGGAAGGGTCATTCAGACCCCCTTGCAAAGGCCTCCCAGAAGGCCTCCTGACCTGGCGACAAGGGGCAGCAGCAGGCTGCTCGTAGCTGGGGCCAGCCCTCACAGCCCACACCTGCACAAAGGGCTTGTGCTGGCTCTCCACTATATTGTCTTTAACTTTATAGACACTTGCAGAAACTATTTTTCTTCCCCTTTTCCTTAACCCCTCCTGTTCTATCTAACTGATTTGTCAGTTTTTATTTCTCTTTTTTTCCCCTGACTTTCTGTTAAATTCTTTCTCTCAGTGAATTTTCCAGATCTGAAGAAGTGGGTCTGTCTTATGAAAGCTCATCACCTGATATATTGTTAGCCTTTATAGTGCTATATGACTGCTTTTTTGCTTTGCTTGTTTTGTGAAAATACAGACTGACACAACGACCTCTTTGTGACTATACATATTGTTATGAGTTACTGGATAACTGCCTTTCACACCCCCATGCACTATTCTAAAGAGACATCATAATATCTATGTTCCTTTTTTATCTTAAAGTTGAAAGGAAAATAATTGTTGAGAGACAATTAGTAGGTTCTTCTGTAGAGCATTCTAAAAGAATTTTGAATTGGTAAATGTACCAAAGTATGAGTCACCTAAAAAAGGATTACTTTATCTGAAATCTTAACTGCTTTCTGAACTACAGATACTAGCCAAAATGTGTCTGTAAGCTAGATACACTACCTTTACTCTAAAAGGGTAGGTTTACATAGCAAAAAGTTACTTTGAAATAACTATCCTAGCATCTATACAATGAAACCACTATTTCAAAATTATTTTGGCTTATTTTGAAATGGGTAAACTTCATGGCTATGTCTACACTAGCCCCTTCCTTTTTCAAGGGGCATGGTAATGAGAGAGTTGGGAAGATGCTAATGAGGTGCTGCTATGAATATGCAGCACTGCATTAGCATAATGGTGGTCCCACACAATTTGAAAGCACTGCTTTCGAATTGCGCACCACCTGTGCAAAACCAAATAGGAAGAAGGAGCTTTTGAAGTCCAGGGGTTTTTTTCCAAAAGCCCCCCCATCTACACGGGTGGCATGTGAATCGAAAGCAGCGTTTTCAAAACATGCACAGCTGCCATTATGCTAATGGAGCACTGCATATTCATAGCAGTGCGTAATCAGCATCTTCTCAACTTGCTCATTACCATGCCTCTTCCAAAAGGAAGGGGCTGGTGAAGACACGGCCCATGCTACAGGGAACAGCTATTCCAAAATAGGTGCTGTCAAGACAGGGACTAGAGCTATTTTGAAATAAGCCATAGCGCGTCCAATGGCTCTATTTCAAAATAGACCCTCTGGCTGTGTCTACACTAGAGGGCTTTGTTGAAAAAATTCACGGAGCATCTACACTAAAAATGCATTGTGTGGACATACTGGCTACGTCTACACGTGCAGCCAACATCGAAATAGCTTATTTCGATGTTGCGACATCGAAATAGTCTATTTCGATGAATAACGTCTACACGTCCTCCAGGGCCGGCAACGTCGATGTTCAACTTCGACGTTGCTCAGCCCAACATCGAAATAGGCGCAGCGAGGGAACGTCTACACGTCAAAGTAGCACACATCAAAATAGGGATGCCAGGCACAGCTGCAGACAGGGTCACAGGGCGGACTCAACAGCAAGCCGCTCCCTTAAAGGGCCCCTCCCAGACACACTTGCACTAAACAACACAAGATACACAGAGCTGACAACTGGTTGCAGACCCTGTGCCTGCAGCATAGATCCCCAGCTGCCGCAGAAGCAGCCAGAAGCCCTGGGCTAAGGGCTGCTGCCCACGGTGACCATAGAGCCCCGCAGGGGCTGGAGAGAGAGCATCTCTCAACCCCCCAGCTGATGGCCGCCATGGAGGACCCAGCAATTTCGACGTTGCGGGACGCGGATCGTCTACACGGTCCCTACTTCGACGTTGAACGTCGAAGTAGGGTGCTATTCCTATCTCCTCATGAGGTTAGCGACTTCGACGTCTCGCCGCCTAACGTCGAAGTTAACTTCGAAATAGCGCCCGACGCGTGTAGACGCGACGGGCGCTATTTCGAAGTTGGTGCCGCTACTTCGAAGTAGCGTGCACGTGTAGACGCAGCTCCTATCGACAAAACTTGGCACTTTTGTTAACAGCCTTCTGCCTCAGGGGGGAGAGGCGGAACAGTTTTTCTCAATAGCATCTGTTGACAAAAAAGCCATATGGATGCTCCGGGGGGCCCCTCTGTCAACAGACAGGGCTTTCGGGTCACTGAGCAGCCCTGTCTGCTGTGTTTTCAGTTGGCCGTTCTGTCAAGAGAGCAGACAGGCAGTCTGGCCACCCTTTGTAGGAAGAAAAGATCAACAGGGCGATCTGCTTTTATGTGTGATCACAATCTGTCGACAGTTTTGTCAGAAGATCTCTTTTGACAGATCACGCTAGTATAGACATAGCCGAAGTGATAAATTCCAGAACAGCTCTGCTGGAATAGCTTATTTTGAAATAAGGCTGCTAACATTTGCGGAAGAACCCCCTTTTCTTCCAAAGGAACCCCGTCCACACAGCAGCTTTGCTTCTGTAAGCAAGATATTGCAGGGATAAGCTAATGACGTGTGAGATATTTCATTCCATGCCTCATTAGCGTCTTCTGCTCTGCTCATTACTATGCCCCCTCCGGAAGGAGGGAAGTAGTGTAGACAAGGCCTAAATGAATACTACCCTGTTCTTATACAGTAAACCCTCAAAATGCACAATTTCTAGTTGTGCTTAACTTGCATGAGCACGAGTTAACTGAAACTCAAAATCCCGCTCCCCCAGCCCTGGCTCAACCTCCTCCCCTCCACAGCACTAACCCACCTCAGGCTTAACACCCTTGCCCCCCTCCATGCCCCCAACCCAATGCCAGGCTTAACCAGCCCCAACTGCACCCCATCAAGCCCAGGACTTAGCTCTCAACAGGAGCTCCAGGTGCTCCTGCTTGCAGAATGTGCATTCCGCTGGGGAAAAAAAGCCACCCATTGACTTACACAAAATTTGAGTTACGCGAGGGTGCATGGGAACAGAACCCTTGCATAAATCACTGTTTTCTGTGAGATGATCTGGGGAGATGCAAGATACCACTGCAGAACCTGGCCATTTTGTTTTGGCTGCAGCATTACTTAAACAGAGAACAGATTAAATTTTATATACTATTTATGCTTATGTCTGTTAAATCCCAATTAATAGTTCTATATTCTGCTGTTTCAATTTCCATTGTAGATCAGTAAGAAAAATCATTGTTCGCTTCTTTTCCTAATCTGCTGTATCTGTTCAGAAGCACCTGCGACAATGCTACCACCACAAGTAGCTGGATTTAAGAAGAAAGTGAGGTGATCTTTATAGAGTCTGCAAAGGATCATTTATCAATGCCTACCTCTTTTATAGCATGTTCCTCGGTACCTCTGAAAGTGATTTACCAAGAAATTATCAGAGAGGTAGCCCTGTTAGTCTGTAGCTTCGAGAACAACAAGAAGTCTTGTGGCACCTTATAGACTAACAGATATTTTGGAGTATAAAGCTTTCATGGGCAAAGACCTACTTATCATTATATCCCCATTTTACTGTTAGGGAAAATAAAGCACCGAGAGGCAAAATGACTTGTCCGAGATCATTGCAGAAAGCCACTAAGAGATCTGGGAACAGAACCCTGCTCTTCTGAGATGTAATTCAGGCTTTCAAAACAAAAAACTATGTACCATACCCCACCTTCCCAATAAAACACTGTGACTCTATAAAGGGGGTACAAAATATAAAAGGTAATAGGTATTGTTATATTGGACAAAACACTGAGTTTCCCTTCAAAGTGATATTGTTACCTTCATATTTGTGTCTTCTCCACTAATCATTTTCATTAAGACCCTTGTGATATGCAGGAAATAAAAAAAAAACCTACTCTGATACAAATACAGGATATTCTGGATCCAGTCTGTCTCCCACTGATGTCATTGGTAATGTATTCAGTTTCTTCTATAAAAGCAGAATTAAACCATGTGTAGGTAAAATGGCCTAAAATGAGGAGCATTAGAAAACCATCAAATAAAAAATGTAAAACAATGTAAGAGTCATTATTTTCAATATCAGTAACATTTTTCAAACTTTAGTTTCCCAAGCAAGTATTTGTCACTTAAATAATTTATAATTTTATACAAAGAAGAGCAGCAGACTTGTGCATGAAAGGTAAATATGAGTTTAAAGTAAAAGGACACTTGTGAGTTATACTAGTAGAGTATATGATGTGTGCATTTGATCAGGAACCAACAGTTGTAAACTGATAAATATTTCTCATACGTTATTTATGAATTCAAATCAAGATTTTAAATTAAAATGCATATGTATGATACGTGTTGAATAGGATGATTGGATATGCATGCTTACTTTTTAGTGAACACAGATATCAGTAGTCTTCCCTTCTATATGTCGCTTCCAGAAATATTTTCAAGCACTATCAAGACAATAATAAACCATATATTTTTTAAAATAAACTGAGCAGTGGTTTGGGGCATACTTGTTGGCTCTGAGAAGGAAGTGTCATTCAAATCACTATCTCTTTAGCACTTTACAACTTGGAACTAAATTTTCTATCCTGTGACCCAACAAATATTGAAAGCACTATTATTTCCCTCTAGAAGAGCAATGTTAGTCTATCCCTATTTAAAATTAACAACAAAACTTCCTTAAGAACAAGAAGAAAGTATCTGATGCTTAAAAGCTTTTGTGCTTACACTAAATTTCTCTTCATACTCACTAACTGCATCAAACCAGTGAATAGAACATGCTCTAATCACAAGGGATGCAACTAAACTAGCCCCCTCTTTTTGGAAGGGGCACAGTAATGAGTGAGTTGGGAAGATGCTAATGAGGTGCTCCCATGAATACGCAGTGCCTCATTAGCATAATGCCTTTCAAAGTGCGCCTGGCCCTTATAGATGGGGGCCTTTCAAAAGGACCCCCAGGACTTCGAAAGCCCCTTCTTCCTAGAATCAAACATTATATCATTCATATTGGAAATCAACCCATTTCAATCAAATAACAGCTGTTACTTCTGGGCTACGTCTACACGTGAAGCCAATTTTGATGTAGCACCATCGAAATAGGCTATTTCGATGAATAACGTCTACACGTCCTCCAGGGCTGGCAACGTCGATGTTCAACTTCGACGTTGCGCGGCACCACATCGAAATAGGCGCTGCGAGGGTACGTCTACACGCCAAAGTAGCACACATCGAAATAAGGGTGCCAGGCACAGCTGCAGACAGGGTCACAGGGCGGACTCAACAGCAAGCCGCTCCCTTAAAGGGCCCCTCCCAGACACAGTTGCACTAAACAACACAAGATCCACAGAGCCGACAACTGGTTGCAGACCCTGTGCATGCAGCATGGATCCCCAGCTGCCGCAGCAGCAGCCAGAAGCCCTGGGCTAAGGGCTGCTGCCCACGGTGACCATAGAGCCCCGCAGGGGCTGGAGAGAGAGCATCTCTCAACCCCGCAGCTGATGGCCGCCATGGAGGACCCGGCAATTTCGACGTTGCAGGACGCGGATCATCTACACGGTCCCTACTTCGACGTTGAACGTCGAAGTAGGGCGCTATTCCGATCCCCTCATGAGGTTACCGACTTCGACGTCTCACCGCCTAACGTCGAAGTTAACTTCGAAATAGTGCCCGACGCATGTAGCCGCGACGGGCGCTATTTCGAAGTTAGTGCCGCTACTTCGAAGTAGCGTGCACGTGTAGACACAGCTCTGGTAATATAGAAGTTCTGTACTTGTCACCATGCATGACCCCAAAATCTTAACAATCAAAAATCATAGTTATCAATTCGGAGTATTTTATCTGAATGACAGCATAGAAATATAATCCCTGTTCCCCACCCCACCACCTTTCACTCACCTGAAATGTTTGCTACATATTTCTTTCATTACAACAATGGATGTCAGTTCTTTGAATTTTCTAGCTCAAACCTTTGACTTATATAAGCCTGTCAGCTTTTCAAAGGAGCTTTGCAGCATTATGCAGCAGTTTTCAAAACACACACACACACACACACACACCCCTTGTTGAGTGTCTCCTGCAGGTAAATCTCTTTACTTCCTTTGTATAGTTAGTAATATCAGAAAGTTTCAGACAGAAAGAGGCTGTGATATTCATGTATATCCATTCTGTTTTCTTCTAACAAAATTGAAAGAAAACAGAGAATTTTTAGGATGAAACAAACCTGTTTTTAAATACACACACACTTTTTAAGAAATCTAGGGACACCGTTCCAGAAACAAAAAGCATCTTCATACTTTTTAGAAGTGTATGAATGTGGGAACTAAGCACCATCACAAACCTACCACCTTCTGCTCTAAGCATAAGGCACATTTCTCTCCCCGGCCATCTCCAACATAAACATAGCAACATTTGTGTCATTATCAAAAGAATTCCAAAAGAAAACACTCCCTTGTACACACTTCCCAGTTGGGGAGGAGATGAAAGAACAAACACAAACATGATGTCAGTCACATCACTTAATATACTGCTGGAAGGCATTCAGACATTATAGTGAAAAGCATGGTATAAGAACGTATCTAAAATGGAATGTTAATTATTCTGTAAAACTACCAGGTAAATACTGCATAGGCACAACTCCGTGAGTTTTCTGAAACCGCTGTCAGTCACCTCAGCTCTAACCTGGATAAGCCATAACTCTCTGGAAGACTGCAGATAATTCAATCTGCAAGCTATTCAGACAAGGGCTTGTCTTAAATAAGGATACTAATGATACAAAAAACTGTGACAAATCAAGCAGGGTAGAACAGTGATACAGACTGCTCCAGACCTGAAATCACCATTCTCATTTCAGACATTAAGCTGGCTTTCAGTCTGAGTTTGACATGAAAAGCCTACACCCACAAAGCATGACAGAATCTACAAGTTTCCCAGTAACGATTTAAAATATTCTGTTCATGACAGATTAAAAAAAGAGCATAAAAACTGCTTGTTGTTCAAGCTGAAGTTTGATATATTTCTTACTTTTTACAAAAAATGATCACTAAGGCATATTTGTTCTCCAAAGAATAATGCTCTGTTCCGTGTGATTAAATGTCTTATCGTTTTACAGTTCATGAAATAATTGGAAGAGAAAATACTATAAGCATGAAGGCTAATTCTGTGTGCACTGTAGATTAGTTGCATCTCTGACCATGAAAGGCATACTGCAGATATTATTTATATTTACTTATTTAAAATATTTTACCCTGCCTCGTTATTTAAAATATTTGAGGCATCTTACAAAATTTTAAAAACAAGACAAACATACATAAAAAAATTAAAAGTACGAAACTTCACAGGGACATAAAACCTACTCAGACATCTCAAGAGGAGGAATGCACCCTCAGAGATTCAAACACCAATAAAAGCACTAGTGAAAAGGACAGCTTTGTTTTGCTTCAGCTTCCAGATATTTGGATCATCTTATCTTTCTCTGATAGACTGAAGAATTTTCTAATACATATTTGTTCCTGATGTAGATACTTATAGACTGCAAGTAAGTCACCCCTTAACTTTTTCTGTTAAACTACATGGACTCAAGAAGCTCAGCCTATCACTGCAAGGGCATGTTTTCTAATCCTTAATCAATCTCACGGTTCTTCTGTAAATCTCTTCAGTTTATCAACATCTGTCTTGAACTGTGGGTACCAGAACTGGACACAGTACTCCTGCAACACTCACAATTGCATTATTATTTCTTATTGGTTAAAAAAATGCAGAAGAATATGAGCTGTCAAAACACTTTTTTGCACCGAGTGAGAGCTCAAATAGGATGGACAGTGTATGTTGAGCAAGGGAGAACTGATCAGTGTACTGTTGTAAGCAAGCTGTTCCTTTAGTCCTTTGCTAGTGGAGAATATACAGACTGAACCTCTCTAATTCGGAACTCTCTCATTCAGCAACATATGTAATCTGGCATGATTTTAGTTAGCTGGATGACCACTTATCATGAGTGTTGCCAAGTTTCCTGTGGTCCCATAAAGTTTGTTTACAGCCACCAGTCCTGGCTCAGTGTTTTGTGCTGTTATTTAGCTCTAATTTACCCCAAATGTCTCCGAAGAGCCCAATAAGCAGTGGAAGTATTGATAATTCTGCTAGACAATACTGACTTCCATAGTCCATCAAATTCTCTCATCTGCCTGAGGGTGCTGGAGTAGAGAGGTTCAGCCTGTAGTACACACTGCACACACAACAGGTATTTAAATCATATTTATGAAAATAATTATGTGCCATCAGGTGCTGTCAAGAGCATCTAACTACACTCCTGGTTCCCTCGTTTGAAATGTACCATAAAGGCTAAATTTTCAGAGATCAGCCTGTACAGAGGAGCCTGCAGCAGCTTTCCTAGTGACCCACAATATACCACTGTATTACATATTTTGCCAATCCTACCAAAAGTAGTTAAATCACTACATCTATGCTAAGTCAATCTGCAAAAATTCTTCTGCCATAGCTATGCCAGCATAGATATGTATATGGATACAGCATACAGAAGGAGTTTTTCCAACACAGTAGAAAGACCATCTCCCCGAGCAATGGTAGCTAGGGAGTTGTCTGCACTCAAAATGTTAAAGTGGCAAAGCTACTCCCCTACAGCTGTGTCACTGATGCTCTTTGATGAAGTTCTCCCATTAGTATAGGTTAGCGATGGACAACTGCGAAGGGTGGGTTGGCTGCATGAGTGTCCCTCCTTCATCTCAGTGGGCCGCAGCAGCACTGGGGCACCAGAGCCCCACACTTCCCTGCTCCCTGTCCTCCCTTCGAGCACTTTCAGAGCACACAAATCGCCTGATTAACATTCCATGCCTGCTTATCCCCATCCCTCCCAGAGCTAGAGCCCCACTTTTCCACCTTTGGGAGGAAAGGGAAGGAGCGGGGACCCCAGAAGTGCTTGGAGAGAGAGAGAGAACAAGGAAGTGCAGAGCTTCTGTGCACCGGGGCACCAGAGGTGTGGCAGGGAGGGGTCAGACTGGGAATCAGCAGGCTGCAGGGGAGCCCTAGTGGGCTCCAGGTTACCCACCACTGATGTAGGTTATAACATCCTGAGAGGTGGTAGGCAGCTCAACAGAAGCAATCTTCCATCAACTCAGCAATATCCACAAAAATGTTAGCTTGCCTTAACTATTGGTCAAGGCCGTGGATATTTCAAATCTGCAAGCAATGTAGTTAAGCCAACTTAATTTTCTAGTGTAGACCAAGGCTTATGCATAATCAGTCCTTACATAGTCACACCAGTCAATCAATGGAAGTACTTGAATGAGAAAGGGTTTGACCTGTGTCAACACAATGGCATATAAAGGGCGGGGAGGTGCACGATTTTTTAATAAGTGAGAAAAGGGTATTCTTCTATGAACAACTATATTTTTCATGTAAATGAGCACTCTTCCCTTAAACCTACTGAAATGTCACTGCACAGAAGCACTACAATTCAGGTGTTGTATTAGTAAAGTACCCCCTATTTTGCAGTAGAATATTTCAAGTTTTCAGGTTTGTGAGTTTGTGTTATGAAGGAATTGAAACCTTGTTATGGGTTGTTTAAAAAAATGAAGATTGATAGGTCTGTATATACCTTTCAATTAGCATAACTATAAATATAAGCCCCACTTAAGGCAAGGAATATGTTAACTCACCCTGAATATTGTTTTAAATAGGGCTGAGGGAAAGGAGAAGGCAGAACAAAAGAGAAAACTGGCACAGCAAGACAGGGAAGCCTGAAGAAACAGCTGACAGAGGCTGAGCCTGGAAGATATATTAGGAGATGATTTTGGGTAGGGGTGCTGGCTAAAAATACTCTCGGTTCCGTGAGGAAAAGAACTTATTTCCTGCTATTTAATTCTCTCTACATTCAGAGACAAAGAACTTCATACTATCTTTGTAAATAAACAAAATTGCATTAGAAGTACCTACTCCCACTTTCTCTTTTGAACCAGAACAACCTACTCAACTCTCATTTTTTGGCTAACTGCTCTGGTCAAAAGGGGCAATAATAGTGCCTTGCGATCTATTTTATCTATATTGATTCTCAACTTTTTCTTTAAAGCCGTGGTGGAATACAGTACTCAGGTTACATTTTACTGATTCTAGGGCCCTACCAAGTTCAAATACAAAAGTAAAATAATGTGAATAAAGATCCTGCATTATTCTACCTGATCACTCATTCCTACATCCCAGTGGGGTGTTTTTGTTTTTGTATATATACATTTGCTAACTTGCTTGTGTGAAGACCCTACCAACAAACATGTTTTTACATTTTTACACCTTCACAAGTTCATTGACTCCAGCTAATATTTGTTCAAAGGAATCTTTTTTCCAGATAAAGAACATTAAACTGTGTGTTGCCTTTTTCCACAGAAAATGAAAAACGTGGGTCTGAAACTTAAATAGATCTGGAAAACTTCAGTGCTGTACTTTATGTTTCCAAACTGCTGGGAAAGGTTACTTTCCTACATCTCCATGTACTACAGATTTCTATTCAAAATTTTTCTTTTTATACTCTACCTGAATAAATCAAGTCTACTAAGATACACCAAACACAAAGGACTAGATAACCTCTGAATACCATTTGTCCAAATAAAAGGTGCCCCATAACACAGAAGAACGAAGGATTGATCACAAAACATGTGAAGACCACAAATATCTTTGCTTCCGTTCTACTGATAAATCTACTTTTTATGTACTGATTTAAGCCCCTGAAATTCACAGTTTTCCTCTTCTTCTGTACTCTTCTTAGTACCTATCTCCATTGGAAGAACTGTTGGTAATATTGGTTTCCATTGATAACAGCTCAGGCTATACAGTAAGACATAGAGGGGAATGGGTAATGTGAATTATTTCCTTCCTCATCAAAGTTAAGTGCTTAAAGAAATCCTGTATCACGTTCTACTCTTGGGCAACTGAAATTCAGAGATGGGGCTTAATGGTGTGTGTTTGCATCACGTTTAATCTAAAGTCAACAAATTCCACCATCAGACAATAATTCAGTTAGAAATTTTCAAGTCATACAGAAAAGAAAATGGTTTGCAATTAGCAGTTCATTCAAAGTGTGCAGTATGTTTAGCTAGTCTATACTTCGGAGCAGATTTTTAAGCCTTTTTCAAGTAACTGGACCTCTCCCGCATACTTTCTATACTCAATAAGGCTTCTATGTCCGATGGTTGTGAATACAATACATGCCACAAAGTCCCACATATTTGTTTCACTTCTGTAACAAAGCAAGGTGATCAAACATCAGGCACCAATCCTGAAAGAAGAAACATATCTGCAGAAAAAGTCGGAGGTAAATTCATTCATACCTGTGTGGCACGCTGTTCACAACTCAACCTCAAACTGAGTGCTATCAGTTTCCTAAAAGAAATCTAACGCCAAGTTTAGTCAATGCCTGCAAAGCCGTTCTGAGAGGTTTTTTAGGTTTTTGTTTCACCCTTCTCTAAATTAAGTTTACTTTAGGACCAAAAACTCTGTAGCTGTCTAAGCAACACCTGTAAGGATATTTCGCTAACACGTATCACAGGCACCAAACCTCTCCCGTTTCAAGGCGTCTCCCCCGGGGGATGGGGGGGGGGGAGGATGTGTTTTGAGGCAGTTATGATGAATGATACCGTTAAACAAAGTCTTTTAGCCTTCCACCTCCCCCTGGCCGCTCATGTGTCCACCCCTGCCCCGCACGCCTCCGCCACTGCAGCCGAGGCACCGCACGCAGCGCCGTGTCACTTACCAGTTGCATGCCACAGACAAAGATCAGCGTGCACCTGCCGCTGCAATAACCCATGGTTTCCAAGACCCCCTCGCCACGTAGCGCCCGACTGGATCCAATCAGATTGCGGGAGAGGCCAGGCAAACCTGCGCGGGGCTCCGGAGGCTTTCGCCTGCCGTCGCCGCCGGCGCGTCCCGGGAAGTGCCAGGCATTAGGACCCGCTGCGCCGGGTGAGCAGCCGCAGCCCGCAGCCGCCGCTCTGCCCGCGCAGCACGGAGCGAGCCTCCAGCGAGCGCGTCGGCAGCAGCGCCGCGCCAGGTGCCAGCAGGAGCAGCCGCGCTGGGCCGGGAAGCCCCAAAGGCATCTGGGCTTCAAAGCCGGCGCGCCCAGGCTCCAGCGCGGCCGGGCTCAGTTCATGGTGGGCGAGGGGCTCCTCTTCCTCCTCCTCTTCTCAGCCGGCTCGCCCCAGTCCCCCGCGCCGAGGCTTCAGCTGGTCCATGCGGTGCCGACTGGGCTCCCAGCGCAGCAGCAGCAGCAGCAGCAGCAGCGGGTGGGAGGCGGGCGGCGGCTGCTCAGCTGCATCGCACGGGCTGGCTCGCTGCGGGGGAACTGCTGCTGCGCTCGCCGCCTGCTCCAGCCCAGCCCGGCGGAGGCGCGGGGTGGTGAGGGGAGGGGTTCCCACGCACTCCCCTCGCGCCTCGGGCTCCGCAGCTGACTTTGCTGCCCCCCCGGGCCCTCCCCTGGGGTCCCCCCCACCGGCGGTACAATCGTCTCCGACGTCCCCCGCGCAGGCGGGCGGCCTTGGCAGTGGGCGGCGGCGGCGGCGGCTACCACACGCTCTAGCGGCAGATGCGCGCTGGGGGGGAGAGGTCGGTCGGGGGGGAGCTTCTGTTTGGGTCACACGCGGGGCGGGACGCGGCTGCTGGCCGGGAGCTGTGGGGGCATTGGCGGCTGCGTGGTCCCCGCTCGGCCAGGCTCCCTCCCGGCTTTGGCAGGGGAGGCGGCGGGCGAGGGACGGAGCTGAGAGGAGCTCTCTGCTGCCGCCTGCCGGGCAGCGCGGCGCAAAGGCGGCGAGTGCCGCTGTCTGCCCCCGGCGCGTCCCTGTGGCGACCCCTACACCCAAGCCGGAGGAGGGCGACGGGGGCATAGAAGCAGAGCTGTCAATTTAGTGAGCCCATAAAGCCAAACACCTTTGTCCCGCCCCTTGCCCTTGGCTGTCCCTTATGTCCCGCCCCTTGTGTCCAAGGGGTTGGGGTGCAGGAAAGAGCGAGGGGGGCTTTTGGGGATACAGGCTCTGCCATGGGGCCCGAAATGGATTCAGGACGTGGGAGGGGGCCCTGAGCTGGGGCAGGATGTGAGAAGGGGTGCAGGCTCTAGGCAGGGGTTGGGGTGCAGGAGGCTCTGGGCTGATACCAAGGGGTTTGTCCTGGAAGAGGGAGGCAGGCAGTTGGAGTGTGGGCTCTAGGAGGGAGTTTGTGTGCAGAAGGGGGATATGGGGCTGGAGCAGGGAGTTGGATTCAGGAAGGGCTGCCAGGAGCAGAGTCCAGTGGCATGTACCTAAGTGGTTCCCTGGAAACAGCAACATATTCCTGGGTTCCTAGGTATATGGATAGCTGGGCAGCGCTGTGAAATGTGATCTTCCTCTATTTGCAGGCACTTGTTCCTGTAGCATCCATTGGCCATAGTTCTCAGCCAATAAGACCTGCAGAGGTGGCACTGGGGTGAGGGTAGTGTGCCCCTGGTTTTCCCTCTGCTTGGGAGCCAGAGGGGGATGTCACTGCTTCCACAAGCTACACAGAGCCAGGTAGGGAGCCCACTTGCCTCCATCTGGACTTATAATGGCCTTGTCTGTGTTGCCACCAAGGTCCATTTTTGATCAAGCTTTCCAGTTGAAGAGCAGATGCCTGAGAACCCTAAATGGAAGGAATGTGTCAATGCAGGTTAACCGGAAGAGGTCAGAGGATTTGTGGGCTTCTAGAAAGAAGGAAAGGGATGGGAAAATTGTGAGTCGTTTGAATGTGAGGGCAGATCTGGTGGAGGGTGCAAAAGGATGGGAAATCTTCCTGACCACACGCTATAAATAATTTCCCCACACCTCATCAAGCTCATCATCAGGAGCAAGCTCCTCATAGACTTGGGCTCATCAAATGAAAACAGCACTTGATCCTGCCAGAACAAATTCACAATCTGCAGCTATATGTCCATTTTTGCAATGATCAACACCTCCCCACACAACACACCTTTCAAAATCCATGGATTCCTACAGATGCCAATCTCAGCTTATGATATAAACCCAGTAGCAGCAAAGTGGATGAAGTTAAACAATGACTATGAACAAATGAACTCAGAGGAAAATGATAAACAATAAAAACACCCTGTCACATATGGGTGGACACTTTTCACAAAGAGATCATTCTGTATCTGAGCTGTCAGTCCTCCTGCTCAAAGGAAACCTTCACAATAGTTTCAAAAGACGAGTCTGGAGATTTAAATTCATAAATTTGCTAGACACTAAAAGTCGTCATAATGAAAACACTGGATTTATCACTTATTACAACAATTTGTAACAAACTAACTCCACATTTTTGTCCTTTGACAGGAGGAGTGTTAACAAGCCACTTCACTTTGAACAGTCTCTTAGAATATGTGCTTATGCTAAAGAATCCGTTTAATCTTGTATATATGTGTGACATTCTAAGTATCTTTCCCAGATCTGGCAAAGAGCTCTCTGTAGCTCAGAGATTTGTCGTTTTCAACAACAGAAGTTGGTCTAATAAGAAATATTACCTGACCCACTTTGTCTCTGCAATATCTTGGGACTGACACAAGCTATAACAACATACAAATTCTGATGTCATTCAAAATTGCTTCAAGAATGTTGGGAGATAAATTCAATGTCTTGTAAAACACTGTGGAAAATATTTGCACTGGCTGCTGTACTCCAGACTTTTATTTCCAAGGTGTCCAAAATATGTGGGTAAAATGTGTGAAAAAATGACAGCATTAAATCATTTAAACTATCCAGTATTAATAAGCATGCAAAGCTATTTACCTGCTGTGTCATCAGAAGCACTAGACACAATGTTCTGGGGAGGTCACTCTTTTGGCTGAGTTACTGATTAGTACTGTGGTTTTTAGCAATTATATCAATTATGAATTGCAGGAATCTCTCTAGGTTTACTAATCAAATTTAGACAGTGACTTGCACAATGAATATGCAGTGCACAGTGAATGAATACCTCACTCCAGAAAAGCAGTCACTCAGTGCATGAGCACAATCAAAGCTTGCTGAGATCATATATGTCTACAATAGTAACCATGACACTTCATTCAGTCATAGAGCTGAAGGACAGAGGGGGACCATTAGATCATCAAGTCTGACCTATGTACCACAGGCCACAAACCAGGCTGTATACAATCCCTGAAAACAGACGAGACAAAAGGAAATGAGAGTCTAGACTGTTCTGAGCGATAGACAGAGAACAGGAAAGACTGTGTGTTAGCACTCAAGGGCCCTGCAAAGGTGGGAAACTGGTTAAGTGAAATATATCCTGAAATCCTGGCAAGTAACCCTATCACAGGATTCACTCCACTCACAACTCTGGCACCTCCTTGTGACTCATCTGGGGATTAGCTCACCATTGGTTTTACAGCTCCTCATGCAGGTTCACAGTCTCTCACTTGGTGACCTCTTTTTGGCTGTCTACACTAGAGAGTTTTGTCCATGTTCCCAAGGTGTTCTATCAACAGAATGTGGCACTTTTGTCAACAGCATTCTGCCACTCTCTGGACACTAGGCATCCCAGTCTGCTGTGCTTCCAGTTGGTCATTCTGTCAAGAAAGTAGCGGGGCAGTCTGGCTGCTCTCTATCGACAGAATGGATAGTTATATTGATTTGATTGGTAGTCTGGCCACTATCTGTGGACAGATCACTCTAATGTAGACATAACCTCTCCCTCTGAGTCGCAGTGCTTCCTTTTCCTGACTTGATCTTCCAGACAAGTCACTCTAATCTCCCTACTATTGGGGTATCAAAGTCTCTCCAAACAAATTGCATCATGCAGCCTTCATGCCACTCACAGCTCTCCACGCTCAATGCTTGATCCTTCCCTCTATCTCTGCAGCCATTTCCCTCCATTCCTCACCCATCTTTTTTCCACCAGCAATTGAACTGAAGGAGAAAAAAATCAGGCAGCAAAGCATAAAAATGGGAATATGAATGTGCCAGTTCAACTGTCTGAGCTTGTGATGATTTGCTTGAAATCCTTAGATCTGTCTCCTCTTATGAATATTCGTGAATCCTTGGGGCACTGCTATGCAGTCAGATGAGTAGTTAAGACCAAGAGATCACATGACCTATATTTATTACAGTCTTACTAGTGGTTTTTTTCTTTTTTTGCAACCAGCATGACTGTTTCTGTTCTTACGCAAGCTTCAAAATGAAGAGTGAAGTACATGTTCTACTCTGCTAACCAATGCCAGTCAAATATTGTGAACAATATTAACCTTTAAGTTGTTCTCCAGCTGGAGTCTGTTTACCCTCACTGAAATGACTTGAAAGAGTTTGCACCTCACATTTAGCTATATAGTTTGTAAGAGACCCACAACAGCATGGGTTTGCTGTTATTTGCTCTTTGGACCGTTTTCTTTACAATCAAAACAGTATTTCAAAAAATAAAATATTTATGCTCTGGTGAACTTCATGGAGTGGAAGAGGACTATCCTTGGCCTCTGTCCCCATATCCAGGGGTCTGCAAGCAAAACAGCGAGAAGAGCCATTTTTTAAATTCAGTTACAAAATCAATACTTCAAGTGCTGCAATGCATGTGAATATGAGACAGCACTTAATAAATAATGTCAACCTGTAGTTCTTGTCACCCCTCTTTTAAGAACAGCACACACACAATGATTTGTACCAGTTAGAAAGTTAAGTTGCCCCAGTCTCCAGGCTTTACCTGCCTCAGCCCCCAAATACGTCCCCCCATGTCCAGGTTTAATCCCTCTCTGCTCCAAACTGCCCGAATCCCCAGGTTTAACTCCTCTCAGCCCCAAACCCACCCCACATCTCTAAGCTTTACGTGCCTCAGCCCCCAAATCCATTCCCCCACATCTGCAGGATTAACCTGCCTCGGCTGATGAGCTCCTCACACTGCCATTGCTCCTCTGCAGCTGCCATCTCCCTGCTGCTGCTCCTCCCCCTGCCTCTTCAGTGGGGCCGTGCAGCTGCAGACTTGTCTGCCTGTTCCCCCAGCTCTCCTGCTCACTTCCCACCTCCTGCAGCGCAGGCGGCTCCCTGCCCTGCCGTACTGAAATAATAGAACTAAATTTAATTGATTTAATGGCCAGAGCAGTTTTTAAACTAAGTGGTGGGGGGAAAGCTGATTGGTGCGGGGGAGCACCTGGATCGGACGGAGACTTCTCTTACACAAGGCTCCATAGATAGGGATTCCCTAGAAGTTAGTCAGATAGGGAACGTGGGAAATAATATATGGGCAAGATCAGATGTGAAACAATCGCATATAAAAAAATCCAATGCGTCTGCGAAAGGCGGACATATAAATAGTGGTAGTTTTTTAACGTGCTTTTACACAAATGCTAGGAGTCTGTCTAATAAGATGCGTGAACTGGAGTACCTCATATCAAAGGAGGAAGTTGACATAATAGGCATCTCAGAAACATGGTGGAATGAGGACAATCAGTGGGACACTATCATACGGGGATATAAATTATATCGGAAAGTCAGAACAGGTCGTGCAGGTGGCGGAGTGGTACTATATGTGAAGGATAATATAGAATCAAATGAAGCAAAAATCCTAAAGGAACCAAAATGTTCCATAGAATCATTATGGATAACAATTCATTCCTCTAATATGAATATGGCATTAGGAATATATTACTGACCACCTAACCAGGACAGTGATAGTGATGCTGAAATGTTAAGGGAGATTAGAGAGGCTATCAAAATAAAAAACACAGTAATAATAGGAGATTTCAATTATTCCCATATTGATTGGGTGCATGTCACCTCAGGACGGGATTCAGAGATTAAATTTCTTGATGCCTTAAATGACTGCTTCTTGGAGCAGCTAGTACAGGAACCCACAAGGGGAGAGTCAATTCTCGATCTAGTCTTGACTGGAACGCAGGATCTGGTCCAAGAGGTAACTGTTACTGGACCGCTTGGAAATAGTGACCACAATATAATAACTTTAAATATTCCTGTGTTGGGAAGAACACCGCAGTGGTCAAACACTCTGGCATTTAATTTCAAAAAGGGGAATTACACTAAAATGAGCAAGCTAGTTAAACAGAAACTAAAAGGTAGAGTGATTAAACTAAAATCCCTGGAAGCTGCATGGAAACTGTTTAAAGACACCATACTAGAGGCCCAACTTAAATGTATACCCCAAATAAAAAAACACAGTAAGAGACCTAACAAAGAACCACCATGGCTAAACAGCCATGTTAAAAAGGCAGTGAGAGAGAAAAGGGCAGCTTTTAAAAAGTGGAAGTCAAATCCTAGTGAGGAAAATAGAAAGGAACATAAACACTCCCAAATTAAGTGTCATAATGTAATAAGAAAAGCCAAAAAAGATTTTGAGGAACAGCTAGCCAAAAATTCAAAAAACGATAGTAAAATGTTTTTTAAATACATTAGAAGCAGGAAGCCCGCTAAAAAAGCAGTGGGGCCCTTGGACGATAAAGATATAAAAGGAGCGATCAAGGAAGACAGTGCCATTGCGGAGCGATTAAATGATTTCTTTGCTTCAGTCTTCACGGCTGAGGATGTTACAGAGGTTCCTAAATCTGAGCCAGCCTTTTTAGGTGACAAATCTGAGGAACTCACTCAGATTGAAGTGACATTAGAGGAGGTTTTGGAGTTAATTGATAAGCTGAATAGTAACAAGTCTCCAGGACCAGACGGTATTCACCCAAGGGTTCTGAAAGAACTCAAATGTGAAATTGCGGAGTTATTAACAGTGGTTTGTAACCTATCCTTTAAATCCACTTTGGTACCAAATGACTGGAAGACAGCCAATATAACGCCAATATTTAAAAAAGGCTCTAGAGGAGACCCTGGCAATTATAGACCGATAAGTTTAACATCAGTACCAGGCAAATTAGTAGAAACACTAGTAAAGAATAAAATTGCAAGGCACGTAGAAGAGCACGAATTGTTGGGCAAAAGTCAGCATGGTTTCTGCAGAGGGAAGTCATGTCTAACTAATCTATTAGAATTCTTTGAAGGGGTTAATAAACATGCGGACAAGGGGCACCCAGTGGACATAATATACCTAGATTTCCAGAAAGCCTTTGACACGGTCCCACACCAAAGGCTTTTATATAAATTAGGTGGTCATGGGATAGGAGGAAAGATCCTTTCATGGATCGGGAATTGGTTAAAAGACAGAAAACAAAGGGTGGGAATAAATGGTAAATTTTCACAATGGAGGAGGGTAACTAGTGGTGTTCCCCAGGGGTCAGTCCTGGGACCGATCCTGTTCAACTTGTTCATCAATGATCTAGAAAATGAGGTAAGCAGTGAGGTGGCAAAGTTTGCAGATGACACCAAGTTGTTCAGGACAGTCAAAAGCAAAACAGATTGTGAAGAACTACAAAAAGATCTCAGCAAACTGAGTGATTGGGCAGCAAAATGGCAAATGAAATTTAATGTGGGTAAGTGTAAGGTAATGCATGTTGGAAAAAATAACCCAAATTACACGTACTACATGATGGGGTCAAATTTAGCTACGACAGCTCAGGAAAGGGATCTTGGAGTTATAGTGGATAGTTCTCTGAAGACATCCACGCAGTGTGCAGCGGCAGTTAGTAAGGCAAATAGGATGTTAGGAATTATTAAAAAAGGGATCGATAATAAGACAAAAGATATCATACTTCCCCTATATAAAACTATGGTACGCCCACATCTTGAGTACTGCGTGCAGATGTGGTCTCCTCACCTCAAAAAAGATATATTGGCATTAGAAAAGGTTCAGAAAAGGGCGACTAAGATGATTAGGGGCTTGGAACGGGTCCCATATGGGGAGAGGCTAGAGAGACTGGGACTTTTCAGTTTGGAAAAGAGGTGATTGAGGGGCGATATGATAGAGGTATATAAAATCATGAATGGTGTGGAGAAAGTGAATATAGAAAAATTATTTACCTTTTCCCATAATACAAGAACTAGGGGACACCAAATGAAATTGATGGGTAGTAGGTTCAAAACTAATAAAAGGAAATTTTTCTTCACACAGCGCACAGTCAACCTGTGGAACTCCTTGCCCGAGGAGGCTGTGAAGGCCAGGACTCTATTAGGGTTTAAAAAAGAGCTTGATAAATTTTTGCAGGTTAGGTCCATAAATGGCTATTAGCCAGGGATAAAGTATGGTGCCCTAGCCTTCAGAACAAGGGCAGGAGATGGATGGCAGGAGATAAATCACTTGATCATTGTCTTCTGTTCTCCTTCTCTGGGGCACCTGGCATTGGCCACCATCGGCAGATGGGATGCTAGGCTGGATGGACCTTTGGTCTGACCCAGTATGGCCATTCTTATGTTCTTATGTTCTTAGATCCCTCCCGCCACCCTGCCAGCTGTTAAACCAATTAAATTTAGTTCCATTATTTCACTGGTGGTAGGGCAAGGAGCTGGAAGAGGAGTCAGTGGTGGTGGCATCTAGAGCCACAAGTGACTCCTTAAAGAGCTGCATTTGGCTCCGAAGCCGCAGGTTGCCAACCTCTGCCCGTATCCACCACTCACATCTGTGCTCACTCCTGTGCACTTCATATAAGCCAGGGCAGAGCTAGTCTGAAAGAGCTGTAGGGCAGACACTCTGGGCTCTCCCCAGGGCAGTTTGGGTTAATTCTATAGCCCATGTAGTTCAGGGTGCAGACAAGTCAGCTGTGCACATATGTACGGTGTATTTGTTTCTTTGGTTCACACTTAATTAACTTACAATCTGGTGTGCATATTCAGCAACCAGTTTTTAAATGCTTAGGTCAAAACTGATTTCCTTGGGAACGAGGCTGGAGACTGCTTCTCACTGAAGGTTATACTATGCAAAATGTTAAATTTCAGACTTCAATGATTCCACCAGAAGGTTTATAACCTTAAAATGAACACAAGAAGAAGGGAAGAATGTATTCTGTCCCTCTCTCTCCCATGCTGCATGCTCTTAGAAATAGCTTACCTGATTAAACTTTTGTTCCCAAAAGTCATCTTTGTTCATAGGCAAAGATCAAGCTGGGGAGATGTCAAACTAAATGGTGAAGCTTCTGAGCGAATTAATGGAAATGGTATTTTGCAACATTACAGTGGTTACTATTTCCTTAGTAATATGCCTGTACATGTATCACAAGCAGTTTTGCATAGGTCCACAACATTTCATCCATCAACATGATGTCAACACAGTCTTATGCAAATCTAGGTAAACCAGTAGAGATACCTGTCCAATATACCTGTCTTGGTTTCAAACTAGTGTTGGCAATATATAAAATGTAGTGGTGATGGTCAGAGAAGGAAAAGTCACTTAAGTTTAACACACTTGTTAAAATCATAGACCTTGCGTGTAGTGCCAGGGGATGGGGGAATATCAATTATGATGAAACCATAACAGCTCATCTATGCTAGCCCCCTCCTCCAAAGGTGATATGTAAAAGAGGCCGAGCAGTGAATAGCCATGAGTTGCAGCACCTCATTAGCATAATTCTCGCTGCGTGAACTTTGAGGTTGCTAACTTGGAGGCAGCAGCAAGCAGTGTAGCCATGGCCACTTCAAAATACGTGCACAGCTTCAAAGTGCCCTTACTCCCAAAATGTTTTGGGAGTAAGGGAACTTCGAAGTTGCATGGGTACTTCCAAGTGGCCATGGCTACACTGCTTGTCGCTGCTTCAAAGTTAGCAACTTCGAAGTTCACATGGTGAGAATTATGCTAATGAGGTGCTGCATATGCAGCACAGCACCTCATTGCTGTTCACTGCTTGGCCTCTTTTACATTCCTCCTTCGAAGGAGGGGGCTCATGTAGACAAGCCCTAAATGTTATGTGTAGTAGAACATTATTGTAAGCTTAAATACCTTTCAGCAAGAACTCTCTTCAAATGGGAAAGGGTGTAGTAATTCTAAGCTATTTATTGAACCTCATCTCTACCCTGAAGATTGAATGTCAAGCACTTCCCCCCTCCCCTCCCCGCAGGATTTCAAGACTTGATTGCCCAAATGACAGTTTACTTATTTTACTGTCACATACTTTTGTGAAATGCCATAACAAGTTGATTACAGGTTTCACATTTTGCACAGTGACAAAATCGTCTGTCATATAACAGTCTGATGCCTGAAATCCATTCCACTAAGAAGCAGTTTCTTTTGAAATTAATGATATTCAGAGCATTGAAATGGATTTGAATATGTAAGTTTCTTAAGCAATGCTCTGTTTTAGCGAAATGGCAAGAGGTATATTATTCCACTATGCGGGGAAATCAAGGCTTGTAAAATTCACCAAACTATCTAGCCCATGGCTGATCCAAAGGATAAGTGGGATCATTCTGTCAGTGAAACAGTGTTTCATCAGTGGCTCTGGTGGAACACTCAGTGACACTCCCAGCTGTTGCAAAGAAGATGTTTGATGCTTGTCATCAGCCCTTCTTTACAGAATCCCACCAATATATGACAGAGACTTTAAGTCTCCTCATACTACACTGAGACTGGTGGAAGGAAAAACATTTTTTTAAAATCACCTAGATCCTTATGTTGTTGGAAGGAAGTTTCCGCTACTCTGTCCTTCCACCTGTCTTCTGGCTGAAATAATGGGAACCTTCTACGAAACCACCTCTCACCCACCCAGCAGGTTTTGATAAAATATAAAATTCTTTATAATGACAAAAACAGAGTGTTTAACATGTGACATCCTTAACTATTCATTTTCTTGATTCTGAGCTATCAGGCTTCTATAAATTATGTGATAGGTAAACTACATTGTTTTTACTCAGCAATCTTAACCAGTTTCTCAAATAACTTTTTTTGATGTGAGAATTTCCCATGTGTAGGGTTTTTTTAAGAAAACACAGGCACTTCCTTGTGCATGGTAACTGATAATACAAGATTCAAAATGATAAAGAAATGGAATGGGTTAGAACACTAGATTTTTAGATTGCATTGAAGGAGTGAATGGGGCTATCCAAAAGATAATGGGTCCTATGGAAACCTTAGTGGACTCAAGGCAATTTATATATGTTTACTAGGTAGGTAACTCAACAACATATGTCTGCACCACATAACCTACTAATATTCAGAATGCTGACAAAGAGTCATAATAAGTTAACTGCTTAACTTATAAGTTATCCAGCACCTAAACTGTTTGGTATTACATATAGTGCCTGATCCCAAAGCCATTGGGTTCAATGGAAAAAACTCTGCTGAAGTCAATAGGCTTTGGAGCAGGACATATAATGCATGCATTATTAGACCATCGTGCCTCAAAGCAAGTCACTAAGCCTGTCTGTGCCTTAGTTAGCACAGCCACCCTTGTACAAAGCTCAAGAGGGAATGTTGACACTGTAGGAAAAGGACAGGCACATTTTCACCAGCAACTTGCAGCCAGCAAAGCACTGCACAAAGTGGCTAGGCCAGTTAAAATCCAGCCTCCTGCCAAACCTAGTTTCATCTCTTGGACTAGTCTAAACCAACCTGTCCCTTATAAGACTGCTTCCTCTTTTATTGAGATGGAGATCATCCAAACTGCAAAGCCCCATCTCATAATCCCGTTTTTGATACCCGCTTGTTGGAGCATCCCTCCCCCAAAGTGAAGGATTTTTGAAGAAGGCAACTGGGAGAAGCTTGGGGCTTAAGTGGTTACACCTGGACCTGGATGTTTTAGCTGGAGATTGAACTTTTAAGTGGCCTGGCTGGAGGGCAAGACCACAGAAGACCCAGACGGAGGTAACCAACAGGAGACAATGACTGGGGGAAGGCCCAGCAACATTGAACCCTGCCATAAATAGGTGTGAAACAGTGAATTCTTTCTGTTCATGTGCTGTGCAGCAGCGTCATTAGGGCCATTATGCACCATCAACAGTGGACTCTTGTCTACTGACTTTCTACACAACAGACTTACTTTGAAGTTAACTTTGAAGTAAGGGGCTACTTTGAGTGTCTACACACTACACACGTTTCCTTACTGTGAAGTTAGCCTCCCTTACTTTGAAGTTAACTTTGAAGTTATAACTCCATTCCTGGGAAGGGAGTAGTGCCCTACTTGGAAGTCTAACTTCTAAGTAGGATGTGTGTCGACATTCTGCACTCACTACTTCAAAGTAAGGGGTCCGCCATGTCAGCACCCTTCCACCCCACCCTGGAGCAGAGAGAACTCTGGCCAGCCCAGGCAGGGCTCTCTGGTCCCTGCTGGCCACCTGACAGAAACCAGCTCCCCAGCAGCCCCAGGCAGAAAGCTGAGAGCGTGCCACAAAGAGGGGCAGCACAAGCTCCCACTCTGACTGCCCCAGCTTGATGCATGACCCAGCGTCTGCACCCCCTACCCACCATGGCAGCATGCCAGAACCCTCCTGCCCCTCTTGAGGTCCCGGAGAAGGAGTCTGAGGGTTCACAGTGCCCAGGCAATAGGCATACTAGGAGGGGACCCTCCCTGGACCAAGGGGGAGCTGAAGGACCTCCTTGGTCTGTGGGGGAAGAAGGAGGGCCTTGGACAAACCAGCACCTTCCAGAGAAATGCCAAGGCCTTTGACAGGCTGGCTAGGGGGCTCACTGCCTGAGGCCACCCCAGCCACACCAGAAACAGCATCCGAATAAAAGTCAAGGAGCTGAGGCAAGCTTACATCAAAGCCTGATATGCTGCCAGCCTGTCAGCAGCACAGCCTGTTCACTGCCCCCACTATACAGAGCGTCACAGGCTCCTGGGGCTGAGGCAGGTGGCTGCCCCAGAGCACCTTGTCGACACCACCGGTTCTCCCCCTCTCCCATGGACACCAATGGTGAGGTGGGCCCCACTGGCACCACCAGCCCCTGGCATGAGGACTGGCCCACCAAGAGCGGGTGAAATGAGGAGGGCTCCACAAACAGGACCCTCATCATCACCCAGCCACACCTCATCCACCCTTGCCTCACCTGAGCCCCAGGAGGTCACAGCCAGTACGTACGGGGTGCGTGGGATATCGCAAAGGCTGGGGACGGGGCTCCCTCCGGAACAGCTCTTCAACTCACATGCCTATGGATGGAGGAGGGGGAGCAAACAAGGCCCAACCCTCATCAGGTGGGAACCTTTGGGGACCCAGGATGCCCTGGGGCTCATGGGCCATCAGTCGGCAGGGGAGCAGGGTAGGGGACAGTGAAGTGGAGCCCCGACTCCCCCAGGGTTGGGATCCAGCACTCACGTGTGTGCCTTTGTCCCCTTCTGTCTCCACAGGTCTTTCATCAGGCAGCTGCCACAGCCCTTCGGAGGGGTTCACAGCTGCAGGTGGCCAGGAGGCTACCTCATTGCCCCAGCCTGCATGCCCCCATGGCGGGCCTCATGGAGACAACACTAGAGAGATGAGGAGAGCACAGCCAACTGGGTGGTTGTGTGGGAGATAACCGAGGTGCTCCAGGCCTGGCTGGTGATGGAGCAGGATGTGTGGGTGCAGCTGGATGGCAGCCTGGACGCTGTGGCCCAGGCCTTGGCTGCCCGCCTCGCCCAACCTCCAGTGCCCTTTCCAGCCTGGCACACAGCCACCCCCCCAACGGCAGCTGCACCCACCGCTGGTGGACCTGTGTCCAGCCACCTGTGTTGAGGTGGCTCACTGGAAGCTCCTGGCAGGGAAGGCGCACCTGGCCCAGCTCTTGTAACCCCCCGCCGCACACCCTGTGGAGGCTGAGCCCTCAGCACCCCAACCCAACCCCTACATCCCCATGGTCCTGGCCGCATTGAAGCCCCACAGAAGGCCCAGACCCGGGGCGGTAGAGGCAGCGGTGGCCACCAAGGCTCCCAGCCCTCCATGCGGCTAGGCGACTGAGCCTTCTCCCATCCCAGCCCTGCTCCAAGTTCAGTCTCTCCACCCAGCCCCCCACCACCCCTGTGTGGACGGTTCCCCCTCAGTGCATTGTAAATAGTATAACATGCTCTGTTTTGTTTTCCAATTACATTTATTCTACAGTAAAGTTTAATGTTCCCACCCTAATCACAAGTCCCTGGTGTGCAGTCAGAGAGTGGTGAGTGGGGGAGGGGAAAGGGGTGCTTTTGGTGGGGGAGCATGAGAGATGGGGAGACCTGTGCTGTGAGTGTGGCTTGGGAGGGTCAGGGCAGGCCCAGAGCAAAGGCCTGGCACAAGGCCTCCTGGACCCTGACCCCACCCCTCTGGGCCCTGAGGCACAGGGCAGCTGTTCGTACCTGCCCCCTGGGTCTGCAGCCCAGTCCTGAATGAAGGGCTCCCACCTGCCCGCCACAAGACTGTGGTGGGCACAGCAGGTGGTGATCACTGAAGGGACATTCAAGAGGCTGACAGCCATGTGACCCCCTGTCTGCATCATTTGCTGGACCCTTACTTCAAAGTAGGGGCTATTGTGTGTAGGTGCTTTACTTTGAAGTAGGGGAAGCCTACTTTGAAGTAAGGGAGGGTGCATTTTGTGTGTAGACACTTAACTTCGAAGAGGCTTACTTTGAAGTAAGCACCTTCAAAGTTATTTTGTTGTGTAGACATGGCCTAAATGAATCTTCTTATATCCACATATACCTCTGTACCTTCTGCATCCATGTGATACTTGCTTTCCCTGTTACCTTTAGCCTGTCTCATTGAAATCCTTCCTCAAAAATAATTTCCAACATTCTCTTTACTAGTTGCAAGTTTAATTTCCTCCTCTTGAAACATTAATTTGTATACAAGCCTACACTAACTATGCACTTGGAACCAGTTTTATGTTTTTTTCAGAGATTCATTAACATTTATTGCAGGTTTTTCTGATACTTTTAATGTTCAGGTTCTTTCAGAGTGATTTTATGTCCATTTTCCCTCAGCAGTGGCAGGTGTCAGCTCTGTCTGATCTGCTGCAATTAATACTCTCTCCCATTTTTCATGTTCTGCCTTAAGGTTAAATTTGAATTAGAAAGGTTTGTCAATTCCTGCAGCCACTAGAGCTGAGGCTTTGTCAGAGCATTTTCCAGCTAGTTATCAATAATTTCCTGGGATTTTTGACACAATTTCTTCAAGATTCTTTAGCACTGCTTTTATGGTTCCTTCCCTTCTCTCACTGTGATTTTTACTGATGTCTCAGTGTATACATCCCCAATTGCTATCCTCTGGAGACAGCCATTGTCCTCAGGTGAGGAGAGATCCTTTTCTATAGCCTCAGAATCACTTAGTTGTTTCCATTTTCCATAACTATATCAAGATGCATGAGTGCCTAGCAGAGCAGCCCCTATTAGCAGGAGGGAGACTTTAAAGCTTCTCGCCAGGCTTTCCCATCCCAACATTCAGAGCAATAGCTATATTATATTATTCCTCACACATTTCGTGATGGATTATTATCAAGCTAGTGCCACAGTGTTCTAGGTGCTCTGAGAACAAAGGCAGATATGGCTATTGCCTGGAAGACACTGCAGATGAATTTAGCCATGAAGGGATAATATCACTAATTTTAATTTTGCTGCTATTTACCTTTATAATACCCCTGAAATATTTTAAGTTAGCCTCAGCCTTTAAGTGAACTTTAAAGATCTGTTCAGGTAGAGAATGTTAATGGCAAGAGCTGGAGAACAGATTATTGATTGGTGCAATGCTATTTTGAATATCTTCTGTACTGTACACCACAGAACTTTTATTCAGTCTGGACCCTGGTATTCCTTTGTCAAAGCTTGGAGAGCTCTTTCACTAATGTAGAAGAGTCTGTTTCCTCAGGTTATTCCTGTCATAACAGCACTTCCTTTTCTTCCCAGTCAGTGCTTAGGCAAATGGTCAGCCAAAGTGCTTGTTCACCATTTGGTCCATTCCTATGTGGCCACAAAGCCTTCAAGGCCCAACAGTTTAACAGCAGAACAGACTTGATGCATCCATGTAACAAATCATCATCCTCTGGGCAGCCTCCAACATTTTGTTGGTGGAACTTTGTCTGGTCTCTTTCTGTTTTGTTTGATTTATTCTTTTGCTTTTTCACTTTTTTGTCCTTCAAATTTTTCCCTTCCCTGACACATGCTAACCTGTTTCCTTTAAGGCTCACTACTTGTAGAGCTCATTTCTGTTGTTGGACTTCGCTCGGTTTGCTTCTCCCCTCTTGCTAAAATCCATTCTATTTCCTCAAATTTTCTGGGAATTCTCCAGCTCATTCTCCTGAAGTCATTATTCTCCTAATTTCAATTACAGTTAATTTTCTCAGCCCAGACATAAGTCAACAGATTCTGGTTGCAGCTCAAACATAAATGGGAGAACATATTCACTTCAGGTGCAGCCAGCACATGTTTAGGGGATAAAGCAGTGGAGTTGAGTTAGGAACCATTTTAACTATGTGCCCACTGTGTGACTTTGGGTAACTGCTAAGGAGCTGATTGAATTACCACTGAAGACTGTTCAGGATTTGGCTCAAAGCTGATTATTATTAAAATCTTTACTCCACTATCATACTATTAACTTAAGCCCATAATTGTAACCAACAAGAAATATCTTATGCTATTTTTCTTTCCAACCTTTGGACTGAACGTTGCCCACTTCCCCTGATCTAAGCACTTTGAAGCTCTTAAGGCTTTTCTTTTTCATGATTTTGCTGTCACTTTAAAATTGTGATGATCTATCTTGATCCTTCAAGGGAAGTCAGCTGTATTAAGAGGATGCCAATAGATATATTAAAAGCACTCTTCTGAATTTAAAAGGTTGGTTATCTATTCCTGCCAATAATCTAAAATATATAATACAGGAAAGTACAATCATGAAATGAAGAGACTCTGAGCATGCAGTTTTAGACATTGCCAAAATCTCCAGACCAAAGTGTTTTAGATAGTGTTCCTTGATTTTATTTGTGTATTTAAAAAAATCATAAAAGAAGTGACATTTAAATAAAATAACTTAAATATAAGAAGATTGTAAATCTTAGTTTCCCCTACTTATAGTCAGGAACATTTTTTAATTAGCCCATGATTAATCAGGCTATAATCACAGAACAAATACATTTGCTCTGTGCCCTGCACAAACTGTAACATTAAACTACTTTTGTAACATCAAATAAAAGTCTAGGAATGGGCACATCTGATAAGTGTAATGCAAATTATACTAGATAAAGGAATAGGGTAATACCAACTTGAACCAAATTGATTTTGTAGGTTCTTTTTTTGTCTCCACCCCCAATTCAGCTCTTTCATAATTGTCTTTCTCCCCCTCACTCTCCCCGACCACTAGAGACACAAGGAGGTTTCTAGAGCCAAACAAAAATTCTCTCCCATTTTAATTCCCTTAAAGGAGAGGGGAGCGCATAGGAAAACAGAAAGAAGGAAGAGTGACCTGAAGCTCAGGTGGTCTTGCTGGGACAGCCCTTTGGGCTTCGTGTAAAATGGGTTTTACTCCAGGTCTTCCTCAGTGGGGGAAGCTGCTCTGAGTCTGCATTTTTCTGTTTTGAGATTAGTGAGACTTATTGCTGTTTCCATGTCAGCAAGCCTGTCTGAGGCAGGGCAGCCTTCTTCCTAGTCACTGGTCTTCCCTGTGACAAGTTCCCTTTCTAAACTCCTCTTGCCCCAGCCTGGACTAGCCTTGTAGATGTCCTTGTTGATGTTGAACTGGCCCAGAGGAGCTTGTTAGACTGCTTGTGTGAGGCTCCATCCCGAATTGTTTTAAAAATTACTAAAAATTGTTGAGAGAAATAAGAAATGACAGGTTCTCTCTTTCTGATGTGTGAAAAGGACTGGTCACTTGGGCTATGTCTACACAGCACCCTGATCTCAAACTAAGCTACGTGATTTGTACTACTCTTCCCTGTAAGGAGGAGTACAGGGATGCTGGAATAGCAGTTTCCTGATTTAGCACCCACCGGGTAAACACAGTCTTGGAGATAATATGTTGAGAAAGAAGGCTGAAGGGGCATGTTAATATGTATGTCAAATATTCATATTCTACAAGCCCTTGACAGGATACCACTTGGTGGAAGTTGGAACAGCAGAGGATAACAGAAAACATATTAGAAAACTACTGAGAAGATGATACTGCCAAGGAAATGGATCAATGATGGATCAAGAAAAGTGGTACAAGACAGAGGTGGAAACACTATTACCTCATGGTGAGTAGTGGCAGAGGAAATGGTTGTTTTAGTCTGTATTCTATCAAAACAAAAACAGCAGTCACATAGCACTTTAAAGATTAATACAGTAATTTATTAGGTGATGAGATTTTGTGGGACAGACCCACTTCTTCAGATCAGCAAGTGGATCTGTCCCATGAAAGCTCATCATCTAATAAATTATTTAGTTAGTCTTTAAAGTGCTACATGATTGCTTTTTTGTTTTGATGTATTACCTCATGTTTCACAAGGCATAACATCTTATCTAATCTAATTTGCATGTAAACAATATTTGCAACTATGCCAGTCAAAGCAATTTGCAATTTCAACATTTTAGAAATAAGCAAAAAGTTTAAAACATTTCCAACTCCATGTTTGTTTTTCAAGAGGCTTTTCTGAAGGAAGTTTTTAAAGCAATTAGGAAATATCCTTGCTGAAATTATTTTTTATAATATTTATGCAACTTTACTTTGAAGTTTCTCAGAAGGATTAAAAAGCCCACTTAACCCCTCAGTTTATTACTTGGATACAACAGCTGTACATTCCTTCTCACAATTGTGTCTTTCTAGAACATGAATGTTTTACATGGTTTGTTTTCCTGAGATAAGGATTTCATTTGTACCAAACTGATATTTTACACATAGGAGAGTCCTGATCCAGATAAGACACTCTTTAGTGGCGGGAGGGGAGTAATAAACATGCTTTCATGGCTAAGAAGGTCTTCCTGACATTTTGTTTGTCTCTTGGTAATACAAAGCAGAAGCCTTCTGCAATTCCCATAGTCATCTTTTAGACCATAACATACATAGATATTTTTATATTTCTAGTGCCTGATTGTGACATACTGGTAGCTAGATCTTAAAATTGAGTAAAGGTGCAAACAAGCTTGTAATGTAATAATGTTAAAATTGTGATAATTTTTAATATAATTTTGTATTAATTGAGTTCTATATACCACACCTGCTTGGTAAACTTTCTGTAATGTATATTTGTCAGCTTCCTTCTTGCCCTCCGTGCTGCCCAAGAGCTGAAAGGACAAATCTATAAAGTTTGAGCGTACTACAGACTCACATCTTCTGTGGATCAAAACACAAAGGGGACACATAACACATTGATCAATGGGTCACTTTTTTTCTTTTTTTGAATACAAGTTAGGGCTAAATTCTCAGTTGCACTGTGGACAATGACAAGGGAGTAAGAATGATTCCCACTTTCATAAACCAGCCTTGGCTCCACATGCATAAGATTAAATGGGTCTATATACCTACTTATTTTCTTCATGAAATGGGTGGGTGTGGACAAGTTGAGTCTTGACTTCCCCATTTTTGGATAACTTTATTTTATGGAGAAATGAGGGAAGACTGTATAGTAATTTATTGGCCAGCAGTAAATTTCTAATCCATTTCTCCTTAACGAAAGAGGAAGCAGGGGAGGACTTTTAATTCAGAGGGCTGTTTCTGATGTATAATATCTCCTGGGGCTGCTGCTGGTTTACTATGATTTATCTTGGTCAGGTCTATGCCTATAGTCATAATTTCACTTCTATATGCTAGTTTTCAGCCTAGTTTTGGATTTGGGCTTCCCTTTTTGGTTAATACCAATACAATATGCAGATACAAGGTAGAATATAGAAATAAAAAAGTCTTTTTTGTATGTAGCTTTTACTAGTACCACTGGCTATGATTACACTACAGTGCTCTGTTGACACAAGTCACGGTCAGAGGAGATTTTGGGTGCATCTACACTTGCATTCCTCTTTCAAAAGGTATGCAAATGAGGTATAAATTTGCGTATTTGGCACCCCATTTGCCTATTCTAATTTCAAAAGAGCTTCTTTTGAAAGAAGAAAGCCAGTTTAGACACTGCTCTTTTGAAAGTAAACCCATCTTTGAAAGAATCCTTCTTCTCATTATTTAATTGGAGGGATTCTTTCGAAGATGGGTTTACTTTCAAAAGAGCAGCATCTACACTGGCTTTCTTCTTTCAAAAGAAGCTCTTTTGAAATTAGAATAGGCAAATAGGGTGCCAAATACGCAAATTTATACCTCATTTGCATACCTCTTTCGAAAGAGGAATGCAAGTGTAGATGCTCCCTTCCTGACAAAGCTTCTGTCGACAGTGAGGCCGCACACAAAAGCCAATTGGGAGCATGCTTTCCATAGACAGAGCAGCCGGACTGCCCAGTTGCTGTCTCGAGAAAACAGGAACCTGGAAGAACAGCAGGTGGGGCTGCCCATTGTTCTTACTGACCTGTCTGTACAAAGGCGGCCCCCCAGAGCATCCACACAGCCTTTTTTGTTAACAGAATCTGTCAACAGAAGCATTATGACTCATTGCTGAGAGGCAGAACGCTGCCAGCAAAAGTGCTGAGTTTTGTTGACAAACTGTTGACAAAATGTATTGTGTGTGTATGTTCCAGTAATTTTGTCAACAAAACCGAAGTTTTGTCAGCAAAATTCACTAGCGTAACTGTAGCCAGAGTTTATTTAGATTGCATCATTTGTAGTCAAACTTTCCATGTACCTGATTTTTGCTTCATCAGGCATCCAACTGACATTGCTTTAATATGTAGATGATTAATAAAACATGAAGATGTTGGTCCTGCACTTATAGGCAGTATACATGTCATGCACAAGAGTACCAATGAATGTGAATACAACAATTTTCACAACATATTTTTGATGTAAGAGCTTATCATCCACCTGCAAAATGATATGTTAAAATAGTGTGTATATTCAACTGAGCGTTTATATTTGCAGTATTTTTATGTGCAAGAAGAGAGATGGAGTGAAAGGAGAATCCTTCTTTTAGTAATGACCATTTCAATGTATGTGTCCAAAGCTTTGTAATTGCAGTACTATAAAACTTAACTGTAAGAAGTAATCATTAGTTTAAGAAAACAGATGTTTTTTCTATTTAACTTCCAATTTAAATGTCTGTAGCCATTATATTGGACTTGAAAGACAGTTTTATTTTCATTTGTATCCTAATAACAGTAATGTAACAATTCAGAACATCTCAGAACATTATGCTGTAGTATTTCTTTCCCATCAGTGGTTATTCAGCCTTTCTTCTGTGGAACTGTGCAGGCGGTTTGGGCTCCCAGAAGGGTTTGTCTCCTTCTGGGTCAGAGAGCAGCCACTCCACCTTACTGCCACGGATGCCAAACAACCCCCCAAGTCACTAGTTCTTTGAGTCACCTAAGGTGGGTGAGAAGCAAAAGTTCAGGCATCCCTTCAGGCGGGCACTGGGCAAAATTAGCTCTTGTTAGGGCCTAGCCCTAGGTCAGGGTGACAGCAAGCCCTAAGACTTGGAAGGTCCCCAGCCCTAGCTCAAGGTGGGGTGGCAAACAGCCAAAAGGAGCCCATGTCCTGGTTCAAGGTGGGACAACAAACAAACAGTCTTATAAGGGAGCCCAGGCCTTTATTCAGGGTGGGGTGGCAGACATCCAGGAGAGTCCAAGCAGTGGTGCAAGGCGGGGCAGCAAACGCATCTTTGTTTTAACTGTTTTCTCACTGGAGTTTTTAAATACTGTATCAAGTCATTTTATGTATTGATCAGTTAGGGGTGCACACCCCCGGCTGCAGAATTCCCAGGTTAGGAAGAAGGATTAGAGTCCTTGCTTCCCCCTCACAGGGTGAGGGTGCAAAGAGAAACTGGTGAAGAAGTTGTTTTTAGGTATCTGTACCCTCAGCCGTATAGAGTCCTGAGAATTGGGAAGGCTTAGGATGCCTGCCCCAGCCCATGAGAGGTATAGTAATTGGTATAAGATACTCTTGGGCATAGAGTCCCGAGGTAAAGACGGAGCTAAGTGTCTCCAGTCATATTTTTGATTTACAACACTGTTTTGGATATACTTGTTTATAGCACTGCATATTGGGACACTTTAACACTGTGGCAGGCTTCTATACTGGGATACTTTGTAACTGTTGTGGGCTGGGTATAGTCTTAATAATATCAAAACAAACAAGCAGTCAAGTAGCACTTTAAAGACTAACAAAATAATTTATTAGGTGATGAACTTTCGTGGGACAGACCCACTTCAGACCAAAGCCATACCAGAACAGACTCAATATTTAAGGCACAGGGAACCAAAAATAGTAATGAAGGTGGACAACTCAGAAAAAAAAAATTATCAAGGTGAGCAAATCAGAGAGTAGAGGGGCAGGGGGGGGGTATGATTTGTTTAAGGGGTAGTCACCCACTTGGTCCGCAATCCTAAATATATCTTTCCATCCCATCAGTGTCTTACTGGTGTCATAATTGTTACATGCATCCTAATGTTCTGAATGTGCTATTGGGCTGTGTCTACATACATCACTTCTTCTGGAAGTGGCATGGTAATGAGCCGTCTGGAAGATGCTAATGAGGCATGGATGTAAATTTCCGACACCTCATTAGCATATGGGCATATGGTCTGGAGTCTGGAAGCAGCTTTTCTGGACTCCAAAATACACATGCAGATGCATGGCCCATGGGGATCTTCTGGAAGGAGGAAGAGGGGGCTTCTGGAAGTAGGATTTCCTTCTGGAAGATCCCCATGGGCCGCACATCTGCATGTGTATTTTGGAGTCCAGAAGAGCTTCTTCCAGACTCTGAACCACCTGCCAATATGCTAATGAGGCATAGGAAATTTACATCTGTGCCTCATTAGCATCTTCCAGATGGCTCATTACCATGCTGCTTCCAGAAGAAGGGACATGTGAAGACACAGCCTTGGATAAAAAAGGATGTACCTTAAAATAAAACCCCAAACAAAAATTATGACACAATACATAGTCCTGAAGCAAGTACGTAAAAATTTAAATGTGACCCACTCAAGAATTGTTCCTGAGGGGTCAAAAGGGGGACAATATAGATACATCTTTTTTAAAAACAATTTTCTCATTGGTGTTTTTAAATGCTGTATCAAGTCTCTTTATGTGTCGTTGTATTAAGCCCTGTTATATAGAAATTTAGTCATATTTTGTAGAACAGTTTCTAGAAGTAGGTAAGGTAAAGAAAAACCTCTCTGTATCCTTTATTTCTGGATTGCTTAATTGATTGCACTGTTGAGTGAATGAAGTGTGAATGGAAAGGCCTGAGAGACAAGCACCTCCAGGTACTTGCAAGTGTTAAAGGTAGATCCAAGACCAATGAGAAGAACAATGAAACGTGAAATGGGCCCATTGAAAAAAGATGGGACATATGGACCCTTTGGGTGTCACCAGCAAGTGCCTGCCTTTGGAAGCCCCACCCAGAAGAAGGTGCTAAATGCATATTCATAAGATTGCTCTTCCAGATTATGCATATGTATGAGATAGTTAACTGGTGTCAACATGCATGCGAGAGAGGACACTATAAATGGAAGGCATCTTGCACAGTGGCCTTAGGTTTGTCTTGTCAGCACTGGAGCACCAGTCTGGATTGGCAGAAGCCTGGCTCCATCCCTCCCCCATCTAACTCACCTGCTCAGTGCAGTGAGAGGGAGCAACTATTGGTAACAGCCACAAGACAGGAGTGTGCTTGTGTGTGTGTAATATATCAGCTGCATATGTTAAGTGTGGATTGCTATATGTGTATTACCAGTAAAGTGGCGTTTTGCCTTTTCCCCTGAAAAGATCCCTTGCAGTACAACATATGCCCTAGCTCAGGGTGGGACTACAAACAGCCAAAAGAGAGCCTAAGCCCCGGTGCAAGGCATGGCAGCAAACAGAAGAGCCCAACCCCTGGTGCAAGGTGGGGCAGTCCCTGGGCCCTGGTGCAGGGTGGAGCAACAGCACAACAGTCTTTAGAATGCCCAGGCCCTAGCTCAGGGTAGGCGGCACACACACCAACAGTTCACAACTGCTCAGGCCCTAGCTCAGGGCGGCACAGTGAACACCAGTTGCAGGTTGTCGCCTTGGTCGGGAGAGCTCCAGCCCTAGTTCAGGGCAGGACAACCAACTCAGTATCCACAGGCCACAGGCACTTCATCTGTGCTGGCTAGAGAGACGGAACTGCCCCTTCTGTCAACAAAATTCTCTAGTGTACACACAGCTGAAATGAGTAGGGAGATAACAGTTCCGATCTGTGAAAATTTGGGATGGCCATACTTGGAATATTGTGCTAATTTCTGGGCACTTCAGTACTGCAAATATATTGTGAAATTGGAACTAGTTGAAAGAAGAGGAATGAAATTATCTAGAGTATGTTGAAGGACTGGTCCATGAAAAATAATTAAATGGGCTGTTTAATAGGCTTATGGGATCTGGGCATGCACTTTCCTCAGGCAACTTTGAAAGTCCTATCCTGAATATGATTGGCATGGGTAACTGAAGACCTAGAGAGGGAACTTAACCTGGACCTGATCCAGAGCCTATTGAAATCAATACAGATCTTTCCACTGACTTTAGTGGGCTTTGGATGAAGAGGGTGTGGAATAATGTAGAAAAAGAACATGCAAATGTTAAGCTTATTGTTAGAATAGATATCCTGATGGTGAGAAATACTAGGTTGCAGAAGCTTGAAACATTTAAAAAAGCACAGGTCAAAGCACTCACAGATACATTGGTCAGATTCTCAGCTAATGAATATTAGCACACCCTCATTACTTCAGTGAAACTATGTGAAGCTACTCCTAATTATCTCAGGCAGGAACATTAACATCCCCCCGCCCTTCATGTCCCTGCGTCAGTTTTTATTGGATTTTTTTTTTGGTCCCCTGTACTTATGAATGTCGGTCTATATTGGAAATGAGATTGATCTGATGAAGTGGGTCTGTCCCACGAAAGCTCATCACCAAATAAATCATTTTGTTAGTCTTTAAAGTGCTACATTTGTTGTTGTTGTTGTTGGAGTACAGACTAACACGGCTAACTCTTTGTTACTACTTGAATTTAGACCACCTAAGCCACCTAAGCATCAGGCTTATTTAAATGAGCAGTTCTTTAGAGAAAGCAGTGATAAACAAAATGTTCAAAGTATTTTCCATATTTAATTCCTACAATGATTCTGTGATGATACTACAGGTTGACCTTTAATGAGAAATGAGTGATTATGAGACAGACTAAGATACTGGTTGTGTAATTGTCCTAGAGATTTGACAGCCAAATCAAAAGCTGAACCTGAGAGACCTACAGCAATATGTGTTAGGGATGTGCTAGGAAAATCTGACTTCATTCATATTCTTTGCTTGAGAGTCCGGCAAAGGGAAAAATCAAGGGAAACTCTCATGAATGAGAGTATTTAAATGCCTGTCAGTCAGCAGAACAATAGAACCAATACATAGAATCTTGGATGTTTTCCTTTCAGGTCAATTGGCTGCAGTGTGGCTTCTCTGCTTTTGGCTTTTATACTGCTGGGTCTTGGGGCAGCTGCCCTGCCCTGCTTTACTCCTCCTCCCTTTGAGGATCCCATTGCATGTAAGAGGATATAAGGACATGTGACTCTTTGTATTGTACTGTTCACAGCTAATGAACAGAGTAGAAATGCCTCAACAGAATACCATTGTGTTAAATACAAGCATTGCCAAACACTGAAGTGCTAGCTCCACTGGAATAGTCCAGAAAAAAATCTGGTTCTTGAATCAGAATTAGGCTTTGTAGCAGCCAAATTGTAAAAGCCCTGTGGGGCATCTGGGTCCAAAATTGCAGAAACTGAATTTAAGCTTGAGCAGACATCTACAGAAGTAAATAACTTATGTCGTAATAGTCCATTAGAGTACAGCAATATGTTGCCTTTAAGATAACTTTCAGTTTACTAATTTGAAAATTGCACCCATATGAAAGCTTTCAGAATGACAGCACATATATTTGTTCATAGTCTGTTATTTAAATATGACTTATATTGGTTCTATTAAGCCATTATAAAGCTAGAGCTACAACATCATGCACATTTTCTTCCAGTATGAATAAAAAAGCCTAATGTGCCAAGAGCTGCTGAAAACTGCATGATTAAGTACATTTGTTTTCTATTTACAATAGAAAGCTGTGCTCTTGAAAATCTATTTAAAAATATTGAAACTTTCACTCAGGGATGGTTTCTCCCTGTCTAATAACCAAAGACAGACAGCTATATAATTCTTGGATAAAAAGAGCTGTAATCAAGTGTCTCTAGTGACCCCAATTTTTGCAGTTTCATTAGCAGTGTCTTAATTAGATGTCAACCAGGTTAGCATTGACTTGTTAAGCTGATGCAATATATAGTGAAGGGCAATTGATGTGCTCTCGAGATGTCATGTAGAGTGTCCATCTTATAATGCGGCTGTGTCTACACATGCCCCTCCCTTTCAGAAGGGGCATGTTAATGAGGCACTTTGGAACAGGTTAATGAGTCCCATACATGCATATTCAGAGCCTCATTATCATAATGGCAGCCAGTCATGCTTCGAAAGTGCTGTTTTCAAAATGCAGACTGGCTGTATAGATGTGGGCACTTTGACATGAGCCCCACACTTCAAAATTCCCTTATTCCCAAAATGAATTGGGGATAAGGGAATTTTGAAATCTGGGGTTTATTTCAGAGTGCCTGTGTCGATATAGCCAGTCTGTGTTTTGAAAGCAGCACTGTTGAAGCAGAACTGGCTGCCATTATGCTAATGAGGCACTGATTATGCATGTCAGGGCCTTATTAACTTGTGCCAAAGTGCCTCATTACATCATAAGCAAACAAAGCTGTACTAGGCTGAAAGGCTAGATCTGTACTAGAGAGTTTCATTGACAAAACTCATGGAGCATCCACGCTAAATATGTGTTCTGTTGACACACTGTCGATAGAATGCGGCACTTTTGTTGACAGCCTTATGTCTTTCCCCCATGAGGCTGAACTCCTTTCTCCACAGAATCTGTCAACAAAAAAGCCATATGGATGCTCCAGTGAGCCCTCTGTTGACAGACAGGGCTTCCAGGACACCAACTAGCCCTATCTGCTCTGCTTTCAGTTGGCTGTTCCGTTGAGAAAGTGGCCAGGCAGTCCAGCCACTCTCTGTTGACAGTGCAGATCAACAGAGCGATCTGCTTTCATGTGTGGCCACTATCTGTCAGCTTCTGATAGTAACTTCTGTTGACAGATCGCTGTAGTGTACCCACAGCCACTGTGTTTGCCATATGTTTTGATCCAGAAAGTATACCTAATGTATTGCTTTAGTACCATCCTATTCATCTTGTACAACTTGAAAGGGCAGGGCATTCAGTGAAAATACTGTAGAGAAGTCTGCAATCATCCTTCATAGAAACTTTTTATTTTTCAAAGTCCAGTCCTTGAGTGCAATCTGATTCATTCAAAGATAAAATAATTTGCTTTTCATAAGTATGATTTATGGGCTCTCTGGCAGGGATGCCTTAGCAGTATCCAGAGAGGAATGACTCAGTATGAGGCAGGGAAGTCATCCACATCTTCTCTTCAAATTGGTGGAGAGATTTGAACATGGATCTCCTGGGAGTGTCCTCCAGCACAGGACTGCCATGTGTCAATGTAGTGTTCAATGCATCACAGGACAGGAAGTCTACATAGGTCCACAACCTTCAGAGCTCTTCCCCATTTTTTCCACACACACACACACAGACACACACCCTGCTCGGCCCTGAAGTATGGCAAAATGTTGTTGTTACAGCATGATACTAAAGCAGTAGATTTGAGTTTTATTCCTGGCTTTTTGTGCAACCTTGAGCAAGCCACATAATCTCTCTGGGCATCAGTATCCTCCACTGTAAACTGGAGAAAATAAGTATCTACCTCAGAAGGATGTTGAGAGGATCAAGGTCCTGATCCAGCAAAGCCCTCAAACCAAGCTGAAGTTTAAATACTGAGTGGCTCCTTGAAGTCCTGTTCCCTGGGAACAAAGTCAAGGCTATGATTAAGGCCCAGATTTTTAAAGGTATTAGATGTTGGTACCTTCAGCATTGCAATGCTCAGCTGATTTGAAAGCTTAACCTTCATTTCAAATGGGATTTAAACACTGAGGCACCAAAACCACAATGACACTGACACCGGAAAAGGAGATTGTGGCAATGAGTGCAGCAACACCTATGTACTTTGAGAATCTGTTGTGTTTTAAGATGACTTACTTAATTAACATCCATAAATAGTTGTAAAACGCTTGAACTGGAAGGAACATGTTAGATAATTTAAGTCTGAAGTGCAATGATTTTCTTACACAAAAAGCACACAGTACGCTGTCTGTCTCAGGCCCTGGTACAGCAAGCAATTGAAGATGTTTATAACTTTCCGCATGTGAGTAATCCCATCAATTCTATGAGATCATCAGATGAGTAAATTTATACAGGTGCTTAAGCATTTGCAAGATCACAGGCATATGTTTTCAGCCTAGTTGTCTTATTTTAAGATGGAAGACAGAAAGAAACAATGTCAGTGACAGACTAAACTCTTTCTCCTTTAAGAACAATAGTGTTGATTTCCCTCAGTCACAAACTAAACTAAACTAAATTGAAAAATGTGGTGTGTTCTTTACACTGCCATTCACATCTTAATGTGCCATGTCTATTACCATAGTTAATTGTATTACATAGTTATGTTCATAGGACAGACCACTGAGGCACAGAGAGAACAGTAAGATATAGTATAGAATTACAACTCATGGTTATGTAATTGTGAACATTTTCTGTAATTCTTCTAAGACAATGTACTGTAGATGGAGACTGAAAATGTTAGTCCCCTGTTTATCTACTATTCACCCATTTTACCATACAGCATGTGTGATAGGTTCTTTAAGCTTCATTATTTTATTGTGTACGTTTTGTATCAGCTATGTACGTGTTTTATTTTTGCTTACATTCCTACATTTGTACACAGCCCTCCACTGACTTACATATTAATCAAAGATTAATTAAATAACTTATCTGAGAAATAGATTAGATTCTAAATAAGCAATGTATTTCAATGCCTATGCTTGTAATAGATTTAAGGATATATATGACTTTTAATTTATTATTGCCCTACATTGGAATTCATGACTTTGCCATTTTAACATTCTTTATTTTTGTATAATAGTTTGTATATAATTCTGTAAAGCATTTTGAAACTCATATGTTGTGTTACAAAACATACTGAAAAAATTAACTCACTTTATTCACACTTACTGCTTAGTTTAGGTATGGTACAAATCATGTTTTGTGTTTCAATGTGCATTAATGAACACAATTACTTGAGAATTTTTTCCAGAAATAATATACATTATTTTGATATGAATCTGACTCAGTGTTAGAAGTGAAGGTTTTAATCATATGAATATATTTTGCTTATGTATAGAAATCAGATCCATTCTAAAAATTCAGAGCTGAGATTCTCAGTTGCCAAGTTTATTCTGTCCTCTTGATTGCAATAGGGTCTTTCGTTACATGCCCATACAACAATGGACACTGTGACATACTGTTCTCCAATTAATACAATATAATGGAAAGTAAATGTACTTTTTCTTAATGTCAAGTGTACTCATAATGCACTTTGTATTACTGAATATATACTGCCTGGTATGTTAATGAAAGATCTTAATGATAAGATGAAAACGCTTGCCTTTTGTATAATTCACTGATTAATATTATATGAAAACAGGTTTTATGTAAGAGAGGAGCCAGTCACATGACTTATATCAGCTTAATAGACAAGAGGTAGATTTTTCATAAGAGACTAAGGAAAAAAATCCCAGAAATAGATTTATAGTCAGGTTGCTTTCACATCAGTCATCAAATCAGTGCATGGGATGCACTAATGCAGTTTATGGCTGCATTTACGCTAGCAAGTTTTTTGGGGAAAAGCTGGGCCTTTCTTGAAAAAACCCACAGAACACTTACACACACAATGTGCTCCTTCGATCTGAAATTGAAAGAACATGGTTCTTTTCCTAGGGTCCCTCTTCCTCTCCTAGAAGAGGAAAAGCACCTTTTACTGAAATATTCTTTGAGAAAAAAAAAGTGAAGATGTCCCAGGGACTCTTTTTTCAAGAGAGCAGTCCTCATGGCACTGGATTTTTCAGTCCCTGGCCTGTTCTTTTGAAAGTGCAGGTGCTGTGTGGACCCTCTCTATCGAAAGAGTGGATTGATCTTTCAATCTGCTTTTTTGTGTGTGGCCGCACTCTTTCAAAAGAATTTTTTGGAAGTTCTCTTCCAGAAGAACGTCTTTCAAAGCATCACTGTAATGTAGATGCAGCCTATGATCATCTTATTCCTTGAATGCCAGACACTTTCAACACAAACATACAATTTGTGGCGAGGTGAAGATTGTGACTTTGTGGAATATCACACCTCTCCTTCTCCAGATGTTGAACTTTAACTTCAAAACAAAAATCTGTTTGATAAAATACACAATGTGGCCACCAAGAATATAAAGCTATAAATCATGCTCAGGGCTCTACTAGTGTCCATGTGTCAACACAGGGTATCAATTAAAATATAAGTCAGATATACATGGCAATAGCCCCAAAGTGAATGTAATAATACATACATATGCTATCATGTGCCAGCAATGCCCCTCTGCCATATACATTGGCCAAACTGGACAGTCTGTGTAAAAGAATGAACAGGCACAAATCAGACGTCAGGAATGGTAACATACAAAAACACTTCAGTCTCCCTGGACACTCAGTAACAGAGTTAAAAGTAGCCATCCTGCCACAAAAAAACTTCAAAAACAGACTCCAAAGAGAAACTGCAGAGCTGTAATTCATTTGTAAATTTGACACCATCAACCAAGGATTGAACGGAGCTTGAGAGTGGCTGGCCAATTACAAAAGCAGTTTCTCCTCTCTTGATGTTCATACTTCCACATGAGCTGCTGATAGTGGGCTACATCCTCTGTGACTGAATTGACCTTATCACCTCTGGCCCTCTTCTTGACTGGGACTTCCTCTTTTTCATGAGCCTGTAAATTTAGACCCTCCTCTAGAAACCTTACTCATGCATCTGACAAAGCAGGTCTTTGCCTATGAAAGCTTATGCCCCAAAATATCTTAGTGTATAAGGTGCTGCGGGACTTCTTGTTGCTTTTGAAGATACAGACTAACTTGGCTACCCCTCTGACCCTTGTAACAATACATTAAGTTTCATAATGTCATTAGTTATTTGTGGGCAATATAAACAAGCTTTTCAGATAATTTGTAAACCTCAACTAAACATTGATTTGTAATTGATAATATTCTTATTATTCAGAGTTAAAGTTATATATATGTGTGTGTGTGTGTATATGTATATATATATATAAAATCACCAGTAGCTATTTGCTTTTTCCCTGTCTCACATGTTGGCATCAGTCAACTCAAACCATCAAAGTACAAATTTATAATTCATCTATGAAAAACAGTGACCTCATGTGGCTATTGCTTCAGGGATGCACATTTATCAAAGAACAAAAGAGTGAAGCGTTCCTTCATCACAGGATTATGGAAGAATTTAGAGGCAACCTATAGTGATGCATTCTAGGTTTTGTCTTCAGACCATTTGCTACAGTGTGGCTGGAGGCGGGGACCTACATCCCCCAGCGGGAGATCCCTCTGGGGGACACCACCATGCCCCTCTGCATCATCGCAGATGTGGCATACCCCCTCCGGCCCTGGCTCATGCACCCGTACACGATCCATCTCTCCGCTAGCCAGGAGTGCTTCAACCAGTGCCTGAACCACGCGCGCCAGGTGGTGGAGCGCTCATTTGGCCGCCTGAAGGGACGCTGGAGATGTCTCCTGACCCGCCTGGATGCGGGCCCCAACAACATCCCCCTGATTGTGGGTGCCTGCTGCGCCCTGCACAATTTGGTGGAGAACAAGGGGGAGGCCTTTTTCCAGGGCTGGGCTGTGGAGGCCGGCAGGGCCGACGTGCAGCCACCCGCTGCCCCCAGTCGCCAGGTGGACCCCGAAGGGACCCAGGTCCGGGAGGCCCTGCAGGCCCACTTCGATGATGAGGCCGCGGGGTGAACTCTGCCAGGCGCCCCCCACTGCCCGCCTCTTCCTCCACCACACTCCCTGCCCCAACGCCCACACCATGGAGCACCCAACCGCACCCCCCTCCCACTTTTCTTGGACAAATGACAGCATGCACTTGTGGCTGAACTTAAACTGCTTTTTCTTTTAGAACGTTTTTTTTAACTACAAATATAAAACAAGAACAAACTATATGTAACATGTGTGGAACCAAAGTAATATGTACAAATAAAACAATAGTAATAAAAAAGTGTGCTCAGTAATAAAAAGAAAACCAGGGAGGATAAAGGGGATAACTATTTACATGGGGGGGACGGGGCAAATGGGGGGCACAAAATAATAAGTCCCAACTATATACGGGGGGGGGCCATATCCTGGGTCCCTCGCCCCTAAAGTCCGGCACTGGGCGTGGGTGGCCGGGAGCCCCGCCGCGGCCGCAGCCCTGTCCGGGGCTGGTGGGGGGCGGGGCGAACCGGAAGATATGCCCAGCGAGTCTCAGCTGGCTCCAGGGGTCCCTTGGTGCTCCGGCCCTCGGCGGTGGGTGGCGGGGCGACGGCAGACGGGACGGTGACGGGCGGAGCAGCTGGTGGTGCGGCGGGTGGAGCAGGCACGTCGGGCGCTGCGGCGGCCGGCGCGGCACGGGGGGCCAGGTAGTCCACCAGGCTGTTGAAAGTCTCCATGTAGGCCCCCCATGCCTCTTGGCGCCAGGCCAGCGCCCGCTCCTGCAACTGCAGGTGCTGCTCCGCGACCTCGAGCTGCTGACGGTGGATGGCCAGCAGCTGGGGGTGCGTCGCCGTCAGCTGGTGGTGGCGCGGGGTCCGCCGTCTAGCCCGCCGTGGGGCCGGTCAGTCCTCGGCCGAGGGGCTTGCCTGGAGCGATGGCCGGGACCACTGATGCCTCGCCGGCGCTCTCTTCCGGTCCTTCTGGTGGTGCAGGTGTGGGACACAGGAGAGGAGGGGGAAGAAGAATGGACACAGGCGTTAGTGTGGGCCCCGAGCCGTGGCCTTTGTCCCCCCAGCCCTGTGCTGCAGGTTCCCCGTCCCCGTCCCCGGGAGATGCTGCTGTGATGGATGGGGTTCAGGGGTCCCCCTGCACTGCACCCTGTCTCCTGGTGGGAGCGACTCTCACTTCACTCTGCAGGGTCTGACAGGAGAGGTTTCTTAGGCCACAGATGCCCAGTTCCTCCCAGGAGTGACAGCACCAGCTGTCAGAAGAGACAGTCCTTCCAACCCGTCCTGGGGAGAAGACCCCAAGGGGTACCCCTCTGGGATGCAGCTTCCCCCTCCTCAGGCTGGCTGCCTTCCAGCTCTCCCTTCCCCTAGCCTCTACCTGTGGCCCCCGCCCTCCCCCCACCAATTCCAAGCCAGCTCGGCTCCTCCCTCCTGTTTGCTCAGGGCAGAGGTGTCACCTGCCAGCTGTAGCCCCAGGATCATCCTTTGCCCCTGGGAGCTATTCGGCTCTTGTTACTCATATCTAGCCTGAGTCTCCCTTTTGCACTCCCCCCACTCCATCACATGCTGCTGCTGCGGGGTGTCCCACCCCGTCCTCCCGGGGGCCCCTCGAGGTTCCGCTCCCCCCTGCCCGGGGGATGGGGCATGGCACTGTCGTGCGGGGTGCGGGGGGGCAGGGGCTGATGCACTGCTGTGAGGGACATGGCCCTGCTGTCCTTGGGGCCATGGCCATGTGAGCATGTGGGGGGCCCTGGACACATATCTATTACCCCCCTGCCCCTCAAGCCCAGGGGTGTACACCAGAGGGGGGTACATACCTGTCGGTCCACTCCCACGGTCCAGAGATCCCCAGGAGGCGGAGGCCTGGCTGCTGCTCCGGGATGGCAGGAGGAGGATCTGCAGCCCGGATTCTGTGGAGGAGGAGCCCCCCTCCTCCTCGTCCTCCTCCTCCTCCTCCTCCTGCCGCGATGTCCCGGGGGTGGGCTCCAGGGGAGGCCCCGGGGTGCGGGGCTTACCTCCGGGGTGGACTCCGGCTGAAGGGCCTGCTGGGGCTCGTCGGCCGAAGTATCAAGGGTGGCCGGAGGGGAGGAGGTGTGCCGGGGCCCAGGATGTCCCTGAGCTCCCTGTAAAAGGGGCAAGTGACGGGGGCGGCCCCAGATCGGCCGGCCACATCCCGGGCCCGGGAGTAACCCTGCCACAGCTCCTTCACCTTACTCCTGACGTGATCAGGAGTGCGGGCAGGGTGACCCTGGGCAGCCAGGCCGTCGGCCAGCTGAGCGAATGCATGTGCGTTCCGCCTCTTGCTCCCCATTACCTGGAGCACCTCCTCCTCGCTCCAGAGCCCCAGCAGGTCCCGCAGCTCGGCCTCCGTCCAGGAGGGGCCCCGCTGCCGCTTGCCAGCCTGGCTGCCCTGGCTCCCCTTGGGGGGGGTCCCCTGGGGGAGCTGGGGGGGCTGCCAGGCAGCCATGGCAGTGCTGGCCCTGTTCTGGGTGGCTGAGGGACGTGCAGGCCGGCCGCGTGTCTGGGCTGCCACCTGCACGTTCCCTCAGCTTCCTGCACAGGAAGGGAGGGGGAGGGGACCTTTAAGGGGCTGCTCCACGCGGCCACCATTGAGCTGAGGGGCTGGAGAGAGCATCTCTCAACCCCTCAGCTGATGGCCGCCATGGAGGACCCCGCAATTTCGACGTTGCGGGACGCGCAACGACTACACGTTCAACGTCGAAGTAGGGCGCTATTCCTATCCCCTCATGGGGTTAGCGACTTCGACGTCTCGCCACCTAACATCGAAGTTAACTTCGAAATAGCGCCTGGCGCATGTAGCCGTGACGGGCGCTATTTCGAAGTTAGTGCCGCTACTTCGAAGTAGCGTGCACGTGTAGACACGGCTATAATATATGAAACTTGGTAGGATAGATGGAATGTGGCATCACAAAAAGAAGGAATATTCACATTCACACAGCTCATTAGTTAATCCTTCAAATATTGTTTCATCCTTCACCTGAACAATGGGAATTTTGTCCAAGTAAGAACCGAGACAGGAGTGCAGGATTTTATCTCACTTAGGTTGCAATCTAGCAAAGTATATGCTTAGCTTTAAATATGTGATTAGTGCCATGTGAGTAATCTCTCATCCCCACAAGGAATGTCAAAAAGACCAAGGTCCACCACCAACTTTCTCCAACAGGACAATCTAATGTACCTCCTATTGGAGTTAATGGAGAACTGCTGGAAAATCTGAAGCATTTGCCATAACTTGGAAGTCATCTTTCCACTAAAGTCAACACATGCAGAAATCCAGCATTGGCTGAGATGTGCAAGCTCTGCTTTTACCCACCTGAGACAAAACGTCTTCAAAAACTGGTACATTTATGCTAAGACAAAGCTCCTTGTATACTGTGCAGTGGTTATTCCAGTGCTACTATATGCACATAAAACCTAGAAAACATACAAGCATCATTTGAAGGCACTTGAACAATAACACCAACACTGCCTCAGGGGAATCCTAAATATCTTGTAGGAGGATAGGTGCATGAACACTCATGTCCTGGAAGAGTCTAACATGACAAGCATTGAAGCCTTTATCATTCACCAACAACTTTGTTGGACTGGTCATCAGTTGTACCACATTGGAGTGGATCAGATATCTGATCAGTGTCTCTCAAATTCTCTTTTTGGAGTTGAAGGAGGGGACGGGAAGTGTTGGGGGCCAGAGGAAGTGATACAGCTATGTGCTGAAGGCACACGTGACAAAGTGCTGCATCCATGTGGACACTTGGGAGAGCCTTGCCCAGGACTGGCTCCATTGGAAAGTAAAAATCCATGAGAGGGTGGTGCAGTTTGAGAGGTCCCATCACAGTGCAGAGGAGGAGAGGTGGAGAAGAAGAAAAGAGCAGCAAAAACTGCCCCAGGCCCCTCAGACAGCTGTCAACACCCACAGCTCTTGCAATAAGACCTGTAGCTCCAGAATTGGGCTGATCGACCATCAATGTACTCACAAATAGGAGGGTGAGATAAAGACATCCTACTTGTTATAGAGTGACTGCCAAGAGAGAGTCCCATGTGCATAAATTCTTTGCTCGTCTGGGATTTTATATGAGTAAATTTTCAGCATGTTTTAGTCCCAAATTCAACTATATTCTTATATTTGGCCTAGCCTGTATCAAAGTGGGGAACATTAAAACTCCAGCAAAATCAATATTAATAAGCTCTCTTTTCTTTAATATATCCCATTTTTTGTAAGCAACGAAGTGTTCCACTCTCTCAGTCTTCCCTTCCGTAATTATCAGTCAGGTCATCTCATCATTAGAGTCTTTAACCAAGAGTTAAGATAAAGAAGAGTCTTACTCACCTGTTGGGCAAATCTCCCTTTTCAGAACTCTTACATTCAGGTACAACCTTCTGTATTACATCTTAAAGGATAATAAAAAAGTCTCAACAATACATGTGTAAAATTTTATTCCTCTGCAAGGATATGATGAGTTGAACCTTCCTGGTCTGGCACTCTCTAGCCTGGCAGTATCTGTGATCCAGCGTGATTTTAGTTAGCCAGATGTTTACACTTCATAGGAGTGGCCAAGTTTCCCACAGTCCCATAATGTATGTTTATAGCCACCACCCCGGTCCTGGCTCTCAGTGTTCTGTGCTGTTATTTAGCTCTAATTTACCCCTAAATGTCTTCTAAAAGCCCACTAAGCAGTAGATGTTTGGGTAATGATAGAAGACAATACAGTATTGACCACCCATGATAAAGCAAATTCTCTGCTTTGGTACTGGTCAGGTACAGAGGTTCAACCTGTATTGCTATTCCTATGATCATCCATTGTCTACAAAGGACCCAGACTTTATGCTACTCTTTTATTTCAATATACAAACATATAGTATATATGGCAATATTGGCAGAACAGAACCTTTTTTCATCTGCATTTGTTCACAATGAAGTCAATGGCTAAACGCTCATTTACTATAATGAGAGTAGAACATAGCCCTTAATTATAAAAGATACATTTCCAGACATCACTGGAATGTAAATTTAGGTAATGATTTGGAACTCTTCCAATTGCAGTTTAAGTCTTGGAAACAAATAATGTCCTCAGAAATTCATGATAGCTGAACACGAAAATTTTTGTTAACCTGTAGCAAATTGACATCATACAAGTTTCAGTGCACCAAAGAAACAAACACCTGTACTTCTATTCTGAGATCAAGCAAATATAAAAATAAAAAGTTTGGAGTAACTGAACTGTGAGTTAGGAGTTTGTAAGTTTGTTTTAGTTTTTTTTTCATTTTTATTTGCAGCTAATTCAATGGTACTTAAAATTACTGAAAGAAAAAATAGCTGTGCTGTTTTACAATGGTATACAAAAGTAATCACCTGATAGGAAATTCTTTCCGTGAAAAACATGGCTACATAAAGATCAAATACAGATGTATCCTTCACTCTTCCTTTTCCTTTCCAGTTTAATGGTGAGAAGGAAAAAAATAATTAGCTGATGTAGACATGAATGAATTATTGCACCTATCCTCACAAGTGAAGGTAAATATCATAGCATCAGCATGCATATATCAGAGGTAGGAACACAGAATTTAGCATACTGAGGCTGCGTCTACACGTGCACGCTACTTCGAAGTAGCGGCAGTAACTTCGAAATAGCGCCCGTCACGTCTACACGTGTTGGGCGCTATTTCGAAGTTGAAATCGACGTTAGGCGGCGAGACGTCGAAGTCGCTAACCCCATGAGCGGATGGGAATAGCGCCCTACTTCGACGTTCAACATCGAAGTAGGGACGTGTAGACGATCCGCGTCCCGCAACATCGAAATAGCGGGGTCCTCCATGGCAGCCATCAGCTGGGGGGTTGAGAGATACTCTCTCTCCAGCCCTTGCGGGGCTCTGTGGTCACCGTGGGCAGCAGCCCTTAGCCCAGGGCTTCTGGCTGCTGCTGCTGCAGCTGGGGGTCCGTGCTGCATATACAGGGTCTGCAACTAGTTGTTGGCTCTGTGTATCTTGCACTGTTTAATGAAAGTGTGTCTGGGAGGGGCCCTTTAAGGGAGCGACTTGCTGTTGAGTCCGCCCCGTGACCCTGTCTGCAGCTGTGCCTGGCTCCCTTATTTCGATGTGTGCTACTTTGCCGTGTAGACGTTCCCTCGCTGCGCCTATTTCGATGTTGGGCTGCGCAACGTCGAAGTTGAACATCGACGTTGCCAGCCCTGGAGGACGTGTAGACGTTATTCATCGAAATAGTCTATTTCGATGTCGCTACTTCGAAATTAGCTATTTCGATGTAGCGTGCACGTGTAGACGTAGCCTGAGTGAGCTTGCTTGTCCATCAAATCCAAATTCCCATGTTTGCTGTGACCATTACCTGGAGTTTACAGGAATAGACACAAAAGACTCAGTCATGTTCATAATACTGTCTATGCAGTTTCACTTTATATCAGTTTTACTTTCTCATACATGGTACTTGCTACCTAATATATTACAATAATCAGATGTTTAAGAAGCTAGCTGCTTTTATAACTAGCAGCCATGGCAACCAATCCCTTGCCAGGTTGGCAGCCTACTCCACAATACGCATGTAAGCCTATTCTTTTCTCCTATATCTTTCAAAGATGGCTTGGCATTCTGCAAAATCTTTAAACCGCCTGGAAACACATCAGGGTAAATTATACCATTTTACAAAAAGATAATCATCTAGCTTCATTTTTCCTAAAGTGCCTCGCTCCTGATATTTACCACTGAAATACCCTTCTTCAACACGAATATAGAAGTTTATCATGAATAATGCTTTTTTACATGGTATAGGAGACATGAATTTCAAAATTTGGTTCCAGATCCAAACATGACCAAAATTTGAAGATGTTTTTTGTGTCAGCCTTTATAATCAGGCTAACCATGAAGTTCGTGTCTAGGTTGTTCTGGTGTAAGGCCCATCTCTAATTTAGAGATGAAAAGACCAAGTTCCACATCCTTCACACCAAGGCTGTGTCTTCACTACAAAACAACTTCAAAGTTGCTTACTTTGAAGTACAACTTTGAAGTGAGCAACTTCAAAGTTGAGCATCTACACACAAAAAGCTGCCTGCTCTCACTTTGAAGGAGGGTCCCAGTACTTCAAAGAGAAGTGTCTACACAGCAACAGCACCTACTTCAAAGTAAGAGGCCAGGAAATGATGCAGGCAGGGGTTTCATGGCCAACAAGCCCTTCCGGGCTTGCAGCCAGGTGTTCCCTTAAAGGGTCCCTCCCAACACCCCCCCACTCTGCATGTGCTCAAGGCTGCCAGATTGTACAGAGCAGGGCAAACCGCGTGCTAGGAGCAGACCAGGAGAACATGCCTGGCCAGCTGCTCCTCAAAGAGGATCTCCTGACCATTGTGGACAGCCTGCTGGCCATGATGCTCTCTGTCATCTTCAAGCAGCATACCCAGGCCAGTTGCATGGCCCCATCCTGCAGGCCATGGGCTGGGCCTGCTGCCCTTCCCCCAGCCCCCTGTGATCTGGTACCAATTGGCCTTCTCCACCAGCACCAAATGGTGAGACCGGCCAGTGCTGGGGAACTTGGAGGATGAGCAGTGGCTGAAGAAGTTCCGAATGACCAGGCAGACGTTCAAGGACCTCTGCCACTGGCTCGCCCCAGTTCTCCAGCACGGGGACACCTGGATGTGGCCTATGCTCCCAGTGCAGAAGAGGGTACTAATAGCACTGTGGAGGCTAGCCACTGATCTCTCAGCCATCAATTTGGGGTGGACAAGGCCACCATCGGGGCAGTGCTGCTAGAGGTAAGCCTGGCTCACAGCACAGACCCACCTTGTGGAGGGGGCTGCTGGGCAAGGAGGGAGCTGGACAAGGGGGAGGCAGGCCTTGCTGGGAATGGGGGAAGGGGACAGGAACTATCCGGTCTGGCTTTCATAGACCACCCTTGCAGATCATCCGAACCATCAACACCATGCTCCTTCGACGCATCATCACCATCAGGGACCTGGCTGCCACCCTCATGAGTTTGTAGAGCTGGGGTTCCTGAAATGTTTTCGCATGTTAGATGGAACCCCCAGCACGATCTGGGCCCCAGACCACAGTGGGGGCACCGGCATTAAAAGGATGGGGTACCACTCCTTGGTCCTCCAGACCCTGGTCAATGCGAGAGGCTACTTCATGGATATATGTGTGGAGTGGTTGGGCAGGGCCCATGAAGCCCTGGTGTTCTGGAATTCATGGCTGGAACACCAGATGCAGGAGGCCACCTATGTCCCCCCTTGTGGGAGCTCCCACTGGAGGGACATCTCGATGCCTCCGCATAGCATGGCTGATACCGCATACCCACTCCACCTATGGTACATGTGGCCCTATATGGTACGCACCACCCTGGCCCAGGACATCTTCAATGGCTGCCTCAACCATGCCAGGGGCACTGTCAAGTGGGCATTTGGAAGGCTGAATGTGAACCTCCCAGTCATCCCCATGGTGGTTGCTGCCTGCTGTGCTCTCCACGATCTAATGGAGATCAGATGGGAGCCCTTCATCCACGGCTGAACCCTGGTACCAGGGGCTGGGTATGAGCAGCTGCCTGCTGTCCCATGACACCAAGCCCAAAGGGATGGGGTGAGGGTCCAGGAGGCCTTGTGTGAGGCCTTAGCCCAGGGCCTGCACTGACCGTCCCAGCCATCCTACACACCACACGTCCCCCGCTCCCTGATCCATCACCCTCTTCCACCACACCCCCCTCATACTACCCCCACCATTCCCACACCACACACTGGAGACTTAGGGTTAGGGTAGGAACATCAAACTTCTGTGGTTTGGGGTAATTAAAAGTTTTTGAAACATAACTACCAGAACAACATGAACTATTTACATGGGGGAAATGATGTAAGGAGGGGTGGCAAGGGGCAGGGATAGGTGGCTTGAACTTGGAGTGGGGGGCATGGGACCAAACCTGGAGCAGGGTTGGGGCTGGGACGGGCTCAGTTGCCCACCAGTGTGGAGGATCAGGACCCACGGTAGCCGCAGCTGCCTCTACCACCCTGGATTTGTGGCCTTCTGTGGGGCTGGAACCATGGGGAAGTAGGGATGGGATGGGATGGGATGGGGGTGCAGTGGGCTTGGCCTCCCCGGGATGTGTGGGGGGAGCCACTGGGGCCACAGATGGTGCACCTGCCCTGGCTAGGAGCCAACAGCCCTGTTCAAGGTGGGTGGACAGAGACAGGGCCTCCTGGAGGTGGGCAGCTGTGTGGTGTGGGGGGGGGAGGGAACTGTGGGAGGGGTGACTGTGATGGGGGCAGCTCTGAGCCAGGCTGGTGAGGGGGCAGTAGGTTGGGTGAAGTGGGAGGCCACAGCCTGAGCGAGTGTATCCAGGCTGCTAGCCAACCGCACCCCACCTCCCGCTCCATCACCAACCAGTCCCAGAGCACAGCAGTAATATGCTGCATGACCGCCTGGTTGGTGGCTGCCTCCTCATCCCAGCAGTGCCATCTTCAGGTGGCCTGGCCACGGCAGTACAGGACTGTGGGCTGGGGTGTCCTCCTGGCCCCCAGCAGCCGCAGCCCAGTCAGATGGGGTGGAGTGGCTCCCAGACAGCACACCTGTGGAGACAGAAGGTGACAGGGGGATGGCCCGTGAGTGCTGTGTCCCAACACTGCGGGTCAGGGCCCTGCTATGCTGGCCCCCACACCGCTCCCCTGCTGTCTGATGGCACAGGTGCCCCATAGGCTCCTGTAGCCCCATAGGGTGCTGAAGGGTTCCTTCCTGGTGAGGGTCGGGTCAGGTTTAGTGCCTCCACCTCCTTCCCTGGGCATGTGGACTGCAGGGCTGTTCATGGGGGGCAGCGGTCAGTCCCCAGGCTCTGTGACATCCCATGCACCTCACACCTACGGGCTGCTAACAGCAGGAGCTTAGGTGATGCTCGGGTGGAGGAGGCCCAGCTGGTCATCCCAGAGGGGAGGGCAGTGATGAAGGTCTCATCACTGGACCACTCATCATCACACGCAATCTCAGTGGCCCAGTCCCTGCGCACGGGGCTGGTGGTGCTGGAGGGGCCTGCCTCATTGTGAGTGGCCGCAAGGGGGCGGGGGCAGTGCTGGCAACATCCACCAGGTGGCCTAGGGCAGACACCTCCTTCAGCCCCAGGAGCTGATGCAGATCCCCATAGTGGGGGCAGTGGGCTGGCCATGCCCCCAGTTGTCTCACAATATCCCGGGCTCTGCAGTACGCCGGCCACACCTCTTTCACCTTTGTCTTCATTCTGTCCACAGTGTGGCTGGGGTAGCCTCGAGGGGTAAGACTGCTGGCCAGCCCATCAAAGAGATCCACATTGCACTGACAAGAGCTGGTTTGCCACAGGACCTCCTCTCCCTGCCACATAGAACGAGGAGGTCCTTCAATTCTCCTTCGCTCCATGAGGCGCCTTTTAGCATGTGACTTGCCCAGGGGCTGCGAGCCCTCTGAGGTGTCATCAGGGGCCTCCAGGGGAACAGGGGGGGTCCTCCCATTCTGCCACAGTGGGCAGGGGGTGTGAGCACTGGCTGGTGCATTGAACAGGGGCAGTCCAACGGGGAGCTCATGCTGCCCCTGCTTGTGGCATGCTCTCAGGTTCCTGCCTTGGGTTGCTGGGGAGCTGCTTCCTGTCACGTGGCCAGCAGGGAGCGTAGATCCCTGCCTGGGCTGGCCAGAGTGTCCCCATGCTCTGGGGAGGCCATCACCATGGCAGACCCTTTACTTCTAAGTAGTGACTGCAGAGCATCTACGCACACACCCTACTTCAAAGTTAATCTTCAAAGTAGGGGGCTACTCCATTCCCAGGAATAGAGTAAGGACTTCAAAGTTAGCCTTCCTTACTTCAAAGTTAGCTTCAAAGTAAGAGAAAGTTTGTGTAGGTGCTCTGCAGGCTACTTTGAAGTAAGATTCTAGTCTAGATGCAGAAGTTGGGTGCGTAAATACCTAAATTAACAGAAGTAATTCTGATACAATTCCCAGGGAAATTAGAAATAGCAAAGTCCACTCATGAACCCATATGACTCCCATTCAGTTCAGTGGGAGCAGAGTGTGTTCATTCAAGGGGTGAATATGACTGTTACTTAATGTGCTTTGTAGATTATTGAGGTAATGCACAAGGCAACAAACCCATTGATCTCTTCATTCAAATATAATCTGACAGGGTTTTACGGTTAAAAACCTTGCACCAATTAATTTTAGATTAATTACAGCAACTATTAGGTGATAGATGACAACTTGTTGTGGGAAAATATCCCCAATACATGAAGAAACAGATTTGTTTCTCTAAATTTCTTAAAAGAACTAGTATGAATATAAGCACTGCAAATCATAAAATGACCAGCTGTATATTGAGACAAGTGAAACAATAAGGAATAAAATGTGAATAGATGCCAAACTTCTTGTACATTGCAACATCAAAAATCTTTTCCTTTGAGAGTAATATGCCTAATGAAGTTACACTAGTGTAAATACTACTTTATACCAGGTTAGCATGTCTACACTGGGTTGCTTCAGTGTAAAGCTGATAAGACAGCTATGAAGATGCAAATTGTCTCAAGTTTTAGAGTTTGATTCTGCAGTCTCTTACACCATTTTACATGGGTGAAATTCCAGTAAAGTCAGTGGAAATAGTTTAGTATAAACGTGGTATAATGGCATGAAAAGTTAGGCCAGTAAAGTCTAAAATTCAAACAGTCTATTTTCTGTTAATATTATAGATAGATATAGATATAGATATAAAATATTATAACACAATGTAAAACCAAATCCAGATTTTTACTCTAGCAAGCCATTAATAATGATTTCTGATTCATTAGGAAACAGTGATTGGTATGTTTACATTTAATATACCCCTGCTTTATGCAAATGATTGGTGTAATAAGTATCTGCACTACAGCATGCATTAACTTAATTAAGATAGAACATCAATTGTTGAGAACATTGAGCAGGATAATGGTCTCTTGCTTCTACATGAATACTGAGACTTTTATGGAAAGTAAGTACTGAAAGCACACAGACATTTGTTTTCAAAGAAAAAGCAGTCAAGTAGCACTTTAAAGACTAAAATAGTTTATTAGGTGAGCTTGCGTGGGACAGACCCACTTCTTCAGACCATAGCCAGACCAGAACAGGCTCAATATTTAAGGCACAGAGAACCAAAAACAGTAAGCAAGGAGGACAAATCAGGAAAAGATAATCAAGGTGAGCAAATCAGAGAGTGGAGGGGTGGGGGGGAAGGTCAAGAATTAGATTGAGCCAAGTATGCAGACGAGCCCCTATAGTGACTCAGAAAGTTCCCATCACGATTTAAACCATGTGTTAATGTGCCGAATATGAATATAAAAGCCAGCTCAGCTGTTTCTCTTTCCAGAACGGTGAGATAATTCCTTTTCAGTAACACACATACCTTTAGGTCATTGACAGAATGCCCCATTCCATTAAAATGTTGACTAACTGGTTTGTGGATCTGGAATGTTTTGATGTCTGTTTTGTGCCCATTGACCCTTTGTCTAAGGGAGTTAGAAGTCTGTCCAATATATAAAGCATCTGGGCATTGTTGGCACATGAGGGCATATATGATGTTAGTAGAGGAGCATGAGAAAGTGCCCGTGATTCTGTGAGTAACCTGGTTAGGTTCAATGATGGTATTTCCAGAGAAGATATGTGGACAAAGCGGGCAGCGGGCTTTGTTGCAGGGAAAGATTCCAGGACTGGTATTCCCGGGGTATAGACTGTGGCTGTTAGTGAGGATCCTCATGAGGCTGGGAGGTTGTCTGTAGGAGAGAACAGGCATGTCACCCAGGGCCTTCTGGAGTGTGGCATCCTGATTAAGGATAGGTTGTAGGTCTTTAATAATTCGTTGCAGTGGGCTGAGTTGGGGGCTGTAGGTGATGACCAGTGGTGTTCTGTTCTGGGCTTTTCAAAGAAGTTACCTTTCCTGTAATATAGCTTCATGTAAATGCATAGAGCTTGATTCATTGCTGACTTACATCTAATGTAGTTGTTTACATCAGTGCAAAGTGGCTTACTATATTTTTTACACTTACAGTGCTGTAAGTAACTTCATGAGCTGAAAGAAAAAGAAAGGAAATGAAACTATTTTCAGCAACCTCACTCCCACCATTTTAAAAGATTACACCACCTTCTTTCTTTCCCCACTCAGAAGCCATTTGCTCCCACTGATTTGGTTATAGGCTGACCCTACTTCTCCTTCACTTACAAAAACCTCACCAGACATAAATAAAAATGTTAGAAAGAGAGTGCCATGTCTTAGCTTTTCCCCTAAAAACACTGTTTCTCCATAACTAGTCTTACTTAGTACTATTTGTACTCAGAAGCTGTGTTTGGATCCAGGCCTCACTGGGCTATGCTCAGCACACATGCATACAATGAAGATGGCCACTGACCCAAAGAGATTAAGGTCTAAGTTTATGCTGAGACAAAATAAGACAATAAGAGCAAGATGATTATGATTAGTGCAATAAACAGCACAATGGCTAAAGACATTTCATAAGTATCATGAAAGAAGAGAACTTTAAAGAGGGTTTTAAAGGAAGATGTGATTGTGGATTTTTACAAGGCACAATGCCTATTCTTATGCGGTAGGATGGGAGAAAACCCTGAGGGAAAACTAGATTCACAAGCAATAAATGTTTTCATGACTGGCATAATAAACCCTGGTGACCATGCATGTGCTTAAAGTTATATTATTAATTGCTTTCCAAAAATCTATGCTGTGGTTTCCTTTTTCATTTCGTGAAGTGTACATAGAGGCTGGAACTGGCATTGATGGGGGCCTGCAAATGGGTTGCAGGGATGATTGGTGGGGTCCATGAATAGTTAGGAATGGTTATTGGGAGTTCATACTGGGAAGAGTTTGGGAACCACTGCCCTAGTAGATTTGGGCTAATATTTGTGTTAATATTTGATTTAGTTATGTGAAATCCATAGCTTGCATTTATTCTTTAAAAAATAGTTTTCTTTGTTCTCATCCTGAGAAAAGCATCTTTTTCTGCATTGCCATTATGTTGCCTTAAAATGAGGAATTATAAAAAGTAGCTTTTTGGAGCTACAATAGTTTCGAATTCTAAGCTGTCAGCCAAAGAGCAGATCAGTGTGATTTTGAATAACGGAGATATGAAACTTAAAAACTGCAATTTATAATTAAAATCCCAACTCAACAATAACTTTAGAAGGATTACTGGCCTGATACAATAAAACATATGATAAGCCCCCAGAGCTATATTTTATAAATTAGAAAGAGAAGAACAAAATAGTTTGCTATTCTACTGTTTATAATCCTAGAAGACACAGGCTACGTCTACACGTGAAGCCTACATCGAAATAGCTTATTTCGATGTAGCAACATCGAAATAGGCTATTTCGATGAGTAACGTCTACATGTCCTCCAGGGCTGGCAACGTTGATGTTCAACTTCGACGTTGCGCGGCACCACATCGAAATAGGCGCTGCGAGGGTACGTCTACATGCCAAAGTAGCACACATCAAAATAAGGGTGCCAGGCACAGCTGCAGACAGGATCACAGGGCGGACTCAACAGCAAGCCGCTCCCTTAAAGGGCCCCTCCCAGACACAGTTGCACTAAACACCACAAAATACACACAGCCGACAACTGGTTGCAGACCCTGTGCCTGCAGCATGGATCCCCAGCTGCCGCAGCAGCAGCCAGAAGCCCTGGGCTAAGGGCTGCTGCCCACGGTGACCATAGAGCCCCGCAGGGGCTCGAGAGAGAGCATCTCTCAACCCCTCAGCTGATGGTCGCCATGGCGGACCCCGCTATTTCGAAGTTGTGGGACGCGCAACGACTACACGGTCCCTACTTCGACGTTGAACGTCGAAGTAGGGCGCTATTCCTATCCCCTCATGGGGTTAGCGACTTCGACGTCTCGCCGCCTAACGTCGAAGTTAACTTCGAAATAGCGCCCAGCGCGTGTAGCCGTGACGGGCGCTATTTCGAAGTTAGTGCCGCTACTTCAAAGTAGCGTGCACGTGTAGACACGGCTACAGTATAATTAAAACACTGCTATCCTCTTTTAACCATAGATGATCATCTACTGACATTACATCAATTCTCCATTGCCTGGTTTGTCATCCACTGCCGAATTCAACCTCTCCGGTCTGAGTGTTCTCTGTCCCGTCAATAGAGAATCATGCCGTAGTACAGTGAGGCCATGACCCTACCTCTATATCCGTCCTCTATCCCTTTGTTGCTTCCTGCTGCCTTGGGGCTTCAGAGGATGAGAGTAGAGAATGAACAGCCCCTGATCTCGGATACTCTGAAGTAACTCCACTAATTGCTCTGGATTTACGCCATCATGGCTGATATAAGAATTCAGCCCTATGTTATGAATTTACTATTGGCACAGAATTCTCTGTTACTTTCCTTGTATCAGAAACCAGTTCTGAAATGCTGCCAAAATCTCATGGGTTTTGCTTATAACTTAAGTTCCTCAATGTGGCAGAATTAAGAAGTAAATAATGGGTGAGATGAGGTACAAGAATAAAATAAGAAAATATACCCTCCTCCTACTTTCCCACATGCGCGTTCCCTAGAGTAAATTATAAAACAAAGATTCTGTAATAGAGTAAACTCTCAATTTAATGGACATAGTGGGGAAGGGTGCCAAAAGTTAGTGCCAAAAGTCAGTTATATCCAACTGGTTATGTTGTATGATGATGAACTGATCTTCCCAGCCCATCACGCACTCCTGTCCTCTCTCCCTCACTTCCTGTCACCCCTTCTGCCCCATTCTTCCCCTCACACCTCCATCTCCCCATCACAATTACCAGGAGAGGAGCTGAACTCCAGCCTGGCTCCTTCTACTCTTGCAGCTCTCAGTACTGCTTCTCCTCCAGCCCCAGCTCTGAGCTACCTGCATGAAGGTCGAGTATGGCCATCCCTAGCCTGCCACTGGACAGCAGCTTCTGACACCATGGCTGCTGCTCAGCACCATTGCAGGCAGCAACGGAAGGGCACCGACATGCTCCATGCACACAAGGCTGGGAGAGGAGAGCTCCTGCACCGTGTCTCAGCCCTTGCCCAGCTCCTCTGGCCCTGGTGGCCTGGGCCACTGCCATGGCCCCTCCAGCCTGGCAGTCCCAGCCACTCTGGCAGCTCCTGCAACCTGGGTGGCAGTTATGGTGAGTCTCTAATATTTATTTGGGGGCGGGAGGGGCTGGTGGCAGACAAAGTCTGTTATTTCCAAAGTCTGTTATATCAGGATCCATTAAATCCAGGGTTTACTGTAACGTCAACTCCTTCAAGCATTTGTGTTATGCAATTAAAATGCACTGAGCAATGAAAAATGCATGGTATATCCAACCAAAGCAGCTAAAAAGGCTAATTGGAAACCTAGCTGTTACAATGACAAATTGCTCCATCACTTGCTTTTGATTCATATATCATTATATATCAATGAGGACAAATCTGTAAAATGCCTCACAAGCTTTGATTAACACTAACTGACTGGCTAGCTATTGCTCCATCGATAAGACAGTCACAGTCTCAAGGGTAGAGGAGCTGACATTAAGCAACCTGGAATACCATTCCTTTTTTATATGAAAAGAATAATGATTTTGAGCTATAGAATTTAAATTGAATCACAAGCCCTGCTGCCCATCTCACATGCTTTTATAATTATTTACTATTGGAAAAAAACAAAACAAAACAAGAAAAAAAACTCAGTAGAAATAAAGGCATTAAATTAGTTATTGTCTGTAAACACAATTTTCTTATTAGTGATTTTGGTTGCCGCTGTAGTGATCTCAATTCATTTCTAATATAAACACTTTGACATTATTTAACAATCATTAAGCAAACATTGTTACACCAGTACCATATGGACTATTGTCAAGAAAAGTTTATCAAGTTGTTTGGAGGAGCTTTTTCATGTTAGCACCAGAGTTTCTATCTTTCTATCTAGACTCTTCGATTGGCATCTACCATGGAGTATCTGAGTTCCTGAAAGCTCCTTGTAAGAAGAAAGTGGCACTGAATAGCCTTAATAGTATGTTGTATATAAATTAACCATGTCAAATATGTATTTAAACATTTACAACTGCAGTAGCTCACTGGCAATAATCCTACCAATATATGTTTCCTCTTATGTGTTCCATGTAATATTTTAATTAGATTTGCTTTCTTAAGTATTTCAGAATTGCACTCTTTCTTTCTACAGGCTTCTGTCCGTGAGAGCTGGAAAAAGTTTTAGTATATGTACACGCAGGAAACCTATTCCACTTGCCATCATTTTAACCTATAAAATTGTTAAAAGGCCGATGTTCAGTAAAGTTTCATGATTTAGAGGAAATAGTGCTTACTCTCTGTCAAATAATTGCCAAACTCAGGCGAGCATAATGATTATCGTTTTAATTATACATCAGATACTTAATTATCTGATGAACAATCAGATTTCTAATAAGAAATGCTTTGTCACTCTAAGTGTCACCAAATGGGAGCTGCAAACAGGGGGCTGATAACAAGGGAGTTTGCCTGGGAGACAAGGTGAACCCCACTGAAGCAGGTGAGAGCTATCGGATGTTTGTTCCTTGGGTTGTTCGGTTGTTTGAATTTCAGTTACTTGGGGAAGAGTGTGGTTGCTAGGCTGATTGAACTCAAATTTGAATTTCAGGTTGCTAGGTGGACTGTGTGAACCTGAATTTGAATTTCAGTTACTGATTGAGTTCAGTTACAGTGGCAGTTAGTGTATGTGTAAGTGATTGAGCCCCTCTCCCTGTGACTCGTAGGGGCTAAGAGAGACCAGAGAAGAGAAGGTTTTAAAAGCTAGTGGCCAAGTGACCAGTAGGAGTATGATCAGCCTGTGGCTGTGAAGAGGGGAGTTTGTAAGAGAGAGCTCTACTATGATGAGGAAGACTCATAACACCTATGCCAGCACTGTTCCTTTGTCCTTCATCTGTGCCTGTAGCCAGAGTGCCTGACCATGGATGCCTCCAGGAGATCCACATGAAGTTTTGCAGAGCCTGTGGCTTGCATTTCCCACTTACTGAAATCCAGGCTGAGTGGAGTTAAAATTAGTTAGAAAAGTTAGATGTCTGCAAGTCACCAGGGCCTGATGAAGTGCATCCTAGAATACTCAAGGGGCTGATAGAAGAGGTATCTGAGTCTTTAGCTATCATCTTTGAAAAGCCTGGAAGTCTGGGAAGATTCCAGAAGACTGGAAAAGGGCAAATATAATGCCCATCAATTAAAGAGGGGAATAAGAGCAACCCTGGGAATTACAGACCACTCAGTTTAACTTCAGTGCCAGGAAAGATAATGGAGCAAATAATTAAGGAATTCATCTGGAAGAAAATAAAGTGATAGGTAACAGGCAGTATGGATATGTAAAGAACAAATCATGCCAGATCAATCTGATAGCTTTCTTTGAGAGGTTAACAAGTCTTGTAGACAGGCGGTGGATGTGGTATACCAAGACTTTAGTAAGGCATTTGGTACGTTCTCACATGATCTTCTTATCAATGAACTGGGCAAATACAACTTAGATGGGGGTTCTATAAGGTGGGTGCATGACTGGGTGGATAATGTTCTCAGAGGGTAGTTACGAACGGTTCACAGTCATGCTGGAAGGGCATAACAAGTGGGGTTCCTCAGGGCACTGTTTTGGGACAAGTTCCATTCAATATCTTCATCAGCAATTTAGATATTAGCGTAGTGAGTATGCTTATTAAGTTTGCAGATGATACAAAGCTGGGAGGAGTTGCAACAGCTTTGGAGGATAGGATCAGAAATCAAAATGGTCTGAGGTAAATAGGATGAAGTTTAATAAGGATAAGTGCAAAGTACTCCACTTAGAAAGGAGTAATCAGTTTCACACATGCAGAATGGGAAGTGACTGTCTAGCAAGGAGTACTGCAGAAAGGGATCTGGGGTCATAGTGGATCACTAGCTAAACATGAGTCAACAGTATGACACTGTTGCAAAAAAAGCAAACCTGCTTCTGGGATGCATTAATAGGAGTGTTTTGCGCAATACACAAGAGACCATTCTTCTGCTCTACTCTGCTCTGGTTAGTCCTCAATTGGAGTATTGTGTCCAGTTTTGGGCACCACCTTTCGAGAGGGACGTGGCAAAATTGGAGAAGATCCAGAGAAGAGCAACAAGAATGTTTAAAGGGTCTGGAGAACATGAGCTATAAGGAAAGACTGAAAAAATTGGGCTTGTTTAGCTTAGAAAAGAGAAGACTGAGAGGGACATGATAGTGGTTTACAAGTACCTGAAAGAGGGTTACAAGGAGGAGGGAGAAAAATTGTTCTTCTTGGCCTCTGATGTTTGGACTAGGAGCAATGGTCTTAAACTGCAGCAAGGGAGGTTTAGGTTGGACATTAGGAAAAACTTCCTAACTGTCAGGGTGATTAAAAACTGCAATAAATTGCCTAGGGAGGTTGTGGGATCTCTATCACTGGAGATATTTAAGAGCAGGTTAGATAGACATCTTTCAGGGATGCTCTAAGTGGTAGTTGGCCCTGCTGCGAGGGCAGAGGACTGGACTCAATGACCTCTGGAGATCCCTTCCAGTTCTAGTGGGCTGGGTCTACACGCGCCCCCTTCCTTTCGAAGGGGTATGTTAATGAGCAGGTTCAAAATATGCTAGAGGCGCTGCAATGAATATGCAGCACCTCATTAGCATAATGGCAGCTGCAGCGATTCGAAAGTGCAGCTTTTCGAATTGCATGCCGCCTGTGGAGACAGGACCTTCCAAAAGGACCCCCTCCCCCAGTTTTTGAAAGCCCTCCTTCCTAACACCAGATAGGAAGAAGGGCTTTCGAAAACTGGGGGGGTCCTTTCAGAAGGTCCTGTCTCCACGGGCGGCACACGATTTGAAAAGCCGCACTTTCGAATCGCCGCAGCCGCCATTATGCTAATGAGGTGCTGCATATTCATTGCAGCACCTCATTAGCATATTTTGAACCTGCTCATTAACATGCCCCTTTTGAAAGGAAGGGGCATGTGTAGACCCAGCCGTGTTGTATGATTCTATTACCATTCTCCCATTGGAGGTGCCATGGTAATGCGGCAATTCAAAACAGGCTAATGAGGCACTAATGTGCGTATTCATCAACTCATTAACATAATGGCAGCTGCACAAACACACTTCAAATTGCAGCTTGACAGTGACGCTGGGGGTCGGTTCAAAATAAGCACCCCACTTTGACATTCCCTTACTCCCACAGAACTAGATCGGAGTAAGGGAATGTTGAAGTGGGGTGCTTATTTTGAAGATGTCCCCATCTTCTCTGTCAATCTGAAATTCGAAGTCTGTTTGCATAGCCACCAGTATGCTAATGAAACATTGAATTAGTGTAGCAGCAGCCAAAGTCTTTCTGGAGTTTTGTGCAAGTGGAAGTCAGCATTAGAATCTGAAACATCTACTGGCTGTGCTCATGGACGTTAAATTGTGCTCTGTTTTCCTAATGTAAAGCAACTGAAAAAAGCTACCACATTCACTTCTGAAGTAAGGACTTTAATAGAAATAAAGTGATTATTTTATAGTGAAATAAAGAAGCTGGGGAATAGTGACAACACTTGGTCTATTCATAGTAAGTCTCACCAAATAAAATTAAATGTAAACCAAAACATTTAATGACTACCAAATGTTGTCATGAAAGAAGTAGAATTGGGCAGTTTAGTCATTTTCCTTCTGTTTCTTGCACAATTAGTATTTAATTGCCATACTTAACTAAGGGGAACAACTTCAACAAGAAAAACTGAAGAGGCCCACCACAGAATATCCCATAGCTCAGTGGCAGATTCCTCCTGTTCAAATCACTCCTCTTTGTGAGGCAAATAGGGAACTTCACACAGTGGTTTCCCATATCCTAAATGAGTGCGCTAATGATAGGGCAAAAAGTTATAACGGACATTCTTCTGTTTCCCTCATCCTGGCTGATTTATGCAGATTAAGGCAGCCTCTGAGCCCATCTGTCAAACTAAGTAGGTAGATGAGTTAGGTGGAGGATCTTCCCCTGGTTTATTGACCACATAGAGAGAGAGATGTCTTACTGAAGTCTAGATCTGGGTGCTTACCCATTGGATAGGGGTTAGGATTTAGGATACTCTCCTTTCCTCCCTATCTCCTATTGGCTAGCTTAGCGTTCTCCCTTTCTAGTGTGCTGGCTTAATGCATCACATTGTAAGGTGCCTATCTCTCCTCATTCACTGTACAGAGCACCTAGGCAACTGATTTGGGCTTTGGAGGTTGCAGTGTTGCTTAAACGACCACAGCTACCTCTGAAACCTAAGATTTTCTAGATGCCCAAAAGGCAGTAGTACTTATTCAAATGTGCTGAATGAAAGGTACAGTGCTGCTTGAAGTTATGGACCAATATGATATCCTTATTATTGCCCACTCCAACACTTGTTTACTGGTTAGGTCTTCAGTCACACAACTTCACACAGTACACTGACAGATGCTTAAGCCTTGTGAAATCTTGTGCACCTAGTTTTTCACCTGGTAGCTTGTCCACATTGTAATGAGAAACCACCAACTTCAATCATGTCTCAAAAGAGTGAATATTCAGTACAGGCAGCATCTGATATATCACTACAGACATGTCTCAGGCTCAGGCATGTTTCACGTGAAATTTATAACTTAATAGAGCAAAACCAGTTATCTTAAATAGATTAGCTTCATTCAGTGTGATGTAAGTTCCTTATAGACAGAAAATGTCAGCCAGAATGTCCTGTGCCAGAACTCTAATAAATTCTTGCTTGGTGGCAGACAATCCTTCAACATGCAGCTGGATGACCTTGTGTGTCAGACAACTGACTAAAAATTCATCATCTAGAACCTATTTGGTTGATCACAATTCGTGGTATTCAAGGCTTTGTCTACACTACAACATTTTGACAACAAAAGTCAACTTTTGTCAAGAAAACAGTGGTGATGTACAGATCCTCCAGAAGGTTTAACTCTCCAGCTACACCAATAAAAATCCACCTTGACAAAAGGCATGCAGTTTTTTGTGAAAAAGATTGATACAGTGTCAATATAAACACTCAACTTGCTTATAAAACCCTAACTGGCCTCCAGGAGGTGTATCATAGAGCTCATGACTGCTCTGGTCTTCAGTTTAAACTTCCTCTCTCTGGAGGTATATGGATATGTGCTTCTTCCCCATTTAAAGGCTTGAGAATTTTTGCAAATACTCGTTTTGCTGAGTATGGCAGTCCACGGAGCATCTTCCCGACTCACTATGCTGGCTTTCTGCAGTAGATACACTCCTGTGTGAAATGCACCAGAACTGTTAAAATGCTGCAAATTCAGCTGTGTTGTGTTCATAATGCTCATCACTAAACTAGTTAGTTGGCTGTTCAGGATTCATGCTTTCAGGAAAAGATAGCAGGTGCACAGTTAACAAGGGGTGTTTGTAAACCAGCACAAAACAAAGTCAGAATGCTATGGAATAATAGTAATAGGATGGAAAGAACTGTTTCACAGGACAGTGGACATGACCACATGATGCACAGTGATCCATTCCAAGAATTCCCAGCAGCAGAGGTTGATGAGTTGCACAGTGGGATCACAGAATCACAGGGCTGGAAGGGACCTCAGGAGGTCATCTAGTCCAACCCCTTGCTTCAAGCAGGATCAGCTCCTACTAAGTCATCCCAGACACGACCTTGTCCAGCTGGGACTTAAAAACCTCAAGGGATGGAGAATACACCACCTCTCTAGGCAACGCATTCCAATGCTTCACCACCTGCCTGGTGAAGTAGTTTTTCCTAATATCTAACCTACACCTTTCCCTCTTCAACTTCTGACCATTACTCCTTGTTCTGCCATCTGACACCACTGAGAACAGTTTCTCACCCTCCTTTTTAGAGCTCCCCTTCAGGGAGTTGAAGGCTGCTATTAAATCACCTCTAAGTCTTCTCTTCTGTAAACTAAACAAGCCCAAATCCCTCAGCCTATCCTCATAGGTCTTGTGCTCCAGACCCTTAATCATTTTTGTTGCCCTTCGCTGAACCTGCTCCAGCAAATCCACATCCTTTTTATACTGGGGGGGTGGGACCGAAACTGGACACAATATTCCAGATGTGGCCTCACCAGTGCCGAATAAAGAGGAATAACTACTTCTCCAGATCTGCTCGAAATGCTCCTCCTAATGCACCCCAGTATGCCGTTAGCCATCTTGGCTACAAGGGCACACTGTGTACTCATCCAGCCTTTCATCCACCATAACTTCTAGGTCCCTTTCCATCATACTGATGTTGAGCCAGTCGGTCCCCAGCCTGTAACAATGTTTGGGATTCTTCCGCCCCAGGTGCAGGACTCAACACTTCTCCTTATTGAACCGCATCAGATTTCTTTTGGCCCAGTCCTCCAATTTATCCAGGTCCCTCTGGATTCTCTCTCTACCCTCCAACGTATCTACCTCTCCCCCTAGTTTTGTGTCATCTGCAAACTTGCTGAGGGTGCAACCCAGTCCCTCATCCAGGTCATTAATAAAGATGTTGAATAACACCGGCCCCAGAACTGAGCCTTGGAGCACTCTGCTTGAAACAGACCACCATCCAGATATTGAGCCATTGACCACTACCCATTGGGCCCGACCATCAAGCCAGCTTTCTATCCATCTTATAGTCCAAGGATCCAGTACATATTTCCTTAACTTATGGACAAGAATGTTGTGGGAGACCGTATCAAAAGCCTTGCTGAAGTCAAGGTATATCACATCCTCTGACTTCCCCATGTCCACAGAGCTTGTTACCTCGTCATAGAAGCTAATTAGATTGGTCAGGCAGGACTTGCCCCTGGTGAATCCATGTTGGCTACTTTTGACCACTTTCCCCTCTTCCAAGTGCTTCAAAATGGATTCCTTGAGGATTCCCTCCATTATTTTCCCAGAGATTGAGGTAAGGCGGATGGGTCTATAGTTCCCTGGATTGTCCTTCTTTCCTTTTCTAAAGATGGGCACTACGTTTGCCTTCATCCAGTCATCTGGTATCTCCCCCGATCTCCAAGAGTCTTCAAGGATAATGGCCAAAGTTTCAGCAATGACCTCTGCCAATTCCCTCAGTACCCTGGGGTGCATGAAATCCAGACCCATGGACTTGTGCACATCTAGTTTTTCTAGATAGCTCAGAACTTGTTCTTTCCCCACAGATGGCTGCCCTCCACCTTCCTGTACTGCATCATCTAGGACCGTCATGGGGAAGTTGACTTTGTTCGTGAAAACTGAGGCAAAAAAAGCATTGAGTACTTCAGCTTTTCCTGCATCATCCGTCACTAGGTTACCTCCCAGTAATGGCCCCACATCTTCTCTGATAACCTGTTTATTGTTCACATGCCTGTAGAAACCCTTCTTGTTACTCTTCACATCCCTTGCCAGCTGCAATTCCAATTGTGCTTTCGCTTTCCTGATTACTGCCCAGCATTCTCCAGCCCTATGTTTATACTCCTTCTTAGTCAGCTGTCCATGTTTCCATTTCTTGTATGCATCCTTCTTGAATTTAAGCCGACCAAGGATTTCCCTGTTAAGCCAAGCTGGTTGCCTACCATGTTTGCATTTCTTACTATGCAGCGGGATTGTTTGTTCCTGTGCCCTCAGTAAGACTTCTTTAAAATACTGCCAGTTCTCTTCAACTCTTTTCCCCTTCATCTTTGTTTCCCAAGGGATCCTGCTCATCCAGTCTCTTAGGGAGTCAAAGTCCACTCTTCTGAAATCAAGGGTCTGTATGTTACTGCTCACTCTTCTTTTCGTCCGGATCCTGAAATCTACGATCTCATGGTCGCTGCAGCCCAGGTTTCCACCCACTTCTATTTCTCCTACTAGTTCTTCCCTGTTTGTGAGCAACAGGTCAAGTTGCGCACGACCCCTGGTCGGTTCCTTCAGCATTTGTACCAAGAAGTTATCCCCAACATTCTCCAAAAACTTCCTGGATTGTCTGTGTGCTGATGTATTGGTCTCCCAACAAATGTCCAGATGATTAAAGTCTCCCATGAGAACCAGGGCCTGTGATTTGGAAGCTTCACTAAGCTGCCTGAAGAAAACCTCACCTATCTCCTCTCCCTGATCTGGAGGTCTATAACAAACACCAACTACAACATCACCTCTGTTACTTCCACCTCTAAGCTTAACCCAAAGACACTCAACTGGATTTTCTCCTTCCTCATACTGGAGCTCTGAGCAATCACACTGCTCCCTCACATAGAGCGCGACTCCTCCTCCTTTTCTCCCCGTCTGTCCTTCCTAAACAATTTATAGCCTTCCATGACCGTGCTCCACTTATGCGAATTGTCCCACCAAGTCTCCATTATTCCAACAACCTCATACTTGTGTGACTGTGCCAGGGCCTCTAATTCTTCCTGTTTGTTCCCCAGGGTTCTGGCATTAGTGTGCAAGCATCTCAGAGAAGGAGCCAATTGGCCCACTTTCTCCTCTTCACCCAGGAAACCCACTTGATTGTTCCCTACTCCTTCCCCACTTACCTCCGGGCTTGTGTCACCTTCCCCTGACAAACCTAGTTTAAAGCCTCCTCACTAGGTTTGCAAGCCTGCCCGCAAAGATGCTCTTTCCTCTTTTAGTGAGGTGGATCCCGTCTCTTCTCAGCAATCCCTGTTCATGAAACAGAATCCCATGGTCAAAGAAACCAAATCCTTCCCTGCTACACCACCTACGCAACCACACATTTACCTCTGTGATTCGACAATCCCTCCGCGGACCCCTTCCTTCCACAGAGAGAATAGACCAGAAGACCACCTGTGCTCCGTATTCCTTAATCTTTCTCCCGAGGGTTATGTAGTCTACCGTGATCTTGTCAAAGTTGTTCTTGGCTGTATCATTGGTTCCTACATGAAGAAGTAGGAAGAGATAATAGTCTACAGGTTTAAGAATTTTTGGCAGCGACTCTGTAATATCCCAAATTCTAGCTCCAGGCAAGCAGCAAACTTGCCGGGATTCTAGGTCTGGGCAGCAGATGGATGCCTCCGTCCCTCTTAGAAGGGAGTCCCTGACCACTACCACTTGTCTTTTTCTCTTATGGGTGGTGGTCATAGAACTCCCATCCCTACGACTGCACATCCCATGCCTTCTAAACTGTGGGGACTCTTTCAGACACAATCCCTGGGAGGTATCAGCCCAAATTATCTCCGCCGTATCACCTGTGGAGAGAGGCTGAAAGCAGTTACTTAACTCCTCTGGAATTGGAGAGACTGGAACTGGTTTTCTCCTCCTGGAGGTAGCATGCTTCCAGTTCTCCTCCTTGTTTTGGGCAGCCTGCTGTTCCTGCAGTATTATCTGTTGCCTTCTATCCAGAAAGTCTTCACCCTCTCTGATGGACCTGAGGGTTGATATTTGTGCCTCAAGTCCTTTAACCTTCACACATACAGAATGGGAAAGGACTGCCTAGGAATGAGTACAGCAGAAAGAGATCTAGGGGTTATAGTGGACCACAAGCTAAATATGAGTCAACAGTGTGATGCTGTTGCAAAAAAAGCAAACATGATTCTAGGATGCATTAACAGGTGTGTTGTGAACAAGACACGAGAAGTCATTCTCCCGCTCTACTCTGTGCTGGTTAGGCCTCAGCTGGAGTATTGTGTCCAGTGCTGGACACCGCAGTTCAGGAGGGATGGGGAGAAATTGGAGAGGGTCCAGAGGAGAGCAATGAGAATGATCAAAGGTCTAGAGAACATGACCTATGAAGAAAGGCTGACAGAATTGGGCTTGTTTAGTTTGGAAAAGAGAAGTTTGAAGGGGGACATGATAGCAGTTTTCAGGTATCTAAAAGGGTGTCATAAGGCAGAGGGAGGGAAATTGTTCTTCCTTGCCTCTGAGGATAGAACAAGAGTCAATGGACTTAAATTGCAGCAGGAGAGGTTCAGGTTGGACATTAGGAAAAAGTTTCTAACTGTCAGGGTGATCAAACACTGGAACGAATTGCCAAGGGAGGTGGTGGAATCTCCATCACTGGAGATATTTAAGAAGAGGTTAGATAGATGGCTTTCAGGGATGGTCTAGAAAGTGCTTGGTCCTGCCGTGAGGGCAGGGGGCTGGACTCGAGGGCCTCTCAAGGTCCCTTCCAGTCCTACTCTTCTATGATTCTAAAATGACTACCAGCTTACACTTGGTACAGAGAAAATCTTTTCTATTGTTCGGGAGAAAGACAAACATGGCACATGACATGCAGGTCACAACAACTGACCTCTCACCAGCCAAATCACTCTCCATTTTTTTCCCTTTTCAGACATCACTTATTTGTTTCTAATGCTGCCTTGAAGGGTACAAGAGAAAGACCGCATAAGAAAGGTGAAAACAGGTGTGGGGCTCCTCCCAAAGGCGAACTCCCAGGCAAACTCCTGTTTGCTGCTCACAGGGTTTGCTGGGGCTGCCTTCTTAAAGAGCTGCTAGCTGGTTAGGCCCGGCTCAGAGCCTTTGCCTCCAATCTAATCAGCCCTTGAAGGCCCACCTGGAAGGAAGCTCTCCCAATTCACACCTTGCAAACAAGGAAAGCCAAACACGCTTTCCAACTGCCCCTCTCTGCAAAACAGATGCTCAGGCACACAGGCAACTATGCAAACTGCCCCTCACTGCAAAATGAAACACATGCACAGATACCACGGACAGAAATTCAACCCACCAGCTCACAACGCAGCCCCCCCAAATGCCACACTCACCTGAGCTCTTCTAGGATGCTTTCCCAGGCAAACTCCCTCTTAGCTGCTCCTGTTCGCTGCATTGTAGGATAGCTACCTACAATGCAAAGCTCTTTGTTGACGCAAGAGCAGCAACTGTGGACACACTTGGCATAAACAAGAAGAGTTGTGTGTGCATGCACAGCCTATGCATTAAATTCAAAGAGGTAACCGTGTTAGTCTTTAGCTTCACAAAACAAAAAAAGCGGTCCCATAGCACCTGAAAGGCTAATATTATTATTTATTAGGTGATGAACTTTCATGGGATAGACCCACTTCTTCAGATCTGGAGAATAACCAAGAGCAAAAGACTGGGGAGCGGGGGAAAAAACTGACAAACCAGCTACCTTTCTCCACATCTAGCTGATTCCTATCTATCTGGGTCTCCCCCATGGCCTTGTGGCAGGAGCTCCAGCCCTGGCATGGGACACCATGGGGCTGCTGCAGTTCTTTCCACCAGCCCTGCGGCAGGAAGCATATGATTAAATATTTGTACAATCAGGACCTATATTGACCTTTCTGTTTAAATTACTTCTGTTTCCCAATCAGGTCCCGATTCAGCAATGTATTTAAGCATATGCCTCCCTTGCCACACCATTGAAGAAATGAGACAATTTGCCTACTTAAAGTTGTACACTGTGCCTGGGCAAAAATACACATTTTATTGCATTTAATAGAGCTGTTTTATTTGTAATAGACCCAGACACCAACCTTCACTGAGGACTAGCTCCAAACACTGTTCCCTTTCAGGAATGTATGTGTTAGAGTCTTTTCAAGTCAGAAAGTGTGTGTGTGTGGTTTTCAATCTTGTCTCACTTGGATGAGTAGACTGCCCTAAACTACACTAGCTGCTGACAGCACCAAGAATCAATGAATCTAGAAAGTGTAGAATAATTTCATCAAGAATAATTTCCTTTGGCCTCCTCCTCAGCCCCCCCACCCAGTGCTGGGGTAGGCAGAATGGTGGAACAGGTGCTACGACATGTGAACCCTTACAGGATCCCTCTATTAGGTTGACCCTTCCATGGCAAGCTGGATAAGCCCTAGACTCATCTTGCACGAGTGGAAGGGAGCAAAGTAGGTTTGTGACAGGAGAGAACTTGGCCTGGGATGAAGAGATGTATAGTCTTGCGCTCTCTCTCTTTCTCCCTCTCAAAAGAGAAGAGAAGGAGAAGAAATTATTTAGCTATACAAACATTAAACCCTTCCTGCCCAGGGCTGCTTCATTCACTTCAGTGGGTAACTCAGTGAATCACACAAAACTTGAGAAGAGGAGATCTGTATTTCAAGTATACCTTCCATAAGTCCAACACAACAGCAGAACCATGGGGCCTAGTTTGGGAATCCTCATATCGGCATTTAACACACTCCCTGCAGTGTTGTTTTTACAGTAGCTGCAGAGCCCTCAGGTGAGAACTGGGATTGACTGCATTCCATTGTTATTGAATAGTGATAGTTGCACACTGCTGTAAATCAAAATGAACGACCAATATTTGAGTGGACAAGTAAAGGTTGTCTTGCTGTGAATGGATCACAGTTGCACCTCCCATAGCTTCTGAGGCCAGAGACGGACATAGCGGTATTGCACCCAGTCTGACTTACTGTATAACACAGGCCCTAGAAATTCCTCAAAATAATTCATAGAGCAGACCTTTTAGGAATATCTGTCATAACCATAGGCACTGACTTCTCCCTCCCATTGATCAACACCCCCACACCAGGTCCCACATTCACTCATTAAAGCCCTTAAGCCTACAGTGACCACCTGTCCCCTTTTCCCAGGATAGTCCCTTATTTAAACTGTCTCACAGGCATCCCAACTTTAAGAAAATGGGTTAGTTGTCCTATTTTTTGTGGGGCTCCTGTTCCCTAACACAGGGTGTCTCAAGGCAACAGCCCAGTGGCTGCCCCATTCCCTGGCTCCCCATGGAGACAGCACACGCTGCTGATGAGCCCTGCCACAGGGTGGTCTCTTCATCCCCTGGTTCCCCCCTGCTGGAAGGTTGTAGAACCCCCCATCCTCCTCCCCACCGCATCAAGAGGCTGTGGAGCTGCTATCCCTGGTGCCTCACTGTGGGGTATCTGTCCCCATCACTGAGGAGCCTGACATGGAACAGCAGCCCTCCTTCCCTGGAGGTCAGTGTCCTCTATTTGCTATAGGGCAATGTGGTCACCCTACTCAAGCCCCACACCTGTCCCAACCCCTTTCCACACTTCTCCCCTGAAACTCTGAACTTCCATGTCCCCGCAAGCATGTCCCATCCCCACACCTCTGTCTCCTGCCCCGAGCTTCCTGAATGCCATGAATCAGCCATTTGTGGTACTCTAGAAATGCTGGGAGGGTCCTGGAGGAGTAGGCCAGGAGAGCTGCCAACACATGAGAAGCACAGCAGGAATAGGTGCCGGAAGTTGGGAGGCAGGGTGTGTTGCAGCACCCCCTGACTTGAAGTTGTTTCCATTATCTACAGGATTTACAGATTGGTTCAATGACTCTCAGCACCCCTCACTCTCTGAAAATTGTTCCAGCCCCCCGGGCAGCAGCAGGGGGAACTTGGCTGCCAGGGGTGCTCAGCAGCCACTGACTCTTTCCCAGGGGTGCTCCAGCCCCACAACACCCATGTACTCAGTTCATAGAAACACAGCCCTTGGTAAACTGTTCCTCTGATTAACTACTCTCACTATTAAAAAATTACAAAATTCTCTGGTCCCACGCATGGAGTTGATTCCTTCCCCTCTGGCCCCTTCCCCCAGCCAGACACTGATCCCCTCTTCTCCCAGCCTGGAACTGATCATCCCCACCCAACTCCAACTTCTCCCGGCCAGACACACCCTTTTCTCCCCTCCCCCTGCAATTTGCAGAAATTTAAAAACTCCTCTTGAGTGTTTTCCCTGCTTGATTTCAAAGCACTCAAACACAACCCATGCATTGGTCCCATTTTTTCTTGTTTATTCTACAGGGTAATGCAAAATACAACAGGGGGATATGTCTGCTTTTTTGGAGGGCTGGGGGTCAGGAAACTGTAGGGGGAGATTCAGGCTTGTGAGACAACTTCTTGATTCCCAGGGCACCTTTTGTTTCCTGTTGACATCCCACAACACCTAGTGAGGCCACACCCAAGATGAATTGCCCTTTTTTCTTATTGCTCTTTAGTGTGAATGCTCAATCAGGAAATGCTCTCGCAGTGTGGATGCTTTATTCAGAAATAACTTATTTCTACTTAACAAAGTAAAAATAACAACAAGAAGTCCTCTGGCAGACTCACTTTGTTAGGGTCTTTGCCCATGAAAGCTTATGCTTCAAAATATCTATTAGTCTATAAGGTGCCACAAGACTTCTTGTTGTTTTGGAAGATACAGACTAACTCGGCTACCTCTCTGAAACTTGTCACCAAAGTAAAAATAAGTTATTCCAGATAAACCCGGCAGCACAGAGCCCTGGATTTGTAATCTTATGGCCCCAAATCCCAGAGAAAGGCAATGAGACTTGTGTTCTTAAATCACTTTAGAGACTTTTGAAAATCCTACTCTAAATGTTTGTAAGCACCCAACTGTGAAAAGTTTTGGATAAATGTATAACAAAATGGGGGCTCTTGAAGTTATCAGATGTGTGTGTCTAATATTCAGATATGAACACGCAGTATTAAACACCATTATCTGGCTGTATGTATTTAGAGAATCTTGTTCTGTACTACCTTTGTACACACTTATCATATATACCAACGAGGTTAAATGTAGGGAGAGAGATATGGATTAATTGATTTTAAAGCAAGGTGAGCCCACTGTGTTCCATGTTCATCTAATCTGACCTTTTGCATAATACAGGCCACTGCATTTTGCTGAGGAACTGTGGAGGGAATTACTCTTTCCTGCTATATAATGAATGCTATGCAGCCCAATAGTTTGTGATTGAAATAGCTCCTATCTCATAAATACATAAACTTTTGTAACTCCATGACACTGAATAATGATACAGAACACTTTACAGAATGTGGAGGAGCTTCCTTCCATTTTCAGGAGGAGAATATGCTATACCCAGACAACCAATGGTTAACTTTAAGACAAAGTTGCTAGATAACAATCAATACCTCCTCCTCTCCTGGTGCGTGTGTTTGTTAAGATGCTAAAGACCTGATCCAGCAATCCTTCCTCTGGCTGAAGTCCCACTAAAGTGTCAATAAAACTGCAAGATGTTCCTGGTGTAACTGGAAAGAGTTTTGCAAAGATTATTGTCAAAGCCTGCCCCTCCCTCTGCTCATGCTTTATGATCATGCTGAAAATCATACTATGACTGCTCAAATGAGAAATTATTCACTCCTAAAACTAAAATGTTTTCAAAGTCTGCAATGCTTCCAATTAGAATCCAATGAATGCAGGTTTCCATGGTGATTTGCTGAAATGTGGAATGAACTTCATTTCATGATAATTGCTACATATTTGCAGCTGAAGTGCATCTTTCAGTTTCAGCCCAAGTCTTTGAGACCCTAATCATGGCTCTGGATGAGAATCTAGTGATGAAACCTATAATAAAATGCAGGGCTATCTCCACATTTGTTAGGAAGGGAGGAGAAGTTATACAACCAATGTAATTTTTTTAATGCATCTCTTTATTTTGACTTTTGTGCAGTTATTTGTGTAATCTGTAAAACAGCAGAATATACTTATTCCAATTTACTAAAAAGGAGCCCGAATAAAAAAAACATCCTCTTTTATGACATTGGAGAAAGCAACACCAGCTTTGATTACCTCTAAATTATGAAGTGCCACATGCTCCTATTATTTTTGCAAAGCTAGTGTGTATGCTAAGTTAATTTAATTTTACCATAGCTATTTCATACCCCATATTTCCATACATCTGACATGACAATGAACTTGGCAGCAGAACTTAATGACATGCCCTTTAGGTCACTGGGAGTATTTGTAACAATTAGATTGTCATAATAAGATGTCAAATGCTACTTGAATATCATTAAAAAATAAAAACACTTTTCTTAGCAGACTGTCTATCTCATAAATTCCAGGACCAGCCCAGGATAAATTTGACCTGACACAGAAACTCATCCCACCAAAACAAAATAAAAAGGCTGCCCCCACCAGAGAAGAAAGTTACAGATTTCCTGGGAATAGTTACACTCATCCCTCATTTAACGAGTACTTTACTTAAGAGTATTCGTTAAAACGAGGGAGACACATACCTACCAATGTTCACTACACGAGTGAACTTCTGCCGCTCATACGAGCCAGTCCCACAGCAGGGTCCCTGCAGTGGGGCGGGGGGGGCGGGGGAAGAAGCAGCAGTGAGTCTGGCAGGGAGGTGGCGAGTCCGGCAGTCCTGTGGCTGGGTCTGCTTCAGCCACAGGGTTGGGGGTGGGGGCAGCAAGACCCACAGCCCTGCAGCTGGAGCCTAGCCGGCTGCAGGGTCCCTGGCTGGGGGGCGGGGAGATCCACAGCCCCCCGCCCAGTCCCAACATTCCCCCAGCCCACAGCTCACCATGCAACCCACCCACCCCCCTCCAGCACCCACCCCATCCTGTTCCAACCCCCCTCCAGGTACCTCTGATGCAGCTGGGAGGAACAAGCCACCACCTCCTCCATCTGAGCCACTTAAAGGTTTTAACCCTCCCTCCTGCTCATGGCCCCAAACTGTCCCCAGCCTTTAACTCTCCCCAACCCAAGGTTCACTTACCTTTCAAAAGCAGCACCACCTGCTGCCACTCCAAGCATTTGAAACCAAACAAAGACTTTGACAGATATTTTAATAGGAATTTAGTGCCCTTCATGAGTTTTCACCTATGAGCAAAAAGTGAGGAACCAATTGTACTCATACAGTGAGGGATGAGTGTATTTGGAGTGTGAGAGAGTCTCTCGACTGAAGTTTTCTTGTAGAAAGCTGAGCGCTGAAATAGCACTTTCAGACATGAAGGAAGCTCCTAATATTTTTCCATGGACAACTGGGTGACAATCTGCCCGCTTCAGTGTCAGTATGTCAGAGAACTCATGACTATTCACTCAGTATCATTCTTATGACCCTGGTTGCCTTAGACAAAAATGGGTTGGAACACAGACATAGGTTCTGACCTCAGGACATGAGAGGTCTGAATCCAGTAATGCCTCTAGAACAGTTTACTTTCCCCAGGAACAGAAAGCGGCCTCTGTCATTGTTAAGTACCAGAGCTAGGCTCAAAATACCCAAAAAGTTCAAAAGCATGATAATTATAAGTGGACATCTTTAACTTTTTCACCATCTGTACATTATATTATATTTTCTGAAGCTGAAGAGTGTTCCAGAAAAATAAACAATATTTATAGTATTTTTCTATGATACCTTTGTACGTCTTAGTATCTGCTGGAGGATATGGTCTTATATGATATGTCTTAATACTTCTTATTGGAAGCTTTATATTTTCCTCATCATTATATAAAAGAGGAGTACGGAGATACATGGTAAATATACACCTTCTGTCCACAAAAGTGAAAAAAAATTGAATTGCTGTCAACAATAGGTTCCCACAGATTGTTACTTAGCGTTGGTGGAGTTAATCTGTTTTCAGCACCTTCTCAACAGATAATATACTACACAGAATACTCTCTCAGCTGAGTGTCTAGCACCATGCTAAAAAAGCAGTGGGTCTGAGCCAGGAATACGCATACTTCCAAAGATACGCAGAGATCTTCTGTGTGGGGGTTGCATTAACTCATCTAGATATTTTCCTGATTTTACAACAGCCAACATAAAAGGCACCAGTGAAGTCACTACAAACTAAAATGTCATACCAACAGTGACTTGTTTATGCAACTCTGTACATTATACAATGAAATGTAAGCACAGTATTTATATTCCAATTGATTTATTTTATAGTTATATGTTAAAATGAGAAGCAAGCCATTTTCAGTAATAGTGTGCTGTGACATGTTTGTATTTTTATGTCTGATTTTTAAGCAAAGAGTTTTTAATTGAGGTGAACCTCGGGTGTACACAAGACTAATCAGACTCCTGAAAGGAGTCTGTAAATGTTGGAATCCACCACTATAAAAGGCACTACACGTGAAGTAGTGTTTCCTTGCAGTCAAATTGTTTTCAGTACCACTTATGGAGCAGACAGGTTGGACAAGTTATCAATAAGAGGGCATTTTCTTAGTGTCAACAAGCCTTTAAGCAGGGACGGGGGGAGAAAATACCTCTCTGCTATGCTCTTCTGGCTTTTTTAAACATATTTCTTTATGAATAGGAGAGAGCTAAAAGAAAATTTGTTGTTCTGAAATGATGAATGACACTTTCCATGGAAAACAAAAAGAATTGCTAAGTTGTTTTATTAAGTATACTGATATTCTTGCAGGTTGAAGAGAAGCAAGTGCATTGCCTGAGCTGAAACCATAGCTTAATTTTTGTAGAAAATCACTGGTTCACATATTACAAACTACCAATTTGTATCAGAACACAAAAGCAGTCCAGTAGCACTTTAAAGACTAACAAAATAATTTATTAGGTGGTGAGCTTTTGTGGGACAGACCCACTTCTTCTGATCATAGCCATACCAGAACCAATACCAGAACCAATTTATATAGCTACATCTTAGTTAAATGGTCCACTAATGAGATAATGGCTCTCTTAATTATGTAATTCATGCAGGAATGGGGCTGCCTTATGGGGTTTCAACAAATTAATTTTTGGGGTGGCGCAAAACAAAGAAAGCCTGATTGAAGTTACGTGGATGTGTCTATGACAGGAAATCATGTTCAACCACTAACATCCTGTGATTAGTTAAATTTATTTTTCAGGTTACTGTTGAATTGTTGTTCTTTGCAAATTAGAAGAGCAACTGAATATGTGCATTAAAGAAAGTACAAATGGAAAACACCTGAATGTGGATTTGAACCTGTGAGATGCTAAACACCCTCAATTCCCATTAGCATTAGTGACAATTAGGGCAGGTGAAGGGACTTAACACCATTGAGGATAAAATCCTGCATGAGTTTCTTCAACATGCTTGATAAAAATTGAGAAGAAAGCTGAGAGAGATGAAGTGTGGCTTACTGGAGAAAGTCCTGGGCTAGGACTGAGGAGGTGGTCTCTTTTTTTTTTATCCCCATCTCTGCCATAAGTTGTCTTTTGGCACACCCCCTAACCAGTACATGCCTCTGTTTCCTGAGATGAGAATACCTCAGAGGTGACCTGTGGTAGCTCTTGGGAGTTCATCACCTCTTGATGCCCCCACCAAAATTTTAATTGCTAAATGGGGTACCTCCACATGCCTCCTGCTACCCTCCCTACAACCCCTGCCTTGCAGGCATCAGTCATGCCTGGTGATGCTTCCCTCCTTTGTAAAATGTATTGAGATCTACTGATGTGTGTAAGAGCTAGATATTATCCTTGTTATGTTTATTTTCTGTTAGTTTAAATTAAATAATAGATTGCTCACATGTTTTCGCAGATGATCACTTTGTTAACCAAGTATCCCGGGTTTCCTGATAATAATTATGTGAGTTCTGTGAGCTGAAGCCTCAGAGAGAAGCGGGTTCACTGTTACCTGTTGATGAAATGGGAAAACATGATCCAAGAACCTCTTAATGCCAACAGACAAAAGTATGCATAGGTGAAACAGAAATGTCCTGATTCTGAATTTGTACAAAGAATGCCATATGAGGTCTTGGGTAAAAGCTGGTATCACTCTGTTCATCAGTATCACTGTGAATTATATATATGGATGACATGTAAGGAGTTGTATGAACATATCCTTCTAGATCTATCTAGATCTAGATATACATTGAAAATATTCTCCCAAGACTTTGTCTAGAAACCAGTCACCAGCAAAGGTGAAAAACAGGCTTCCTCTCTAACAAGAAATGTCTATCTATCAGTCTGTTTACATGGAAATAAAGTTTTGCAGGCTTCACAATGGGTCCTCTATTACCTATCTAGAATAAATGCAAACGAATTGCATGAACTTTAAAATGAAACAAAAAATCCTACCTGAAGGTAAACATCAAAGATTTGCTCCACTGCATTTTGGAGTCAAAGAAAACACCCTGCCACCCATCAGCGAGGATGAAAAAAGATGGGTTTTTGTTTCATGAAAAAGTTGTCTGAGATAAGCTTGCTTAAAAATGTTGACGACAACTTTGGGTGAGATCAACTTCTTTAGTCAGGAAGTCAGTTAAGTTTAGATACTAGACATTGTATTATGACTCAGATTCATGTGTAACCATTTGTTTCCAACAGTCTTAGGCTACGTCTACACGTGAAGCCTACATCGAAATAGCTTATTTCGATGTAGCAACAGCGAAATAGTCTATTTCGATGAATAACGTCTACACGTCCTCTAGGGCTGGCAACGTCAATGTTCAACATCGACGTTGCGCAGCACCACATCGGAATAGGCGCTGCGAGGGAACGTCTACACGCCAAAGTAGCACACATCGAAATAGGGATGCCAGGCACAGCTGCAGACAGGGTCACAGGGCGGACTAGCGCTTCCGGGGCAACAGCTAGCCGCTCCCTTAAAAGGCCCCTCCCAGACACACTCAGCCTGCACAGCATGCGGTCTGAGGAGCCATAGGCACACAGACCCCGGGCGACGCAGGCATGGACCCCCAGCAGCAGCAGCAGCAGCAGCCAGAGGTCCACCCAGCCCTCCCGGCAGGAGCAGGGCTCGCCCTGATCCATGCCATGCGGGAGGCAGCTGAACACCTCCTTGCTACACTGGAGGAGGAGCTGCCCCCAGGGCAGCAGGGCTCAACCCCCAACCCTGCAGCACCCCGCCCCCACCCCTGCCTCACACGCCGGTGGCTGTGGAGCTACCCCACCAGCACCGACTGGTGGGAGCGGCTGGTGCTTGAGGAGTGGGACGACGACCTCTGGCTCAGGAACTTCAGGATGAGCCGGCAGACATTTATAGAGCCGTGCCAGTGGCTCACCCCCACACTCAGGCACCAGGACACTGCCATGCGGCGTGCCCTCACAGAGGAGAAATGGGTCGGCATCGCTGTCTGGAAGCTGACCACTCCCGACAGCTACCGATCCGTGGGACAGCAGTTTGGTGTCGGCAAGGCCACCGTCGGGGCTGTCCTCATGGAGGTAAGAGGACCCATGGGGGGAGGGCAGTGCAGGGGAGGGGGGCCCGGGCAGAGGAGGGCAGGGCAGGGCAGAGGAGGGCAGAGGAGGGGAGGGCAGGGCAGAGGAGGGCAGGGGAGGGCAGGGCAGGGCGACGCACACCCTGCTCACCCCTCATTGGTGCTCTCCCATGTGCTTTCCCTGCAGGTTGTGCATGCCATCAATGCCATGTTCCTGCACAGGCTCATGAAGCTGGGGTACCCAGATGCCACCATCGCGGGCTTTGCCACCCTGGGCTTCCCCAATTGCTTCGGGGCTCTGGATGGGACTCACATCCCCATCCGCGCCCCGCATCACAGTGGAGGACGCTACATCAATCGCAAGGGCTACCATTCTGTGGTCCTCCAGGCCTTGGTGGACAGCTGGGGCCATTTCCAGGACATTTATGTGGGCTGGCCTGGCAGCACCCACGACACCCGGGTTTTCCAGAACTCAAGCCTGTGACGCCGGCTGGAGGCGGGGACCTACATCCCCCAGCGGGAGATCCCTCTGGGGGACACCACCATGCCCCTCTGCGTCATCGCAGATGCGGCATACCCGCTCCGGCCCTGGCTCATGCATCCGTACATGATCCATCTCTCCGCTAGCCAGAAGCGCTTCAACCAGCGCCTGAACCATGCGCGCCAGGTGGTGGAGCGCTCATTTGGCCGCCTGAAAGGACGCTGGAGATGTCTCCTGACCCGCCTGGATGCGGGCCTAAACAACATCCCCCTGATTGTGGGTGCCTGCTGCGCCCTGCACAATTTGGTGGAGAGCAAGGGGGAGGCCTTTTTTCCAGGGCTGGGCTGTGGAGGCCAGCAGGGCCGACGTGCAGCCACCCGCTGCCCCCAGTCGCCAGGTGGACCCCGAAGGAACCCAGGTCCGGGAGGCCCTGCTGGCCCACTTCGATGATGAGGCCGTGGGGTGAACTCTGCCAGGCCCCCCACTGCCCGCCCCTTCCTCCACAACACTCCCTGCCTCAACGCTCACACCATGGAGCACCCAACCGCACCTCCCCCCCACTTTTCCTGGACAAATGACAGCACACACTTGTGGCTGAATTTAAACTGCTTTTTCTTTGAGAACTTTGTTTTTTGGAACTAGAATTAAAACAAGAACAAACTATATACAAGATGTGTGTAACAAAAGTAATGTGTACAAAGAAAACAATAGTAATAAAAAAGTTTGTTCACTAAAAAGAAAACCAGGGATGATAAAGGGGAGAACTATTTACATGGGGGGGAAGGGGCAAAGGGGGGCACAAAAAAAGAGAACTACAACAGTCCGTCATCCTTTTTTAAAAATCAACTATATACAAGGGAGGGGGGGCACGTCCTGGGCCCCACACCCCTAAAGTCCGGTACTGGGGGTGGGCGGTCGGGAGCCCCGCCGCGGCCGCAGCCCTGTCCAGGGCTGGCTGGGGGCAGGGCGGACCGGAAGATATGCCCGGCAAGTCTCAGCTGGCTCCAGGGGTCCCTTGGCGGTCTGGCCCTCGCTGGTAGGTGGCAGGGCGACGGCAGACAGGACAGCGACAAGCGGAGCAGCAGGTGGTGCGGCGGGTGGAGAAGTCAGGGAGGGTGCTGCTGCGGCCGGCGCGGCATGGGGGGCCAGGTAGTCAACAAGGCGGTTGAAAGTGTCCGTGTAGGCCCCCCATGCCTCTTGGCGCCAGGCCAGCGCCCGCTCCTGCAGGTCGAGGCGGCGTTGCTCCACCCGCAGGCGCTGCTCCGCCACCTCCAGCTGCCGACGGTGGATGGCCAGCAGCTGGGGGTCCGTCGCCATCGGCTGGTGGTGGTGCGGGGTCCGCCGTCTAGCCCGCCGTGGGGCCGGTCAGTCTGCAGCGATGGCCCCGGAGGGGTCTCCGGGACCACTGATGCCTCGCCGGCGCTCTCTTCCGGTCCTTCCGATGGTGCAGGTGCAGGACACAGGAGAGGAGGGGGGAAGAAGAATGGAGACAGGCATTAGTGTGGGCCCCGAGCCGTGGCCTTTGTCCCCCCAGCCCTGTGCTGCAGGTTCCCCATCCCCGTCCCCGGGAGATGCTGCTGTGATGGATGGGGTTCAGGGGTCTCCCTGCACTGCACCCCGTCCCCTGGTGGGAGCGACTCTCACTTCACTCCGCAGGGTCTGACAGAAAAGGTTTCTTAGGCCACAGATGCCCAGTTCCTCCCAGGAGTGACAGCACCAGCTGTCAGAAGAGACAGTCCTTCCAATCCGTCCTGGGGAGAAGACCCCAAGGGGTGCCCCTCTGGGATGCAGCTTTCCCCCTCCTCAGGATGGCTGCCTTCCAGCTCTCCCTTCCCCTAGCCTCTACCTGTGCCCCGCCCCCCGATTCAAAGCCAGCTTGGCTCCTCCCTCCTCTTTGTCCAGAGCAGAGATGTCACCTGCCAGCTGTAGCCCCAGGATCATCCTTTGCCCCTGGGAGCTATTCGGCTCTTGTTGCTCATATCTAGCCTGAGTCTCCCTTTTGCACTCCCCCACTCCATCACATGCTGCTGCTGCTGCTGCTGCTGTGGGGTGTCCCACCCCCTCCTCCCAGGGGCCCCTCGAGGTTCCGCTCCCCTCTGGCCCGGGGATGGGGCATGGCACTGTCGTGAGGGATGGGGGTGGGGGGCAGGGGCTGATGCACTGCTGTGAGGGACATGGCCCTGCTGTCCTTGGGGCCATGGCCATGTGAGCGTGTGGGGGGCCCTGGACACATATCTATTACCCCCGCCCCTCAAGCCCAGGGGTGTACACCAGAGGGGAGTACATACCTGTCGGTCCGCTCCCACGGTCCGGAGATCCCTGGGGGGCGGAGGCCCGGCTGCTGCTCCGGGATGGCAGGAGGAGGATCTGCAGCCCGGATTCTGTGGAGGAGGAGCCCCCCTCCTCCTCCTCCTCCTGCCGCGATGTCCCGGGGGTGGGCTCCGGGGGGGCCCCTGGGGTGCGGGGCTTACTTCCGGGGTGGACTCTGGCTGAAGGGCCTGCTGGGGCTCGTTGGCTGAAGTATCAAGGGTGTCTGGAGGGGAGGAGGTGTGCCGGGGGCCCAGGATGTCCCTGAGCTCCCTGTAAAAGGGGCAAGCGACGGGGGCGGCCCCAGATCGGCCAGCCGCATCCCGGGCCCAGGCGTAACCCTGCCGCAGCCCCTTAACCTTACTCCTGACATCGTCAAGAGTGCGGGCAGGGTGACCCCGGGCAGCCAGGCCCGCGGACAGCTGAGCGAACGCATCCGCATTCCACCTCTTGCTCCCCATTACCTGGAGCACCTCCTCCTCGCTCCAGAGCCCCAGCAGGTTCTGAAGCTCAGCCTCCGTCCAAGAGGGGCCCCGCTGCCACTTCCCAGCCTGGCTGCTGGGCTGGCTGGCCTGGCTGCTTTGGCTCCCCTGGGGGGGCTGGGGGGGCTGCCAGGCAGCCATGGCAGGTGCTGGCCCTGTTCTGGGTGGCTGAGGGACGTGCAGGCTGGCCGCGTGTCTAGGCTGCCGCCTGCACGTTCCCCCAGCTTCCTGCACAGGAAGGAAGGTGGAGGGGACCTTTAAGGGGCCGCTCCACGCGGCCACCATTGAGCTGAGGGACTGGAGAGAGCGTCTCTCAAACCCTCAGCTGATGGCCGCCATGGAGGACCCCGCAATTTCGACGTTGTGGGACGCGCAACGACTACACGGTCCCTACTTCGACGTTGAACATCGAAGTAGGGCGCTATTCCTATCTCCTGATAAGGATAGCGGCTTCGACGTCTCGCCGCCTAACGTCGAAGTTAACTTCGAAATAGCGCCCAACACGTGTAGCCGTGACGGGTGCTATTTCGAAGTTAGTGCCGCTACTTCAAAGCAGCGTGCACGTGTAGACACGGCTTTATTCACTATTACTTGAAACTGTATTCTTTGGTAATAAGGCCATTCCTGTTTTAACTACAAATATATATAAGTGCTGTGTTATGCAAAAGTGCTGGTCCTGAGGTGAATCTTAAGTGTGGGTGCAAACCATTCCTTTGGGAATAATAGGCCTGATAATGCTGTGAGTGTGCAGTGGTTAAGAGGCTGGAGGCTTCAGGGAACACTGAGGACTTGGGGTTGATTTGTGCCTATCACAATCTGACCAGAGAGGGTAAGGTCTGCAAACAGGGAAGGATAGCTCAGTGGTTAGAGCATTGGCTTTGTAAACCCAGGCTTATGAGCTCAGTCCTTGAGGGGGCCTTTCAAGGGTCTGGGGCAGGTTAAAAAAGTCTGTAAGGGATGGTGGTAGGTCCTGCTGAGAGTGAAGGGGACTGTACTCAATGCCATCTCAATATCTCTTCCTGGCCTACAAGATGATGAATTCTTTGCCTCTGAAGGCTGTATGTTTCAGGGAGTTGATCCACAGTGGTCAGAGACAAGACTGATACAGAGTAAGGATAGATGATGGTGAATTACCTCACAACCCTGAATTCCAAACTCATTATGTCATCTTCCTTTTCTCCTGCACCAAAGTTATCTTTTTTATAATCTCAGGCTCAATGCTTGCAAAAGACATCTAGGGTGGTGAATCTAATTTTCCAGGTATCTGGGTTGGGGCTGGAATTAGTGCTAGCTAAGTCCATAAAGAATCCTCTAAAAATGGAACTTGGTCCAATTTGGTGCTCACAAAACCTGTCAGAGGGGTAACAATTCAATTGCAGACATACTTGAAACAATATGCAAAAGACAGTTTTGGAAAGGCCTTCCCTTCTGCAATCAAAGTCAATATTAGAATAGGGAGAAGTAGCAGTAATCTGACATGACTCTCATGAATGAGCTTCCCGTAATTTGTCACAAGGAGAGCTTTCCAGAAGGTAAGTGGAACTACCTATTTCATGTCACTGTATGGACAAAATATAAGTAGGGAGGTAACATTGGAATAGCTGGACCTTTTCATATCTGTGTGCTGTTTTGTGGGAATTAAGACTGTCCCTGATAACATGCACTTAAATATATATGAAGCAAGATCATATGTAACTGGTATGGTTTATATTGCAACAATTATCTGCTGTAAAGGCTGGATTCCAATCTGTGTACCACTGTGGATACATGTCAGTATTACTCCAGCTTTGAATTGGGCTTCTGTCTCCGTTAATGAGAATGGGGCAGTCTGCTGCTATTCTTGCAAATTCTCATGGAGATCTACAGTGAGAATAGATGGGCACTTGATGCTGTGTCTGATGTTGGTTGCCCTCAGGATTTATTTTACGTCATTGAGTGCATCTCTCTCCCTCTTCCCTCTCCTCAAAGTCTGCTGAGAAGCTGATAAAATAGAAATTTCATGGCCTTTGTTTAAAATGGTTTCAGTTTTTCTGGCAGCATTCTTTGTCACTGAAATTCAGCAGCTTGAAGATGACGAGTTTGGGCTTCTCAGACTCCCACTTCCTAGTACCCAGCATTCTGGGCCCTTTCAATATCTAAAGGGGACAGACGTGAGATCCAACTTAAACAGGTTAGGGAGTAGCTCATGAACAAACATGATAACATCCTTTCCTTTAGACCCTCGATGCTCAGGTGGTGAAGGTTGAGCCGTTCAGATCTGTTTTCGGCTCGCCTAGTCTAAGCTTTAAAAGGGAGTTCCTTCTTTAATGGCACTGCTTTCAACGGCAGTCACTTGTATCTCATTTTCTAACTGAGATATGTGTAATTTGACATAATGTACACTTTTAGAGAGGCCATGCATATCTTTTGAGGTGGAATCCAATTAGTCTGTGAGAAATTTTCTGTGCTGCAACATTCTGAGCTAGGTTCGGCCGTGGCTTTGTAGTTTTCTCCCTTCAGCTGCTTGGGTGATTCTGGGTTAGGTCTTTTGTTGCCTCTTAAATTTTTATCACTGGAATTGCTGGTCAACAGTTTGAAATTTATTCAGGGGATTGATTTAAATGGTTATGATAGAAACTTATTGCAATTTTGTTAGGAAAATTATTGTAGAGAGAAATTGATATATGTGGAGTGGGGAGGTTTGGGACTAGGCAACTATCTTCCCCACAGGGACCATATGACTGGTACTGCCATTCTTAAGCTCTGAACAACCCAGGTGGTGTGTGCAACATACATTGGCTACACGAGTAAAGACAAGTATCAGAGAGGTAGCCACGATAGTTGGTGTCCTTATGTACAATGAGCCTGAAGTTTAATGCTGGGTAGCGCTTTCTGAAAAGTCCTGAAAAGATAAAACACAGGTCTTGCTTCAGCAGGGAGTTCGGCTAAGCTAGAGAAAGAAGGGGAATGCAGTAAAGCTGCACATAAAATTGCCTCAGCATGTCATTGCCTCCTCACACAAAACACCCTTCTTTTGAGGGATCCCATTTTGTCTTCACTTCCTCATAGCATGTATGTATGAACTCGTTCTCTTGAGAGCTGAATTTGGCAGTCCAAATGGATATTGGAAGCAAGCACCATGAACCTCTTCCTTGCCATAGCCCCCTCCTGCATCTCTCTCGAGAGAAAAGAACCTCCAATATAATCAGTTCCCAAACTCCTTTTTCTACCCCAACCCGTTGATTAAATCAGTTGAAAACCACACACCTTACCTTACACCTCGTGCATTGTTGCTGTACTAATAATACCATCTCTCATAGCCAACACTTTTTAGCAGTAGATTTCATGTGTTTTGTAAAGCTGGTAAGCAAGATTATCTCGTTTTGCAGATATGGAAACTGATGTATAGAACAGTGAAGTAACTTACTGGAGGTTATTCATCAGCCCACTGTTAGAGCCAGGGACAAAAGTAAGGTACCCTGAGTCCCTGTCCACTGTGGTCTCCACTTGGCCCTGATCTGATAAACATAACCTACAACAGAGAAGACATTCCTTCCACTTTCCAAATGAAGAAATTGATGTGATTTTCTTCACCTGAAATTCTAAAAGCCTATTTCAAGACTGGTTAAAAGTTGATTTTCTCAGTCTCTGTAATGCCTATTGCTCAGTTCTTGTTTCTGTAATCCTGCTCATTTTGCAAAAGGAGATCACAGATATTATCAAGACTGCATCCCTTAAGAGCTGCACAATGATAACACTGAAAATGAATGCAAATATCAGTCTTTAGCAGTTACTATTGTGCTATTTATAGCTTGGATTAAAAACCATTTGGAAAGACCTAAGGGAATTATTATCATGTGATAATTGCACTCCCTGTTGTGTCTTATTGCTTAATTATTTTTCCCTTTCTGATATTTAAAGTGAATGTATTCTTCCAATGGTTTTTTGCATTCTCATTTTCTTTTCTCTTTTTTTAGATCCAAACTTCAGACATTTTCCTTAGCCTTCTAGATTTCCACACTTTTGAATGTGTATTTGTTCTTGATTAAGAATTAATATTAATGGTTCCTGATGATAATGTGTGGGTCAATAAATGAATGTATAAATGATGTGTCATAGGAAAGCTAAGCTATTTATTACTATGAAAGACACTTACTGGAAATTTAGTCTAGTGCTAAGAATAATACTCCTTTCAAGCTGCAAAAGAAAGGAAAAATTAGTAAAGTAAAGCAGACAAGAAAAAACAGATGTTAGACATTTGAGGTGAATTTCACAGCTACGCTCTTCTTTATTCATGGTTTAGGGGCTGCAGCAGTATAAGCAGGCTCTAAAAGACTCAGAACCAGCAGAGGAAGAATTCCTGTAGTTCAGTAACTGACAAAGACAGAAACATTTCAAGGGCCCCAAGGCAAGTCCTACTTTAGATGGGAAGGCCTTGAGGTATGTTTTGGACATGTTGGGGCCCTGGCATTACATCCTTTGGGGATTTATGGGGATGGACATCTTCTAGGGCTGCCTAAGTTATACCAGTGGCTACTTGAGACACCATCACAACAGTCTCAAAAATAACCCAGACATCATAATCAAACCATCTGACAAAGGGGGTGCTATTGTCATCATGAATAAGTCAGACTATCAACAGGAGGCAGCCTGACAACTCTCCAACACCACATTTTACAGACCTCTCTCCACTGATCCCACTTTGGAATTCCAAAGGCAATTACAACTACTACTTAAGGAACTCCCTGCTGCTACTCGGGACCTCATTCACTCAGACACACCATCTGAGCCCCAGCCTGGATTATTCTATTTACTTCCCAAAATCCACAAACCTGGAAACCTGGAAGCTCTATCATTTTGAGTATTGGCACGCATACCACCGGACTATCTAGTTACGTGGACTCCCTCCTCAAACCCTATGCCACCAACACTCCCAGCTATCTCCGAGATATCACCGACTTCCTGAGGAAATTACAAAACATCGGAAAAGTTCCTGGTAACGCCATCCTTGCCACAATGCATGTAGAGACTCTGTACACTAATATTCCACATAAAGATGGACTACAAGCAATCAGGAATACCATCCCTGATGTCACTACAGCCAATCTGCTGTCTGACCTCTGTAACTTTGTTCTCACACACAATTATTTCCGATTTGGGGACAATTTATACCTCCAGATTAGTGGAACTGCTATAGGCACCCACATGGTCCCACAATATGCTAATATATTTATGGCTGACCTGGAACAACGATTCCTCAGCTCTCGTCCCCTATTACCCCTCCTCTACTTAAGATACATTGATGACATCTTTATGATTTGGACCCATGGTACAGAGAGTCTAGAAGAATTCCACAGAGACTTTAACAATCTACACCCCGCCATCAACTAATGCCTCGATTACAACATGCAAGAGATACATTTCCTGGACACTACAGTACTAATCAAGGATGGCCTGATCACTACCACACTGTACTGAAAACCCACTGATCGTTATACTTACCTACACCCTTCTAGCTTCCATCCTGCACACGTGACTCGATCCATTGTTTACAGTCAAGCCCTTAGGTACAATCGCATTTGCTCTGATCCAACTGACAGAGACCAAAAACTACAAGATTTTTACCAAATATTCATAAACCTGAATTACCCACCAGGAGAAGTAAAAAAACAAATTGACAGGGCCAGACAACTACCCAGAGACCAGCTACTCCAAGATCGGCCCAAAAAAGCCAAGAACAGAACACTACTGGTCATCACCTACAGCCCCCAACTCAAACCACTGCAATGAATTATTGAAGACCTACAACCTATCCTTAATCAGGATGCCACACTCCAGAAGGCCCTAGATGACAAACCTGTTCTCTCCTACAGACAACCTCCCAACCTTATGAGGATCCTCACAAACAGCCACAGTCTATACCCCAGGAATACCAGTCCTGGAACCTTTCCTTGCAACAAAGCCCGCTGCCAGCTTTGTCCACATATCGTCTCTGGAAATACCATCACTGGACCTAACCAGGTTATTCACAAAATCACAGGCACTTTCTTATGCTCCTGTACTAACATCATTTATGCCCTCATGTGCCAACAATGCCCAGATGCTTTGTATATTGGACAGACTTCTAACTCCCTTAGACAAAGTGTTAATGGGCACAAAACAGACATCAAAACACTCCAGATCCACAGACCAGTTAGTCAACATTTTAATGGAATGGGCCATTCTGTTAATGACTTAAGAGTATGCGTGTTACTGAAAAAAAAATTTAGCACCGCTATTCAAAGGGAAACAGCCGAGCTGTCTTTTATATTCAAATTCGGCACATTAACACGTGGTTTGAACCAGGATGGGAATTTTCTGAGTCACTATAGGGGCTTGTCTGCATACTTGTCTTAAACTAATTTTTGACCTCCTCCCCCCACCCCTCCACTCTCTGATTTGCTTACCTTGATCTTTTTTTTTCTGATTTGTCCTCCTTGATTACTGTTTTTGGTTCTCTGTGCCTTAAATATTGAATCTGTTCTGGTATGGCTATGGTCTGAAGAAGTGGGTCTGTCCCATGAAAGCTCACCTAATAAATTATTTTGCTAGTCTTTGAAGTGCTACTTGACTGCTTTTTGTCATCACAACCCAGAATTTGGAGATTGCAAAGGTAGCCTCCCCAGAACTGGACCACAACAACAACAACAACAACAACAACAACAATTTCAAAAGCTTTTGTTATATTAATAGGTGACTCAATTAGACACTGAATAGTATTTCAGAACATGCACTACTAGCACTGTTTTTTTAAATGGGATAATGACAGCTATATGCTGCTTAAATTACTTTCCACTAAACAGTTTGCAGCATCTTCATGAGCATGGATGCTGTGACAGGGTTTCTGAGCCAGACACTGACTCAGTATCCTGTCACTCAAATCCCCACCAATATAGGTTAATTTGAACTTAGAGAACCAACTAACAAGTAGATGCAGAACTCAATGTCTAATTAGGGAAGCGAAACAATTCCAGTTGCTGGGAGCTTGAAAACAGAGAGGAAGGCAAAATAGTGGAGGGTGTGGTGTGAGGGAGGGAAGAAATAAAGAGCTCATAGGAAGTCAAAGTGGGCTGTTACTCCTTTTCTCCCCAGAAGTAAAACGATGTTAGTTAGTTAGTTAAAGCCTGTTTATGCCCACTGGTGTGTAGGGTAGCAATAAAGGTCCTCCACTTCTGCCTGTCTTAGGCCATTTTTTCCAGTGTGTCCCAGTTGTAGTTCATTCACTTAATATCTGCCTCAACAGTATGTATCCATGCTGTCTTGGGCTGACCACCTTTCTGTCATCCTTCAGGGATCTGGTGAAGTGCTATCTTTACAATGGCATCTGCCTCCCTTCTCATCACGTGCTCTATCTATCTCCAGTGTCTTCTCATGATGATAATGGTCATATGTTCCTGGTGGCATTGCAGGATCAAGTCATGGTTGAAGATTGTCTTCGGCCAAAAGACATGAAGTATCTTGTGAAAGCTAGGAGTGTGAAAGGACAAGAGCTTGGCAAGGTTGTGTTCTGTCATCCGCCAGCACTCTGAGCCATGTAGTAGCATTGATATGGCACAGGTCTGATATAGCTTAAGCTTGGTGTGGACACTGTACTGTGCAGATATCCATACATTGTTCATACTTCTGAGGACATTTCTGGCCTTGCTTGGTCTGCTCTGGACTCTGAGGAATGAACAATCTGGATTTTGCAAGGGAAGGGTTTGCATAGACCATATTTTCACTCTGAGAAACATCATAGAGCAGTGCACAGAATGGCAGAGACAGTTGTACGTGAACTTTGTTGACTTTGAGAAGGCTTTTGATAGAAAGCCTTTGGAGTATTCTGGGAGACCATGGAATCACTCTACAAGTAGTCCAACTCATCAAGAGCTTTTACACCAGCTTCACATGCAGCGTGGGATACTGTGATCTGTCTACTGCAGTCAAGACTGGGGTCAGACAGGGATGTGTCATGTCTGCACTACTTTTCAACATGGCGATTGACTGGGTGATGGGGAGAACAACAACAGATGCATCAAGAGGTATCAGATGGACACTCTTTTCTACATTGGCAGACCTTGACTTTGCGGACAACCTTGCATTGCTTTTCCACACCTATCAACACATGCAGGAAAAGACACAATGCCTATGCACTTTTGGATGCCAGGTTGGACTAAGAGTTAACCAAAAAACCCCAGAGATTATGACTCTCAACATAGATTAACTAGCTCCAATCAAAATAGCTGATGCAGACTTGCCCAGAACAGTCAGCTTTATGTACTTGGGCAGTATCATCCACCATGATGGAGGCACCAAGAATGACAAGAAAAATGAGGAGGACTTGTAAGTAGGTAAGTAGTACCACAGGCAGTGGTCTGACAGAATGCTATAATAAAAATGGTAGTGTAGAGGTGGCCCAGAACGGATGTGGTCTATTTACAATGCTCAGAGGACTACCTCGTGACAGATGTTCATATATATTTCCAAAGGAACTGGATAATTCCCCTATTACATAGCTTCAGATCCCCCAGTCATGGTGCTGACCAAGTGCTCTTCTAAATTATGCTAACAGGAATGGTTTCCTGGGGACTTCTCAGTTGGTTGGAAACCATCAGACTCCAGTATCATAGCCATCCCTCAGCTGGCAGTAGGGAGAGCAGGTGGCACAGAGCAATCTATGCTGGATTTATACCACCCAGGTATTTCCATACATCAGGGGAATTTGCGTATGACCATCTATTGGTTGGATCCATAAACTATAAGATGGATAGAAAGCTGGCTTGATGGTCACGCCCAACGGGCAGTGGTCAATGGTTCACTATCTGGGTGGCAGTTGGTTTCAAGTGGAGTGCCCCAAGGCTCAGTTCTGGGGCCGGTGTTGTTCAACAACTTTATTAATGACCTGGAAGAGAGACTGGATTGCACCCTCAGCAAGACTGTGGGTGACACAAAGCTAGGAGAGAGGTAGATACATTGGAGGGTAGAGATAGAACCCAGAGTGACCTGGATAGATTGGAGGATTGGGCCAAAAGAAATCTGATGTGGTTCAACAAGAAGTGTAGAGTTGTGCACTTGGGATGGAAGAATCCCAAGCATTTTATAGGCTGGGGACAACTGGCTAAGCACCAGCTCAGCGGAAAGGGACCTAGGGATTATGGTGGATGAAAGGCTGAATATGAATAAAGAGTGTGCCCCTGTAGCCAAGAAGTCTAATGGCATATTAGGGTGCATTAGGAGGAGGATGTTGAGAAGATCTAGAGAAGTAGTTTTTCCCCTCTGTTCGGCACTGGTGAGGCCACATCTGGAATATTGTGACCAGTTTTGGGCCCCCCAGTATAGAAAGTATGTGGATGTGCTGGATCAGGTTCAGCGGAGGACAACAAAAATGATTAAGGGGCTGAAGCACATGCTCATGAGGAGAGGCTGAGGGATTTGGGCTTGTGTAGTTTACAGAAGAGAAGACTGAGGGGTGATTTAATAGCAACCTTCAACTTACTGAAAGGGGGCTCTAAAGGGGATGGTGAGAAATTGTTCTCAGTGGTGACAGATGGCAGAACAAGGAGCAATGGGCTGAAGTTACAGAAGGAGAGGAGTAGATTGAATATTAGGAAAAACTACTTTACCAGGAGCATGGTGAAGTACTGGAATGCGTTGCCTGGAGAGTTGGTGCATTCTCCATCCCTAGTGGTTTTTATGTCCTGGCTTGACAAGGTCCTGGCTGGGATGACTTAGTTGGGGTTGATCCTGCTTGAAGCAGGGGGCTGGACTAGATGACCTCCTGAGGTCCCATCCAGCCCTATGATTCTATGATCTAATTAGGAGATATAAAATAGTGCCTGGTCCCATAAGTGGTTTATCTGAATTGCTAGACTATGTGCAGGAGGGGCAGATGCTGAAAGCTGATAGTCCCCATCTCATACTCCCTGACCTGACTAGATTGTGACTATCAGCTACTATTTCCTCTCTGTGACAGCTCAGCAGCACTGGTTGGCATATTGAAGGGCTTTAGCACAGGCCATACTCACTCCTTGCCTACCTCTGCAGCTGACTAACACAGTGGGAAAGCAGTGACTGAGTGTCAAAGTCATAATTTGGTCCTTGTTCTCGTCCTGGGGCATCACAACTGTAAACTGATCCTTACTCAGAGCTTTTAGGAACTCTTATGGTCTAGCTCGGAATGAAACTTTCAGGATATACATGTACTAGCTTAAAGCTATTGTGAAAGAAACATTTAATACTGGAATGTTTTAGAATTTCAGGCTCTGAAATCATGAGCAAGCAAGAGGTCAGAGAGAGAGAGAGAGTGTTGTTTTCTACCTAAAATGCCAGAGAGAAGCCGCGTCTACACGTGCCGGCTACTTCGAAGTAGCCGCGCCAACTTCGAAATAGGGCCCGCCACGTCTACACGTGGCGAGCGCTATTTCGAAGTTGAAATCAACGTAACGCGGCGAGACATCGAAGTCGCTATCCCCATCAGGAGATGGGAATAGTGCCCTACTTCCACGTTGAACGTTGAAGTAGGGCATGTGTAGCTGATCCGCGTCCTGCAACATCGAAAGAGTGGGGTCTGCCATGGTGGCCATCAGCTGAGGGGTTGAGAGATGCTCTCTCCAGCCCCTGAACTCTATGGTCACCACGTGCAGCAGCCCCTTAAAGCTCCCTGCCCCCTGCATTCCTGTGCAGGAAGCTGAGAGCGCGTGCAGGAGGCAGCACTGCCATGCGGCCAGCCTGCACGCCTCCGTGCAGCCCCAAGCCACCACCCCCGCTGCGATGGCCGCCCGCCAGCCCCCGAAGCACCCCAGGGCACCCCCCTCAAGGGGAGCCAGGGCTCCTAGACAGCCAGACAGCCTGGGAAGAGGCAGCGGGGCCCCTCCTGGATGGAGGCTGAGATCTGGGACCTGCTGGGGCTCTGGGGTGAGGAGGAGGTGCTCCAGGTAATGGGAGCAAGAGGTGGAACATGGATGCATTTGCTCAGCTGGCCGAGGGCCTGGCTACCTGGGGTCACCCTGCCCGCACTCCTGACCATATCAGGAGTAAGGTTAAGGAGCTGCGGCAGGGTTACGCCCGGGCCCAGGATGCGGCCAGCTGATCTGGGGCCGCCCCCACCACTTGCCCCTTTTACAGGGAGCTCAGGTCCATCCTGGGCCCCCAGTACACCTCCTCCCAGCCAGCCACTCTTGACACCTCGGCCGATGAGCCCCAGCAGGACCCGGAGGCGGAGTCCGCCCTGGAGGCAAGCCCCGCACCCCAGAAGCCCCCACAGAAGCCCACCCCTGGGATGCCGGAGGAGGAGGAGGAGGGGGAATCCTCCTCCAGCGACAGGGGGCTCCACATCACCATGCCATCCCGGAGCTCCAGCAGGGCATCCGCCCAGAGGGTGTCCCCCGACCGTGGGAGTGGACCGTCAGGTATGTACCCCCCCAGTGCACACCCCCGGGGTTAAGGGGCGGGGACAAGAGACATGACCAGGGCCCTCCACATGCCCAGATGACCACGGCCCCAAGGACAGCAGTGTCATGTCCCTCAGAAGAGTGCATCTGCCCCTGCCCCCCAGCAGGACAGCACCATGCCCCATCCCTGGGGATGGGGGGAGCGGAACCTAGGGTCCCCTGGGGGGGAGGGGGTGGAACACCCATCATCATCATCAGCATCTCCCAGGGACGGGGATGGGGAACCAGCAGCAGAGGGGTGGGGGGACAAGGGCCACGGCTTGGGGCCCCCACTAACGGCTGTCTTCACTCTTCTTCCCCCCTGTGTTCAGCAGCTGCACCATCGGAGGGCCCGGAGAGTGCTGGCGAGGTCTCCGTGGTCCCGGAGAGCCCACCGGGGCCATCTCTGCAGGCCAGCCCCTCGGCGGAGCACCGACCAGCCCCAGGATGGGGCCGACAGCGGAGCCACCCCCCAAGGATGGCCACGGACCCCCAGCTGCTCGCGACCCTCCGGCGTCAGCTGGAGGTGTCGGAGCGGCGCCTGTGGATGGAGGAGCGGTGGCTGGAGCTCCAGGAGTGAGCGCTGGCCTGGCGCCAGGAGGCATGGGGGGCCTTCATGCGCACATTCGAGTGCATAGCGGAATACCTGGCCCCCCATGCCATGCCGCTCGCTGCTCTGCCCACCCTGCCCGCCACTCCACCCGCCGCTCTGACCACTGCTCCGACTGCCATCCCACCACTGTCCCACCGCCATCCACCACCCTGGGGCCTTCTGCCGAGGGGGACCTGGGGCCTGCTGACACCTGCTGGCCATACCTGCCGGTTTGCCCGGCCCCCACCCAGCCTCGGCCAGGGCTCAGGCTGAGGCGAGGGTCGCGCCCTCCAACCCCGGGCGCCGGACAGTAGAGGGGTGCGGGGCCCAGGATGTGCCCCCCGCTTCCCCTTTGTACATATCCCCCATCATATATTTGTATATAGTTTGTGTTAGACCCCTGTTCTTTTATGGTACCTCCCCCCATGTAAATAGTTCCCCCTTTTGTTCTTACTATATGTATATATTTGTAGTTTTAATAATAAGAGAATTCACTGTTTTTTGGTTTCAAAAACAATAGGTCCATTTTTATTTGCAAGAAAAGTGGGTGTGGGTGTGCTCTTGGGTGCTCTGTGGTGGGGGCAGGGAGTGTTGTGGAGGATGGGGGGATGTAGTGGGGGGCCTGCCAGCGTTCACCCTGCGGCCTGGTCGAAATGGGCCCGCAGGGCCTCCCGGACCCGGATCCCCTCGGGGTCCACCTGGCAACTGGGGGCAGCGGGTGGCTGCACATCAGCCCTGCCAGCCTCCACAGCCCAGCCCCGGAAGAATGCCTTCCCCTTGCTCTCCACCAGGTTGTGGAGTGCGCTGCACGCACCCACAACCTGGGGGATGTTGGTGGGGCCTGCATCCAATCGGGTGAGCAGACGCCTCCAGCACCCTTTGAGGCGGCCAAAAATGCACTCAACCACCTGGCCCGCGTGGTTCAGGCACGTGTCGAAGCGCTCCTGGCTGGCTGAGAGATGGCCCGTGTAAGGGTGCATGAGCCAGGGCTGGAGGGGGTACGCCGTGTCTGCGACAACGCAGAGGGGCATCGTGGTGTCCCCCACAGGGATCTCCCCCGGGGGATGTAGGTCTCCGCCTCCAGCCGGAGGAACAGGCCCGAATTCCTGAACACTTGGGTGTCGTGGGTGCCGCCAGGCCACCAACATAAATGTCCAGAAAGTGGCCCCAACTGTCCACCAAGGCCTGGAGGACCACCGAATGGTAGCCCTTCCTGTTCAGGAAGCATCCTCCGCTGTGCTCTGGAGCACGGATGGGGATATGGGTCCCATCCAGAGCCCCAGAGCAATTTGGGAAGCCCAGGCTGGCAAACCCCGCGATGGCGGCATCCGGGTCCCCAAGCCACACGAGCCTGTGGAGAAGCAGGGCGTTGATTGCGTGGACGACCTGCAGGGGAAGGACATGGGAGAGCACCAGTGAGGGGTGTGCAGGGTGTGTCTGGCCCTCCACCCCAGGCCTCCCTCACCCAGGGCTGACATCCACCCCAGCCCTGCCCCCCCCCCGGGTCCTCTTACCTCCATGAGGACAGCCCTGACGATGGCCTTGCCCACGCCAAACTGCTGCCCCACGGATCTGTAGTTGTCTGGAGTAGCCAGCTTCCAGACAGCGATGCTGACCCGTTTCTCCACACTGAGGGCTCACCACATGGAGGTGTCCTGGTGCTTCAGTGTGGGGGGTGAGCCACTGGCAGAGCTCCAGGAATGTCTGCCGGCTCATGTGAAAGTTCTGGAGCCAGCACTCATTGTCCCACTCGCTGAGCACCAGCTGCTCCCACCAGTCTGTGCTTGTGGGGTAGCTCCACAGCGAGCAGCGTGTGCAGCCGGGGGGGCATGTCGGATGGCAGCAAGGTCTGGGGCTGCTTCCTCCTCCCCTGGGGGCAGCTCCTCTTCTGCGAATAAAAGGTGGTCAGCTGCCTCCTGCATAGCATTCAGCAGGGCAAGCACTGCTCCTGCAGGGGCGGCTGTGTGGACCTCTGGCTGCTGCTGCTGCTGCTGCTGCTGCTGGGGGTCCGTACTGCTTTGACGAGGTGTGCGGGCCTGTGGCTCTGCAGACCATGTGCTGTGCAGGCTGAGTGTGTCTGGGAGGAGCCCTTTAAGGGAGCGGCTTGCTGTTGCCCAGGAAGTGTTAGTCCGCTCTGTGACCCTGTCTGCAGCTGTTCCTGGCACCCTTATTTCGATGTGGGCTGCTTTGGCGTGTAGATGCTCCCCTGCAGTGCCTACTTCGATGTGGTGCTGCCCAACGTCGACGCTGAACGTCGACGGCACCAGCCCTAGAGGACGTGTAGACGCTATTCATCGAAATAGCTTATTTTGATGTCGCTACATCGAAATAAGCTATTTCAATGTAGCATACACGTGTAGATGTAGCTAGAGAGAGAGAGAAAGAGAGGGAGGATATTGTCTTAAGCCCAGATGTTTTTGTCATATTTTATTTTTTCACCTGATTTCTTAGGACTAGACTCTGTATCTGAGGGCAGAGTAAGGCAATTAATTACATGATTCTTGCATGCAGGATTTTAATGGCCAAGAGTGTTGTAGCTGGAATTATCAAAGGCAGATAGTCCTGACAAAGTTGTCTAATATAATGGAAAAAGGATAATAGGAATTCAATGTTTTGTAGTAGCAAAATAGATTCCTAAAACGAAGTCCAGAACATATACAATTTGAGTGTCCAGGTATTGTTCTATTGCACTCTTATATAGTCTTTATAAAATGCTTCCTGTTCTTGCTAAGAAATACAACTGAAAAATATATGCCAAAGATACTTTGTTCACATCAAGTAACAAAACCAAGTGTGTTAAGGGTTTGTGTAAGTTTCTTAACTCCTGTCATTGTATCTTGTCATTTTCTCAGCTGCATCTGAACATTTGCTAGCCACTAGCAAATGAGAAATTATAATTTTTTTTACTTAAAGTGTAAATATTTTAAACCAAAAATATCATCAAAATGCTTGGTGGAAGAACATAATTTGTAATCTAATTCAATGTGTGAAAAGCTTCACTATGGAAGCATGTGGGATCCTCATGGTATTTGTGAAGAGCAGTAAGATCTTCCTCTTAGATCCATTCTAATGCAGGGCTGACCATCCTGCTCCAGTATATATTTTCAAAATTTGCAGGCATGAGAAAACACTCTTAAAATGAGTTTCCTCTAATGGAAGTACAGATGGCAGATACAGCAACTTCCTTCCAACTTGAAGGCTTATTGTTCTCTGCTGGTTGCATTTCCAATTAATACTGCCCACTGTTTTCTAAAAGTACAGTTTCTACTTGTGATGTCAGCTATATGATTATGGATATGCTGAAATAATTATATTGAAACACTTTACTCCCGTACTGTTCCTAAACGCATACTTCACATTTTTAAATCCTGGAGAACTATGGGGTTTAGAGGAAGTATATTTTCCTTTTGATGCATACCTAATTCCTGTTAGTGCTAGTCTGAGATAGGTCTGTGCAGTTAGTGGTGAACTGACCTTTTAACAAGTGTCCAGATTATCCCTTGTCATGGTAATGCACATAGAAGGACATCTCTTTGACTGCCTCAGAGTTCTCTGCTGTTATTCTACTGGAGATATGAGGAGTGTTGTAGTTTTGCTTCACTAGGCTCCAAATGTAGGAGCAGAGAGACGTGGACTTTCTCTGAGGAGACACAGTATCCTTATACCAATTCTGTACCCCCAATGGCAACTCTATGCCAGCCTTTCTACAGTATAGATCGACTTCCTAGGATGCCTCTGATTCAGGAATTCTTCCTCAAATGGGATTACCACATGGTCAGTGCACTAGCACATGAAAAACCCACCCCCTCACAATGTAGCCCTTCTGGGTAATCTCAGTAAGGGCACATGGAGAACTATGTTTATTTTGCTAGTCTCTTTTTTTTTATCAACTATGAGACCTCCCATTTTCTGCCTCACCCCACTTAGCTTCTGTTCCCTCCCTACATGATCCTCAAACCATCTGTGGGATCTTAGGTGAGGTTCTGGAACTAGTATTACAGTGGTAACTGAACCTCAATTTCTGCATGCACAGGGTCACTACATGCCTGGATTAAGGGGAATTCTATCATCTGGCCCTATGAAACGCACCAGTAAGAACTGAGAAAACAGATGAAATTAGACTCTGAAATATCTCAACTTATTTTGGTCAAATGATATTTGTGAGAGTTTATGGGGGAAAATAGAGACGATCTGTAAATTTATGTTTTAGAAAGATGCTGTCACTTTAATATTGGCTTTACAAAAGCATTCCAAATCAGTGGAAATGGATGTTTGTCAGGGCATAAACACCTATTCATTGAGCAATGGTAGAGAAAAACTATCAAAATATCTAGTAAAATTCTATAAACGTGAAAATAGGCACCTTGTCATAATTGTCACAATCTTAGTTACTGGTAAACAGTGATGAAACAGACAACTCAGAAAAGAAGATTTTACGCAAAGAGGGACAAACATAAATATTTTGAAGGGAAACTTTCCATCTACAAAATTCCTCATGGAAGCTCGCTTTTTTGTCCTTCTCACCAAATGACTGACTGCACCATGAAAGGGACAAAGGTAAACTATTGACATTACTCATTCACATTAAAGGGTAGAGTTAAGAGTTATTTTTAGATCTTTATATCAAGAACAGCAGTAGGTTAATAGATCCCATCGGTGAGGTGCAGTTAAATTGGTATGCAAAGTGCTGTAGATTATAAAGAACAAAATGCAGTCAGATAATGAAAGGAAGGAATTAATGTAACTTTGCAATGGTTATCTTTATTACAAGCAGAGCAGAGCTCATATTCCTTTGTAGTGGTATATGTTGGTCACTAACACTGGCTGCATGGCACATCTTTAATTTTTAAGTGATTTTTGTTATTCCAAAGGAGTTTTTTGTTGCTTTATTTTTCCATTTTAGTCTCAATTTTGAGGCACAAGTATGTACAAATCTTGAATTTTTGTGTTTAGATCAGCAATGAGGTGAATAAATTATGCTTTCACTAAAGATATATTTCCACCAGAAGAGACTGATGAGCACTGATGTGCCAAATTAAACGTACCAAAACAGGGCCACTGCCTCCCAAATTAGGTAACCAACTTAAATGACTGGAAATGAGTACATGTGAGAAGATAATTATACACACACACATATATTTGTATATATAACCCCTACTGGTACTGGAGTAGTTTGAGTTTGTTTGTGCTAGTGTAGGGGCAAAGAAAGAAAAGGGTTAACTGACCTAAACTCTATATTCTCCCAACGAAAAGTGGATAAGAGCTTACTCTTGACTACACTACTGATTATGACACCAGAAGCTGCTTTTTCAACAGCTCTGAAGGCTGAGGAAATTATATTTATAGCTTGTGGCTACAGCCTGGCACATGTTCTATAATACATACCACTGTAGCTCCCAGGGACAACATTTGTAGGATCTGTGGCTGAAAAGGAAAAGAAAGTGCTGTGTTGCCCACAGTCTGCGAGGATTTAGATAATGGCCCCATGATATTTTGTTTTTATTATCTACCTCTTTCTCAATGGTTCTTACATTGTTACCCTTTTTTTTTTTTGAATGTTACTGCACATTGAGCAGGTGTTTTCAGAGAAATATCCTTAATGAATCCAAGATACCTTTCCTGATTGGCGATAGCTACCTTAGAACACATGGTTTTAGATCAACGAAGGGTCCTGTGGCACCTTATAGACTAACAGAAAAGTTTAGAGCATGAGCATTCGTGAGTTAACTCACTTCTTCAGATGCTGGTTTTAGATGTGTCATTGGGATTATGTTTTCCAGTGTTCATTACTTTGCATTTACCAACACTTAATGTCATCTGCCATCTTGTTGCCCACTCACCCAGTTTTGTGAAATCTCTTTGCAAACTTTGGACTTCATTATCTTGAATACTTTTTTTATTGTCTGCAAACTTTGCCACCTCACTATTTATCCACGTTCCCATAAAATTTATGAATATGTTGAAGAGAACAAATCCCAGTAGAGATCCTCGTGAGACCCTATTTACTTCTTTCTGTTGTTAAAAAAAAAAAGGTAGACTATTGCTGCCTTTTGTTTTTTTCTTTTAACCAATTACTGATTAATGAACTTTCCTCTTATCCCACGACAGCTTACTTTGCTTAAAGGCTTTTGGTGTAGGACCCTGAGAAAGGCTTTCTAAAGGCCAAGTACACTGTATCCTTTGTAGCCCTACATCAGCATGTTTATTGATCCACTCACAGAACTCTAAATGTTTGTTGAGGCATGATTTTTGTTTATAAAAGCTACATTATGTTCATCCATGTTTCTGATTTTTTTAACTATAGTTTCAACCACTTTATCTGGTACTGACACTAAGTTTACTGGTCTGTAATTTCCAGAATTGCCAATGGAGCCGTTCTTCAAAAAAAAAGAAAGAAAATCAGCAGTGTATTCATTACCTTCCACTCATTTGGCACAGAATTTGATGCAGAGGTTGATTTAAGCAATAGGTTATATAACACAGTTTTGAATGTCATGGCTGAGCTCCTTCAGAACTGTTGGTTGAATTCAATTTGTTCCTGGTGACTTATTACTATTTATTTTATCCATTTTTGTTCCAAAACCTCCACTATTGATACCTCAGTGTGGAATGGTACCTCAGATTGGACATCTAAAAAGAATGTCTCAGATGTGGAAATTTTCCTCACCTCCTCTGCAAATGAGATTGATGCAAATAATTCATTTAGCTTCCCTGCAACTGTTTTATTTTTCTTGAGTGCCCCTTTAGCACCTTGATCATGCAGTAGGCTAGCTGACTATCTGGCCTTCATCCTCTTTCTCAGATACTTATTTTTCCCTATTAGTTTTGTCTTTTGCTAGTTGCTCTTCAAGTACCTTTTGCCTAATTATAGTTTTAACACGTAATTTTCCAGAATTTATTTTCCTTTCTATTTTCCTCAGCAGAATTTAACTTCCACTTTTTAAAGGATGTCTATTTGTTTCTAATCTCTTTCACTCTGTTGTTTAGCTAAAGAAACATTTTTTGGCACTTTTATTGATTTTTTTTTTAAATTGCAGGGTACATTTAATTGACCCACTGTTATGGTGTTTTTAAGAGGGTTCCATGCATTGTTCAGGCAATTCACTCTTGTATCTATTCCTTTTCATTTCTGTTTAGCTGGTTTCATCACTGTTATGTAGTTCCCCTTTTGAAGTTAAATGCTACTGTGGTGGCTTTCTTGGATATTTCCCATCCCACAAGGATGTTAAAAGTAATTACATTCCGGTTGCTATGACTGAGCGGTTCAGCTATATTCACCTATTGGACCAAATCCTGCCTTCCTCTTAGGAGTAAATTAAAAATTGCCTCTACCCTTGTGGGTTGAAGGATAAGCTGCTCAGAGAAGCAATCATTAATGCTGTCTAGAAATTTAATCTCTGCAGCCCATCCTGAGGTGAAATGAACCCAGTCAATATGCAGATAGTTGAAAGCCCCCATTATTTTGAGTTTCTTGGGTTTTGTACCTTCTTTAATCTCTGTGAGTATTTCACAATCTCTGTCATCATCCTGTTATTACCCAAGCTTGGAATTCTATCCATGGAAATTCAGTGGTACACTTTGAATCATGTAAGGTGTTTACTATGTTTGACTCTGTGCTTTCGCTCACTTATAATACCACTCAACCAATGAAATCTACACTGTCATTTGTGTGTATTTTGTACCTGGTATTACCATGCACCATTGATAATTATCCTTCTACCAAGTTTGTTTGATGTCTACTATATCAATATCCTCATTTAACTGTGCTGCCATTCAGTGCAATAAAATGGATAGCCCTCAGTCTGTTGCTGGACTTCTGACTCTATTAGTTTTACTCTGATATGTTTTTTGTTTGTTTCTTGTTTTGAGGGGATGGGGAGTAGATAGGGTTCATTGGTCTAAGTTTAGAGAGTGTTTGGTATGTATATCTATCTTTCTCTTCCCCATTAGTCTCCCTTTTAAAATTACCCTGTTTGCTAGCTCTTCTGGTTACTTCGATGCTGGCTTTTAAAGGCTCTGTTCTGAAGTTATCTATGCCCCCTTATCAAAGGTTTCTAAAGACAAGCAGGGAGCACATGCACTGTGATATTCTGATGCAAGATGACACAAGGCTACATCTGCACAGCACCCTAAACTTGAAATAAGATATGTAATTTACACTATACAAATTATGTACCTCCTTTTAAATTTATATTGAAACAGGCTATTTTGGCATTTGGCACTGTCTAAACAGCACCAAATATGAAACTACTAAGCAATTGTGAAGCATCCCTTATTCCTCCTGCAACAAGAACTACAGGGATGCTGAAAAAGGGCACATTTCATAGACACAGAGTAGCTATTTTGGGATACTGAAGTATCCTGGAATAGCTCAAACATATAGACATAGCCAAACAGTCAGAAGAAGCACATTGAGAAAAGGGAAGATGTGCTGTCACTTAGAAGTAACTTGGCAGTAAAGGACCTCTGAGCTTGTCTCTGAATTAAAAAGGGACTATTATCAATATCTTCTTCTGAGAGATCACCAGGACTAATTTGTAATAGAATTATTGATATTATGAGAACAGAAGGTTTAGCCAGGGAAGCAAGGTCTGTTGGACATGCTTTGATGTGCCCTGCAGCTACTTGTGCTGGTAGAATCTGGCTATAAAGGTGGTGTATCTTGCCCTAGAAATATTACTTCAACACAGAGGAGAATAGAGTCTTTTATGCTACCCTCCTTCCTCTTCTGGCATGTCCAGAGGAAACAGGGCATAGCCAGCATTCCTGTATGTTGCGCTGACCTGATACGACAGCTTTGCCTCTTGGGTCTATTAGCATTTTAAGTAAATCCTTATGGCTGTTATCACTTAGCTTAGGCACCAGCTCTGCGTGCAGCAACCCGACAATTGAAGGAACACAAAGGTAGGCTTTCCATTACTTTATGTATATATACTTTTTCCACTTTATGCTTCTCAGCTGGGGCCAGAATACTAGCTTTGCAACTTATAAAGGGGAAAAGATAGTGTTCTTCCACAGGTTCTGTACCATCCTGGAGAGGCAAAGACAGTGGGTCAGTGCTAAGAAGAAAGAAATAGCAGAGCTCCCTGTTCATACTGTCATATAATTCAATTTTACTTTAAAGCCTTTGCACTTTCCTTATTGCCGAGTACAATACACAAACAATATATTCCAAACCAAGTTGATGATGTTCGTGGGTTAAGTCTTTGTGGTTCTGCCTGTCGGGTCTCATGAGTGGTCTGTTGGTTATATTTGTCCAATGGAGCACAGCTGTTGTGACAGGTCATGCTCATAGAAAAGCAACCTCCTGTGGTAAACCCGGTGGTAGACCCTTACCAGGAAGCTTCCGGAGCCTTTTAGAAGGACAGTACACTGGGTCCTATTGGAGGTCCATGGAGTGGGCGGGAGGATCTGGAGGCAGGAGAGAGTTATGGGTTCTAGGGTGGAACATTGATTAGGGAGGGAAGTAGGGGTGAGGGGGAAGCCAGGGTGGGAGCAGGGGCCGGGACAGAAGCAGAGGGCATCTCAGGAAGGGGGACTTCCACAGACGGTGGAAGAGGAGTTGGGGTTAAGGGCGTGGTGCCCACGCACTCAGCAGCGGGCACCAACAGGGCAGGGGGAATTGTTTGGGAGTTTTCAGGTCCGAGGGGGGAAAGGGGGCATAAGGAGAATTCTGGTCCTCCTGGGGCGTCCAGGGGCTGGCCGACCTCCACTGGGAGGTCATCCCCAGTTGGGGGGGGGGGGGGGGGACACCCTGCGATGTCCCGGAGCAGGGAGGGGTGACAGTTAAAGGAGTGCTGGTGGGCGGGGAGAAAGGGAGCGAGAGGGGTGGGGAATAAACGGACGTCCCACAGGCCTCCAGTAGAAGACCATTCGCGTCCAGGGCCGTCGGGGTGAGACATAGGGCCTCGACCTCCTGCGAGAGGAGGGCGAAGCCGAGGCTTACCTCCTCCAGATGCTCCACAGGGGCAACCTGGGCAGCGGCCGGAGGGGTGTTGGAGGAGGGCGAGAGGAGAGCGGAGGCCATCTCCGCTTTTGGAGGCTCTGACTCCGGGGCAGAAGGGGTGGCGTCCTTTATGGCAGCCGCCGCCACCACCGCTGCTGTGGTCCCGGCCACCCCCGCCAGGTGGTCAGTGGCTGGGGGGTTCAACAGGTGGACTGGGGCTGGTGGTCCTTTTAGGCGCCTTGCGGGGCATGCCCACCCCATCCTCCGACGGGGTGGGGTGCTGGGTGCGCGCACTCCTTTTTTTCCCTTTTCCCCCCCCCACCAGCACCCAGTCCTCCAAGGAGGAGGGCTGGGCAGCAGAGGGGAAAGGGCCAGGAGACTGAGGCAGCAAGGAGGGAGGGAGGAAAAGAGGGGCCGGGACAGCAGGGGGAAGGGACAGCCCGCCCTGGGGTGGGCCCTGCCCAGGTCCTTCCTCCCTCTTCTCTGCGGGCCCGGCTCTTGTGCCTGCTTGGGCGCTGGCGCGCGCTTCTTCCTCCTCAGCACCACCGGTTCAGGCACCCTCCAATGCCCGAGCAGCGATGGATCCATCCAGGCCAAGAGGAGGAGGGGCGGTCCCAGGGCCTGTCGCGGTCGGGGCGCCGCCGGTCTTGTGGCTGGCACCCTCCGCGTTGGAGGAGATCCCGGGCTCCTCTCTTTCGTGCCGGGCCAGGAGGCAATCCCTCTGGACATGCCCCGCCGCCCGACACACGAAGCACCAGGCTCCCCCAAGGTGTAAAAGACCTGGTACTGGGCCCCTTGATAGGGCACTAGTATAGCCCCTTCCTGGGCTACCCCACCCTGTGCTGCCGCCGGAGGCAGTTGTACTCGGGCCTGCCAGTGGAAAGAAAGCACATGCCGGAGGGTGGGGTCCTTGCAGCCTAGGGGGAGGGGGCTCAGGACTGACAGAAGCCAGCCCAGGGCAGTGAGGAAAGGCAGAAGGGTGGAGGTGGGGAGGAAGGGTGGGACGGAGGAGAACACCACCCACACGCCCAGGTCATCCAGCGGCTCCAGGGGCACGTGCACGCCCCCTACCGCCAAGCTCCTCTCCACCACCTCCTGGGCGGCAGCCTCCGAAGCCAGGAAGAAGACAATCTTCCCGAACATCCGGGAGGCCACCACCACGGCCGCAGGCCCCATCACTCGTGCCAACGCCCACACGAGGTTTCCACATGGGGCGAGGTGGCCACCAGGAGGCAGCAGACTCCGTGCCTCCTGGCGAGTGCGGGGAAGGGGCCGTGACCATCTGGGATGGTAGTCCTGGCGGAGGCGGAAGGAGCAATGTTCGAGGTGGCAGCTGCCACCTGGGCATACGACCTGGGGGCCAAAAAGTCGGAGCACCCAGGTGTGGTGGTGGGAACAGGGGAGCAGGGAGAAAGGGAAGCTGCGCTGGATGGTGTTGCAGCAGCAGCTGGGGTAAGAGCCCCTGCCATGGGAGGATTGGCCTTCTGGGCAGGGCTTTTGCCTTTTTTTCCACCCCTGGCCCTTGCTACCCTTTCGGGGGGCTGGGCTTGGGGCGGGGTCGCCGGAGGACGCCGTGGTGGGGATGGCAGGAGCCCCGGAGCCTACGCCCGCGGCCTCAGCCAATGATAAGGCAGTGACCCCGGCGGCCCTGGATGAGGAGGCCGCCATTTCAGGGGTGGAGGGGGTGCCAGTGGAGGGAGGAGAGGGACATTGCCAGATGAACCCCCGGTGGCTGTAGAGGCCATGATGAGGGGTGCAAGGGTGAGGGAATTTTATTGGGGTGGGGCACTTTAAGGGGCGGGGAGGGGAGGAGAAGGCAGGGAGGAATTGGATGCCTACCCCTCCCCCACTGGCCAGGCTAAGGACCCAGCCAGGTGAGGGTGGGGCAGGAGGACAGAGGGAGGAAAGGCAGGTGCAAGAAGGCCACGACTCCCAGCACAAGATGGTAAGTGGCTCCTGCTACTGCACTGGGATATGTGTGGGAGGGTACAATATATGTAAGTGTGTAAATGTGGGGAGGTGAGTGAGTGGAAGGGGAGGGGGTCAGGCACCTAACAGAAAAAAAAAAGGGGGGGGCGTGGGCACAAAAAAGGGGGGGGGCAAAAAGGAAGGGGGGGAAGAACCAGCCAAAGGGGGGATGGTTGGAGGGAAGAGTGTGCCCACGGGTGCCTGAGGGTGGGCCCACAGCAGCTGCTGCTGCAGAGCCCCACAAGAGCAGGGGGGAGGAGGAAGGGGCAGATGGTTTGGGTGGGACCCAGATGGAGAGGGCCCCAGTGGCAGCTGGGTGTGTGGGCGGGGGAGCTGGGGAAGGAGGCAGTGGCTGCAGGGGTGGAGCAGGGACCACACCCTTACACCCCACCCTCAACTACGCAGCCACCCCTGTGGAGCCCTGGTGGAGAGGGACCCCCACCTAAACTCCCCCTCCCCCCCCAGCCACTCCACAGCAAGCTGTGGAGGGAAAACCCAGCCACCACCCAAGAAAGCCCCTTACCTCCTCCGAAGCAGCGAGGATGCAGCTGCTAGTAGATGGAAAGAGTGGGCCCAAATGGAGGGCCAGCAGATTCCCCACCAGAAGATGGAAGGGGGAGTACCTCCTCCCCGCCAAAAGGCAGGGCAGCAGGAGTCCCCTCACACACCGCTCACCCAGCAGTTCTAGGAAAAACTAGCTGGGAGGGGTGGGGCAGGGGGGTGAAGTAAGCAGCCTGCCTAGGGCAGGGAAGAAGCTGGCCCAAGAGAAGGGGCCAAAAGCAGCCCCAGGGGGGCCAAAGCCAGCAGCCAAGGCTGCCCACCTCCCAGCACCCGACCTCCCAGCCACAGGGCCCTAAGCGGGCTCTGTGTCGCAGCTCCCCAGGCCATGAAGACAGGCTGCAGGAGCTCCCCAGAGAGAGGAGATGCTGGGTCTATTTGGAGACCAGGGAGTGGGCGGGCACAGCCTGCCCATGACTAAAAGGCCCCTCTTAATAGAAGAGGGATCCCTTTAAAAAAAAAAAAAACAAAAAAAAAACCCAACATGGCCCCAACAGAGTGCGGGGTACAACTGAATTAAAAACAGGGACGGGAGTGGAGGTCAAAGGTTTAAAACGAAGGACCAGAAGGGGACACCAAGCAGAGAACCCCGGACAGCGCCCACTGCCCCTCAAAGGTGTCGAGAGAGCCAGTGGACGCCGCCCAAAGGAACTTTGCCCGGATTCGTGAGTGGAGAGCGGAGCGGAAATAGGCCCCACAGTCGCAGGCTTCCCCCCCACCAGCCTCCTCTCCCAAGCGTTATAAATGGCTACCTTGGCCATAGCCAGGAGGAGGCTGACGAGGAGGTCCCGCGACTTAGTGGGGCCACGAATGGGGTGTGCTAGAATGAGGAGGTGCGGGGAGAAGTGCAGCCAGAACCTCAGCAGGAGGTTCTGGAGGAGCCGGAAGAGAGGTTGCAACCTGATGCACTCGATGTAAATGTGCGCCAGGGTCTCCCTTGTGCCACAAAAGAAACAGGTATCCGGCAGGGGGTGAACCGCGCCAGGTACACACCCGTGCTCACCGCCCCATGCAGGATTCTCCAGCTGATGTGCCCGGCGGGCCGCGGGACCAGGGAAGAATAAAGGCTGGCCCACCGGGGCTCCCCACCCGCCGAAGATGGTAGAAGGTCCCGCTACTTGTGGTCTGGGCAGGACATGAGGGTGGGACAGTGGAGCGTGTGAAGCACGAGCATGTACAGATGATGTCTGGGCACGGTTTGAAAGGGGACCGGCTGCAAGGCATGCAGCCAGCTGGGATGATGCAGGGGATGGGGGAGGGAAGGCTCACGGAGCCAGGGGCCCACGGAGAGATCTGGAGGGCCAGGAGTGAGAGGGTGGCGGGGTGCACCCTCTTGCAAGACCCAGCGCAGGTAGACGTGAGCAGTGGGTGGCAAGGTGGCCTTCACCTCCTTGAGTACACGCGGGGGAGAATGTAGGGTGGACAGCCCCATGAGCCGGGAGAGCGCCGGGGCCTCCATCCAGTCTCCCCGGCCGTGGTCCAGGAGGTCTCTGACCCTGGTGATTCCACTGAGGACCAGCCTCCGGCACACTGCGAGGGAGTCCACTGCCTGCATACGGAGGTAGGGGTTGTGTAGCAGGGGCTCCGCGAGGAGGTCTTCCACCCTGGCGGCCCCTAAAGACCTGGAGACTGAGAGCAGCTGCCAGGTGCGGAGGAGGTCCTGGTGGAAGGTCGGCAGCTCCGAGAGGTCTCGCGGATGGCCTCTCAAAGGCAAATAAAGGAGCTGCCGGTCGTATCGAAGCCCTCAGAAGCGACAGAGGAAAGCGTGTTCCAGTGTGCTCCATGCCAGACTATCTGCACTATTGCTGTTGAGGAGTCCCTGCAGGGCCCGGAGGAGGAGGACATGGACCCGAGTGCGTAGGCAGGTCAGGCCCTGCCCTCCCTTCTCTGGGGGGAGATGAAGAACCCCTGCAGGGACCCAGTGCAGTCCTGGCCAAAAGAACTCCAGAACTACCTTCTGCAGGGCTGCCAGGAAACCCAGGGGTGGGACAAGGGTGTTGAGACGGTGCCAGAGCATGGACAGGACTAGTTGGTTAAGCACCAGTGCCCTCCCCCATAGGGAGAGGCACTGGAGCAGCCCCGCCCACCTCCGCAACCGCTCAGCCACCCTGCCTTCTAAACCCTGCCAGTTTTCCGGCGGAGAGGGATGCGTGGAAGATAGAAAGATGCCTAGATAGGATAGCGGACCCACGCTCCACCGAATGGCCTGAAGCGTGGGTGGGAGGTGGCCCGCCTGCCACCCAGCCCCAACCACCAGGCCAGAGCTCTTGAATCAGTTGACCCGGGCAGAGGAGGCTGCCAAGTAAACGGCTTGGCAGGCCTCCAACTGCACCAGGTCTCCCAGGTCCTGGACCATGAGGAGTACATCGTTGGTGTACGCTGACAGAACAAGCCGCAGCTCTGGCTCACAGAGCACCAACCCGGTCAACCTTCGTTGAAGGAAACAGAGGAAGGGCTAGATGGCCAGAGCATAGAGCTGGCCTGACAGCGGGCAGCCCTGACGCACCCCTCGCCCGAAGCTGACCGGAGCCGTCAGGATCCAGTTGAGCTTGACCAAACTCTGAGGCAGTGTACAGCACCCGGAGAAACCCGATGAAACGGGGTCCGAAGCCAAAGACCCGCAGAGTGCCCAGGAGTTACCCATGGTCCACCCTGTCGAACGCCTTCTCCTGATCCAGGGACAGGAGGGCGAATGACAGACCATCCCTACACCTGAGCTTCAAGAGATCCCAGACCAGATACAGGTTGTCAAAGATGATGCGGCCCAGGATGGTGTAGGTCTGGTCGGGGTGGACCACGTCCTGCAGCATGAACCCCAAGCGACGGGAGATGGCTTTAGCGATAATCCTGTAGTCCGTGCTGAGGAGTGAGATGGGACGCCAGTTCCAAAGGTCGCGGGGGTCCCCCTTTTTGGGCAGCAGGGTGAGGACGGCCCACCTGCACGACAGGGGGAGGACCCCGCTTTGCAAGGACTCGACCCAGACGCTGAGCAGGTCTGGACCGAGGACGTCGCAAAACACGCGGTAGACCTCCACGGTCAGCCCGTCCATGCCCGGGGACTTGTTGGTGGGCATGAGACGGAGGGCTTACGAGAGTTCAGCCAGAGTGAGAAGAAGCTCCAGCCAGTCCCGGTGGCCCGTGCTGACCGAAGGGAGTTGGTCCCAAAGCACTCTGCAGGCGTCGGCATCAGTCGGATCCGGGGAGAAAAGGGTGGTGTAGAAGGCACGAGCCTCCTCGTGCATCTCTGCCGGATCCGTAAGAGGGGTGCCATCCTCCGCAAGGAGGCAGAGGATATGTTTCTTGGCACCCCTCTTTTTCTCCAGGGAATAGAAGAAGCGGGAGCTGTGGTCCATCTCCCGAAGGAGCTAGATCCGCGGCCTCACAAAGGCCCCCTGTGCCCGAAGGGCGTTGAGGGCCCTGAGCTCGTCCCGCTTCTCCCGGTACGTGCCGCAGAGAGATGGATCTCCGGGGCTGGTGGCCAGGCGTCTCTCCAGCTGAAGAACCTCCTGCTCCAGCTGTCCTATCAACGCATCCTGCTGCCGGCTGGCCCCCCAGGTATAGTCATGGCAGAAGAGCCACGCGTGCACCTTTCCCAGATCCCACCACCACCACGCCGAGAGAAAGGCACACTGTTGCCCGCGCCAGGCCAGCCAGAACTCCTGGAAGGAGGCCACAAAGCCCACATCCTCCAGCAGCTTGTTATTAAAATGCCAGTAGGCCGACCCCCACTTCCCCGGCGAGAGGGAAGCCTTCACAGACACTAAGTCGTGGTCCGAGAAGAGGGATGGCCGCACGCTGGAGGAGTGGGCCCACGAGAGATGGTGGCGAGAGATGTAGATGCAGTTCAACTGGGAGTGCATGGATTTGTGGCCCACCACCTGGACGTAGGTAAAGACGGTGTCCTCATCCGGGTGGTGGCTGTGCCAGACGTCCGCCAGGGAGCGATGATTGATAAGCTCCCTGAGGATGTCCGCAGTGGCCAGGCACTGTTCCATCCCCGTATGGTCCCATTCCTCGAGGGTGCAGTTGAAATCCCCGCCAAGGACCAGGCACTTGCGAGGATTGATGGAGTCAAGGAAGGCCACCGCCTTCCGGAAGAAGGATGTTCTCTCCAGGCCAGATGTTGGGGCGTAGACGTTGACGAGGTGGAGGGGCAGCCCCTCTACCCGTACCCAGAGATACAGCAGGTGGCCTGGCACAACCTCGACACTCTCCAGCACCTCGGGCTGCAGGTCCGGGGAGAACAGGGTCACCACCCTGGCCCGATGGGCCGAGAGGTAACTAAGGTGGACCCTGTCTACCCAATCCAGCCGCCAGCTGGCTTCAGTGGCCAGAGTAGTGTGGGTCTCCTGGAGGAAGGTGACCAAGTACCCTCCCCACCCCTCGGAGGAAGGAGAGCACCCCGCACTTGCGGATACCCGACCCGCAGCACCTGCGGAGACCCGACCCGCAGCCCCTGGTGTTCAAGGTGGCAAAGATGATCGGCGGCATTAGAGGGCTGGGGAGGATCCTCGCCGGAGGGAACGCCAGCTGTCCCTGTGGGGCCATGCAGCAAGCCGTGGCCAATGCCATAGGTGATTAGGGCATCACAGAAGCCACGGGCCCGTTGGTAGGCCATGGCGTCCCTCCTCCCGGTCCCCTTGCCCTCCTTCAGAAGGACCCTCACGGACTCAAGGATTAGATGGAAGTCACCCCAGCACTGGAGGGCGAGAGCTACTTTGTTCTTGGAGCCGCGAACGTCCTCCAAGAACTCACGCATCTTGTCTGCCAGCGCGTGGGGTAGCGAGGCCTTGGGGTCCTGAGTGCCCCTCAGCCTCATATCCTTTTGGGCTCTGTGGCCGGCAGGGAAGGTCATGCAGTGGCTGGGGCTTGGTTTTGGGAGGACTAGGGGTGGCGGAGGGAGAGCAGCCCCAGAGGTGCTGGGAGAGAGCGAGACAAAGGGGGCCTCCCGAGGGATTGCGGCCTCAGGAGTAGTTATGAGCAGACGAGGGTCGAAGGGAGGTGCAGGAAGAATGGGGATGGGGGCAAAGGTGATGAATGTATTGAGGGGAGGGTGAGTGTTGTGGAGAGAAGGGTAAGGCAGAGGGAGAGGGGCTGGGGTAGAGAGAGGAGGAGTAGGAAGGTCTGGAGGGGGTTGGGGCGCAGTTTCTGGGACGGGCCTTTGACTGGAAGAGGGGGTGGAAGTGGGGGTATGAGTAAGAGGGGTGTGGGGAGGGGGGGCTTTTCCAGGCAGCAAGAGGGGAGGGGGGGATAAGGGCGAGGTGCCATTGCGTCTAACAGCAGGCACCAGTGAGGTGGAGGGGTCAGCGTTGGGGTTTTCGATACCGGGGGCGGGGTGGCAGGGTACGAGGGGAACACAAATCCCTCCAGGATATCCGGGGGCAGGACAGCTACAGCTGGGAGGTGAGCCTCAGCTGGGGGGGCGGTTGCACCATGTGACGTCCCAGAACAAGGGAGGATAATGGTTGGGGGAATCGCAGGCAGATGGGGAGAGAGAAGGTGAGGGGGGATGGCTGGGTGTGGGTGGCTGGCCCACAGGCCTCTGGCAGCAGACCCCCTACATCCAGAGCAGGTGGCGTAAGGCCTAGGGCCTTGACCTCCTGTGAGAGGAGGGCAAGGCCGAGGCTCATCTCTTCCGGGCACCCCACGACAGTGGTCTGGGCAGCAGCCGGAGGGGTGTCAGAGGAGGGCACGGGCTCAGGACAAGCCCCCTCTGCCCCTTTGGGCTCGGGCTCCGGGACAGGAGGGGCAACATTCTCCATTGCTGCCGCGGCGGCCTCAGTCACCCCCGGCAGATGGTCAGTAGCCAGGGGTTCAGCAGATGGATCAGGGCTGGCGGCTCTCTTTAATGCTTTGCGTGGCACATCCACCCCATCCTCCGACAGGGTGGAGTGCCAGGCGTGCGTGCTTCTTCTCTTGCACTTCCCCCTTACCAATACCCAGTCCTCCAGAGAGGTGGCCTCAGTGGTAGAGGAGGAAGGACCAGGGGATGGAGGCAACGACGAGGGAGGGAAGGAGAAAGAGGACGGGACAGCGAGGGAAAGGGACAGCCCGCCCTGGGGTGGTCCCTGTCTGAGTCCTGCCGCTGGCCCTGCCTCCCTCTCCTCCACAGACCTGGCTTGAATGCCCGCTTGGGAGCCGGCTCCCGCTTCTTCTTGTCCCTCACCATGTGCCTGGGCATCCTCCGACGCCTGAGCGGTGATAGTTCTGTCCGGGGCGGGAAGAGGAGGGGCGGTCCCAGGGCCTGTCGTGGTTGGGGCGCCGCCAGTCTTGTGGCTGGCACCCCCCACGTCGGAGGAGGTCCCGGGCTCCTCTCTTTCGTGCCGGGCCAGGGGGCAATCCCTCCGGACATGCCCCACCGCCTGACACACAAAGCACCAGGCTCCCCCAAGGTGTAAAAGACCCGGTACTGGGCCCCTTGATGAGGCACCAGTATAGTCCCCTCCTGGGCCACCCCACCCTGTGCTGCCACTGGCAGCAGTTGGATTCGCGCCTGCCGGCAGAAGGAGAGCACGTGCCGTAGGGCGCGGTCTTTGCAGCCAAGAGGGAGGGGACTCAGGACCGACAAGGGTCGGCCCAGGGAGGTGAGGAAAGGCAGAAGGGCGGAATTGGGAAGGAAGGGAGGGACAGAGAAGAAAACCACCTGCACGCCCAGGTCCTCAAGCGGCTCCAGGGGCACATAGATGCCCCCAACCGCCAAGCCCCTCTCCACCACCTCCTGCGCAGTGGCCTCTGACGCCAGGAAGAAGACGATCTTCCTGAACATTCAAGAGGCCGCCACCACGGCCGCGGGCCCCACCGCCAACGCCCACACGTAGGTCTCCACGTGGGGCAAGGCCAACACCATGAGGCAGCGGACTCCGTGCCTCCTGGTGAGGGCGGGGAAGGTGCTGCGACCGTCGGGGATGGTATTCCGAGCGGAGGTGGAAGGAGCAGGGTTCAAGGCAGCCACTGCCACCTGGGCGTACGACCTGGGGGCCAGGGGATCCGAGCCCTCAGGATCAGTGGTGGGAGCAGGGGGGAGGGAAAGAGGAGCTGCAGCAGGTGCATCGGCAGCTGGGGTGGAGGGCCCAGCCACGGGAGGTTTGGCCTTCAGGGCAGGGCTCTTGCCCTTTTTGGTCCCCTGGCCCTTCCTGCCCTTTTGGGGGGGGTGGATTGGGGCGGGGTCACCAGAGGAGGATGCCACGGCAGGGGCAGCAGGAGCCCTGGAGCCCATGCCCGCGCCCTCAACCGTCACAGAGTTCCCAGCAGCCCTGGATGAGTCGGCTGCTGCTGCAGAGTTGGAAGGAGGGACAGTGGAGGGGGCGGGGGGCATCTATGGACAACCCCCCAGTGGGTGGGGAGGCCATTTTATAAGGTATAAGGATTTGTGAAAAAATGGGAGAGGGTCCTTTAACTAGTGGGGGAGGGGAGAGAGGAAAAAGAAAGAGTAAATGAAAATGGCTGCCCCTCCCCTACCAGCCAGGCTGAAGACCTGGACAGGCAGGGGTGGGGCAGGACGGTAAAAGAAAAAAACAAAGGAAAGGGAACACAAAAAGGCCACAACTCCCAACACAAGATGATAAGATGGCTCCTGCTTCTGCACTGGGATGTGAGGGGAATTCAAGATGTGCGTGTGGGGAGGTGAGTGCAAGGAAGGGGAAGGGGCTCAGGCACCTAACAAAAGAAGGGGGGGGATTTGCGGGCGCAAAGGGGAGGGAGAAGAGGCCAACCAGAAGGGGGGGCAGGGGGTATAAAGGGAGGGATGTGCCCATGGGTGGCAGAGGGATGGGCCCACAGCAGCTGCTGCAGAGCCTCATAGAAACAGAGGAAGGGGTGCCGCAGAGGAAGGGGGCACAGAAACAGAGGAAGGAGGAAGGGGCAGATGGAGAGGGCCCCAGCGGCAGCTGGGTATGGGGGGGGAGCGGCAAAGGAGGCAGTGGCTGCAGGGGTGGGGCAGGGTCCACACCCTAACACCCCACCCCCAACTACGCAGCCACCCCTGTGGAGCCCTGGTGGAGAGGGACCCCACCTAAACTCACCTCCCCCCCAGCCACTCCACAGCAAGCTGTGGAGGGAAAACCCAGCCACTGCCCAAGAAAGCCCCTTACCTCCTCCGAAGCAGTGAGGATGCAGCAGCCAGTAGATGGAAAGAGTGGGCCCAAAGGGAGGGCCAGAAAATTCCCCCCCAGAAGATGGAAAAAAGAGGGGGGAAGGGTACCCCCTTCCCTGCCAAGAGGTAGGGCAGCAAGAGTCCCCCACACACCACCCACCCAGCAGCTCCACAGGGAAACTAGCCCGGAAGGGTGGAGTGGGGGGAGGAAAGGAGCAACCTGCCCAAGGCAGGGAAAGGGAAGCTGGCCCAAGAAAGGGGCCAAAAGACAGTCCCAGATGGGGTTGAAGCAGCCAAAGGCTGCCTGTCCCCCAGTACTCACCTCCCAACTGCAGGGCTCCCCAGGTGGGATCCCCGCAGCCTGGACGACAGAGCATTTCTGTTCCCTGTCTAGGCCCAGACCTTCACTGGTCAGATAGGCCCTGTGCTCCTTATAAAAGGCTCCCCATCTGGTAGCAGGGGGGAAGGTTTTGGGAGGTGCACCAGAGGAGCAGGAGCAGGAGCAGGAGCACAGCGAAAATGTACCATGGGAAGTGGTGGGCGAAGTGGCCCAGGGTGAGGCTACTACTTTGGGGCAGGGGTAAAGGTCCTGCCAGTTGCCTCTTGTTCTCATAGGGGCCCTGGGCCGGAGTCTAGGGCAGACGGTGGGTCTGGACACCTCCCACCCTTCCCCCAAGGGATCACTTTACTGGAGCAGGCACGGGTCTGCAAGGGGGCTGGTATTATTCTCCCTGTACTGGTCCTGCCTATGATGAGGATGGCTCGCTAAGCGGAGACCCCTGCCTTTGGAAGGGCCTGGACAAAAGGGGGGCCTCTGTGAGTCTCTGAGGCAACACAGATCCGCCAGGAAGCGCAGGGACCCACAGAGGCTGACAAGGGACTTTGTCACACTCCATTCTATTTTCATTGGAGAACAAGTTCAGAAAGCAGAATGTTGGGGTGATTTTATCTTCAGTGGTGTGCCACTGCAATATGAATAGGGTGGACCTTCAGGCGAAGTGTACACTTGCATTCCTCTTTCCAAAAAGGCATGCAAATGAAGGAAATAAAAATGCAAATGAGGCACATATTTACATATCTGGCACCTCATTGCATATTTGTCTTTCAAAAGAGCTTCTTTCGAAAGAAGAAAAAAGCAGTGTAGATGCAGTTCTTTCGAAAATAATCCCCGTCTTTGAAAGAACCCTTCTTCCTACTTTTTTTTTAGTAAGAAGGGCTCTTTCAAAGACGGGGACTCCTTTTGAAAGAGCTGCATCTACACTGCTTTTCTTCTTGCGTGTGTCTACACTAGCCAGCTACTTCGAAGTAGCTGGCACGTCGAAATAGTACACATCGTGTCTACGCGTGCCATGAGCTATTTCAATGTTGAATCGTTATTCCTATCCGAAGATGGGAATAGTGCCGTACTTCGACGTTCAACATCAAAATAGGGTGTGTGTAGACGATCCGCATCCCAGTATGTCGAAATAGTGGGGTCCTTCATGGTGGCAATCAGCTGAGGTGTTGAGACACGCTCTGTCCAGCCCCTGCAGGGCTCTATGGTCACCGTGTGCAGCAGCCCTTAGCCCAGGGCTTCTGGCTGCTGCTGCTGCTGGAGCTGAGGGTCCATGCTGCGTGCATGGGGGCTGCAACCGGTTGTCGGCTCTGTGGATCTCGTGCTGTGCAGGGCGAGTGTGTCTGGGAGGGGCCCTTGAAGGGAGTGGCTTGGGGCTTTGCTGGCCCCTTATTTCAATGGGGAGTGCTTGTGTGTGTGGACACTCCGCATTTCCCTCTGGGGCAGCCCCTTTCAATGTTCCCTGTCGCTACTTTGACTTTGAACATCAATGGCACCAGCCCTGGAGGGTGTGTAGACGACATGCATCGAAGTAGCCTATTTCGATGTTCTTACATTGAAATAGGCTACTTCGATGTAGTGTGCTAGTGTAGACGTAGCCCTTTTGAAAGAAGCTGTTTCGAAAGATGAATATGCAAATGAGGTGCCAGATATACAAATCTGTGCCTCATTTGCATTTTTGATTTCCTTCATTTGCATGTCTGTTTTGAAACAAGAATGCTAGTGTACATGTAGCTTCATTGCAGTTTACTTCCTAGCTACAGAGCACTGCACTTTCCTAACCTACACATACACAGATTACCATGGCATATCTTTATTCATTAGGATCTGGCCAGTTACAGAGCTTTTTTAGCAACTGTTGCTACTTCAGTGTGCAAGTATATTACAGACCATAAGGAAATACATGCAGAAATTAACCAGTACAGTAATTGAATAGTAGCTCCCTGTGTGTAAAGATATTCCGGAATAAGAGTGTCCATATGGAGGGATATTCTGGAGTAGTTCTAGCGCTTTAACATAACACCATACATTAATCAAAAATAACGTGGAAGTGTAGACAAGCCCTACAAGGATACCAAAGGCTGTGAACCAGTTTGGCAATCTGTGAGAAATTTGAGAATTCATAAGAACATAAGAATGGCCATACTGGGTCAGACCAAAGGTCTGTCTAGCCCAGTATGCTGTCATCTGACCATGGCAAATGCCAGGTGTCCAAGAAATGAATAGAACAGGTAATCATTAAGTGATTCATCCCCTGTCACTCAGTTCCAGCTTTAGACAAACAGAGGATAGGGACACAATTCCTACCCATCCTTAGCCATTGAAGGACCTACTCTCCAAGAACGTATTTCTTTTTGGAACCCCAAGGTCCTGGTCTTCACAACATTCTCTGGCAAGGGGTTTCGCAGGTTGACTGTGTTTTGCATGTAGAAATACTACTGTTTGTTTGCTTTAAACCTGCTATTTATTAATTTCATTTGGTGATCCCTAGTTCTTGTGTTATTGGAACAAGTATATAATTTTTCTTTAGTCACTTGCTCAACACCATTCATGAGTGCATAAACCTCTATCTTATCCCCACTTAGTCTCCTTTTCTCTAAACTGAAAAATCACAGTCTTATAATCTCCACTCATATGGCAGCCATTCCAAACCCCTAGGCTGTGGTTACACTAGCCCCCGCCTTTCGAAAGAGGGATGCTAATGAGCCACTTTGGCAGATGCTAACAAGGCGCCTCCCTGAATATGCAGTGCTTCATTAGCATAATGGCAGACATGCACATTTCGAAAGTGATGCTTTTGAAATGCACACCGCTGGTGTAGATATGGGCCTTTTGCAAGGACCCCAGACTTTGAAAGTCCTCTCTTCCTTTTGGTTTTGGGAATAAGGGACTTTTGAAATCCAGGGGTTCCTTTCCCAAGGCCCCTATCTACACTGGCGGCGTGCGCTTTGAAAGTGGCACGTTCAAAAAGTGCGGGGCCACCATTATGCTAATGAGGTGCTGCATATTCATGGTCGTGCCTTGTTAGCATCTGCCAAAGTGGCTCATTAGCATCCCCCTTTTGAAAGGCTGAGATATCTTTGTTGAGATGCAGTGACCACATCTGTATGCAGTATTCAAGATGTGGGTATACGTGGATTTATATAGAGAATATCTTATTGCGTTTGTCTTATTCTCTATCCCATTTTTAAGGGTTCCTGATATTTCTAATTCCCCAAGGTTGTTTTCTCATTTGCCCCACCCTTAGCATCATTTAAGTCTTGTCCACTTTCAGCTTCAGTCATCTGCTCATCATTCAAGTGCTGATCTAAAAAGGTTGTCAAAAAGCTTGGGGAAGGTGATGTTTTCATTTGTCTGTGCACATACTTCAGCCCATGCTGTCTCATTAGCTCTGTCAGTGGCTTCCTGCAGATCCTGAAAAAGGATGGGGAGAAAACAAAGAGTTTTGCATATGAGAGGTCTGGAGGCAAGGGAGCAGTTTCAAATGGTGACCTTTTGGATTTTTATGAAAGGAACAACCTAAGCCACTGTGGAGCATTTCTGCTAACTGCTGCCTCCTCTTGGAACAGATGCAGGAGAGCCAAGAGATCCACCATATTGCATGAAAAGTCCAGCAGGTTTAATATATTTCCCCCATCAGTGGAGAGACAGAAGTTATGTACCAGTGAGGCTCAGTGCTGTCTCTGCATGAAGCTAGCTCCAGGATGATGGCTACAGCAAGGTGATTTTGAAAATGAAATTTAGCTAACTTTGAGATTGACTTTCTTGGAAACGAAAGGTTGAAAAAGCAGGGGGTGGTTTGCAAAGTTGCTGGCGTGAAGCAATAGGTTTTTTTGGTAAGGGATAGAATCACTTATTTTAGTTCTGGAAGTTAGACAATTTTTTTAAGAAGGAGTTGTTGATATCTATTACTGTTGGTCTGGGACGTTACCTAATCTATTTCCTGCATCCAGAAAGGACAAAGATAAGATTTTCAAGTGACAGGAACATTGACAAAATATAGGATTATCACATCTTGTATAAATGGACAGGAAAGGCAGCACAGGTGTCCCCTGTTGTGGCCTTTACTCGCTTATGAAGATCTATGAGATGGTGTTGAATACAAGTAAGAAAACAGGCAGGTAATACCTCATGAGCAATACCATGTTCTGGGACTGAATGGAGGCCTTCTAAGTTTGCAAGTGGTTTACCATTCAGAAGTGATCTGAAGGGCACAACATTTCTGCCTCTGTGGTGGAGAATTAAACTATCTATAGCTGATTAGAAATGAGCTGTTGTACAGTCTAGAAAAACAGGAGCATACCCTTGGAGGGACTTTGTGTCTGCATTATTCAGTGTCAGATTGCAGGTTTTATTCCAGTGTCACCTGTGTTCTCTTTTTTCCCTCACGCTTATTTTGTCACAGCTCAGCAAAGAACCATGGGGATCTGTGTGGGCATGTGGGTGCCAAAATCTCTATTGCATTTTGATTGTATTGCTTCTTTAAGTCTCCTTTAGGTGAGAAGAGCATTCCACTAGTCAGCTGTAAAATTTTGCAGAGTCCAGGAGCCTTCAGGGTGAACCAAGATGACAGCTTCCATTTGTCTAGTGACTGGAGTGTGTTACAAACTGGGCTCAGCCTTGCCTGTTACCTAGAAGTTGCCTCTCAGTCTTATCCAGAATCCACCCACATAGTGGACCCAGCTGGATAAGATTGTGTTTGGTGGTCCAAACTGTGGAGGATTTCAACTCACCCAGAGCGCAGTAGCTCAGCAAATAGAAACAAGGAGGTATCTCTCTCTGGGAAAGGTTTTATTCTGGAGTGGGGAACAGTCTGAAAGGCTATGTCTGCACTGCAATGACCTGTCAACAGAAGTTACTGTTGGAAGATACCTGCTGGCCAAACTTCTGTTGACAGATTGTGGCCACACAGCAAAGCAAATCGAAAAAGTGATCCGCTCTGTTGACAGAGAGCGACTGAACTGCCAGGCCACTTTCTCAACAGAACGGCCCACTGGAAACATAGCAGGCCGGGCTGCTTGGTGATCCTGTCGACACAGGGCCCCCCAGAGCACCCACATGCCTCTTTTGTCAACAGATTCTGTTGAGAAAGGTGTTCCGCCTTGTTGGGGAGAGGCAGAAGGTTGTCAACAAAAGTGCCGAGTTCTGTCAACAATATGTCAACAGGACACATTTGTAGTGTGGCACTCCATGAGTTTTGTTGACAAAACCCTGTAGTGTAGATTCAGCCAAAAGACTAGGTTGGGGAGGAGGGGGGGCTTGGGATAGGACTTAGCAATGTGAGGGACACCCGTCTAGTTAACTTCCCTGGAGATAAGAGGTGGCATGGGGAATCCTGCTGGGGAAGAAGCAGCTGAGGGTGAATGCTATAGGGCCCAGGAGCTGAGAACTGTAGTGTTGTCTGAGGAAAAAGTGTTGTCTGGTAGGAAAAAAAGTGTTGTCTAGTAGAAAAAGTTACTTGAGATTTATTTTTTGCTTGTGGGATGTTTTATTACTCAGAAAGGGTTTGAACTTTAAAGTTGCCACAGAAGATCCTGGCTGGCTCTTGTGGCGCCAAGAAAACATATAGCAGAGGCTATAAGGGATGATAAGCCCTTCCAATGCTACCTGTGGACCCATGAGGGTGCCCCAAAGATGAAGGCCTCCCATAAAAGGGTGACAGAGTGGATTACGGATGTATAAGGAAACTGCAGCTGTGTAATAGAAGCACTCTTCATATGCTGATTCTGCCTGCCATCCCTGTCACCAAACTGGCTTGTATATAAGCTCTTAGTCAGCTTACAAGAGGTTTAGCTAAACTAGCAACTGAGAATTGATAAATACTAGATTTACTCCAGAATCACATACGTGCTAGTGGTCAGCACCAGTCCTAACGGCCAGTAAAATCACAGTTGTGATTCATTCATTCATTCATCTTAATTGCATTATAACATGTCTGTCTAACACCTAGAAAAGTAATCTTATCAGTGGCTGCTACTAATAGGTATCTGCAAACACATTGTTCCTCTCTGCATATAATAAATATGGACCGTGTAACACAACAACCTGTGTGTGTGTGTGTGTGAGTGTTTAATCTTTTTCTGTGGGGCACAATATAAAAATTATGAAAGGAAAATCTATTTAAAAGAAAAACAAAAAAACAAACCACACTTTTGGGATCAAGGTGTTCATACAAATCACTGGGTTAATTATGCATTCCAAAAATATGCAAATAGTCATACTAGTGGTGAATTAATCAATGTTAATCACTTGAAAAATAGCTTTTAAGTGTCTTTTTAATAAAAATGCATGAAAGTATTTTAAAAGATCACAGTGAGCTTCCTGTTTAATAATCCTGGTTTTTTTTACACTTGACTTGTGTTATTTCAGTGTTGTGCAACAGACACAGTGGGTGATCACAGATGTAAAATTCTGAAATCGGGTCCCGGACTCTTTCCAAAGTTTAGAGCGACTTTTCAGAATTTGAAAAAAATGTGGTATTGGTAGTGTGATGTTAAAGACAGTGACATACAGCAACACTGTCCTTCGTGAATTGTTTCATGAAGACCAGGGAATGATTGCTACTGATACAACACTGATCATTGCCACTGACGGGTACTCTACATGGGGCAAAAATATTTTAGGGTGAGTAGCAATCGGTTCCTGTGGAAACCTGGTAGATCTTGCCAGAACTTAAAGACTTAGATTTTTCATAAATTCTTTATCATGTCCTTTTCTCAGATATCATTGCTACTGATTTACTGTTTGTGTGCTAGTAACACATAATGCCCATTAATACCTGATAACATTCAGAGCAATATTACAAGTACCTTCAATTGAAGTTCTCCAATAAACCTATGAAAGATCCTCTCTGCCAGGAATGGATTCACTTCAGTTCTCTGAGGTACTGCATTACATACTCTTACTCACCTACAGCCCTCAGCTGAAAAATTTGTAAGATCAAATTTTGCCTTCTTAAGACATGACTTAAACCACACCCTTATGATCTCTAACTTAAGTAGGCCATACTCTGTGAGAGTGAAAATGAATACTTTATTAGACATTTTTCTGAAATGTTTTTGAACTTGTGAGTTTCCAAATAGGAACGAACCCAGACAGCTTTGCCAGAGTTAACACAGGTCAAAAAGAATAAAGTGAAAGTCGCTGTAAATTGAGCTTTATATTTTGAGATGAAGAACTCACAACCTGATGGAATCCCTTATATTCAGGATTCAGAAATGCTGATAAATTGTAGCTCTGCTGCCCAGCAAAGACGTAGATGTTATTTCTGTGGCTAAGTCTTATAATACGAGAAGCATTCATCATATCTCCTAAATAATTCAACAGACTATTAATATGCCATTACTTTCTTGTACTTAGGAGTGACAGTTGTATTTAAATTAATTGACCTGAAAAACAGACTATTCAAGTCATGATTTGACTTCAGAAAAACAATTTTTGAGTACCTGATCCTGCAAGCTGCTTGACATCCTCATCTCTTTGACTCAGATTGAATTTGATGTCTACTCAATGCGTTGAAAAATTGTGTCCTTTGTTGTCAAGGCAAAAACCTTAATTTTCCCCTATGGTCGTCATCATCATCATCATCATCATCACCATCACCATCATCATCATCAACAACAACAACAACAACAACAACAAAAGTGGGCTCAGTGCCTGTTGATGTCTGATGCCTCTCTCACTATTTCCTTCGATTTTCCCCTGTCCAGTGCAGAGTGGCTTGGGCTCTGTAGACTAGCTTTGCACCAATCTACTATATCATCTACCCATTCTCTGTGGGGTCTGTCTCTCCTATTCGGACTGTCCACTATGCCAAATACCAGGGTCTTGATTTTTTGTTTCGTCATTCATTTTGCAAATATGCCTTAATCGGTGTAACTTCCATTGTATAACCTTCTGCAGTAGGTTTTCTTTTGGCTGTATCTTCCTATATAATTCCTTGTTGATGATCTTCTGCATCCATCCTGTTCTCAGGATCTTTCTATAACAACTCCTCTCAAACGCCAATATTCTTCTCTTTGAATCGTTCATTATCACCCATGTCTCATGTCCGTACAACATGATGCTGAATACACACGTATTCAAAATGCTCAGCTTTGTTCCTAAGCTAATCGCTTTGCTTTTCCAGATCTTATCCAATGCCTTCAAACTCATTCTTGATTTCACTATTCTAGTCACTATTTCCTTCTCACAGTCTAGATTATATGTTATGTTGCTCCCCAGATATGCGAACTTCTCTATATTCTCTAATTCAATCCCATCTACACTGATCTTCCTTCCTATTTCTTTATCTCCAAATATCATTGTTTTTGTTTTATCAATCTTCATAATCAGTCCATACTGGTTCCCTTCCTCGTTTAGCATCTGCACTATTTTTGTTAGCTTCTCCTCATCTTCCTCAATGATAACTATATCATTTGTGAACTTCAAGTTCTTAATTCTTATCCCTTCTGCCTCTTCCTTGCTCTTATCCATTGCTCTCTCTAGATGTGTGATGAAGATACTCGGCGATATCGGATCTCCTTGTCTCGTACCTTTACAAGTTCTAAACCAAATTCCCAACTCTCCGCATATTCTCACCACTGCCTCCTCATTGTCACTGATATCCTTCAACAACTGTATAAGTCTGCTATGCGCTCCATAAAACTCCAACAGTGCCCAACTCACTTTCTGATCTATGGTGTTAAATGCCTTCTGAAAATCGATGAAGCAAGTGTATATGTGCTTGTTCTTTTGTCAAGCTTTCTCCACTATAAATTTTAGTGCAAATAGCTGCTGTATGGTACTTCTATCTTTCCTGGACCCTGCTTGCTCATATGTTAGGTGTTCTTCTGTCTGCAATCTTAGTCTCTCCATCAGTATCATCATCAGCACCCTGCCTAGATGACTCGTTAGAGCAATCATTCTGTAGTTCCTGCACTCTAATGGACTTCCTTTCTTGTGTATTGTCACTAGCATGGATCTTTTCCATTCCTTAGGCGCCTTCCCTTCTTTCTATGCTATATTACATAGGTGGTGTATTTACTGAATCATACTTTCTCCACCATATTTAATCATCTCTCCTGTGATCTTATCATTTGCAGGGCTCTTGCTGTTCTTTCTACACTGCTCTTTCTACTTGCTCCTTCAAAATATAAGTTTTGCTGTTGATGCTCAGTGGAGATAGCTCTTTCAGTTCTTTGATCAGTCTCTCTGAGACACTCAGGTCCAACTGTGCTTTATACAGATCAATGCAATATCTCGTCCATCACTGCACAATCTTCTCCTTGTTCGTGAGCACCTCTTCATTCTCATCTTTGATCACCATCTGCTTCGGCTGCCACATCCTATTAATATTTCTAATCATTTTGTACACCTCCCTGGTCTTACATTCATCATAATACTTCTCTATATCTTCACGCTGTTCCTCTAACAATTTCACTTTATCCTTTTCTGGACACTTTCCCTACGTCATTGCATTTCACCCTATATTGCTGTTCTGCCCTCCTGTAAACACCCCTTCTGATCTTCAGTGCTCTCTTCTCTTGGACCAACGTTAGCATCTTCTGCATAATCCACTTCTTGCTGATCTTCTCTTCTTCCAGAACAGTCTGCTCAATTCCCTCTTTTATTAAAGTGGCTATCCCTTCAACTCTCTTATCTATGTCTTGCTCTGTGGCCACATTCCTAATCTTCTCTTTGAGTGCTGCTTTATATGCATTCCCTATTTCTTCCTCACCTAGTTTTGTCACATCTCTTCTTTTCTTAAACTGTCTTACACCTTCTCTTGAGTTTTATCTTGATGTTTGTTTGTGATCACTAGACTGTGGTCTGAGTCTATATGCGCTCCTTGGAAAGTTCGGCACTGCTGTACTGATGTTACTCATCTTCTTCTTATCAAAATCATATCTATCATGTTCTTTGATTTCCCGTCATTCAATTGCCATATCCACTTCCTACAGTTGCTTTGTTGGAATCTTTTGTGTTGCAGATCACCATCTCGTGATCTGTAGCAAACTCTAGTAGTTTCTTACCTTGTTTGTCTCTTTCTCTGTATCCAAACCATCCCATGACTCTCTCCCAACCTTAGTTATCTGTTCCAACCTTCATGCTCCAATCTCTTATGATCAGCACTTCTCTTCAGTATCTCCTCCAGTGTCTTTGTCAAGTCTGTATAGAATAGCTCAGTCATTTCCTCTGTGCTGTCCAACGTGGCTGCATGCACCTGAATGTCCGAGATGTTGCATGGTTTTGCTTTGAATCTCACTACCATCAATCTTACATTTAACAGTTTGTATCCTAAGAATGCTCCTCTAGCTCTTTTGCTAGGAAGGAATACAACTTCTGCTTCATGTTTCATTTTGCTCCCTGACCAAATGACTTCAATGACACATCTATCCCGATGCTGTCCAATGCATCTTCACCAGTCCAAATATATTACATTGTTATCTCTCCAGCTCCTTCCGAAGCAGCTCTAATTTTCCAGTCACCCACAGTGTTCAGACAGTCCATGTTCCAACTGATAGTATATGTGTTAGTTGTAATTTTCTTTTGGTAGTTAACTTATTGACCCAACTCTGGTCGCTCGATCGGTGTCACAGATCTTGTTTATCTGGGTGATGTCCGAGCCAGCATCTTTTATCATTTAGTTGTACTGGTATCAGATTTCATTCATATTGTTGTTTCATGGTCAGTACGTCATCACTCCTCTGACCAACCACCCTCCTTCATCCAGGCGTGGGACTGGCATGAAACCTCCAGAGACTTCATGGTGAAGTTTTCCCCTATGTTCCAGTGGTACAAGCACCCAGAAAACCAGCTCAACTGTCCCAGTTTCAAATGGCAACATACTTGATTATTAACAATAGATGTGTGGGTCAAAATACTCTTTCCCCCGCCATGTGCAGTACACCATTAGGGCAAGAAGCAGCTGTCCTTCTGCACTACATATATACCCAGACCAGGAAATAATGTACTATTACATACCTGATCCCCAAATGCACACTAAAATGAGGCTGTGAAAAGTAAAAGCTATGTATGCTTCTAGTTTTGGGCTTGTGTGGTCTTGATGTTGCATTGCTGCTGCTATAATGCAGCTGAACCCAAAAGGTAGCTCACTAATTGGCATGCACCGTTTCTTATTTGCACTATAGAGAACTAAGTTTTGTTCTCATTTTGTTTCTATTTTGACACTTACATTGGTGGGTTGACGACTGTGAGTTATGCCTGATTAAAAACTCCAGTGTCTTCCTCTCTCCTTCTGTAAAACATTCCTATCTCAACCACATGTTCATTCAGGAAATGTATGACATGGCTTTTAATGTGTTCAGAAGGTCACTGACTGTTGGACCATGTGGAAAATGAGTATCAGAGCTTAAGGGATTTACCTTAAAATGCCCTGCTCTCAGACATATGCCACTTTTAGTGGCCTACCTGATCCAAACTGGTACCCTAAACACTAAGGCTCTGTCCTCACTACAATGATCTGTGGACAGATATTGTTGTTGGAAGATATCTTTCAACAAAACTTTTGTTTACTGATTGCAGCCACACAGCAAATCAGATTGAAAAAGTGATCTGCTCTGTCAACAGAGAACAATATGTTGACAGAACGCATTTTTAGTGTGGATGCTCCATGAATTTTGTCAACAAAACTCTCTAGTGTAGACATACTGCAAGAGAGGGGCAGTCTCTAAGGCATCTGGGATCCAAAAAGAGATTTAAGGGTCAACATCTGTACTTTGAATAGGTTGCTGGAAGTTTTGATTAGTGCAGTTTGTGGAGCGTCTGTGCAGTGCATTGAAAGACTCCTGTACGTTAGCTAAAGATGATCCCAAACCCAAACACCCAGAACTGTATACCTGAAAGTACAATGAAAATTTCATATTGAGATCTGGATTCTGTGGCTGTGCCTTGTCATGAATTTGAGTACACTCTTGGCCAGAGCCTTCTGTACAGCACGGATGCCTTGCATCACATGGTTGGCTGCTTCTGGCTGTGTGTCTGTCATACCTAGCCCCAGAAGGGTGGGGTCAAGGTGCTTCCAGTACTGTCTTTCCGAATGCTGGTGTAGTGGGTATGGTTGTGACACTCCAACACTGTGTTGATCTCGCTATGATTTCTGCCCCATTATTATCTGCATTGCAGTAGCACCTGTATGCTGCAACCAAGGTCAGGTCCCTAGTGGGTGTTGCAGTTTACAGACACATAATAAGAAATACTGTCTGCAGTTTCAGGGCTTAAAATCTAAATAGAAAAGGGGAAGAGTGAGAGGGAGACAGACTTCCCCAACAGGACAGTGAGGTCAATGGAAATGCCAAAAATAGAGCTAAGGTTTTTGATCCCCCAGTCCAGTGCCCACTAGACTTCACTCCTTTAGGGCCACTATTCAGCATTAATTAGACCATCTCTTTTGCAGCTGTGGTGCATGGCAATGTACTTTTGTGCTCGTTTCCTATCTCCCTGCATTGCATTGTGTGTCATACACAAACATAGCTGAGGCTTTGGCTCTGTGTTCTCCTGGCTGCCCACTTCACTGGCTTATTTAATTTGTCAATTAAAAAAAGTGGAAATGTTGAGATTTGCCCTTTAGGGTCATTGCATATTTAGGAAAGTGCAGAAGAGAGTAAGAAAAGGGCAAGGAATCTGTGTAATGGCTTCTTACATAGTAAAATACCCTTTTGGTCTGCATTAGATAGTTGACTTTGGACATATGTTGGAGCATGGATAGGAATTTAATATGATTGACACGGACAAGTGGTGACATATTGTTCAGGAAAAACTAATATATCAGCTGTGCTGAGTGGCAAGGCCATTAATGCTCCAACCTCTTTTGCTTTTAAAGAAAAGGTCTTTATTTTTTATTCTTACTTTTTCAGAGCAGTTGCAGCTGTCATCTTTGGCTCTCTGTCTGCTAATTCATATCTTCCATTCATACTCTGTGAAGAAACTCAATTGCCTAATGAAAAAGCTATCCAGTTAGATTTTTCAGTAAGAAAACTGAAAATAGAGAAGTATTGCTGTCTATGACAGTTACTTTTCTGAACCTGATAGGTTCAGGGGTGTTGCTTGCAATCAGAACAGGAGAAGTCATAACTGTAATAGGGAAAAATACTATTGTGTGTCTTGTTTTTAAAAATACCCTTTCAGAAATTCTGTTGCTATCAAAGCTGTTTTAAAATATCTTTATTCCCTAATTAATAACTCCTGAAATTATTTCTATACTTGTTCCTTTTCTGTTTAATTTTTATTCGTGCAAGTTTGATGATCTTCAGGGTCATTGCATTCCATGTCATCCACAATACTACCATAGTATTATCTACATCTTTGGACACCTAAATAACTTCATGTACTTCTAAACTATGGGCTAAAATCTTTCCTTATTAAAAGGAATGCATGTTGCATAGGTATATAACCAATAGCATAACTTTAACATACTAGCAGGTACGAGATGCTGCTTATTTTATCTCTGACAATACATATGCTTCTTTGCTTGTAAGTGGTATGATATGAAATATATTACTCAGATGAGAAATGTGTAAATATTAAACATAACATATACTCTATGGGCCTGATTGTATTTTCCTCTCCAGTTGGTGAACAGTTCCATGTAAGTTAATGGGACTATTAATGTACACAGTTGATAAATGTGAAGGTGGGGTCACAACCTAGCCCTGTGTGTGTTGGAGCAGAGCCTCTCATGCTCCTGGGCCCCAGGCATCCCCTTCTGACCACAAACTCAGCAAAGACCACTCCAGTTCCAGGCACCTGTGTTTTTATTATGTGTAGAAATCTCACCACCTTCTATATATAGTTGGTCACAGTAACCCCTCAGACTACGCAGCAGGAAGGGAACAAACCCTGCCCTCCCCTCCCTGTCTTTCCCCTTTCCTGCACTCCTAGCTGCCTTATATAACCTCTGTTCTAGGGCTCACAGCTGTGAGCCATCAGGCCTGGGTTTGCTCAGCTGGCTGCTATAGCCCCATCTTTGGGGGATGGCTGCTGTGACAGCACTCTGGCTCACGCTCTTTGGCCAGTAGTCTGTCATAGTGCACGTGCAGAGAATTTGTACCAAGAAGTATAAACTACATGTTACAGGTAGTATTTCAAGTATGAGAATGAGTCACGAAGCAGTAAAAGGCTAGGCTTCCCCTTGGTTACGAAGATCAGACTCCTCCAAAAGAGGAGTACTTTGTGAGTGTAACGTGTGTATTCAGCAGCAAGTTGTATGGATGTGAGACATGGGTAGTAAGGAAAGATTCAAAGAGAAGGATATTGGCAATTGAGAGGAGTTGTTATATACAAAGATCCTGAGAATAGGATGGATGCAGCAGGTCACCAATGAGGAAGATACAGCTGAAAGAGAACCTGCTGCAGGAAGTTATACAACAGAACTTACAGCTATTCTGGCATATCTGCAGAATGAACGATGAATGAAAAAATCAAAATCCTGGTACTTAGCATAATGAACGGCTCGAATAGGAGAGGCAGACCCCACAGAGAGTGGGTAGATGGTATAGTAGATTGGCGTGGAGCTAGTCTACAGTAACTAAGCCACTCTGCACTGTACAGGGAAAGATGGAAGGAAATAGTGAGGGAGGTATCAAAAACCAACGGGCACTGAGCCCACGATCGTTGATTATGAAGATTGTGAGTGTTGTTTTGGTCCTTTATTTTTTCAAAAGCATTTGTCATGAGAATATATTTGTTTATATTTTAGTTGATACTCTGCTTTGGTGGGATATGTATCAACATATTTCTTTCAGTGTTTAGGAGCGGTGATAAAATATACATTTTTGTTTTACTTCAGCAACCTATTCTGTTATGGAGTATGGGCCAGAGTTTTAAAGGTATTTAGGTATCTAATAAGATTTTAAAAAGCATTAGATGCCTAATATTTAAATCAGTGCAAGTTAGGCATTGATTTCACAATGCAAGGTAGGCTTTTACTGATTTTTCACAAGTACTATCTACACCTGTAGGCCTCTAAATGACTTTAAAACCCATGCCCTATGCCCTTGGTATCTTACATTTACAGAGTGCTTCTGCTACTCTGTTTTTATAGATCAGCCCAGAGCTGAACTCTGAATCTATTTGGGGAAAACTGGAACCAGTTCTGAATTTTACCTCACAGAAACAACTCTTAATTATTTTGCAACCAAATGTTAAGGTGAAATATTTCAAAAGCCTATGCTTTGAGCATAGAATTTGGATTTAAGCAGTATTTTCCTGATTAAGTTCATCCAAAGCACTTCAGAAACCAATACATTTTTGGCAGTGGTATTCCAATGCAGGCAAATGTAGTGGAAAAGTCTGATCAGGAAAATATCTTCTCAGGAATGAGGACCTGCAGCTGCATCTGCTCATCTACTGACAGTCTAATAAGCAAAGCTGAGTCACACCGGCCAGGCCAATGGACTATGTGAAGAAGCAAGCAGGGCTGTTCTTAAACCCAGTAGCCGCAACAGCTCACTGACTTCTCAATGTACATGCCTGCAGATTCTCTGCCTCACTTGTCTGCTTCTATCTTGTGGGGGTTTTTTTTGTCCTTTTTGCTTCAGTCTAGAGACCCTACTTTGTACCAACCCTTGTTCCATTCCTGTATAAGCCTTGCTCCTGCCTTCCCTGTTGCTAGGTTCTGGCCATCGACCCTAGTCCTGACTCAGTCTTGCCTCTGGTATTTGGACTCTGACTATGGGTGCAGACCCTTGCTTGACCACTAGGCAAAACTAACCTCAACTTGATTCCCTGTCTCGGAATCAATCAATCCCTATCTCATAGTCTTGGATATGAGAATCTATTCTGTTGAGAAAGAGAGAATGTTGGCCAACATAGTAATATTATCACACTGTTAAACCAGATCTAGACTGACATATTTCTGATCTTTAGCAGAGATGATTTATGTTATGTCACTTCAGACCATTTAAACACAGTTCTTTCTTGCTCATTTAGAACTTCCCAGGCATTTTAGGATCACAGCCTTGTAGACCACACACTTTAGGAGAGAGGACTCTGAAACCTGCACTTTGTTTCAGAATCCCAGGGCAGGGAGGTTCCAGACACCTCTTCTATCTTTTAGAAGTTGAAGGGTGTTGCATATCATCAGGACAGACTGTGTCAATTGCTCAAACAGTTTAAAATCACTGGAGAAGTAATAAAATAATTTATTTTAAGTGGAATAAATCAGATTAAAGGGCAGGATATGATGTCTTATACAGATTTAGTTTTGAATTCTGCACAAGTCATTCAAATATAGGACCACATTTTCAGCTAGTATAAACCGATGTGGTTCCATTGACCTCAATGCAGTTACTCTACTGTACTCTATGCCCTCTGAGAGCTGGCTATTAGCAGGAACTGTTTGGGTTAGTGACATGAAAATAAGCAAATATGTCCATAATGAGAGAATGTATCCACTCTATTTCAGCTTGTCCATTTAATCATTTTAACCTTCTATGCAATCAGTGCATTATGGATATGACTCAGGTGTCTCCTAACATCACTCTTCCTTCTTTTCCTAGGCAATCCAATCCTTTATAATCTGTGACCTTTTTGACGCTAAAAATGCAACAGATTCCTTCTTTGTCATAGCAGGCAAGCAGGCTTAGATTCCATCAGTCATTCTGCAATGTAGTCTTGTCAGATGTACTATCTAGGGGGTAGTGGAATGGTCTATCATCTCTACAGTAGATGTTTTCCTCTATATCTACTGACATCCCACCATCAAGCTGTGGAGTAACTTCTTATTTGAAAACCTAGCTGATCAAATGTCCCTGAATTATTCTAAAATATCAAGGTGATAGGACCCATATGTGCATGTGAGCTATCTGTGGCTACAAGACTTGATCAAATCCAATTCAGTCTGCTTCTAGAGAGACAGAGTTTACATTTTCATGTAATTCCTTCTGAATGTTATTCTGTATAGATTGTTGACAGAGTAATGCTGATCATATAGTGCGATTGGTTGTCTCCTTTAAAGAACAAATAATGGGTTTATGAGAGAGACAGACTGAAATATAGTAACTAAGCATATGAAAACATCCCTAGGAGTCCTATGGGATGCCTATCGCAGTTGGAGACAGTGTTTCAATCTAGTTTTAAGATTGGGTTCACACCAAAAGCAGGGTTAAGGTTTGGATGTGAGGATCCAATATTTTTGAAGCTTTATTCACAATATTTCAGTGCAAAATGGAGGGTAAGCTTTTGAGTACCAAATAAGATCTGTGACACAGAAAACTACAAAAAAAGTTATCGTGATCAACTGTGTATCAACAGGGACAGAATTCTGATCCAAGAGCTGAGAAACCCAGAATGTGGAGCTAAAGAGAAATCTCTATTTGTAGCAGTGCTTCCAGCAAGCAACAGCAAAAACAAAAAAAGAAAACCAAAATGTAAAACTCCAACTACCGCCTTAAACACATAGACACTTGGTTTTTGAGGTTGAAAATCTGTATATCACTGAAATCCAGATAATTCCTCAAATCAGTATTTTAATATGTTTTTTTCCCTAAACCTTCTAGAAACCCCAAATGTTGAAAGGTCAGGAAATGAGGAGTTAAGGCATCTGATCAGTTTCTTGCAGCCATACATGCCTTTACTACTTACTAGTGGTCCTCCCAGTGAACACCATCAACCTAACCTTAACTGTATGCATTGCATTTATAATGAGCATATAATGTTTTTGTATACATCCTTGAGCATGCAGTACAACTTTCGTAATGTAGTCTCTGGATTCATCAGATTGCATCAGTTCTGCAAGATTTCCATAGTGCAATGTCTGGAAGCAAAAGCTGGGGCTATGATTTTGTCTCTGAACCTGCTGCCTTTGGCTAGGTCTACACAGCAGCCTTATTTCTAAATAAGCTGTACTGAAAGAGATGTTCTGGAATAGTTTATTTTGAAATAAAGGTGCTACACATGAAATTAATTTCAAAATCGTGCTCAGCTGTTTTGAAATAGAGGTTCTACACACAATTTAGCCTATTTTGAAACAGTGCTATTGGCCACACTATGGCATATGTCCAGACTCTATTCCCTGTTTACGCAGTCCCTATTTTAAAATACCTATTTCAAAATAGGTGCTATTCCTCATAGAATGAGGTTTACATAAGCTGATGGCTATTTTGAAATTCTTTCAAAATTGTGAGCATCTATGGAATGCCACTGCTGAATTATTTCAAAATAACAGCCATTATTTGGAAATAACTTTGCTATGTAGATGTACCCTTTCTGTGCATTCACTGCATCACAAAGTGCTTTGCTTGGCCTGAGCTTTATTTTGTAGAGTTGGGTTTTAAGAATTTATCTGTTCCTATTGCTTATTTACAGGAAGGCCTAATGCAGTGTGACATCACAGTGAAACACTGTGGAAATTGTGAGATTGCATATACAGGATAATAACCTGAGGAAGAGAATGAAAGGGGTGGGGAAATACAGGAAAAATCACCAAATGCATAATAAGTTAGCAGACAATCTAAAATCCTATTCTGCATTTCCTTGTTAACAAAAACTGACTTGATTGGCTCTTTTGTTGTTTCCTTTAATTAGTATGAAAGTTTCTCCTCCCTTCTCCCACTCCCTACCAATATAATGTGAGTTATTTTCTGCCTCCTCCCCTTCCCTCAGCATTATTGCCATGACAACATGGAAATCAGCTGCTGAAAGATGCACACTAGTAATCTGTCTATCTCAGCAACACAATTTTTCATCTGAAATTGGAGTTAATACTAGAGCTCTTCAAATACTCGTACCTCTTGGTTTGTGAACACTTACTACTCATAACTCTTGCTTCCAGCCACATTGTGACCTGCAGTATGTGCTCCTGCAGGGGCGTATGGAGCCATAGAGTGCCTTCTTGATCCCTGTCTGCCTTCTGCCAGACTGCTCCTTCTCCTCCTGTGCAAGTAGGTGGGCAGCGGGCAGAGCTTGGACTTTGTTACCCTGTCAAAACAAAAAGCAGTCAAGTAGCACTTTAAAGACTAGCAAAATAATTCATTAGGTGAGCTTTCATGGGACAGACCCACTTCTTCAGACCATAGCCAGGCCAGAACAGACTCAATATTTAAGGCACAGAGAACCAAAAACAGTAAGCAAGGAGGACAAATCAGAAAAAGATAATCAAGGTGAGCAAATCCGAGAGTAAAGAGAGCAAATTTGCTCACCTTGATTATCTTTTTCTGATTTGTCCTCCTTGCTTACTGTTTTTGGTTCTCTGTGCCTTAAATATTGAGTCTGTTCTGGTCTGGCTGTGGTCTGAAGAAGTGGGTCTGTCCCACGAAAGCTCACCTAATAGACTATTTTGCTAGTCTTTAAAGTGCTACTTGACTGCTTTTTGTTTTGATAGTGTATAGACTAGTACGGCTTCCTCTTTGTTACCCGGTGTTTCTCTCATGTGCTAGCCCCTACAGCCCTGGGAGAAGTAAGTGGGTCCGGGGCTGGGACTACTTGACTCTTTTTTTGGAAAGCAGGAACTTGACTGTGTCTCACTGTCACAGTTGGATCACTGATTTAATCCTGGAGCACCTCAGCTATAAGCTGCCCCTCAGTGATGGCTTGGGTTCACCTTGCAATCCAGCTCCACGTGCGCAGGAAAATAGCAGCTAGGCACGGAGCCAGAGAAGAAAGCTGGAGGGGGAATCTTCACTCCTGTTAACCTTCTGAGATGTGTTGGGAATGAAGCAGGGGGTAGCTGCGTATAGCAGAGGCAGCAATATCTCCTGGAAGATCCCAGGGGAGGACACAGAATAACTTTTTATTGTTTTGAAAAGTGCCTTATTGCTGGAGAAAGGATTACCCAGTTTAAGGACTTGGGTACAAAATTCACCGCTGTTGAGGGGGCCAGCCTTGCTTTGTGAAATATTTCGATACAGTCTGTGCTGGCTCCCTGCACAGAACTTCATCCTGAGAGCACAACCAGATTCTGTAGATTTACTGAGTCTTGTGAAGTTCTATTCACCCTAGAAGAGCCTCCTCTGTTACTATGAGAGGAGCTACTAAGGAGCCTCTCTTGCTCAGCCTACCACTTATAACACTGCCCCAGATAACATTCCTCTTCATTCAAAACCAGTAGAATCTATTTTCATGTGTGTTCAACCCAGCTCACACACAGTGTACTGTAAGAATGTTTCCCCTAAAAGCCAGAGACACTCTGATCTCCCACAAAGAAAATGTCCAGTTCTCATCCAGGTCTCCATTACAGGAAGCATCTGTGGAAAAAAGAAACTAAGCCACCACATCATGACTCTTTAATACCCTGCCATGCCTCCTGGCAGCCCTTCAGGAAGATTACAGATCCAGCAGAGCTGCAGGGGCCCCCATGCCGTATCCCTTCCTGGTCACAGGGCTGCTAGGCTGTAAGCATTAAAACTGTCGAGGCTGTGTCATCTCTTCCTTCACTGGAACTAGCTCAGCAGGAAGCATCTGGGAAAAAGAGAGGCAGGGACATGATGACCCAGCATGTCTCCAGTAAGGGAGATGGCAGGGTGGAGACTAGAGAGCAAATGGAGGGGACAGAGAGTGGGAACAGAAAGACAGAAATACATGCACATGGCATATGTGTTTGGTGTTTGTAAACTGCACAGACATGGTCCTGGCCCTGATGAGCTTACAGTCTAATTAAGGACACCCTTTGGCTCACTCATTCACTCCCATTTTCATCTCTATCATACTTACTCCAGATCATTTGTCTTCCCTTCTGCTTCCCACCCATCCTCACAGACCTCTTCCTTGCATCTTACCACATAACGAGGCACTTACTTCAGGTGTGGGGTAGATGAGAAGTGCAAATGTCAGTCCTTGCAATAGAAATGAGCTGACTGCAGGCCAGTCAGTCACAAGGCTGATAGTCCGTTTCTCATTTAATGTGACTCAGATTCTACATGCTGAGGAATGCTGGGTGGAGGACAGTTTTTGTCAGTTTCATGTTCTTCCCCCCACTACTATAATCTTGCAATTTTGTCATCTCAAGCACTACAGTTGATAGAATGTTTGTTTATTTTTAATAAATGCATTTAAAAAACCTATCTCATATCAAACCAAAAAAGCAGTCATGCAGCACTTCAAAGATTAACAAAATAATTCATTAGGTGATGGGCTTTCTGTCCCATGAACAGCTATCTCTCTGTCACTATTTGATATCAAGTTTTTAAAAGTTTGTTTCTCAACACATTTTACACCAGATTTGATTTGCTTTAGATCCTTGAATGAGGTCTGGAGAAGAAAATATGTTCAGTTTAAAATCTGTAGAGGTTAATCATGGCTATAACCTGTATCCTTTAATCTGAGTAGTTTAGTTACAAGTATTCGGTAACATTACAAATAAATATGGAGATTTATGAAATGAGTAAAAGACAAAGGTGAAGTGTTTAGTGGGTGATGTGATCTAAAATGACTTTGCTGGTTGTGTCTTGAGAACTGGGATTGGGACTCAAAGTGGAAAAAATTATCCACATTTACCCTCTCTGTTGTTGACTGGTAGACTTCATAGGACCCTCCCCAGTCCTAATAAGGCAAGGAAGAATGTTCCAAGCATTAACTGTGCTAAGAATAAATTTGAGCTAGGATGGGGATAAGGTTACTTTGAACTCTATATGTCATATTTTCTGACCTTCCCTTCCCCCCTCAAGAACTGTAATTATATTAGAGAAGCTGCAGGAGCTTTAAACAGTTCTTTCCAGACCCTTTGCCTTTTGCTGTCTTTCCCTGCTCTGCTGTCCCCTTTGGATCTGGGAATTTTTATTTTTACGTATAGGGTGTGGGGTTCTCATGCTGAAGATCCACTATGAAGCACAGCTATTTTTGTTAGAAGCTGATACATAAGTCTGAACTGCAGGCGTTACCTTGGAAAAAGCTTAGGTTGTTCTGGAGGGCCAAGGCTCTACAGAGAAGATAAGGTCAGTGAGGCATAAAAGAAGAAACAGAAGAGGAAAGGAGGAGGAACTTCCCTTTTATTTCTGCATCTCCTGACAGAGTCAGTGACCCAGAAGTATTATTTAAGCTGCCGGTATAACTTGACCTGCTCAGTAAAGTATCTCTCTCTGTCATCGCTATGGCTGCGATTACAACAGAAGGTACAGTAGCTATTTTCAAACATAATTAATTGAAAACAATCTGTACTTTGACAGAGTAATTGAGTCAGTGTGTCAGTGTGATTTATTGCTCTTTTGGGAATAGCAGTTTTCCTGAAGGGTGGGTTTTTGTCTGAGTAGTGTTTGTCTAGTAGCTGGAGACACTGCTGCTAGTTAGTGAAGCTAGATCACCACACACCTCTAAAAATAGTGTTGGCCATGTAACCTGAGCAACTGTAGCTTAGACGGTGACCCTAAAGTGACACTGAATGCATACTGAACTGGAGCTATTGGGTTTAACACCAATAGGTCCAGTCTTGAAGGCCTTACACAGCCAAATATCCCATCAGCAAATTTGACACTGAACTCTGTCAGACTGAATGTCAGAAATCAGCTCAGTAGCTCGGTGGTGCTGACCCTGCACCTGGCACAATGGAGGCACAGGGGTACTCTTGCACAGAGCCATTTGCAGGACCAAAGTCTCTGTCTGCAACCTACATTTAGTATTGATTAAAAGTAAATGGTGTTGAGCCTGCAGGTTTTATTCAGGTAGTCTTCCTTTGTAAGCCCCTGAGACCATTGCTTGAATGATTACTGCAGGGAGAGGCCCAAAGAATGAGAAGTAATCATATAAACCACAAAACAGTTATCCTAACACATGAATATTTCATGTACTTTAATATTTCCTGACCATTCATATTTAAATAACTTTTTAGATGCATAACAATATTTTATCAACACGAGTGCAGGAAAGAAGCTGTTTAAAATTCCACCTTTTTTTTACTCAAATACTGAATATCGTAGTGGAATCTCATACCAGTTTCCATCCATTCTGGAACACGCTCCTGATCGTCTTTAAATTTAATAATGGAATGTATAAAATAGGCTATCGGACAGTCCCCTGAAAGTTTATTTTATTTTGCTTGTGATGGAGTCATTAACTTGTACTTTTCTTTCTTCAGTTTTAAGCAGAGGTTTGGGAGGAATGGCATTGCTCACTGTTCGTGAATTAATCTGTTTCTCAAAGGCTGCAAAATTAGCAGTGTCAGAATTTGCAGTATTCGTGCTCCATGCTGGCAGTAGAAAACATACAGCTGATGTGGGCTAGGTGCTCCTGGCTTTTTTTATCATCAGTGGTTGCATGAGTGTACATAATTTGCTCCTGAAACAGGTGGTATAGTCAGACAGCTCTGACAGTAATGCTGAGTCTAGTTCATGTAGACATTCTTATCCAAATTTTTGATGGAAACACTGCTCATTTTGTGTTTGCTATTTGGAGAATTATATTTGTCTTCAGAGTCGTGCAGGGTATTGCCACAGATGTCAGAAGGACTTGTGTGAATGAATCTGAGGACAGAAAATGCTTAGGTCTGGTTGAGTGCTTTTAATTTGTTTTTGCTCTTGTGGGAGGTTCCTCGTTTGTGGTAGATATTCCCGACTGACACTCTCTAATGCAGCCCGGATGAAAATTACTATAAAATACACAAGGCTTTTCAACCGAACAAGTCATTTAGCTGTATTACACATCTATAAAGTTATTCTGAGTTGCTGAATCTGGCATCTGCTAATTGAAATGAAGAGTTCTTTTTTTTTTTTAAAGAAAAAGAATCCTACATAATAGTTCAGAAGACTCTAAACATCCCTGTCAAACTTAAGAGCTCTATTCAGCTGTAATGATGTGAGTCTTTCGGCCTGTGTAAAGCAGTGACGGCTTTAGATGATAATAGATGTCAATTCCACAGCAGGCTAACATTCAGAGGATAGGTTAATGGGGCTATGGAAACCACTTTATCTTTTATGTGTGAAGGAGGGTTATACTGATCAGCTGATTTTTTTGTTGTTGTTTTTACATCTGATTCATTAGAGCTGTGTCTACACGTGCACGCTACTTCGAAGTAGTGGCACTAACTTCGAAATAGCGCCCGTCGTGGCTACATGCGTTGGGCGCTATTTCGAAGTTAACTTCGACGTTAGGTGGCGAGACGTCGAAGTCGCTAACCTCATGAGGGGATCGGAATAGCGCCCTACTTCGACATTCAATGTCGAAGTAGGGACCGTGTAGATGATCCGTGTCCCGCAACGTCGAAATTGCCGGGTCCTCCATGGCGGCCATCAGCTGGGGGGTTGAGAGATGCTCTCTCTCCAGCCCCTGCGGGGCTCTATGGTCACCGTGGGCAGCAGCCCTTAGCCCAGGGCTTCTGGCTGCTGCTGCGGCAGCTGGGGATCCATGCTGCATGCACAGGGTCTGCAACCAGTTGTCGGCTCTGTGTCTCTCGTCTTGTTTAGTGCAAGTGTGTCTGGGAGGGGCCCTTTAAGGGAGCGGCTTGCTGTTGAGTCCGCCCTGTGACCCTGTCTGCAGCTGTGCCTGGCACCCTTATTTCGATGTGTGCTACTTTGGCGTGTAGACGTACCCCCGCAGCGCCTATTTCGATGTGGTGCCACGCAACGTCGAAGTTGAACATCGACGTTGCCAGCCCTGGAGGACGTGTAGACGTTATTTCGATGTTGCTACATCGAAATAAGCTATTTCGATGTTGGCTTCACGTGTAGACGTAGCCTAGATGATGTAAAACTGGGGTCAGCAAGCTTTCCAAGGTGGAGTGCTGAAATTTGACCTTATGACCTCTACGTACAGTCCGAGTGCTGGTGATACTTTTAAAAGTCACTAATAGTCCTACTTACAACAGCTTAATTAATAAATAAATTAAGATATGGCGCTTTCCCCTTTAGGTGGTGGTCGGTAGCATTATCTGGTCTTTTGTCAACCCACAGGCAGCACAGCTTTGAGCAAGCTCCCGGCTGCAAGGGTTAGGAGAGGAGGGGCTGAGCTCCTGCCTCATATGCTGATGAAAATTGGCTCATGTGCAACTCTTGCTGACCCCCGGTGTAAAGTTTTAATCAATGGCACCAATACTGTATTTCGAATTCGAGGCTATACTTCAGTTTCAAGGTTGATTTTTCTCTCCTGAATTGCTGTGCTACCAATGAGGGAGCTTGCAAGTTCAAATCCACAATGAAACAAAACCTTACACCGTTCCAGTAAATGAGCTGCTAGTGACTTTCTGCCATTAATAGTATTAAACTTCCTGTTCCTTTTGTCTTTGTTACACTGACAATCCCATGTCGTCCACTCTGTCAGTCAGAACTTGCCCCATGAAATATTATAAATACATGTCAGCATTGCATGGCAACCAGAATGTGTGGAACCATAGTTTGTATGGCTGAAGAGAGGGCCTTAATGATGCCTTTGTCATTTTGTCTGCTGAACTATGGTGAGGCTCACTAGATCAACTAAGCAGGGGACATGTCATCTTGATTCAACTATCTAGACAGCTTTCTTGTGACACTCCAATTCAAGCTAATGCCCTACTTAGCAATAATTATACAGGATGTCTGTAATTTCAGTTTTACCCCAGAAATGTAATGCCAATGAAATTAATTGGAATTAAAAATGGAACAAAACTGAAAACATCCAGCCTAACTTCTAATACCAGGCCCCACATCTACTACCTGGGATGACATTTTATCCCAAGTAAAAAGTTACATGGCAAGATTGCAGCAACAAACCATAATTGGATAAAAACATGACAACATGAGTTAGTTTTCCCAGGTTGTCCACCTAAATCCTTAGAAAATTGTCATGTATATGCCAACTATCTTGTATTCTAGTCCCAATGAATGCTTATAAAATGACTTAGGACTGAATTGGATCAGCTCACATTATTAATAACTTATATCTGCTATTTTAGAAACAGAAATACACTTATTGCTAAATAATAGATTTTATAGGTACGTACCATTCAAAGCTCAGTCTGGATATTAACTATTACATATTTAACACACCCATGTGCTTGGTAAACATTACATATCCAAATGGGCATACATTCTAAAAGGTTAGGGACTCACACACTAGGAACATTATCAGGGGAATATAGCATAGCCAACCCTCCTGGTTCCTCTCTATCTCCTGGAGGCTCCTGTAGTCAATCCAGGAGATTTTCAGCCTCTAAAAGTCCATTGGTTCAGTGGGGCTAAGGAAGGCTTCTTGGTCTGGCCCCACACTATCCTTGAAGCAGCTGGCACAACTTTGTGGCCTCTAGTGGGGGCTAGAGGGGCTCTGCATGCTGCTCCTGCCCCAAGTGATGAATTTGTGGCTCCCATGGGCCAGAAGCTATAGGAGTGGTGCTTGAAGTCAAGGGCAATTCTCAGAGCCAGGTTCTTCCACCCTAGCTGCAGGGACATGCTGGCTGCTTCTGGGTGGTAACCTGAGGTAAGTGCTGCCCATACAGTGCATCCATCCCAGAGCGAGCAACACACATGCCTTCCCACACTCCAACCCTCTTCCCCAGCCCTGACCCTCTCCAGGAACCAGTACCCCACACCACCTCTTGCACCCAAACCTCTTGTCCCAGTCTTAGGCCAGAGCCTCTTCTCACATGCCAAAACCCTCAGCCCCAGAGCAGAGCTCTCCCGTGCCTCAGCCCTCTATCCCAGTCCAGTGAAATTAAGTGAGGGTGGAGGAGGGGTAGCAGAGAGAGGGGGCTGGAGTAAGTGGGGTGTGGCCCTAGGGCACGGGGATGAGAGAAGGAAGTTTGAGTTTGTGTGAGTAGACAGTTGGGCAACTGGAGGGAAATAATAAGAAGGGCTTTGCTCCAGTATGCTGACTGCTGGCATTAGGAGTCCTAAAAAGGGAGGTAGCTGTCACCATGTTGCTCCCTGCCACTACCCCCAGGTGGTTAAAGAATGAAGGGAGGCATAATTCTGGTCTTGCAATGCACTGACTAGTGCAGCTGATCCAATACAGAGAGGAAGTAGTCTGTGCCAGGGGTAGGCATGGGAGAAACAAGATCTGAACTGCTTCTCTGAGGGTGAGTCTGCACTTATAGTTGGAGGTGCAACTCCCAGCTTCAGGAGACATACTCACACTGACTCTGATCTAGCTAACACCCTAAAAATAGACTGTAACTGCAGTGGCTTAGGCACTAGCTCTCCCAGGTATGTTCTTGTCTGAGAGGTCAGGAGTCACAAATGCCTAATCCCTAGTCAGTCCCTAGTTTGCTCCTGGTAGCTTTACATCTGTACATTGCCAGTTAATCAGGGCAAATTGCAATGAGCCAATTTAGCCCTAAGGCTGTGTCTACACGTGCCCCAAACTTCGAAATGGCCATGCAAATGGCCATTTCGAAGTTTACTAATGAAGCGCTGACATGCATATTCAGCGCTTCATTAGCATGCGGGCGGCAGCGGCGCTTCGAAATTGACGAGCCTTGCAGCCGCGCAGCGCGGCCAGACGGGGCTCCTTTTCGAAAGGACGCCACCTTCTTCGAAGTCCCCTTATTCCCATGAGCTCACGGGAATAAGGGGACTTCGAAGTAGGTGGCGTGCTTTCGAAAAGGAGCCCCGTCTGGATGCGCCGCGCGGCGGCAAGGCTCGTCAATTTCGAAGCGCCGCTGCCGCCCGCATGCTAATGAAGCGCTGAATATGCATGTCAGCGCTTCATTAGTAAACTTCGAAATGGCCATTTGCATGGCCATTTCGAAGTTTGGGGCACGTGTAGACGTAGTAAGTGAATAACCAGAGGGTTCACAGCTTGTGAGTGACCAAACCAGGATGAGTTCCTGGATTTTTGTCCTGTGCTCAGTTCAGTAGACAAGTAAGACAAGTAATGTAGTCCTCAAACATTTGAAAAGCCAGATTTAACAAGGTTTGCACACTTTAAAAATAATGTAGGTCAACATAGTGATACATGAGAAATAGCACATGAAGAGCCAGGGTACAGAGTCATAAAGATGTGCAACACATGTTTTAAGTGGGCTTATGCCAGAAGCTAAAAGTAACCTTCAACAACCCAGAAGTTCAAATATAGAATGATAAAGTGACTGCTTACTTAAGAGTGTTAAATGCATAACAGACTTTTCTAAATATTTTCAGTTCAAATAAACAAGTTTAACAATATTTTATAACATGAAAGAACAGTTTCCTTATTTGTTTGGATAAGATGTCCTGTAGCATCAGTGGATGTCTGGTCGCTGAATTCACAAGAGATGGGGGAAAACTGTCTTCATTCTGGTCCCATTCCTGCAATGCCTTGTACCACCTAGAAAAGAAGATCAGCTGCCACTGTATGTGTTCCTGCCAGGGAGGAGCACCAGGAGCTGGGAGTCCTGGTGCAATGCAAAAAAACATGGACCACTCCATCATCTCCCAACTGCTGAACAATGCTGGAGAGGACTGTGAAGGATGTCATCCACTGGCACTACACTGAGAAACTTAAGAGGAAGCTGGACCATTAAAAGGTGTTTGAGGTAACCAGCAAATGGGCAATCACTTCCTCCCTGGGGGCAATTTTATTTGGTTTATCGATGGGCAGTTCATCCACCAGGTCCAGCTCAACAGCTGTGCTCTCGATGGAACCCTTTCTATACGGGAACCAGGAAAAAATGCTGCAGGAAGTTGGACTACACCGAGACACTGCCCCACAGCTGGTGTGGTTGCCAGATCCATTCCATGGCCTGGCAGTTCTGACACAATGCCGTTCCAGATCAGCTGGTCAAAGCCATGCCATCGTCCTTGGGAATGATTACCAATGACTCTGCCATCTATTGGACATCAGCTGGCATCACTGTGACCAATGAGGAGAAAAAGAAAGTCATCACAGTGGACATCATGGCACCCTTTGAGAACAGTACGCTGACTTTCCCTGGGCCTCAGTTTTGAAAAGTAGAGAAAGACATGCCACTGGCCAACACCCTCACAGCCCAGGGCTATGAGGTTCAGATTTATTCCTTGATCATGGGAGCCCTGGGTGCACGGCGACCTCCACACCCCCTGACAAGCTGATGCTGACAGCATGTGGAGTTGGTCGGCACTATGCCCAGCTCATGAGGCAACTCATGGTGTCCGACACCATCAGAAGGTCCACAAACATTTATGCAGAGCACATCATGGGACACAGCCAGTACCAAGAGGAGGGAACAGGACTGCTGACAAGGGACAATAACCCAATTTCTTCCCTGACAGACTACATTTTTCCATAGGCGACCCACCAGAATCGATGGACGCAGGGACACATTCCATCCATATACTTGTCCACTTTACCACCACTGAGTCTGACTCCATACGCTCTACGCGTGGCATGCCAATGAATTGACATTCACTGATGTTTTAAAAACCCACTCCCATTAATCTGGGACAATACTGTTTATATATCCTATGGATCTTGTAAACTGTATAAACCAATACTTGTGATTTCTCATAACCCAAGCTTGACCCTGGATGCACAGTGCCTTCATTTTTAACTTGTGTAATGTGAAATTGATTTCAAACATTAGCCTTCAGTAATTTTTATATGTTCTTATCAATTTACCTGATATGCCATTTGCCTCCTGAACAAGGATATATCTTGCCCTTGCAAAAGGGCTGAAGCAGATATTTCCACATCCGACTAATCAGATTGTAACATTTATGTTACTGAATAATATATTTTGGAATAGTTTGTGCAGGAACAATAGACTTTCTTTCAAGCACTTCCTATTGCTTACGGACTAACTGTACATGCAAATTGTGTGGACAGACAGACACACACGCACGTTTATGACAGTGCTTCCACTTCTGGCTGTGTATTTTTACAAATTTCATATTTTAGTTCAAAATTATTTGACAGTCCTCAGAGGTGTTAGAGCTCTTTGGATCCTGAAAGTTTTTGTATCTTGTTGAAATACCAGCAATATATTATGCACTGTAAAATTGTCTGCCATGTTGTTAAATTCAGAGTAGTAATCAAAAATAATTGGCAATAAACTTTAAAAAAATCATTTCCCTTAATGTTAAAAAGAAAAAAAAATCAGCATTATTTTATCTTGTCGTGGTAGAAAGATACTGAGGATCTACCCAACTTGGTTTCTGTGGCATTGACCAGGATAGTTCAAAGTCAGAGAAGCCAGAGTTGCCCTAGGTGAGGCAGGTCAGCTGTTTAGAGAAAGAAAGAAGCTTTCCTTTTCTTTTTGAAACTAATATTCTAATTTCTTCTCTCTTTAAGCACATTGAAAGTGTTACAATGTTCCTATTACCAGTTAAATACTTTTAAACACCCAAGGTTAAGTCTTGGCCCAAATGAAAGAAATAGCAAATTTCCATTGAACTCAAAAGGAGCAGGATTTGAATCCTACTTTATATTTTGTCATGTATTCATTGTTGTTTTATGATTAAAACTCATAGGCTGTGTCTACAATACAAACATAACTCGGATGTTGCAGTACAATTTCAAAGTAAGCAACTTTGAAGCTCAGCATCTACATACATCCTACTTCAAAGCTAAACTTCTAAGTAGGGCACTACTCGGCCGTGTCTACACGTGCCCCAGACTTCGAAATGGCCATTCAAATGGCCATTTCGAAGTTTACTAATGAAGCGCTGAAATGCATATTCAGCACTTCATTAGCATGCGGGCAGCTGCGGTGCTTCGAAATTGATGCGGCTTGCCGCCACGCATCTCGTCCAGACGGGGCTTCGTTTCAAAAGGATCCCACTTACTTCGAAGTCCCCTTATTCCTGTGAGCTCATGGGAATAAGGGGACTTCGAAGTAGGCGGGGTCCTTTCGAAAAGGAGCCCCGTCTGGACGAGATGCGCGGCGGCAAGGCTCGTCAATTTCGAAGCGCCGCGGCTGCCCGCATGCTAATGAAGCGCTGAATATGCATTTCAGCACTTCATTAGTAAACTTCGAAATGGCCATTTGCGTGGCCATTTCGAAGTTTGGGGCACGTGTAGACGTAGCCCTCCATTCCTGGGACCGGAGTAAGGACTTTGAAGTTGGCCTCCCTACTTCGATGTTAACTTCGAAGTAAGGGAAAATGTGTGTAGACTCTCTGCTGGCTACTTTGATGTAGTGCCTAACTTCGAAGTTAACTTCAAAGCTTGGTCCTACTGTAGACGCACCCATAGTCTCAATATAGAAAGTTAATTGATCAAAATAGTTGTAGTAATAACTTTTATTTAGAAATATGTTCACACTGCCAAAAGTCTTGCTGAGCTGTTCTGAGGCTTTTGCAGTTTAGTAAGTCCAAATAGCACAAAATATAGTATCTAGTGGTAAAACCAAAAAGTAGTGCCAGGAAAGAAATGTATGAAGGCGGGCCAAAGATGGTTCATACAGGAATTCTCCAGTAGTTTTTTTTAAATGAGGAGGATGCAGAGATGGATGAGCAACAGCAGCAGTGATCCACATTCCAAAGATTTCAGAATGATGAGCTCTTTGGTGTTTTAAAATCAATGAACAGGTACGGCCAACACAATCTAACAGAGGAGAACAAGCCTGATGTTCTACATTATTTTATGTTGTTATTGGCTTTACATCAACTCATCGAATTGGTAGCAGAGAACATGAAAGAAGTAAGCAGATAGGAACTGTGGAGTTTTGTGCAGCTAAAACTTTAGCCGAAAACTCTCAGGAGTCTGTTTATAGTCTTCATTTTATCCCACAATCATTGGCCTTGACCTGCTTTAACCATTTTATGAGGAATCATGATTATTTCAAGATTATGAACCCATTAAACAAGAGGATGGATCAGGTAATATGTGTGCTCAGTGTATGTGTTCACATATGTGTGAATTTAACCCTTCTTCCCTCCATTGACTTTATGCACAGGTGCATCTAAGAGTGGTATATGATCCAAAAGGACTTAGCAGAAGTTAAATGTAAGCATCAGTAGAGCTGGAATGCAATGCCTGATTCTGTCCTGAGACAAATCCTCAGCCAATCTGTATATAATCAGAGCAGTCAGCGTAGGCAGAAAATGTACACAAGCTGAGAGTCTGGCCATATATTTTTTCCCTTTTCATTGATCTCTTTAGTAGAAAAGTCTCAATTTTTTTTTTTTTGTTTTCAAATCTGGACCCACTGCCCATATGTGAACTCCCTAAACAGAGAAGGGAGCAGGCTGCATTGTATCTATTTTATGAGGGAACTATGGTTGGGCAAGTGGTAGTCAACTGAATAATTCCTCAAGCTCCTTAGAAACCCTGTGGAAGAGAGGTAAGCTAATATAAGGAGTGAGACTCTTCTTTGCCAGGGTAGGGAAGGATGATATACTCATGCACTGGATATGTCTGCACAGCAGTTGGTAGGCACAGTTTCCAGCTAGGTAAACATACATGTGCTAGCAGTTTGGCAGAGGCAATTTGGAAAGGTTTGTACTTGAACTGATAATTTAAATCATTGCCATGGCCACACTGCTATTTTTAGCATTCTGTCTTAAGCAGAGCTGGCGTATTTACATCTACTCAATCCAGGAATTGCAAAGCCTTTGCATATATCAAACTATAGGCTGAACCTCTCTAGTCCAACTCTGGCTGGTCTGACAACCTCCATTGTCTGCTATGATTTTATTTAGCTGTATGTCCACTTTCAGGTCTGGCCAAGTTTCCTGAAGTCCCATAAAGTTTGTTTCCACCTACCAGTCCTGGATCTCAGTGTTCTGTGCTATTACTTAGCCGTTATTTATCCCTATGTCTTCCAAGGGCCCAGTGAGCAGTAAAAATGTTGGTAATACTGCTAGACATTATTGACTTTATTATCGTCTTGCAAATTCTCTGGTTTGGCACTGCTCAGGTCGCAAGGGCACCACACTACAGAGATCCAATCTATAGCAAATCTGGCAAAACTCATTTAGAGCCAAATTAGCTCTGGCACAACTCCATTCAAGTGGATTTGCTTACGTTTACCACTACTGTGGGCTTTGGCCCTGAGACATCAGTTTACAGGAAGTCTCTTGTACGCTTGGTTTAATCCCCTGACTGGGCCAGGCAATGAAAGAACTATCTCTGCTTCAGTCCTGTGGTTTTCCTTCTTGAAGTCAGTGCTATAGTTCAGTATGAATTTGCCTCTAGACTTAAAGTTCCATTTAGTGCCACACTAACCCATTTCCCCCACAAAGAAAGAATAAAAAGCAATGGCAGTGCAGACAGCCTTCCTATCTGGACAAGCCTCTCTTCTATCTTCAAAGATAGTTTTAAAAATTGTTTGCATATGTGTAACGAATAAAGACTGGCTACTCCCTGTATATGCATACGTTCTCCCAACATCAAAAATATTCCTGTGTCTTTGCCTGGAGTCAAATTGTCAAAAGCACAGTGAATCTATGTCTTTGTCAGAGACTCTGGTATGTAAATGAAATATCTTTCCAACATTCCACTTTGTAGATTTAAGCTGTGGTTTTCTATGCACTTCACAACAGCTGTATCTTGCTTTGATCCTTGCTAATAGTTATGTTGATTGTGAGAAACCTATCATTTTCTCATAAAAATCCATACTTACAGAAACTAATTTAATATCTATATCTGAAGTTACAGTGCTCACATGGGGTACGTCTACACTACAGAAATCTGTCAACAGAAGTTACTATTGGAAGATATTGATCGACAAAACTTCTGTTGACAGATAGTGGCTAGAGAGCAAAGCAGATTGAAACAGCAATTCACTTTGTCAATAGAGTGCAGACGGACTGCCTAGCCACTCTCTCAAAAGAATGGCCAGTTGGAAACGCAACAGACGGGGCTGCTCAGTGACCTGGAAGTCCTGTGTGTTAACAGATAGCTCCCTGTAGCATCCACTCAGCTTTTTTGTCAATGCATTCTGTTGAGAAAGGCATTCTGCCTCATGAGGGAGAGTCAAAAGTCTGTCGACAAAAACGCTGTGTTCTGTCAATTTACTGTTGACAGAACACATTTTTAGTGTGGATGCTCCATGAGTTTTGTCAACCAAACTGTTGTTTTGTCGACAAACCTCTCTAGTGTAGACATAGCTATGGTCTGTAACTTGTGCATGATTTTTTGCATGGGACTCAGTTGGCCTTTAGACTCACCTGCCCATCATTGCTCCAACTGCTGTGCAAGCACATCTGAAGGCAGAATGGGACTTTAAATGTACAGCTTTAACAGCATAACTAACAATTTAAAAGACCACATGTATGACACAATTTAGACTATTCAGCTGGAGTGTTTAAAACTGCAACCACACAGAAGTGAAAGTAAGCCAATGTTGCATGGTACACAGTACCATCAAGAAAGTGGCCAGCAAGTGAAAATAAAATACATTCTCTTCTCACAGATTGTGAATACTTCACAATAGCAGACGAAAAGGTATAGAACCATGGATTTCTACAGTGCAAAAGCAAACTCACACCTACACGGCGTCACTCATGCATTTACTGTTTATGATGTCCTTTTATCTTTTAAATAATATTGTAATCAAGCATCAAGAAGGCATTAGGACCTACCCAGAACAAGATGGCACCTCTGAAATCCAAATCTGGTGAAGTCATCACTGACAAAGCCAAACAGATGGAGCGCTGGGTCGAGCACTACTCCGAGCCGTACTCATGCGAGAACATTGTGGTCGACTCAGCCCTCGATGCCAACAAACTCCTACCAGTAATGGACGAACTGGACCAGGAACCAACTGTGGATGAACTGAAGAAAGCCATCGACAACATTGCAGCAGGAGAGGCTGCGGGCCAGGATGGTATACCACCAGAGGTAATCAAGTGTGCCACAGACACTCTCCTGGAACCCCTACATGAGCTACTGTGCCTGTGCTGGAGAGAGGGAGAGGTTCCACAGGACATGTGCGATGCTAAAATCATAACCTTGTATAAGAACAAAGGAGACAGAAGCGACTGCAACAATTACCGTGGAATCTCCCTCCTAAGCATCACTGGTAAACTGTTCGCTCACGTCATCCTCAGCAGACTCCAGAAGATTGCTGAGAGGGTGTATCCTGAATCACAGTGCGGATTCCGCGCAGAGAGATCTACCGTCGACATGGTCTTCTCTCTGAGGCAGCTGCAGGAGAAATGCAGGGAGCAGAGGAAGCCACTCTATATTGCCTTCATTGACCTAACCAAGGCCTTCGGCTTGGTCAGCAGGGATGGACTGTTCAAACTGCTCCACAAGATAATTGTCCACCACGGTTACTCAACATGATCCAGTCTTTCCATGAAGACATGAGAGGAACCATCCAATATGATGGCACATTATCGGATGCTTTCAACATCAGGAGCAGCGTCAAACAAGGATGCGTCTTTACTCCGACATTGTTCGGGATCTTCTTCGCACTCCTCCTTAAACACACCTTTGGATCTTCAACAGAGGGCATCTTTTTTTGCACACAAGATCTGACGGGAAATTGTTTAATCTTGCAAGGCTGAACGCTAAATCTAAGGTGCGGGAAGTCCTCATCAGAGATATGCTGTTCGCAGATGATGTTGCTGTCATGTCACACACAGAAGACCAGCTTCAGAAGCTGCTGGATTGTTTCTCCAAAGCATGCAAGGACTTTGGGCTCTCCATCAGCCTAAAGAAGACAAATGTACTTGCTCAGGACGTTGCTGTTTCTCCATCAATCAGCATTGACAACGATACGTTAGAGGTTGTCCACGAGTTCGTTTACCTCAGGTCCAGCATCACTGACACCCTGTCCTTGGAGACTGAGCTAAATAGGAGGATCGGTAAAGCAGCCAAAACTCTGTCCAGACTCAACAAGAGAGTGTGGAATAACAACAAGCTGTACACTCACACCAAAATGCAAGTCTACAGAGCCTGCATCCTCAGCACCCTCCTTTATGGCAGTGAGTCTTGGACCCTGTACGTCCGCCAGGAAAAGAGGCTGAATGTCTTCCACTTGCGCTGCCTCAGGTGCATCCTTGGAATATTGTGGAAGGACAGAGTGTCCAACACTACCGTCCTTGAGCAAGCTGGAATCCCAACTATGCACATCCTCCTCAGGCAGCGGCGGCTTTGCTGGCTTGGCCACATCCACAGGATGAATGATGGAAGGTTCCCAAAAGACATCCTGTATGGTGAGCTAGCCTCTGGGAAAAGACCTCCCGGATGCCCCCAGCTGCGCTACAAAGATGTTTGCAAGAGAGACCTCAGGGAAGTAGACATCAAGCCAGACATCTGGGGGGAGCTGGCAGACGATCGCAGCAGATGGAGGCAGGAACTATACAAGGGCCTTCAGAAGGGTGAGTTGAGGATCAGACAGCTAGCAAAGGAGAAGCACGCCCACAGAAAGCACAGCAAAGACCTGCCAGACACCCATTACATATGCAACAGATGCAGCAAGGACTGTCACTCTCGTGTGGGTCTTCACAGTCACAGCCTACGCTGCAAATGAGGATGCCAAATGGAACTACGAAGGGTGCATTCCATAGTCTATGTAGACTGAAGGAAGCTACTACTACTAATATTGTAATCCTAATCTCAGTGGAAATTTACAGTGAGATGTATTGTGAGATGTATTTGGAGACTTTTGTGTCTATGCTACCTTGTGAAGGCCAGTGGAGAAGTATCCTTTTGTTGGTATAGATTGTCTTGTAAGGGCTGAGTAATCTTAATATATTATTTTTGTAAATGCAGTATAGTTTTTTTTATAGCAAAAGGCATTCATGAGCCAAAATGAGGAATTTTTTGTTTTGTGGCATAGGTGGAATAGCCTAATATTGCAAAACCATTATTTTTAAGGACTCATGTCCTGACTCAGGTGACCCTACAACTGAGCCCAAAAGAGACTTGCAGGTTCCGTGTCCATAAGTATATATACTAAAATGTATCCTTTTCATCAGACCTCACTCTAAAATACTACTTTCAGAGTGTTAGCAGCAGTATGAAACACAGAGACTTTTATGCAGCCTGAAGACGGACACCGCATTATGTTCCACTTGACCATCTCTTCCAGCAATGATTTATGGGAATGACGTAGTATAATTTTTGTCCTAACCATGAGAGTTACTGACTAATTGATTGCTATAGGCGTTATATGCTGTTCATTATATGCTGTTCATATGTACTGCAAAGAAAGCAACATACTTTCCCAGGGAGAAAGGATGTAAAAAAATGACAAGCATATTTTTCAACAAATCATTTCTTACATGAATAAACAAATAAAAGGGCATAAAGCAACATATTTTCTTCCATTATTTTCGTATCTTCTTTTAATATTTTCTGCCATTTTCTCATAACCTTTTCTGTGCTTGAAGACAAAAATTCCCTTTTTTTTTTTCTTCCATAGATTATTTTGTTGTTGAATTGCTCAGGAAACCTGGCAACTGTTGTGATCATTTTTGTTTTCTTTTAAAGAACAGAGAAATGTTCTAAAAAGGAAAAGTTTATGAATATAGAAGAAGGAAGACCTTGCAAACAATTATAAAAAAAAACCAAAAAAACCCCAACCAATTCAGTCAAGTAGGAACCCTTTTGGCTCTGAAAATCCCTGAAAGAAAAGAAGAACAAATAAGTAAGAATTTTATTCAGAAAACACATCTGATTTTAAAAGGCACTTAAAATATGCTTAGCTTTAAGCACGTGCTGCCCATAGTGACTTAGTTTTTAAGTGCACTCCTCTCTCGGGCCCTAAATGAGCACCTGATTTTTGATAAAATAAATGCAGGCTAAGAATACATATGATTTTCTTATGATAATATTTTAAAAGATAATTTTAGTTTTAATGAAGAAAGAAGTGATGCGGGTGAGTTTCTTCCTCATTAAATGGAAAAAAAGTTTCCTACTAAATTACATTTTCCATACTTTATTTATCTTCTTGCGTAGGTTAATGCATCTCACACTGAGAAGTGCTGAAGGCATGTGCATATAAAGATATAAACAGTCTTACTGATTCAGTTAATTGCACTTCTCCATTCCCACCCACTCATCAGCATTCTATATTCAACTTAAAAAAATAAGTGGAAATTACATTGCCTGGCAGAAACTGCCAAGAGTACAAAAACTGCTTGCTCCACTTCAAAATTATTATGTTGTTTTTATTACGTTGGTGTCCGGAGTCCAGAACTCACTTTCAATAGGAACTGTACAGATATGTATCAAAGAAAGTCTCAACCTGAACATCTTAAAATATATTTATCTTGTTAAATGACACACTTCAGAGCTCCTAAAACAGGCCAGGGCCATGTAGGACATCATAATTGTAACTATCGTAGTACTAACAAAATCAAACTTTATGACGAGTATTCATTTAAAATTTTGCACTGCGTTAAATCCCCCTTTATTTAATCTTTTTCCTCGGTATTCTGATGAATAAACTTTGCACATGCGTGCTCTGAGAAAAGTAAATTTTTAGGCTGAATATTCTTTGCCTTCAAGAATTAGTCAATAGTAGGGCTACCACATTCGACCTTTCAAAAAAGAGGACACCCTTGAGAGGGAGTGTATCTATATCAGTACCTACCACCTTACTTTGTATTAATGTGCTATATATACTATAACACTTTAATACAATGATAGGTGGTACATATTGATACAGATACACTCCCTCTCCGGGGTGTTCTCCTTTCTATATGGTAACCCTACCAAGAGTGCAAATTCTAAGTTTTGAATGTTATAATTTAATTGAATATTTGTGATTTGATCAGTTGACACTTGTGTGTATATAAAGCTATTCTTGCAGTCTGCTGATATAGATGATTTTGTGCATATCCAAACAAAAAAGCATCATGTGACTGGTAGCTCACTAGTAGTGCACAAATTTTAAATATCCATAATGAACTGTTTTGGATGATGAGTAGAACAAAAGATGTTATTTCCACAAGAAATATACATCCTTCACTAGTAATTAAATTTGAAAATTTTGCTATTTTTGAACTGAGCCAAAATTCCTCAACTTGTTACTGATCATTTCCACAGCTGTAATCAAAATGCTTCTGTGCTGGGGAACATCAGAGTTCCCAGAGATGTAGTATCAGGCTAACTCATAAATTCTATTGTGGTCTTTTGTTTGTAATCATTGTGTTGACTCAGGCATTCAAAACTTATGAGAGAGCCCTCTCTTTCTCCAGCTAGCAAAATTAGCTTAAAACTGTGATATTTTAATAAAAAATTCTGAGCCTCTTCTCTTCCCCTTACTCCTTTTCTGGCTTTTGAGCCTATGGAGTTCACATTTTCAATCATCTTTATGTAATAGTAAGGACTAGAAATGTATGGTGAAAGGTGACATTCCTTTAAAATCACAGAACTCCAAGGCCTAAGTCTTTAACAAAACTAATAAACATTAGTCCTGATAAAATGACACAGAAATGGCAGAACTGCAGCAAAGAACCATTTTATTCCTTATGAACTTGAAGACATTGGACTTATCTCCTTGCAACTTCTTGGAACTAGCTCCAGTTCTCACTGAAATCAAAGGGAGTTTCATTTGATTTCAGTTGGGAGCATGAGCTGGCCCTCAGTGTAAAACCATATATCAGACTTTTTATCTGTTTCCACTGTCCCCTGATTTCAGCAGGCCTCAAAATATAATTCAAATAGGTGGTATGTGAATTCATGAAGGGGCAGCTGGTTTAGTTTCCTGAGGATTTAGGAGAACTGTAAAATAACCCAGAATTATTAAACTTGTAATGGTTGCATAACCCAAAAAGCTGCAGGTAACATTGTGAGATCAGATCATATTGATAAAAGCCTGCCACTAACAATATGCCATTTGGAAGTCAATCCTTCTCCTAGCAGAGGGAAAATGTATATGCAAGGTTATCACCCAGTGCTTAATATAATCTTTACTCCAATCTTTAAATCTCAAAACTCTTCATACCCTAATGCAATCACTTGTTCTTTAGGCTACACCAAGTTCTTCCTGAAATGCTCTTTTGTGCATCTTTAATTAGAATTTAGTAGCTTTGGCCCTGATCCTGCACATAATTAATCAGTGGGATTACTCATGTGATTACAGTTAGAGATGTGCATACATTTTTGCAGGATTAAGGCCTAAACCATCTTTTATACAGTGCCCTATTGCTCATAGACATTGCAATTTTGTATGACAGCTGCAGTCTAAGGTGACCTGTGTTCCCTTGTGAACTAGAGCTACTATCAGGTATATGAAAGGCTTAATTTCAGCTTTAAATGCAAATTTTCCTGAGGCTGAATCATCATCTGTCTTCTAGTTATTCTATACTTGATCTTAGTCACTTAAATCTGCTCCTTACGTTTCCATCATATTATTTTAATTTGCTTTTCTGCACCTTGGCAAATTCACAATAAAAACTCAAGTTTGCTTAGTAATGATGCAAACAAATGTAATACTTTCTTACTTCCAGGGCTCTCTCCTCTCCCTGAAAAAACCCTGAAATAGACCAACAGGCAGCTCGCAGTTTACCCTGAAGATAAACCTGTTTAGGTTCATCTAAGTAACTCCAGATTCACACACACGAGTGGGAAGGAAAAATCCTAGGCAAGTTGAATGACAACTGTGGCATTATCCAGGAAAATTTAATTTTTTTGCAAAACAGTAGTAACTGAATGAAGTGCAACAGTGCTGATCCTGCTGCAATCTAGCATGGTTGTGTTTTAATTTCAGTCTCTGCAAATGGCCATTTTCTGTCCGTGAGCGAAACAGAGTAAACAGCCTTATAGCTTATAAGAAATGTGGCTCTTTATTAAATTTTGTGTTGAGTTTAACCTTTCTAGTATGCATCCTGGCTCTAGTTCGACAGATAAGCTGCTGTTTGCTACTAGCAGTAGTTTTAATGTTGAAAGTTGGAGATGAATTTGTGGAGGTATATCTTCTGCTAACATCTTTAGGAGATAAAAAAAATCATTGTTCACATCTCATGTATTTCAGTAATGCCAGTGTGAGCACAGAATATTTTTGCCTTCTCCAGCAAAGATATATTTGGAGGGTTTAATAAAAAATTATTTCTTTCTGAGCCACTAGGTGGCTTTTTTGTTCAAAATATTACAATTAATTGTTTTTAATTTCTTGGCTTAGACTGCTAAATACTTGTATTTTGACTGATTGTCAACATGTCAATGATAGCTAAAGCAATTGTTCCTATTTATTTGATGACTATTGTGTGTAACAGTCAGAAGATGAGGTTTTGCAAACACATTGATAAGTGAATAATAAATTATTATTTCATTTTCATAATATTGTATAGTAAATCAGATGAACAAATACCATTTTTCTCCCATTGTAGTGAAAATACATTTGAAGACACTGATAGAGAACAGAACAGCTTTTATCTGTAGTGAAATTGTTTGACTATGGTTCTAATCCCTTTGATAGTAAATTGTATCTATCTAGATGTTTGAAAATCACTTCAGGAAATGTATTGATTCTCATCCAAGTTCCTAGCAGATAGATACCCACATCTCAAACTACGATTTATCTATCCTGTCTACAGTCTCAGGTGTGTGAACAAGAGACGAATGGATGTAGAAACTGAATTTATCTTCTCATTTCTGGAAACATTTCTTCTGTTGCCAAAATTAAGCACATTTAAGAAGCATAGGGAAGCTTGGAGTGTCATTGACACAGAAGACTTCAGTCTAATGTGTCTTCAGTTTTGTAATTTTCATTCTGAATTCAGTTAAAAAAAGTATAGGTTGAACATCTCTAATCCAGCACCCTCAGTACCTCACCGGTGCCAAATGAGAGAATTTGCCAGAACAATAGAGGTCAATATTTTCTAGCAGCATTATTGGCACTTCCACTACTTACTGGGCTCTTAGAAGACATCTGGGGCAAATGACAGCTAAATAACAGCTCAGAACACTGAGCCAGGACTGGTGGTGTAAGCAAACTTTATGAGAACATGGGAAACTTGGCCACCCCCATGATAAGTGGTCATCCAGCTAACTAAAATCATGCCAGATTATGGATGTTGCTGAATGAGAGAGATTCAATCTGCAGTACATTTTTATGTACTCTTAAATTTACTCCTGTGGTCTAAAAATGGACAGATATTGGAATATAATTTAAACATTTTAAAGACTTTAATCAGAAACTTATTTTTATCTGAATGTTTACACATAATGTGATCAGATTTAACAAATTAACAAACAGAAATAACGTGCAAAATCTTGGGATAAGGAAAGCTACAGATTCACAGCTAATAAACAACTAGGCCATGTCTACACTCACCCCTCCCTTTTGAAGGCGGTCTTTAAATGTCAAGGATTAGAACTGGTTAATGGAGCACTAATATGACTATTCAGTGCCTTATTACCGTAATGACAGCCAGACGCACTTTGAAAGTGCTGCTTTCGAAATGCAGACTGGCTGTGTAGACGTGTGCACTTCAAAACAAATCCCAGACTTTGAAATTCCCTTATTCCCAGTTTGTTTTGGTGATAAGGGAATTTCGAAGTTGGGGTGGGGGTTTGAACCACATGCGTCTACTTGGCCAGTTTTGCGTTTTGAAAGCAGCACTCTTGAAGTGCAAGTGGCCACCATTATGCTAATGAGGCACTAAATGTTCATATATAAATGTCCCTTCTGAAAGGGAGGGGCACATATAGACACAGCTGTAAAGAAGCAGACTTTGAAGGAAGGAAAATATATGCAACACAATTAAAAATCAGAAAGAAAAATCCAATGGGTCAGATAAAAGACCTAAAGGCATAACTAGCAGAATAATCGGATCCAATGCTACTGTGTGGCGTGAGTCTGCAGTAGTACAGCATTCAGCAGGTAGCATTTTCCTCTGTACTTTTTCTTCACCCATGTTCCATATTCCAGGCATGCACTGTAAGGCTGTGTCTACACTACAGAATTCTGTTGATGTAATCGGGATTTTGTTGAAAAAAAACTCAGGGAGCGTCTACACACAAAAGGTGTTTTGTCAACAATGTCCTGACAAAACAGAGCACTCTCCCTGACAGTGTTATTATCCCTCTCTGCATTGAGGAATAATGTTTCTGTAGACAAAAGTTCAGTGTAGATGCTCCAGGCCCCTTTTGTTGAATAGGCAGTCTTGCCTGTCACCGGGCAGCCCTGTTTGCAGAGCTTCTGTTCAGCTGTTCTATTGAGAGAGGGTCAGGAAGTCTGGATGCTCTCTGTTGACAGAGCAGATTTCACTTTCGATCTGCTTTTATGTGTGGACACTAGGGCTGTGTCTACATGGGCACAAATCTTCGAAATAGCCATGCAAATGGCCATTTCGAAGATTACTAATGAGGCACTGAATTGAATATTCAGCACCTCATAAGCATTAGGATGCTTCCGGCTGTGGCACTTTGAACGCTCTGCTTTCGAAAGCACATGGCTCAGCACGGCAACATGGGGGTTCTTTTCGAAAGGACCCCGCACCTTTTGAAATCCCCTTATTCCGATCAGTGAGTGGGATAAGGGGATTTCAAAAGGTGTGGGGTCCTTTTGAAAAGGACCCCGTGTAGCCGCACACTTTCGAAAGCAGCACTTTTGAAGCGCTACAGCCGGAAGCGTCCTAATGCTAATGAGGCGCTGAATATTCAATTCAGCGCCTCTTTAGGAATCTTCAAAATGGCCATTAGCATGGCTATTTCGAAGATTTGTGCTCGTGTAGACACACCCTATCTGTCGACAGAAGTTTTGCCAGTAGATCTCTTCCAGCAGTGACTTCTGTTGACAAATTGCTGTAGTGTAGACATAGCCTAAAACTTATGGATTCACTATGTTTGTTAGTTCACAGTTGTTTTGCCTTTTGGAGCTCTGGTGAAGAAGTGTATTTGGAGAGAGAAACTGTCAGTGATGTAACTGTAAGATTAGAGTCAATGTAACAAAAGTTGCAATAACAACTGTAGTGTTCAGCTTCAATATAGACAGAAGTATGCATTTTTATTTGTTATTAGTGCTTATCTAATTACCATTGGAACTACACTCTGTTTATATAATAGAAAAGGAAATTAATACAGAAAAGTCAGACAATGAATATACCAGAATATAAAAGGCTGTGAAATCTTTTAGAGATGTACATTGAATAACTTAGTAGCTGTGAGGCTTTCTTGAAAATTCAGAAATGACTATCAACTTCTTAATCTGCAGAGGACATCTCTATCAGACTGGTGAAGATATGAGCCTGAGACAGATATGTGAATATTAAGAAGAGTTCAGGGAGCTAGTGGAAACTTTGCTGAAACAGTGAAAGATGCATCCTTGATATTTTGATATCCTGAAGATAAAAAGTTTAAGGATTGCTTCTATGTATATTAATAAAGAAAATGGGAGGTACTAATGATTTGAGATGAGGGGGAATAATACTGCACTCAGTGACAGTTGCTACAAAACTGCTCCTCTACCTTGGGGTGAGGGTTCACATGCTTTAAGGCAGATTGATTCCCTCAGAGCCACACAGCAGCCTTCAGTTTGGACAGTTCCTCTAGGGCAGGGGTGGGTAAGTGGGGGGTGCACCCCCTTAGAGGGACATGGCATTTTTTAATGTGGGGGGGCACAACAACGTCCCGCTCCCTGCGGCTGCAGTATCATTAACAGGACAAAGCCAGCTCTGCAGGTGAGGCACACACCCTGGCTGCTCTCACTCACAAAGGAACACTCCCTCTGCAGGCTGGGGAGTACGGGCACCACTGTCTCCTTTTCCCCCGCCTCAGCATCCAACCCCGCTCCTACCCTGTGCACAGACAAAGCCTGGCATGCAGCCTGCCCCGAGAGTCCTCCAGCTGTCTTTGCACTGCCATTTGCTGGGCAGGGGGGCTGCTTCATCTGCCTCCTCTCCCTGTGCCACCTGGCTACACTCAAGTAAGTGGTGGTGCACCAGTGAAACTGCCCCTGCCTGTACTGTTGCTAGTACTCTAGGGAGCCCCCCCCACCCAGCATGGGACTGAGCCAGGGGGCTGCATGCACAATGGGGGAGGCAAGAAGCCCCTTTAACTTGGCTCTTCAGCATTGGGCTTATGTGTTTCATAGGGACTTTTAACATCTCACCCAGACCAATGCTCGCTCTAACCTGTTCTATCCTTCCACTCACCACTGCAGCCTCTGTCACCAAGGGCATGCAGAGCATCACTTCCAGGAGACCACTGCTCACTTCCAGGGCCTTCTGGGGGAAAGAGGGCACCTGCCTATTGCAGATAAGAAAAATGGGGCTTAGTGGAAAAAGTTTGATCACACATGCTCTAGGGCACCACCTTGTCATTTGTTGAGCCATCCTCACCATTGGCCCGCATGGGAAAGAGAGAGGACAGACACACAGGTCTGCCCTCCACTCAGGGTTCCAGCCCAGGAATCATGAGATAGCAGCTGCCTGTAATGTCACCACTATCAGCTGCATGATACTACAGTTCCCTGGGCCATTTCCTTGTGGCTCTCACCAGCTCTTTTCTTGTCAGCAGCCTCTTCCTCCTGGTACCTACCTCTTCTAAAACTTCCACAGCACCTTCTCTCCCCCAGATCCTCACACACATTTAGCTAAGAGAAAGGGACCCCTTTTTAACCTGTTGAAACTGGTTCTTCATTGGCTTCAGGTGTCCTGATTAGTCTGGCTCACTTGATTCTGAAAATCCCCTAACTGGCTGCAGGTGTTTTAATTAGCCTAATTGCCTTGATTTATTCAGACAAGGCTGGTTCTGGATTAGCCCTTGTTAGATTACCCTGGGAAGAGAGATTTATTTAATCTAAGGATGATAAACTTCCCTTCTACCATTCTCTTGTAGCCTTCTGGCCTGACCCTGACACACAGTCTACGTTATATCTATGCAGCCCATTGGGGTTCTTTGTGTTGCCCGTGGGACATTTAGTTTACCATTGCACTCATTCAGGGTTACCAGATTCTACTGGCTTCCATCTGTATAGGGTTTTTTTCCCCCAACCAGTATTATAACAGTGAACAGACATAAAGCAAAGGCATGTGAAGCGAAGGGCATGCTAATTCCCTGAGAGAACTGGCAGATGTCATTGCAGAGCCTTTGGCTGTTATCTTTGACAACTCGTGGGGATACGGAGAGTTCCCAGATGATTGAAAAAAGGCAGATGTAGTGCCCATCTTTAGAAAAGAAAAGAAGGGCAATCCAAGGAACTATAGACCGGTCAGCCTTACCTCGGTTCCCAGAAAAATCATGGAGAAAATCCTCAAGGAATCCATTTTGGAGCACTTGGAAGAGGGGAAAACAATCAAGAGGAGTCAACATAGATTCACCAAGGGCAGGTTATGCCTGACCAATCTGATTAGTTTCCATAATGAGGTATCTGGCTTTGTGGACATGAGGAAGTCAATGGATGTGATATACCTTGACTTTAGCACAGCTTTTGATATGGGCAAGAATGTTGTGGGAGACTGTAAGTTAAGGAGGTATGGATTCGATCCATGGACTGTAAGATGGCTTGACTGTCAGGCCCAACAGATAGTGGTCAATGGCTCAATGTCTGGTTGGCAGTCGGTTTCAAGTGGAGTGACCCACAAGGATTGGTTCTAGGGCCAGTACTGTTCAACATCTTTATTAATGACCTGCATGAGAGGAGGGATTGCACCGTCAGCAAATTTGCAGGTGACACAAAGCTAGTGAGTCAGGTAGATACATTGGAGGAAAGATATAGGGTCCATAGTGACCTAGACAAATTGGAGGATTAGGCCAAAAGAAATTTGATGAGGTTCAGCAAGGAGAAGTGCAGAGTCCTGCACTTGGGACAGAAGAATCCCAAGCACTGTTACAGGCTAGGGACCAGCTGGCTAAGTAGCAGTGCAGCAGAAAAGGACCTGCGGATTACAGTGGAGAACAGGATGGATATGAGTCAACAGTATGCCCTTGTAGGCAAGAAGGCTAACAGCATATTGGGTTACTTTAGAAGAAGCATTTTGAGCAGATCTTGCAAAGCTTTTTTCCCCTCTACTCAGCTCTGGTGAGGCCACATTGGGAGAATTGTGTCCAGTTCTGGACCCCCCAGTACATAAAGGATGTGGACACATTGGAGAGGGTTCAGCAGAGGGCAACAAAAATGATTAAGGGGCTGGAGCACATGACCTATGAGGAGAGGCTGAGATATTTGGGCTTATTTAGTTTGCAGAAGAGATGACTGAGGGGCAATTTAACAGCAGCCTTCAACTTCCTGAAAGGGGGCTCTAAAGGGGATGGAGAAAGACTGTTCTCAATGGTGACAGATGGCAGAACAAGGAGCAATCATCTGATGTTACAGAGGGAGAGGTGTAGGTCTGATATTAGGAAAAACTATTTCACCAGGAGGCAGGTAAGGCACTAGAATGTGTTGCCAGGAGAGGTGGTGGAATTTCCATTCTAGAGGCTTTCAAGGCTCAGCTTGACATAGTCTTGGCTGGGATGATTTAGTTGGAGTTGATCCTGCTTTGGGTAGGGTGCTGGATTAAATGACCTCCTGAGGTGCCTTCCAGCCCTAGAATTCTATGATTCTATGAACATCGACTTTGAGAGCCAGGTGCTCTCTCTGTATCCCTTCAAAGCGTTGCTATTGTTCGATCAGCACAACACAATTAGCAAAAATGCCCTAACCTGGAGGACTATCTTGATTAGAACAATCTTGTGGCCCACTGAGATGAAGGAGGTCTGCCCAACGTGGCCCACTCACTAGCAGAGTTAGACTATCATGGCTATGTGTTGTTGGAGGAGTATGTTGTCCAGGGACAACAGGGATTTTTCCAGGAGCTCAGGCAATGAACTCTGATCCAGACGCTGGACTTCAATTCCCTGTCCTATGGCCACCTTTGTTTGTGATCTTGGGCAAGTTACTGAGAGCAGTGGTTCCAGGGATGAAAGCACAATTATTTTTTTCCTGGGAGGAGGGGCATAAGCTAAGGGGGAAGGCATATGTCTCCACCTGAACTCCAACCTGGAGGTCCCCATGCTCTTCCCCTTCCCACGTTGTCTGAGGGAGCAGGGGGTAGTGCATTAGCTGGAGGAGTTGCTGGCAGTTCTGCTGCTTTCTCTGCTCTACCCCTGCCAGCAGGGAAAAGAAGAGGAGCTCTAGCATTAGCCTCTGCCTGTCCATGGAGATGCCTCTCCTGTGGTTCCATATGTATAGCTATAGCTGTGCCAGGGGGAGTGATAGCTCAGTGGTTTGAGCATTTGCTTGCTAAACTCTGACATGTGAGTTCAGTCTTTTAGGAGTCCATTTAGGGATCTGTGCAATTAGATTTTAAAAAAATTGTGCTTGGTCCTGCCCATAGGACAGGGAACTGGACTTAATGATGTCCCTTCCAGTTCTCTTAGTTGCATGTCTCTACATATTATATTAAGACAGGACTGGGAGAAAGCTGGGGCTAGAGGTTCTGCTCCTTAATCTGCTAGGAGGGGCAGTAGGGAAAGGAGCAGAATGCTGGCAGCTCCTCCAGCTGCTGTATCACTTCTAGGTCCCCCTGCATTTCTTCTGCAGGGCTGGTATTGTATAGTGGGAGCTGAATGAGAGGCAGCTCTGTGGAGGGGTTGTAGGTGCTATGTTGTCTTTCCGGTATGCTGTACCAGCTATAAAAAGGTAATACAACTTATCAGTTCTTGATGGTACTGCATACTATGCTGGAATGCCTTACTTTCACTTCTGCACGGTTCTCAAACAGGGGCACATGTACCCCAGGCCTATGCACAGGTCTTCCTGGAGTTACATCAACCCATCTAGATAGTTGACCAGTTTTACAAAACGCTACATAAAAATCACAACTGAACTCGGTACACACTCACATTCTATACCAACCATGATTTCTTTATACTGATCTACACACCATCCCTCTATATTTACCTGCACCTCTCCAAGTATCAGGCAATTGCAGATCTCATAGGCTGTGGATGATCTCTGTTCATAGCCAATGGGAGTGGTAGGAAGTGGTGTCCTGGTCCATGCTGCTTGCATTGGCTGTGAATGGCAATCTGTTGCCAATGAGAACTGTGGTTTCCCAATTCCTGTAGAAGTCCAAATAAATATAGCAGTGGTGGCCTGCCAAGGACTAATCCTGGCAAAATGCTGCCTTTTTATTGCCTTACTCCCTGCTATACACTGAAAAGTAAGCACAAAATGTATATTTGGTAATCCGATTTTATAGTTACATGGTAAAAATGAGAAAGTTAGCATTTTCCAGTAACAATATATTGTGATAGCTGTTCATTTTTATGCCTGATTTTGTAAGTAAGTAGTTTTAAAATGAGATGAAGCTTGGGGTACGCAAGACAAATCAGACTCCTGAAAGAGGTACAATAGTCGAGAAAGGTTGAGAGCCAGTGCCTTAGAGCTTGTCTTAAGGTCCGACTTAAAAATGAGTTAAATTGCATCAAACTTCTGTGGGGATGCTTATTCAGAATTAGAGTGGCCTTCATTCAATTCAGCTTACTTTTAAAAGAGCCTTAATTCAATTCATGTTAATGCAATTTAATCCATTTTTAATTCACACCTTTAGTTATATTTAGTAAACTTTCCAAAGTGTCCCTGTGTAGACAAAGGCTTAGCCTTTCTGTTTCTGGGCTTCCCATGTATAACATGGGAGTAACAGTGGTTCTTTATCTCATAGAAGTGTTGTGATGATGAATACAGTAAAAGATTATGGAGCACTCCCATACCATGTTAATGGGAGCCACATAAGAACCTAAAATGCAAACAGATTTGTACATTTTGAATATGAATTTAAATTTGTATGAGACATCATTAAATGGAACACTTTAGCTGTGTCTAGACTACAGACTTCTGTTGACAGAAGTCACTGTCGACAGGTATTTCCCAACAGAATGTCTGTTTATAGAACACATCCACACCTAATACGGGCTCCCCCTGTCCATGCCCTCTGTCGACAGAGAGCAGCCAGACTGCCCAGTCCTCTGTCAACAGAATAGCCAGCTGGAAGCTCTGCAAACAGGGAAGCCCTGTCTGTTGACAGAGGGCCCCGAGAGCATCTACACTAAGTTTGGTCGACAGAGGTGCTATGCCTTGTACTGTCAAGACAGAACTCTGCCTGGAAAACTGCTGTGTTCTGTCAACAGATTCTGGACAGGACACATTTGTTGTGTGGACGCTCTCTAGTTTTGTCAACCAAAGGCCTCTTCTGTAGACCAAACTCTGTGATGCGGACCCAGCTTTTGTGTATATATGATAAGCTTGAGGAGCACCAGAAGATTTGCATAATGTGGCAGGTAGGGTTTGTATTTAAGCTGAAAAATGCTTCTTTGATTTGAGGCCATTCATATTGGACTGATATGGTGCAAAGTGAATCAAGGAATGAGGAAAATTTTGAGGGGCTAGGGAGAGGGAATGAAGACACTTGTGCAAAAGGTCTTTTACAAAATCAGTTTGTTGGGAGGGAGGATGGAAGGAAGGAAGGAAGGAAAAGTAGACTTATAATCCAAATATATGTATGGAAATCCTGTCTTCTTTTCTTCCCCCTTTGGGTACCAGTGGCTTTGAACACAGCAGAATTGTCCATGTCATGTCATGCTAAACAGAGGTGCTGCCTGCTAGAGTGCCCATAGTGGGGTACCTCCTCTGGGCCACTGACGAGAACTTTGGAGCCTGGAAAGCATTAGGACAAGCTTTTTCATCAAGCTAAAAACCAATATTCGAACTAACTACTCTAACAAGTCGTTAAAGTCCTGGCACTTGGAAATTAGTTTGGTATAACCACATCAGAACTGTGAGACATCTATGCCAGGGAATATCACAATTAAACTGACCTCACTCCCAGTGTAGACAGCACTAGCTTGACAGGAAAATTCACCCATCACTCTAGCTACTGCCTTGTACAGAAGTGGACAGGAGATAGCTGTCTTCACAGAAGTGCCACAACAGTGCAGCTGCAGAGGTACAGATGCGACATACCCAGGGTAGAATCTAGACTAGTGAGTAGCTTTGCCATCCTCGCTCCCTAATCTGAGGTGCCCTTTGTACTGCCAGGCTGCTGTAAGTCTCCAGTCAGGACTGCTCTCAAACAGCCTCCAGCATGCAAATCATTTCCACTCCCAAAGTAGAAGGTGGGGTTAGCAGAGCTACTTACTGGTGTAGAATGTACCTTGGGTATGTCACAGTAGACAAGCCCCAACATTGTGACTACCATTCAGAATGTCTAAGTCTCTTAACTTTAGAATGCAGTCAAGCATTTTTTTTTAATCTAAGATTTGCAAACCACATGGCTAAAGCTATTCAGTCTTTTGGGCTAATGTGGCATGCAAATCTATTTTGTCCAAGGTCTTATTTTCTAATGCAGATAATGAAATCTAGGGAGGATGTGGATTGCAGAAAAATCCATGTAACTAAATTGTACACAAGTGGATGCCCCATTTGTGAATAGGACAATTACAGCCAGGAGATATTTTAAGCAACACGGTTTCATAAGCATGTTAATACAAGCTAGACACACATGACATGAATTAATTAAATAATAATCATTTGATAAGATATATGCTCTGCATAATTACATAAGATTTGGCTATTTTCAAATTTTTAGATACAACAGTTATTCTTTTATGGTAATTAAGGATTTCCTTGGGTTGGGTTATACATTTTAGAAGCTTAATACAAGAACTGTATCAGAAAGTGTCAGAGAGGTAGCCATGTTAGTCCGTATCTTCAAAAACAACAAGAAGTCCTGTGGCACCTTATAGACTAACAGATATTTTGGAGCATAAGCTTTCGTGGGCAAAGACCCAGTTCATCAGATGCAAGTGGGTCTTTGCCCCTGAAAGCTTATGCTCCAAAATATCTGTTAGTCCATAAGGTGCCACAGGACTTCTTGTTGTTTTTATCAGAAAGTGATGTTTTCAATTGGATATAATGTATAAAGATGCTCAGAATAAATAATTTTCCATTTTAGACATATTTGAATTCAAAGGATTTTTATTTTACCTGTCACTGAATATACTTAAAGCTTTGTTATCCTACTAGTAAGTCTGCCGATAGAATCTCTTGCAAAAATATAATGCCACTCTTCTGAGTCACTACTACAATTAAAGTGAATCATAATCTTCCTTTCCTTTTAAAGGATTGAGGCTTAAAATGAAAAATTCTTCTTAAGATAGTACACCTTTTAAATATATAAACATTTAACTCTGTTTTGGAGGAAAAAAACCCATTGTTTACTTTCTATGATTCAATGAGTCATGACTTTTTGGGAAACTAAGGATGTTATTAGTGAAAAACAACTTATAGTTCTTAGTAATTTATTGTTAGTTCAGAAATGTTGCTGTGTAGCTTTGGCTTTCTATTACTTCTTGCAGAAATGTGCATGTGTTGTCTTGTAATACAGACCTGTAAAGAAAAATACATTATTTTTAGATTTGAATATACTCTGACAAAGCTATGAAACAGCAAGTGTCAATATAAATTGGGCCAAATTCATGCCTGGCATAACTCCATTGAGTCACAGCAGACATGAGTCTGTGTCTAGGACCTAAGCCATGTTCTTTGTAGATCCAAATCATTTGGTGTAGCGTAGCTCCAAAAGTGCTTTACATTAAAATTACTGTACAACATGAAAGAGTGAGATGAAACTTCTCTGTACCTTTTAGGTATGTATTATGGACCAAATTCTATTGTGAGTTTCAGGCAAAAAGCTGATTTCTAATTAATCCTCATAAAATGGCATCTCAAACGTAATTCCACAGATTATATTTCACATGTTCACAACCAAGTTGTTCTGATTATAAAATTCCATGTGAGTAACATTTCTAAATCAGTCATTTCAGAACTGAAAACAGAACAAAAAATTGGACTTTTTAAATGTTAGCTATAAAATTATGGTCCTTTATGCCCTTTCTTTTGAATGTATATGACGCAGATGAACTTGAAAATAGTAATGTTTTGTTTACTTTTACTGCTGCTGGGCAGCTCATGAAGTAGATGTGCGGAGTTACAAATTTGCACATGTACCTCTGCTCATCAAAAGCTATTAATCCTTTAAGAGACAATGGTGGTGCCATTAATTACTTTGTGGAGAACACCGAGCTGAGAAGGGTTGCTAACACTTTGGAGTACAGAATTAAAATTCACAATAAACTTGGCAAATTGGAGAATTAGTCTAAATTCAACAAAGAGAAATGCAAAGTACTCCACTCAGAAAGGAAATGTCAGATGGATGCCTATAAAATGAGAAAAAAATGGCTTAGTGGCAGTACTGCTCAGAAGGATCAGGGAGCTATAGTTGATCTGAATGAGTTAACGATGTGATGTAGAATCACGGGACTGGGGGGGACCTGGAAAATGTATCAAGTCCAGTCCCCTTCACTCATTGCAGGACCAAGCACCATCTAGACCATAGCAGACCTAACCTGTTCGTAAAATCTCCAATGATGGAGATTCCACAACCTCTGTAGTCAATTTATTCCAGTGCTTAACCACCCTGACAGTTAGGCAGTTTTTCTTAATGCTCAATCTAAACTACCCTTCCGGCAATTTAAGCGTATTGATCCTAGACCCATCATCAGAGGTGAAGAATAATAATGTTTTTTCTCTATCCTTGTCACAACATTTCAGATACTTGAAAGCTATTATGACATTGCCTTCTTGTATTCTCCTCCAGATTAAACAAACTCAGTTCTTTCAACCTTCTCTCTTATGTCATGTTTTCTAGACCCTTAATCAGTTCTGTTGCTTTTCTCTGGACTTAAATTTGTCCACATCTTTCTGGAAATGTGGCATGAGTAACTGGGCACAGTACTTCAGTTGGGGCTGACCAATTACTTCCTGTGGCTTTCATTAGTCGAGAATGGCGAACTGCTGCCACTGGGCATTGCAGGGCTCTGTGTCTGCAGATGCTTTGATAAACAAACTATCTGATGGCCAGTCAATGGCTAAGCCTGACAATACACATGCAGACTGTGGACTGAAGGTTACCCACCATGGTCTAGGGTGGCTTTATCATGCTACAGACAGACAGACACCTGCACTTGATGACTTTGCAAGGTCCCTTCTAGCCCTGCATTGCTTTGATTCTATGCTTTGAAAGACTGGCCAAGTGTGAAAGGTAATATTTAAAATCTTGTTTCAGATCTGACATGGAAGTGAAAACTATTTTCTCTTCTGTGTAATGCTATCTAGAAATCTCTTCAATTTGAACAGTTCCACTTCTGGATAGCTTAGTGGAGCCAGTTCATCATTTTCCAGTAGCCTAGATAAGTATCTCATTTATATGTATTTTCTAAATCATTCAGAATTAGACTGGGTTAATATAAGTTAGGGCAATGTGTGCGGAAGGAACAAATGCTAGCACAGTGATATTTTTACCTCAGTGGTTCAGGTGCCAAAATATCATCAGCAATACCAAGAAAAGACACAATAATGTGAATTCACTGTTTCATTTATTATAGTACTAGAAGAGTTACCCAGCATTGCTTGGGTCCCAAAGGAGGGCCTCAAGGGGGGTTTGGTGTGTGTGTGTGTGTGGTAGGGGATAGAGAAATCAGGGTTGGAATGAGGAAGGGCTCAGGGCAGGGGGCTGGATGTATGGGAGTACAGGAGTCAGGTTTTGGGGGTAAAGAGGGGCCCAGGGCAGGGGACTGGGTGTACTGGGGATGAAGGAGCTGGTCAGGGCTGGGTTTTTTTGGGAAGCAGCTCCCCTTGGCTGGCTGCAGCAGTGACCATACTTCCCAGGTGGTGGCTCCCTGGGGCCAGCCACAGCAGGGGCCATGTGGAGCAGGGGGTGGATCTCTGGGGCTGGCTGTACTGGGGACCTTGCTGGGCACAGTGGTGGTGAGGCAGAACTCTGGGGCTATCTGCAGTGGTGCTGGGTGGGGATTGGTTCTCGGGGGCTGGCCATGGTGGGCACCTTGCTTCCCTGGGCAGCAAGCAGGAAGTTTACCTGCCCCCTGCTCTCCCAATGGCATTATAGCACTCCTGGTCCTCATCTCTGCCTCTTTGCTGCCTCCTGTGGCTATGACATAGTATAACTTTAACTCCTAGCAGTCTCCTCTCTTCTTATGTAATGGAAAACAATCCCATTCCAGGCACATTCTATTTTCCTTGCATAGGCAAATGATGACCTTGCTTTAACTTAGGATACAAGAAAGCTGCATACTAAATTTGATGGTACTAGCTCTCACCATTTAGGAGGAGTTCTTGATATCATTTTTTAATAGATCATGTACGTATAAGTAGCCTTTTAGTGTTCATAGATCAGGATAATAACAATGATAGAATAAACTGCGAGCTTGCAAATGTCTCTCTGGAATTCTGAAGTATATTGAGTGGGTCATCAGTCCTTGTTCAATGCTTTCTTTTTGAAAATTCAGTCCAAAGAAATGAACCAGGAAATAAATACAAAGTGGAGATGTCAAGTCTCTCTTTAAATCCTCTGCCATTTGTATGGAATTTTAATGTCCCACACAAAAGGCACAGCCTTTGTTTGCATAAAGTTACTGTTCCAAGATGGAGTCCAGGGTCACATGAACATATGTCATAAGTCCTTACATTTTTTGACTCACAAGGGCAACCACTGCTCATATTTTTGCTGATGCATTCTCAGGAAGGATTACTGGGTGGGATGAGTTTCCTCTGTGGCCATTGTTAGAGTGAAGTGTCCTTAATGGGCCATCAATACATAACTGCCTGGCCTTGATGCAAATCTTATCTGGTGACTGTTACCCAGGAATAAACACATATGTGAGATAAAGGCCCAGGATAAACATTCATAACATTAGAAACAAGGATAAATATAAATAGTATACAAATAGTATATAAGTACGATACTACTTAGCAAATATCTTTTAGAGTGACACCTTACAAAGCATCATTTGTACAAGATTTGTTGCAGTCATAGAGAATTATACTGGATCAAAACTGCTTTTTTCCATCTATATCTAGTGTAATAATTTATAACCATTTCTCTCAATTATGGAGTTTCCACAGCTATCTATGCATGAGTGACCTCCAGATTTAACAGCTATAATACATTTTACATGGGGCTCCCCTTGAAAACTCCAGATGGAAGCTTTAGGAGGTATATAGTTTATGAGACCAGCTGCTTAGTGGTCTCTGATGTGGAGAGCCTATTACAACAGTGACCTTACACTGCACTCAGTTACTTTTGGATGAAAACTCAAGGTGTAAATACGGATCTTTAAAGATACTTTGTTTGATCCTGGTTTTTTGAATGGTCACCACTCTTGCCAGTTGCTTCCCCAGTAGTGGAAATAAAGTGAATGGACTTTGTTTTCAGTCTCTGCAGCTGTATGTCTGGGAACTGGTGACAGAATAGCTCCAACAGAGGTTCTTTGTCTCTGAAAAATCTTTTGTCAATAGTTCTGTACACTTTGTCTTTGTATTATGCCCTGTCTACTTGTTGAGGCTGTTGCTGAAATTTGCAGATTGATAATTTTAGACAACTGTTTATCCTGACTCATTTTTGGTAAATATTTGCCTTCTGATCCATGATATGGACTTTAGGAGTTAGAGTTTAATTTAGAAGCACACATAAGTAACACAAGGACTACGTACAGTACCCTATTCCAAACAATTTCACGATATTTATAGATGAATGAAATCCACTTTCCTCCAACATTCAGTTTTGACATTTCAAAAGATAAGATGTACCTCAGTTTGTATTATCTCACAAATATATCTGAATGTCCATTTTGACATCTTTTTCAGAAATGTCAGCTGTCTAAGATCTGCATTAAGAGACAGGATTCCTCTTACTGTTTCAGAACACTAAAGAAGGCAAAGTATCAGTATAGAAAATATAAAGAATGCAGGTACATAAAAATAAAATAGAACTAGTCAGATCAAAGGTCACATACATATTTCCTGCTGCGAAGTGCTCAGTGCTTTGCATCGCTAGTAAGCGACCAGGGAGCTTTGCGACCGGGTGCTGGCAAACAGGGTGCGTGCTAACAGGAGGGAGTTTGGAGAGGCTCTCCTGGAGGAGGAGAAGGAAGGAGCAAACTAAAGCACCTTGGGGTAAGTGGCTGCTTATATTTGGAGGCTTTGGGCTTGTGTGTTTGTTTGAAGTTTGGAGTTTGGAGTTTGTTTGTTTGGAGTGCTGAGCTGAGTGTTTGTTTGTTTGTTTGAAAGGCCGTGTGCTCAGGCAGGCAGGCAGGCAGGCAGTTGGAAGCTGATTAGGTTTGAATTGAAACACCGTGTGCTGATTGGCTGAGCTGTAGGCAGAGGGAGGAGCTATCAGGGAGGCCGAGCACTTAAACCCTGCTAGTAAGCGACCAGGGAGCTTTGCGACCGGGTGCTGGCAAACAGGGTGCGTGCTAACAGGAGGGAGTTTGGAGAGGGGAGTTGAGAGGGGGAGCTTGGAGGGAGCCAGTGACTTCTGTTGCCCTTAAACTAAATCCTTTATAACAACCTCTATCTGAAACATTTAATTAACCCTCATATATAACTAGAGTAGGAAATGGAGGCAGAAGCCCAGCAGCAGAGTGGGGGCTATCCTGTTTATTGTGTCGAGTGCAGTATGTATGACTACCTACCCTGTGGGCGGGTGGCGTATGTGTGCGCTCGATGCAAGGAGCTCCTGGCCCTCAGAGACCGAGTGCGTGCTTTGGAGGCCAGGGTGGCTGAACTGGAGGAGCTAAGGAAGGCAGAGGTGTTTGTGGATGAGACATTCCGGGACATAGTAGGGCTGTCCCACCTCCAATCTGACAGTCCTGAGGCTGTTACGGAGGATGAAAGGCTCAGGGAAGGAGAGCAGTCAAGGGGAGCAGAGGGAAACCATCCCGTAGTTGGGACCCTCCTTCCAGAGGGTGGTGATGTATCCTCTCGTGCTGAGGATACTTCTCCGGGGGAGGGAGCGCCAGCTGTTAGGAAGAAGCAGGTTTTAGTAGTGGGGGATTCGATCATTAGAAATATAGATAGTTGGGTTTGTGATGACCGGGAGAACCGTATGGTGACTTGCCTGCCTGGTGCGAAGGTTGCGGATCTCTCGAGGCATCTAGACAGACTTATGGGCAGTGCTGGGGAGGAGCCGGTCGTCGTGGTACATGTTGGTACCAATGACATAGGGAAGGGTAGAAGAGATGTTCTGGAGGCCAAATTTAGGTTACTAGGAAAGAGACTGAAATCCAGAACATCTTTGGTGGCATTCTCTGAAATGCTTCCAGTTCCACGCGCAGGGCCAGATAGACAGGCAGAACTTCAGAGTCTCAATGCGTGGATGAGACGATGGTGTAGGGAAGAGGGGTTTAGATTTATTAGGAACTGGGGACACTTTTGGGGTAGGGGGAGCCTATACAGGAAGGGTGGGCTCCACCTAAATCAAGGTGGATACAGACTGCTGGCATTAAACATTAAAAAGGACATAGAGCAGTTTTTAAACTAAGAGGTGGGGGAAAGCCGATTGGTGCGGGGGAGCACCTGGATCGGACAGAGACTTCTCTTACACGAGGCTCCATAGACAGGGATTCCCTAGAAGTTAGTCAGATAGGGAATGTGGGAAATAATATATGGGCAAGATCAGATGTGAAACAATCGTGCATAAAAAAATCCACCACGTCTGTGAAAGGCGGACATATAAATAGTGGTAGTTTTCTAACATGCTTTTACACTAATGCTAGGAGTCTGTCTAATAAGATGGGTGAACTGGAGTACCTCATATCAAAGGAGGAAGTTGACATAATAGGCATCTCAGAAACATGGTGGAATGAGGACAATCAGTGGGACACTATCATACCGGGATATAAATTATATCGGAAAGACAGAACAGGTCATGCGGGTGGAGGAGTGGTACTATATGTGAAGGATAATATAGAATCAAATGAAGTAAAAATCCTAAAGGAATCAAAATGTTCCATAGAATCATTATGGATAACAATTCATTCCTCTAATATGAATATGGCATTAGGAATATATTACCGACCACCTAACCAGGACAGTGATAGTGATGCTGAAATGTTAAGGGAGATTAGAGAGGCTATCAAAATAAAAAACACAGTAATAATAGGAGATTTCAATTATCCCCATATTGATTGGGTGCATGTCACCTCAGGACGGGATTCAGAGATTAAATTTCTTGATGCCTTAAATGACTGCTTCTTGGAGCAGCTAGTACAGGAACCCACAAGGGGAGAGTCGATTCTCGATCTAGTCTTGACTGGAACGCAGGATCTGGTCCAAGAGGTAACTGTTACTGGACCGCTTGGAAATAGTGACCACAATATAATAACTTTTAATATTCCTGTGTTGGGAAGAACACCGCAGCGGTCAAACACTCTGGCATTTAATTTCAAAAAGGGGAATTACACTAAAATGAGGAAGCTAGTTAAACAGAAACTAAAAGGTAGAGTAATTAAACTAAAATCCCTGGAAGCTGCATGGAAACTGTTTAAAGACACTATACTAGAGGCCCAACTTAAATGTATACCCCAAATAAAAAAACACAGTAAGAGACCTAACAAAGAACCACCATGGCTTAACAGCCATGTTAAAAAGGCAGTGAGAGAGAAAAGGGCAACTTTTAAAAAATGGAAGTCAAATCCTAATGAGGAAAATAGAAAGGAACATAAACACTCCCAAATTAACTGTCATAATGTAGTAAGAAAAGCCAAAAAAGAGTTTGAGGAACAGCTAGCCAAAAATTCAAAAAACAATAGTAAAATGTTTTTTAAATACATTAGAAGCAGGAAGCCTGCTAAAAAAGCAGTGGGGCCCTTGGATGATAAAGATATAAAAGGAGCGATCAAGGAAGACAGTGCCATTGCGGAGCGATTAAATGATTTCTTTGCTTCAGTCTTCACGGCTGAAGATGTTACAGAGGTTCCTAAATCTGAGCCAGCCTTTTTAGGCGACAAATCTGAGGAACTCACTCAGATTGAAGTGACATTAGAGGAGGTTTTGGAATTAATTGATAAGCTGAATAGTAACAAGTCTCCAGGACCAGATGGCATTCACCCAAGGGTTCTGAAAGAACTCAAATGTGAAATTGCGGAGTTATTAACAGTGGTTTGTAACCTATCCTTTAAATCCACTTTGGTACCAAATGACTGGAAGACGGCCAATATGACACCAATATTTAAAAAAGGCTCTAGAGGAGATCCTGGCAATTATAGACCGATAAGTTTAACATCAGTACCAGGTAAATTAGTAGAAACACTAGTAAAGAGTAAAATTGCAAGGCACATAGAAGAGCACGAATTGTTGGGCAAAAGTCAGCATGGTTTCTGCAGAGGGAAGTCGTGTCTGTCTAATCTATTAGAATTCTTTGAAGGGGTTAATAAACATGCGGACAAGGGGCACCCAGTGGACATAATATACCTAGATTTCCAGAAAGCCTTTGACACGGTCCCACACCAAAGGCTTTTATGTAAATTAGGTGGTCATGGGATAGGAGGAAAGGTCCTTTCATGGATCGGGAATTGGTTAAAAGACAGAAAACAAAGGGTGGGAATAAATGGTAAATTTTCACAATGGAGGGGGGTAACTAGTGGTGTTCCCCAGGGCTCAGTCCTGGGACCGATCCTGTTCAACTTGTTCATCAATGATCTAGAAAATGAGGTAAGCAGTGAGGTGGCAAAGTTTGCAGATGACACCAAGTTGTTCAGGACAGTCAAAAGCAAAAGGGATTGTGAAGAACTACAAAAAGATCTCAGCAAACTGAGTGATTGGGCAGCAAAATGGCAAATGAAATTTAATGTGGGTAAGTGTAAGGTAATGCATGTTGGAAAAAATAACCCAAATTACACGTACTACATGATGGGGTCAAATTTAGCTACGACAGATCAGGAAAGGGATCTTGGAGTTATAGTGGATAGTTCTCTGAAGACATCCACGCAGTGTGCAGCGGCAGTTAGTAAGGCAAATAGGATGTTAGGAATTATTAAAAAAGGGATCGATAATAAGACAAAAGATATCATACTTCCCCTATATAAAACTATGGTACGCCCACATCTCGAGTACTGCGTGCAGATGTGGTCTCCTCACCTCAAAAAAGATATATTGGCATTAGAAAAGGTTCAGAAAAGGGCGACTAAGATGATTAGGGGCTTGGAAAGGGTCCCATATGGGGAGAGGCTAGAGATACTGGGACTTTTCAGTTTGGAAAAAAGGCGATTGAGGGGCGATATGATAGAGGTATATAAAATCATGAATGGTGTGGAGAAAGTGAATATAGAAAAATTATTTACCTTTTCCCATAATACAAGAACTAGGGGACACCAAATGAAATTGATGGGTAGTAGGTTCAAAACTAATAAAAGGAAATTTTTCTTCACACAGCGCACAGTCAACCTGTGGAACTCCTTGCCCGAGGAGGCTGTGAAGGCCAGGACTCTATTAGGGTTTAAAAAAGAGCTTGATAAATTTTTGCAGGTCAGGTCCATAAATGGCTATTAGCCAGGGATAAAGTATGGTGCCCTAGCCTTCATAACAAGGGCAGGAGATGGATGGCAGGAGATAAATCACTTGTCTTCTGTTCTCCTCTCTGGGGCACCTGGCATTGGCCACCGTCGGCAGATGGGATGCTGGGCTTGATGGACCTTTGGTCTGACCCAGTATGGCCATTCTTATGTTCTTATGTTAACAGGTATGCAGCACTTCTGATTCGGATCAACTCAAACTGCTTTGCAGAACTTATGCAAGGATCACTTCATCCATTACTGATGCGTGGCCAACTTTGGCCTGGAATGAAAAGCTGTTTAATTTAGTTGTCTGTAGAATAGATTTAGACAGGCAATACAATAATGTCTATTGAAATTGTCTAGGACATTAAAGCTATAAATTACATTCATGAGCTCTTGAAAAAAATGGTCAAGGCAGAAGTTTACTGACTGGACAGTAAGAAGACCTACAGCAGCGCAGTATTGCCTAATGTCATGCTTGAGTACTAGTTCAATACTTGCAGTAAGTGGCACCCTTCTTATTCAGTATCAAGTCTGGCCAAAGAGTTTGCAGGGCCCAAGCTGATATGCTGATAGTGGATGCTATAGTCAGTTGGACTGTGAGGCCCTGAAGGCACAGGGCCCAAGGTGACTGCCTTGCTTGCCTTGCCCTAATGCCCTGACTCCTCATTATTGTCAATTTCAATTCCTGCAATGGATGGTCTTTTCTTAGGAAGTTTCTCCTTCTCTAATGACCACTTCCTTTGTTTTGATTGGAGCAGTGTGAATAACTAATTTTATTGGTCATTTTGTAGCTCATCCAAAGAAGTGCAAAAGTATGGTTTGGGTCAAACTAAATGTTTTGGGTTTTGGATTTGAAGTTAAAATAAAATTGAAGCAATTTTTACGTGAAAAGAGTAATTGATTTAGAATATGTCAAAATGAAACTTTGTCTTTTTTGGAATTTGTTTCTACCAAAACATTGGTGGTTCATTTGACATAAATTTGCAAAATGTTTTGGTCAACCTGAATCTGTACTTTTTCAGTGGGAGAGTTTTGGCTTAAAAACTTCACAAAGTTCTGGTATTGATGTTCTTTGCAGATCTTATATTCTATTTTGGTCACCCAAGACTTTTGAGGGTAGTATAATATGAAATTGTAGAATTATTCACTGCTTTATGTCATATGTTACTTAAATAAGCCTCTGTTCCAAATGACTAGTGTATAGTTAATGTAACACCAATTTAAAAATGGTTTAGAGGTGATATTGCTGGCAAGTCTAACAGCAGTACCAGATAAACTGGTTGAAACACAGTAAAGAAAAGAATTATCAGACTATCGAAGATTATGGCTTGTTGGGAAGGACTCAACACACCCTTTGTAAATCAAAATCATGCTTCACTAATCTATTAGAATTCTTTGAGGGGTTGAAACAAGTATGTGAACAAGGATGATCTACTGGATATAGGGTACTTGGAATTTCAGAAAGTATTTGACAAGGTCTCTTGTCAAAAACTCTTAAGGAAGTTAGCAGTCATGGGATAGGAGGGAAGGTCCTCTCATGGATCAGTAACTGGTTAAAGGGTAGGAATATAGGGTGAATTTTTACAGGGGAAAGAGGTAAGTAGTAAGATCCTCCATGGTTTTGTACTGGGAACAGTGCTGTTCAACATATTAATGAATTATTTGGGAAAAATGGTTAATACAAAAATGGCAGATAAAATTCAGTGTTGATAAATGCAAAGTAAGGCATATTAGAATACGTAACCCTTAAATACTGAATGTGGTTCTGGTCACCACACCTTCAAAAAGAGATTAGAATTAGAATAAGTACAGAAGTGTGGAATAAAAATGAATACGGGTATGGAACAATTTCTATATGAGGAAAGATTAAAAAGATTGGGATAGTTTAGCTTGCAAAAGAGAACGCTAAGGGCACATGACAGAAGTGTATAAAATCATGAACAGTATGTAGAAAGTGTTGTTTATCCCTCATGTTACCACAAGAACTGGGGTCACTCAATTAAATTAATAGGTGATATATTCAAAATAAACATACAAAAATACTATTTCACACAATGTAGAGTTGGCCTATGGATCTCATTGTTAGGAGACCCTATGAAAGCCAAAATATAACTGGACGAAAAAAAAAGACAAGTTCATGGCCTGTCAATGGCTATTAGTCCAGGATGCAATCTTGTGCTCTGGATCTCCCAAAACCTTTGACTTCCAGATGTTGAGATTGGATGACAAGAGAGAAATTACGGAAAAGCTGTTCTTTTCTGTTCATTCCTGCTAAGCCAGCTGACCTCGGCCACTATTGTACGACTGAATACTTGGCTAAATGGAACAGTGGTGTGACTCAGTATGGTCATTCTTATGTTCTTATTGTTAATATCACTGTTCTTTTGAGTTCTCAGAAAATTACTGCATAACAGGATATGGCTGTAGATTTAATATGCTACATAAAATATCCTATTAAAAACCCACTACCTTTTTCTGAAATAATTTGAAATCTGACCTTTACAGCTTCCCCACTTTCCTTCTTTCTTCAGTACGTTAAGGTATAAATTACTGTGTAGGATATTACAGTGCAGTCTCAATCACACAAGATTTATTTTGACAGGATCAACAATATTGCTTGAAGACTTTTCAAGGCTAATCCTTTCCTTAGCTATAATGCTTGAATACACTGAAATCACGTAAAAGTTTTTTTAAAAAATTACACATAATAGAAACAACTGCACAAGGAGAAAGTTAAAAGTCTTGTAGGCATAATGGTCTTTACAAGCAAATTCAGAATAAAGGGAGGGTATTTTTAACCATCACTTGTAGGCCACGCAAGGCTACTTTTCTCTTAATTTAAGTTGAGACATCTTGTTAATTATCTCTGTGTGCTAATGGATGTGCCCCATTTTCCAACAAGAAAACATACCAGGGTTTTAAGGATTTATGGATATAGGCTGGACTTGTGATCTATTGGGAATATGTGATGCTACTAGGCAAGAAAGACCGATGATTTAGGCAGAATTTTCAAACACAAACAAGTGATGTAGAAACCTGTCGAATTTTCAAGAACTGATTTTCAGAAGCATTTAGACTCCTAAGTCACACGCACTTTTGAAACCTCTAACCTATGCTTGATCAGCTGTGAAACCAGAATGGAGATATAGGGTGGGATTTTCAAAACTCCTTGGCATTGACTGAACTATGCTTTCCTTTCAATAAATTCTAAAACTTCCATTAATTCACTGGGACCTGAGTTAGTTCAGTGCTGAGTACTCTTGAAAGTGTCTTCTTTTAAAATGGGAAAATGAAACCAATTTGGATTTCTCAGACTTTCTCAAGATTGTCTTTGTGTCTGGTTTATTAGATAATACAGACTGTTTTCTTTCAAACCAAAATTAGTCTTTCACCAGATCCACAGTTTCTTCAGCTCTTGGCGGGCACCCAGGGGATCTAGAACAATTATATAGTGCGGATGCTGAAAGCCGTTGAACCAACCTGGGAACCTTGTATACAGTGGAGATCACTTCAAGCCAGGGTGTGGCAGTACCCCCAGCACCTATAGTTCTAGTTCTTATGCTGATAATTATTTTTCCCAAAAATACAAGGTGTGCTACTGGCCTCTTCAGGTTTCTATTCCTCTCACACCTTGTTTCATCCATGTAGTTACAGACAAGCATTTTCATTTGGTTGGTGAGAACAGTCCCTTTCCTCGTGTTCTGTGACTCCTGGGTCCACAGCAGATCCTTTCTCCTTAGTTATGCCTGTATCCAGCTCTCTCTGAATTCCCAAGATCCTTCTAAGCCAGGGATTTCAGACAGATCTATTTTGGATTTCTCTGGAGAATACTTTCCCCCTAACCCCTTTCTACCTCTTTGTCTTCCCCTTTCTGATGATGTGGGCTCCCTCTTATAAGAAGTCTTCCATCTGGGTGATGGGCAGTGAGTGAACTGCTGGCTTGGGGAGGTTAGCGCCTCCCTGCCCCATCCTGTCTGTCTGAGGCCTCACACCTTCTGCGCCCTTGGAAGCCCAGCCCCACTGTGTCTTCTGGCCCCTGCCCCAGGCTAGCACTCTTTCACCCAGAATGTGGCCCCAGCCCTCCCAGGCTTTGAGTGCTAGGTGGACGGGTGTGGCCCCAGCCTCTCTGGCCCTGGATTGCCAGAGGGTCAGGCCCCAGCATCCCCAGTCTTCCCATGCCTGGAGCACCTGGAGACGGGGCCCTACCTTCAGAGCACCAGAAGGCAGTGCAGTGTAGTGAGCCATGATAGCGGAGAAGAGCCAGCTACCTGCAGAGCAGGAAACAGGAGGTGGACTGGAGTCAGAATATAGGCAGGGCCGACACCAGGATTACTGGGGAGGTTTAGCCTCCTCCTGCCCGTGGTACCTATCACCTGTGATCTGGGCTACCATCATATGCTTCCATATTATTTGGCCCAAAACACTGGTGCAAACCAGTGTGGCCTGCTTGTACTATATGACGAAATAAAGCTGGGTCTGAAGCCACATTCCTCAAAGAAACACTCACCCATTCTGTATATGCAGTATGACAGATGTGACATTTTTATACAATATTCTGGGCAAGCCTTATTGAGTTCAATGTGTGTATTATAGGTCAGAAAGTATGTATAATTCCATGTGGCAGAGGGACCTCAGTGCACCAGGACTCAAAACAGTCGTCAGTGGTTAGGCAAATTAACTCAGGTTGTAACATGCAACTAGAGAGAAACTTGTGTACGCTTATTTAGAGGGGATTCTCCAGGAATCAATAGACAAAGAAAGGTTAAATGGCTTCAGTTATAACTGGCTTCAGGCCGAAGGGCACCATTTTAGCAGGGCAGGGGAGGCAACAGCCATGTATACTGGGACGCTGCCCATGACTATCAGGGAACTAGAGGAAAGTACATGGTTTGCGTGCATGCCTCTCTCTTCTGGCCAGAGAGGGGAGGGGGCAGAGGAGTAATTCACTCAATATGAGTACTTTCCCCTTACTCCCTGATAGTCATGGGAATGGAAGGAGAGAAAGCAGTGTCCCAGTAGACATGGCTACTGCCCCCTTCTCCAGGCCTCTTCTGCTGCAATTGGTGGACAGGACCTTCTGTTCAAGCAGGGTCCTGAAAATCTTCCTGGGAAGAGTTGGAAGGACCAATACCCAAACTAGTCACGTTGAACTTGGAATCTCAGAAAAACCCTTGAGTAGGGTCGGAAGGTCTGTTCCTGCCCTTGCTGGAGTTGAGGTGACCTCTGGCAAGCTGCTTAGCAAACGTGACAGTTCTTTGATTGTTTAGTGTTTTCTTTGTAACAATTTTACCTTAATAAATGGGCTCACTAAGAAAGAGTTTAGTGGTAACTTAACTATGCCAATTGCTCTGTTTACCACCTCTGAAGAGAAGAATAAAGCAGCTCTGCTTAGCAGGCTGATTTTGATGGGGGATTCATGGCATAGACAGGGAACTTTGCAGCCAGGAAATACCCCAGTCAGGAGGGAGACATGTATGTCTCTAACCAGGAGGGGCAACAGCCAAAGAGCAGGAAGGCTGCATGAAAGTGTCCACGAGGATGGAGGGAGGGGAATACATATGATGATCACCCCCCAGCCTGCATTCTCTGCAAAAAAAACCATGTAGAGATGCAGACACAATATTTAAATTTGAGTTGTACTTTATTTGCCTTGACAGTCTGTGAATGGAGGCCAATTACTACCGTTCTTCTTGTGTTTAAGTAGTTCAGAAACGTCCTATCAATGATAAAATTAATTTACATAAGAGCTCACTGGCTAGAATGTGAGTCTGATTGAAAAGCTGGGAACAAAAAGTTGGGAGCCTTCTTCCAGAATTGTCTTGCTTTTATTTTAAATAGCACCTGACATTTTGCGGAAGGCTTTGAAAAATATTCTTTTTAGAAACACGCCACCCATATATTTTATTTTTCTTTTTATTATGAAGGACATTTGCATGAAAATAGTATATTTGTTTCTTAAGAGTTCATCTTCTCTTGCTGCATCCTTCTCATCTGAAGTCTTCATATTCTTCACAATAGATTGATGTGGAAATCATTGTAATATCACAAAAGAAGGATTATGACTCCAGGTGGGTATAAGCAGCAGGAGCTGATGAACTCTTAAGCAAGAAAGACTCTGTTTCTATGCAAATGTGTTTTAAAATAAAGTACGAGAGAGAAGCAATACTGAATTTGAAGCACAGGTGGGCAATCATTTTTGATGGAGGGGCCGCTCTAAGAATTTGGTAAGTGGTGAAGGAGCACACTTTTCTATTATATTAATGAAGGAAGTCTACAGTCTGGGATGGAGTCTGAGTGCAGAAAGAAGGTCTGGGTAGTGGATTGGGGCACAAGAGAGAGTTTAGGGTCTAGGAGGGAGTTCGGGTGAAGAAGAGGGTTGTGACCTGGGACAGGGGGTTATGTTGCAGGATGGGGTGAGGAGTCTGGGAGAAGGATTTGGTGGCTGGTGTTGATTCTGACCTGAGGAAGGAGTGTAGGAGGGGTTGTGGGGTCTGGGAGGGAGTTGTGACTAGGGGCAGAAGAGCAGATGATTTAGGTTGTGACCTGAGGCAGGAGGGGGTTGTGACCTGGTGAAAAGATTTGCGGGATGGGAGGGGATAGGTGCCATGTGCAGGCTCTGACCAGGAGTTGCTTACCCTAGGCAGCTCCCAGTCAGCAGCCCAACAGAACCCTTGGGGAGGCTCCATGCCTGCCATTCGTCCAGTAGCCATTCACAGGCTATGTCTACACTACAGTGATCTGTCAACAGAAGTTTCTGTTGGACGATCTCTTCCAACAAAACTTCTTTCGACAGATCACTGACAGACTGCCAAGTGGATCAAAAAAGCAACCCACTCTGTTGACAGAGAATGGCCAGACAGCCCAGCAGCTCTCTCGACAAAACAGCAGACCAGAAGCACAGCAGACAGGGCGGCCCCATGTCCTGGAAGCCCTGTCTGTTGACAGAGGGACCCTCAGAATATCCAGACTGGTTTTCTGTCAACAGAATTTGTTGATAGAGGGATTCTGCCTCATGGGGAACAGCAGAAAGCTGTTGACGGAAGCACTGTGTTCTGTCGATTTACTACCAACAGAACGTCTTAAGAATGTGGTTGATCCATGCGTTTTGTGGACAAAATGTCATATTTGTCAACCAAACTCACTAGTGCAGACATAGCCAAAGTGGCCAGCTGTTGAGGTCAGTGTGCGTATCTCAGCATGTTGTGTGCATCTTGGGGTGGGGTGTTCTGTGCACCTCCAACCACCTTCCACCATAATCTTTTCAGTTCCCATTGGCTGGAAACTGTGGAATGGGAACTCCCTGCTCTGTGCTTGTGGGTGCAGGTGGTTTGTGGAGTCCTCCTCCCCCCATATGGCATGTGCCACACAGAGATGCACCTGCTGGCCCCAGCACTGACCCCTTTGAGTGGCGTGTGGGAGCACAACAGACAGGGAGCCTGCCTGTGGGTCTCACTGGGCTGCAGGACATTGGTGGCCCAGAAAATTGTGGTGGGCTGGATTTGAATGTTTGGTGGGCTGGATCCAGCCTGTGGGCCATATTTTGTCCCTTCTTGATATAAAGTATTGAAAAAAACTTATAGAATTTGTGCTTTTGCTATAGTTACACTGAATAGTGTCTTAGAACCATGAGCTGTCCTATTGAAATCAGTGGGGCTAGAAGTATAATAAGGTACTTAGTGTAAGGAAGGGTATCACAATCTGGCCATGAACCACAAGTAAGTGCTTTTGAGTCATTTTTGAAATGCTCTTTTTTTTCCTGTGATTTTCTATGGGTTTTTAGTTATTGCTAGTATAAAGAGTTCTTTGGTAGTCAGTGTTTTATTACTTCCCCCAGCCCCACAGAAGCTGATTGTGTAATGAATCTGCAGGAGTGGTCATTGTGGATTTGTGGGATGCATCACCATTGCTGGGATTCTTAAAAGCACATCTCTAAAGGATCTGATATTAATAACGGTACTGGTTTATAATGCTCAGTACATGCAGTTCTGCTATTGACATTGTATCTGGTTCCCCATTTCCTTTGAACTGGATAATCTATCTATGGAATGCTTTTACTCCACAAACTCCCATTGAAATCTATGTGATCTTTTTAAATTGCTGTACACGATCTCTGAATACGAGTGGATAAAATAAACAATGCAATTTTTATACCATTACATACTTTACATTGATCAACAAAACAAAACCATTTCAGGAGTAATAAGAAAAACAGGAAACTGTGTGTACAATATAGTACGCAGTCGTCATTGCTTTTTTTGGTATTCAGTTCATTTAATTTCATGCACTGTCTTCTTCCCTGCTCAAAAATCTTGATTCTTATCCCTTTGTTATTTAGAAATGGTCTCTGCATCCTCCCCCACCCTGTTTTATAAAGAATTTTATGTTTATAACTGTCAGCCATTGATAAGTCTGTATCCTATTCCCTCACAAGCAATGCCATCCTCTTTCGAATATTTTTAATATTTATGTAGCTGCTTTTATATTAAGAAATCTGCTAATAAACATTTCAGCTGTTGGGGAATTTTTTTCTTGGTGCTTTTTGCCCATTAACTGTGACTAAACCCCCCAGTATTTCTGCATTTTTGACAGTTTCATAAGAGGCTTGATATTTCCAGTATAATATGAACCTTTCCATTCTAGATTGTTCCCTTTTCTTCATTCTCATTGCACAGTGCTATTTACAGCATAGACAGTTAGCTCTGAGTGATACGTGTACCTCTGACACACAAGGGCAAAGAAGTCTCAGCTTTTCAGCCTTTTGGAGAAGAGATCTGATGAGAACTCTCAGTACACTATGATTTCTTGTCCATGTTCCTTTTCTATAATATGTATTTCATCTAAGATTTCTCATCCTTGTGCAGCTCAACTGGTGGTTGTATCAGTCCGAGTACTAATACAGACAAAACATTGGCAGTTGCCAGTGTTTCTATCCCCACGTAATTTTTAATCACCTTATGAGCTGTACCAACTTCCTAATTTTCTCCAGTTGCCAACAGCCTCAAAAGTCATTCCATCAAGCTGGGGAATAAGCTGGGACTATGGTAGCTCTTGCTAAACCTCCTACAATGGAGGCCAAGAGTGAGGGTGCTTCAGGGACACAACCTGAGGACTCATCTATACAGGGGGAAAATATACCAGTGGTTAGTTATGCTGGCTCTAGAAAAGCTTAATTCTGACAGGGGACCATAACTGACCTACTTATGGTTTTAGAGATGAACAGACAGCGAATGTGGAAATTGGAAGCTATTGAGCTTTTCAGAACTTCAGCTGTAGAGGTAGCTATGGCCGAAGTCAAGGAGAGGCACGAATTTTTGTGGAGAAGCTATCTTGTGGGCGGCGTATAGGGCCCACATAACATAGATAATACAGTACTTCACTCAGTATTTTAGACAGTGTCATCTATCATCTTGGTATTAGATACTTTCTAGTGGAAGTTCATGTCTTGTCCAAAGAAGCTCATGCTTCTTCAATTGCCCTCCATTGTCTCCACTAGCTGCCTGCCCACCATACTTCCTTCCATGATATTTTTAACACTTCATATATATAGTCAGAAACTTTGATTTATTGCCTCTGTTCCCAGCTCCACTCTTCTTACATTCCTAAGGTGGGTTCTAGGTGAATCCCCAGAGAGCAAACATGTCAGAGGAACTTTCCCAACTCACACATCTCCAGCAACTCGTCCTAGCCTGTCATGTACCCAAAAAGAAGCTTCCATCAACTACTGCCTGTACCTGGAATCTTCTGCGAAGCACTATAGTTTCATGCACCTTAGCTTGAAGCACATGGCTGTGAGATAAAACCAGATCAATAGTCACACAATACTCTTTAATAATTCTCTGGCTGTAGGATTGTATAACATTGCTGCTTTCTATGGGCATTTTACCAAGGGTAAGAGCAATGACTAAAGAGACTTAATGGGTAACGTTTAGTTTCTTTCGTAATAACTGTAGCTGTATTAGCTCTGTAAGGCTCAATAGACTGGTAAATTTTGACACCTTTTGTCATTAAAGTAAACAGATATGATTCAAATGCAAGAGGGGTAGATTTCTTAAATTGAAAAGGTTCTCTTTTTATCTGGTCTCTTTTCCCAGCATGAGAGCACTTTATTAGTAATTATATACTGTAAGTATATAGTATTATGGGATGTTCTGGGGATTAGCTCTTCTCCAGGTGAGAAACCTCCTCTTGCACTGTCTTAACTCATTGTCCTCTCCCTCCAGGATCTGCAGCTCCCTCTTCATCCCTTGGCCCTTGGGCCAGGTCACTCTGTAGTTTACCATTCCAGGGAATAGTGCCTGTTGTCTGTAGCTTGCAGAGGAACCCAGGTCCACTCACCCCTCCAGGGTCCAGCCTGAGGATCCTACATTACACGGTCAAGGTCTCTGCAGTTCCCTACCTGCCTGCTTTCTCCCTGGGCTACATCCTACTTCACCTCTCACAGGCTTTCTTATTCTTTAATCTCCCTTCAGATTACCCCCTCCCACGAGTGCCAAGCTCCCAAGGTTCTGTTCTTTCCCTGGATTCTTTCATTCCTTCTCCATTGCACAGAGGGTGAGTGAAGACTTCCTCACAGCCATACTTTCTCCTGCCAGCTTCATGGCCTTATGTTAGGCATAGCCTATGAGTTTATGTTTTAAGTGAGAGAACAAAAAGCTACTTTTGTCATCTTGACCTTTCTGATTGGCATCATAATATACACATCAAATGACATGTAACGATAGGCATTTGCACAGTAAAAGCAAAGACAATTAAAACCCTATTGTAAAGGAATTAAGGCCACACATGAGGGAACTATGCTGGAGAAGCAATCCCTGAACAGAAGATGAAGCTCCACTGAGCAGGTGTGAGCTGGGCAAATCATGGATTCATAGTACATTAGAACTGGAAGGGACTTCAAGAGGTCATGAAGTCCAGTCCCCTGTCCTCATGGCAGGACCAAGTACCATCTAGACCATCCCTGATAGAAGTTTATCTAGCCTTCTCTTAAATATCTCCAGTGATGGAGACTCCACAATCTCCATATGTAACTTATTCCAGTGTTTAACCACCCTGACAGTTAGGAAGTTTTTCCTAATGTCCAACCTAAATTTCCCTTGCTGCAGTTTAAGCCCATTGCTCCTTGTTCTGTCCTCAGAGGCCAAGGAGAACATTTTTTTTCTCCCGCCTTATTGTAACCCTCGTTTAGGTACTTGGAAACTTCTATCACATATCTTTTAAGATTTGTCTTTTCTAAACTAAACAAGACCAGTTTTTTCAGTCTTCCCCCATAGCTCATGTTCTCCAGACCTTTAATTGTTCTTGTTACACTCTCTGGACCTTCTCCAATTTCTCAATAACTTTCTTGATGCCCAGAACTGGATGCAATATAGTAGACCCCTGACTTACATGATCTTGACTTATGTGTTTCCTGCAATAATATGAGTCAAAAGTGTGAGTGGTGGGGAGCTCCTGAGAGTGGCAGGGAGCCAGGAGCCAGGCCGCCATCTGGTTCCCGGCTCCCTGCAATTTGAAACTGACCGACACATTAGCGTTGGTCAGTTTCCAGGGTCCTGCAAGTGGAGGGGAGCTGGGAGCTAGGCTCCTGCCAGGTTCCTGGCTCTTCGCCACTCACAGGAGCAGGGAGCCAGGTGCAGCCAGGACCGGTGGACGAAGGCAGCAGGGCACCTCCCCCACCTGGTCCCAACTTGCGTGAAATTTGACTTACATGTGGTTGTCCAGGAATACACGCTATGAGTAAGTTGGGGGTCTACTGTACTCCAGTTGAGGCCTAATCAGCACTGCATAGAAAGGAAGAATGACTTCATGTGCCTTGCTCTGAACACTCCTGTCAATGCATCTCAGACTCATATTTGCTTTTTTTGCAACAGCATGACGCTGTTGATTCATATTTAGCTTGTGGTCCATTATGACTCCTAAATCCCTTTCCACTGTATTCCTTCCTAGACAGTTGCTTCCCATTCTGTATATGTGAATCTGATTGTTCCTTCCTAAGTGGAATACTTTGCATTTGTCCTTATTAAACTTCATCCTGTTTACCTCAGACCATTTCTCCAGTTTGTACAGGTCATTTTGTACGATGACCCTATCCTCCAAAGCAGTTGCATCCCCTCTCAGCTTGATATCATCTGCAAACTTAATAAGCATACTTTCCATGTCAATATCTAAATTGTTGATAAAAATATTGAATAGAACCAGTCTCAAAATAGTCCTTTGTGGAACCCCACTTCCTATGTCCTTCCAGCATGGTGGTAAACCATTAATTACTCTTTGAGAATGGTTATCCAGCCAGTTATGCACTCAGATAATGGTAGCCCCATCTAAGTTATATTTGTCGAGGTTATTGATATGAAGATCATATGAGACCATATCGAATACCATAGTAAAATCTTGGTATACCACATCTACCACTTCTCCCTTATCCACAAGACTAGTTACCTTGTCAAAGAAAGCTATCAGATTGGTCTGGAATGATTTGTTCTTTACAAATCCATGCCATCTGTTAGCTGTCACCTTATTTTCTTCCAGATGTTTGTTCCATTATCTTTTCCAGCACAGAATTTAAACTGACTGGTCTGTAATCTCCTGGGTTGTTCTTTTTTCCATCTTTATAGATGGGCACTATATTTGCCCTTTTCCAGTCTTCTGGAATCTCTCCCAAGTTCCAGGACTTTTCAAAGATAATAACTAAGGTTTCCAATACCTCCTCTATTAGCTCCTTAAGTATTCTAAGATGCATTTCATCAAACTGATGACTTGCAGTCATCTAACTTTTTAAGTGATTTTAACTTATTCTTTTTTTATTTTATCCTCTAAACCTACCTTCTTCCCACTGGCATTCACTATGTTAGGCATTTCTTGGTGACTTCTTCAGACTTCTTGGTGAAGACCAAAAAAAAGAAGCCTTTAAACACCTCTGCCATTTCCGAGTTTCCTGGTGCTGTTTCTCCTTCCTCACTGAGCAGTGGGCCCATCCTGTCTTTGGTCTTGCTCTTGTTTCTAGTATATTTATAGTATGTCTTCTTGTTACCCTTTATATCTCTAGCTAGTCTGGGCTTGTTTTGTGTCTTTGCCTTTCTAATTTTGCCCCAGCATATCTGGATTGTTTGCTTATATTCATCCTTTGTAATTTCTCCTGATTTCCACTTTTTATATGATTCCTTTTTGATTTTGAGATCATGCAAGATCTCCTGGCTAAGCCAAGACAGTCTTTTACCATAATGTCTGCTTTTCCTATGCAGTGGTATAGCTTGCTTTTGGGCCCTTAATAATGTCCCTTTGAAAAACTTGCAACTCTTTTCAGTTGGTTTTGTCTCTTAGTTTTGCTTCCCATGGGACCTTACTTAACAGCTCTCTGAGTTTACTTAAATCTGCCTTCCTGAAATCCACTGTCTTTATTTTTCTGCTCTCCCTTTCAGCATTTCTTAGAATCATGAACTCTGTGATTTCATGGTCACTTTCTCCCAAGCTGCCTTCCATTGTCAAATGCTCAATCAGTTTCTCCCTACTTGTTAAAATCAAATCTAAAACTGCTTCCCTCCAGTAGCTTTTTGCAGCTTCTGAAATAAAAAAAATAATTGTCATCAATGCAGTCCAGGAACTTTCTGGATAGTTTTTGCCTCACTGTGTTTGTTTCCCAGCATATGTCTGGATAGTGGAAGTTCCACAACACCACCACATCCTGCACTTTGGATGATTTTGTTAGTTGCTTAGAAGAAGCTTCATCCACCTCTTCTGTCTGGCTAGGTGGTCTGTAGTAGACCCCAGCATGACATCACTCCTGTTTTTTTAACCTTTTTAACCTAACCCAGAGACTCTCAACACATCTGTCTCTTGCATCCATCTCCCCCTCAATCCAGATGTGTCCATTTTTAACATATAAGGCAACACCACCTCCCTGTTTACCCTGCCTAACCTTCCTGAGTAAGCTGTACCCCTTTATACCAATATTCCAATCATGTGTATTATCCCAAGTCTCTGTGATACCAGTTATGTCATAGTTGTATTTATTTATTAGGACTTCAAGTTCTTCCTGCTTATTACCTATACTTCTTCTGTTTCTATATAGGCATCTAAGATATTGATTTGCTTTTGCCTCCCAGTTCTGCCTAGTCCCTCTTTTTTCTCTGCTATTGTAGCTCATGATCCCTCCCATTCTAACCCAACTTCCGGGTCTCCAGGTTTTTTTTTTTAAACCTTTGGTCAGCTGTCCCCATCAAACCTAGTTTAAAGCCCTCCTCATTAGGTTAGCCAATCTGGATTCAAATACAGTAGGCCTCCCTCACCCCGACTTACACAGTTTCAAATTATGTGTTTCTGGCAATGACGAAAGTCAAAATCATGAGTGGCAGTGAGCCAGGAACCAGGAAGCACACATGGGACCCACATCCCAATCCATGCCTCATGTCACAGCATGGCCAAGTATTTCAACAGCAAGGAATACTTCTCCATGGTGCTTCAGGCCCTGGTTTATCACTGTGGACAGTTCACTGACATTTGTGTTGGGTGGTTGGGCTAGGCACATGATGCCTGGGTGTTTCACAATTCTAGCCTGTACCAGAGGATGGAGGTGGGCACATTCCTGGCTCCTGGGAGTGGCGGGGAGCCAGAAACCAAATGGCAGCAGTATTGGTCACTTTCCTGGCTCCTGCAAGCAGAGGGGAGCCACGTGGTTCCCGAGTCCCATCTGCTTGCAGGAGATGGGAATGTGAGCAGTGCTGCTGCCTGGTCCTGGCTGTCCACCACTCCTGGTAGCAAGGAAGATGACCCCTGCTGCTGCGCTGGTCAATTTGCAGTGCTGGTCAGTTTTCTTGTAGCCAGGAATGTCAGCCAACATAAATGTCAGTGAGCAGTCTACAGTGATAAACCAGGGCCTGCAGCACCATGGAGAAGCATCTGTTGCTGTTGATATACTTGGCACGGTTTGGGATGGGGGTCCCATGGATGGCCCCAATGCAGTTTGGGAACCCCACAGTGGTGAATCTGACCTCAACAGCATCCAGGTCTCCCATACGGATGACCCTCCACAGCAAAATGGTGTTGATGGCTGGCATGACCTGCAGAGGGAGGGGACCAAACACACATGTCATGGACTACAGGATGTAGTTCCTGGGCCCCTGGGGTGGGTATTCTGCCCCTCCAGCCCCCTAAGCTCTCTGGGAACAACCCCGTGAGGTTGCACCCCTGGCAGCAGGGCTGTGCAAGGGTGGGACAGCATGGTTCCCCATGGGTGGGGCTTCCCTGACCTCAACCCCACTTCCCAAGGGTCCCCCTTGGGCAGAACCCACCCCGCTGTGCAGGGACCACAGCCTGAGGGTGCCTTACTTCTATAAGGAGGGCCCTGATGTGGACTTCCACATGTCAAACTGGTTTCCCAGGGAACAGTAGCTGTTGGGGGTGGCAAGCTTCCAGAGGGCAACTGTGACCCACTTCTCCATAGTGATGTTGGGCCACTTTGAGGTGTTCTGTCTCTGGAGGGTGGAGGTGAGCCACACACAGAGCTCCAGGAAGGTAGCCTTCCGCATATGAAAGTTCTGAAGCCACTGCTGGTTGTCCCAGTTCTCCATGACCCACAAGTCCCACCGGTCAGAATGGGGCTATGCCTCCAGATCTGCCTGTGCACCCTCCATCAGGGAGGTGGGGGCACAAGTGTGACTGTCTGCCAGCCACGGTGAGTTTGTTGAAGGTGGTGTCAGGCTCGCCCTCTATGAGGAAGAGGAGGATGCCCGCCGGGAGGTGCAGCAGGTGCTGCAGCATCTCTGCATGGGGTCAGCACAAGCCTAGGGGCTGCTCTGGCACCATGGCTTGCTGGAAGGAGCTGTGTCTCCCAGGAAGAGTTGAAGCCCTCCTCTAGCAGCTGTGCTGTCCCTCTTGGAGGTAGGCACAGCTCAGGATGGGCAGGGAATGGGCATCTGAGGGCGCCATTTAAGGATGCATCTCACTGGGGCTCCCAGAAGGGCTTACCAGCCATGCAACCCTGTCTGACACTGTTCTGAATGGCTGTTTTGTCAAGCAAGTGGCTGGGCAGTCCAGCTGCTCTGTTGACTGAGGGGGTTGAAAGAGCCATCTGCTTTTCTGCTGGCTGCGTTCTGTTGATAGAAGTTTTGTTGAAAGATATCTTCTGACAAAAACTTCTCTCAGCAGATTGCTGTAATCTGGACATAGACATATTGAGCTCCCCAGAGGGAAGAATATACATAATATGTCATTTATGACCTGTTACATACCTAGATTAGTTTATATTTCAATTTGAACATCATGCAACATAATTCTATTGCTTTGGAATTTACCTTTAGGAAGATGATCTTACTCTTTCTCACATGATTTTTCTCTCCTGCACTGTGATGTTTGGTTCAAAGTTTATGTTCAAGGAAAGGGAAGCAGTGATGTTTTTAAAACAGAGAAGTGTAGCATTTGCATCTTAGCAGATAAAACACTGTTCATTATCTAATTACCTTGTCCAAAATTAATCCAAATTTCATGTAAGTTACAAAAAAAAGATGTATCATGCCAACTTTGTGCTGCTTATACAGCATTACTGTTTAACAATGCAGGTTTCTAGGGCTTGAAATGAAACTTGATCAGTATAGGGCTGTCTGGAGTGAATGCAATCTAAAAAGCAGGCAAAAATACTTGAAATTAAATGTAATTGTACTGAAAGAAAGGTGTGGAACAGTCAAGAGTATGAATTATATTAGTTTCAGTTGTAATGTGTGGTGTTCGAGTGTAAATCATATCAGCCAAAGCTGACACTGACCTTGTTCATATTACAAATTATTGCAAGACACATAACGATGTTTTCATTATCACATCATTCTTGGACTGATTTTCCATTATACATTGAACAAAGGAGTTTTCATCAGTCTTGGTCTTGATATAGTTTATGCTCCATCTCTTTTTTCCAATTTTAAAAAGGTATCTATTGATGGACAAAACAAAGGCTCTCATTCATTACATTGTATCATTCATTCATTACAGTGGTTATCGTTTCCATAAGTATCACAAGGTAGACTCCAAAATAGGAGCATGTACATTAATGTCTAGGGTTCTTAAACTATCTCTTTTCCATTCTTATAACCTTCTCAAATGGGACAGATTCCAGATCAATATTAGTCATTTTGGATATGAGAAACCCACTGAGTTGCCTATCTTTGTTTAGTCAGAACTTCATCACATGCCTCTTTCTCTCTTACTTGACTGTTCAATGACCCATCCAGAAAGGCAGTAATTTTGCAGCATCAGAAGTGGCTATCATGAGTGTCCGCATGTGAAGACTCAAGCAGACACAGCACTACAACGCTCTCCTGTAAACCTCATCTTGCTCTTGCTGTTGATTTGACGATAAATAAGGTGTGAGTACAGGTTCTCGATCATATTTGCACTGATGTTTAATTCTTTTTAACAATAAAAGGGATTCTTGGGACATTCAGACTCAGGGCCTGATCCAATGCCCCCACTGAACGTAAATGGAGACTTTAATAAGAATTGGATCAGCTTTAATGTATCCAAACTATGCAAATATGTAGCATATATTTGGATTTTTTCAGTGGGATATTAGAAACAATGTGTCAGATTAGCTATAGAGAAATTACCCAAAGTATGATGTCACAGGTACTGATTGCTATAGAAATAGATAGACCTATTCTAATACAAAATGTATTCTTAATGGTTTTGTGCCATTCACTTAGCTCTGTAGCATCTTGAGCTGGACACCTATGAGGTGTTGGATGAAATCCTGACATCTAACTTAGGAGCAAAACATGCCTCAGCCGTGATGGCCCATCATTCTGATGAGTACACCTGAGAACAACAGACTGGCTATAGTCCACAAGAACTAGTTTTCCCAGTTGGAACAAGGCTGCAGGGAGAGGGACTTGAAGCTGAGCAACTGATCTGATGGGGTTGGGAGGGTTTGAAGCTGCTTTAGCAGGGGGCACCTGATGGAGGAGGCCAAAACTCTATTTAAGTCCCGATCTTCTCTTGCTTGCCAGCCATCAACTGACAACAGGAAGAATGGAGGGTTGGGGGATGGACGACTTCCATAGGGTCCATAACAAGTCAGTCTTTTGGAGATCTTTTTCTGCTTCCATCCACTGCTGTTTTAGGTGTGTAGCTAGTCACAGCAAAGTTAAATGTGGTTCATGGGGAGCAATAAAGCAATCCATTGGGGTTTTTTTCACACTGTGTTATATATATGCTCCTAACTTATTTTGATTATGGCCTCAGTTCAGGAAGGTATTTCTATTCAGCTACCAACCTCCCAGTTGTGGGGCGGGGAAGAGTAAACAGGGCAGTTAACCCTGGTGCCTGGTGATTCAAAAGGGCCTGGGGCTTCTAGCCACTGCTGACACTGGTGCAGTGATGGCAGTGGCCAGAGCCCTGCATGGTGCACTCCAGGTGGTGCTGAGAGCTTCCTGGGGGAGACTAGCCACCAGCCCCACCCCTTCTACCCAAGGTTGTGTCCCTTCCTCAGACATGGATCTGACCTCCCCCCACCTCGCTTTGTCCAAAGGCCCATCAATTCTGTCCCCACCTTCCCTTTTCAGCTACAATGAAATGTTTAAATGAAAGAACAGACTTGTCCCATGGCAGTTACTCTTAACCATTTGCTTAAGTGCTGTTTTGAATAAGCATGGATTTAAGAATATGTACAAGTGATTAATTTTGGACCTGGTTCAGGAAAGCAGTCTGGGTCTTGTCTAACCAATCAGCGTGAGTCAAGCTTGGGTGAGAATCTGCCCTGCCCTATCTTTCTGTGGAACAGCTGCCTAGTGGTTGCTGCTAATATGCAATAACAGTTCTTTGCTGTTGTCCTATTTCAAAGAGGGTTAGAATGCATTTGAGGCCCCAGCAAGGATTGAACTCACAACCCCTGGTTTATTAACCACTGAACTATTCCCCGCCTCCCCATAAAATACAGAACTTGAAAGAATCTCAAGAGGTTATTGAGTCCATCTCCTGCAGTCACAGCAGGACCATCTAGATCATCTTTGACTGATGTTTATCTAACCTGCTTCTAGGCACTGGAAGCTGCTACCATGACATACATTAGCTCATCAGGGTCCACACAGCATGGCAGGCTACTGCAAGCTGGATTCATATCCCAGCTTGTTGTGAGTATGAACTGAACATTTGTGCAAATAAGCCCTATTTTAAGGATACAATATGTTTAACTGCTTCCATGTTCAGGTTAGCATATAACCAAAATTAAGTGCATGTATAAGCACTGTTCGGAATAGAGGTGAATTACTAAATCAGTGTCTACATTGTTAGAAAACCTGACAACTGTAACAGTTGTAACAGACCAGAAGCCACACATATGTTCTTTATTTAAGACTGACCGGTACTGAGCATCATATATTTATTTATTCTCTCTCTCTTTTTAAATATTTGACTAGGGCATATGGCTACCACCACCACAGTAATAGACAACAAGAACGGATCAGTTCTCACGCCACCTGTGAAAGTGGGAAAAAAGTCAGTTACGGAGGACCTAATAACAACATTCAGCTCACCAGCAGCATGGCTTCTTGTTGTTGCTCTGATTGTTACCTGGTCAGCAGTAGCTATTATAATGTTTGACTTGGTGGATTACAAAAGCTTTGCAGGTAAGCCCCTCTCATTTAACATCTCCTATATTTCTGACCCAAATGTGCTGTTCTGTTTTATGTACACTGTATAGTATAGAGCCTGGAATGTACCTCAGTTTTTTTTAACTAATCAGGGGAAGGAGAAATCCCTTGCTCTTGCAAGAAATACTAAAGTATATCTGTTATATTCCATGCAACTTTGCATTTTTAAACTGAAAGAGGATTAATTTTTTAAAGTAATTGTAATCTTAAAAGTCTCATCTGTAATTTTATTATGTGCCTAATTTATGCTCAAGTACTCATCCTGTGGGCATTTGTGAACGTTGGTTTTTAGGGAGGTTTTGCTAGCAATGATAGTGTGAAAGCTGCATTGAGATTTCCATTTAACAGGGGGCCCAGACTCCTCTGGTTCTTCAAGATGGGCATGGATATATGTGAGCTATGAAACAGTATACTGCCTTAACTCTGAGAAGAAAAGCAATACATTCAGATTTCACTTCTGTGAAGAGTAGCAGAGAGGTAGCCACGTTAGTCTGTATCTTCAAAAACAGCAAGAAGTCCTGTGGCACCTCATAGACCAACAGATAGTTTGGAGCATAAGCTTCCATGGGCAAAGATCCTCTTCATCTGAACTTCCTGTGACTTCTGTGAATGCCCACATAAAAACACTATGATCATAGAGCAATCACTAATGGATCATTCATTCACGTACATTTTCTGAAAGAGAAAAACAGAAGATAGCAAAGGCATGAAATCTGACTTTCATAGATACCAGTTATAACCCTCATATGAAGTATAATTTATGCAATCTATATACATTCCAGCACTTGAACATATAGAACCAGATCCTTGGCTGGCATAAATTGTAGTAGCTACGTGGTCCTCTATGGAGCAACACTAACTTACACCATTATAGGATCTGGCCAACGATCAGTAAATCGGATCCAAGTTCAAATGTACCAGCTGGTTGTACAACAGGTGGAGGAGGATACATGACTCTGAGGCTGTTAGAAAAATGGTAACTGAGGCTGAGAAGAGGAAGTGAGGTCTAGAAGAGATACTGAATTACTGAAATCATTACTTCCTGCTATTTATGGTTTGCGCTTAGCAATTGAATATCTTAAAATTATATAGACAACTCTTGTGACGTTGTTAACAAAATAAAGTTATTTTTTGTGTTCTGAAGTGTCCCAGTGATAAGTAAACTACTACTGAGGAAAGCCTTGTGTGGAGAAGCACAATTATGTTATTGGAAAGCATAACAGTAACTAAGGGAAACCGCTTAAAATTGAAGCAATTATTTTTCTTGAGTAAGGCTATGTCTTCACCGGAGGGTTTTGTCAGGAAAATGGCTGTTTTGCTGACAAAATCCACAGTGTGTCGAGAATCCCAAGGCGTTCTGTCGACAGTAAGTCAGCAGAATGCAGCACTTTTGTCAACAGCTGTACTCCGCTCCCCATGAGGAAAAATGAGGAACAGCTGTACCCCGCTCCCCTCTAGGAATGATCGCTCAACAGAAAGCCAGTCTGGAGGGGCCCTCTGTTAACAGACAGGGTTTCTGGGACACTAGGCAGCCCTGTCAGCTGTGCTTCTGGTTGGGTGTTTTGCCAATAGAGCCGCCAAACAGTCTGGTTGCTCTCTGTTGACAGAGCGGATCATTCTTGCGATCCGCTTTGCAGTCTGGCCACAATCTGTCAACATAAATCTTGTCAGAAGATGTCTTTCAACAAAAATGTCTGTTGACACATCCCTGAAATCTAGACATAGTCTAAAAGATAGCTCCTGTTCTAATGTTACAATAGATGTCTCTATGTAAGAGTTAAAATTCAAATGTGATCCTTCTAATTCAGAACAAATTGAGTTAGGATTCAAAATTAACTTCCCAGAGTTTGTTGACTTAATGATAGATGTATAGATGTTGCCCTGCTAAATATCAATATTAATTTACTCACCTAAAGATTTTGTGCCATAGACCAAGCCTTATCCACAAACCTCCCAGTGTTGCATTAATGGATAGCAAGTTTGGCATGGAGAGGGATTGTATTTTGTTGTTTGGACTCTCTTGACTCTCATGTGGCCTCTTTGGATTTCAAGAGAAACAAGGGCAACCTCAGTCCCAGCAAGTACTACAGATTGAACCTGTAAAATCCAGGACTCTCTGGTCCAGCAACATCCATGGACCATGGATGTTGCTGGACCAGAAATTCACCATAGCAGAGGCTAGGGGCCAGCTTTGAGCCTGAAGTTTAGGAACTCCAGCCAGGGCTGGGCAGCTGCAGCCAGGCTGGCAAGGGCCAGGAAGCTAGCAACACAGCAAATCAGCTAGTGGCAGGAGCTGGGCCAGTGTGGGCCAGGAAGCCAGCAGTGGCTGGGGAGCTTCAGCTGGTGCTAGAAAGCTGGTGGTGGCTGAAGATCTGTGATCAGCAAGCCAGCAGTGCCTGGGGCCAGGGTCAGGGAGCCACAGCCAAGGCTGGGAAGGTAGAAGCCTTGGAGGAACCTGGCATTGGAGACCTGGAAGCAATCCATGACCAGGGGTGGTGAGCTGGTGGCAGGAGCCAGGAAACCACAACTGGGTGCCCCAGGTGGGGTTGGGAAGCTCTAGCCAGGCTGGTGGTGGGGTGGGCCAACAGTTGGGAGCCTAGCCAGACTCAAAGTAGAACCCAGTGGCCTGGGCTGGCTGCTGATGGCAGGAGGGGATGGGGGCAGCTGTGGACCACTGACCTTCCCTGGTCTAGCATAATGCCTCATGTAGGATCGCTCAGGTCCTGAGGGTGACAGATCAGGGAGGTTCAACCTGTATTATCTTTTTGGAGTGATTTCTCTAAGGCTATGCCTACTACTTGCACTTGCTGGAGAAAGCGTTTGTCATTCAGGGGTGCTTAACCTCTTCTCTGCCCCTCCCCCAGTGAATGACAAGGGTTTGCTATGTCAAGTACATGCATGGATGCTACATTGTTGGCAGTGTGTTTTTGGTTTTTTGTTGGCAAAAGTGCTGACAAAAGGCATTCACTTGAGCCAACTCTTAGCAACAGGGCTGTGTCAACACAACCTTCTTGCTACAAGTTGTGTAGCGTAGACACCCCATAAGGAATACATAACAATTTGATCATCTCCATATTTAATCTAATCTAAAGCTACAGACCAGTAGTAATGTCAAGAACCAGTTTAATATGTTTTAGTTTCTTTTGCGTAAGCCAGCAATCAAATATAGCTAATTGTTAGCTCTTAGCAGTCCAGGTCCTGCAGTCCTTGGCATGTCTAAGGCAAAGCTCTTCTGTAAGATTGAAAGGCTGAACTGAAGGATAGTTACAATGTATGCCTACTAGGGAGACTGGCTGAAGAAATATTCAGTAATATTAAAAATAATAAGTAAATTGTGGGTAAACTGTGTTCAAACTGGAGACTGAAACAATCAGATGGAAATCTGACTCTTCTGCCTCATAAGTGAGCTGTTCTCAGTGGACTAATGGAAAATGACATTGTCAGGCAGTAGGAATAAAATAATGTACACTTTTATTTGAAAGGTGACTGTGTATATTTTTTGCAGTGATCTGAGAAATGCCATCTTAGAGTTTCCAGCTGAGGAGTAATTTTCATTTTCTTTTCCCTGGGAAGTGACTTGGTTTTCTGACTCATTAACAACACAAGCTTTAAAACTGGATGTTACATGGTGCACTATTAAGAAGAAAAATCTTCTCCTTTCCTTGCTTCTTCTTGTGGATTTATTAATAGTCTTCTTTATTTACACAAAGGCAACAATGGGTACATATTCTGCTCAGCAGGAGCTGGGGCTTTCAATAGTCCTATTTAGCTTGGCTTTTTAAGTGAATCATGCTGCTTGAACTGAGTTCTGTGCATAATAAAAAGATGCCATATACCTGTTTGCATTAACAGAGCTGTCATGACTTATACTGCTCAGGATTTGGCTCTTTGACTTCAGTAGGATTATCGTACTCATAATGAGGTATCACTGATGGACTTTTTAAGGAACATGCCCCACAGTGCTTATGTTCAGAAGGAGTGAAAAACCATTACTATTTTCCCTTTGGTTCAAGTCTCTAGCAGAAGCATCCAACCAGGGGTATAAAATCGGACTTGTCATTTTCAGTATTGTTGAGATAGCTTTGTAAACATGATATATATCCATTGGTTCTTGAAAATACCCAGAATACTTTGTGAGGGGTTTTGGTTTTGGTTCTTATTTGTTTTCTTGATGGATGGCTGAATCACTGTGAGGCTATATCTAGATTGCAGGCTTCTGTCCGGAGACCAGAGGTCTCCCAACAGATGTCTGCTGCTCCAGGAGCCTTCTGCTGACAACCCAGTCATACTTGTTCCATGAGGAAGATGGGATGGGTCAGTAGAGGGGGCTTTCCCAACATTTGGCTCCAAGTAGACAGGCCAAATGTTGGGAAAGTCTCTCCAGACATAACTGTCGTCAGGAAATAGGCAAATACTTTGTGCAAATTGCTTATCTTTTGCCAGCATTTCTCTTCAATCTAGACATAACCTGAAATAGAGAGTAGAAAGTAGGAGTTAATTCTGCTATTGCTTGTGTTTTTCCTTTGTAACTTTTGTACTTTATAGGATTTTCCTTCCAATTTATTTCCTTATCCCCTTGAAGATTGCCTTGAGAGTTCTGCACAGTTTACACATTTACAGCATCTGTCTCAAAAGATGGTTTAAACTATCTCTTTGTAGCAAAAGCCCTATTAAAGCCTTTATAATGTCTTCACGAGTCTCTTATCTAGAGACCTTGGTAGGACCACAAAATCATTAAGAGTCAGATTCTTCTATTAAGCATCACTGAGTAGTGAGGAGTGGAAAAGAATCCTGGCCACACTGAAGTCAAAGGGAGTTTTACCAGTGATTTTAACGAGGCCAGGATTTCACCCATTGTGTAGTACAGTATAATCAGTTCTTTTAGTTTCAGTGTGGTGACATATTTGTTTTAATAGGACTAACAAAAGCATAAGAGAATCTGGCCTCAAATAATTAGCAGGCAGTTTAAACTTGAACTAACATGACTTCTTGTTGAAAGATTAATTTGAATTTTGCTTTCATGATATTTTTAGCACTGTCAAGAAAAATAACAGTGAGATACTGATCATGTCAGTGCATTCCTTTTAAACCATTGTTTTCATTCACTTTTCTAACAAAATTCTTTGTTGCAACTCTCCAAAGACAATGTCAACCCACAGAGGTCTGTCCTTGGTTGCCATGATCTCAGATCCCTTTTAAAGGAAAATTACTAACCAGTTTTGGCCTTTTTTGGAATTCATTACCAAAGTTTAACACATCATATGGACAGATGTATGTGTATCTTGTAACTCTGTATACAGTAATCCCCTGAATGCCAAGAACACAACCCTGCATAAGTTAAATTTTCATGTTACTCAGGAGCCAGGAAACTGACCAGTGCAGCAGTGCTGGTCAATTTTCCATCTCCCTCGAGCGGCAGGGAGCTGGGAGCCAGGCTCCAGATCCCTGCACTCACAGGAGACACGAAACTGACCAGTGTTGGCTCCCACAGTGAGGCGGGAGCCAGGAACCAGACAGCACCCTGGCTCCCAGCTCCTCTCAGCTGGCTGGAGCTGAGAAACTGACCAGAACATAGCTGGTCAGTTTTCCAGCTCCTGCCAGCAGAGGGGCACCAGGAGCCAGGCTTCTGCCTGGCTCCTGGGAACTGGAAACTACTCCTGTGAGGGGTGGCGACCAAGAGTCATGCTGCTGCCCTGACATGAGCAGTTTCCCCACTGACTCTTGACTACCACCACTGACAGGGGTGGTTTCCCTACTTCTGTCAGGGGCAGCAGGCGTATTAACTCGAGATATACGCAACTCGAATGCCCATGTCTCGGAGTTTTAATGTATGCACAAAGATTAAATTTGTGGTAAATTCTGCAGAGGCTGCTGGTTTGGATGGAAACCATTTTAGGCTACATCTGTATTATGAGGTAAGGGTGTGACTCCCCTGCTCACATATAGATACTTGTGCTAGCTGAAGGAGAACTGGTATGAGCATAAATACTGTAACTGAACTAGCTTGGGTAGCTGCATCAGAGACTCAGCTTAGCTGTGCAGAGTATACATCCACCTGAAGCCAGCAAGTGTATGTGCCCCATGGCTAAGCTGAACCTCTGCTGTGGCAACCCATGCTCCTGAGCAGTGATGTGCAACCAAACATAGGGAGTGGGCCTCTCATAGCCCTCCTTCACCTCAGTAGGCTGGAGCAACCCACAGCTCACTGAGGTTCCATCTGCAGCCCACACACACCCTGTCTGCCACTCCCACATGCCTCTCTTGCACTAGAGTAGCTGAGCCCTGCACTTCCTGCTTCTCCCTCTGTCTCCCAGCACTTTAGGAGCACCATGAATCTTCTGATTTGTGCTAGTCCCTACTCTTCCTACCCCCTCACAGAGCTGGAAAGCAGATAAATCACATCTACACTGCAAAATAACTTCAACGTTGCAACAGACTTCGAAGTTGAGCATCTACACGCACCGTACTTCAAAGTTAAACTTCAAAGTAGAGCGTTACTCCATTATTGGGAATGGAGTAAGGACTTTGAAGTTGGGCTCTCTACTTTGAAGTTAACTTTGAAGTAAGGGAAAATGTATGTAGACTCTTTTCACCACTTCAAAGTAGCGCCTACCTTCGACGTTAAATTGGAAGTTAGTTCCTAGTGTAGACACACCCATATAGCATTAGTGGCGGGGTGGGCAGTGTCACAGTATGTATGAATAAAATTGCATGTGTACCAGTGGGCTTCTGTAGGGGATGGAGAACAAGAGCCAGCTTTTAGTCAACTGTGTGTATCAGTGTGACTTGAACGCAGTGTGATGACCCATAAGAATTTAGATCAATGGTAATTTTTTTCTTCCACATCCTTCTCTCCAAAGGTAAGGAACTTGATTTTTTCAGATTCATTTCTTACTGTCATTCACAAGAAGGGGGAACAATGAAAATGTGTATTCCTATTACATTTTATTGCACTGCTACAAACACTGAAAAATTTCTAATGCAATATGAAGCTGATGTGCAACAAGAGTTTTAGATAAAACAGTGCAGATTTCATGCAGTATGTAATCTGTGACTCCCATATGAAGAAGTGAATAGCATATTGGATCAGGAATTGCTTTTCATGCTTGTATCTTCAAAAATATAAAAAAGGTTATTCATTTTTTTTAAATTTGATCTGTGCTAAGGACATTGGCCTGCCTGATTTTTTACAGTTAAAGAGTTTTACAGGTAATTAATGCATATTGCACATCAGAAAACAAGGTAATTGTTTATGGAGTTTATTTACCAGATGATTTAAGACTGTTTTAACCCTCACAACGGCCAAGGACCCAAATTTATAATTGACTACTCAAAACATGTTTAAATATTTCCAGCATTCCTAATAATACCAATATATATGACCAATCACAGTGAACCAACACAACTTCAGTTTCAATTCAGGAGTGAATTGGTAGTGATTCAGCCATCCATTAAGAAAACAAACCAACCAAATCCAAACTTTCACAAAATAATCTGGGTACTTTCAAGAACCAAAAAATGAAGTGGTTTCAATTTTCTTTCATCTGTTTCATGAGCAGAAAACTAGCCTATATATGCTGAATAAATTATTCACAGTGAATTATTCTCTGGAACAAATGCATGTGGGAGCTCTTAAGAAAACTCCATTGCAGGTTCACTCTCTCCAGTCTTGTGGGTGGGGTCAGGAGAGGATATCAGAATTCTGGGGAGCCATGAGAAACAACCAGAATCCCAGCCGGTCACAGAGGGAATTTTTCTTTGCTCCCCACAATACAATGGCAAAACAGCTCAGTCTGAGCCCTGCCACTGAAGGATACCAGCTGTCAGATGTTGTCTCTAAAATGCTTTGAAGTTAACTTCTTCATAAATTAGTTCACAGTCACCCCTGGAGCTGCTGTTTAACCATGGACAATTTTCTGAAGGTATGGGTTAACCAAAAGAGTGCAACAGCTCAGATTGTGAGCATTAGATCGACAACAGAGAGGTAGCCCTGCTAGTCTGCATTCTAACAAAACAAACAAGCAGACAGGTGGTACCTTAAAGACTAACAAAATAGTTTATTAGATAATGAAATTGTGGGACCAACCCACTTCTTCAGAGATGGAAACCCACTTACCTGAGGCAGCTCCCAGTGGGCAGCCCAATGGGACCCTCAGCAGGCTCCTTGCCTGTGGCATCCTTGCACGCTGCAGGGGCCTCATGCATTTCTTTGCACTTGTGTGTCCCTTGGTGAGGGGCTCTGCACATGAGGGGGTTATAAATTGTGAGACTATGCTGGGGGCGGAGGCAGCATGGAAAGTCCCCCTTCCCTTCCACGGATTTTCAAGTTGGAGAAGATGTGGTCCCTGCAGCCAGCTACTGGGAGTGGCATGTGGGGGTGTGGCAGGCTTCCACGGGGCCAGGGGATGTGGGTGAGTCATATTTTGCCTTTCTCTGCCATAAAGTATGATACAAAGCATGTCTGTAGTGGTCCCTGCATATCAAGCTTGTCCCTTGTCTGAATCGCTTTGTCAGACAATAAACAGAAACTAATTAGCAGTTTTGGCCCAGGCCTCCTGTCTAGAGCAGACAGTAATGATAGTCTGGGCTCTGATCTTCTGGGTGGGGCAGAGCAATCATCAATAAGCAGTCTCTAGCCTCCTGGTTAAGGCAGACAGCATACACATTGTATGGGCTTGCAGACTTCTGGCAGGGGGCAAGCTACAAACAAGGGACAAGCCTTCAGAGTTATGGTGACAAGGCTTCCTCCTGAGGGTTGGGATTAGCAGTAGGGGTTCCCAGATTCATTCTACGTCACTCGCTTCCAGCCCAGGCACCTAAAATTGCCGGCATGAAGAAGATTTTTACAGAGGACTCTCTCTTCCAGTGCTCTGTCATGCCTGTGGTTCAATTTTAAAAGAGTAAACAAAGCCTTAGTGTGTTAAGAACATAAGAACGACCATACTGGGTTAGACCAAAGGTCCATCCAGCTCAGTGCCAGGTGCCCCAGAGGGGGTGGACCAAAGACAATGATCAATCAATTTGTCTCCTGCCATCCACTTCCAGCCTCTGACAATCAGAGGCCAGGAACACCATTCCCACCCTTGGCTAATAGCCTTTTATGGACCTAACCTCCATGAATTTATCTAGCTCTTTCTTAAATTCTGTTATAGTCCTAGCCTTCACAGTCTCCTCTGGCAAGAAGTTCCACAGGTTAACTGTGGGCTGAGTGAAGAAGAACTTTCTTTTATAAGTTTTAAACCTGCTACCCATTAATTTCATTTGGTGTCCTCTAGTTTTTGTATTATGGGCACAAGTAAATAACTTCTCCTTATTCACCCTCTCCACACCTGTCATAATTTTATATACCTCTATCATGTCCCCCTTCAGTCTCCTCTTTTCTAAACTGAAAAGTCCCAATCTTTTTAGCCTCTCCTCATACGGGACCTGTTTCAAGCCCCTAATCATTTTAGTTGCCCTTTTCTGAACCTTTTCCAGTGCCAGGATATCTTTTTTTAGGTGAGGAGACCACATCTGTATGCAGTAGTCAAGAAGTGGGCATATCATAGATTTACCTAGGAGCAGTAAGATCCTCCTTGTCTTATTTTCTATCCCTTTTTTAATAATATCTAACATTCTATTTGCCTTTTTGACAGCCTCTGCACACTACGTGGATGTTTTCAAGGAACTATCCATGGTAACTCCAAGATCTCTTTCCTGATTAGTTATAGCTAAATTAGCCCCCATCATATTGTAAGTATAGTTGGGGTTATTTTTTCCAATGTGCATTACCTTACACTTATCCACATTAAATTACACTTATCCACATTAAATTTCATTTGCCATTTTCTTGTCCAATCACTCAGTTTCATGAGATCTTTTTGAAGTTCCTCACAGTCTGCCTTTGTCTTGACTATCTTGAACAGTTTAGCGTCATCTACAAACTTTGCCACCTCACTGCTCACCCCCTTCTCAAGATAATTTTGAATAAATTGAACAGGATTGGTCCTAGGACAGACCCTTGGGGGACACCACTAGTTACCCTTCTCGGAAAATTTACCATTTATGCCTACCCTTTGTCTCCTGTCTTTTAACCACTTCTCAATCCATGAGAGGACCTTCCTTCTTATCCCATGACAGCTTAATATAAATAAGAGCCTTTGGTGAGATATCTTGTGAACAGCTTTCTGGAAATCTAAGTATACTATATCCACTGGATCTCCCTGTCAGCATAGTTGTTAACCCCTTCAAAGAACTCTAACAGATCAGTAAGACATGATTTCCCTCTGCAGAAACCATGTTGACTTTTGCCCATCAAATTATGTTCTTCTATGTACCTGACAATTTTATTCTTTACTATTGTTTCAACTAATTTGCCTAGAACTGACATTAGACTTACCAGTCTGTAATTGCCAGGGTCACCTGCAGAGCACTGTTTTAATATTGGTGTCATATTAGCTATCTTCCAGTCATTAGGTACGGAAGCTGATCCAAAGGACAGGTTACAAACTAGTGTTAATAGTTCTGCAATTTCCCATTTGAGTTCTTTCAGGACCCTTGGATGAATGTCATCCAGTCCCGGTGACTTCTTAACATTAAGTTTATCTGTTTGTTCCAAAACCTCCTCTAATGACACTTCAATCTGGGACAGTTCCTCAGTTTCATTTCCCACAAAAAGCAGTGTGGGTTGGGAATCTCCCCAACATCCTCAGCCATGAAGATTGAAGCAAAGAAATCATTTAGTCTCCCTGCAATGGCTTTATCATCCTTGATTGCTCCTTTTGTATTTGTATTGCCTAGGGGACTCACTGTTTTTTTAGCAGGCTTCCTGCTCCTAATGTATTTAAAAAATATTTTGTTGTTACTTTTTGAGCTTCTGACTAGCTGTTCCTCAAAATCTTTTTTTTTTTTGCTTTCCTTATTTCTTTATTATTAGAGTTTTACACTTAATTTGGTAGTGTTTATGTTCCTTTCTATTTACCTGACTAGGATTTGCCTTCCACCTTTTGAAAGATGACTTTTCATCCCTTGCTGCTTGCTTTAAGGCACTGCTCAGCTCAGCATTTGGTCCTGAGTCCTGCCATGGGCTAGAGACAGCTGGAGACACCTTTCCAGCTCCAGCCCACGTGAGCTGAAGAGCCTGCCACTTATACTTGCTGTCCCTCCTCTCTTTTCTGTTGCAGGGGGTGGAGTCGGCATGGCTCCACCCACCAAGAAAAGTGTAATGGTCCCTCTGTTTCTGGCTGGGAGGGAGACTGCTGTCCTTCACTACTGTGTGGCTAATATAGGAAACAACATTTAAGCAAACTTTCTACAATTAGAGCCTGATAATTGAAGTCAATGGAAGTCTAAGTCCCCTGGAATCATTTCATTATTTTTGTAGTGTTTAGTCTAGACATATAGTTGTCCCAATGTGAGCCAAACCCATGGTAGTTGAAGTTGCACAGAACTCTGAAGGATTATTTTTAGCCTATTTTCAATTTTTGACAAGTATTCCCAATAAGCAGTATTGTTATTAGTGGAGGAATTAATGTCTTCTATTGCAATGTAACTTTGCTTCCAGTTCATTTTGGTTGTAAATGCCTCTTTTTGCATTCTGCATTCAGTCTAAGTTTTCTCTATACACCTGAGATGAACTTCTTTATAATTACTGGATAATGATGGTAGGCCAGTCAAGTCATTTAACCAGAGAAGATTTTATAGTGTGGACTGTTAATTTCACATTTACATTTTAAATGTCTGTTAACTTGCATTTAAGGGAAGTGGAGGGCCTGAGTTTCCTCCCCCATCAGCTTTATATCAGTATCAACCATTGATACATACCTACCCAAGTCTATCCTGACTCACACTTGTACAAGTGTGAGGAAAATCTGGCTTGTAGTGTAACAAAGGATCCATAAGAAATCCTGAGTTGAATGGATTCTGATCACAGGTGATGGGAGACAAGGTGTATATCTAATCTGTTTTATTAAAATGGTTTATTTATTATATTTTCTTTTGGTCTTCGGGAGAAGCTGAAGCAGGTGGAAGCATCTGAAGTTAAAGTTCCCTCCAAAGACAACTAGCAGTCTAGAGATCCTCAGGCAACATGTAAACTCTGTAGTCATAGTACAATGCTTCCTGACACGCACATATGTTTTATTCAAATTAGGATATCTGTTAGAAGCACTTAAACTAGTGTGAGGCTTTTATATTTTATCAAACATGACAGAAATTCTAAGTTTTCAGATCCTTTACTTTGTCGTTATCAGTGAATTGGATAACTCATAAATACATCAATCTTTATACCAGATAATTACACTTATCTGTATAGTGATTTCAAATGGCATTCAGTATATTGTTGTCATCACCAGAAATTGAATTAAAATGTAATTGGTAGACAAACCCATTAAAACAGTCAATTTATTACTGGTACAACTATTTGACAGCAAAGGGTCTGACTTCAGGCTTTCTTATTAGCATTGTTATTAAGATTAGAAAAGTAACTGAAGTGGGAAGTGATTTAGGCTGCTGCATCTACACTATGAGATAAAATCAATTTTATTAAAATCGATTTCTTAATGCTGGGTTTTATCCATTTGATTCTGAGCATCGTCACCTTCCTACGTATTCCCCACAAAATTAACTTACTGCTGCCACAGACAAGTAGCTTAAATCAAGCTTAAATTGAGTGCTGCTGCAGTGTATTGTGGGAACCTATCCCACAGTTCTCTGAGCCCTGTAGCATTCTGGCCCCAAAAGTAGATGTGGGTATAGGATACCATCATCCCATATTTCATTCCCCACTTTCCCCTGCCATGTTAAGTATGTTTAAGTAGACATGGTTGTTACACTGAAACTCAAATGAATCATCAGTAATGGGCCAGGGTGGCTAAAAGATGGTACCAGTTGACAGCCACAAAAATTGTGACTGCCCACAGAGTCCCTTTCTGGGACTTGAAACTGGATTTAGGCCACCTGCAAAAGAAGACCCTTATGCCCACGTAGACACAGTTGTTAACCTGAAGCTCTAATGAATCATCAGTAATGGGCTGGGGTGACTAAAATACAGTTTCCAGTTGTTAGCCACACAAATCATGACCGTACACGGAGTGCTTGTCTCAGACTTGCAGCTCGATTTAGGCCACCTGAGAAAGAAGACCCTTATGTCAAAGTAGACATGGTTGTTACACTGAAACTCAAATGAATCATTAGTAATGGGCTGGGGCGGCTAAAAGATGGTAGCCAGTGGACAGCCACGCAAATCGTGACTGCACAGAATGCCTCTCTCAGACTTGGATCTGGATTTAGGCCACCTGAGAAAGAAGACCCTTATGTCAAAGTAGATACTGTTGTTACACTGAAACTTGAATGATTCATCAGGCTAAAAGACCCCAGACTACAGCCAGGTTTGCATATGGAAGAGAAGACTTTTAAGACACGAATATTCCCCACTGCAAGCCTTACTTTGACAAGTGAGGTAATTGTATAGCTACTACAGTGCCTTCACGGAGACATGTACGGCTTTGGGCAGCAACAGCCAGCCACTTAAAATCTTGATCGCTGAGGGAGCTGTCCCCTGGGCAGCTAAAAGAGCCCCAGCTATAGCCAGCTCCTGAAAATTGTGACCCTCACCATGCACAATCTGCCTGGCACCTTGCGCTGCATGTCCTTTTATTGGCTCAGGGTTAAGCCACGTGACACAGCTGGGTACGGGAATGTTCCAGACTGTGTGGTGCCTCTGAGGGGGGGAAGGGAGGGGATGTGGAGGTTAGGACAACATGTAAAAGGCTGAAAAGAAGTTTCTCATACTACCAGACAAGCACAACCCCCAGCCACAGCCTAGCTAACACATGGTACAGGGGGCAGTGGCTGGTGCCAAGCAGTGCAGAAAAAAAGGCAGTGAAAAGGGGTATACACAGAAGCACAAACCCCACAGCTGTGCTCCTAGCAAAGAAAAAAATATTTTTCAGCCTCTCATGACCCTACAGCCATGGGCTTCCCGGTGCTGAATTGTAACAGTCCTATTGCCTAATTCCTGTGCAACTGAGAGCAGTGGAGATGTAAGAGGCCAGAGCGGAGAACTGTGGTGCATTGTAGGGCACATATGGAACAGGTATGGAGGCTAATGGATTTGATTTAAAGACACGGCGCATCCTCAATATCCTTCATTCGGATTCTTAAATTTGAGTAGAAGGTATACCCATCGGGTTTCTTCGATTTTAGGATTTTGATATGTCAATTTTAGTGATCCATAAATCGAGCTAATGAAATTTCAGTGAGGACAGGGACTGGGGAAAATCAGGCTAACTGACTATTTTATCTCATAGTGTAGATGCAGCCTTAGCAACTTGCACAAGCCAATCAATTAGCATCTTTTATATGCTTTACAAGAATAATACCAACCATTAAATCTAACCAAATATATTCACACCACTACGGCAAATCATATTATATGCCTCATTCATATACTGACAAATCACTATTACAGAACTTAGTTCAGATGAGCGATAAAGTAATATCTGTTCTCGAAAGCCTGTCTGAAATTTTTGACACAGTTGCAATTATTTCAACACTTTCAGGTACACCATTTTCTGACCAAAGTATATATGAAAAAGATATTGAGGGACTTGTAAAAGTCCAGCGTTGAGTTGATTTCAGAGAGCAAATGATTTTTTCATCATCTTCGAGGTATTGTCATGGAAATGTCATCATCTCATTCAGGTGTGAGCTGTTAATTACCTTGAAAGACACAAGCACAATTTTCAAATCAATGAGAACAGAAATTGTGAGCCAAAGATAATTCAGAGTGTGTTGATTTCTATGGGATGGGTAAAAGCGATAATTCTTGTTCTTGAATTTTGGACCAAATTGCATTGCCAGCAACATTGATGCTGGAAGGCTACAAACAAAGAATTATAGTAATCCAGTTTGGACGTAATAAGCATGAAAACCAGTTTCCAAATCTATGGGGGACTCTGCAGCATTTAATCCTTGAAACACTTCTTAGGGGATAAAACAAGCTATTTTAACTACATTTTAAATGTGTTTATCAAAGAAAATCCAGGCAAATTCCCAAATTTCTTGTAGCTGTATAAAATGGGTACCAAAAACCCTCCTAGAGAATTCAGTAGGGTTTTGGTTAGATAAGGTTTTACTGCTAAGTAATGTATAAAATCCTTCCGTTTGACTGGGATTTGGCTTCAGTCATCTGGAAGTCATCCAGCTTGAAACATCTGCAAAACAATGTTGCCAGTGAGAAATGGCCTGATTAGGGTTAGAGTTAGAGAAAATAGGTGAATCGGGCTGTTATTCTCATAGCAATGAAGATGTAGGCACCAGTAGTACTAAGCTTTCAAAGAACTGAAAGACCTTTTTTTTTTTTAGAGTAGCAAACAATAAATGGACAAATGCTCTCGTTTGCTGATATTTTAGGTCCCAATCTTGCAACTACTAAGGTATATGAGTAATTTACACATGTGAATAATCATACTGAGCGCTGATAACTCATATGTGTATAGATACACAAAGGTGTAAATGCTGCAGGATCAGAACCTAACAGGACGAGGACTAAAAGAGAATTTGCTGTAGAGCTAAAGTCACTTAAGATGTGTGAATGTGTTTTTTCTTATTGAAACAGAAGCCTATGTCAATAAAAACAAGCCTCTACACAATTAATTGCAAGTTCCTTTCAAACAAAGTTCAGCTACTGTGTAGGGTTTGTTTTGTCCCCAGTGCCAGTTATTTTCTGTATTAAATTGTGTTTGACAAAGATGTTAGATTTTGTTTTTTTTGGCTGACTGTAAAATGTTCATCAACTCAGCAAAATGCTCAATTTCAAAGCATGTCTTTTCCTGAGCAAGCCTCCAATCCTGTAAAGGCACAGCCAGATTAAATTCAAGGCACTCACACTGCCTATTCTTTGTAGTACTTCCTCAGTCTAGCAACTGATGACACTTTCAAGTTCTGTCTGCCACCCACTCAGCTATTAAATTGGCTTCCTTTAGGGGAATAAGAGAGGCCCATAACTGGGTGCTTATTTGAGATAACCAAGAGTGTGACCATGTGAAATAGAATGGAGAAGTGGTCAAGCTGCCTAATAATATTGGTCAGGATTTTTTCAAAAGACTGGATGCCTAAAGTTAAGCTTATAAAGTCCTATTTAATTATCTAAATAAGTGGCCTTATTTTTCAGAAGTGCTGAGCCCTTCACAGCTCCCATTGAGGTCACTGGATCCTGTGTATTATGTAGTGCGCTATGCAGCATTGATTTAAAGCACAAGTATATTCTGTCTGTGGCCCAAAAAACAAAAAGTCCTCAGGTGGCTTGTGGGGGTTAGTTACTCCAGTTTGTATTTTGTTTCAGATGTATTGTAACAAATTATAAACATATTCTTTCTTGCTAGACCAAAAAAGAAAAAGATTTCTAAATAATATCATAATAACAGGCTTAGAGTGATTTGACAGCTTGCATTTTTCCAGTCACACTCAGAAATCCAAGAAACACATTAATCCACTGAAAAGAGACATAATTCTTTGCATGCAAACAGCGTCTCCATCTTTGTTTCGTTCACCCTTGATTGCTTTTCTTTTCCTTATTTCAGATGCATTTTAGTCTAATAGGAAAATGTCAAGCTGATATTGGCAAAGTTCTGGGGAAAGTGAGAGCAATTTCATCAGTGATTTGTTTATACTTCATTCACCTCTGGCATGGTGTTTTAAACATATTAAGATGCATAATTGCAGCTAAAATTTCTTTTTAATTGACACAGAGCATAGCAAAAGATTGTAGTAGACTGGTTCAAACAACTCCGTCAAGAGCATCACACTGCAAGGGATATTAGTGAAACTTGCAGTCCCCTCCCACCCCGAAACATAATCCACTTGTGCCTCACAGTGGAGATGAGAATGGGAAATTTTGCCACTTAAAGTTTTTAGTCCATTGTCACAGCATAATATAAAGGTTTTCTGTGAAAATGTGCTTAAAGACCAGGGCCTGATTTTCAGTATGGTCTAACCTCTTTAAACTACTCTGGCAGTGTGAAATGCTTACTCTCTTGAAGTGTCTCCTGTACTACCCATTTGCTAAAAGTAGTTTCAATGTAAACACAATAAGGCCCCTGGAAATGTAATTAGATTTTAGTTATTACTTTATCTTGAGGTAGATCGATGTCTAATTTTTGATTGTGTAGTATAAGGGTTAAGTTATTGAGAAGAATGTTTTGTGATGATTCATTTGAAAAATCTCTGGACCTTGATGGATGGGGCAGATGCAAGCAATTTTTGTAAGCAAAGTAAATACATTGTGCTACTGTGTACCTGTAAAGATCTCTTTTAATTCTTTTATATTGCCTCTAAAATTCCCTCTTAATGCTTTTATATTGCTCCAGGTTATAAAATAATATAAGGAAAAACTGAAAAAATGTTGCAGATTTCCATTGAATTCATTATAGAATTATGTGAGTAATACAATGTGTAAATTAGTAACTTAGCCATATCTCCAGATATACTTCTGAAACCCAAATGCCTTTTTACACATTATTCATGGAAAAATTCGAAAGCATAGTAAGCAGTCCTGGTCTTCTGTGTTGTATAGAGTGTTTTATATATCAAATAGTTCTGATACATTTTATCTGTGATGCTGACATAACTGTACAGATTGTCACCTGTGACAAGTTTCCTTAAAGCCTGTACTTTTCCTACCTTTATAATTGAAATTTTCATGTGAGTCTGCTTTTGATTGCTGGTTAGGTTTTGCAAATACTACAGTTAGAAACACTGGCAAACAGATTTGTATTTCATCTAATCTGATTTATAAAAATAGTTAAATAATAAAATTATAATTGTTTTAGAACAGGTAGTGGTAATCAAGGATATGATACCTATTCTTTTTACGATGAAAGCTAATTGAAATATTTCTGTTGAACACAGTAGGAATAAGGAGTATTGTACAAATGGGCATAAAAATCCTGTTCATGATTTGACTTTGACAGTCTTAGGTAAAATATATTAAATAGTTTACACTAGTGCCAGGCAGATAAGGGGAATCTTTCAGTCCATCAGTTCATTTGAAATAAGGAGAACAATAGCTCGGATTGGATTTCTGTCCATCTAAATTGGACTGTGGCTACACTCCTAATGGGAAAGTACATTATAGTGGAAAATGTCTTTCTTTCTCTTTCTTCAATAATACTTTGATATAGATCTAAGGATAAATGCAAGTTGACTGGGAAGGTAAAATGATCTATAAGACGCTGAAAAGCAATCTTAGAACAGATCAAAGAGACAAGTGTGGGTAACGAAAAAGGAAGCTGGTGAAAGTTTAATTGGCTGAAATTTTTTAAAAAACTTATTATCCATGTGGGATTTTCTTCGGACAAGTGCATAAGGCAAGGGGAGTACTTTTCAACTTCATAAAGTGACATTAAGATAGAGCAAGCTTTGAGTGTGTGTAAGTACATGCCAGAGGCATTTGAGGCTTTCTTTCTGCCCTTCATTTTGACCTCCACTATACGTATATATTTCCTTGGAGTCTTCTCTTTACTCCACAAGAATGACAGAACCACCCTGCATCCCATCAAGGTGCAGCGATTTGCACTGCCAAATTTAGAATAGAACAAGATCCTTGTAGTGATATATGCAGGAAGAAGTGGAGACAGATGGAGCACTGAGTCTGTCAGAATAGCAGATGGAAGAAAAGCATGCAACTGATTGCTCTTGATCAACAGACTGCTAATTAGCGCTGGATTTCCAAGCTATAGGGGCTGGTTATGGACTTGGGAAGGAAAAGGAGACTAAAATCTTGCATAGTGTGGAGGAGATGTCTATGTGGGAGTGGGCACTGGAAGAGAGTCTGAGGAACAAATATTTGGTAGATGCTGATGTAAATTTGGCACCAAAAGGGGCTGTGAAATTTGAGTTATGTTGCAAGGCTATGACTACACTAGTGAGTTTTGCTGACAAAATCTTGTTTTTTTGTCCAGTACTCAGCACTTTTGCTGGCAGCATTCTGCCTCTCAGCCATGAGGCACAACGCTGGTAATGTGTCAACAAAAAAGCTGCATGGACACTCTAGCTTTGTCTACACTACAGAGTTCTGTTGATAGAAGTCACTGTTGACAGATATTTCCTGACAGAACCTTTGTCTACAGAATTCATCCACACCTAATACAGTCTCCACCTTGTCAAAGCCCTCTGTCGACAGAGAGCAGCCAGACTGCCCAGCCCTCTGTCCACAGAACAGCCGACCAGAAGCTCTGCAAACAGGGCTGCCCAGTGAACCGGAAGCCCTCTCTGTTGACAGAGGGCCACCTGGAGTGCCTACACTATTATTTTGTTGACAGAATCTGTTGACAGAGTTGCTATATCTTATATGGTCAAGACAGAACTCTGCTGGGAAAACTACTGCATTCTGTCAACAGATTCTCAACATAGCACATTTGTAGTGCGGACGCTCCCTAGTTTTGTTGACAGAAGGCCTCTTCTGTTGACAGAACTCTGTACTGTAGACCCAGCTTATGGGGGCCTTTTCTTGACAGACAGGGCATCCAGAGCAATGACCAGCTGTGTCTGCTGTGCTTCTGGGTGCCTTCCAATTGGCTCTTGTGTGTGGCCACACTCTGTCAACAAAAGTTCTGTCAAGAAATCTCTTCCAACAGTGACTTCTGTCAACAGAGTGCTGTAGTGTAACCGTAGCCTATGTGTTTGGTCTGAAATTGTTTAGAACATATTTCTTCGGAGGCAAGAGACTGATTCTTTCAGGTCTTGAGCAACAAAAATTAACATTCACAAGCTTTGTTTTTGGTGAAGAAATTATCGTAATTAGCACTATGTGTGAACAAAGAAGGCAGAATAACTTTTAGCTCCTAGAAAAATATCTTTTCAATCCATTTCTTTTTTGAACTGTGCACTCAGGAAGCTCCGTTAACAAGCTCAGCAAAGACCCACTGGGAATCATGCGTCAGACAATGGAAGAATCCGCTGATTGGCTTTATGGCTTCATTTCTTTACTGTCTGACATCATATCAACTGATGATGATGACAGCGATGAAGGTATTTCCTATACACGGACTTGTGTAACTGCACCAGCTCATGTTTTAGGTGCATTATGCTGACTTACTTAATATTTAACCTCACAGTCAGAAGAGCCAAGGAAAGTGAATAGAAGTGAATATCCTTGCGATTAATGAATCAGTTGGTTGCTAGAGTTAGCAAATGGATGTCTCTGTGAGCTTTCATCTTCCATTTCATAGGCAACTGCAGAAAATATGTCAGAATTAAAAGTTCCTAGTGGTATGTTTTAATGTAAAGAGTGCAAATTTATGCTGAGATAATGTTTCAGAGAATGGCAGCAACTATCCTACAGCGTTTCCCTCTACCATTTAAGAATGGAAGGATTTCGAAACTGAAAAAATTAAATATACAGTCAAAACTTAATTGTTTCAGAAGATATTGAAGCCATGTTAGTCTGTAGCTTCACAAATAACAAGAAGTCATATAGCACCTTAGAGACCCACCACATTGTTAGGTCATGAGCTTTCATGTGTAAAACCCCCTTAAGAACATAAGATCGGCCATACTGGGTCAGACCAAAGGTCCATCTAGCCCAGTATCCTGTCTGCCGACAGTAGCCAATGCCAGGTGCCCCACAGGAGGTGAACCGAAGACAATGATCAAGCGATTTGTCTCCTGCCATCCATCTCCTGCCTTCAACAAAAGGCTAGGCACCATACCTTACCCCTTGCTAATAGCCATCTACGGACCTAACCTCCAAACATTCATTGAGCTCTTTTTAAAACTCTGTTAGAGTGCTGCACTTCACAGAATCCTCTGGCAAGGAGTTCCACAGGTTGACTATGTGCTGTGTGAAGAAAAACTTTATTTTATTAGTTTTGAACCTGCTACCCATTAATCTCAATTGGTGTCCTCTAGTTCTTATATTATGGGAACAAGTAAATAACTTTTCTGTATTCATTTTCTCCACACTATTCATGATTTTATATACCTCTATCATATTGCCCCTCAGTCTTCTTTTTTTTAGACTGAAAAGTCCCAGTCTCTCTAGCCTCTCCTCATATAGGACCCATTCCAAACCCTTAAATTATGAGTTTTCATTTTACCCATGAAAGCTCATGACCTAATAAATTTGTTAGTCCCTAAACTGCTACATGACTGCTTGTTATTTGTGAAGTTACAGACTAAACTTAAGAAACCTAAGGCTGCACTTTTATTTGATATTTGAATAGTAGGGGGCATTGTTGATAGAAAAAACACTAAGGCCATGTCTACACTTGGCCAAAATTTCAAAAGGGCCATGCTTATGGCCAAATTGGAGACTACTAATGAAGCACTGAAATGAATATTCAGCACCTCATGAGCATGCTGCCAGCTATGGCACTTCAACAGTGCCGTGTTTCTATCACAAGCAGCTTGTCTGTATGGAAGCCTTTTTGAAGTACCCAGCAAATGCTGAAATCCCCTTATTCCTACCAGCAGGGGATTTTGATGTTTGCTGGGTCTTTTTGAGAAGAGCCTTGTGTAGACAAGCTGTGTGTGATCAAAATACGGCACTTTTGAAGTGCCGCGGCCAGCAGCATGCTAATGAGGTGCTGAATATTCATTTCAGTGCCTCATTAGTATTCTCAGATTTGGTCATTAGCATAGCTCTTTCAAAATTTTGGCCAAGTGTAGACATGGCCTAACTGGACTTCGGAAAATTTGGATAGCAAACAGCAATTTTGGATAGCAAACTTCAATAACTTAAATGTATGATCTTGGAAATACTGCTAATGTGCATCATCTGATGCAGCTATCAGATATAATATGCCAAAGAGCCAAGAAATAGTCTTTATTATTAACAGCCTTTGAAAGAACCATCTTTGTGTTAGCTGATAATCAGTTCAATATTATGTGGTGTGGAAATCATATATCCTAGCCGCACCATACAATGTTCGTATTGCTTTGTGTAGCATTCCATCAGATGATTAAAACCCAACAGAAACTTAAAATGAATCTTTCACCTCCTATATTCATGAAGTAGAAATATGACTGAATTTATGCCACTGCACAATATCTGCATGGGTTTACATGTTAGTATTATGTGCAAATCCTAACAGATATGCAATTATATAGCATTGTGATTTGGGGATCCTATTCTGAAATGTGATTTACAGCCACTGTAAGTCCAATTCTTTGTTTTGCTGAGAAATAAAAAGTGTGTAATCATGTTTTCTTGTCCAGCTTTTTAAATAGTGCTGGTAGTCAAAAACCATGCAATAAGGAACTTTTTTAAGTATGAGAGTAGATGGAGGTAGAGTGGACAAATCACAGAATCATAGAATGCTAGGACTGGAAGGGACCTTGAGAGGTCATCAAGCCCAGCTCCCTGCCCTCATGGCAGGACCAACTACTGTCTAGATCATCCCTGATAGACATTTATCTAACCTGTTCTTAAATATCTCCAGAGATGGAGATTCCACAACCTCCCCTGGCAATTTATTCCAGTGTTTGACCACCCTCACAGTTAGGAACTTTTTTCTAATGTCCAACCTAAACCTCCCTTGCTGCAGTTTAAGCTGATTGCGTCTTGTTCTATCCTCAGAGGCCAAGATCAAGTTTTCTCCCTCCTCCTTATGACACCCTTTTGGATACCTGAAAACCGCTATCATGTCCCCCCTCAATCTTCTTTTTTTCAATCTACATGAAGGTTTAAGAGGATCATAGAAAGGGGTAGCCTTTAACAGCCCCTACATAGAAAATTAAATCCCTGAAATTGTGAAGGTTCTGAATGCCTCCTGGGAGGTCCTCAGCACTCTCAACTCCATTGACTGTACTCAGAGTGGAGCGCACTCAGCAGCTCCCAAGAATCACAGGAGGGACTCAGCATCTCACAGTAATAGGCCTTAAAAGTCTAGTGTATGGGCCAGCTCAGGTACTGAAAATCAGCCCCAGTTCTTCTGAGGGAAGAAGTTGAGGATGCACCAAACCCTTTGCAATGCTTAAAGCCGTGTTGCAAGTGGAGTCACAGTATCAGACTTCGGCAACTGACTTCTCCTGCTCCCACTGATGGGAGTTTTGTCACTGACATAACTGAAGGCGTTATTAGAGTTCATTTCTTCTGAACATTGCAAGAAGTGTTTTTAATTTGGAAAGCTTTCCTGGTGATCAATGAAAATGGAACCTCTGTGTCCTTTTTTAAAAATTATGGACTGCCCATGTGTCAGTATCTGGTCACAAGTTTATCTTATCAGTTCTGGGAATTTATGGTGCCTACAACACATTTAATATATTTGTCCTTTCTCTAAGAAGATGACCACATGGAAACAGAAATGGGGGATGTAAGTCTGTAATCTTAGAATGAGTTCTTCTTGCTCAACATATTACGTATAAAGTTTGAATGCATTTAAAATGAAAATAAACTAAAATGGGAAAAATAGTGGTAACGTTACCAGTTATCTGATTGTTGTATTTTTCTATTGTGGTTTAGGTGAAGTGGAACCTCCATTGAAAAAAAAAGGTTGGTTTTCATTGTTATAAATAAGGCATGGCTTGATTTGTTAAATGTTATTAGTTGCACTTATTATTAAATAAATACTTTTCAGTGATCGACTTTGTCTATACCACTGGTTCTCTCACTAATTGCTTGTCATTTTACTGTGTATGTTGTATGTAAATTGAAATTGTTAGAAATATCCAATTATAATAATGTTGGAAGTGTTGTTTGTTGCTGTGCAGTATGTTTTGGAGAAGTCTTAATTCTTTCATTATCCAGTGCATCTAAAAATACTCATAAATAACCAACAGCACTACTACAGTGTTATTATGTATATATTTGTTACCTTATTTCCACTAAAGACCACTCTTACATATTTAATTAATGCCACTGTTGGATTAAAGGAAAAAGGGGAACCAGCATTCAACCACACACCAACACACACTCATCTTGGTGGTCATTTGATAATGAGCAGGACATCTTCATGTCACCCTCCTGTTTGTGAGTCTGTTGATAGCTGACTCGCCCGATTCTGGAGCCCCAGATCTTATCACAGAGGAGGCAGGTGTTAGTAGCATTTGGAGGGGCACAAGGCAGTTTTGGATGCTCTTTTCTTCTCCACCTGTCCTTGTCTGCACTGAGGTGGGACCTCTCAAATTGTGCCACTGCCTCACCGATTACCATTCTCCACTGGGCATGGTTTTGGGCAAGGTTCTCCAAAGTGTCGACACTGATGCCGTACTCTTCCATGTGTACCTTCAGCATGTCCTTATATCACTTCCACTGGCCCTACAATGTTACTTTATTCTTCCACCAATTTGGAAAACAGAATCTGTTTTGGGAGGTGCTGATTAGACATCTGAACCATGTGACCAGTCCAACAAGGTCTTTTTGATATTCAGTGTGAGGCTGAGATTCTCATGTGCTTCAGCAAAGGTACTCAAGATGGTCTGAAGGGCTGTGAGAGAGAGAGCAACAACCATATTGTCATCCATGTACTGGCGTTCCATGATGGAGGTTGTGGAAGTCTTGCTTTTAGTCTTCAGTCTCATGAGATTGAAAAGCTCCCCGTTTGTTCTACAGACAATCTTCACGCTATTTGGAAGCTTGCCATCGATGAGGTGAAGGGTCATGGTGATGGAGATGCAGAACAGTGACGGGTCAGTGGTGCAGCCTTGTTTGACTCCCATTTTGACCTCAAAGGGGTTACTTTGGGATCCATTGTTGTTCAATACTGTAGCAGTCATGTTGTCATGAAGCAGCATTAAAATGCTAATAAATTTCTGGGACAGCCAATCTTTGAGAGGATGGTCCACAGGGTGCTATGATTGGCTGAGTCAAATGCTTTGGTCAGATCAATTAAACTTATATAAGGCTTGGTTGTGTTCACGACATACAGCTAAGAGAAGAAGGCAGAGGGTACACATGTTTATGAAGAGGAACCACAAAGGAAGAAAAACAAATTCCTGGAGTAGAATTTGCCATCAAAAATGAACTGACAAGAACCTATCTGAATTCACTGTTGACATGAATGAGCGTCTCATGACTCTTTGCTTGAAGCTTGCCAGAAACCAACAGGCAAGTGTCATCAGTGCTTATGAACCAACTCTAGATGCCAAAGATGATATAAAGGAGATGTTCTATACCCAGCTGGATACAGTCCTGAAAGACATACCCAAATAAGACAGGATTATTCTATTGGGGGATTTCAATGCCAGGGTCAAAAGAGATGCAGATCTCTGGAAGACTATGATTGGGGAAGAAGGAGTTGGCAACAGCAACTCCAATGGAGTGCTTCTCCTTACAAAATGAGTAGAACACAAGCTGATCATCACAAACACCCTGTTCCACCAGAAAAACAAATTTATGACCTCCTGGCAACATTCTCAATCGAAGCACCAACACCTCATAGACTATGTCATCTCTGAGCTCAGGATCAGCATGACGTCCTTCTCACACATGCAATGACTAGTGCTGATGACTGCTGGACTGGTCACTGCCTTATTTGATCCACAGTGGTGATTGGGATTGTCACCAAATGGAGAAGTCGAAGGAAACAGATCTGACAAAAGATCAAGCTACAAGGCTTTATGGACCCCATCAGACAAAGTGACTTCCAGATAATAATCCAAAGGAAGCTGCAACAGTACACCCTGAATATGTGGAATAACATGGTGTCAACTGAAAAATGTCGTCATTGGAGCTTGTGGAGGAACCATTGGTTACTAGACCAGGAAGCATCAAGACTGGTTTGATGAGAATGATGTGGAAATTGAATTGATTGGGGCAAAAAGGAAAGCCTTTAGAGCCTTACAAAGAGACATGAATTGCACGACAAAGAGAGAAGCTGATGCCAAGACCAAGGCAGAAGTGCAACATAAAACAAGAACTCTGAAAAACCAGTGGTGTACTGAAAAAGCATGAGAACTCCAGCATCTCAGAGAAATCAACCATACAAGAGGTTTCTTCAATGCTACCAAATCTGTTTATGGACCAAGAAACCATGGAATCAGTCCTCTGAGATCACAGGATGGTACCCAATTCTTGAAAGACAATTAAGTCATTGCTTCTTGCTGGAGGGAGCAATATAATGAGCTCTTGAGCTGCTCCTCCACTGTGGTCTAGAATCCCTTGACCAAATCCCTCAGCAACTGCCTGGGGTTGATCTTGCAACACTTCCTACCCTGAGTGAGGTGCAAGTTGCCATCAGAGCAATGAAGTGCAACAAGACAACTGTAGCAGATGGAATCCCCACAGAAGTCTTCAAAGAAGATGGGCCAGAGATCCACAAATAGCTCCACCTACTAACTCTGAAGAGCTGGGATACGGAGCAGATGCCACAAGATTTCAGAGACACACTGATTGTCAGTCTTTTCAAGAACAGCGACAAGGTGGACCGTGGAAAAAACTATCATGGCATCTCCCTCCTGGCAATGGCAGAGAAAATCATAGCTTGAAGCCTTGCAGACCAACTCCTGCCACTATCAGAAGAAATTCTCCCAGAATCTCCATGTGGCTTCCGACCATCCCAAAGAACAGCAGACATGATTTTCACTGCCTAACATACTCCTGCCCTCCTGCACTAATATACTTACACAGGCAAACTCACACAGGTGAAGAATTGCTTAGGGACAGTGGAGGAAGCCAAGACATAGGGGGTCTGGTGTCTCTGGCTGCAATCACAAATCCAGGAGGCAAGCTGATTGTACGATTTCCATGTCAGCACAGTACTCAGGAGCAGTCATTACCATCCCTCCTGGGGAGAGGTGTAGGGGCCCAGGGCTTTGAGCCTCCTTCCGCATCCCAAGCAGTTGAGACTAACTCCTACAGAGTGGTGATGGGAAGAGGGACCTGCACTATTTACCTGCACTTCCAAAGGTATTGGGCGATTGCAGTTCTTGTAGGCCATGGAGAGGTGTTCATGGCCAATGGCAGCAATGGAAAGTAGCATCCCGGTCCATGCGGCTTTCCACCACTACCACTGGCTAGGAACAGTGATCTGTGGTCATTGAAAGCTGCAATCACACATCATCTGCAGAGGCGCAGGAAAATATAGTGATGATGTCCACCTGGGACTAACCCTGGTAGGCCACCATCTTTTTATTGATCACCCCGATCTAGTCTACATATATCCCTAGTTTGCTAATCCACAAAGACTGTCAAAGAAAGCTATGAGGTTTGTTTGATATTATTTCGTTTTGACAAATCCATGTTCACAGTTACTTAGCACATTATACAAATCCAAGGTTATTATAGATGTTTGAAAATTCAGTGCTTGATTATTTGATCCATTATCTTTCTGGATACTGAAATTAAGGTGATTTATCTATAATCTTTTGGGTTGTCCTTATTAACCTTTTAAATAGATGGGCAGTATGCTTACCCTCTCTCCTGTTTGCCATGAATTTTCAAAATATACTTCATAGTGACTCACATATCTCTTCACTGAGCTCTTTGACTGTTCTTCAGTCCTCAGGTCTAATAGCTGACATTTTTTCATTGTGCTAACAGTCTGCACTAAATTCCCATTATCTTGGAAGTACCAGAATTGCAAACACACTAAAAGTTAGTTGTTATCACAAATACAGTTATTTACTGAGAAATTCTTCAAGGGAATGGTAAGGACATCTCAGTAATGATAAGGGGAGAAGAAGAAAGGAAGAATAATAATGATAATTATGAGCCTGAAGAAAGCAAAGATAACCTTCCCAGGGATGCAAATTGCAGGCAAAGATAATAGGGATACAAATAATGACAATGACAGTGGTTCATGTAACAGGGTTAATATTGGTGTCAGTAGTCACTAGAAAGGATGAAAATTCTTATCATATTACGTTCTTTACCAAAATTAATTTCTTCATCCCCAGTATTATCACTGATATTTATCTTTAGTCACTTGAAGACTGAATATTGTATAATATGCAGAAAAAATATTAACCAACTGGTGATATGGTGAAAAAATATTCTGGAAAGGGCTTTGCAGCATTTAACGATGTTACTCAGTGCGTGCTGAAATAGCTCAGCATTTCTATAAAAACTATTCAAAAGTCTAATAATGGTTTCTAACAGACATAACATGTTTTAGCTTTCATTTTTCAAAATCATTGGTTATAGTTGATTATGTTGATTAATGTTTCAGTAAAACATTTAAGGAAAAATCAATTTATTTGATAGCTGTATGTTTAGTTTTGTGTGAGCTTCTTTCATTAAAATTTCTTGTTATAGTATGAGAGTTTTATTTATCTCATCTTCTGTGCTTATGCCTCTGCAGACTAAATCCAATATTACAGTCTGTTAATATGAGGGTAATTATTGAGGGAAGCAAAATGAGACTGTTATTCTTTCAGATCTTTGGTATGACAGAAAAACTGTCCCAAATTTAGAAGTAACATTAGATGAGTCCAAATTAAAATGCAAAGTTTTAGCACCAAAGCCTAATGACAATCTTATTACTTAGCAATGTGATTACTCTACTGCATTCTGGAACTGAAGAACAGAACATGAACTTACATAAAATTAATGTAAAGTTAACTTTCTAATATATAGATTAGTGTTAATATGCACAACTTAATGTTTTACGTATGGAAGCCATTCTCAACTTCTGGAATTTAGGATATGCTCCAAAGGTCATTGAAATAAATAGGCCTTACATCAGGGTCTACTTTGCATTTCATACTTCAGGCTCATTCAAGCTTTGGTTTCTAACTTAACATTCTTCTTTTATTTCAGCTGAAATTCACCCTGTGACCAAGAAAAAAGGTGCGCAAATTTCAAAGCAATCTTTAGTTTAATAACACAATGAGCTTAATGATAAATTAAGTTAGAAATAACTATGCAAGTAACGCATTGATGTAGCTGCTGAACATGGGATGAATATTATTTATTAGGCTTTTATTGGTATAACAGATGTTGATATAGATAACATGGGATTTTTGAAGCATTCAGATATACTGCAAAGATGGAAGCTACATGTATATCTACACAGGAAAAATGCAAGTGATATCATACAGGGCCTGGTCCTATTGTTCTTATGGGCTACGTCTACACGTGCACCCAACTTCGAAATAGCTTATTTCGATGTTGCGACATCGAAATAGGCTATTTCGATGAATAACGTCTACACGTCCTCCAGGGCTGGCAACGTCGATGTTCAACTTCGACGTTGCTCAGCCCAACATCGAAATAGGCACAGCGAGGGAACGTCTACACGGCAAAGTAGCACACATCGAAATAAGGGAGCCAGGCACAGCTGCAGACAGGGTCACGGGGCGGACTCAACAGCAAGTCGCTCCCTTAAAGGGCCCCTCCCAGACACACTTTCATTAAACAGTGCAAGATACACAGAGCCAACAACTAGTTGCAGACCCTGTATATGCAGCACGGACCCCCAGCTGCAGCAGCAGCAGCCAGAAGCCCTGGGCTAAGGGCTGCTGCCCACGGTGACCATAGAGCCCCGCAGGGGCTGGAGAGAGAGTATCTCTCAACCCCCCAGCTGATGGCCGCCATGGAGGACCCCGCTATTTCGATGTTGCGGGACGCGGATCGTCTACACGTCCCTACTTCGATGTTGAACGTCGAAGTAGGGCGCTATTCCCATCCCCTCATGGGGTTAGCGACTTCGACGTCTCGCCGCCTAACGTCGATTTCAACTTCGAAATAGCGCCCAACACGTGTAGACGTGACGGGCGCTATTTCGAAGTTACTGCCGCTACTTCGAAGTAGCGTGCACGTGTAGACGCAGCCATGCAGACACATTCATTAACCCTGCCTTTCTAAAAATTAATTCACATTCCACATAGTATATTACAAAATAGAAATTATTAGATTTCAAACAGAAGACAATGGCAGTACCTTTCTGCTTCATATCAGTCTTTGGGGGTGCTAATTAGGCGATTTTCCAGTTTGTAGAACATCAAACTCTAGGTAATGGTTTACCTGGAGAACAAGATATCACAGTCTGTAGGAATTTCTACCAGCACTGTTCCCTAGACATATTGCTTTTTCACATCTGTGAAGAAAGAAACATCAGTATTTTCTTTTTCAAATTGGGAGAAACTAGTCTAATTATTTATACAGCTAAATAAAGTTCAGATAAGTGCGACTTTTAATGAATCTGCTTTCCTAAGTTACTTAACAACGTACATGCAAAACAACTTATTGTGAAGCAACTTATAAGAAGGACCCCCTGTTCTTGTAACAATAACAATTCCCCTGTTCTTGTAAGAATTATTTCTTGTAACTAACTTGCTTACCGTAATATAACTTTTCTAGTGTAGATTTTTGATATTAGGATGACAGACTCTTAAATCATATAGTCCATCTTTTAAAAAGTTACCAAATAACTCATGTGAAAGAATACTGAGGATAGGCAAGTATCCTTTGGATGATACTCGTGTTCCATAAGTATTTAAAGTACAAAAAAAAATAGTTTAAAACCCACATTTGTTCCTTCAAGCTGCAAATAGACTGGGAAAGCAAATATTTGAATATCATGAATGCAACCTGAAAAATATGACCCTGTAGTGAATCAGTATGGCCTCCTGCAGACCCGGAGGCAGGGGAGGCTATGCAGAGGCCCTGGTGGGCGGGGCCGGAGTCAGGAGACCAGAGGCCCGCCCCTCAGAGGGCGGGGCCAAGGGCTAGATGAGCCAAAGGCGGGACTCAGGACCCATTCAGGCCTGGGCCTCTGGGCAGGGAGGACGTGCCTGCACAAGCTCCTCGGAACCAAAGGGAGAGGGCCAGCAGCCGCCCGGCCAGGCCGGAGGAGCAGGCCCCCAGAGGCTCCAAGCAATCCCGGGTCCATATGCCCCAAGGAGACTACCCGGACTTCCCAGACCTACCAGGACCTTCCCGCCGGCGGAGACCCCCCACCTTGGAAGAGGCCCCGGGAGCGGGCTGCCCCAGAGTCCCGGCGGATCCTTACAGCACTCAGACCCAGGACCGCCTTGCGTCTCCTGTATTGCCGCCGCCTGACTACCCTAACGACATTGTTATGGACGATTGGCCGGAGCCCCCGAAGGTGGATGACCCGGAGGAGACCGACCTAGGGGGCCCCCTCGACCAGATGGACTGGGACCTTCCGCCAGCAGAGGGTGAGGTAGGAAGTGGCCCGGGGAATGACGCTCACAAACCAATGGCAGTGTGTTGCGGTCTGGATCCCCACTGCCGGGGTTGCGTGTGAGCGACCCCCAGGGCCCTGGGCTGGGTCGCAGTGGAGTGGGAGGGCCTGCGACCCCCTACCCCCCTCCCTTGACAGGGCCAGCCTGTGCTGGGCCTGCACTTAAACCCTTGGGTTGTTGCCCCGCCCCAAACTGAGGGCTGGGCCTGTGTTTAAACCCTTGGGTTGCTGCCCCGCCCCAAACTGAGGGCTGGGCCTGTGGTTACACCTTGTGTTGCTGCCCCGCCCCAAACTGGGGCTGGGCTTGTGTTTAAACCTTGTGTTTCTGCCCCGCCCCAAACTGAGGGCTGGGCCCAGAACTGTGCTAGTACTTGGGGACTGCTGCCCTACCCTGAACTGAGGGCCGGGCCTAGAACTGTACTATCACCTGTGAACTGCTGCCCTGCCCTGGACTGAGGGCTGGGCCCAGAACTATACTACTCTTGGGAACTGCGGCCCCGCCCTAGGTTGAGGGCTGGGGCCTGTATGGTGTTGTAGCGGTGAGCCGCTGACCACCCGAACTGAGTCCGGGCTGGTGCTCTAACCCCTTTTGCTGCTGCCCGCCCTAGGCCAAGGGGCTGGGCGTCTTTGGACGTGTTACAGACCCCTTATTGAATTTTCTTATATGGTTGATGTTTGTGATTTGGGAAATTAATTAGTCTATTCACTCATCCCTTGTGTATATGCTTATTTGCATTTGTAGTGATTTCAAAGATCAGCTGACTTTTCTTTTATATCCCCATATAGCAATGTTCATTTTTCTGCATACGAGTTTTTGTTATCCAGCTCTGTGTAGTGCTCTCTGTTTCTCTCTAAGCTTCTTCTTACCACGAAGCGTTTTCTGAATCTTTGTGTAAGGAGCAATGAGTTTGTAAACAAAATCTTCAAAGCACAAAAAAACCTACTTCTCCGGGTAGGCTTTTTATTTTTATTTAATGTCTGTTATTAATGTTCTTTTGTCAGTCCCATCATTTATACTGATCAGCAGTAGCATATCCACAACATGGAAACACTTTAGAATGTGAAGAAAATATTTGTCACGCTATGTAGAGGAAACACAACTACCAACCCTTACACGAGTGAATTTTTGAATTCTAGAGTGTTTTTGTTTTGTTTTGTTTTGCACTGGGAGGAAAGGATTTTCCATTGGACTGATGCCACAGGCCATTCCAATTGAAAATTTACTCTTGTGAAATATGCAAAAAAGGGTTCCTAACTCCATGTGATTATTAAAGAGCCTTTGTATAGACATTTAGTAGTACTTGGGATTTTAGAGCCTTTAGCTTCTCTCCAGCATAGAGTGTCACAGTCCAAATGATGACACTGAACTCTCCTCATTGAATTTTTGCTCCTGCCACATCAGGGCTTGTTGCTGTTACAGAGGGAAGGTGAGTTGGTAAGTCTTTGCTGGTGGGGGTCCATTCTGCCAGAGTTGAAATGAAAAGAGTCTGACAAAGAGACTTGGTTCTGGTCTATACTAGGAGATTTGGCTGTTTTCAGTGATTTTCTAAGCAATCAGTCCACACTACAGGGTCCTTTCCACCAACTTTAAGGACTCGTAAGCTTGATTTTGGCACTCACCCTTATAATAAGGAGTAATGCTAAAACTGACCTTGCATGGTTGAATTTATGCTAGAGCAGACAAAGCATTGTGAAATTTGACATTCTCAGCCTCCTGGAGGTGTCCAACCATGCACTAGTGTAACCACTCTGGCCACTACATTCAGCTCTACTGCTTTTGAGGTGTGCAGGAAACAGCCCAGGAAAGTCTGAATTAATTTCCATTTTGGCTAGTAAGGTCAGTGGAGCAAGTAGCACACCTCAGCAACACATCTGGCCATGAATTCCTGGAGTCATACATACAGCATGCAGGAGATCCATGACTTGATTGCTGGAGGGGTGGGGTGATGGGGGGATGGAGCTGTGCTGGCAGACTATGAAGCAGCAAAAAAAAAAAAAAAAAAAAGAGCAGACATCTATGCCAAGAGCTTGAAGAGCATGGTGGAAAATGAAGAAAATAAAGTAGAACAGGCAAGTGCACCAGAAGGCAAAAGAAGCAAATGTATCTTCTGGGTCATCACTGCAAATATGCCGGTTCTGTGAACAGCTGCATGAGATTCTAGGTAGGCAATCCGATAACCATCCCCTAAGAGTCTGTGGCTACTTCTGAAGATATTCTTCAGGCAGCCTCTGGCAACAGCAGAGAAGACATGGTGGATGAAGAAGAGAAGAAGGACAATGGTCAGCAAGTGAATCGAGCAGCTGATCTCACTGACAGACAGGAACTTTTTTTAATGTTGAATCTCACTCCCCACTCCCAGGGTGTTTCATAGCCAGACCCTGATGAGCGGGGGGAAAGCATCTCTGGTGAGTTCTCTTTTTTAATCGTGCTACAAGTGGGTTAAGGCAATTGGGTGTGATCTCTGGTGGCTGCTGTATCCATCCAGCCCAGGCCCCTTGGACCAATGTGTTAATGTGTGTGGAGATGAAGCCGAGGGATCGGGGCAAGGCATGGCAATGTGGCTTGTGCTATCAGGGCTGTGTGGCTGTCATGGGCAGTGCATGCTTCTCTGGGGAAGTAACAGCCTCACAGCAGTCCATGATGTATGACATGCCCTCCTCACCATGTTCTGTACCCTCCCCACCCAGTGCCCCAGAATGTAAGGGGGAGAGTCAAGGACAGCCTTCTATTCCCCTCCCAGTGATGTTTCTCAGTGCAGAAAGCTGACACACTCCCACCTGTGATTGCAGAATGTCTTTCACCTGTGCTGACCCAAATCCAAACCTTCTGCCATTAACTCCGTTACTGAATGCTTCATTTATTTCCCTGAATAAAAATGCATAGCCTCTCAAAGACAGTGTCTCTATTACTTGTGTTGCATAATGGTGGGAAGTTTTACAGGATTTACAAGCCAGTACACATCATATAGTGGGCACCTCCTTAACAGCAACAGACATGACTGTCATGCCACTGTCTGATCATCAAAAGCTGCTTTTTTCAAAGCCTTGCCAATTTGAAGTGTCCATCGCTGTGCTTTCCTTGTTGCCCCAGTGTCTGGCTGCTCATTATTAATGGCCAGGTGATCTACCTTGTCTCTCCAGTCTGGCATGAAAATTACCCTTCTTTTCACATACATTATGGTTCATACAGCAGGCTGTCACCATGAGGGGAATGTTGCTTTCACTGAGGACTAACCAAGTCAGGAGGCTCCTGAGCATGGTTTTTAAATTACAAAATGCATATTCTACCACCATTCAGCATTTCTTCAGACTGTAGTTGAACTGCTTCTTATGGCAGCCCAGGCTGCTCAAGTGTGATTTCATGAGCCAAGGGAGCAAGGTGTAAGCTTGATCTCCCGGGGTTACTACTGGCAACTCCATATCCCCAATGGTACTTTTCTGGTCCGGGAAGAAAGTTCCATTCTGCTGCTTTCTGAACAGTCCAGAGTTTCTAAAATTGTATGCACCTTTCCTGACCATCCCATGTTGATCTCGGTAAACTGACCCTTGTGATTCACCAATGCCTGCAAAGCCATGGAGAAGGACCCCTTTTGGCTTATGTGTTCTGTAGAAAGGTGGTCTGGTGCTCAGATAGGTACGTGCATTTTTTCTGGAGTCACCATTCTTTGTAGCAGAAGGGTATTGATTACCTTGGCTACCTGGATCACAGCAGTACCCACTGTAGATTTGCCCACTCCAAATTGATTGCCCACTGAATGGTAGCTGTCTGGCATTGCAGCCTTTCACAGAGCTATTACCACTCACTTCTGAACTGTCAAACCAGGTCTTAATCTGGTATTGCTGTGCTCCAGGGTGGGGGAAAGCAATTCACAAAGTTCCATGAAAGTGGCATTACATACGGAGAAGTTTTGTTACCGCTGCTGATCATCCCATACTTGCAGAACAATGGCTACGTCTACACGTGAAGCCTACATCGAAATAGCTTATTTCGATGTAGCAACATCAAAATAGGCTATTTCGATGAGTAACGTCTACACATCCTCCAGGGCTGGCAACGTCGATGTTCAACTTCAACGTTGCGCGGCACCACATCGAAATAGGCGCTGCGAGGGAACGTCTACATGCCAAAGTAGCACACATCGAAATAAGGGTGCCAGGCACAGCTGCAGACAGGGTCACAGGGCGGACTCAATAGCAAGCCGCTCCCTTAAAGGGCCCCTCCCAGACACACTTGCACTAAACAACACAAAATACACAGAGCTGACAACTGGTTGCAGACCCTGTGCCTGCAGCATGGATCCCCAGCTGCCGCAGCAGCAGCCAGAAGCCCTGGGCTAAGGGCTGCTGCCCACGGTGACCATAGAGCCCCGCAGGGGCTGGAGAGAGAGCGTCTCTCAACCCCTCAGCTGATGGTCACCATGGTGGACCCCGCTATTTCGAAGTTGCGGGACGCGCAACGACTACACGGTCCCTACTTCGACGTTGAACGTCGAAGTAGGGCGCTATTCCTATCCCCTCATGGGGTTAGCGACTTCGACGTCTCGCCGCCTAACCTCGAAGTTAACTTCGAAATAGCGCCCGGCGCGTGTAGCCGTGACGGGTGCTATTTCAAAGTTAGTGCCGCTACTTCGAAGTAGCATGCACGTGTAGACACGGCTAATGTGACCCCACCAGTCTGAGCTTGTTTCTTAACACTAGAACCAGTGCTCCATTGTGTGCACAGCACTGAGTGCAGCCAGCATCTCCCCATTCCTCCTCTCCAGTGTTTCACATTTCTATATGTCTGTGTCCTCCTCAGAGTCTTTATCACTCTGAAGTCTGCTTATGCTCTGCACATACCACAGCATGTAGTGTGAGTTGCTCACACTACTGGTCACAACAGTTTCAAGCTGGATGGGGTGCCCATATGCAAGGGTACCCAGAGAAAAAAGGGTGCAAAATACTTTCTGTCCACCCAAATGGGGACACTCTCCATGTGCCACTGTGGAAATGCACTCTCAACTTTACAAAATTTGGTGCTTAAAAATTCATCCTGAACAACATCGTCTTATCCTCCTAATGTAGATATACCCTTGGTGGATGATAGTTAAGAGCAGGCATTTCTTATATGGCACAAGAACAACAGGAGTTTCTGTCTGTTCAAAATTCTTTCTCAGGAGCTCCTGAGGTCTTGTAATTTTCTACAGTGGAGCTTCTCCTCCTCCTGCTCCTATTGATTTCAGCAGTTTGGGAGAGGGCAAGCAGCCTGTTTTCTTCCTCTCCAAATCTGAGTATCCCAGAATACACAACATAAAATGGGGATCTGTACGTCAGGCCCTAAAAGTGACCGTGGTGTGTTTACACTGACTTTCAAACTAAGGGTATGACTACACTACAAAATCAGGTCAATATTATTTAATTTGACCTTGAACATCTGATTTAACAAATCTGATTTTTCATGTCCCCACTAGGTAGCTGTGATTGACGGGGCACATTGTCACTTCCAGTGATTGCTTTGACTTAAGGAGTGATGCACTGTCGGTAGCTATCCCACAATTCCTCCAGCAGATTGGAATTCTGGGCTAGAGTCTCAGTGCCTCATAAAATGAAAACATTGTTATGGGTTGTTATGGGTGCATGACATCAGCCTCCCATGTCTGTGGTGCAGAAGCAGACGTCCTGTGGTGTGCTTCCCTAAACTCCTTTATTTTCACACAGCATTGCTGTGTGTCCCTGGTATATCCCTCATCCACCATGCCCTGAGAGATTTTGATATAGATATTAGTGTTTCTTTTGTTGGTTCAGACTTCTGCCTGCATAGACTCTTCCCCCTACACAGCGATCAGCTCCACTCTCTCCTGAATGCTCCATGCTGGAGGAGTTTGTGGCCCTGGTCATGCATGCTCAGCTGTACTGGTGAGCTCTCCATGCTGGTCTAACAAGAAACAAACAATCAAAAATTGCAGGGTTATTTCTTGCTCACCTGGCTGAAGAGCACTTCCCTTCAATGTGCGCACCAGACTGTTCACAGTGGAGCACTCTGGATCATCACATGGAGGCCAGTAACTCTGATTTAAAATTCATGGTGTTTACACTGCTTTTAATTCAAAGTGTTAATATCACCTCAGGTTTTACTGGATTATAGGGTTCAGTTTTAAAAGTTCCTGAGATCAATGAGGGTGGGAATGGGACTGGGCAGGGTAGACTTACTCCTTATGGATTCAACCTAATGCTGAATATGTTGACTTAAGTTCATAGCATCGCCCTGAGTGGATGCCCCCAAAACAAGGATGCTGCCAGATTTCCATACTCTTATTACTTAACTAAGAAGGATGACATAATAGTACTTTGTATTTTGTGTGGTAAAAAATTGTTAGGCTAGACCAAATATTTTTAGTGTTTTCAAAACACAGGGACTTGGTAAATATTCTTCGTGCTTGGTCCTATGTTTTTAGATAGCACCAATGGTTGAATGAATTTATAATAAAAGAACAGTCCTTCATTGAAAGGAAATTTAGCAGCTCTTTTATTGACACACACATTGTTTTGCCTCAGTCAGAGGAAGATTTTTTTTCATCTGCACTTGGGAAGGCAATACAACTCTGCCACTGATGCTTTACTGAAGACCTTTCACCCTTTCCCCCCTTGCTTATAGTATTATAAAGAATATGAAGCTGAATTTTTTAAAGTCTTAATCTCACCAGAAATGCTGTCAAAAAGATTTTTAGACAGAATATAATGTTAGATGCAATTAACTACAGACCATGATAAAATGGACTTTTTATTTCTTTACTGATTACAAAAACCACAATTTATAATAATAATGTGTCCAATCAGTCTTTAATGTGCTAGCACTCTAAATGAACTTTACTTTCCCTGGGAAAATTTAAATAAATTTTGTTGGGTCCAGGGCTCCATTTTTGTCTCATTAATTCTTAATTTGAGAGGCACAATGTAAACTTCCTATCTGAAATTTAATTCTCATTCTTCCCTGGTCTGGTTGACAGAGTCTATTAGTGCAAGAACATTGGGAAAGAGGTGAAAGCATGCCCAAAATGAGTTTCCTTGTGTTGGGTATGTTGAGCTGCCTCCCAGAAGAAGAGCATCCTTGTACGTTTTTGAGGGAGAGGGGGAATCTGTATTTTAAAACCTAATTGGGGTTAAGTGGTCTTTGAGAATCCCCCATTTCTCCCTAGTTTATTCTTTAAAAGCCCTCAATCAGTGAAGTTCCTTCATATGAGAGAGGCTGCATGTGGCTTGTTGAAGCTTATCACTTCTGTTGAACATCTGCCTGAAGGGATTGCTCGAGTCCAGTGCAATGTAAAGTGCTAGCTCTCCTTAGATGAAAAAGTCCATTGTGTATTGGAGATAGAAGATTTTTTTCCAGTTGAAAAATCAAAAATGGAAATATATCAGTATATCAATATCAAAATATTTCTGAAAATTCTATTGTGGTGCCAAAAGCTGGATTCCTTCTCTAGGCTCACTAGCTGGCCTACGTACATATGCCATGATGCACCATGGTGTCAATTTGTGCTGAGGGGATATGGTGCATTGTGATGAACCACAATTTACATGAGACACTATGCTGGCATAAATGAATCTAATATTTTCCATGGAAAAAAAGGAACTTTGAAAAATTATTTTTACTCAGTCTCCCAGTTTTTCCTGGTAACTGTGCACACTGGAAGATTTTTGATCAACCTACAAAACATACTAAAATGTTCAGAAACATCATGACCGTGGCAAAGGAGCAATGGTGATGTTTAATGACTTAATAATAAAATTCACCCTTCATAAATAAAAACAGTAATGTGTTGCTTTATCATCCCTGTCTTTCCTGGAGACCTGAGAACAAAAGCATCTTATTTTGTAGCAGAAAGAATATTATTTGAGTCATAGCAGATGGAAAAAAAAACATTCATCCCAAAATAGTAACATATAAACAGAGACTGTCATGAGATTTAGTTTGTGTACAGTATGTTTGCAGGAGGTGGAATGGGAATGCATTATACCTCTCACTCTGCAAACTGGAAAATTTGACTATTTTCAAAATATCATCCAGTGGTGCAAATATACACAGCTTCTTGCACTGCAGGTAATGGGGTGGGGGCAAGTAACCTCTCCATATGACCCCAGTGTGACTCCACCCCACCCACAGCTGGGACTCCCACTCTCTTCCCCACTCCCCAGCTCATGTTACATAGGGGAAAGGGGCACCAGTGGTGGTACAGCAGCTGGAGGAGCTGCTTGCCGTCTGCTCCTTTCCCTGCTTCCAGTTCCCCTGCCTCCCCTTCTACAGATCTGCTATGTCCCTGTGTATAGGCTCTGCGGGGTAGCAGTTCTGTTCCTTGCCTGCTGGTTCAGGGAAGCCAAAAAGATATAGTTTCTTTTAATGTCTATACCAGAGGTCAGCAACCTTTCTGAGGCGGAGTGTTGAAATTTGGCCTTTTCACCTCTATGTGTGGTCCAAGTGCTGGTGATACTTTTTAAAGTCACTAAGGGAGTACTTACTGCGTGTTCGGTGTACCACAGTTGATCCTCTGGAGTTTGATTTTGCCACATCTGTGAAGACATGGCAAAATTGATCTATCTGGGCTCAGCTGTTAACCCTGGTACTCCATGCTTTCGGGGGGGGGGAGTAAGGGACATAGGTGAAAGCTGAAGAGCCCCAATCTACACTAGGGAACAAAGTCAATCCTGATATGTCTGTTCTAGCTACTGTAATGGCATAGCTAGAATTACGTATCTAGAGTCAACTTTGTTCTCTAATGTAAACCAGACCTAATTGTCCTGCTTACAACAGCTTCATTAATAAATACACTAAGATGCAGAGCTTTACTGTTTAGAGTGATCCTTGGCCTTAATTAAACTTATTCCAATATTTTAATGAGATGGATGAGCCTAAGACCCAGGAACCAACTGTGTCTTTGTACATCCCCTCCCCCCAACCCTGCATAGTAAATTACTGGGCTGCAGGTCACCTTCCTGGACCAGATGGGGCATAAGTGGGGGCCAGTGGCCAGCTGGCTCTATGGGGAGAAGGCAGAGCCAGACTGAGGGGGACAGAACAGGCACACAGCCCAGATGTGTACCCCTCCGTTGGCTGGCTCATGGGCAAAGATCACCTGTTCCAATCTCTGCACCCCCAATGCATGGGGGAAGGAAGGGCAGGGCAGAGCTCCTGCCATGTGCTGCTGAAAAGTGACTCGTGCCACTCTTGGTGTGCATGCTGGGGGCTGCTGACTCCTTGTCTACACCATCAACTTCATGGCCAGTCCCAAAGGCTAGACCCACTGGAGACACAAACCCTAGAGTTATGTCTCAGAATTACAAATATTAGTTTTTGTATACTGTGACTGTCATAAAGACTTGGTGTTTTGTATAAACTGTGGCTCCTCATAGTGTCAATGTTTTGAGTATATTGTACAGATTCCTCCTCCTCCCCCTCAATAAAAACAGCTGTCATCTTAACTAGCCTCTTCCACCTACAGTAGAACTGTACAGTCTAGAATGTCTCTTAAGGAGACAAACAAAGAGAGAGACTTGACTAAAATTCTGTGTAAGTTAAAAACAACTGCTCCCTGAAGCTGCTAATCCAGATCATTGCAGCTCTCACTTAGCTGTTGTTTCATACCACCATCAGCTTGTCGACAATCCTGCAGCTGTTGCCAGTTATTAGAGATAAACCAGAAGGAATGTATTCCAGTTTCGTTGTGGGCAGGAACTCCAGGGTTTCCGGCTGCTGGAGGAAGAGTTATTAACTCTAATCTTGCTGGGTACTTTGGGTGCAGTCCATTCTTCTTTTCACACATGGGCATTTTTGAGAAAGAGAAGGTTTCATACAGTCAAAGGCTGAGATCCACAAAGATGTTTGGGATCCTGATTAGGTTTACTGGAAGTCAGGAGTCTAAACACCTTCATAGGTCTAAACCAAAACATTTAGCCACACTGCCTGTAAAAGTCAGTCTTGTCTTTTATAGCAAAAGAGAGAGGGAGGAAAAGGGATGGGGGGAAAAATTTAAGAACCAACACACCCTGACACCAGGATCCATGGGTATACTTTACTAAGAAAAAGATACATACAAATAAAACTCCTTAAAATCACTCCAATCACAACGGAGGAAATTTAAAACAAGTGTTGCTATTAAAAGCCCAGTTCACCCTCAGAGTGACAATCTAATATTGATTCAGAGAGATAGTGGGTAAGGGACCAGACTAAGTTTCAGAGGATCAGGTTCAGCCACCAACTCTGATGTTGGTTTTCTGAGTGAGATCATGGGTAAATCATTTCATCATCAAGCCCCATATTTAGGAAATTGGAATAATATTTCTTTTCTACCATGTTCTTATGGAGAACAGATATGTGCATTTTTTTGACTATGTGCATGTGCAGTGCCTAACAAAGTGGGGTCTGACCTCAAGTTGGCCCTTTAGGTAATACCACAAAGCATGTTATTGTTTTTGTTTATTTATTAACAGTGAGCAGACAAACAATAGCATGGTGAACTAAGCAGACTGGAAATTAACCACTGTATTTGTTGATGGAAGTTTTAAAAACCTCCTACTGCTTCATCCTGAAGAGTCCAGCTATAAAGCTTTACTCATACTGATGTGAGGCTGAGCTGTGCTGAGAGGGCACCTCTCATATAAAATGCTTCAGAAAACTATAATTTAGTTTTCTTTCCCCATGCTTCCTCTTACTAATGCTTGGTCTTTATAATTCACAGGGAGAAAATGGGTGTTAGTAGACACTGTAAACTCTGATAAAGTAAATTAACATGGTAAAGACTGCAGGGAGAAGCAGGGGTGGGGAGGAGGGGTTTAGAGAAGCTTCCAAAACTGCTTGTTTGGCAGGGATTTTCAATCAAACTGCAGAAACCTGCAGCCTTAGCCCATATAAGTCTGGCTATCCTAGATTATCAGGCTTCTTTTGGGTCAGCAGCATACAGCTGTGCTGACCTGCTAACAATATATGGTTGGTGCACAGGTTGCTATTTTTACTTCTTGGGGGCATTTGAAACAATTATACTGCATGTTCTCTGTAGCCTCAGAACACTAGGTAGGTCAACCAGTGCTCACATTTTCGAACATAAATTCTTTATTCCTTCTAGAAACCAGCAATGTTAGGAAAATGAGGTATTTTTAAGCCTGCTTGATAACTAGAGAAACCTAACGATGAAATACATCATTTAAAATACATACTTCTTTGCAATTGTTTAACAAACTGTGTAGTCATCTCATTGAGAATCAGGATGGTTGCCTTGGTGACAAAGATTACCCTTGCTGCTGCTAGATTCTGACATTTTTCTAAAGAGGAATTCATAATATTTAAGATTTATTAACACTATGTCACATTGATAGAGATAAATTGTGTGCTTTAAACTGTCCATGTAAGTCTTCTGTCATATTACAGCCACTTTGTCACCTCAAAAATAAGATATATTATTATTATTAGAAAATTAAAGCTACTTGTCATAAAGTGCCAGATACAGAATATCACAAATGCAAGAGAAAAAACCCTGAATATAAAAATCTGGTGTTCCCCTATTTTAAATATTTCGAGTTAGTCAGTTTTTAGCATTTTATGGTTTGTAAATTGATCAAATTCAATCAATATAGAAACATATTTGTTTTGCTGGTAACATTTAACTTGCAACGTGCAGAAGTAATATATTCTACAGTACTGTATTTTCAGCTTGTTTCAACTGCCTACAGAAATTAGGGGAAAATCCCAAAGAAGGAAAATTTTACAAGGTCTGAGTGTATTTGATATATTTTTCAATTTCCTTGAGGGCTATGGATGATATGTTTTGTCATACATTTTGCCATGAGTTAGAAAATTCATTCAGAAATCTTCAGTGTTGCTGATGTGAAGTGATCTCAGTTATATAGTTTATTCAGCAATATTGATGTGAAATTGGATCTGCCCCCGATATTCCATGGAGCCAGTTTAGGTTATCTTCTGTGTTTATCAGCATTCCATTGGGCACAAGAGGACTGTTTCTAAAACACAAGGATTTTCCTGGATTTTGACAGGGATGGGTTTGGGAAGCAAGCACCATATTTGAAGTCAGTGGAGCTATGGCACTTGACATCAGCTGAGGATCTCCAAACAGCCCCCAAATATTTGACCCTGTATGCAGGATTCTGGCAATATCATACACTTTACTAGCCTATGGGCCAGAGCCAGAAATTATATGTGAAGCTATGTAAGATAAATTTTCCTTACATTCCTCTAGACCTACAGACACATGCTGGCTCAGATCCACAAAGGGAATTAGGATCATAAGGCCCAGTTTTAGGCCCAACTGTAATCTACAACTTCTCCCATCCTACATATGCACACTCAGCTGTGGTCCAACCTTGTAGCTCTTTCACCTCATTTGTCCAGCCATACCAAAAGAAGGACAGGGGACATTTGATGTCCTTTTAATCAGCTCATGACATGATCTTTAGATGGGGAAACCTGTATGATAAAAGAGTACAGTGCAGGTCACCCACATTCACTCAATAACCTCTTTAGAGGCTTCTGCCAGCTCCCACTTTTTTTCCATCCAGATACCCCAGCCATCTCAGTGATGGGAACTTACCATTTGCCTCCAGCCCACATAAGCCGTGTCTACACGTGCACGCTACTTCGAAGTAGCAGCACTAACTTCGAAATAGCACCCGACACAGCTACACGTGTCGGGCGCTATTTCGAAGTTAACTTCGACGTTAGGCGGCGAGACGTCGAAGTCGCTATCCTCATCAGGAGATGGGGATAGCGCCCTACTTCGACGTTCAACGTCGAAGTAGGGACCGTGTAGTCATTGTGCGTCCCGCAACTTCGAAATAGAGGGGTCCGCCAAGGCGGCCATCAGCTGAGGGGTTCAGAGACGCTCTCTCTCCAGCCCCTGCGGGGCTCTATGGTCACCGTCTGCAGCAGCCCTTAGCCCAGGGCTTCTGGCTGCTGCTGCTGCAGCTGGGGATCCATGCTGCAGGCACAGGGTCTGCAACCAGTTGTTGGCTCTGTGGATCTTGTGTTGTTTAGTGCAAGTGTGTCTGGGAGGGGCACTTTAAGGGAGCTGCTTGCTGTTGAATCTGCCCTGTGACCCTGTCTGCAGCTGTTCCTGGCACCCTTATTTCAATGTGTGCTACTTTGGCATGTAGACGTTCCCTCGCAGCGCCTATTTCGATGTGGTGCTGCGCAACGTCGAAGTTGAACATCGACGTTGCCAGCCCTGGAGGACGTGTAGACGTTATTCATCGAAATAAGCTACTTCTATGTAGGCTTCACGTGTAGACGTAGCCATAGGAGGGTAAAGTGAGCTATAAAAAGAGGTGAGGGTGGGGACCGATTCCGTACTGCACCTTCCATAAGAGCTGCAACTTCACTGCCCCCACCATCTTTCCATTTTTTTCCACCAACACCTTATTTTAAAGGCCTTGGCCAAGTCAGTTATCCAGTCACTTCATGATTTCCCCATGGAGCACCTGCAGTGGGCATCCACCTCCACACTTGTATAATGAGTTGCAACATACAGCAAAATTGCCTTCATGCCATACATCAGCAAAATCCTTCCTCAACCCATTATGGGGAAACCTAGTTTGGTGATATGGGAAAATTCCTTCTTGGCCCTCCTAGAAAAGGGGCAGCTAGTGCTATGCCCAAGACAGGCCTTGACCAAATCTGTTATTTCACCACCCAAAGGGGAAGATGGGTGTGTGCTTCCTTATTCTGCTCCATGTAAAATTGGGTTTCTTCTCATAGGCCTGCCTTTTGAAACCTTCCACCCATCCAGGGGATGAGTCAGTGTTGACACATTGGCCTCTTGACTCCTTTTGCGTCAGTTTGACTTCCCTTCCAACACCCAGCCGTAAAGCACTGTTCTGTTCATTTGACCAGCCACACACTTAACGGTGTGGAGCAGTGTGGTCATTGGTGCCTAAATTTGTTCTGTAAATGTTCTCTTGGCATATAACTTCCTACCTCTGGGCATGTGCACTGGTACCTTACTCTAAGGATACAATTTCCAACCTCCTGCCTAAGACCCAGAGCAACCACAAACTGGAGGGCTATAGAGATTCCTCCACCTATCTTCTTTTCATGGGCCTGTCAGTAGCTATGTTCAGAGGTTGCTTAACTTCACACTAAATGACCAGGGAGAAGAGGGGAACTCCCTGAATTTCTAGCCCAGTGGTTAAGGCAGTGGTTCCTAAACTTTTTCAAAAGGCAACCCACTAACTATGTTTCATCTCCTTTTGTGAGCCACCATTGTATATATAACACTCATATTTCACAACTCTGATTTTATAAAGGTGTGGAAGGGAGGCCCTGAGTAGAAGGGGCCCAAGGGAGGAGATGGAGAGCAAGCCTGACTAGTTCTCACCCCACAGTGGTGCCTCATGTCCTGCATGACTAGGCCTGTCTCCCCATTCCAGGCATTAAGATTTGGCATGTGGGGCCACAACGCCAGTCAGATTTGGCCAGGCCACCTCTTCCTCATGATAAAAATGGTGACAAGGCTAAACATGAGTGGTACTGTGGCATGGTGAGCCAGATCACAATACTTGGTGCATAGCAGGGTTTCCCAAATGGTGTTCTGCGGAACCCCAGCGTTCTGCAAAGTGAAAATAAGGGTTCTGTCAGAAAATTCCATTACAATAACGTTTTATGATTTTAAAAGATAATATTTAAGCATTTATGTATTTTTTTAAAAACAATTTTCATTTGTGTTTGCCAAAATAAGTGTCCCTGTGTAATGCTGGCTTAGCCAGAGAGTGAGCATGACAACGTCACTACTCAGAGCTGCACGCACAGTCAATGGTGCAATCGCCTCTTAGGGGTTCTGCAAAATCATTTTAAGAGCGTTTAAGAGGGTACCATGGTGAAATAAAATTGGGAAATGCTGGTGTATAGAGCTGGACCCAGCCCAGTAGGTCAGGAATTGCCACTGCAGAGAGTCAAGTTCCCCTGGAGCCTCTCCTCCTCTGTACCAGGCTTGGGGGTGTATATGTTTGGACAGTAAAGGGGTTAATCCAGCAAGCTTTCCAGAAAGAGGGCCTGCTGTTAGGATAAACCTGGGTTAGAGGACTCACTTGGAATAGTCACACCCTGATTCAATTCCTCTTTTTGCTTGATGAGGAGAAAGGATGTGGATATGATCTACCACCTTTCAGGCAAGTGCCTTACCCACTGCATAGTGTTTTCAAACATTTTGGGGGGCAAATAATATGTAATTACAGTGAAGAAGCATAAAGAAGAGATACAGAGATCCACATGAGAGTATTTGATAGTCTAGAGCAGTGACCTCAACTGTTTCTTTGCTGGGGACTCCTTTTGGACTTAAAAAGATTTGCAACCCCCCCATACTAATGCTTAAAAAATGACCATCTACCTTAAATATCATTAAGCTGATTATGGCCACTAATAAACCAATACTTAAAACCTACTCAAATAAGGGAAGGGAAGAAAAAAGAGTGTGCCAGACCAAAGTTTACTTTTGGACAGGAACAAATTGTAAATTCACTTTTTACAAATTACTAGATTGAGAATCCTTCAGTGAAACACTTGTGCTTGTTTAGTACCACCTAATATTTTTATGGTATTTGAACTGAAGACTCACTCAGCAGAAAGTCATTCTCCACAAATAATTTATTTAGATGCTTGGTCTTTATCACAAGCCCTGCTGGGTATCCCACTTCATATAAATATGATGTGAACAAGATTAAAACGTTCAAAGCTTCAGTTTCAAGTTTGGGATGCTCATGCTTCTGTGTTACCCCAAATTTGCACACTTCTTTTGAAGGAAATGAACACTGAAGCATTTTGTCAGATGAAAGCTCAGTCTCTCTATCTTGCAGACTTTCCGTGACTTCAGCAGACTCAACTGCTCTTTTGTTGAATGGATTAATTATTCACCTCCTGCCAAGTTCATCATCAGACGGGAAGTAATCCTGTAGCTGCTTATTAGGTTTAAATATATATTCAATCACAATTTGTTTTTATTGTTTAATGTCCACATTCTTGTCATGGGCAACAAGTTTCATGAACTCACAACTCAAGATATGAGTTTAATTTTTCACTCTGAAGGTGAGCAGAACAGGCTCCAAATTTCTCCTCAAGAAAGCTTTTTTCCTTGTTTTCCAACACAATTATGTTTTTGTGTAACCCTTGAAAACTCCTACTCAGCTCATTTGCAGGACTGAAGACCTCTTGTAAGTAAATCAACCAAGAAAGCCATGGTGGGTCACTGAACGATTTAACAAAAGGAGACCCTTGATCCTATAGGACCATAAGAACTGCAGCTCACAATTCAAAAAGCCCGCATAACATTTTCCCCCTGAAGTCCATCTCTCTTCAGTATGCAAGAGAAGACTTTTAAGATGTGTACACATTTCATCCTGTAAAACTGTGAACATGCATGCGGATAGAGGCCGACTTTACAAAATTCACAGCTTTTACAGTCTCTTCAAGCACCTGCCACAGCTTAGAAGGCATTTCTTGTGCAGTGAGCACTTGCTGATGTAAAAAGCAATGGGCCCAAATGGCATGTGGCATATTTTTTTTCATCTTGAAACAAGCCCATGCTTCTTGCAAGCTATTGATTTGCCATCATCACAGCATACAGCAATGTTTTTTCACAGTTGATTTCAAACTGTTTGGTAGCTTCAGCAAACAGGTTGAATGAACATTTGCCAGTTGTGTGATGAGGTGGCACTTTACAGAAGAGCACCATTTCCTGAACAATAGCACCCAGATCATATCAAACAAAAGCTCAGAACAGTGTTCCATGTAACCTGAGTGCTTGGGCATTTGCCCAAGAGAGACTCAGGTGATACCAGATGACTAGCAGAGTGCCTACCGTGACCCACAGCCAAAAGTGTGTGTTTCTATTGGTGGTGCAGATCTGCACATGCCTTGGTGCACATAATCAAAATTTATTCTGCCCACAGGTGTAAAAAGTTAGATGGCCCTCTGGCTAAGAACTGTGCTTAGCCTGAAATAGCTGTTTATTCATCAAGCTGAACACTGTTTTAACTTTTCTTTCAGCTGCATATGAATGTCACCAGCTATTTCATTAATACACTTCAAGACCATATCTTTGATAATAGAATATCTTTAGCCTATTTGCCTCTTCAGGGCTGTGCATGTGTGTAAGCATTTTTAATGCTGCAGGAAATATGAAATTCTCAGCTATTGTATGTGCCTTATGTGTTTGGGTAATATATGTTTAGGTAATATGAAACGATATGCAATATGAAGTGATATGTAATATGAAGCTTCAAGAGCATTCTTACTGCCATTGCTTTTTTTTCCTAATCAGTGTTAGCTGTCTGTTCAAGCTGTTCAGTTTTTTCTTAAAGAACTCAGGAGTCTTGTTCTTTAATCATGGATGTTAACTTTCCAAATGCTCAATTAATTTAGGTTTCATGCTTTCAGCACTTAGCACCTCACCACACACAACACAATGAGGTTAATTTCTGACTGCTGTAAAACTGTACATCAGATAGCTGGAATCAGATTTTCTGTACTTCATCTTCTTCACATCTTCATTCTGTGACATGTACTTCATATCTTCATTCTGTGACATACTTGGTTACATCTCTTTAAAAAAATGTACCCATTGCATGAGAAGGCCTCACTGAAAAGTGCCTGTCTGGACCAGAAGCAGCAGTGAACTCATGTGGTTCTATGAAATCATGTGATCACATGAAATAAGACCAGCTTTCAACTCACTGGGACTTTGTAGAAGGCTTTTTGAAGATCTTTGGGATTGAGTCATCCCTGTGCACCAAGGTGTTTTGCCCCACAGGTTAAGTGACCTCTTGAGTGAGTTGGGGTGGAGAAGGTGCTACCTCCTTGCTGCCCAATGCCAAAACCCTGCTGCCTGAGCCCAGCTGCTGGGACTGAAGCTTGAGTTCCACCATAGTGGGGTTGAACTGGAGCTCAAGCCCCATATCACTTCTTGGAGGCTAATGGCCTAAGCTGCAGAGCTAATAGCTTGAGCCCAAACCCACTCTTCAGAGCTCACAGCCCAGAGCCTGGCTGCTGAGGGTCTCACAGTGTGGCTTTCTGGCACTGAAAAACCCAAGCCCCACTGCTGGGGGCTCAAGCTTGTAAATTAGATTCATGATCCCCCTGTAATGTGGGGTCATAATGGCCTAGACATGCAAGGCCTCTGGCTTAACAGTTAGAGCACCCACCTCAGAGGTCTCTATTCAGATTCCTTCTCTTTACCTAGAGAGGGGATTTGAACTGGGGTTTTCCAAGTCCCAACTGAGGACTCTAACCATTAGGCCAGCAGTTCAAATTGTGCAATTAGCTCTTCTCCTGGCTGATTTATGCAGTTAGACATGTACCTAATTTATTCTTGCAGAAAGTGGCTTACGTACCTAAGTAGCTTGACTCCAGGAAAGGAGTTCCTCTCTGTGTGTTGCATGCTGAGATAGGTTCTTCCTTTCAGCCTGTACAAATGTGCTACCACAAGAGAGGTGAGCTTTATGATGCAAGCAAACCAATCTCAGTTGTAGCAGGAATATTTAAATTGGTTGATTTCCATGTAGTCTGAATTTGGAGACCTAATGAACAACAACAATTCTATACATATGGATAGTGGAAAATACAAGGTCAGAAATGGGTGGTTCAATCTTAATGCCAGTTTATCTTCTTACTCTGCATTGATGAGTGGTAATAATGCATATCTAGGTCTTTACTACTTTTTAATAAATATTTTTACCTCTGTGCTGAAAGAATGAGCTCTGATTTGAAGACAGTGGAGACTGGTGATTAATAAGGCCCTATCAAATTCATGGTCCATTTTGGGCACTTTCATGGTTACAGGATTTTTAAATTGGAAGTTGTATGGTACTGTAACTGTAGAGGTGCTGACTCAAAAAGGAGATGTGTGTGGCAGTTGCAAAGTTATTGTAAGGGAGCTATGGTATTGCTATCCTCACTTTTGTGCAGCTACTGACAGCAGTGTTACCATCAGAGTTGGGCATCTGAAGAGTGGCTGCTGCTGGCAAGGAATTTTGCTGTGAAGGCACAGCCACCTCCAGCAGCAGGGCAGAAGTAAGGATGGCATGGTATGGTATTGCCAGCCTCACTTTTTCACTGCTGCCTGCAGAGCTGGGCCCTTAATCAGCAGCTACCCCTCTGGCCAGCCATCTCAGAAAGCAGCAGGGCTGAAATAAGGGTGATGTAGTATGGTCTTGGCATCCTTACTTCTGCACTGCTCCTAGTGGGTTGCTGCCTTCCGAGCTGGGTGCCCCATCAACATTACAACCACCGCTCTCCAATTGCCCAGCTTGGAAGGCAGTGCAGAAGTAAGGGAGGCAGCACCACAACCCCCTTATCCCTCTGCAACTCACACTTTGGTCAGAACCCCCCCCCACCTCCATTTAAGAAATGCTGGTCTTTAAGAAATGCTGTGACACCTGTATAATATAGGGTAAAGGCCCAGATTTCACAGGAGAACACTCAATTTCACAATCTTTTGCATGGTGGGAATTTGGAAGTGCCATAGTGATAGAACATGATTATTCTTTGTTTCTAAACCTGACACAAACTGTATTTGAGATGGCAAGTACAGCTTGAAATTCACTGATAGAGCTTGATTCTCAGTAGTCTGTGGAAAAATCTGTGAAGCTGATCAATCTGTTAATGCAATAGCGAAATGTTCATCTACCCTATTAAGCAATGCATAGGCTTATATCCAGAACAAGTGTCTATTGAAGCCAATGAGAAGACTCCCATGGTCATCAGTGAGCATTAAACTGGGCCCTCACTGTCCAGTAGTTGCAGCATGTCCTGTGTTTTCCTCTGTCTCTGTTGGATTTATTTTGTGGTGATTGAGTTTATAAATGGGATCAGGAGAGCCAACTCTAGTCCTTAATTAAGGGGATGAGCCTCGCATTCACTCTAGTAGGAGTTGCACCTGTTCGCATCAGGGATTAATTTGGTCTAGCATCTGATATCAGTTTCACATTCCAGGAGGTGTGCTCATATTACACTAATGCAGACATTTGATATAGTCTTAATGAGTTTCCCAGATATCCACTCTGATATCACTTGTTATATCCCCCCATAGGTTGGCAACAAGAATCTTGATTTTTGTGGGGCAGAGGAGAAGCTCTGTTTCTAAAGCCTGTATAATATAAATGTTCTTTGTTTGCTGTCACTCTCTCTTGGATGCAGGAGATAAGGTCAGGTATAAGACTTATGGTGCTGGTATAGTACCAAAGTCACAGGTAAGGTTTTCCCCTGAAGAGATGGCACTGTATTTTGTGGGCTGAAAAGAGAGCAGACAATTGCTAGGACATTAAGATAAGAAAGCACCCCCTGTTTGAGTTCTTAAATGAGTTAACTTCTCAATGACATAAATAATAGGGGCTGACTTTTATTCTTCCCCATGGCTGCTCTACCCTGGCTCTGTCTTAAGGCCCTGCTGCCACTCTACCCCTTCCTCTGAGGCTCCACTCTTTCTCCACCTCTTCGCACTCCCCCTCTGCCCACTCCCTCCAGAAGGTCTCCACCCAATCACCCGCTCTTGGCTTACTTCTCTCAAACCCCTCAGGCAAAGCCCCCCTACCCACTATGGGCGCCCTTCTGCCCTTTTCTGAGCACCTCTCACCACTCACTGAACAAGCCAATCAGTGCTAGCCCTGGGCCCCCACTGAACAGCTATGGCTGACGGGCACTGAGCAGCCCCTATTTTTCAATGATGCTAGAGGCCCAGAGCGGACACAGTGCCTGCAAAGTAGACTATGTAACAGGGCAGGGCTTCGTTATTTGAGTTCATGTAGAAATATTCCCATTTCAAATACAAGTCCTCCAAAAAGTGGCCAATGCCAATTTTGGGTAAGGAAATTTCCACTGTAAATACTGGAAAGCATACAAAAAGTAACGTTTTATAGCATTTCTCAATTTGTGTTTATTTTCCTGAGCCCAATACAAGTACCGTAATGCACTGCCCATGATTTTTAAGTTTTGATAGTGTTTTAACAATTCTAGTATCTGTATATTGAATTCTTATAGAACAGTGACACAGCCACAATTTCACATCACAATTAAAGAATAAAATAAAAGTAAAAAAAAAAAAGTAAAAAAAAATGTAATACAGCAATTACTGGGTGGGATTTATACATTAGAATACCATAACCAAACATTCAACATTATTTTCAGTTTTTAAAAGTTACTTGAATACAGATCAGTCAAAACATTTTAAACATCTGCTTTCTGGGAATTTTGTAAGACTTCATTCATTCTTTCTTCTATCAGTCATTGCTATGGCCCTTGACTCTTAATTCCACAACTGTATCTCTATTATACGTTATAAAATCTAAGCATTATTACCTGTTATTCCAATGGTGACAGTATGCTGGACCTATCCAAAATACCCCCCAAAAAACCAACAACAACAGCAAAAAAAAAAAACTCTTCGCAAAGAAACTTGTAAGTTTAGATGTACACCTAAATGAATGAAATGTATATTTTAACATGAACTATCTGTCTTGATAAATCCAAGAGGCGCATTTAGTTTCAGTAATTATTGGATGTTTATTCAATATTTTCACAAATGCTTAGTAAGATCATTTTATAAAAATAAAAGAGTTATGTATTTAATATAGTTGTTACACATAAAATTGATACATAATTGTTACTACATTTAAAACAGAATGTTAATTATGGGCACTTATTATTAAGGGTGATCTTTCACAAGGTATTTATCGAGTAAAATCCATAACAATTAATGGCAAGTAGGTCCTTTTTAAAACATGTAAATATGTTTTAGGAATGAATAAAAAGATAGGAATTATAGAAACAATAACACATTGAGAACAGTGCTTTGTGTATGGTCAGAATTTTTTCACATATGAATCTAAATATAAAGCTTAGAGAGCAATTAACGTTTAATATATCTTTATCATTTATTTTTTATTTTTATTATAATTTATTTCCTCTATTACTATTTGAGTTTTTCCCCTCCCAATAAACTATTGATTGTGTCCTTTCCAGAAATTCATAAAGACAAGCCAGACAGACAAGAAAAACTTGAAAAACAAGCACCAAAAGGTAATTATAACTATTTATATATTTGTTTGCAATATATACTTATTAATATTATATTGCAGCAGCATGCAGAAATTTCTTAAGGCTTGTGTACACTTGCCCCCAACTTAGAAGGGGGCATGGTAATCAGGGTGATGGGAAATTACTAATGAACTGCTGCAGTGAATATGCAGCAGTTTATTAGGCTAGTTCTCCCCCGTGGCAACTTTGAAGTATCAAACTTCAAACTGCTGGCATGCATGCAGCCTCAGGCACTTCTAAGTGCCTGCATTACTTCGAAGTGCCTTTACTCCTCAAAATTTTGGGGAGTAAAGGCACTTGGATGTAGCATGAGCAGTTTGAAGTGCCTGTGGCTACACGTATGCTGACACTTCGAAGTTTGATACTTCAGAGTTGCCACGGGGAACATTAGCCTAATGAGGTGCTGCATATTCACCACAGAAGTTCATTAGTGATCTCCCATCAACCTGATGAATGTGCCCCCTTTGAGGCTGATGGCAAGTGTAGATAAGCCCAGGGCCCTATTGAACTGTGCACTGTATGGACATATATAAAGAGGGACAGTGGGGAAAGGAGCAGAATGCCGGAAGCTCCTCCAGCTGCTGTATCACTTCCAGGTCCCAGTCTACGTATGGATTTCTTTCTAAATATAATTACATAAAAACCTACAATAAAAGAACATTAGGGATGCAGCATTAAGCACTCAAGTTTTGGCCAAATGTTTACAACTTGGTAAAGCCAAAAGCATCTGTTGGAAAGTATTAGGCAATCTCACTCTGAAAGCTCCTTTTATTGAAATCTTTTCTGAAGCTCTTAATTGCAAAGTAAAATACAATTACTGTGCTCATCAAAAATGTAGTCTAAGGAAAGGAAATAATCTCAGAAAATATCCAACAAAGCACTTAATCTGGCAGTAGTGCCTTAAAACTACAGTGGTATAATGAATGATGTCATAAAATTTATTAATTAACATTAACCTTCAATGTGATCCTGTGGAATATGCCCGTGTTTTGGGACAAACCATGTAGGAATGTTGTAACTCAAAATATCAGAGACTGGGGATTAGTTAGAATACTTTGAGCATCCATACAGTTTTCCATCACAAAAGCTTCTGATCTTACCAAAATAATTCAATTAAACTTTGATCCCTAAAATTTAATTTCATCACACTCAGAAAGTGCCCTGGTAACACCTGGATCACAACGAGGAATTCTTTTGCAGAGCACAGAGTAATGGTATGCTAAAATAGCAAAGACAGGTAAATCAGATGACATCACAGGTGAAAGTTGTCCTTATTTTAGGAAACCAATGACATCTCACCTTCTTGTACCTTTTCTTGCTGGGACTGGTTGTCCCACTTCTATCTCTCAGGCTATGTTCACACAGCAGCCTTTTTCCTGAATAAGGTATTCCTGAAGAGGTACTCCAGAATAGCTTATTCCAAAATAGCACAGCTGCACACAAAAGACATTTCGAAATAGTGCTCAGCTATTTTGAACTAGAGTGTTTACACACAACGGAGCCTATTTCGAAATAAAGGCATTGGAAGCACGATGGCTTATTTTGAAATAGGCTGTATTTCTTGTCTACGTAGCCCCTATTTAGGAATACGTATTTCAAAATGGGCACTACTCCTTGTACAATGAGGTTTACCTATTTCAAAATAATGGAAATTCTTCTGAAATAGCATTTGTTTTGTGTAGACGCTTGCATAGTTATTTCAAAATAGTGGCTGCTATTTTGAAATAACTTTGCTGTGTAGGCACATCCTTAAGGACCTTAAGGCAGCCAGAGCTTTAATCTCCCTCATGAGCTTTCTGAGGAGCAGCCAGAATGGGCTGTGGCCATTTTTCCCCTGGCATGCAAAGCAGAGCAATGGGAGCACAGTCACCACTCCTGCTCTCACTGCCAGCAGGATCTACTTGGGTCGGATTGAAAGAACCACAAAAGTCCTTCGTGTGGAAACCCATAGCCACAATGTTAGACGTTATGGAGCATCAGTGTGGGCATGTTTTCTTGTTACTTAGAAATTATTCTGAAGATGATGGATCTATGTCAAATGCAAGAAGGAGGTCTTTCTATATTCTCACTTCCTATGATATCAATGTTATTTTTACCCTCCTCATCAAATGGCATGTTAGTATTGAAGGAATGAAAGAGCCATAACTTGACAACTCTCTGAATAATAAAGTGTTGAACTCCTATTGGAGATATGCCAAGGTAAAGGAGCAAAAGGGCTGTCACTTTAACTTAAAAAGGGAGGAGAGATAGGGCTTCGGAAGTTTTCTACACAGCTATGAAATTCAAGACTATGTGCATTCCTAAATTTTCATTAAGCATGCACTGAAGTTCACAAATGAATCCAGCCTCAACCCAAATCTCAGTTCAAGTGGGTTTCCCATTCAGTGTGACCTTCACACAAATCTAACTTTGAACTTCATCAGAGGACTTGTCTATGTGGCAACACTCAGGAATGTTAAGATGAATTAACTGAAGATGTGAAGTTAAGCATGTAAATTAAAGCATAGTAAACCTTTGTGTTCACCTTTTCATTTAGAAGTATAGCAGCCTTAATTCACTATGTTGCAATCTCCCTTAAAGAAAGATTAAATTATAATGACCTGAAAATGCTTTACTTCTGAATAGGAATGTCCACACAGAAGTTTAACAGGTTTAGTTAATTCAGTGATTCCTAGTTGTCCCTGTATAGACAAGCCCTTACTCAGTTAATTGGAGCAAGCATTCTCTTCTTCATCTTTCCTACACTCATCATCCTAAATCTCATTAAACTGGAAACTATTTTTACTTTTCTAAGGTATGGAAGGAATGCCTCCTTCACAGATCTCTTTTTTCATCTTTCTCTTTTTGGGCACAAGAATGTTACCCAACATGCCTTCCGCCTTTTTAACTGAGCAGACTAAATTTGACTCCTCTGAACTTTTTTTTCACTTGTTGCAGATTAAATATAGTATCAGATGAATAGCATTTTGGAAAAAATCACAAATTTGCCCATCACATCTGTTTTTATTGTAGGTAAAGTAGGTAGCATTGCCTAGAATATCAGTAAGATTCCATAACACTTTTTATCATAAGCTCCTGTGTTCAATTTCCTATAGCTTTTCCACACTTTAAATGTTCAGGAAGATATCTTCCATACTTGTTCCCTGCCTCAGGCTAAATTTCCTTTCAAAGTTTCACCAAATATGCTTAAGCAGTTTCAAAAAGCGTGGTTAGCAGCAAAAGTAATTTTGTCAGCATTCTGAAAAATACATTCCAACTGTTCTCCTCAAAAGCTCTAGCAGTTCCACAGTTTGCAATTTGAAATTTGGCAGAAGAAAAATAAAAAGTGCTTTCACATGTGGAAATTAGTCAGAGTTGCTTGCACTGTGGGAAATTACAATTTGAACAAATGCAGTAGAACTAGTTTGGCTCTTGCTTCTTAATTTTCAGAATGTATTGTGTGCTAGACAAGTTTGGGATACCCCACCCTCCACAAAAAAGAGTACGTGGCCATATAGTTAAAGACTGTTTCATAATGCACTTGCACAAACAGTCAAATTATGGTTGTACAGGAAGCCTTAATTCTGGCTTTTCCTAACTTTTAAGTACTGTATTTGACTTTGTAACACTAGTATTAGAGATAATGGAAAATCATTAAAAAACATTTGATGGAAACCAGACAGGTTGGCCAGCGAGCCAGCCTTCTTTCTCTACAGTCCATCCACCCTCATGACCTCTGCAGCTCCTTGGCAGCTAGCCTGGCAGTGAGTTTTAGAGACAGGGCTCCCTGGACTTCCAGGTTCCACAGCTTTGAAGGAGCCCACCTGGCTCCCCAGCTCTTTGGCAGAAGACCCGTTGGTAGAAGTGTTTAGATTTGGGGGTCCTAATTTGAGCTGATTATGGAGAAAAGCCTGGTTTTCATATCTGGGTCAGGTATCGGAGGGGTAGCCGTGTTAGTCTGGATCTGTAACAGCAACAAAGGGTCCTGTGGCACCTTATAGACTAAGAAAAATTTTGAGCATGAGCTTTTGTGAGCACAGACTCACTTCCTCAGATTCAGCATCTGATGAAGTGAGTCTGTGCTCACGAAAGCTCATGGTCAAAACCTTTCTGTTAGTCTATAAGGTGCCACAGGACCTTCCGTTCCTGTTACATATCTGGGTCAGTAATCTTCCCAAAGTTTTGGGGGAAACTGTTCAATCTCTCTGATTTGGCTCCTGTCTAACATACAGATGCTATTGCTTCCCAGAAACATTCTTGAAAGAATGTTAAGGTTGTGAAGCCAAGAATTCAGTACAGAGGATGCGTGGTGCTCAGGGAATGAATCACAGATGTGTAGTGAAGGAAACTGTCTGATGGGACTCATTTGTGGCAGAAGTTGGCAGGGGTGTTGTGGGTGAGACAGGTATCAGCAAAAGGAAAAATGATAGTGTTGAATCTTATAGAGATCAGTAAAATTTTCTCTCTCTTGCTCACTCGCTCTCTATCAATCCCCAGTTAAAGCTTCTCTAGTGTAGATAAATGCTTAAATAGTCATGGAGCAAAAGAATTGGAAGGTGGGTCTCCCATATGGGTGCCCCAAATCCTGCACTGCTGAGTCAGTCTCTTGCTCACTCTCTCTTTGACCCAATGACTGCTTAATTGCTTATCAAAACTGGAACAGATTCAACAGGGAAGACTGAGAAGCACTTACTCGAGACTGTCCCCTCGCCATGTAGTTAGGGCATATGTCTGAGAAGGGGGAGATCCCTGCTCAAATCTTTTTTTCACTGGCTCATGTGAAAGGAATTGCACATCTCAGCTGAGTGCTCTAACCACTGAACTAAAAGTTACGAGCTCTCTCAGTACCTCTTCCCCCTGGTGTTTCTTTCAAAAAACTATTTATCTGTAAGTCCAGGGGGGAACTCCTATCTGTGGATTCCAAGCAGCGAGGCACTTCCCTGAAGCCTGGATTTAGGTGGCTTAGTCAGAAGAGTGGGCAGAGGTTAGGACGCACTCCTTTCATTGGCATCAGTTATTGGTTAGTTTGGCAGGAAGCTACCTAATACACTGGTCTTTGTGGATCCCATTCTTAAGTGCCTAGAAAGAGAAGCGCACTCATATTGTTCCAGTGTGACTCCTGCTAGTTGTGAAAGAATGTGGGACCTACCTATCCAGGCCTCCAGGTCTGTAGAAATTGAAATATTGCATGTGCTATCGTGTCAAGGCTGTCTTCTAAAATTGAACATGGTGAGATTCCAGAAAAAGAAATGCATTAATTTTAATGTTTAATTTATAAAAATGTGTCATTTCAATATATTGTATCTACAGGCCTCAGTGGAGTCAGGTGGCCTGAGAGCTTCAGACCTTTAGTATGATTGAAGAATAAAAAAAGCCCCATCTCCTCATCCGTGGAATGTGATCACTTTAATTTTGGCACCACCTGGCCTTTCCATACAAGTTTGTTGGCTGAAGTCATAACTCTGTGGTAGTGCTAAACACTGCAGTCTGAGATTAGCATATTCTGAGACTACTGTGAGACCCACATGCAGGATAGGGCTCTTAGACTAATTAGCTCACTCCTTCAGCATGTTATTTGTAAGAAAAAGACATTTTATACTTATGCCTGCCTTCCACAGTGCTTATCCACAATTCAGGCTACGTGCCCAGGTTCACATCAAACTGCTTTTAGTCCCTCACAAAGGAGCCAATGTGTCTGCACTCACTGCATTTACTTTTAGGTCTATAGAAGCATATATAGTTTTCTTTTATGCTAAGCTCACTTTTTACCATTTTGGTAGTGCAAAGAGACCGTAGAGTGGGTATAAATTCCATTAATGATCACTCTAAGGCCCCTTTATGCAGCCTACTGTAAGGTAGTACGTGACCTCAGTGTAAATGAGAATCAGGCCCTGCTTTCATAATTTGTGTTTTTGCCCTCAGAATGTCTCTTCCGAGGTTCATTTTGGTCTCTGATGCCAAAACACTAAGATGGGGCTGTACTGGTGGGATATGGAGTAACGGGGGATTTTGTAAAGGTTGATTTGTCTCCTATATGTGTGTCTTAATAGACCATGTGCAGCCATTTCATTGATGGCTAAAGAATCACATGAACTCTGTCATCACCCTGCTCTGCCTAGTTCAACTCTTCTTTCTCACATTTCCAAGGAGTAACATCAAATGGAAAAAAGCTCCTGCATCACAGAGGATGAACACTGTGTAGGAAAGCTGTCACTTGCAGAATTGTGTGGTTGTTCTCTCAGAAGCTGGCAGCACAGCTGTATGAAAGGTTTTGCACCCTAACTGAACTTGCTGGGTTTTTTTACATCTGACCATCAGGCAAGAGCAAGTAGTCCTATTACTGCTTCAACTTCCTTACACCTGTCAGAAAATTAGTGGCTTAAGCTTTGGCCACAGGGGACACTGCCTTATTTTGTCTTGTTACAGGACCGAACATCCTAAAACAGGCACCGAATCAACAGAGCCTGTGAGAGTACATGACTTTGGTGGTTTTCAAAGCCGCGTAAGGGATTTAGGCACCCCATGCCAGATCCATCAAGACATTTTAACATTAAACTATAGCCTTAGGCTGGCATCTAAATCCCAATTTTGGCTCCACTATGTTCCACAAAACTCTTGCCCAGTAGGCCTCTAAACTCATTTGGTACCTAACTATTTTAGGGTAAAATTCCACTAGACAGTATGTTTCTGCCTCTAGACATGTTCTCTGCTGCATCCTTCTGGGTGTCTGAATATAAATTTCCTCACCTAAGTTTAGTGTGGTTCCCTGCTTAGACTGGAGGAAGATGGACATTAGTCTGCTTAAGTCATATACAGGGCCCAATCTGGTATCTGTTCTTAGAGCCTGCCTACTGGTTTGGGTCCCAGTCACTGCCTGGCTTGGGAAGAAGAGCTGATGATTACTTCCATAATGTTTAGGACCTTGGGTACAATACTTGAATGGGGTGTGACAGACCTGAGTTCAGTCTCAGGAGAGTGTTCTAACCAGAGAACCATTGGATAGCCTGATGTGGTAAATACCTCCATTTCACTTGTGGATGCTTTCCCCCTAATCACTGGAGTCATTCTTTCACTTGCTCTCTCTCTCTCTGTTTTCCATATGACTCTTCCATAAATACTTAAATGATTCTTGGGCTAGTGAGAGTGTGCGAGAGAGGATGAGCCAGGCAGTTTGGGAACCCTCCTACAGTTCTGTTCCCCTGTTCCAATCACTTTCATTAATTGCCCACATCCACAGTGGAATAGCTTCAGCACACGAGATTGGGACAATCTGCTGCAGGGCTCCCTCATAGCTCAGTGGTTAGAAAACTCACTTTAGGATTTAAAGAGAGGTCTCCCCCTTCTGGAAGAGGGAGGAGCTGAGCCTGGAACTTCTACCTCCCAGGCAAGTGCTGCAGTCCCTGGGCTAAAAGGTATGAGGTGGACGGTAGCAGCTGCATTACCATCACCACCACTTCTTATGCCTGCATGAGGCTTCTACACTGCCTGAGTGAAAGCGATTCCTGTTCCCTAATCATAGAAAGGCACCAAACACTGGGGCTTTTTCCCTAACAGAAGTAGGATTTAGGACATAAGAACATAAGAACGGCCATACTGGGTCAGACCAAAGGTCCATCCAGCCCAGTATCCTGTCTGCCGACAGTGGCCAGTGCCAGGTGCCCCAGAGGAGGTGAACCGAAGACAATGATCAAGCAATTTGTGTCCTGCCATCTGTCTCCAGCCTTTGACTAAAGGCTAGGGCACCATACTTTACCCTTGGCTAATAGCCATTTATGGACCTAACCTCCAAAAATGTATCAAGCTCTTTTTTAAACTCCGTTAGAGTGCTGGCCTTCACAGCCTCCTCCGGCAAGGAGTTCCACAGGTTGCCTGTACGCTGTGTGAAGAAAAATTTTCTTTTTTTTAGTTTTGAACCTACTACCCATTAATTTCATTTGGTGTCCTCTAGTTCTTATATTATGGGAACAAGTAAATAACTTTTCTGTATTCACTTTCTCCACACCATTCATGGTTTTATATGCCTCTATCATACCGCCCCTCAATCTCCTCTTTTCTAGACTCAAAAGTCCCAGTCTCTCTAGCCTCTCCTCATATGGGACCCTTTCCTAACCCTTACTCATTTTAGTTGCCCTTTTCTGAACTTTTTCTAATGCCAGTATATCTTTTTTGAGGTGAGGAGACCACATCTGCACGCAGTACTCAAGATGTGGGTGTACCATAGTTTTATATAGGGGAAGTATGGTATTCTTAGTCTTATTTTCTATCCCTTTTTTAATAATTCCTAATATCCTATATGCTTTACTGACTGCCGCTGCGCACTGCGTGGATGTTTTCAGAGAACTATTCACTATAATTCCAAGATCCCTTTCCTGATTTGTTGTATCTAAATTTGCCCCCATCACATGTATGTGTAATTGGGGTTATTTTTCCCAATGTGCATTACTTTACACTTACCCACATTAAATTAAACACTTACCCCTGTAGACTGCTGCTCCATTGGTTCATGTAGGTGGCTCCCATCTAGTGGGACGACTTTTTTTACATCTCATTCTGAAACACCGTTCTCCCCTCATTCATTATGAATAGAATCGAGGTGCCTAACTTGCCTTTGTGCATTGTGATGTTGTTCCTGTGATTTTTCTGGGAACCTAAAAGTTGGGCAGCATGACACCCAGCATTAGAACTCCTATGAACCTTTGATGATCTCATCCTTAGGTCCCATTCACTGTGTTTGTAAATTGGGTATCCAATTACTTTAGGTGGCTTTGAAAAGCCCCAGCCTCTATATTTCTTCCCACTACAGTAGACGGAAGTAATAAAATTGTTTGTTTGTTATTGAAATGTTAGTTGCTAATATTTTCATTTGTGAGCAAATAATGAAATTAGGCAACCTTTACAGTAGACATTTTGTTTAATCAAAACCACACATCCGTGGAAATATTTAAACAAGCAAATCACATCATTTGTGCTGTTTCTTCCACCTCTGATAAAGTAAAATTTGCTAAAATAAATAATTTTGAGTGGATCAGGACAGAAATATTGCCATACATGTGTGCAAAAATGACAGCCATCCACTTGGCATGACTATGTTTTATTTTTTTGCAAGAAAATTGAGGTGAATCTAGTAATCTCTCTTCCTTTTTCCATGACCACCATCTTGGTCTTTTATGATATTTGTGGTGGTTGTGGGCGTTTTTACATGCAGTTCTTTATGAAAAGGAATACTGGGTTAGCCAAACTCCTGGGTAATAGTGTGGGTCAGAGTCTGGCTATCCACAGATACCACGTCTCTCTGCTAAAGTCAGGATGTGTAGCTATCTGTGTTTTAAACAGCTATTCTTCTGGTGTTATGTTCTTGTTAGAGACATGTAACCTTGCTAATCCATCTTTTGGGATGAACTAACATCCAAATATAAACAAAAGCTTGGAAAGCACTGTGTGAGCCATTTTCTGTCAAGAATAGAAAGTGCTGCTGTGAAAGGGCGGACCATACTTTCCCCCGTTGGAATCTGACTGAGAGCAGCCTGCTTATGTAATGCACCAAAAACAGATCCTGCAAGTGAGAGTGAGGTGTCTGAATGTTCATTTATGGTGTAGACAGATGAGCCAATGATTTTCACAAACATAAACAGGCTCATTTGTTAGACAAAATGGTCCATATTTCTGGTGTACATGGAATTAAATAGGAAAATGTGAGGGAAGATTGCAGTTATATATCAGAAACTAGTGTCTATGATTCAGAGCTGAACTCCTTTTTTTATATCTTGCAAATACTTATTTTAAAGGAATGGTTAGGTTTCTGGAGTATGTAACAGCAATGGCTTGTCACTATTATATATTTCTAGTAACGCACAAAGACAAACCTGAAAAACAAGACAAGACTGAACGGAAAGAACAGCCAAAAGGTAGGTGGCTAGCTCTTGCAACTGGCATTCACTTCAACGCCTCTTTGGTCTAAAATAGCCTCATCTATTGATCTTCAGCGAAAGATGTATTTTTATGGAGGGAGAATGTGTAAAGAAGGATAAGCGGAGTGAGAGGGGAGATTTTAAAGACTTTTTGGATATGTCAGCTCTGTATGATTTTATTCACCTTAAAGGCTAAGATCCTCTTCTTAGCATATGTGCAATGTACCACAGGTGGCATGTGACCAGGATTCATCACAGAAATAAGTCCACTGGTTGCACCATTAGCCCAGGTCAGGTACCGATGGGGATTGTGACGTGAATGCTAGTGGATGGGTGGATGCTTCATGTTATATTTTAAACTCATGGAATAGAGTAATAGGGATATTCTACTGACCACTGTGAAATACTCAGAGAGATTAAAAAGGCTAGTAAAATTTTTAAAAAGCTGAATATTAGCAGATTCAATTCTCCCATATGAAGTATGTATATGTCACCTGAAGGTGGATTGCAGAGATAAAGTTTCTTGTTACTTGGAATGATGTTTCTGGGAGCATCTTGTCCCAGAACTCACAAGAGGAGAGGCAATTATTAAGTTAGCGCTAAATGGAGCACAGGATCTTTTCCAAGTGGAGTGCTTGATACCAGTGACCTTAATACAATTAAATTTAGCATCTCTATGTCAGGGGAATCCACCTCAGCCAATCAGAGCATTTATTTTTCAGGAAGGGGAGCTACACAAAAATGAGGAAATTAGTGAAACAGAAATTAAAAAGTACACTGCCAAAAATGAAATCCCTACAAACTACATGGGATGTTTTTTAAAGACACAGTAGAGGCTCAACTGTATACCCCAAGTTAGAAAACACAGAAAACCGAAAAAGGGCATTGTGGCTAAAAAATAAAGTAAAAGTAACAGTGACAGTGAAGTGGAAGTTAAATCATAGTGAGAAAAATAAAAAGGAGTGTAAACTCTGACAAATGAAGTGTAAAAATAGACAAATATAACTATGAAGGTAACAAGAATTTGGAGAACAGCTAATTAAAGATTCAAAAAGTAATGGCAAAAATTTTGTTAAGTACATCAGAAGCAGGAAGCCTCCGAAAAAAGCCAGTGCGGTCGCTGGATGATCAAGATGTGAAAGCAGCACTCATGGACAATAAGACCATTTCATGGATGAGGATGTCAGGGAAATTCCCAAATCACAGCCATTCTTTTTAGATGACAAGTATGATGGACTATCCTAGGCTGAGGTGTTGTTACAGGAAGTTTTGAAATAGTTTGATAAATTAAACAATAAGAAGTCACCCGGGACCAGAACGTGTTCACCCGAGAGTTCTGAAGGAACTCAAACGCAAAATTTCAGAACTACTAACTGTAGTATATAACCTAATAATTTTAAATCTGGTTGTGTACCAGATGACTGGAGGACAGCTAATGTGATGTCCTTTTTTTTATAAAAGGATCCAAAGGCAATTATGGTAATTACAGGCAAGTAAACCGAACTTGGTTGAAACTATAATAACAAAGTTGACAGACACATAGATAAACATAATTTGCTTGGGAAGAGTCAACATGATTTTGTAAGGAAAAACATGTTTCACCAATTTACTAGAGTTCTTTGAAGGGTTCAGCAAACGTGGACAAAGTGGATGTAGTATACTTAGATTTTCAGAAAGCCTTTGACAAACCTTTCAGAAAGCCGTTCATCAAGCAAAGTAAGCTATTATGGGGTAGGAAGGAAGTTCTCATGAATCATGAATCAGTAACTGATTAAAAGATGGGAAACAAAGGGTAGGAATAAATGGTCAGTTTTCAGAATAGAGAACTAAATAGTGGTGTGTGCTAGGGATCCGTACTGGGACCAGTCATATTGGACATAGTCATTAATGATTGGGGATAAAATTGATAAACAGTGAGGTGGCAAAATTTGCAGATGATACAAACCTACAAAAAGATTTCACAAAACTGTGTGACTGAGCAACAAAATGGGAGATGAAATTCAGAGTTGATAAATGCAAAGGGTCCTGTGGCACCTTATAGACTAACAGAGAAGTTTAGAGCATGAGCTTTCATGAGTTAACTCACTTCTTCAGATGCTGGTCCTGGAAATCTGCAAGGCCAGGTATAAATAGGCCAGAGCAAGGCTGGGGATAACGAGGTTAGCTCAGTCAGGCAGGCTGAGTTGTACTGTCATCAGTAGATCTGGAGGTGTGAACTCCAAGAGAGGGGAAGCTGCTTTTGTATTTAGCCAGCCATTCACAGTCTTTGTTTAATCCTGAGCTGAGGGTATTGAATTTGCAGATGAATTGTAGCCCAGCAATTTCTCTTTGGAGTCTGTTCTTGAAATTTCTTTGCTGCAGGATAGCTACTTTTAAATCTGCTACTGTGTGTCCTGGGAGATTGACGTGCTCTCCTATGGGTTTTTGTATATTGCCATTTCTGATGTCTGATTTGTGTGCATTTATTCTTTTACGTAGAGACTGTCCAGTTTGTCCGATGTATATGGCAGAGGGGCATTGCTGGCACATGATGGCATAAATTACATTGGTAGATGTGCAGCTGAATGAGCCCACGATGGTGTGGCTGATCTGGTTAGGTCCTGTAATGATGTTGCTGGTGTGTATATGTGGGCAGAGCTGGCAACGAGGTTTGTTGCATGGGTGGGTCCCTGAGATAGAGTGACTGTGGTGCGGTGTATAGTTGCTTGTTAGGATTTGTTTTGGATTGTCAGGTTGTCTGTGGGCAAGGACTGGTCTGCCTCCCAAGGCCTGTGAAAGTGTGGGATCATTGTCCAGGATGGGTTGTAGATCCCTGATGATGTGCTGTAGAGGTTTTAGCTGAGGACTGTAGGTGATGGCTAGTGGTGTTCTGTTGGTTTCTCTCTTGGGCTTATCCTGTAGTAGGAGGCTTCGTGGCACACGTCTGGCTCTGTTGATTTGTTTTCTCACTTCCTCAGGTGGGTATTGCAGTCTCAAGAATGCTTGGTGCAGATCCTGCGGGTGTTTGTCTCTGTCGGAGGGGTTGGAACAAATGCGGTTATATCTAAGTGCTTGGCTGTAAACGATGGATCGTGTGGTGTGTCTGGGATGGAAGCTGGAGGCATGAAGGTAGGCGTAGCGGTCAGTGGGTTTACGGTACAGGGTGATACTGATGTGTCCATTGTGTATAAGTACGGTAGTGTCTAGGAAGTGGATCTCCTGTGTAGATTGGTCCAGGCTGAGCTTGATGTTGGGGTGGAAGTCGTTGAAGTCCCGGTGGAATTCCTCCAGAGTCTCCTTCCCATGGGTCCAGATGATGAAGATGTCGTCAACGTAGCGTAAATAGAGCCGGGGTGTTAGTGGACGAGAGTTGAGGAAGCGTTGTTCTAGGTCAGCCATGAAAATATTGGCATATTGAGGGGCCATGCGGGTACCCATAGCTGTGCCGCTGATTTGAAGGTATATATTGTCACCGAATCTGAAATAGTTGTGTGTAAGTATAAAGTTGCAGAGCTCAGCCGCCAGATGTGCTGTAGCATCAACCGGGATTACTGTTCCGGACAGCATTTATTCCATCTTTGTGGGGGATGTTGGTACACAGAGCCTCTACATCCATGGTTGCTAGGATAGTGTTTTCTGGTAGGTCACCAACGTATTGCAGTCTTCTCAGGAAGTCAGTGGTGTCGCTAAAACCTCAGCTAAAACCTCTACAGTGCATCATCAGGGATCTACAACCCATCCTGGACAATGATCCCACACTTTCACAGGCCTTGGGAGGCAGACCAGTCCTTGCCAACAGACAACCTGACAACCTAAAACAAATCCTAACAAGCAACTATACACCGCACCACAGTCACTCTATCTCATGGACCCACCCATGCAACAAACCTCGTTGCCAGCTCTGCCCACATATACACACCAGCAACATCATTACAGGACCTAACCAGATCAGCCACACCATCGTGGGCTCATTCAGCTGCACATCTACCAATGTAATTTATGCCATCATGTGCCAGCAATGCCCCTCTGCCATATACATCGGACAAACTGGACAGTCTCTACGTAAAAGAATAAATGCACACAAATCAGACATCAGAAATGGCAATATACAAAAACCCATAGGAGAGCACTTCAATCTCCCAGGACACACAGTAGCAGATTTAAAAGTAGCTATCCTGCAGCAAAGAAATTTCAAGAACAGACTCCAAAGAGAAATTGCTGAGCTACAATTCATCTGCAAATTCAATACCCTCAGCTCAGGATTAAACAAAGACTGTGAATGGCTGGCTAAATACAAAAGCAGCTTCCCCTCTCTTGGAGTTCACACCTCCAGATCTACTGATGACAGTACAACTCAGCCTGCCTGACTGAGCTAACCTTGTTATCCCCAGCCTTGCTCTGGCCTATTTATACCTGGCCTTGCAGATTTCCAGGACCAGCATCTGAAGAAGTGAGTTAACTCACGAAAGCTCATGCTCTAAACTTCTCTGTTAGTCTATAAGGTGCCACAGGACCCTTCGTTGCTGCTACAGATCCAGACTAACACGGCTACCCCTCTGATACTTGATAAATGCAAAGTAATTCATATCGGAAAACATAGTGCCAACTATATGTATAAAATTATGGGTTTTAAATTAGCTGTTGCCATTCAAGAAAGACATCTTGGAATCATTGTAGATTTCTCTAGATGAATTTATGGAGCATAGGTCCATCAATGGCTATATGGGTATGGATGGTGTTCCTAGCCTCTGGTTGTCAGCACTGGGAGTGGGCACTAGGATGGATCACTTGATGGTTTGCTATTCTCTTCATTTTCTCTGGAACACTTGATATCGGTGCTGTGGGAAGACAAGATACTATGCTAGATGGATCTTAAGATTTCATCTTAAGGTTATCATCTGTAAATAAAATGTGCCAAGAGCAGTATGTAGTTTTGTCTTTCATTTGTACTATGTAAATCTAAATTCTAGATTGTGTTTTCATGTTCTTTTCTGAGATCAGATTCTTGGAGGCAGCAAGCCTCAGCGACACCCCTCTGTGGAGGAATTCCTCCTGTGTTTCATTCTTGCAATGAGGTGTAGTAATTTTGTTATTGGCCAATCTTGGTTTCTAGAGCAATATTAATAGTGGGGATGCTGACAGCCATTTAACCCTCTATATAATCGAAACCACCTCAAACCAGGGGATGTGGCAGGACCCCTTTCACAGCTAACTCCAGTACTATATGGCCTATTCCACCAGAAATTAAAGAACTCCCAGTGGTGTTTGGTATCGTGGAGTCAGCACCAAAGCTCCGTCCACTGCTAGGATGGGGAAGTAAGTGGCTGCTGTGCAGCCAGCCCCAAGGGCTAGGTAGCCCACATAGCAATACAGGAGGCATTCTTACTCTTGACTGCCCTGCCTCTGTAGTCCAAATTAAAGTTTAGCCCCAGATAAATAGTCTATCTAGTTAGCTATATTGGTAGCTATGCCACATATTGTCTGTGAAGTGATTCTGGTTTTTAATGAATTACTTCTGTATGAATGGAGGTTCACTTTATTAAAATTGCTGTTTTCACATTGCAATACTCTCAAACAATTCTGGACTGCCAGTGTATTTCACTCTAAACACAGTGTCTCTATGGCATACCTCAGAGCGCCACTGAGTCCATGATTATACATTTAAATATGTTTGCTTTGCAAGGTTTGAATCTGCAGCGAATACACAATATTCCATCCTAATATCTAATCATCTTCCATTATGAAGATTAAGAAATTTTTTAATGAGGGGGCAGGGGAATATAGGCTAGACCAGAAAATAATTAGCTACCTGCATATATGTTTTGTCATTGAGTTAAAGCAGGAGTTCATGTTCTCCATATTCTTCAGCAACAGCCCTATTGTTTAAAGAAGTAAAAGGTTCAATACTCACTGCTTTCTCATTTTCGTCTCCAGTTAGATGTGGAATTAACATTCCCTAGCAGATCTCATCTGTTTCCTTTTTCTGATAAAAGAGCTTTATCACAGTGGGGCAGTAGTTCTCCCAGAGCTAAGTTCATGATGAGGTTACTGTTTAACAACTGACTTAGATTCTAAGTTCTCCAAAACCATATGCTTACTCAAATTTGTCTTAAAAATGGCTATACTGCACAGAAGTTTGCCATATGGTTGGTGGTCCTAGTTTGATATAAGCTGAGCAAGGGGTTACAGTGCTTATTTTTGCACGTGTGTATACGTAATTATAGCTGTGATCTGTATGTGTGTGTATAATTATTGCTATGATCTGTGTGTGTGTGTGTGTGTCTCTGTGTGTGACTGTGTCTGTGTGGCTGCATCTACACTAGCAAGTTCTTTCAAAAGATATTTCGAAATAAGGAGGCTCTTTTGAAATTGTCCATGTAGCACCTACACAAAAAAGCATTCTTTTGATAGTAAATTGAAAGAACGTGGTGCTTCTTTCATAATGACTCTTCCTTTCCCATTTCAGGATGACTGCCCCCTTTTGAAAGCTTCTTTCCAAAGAAAACATATAGACATTCTGCAGGGCCCTTATTTCAAAAGAACAGTCTTCATTTTTGATCCCTGGCCTGTTCTTTCAAAACGAGTGGGGGCTGTGTGGACAATCTCATTCGAAAGAGCAGATCACTCTTTTGTGTGGATGTACTCTTTTGAAAGAAGCTCTTTTGGAAGAGATCTTCTGGAAGAGCTTCTTTGAAAAGATCTCTGTAGAGTAGACGTAGCCTGTGTGTATAACTATTGACCTGATCTTCCTCATCTGTTCAGAACTGATCTGAACAAGCATCCAGAACCTGTTGCCCCTTTGAGGAAGGAATATTTTAAAGATTATTCAGAAAAAAATGTGCATATATCTTGTGGCTCAAGCTGAGCTGGTGCATCATAAAAGATCATCTGCACACCAGAATAAGCAGGGCACTCATTTGAGATGCTGCAACCATAGAAACCACAGGGCATCCCTCTCCTGTGAGTTTGAGTCCTGCACTTGACAATTTTCTGAGAATGTGTTATACTGAGTGTACAGACAGGGTTGGTACAAATTAGCAGCTCAGAGCCCCTGTTCGCTTTTGTGTGTTATTTTTGTGTTTTATGTTTATTTTGGTGGAATTATTTTGATTTCTGAATTGGCGAGATCTGTTATTAAAATATAAATGTTTATTTCTTCATAGTGATGCACAAAGATAAACCTGAAAGATCAGAAAAACTTGAAAAGAAAGAAAAACCAACAGGTAAATATGTCTTTTCATGACCTCTCAGAACTTTTCAGAGTACACGGGGACTGATTCTCTACTCCCTTGCTCATCGTGTGGTTCTTTAAACCAGTAAGAATTCAGCTTAAAACACTGTGGGCCAGATCCTCAACGGCTGTGATGCAGTGTATTTCCATTGAAATCAGGGGAGCTATGCCATTTTACACTAACTGAATATCTGGCCCAAATATTCTGATTTGATTGCATTTTAAATGCATGTTGCACAGTTAATGATGACTTCCTCAGATGCAATGACACAATAAGATATAACTATATTAAATAAGGGTATCCAAGGGAAACATGGCTGTGAGCTCATTATTTTCAAAGAGAAAATTTAAAGCAAGTTAGCAAGGTGGGAAACATGAAAAAAACTTTTAAATTAAATAAGAAGTAAGCAGATTTGCAACGTAAGCTTTAGCGAATAGGATTAATGAATCAGTTTGGAAAACACTCTGAAGATGGATCAGTGCTAAATAATTGTAACCCATTACATTCTTCTGAAACATCTGTAAAAATACAGATGTGTGTGTGTGTGTGTGTGTTTACTTTATTGTAGGCACACAACTGTGGGCCTACATTTCTGTATGCCTGAATCATGATATGCCCCAGCTACCAAATGGCTATAAGTGTTTTGAGATACAGCTACTCAGTTTTAGTATGCAACTGGTCGTGCCCACTTTCAGAAGTCAGATTTGCATGTGCATGTTGGGTATTTTCTTTGTGTTAGTTAAGCAGGTGCAAACTTATGGGTGCAGCTGTGCATGCCTAACTTTGAAACATGGGAGCCCACATTGTAAAATATTCCAGTGCACACACTCTGAAGGGATGATTGCCTGGCCTGAGTTTGTTGAGAACTGAAAGACAGAAACCTATTCACAAGAATGTTATGTATTTTGATTTGTGAAATGGAAGCTTAAAAGAAAGCATCATAGTTATTATATCTTCCCAATGTCATGTGTAGTTAAACAAAGGGTAGTTTTATCACTAGACCCAATAAAATGCTGTTTTTTTTTATCTTGGCTTCAGAAGCAACTTCATAATTTAAAATAATACAACAAAACTTTTATCTGATTGCTGCATATTTAGGGCAGTTGTTTGTCAACTCTGTCAGCTTAAGTCTTCCTAATTAGCTACTCTCATTTTCAGGGTTCCCTCTAACTTTTTCCATCAATAGGTGTAATGAATTTTGTATTGAAAGAGTGGATTGATCTTTTGATCTACTTTTTGTGTGAGTGAATGTGCTCTTTTGAAAGAAGATATTCCGGAAGAAATCCATCTCTCAAAAGGTCACAGTAGTGTAGACATGGCCTCAGTGACCTTCTCAGAGGCATGCTGTCATATCAACTACTTCATTGGTGCCTTTAACTCCAGTAGATGACTGTTCCACAAAAATAACATTAGTCTAAAACAGTAGCACAAAATGTACTCACGTTGATAAGTTATAATACTACTCCTACTATCATTGTTACACTAGAGTGTAAAAAAAAAAATAAAAGAAAGTAGTATGTCTGGATTATTCTGTTTTTTTATGTATAAAATTGTGTAGGTACCATTTAATATAATTTATTTTCCGTGATGTCATAGATCTTGAGTTTTTAAAGGTTGAAGGTTAACCAGCTATGGATGTGCTATTGACAAAAGAGCTATTGCTTGAAATAATTTGAACAGATAGATAAGTTTCACAAGAGTCACCACATCTCACCAGTGGTGAAGCAGGCATTTATTAGAATCCCAACTTTGGTTTTGGCATGACTTGTGAAAACTACATAACGTTTCATTTTGGCTCTAGTTCTTTACTTTTTCACCCTCTAAGTCCTAAGACCAAACTTTGTTATCATCATTTAACATGGATTTACACACTGAACATGGCAAAAGGCTGTCATGAGGTGAATTCATCAAAACAAAAAAGCAGTCATATAGCACTTTAAAGACTAACAGAATAATTTATTAGGTGATGAGCTTTCGTGGGACAGACCCACTTCTTCACATCATAGCCATACCAGAACAGACACAATATATAAAGAACAGAGGTCCAAAAATTATTATCAAGGTTGTGACAAATCAGAAAAATTGTTACCAGGGTTGGCAAATCAGAAGGGCAGAGGAGCAGCAGGAGAAAGATGTGGGGTGGGGAAATTAAGAGTTAGATAAAACAAAGTGGCCATGTCTACACTTAGAGAAATCTTCAAAATAGGCATTTTAATGGCCATTTTGAAGAATATTAATGAGGCACTGAAATGCATATTCAGGGACTCATTAGCATGCTGCCAGCTGTGGCACTTCAAAATTGCCACTTTTTGCTGCTGTGCGGCTCATCCAGACCACGGTACTTTTTGAAAAGACTCCACCAATTTCAAAATCTCCTTATTCCTATCAGTAGATTTCGAAGTTGGCGGGGTCCTTTCAGAAAGGACCCCCATCAGGATGAGCTGTGCGGGAGCCAAAAGCAGCAATTTTGAAGTGCCATGTCCAGCAACATGCTAATTAGGCCCTCAATATGCATTTCAGCACCTCATTAGTATTCTTTGAAATGGCCATTAGCATGGCTAGTTCGAAGATTTCTCTAAGTGTAGATGTAACCAGTATGTAAAAGAGTTCTTATAATGGGCCAGGTAATTGCTGTCCCAGTTCAAACCACATGTAAATATGTCAAATTTGAGTATAAATGACAGTTTTGGGCATCCCCCCTGTAATCAGTTGTTAAAGTTCCTTCTCAGCAAAACACAGACTTTCAGGTCATTCTTCTAGAGTCTCTTTACCATGGGTCAAAATTATAAAGATGTCATTGATGTAGCCACAGAGGCTTTAACAATCTGAACCCCACCATCAATTTATGCCTTGACCACTCCACAGCTGTGTCTACACGTGCACACTACTTCGAAGTAGCAGCACTAACTTCGAAATAGCGCCCGTCACGGCTACACATGTTGGGCGCTATTTCGATGTTAACATCAACGTTAGGCAGCGAGACATCAAAGTCGCTAACCCCGTGAGGGGATGGGAATAGCGCCCTACTTCGAAGTTGAACATTGAAGTAGGGCACGTGTAGAAGATCTGTGTCCCGCAACATCGAAATAGCAGGGTCCGCCATGGCGGCCATCAGCTGAGAGGTTGAGAGACGCTCTCTCTCCAGCCCCTGTGGGGCTCTATGGTCACCGTCTGCAGCAGCCCTTAGCCCAGGGCTTCTGGCTGCTGCTGCTGCAGCTGGGGATCCATGCTGTATGCACAGGGTCTGCAACCAGTTGTCAGCTGTGTGGATCTTGTGTTGTTTAGTGCAAGTGTGTCTGGGAGGGGCCCTTTAAGGGAGCGGCTTGCTGTTGAGTCCACCCTGTGACCCTGTCTGCAGCTGTTCCTGGCACCCTTATTCGATGTGTGCTACTTTGGCGTGTAGACATTTCCTTGCAGCACCTATTTCGATGTGGTGCTGCCCAACGTCGAAGTTGAATGTCGACGTTGCCAGCCCTGGAGGACGTGTAGACGTTATTCATCAAAATAGACTATTTCGATGTCGCTACATGTTTCGATGTAGTGTGCACTTGTAGACGTAGCCCACATAAGAGAGACATTTCCTGGACACTACAGTACAAATCAGTGATGGCCTGATCAGTACCACACTCTACTGTAAATCCACTGACCTCTATACTTACCTACACGCTAGCTTCCATCCTGCACACACAACACGATCCATCATTTACATTCAAGCCCTTAAGTGCAATTGCATCTGCTCTGATTCTACTGTCAGAGACCAAAAACTACAAGATCTCTACCAAACATTCATGAACCTGAATTACACATTGGGAGAAGTGAAAAAACAAATCAACAAGGCCCGAAGAATACCCAGAAACCAACTACTCCAAGATAGGCCCAAAAAAACCAGTAACAGAACACCACTGGTCATTAACTACACCCCTCAACTCAAACCACTGCAACATATAATAAAAGACCTACAACCTATCCTAAAGCAGGATGATACACTCCAGAAGGCCCTAGGTGACAGGCCTGTTCTCTCCTATAGACAACCTCCCAGACTTATGTGGATTCTCACTAGCAACCGCAGGCTACACCACAATAACAACAATCCTGGAACTTTTCCTTGCAACAAGCCCCATTGCCAACTTAGTCCACGCATCTATTCTGGAGATGCCATCACTGGACCTAAACATGTTATTCACAGAATCATGGGCACATCTCCTGTTCCCCAACTATGTCATATTTGCCATCATGTTTCAACAATGCCCATACAGCATATATATGGGCCGCACTGCAAACACTCTTGGACAAGAAAAAAAACTCCGAACACACAAACCTGTCAGCCAGCACTTTAATGAAGTAGGCTATTGTGTTAATGACCTAAAAGTCTGTGTTTTACTGAAAAGGAACTTTAACAACCGTTTACAGTTCGAATGCTCGCTACTGTCATTTGTGTTCAAATTCGATGCATTAACACATTTTGAACCAGGATAACAATTACCTGGCCCATTATAAGGACTCTTTTACATACTTTGTTTTATCTAACTCTTAAATTCCCCACCCCACATCCCTCTGCTGCTGCCCCTCTGCTCTTCTGATTTGCCAATTTTGATAACAGTTTTTCTGATTTGTCAACCTTGATAACAATTTTTCGACCTCTGTGCTTTATATATTGAGTCTGTTCTGGTATGGCTATGATTTGAAGAAGTGGGTCTGTCCCACAAAAGCTCATCACCAAATAAGTTATTCTCTTCATCTTTAAAGTGCTACATGACTGCTTTTTTTTTTTTTGATATAATACAGACTAACATGGCTATCTCTCTCTCACTATTCACGAGGTGAATTTGTTAATTTCCCTGATACTTTATTGTGGAATTGTTGTGATGGACCTAAACCAGATGACTACCACACACTAATGGAAAGCAGATATGCTGGGTGGGCTGAGCTTAGTGCAGCACAATCAAGCAGTCGCCAGGGCCAAGTCAGAGATTGCCAGAAGAAGCGAGCTTCCTAGACTAGATTTCTTTCCATCTTCATTCACTGATGATCGATGTGACTTTGTTACTGTTGTTACCCTGCTCTACTTCTAACTGAAATGAATGTAGCTATCAGCTGTGATGTCTCTCCAGCTGTGAAGCACTACGGTGCCTTCAGTGTGCCCTCTTGCAAAGAGTCATGGAATGCCAGTGCAACATAACTTTCCCCCCGAGTAACGCTTTAAATAAAAACTCAGATAAACGGCATCAATAGATCTGAGACCTCTAGTTTGGGGACAGTCCTGTAAGTTGAAGTTAATGATAGCTGAATGTGCCCAGTTCTTCCTTTGCACCAGCATTTTGGTGTCAATTGAAATAGTTTGCCCTCGCCCCTTACTTAGTTCAGCTGAACTCTTTGTCTCTTAAATAAGTACATCATCATCTCTGTTTAGTTCTAGTTGTTCAGAAAACCAAACCTGAAAAACAGGAGAAAGCTGAAAAAGCACCTCCAAAAGGTAATTTTTGATTATTCTTAGATTTAATATTATGTTATAGTTTATTTTTTCTTTGTTGGGCATGCTGTGATGACTCAGGAAAAATCAATCAAGTATTGATAATCTTCCAAGTGCCTGTCCCAAAAGTCCCCACAAAGGACAGATGCTTCTGCATTTGGCACAGCTGAGTGAAATTAATCCTAGAGTATCTAAATAACCATGGAATATGACCCAGACACAAGTGTGAGTGAGGACATGTTAATGTGGGTGGGGTTTTGTAGCAAAAACACTCATGCCCATACTAGGTTAACCCTGGTTAACTCTTAAGTGAAGACATATCCTTTAGTCTGTAATCTTTGTCTCTAAAAGGGTGTCATAAGGCAGAGGGAGGGAACTTGTTCTTCCTTGCCTCTGAGGATAGAACAAGAAGCAATGGACTTAAATTGCAGCAGGGGAGGTCCAGGTTGGACATTAGGAAAAAGTTCCTAACTGTCAGGGTGATCAAACACTGGAACGAATTGCCAAGGGAGGTGGTAAAATCTCCATCACTGGACATATTTAAGACAAGGTTAGATAGATGGCTTTCAGGGATGGTCTAGAAAGTGCTTGGTCCTGCCATGAGGGCAGGGGGCTGGACTCGATGGCCTCTCGAGGTCCCTTCCAGTCCTACTCTTCTATGATTCTATGATTCCTTATTTAGTCAGACTATAATTAGCTCTGGAATAATTATGGGCTAGTATAATGAAAATAGGCTCTCAGGAACTAATTGTGCTTGATTTTGAAGCTGTTCAACTACAGTGACACATTGGATTGGAATATTTGAATCAGACTTTATTCATATTCTGCTAAAGACAAGCGTGGAAAAAGAAAGTGGGAGTCTGGGGAGAGAACAAAATGGAAAGGAAAGCATTAAGGTTATACAGAAAAGGCAGGCTCTGTATCTTTGAGGGAGGGGATGTAGTTGGCTCTTCTATCTTCAATATATAGCACAACATTTTTCTTAGCTTCAAAAGTATGTCTTTTTCTTTTTGTTGTTGAATCACCTTGAAGTAAACCAGGAGTGGTCTTTGTAGAAAATACAATTTTGCAAAATCAATTTAGTTTTGAGTTTGAAACCCTTCTCCCAACGTCTTGCCCCAAAACTCCGTGCCTTTAGACATCCCTAATGCATGTTCTGCCTTCTTGCGTCAACACGAGCCCCTTCTGAAAGGAAGGGGAATGTTAGTGAGCAAGTTCAAAAGATGCTAATGAGGCACTGCTGTGAATATGCCATGCCTCATTAGCATAATAGCAGCTGCAGAAATTTGAAAGTGCAACTTTTGAATCGTGTGCTGCCCATGGAGATGGGGACCTTCCGGAAGGACCCCCCAATTTTCAAAAGCCCCTTCTTCGTAACACCAGATAGGAAGAAGGGGCTTTCGAAAGCTGGGGGTCCTTTTGGAAGGTCCCCATCTCCACAGGTGACACGCAATTCGAAAGCTGCACTTTTGAATCACCACAGTTGCCATTATGCTAATGAGGCACTGCATTTTCATAGCAGAGCCTCATTAGCATCTTTCAAACCCGCTCATTAACATGCCCTTTCCAAAAGGAAGGGGCTTGTGTAGACACAGCCCCTGTCTGTCCATCTATTTTTGACATATTAAATGAGCCAACAATTGGCCAACATGTTTTGTGAAGATTTCTGCTTGGATACCTGTTGGCACTGAGCTGCATCAGTGATGGGAGAAATTCCATTTAATTTCTTTTTAAGATTTTGTCTGCACTTAAAATGCTGCAGTGGGACAGCTGCACCCTTGTAGCTGTAGTGCTGCCATGTAGCCCCTACTGACATTCCTAGGAGGTATTTTCCCATTAACGTAAGTAATCCACTTCCTTGAAAGTCAGTAGTTAGGTTCATGGAAGAATTCTTCCATCAACCTAATGCTTGATGTCTACATTAGTATTTAATTAAATCAACCTAATTTTGTTGTATAAACCGACTCTAAATCACGGGGGAGAATTCTGTGCCAGAACAGTTCCTGTGGATCTGCTTAGTGGACATCTCATTGCTTTCAGCTGCCCTTCCCTCAACATATATCCTGTTTCATGTCACTTCTCAGCTTATCTGAGGTTTGCTGTATATCATGTCATCTGCCAGTAGTGCTACGTGGTCATCCCAGAAATTGAGGATCACTGTGGCAGGAGGATGCCCGCACAAGTAATGTCATGCCAGCTGCAGTGAGATATAGTAGTGATAGAACCATTATGGTGGTCCTAAACCATTTAAAATTCCTTCAACACATAGGAGATCCTTCGAAGGCTGAGTAAGGTAGCTTTTCTGCTCAGATAAAGAGACCTAAGAACTTATATTTACAAAAGCACCATCTAAACACATCAGCTAAAAAGTATATAGCCAACAGACCATGACATCAAATATCCATTCCAGAGAGAAATGTGTTAAAAAAGACTGTTGCTGTGACTTAGCTGCCACTTGAATGAGGTGAGGACAACTTACAGGGCATATTATTCTCATCAAATATATAATGTCATGGCAATCTAGGACAGGAAGGAGCGAGATATCAGAGTAGAATAATTATATGCTTCTGTGCCACAGAATAAAACCTTGTGGAAAGTGCTCTGCATGTCCATTCTTTTTTGAGAGCTGCTAAAACATCACCAATTTATGTGTGTGTGTAACTGTTACTGGCTCATACAAGTCAGAACCCTTTGTAAAAAGAGGGAAATATGAAGTAAACTGTGAATATATGAACAAGAGATGTGTTCAAAGATGTGTCATGAGCCTGTGATGTTGTTTTAGCAACCCTTTTTTTTAGTTTTCACAGCAATTTTTGTAAAAAAAGGTATATTTTTAATTTATTGTTAGTAATTCAAAAAGAGAAACCTGAAAGAGAAGAAAAAGTTGAAAAGAAAACTCCTCCTAAAGGTAAAGTGTCTCCTTTTATTACATTTTGATTTTACAATGTTTGCACTAAAAAGTTTAATCTGTATTTTGTATGCAGAGCGTGAACATGTATGAAAGCAAGCTGTATATTGGCACAACTGAGGAAATAAAATATACTTGTTGAATCTTCTTTAGCTTAGTACAAAATGTAGCTCATTGAAATAGTGAAAACAAAACTGTGTGTTGCTGTATCACAGAGAAAGCTGAGAGTGGACTTGCATGGCACTGACATTTCTTGCACATTTTCACCAAATGAAGTTAAAAAGATCAGCCAGGAATTTTAGCAGGGATGCAGGGAAAAAATTACAATGGGGATGCTGAGACCGAAAGAACCAAACTGTAGGTCTTTTATGTAATAGAAACTACTTCAAGCTAAGAGATGTTGACAGCACCTCCAGCATCCCTGTTCCAGCACCTATGAATTTTAGGAGTGTTGTGACTTTGTTTGGAGTTAGCTGTTTTCTAAACAGTAGTATTTTGGTGTCATCAGTAATTTCAGTGTCCATAGTTAAAATTAATTTAATAGTCCCAGTGGTTTAGTGGGAATTGCTGTACCACAGCAATATGGGAGACAGGAGTTTTGCCTCAAGGTCACATAAACATGAAGGTTACAGAAGTACAGGTTGAACCTCTCCAATCTGGCACTCTCTGGTCCAGCAACATTTGTCATCTGGCATGATTTTTGTTAGTTGGATGACCACTGAGTGTGGCCACGTTTCCCGTGGTCCCATAAAGTTTGTTTCTAGCCACCTGTCCTGGTTCTCAGTGTTCTGTGCTGTTATTTAGCTGTAATTCACCCCTAAATGTCTTCTAAGAGCTCAATAAGCAGTGGAAGTGTTGCTTATATTGCTAGTCAATGCTAGCCTTGATTAGACATGTACCCTATTTTGGGCCCCATTCTGTAAAGTGTTGAGCACCTGATTTTCCCCTCAAACTGCATATCAGATTGATCCATGGATGATTATATGTGAAAACTGTTAGTAGCTTCTACAATCTTGAGGCCTAGAGGCCAATCTGATACAATCTGGGGTGGGAATAGCAGCTGATGAGACATCAGTTAGTGAGACCAAGAGACATAATTCATGCCATCATGTATGATGATGTCACACCCTTGCCACGTGAGCTCATGGATGATTCATTATTGCCAAATTCGGGATCATTCTCCTGCTTCAAGGTACAGTAGCCTCTCCAGTTATACAAGGGTTCCGTTCCTGCCCACCCTCACATAACTCAAATTTTGTGTAAGTGGGGTGGATGGCTTTTTTCCCCAGCGGAAAGCACGTTCTGCAGCTAAGGAAGCAGCAGGAGCACCTGGAGCTCCTTTTGAAAGGTAAGTCCTGGGGGTGGGGGTTGGTGAGGGTTAAATCTGGCAGTGGGTTGGGGCTGTGGGAGGGGAGCAGGAGGGTTAAGCCTGGTGTGGGTTAGGGCTGCAGGGGGGGTAGCTGGTGGAGTTGAGCCAGAGCCATGTACAGGGGAGTTGAACTGAGGTCGGGGGGGAGGTGTTGAACCAGGGCAGTGGGGGTTGAGCTGGAGCTGTGCTTGAGTGCTGAGCTGGGCCGTGGGACGTTTGACCTGGGGCCGGGGGGGTTGAACCAGGGCAAGGAGTTTGAACCAGAGCCGTGCGTGGGGTAGCAAGCTGGGCTGCAGTGGAGGCGGGGCTGAACAGAGCCAAAGGGGGTTGAATCATGGGGGGGTTGAACCAGGCAGCATAGAGCCAGGCGGGAGAGGGATTTTGAGTTGCACTTTAATGTGATTTAAGCGCAACTCAAAATCACGCATTTCAAGGGTTTTGTAAAAGGTTGGCAAGGTTGTCATATGCACTGGCAGAAGTGTATTCCAGGCACTCTCAATTAGAGGAACCCGTTTAAGAATAACAAAATACACTGAATATCAGTTCTTCAGCAGATCAGGCTGTATATTATCAATAAGAGAAGTTGTAGAAAACTGCCACTTATGCATCATAGATGTGACCCAGCCTGACTTAGCTAAACAGGAGATTATACCATATTGCAGTTCTTAGAGGTGCCTTTCCTATTAATGATTGGCCACGTATATGCTTGGATTACAAGGCCTGTACCCAGTGGACCTGATACACCATGACATTACCCCAGTTTTGTGGGGTTTAAACAGGACCATTGTGTCTAATGGTCAATACAGCACAAAGAAAGGCCCAGCATATATCATTAATGCATTTTATAAAAGGAATAGAACTGTTGAGTATTTTATCCACTAGTTTGTTTAAACTGATTTATATGCCTTCATTCCTTTGGGCTTGTTCTCTGCATCCATCTTAATTATACTGTAAGCTATTCATGGCTGGGACTACTTATATTTTTGTTCTTGTTGTGCATATTATCATAATGCGTTATGATCATTTGAATTTAAAAGAGTTCTATGTTATTTATTCAGGGAAGAATGGTTTCTGTATACATTCTTTTTTACTTGCAGAAGAAAAGAAAGTGAAGAGCACCAAAATTGAAGAACAAGTTAAAAAGGAAGTGAAAGATGGAAAAACTGAATTGAAGGCAGTTGAAAAAAGCAAACAGACAGAAGCAAAAGTAGAGGAAGTTGGATTAATAAAGGCAAAACCGAAAGTGAAGGAGGAGAAAGCAGTGAAGACTGAAACAAAATCAGAAAAGAAAGGTAAACAAAATGAGGAGGAAACAGCTGAAGATCTTAAAAAAGTAGTGGGAAAGAAGCCAAGACAGTGAAATTTATTCTGGCAAAAACCAAAGTCAAAATTCCACACATGTAAAAGAAAATAATAGTATTGCTTAATCTCTACTGGGGTTCAGGACACTAAGCAGAAACTTAAAAAGGATTCTTAAGCTAAACCTCCAGCATGACGAATGTTACTGATGTAGCTAAAGATTCATTTTGCACATGAATGTTTCATTGAGATAACAAGGACCAGTGTTCACGCTTACTGAAAAATTTGGAGCAGATTATTTGAATAAGAGTTTTAGATCTTTTATTTTAGCATTACATTGGGAAGAAGGGTTTTTTTTCCTAAGTATTTTAAATTGCCCTTTAACTTATATTAGCAGATAGTCTTGAATTAAAAAAAAATTAAGAGAATGTGACATGTTGAAGTAATAGTGACATCAATGTGGTTAATTATGAGTTACCTAGTGATGTTTTGGTAAGTATGTTTTGCTTCTAAATTGTGCGTATATTCTGCTTAACAAGGACAAAAATCACAGTTGATAGAATGGAATACGGTATTTGTATTACATCAGGCTATGCAAGGCTCTGCCATGCTCTATACAGCACTATGCCATGGCAATGCCTCATGTGACTTGATGCAGTCTGGAAGGATATCGGGGGTAGCCGTGTTAGTCTGTATCTGCAAAAACAACAAGTCCTATGGCACCTTATAGATTAACTGATTTCTTGGAGAATAAGCTTTCTTGGGCAAACAGCTGCTTTGTCAGATGCAACAATCCAGTAACTGTGGGCATACCCTTGTGTCTGTTCAGAGCTCCTTTGAAGTTAGTGGGATAGTACCTGGAAGAAGGAATCTGCCCAAGCAGATCCATTATATTGTTTGGGCTATTGTCATGCACCCATCTGTGAGTGGTGATATATTGCCAAATACATATATTTTAGACCTCTGAAAATAGTTGTTCAAAGATTTGGAGTCCTAGGAAAAACATGGCCACTTTCCTGGGATTTATAAGGTAATGCACTGGTATTTTTTACATTTGTTCACATTCAAACTACATTTAGTTTTCACAGGAAATACCAGAGCCTTGTAGGCACAATGGAACAATGGGAGACTGAAGCAGCTTCCTGCACTCTGATGACCTTTACCTGTCCACTGTGTTAGGAGCTCAGCATATTGCAGGCTGCACTCAACGCTTTTTTGGGGGGGATTGATCTCTGAGCCATAGGTTCAGATTCAAAATGACTGGACATATTTATGAACACTGGTGAATATCAGATGTTTCCAAACTAATTCACTTCCAGTGTGATGTTATTAAAGGATGGAAACTCTGAAATAATTCCTTGTTTCCATAGAAAATCCTTCAGTTAAAATGAATATTTAGCCCTGAAGTTTGAAGAATCAACTTCAAAAATTACATCTTTATCTGAAATCCTGCAGGCATATCTCTTGCATTGATACCATTGGTACAGATTTCCCATGACATACATGGAAACATGATCATCAAACTATTTCACATACATCAGTAGAGTTATTTATGCTATTTTAATTCAATATTATAACTGAGTTTCCTTTACAAATAACTATTTTCAGAGCCTAAATAGCTCAAAAAATTGACATCTAAAATTTACCATAAAATATCTCTACTCAAAATACATTAAAAATTGTTTTTGAGTGTTTTAAAATTACAGTAATTTAAAGGAGAAATAAACTAGACAATTCACATTTGTGTTTGCATTCCCAGGATTAAAAGTGGTCTCCCTTCATATATATGAAAAGGTTTAGGTTTCTAATCAGGAATAAACTAATGCCTTTTGTCCCTAAACTCAGACAAATTGAAATCAATGGGAGCCTTTCCATGGCCGTCAATGGATTTGGATAGGCCACTTGCGAAGATTCATTTGTCTTACACATGTCCTTTTATTGTTTCAGCAACTATCTTTGTTTTCATGCACAGGTTTCATGCATTTGTGCCAGTCAAACACGTTAATGTTCCTAAGTATTCATTGGCTGAGATACTGTGCCCAATCTGAAATTAGTGTTTTCAATCAATGGTATATCTTTATATATACACATTTAGGTTTTTTTTTAAAGAAAATAGTCTTCTTTCTAGCCACTTTTGGATTCATCAGAAAAAAAATGTATATTTTTGCAGTCTTTTACAGATTGATACAGTAGACTTAAAAGACTTCACAAGAACTGTTTATAATCAAGGATGGTTGTAGTTCATAGAACTCTTGATCTGAATTCTGTAGCAAGGGACTGGGATTCTGTAGTGCTCTAGGTAAGGTGACCATCCATCCTGTTTTCGGCAGGATGATCCCGTGTTTGGGATCCCAACTTATTTTAAAAAAGGGACTAATTGATCCATATCTGCTGCGCAGGCAGGCTGCACAGGCACAACTGTCTGCCAGAGAGCAAGTACTGTGTGTCAGTATGTGCTCGCCAACAGAAGGAGCTGGCAGGTTAACTGGGGGAGGAGGAGTACCTTGGCTGCTCCCTCCCTGCTGCTTCCCTGAGGCTCGGGGAAGCTGGGGGGGAGCACCCCGGCTGCTCCATCCTGGCCGCTTTCCTGGGGCTCAGGGAAGGGGCGGAGTGCCCCCCCACCCCCGGCCTGTATGTAACCATGGAAGATATGGTCACTCTAGATTCAGGGCAATGGAGTACAATACTGCAGCAGCGTCTGATAAATTAGCTATTGAGATTTTGGGGAACTAAATATGAAAATGAATAATAGCATCAGCACCTGATAAGCTCTGTTGCGTAACTTTATAATTGAATTCATGTTTGTTCTAATTTTTTTAATATTCAATATCCTCCATAACTTTAATATTTTTGGAAAACACATAATAACGTCATGGAAGTTATCAAAGATGCTCATTTTAGGAGAAGAATAGGGGAGATCTGAGATTGTTGTGTCACGTACAACAGGAAGGTGAAAAAATAAGCAGTCTGAGATTGCTGGGGAAGTACACAAGCTGGCTGTTAATCTTAAAATAATCAGTGGTTGAACAGCGTTTACATTTAAACTGTAATCATTAGCTTTCAAAATTAACATCCCTTTGAGAGGAATGGAACAGTTTACCTTTCCATTAGAGCTATTGTTTCGAGCTAACTGAAGATTTGGGCACACATACCTGAAGTAAGTTTGCACTCAGTTCCTAACTGAAAGGTTTTCTTCACCATTGCCAAGTGTTAGAAACTTTGACCTAGGGTTTTAACAATGGATGCAAACATATTTGAAATCAACTGGTGCTCAGCATTCCTTGGTTGCTTTTTAGCCTTACGGTACATCTACACGGCAAATGAAGGGGTGCCAGCCAGTGATCCCTCTCATTTTTTCTATCCATGGGCAGAATAAATTTTGTTATGTGCACCAAGGCATAGGCAGATGTGCAATACCAGTAGACACACATGGTTCTGGCTGCGAGCAGCTGTTTTGATGCTCTGCTAATCAGCTGGGCAGCACATTAATCTCTTCTGGGTGGCCACGCAAATTCTTATCTTACAGAGACACTGGTGACAGCTTTAGTCAGGATGGGTTACAGGACGGTATTAGTAAAGAAACAATGGCACAGGCCAGCAAACAAAGAGGCTGTGTGTACACTTTCATTCCTCTTTAGAAATAGGCATGCAAATGAGGGAAATCAAAAATGCAAATGAGGCACAGATTTACATATCTGGTGCCTCGTTTGCATATTCTTCTTTCGGAAGAAAAGTAATGTAGATGTGGCTCTGTAGAAAGTAAGCCCCATCTTCAAAAGAAGCTTTCTTCCCATAAAAAAAAGGGAAGAAGGGTTCTTTCGACGTTGGGGTTTACTTTCAAAAGAGCTGCGTCTGCACTGCTTTTCTTCTTTCAAAAGAGTATGCAAAGGAGGTGCTAGATATGTAAATCTACACCTCATTTGCAAGCCTCTTTTGAAAGAGGAATGCAAGTGTAGACACAACCAGAATGTTCCCAGAGCTCATGCTGGGGTCAGACTAACTCTCAGCAAAGCCTATGACACCATGTCCTTATTATCATTACCAATGCCAGCTAGATAGAGGCTAATGAAAGTATGCTAATCTGAACTGCAATCACACCTTCATTTGTGCTGTGGATATGTGCTGAGAACCCTGAGGGTGTGTCTACATGGGCACAGATCTTCCAAATGGCCATGCTAATGGCCATTTCAAAGATTACTAATCATAGAATCATAGAACACTAGGACTGGAAGGGACCTGGAGAGGCCATTGAGTCCAGCCCCCTGCCCCAATGGCAGGACCAAGTACTATCTAAACCATCCCTGACAGACATCTGTCTAACCTGTTCTTAAATAACTCCAGTGATGGAGATTCCACAACCTCCCTTGGCAATTTATTCCACTGTTTGACCACCCTGACAGTAATGAACTTTTTCCTAATGTCCAACCTAAACCTCCCTTGCTGCAGTTTAAGCAGCCTCTTGTTCTATCCTCAGAGGCCAAGAAGAACAAGTTTTCTCCTTCCTCCTTTTGACTCCCTTTTAGATACCTGAAAACTGCTATCATGTCTCCCCTCAATCTTCTCTTTTCCAAACTAAACAAGCCCAATTCTTTCAACCTTTTTTCATAGGTCACATTCTCTAGACCTTTAATCATTCTTGTTGCTCTTTTCTGGACCCTCTCTAGTTTCTCCACATCTTTTTTGAACTGCGGTGCCCAGAACTGGACACAATACTCCAGCTGAGGCCTAACCAGTGCAGAGTAGAGTGGCAGAATGACTTCTTGTGTCTTGTTCACAACACAACTGTTAATGCATCCCAGAATCATGTTTGCTTTTTTTGCAACAGCATCACACTGTTGACTCATATTTAGCTTGTGGTCCACTATAATCCCTAGATCCCTTTCTGCTGTAGTCGTTCCTAGACAGTCTCTCCCCATTCTGTATGTGTGAAACTGATTGTTCCTTCCCAAGTAGAGCACTTTGCATTTGTCCTTATTAAACTTCATCCTGTTTACCTCAGGCCGTTTCTCCAGTTTATCCAGATCCTTTTGAATTATGACCCTATCCTCCAAAGCAGTTGCAACCCCTTCCAACTTCATATCATCTGCAAACTTAATAAGTGTACTTTCTATGTCAATATCTAAATCGATGAAGACGTTGAACAGAACCGGTCCTAACACAGACCCCTGTGGAACCCCACTTCTTATACTTTTCCAGCAGGATTGAGAACCATTAAAAACTTCTCTCTGGGTACGGTTATCCAGCCAGTTATGCACCCACCTTATAGCAGCCTCATCTAAATTGTACTTGCCTAGTTTTTTTATAAGAATATCATGAGAGACTGTATCAAATGCTTTACTAAAGTCTAGGTATACCACATCTACCACTTCTCCCCTATCCACACAGCTCGTTATCCTATCAAAGAAAGCTATCAGATTAGTTTGACAAGATTTATTCTTTACAAACCCATGCTGGCTGTTTCCTATTACCTTACCACCTTCCAAGTGCTTGCAGATGATTTCTTTAATTACCTGCTCCATTATCTTTGCTGGCACTGAAGTTAAGCTGACTGGCCTGTAGTTTCCTGGGTTATTCTTATTCCCCTTTTTATAGATGGGCAATATATTTGCCCTTTTCCAGTCTTCTGGAATCTCTCCTGTCTCCCATGATTTTCCAAAGATGATAGATAAAGGCTCAGATACCTCCTCTATCAGCTCCTTGAGTATTCTAGGATGCATTTCATCAGGCCCTGGTGACTTGCAGACATCTAATTTTCCTAAGTGATTTTTAACTTGTTCTTTTTTTATTTCACCTTCTAACCCTACCCGTTTCCCACTAGCATTCACTATGTTGGGCGTTCCTTCATCAGACTTCTCAGTAAAGACCGAAACAAAGAAGTCATTAAGCATCTCTGCCATTTCCAAGTTCCCTGTTACTGTTTCTCCCTCCTCACTGAGCAATGGCCCTACCCTGTCCCTGGTCTTCCTCTTGTTTCTAATATATTTATAAAAAGCCTTCTTGTTTCCCTTTATGCCTGTAGCTAGATTGAGCTCATTTTGTGCCTTAGCCTTTCTAATCTTTCTCCTGCATTCTTGTGTTGTTTGCCTATATTCATCCTTTGTAATTTTTTCTTGTTTCCATTTTTTATACAATTCCTTTTTTATTTTGAGATCATGCAAGATCTCCTGGTTAAGCCAAGGTGGTCTTTTTCCATGTTTTCTATCTTTCCTACACAGCGGGATAGCTTGCTTTTGGGCCCTTAATAATGTCCCTTTGAAAAACTGCCAACTCTCCTCAGCTGTTTTTCCCCTCAGTTTTGCTTCCCATGGGACCTTACCTACTAGCTCTCTGAGTTTACCAAAATCTGCCCTCCTGAAATCCTTTATCTCTATTTTGCTGTTTTCTGTTCTACCCTTCCTCAGGATTGTGAACTCTATGATTTCATGATCACTTTCACCCAAGCTGCCTTCCACCTTCAAGTTCTCTACCAATTCCTCCCTATTTGTTAAAATCAAATCTAAAACAGCTTCCCCCCGGTAGCTTTTTCAACCTTTTGGAATAAAAAAATTGTCTCCAATGCAATCCAAGAACTTGCTGGATAGTCTGTGCCCTGCTGTTAAAGTTTCCCAACATATATCTGCATAGTTGAAGTCCTCCATCACCACCAAATCTGGGGCCCTGCTTGACTTTGTTGTTTAAAAAAAGCCTCATCCACCTCTTCCACCTGGCTATGCGGCCTGTAGTAGACGCCTAGCAGGACATCACCCTTGTTTTTTACCCCTCTTAGTCTCACCCAGAGACTCTCAACACATCCATCTCCTACGGCCATCTCCACCTCAGTCCAAGTGTGTACATTTTTAATATATAAGGCAACACATCCCACCTTTCTTCCCTGTCTGTCCTTCCTAAGCAGGCTGTACCCTTCAATACCTACATTCCAATCATGTGTATTATCCCACCAAGTTTCTGTGATGCCGACAATGTCATAGTTATATTTATTTATTAGCACTTCCAGTTCTTCCTGCTTATTACCCGTACTTCTTGCATTTGTATATAGGCATCTAAGATATTGATTTAATCTTGCCTCCCTGTTTTGCCTTGACCCTCTTTTTACTCTGACATTGTTGCCCATGCTGCCTCCCATTTCTGACCCATCACCCAGGTTTCCATGTTCTCCACTTACCTGTGGGCTTTGCTCCCCTGCCCCTGTCAAACTTAGTTTAAAGCCCTCCTCACTAGGTTAGCCAGTCTGCGTCCAAATACGGTCTTTCCCCTCCTCGAAAGGTGAACACCATCTCTGCCTAGCAGTCCTTCCTGGAATAGCATTCCGTGGTCAAGGAGGCCAAAGCCTTCCTGGCGACACCACCTTTGAAGCCAGGCATTCACCTCTAGGATGCACCTGTCTCTGCCTGGGCCCCTACCACTGACAGGCAGGATTGAGGAGAATACCACCTGTGCCCCAAACTCCTTCACCCATGCCCCCAGAGCCCTGAAGTCACTCTTGACCTGCTCAGCATAATACCTCACAGTATCATTAGTGCCCACATGGATGAGGAGCATGGGATAGTAGTCAGAGGGCCTGATGATCCTCGACAATGCCTCCATAACGTCTCGGATGCGGGCCCCAGGCATGCAGCACACCTCCCGAGATGAAATGTCAGGGCGACAGATGGACGCCTCCGTCCCCCTCAGAAGAGAGTCCCCGACCACCACTACTCTATGTTTCCTCCTCACAGTGGTGGCAGCAGACTTCCCAGCCTTGGGGGTACGAGGCTTCTCCTCTGCTGTACGGGGAGATTCTTTGTCTCCTGTATCAAGTACAGCATAGCGGTTTCCTAGTACCACAGTGGGAGGGTTCTGAGCAGGGGTGGAACACTGCCTGCTGCCAGAAGTAACAAGCTGCCAGTGTCCACCCTGATCTATCTCCTCCTCCACCAGTGGTTTATCAGCTGTCCTGTGTACTGGGACCGTTACCTCAGCTGTCTCCACATGAATACTGTCCAGGAACTGCTCATGGACTCGGATACTCCTCAACCTGGCCACCTCCCGCTGTAGCTCCTCCACCTGTCACCTGACAGATTCCACTAGCAGGCACCTTTCACACTGGATGGTACCCCCAGCCTGGATATCAGTGAGTGGGAATTGTAAGCTACAGTCCCTGCAAAGCCACACCAGGATCTGGGTAGAGGCATCCATGGTCAGGCAGTCTGTCTGGCTACAGACACAGGTGGAGGAGACAGCAGTAGTGGTGGCACAGGTGTTGCGGGTCTTCCTAACCATTGTGGGCCTCCCTCTGTCAAACTCCCCCTTAAACTCCCCTGTCTGCAGCTCTCTGTCCACTTCCATATTTTGAAAATTACTAATGAGGTGCTGAACTGAATATTCAGCGCCTCATTAGCATTAGGACGTTTCCAGCCACAGCACTTCGAAAGCGCCGCTTTTGAAAGTGCGCGGCTCAGCGCGGCTACGTGGGGATCCTTTATGAAGGTACCCTGCACCTTTTGAAATCCCCTTATCCCGCTCACTGATCGGAATAAGGGGATTTCAAAAGGTGCAGGGTCCTTTCAAAAAGGACCTCTGTGTAGCCGCGCCAAGCTGAGCCGAGCCGCGCCGAACCACGCACTTTTGAAGCACCACGGCTGGAAGCGTCCTAATGCTAATGTGGTGCTGAATATTCAGTTCAGCACCTCATTAGTAATTTTTGAAATATGGCTCTTTCGAAGATTTGTGCCCGTGTAGATACTGCCTGAGGTACCCAGAACACCTCAGCCTTCATTTTTTTAAAAAAATTTAAGCTTAGCGTCTGAAACATGATTCTGTGGCAACATTCATAGCTGCTAAATTACCAAGTACATGTGGTCCTCTTTATATTCCTGTTGAGTAAACACATTCTCTCTCTCTCTCTCTTTCTCTCTTTCTCTTGGTCTCTCTCAGTCTCTCTTATTGGACTTTCAAAAGTCCCTAAATGTCATATTAACAAAATGTTGTGTTGTAAAATGTCACTAAATGTGAAAATTTAAAATGGAGCATTATGGGGTATAAGGAAGCTATTTAGTTTATTAACAAAATCATCTACTTTATAAGAGGACTCAATGTTCATACATGCCTGAGAAAGAATGTTCTATTCTTCTGTTTAAAAGCAATGTTCAGAAATTAAAATTGAAATGATATAAAGGTTCTGTCTCAAGGCAGCTGAAGTGAGGAAATTGAAAACTAAGAATGTGGTCCTGCCATTACTCTATTACAGTGAGTAGTCTGATTGACTTTGATGGAACAACCCTGTTTCATAAGCACTGCACTTGGTAGTGCTTGCAGGAGTGGCTCTAGGGCTGAAACATGATCCTCAGTTCACCTGGATATAGATTGTCTAAGAGTGGGCGATGCTGTGCATTTTGAGTGAAGTTCAGTCCTTGTACTCTGCATATCTGCTCCATGAATGTACTCAGTGCAGGTCACTTTGTGGGTGGACCAGAAGTGATAGGCCAGGGAAGGACCCACAATTCCAGGTTCCAGACAAGTCCGTTTGGCTTCAGTGCCCTATGCAACCAGAAGAGAAAGAGAGAATTATTTTAAGGCTGGAAAAAATACTTAGCAAAAATTGCCAAAAATGTGTTTTGTCATTGCTAAGCTTTGTCTTCACTGCTGCATGGAAAAAAAAAAAAAAGGCCTTTACACTTAGTTTCCTCATTGTTCTTTTTTTTCCTTTCTGCTTTGTTAGATCAATATGCATTCTGTCGCTATGTGATTGACATGTTTGCACACAGGGATTTTTATACAGGTACTTTCATATATCATTGAACTCTGTTCTATTAGTCATTGTTTTCCTGAGGCGTTCTGCTTCTTTATACACTAAAGTTTGTTTTGTATTTTTAAAACTCTGAATATTTGCTATAGTGTGCAAATGGAATGTTTAAATAAAGCATAAGAACTAATGGCTGTAGTACTAGAGCTTTTAATTTTCTTGCTGCAATTGCATGAATTATAAATTAAAGGTAATTTACAAGTGAAGTCAATGGAAGATTGTAGGAAATGCTAAAATCTAGAACAATCCTTTTGTGTCAAGAATGGTGCAGGAGACTGGAGTAAGATTTTAATTTTACCAGAAGTGAACTTCACTGAAAACCTTCATTGCTATTAATGTACGAAATCTCTTATCTGATCCATCACTTCATTTTGCTTTATCTCCCCTCTGACACGCACGCACACACGCAGAGCCCTCTCTTCTAATACATTCATTTAATAGCAAAATATAGTGGGAATCATTGCTGATGACTGAAAATTGAGTTGCTCCCATGACATTGTCTGTTCAATTCTTCTAATCTTATTCAAATGACATTTTTTTCCTAGAATTATGGTGCCAAGTGTACAATAGGCATGGTAATATTTCAGAGAGAACATAATCTCAGAGGAGAGAGAGACTTTAAATGAAACAAAAATTTGCTGAAGTTTTTATGGGAACAGTGAAAGTTTCAATATTGATATGAATTTAATCACATTTCGTATAACTATTTATTTGTTCAAGAGGTTACACATCCATTTCACATCTAGATTTATCAATTGGTTCTTCATGTGGTATTCCTGTTGTTTCCTTATTTGTCCTGAGAAATCCTCCTGATACAGTTGCTTTCCTTCTGAGTTCCCCCAGAAGGAGGCAGCTAGTAGTGAAAGGGCAGCAACAGAATTTGAGAAATATGTCCAGGTCACCCTGCCTCAAGCTAGTGAGAGGGAAGGGGTAGGTTGCTCACTTCCCATCAAAGATCATAGGAGTTTGAAGAAATGGAAAGAGGGTCTGTTTTGTTTTCTCTCATCCCTCCTTTCCCTGCCCCTTTCTGAAAATGAAGATATGGGAAAGAGCTAACTAGAAAGAGAGACTGTTCCCATTAAAAGACAGTAGAATGTTATGCTGGCTTAGACTCGTCTGTGACAGCAAATCCAAGTGGAGGTGAGTGGTCTGGATCTGCAGTCAGATTGACAAAAGGGTTAGTGAAACTTTGTTATGCTTTCAAAGACCCTGATCCATCATAATTTTAAGACAGCTTCACAGGGCTCATCAGGATCTCATGTGTGGCAAGGATGGTTGCAGCTGCTTCTTCTTTGCCTGCCCTCCAAACAAAGCATTCTTCACAGAAACTCTCTCCACATGTTTGACACACTCCTGAGGCAAAGCAGGGTTTCTCTGTGAGGGGACCATGGTTGTTGAAGTAAATATGTCTTGACCCTCCAAACAGTCAGAATTTTGGAAGGCTTAGGGGGGTGGGGGAGAAGAGAGAGATGCTACAACAAGTAGAATTTTTGAACATCCCCAAAATGTGGTATGGTGTTATTCTGCCATATTAGCCTCCTGGGATTGTCTCAAAATGTGATGATACAGTCACACTGAAGAAGTGGGTCTATCACACGAAAGCTCACCACCTAATAAATTATTTTGTTAGTCTTTAAAGTGCTACTGGACTGCTTTTTTGTTTTCACATTGAAGGAGCATCACAATGTAAACTTGGGATGGAGGGGGAAAGGTTACATAGCTTTATAGTTTGTGCTTATCTGTCACTCTTGTCTTTCATCTCTTTAAGGTTGACTATTGCTATATTAAAGGGTGTCTGAAGGGGGATCCATTCTGTTGTCTATCCTGCACATCTGGGTTGTATGGCAATTACTTTTAGGCCTGTTAAATCTATCTATGACCTCAGGTACAACTCAATGAATAGCAGTGACTCAGTAGCTTGAATATCATATGTGAACTGTAAAATAAAGCATTTCCTATGAAACAAGCCATATTCCATTCATAGTCAGCGAAGAATAACATGGAACATCCAGACCATACTTCACATCTTTCTGATGAGGTAATGCAAGGTAAAGGTCAGATATACTCAGTTCTGTACTCTTAAGAAAAAAAAATGAGAATGGCATTACCAGCTGCAGCTCAGAAATGTCTTCCTAAGCCAATATATTCATTTCACTCTGGTCCTTGGTTAGCTGTAAATGCCTTTTCTTGTATAGAAATATAGAATAATAAGAGCAGCACATTGTCAGCAACTTTAATGTCCTTATTAGCTAATTAGCCTTACAACCTACTTTAATTAATCTCCACATGAGCTCATGTATTAGAACATTGAAGAGCAGATGTGTTAACCCACCCAGGAGGTCTCAGAGCACTTAGACTAAGGAGTTTAACTGCACCTCTATGCAGTATAGCAGCACTGTCAGCCCAAAGCTAATTTCTGTCAAAGTTAATATTTATGTTCCTGGAAGAGAAAAATAATCTCAGTTGTTTTAGCAAAATCTATTGTAGGTGTACGTTGAGTATTTCTATGATGGAAGTTCAATGTCTGCCTCTGAATTTGAACTTTCATCTTCTTTACGTTCAGTATGAGAAGGACTCTCAATAGATTTTATGTGATCTGTATGGATTCGTAACAGTAAACATTATCATTGCTGCTTTAGAGGACTTCATTCATAGCTACAGTGTTCGCAAATGGTCTATTTTTATTATAATGGAATATTGTCATGTACAGAAAAAATATATTACCTCATTAATGTGCCTGGTTTGGTGGCAAATATGTTAGCTCCTGGCAATATAATTTTTCCCCATTTTCTTACAATTGTATATTAAAATGAACAGCAAAAATTGTACTCCTAAGGATAATTTGACCATGTTAGAAATAAATAAAAATTAAACACTAAGCCTTTTTTTTTAACTTCCTGAGTGGTATCGAAAGATATGTTGGATCAATGTTTCCTTCTCTTATATCTGTGCAATCTCCCTGAAGTTAGTAGGGTAGCATTTTTTGTAAATGAGGAAGAAATCTGGTGTGTTTACTCCATTTATTTTTCAGTGTCCTGTAGACTTCACAGTTGGAGACTTTATTGTGAAAAACGACACCTCTGTACCATGAAACTAAAACATTTTTCCAAAATCCATTTCCCCGACCCTGGCACCATGGCTGCTCCAGCTATACATTAGCTAGCTTCCCTGTGTTTCTCTTGTAGCACAGTTGTACCCCGAAAGTGGTTGCCCCAGTCAGTCACCGAATTAAGTTCTAATCTTGATTCTACTCAAATAATTGCACTGCTGTCAGTTAGTAACTAAAATTTTCATGTATAGCTGCAGATTGAATGGCTCTAGTCTGGCACCCTGAGGACCTGACAGAAGCCGGAAGAGAGAATATGCTGTACCACAGGAGGTCAATATTGTCTAGGAGCATTACCAAGACTTCCACTGTTTACTGGGATGTTGAATAGTAACAGAGAGGTAGCTGTGTTAGGCTGTATCCTAACAAAACAAAAAAGCAGTTATGTAGCACTTTGCAGACTAACAAAATAATTTATTAGGTGATGAGCTTTTTTGGGGCACACCCACTTCTTCAGGTCTGGAGATAGTGCTGTACTGGAAATGATGCTTAAAGTGAATTGGCATGATGGTTTGTCAATGTTGTATGTGTAGTGGGTCACTGTTTACTAGTGAATTGTACTGAATTTACTCATGCTGAGTTGTCTTTTCATTGAAATATGTCCCCTTTATCCTGGTTGGACTATCGTAGAATAAAGTGCTACTCAGCATAAATACAGGTCCACCCTCTAATCTTCAAACTATAATAATTCATTACTAATTACTTATGTTGAGTGGGTAACTATTTACTTGTAGTCGATGCTTAAAAGTGAGTAGCTGGTGAGAATTAGGGTCTCAGGTTTCCAAATGAGGTGCATCTGAAAATAGGTGGTGAAATATGTGGCTCTGTTTTCAGTGATGCTGAACAACATCAGATCTCATTGGCTCTCTGTGTACCAGATTTCACTCAGACCAGTGCCTGTTGGGTGCAGTGTAGTCCATAGAGTATTAAGGTCTCAGTGAGTCTCAGAGCATGGATTTCCTGGTTGGCATTTCCTATTTTTATGTTAATGGAGCTTTGTTCTGAATTACAGCTTTACCATTACTTACTCAGAGATCACCAAACCCTGGTGAACAACATCTGGCCTGTAGGCTGCTTACTGCCCCTCTCTGGCCAACTAACAGATTCCTAAATGATGAACAAAGTTATGAGTTAGAAAATGGGTCGGTAATGTTAAGTTCGGGTGCATGTTGTGTGGGTGCATTAAATACTTAAGGAACTTAATAGCAGCTTAAGAATTGTGGGTATAAATGTAGCTCCCTAACTCGCATCTGTAAGGACTACAGAATTCCAGTTCTTCTCTTGATTCCTGACTTCCGTATGGCAGTCTCTTCCAACAGCCTTTGAACTTTTTTTGATATGTGCTGACCATACTTAACTAAACACTACTGTATGTTGTGATTGTCCAGGGTTGATGCTGGAATAACATCTTTGATACCTGGGCAGTTACTCTGAGTCATACTTTATGGTAGCAGTGGAGAATCAAATTTAATAAACAAAACTCTTACAGTTCCCCTTTTTCTATTGATCCTTGGGCAGTGAAATTGAGCATAATAAAACTATCTCCAGCTTTCCATGGCTTATGTGTTTCACTTCGAATGACAGGGACAATATTTTTCTTCTATTCAAATATACATTATATTGCTTCATATATATATTTTTCCACCCCTCATACGAGTGAGTGACAAAATCATATCTGAGGCCTTGCAGCTCAATGTCTGGGAGCAGGAGTTAATGGGAGAAGACCTCTATAATGTAAGACAAGCTTCCTCCCCACATTTTTATTTTGAACTTATTAAAAAATTCCAAATTTTCTCTATCTGGAAGCAATTGTTTGCCACTAATTTGCAAAGATCTGACTAGACTCATCTCCTTGCATACGTAAGTGGCTGTACATTAATTTCTAAGGAAACCTGGGTTGATGGAGAACTTGTTGATGTATTTGCTCCTGCTGATGACATAATTGGGGATGATTTGATGACACAAAGCTATCTTTTACTCCTCTAGGAACCTGCTGGGATAATTCTGAACACATTCTAAAATAGTCTGAAAGGGAAAAAATAATAAAGAGTAATTTAAATACCTACACATGAAGCACAAAAAAATGAGACTTAATCATTGAATAATTTCTAGCTAATTAGGTGTTATTTATTAGTCAGCCATTCTTGAAATAATTTCAGCTGTCAATTAGAACCAGATACTCTTTCTTTAAATTTGTCTTTTAATTATGCAAGAAGAGAAGCCATTTTAACTGGGTTCTTCTCTTTGCCTGCCTGCAAGGCTGTGTCTGCTTGGGAGGGCTCTCTTATGACATACATCTTTAATGGGAACATTATCAGTTCATGATCTCCACATCATCCCACAGAGACAAAACAGACACCCATTATTCTCTACTTATGTCATTCCATCTTGAATCCATGCCAGATGCTAGCATGCTAGGTCATATGTATCAGCACTCCCAAGGTACTTTTGTGTAACGATGCCAGAATTTCCCAAATTACCATTACTGTTTCAGATGTGACTACCCAGGGAATCTTTGTCATCCTGCTTCTACTGAGAAGAAATGATTTCTTATTTTAATAGATCACAGTGAGACATTCAGAGCTTTCTGTTTCTGTGTCAGCAGTCAGAGAGAGAAATCCTTTATTTTATGTAAATCCAGTATCAATTATCAGGTAAGACTGATTAACAATGGCATAGATAAGAAAACAGTGTGAACTGTGCACAAAATATAAAAGCACACGAAATCTTGCTCTTTAAAATAGATAATTTAGGAACATAAGAATGGCCATGCTGGGTCAGACTAATGGTCCAGCTAGCCAGGTATCCTGTCTTCTGACACAGGCAAGCATCTGTCTGATGCTTCAGAGGGAAGAAAGAAGAAGAGACCAGGGCAGTTACCAACTGATGATCCATCCCCTGTGATCCAGTTCCATCTACTGTAGAAAGAATTGGAGGGGAGCGTAAAAGTAGATGAAGTCTAAATATAAACAAAAACATAGACCAAACGATTTCTGTGTTTGCATAAAAGAAAGTAAATAATATTTTATAATTTCCATAAAAGTGACTGTAAATTTTAGTCATTCTTAGTACTGCTCTTTGGTATGCAATAATAATACAAATAATAACAGCATTTCAAATGGATTAAAAATCAAGCAAATAAAGGCACCAATGAGCTAAATTGCTTGTTTTCAGTACCTGACTCATATTAACTGACTAGTTTATTAAATAAAGGAAATAACTGTAGTTTTGTATGAATTTTTAAAAAAGTTATTTTTCTCCATATTCACTCAGGAAAAGTTTTCAAGGAAACAACCAAGATGTTAAGATGGAGATTTCAGTTGAGATCATATAGTTCTTCTCAAAAACCTGAGTGGGCCCCAGCATGTTGGGAAATATATGACCCTTCAAAAGAAATATTACCTCTTTTTCTACCCCAGATTTAATAATTCTTCAAAATTAGTAGACCGATAAAAAAACACACACCAGCAGCTATGTGTTGGTGTACTTTGCTACCAATATCTTTATTTGGAACACAAAAGTTTTGACATTTGTAGGCATGGCATACAATCACCAATAGAATTTAAATTAGGCATAAGTAACAGGGCTGGTAGCACCATCTATTAGTAAAGTTAACAGATACTTTCCCTTATTAGACCCTACATTCAATTACTTATAATTCAGCAAAACTTTAAAAAGTTGGGAAGAAATTTTCCATGCCAAATATTTGCCTCAGGCTGATTTAAAAAACAAACTATAAGCAGCCAAAATGGTCCAGCTAGTTCTGAGAGTGAGGCTAGTGAAAAAAAGTTACTTTTTCCTGTGTTACAAAAATGCTTGAGACCTTTTCTTTGAAATGTTGTCGTGATGCCAAGCATGATAAAAAGACTTGCCATTTGTGTCAGGGATGTATCCTTTGACATTCATGTGAAAAGCTGCATAAATTTGGCCAAATTATAAGTCTGTGAAAAATCAAAGTTATAGAATCATAGAATCCTTGGCCTGGAAGGTACCTCAGGAGGTCATGTAGTCCAGCCCCCTGCCTAAAGCAGGATCAACCCTAACTAAATCATCCCAGCCAGGACTTTGTCAAGCCATGACTTATAAACCTCTAGGGATAGGGTGACCATGTCTCCCTGTCCCAAATATGGGACAGGGAGATATGGGGGTGAGGGGTGGCTCCTCCAAGTCCTGGGAGGCTGTCAGCTGTCCCCAGGAGCCCCAGAGAAGTGGCAGCCACCAGTGCTCTCCCAGAGCCCCAGGGAAGCCGCAGCTGCTGGCACTCCCTGGGAGCCCGGGAAAGCAGCAACTGCCGGCGATCCCCCAGAGCCCTGGTGAAGGGGCAGCTGCTCATGCTCCTCCTGCTTCCCTGAGAATTGGGGAAGTGTGTGGCGGGGGAATGACCCAAAGACAGGACAATGAGTCCCTTTTAAAAAATAAGTTGGGACTAAGACAGGCTTCCACATAACTAAAGGATTGGAAGGTGCGTAATGACTGAGCAGGGAACTGCAGGAAGAGAATGGATGAATAAGACTGGTGAATATTAGCTTGGAAAACTAAGTTCTATCCCTATCTCTGTCACAGAGTTTCTATGTAGTTCTAAGCAAGTCACTCAAGCCATTCTTTTCATAGATGATCATTAGTTGTGTGCTCCTCATTTTATGGGCGGTTGACTTGAGACCACCTTGGGATCTGATTCGTAAAAGTGCTGAGTATTCACAATTGCAACTGAAGTTAATGGGAACTATGCTTCAGGATATACTGTGCTATATAATGCTAAGTACTTTGAACAACTAGGTCTTAGGCATCCTAAATTGCCCCCTGGAAACTTGATTTTATTCCATCACTCTCTGTGCTTCAGCTCCCATCAGCAAATTGAGAACAATCTCATCGTCTCTTCTCAATGGAGAGCTGTGAAAACAAATAAATGTATGTTTGTGAAGCCTTCAGATTCTACAATGACGAGTGCCATAAAAAAGCCCATGAAGAAATTAACAGTTCTGTCTTTGTAGCTGAATTTGCATAGTGTGCAATAAGATATGCGGCCGCACATTGAACTATAAGTATAAAACCAACTATTAAATATCTGCTCAACAAATGAACACTGTATTTCCTGTGCATTGAATAAGAGAAGAGTTTTGTGTAAAACATAGTTTGTGAATATGATAGAGTGTATATACCCCAAAGAAGCTGAAGTAAGGTTCCACATGCAACCTTAATTCTGACATTTACTAAGCTTTGAATTATTCTTCTGCAAGCATTATAATATTCTTTTAACATATCCTTTTGAATATAATGTATTTATACAAACTTTCTCCTTTGAAATTCTCAGGAAAACCCAGTAGCTGCACATTACGTATCTTGGGAAAAAATCTTAATAAATCTCAATAATTCAACATATCGATGAAGAAATATATTGTCTGTAAATGAAACACTGATGCATATCTTTATCTCTACACCTTTTAATTTTTCTTGACTATCACTGACTATTTTCAGCTATTTTGGATTCTCTCTCTAACCTAGTGGCTTTATGGTGAGTGATCTCGATAGTAGCTGTGGTAACGTAAGCAATCCTGAAATGGATGTATACTAGGCTGGTGACTTTGTGTGAAGGAGAGCAACCTGAGGGTTGCTTTAATTTACACCAATTTATATTGGTTCCAAAAGCCCCTGATGGCTCCAGTGATTGTTGAGAAAAGTGATCTTCCATGATCTGACCCTGTGAACTATAGATCATAGCCATGCTTTCTGAATAACTTTTTAAGATCAATAACTATATTAACAGCAACTAGCTAAAGCTGAGGTGATGCTGGAGAACTCATCTACAATCCCACCCATTGGAAGCACCTCTCTGCAGATTGTTAAATCAATGTTGACAAAGGTACATGCTTTGGGGCACATGTCTACTCAGGAATATTATTTTTTTATTTCCTGACTTTGTGGTAGGAATATTAATCAGTAACTACCTACACAGTTTCACAACTAAGTTTGGTGTATGTTTGTGACAGCTGCCATCTTGACACATGCACCAGAAATTGAACTGGGGACTTCATAGGCGGGGGCTGTGACAGCTCATACGTCTGTGGGTCAGTGTAAAGGGGTGCCTAAAACACGCTTAACAGTAGGTTGACATACATGTATACTGGCCCACTGACAGCAGGGGGAGGCCAATTGTCTTGGGGCTTGGTGATTCAAAAGGGCCTGAGGCTCCTGGTTGCTGCCACCTCTATTGCAGCCTCAATGTTAGTCAGAGCCCTGGGCCCTTTAAATTACCACAAAAGTGACACAAGTCACACGTGGACCAGTTGGTGGAGGTGTGGCACAGCTGGGTCTGGGTAATTTTGGGGGCTGGCTGCCTGGCCCCACTGCTTCCAGAAGCATGGAGCTGGTACCCCCTCACACCTTGCAGGGGTGAGTGGGAGGTCCCATTGAATCCATCAGCTCCCCTGCATGAAAAATGTGAGGTCACTAGGAATTTGTGAAAAAAATTGATGTAAAATTACAGGAGAAAAAATGCGTAGAGAGAAAAAATGTGTTCAAGAACCTGTGAAGAAAATGCAGGCAAATCTTGCCTAAAATTGTGAGTTATAACAAATCCAATCCACTAATTTGGAAGCTGAAATTTACTATAGGATGTTCAGCTTCTCAAAGATACAAGGTCACCCTTATGTTCAGCTTGCTAGGATCTTCGCAAATTTACCATTAAATCAGGTCTTCTAAACCTGGAATGAAAAATGTAGCCTGCACAGCTACACACTTATAACTTCCCTTTGGCCATTTTTAAGACTCAGTTTACACAGGCACATCCAGTAGTTTGATGATTGTGTTAACAGCTGGGTTCATTACACATTTAAGTCAATGGCTAGGCTTGCCCTTTTTGGATATTATAGGATCAACCCCAGAAAGAAGAGTACACAATATGGTATCTGTCCACAGGGCCATAGAGCTGTCAATTAAAAAGTGAGAGGTATGGTACATGGTGGGGGTTAATCCTACAAGTTCGCTGAAGGAGGAAAATCCTGTAAAAAATATCTGGCATATGCTTTTGCCAAAGCACGTATTATCTTCTATGCTTCTTACATCATTTTTGCTTTGCACGGTAATTCCTCCCCTCTTATTTTGTGGTGGCATACCATCCAAAGAGAATAAGTGAGGAAAAATTACCCTGCTCAAGTAACACATTCTTTCACTGTTTTTTCTTCTGTTACCTTCAACTTAGTCATAAAGGTCTCTTTCTCCTACATCAGCTCTGTGGGTTTTATGGTCGTTTGCTATCTGTTGCCTCCCCACCTTTTCCATTCACTTTTACATCTACACTACAGAGATCTTTTGAAAGAAGCCCTTTTGGAAGAGTTCTTCAGCAAGAACTTCTTTGAAAAGTGTGCATCCACACACAAAAAAGCAGATAAAAAAGTGATCTGCTCTTTTGAAAGAGAACATCCACACAGACCCCACTCCTTCAAAAGAATGGGCCAGGGATCGAAAAATCAGGCCCCAGGAGGACTGCTCTTTGGAAAAAAAAAAAAGGGGGGGGGCCTGTGGAGCGTTTACACACATTTTCTTTCAAAAGAAGCTTTCAAAAGGGGGCGCTCTTCCTGAAATGGGAGAGGAAGTGTGATTTTGAAAGGAGTTCCTCATTCTTTCCATTTACTTTTGAAAGAATGCTTTTTCTGTGTAGACACTCTACTGGACCTTTAGAAAGAACCCCCTTCTTTTGAAAAGCTTTTCGAAAGAAATTGCTAGTATAGATGCAGACTTTTTAAGTGATGCCCAGTCAATCTCTAGCAGACACACTAACACCAACCTCTTGAAATATAAGTAACTACCAAAAATTAAAATATGTTGAATTTAATTCTTTATATTCCTCACCAAATGATCTCCCCCTCCTCACTGCTTCAGTGCCCTTCCTATAATACACACAACATTAGTACACACGGTTAACACCAAAGTTCAAAAGTTCCTTATGCCGACACATCCATTAGACCTGAAGTATGCTTATGTCTATTTGACTTATGCTTGACAGCAGAAACTTTGCTTCTAGCTGCTAGGATTTTTGTGTGCAGTTTGGTACTGGGCAGCAATTTTACTATGCAGAAATGATCCGGTTCCTTCAGAACGTATTCCTGTAATATTTTGGCAACACATAATTGTTTGGGGTAGCACTGAAAATAAGATGATATTTCCAGTATTGGCATTCATTTATTTAGATGAAGTGTAATAAGGTTGAGATGCAAGAAATATATTATTTTATGTATGCATGTTGTGTGTGTGCAACTATGTGTGCTGTGAGAGGAGATCCTTCAATACCTCTAATCGGCATTCCTACCTTACTGGCAAATATGTCTGAATTAAAGAGGTTCAAACCAAGTCAAGATTCAGAATGGGCATTCCTCTGTCTTGGGAACTTACATGCAACTATTGTCTTGTTCATCCATTCTCTTCCTGCAGTTCCCTGCTCAGTCATTACGCACCTTCCAATCCTTTAGTTATGTGGAAACTGAGAGAGTCTTTTTTTTTTTTTTTTTAAGATCAGCAGCTCAATACTTTGCTGAGTAGGGAACTCTAATCCCCTGTATCCCCTGTATCTGTCCCCTAAACACAGAACCATCCTCCCGAAGGATGGACCTTTGTGGAAAAGAGAGTTCTACCACAGTGCCAGTGAGTGCTTAGGAGCACATGGAGAATTAGTGTAAATTCTGTTGAAATAAAGTACCATTTATATCCTCATATTTCCATGCCTTAATATTTGTCATTGCAGTTTTTGCTCTTTCATGTGTGGTTATATATTCTGTGGGCAGCAGCTACGCATTATTCCAGTCTGAAAGACTCCAGGAGAACACATTCTATGTCTGCAATAGCGATGGCTAAAAATAACTACGTCACAACCAGTACCACAGCATTTTCCCCATAATCTTATAGTTAAATAGAATTTGTAAGTTTGTCTGTAACACTGCTGTCTGGTGATTTCCAGTAAAACTACAACTCCAGCTCTTTCGAAAGCAAAGGAATGCTTACTGAGGCTGTGTCTACACTAGCAAGTTCTTTTGAAAGATTTTTCGAAAGAAGGGGGCTCTTTCGAAAGATGCAGTGGAACATCTACACACAAAAAAGCATTCTTTCAAAGTAAATTGAAAGAATGAGGCACTCCTTTCAAAATCACTCTTCCTTTTCCATTTCAGGAAGAGCGCCCCCTTTCGAAAGCTTCTTTTGAAAGAAAATGTGTGTAGATGCTCCGCAAGCCCATTTTCTTGAAAGAGCAGTCCTCATGGGGCCTGATTTTTTGATCCCTGGCCCGTTCTTTTGAAGGAGAAGGGTCTGTGTGGACGCTGTCTTTCAAAAGAGCAGATCATTCTTTTGATCCACTTTTTTGTGTGTGGCTGCTCTCTTTCGAAAGGAGTTATTTCTGAAGAGATCTTCTGGAAGGGCTTCTTTCTAAAGATCTCTGTAGCGTAGACATAGCCTGAGCTCATTGCTATTTAACTCAAAATTGACATTACTGAAATACTAACTTCAGAAAATTATTCAGATTATAGATTCAGTGTCTTGGATACTTTTAAAATCTGTACAACATAGGTACATAATTGTTATTGTCTTTGAATTCTTCTGTTGCTTTCTGGCAACTAAAGTTGGTTAGAGATGTGTAAACCTTGTGAACAATTCTGCAAGTAGAAATTCTTGACTCATACTGAGACACATATGAATTCAAAAGATCTTCTTGTGTTTTGAGCAAATGTTGCTTATTGCTACTAAATATTCCTCCAAATTGTTTGGTACCAGTCATGACTTTGCTGTGCATGACTTGGCTTTGATAGTGCCAGGCTGTCATTGTCCATGGGGAATTTGTAGATAAACTCTTTGGGGTGTGGAAAGGCTTTAGAGTTTCTGGTGTAATACTTTGTGTACCTGTTTAACATTAAGGTGTTTCTGAGTTTTGACTGGGTTAATGAGTTGTGTGATTAACTGATGATGTGTGGAAGTCAAGCTCAAATGCAAACAACATATTAAGCATTTGGACTGTGATTTTATATGACATCAGTTGATGTATATTATACCTCATCATAGCAAGGCCTGAATCTCCTCCATTTTGCTATTTATTTACTAGCAAGCATTTCAGGTCTGCCTGTTACTTCTGCTTTACTCATTTGACTGCAGATGGGGGGCTAGATGTCATATAATGGAAAGTATGGATATGTGTAAATTGCTGAAAGTCTTGTGTTTTATACTGTGGCTCATTCTTTGGTGACAAATCTTCAAACATCCTTCACTAGGCAAAGGTGACTTTTTACTTACCAGTCACTGTGGGACTTTTTGTGTAATGGAGATAGAACTTTGCCCACAGGATGCAAAAATGTGCATATTTCCCAACAGTTTGGACTTATTTTCTTCCAAGGTCAAAGGAGGATGTGTGACTTGATACTCAGATACCTTGACAAAGACCCTTCTCAGAATTCTGAACTCTTTTGAGCAGGGACACCTCCTGCAGCTTTCATAACATTTGATTTGAGAAAGGAAGTACTTTGGAAGCTTGATTGTAAAAACTTCAGGAAAAAAAATAGTAGCTCTAAGAATATACTGACCTAAGGAGATTTAGCTGCACCGCACTGTACTGATTAGATAGTTTTATGGTCATGACTAATGGTACAAGCTAATGGCAGGCCTGGTGAAAAGTTCATCTGAAGTTCTGCCAATGCATCTTAAGTCCATTTTGCTTAAATGCCCTCCACCTTGCCTTTGCAGAGTCTGCCAAACTGTCTGGGATAAATGTCTACTGGAGGGTAGGATGAAAGCATCAAACTAAATTCCCAATTGTAACTTTAATCAGTATTTGTAGCTTAGTGAAAGGAAAGTGCATTGATCATCTAATGTGTACATGAAGGCCAAACTCTTAAGTCTGATGTGGGGACAGAGTTTGCATTTGGAGACTTATGGCCAATCATATCCTGAATGCAATGGCGGAAGGGGGAGGGGTGGGGGGGGGCGCCAAGAAATTATTTCAGTTTAATAGAATTCAGTGTGGTTGCATTAAAAACATATTTAAAAACAAAAATCATACAATATCATAACTACAAGTAGGTCTTGCTGCTACTACCTTTTTCTTCTCAGCACCGTGTGAAGTGACAATAAAGGAGGTCATCCTGGAGGTTTTCCCTTCCCCCTAAAAGCATTCAGTATACCACACGTCCAAAACTGCACACGTCTTTCCCATTCCATCACTGTTAACCCTCTGCCCTCTGTTTTTAGCTTAATGGATGGATGATTTCCCAACGCTATTATGAATCTTAAACTAAAGTGGAACATATTGAACATTTAGCTTTGATATTGAACATATAATCACTCTTTTGACACATCACAATAATTCTATTTGGCAGAAAGCCAGTGTTTCATTATGAAATTTAAAGAATTAATTATATTAGTCCTGATAATTGCTGAGTTTACTAGTCCTATGAGCATGGAAATATTAATGTCACAGTAAACTCTTTCATATCTAGCATTCTGCTGTCCAGAACTCCCATATAACTAGCATTTTAAACATAAGTAAATTTTAGTTATGTTTTCCGTAAGTACAATATAGTGAAAGTAAATAGAAATAAATACACTAAATGCAGCATAAGTGATGGAAGGGGGCTGGCTATACACAGGAACAGGATAGGCAAGAAACAAATTTTGCTATTGTCATAAGACGTAAATTTCAGCATCATTACTATGGACGTGAAACAGGTAAAAAGCTGTTCCCTAGATTTAGGAAATAAATATAACTAATCATGTCTGTATTTATTATGTAAACATGGAAATAGTCATGAATCTAATCACCAGAGTTTTTAAAATCTTTTTTTTTTAACCTTAAAAATCTTGATACATTTAGTGGAGGAAGTGGGTTCTTGGCCTGCACAGTACTGGTGTCAGCTTAATCTGACCGATCCACCCATGTTAGCACTTTGGCATCTCTAATTACATTTGCATCAGTATTTCTTCCCTTCAGACAGTGGAGAAGGCTATTCTTATGTCTTGATGTAATTGCTAAATAACAATGTTTCTGAGAGGAGGGAGTTTCTTATGAGTTTACAGGAACTTCACCACCTGCAGGAAGTTAGAACCCTTCACCCAACTTGGGTTTCTACCAACTTTAACTAGTCCATGAGTAAATGATTTTTTTTTCAAAAGGTCAAGTGCAGAAATTCACATTCAAAAGCTGTGATATTACATACCAATCAGATATAAGTGCACAAATGGATAGCTCTCCATCTACCTAGTTCCCCATCCAGTTGTTGCTATGACCATGATAAGCATATTTGCAAATTGGGAATGCAAATGTGCATGCATTTTTGTGCATGTAATTGTATGTCTAACTCTTAGGCATGCCCCCCACAAAATAAATTAATTAACCCTTCTATTTTGCTCTCTCCCCTGTTAGAAGAAGGGCTGCTTTTATATGATGAGTTAGCATTTAAAACAAAACATAATATTCTTACACTTGTCTTCAGCCTTTAAAATTCACTACCATATGAGTTCAAATTCATTAAACTGCATTTGAAAAGGGGGATAGATAATTGTATAACCAATACTGTTAAGCTATGATTCGATAAATTCTGGTACTTTATGAGGCAATCTGATCCCCTTCAGCGGCCAGTAAAAAACAAAACGAAAAGGAAAGACCCCTGCCTTCACCTCATGTACAGCATGAATGAGCTAGTTGTAGCCACTGCTGAAATCAGGATGATTTGATTAGATCTGCCCAATTCTGCTTTACTGTTTCTGAGTTCGCTGGGCACTAGAAAAATAATATCTGTTTTATGACTTGCCATAGAGAAAGAGAGAAAGAGAGAGAGAGAGAAAGAAAAGAAGAAATTTGACTTAGATTTCTCTTTAACATATTTAATCAAAAGAATGGATGAAATATTTATTTGGCTACTGTCCTTTGCATTCCCATCAAAGAGAATAGCTAGCCATTTAATAACACATGGAAACATTAAAGAAGCTTTTTATCAGGATATATGGAAACCTGCTTAGAACAAACATTGTGGCAAAAGGGAGACGTTTTGATCTGTGAATTTGAAGAATTTGGTGTTTAAACATCTTCACATGTAGGTCATGTGGTAAATTATAATGAAATAAGTGATTGCTTAAAACTTGTATGGAACTATAAAAAAGGAAATCAAGCCATACATGGTAAGAGGGTACAACATTGGGATTACATTGACAGTGGCATAATCATTAGAACTTTTGGTAAAACAAGTAACAGTGAAGTAATATGACTGCCCTGTACATTTCCTGTAGGTGGTAGAACTCTGTCCCATGTGGTACTTTGACTTAGAATGCAGAAAGTCCATAGTGCAGCCCAAATTAATAAACATTCTTCTTAATTACTGACTTACTCAACGTTCTGAGTGGCTGCTCTTTATCATCCCTCACAAAAAGCAGTTATTTCTAATTGTCTCATTTATCTTTTTTCCCCACATGGAGCTGGACAACCTAATCTGAATTTAAAAAAAAATTTATATGAACTTTAGACCAAAAGTGACAGCAAGACTTTTTTGATAATAGAAAAAAATTGGATTTGCTCTCCCACCACACACACACTCCCTCTTTGTTTTGTTCATTTTCCATGCTTTTAGCTTTCATTTTGGATTAGAAAATGAAGTAATAAAATCATGTACTGACCGAGGCTATTTTTATGGTATATCTGACCTGTCTGGAAACACAAAGTAGGGGGCATCTTTTTATCCTGTTTTACACTGCTTTCAAGCCTGATTATTAGAACCAAGTAATTTACTATAGTTTTGATCTCATCTAAATTCCTAAAATTTGGCCTTCCCTAATTTCACTGTCATAAAATTAAGGTGATTCTATGTGTGAATTTTAAAATTACCCTCTTGATTTTCTTGCTCAAATTAACAACATTCATTATGAACCTGAGATTTCAACATTTTCTATTGATTCAGGCATTACTGCCAAAGTCAGGGCAGCTGTGTTTGTGATATTTTATGTTAGCTGATGAACTATCAAAGTTTTCCAAAAATTATTGGTTCATATACCACCTTCTTACGAAATTGATGTCAAGTGAATTGGTGGAACATCAAATTAATGTGCCACGAACGTTACATGAACCATAGTTTTTGACTTCATATTTACAAATAATTTGCATATCATTGTAAATGACATCTTTTAAAAGAGTGGTGTGGAGTTAGTTGTGACATTGACTTGAAATCTTTGGTACAGAAAGCACGATGTTTCCAGGTCAACAGCTGGGCAAGTTTCTCACACACACTACCATCCCAGGATGTCACAACTTTGATGAGTGGAGGGGATTTCATCTAGAACAGCACTAACTGAGAACTTATGTCTACAGAGTGCATCAGTGCACAAGAATTAGAGCCTCAGAGGGGTAGTGATGTTAGTCTGTAGCCTCACAAATAATAAGCAAGAAAAAGTCTATGGCACATTAAAGATTTTGTGGGAAAGATCCACTTCTTCTTCATCCAAGGAAGTGGATCTTACCCACTAAAGCTCTTGACCAACTAGAGGTGTAAATTCTAGTGTACATCTGCATACTGTTCACAGACTGTTTATGTGGAACCTTCTAGCATGCATTAAAATTCCCTGGTGAGCACTGATGTAGAACTCTTTGAAATGGTACTACATCAGTATGAATTAGGGAGTGTTTAGGGCACACCACCAGAGACACCATGGACAACTAGTGCACAGCACTGTGGTTCACACTAGAATTTACATCCCTGATAGCATGCACAAAGGCATTATGAAAATAAGCCCAAAGTCCAATACAATTCTTACCCTTTCTTCTCTCAGTTAGTGCAACAAGTACCTGTGAGTTTGTCACATGGGAGCTGGAATGCAGACCCACCCAATTCATCCTACATCCTGTTGTGCATCCAACAGTCAGGAACAACTTTTAATCATTACTGAGCCATTCATACATTATAGCTCATTAGCAATGCCCGGAGTGTGCCAGTAGCTTACTGCAGCCCAGCTCTGCAGGCAGCAGTGCCGAAGTAAGGGTGTCATCAAAGCTGTATCATGCCACCTTTACTTCTGTGCTGATGCTGGCATTTTCCACACTGTTTAACTGATATCTCTTCATGTGCAGGACAAAAGGAAACAGAGCCTCCTCATCTACTTGTACAAGAACATCCAAGAAAAAAGCCTGCAGCACCAGCTGTAGAAGGCAAGTTTGATTCTTTCCTTCAATTCATTTTTTATCTAGTTTCTATTTTCCCATTAATATTGATGGAGGAAGACCAAGCATATATCTCAAAATCACACAAGCGTATTTGCAGGATCAGGGCTTAAGACTGATTGTGTGTAATCAGATCTGCATCAACTGGCCCAGGGACTTGTGTGGAGGATCATTGACTTCAATGGGCCTACAGGAGGGGACCAGGGTCTTCCTGCCTGCATCAGATTGCAGGATTGGGGCTAAATTTCTAAAGTGCTTTCTGGTGTTTTGAAAGGTAAAGTGCTACATAAATGTAAACTAGCTTCACTGTCAATAAATGACAAGGATGGATTACTGTTTCAGCAATTGCATTTGCAAATAATACTATATAATTCAGGGCTGGGCAATAATACTGATGTGGAGCCATTCTGTGAATTTGGTAAGAGGTCAAGGGCTGCTCTTTTCTATGGTATTAATGGAGGGGATGCAGGGTCTGGGATGGAAGTTGTGTGCAGAAAAGAGTTTGGAGTAGGAAATAGGGGTGCAGGAGGGGATGTGGTGTCTGAGAGAGAAATGTGGAAAGGGGCTGGGGTGCAGGAGGGGTGCAGAAAGCTTGGCTGTGACCTGGCACAGAGGTGCAGAGGATTTGGGGTACAGGATGGGGTAGGGTGCCAGGTGCAGGCTCTGTTCAGGAGGTGCTTACCCTAAGCAGCTCCTATCCAGCAGCTCTGGGGCAGGCTATGCCCCCACATGCCACTCACACCTGCCGGCTACTTGGGCCACTGCATCTCTGTGTAGCACACACCATGGCCCAGGCAGCTCCCATTGGTTGGCTTGCAGCCAATGGGGCCTGTAAGGAATGTGGTGGGGGCAGGGCAGTATGCAGAGACAGCTCCCCCCCACACACACAAGGGAAGTGCACTGCACAGGGATGCACATGCTGGCTTGGGCTAGCAGCCACTATGAGTGGTGTGGGGGGGCATAGCAGGCAAGGATCCTACCGAAGGGTCCTGCTGGGTCACGTGACATTGGCAGCTCGGAGGATCGTAGCTGGTCAGATCTGAATGGCTGGCCATATTTTGCTTGCCCTAATATAATTCATCATACTTGTGAATAATATTTCTTGCTCCATGTTTATTAAACTTACAAAGACTTAGAAATCAGCTACCTCCCTATAATTCCATCAAATAAAAGTTACACAGTCAGCCTTCACCTAAAATAGATCATGGAATCATGGAATCAATGGTCTGGAATAGATCTCAGAAGGTCATCGAGTCCAGCCCCCTGCTTCAAGCAGGATCAACCCCATCGAAGTCATCCCAGCCAGAACCTAGTCAAGCCAGGACTTAAAAACACCTACAGATGGAGAATCCACCACCTCTCCAGGCAATACATTCCAGTGCTTCACCAGCCTCCTAGTGAAGTAGTTTTTTCCTAATATCCAACCGACTCTTCTTCTTCTGTAACTTCAGATCATTACTCCTTGTTCTGCTACCTGACACCATTGAGAACAGTTTCTCACCATCCTCTTTAGAGCTTCCCTTCAGGAAATTGAAGGCTGCTCTTAAATCACCCCTCAGTCTTCTCTTCTGTAAACTAAACATGCCCAAATCCCTCAGACTCTCCTCATAGGTAATGTGCTCCAGCCCCTTAATCATTTTTGTTGCCCTTCGCTGAACCTCCTCTAGCACATCCACATCCTTTTTATGCTGGGGAGCCAAAAACTGGACACAATATTCCAGATGTGGCCCCACCAGTGCCGAATAGAGGAGAACAACTACTTCTCTAGATCTGCTCAAAATCCTTCTCCTAATGCACCCTAATAAGCCATTAGCCTTCTTGACTACAAGGTTACACTGTTTACAGATGACCAGCCTTTCATCCACCATAACCCCTAGGTCTCTTTCTGCTGTACTGCTGCTTAGTCAGTCGGTCCCAAGTCTATAACAATGCTTGGGATTCCTCTGTCCCAACTGCAGGACTCTACACTTCTCCTTGTTGAACCGCATCAGATTTCTTTTGGCCCACTCCTCCCAACTTATCCTGGTCACTCTGGATCCTATCTCTACCCTCCAAAATATCTACCTCTCCCCCTAGCTTAGTGTCATCCACAAACTTGCTGAGGGTGCAATCCAGTCCCTCATCCGGGTCATTAATAAAGATGGTGATCAACAGCAGCCCCAGAATCGAGCCTTGTGGCACTCCGGTTGAAACTGACCGCCATCCAGATATTGAGCCATTGACGATTACCCTTTGGGCCTGACAGTCAAGCCAGCTTTCTATCCATCTTATAGTCCATGGATCCAATCCATACATCCTTAACTTATGGGCAAGAATCTTGTGAGAGACTGTATCAAAAGCTTTGCTGAAGTCAAGGTATATCACATCCACCGACTTCCCCGTATTTACCAAGCCTGTTACCTCATCATAGAAGCTAATCAGGTTGATCAGACAGGACTCGCCCTTGGTAAATCCATGTTGGCTACTTTTGATCACTTTCCCCTCTTCCAACTGCTCCAAAATGGTTTCCTTTAGGATCCCCTCCATTATTTTCCCAGGGATTGCAGTAAGGCTGACCAGTCTGTAGTTCCCTGGATTGTTCTTCTTTCCTTTTTTAAAGATGGGCACGACATTTGCCTTTTTCCAGTCATCTGGGATCTCTCCCGATTGCCAAGAGTCTTCAGAGATAATGGCCAAAGGCTCGGCAATGACATCTGCCAATTCTCTCACTACACTTGGGTGCATTAAATCCAGACCCGTGGATTTTGCCTACATCTAGTTTGTCTAGATAGCTCATAACTCGTTCCTTTGCCACAGATGGCTGCCCTCCACTTTCCCATATGGCATTGTCTAGCACCGTAGTGTGGGAGCTGTCTTTTTCCATGAAGATAGAGGCAAAAAAAGCATTGAGTGTTTCAGCTTTTCTTATATCATCTGTCACTAGGTTACCTCCCTCATCCAGTAATGGCCCCACACATTCTCTGGTAACCAGCTTATTGTTAACAAGCCTGTAGAAACCCTTCTTGTTACCCTTCACATCCCTTGGCAGCTGCAGTTCCAGTTGTGCTATCGCTTTCCTGATTACTCCCCAGCATTTTCCAGCCATATGTGTATACTCCTCCTTTGTCAACTGTCCATGTTTCAATTTCTTATACGCATCCTTTTTGGGTTTAAACTGACCAAGATTTTACCTGTTAAGCCAAGCTGGTTGCCTACCATATTTGCATTTCTTACTATGCAGTGAGACGGTTTGTTCCTGTGCCTTCAATAAGACTTCTTTAAAATACTGCCAGTTCTCTTGAACTCTTTTCCCCTTCATCTTCATTACCCAAGGGATCCTGCTCATCAGTTTTCTCATGGAGTCAAAGTCTGCTCTTTTGAAATCAAGGATCTGTCATTTACTGCTCACCCTTCCTCCTTTTGTCAGGATCCAGAAATCTACTATCTCATGGTTGCTGCAGCCCAGGTTTCCACCCACTTCTATTTCTCCTACTAGTTCTTCCCTGTTTGTGAGCAGTAGGTCAAGGTGTGCACAGCCCCTGGTCAGTTCCTTCAGCGCTTGTACCAAGAAGTTGTCCCCAACATTCTCCAAAAACTTCCTGGACTGTCTGTGTGCTGCTGTATTGGTCTCCCAGCAAACGTCTGGACGATCAGTCTCCCATGAGAGCTAAGGCCTGTGATTTGGAAGCTTCTCTTAGCTGTCTGAAGAAATGTTCATCTACCTTATCTCCCTGATTTGGCAGTCTATAGCAGACACCAACTACAACAACACCTCTGTTACTTCCACTTCTGAGGTTATCCCAAAGACACTCAGCTGGTTTTTCTCCTTTCTTATACTGGAGCTCTGAACAACCATACTGCTCCCTCACATAGAGCGCAACTCCTCTTCCTTTTCTCCCCTGACTGTCCTTCCTGAACAGTTTATACCCTTCCATGACCGTGCTCCAGTCATGCAAATCATCCCACCAAGTCTCTGTTATTCCAACCACCTCATACTCCTTTGACTGTGCCAGGACCTCTAATTCTTCCTGTTTGTTACCTTGGTTTCTGGCCTTTGTGTACAAGCATCTTAGAGAAGTGGCTAATTGGCCTACTTCCTCCTCTTCACCCAGGAAACCTACTTGATTGTTCCCTCCTCCTTCCCCACGTACCTCAGGGATTGTGTCACCATCCCCCCGATGAACCTAGTTTAAAGCCCTCCTCACTAGAGTTGCAAGCCTGCTTGCAAAGATGCTCTTTCGTCTCTTCATTAGGTGTATCCCATCTCTTCCCAGCAGTCCCTGTTCACGAAAAAGAATCCCATGGTCAAATTATTTAATTATTCTGTCATTGCATTATGTAATTTACTCGCCTAATAATAATGGTAGTAAAATTGATATAATATTAATTTTGTATTAAATGGGCCTATATTCAATCATTTCAAAACATCACTGTACCTGCCTTTTTTGGCTCAATGTCATTTCTCTGTCTTCCCTTCTAATTATTGAAAGCCTCTGAAACCAGTAAACTGCATGTTACTCTCTTCTGTTGCCTGACACAGCATGCTAGAACTGACAAGGCGGCAAAAGTGTAACAACATTCATAAAATACTGTGCAGTCATCCAGTCACACTATGGCACTGTTTGATAGTCTTTCATAAGGGATTTATTTTTATACTATCTGTAAGTTTCACAGTATAAGAGGAATATAAGATGAGACTGAAGCATCCCAATTTACAATAACTGCAACATTGTATTAAGATTTACTTAAATTTAGTAAATAGAAAACAACTGAATTGTTCTACAAAATATTATAGATCTAGCCATACTTGATTAGATACTTGTAATCTTGTGATTAGTTTCAGTCAAAATAAATGGATAAAAATAGTCAAGTGACTTGTTATCTCATTGCCCCAGATGAAATTGGATGAAATTTCTCTATAAATACATTGTTCTCTTGTCTGACAAGAGTACAGATCTGTAGTTATTGTGAGACATATCGTCGTTTGTAAATAGGTTGCAGTCCTCCTACTCGAACCAAAACATTTCATCTCTGCTTATCAGAAAAAAAGTTCTTTCTGTGTTACGCACTAAATGCTATTATCCACCAATTAAATATAATGGGAGGAAAAAAACCATAATGGAAACAGACTGTTTCCTTTGTGGTGTGATTAAATGAAATTCTGAAATATAACTGTTGTACAATAGGAACTATTGTCAAATTAACATTAAGTTTCTGATTTTCAAAGTTATGAGCAATTACTGAGCTTGTACAAGGAAATGAACATGTATGTATCTCACTGGTGAATTGTGTGTGTTATTAGATCATTTATTCATCCAATTACAGTAACAGTGAGTGAAAATTAGGCATCCATTTGGCAAACACAAACTGGGGACATACTTTATGCACAGAATTGGTCAACTAATATCTTTTAAAAGGCTTACAGTCTGGTCACCAAGACAGAATGGTATTCATTCAAAATTGTTTAAGGAAATGAGGTGGGAAGAGCTAATAACAGAAGTCTGATATAAATAGTTGATATTTTGCCACCAGTATGATATATATGTTTGAGAAGGGAGGCATTGATGCTCCTTGGGACTCTAGACCATGAAGTCTTATTCCAGAACAAGGGAAAATAGTTGAGTAATAAAGCACTGACCTAGGTGACAGAAAGAATAACCAGCATAAATATAGTACTTAAAATTTACAAGCACGTGAACAAGCAGGAGTACACCCCTTCTATATATTACAATTGATTGACAAAATGGAAGAGAAGTAGAAGAATACTTCTCAGGAGGGAAAGAGACTACACTATAGGGCTGAGCACATTGGTTCAGAAAGACTGAAAATACACTTGTGCAAACTGTGTATGCCTGGAACTAAACTTGCCATTGTTTAGGACTTAAAATATCAGTATCAGGATGAGGACAACACTGGAAGAGGGGAATGGGGCACGGCAACAGTTGGTGGGATAGAATATGATTTGTAAATTCTCTAGACTGGGGTTGACAGTTTAAACCTGTGTTTTCCATCAGTTCTGACATAGGTTGTGAACTTGTTCTAGTTTCAACCTCTCTGTATCACTTGATATACCTCTTCAGAAAAAAAGGAAAAAAAAGATGCTACTCAACTTTGTGAAGCACTTTGATATTTTCAGATGAAAACTCTGTTTCAGCCAGATCCAGTGTCCATTGGAAAAGACTGATCACTTACCTCAGTGGAGCCTGGCTAATGACTGAGTGTTATTATGTAGTAAATTTCATCCATCCCGAGCTATCACAGCCATCTCTCCCCCACACCCGCACAGAAATAACCTGTTGGTTCAAGTCTTCTCAGATGTAAGGGGAAAAGAAGGACAAGCACTGCAAATCCATAGATATTCTTCAAGCATAGGCTTTGCTAATCCCTTCTGATATTAACTTCTGGGTGCAACTGACCAATATGGTGGGGAAATACCCTATAATTACTCTGCTGGTTTGTCTGGTTCTTTTAAAAAAGTTTAAGCTATTCTGGATCATACTGCAGAAAGTGCAATGGGAGATTTTGAAATTGCCAGTTTCAGGCCAGTTTTGCAAAAGCAGTGGAGCAACCCAGGAGAGAGGAGGAAAAAAAAATCAGTAAATGCGAAGGTGTTGGTAGATACAAAGTTCAATTACTGTTATGTACTTCAAGAGCTTCCTCAGCCATGGCATGAAGTGAGGTAACACCTTTTAGATTCTTATTTTATTTGCTTTTGGAAACTCCCAAAAGCATATGGAATTACCACTCTCATCTCTATATACCACCACGTGGAGTAAGTAAGGGGCACTGGATGTTCTTTGAACAGGCCGATTATCCATAGCCCTGGTGGCTCTGACCTTAATATGTTTCTTCCTCTGTGCTCTCTCCTACCTCTTTTATCTCTATTGCTTTAGTTTCTTCTTTTGTGAATCCTCATTTGAGGTTAGATAGTCTGCTGAGTGAGTTCAGTTCCCTGCTGTTCTCTGTGCAGTTTATTTCTTTCTGCTCACCGGTTTGCTTTGTTTTCTTCCCACAAATCACATTTAATCTCAGAAAAATCTCACTTTCTCTTGCTTAGAATGTGTCGCTTCATGCTGCTTCCTAGGCCATGGTGCAGGCAATCTGTAAGAAATGCACTGTGGTCACTGGATTTAAGGAATTCGGGAAAGATTACTCAGCAACATACCTAAAAAGGATGTGAACAGTGGCGTGCTTGGGTGGGTGGTAGTCTCCCCGCTTCAGAAACCTGCCATTGCAAGACATTGGCTCTTGCCTCCCCTCTACCCAGGAGTGTGAGAAATATAGGACACTTTAGTCTTGCATCTCTGGCTCTGCTATTTTTTTCCTGAGGCTTCCCTCACTCAGCCTGCCACCAGCTGCTCTGCCTGAAAAGCTACTTCAGCCTTCTCTCTCCTCCTGCTTCCCTCTCTCCCTCTCCGCTGTCTATTCTTTGCTCTATCACCTAGGAATGCTTCATTGTAAGAGCAGCAGAGCCAAAGAATGACTGCCTGCTGGGATCTTTCCCTGCTGTCAAGAAACAAACATGTTGTCATGCTGCTTAAATTACATTTAAAACTTTCCTATTTTTCCACCTGTCCAATTTTGGGGGGAATGATAGTACCCCAGGGTGGGGCTTCTATTTTCCCATTTAGATCTACTTTGCACTTGTCTGAGAGGCTCTTCCCTTTACAGGCAGGTCAGGTTACTAAGTAGGGCCCAGACTGTTACACTCAAATATTGATGCCTCAGCAGGATAGCGAAAGCACTTTTGAGTTCTTTTCCCCAAAACACCTTTGTTACTGGTGACTGTGCAGCAACAACAAATCCTTGTCCTAAACAGCCAATCATTTTATAGCTGAGTGTCTCCTACATTATCCTCTTCCAACCAACTGGTAAGTCATCTTAGCTCCTTTTTGCTTTTTAACATTACTGAGGGTAGCACAGTCTCTCAAACTTGAGTCCCTTCAGTGAATGTCATCAAAATGATGTTTATACTCTCAAATGTTAGTGAAACACTAGGATTGAAACCTCCTTCTAATCCTTTCTATTTATTTGTAACCAAGGGTGAAAGCAACACATTTCTTATAGGTAGTGTACTATCACTATCTATCCCCCACTGGGGAGGCAGGGACTGCAATAAAGCAGGGCCTGTGAGAAATTTCAGTGTTGCATGGAGTGCGGGGGCTTCAGGGAAAAGGTATGGGGTGTTGGGGGTGGGGGGGGCACTGTTCCCGATAAGATTTTTCATAAATGCGTGGAGTAAGTTTTGTCTTGTGCACCAATACTGAAGTCATGTGTGCTTGTTTAGATGTGTGTCAGTCCAGCACCAGACACATCAGTTGCTAAAGGAAGCATATTTAAAGCAGACATGCACACACCCCCAGAGGGAAGTGGGGAGCCCAGCCACAAACACACTGACATGCCCCAGAGGGAAGGCAGGAACCCAGCTCCCTCCCCCATCGTACACACACACACACACACACAGAGCAAGAGAGAGAGAGAGAGAGAGAAGGGGGGATGCCATCTTTATTAAGGTCTCCGCTCCCGATTTCCTTTTTTGAAGCCAGCTGCCAGGCAGCTCCAAAGCTGCACCACCTCAGCTCTCGCCCTTGTTACAGCTCTGAAAATGGCGGCACTGGGAAAAACGGTGCTGGAGTGCTATTTCGTGGCCTTCCAGCAGAAAAAAAGCCCTGGTGATTTGGATTGGCTTATGCTAAAGCGAAGTGTGATTGTTCCTCCCAGAGCTGATTCTGAAAGCTGTGAAAGCTGAATTGTATCTCTTGGTGAAAGCATGTGCTTTTCATTACACAGCTTAGCAATACCCTTATTAATGGGTGTGATTGGCCCAGAAAAGAGCCTTCCTCCTCCTTGTACTGAAACGTGGTGGTTGCTAATTTTTATCTTCAAGATGTTTGCAGCACAGAGAAGGAAAGTAGGTAGAATTTTAAATCTATAATTCTGAGGATCTTGGAGGAATAAAATTAACATGACCCTCTTTGGACCTTTGGTTAAATTCTCTAACATACACATTTTGAAAAAAAATATCAAGCAAACTGAATCACTCTGAACTATATTTTTTTATCTTCATCCAAAACAGATGCTGGAGGCTAACTTGGCTTTTGTTACAAATGTACATATCCATGCTGTGTATGACATATGGCATCTCACTAGCTCAAGGAGAACATTTCAGTTTACAGCCTCAGTTCATGAATATAACTCTGGTGGAAATAACCAAGGGTTTCTAAATTACAAAAGCCAATACAAACGCTGATAAATCTTCCTCAGTACATGGAAGTGTGCTTCCATTTTATAAATCACTATGCTGGTGTCTGGGCTCCATCTATCAGTGACTTCTTGTTCCTTAAGACACATGGTAATGCATAATACCTATGTTTTCCTTACTGTACAATGAAATAATTTACATTTAAAACAAGTGAAATCCAACAGTTTAATATACCACGGAAAGCATTCCAAATCAATATGCTGTGTGTAATGTGAGCTCACATCATCTAGTCTGTGTTGTGTTTCATATTTTCCCTATTATGCAGCATGGAAGACAGCAAATGTGTCTAACCTCTTATCTTAAATGTCCCAAGCCAAGAGATAGTGTGAAAGAAAAATAGCCCAACGCCTCTGCTGGAAATACCATAATGCAGTGTCTTGTGCTTTAAACCACCTTTCTTAAGGAATATGTTGGAAATAATCTAGAAATCTTTAAATAGACCTCCTGTAGAGATATTTTTACTAAGTAAATGTAGGGGCGCTAAGTATATTTGTGGTGTTTTTATAGTGTGTAAAAAAGTTATTTCAGTAGCATTGCGCCTGTGTCTCTCTGAAGCCGCTTTCAAGATAGCAACAATTCTGAGATAATATGAACAAGGTTTCAAAGCAATATCTCCATTAGTTTAGACTGCAAGTTTTAGCTGTAAAGACTAATGATTTAGCTATGAGGAGGAAAGACTAAATCTTCACTGTTTCAGAAGGCCCTTAGCCTTTTAGCTAAGGACATGAGGCACTTCTGCACTTCTTTTATTTTAGTGATAAGATAAAAAAAACTAGTCATTGGAAAGAACTACAATTTTAAAACACTTGATTTAAATACATATATGTGTGTGTGTGTATATATATATATAAGCCGTGTCTACACGTGCACGCTACTTCGAAGTAGCGGCACTAACTTCGAAATAGCGCCCGTCACAGCTACACGTGTTGGGCGCTATTTCGATGTTAACATCGACGTTAGGCGGCGAGACGTCGAAGCCGCTAACCCCATGAGAGGATGGGAATAGCACCCTACGTCGATGTTCAATGTCGAAGTAGGGACTGTGTAGTCGTTGCGCGTCTCGCAACATCGAAATTGTGGGGTCCTCCATGGCGGCCATCAGCTGGGGGGTTGAGAGACGCTGTCTCTCCAGCCCGTGCGGGGCTCTATGGTCACCGTGTGCAGCAGCCCTTAGCCCAGGGCTTCTGGCTGCTGCTGCTGCAGCGGGGGATTCATGCTGCATGCACAGGGTCTGCAACTCGTTGTCGGCTCTGTGTATCTTGTGCTGTTTAGTGCAAGTGTGTCTGGGAGGGGCCCTTTAAGGGAGCGACTTGCTGTTGAGTCCGCCCTGTGACCCTGTCTGCAGCTGTGCCTGGCACCCTTATTTCGATGTGTGCTACTTTGGCGTGTAGACGTACCCTCGCAGCGCCTATTTCGATGTGGTGCCGCGCAACGTCGATGTTGAACATCGACGTTGCCAGCCCTGGAGGACGTGTAGACGTTATTCATCGAAATAGCCTATTTCGATGTCTCCACATCGAAATAGGCTACTTCGAAGTAGGCTTCACTTGTAGACGTAGCCATATAGTTTAAGTACACAGATTTCAATAATTTGATATTATTTTTGTTCAGATTAGCATGGCGGAGAAACTACCTTAAAAATAAGTACTTACCAAAATTAATCTGTCAAAACCAAGCCAAGTATTTCAAATAAATTACATTTCTTTTTTAAGTTTTCCAAGTTGCCACATTAGCAGCCCCTTCTAGTAAAAGCACCATGACTGGGAAGAGAAGTGCTGCTCTGAGATGCGATTATGCCATATTCTCTTGGAGAGGTAAAGATGGCATCACTTCAAAAGGAGCAGGAGTCAAGGCCTATAATTCCTCTGTTGTCTAGGCCTCCCCATTTCCCATACTCCAGAGACTCCTGGTCAGATACATACAGTGGGGCTGAAGGCCCCCATGGGTGCTGGGGAAAGAAGTGTGGGTGGGGGAGTGCAGCTCCATGACCCTGGAGCCTTGGGCAGAAGGGGCATGTGGAGTCAGCCCTTAGCATTGCCTGGAGCACCACGCTGTCTTCCCCTCCCCAGCTCTCAGAAGCCCCACAGGATGATGCTCCAGCAGCATTTCAAAGGGGCCTTGCAGCTCCTGGCCATCACAGCTGCTACTGCCACAGCAGTGGCAGCTGGGAGCTATGGGCACCTTTGAAAGACTGGGCCCCTGTGCAGTTGCTCTCCCCCCAACCCCCTGCCACTTTCCTCCCTCTGTTGTTGGGCCAGGATTCATACCTCCCCCCAGGTATCATTCCACATTCTTCTCAGCCTACCCCCGGGTCTGCCCAAGGGCAGTCAGTGCAGCCAGTGCTGATGTTGTCCCCTATCCCTTCTGAGTAGGATTTCTAGCCACCAAGGGGGTGAATGCTAACAATAGCCTCTGCAACAATTTAATGTGTAGTTTTTGCCCCTTTCTCAGGTGATCATGCCACAGATTGTGACTCCTCTCTGGCTCTTTTACCCACCAGCCACACACTCTGATTTTGAAGGGGGCTGCCCTTGGCTGCATAGTTCAGACTAGCATGCCACCCATCTTTTCCCCCTGTATGTGCTTTCTGACTTCATTAAACTGGTGTTTGTGTTCTGTTGCTCCCTTCTGTGTTGTTTAGTAAGGGGAGCATATGGCCCCATGTTATTAACAAACAGTTTTTGTGCTTAATTCAACACAGCCATGAAATGGAAAGTCTGTAATCACCCCATGGGGAAATCATGAACTCTTGTGTGGGTCACATGAAAGCACCAGGAATTTCAGATGTGATTGTGCTATTTTCATACTTTTCACAAATCTAGCAAATGCCTACATGTATCACTCTTCAAAGCTTCCAAATAATATTTGAAATTGGGGTTTGAACACAGTAAAATAGCTTCAAAGATAAAATCAGGCAGTACAGATTCACCAGGAGCTCAAGTTTTACTGTCTCCAATGACCTCTATACCTCATTATTCCTTCACTTAGTCTGAGAAAACATGATATTGCACTGGCTCACTGAAATAAAAAGGCATGATATTAAAAAAAAAAAAATTGTTGTGATTACTGTCTTCTTAATTTTGGCCTAGACATACCCAGGTAAGTCAAACAAAATAACTTACGTGTGGAAAGTAGCAGTTCTGCAAACTTTAGATCAATTTAATATAGAGTTTTATGACCTTTATGGACTTTTCAGTAACTTGATCAATGCCAGGCAGTATTACTTCCCTCAGAGAAAATAAATGGATCAAAAAGGACAGTTAAGAAATGGCTTTTTCAAGGGACATTTTCAAATAAAATTTGACCCCAGATTTAGACTTTTTTAAATACTCTGCATCCATGAAATTTAAGATCAAGTCAAATGTTTCTCTAAATTCCCCTGCAGTATTTCAACCCAACACTGCAGAATTTTGCTAATGCATATAAAATTGACTAGAATCTTAAGTTCAGCTGACCAGCCTAATTTTGGTCTCCAAGCTAAGAGAAATAATAAAAAACAAATAAAAAATAAATAAAAAAGAAGGAAGGTAACAGTATAAAGAGCAAAAATGTAATTAGTCTTTTAACTTTTAGATGAAATCTTGTCCCCCATTAAAGTTGATAGCAAAATGTGATTGACCTTACAAGAGCCAGCGTCTCACTCTGGTTAGAAGAGAAAAGTGTTCTTGATAGATAAGGAAATTAGCTTTATTTGTAAAGTATATATTTTTTGTTTTCTCATGTCTCTCTAAGATTCAAATCATGTGAGCTTAAGTTGCGTAAATTGAGTACTATAAAATTAAGTAAACTTTTACCCAAGACATGCTGCACCTAAATGTTATTTTCTCTGAGGTTCTGATAATATAAATTAACTTTTGTCTTAGTTAGTTCTGGAAATCCAGGAAAAGAACTTTCATGGGAGACTTGATATTGTCTGGTTTTGTGAAAAATTGCAACAGCTTTTCTTGCCTAATGATTCTGGTCCTGGCAGAAATACAGAAATACATAGAGATGAGCAAGGGGAAAAAAAAGGAAAAAGAAAAAAGAAAAAGAAAACCACTTTCCTTACCTGTACCTCTTAGTGGTGATAGATGAGCAGATAAATTCTTTTAGAGTCAGCACTAACATGACTGCATGGAGCATCTAGGAAGATATGTGTGGGTAAGAGACTCTCACGATGTCTACCACTTCCAGACAGACTGCATTACTTGTGTAAGTCTGTGCATTATAACTCAAGTGCATTCCTAAAATTAGCTCTCCCCAGCACTGGCACAGCAACAGGCTGTTGTTACACCCAGGCCTAATCTGAAGTGGCACTCTTTCTTCATATTACTAATACTGCTACCTCCCCAAACCCTGCCTTTCATGGAGTGCTTGACTAGAGAGCAAGAAAAACTTTGGAAGCAGGTTCAGGCAATTCACGCCAATATACATTTATTTTTGTTTGTATTAAAATCCACCTTCTTGGTTTTTAGCAAATCTTTCACTCTCCTTCTTCTTCAGAAGTGTCCTAATTTCAGAACAGTGGTTGCATTGTGTAGACTCTAGGATAGTTATTTTGAATTAACTTTGCTGTGTATACCTACCCTGAGTTGTTTATCCTTCTTGCGTTTCCTCATGTCTTGCCATGTGTTTTTGTCTAACTCCTCTTTTTATCTACACTCAAAGCCCTTAGACACACAGTGAAACCAACCTGGCTTGATGAAGGAATAGGCAACTGTGACCTATTCTTCATCCATCCACATCACAGAGTGGAGATAGAAAAAGTGCAGGTACATTGGCTCAAAAGTTTAGTAAGTCCTTCACTGTTCTTACAATTCCCCACGTCTCTATTTTCTGTCAGCCCATGTGCCTACTTACTTCCCACTCCCCCTTCTCTGTTGATCCATGTATTCTCCCTTAGCATTTTACCCTTCATGTTTCATTTTAATTATGTTTATGCTTGGAAGAAGCCCACCACATTATATACTTCAGATATGGTGAGTTCTCTATTTGCATTAGACATATTTCTTAACTTGTCATGGTCCAAAGGTGGATTGTAGTGCATAGCAAAGACCAGTATGAAAAATACAGTATATGTATTCATTCAGGACTCTAAAAATTAGGTGGGATTCCTTCTTTTCCTGTAAACAACTCTTTATATAACCTCAGTTTAATGATTCCCTATTATTTGCAACAATAATAGTAAGGAATATCAAATGTGTGTGAAACCAAAATAATTTGGGGGCTAAAATGGATGACATCTCTCAGAACAAAGTACACTGGCAAAGTGTATCAGTTTACAAATTTATCCTAGTAAAACGATGGCTCAAGAAAACAGTTGGGTTCAGTATGGGATTTTTCCCAGTCCTACAGGCTATCTTGTGAAGCTTGACTTCCAAAAGGCATTTCCTTCCCTCTGATGCAGACATACTAAGGGCTTTTCCTCTGAGTACCTGTGCAAGGGGAAGGGAAAGTTGAGCTGGAGTTCTCTACTTTTTCATTGTGTAGGAGGTTCCCTGCACTCTGTCACAGGAGCTCACTTGCATACAGATTTGTTGTGGTAAGCATTCTAGGACTGGCATGTGCAGTTGGGGCAAGATTATTGTTTCCTGCCTGTCAAGACACAGTCTGCATTTTCAGTGTGTGGCAGGAATCTCTGAATGTGTCACATCTGATTGATGTTCCATTTGCGCTTCCAGCCCTCAGGAGCACTGAACAGAGCCCCACAGACAGGAGATTTTGTGCTGTCTTATGCATTGATCTAACGCACGGTGATCCCAAATTGCGGTCATTTCCAAAATGTATCACTTCCAAAGGAATTGTTAACACAATGGCTGAAAATTATTTCATTTAATTTAGTATTTTCTCACTTAATTTAGAGTTAAAGTCACACTCTGGTTCTTCCAGTTGAGCATCAGTGATTTAGATAATGGACCGGATCCTGATGCCCTTTGGATTGTTCCAGTGGCTAAAGGTGACAGAAAGCAGCTGAGTTTCCCTAGCAATGAATTCTTATTTGGTCTGGTTATAGCGTAGAAGGAATGGAACTAGTAGGCTGGGTCTATACATGCGCCCATCTTCAAAGGGCACATGGTACTTAAGCGACGGGATATTACTAATGAAGTGCTGTGGTGAATATGCAGCGCTTCATTAGGCTAATTCTCCCCCACAGCAACTTTAAAGCATCAAACTTCAAAATGCCAACATGAGTGTAGCTGCGGGCACTTCAGAGGGCCTGTGCGACTTTGAAGCGCCTTTACTCCTCAAGACAGTCCCAGGATTAATAGAAACTGACCACGGATGAGAATGTGTCCCACTGTAAAAAGTCATATGCTCAGTTTTTGATGTTATTAAAAATATTTGTTTTTCCTCTAATGTCGATATTGCTTAATGCAGAAAAATTCTGAACTTTACATTGCTAGATTAGTACCATAGTTAACCAAATGCTTACATATAAGCAATTATTACTCCATTTTCAAACTATGGTCAGCTTAAATTTAATCATTTAATTGGGGGCTGAATGGGGGAATGTGAGGCACACACAAGCAACTGGATGAAATAGTTTGCTGAAAAACCACAAATGACTTGTCTTAGCTTTTCCGAAGACAATAAAAAGGATGAAAATGATGAAATATATTTAAAATGGATTGAATCTTGAGATAGTGCTGAACATTTAACCAGGGATTTAACATGTCTGCTGGAAAGTGAGAACCAATTTGGTTCAGTAAGATTTCTTCATATTGATAAAGTCTTTGGCTATGTCTATACCACTGCGATCTGTGACAGAAGTTACTATTGGAAGAAATCTTCTGATGAAACTTCTGTTGACAAAGTGTGTCCACACACAAAAGTGGATTGAAAAGTGATCCACTCTGTTGACAGAAAATAGCTTGACTGCCCAGCCCTCTCTTGACTGAATGGCTGACCAGAAGCACAGCAGACAAGCCTGCCTGGTCACCCAGAAGTCCTGTCTGTGAACAGAGGGCTCCCCAGAGTGTCCACACCGATTTCTTGTCAACAGATTCTGTTGAGAAAGGCATTCTGCCTTGTGTATGTGTGGGCAGGGGAAGGGAGAGGCAGAAGGCTGTCAACAAAAGTGGCAAGTATATCAACAGAATGCATTTTTAGTGTGGACGCTCTGTAGGCTTTGTCAATAAAACACGTTTTGTTGAAGAATCCCTCTAGTGTAGATGTAGCCCTCCTGTTTTATGCAATGTTCTCTTATTTGTGAAAACAGTTCACAAAGATCAAGGGATTTATAACTTCTCAGAAAATGCCTATGTGTACCAGTCACACACATTTTTCTTTGCTTCCTTAATTTCTGAAAGCATGCTGTGCAGTATTTGTAATTAACTTTTTCGCATTCTGTTTTAAAAATGGTTTTTTTATTTATGTTTTCATGCAGAAGAAGAGCCTCATGCAATAACTAAGGAAGTCAAAATTAAGTAACTTTTTTTTTTCTTTCTTTCGATGTTAATTTATGCAAAGGCTAATAGCATATTAGTTGTTGGGCTATACAACAACAAGAAAAAGCTTCTTCTAACCTGGAACAATTTTCAAGAAGAAGAGGACTCTCAGTTTATAGACACATGATGTTTCGCCTGTGCTATCTATATAACAATATGTTCTGGCTTTGTACATATTTGTAATGGTGAAGCATCACAAAATAAAAAAGCTATAGCTCTGCCAACTTGTAACTACACAACTTGAAGAGGCAAACCTGGATGGCTGGCTGGTAGGCCATACAAAGGGCATATATGTTTGCTGTTATTTTACTAGAATTTAATGGAAATTCGTTCCCTGGAAAATGGAAAGAAAAAAGGTAATACATGAATTTCGTGGTGTTTCACACCTAATTCTATCCTATCAATAAATAACACTCATGCAATAAGTAATTAAATTATTGTGGCCTTCATAAAGCAAAAAGCTAATTTCCACTCTTGCCCAGTGAATCCATAAAATAAAGACAAATGAATTCAAGAGAGAGTCATGTTCTTTAGTAGACAAGTGGTTTAACTGCAATTCACCATGAATAGCAGATACCTTGTAATGACAGTTTTAAAGGTCCAATTCATAAAACTGTTATGAAGGTATATTATTTATATAGGTTTTTCATGTGCTTCTGCACTCATTGCTGAGTATCTCTTGCAAGTTTTTCTATTGGCTGTCAGGTTTCATAAGGGAAAAACTAAATCAGAACACGTGCAGGGTTAGTGTATCCCAGACAAAAAGTAATAGTTAAGGTAGGCTAATTGGCATGATAGATTGAAGAAGTGCCTGTTTCTTAAATATTACCTGGTTCACACACTGGCTCAAGTTCCATCTTCTGCTTTATGTAGATTCACTGGAGTGTAGGGTATTTTTATATAGCTGAGGAGATGACAATCATATTTTTAAGAACCACTAATTGGTTCAAATTTGTAGTGAGGGGGAGGGATAGTTCTGGGGTTTAAGCATTGGCCTGCTAAACCCAGGGTTATGAATTTAATCCTTGGTGGGGTCATTTAGGGATCTGGAGGAACTAGATTAAAAAAAATATCTGGTGGGGTGGTGACAGGTCCTGTTATGAGTACAGGAGACTGAATTCAATGACCTTTCAAGGTTCCCCTCCAGCTCTATGAGAGAGGTTTATCTCCACGTGATGACAAATTCTCCAAAGACAGCATTAATTAAAGCAGCGCAGAAGGTATGTATGCTTCCTGAAACAGGTTGATCTTTGCAATGGCCCAGTACACATGTGTTCATCTGTCACAATCTCTCATGGTTTACCAGTCTTGGCACCATAGAAATAAAACTCATCTGGGTAGACAAGTCCACCCACAGCTATTCTGTCTTTTCTCCTTACTCTCTGTTTAGGTACTGCTCCTCGTTCCAATCTTTTTCCTTATTTTTTTTAAAAAATGTGAGTTATAGCTGTGGCCACCCTAGCCCCTCCTTTTGGAGGGACTATGGTAATGCAGCACTTCAGAGTATGCTAATGAAGTGCTTCCATGAATATGCAGTGCTCCATTAGCATAATGGCAGCCACACGCGCTTCAAAACTGCTGGTTTCGAAATGCACGCCACTGTGTAGCTGAGAGCCTTTCGAAATGGCCCTCCAGATTTCAAAAGCCCCTTCTCCCTAAATCAGATGAGAAGAAGGGTCTTTCGAAATCAAGGGGGTTGTTTCAAAAGGCCCCCGGCTACACAGGCAGTGTGCGTTTTGAAACCAGCACTTTCGAAGCACATGTAGCGGCCATTATGCTAATGAGGTGCTGCATATTCCTGGAAATGCCTCAGTAGCATATTCCAAAGTGCCACATTACCATAGCCCTTTCCAAAAGGAGGAGGTAGTGTGGACACAGCCATAGTACTTTAGTAAGACATAAAAAGTCAACTGAACTTCTTTTAAATCTTGACTTAGAAATAGATGCGGAAAAGAGAGCAACGCAAGAGAAGAGCACTATTCCTGAAACTAAAAAGAAAGGTAAGGAACTGGAAAGTTTGTTGTGAGGCTGATCCATCTGCTATTTCAATTAATGGCAAAATTCCCATTAACTTCAGGGGTGGTAAATTGACCCTTAAACTTGCAGCACCACAATACTCTCTCTATTGCATGTGCTTCTCATACCTTATCAACATCACCATTCTACATTTTGCTGCCTTTTTAGTTTGTATCACTTCTTAAAGGTTCTTCCTAGTTGACAAGCAAGAGAGCCAATGGCAAACATTGTATTTTAGCCCCCCTCCCTCCCCATTGTGAGGCTGAATATGGCAATATTAATAATTGTTCCTGATATAAAAGGGCATGATTGTGTTACCATATGTGAAAATGGTTCGACACATTGCTTTGTATTCCACATGCCAATTTCAGTGACATCAGTACCATGTACTTTTGATAGTGATAACTAAGATTTGCAGCTACCACTTGTAATTTAAATTAAAGGTTCCATATTTCTGTGCTGATGAGTCTCATCTAGCCTTTAATGAAGTATTCAAGGTCCAGATTATCCATTTTTGATCTGATTTCTCTTTGACTAGGTGTGTGCAATGGCTAAATGGGAATCATTTGATCTAAACTCAAAAATAAGTCACATTTTTTTCAACATCTGCCTACCAGGGCTTGGTCAACTGCATATATGAATGTATGATTCATAGTTCTAGCATAGACAATGACCTTCTTTAATTAAATGTTAGAAAAAGAAGAAGAAAAAAAGAAATCCCTGGAGAAGACTGAAATAAAAAAAGCAGGTAAGAAATTCAAATTTGTCACGTTTTTCAAAACGTCTGACAATTTTATATATACATTTTCAGTTTTTAAACTTTTAAAATAGGTTAATTTATAAGATGCCAGGATTTTCTCCTATACTGTGGTTTTGGGATTTGAACAGAAATCTCTCCACTTCTAAGCTGTGGCATAAGTAGCCCTATTCAATATATTCAGTGTTTGGTATAGTTAATGGATGCTAAATTTAAAACCAAGTAGTGTGTGTAAAGGGGGATTCAGCTATGGGCTTTAATTTTTCAAGGTCAGTTTTTCACATTCAAAAAATTTTAGGTGCAAATGGTAACAAGTAGCAGGGAGAATAGGTAGGTAGTTGTCTAAGGGCTAACTATGCTGGGAGAAATGATTTATATTTGAAATAATAACAAACATTGCTTTAACATGTTAAACACTAGTAACAGACAGGTAGCTGTGTTAGTCTGTATTCTAACAAAACAAAACAGCAGTAATGTAACACTTTAAAGACTAACCAAATGATTTATTCAGTGATGAGCTTTCGTGGGACAGACCCACTTCACCAGATCAATAGTACTTCCAGTACAGACTGACATTTATAAGTACAGTGGTCCAAAAAAGATTGCAATAAAACCTGACAAATCAAGTACATAGGACTGAAGGATAGGGGTGAAGAGTAGGGAATGTTAAGTGTCTTTCTGGAGGTAATTGCAAGCATCAAAGGAAGGGGAGCAGTCCTTGCAAACCATGAGGTAATTGTTGTCTTTGTTCATATCAAGATTTAATGTGTTGATTTTGAATATGAACTCCAATTCACAAATCTCCCTATGCAATCTGTTTTTTAAGTCTCTTTGTTGTAAGACGCATATTCTCAGGTCTTCAACAGAATGGCCCACTCCTGGCTGGTGGTCAACCTTGCTACGGTTGTTCCAGTCTTGCTTGGTCCCTGACTCCTGGTTACTGACTCTGACTCTGTTCCTGGTTTATAACTCTGAGCAATGTTTACTAGGCATGACCACTTTCGTGCTGAGTGCTCGATCTGACTACTCACGTCCTGGTTTATTACACTGGCATTTAGTAGCCTGGATTGTAGTAGGATGCATCCAGATAACAGTTATTTGTCATGATACTATCCTTCTAACTTCACTTAAGCCTAGCATGTCTAGTTTATATCTGTCCATTTTTTCTGTCACTTGGTCTGTTTTACCAGACTTATATCATGTCTGCACGTTCCACATACCAATATTAGTTAAGAATTTAGGATGGAGCAGATTCAGCAGAGAAGTAGTTTCTTTTCAGGCTTGGCCACTTTGCATTGTCATCTCTTTTCTAGGTCTAATTGCATTGGGTCAAATCCGGCTCTGTTTGTTGAGCTGAGCAGTAGTGCAAGCTTCCAGCAGTTTCTTTTGTTTGTTTGTTTTTTGTTTTTGTTTGGGAAGCAGAATGTTAGCCGACTTCCAGCTAGACCTCTCCCAGGAGGTATGAACTACTTTGTTCTGGTTTCTAATCTTCAACTGGCATGGGTAGCCTTAGAAGTTATACTCCCACTGGCTTAGGTCTAGGGGCTACGGGACTAAGCAAGTTGTCCCCCGACATCAAGGCATAGTCCCAGGGGAAAGAAAGTACATCACATGCCTTGAAATCCAGAAATGGAGCATCTGGTTTTGATATGATCTCCTTTTGAACCTTAAAAGCTGGAAATCATAATGGAAGAAACAAACTCTCATGATATTTGTCTTATGTCATGTATTATTTGGTGTTTTTCTTAAAGCTCCATCTGCTGGAATCACATGAGGGAGTATCTCAGCTTATTAAAAAAGGTACTTTTCTGGGTTCATGATTAGGGAGAAAGGCTTGAAAAAAGTCACCCTAAAGGCACAAACACCAGAAGGCAAATAAAAAGAATCCACAACTGATAATTTTTAAGCTACTCTTATGACTTTTGGGGCCTGATTTATGACTTTTGAACACATGGGGCATCTAAATCAGCAGGATTGTTCTAGTATACACGTAAGGATCTTCAGTGCTTTGCAGCTTGTTGATGTAAGCACATGTAACGCAAGAGGAAGAAGGTTAATGATAAGTGTTCTGAACTCCAAAATACAAAGCATTAAAGTAACAAAGACAGGGGATTTTGCACTAATTCTTAAAGAAGATAAACCCACTCAAAAGACGTTACAACATACAATATCATCTCTATCTGCTATATATACAAACAGGGCTGATGGCATATGATAAACCTTAGGAGTGGCCCAGGAAAAACAGCATTTATGAATGCCCATCTTGTGATGCCAAGGGTTGATTTTAGAGAGAGGGAGAGAGAGAGGTTCTGAATGCCCACAATTGTAATAACAGTTAAGGGGCACTCAATGCTGTGCTGATTAATTATAGAAAATCGAGAAAAGCCTAACAAAACCCTGAAAGAGTGAAACCCAGGGTTAGAGCCAGGCCTACAAATTAGGTATTCCTGGCATGATCTGTTCTGTGTAATTATTCAGACCTCATGTTAAATTACACCATATATATCATATATTCCATGGAGTATACTGAAGTGTAAATTTAAATTGCATCTATAAATGCATAAATATAGATTTAAATATAAAATATTGTAACTTACAATGACAATTCAGAATGACCCTTATAACTTTCTTCTGTCTCTAAACTTACTTTTCACGTGAAAATGCAGAATTTAGAAGATTACTTTTTATGGTCAAACATCAGTATAAAGTTATTAATATGTTCATCTGCACAAGTCCTTACTAAATCTGGTGAGTCATCCTAATGTGACTTGAGGGAGACAAGTTAAACAGCACAAGACTGTCCCACATTTCCGTCTCTTTTTAGCTCCCTAGTTGGCTGCATTTTGGAAGTTTAATAGCCTCCGTGTTAAGTGATGGTAACCCATAATACATTCTGATTACACGTCACTGTGATTTGTCATTGGACTTGCTCTTTCAGTTCATGTTCTCTTTTTTAGTGCTGACTGGCAGCATCTATTGTTATCCCTAAAAGGTTTTAAGCCTGCAATAATTGCCCCATTTGATCAACAGGAAAGTACTGTATAGCCCTACATTTCAGAGCAAGCAATCTCAGCATGTGGTTATATTTACATGCTTTGGGCAGATATAGCAGAGATTGCTGACTGGTGAGCCTTGCAAGGCTTGAATTTGAAGTCTGAGTAAGCAACTAAAAGCAGGATTATGGGGATGGTTTTCTATTGACTTATTTTTACCTTTTCCATTTAAAAGCACAGTCAGTGACTATTACATTGGTCCTTGCCCATACCTTCAAAACCTTTCTTTACCTCTCTATTGCCTACTTCACTAATTTTGTCTCTCTGCTTCTCATAAACTCTTTCAGTTCCCTTTAACTAACAAGAAAGTACTGCCTTTGTTCATTCCATGCTAGTTTCTGCACTGTTAGCTGTATTGCCTCTTCATACCTGGAATCTACTTTCTTCAACTTTATCCACCAAATTGTGCTTCATCCTTTCATTCCCTGGTACTCATAGCTTCCACAAGGCCTGTTAATGCTGTCTCTTCCTACAGTGACATGAAGGTTTGTGTCTGTGGATGACTGAGGGAAAGAGATTCTACATAAATAACAAGAAGATCCTCAAAAAAATACTGTGAGGGCAACTCTTCCCACTGCCACCTATCTTTTCCCCATCTCAAGGAAAACATTTTACACCTCATGTACATAGCCTTTCTATTTTCTGATTAATGTTTTAGATTAGTGCTAATTCAACAATGGTGGGTAAACACTGGAATAAATTGCCTATGGAGATTGTGGAATCTCCATCACTGGAGATATTTAAGAGTAGGTTTGACAGACACTTATTAGGGATCGCTTAAATCAGGGCTGGCAATCGAGATAGCAAAAAGAGCCTTATTTTTTTTTCCAAATTTGAGAAAATCTCAATAATTCAAGAGTCCTGATGCATGTGAATATGAGATAGTCCTTTGTAAATAATGTCCAACCGTACTTTTTGTAAACCCTATTTTAAGAACAGCACACACACACAATGATTTGTAATAGCCGTGTCTACACGTGCACGCTACTTCGAAGTAGCGGCACTGACTTCGAAATAGCACCCGTCACGGCTACACGTGTTGGGCGCTATTTCGATGTTAACATCGATGTTAAGCAGCGAGACGTCGAAGCCGCTAACCCCATGAGGGGATAGGAATAGCGCCCTACTTCGATGTTCAACGTCGAAGTAGGGACCGTGTAGTCGTTGCGCGTCCCGCAACATCAAAATTGAGGGGTCCTCCATGGCGGCCATCAGCTGAGGGGTTGAGAGATGCTCTCTCTCCAGCCCCTGCAGGGCTCTATGGTCACCGTGTGCAGCAGCCCTTAGCCCAGGGCTTCTGGCTGCTGCTGCTGCAGCTGGGGATCCATGCTGCATGCACAGGGTCTGCAACCAGTTGTCGGCTCTGTGGATCTTGTGTTGTTTAGTGCAACTGTGTCTGGGAGGGGCCCTTTAAGGGAGCGGCTTGCTGTTGAGTCCACCCTGTGACCCTGTCTGCAGCTGTTCCTGGCACCCTTATTTCGATGTGTGCTACTGTGGCGTGTAGACGTTCCCTCACAGCGCCTATTTCGATGTGGTGCTGCGCAACGTCGATGTTGAACATCGACGTTGCCAGCCCTGGAGGACGTGTAGACGTTATTCCTATTTCGATGTCACTACATCGAAATAAGCTATTTCGTTGTAGCATTCACATGTAGACATAGCCAATGTGATACATGTTTATAGCAGGATGTTCACAAACATTTTACATATTCTATTTCCTCACATTTTATATGTGTGTGTTTGTACTGTGTTCCTGACTTCACTCCCAAACCCACTTTAATTATGTCAATTTCACTTCACGTTTAATTTCAGTTTTCTTTGTTAAAATGCGTGTTGCCCTTCACAGCAGGAACATTGCAAGCTTCCTTTTCCTTTTCAAAAAACAAGACGTTATTAGCAACACATTCAAAACACGCAGACAGTATCATATCCCACAGTGCAATGCACACATTAAAGGAGGAGTTATCCAGTGTTTCAAGATCACATATTGTTTGCTATTTAGATATGAGGTGCTCATTGTTGGGATTTTAGACATTCGCTGTTTATTGAAAATAATTATTTTTTTAACTTTGCAATTATAATGTCGGGAATCACAAAGAAGTCCTAAAGGAGCTGCATGTGGCTCCAGAGCAGCAAGTTGTAGACCACTTGATACTTGATCCTGTCATAAGGGCAGGGGACTGGACTCGATGACCTCCCTTCCAGTTCTAGTGTTCTATGATTCTATGATAATTAGCAAATGAAACTGGTCAATTTTACCACTTGCATTGCCTGAATGTCGTTTTGCACTGTCTGTGCTGTTGAAAGAATTTTTGTACATGGAGTGGTAAAAGGCCAGTGAACAAAACCTTAAATCATGCTGCACCACCACTACCCTACTACCTGCACCATGGCTAACTGCCTTTTTGTGATATATTTGTTTGTTTGCAGACAAATTCTCTCCCTTTCTTAATCCCCTCTTGCCACCTCTCTCTCTCTCTCTCTGTCTGCTACAGAGTAGACTAATATTGAATGTGTTCAGTACAAAATGAACTGGAGAATTCTTAATTAGCTTTTAAAAGTCTATTGTAGATAAAACACATTAATCCTCTGACCTTCAGTTAGTACAAAAAGATTGTGCTAATTGTTCTGAAAAACAGACAATTCTGTTGTTATAAACGCAGAGGTCTCATTTAAGCAGACATAATTGGCAGAAATAAAGGCCTGGCACAATCCTATTTAAAACCCCTGCTCCACTAGGCTGGACAAATGTGGAGCTTCATCAGAGAACATTTAAGCAGGAGTCTTGCTGAGAAGCATCTGCATGGGTGTAGCAAATGCAGTGACTACTTTTAAAAGTGAGCTTTGATTTTTGAGTACCTCAGTTTTGGGGTCTCCAACTTGAAATGTGTCAGAGTAAGGGACCTGCCTTTAAAAAAATCCTTTTGAGGGTAGGTGTTCAGTGCTTTGTGAAAATCAGTCCTCCTAGAAGAGAGCCTCTTATACAGAATGTACAGATGACATATAGCAAAATCTGCTTGCAAAAACAGGGCCAGATCTGCTCAGGAGCACATGGGACCGCTCAGGATCTGATCTGTTCAGACAAACTCTGTGACTGTCATGCACAAATGCCCACCAAAAACACCTCTGCATAGCCAGGATGGAACAAGGGAGGTCATCAGTGCAACTCACTGCTTATCAGAAGTCAGTGTGTGCGATGCGCCTGCTTGTACTCAAACACCTCTGACAAGGTAGTAGCTCCTCTACATTCTCCACTTCCTCACCCCCAGGATTATTCCTGTGTTGGTCAGGGATCATCTGGTGTGGTGCCTGCTCTCAGAATACTAAGGGCAATTAACACTGCTTTTGTTGCATTCTAGTGAAACAACTTTGTAGACATTTAAACAATGAGGTTGCATTTGTCCTCAAAGGCAAAGATTAAAATTATTTTCTTGAGACTGTCACATATCTGAATTGTTTATTCACCTGTGTGGGTTCGGTGAGGCACTCTACCAGGGCCTGGAAGTAAACTGCCTGATTGTCTCTGGGTTCTCTGTATTTGGAGGAGGAACATTATACCAGTGTTGCAAGAGCAGAACTGGGGAGCTCAGGGATAAGGAAACATCCTCTCTGCTGCCCCTTTTGCATGGTCTGATAGCAGGCATATTGTCCTCCACTCTCTATGTCTATTGCGTTTTGGCAAATTGCAACACAGCACAGATATATGGGAAAAGAGGACAAAATGCCATTTCCTTCTCCCACAGAGAGAATGGTCTTTGCTATTCTGCTTTATAGAGGCAGACAAAGAAATCTCTATAGCTGGTATTTTTTTCAAATTTCCTGATTTACACAAAAAACCCTTCTATAGACTTCATTGGCGTGGCTTCCCTGCCCACTTTTACCTAGTGCACTCTTCATCTTACATAGTTGTTTTCTATTGATAAGAGAAATAGTGGTGACACCTGCTGACCAATTATCTATTCTTTTCTTTTCTCTACTGGTTTTGTTTTTTTGGGCGGCGGGGTGGGCAGTGGGTGTTTGGTTTTTTCCTCCTGCTAAGCATTATGGTATGGAAGTAAAACAAAGCTAGCAGCCCTGTGGCACTTTAAAGACTAACAATTTTATTTATTAGGTAATGAGCTTTGAAGAAGTGGATCTTTCTCACAAAAGCTCATTACGTAACAAATAAAACTGTTGGTCTTTAAGGTGCTACAAGGCTGCTTGCTTTGTTTTGCAAAGATACAAACTAACATGGCTACCCCTCTGAGACTACTTACCTGATATGGAAGTGTTTCTGTCTAAAGGAATGATTTAGATTTGTGTAACTATTATTTATGGCTCTTGCCTTCTCAACCAACCATGCTGCAATGATTGCTCTTGGAAGATTCTACGTCCTGGAAAAATTTAGCATGTAGCTGCATTACTGTACATTTTGAAGTGCGTAGAACCCATATTGATGAAATATGGTTTGTGGCGGTTACGGTACTTAACTGAGCATTTCCTTACATTGACCTTTAAAGGGTTTTTATGAGTGAGTTTTTCCTGGGGGATGGGTGGTACCTATGTGTGCAATAAACTAATAATGCTGGAGAAGGGGGGTTGATTGAGGATAGCTGAAAAGAGAGAGAAGTGAGAAAAACAACTATATCAGTGAAATAACAAAAAGATGGTAAATATTGAGTTGCATAGGGATGCCTTATCCAGAGATGTGCCTGTGTAGGGCAAAAGTGAAAGGGGCACAGAAGATTAGGACTTGATAGGAAATTTTTAATATAATTTTAAAGCAAAATTTAAAATGTAAGTCAGAAACATGAAGTTGTACATATTGTAAGGGTATACACTTGCAGATGCTTATTGCTTTTACCCTGGTGCTCCCTCAGAAGCTTTCCTCTGACTGAGTGTTTGTTCCCCTCACTTGTGTCTTGTCTCTGTACTTTATGTTTATTGGAGCAGGTCCAGGCGGTCCTGTGTGTTTATACAGCCCTCAGCAAAAAAGGGCTCTGCTTCTCTTGTAGTCTTATATCATCATCATCATCATCATCATTATTTTATTATCCATGGAGCAAAACCCACAATTTTCATTTGGAACATCTGGGTTCCCTCTCTGCTTTACAGGAGCTCTAGGCCTCTTCTGTGTTGCAGACTGATTCATTCCTGGTTAATAACTTGCTCCTGGCATTATTAGCATCTCAGACCCATTCTTACTTCTTTGTCTGTCCTCCCCTGGGTCCTGTTTATGACTCAACTGCTGTTTCCTGGTATTCTCCACTAATAGCTGCTTTTCTCTTCAGACACAAGCTAAGCAAGCTACCTTGAGGACTGGGCAATGTTTATTAACCCATAGAAAGTCTGAGTTATATATCTTTGCCAGCTGGTGAATTTGTTCACTCGTTTTCCTCTATCTTAGCTTTGCTAACAAATTCCTGTTTGTGGGACTTGGTACAGTAATATTGCAGAAAGTAGAGATGGAGATGACCCATTAGGTTATCTAATTCATCCCTCACACAATGCAAAAATGGTTCTGTACTGTATACGAGCAAGTTCTTTATCTAGCTACATTTGCAACATCTGAAGTAACTGGGACTCTTTAAGATTATTCCCAGGCTTAACAGATTTCAAAATGTTTAAAAAAATTAAATGCCACCTAAATTTTCCTTCGCTTAACTTCCCTTATTACTCATCTTTATACCCCCGTGTGACAGGGGATTTGCCCCTAAAGCCTGTGGGTCCAGTTCCCCATTGCTGTGCTCCTTGTATTACCATTTACACTTACTTGTGCAAAGTAGATGTAAAACTGGTGAAGGAGAATGGAGAATTAGCATTCCACACTCACTTTGCACAGGTGTCTAACAATGTAGAACAGAAGGCAATGGAGCATCAGGCCCTTGGTGTTAGGTATCTTGTAATAAATAGTGGATTATGGGATATAAGAATATTTTCTTTTGCTTTTAATACTGTAGCCCCTACCTAGATGCTTGCTCCCTGTCCTCTAAGACAGGGGTGAGCAGAGAGGGGGGCAGGCTCCCTCGGGGGGAATGAAATTTCAGTAGAGAAGTAACACCATGATTGGCTGCTATATCTCATTCATCGCATTAAAAATTTGAAATGTGATACTGTTTTATGTACATGTAGTCACATTTATATACCAATTAATAAAGCATTCATATTCTCCATACTTATTTTCTTACATGTGCTGAAAGTTTTTTTTTTCATATGAACATAACCAAAATTTCTGTTGGTTTGCATTACATTACACAGTGTGGGGGGGGCCTGATAACTGCAGGGAGGAAAAATGGGGCCTGACATATAATGTTTGTTCATCCCTGCTCTAAGAGAATAAAATACGAGCCTACTTGCCTTAGTGGTGCTTTCCAACTCATCAAGAGACAAACATAGACAAATGTGGTCTTATAGTAAAAATCTGGTTACACTTGTCTGAGCAGATGCGAATAACTTTTGGCACTGGTGTAACTATAGCTGCTGGAGGGGTGTGTCCAATTCTGGTGTCCACACGGCAAAAAGGTTGTAAGTAAATTGGACAGGTTCAGAGACGGGAACACTTAAAGGGTTAAAAGCCATGCATTATAGTGACAGACTGACAGAGCTCAGTCTTTTTAGTGTAATGAACAGATGGTGGAGTGGCTTGATTATAGTCTATGACTGTGTCTAGACTAGCCCCGAACTTCGAAGGGGGCATAGTAATTAGGGTATTGGGAGATTACAAATGAAGTGTTGCGGTGCATATGCAGCCCTTCATTGGTCAAAATTTCCCTTGCGGCAACTTCGAAGTGTGAAACTTCAAAGTGCTGGCTTGCGTGAGGAGTAAAGGGACTTCGATGTAGCACAGGCACTTTGAGGTACCCACGACTGACCCTCTGTACACGTCAGCCGGCACTTCTTTCACACTTTGAAGTTGTCCCAGGGGAGATTTGGACTAATGATGTGCTGCGTGTGCACATCAGCCCTTCATTAGTAATCTCCCTTCGAAGTTTGGGGCTAGTCTAGATACAGCCTATAAATACCTATATGGGGAAAAATATTTGATAGTTAGCCCTTCAATCTGGCAGAGAAAGTTCTAACATGATCCAGATGATGGAACTTAAAGCTAGACAAAGTCAGATGAGAAATGAGGCATACATTTTTAACATTAAAACTATTTAGCCAATGGAACAGTTTACCAAAGATGGTTGTGGATTCTCTAGTGCTGGCAATTTTTACATAAAGTTTCAATATTTTCCCCACAAGATCTACTCTAAGAATTGTTCTGGGGGAAGTCAGACTAGAGGATCTTAATGGTTCCTTGTGGTGTTGGAATCAATGCCTCTGTGAAGAGCAGGGTCATTGCTACTATAGAGTGTGGAGTGGTGCAAACAAACTGCCAAGTAGAGACACAAAGTAAATCCCTGCAGTCTTGAATCAGCTGGATATTAAGGATGTCTGCTCCTGGGGACTAGGCAAAGTTACCTTAGCAGATATGATTTATGACCTACTGTAACGTTTTTCAAGCATCTAACTGGTTTAGGAAGATGAGATACCTTTTGAAACGTATCTCAGGCCCAAATATCAATGGAATGTAGGCATCTACAGACACAGATTGGGATTTACAAAAGCATCTAAGAAAGTTAGGCATATTGATTTTCCATTGAGACTTATCTCCAGAGTGCCTGTGTAACTTCTGACACAAGTGCATAGGCTTCCTGATTCACTGTGGCACGGCTGAAAATTTTATCCCTGCTCTCTAATGAATGATTTCTGAGGGTGGAAATGGTGGTCTCATTATGTGAGAATCTGCTCAATACCAAGGCCTCGTTGGTTATTGGTTAAGATCCCCCTCAACCTCTTCTGCACAGTTCACTGATTCACCTTGCAGTGACCACTGGTTCATCATCTGGCTGCTTCTCCATTGCAGTTGGCATGAGGGAAATAAAGCTTTCCTAAGAAAGAAGGGTGGCTTCTTTCTTGCAGAGAGAGCAGCCTTTCAGTGACTAATTGGCTGGTTTTAGTTAGCTCAGCAGAGGAAGAACTTTTAATCTGCTCTCCTAAAGGATCAGTGCCCTATCTGTTTTTCCACCTTGCAAGAGCAACAGAATCATTTATCAAGATGACTGTATTGTTCTGTCACCCTGAAGCATTGCTTAGTTCAGTATTGATAATTTTGTTAATCCTTTTTTATAAATTAATCCCTGAGCAGGCAGAACCCATAGAGGTGGGAGAGAAGGAGGCGAAAGGACAAACAGGATGATGCCATATCTCTTTTCTTCCTGCAGCTGAATCTCTGTAGGATGATTTGGCTCACCATGAAATCAAGTTCAAAACAAACACTCTTGGGCTCAGGCTAGACCTACACTAGCATAGAAAGTTGGTTTCCAATATGCAGTTCTAGCTATACCATTAGTGTAAGTAGAATTGATGTTTCAGAATCACCTTTCTTACCTAGAGTACTTCAGGGCTCTTCAGGCTCACATTGACATCCCTTTCTCCATGCAACAGCATGGAGTACCAAGGTAGATGGCCAAGCCCAGAGAAATCGATTCTGACACATCTTAACACATGAAGCAAAATCAAACTCTGGAAGAAGGACTGCAGTGTGGTTGTTCATCCCGTAAGTTTAGATTCACCCTCAAGCTACATCGACACTAAGGTAGAAAGCTGATTTCTGATACGCAATTCTAGCTACACCATCAGCATAGCCAGAATTGACGTATCAGAATCAACTTTCTTACCCTGTGTAGACTGGGGCTTTTCAGCCTTGTGCCAATATTCATTATACCACACAATAGCGTGGAGTACCCAGGTTGATGGCCAAGCCCAGAGATATCAATTTTGATGTGTCTTAACACATGCAGAAAAATCAAACTCCAGAATACCAGCCATGCCATGTTCAATCGGCCAGTATGTATAGATTCACTCTCAGCGTTCATCCTTTCAGTCAAGAACCAGTCTTTCAGAATACAGTAAAGATTGAGATGGGCTCGATTTGAAATGCCCAGGCACTATTTCATGTGATAACTGGGAATCTGCCTCAAACAAAATATAGTGCAGTTGTTTTAGAATGACATGACAGTGTCTGACAGTCAGATTGTTCTGAAATGATATTATCGTTCTTTTAAACACCCCTTTGGGGAATGACAAACTGGGCTTAAAAAAGGCTGGACGTAGTGCAAATTGAAGATAGTAAACTATTCAGGTAATGCTATACTCACTTTGCCTCTTGTCCTTGAAAACTGTTGACTGAATTACCTGCACTTACTTCTTAGCATCTGGTTGGCCTATCCTTAATTAATTACTTTAATCTGATTACATCTACACAGTTTTGGTCTGTGAATTAATGCAATGTTTATTTGTCTAGTTACATTCAAAAACAAAAGGATTAGTTGTATATGCCTATGACTCAAGCAGTGTGAAATGATTCGTTATACGAATGGAAAGAAAACTGTTCCCCCAAGATGAGATTCATTTCTGATTAACCAGACCTGCTGTATAAAATAATTACTCTCTGCTAAACATCGGTATATGTCAGTGAAGTTAAAATGGTACAGTGTCAGTGCGATATATTTTCTGCTGCCCCTGACTGGACAAACTGCAGACTCCTACCCCAAAGAGGGTTTAAGTCGGGGGAATATTTTGGTTGACTTCAGTTGGCTTTTGATCAGACTCTGTGACTACCTCTACACTTACATTCCTCTTTTGAAAGAGGAATGCAAATGAGGGAAATTGAAAATGCAAATGAGGCACTGATTTATATATATCATGCTTCATTTGCATAGTCTCTTTTCACAAGAGATTTTTTTCAAAAGAAATAAGCCATGTTGACGGGGCTCTTTCAAAAATAAATCTCATCTTTGAAAGAACCCTTCTTCCTGAAACAAAATAGTAAGAAGGGTTCTTTTGAAGATGGGGTTTATATTTGAAAGAGCCCCATCTACACTGCTTTTATTCTTTTGAAAGAATCTCTACTGAAAAGACTTTATGCAAATGAAACATGGGATAAGTAAATCAGTCCTCATTTGCATTTTCAATTTCCCTCATTTGCATTCCCCTTTTGAAAGAGGAATGCAAGTGTAGACCTAGCTTATATGAAACCCTTTACCTTTCTGATTGTAAAGTATTGTCTTTTTCATTCCTACAATTTGTCTTTGAGTATATCATTTTCCTTGAAATCTTCTATGACAGTACATAGCTACTAGCCATCCACCAGGGAAAGCTCTTGGTTATTTCAGAATACTGTACCTATGTGATACATTGAATGACTCCTGTGTCGTAGGTATCTTTTACTGAATTTCAAATTAGATATATTGTGCTACAAGTGGCAACAACAATATTCCATTGCACAATACAAGAGCAAAACATACATTTTTGTGTGCATGTGTGTGTGTTTCTATAGGTGTATATATGTGTTTTTATGTATAGGTGTGTATCCATGTATAAAAATACTCTTAAAGCAGATTAAAAATCTCCTTAGATTTCAGAACTTTCTACAATTGTCATTCTTAGCTCAATTATATTTAAATCAATATTTAAAAAAATAACTTCAGGGAAGCCACATAAAAGAACTGGTCATTATTAAAATCTGTACAGTGTCAGAAGTAGTTACATTGTGTTTTTATTAAAGGTTTAACATTTTAAAATATAATTGCTAGCATTAGAACAATACAATCACTTCACATTTCTTGATCTATATTACAGCAGCTGTAATTATTTTTCAACTCCTTAGGAGATCTACTATATATTTTAGAAACTTTTTGGCCATTTCTACACAGGCCACTTCCTTAATACACGGAGCAAAATATGTTAGTGAAGCATGATGCAAATTCCCCACACCTCATTAGCATAGCATCACGTGATTTGGAGTCGGGAAGACCGTTCTTCCGGACTCCAAAACATCATGTAGAAGCGTGACCCCTGGGGGAATTCCAGAAGGAAGTCCTTCTTCCAGACGCCCCTTCTTCCCGAAAATTTTTGGGAAGAAGGGGCCTCCGGAAGGAGGGCTTCCTGCTGGAATCCCCCTTGGGGCTGAGCTTCTACATGGCATTTTGGAGTCTGGAGGAATGGTTTTCCAGACTCCAAATCACGTGATGTTTTGCTAATGAGGCACGGGGAATTTGTATCCACACCTCATTAACATCTTTCACTCTATATATTAGCATGCCACTTCCAAAGGAAGTGGCCTGTGTAGAAACAGCTTTTGTTCTTTCTATCTGCCTGTCCATCTGCAAGTCTGTTAAAGAATTCCTGTTAAACAATAAGAGCTGGGGCCACCAAATTTGGTAAGCAGCTTCAATTTATATCTTAAAGCAAGGTCAGGGTTTGGTTATGCCAGGATAACAGGATTTGCCTGGAATGCAATTGTTTCTCATAAAATGGAAAGGGAGGGCCTGGTTGGAGGGACAGTGGCATTGCAGAATGACCACAGGGAAGGCATCACAGGACCAGGTTGAAGTAGTTCTGGACAGGTGCTTCTGTGGTGTGAGAGAGCTGAGTTTGTCCTCTCGCTCCCTGGGGCAGCCTGCATTCTGAACCCTCATCCCCATCGCACCCCAGAACAATGATTTAAAAGAAGAAAAACAAAACTTACTTGAGTTAAAAACACAAGCAATGCCAATAAATCTTCTAGCACACAATATATGAAACATCCCTACTCAACCAAGGGAGCCAATGGCTTCTGCAGGCCCTTGTGCAAGGAGTAGGGGGGCTCACCGTAGTGCTCCAAACCAGGTGGGGCCTTAGGTAGGAGGGGGTCCAGGGGCATCCAGCCCTCAGTGCTGCCAGAGCATAGCAGTGCCCTTCCCTCTGGCCTTCAGAGCTGCACAGAGCATATGGAGATGCACTCCAGTGGTAATTTAAAGGACCTAGGGCTCCTGCTGCCACTTCTGTCACAGTGGCAGCAGTGGTAGCGGGGCTTCATTGAATCTCTGGTCCCCAGGGCAATTGCTGCCCCCTGTTGGCAGGCCTGTACTCAGCATAGCTCATTTCACCTTCTCCATTCAGACAAGAAGGTAAGTTGAGCCTAGTATTGGCAAAATCTATGGGTCTGAGTTGATATGATGAACTTCTTGAGACCTTGCACAAAATTGTCCAGTAATAGTAATAGTCCAGTTACACGAGTAGGATAGTATCGGAGGGGTAGCCGTGTTAGTCTGGATCTGTAACAGCAACGAAGGGTTCTGTGGCACCTTATAGACTAACATAAAAGTTTTGAGCATGAGCTTTCGTGAGCACAGACTCACTTCATCAGATGCTGGTCGTGGAAATCTGCAGGGCCAGGTATAAATAAGCCAGAGCAGTAGGCATCCTTCAGTCTGCATAGACTATGGATCGCGCCCTTTAAAGTTTCAATTGAGGACTTCATTTACAGCGTCTATTGTGACTATGAAGACCCACACAAGAGTGACAGTCCTTGCTGCATCTCTTGCAGATGTAGTGGGTGTCTGGCAAGTCCTTATTGTGCTTTCTGTGCACTCGCTTCTCCTCTGCTAGCTGTCTGATCTTCATCTCGCCCTTCTGAAGGCCCTTGTGTAACCCCTGCCTCCATCTGCTGCGGTCATCTGCTAGTTCTTCCCAGTTGTCCAGCTCGATGTCTACCTCTCTGAGGTCTCTCTTGCAGACATCTTTGTAGTGCAACTGGGGGCATCCGGGAGGTCTTTTGCCAGAGGCTAGCTCACCATACAGGATGTCTTTTGGAATCCTTCCATCGTTCATCCTGTGGACGTGGCCAAGCCAGCGGAGTTGATGCTGCCTAAGGAGGGTGTGCATGGTTGGGATTCCAGCTTGCTCGAGGACGGCGGTGTTGGTCACTCTGTCCTTCCATGATATTCCAAGGATGCGCCTGAGGCAGTGCAAGTGGAAGACGTTCAGCCTCTTTTCCTGGCGGGCATACAGGGTCCAAGTCTCGCTGCCATAAAGGAGGGTGCTGAGGATGCAGGCTCTGTAGACTTGCATTTTGGTATGAGTGTACAGTTTGTTGTTATTCCACACTGTCTTGCTGAGTCTGGACAGAGTTGTGGCTGCTTTTCCAATCCTCCTATTTAGCTGTGTCCACCGACAGGGTGTCAGTGATGGTGGACCCGAGGTAAACGAACTCGTGGATGACCTCTAACGTATAGTTGTCCATGATGATTGATGGGGATTCAGCAACATCCTGACCGAGTACGTTTGTCTTCTTTAGACTGATGGTAAGCCCAAAGTCCTTGCACGCTTTGGAAAACTGATCCAGTAGTTTTTGAAGCTGGTCTTCTGTGTGAGACACTACAGCAGCATCGTCTGCGAACAGCATGTCTCTGATGAGGACTTCTCGCACCTTAGACTTAGCTTTCAGACTTGCAAGGTTAAACAGAGGAAGCCAGAGCAAGGCTGCGGATAACAAGGTTAGCTCAGTCAGGAAGGGTGAGGCTTACTACCAGCAGTTGATCTAGAGGTGTGAACACCAAAAGGGAGAGCAAGCTGCTTTTGTATTTAGCCAGCCATTCACAGTCTTTGTTTAAGCCTGAGCTGAGGGTGTTGAATTTGCAGATGAATTGTAGCTCAGCAATTTCACTTTGGAGTCTGGTCCTGAAATTTTTTTGCTGCAGGATAGCTACTTTTAAGTCTGTTACTGTGTGGCCTGGGAGATTGAAGTGCTCTCCTATGGGTTTTTGTATATTGCCATTTCTGATATCAGATTTGTGTGCGTTTATTCTTTTATGTAGAGACTGTCCAGTTTGTCTGATGTATATAGCAGAGGGGCATTGCTGGCACATGATGGCATAAATTATATTGGTAGATGTGCAGCTGAATGAACCCACGATGGTGTGGCTGATCTGGTTAGGTCCTGTAATGGTGTTGCTGGTGTAGATATGTGGGCAGAGCTGGCAACGAGGTTTGTTGCATGGATGGGTCCCTGAGATAGAGTGACTGTGGTGCTGTGTATAGTTGCTGGTTAGGATTTGTTTTAGGTTGGCAGGTTGTCTGTGGGCAAGGACTGGTCTGCCTCCCAAGGCCTGTGAAAGTGGGGGATCATTGTCCAGGATGGGTTGTAAATCCCTGATGATGCACTGTAGAGGTTTTAGCTGAGGACTGTAGGTGATGGCTAGTGGTGTTCTGTTGGTTTCTCTCTTGGGCTTGTCCTGTAGTAAGAGGCTTCATGGCACATGTCTGGCTCTGTTGATCTGTTTTTTTACTTCCTTAGGTGGGTATTGCGGTTTCAAGAATGCTTGGTAGAGATCCTATAAGTGTTTGTCTCTGTTGGAGCAAATGCGGTTATATCTTAGTGCTTGGCTGTAGACAATGGATCGTGTGGTGTGTCTGGGATGGAAGCTGGAGGCATGAAGGTAGGTGTAGCTGTCAATGGGTTTACGGTACAGGGTGGTATTGATGTGGCCATTGTGTATTAGCACCGTGGTGTCCAGGAAGTGGATCTCCTCTGTGGACTGTTCCAGGCTGAGGTTGATGTTGGGGTGAAAGTTGTTGAAGTCCCAGTGGAATTCCTCCAGAGTCTCCTTCCCGTGGGTCCAGATGATGAAGATGTCATCAATGTAGCGTAAGTAGAGACGGGGTGTTAGTGGACGAGAGCTAAGGAAGCGCTGGTCCAGGTCAGCCATGAAAATATTGGCATATTGAGGGGCCATACGGGTACCCATAGCTGTGCCACCGATTTGAAGGTATATGTCATCACCAAATCTGAAATAGTTGTGTGTGAGGATAAAATTACAGAGCTCAGCCATCAGATGTGCTGTAGCATCATCAGGGATACTGTTCCAGACAGCATTTATTCCATCTTTGTGGGGGATGTTGGTATACAGAGCCTCTACATCCATGGTGGCTAGGATAGTGTTTTCTGGTAGGTCATCAATGTATTGCAGTTTTCTCCGGAAGTCAGTGGTGTCTCGGAGATAGCTGGGAGTGCTGGTGGCATAGGGTCTGAGGAGAGAGTCCACATAACCAGACAGTCCTTCAGTGAGAGTGCCAATGCCCGAGATGATGGGGTGTCCAGGATTTCCAGGTTTGTGGATCTTGGGTAGTAGGTAGAATAGCCCCGGATGGGGCTCTAGAGGTGAGTTGGTGTAAATCTATTCTTGCACTTGAGTAGGATAGGCTCTTTTTCTAGGCTTTTGACCTCAGAAAGCTGTCGTAAATCTTTTATTAGTCCATAACAAGTAGCTCCTTAGTCTAGTCCTGTTTATGATGTATCTAGCTACACTGACAAATTTCCTGGTTGTCATTCTCTTACAGAAGTTCAAGGAGGTCACGGATGCTTTTGGAAAGAAATGGGACACAGTCTAGACCTTTTAGTTATGAGTGTTTAATTTTTTATCTAAAATATACCTAATGGAATTTTTTTCCCTGTTTTTTAACAGGCAGAGTTAGCTTTGTCACTCTGTTATACATAACTTGAGGGGAATATAGTTAAATGATTAGGATAATAGAATGGGTAGAAGCTCTTGAGAGGAACAGCCATACATAGTCATGGATACAAGTGCACTGATTTTTATCTTGATTGCAGTAGGTTCTATCTGAAGTTGCTTCCTCATAGATTTTTGCTGCATTTTTAGGGTGTAATTAGAGTACTGCATGTCACCTGTGAAGATGAGCGGATGTTCATTGCATTATTCAGATTTGCCTTTTCACACAGAATGCGAATGCTGACTGTGTACATGTTCAGAAATACAATTAAAATGTACATCCTAGCAAACTTCAGGTTAGAATTTTTATCTCTCTCTCTGTATATATATGAACCTACAAAAAAGAGAAGAGAAATGTAGTAAGGAATATTTAAAGGATCATCGTGCACAGTTGGAGGCATAGAGTTAACAAAACCTAGTCTGATTTTTCCATGCTCAAAGCATTTGTGTCAGTTTTATGAGGCAGTTTGGAATATAATCTTTATTTCAGGCTTCTTCTCTGTGATGACTTCAGCCATTTTAAGTTTGCACCAGGCTTTATTCGTTCCCCACAAGTTTTCACAGCCAATGTTCCACCACAAAGGTGCTGAACCACTTGCAAATTTATAATTTGGAATGTAGTTGTCCTCAACCTGCTCAAAAAGATTTGCCCCATCTTTAGAGAATTCACAAATTCACCATTTGAAGATATACAACCTGTTATAAACGTCTCTGTTGAAGTCAGTGAAACCATGACAATTTGCAGCAGAGATGAGTGGGTGTTTTACTTTAAGGAGATGTGTTGTTATCTATGATGGCTGCTCCCAAACTGCATTGGTTCATATATTGCCACCTTAAAAAATTGTTGCAAAATGAATGGATAAACCATATCGCCGACATACCACCAGTAATACACACCGCACTGTTTGGGAACCCTTGATCACACATCTTACAAAATGCCTGTTCTTCCTTTCTTTCTCCAGTTGACCTTAGCTTGTGTAAATACTTATAGTTCTGATGCCTGTCTGATTACAGTCTCATAATAAATCATAGAATTACAGGGTTGGAAGAGATCTCAGGAGGTCATTAAGTAAAATCCCCTGCTCAAAGCAGACCAATTTCAACTAAATCACCCCAGCTAGGGCTTTGTCAAACTGGGACATAAAAACCTCTACTGATGGAGATTCCACCACTTCTCTAGGTAACCTATTCCAGTGTTTCAGGACCCTCTTGGTGAAAGAGTTTTTTTCCTAATAGCCAGCCTAGATGTCCCCCACTGCAACTTGAGTTCACTGCTCCTTATTCTGTCACCTGTCACCACTGAAAACAGCCTTCCTCCATCATCTTTGTAACTCTCCTTCCTTCAAATAGTGGAAGGCTCCTATCAAATTCCCCCTCACTGTTTTGTAGACTAAATTAGCCTAAATCCTTCAGCCTTGTCTAATAAATTATGTGCTCCAGCCCCCCTAATGATTTTTCTTCCCCTCCACTGGACTCTCTCCAGTGTGTCCACATTCTTTTTTTGTAATGGGGGCCCAGCATTGGTCACAGTATTCCAGATGTAACCCCCACAGTATTCAATAAAGGTGAATAATCGCTTCCATTGCTTGGCTGGCAATACTCCTACTAGTGCAGCCCAATATGCTGTTAGCCTTCTTGGCTACAAGGGCACATTTTTAACTCATGCCCAGCTTCTCATTCATTATAATGCTCATGTCCTTTTCTGCAGAAACTCATAGGCTATGGCTACACTATTGTATTTTTTTCCTACAAAACTGGAGATTTGAAGACCAAACTTGCCATACATCCACACACATAGAACAAATTTTGTTGACGGACCGTCCACTTCCACTAACAACCTTGTACCTCTCCAAGTTGAGGAAGACCCTTTGTCGACAGGTTCTGTAGAAAAAAAAAGCTATGTGGTTGCTCTGGGGTGGGAGGCCCTTCTGTCGACAGACTGGGCTTCAAGGACACTGGGCTGCCCTGTCTGCTGTGTTTCTGGGTGCCTGTTTTGTTGAGAGAGTGGCCAGACAGTCCTCTCTTGTAATCCACTTTAATGTATGGCCACACCCTGTTGACAGATGCTTCTAGTGTAACCATAGCCTTAATTTATTGTTAACATCCCTAATGACCACAGACGGCCATGGAATGTGCTGTTAGTGGGAGAAACTGATTTCATTTTAATAATTCCTAAGTGAAAAAGAATTAAGCATTAAAGAAAATGAAAATGTGAGTCACAGTATATTTTCCAATAAACATTCCCAAAGTTCTTTTGTGTAGGTGAGTCACTTGCCTACTGGATTGTCTTGCTTCCTTCTTTTACACTTAATTCATCTGGTGGAACTTTTTGAATTCTCATGGGAGAATCTTCTTCTTTTGAAGTACCGTTTACTGTAGATAGGATGAATTCATAAACATTTCAGTCTGCTTCCCTTTGAAGTGTTCTACAGGCTTAAGGCTGTTGCCCTTCTCTAGCATGGTACTCATCAGGACAGACAGGCTTTATGCTTCTTCACTAAAATGAATAGCTAACACACAAGAGGTAACTGAAAGGATGATTCAAGATGGCTTAGAGTCTCTGCCACTCACATCCTCCAATTCATCAATGTCTTTATTACATTTGAAACTCCTGTTGAATGCTGTTCAGCTGATAAATGAGCTGTATCTGAAAGCCAATGACAGAAAAACCTATACAGCTATCTCCCATCTCCATTAGATTACCTAGTCCTTTTCCTTTGTTCCCAATAGATTGACCCCACAGCAGGCACTGATAAAGACTTGACATTCAGATCCAAAGAGAATGTGTTGCCATTCTTAATCAACAGAAAAAGCCAGGAAGATTGGAGAGCTACTTGCACGTAATTGTGAGAGTTAGGAAATAATTATTGTTTGATGTACTGAGACAGCTCAGACAAAACACAGACAGACAACGCTCTCTGCCCCCAACAACTTGCAAACAAAATGTTTAAATCAGTGATTGGGTGTCAAAATATTATGAAGGCTTCATCAAAATTTTTTTTTACCTTAGCAGGTGATGCATGCAACATTCCTTGGTTAACGTACTACCTCACAATCCTAAACCATCTCCCCTCCCCCACATTAATTTTATTCTCTTTCTTTCCCAGGAATCCTATCAGCTCCACACATCCCCACACTAGAAATCTTTCCCCTGGCACTCAGTCTAATATTTTCAGATGAGTCATGGTTTCCCTCCAGGGCCCTCCTATACCGGCTTCGTCACAGCAGTAGCAATGGTCCAAAAAAGTTATCCAAGAGTTTTAGGTTGTGGAACTGTTGGTCACTTTGGTGACCTTTAGTTTGGGCAGTTATCAGGTTTCCCTGAGAGCTGAAAGTTCCCTGGATTGATTGGCTGGAAGTAGGGATCAGTGATTGTGACTTTTAAGGCAGAGTGGATTTCCCTAGACTAGTAGGTAAAAGAGAAGAAGTCCAGAATGCTTCTGAACTGAAGCTCTTTGAACACTAGGCTGGGGCTGAGGAGGCACTCATTGAAAGGGAGACAGCCAGTGACTTTCTTTCTCCGTGTGTGAAGTTAGAGGGGCTGATGCAGTGGGAGAGGACTGCTAGGGCTATGCAGTACATTCCTTTTGCACAGATAGAGGCACCTGTAAGGAGGCAGTTTCTCTTACTATTATATTTTGAAAAGGTGGCAGTAGTTTGGTTCCATGAAAAAGAAACTAACAGACATTTCTGGCTTTAAGAAAATGGTATTTTGCTGCTGCCTCCCCATATCTCTGCCCATGATTGCCACATGATTATACAGAGAATTTTAGCAAGATTAATCTGTGAAATATACCAAAACTTATTTGTTTCACTTAAAAACTGTGTATGTTGGAAGAAGACAAGGGAAAGGAATTGGAACAGTGCTAGAGGAATGCTGGACTACAGCACATGCACAGAAGGAGGTCTGAAAATATTTATTTAATCACAACTTCATATTGCTCAACTGTCTAAGGTGTCTTTCTCTTCCACCATAGTATTTCACATTAGCTGGCAAATCTCCCTGTTCAACACATTGTTTTACAGTCTAGCATTGCAGCAAAGCAGGCTATACTGAGATTGCTGTCTCAGTGACTTTAACTATGTTTTTAACTATGTTTTCTTGTCTCCTCCTGGTTGGACAGAAGGAAGGGTTTTTTGACTTAACTGTTAGAATTTCTGCTCATGTTGTATGAGATCTGCGATTCTTCTGTGTTTCTGTACAAGACCTACACACAGCATAGTAGAGCCATGGGAATTGGTTAAGTTCACACTATCTTCTGGCCACCAGCTTAGTGTGAGAAAAGAAATTTATGATTAGTGTTAATCTGGGTTTACAATCAGAAGTATCTACTTTGGGATCTTTTTTTCTTCAGTTTTTGACACTGTGAATCACGGGTCCTTTTGAAGCATATAAAGACTATAGTCTGGCTGGTGTAAGCCCAGACTAGTTTGTAAATTACAATATATGTCCTTCACTTTGGGGTCCTTTGGATTGACATGATGCCAAGTAGAGGTAGAATTCCAACAATGTGGTAAGCCACTGATGTTGAGATGATAGTCTATGTTTGGAATCGCTAGATCTCAGATTATAGTCATGTTTTGTTTTATGATCTTCCCTTGAAAAGGTCACATTAGCATCACTTTACAAAATGATGCTCACAGAAATAAAATCGACAGCAAGTGGAGTGGATACATCAGTACAGCATAAGCAGAACATCAGTATAGTACCTTGCCACTGAATGGTGTGGAAAGCTGCTTGGATCTGGGATCTTTTTACTCCTTGGTACACATGCCTAGCTCCCACTGGAACCAATAGGATACTTACATATACAAACTGCACAGATCATCCCCCTAAGAGAGTGTAGCCGTGTCTACACGTGCACGCTACTTCGAAGTAGCGGCACTAACTTCGAAATAGCGCCCGTCACGGCTACACGTGTTGGGTGCTATTTCGATGTTAATATCGACGTTAGGCAGCGAGACGTCGAAGCCGCTAACCCCATGAGGGGATGGGAATAGCGCCCTACTTCGACGTTCAACGTCGAAGTAGGGACCGTGTAGTCGTTGCGCGTCCCACAACTTTGAAATTGCGGGGTCCGCCATGGCAGCCATCAGCTGAGGGGTTGAGAGACGCTCTGTCTCCAGCCCCTGGTGGGCTCTATGGTCACCGTGTGCAGCAGCCCTTATCCCAGGGTTTCTGGCTGCTGCTGCTGCAGCTGGGGATCCATGCTGCATGCACAGGGTCTGCAACCAGTTGTCGGCTCTGTGGATCTTGTGTTGTTTGGTGCAAGTGTGTCTGGGAGGGGCCCTTTAAGGGAGCGGCTTGCTGTTGAGTCCGCCCTGTGACCCTGTCTGCAGCTGTGCCTGGCACCCTTATTTCGATGTGTGCTACTTTGGCCTGTAGACGTTCCCTTGCAGCGCCTATTTCGATGTGGTGCTGCGCAACGTCGATGTTGAACATCGACGTTGCCAGCCCTGGAGGACGTGTAGACGTTATTCATCGAAATAGCCTATTTCGATGTCGCCACATCGAAATAGGCTACTTCGATGTAGGCTTCACGTGTAGACGTAGCCTGTAATGAACAACTTGAAACCTAAATATTTGCATGGATTGCTGCCTGTGTATAAATTTACAGTTTTTTCAATATATGAAGTTCACCTGTAAGCTATTCTAAAACATACATTATGTAAAAAAATCTGTAGAGAAGCTGTGTTGAGATGTCATGAACCTTCAGTGTAGGTTCATTCCAGACCAAGGTTTTAAATATTTAGTCAATTAACTTTAACTCAGATATACCATATTCTTTGAGACAATATTGGGGCCTTCTTGTGTAGTGGTTTACATCAGACCTCCTAGGGATACAGTCATATAAAAGGCACTTTATAAGCTTAAGCCTTTTTATCACCATGTATATAGTTTAGCTGTCATTTGAAGCTACTCTGTACTTCTAGTTTACTTCAAAAGAATGTTGATTGAGGCCTGAGGTAATGATCAGGCTTCCCATACTAGAAAGAGGTAAAAGAATAAAGCACTGCCTTGCTGTTTCACTATTTTATATATATATACATACACACATACCCACACTAGAATCCGGATATTTATGTGTAGGTTGAATTCAAAAGTAATCCTTTCAGCCAGTTCAGATAACAATAAAGCCAGTTCTGTTTCTTAAAGTCTTTGAGGGGGAGGAGGGGTTTAAAAATAAAAATGTGTTTAACTGTACCTTAATTCTTTTCAAGAGCCAGTAAAAGAGGAGCCTTCACTCCCAACTTTAAAGAAAGAAGGTAAGTTGTCTCCTTACTCTGCAATATTTTGGTATGTTGATAATCCATAGTGTAATATTTCTGCCTTTGAAAAAGTCACTAATAACTACTATGCAATTACAGTGGTGGTGTTTCATCAGCCTCCAAAGCTGACAGCGGATTATATTAGTTGTGATTAATTGACTGCAAATTTTTTTAGGGCGATGTATATGAAAGGTTATGGCAAAGATTGTTTGAGCTAACTAGGGATGTTGGGTGGCTCAACAGAAGGTGCCTGAATACCAAAAATGCACTTAACACCTTTTGGTAAAGGGCCCTTTTGCGTTGTCTAAAGTTGGGCACCAAAAAAACTAAAAAACACCAATCACATTTCAAAATCTTGTTCCATATTTTAACTGCTGCGCAATATTCTTCCAATAGTTCCAATTTATTGCTTAAGACAAAGTATCCATGGACCATATTTTTGTAAATATTTTTTGTTAACAGAAACAAATACTATTTTCATTATTGTTGGAGAACAGTAGCCCCTAAAGCTAACAAAGACACTTTACTTATTACTGAGTCTTTCTGCTGATCAAGGTATGTCCAATAGGCATCTAGAACAGTATTTGCACCACGTTTACATGCAGCCCTGTTGCTTGCTGCTGCTGGCCGCATCATTCAAAGGAGTGCACTCTTGACAGTGCAGATGGAAGCACATTTGCATAGTCGCATGGCTCATTTGCATGCACCTGTGGGATTGGCCTGCCGGCAGAGGCTAGAGTCATCAGAAAACATGCCATGTAGATGGGATTCTGTGGCTAGAACCTCCCTTGTTGAGAGCCCCTTGTCCCTGGTAAGTCACAGGGAGAAGGGCTCACATACTTTCACACACACACTAACTGCCACCGTACCTGAAGGAGAAAATAATTCAAACTAAAAGTCCAGCAAAACTCAGTCACCCAAAAATTTGTACTCCTTCTGTTTTATTCAGTGCAGGAGTTGTCTTTTCTCTGTCTCAAACTCCCCTGTAAGCAGCCCTGTTTGCAGCCCTCTGCTGGTTACACAAATCTCCATCAGTAGGTTGTGCTGTGTCTTTATCTTAGTTCTACATTTTTTACAAAGATAGAAGCTTTAGGAAGAAGTTAAGTCTTGCCCCTGTGCGCTAGAGTTGTTACTTGCAGTGTTCCAATAAATTTTTTCATTTTTACTAGTGGCTGTTACAGTACTCTAAAATTTAAGTCCTAGCCCATTAAAAAAAGTGACAAAACTCTCACTTAATTCAGTTCCACAAAGATTTTGTCTGATTTATTGGTCAGCCGTTTGTTTTCCATTCTCTTCAAGAGTTTCATCCTGCTTTTTTAGGCCGTGTAGGAGAATTATACTTGCTTAAGAAACGATTGGGACAAGCTTTTCCAAATATGGATTCCTAAAGTTGGGAGCACAGAATCCATATTTAGGCTCCTTAATAAGTGACCTGATTTTCAAAAGTGTGGAGCACTTTCAGCAACATCTGTGGGAACTGCATGGTATTGAGCACTGTGCAGAATTAGGACACTTCGTGCTTGGATCTTCGGTGCAGCCTACAGAGTTCTCAAAATGAGGAACATGACCACTCTGGAGGTTGTGAGGTGAAGATGTGGAGTTCATGAGTTCCCAGTCTTCACCCTCAAACTCTGTTTCACTTCCAGCATTTAGAAGAGTGTTAAATATAAAAGAAAAACTGTGTTTTTTAAATTTATAACAGGGGGCACACTCAGAGGATTATTGTGTGAAAAGGGGTCACCAATAAAGAAGTCTGAGACCCACTGAAGTTAGGTGCCTGAGGTAAAAATTTCAAAACCTACTAGGTCCCTTTTGAGAATTTTGTCTCCAGTTCCTGTTACCTTTCAAAATCCCAGCCAGTGTGCCTGAATATAGATTCAGCAGTGTCACTTCAAGCTCCCTGGTTTGAAAATCTTGGCATCAGTGTAAAAATAAGTATTTATATAGTCATATGTTATAAAATCAGCCACCATTAATTTTCAGCACTTGAAATAAGGTGAAATAGTGACAGTGTCTTGATGAAAGAACAATTTAGATATTTGCTTGGATTTTACTATTTGTTATATACTTTAGATGTAGGGCAAAACATATTTGTGCCTTTAACCGTAACTCGCTGCTCAAAAACGTATTAAGGAACGTTGGCCTAGTAAATGATGACTTATGTGGAGAAAATGAAAGAGAGAGCTGTTGAGGGGGGCATTATTTAGATCACGTCTGTTGTTGTAAATGACGCTGCCAGTTTGCATATTTTTTATAACCCACAGCAATGGCAGAACATTATGATAAATGATTCATATTCTTGCAATAGACACCTTTTAAAATTTCCATATTTGGCAACTAATAGGCAATTCTTAAAGGCTTCAGTAGCCCCCTTAGCTAGATAACATGGCTGTAAGCTGCTTCATGATTAATTTCATCTAAATGTGGTAATTATCATGCTTTGAAGTAATTCCTGCAAAACATGCTTTCACAGATAGTGGAAGCAGAGGATTAACCCAGAAATGTTTTGGTTCAGAGCAGCATATCACCCAAATATAAATAGGTTTCCCCTGGAATTTTTCAGACTTTTTATTAAAATGCTTGACAATCGTTTACATCAGCTTATCTCATATCAGCCTTCTGATGACAATGTAGACATCCATTTAAATTCAGGCAACTCTGTATTGTTGCCAGTGGTGGTCTAGTTCTGTATTGTACTTGAAGCCCATCCTATTTTGAGGGCTTTCATGCCAGATTAATATTGCTAGTGTTAGTGTTTCAAGAAGCAATTAATATATAATTTGTTTATGTTAAGAATCTAAATACTGTATTAGTTCACCCTGTTCTTTCACTGCCACTCAAGCAGTTTCTTCATATTTCAGGTGTCACAGGTTGGTGACTATGCTAATTCAAGTACCAGAGACAGTACTTAAGTGTTACAAATAGGGTGGTCATTGAGACATAAGTGCCACAGCTGAGTGCCCAAATAAAAATCCTCAAATCCAGTAGCTAAGTTCATTATAACCAACAAATCACCAGTTGCCTGTCTGCCCAGCTCTCTCCCAAACCTTTACCCATCCCCTTCATTTTATTTGTTTATTTATTTATTTATCATGAATAACATGTTGCCTTCATTCAGAGTTACACCAGTTTAATTAAAGATAGGACAAGCTTTAGGTTCTTTTAAACTAGTACAAAAAGCTGTATGGCCAATCTTATTTTGCTTCTAAGTTAATCAGCAACAGGTTTTACCTGCTCTTACTAGATTATTGTTCTTAAATAAAAATAAGTGTGTTTACAACGCCTTTTGCACTGGCTTAGTCGAAATTTGGCTACGTCTACACTAGCCCCAAACTTCAAAATGGCCATGCAAATGGCCATTTCGAAGTTTACTAATGAAGCGCTGAAATTCATATTCAGCACTTCATTAGCATGCGGGCGGCCGCAGCACTTCGAAATTCACGTGCCTCACCGCCACGGAGCTCATCCTGACGGGGCTCCTTTTCAAAAGGACCCCGCCTACTTCAAAGTCTATGAGCTGATGGGAATAAGGGGACTTCAAAGTAGGCAGGGTCCTTTCGAAACAGAGCCCTGTCGGGACAAGCCGCGCAGCGGTGAAGCACGTCAATTTCGAAGTGCTGCGGCCGCCCGCATGCTAATGAGGTACTGAATATGTATTTCAGCTCTTCATTAGTAAACTTCAAAATGGCCATTTGCGTGGCCATTTCGAAGTTTGGGGCTAGTGTAGACATGGCTTATATGTCGTAGATTATACTGGTGTAACTTTCTTGCGGAACAAGTGCTAAGTAACTGATCCAAATGCATGTTCAAGCAACCCTGTGGATGTATCATTCCCTCAATAGCCACTGGCTATGTCCACACTAGCATTCCTCTTTCGAAAGAGGCATGCAAATGAGGGAAATCAAAAATGCAAATTAAGCACAGATTTATGTATCTGGCACCTCATTTGCATATTCTTTTTTTGAAAGAAGAAAAGTGATGTTGACACGGCTCTTTTGAAAGTAATCCCTATCTTTGAAATAACCCTTCTTCCTATTTTTCTTTAGTCAGAAGGGTTCTTTTGAAGATGGGATTTCTTTCAAACGAGCTGCATCTACACTGCTTTTCTTCTTTCAAAAGAAGCTTGTTCGAAAGAAGAATATGCAAATGAGGTCCTGATATGTAAATCTGTGCCTTATTTGCATTTTTTGATTTGACTCATTTGCATGTCTCTTTCACAAGAGGAATGCTAGTGTAGACACAGCCACTTGTATTTTACTTATCTGTCTGCTTTTGTATGCATTAATCATAATTAAGAATACTTTACATGTAAGAGTCTGTGATGTCCACAGAATCTTAAAGTAAGAATCTCTTATATGCTTTGGTATTTTTTTCCATTAACAGAGTTGTTTTCCACAGGTGTCAGAGTTTCAAATTAAAATTGTTGAAAATGCAAAGAAGAAAGTGCCATCGCCATTTATAATTAAAAAATGACGTGTAGATTTCAGCTGCCTCCTCTTTTCCATTCACATGCTATTTCTAATTCCACACTCTTCCTTGAGATTGACAGTTGTTCCTCACCCATTTTTTAATCACCTGTTAAAGTAGCAGAGTCTCTCACACTGAAGGGAATGTTAAGAATGATCTCAGCTGTAATGTGTTCTTGGTGGCTGTGAGGTAGAAGAGGTCAGAAAGTTTATGTGCTGGTAGGTCTCCAATGGAAATGCCCAAGCACTCTCAAACCCCTATGTAAATGGTGCGTGTTACAAGTCCATTGATCATAACCTGGTATTCTTTGTGTACCTTAAAGGTGTCACACACACAGAGTTCTGAGTAAGCAGTGATTTCAGGGTTGGGGTCTTAGCCATAAATCTCAAAGCTATGGTTCAAGAAAGCAGCATAGAAGCACTGGAAGCTCTGTTTCTGCAGTCTCATAAGCAGTAGTGCCCTCCCGGCTAATACACTTATACACATGATTTCTGATGTCAGGCTTCACTTGATCGTCTCTTTATACTGAACATGTGGTGCATTTGAAAATCTCATGGAATATTTAATTTTTGAAGGAGTACACTTGACTCAAATGCTTCATAGAAGTAAAATGTCCTTGAAAACCATGTATCAGAGGGTAGCCGTGTTAGTCTGTACCTGCAAAAACAAGAAGTCCTGTGGCACCTTATAGACTAACAGATTTTTTTTTGGAGCACAAGCTTTCATCAGGTGCATCTGATGAAGCAAGTCTTTGCCCATGAAAGTTCATGCTTCAAAAATATTTGTTCATCTATTAGATACACGGGACTTTTAATCATTTTTATTGAAAACATGATTTTGGGAATGCCAACCGGCCTCTCAGATTCATTCCTGATCTTTCCTGATCTGTGTAGAAAGGGTTTCAAGCTTTTCTGCAGCCTTGTCTCCCCTCTTCCCAGCATCTTACAGAAGTACCTCCCTTGGGATTCAAGATCCATGCTTCAAAAAGGTCTGGGCAGCAGCCCTCCCAAGCCCAGCATGAAAACTGATTAAAAGATAATATAAACCAAGTCCTACAAACAGCCAGCCCTGTTGGCAATGTTCTGCATTTGAGTTATCACATTGACTCGGTGAGACAACTCACAGGAGTAAAACTACTCACGAGCCCGTTTGCTTCGTTACTTTTTGAATTGTGAGAAAGGCTGGACAGCTGTAAGAGAGCAGTGGAATGCATGCATACTAACCCTAGAATGATAAAGTCCTTTTCCCTATAAACTGAAGTGAGAAAGGAGGAGGAGAAACAAGTGGTTGCATGGCTAGTGGCAGCAGAGAGGAAGGCTTTTCTCGGGTGGAAGGCCTTCTCATCCCTACAGATAAAGCTATGTAACTGAATGCCTATTAAGGGGAAGGACTGGCACTCAGGACCAATAACCAGGCCACATGCCCCATGATGTTGAAACAGTGTGCATAGAGAAGTTGCTGATAGTCATTCCAGAAAACTGTAAACTCTTCAGTCTATGAGGTGTTGCCACACCCCCAGCACCCTAAGTCGCTGTGGCCCTGCATATGCCACCATAAAGGGATAGGAAAAAGCATCTCCCATTGTTTTGTTTTGTTAGTTTGTTCCTTTTCATTTGGTGAAAGAGTACTCCTGGGCTGGGCCTAAGGCCTTCGTGAAAAATATTGGGAAATACATCCCAAGTGGGGAAATGAACACCATTTGTCGTGGAATCCCTCCACAGGAAGAGGGGAAAGCACAGATCGTGGTGAGATGGAGGAGGCGCCTTGTCATAACACAGAGTCCCTCTGACTTATCCCTTTAAGGAGTAATTCCAGAGGGAGCTGCCCTTTATGAGACATCTTGGCAGCCTGGCTCCAATGCAACTGCATTGCCTGAGAGTTAAAGGAAGGGTAAAGACATTATCAGAGCCCATGGGAAAATGTGTAATTCCAGTGAATCTGTGAGAGCTCTAGGGTTCTTTGATCAAACCTCCTGCTTTTTTGCAGGGATTGTTACATGGATAGAAAAGCTGAGGAAAATCTTTAACAATGTATTTTGTTATAGATCTTAATAAAAGAAGGTTGAGTCCTCCCTCCCCATACGACTCTGAGTAATTATAGTGTTCTAGAACTAATTTTACCACATAGTTTTAAATTGATAAAAAGCAATTCCACGCTTATTACACTTTATATTTTGTTTTCATTATGTTTTACAAGACATTCTGATGCATCTTTCATGAACTTCGCAATATACTAGAGGGGAAGAGCTGGAAATTGCATTTCTGATTTGACATAGGCTTTTTTTTCTTTTTAATAACATTGTGACAGATGTGAAGGATTAACTAACATTTTGTTGGCATTCTGTAATTCAGATAGTGATTAAAATGAGTCTTTCCTTTTGCAATGTGTAAATGTGAATTGTAAGTCAGAAAATATATTTGTTTTGGTTTCCAAAGTCCTTTAGGAAAACCAGTACCCTTTGTCCTGTGATTATTTGTTAAATTATCTTGGTTGAAGCACAGTCTGTTGTAGCAGTTATTAAGGATGCAAAGTATTAATTAAACTCTAGTATGTAGTGGATGAACCCAGTGGACTTGGGCTCTTTTGTATCATGTTTGGATTAAGATTAGTGGAGCTTCTCTAAAGGTACCTTTTCCTTTCACAACTTAGAACTGTGCCTCATGGAAGGTTCCTTTCCCGAGCCCAAAGGGCATTTGTGGATATGCTGTGAGCCTATGACTGGAGAAAGACCAGTGCAACTGCAATTACATGAGTTGGCTGGCCTCGCTCCTCTGTGTAAGGAGACTCAAGGAGTTACAGGGTCTAATGCAGTAGCAGTCAAGCCATGGCTTCAGGCTCACTCTTCAGCATGGTGAGAAGGAAACCACTGTCTTACTCTGAAAAAAGAAAACAAAAAAAATTTAGCTGATTGCATTCATGCTTTTGAATTAATAAAGCATGTCTGAGCACTTCTATTATTCTGATAATCTTTTTTATTAATTCATCACTAAGGATTATATTTCTCATCTGCAGATTTCCTTCATACTTCTTTATTTTCATGCTATAACACTTTACAGTAATTTATTGAATTTGCTCTCTTTTAAGAGCCAGTGAAAGCTCCTGCAGCCAAACCAGCTACTCTAAAAGTAGCAGCACCCGGTAAGGATTGAGAATAACCTTCTCTACATTTTCAGTGTATTTCTCATATTTGCAAAGCTTGTTTATTGCATCATAGCACCATCTACTGGATTATACAAAGGACCACTGATGTAGTCTGTTTTAGCTAAAAGATATTACTTACATTTTGTTGCTGTGATATGATGTGAGTGAATTCTGTAAAAATCAGCCAAAGTAGCTTTCTTCCAAGTCTCCATTCTTCCTTATTTTGGTTTCTTCCCTTCCATCCCCCCATGGAAAAAAATAGTTTATGTCTTATAAGATATTAATTTACTTTCCAAGAAGCATTAACTCATCCCTTTTCTTTTTTATTATGAATTTTAGTCCATCATAATAGGAATTTACTAAGTCAAATAGACATTTCCATCTCTTATCTCCCTAGTTGGCTATTACTCACTGCCTTGAATCTCTGCAGAGTAGTGGGACTGGTAGAGGATGTGGAGGGACTGGTATTCTGGGGATATCTTAGCATGTAAGGGTAGGGCTACACTGATCAGTAGCTTGATGCAAGTGAGTGGTCTCGAATATACAATAAATGCTAATTTGTGTATTTGAATATCTAATTGGCATATTCATGCAATATCAGCCTGCTGGCAGAGGCTGCTGATGGCAGAAAATAAGCAGCATAAACGTGGTTCTGCCAGGAAAAACCCCCTTTGTTGGCAGCCCTTATCCCTGATTTTTCCAGGCATAAGAGACTGCTGACAAAGGCTACGTCTACATGTGAAGCCAACATCGAAATAGCTTATTTCGATGAATAACGTCTACACGTCCTCCAGGGCTGGCAACGTCGACGTTCAACTTCGATGTTGCGCGGCACCACATCGAAATAGGCGCTGCGAGGGAACGTCTACACGTCAAAGTAGCACACATCGAAATAAGGGTGCCAGGCACAGCTGCAGACAGGGTCACAGGGCGGACTCAACAGCAAGCCGCTCCCTTAAAGGGCCCCTCCCAGACACAGTTGCACTAAACAACACAAGATCCACAGAGCCGACAACTGGTTGCAGACCCTGTGCCTGCAGCATGGATCCCCAGCTGCCGCAGCAGCAGCCAGAAGCCCTGGGCTAAGGGCTGCTGCCCACGGTAACCATAGAGCCCCGCAGGGGCTGGAGAGAGAGCATCTCTCAACCCCCCAGCTGATGGCTGCCATGGAGGACCCAGCAATTTCGACGTTGCGGGACGCAGATCGTCTACACGGTCCCTACTTCGACGTTGAACGTCGAAGTAGGGCGCTATTCCCATCCCCTCATGAGATTAGCGACTTCGACGTCTCGCTGCCTAACGTCGAAGTTAACTTCGAAATAGCGCCCGACGCGTGTAGCCTAAGAGAGTGGGAACCATGGTCTTAGATTATCAAGTGATTTAACTTGAGTTTATTTGCAATGAAAAATAACAGAAATATTTCTTACTTGCACTTGAATGCTGGTGCTTGAGGAAAGGCAGGTTTAATGAGCAGAGGATGAGGAGGTAGATGAAGATTCTGAAGGGGACTTCTGGGCAACCCCAGCCACCACCCATCCCTCCCCTGTGGACTCTGCCCCAGCTCCTTTGGCCAAACTTATCCCCTGGCCATTCCTCACCCTTCAAAGTATCACTGGTTGCAAAACTGCCTCCTGTTCCTCTGGCAGCCAGCACTTATGCCTTTCACTGCCACCTGTGCCTCTTGGCTGTTCCCCTGACAGACTGCACATCAGCTTTTGTTTGTATGTGCAAATGTCTTCAGGTCAGAAGTGTGTAACTCAGGGAGTGCCTGAATTAGAGGCATAGACACAAACTTAGAAAGTAGGTCTGGATCAAAATACAGGATGTGAAAAGACAAAGACCAGACATATTTGAATCCAGGTTTTTGGAGCACTTCTGTATAAAATAAAAACTAATTGCATATGGTAATAATGTGGACAATAAGGTCTAAAATTTGGGCTCCTATAATCATGTTTAAGGACCTAAAAGAGTTGTCTAATTTTCAAGAAGTGCTCGTCGGTGACAGTGACCACAGACAACAATGGGAGCTGATAGGTGCTCAGAACTTTTTGAAAATTTAATTTAATTGCCTACTTATGAACTTTAGGAACCCAAAATTAGGCAACCTGCTTTTAAACCAGTCATATTGGAATCCAGGCTAGATGTTAAAACCCAACACATTTTGATTGATTAGATTGAATTTTAACAACCTCATTTTAATTATTACTCAATTTGTGTCACTTTCCACAAATATTCTAATGAATGAGCTTAGGAATGAGAATTTTTGTGAAATTAGAACTCTTAAGGTAAATGTTTGCTCAGGAAAAAAACTGATATGTCTTACTTTAAAGAAATAAAATGAGCTGGTCAGTTCTAGTATACACCTAGATCGTCATTTGTGTGTGTGTGTTTTGTGAACAATCTTCCTTTGTTTCTTGAACATATTTTACCTTATCTTCACCCCACAAGGACAATCTACTCAATGAATATTAAGTCACATATTTAAAAGTTTATTATTTTAGGGCTTGAATCTTGTCTTTTAAATAGAAAAAACAAATAGTGCTCAGAGGGAATTTTGATATCTAACAGAGTCATTCATCAGGAAATTTAAGGCACTTTTAGTGTGACCAAAATCAGTAAATGTACAGTACTTGATTTTCTAATTTTTTTGTGATGTTGCTTGTTTGCAGATCGTATTTGCACACCTATTTTTGACTATATTTTCAGTTCAGTTCTATAGACTCAGGAAATTCAGATAATTCTTACAAATCTCCAGAGTTATGAGCATTTATTAGAGCTAAATGTTTACTCTCTTTAAAAAGGTAATGTGTTAGCCTTTTGCACATTTAGCATTTCCCAAACAGGACTGCAAAAAAAAACAACAACTTTATTCTAAACCTGATTTAATAGCACTAAATGTCAACGTAGCACTAAGCCGTCTTACAAAAAACCTCCCCCTCACAAATTTTGATACAAAAGATGTGCCCATATGGAGTTTTATCTTCACTTAGTTAATATAAAATCAACACTGAAAACACGTTCAAGACAATTTAATATGTTTCTGAAAGGATTTTTGAGAGGTACAACAGCCGACTATCTCTACATTATAAAAGTATTCTCTATACCACCAAAGCTCAACTGTTGACATGTTAAATCTATGTAATTATTTTATTTTCAGTTTCCAAGTCACCACCAGCACCTAAAACAGCGGAAGGTAAGAAAAACTATTTGTAGGCCATTTTCTACTGTGAAATTTTGCTCACTCAGAGAAGCAGTGTAGCAAATTAACATTCATGGAACTACAAAATATGCTTTAGAGGGAAAAATGTTCTTTTAAATATTTGAACTCTAGCAAATATTTTCTGCTGTTCATTTGTAGGAAACTATTAAGAGGTATGGGAAATGCTTAAAAGCAGAGATAGCACGCATGGCTGCCATTAAATGATAAGATCTATTTCTTCTTCTAAATCATAGGAATAATTTAAGTGTATTCATAAGAACTGCAAGTATTTCAAGTTATTTTTCAGGTTAATCATCAGCAGGTGGCTCTGTATATCTATATATTAAGCCAGTATTCTAGTCTTAATATTTCTTCTTCCATACTACGTCCATAACACTTCCAAGAACTTATTTTTTCCTCCCCCCTCAGTCAACATCACTATATCTCTTGTCCAGGATTTTACCTATTTGCATAGCTACAACAGACTTGAAGCAGCACATGTTAAAAACTGTGCTGACTGACATTTTGGGTATCAAGGGTTCTGCTCATTACCTATCTAACTGTTGCTCAGCGGAGAAATAGGCTGGAGAGGGTTTGCAGAGGGTTCGGTCTGACTCCCCTTACATCTGTGTAGGAATGTGTACAGTGGGTCGTGATCTAACTCTGAACAGGAAAGGAAATATTAGTGTGCAATATGTATCATAACATATACCCACAAGGAGGAAGAGTTAAGGTTGCTAAGGCAATCTTTTTTCATCTTCCAACTTTTGAATGCCTCGTATTGGAACCATAAAATCTTTAAATTTAGGATTTCTAATAGCATGTAAAATAGTTAATTCTCTGAGCAATTTAGTTCATTCTCTGAGTAGTCCAATCTGACCTCCATTTCTTATTCTCCTAATTTTGATAGATTTATTTAAAAATATAGAATCCAAGACATTCCATCACTTTTGCTAGGCCTGTGGGGGCTTGTCTACTCTACCACCTTCCTTGGAAGGAAGAATGGTAATTAGGGTGTTGGGAGTTTACTCATGAAGTGCTGCCGTACAAATACTGCCCCCCCATGGCAACTTCAAAGTTTTAAACTTCGAAGTACTGGCATGTCTAGCGAGGAGTAAGGGGACTTCAGAGTTGCCCCAGCACTTCGAAGTATTGACAGGTGAGCCACAGCTAGACACGTGCCGGTACTTTGACGTTTAAAACTTTGAAGTTGCTGCGTGGGAGGAATTTGCTTAATGAAGTGCTGCCTATGCATGGCAGCACTTCATTAGTAAATTCCCAACACCCTAATTACCATCCTTCCTTCGAAGGAAGGTGGTAGTGTAGATGAGCCCTGAAACACTCACTTCTTATAATGTTATGGCATATTATGAAGTGAGCTTTCTTCATATTCACCCATACTATAAAACATATTTCACAGAATTAATTTTTAAAATGCACTATTGCTGATTGTGAATATATCTACATAAAAAAGAATCTGTCCCCTTTATAAATATATCTGATGCTTGCATGCCTGCCATGGTGTAGTGGTTAACTAACTATTCAGTACATTGGGGCTATGTCTAAACAGTGTGCTGCTGCCAGGCAGAGTGATGCAAAATATGGCACTTGACAATGCAAATCATGCTTATTTGCATAGTCACCTGCCTCATTTGCATTGCCACGTGAGATTACTGCTGCAGCAGAGGCACCTGCTTTCACAAAACAAACTGCGTAGATGGGGTTCTGTAAGCAAACCCCTCCCCCCACTTTTTGGCAGCCCCTTATTCCTCATTTTTTTCAGGAATAATGGGCTGCTAACAAGGGGGGCTTTCACCAACAGAACCCCGTCTACATGGCTTGTTTTGTGACGACAGAAGCCTCTGCCAGGACAGTGATCTTGGGCAACTATGCAAATGAGTGGCAATTTGCATTGTTGAGTGCCCTCAATTGCATCACCCTGCCAGCAGCAGCATGCCATCTAGATGTAGCCTGGAAGTATTGCTGTGTTACTACACTGGATTATGACATTCCTTCAAGAACAAGGCAGGGGGAGCAAGCTAGCTGTTAAACAGAGAAGCTGCTATTCAGGCTTCTTATCTTTGTTACATTGATCAAAGAAGATTTCTATGTAAGCTAAATGATAGTTAAATGGGAGTTTTAGTTAAGTGATTTTAAAAAAAATAACTGCTGTTCATGTGAGCAGCCTTCTATGGGGTTTGCTTACTAGCTGATAAACTATAAAGCACCAAAATATTCACAATTAACCCTTGATTTGCAAGATGTTTGGGGCCAGGTCAGCAAAACACTTAGGCACCTCTTTGAGTGCATCCCTCAAAGCATTGCCATATGTTAAGTATTTTGCTGAATCAGTGTCATAAGCCCTATCTGCCCTGTGACTGACTTCTCAGTCACTGCATTTGATATTAGTGCTACCTGAGCTGGTGTTGGATTACACTAAATAAGCAGTTTGCAGGGAAATAAATGGGCCCAGTCCTGTCCCATTAAGATTACTAGCAAAATTTCATTTCACTTAAGTTGGAACTGCAGCAGAATTGGGGTCAAAAGTGGCAGACATGCAGTAGAGTTTTCTATAAGAAATCACAAAATGCGCATGGTGAATTTATTATGTTATCTAGTAGCTGATCGATTTTTAGAGCCAGTTTGTGGCAAGCATGTGTGTTTTGCTTGCTCTGTGACATTTTTTAAACTTTACTTTGGTGCTCTTTTAATTTTGAATCTCTTACTTTTATACCTTAAGACTTTAACTTTTGGCTTTAAAGTTGAGCACAATAACATATGTACCAAATACATCCTTTGCAATGTACTGTGCAAAATCTATCATTTTCACTTTCAAAGGACCTGAAAATAATGCATAGCATTTTGGTCTTAACAGTTCCTGCATAATCTGTCAATGCCCAAGTATGAAGCTTTATTCAGATATAGCAGCTGCTGACATGCTGCATTTTGTTCAGTATACTACAATGCTTCCAGCATTTTTTGTAATGACAGAGCTGCACACTTCTCCTGATGCTTTTTGTTGGTTTGATAGTGTCCTTCATGACATTACCTTTGCTGAGAAATTCTGTGGGATCTGTATGCCCTGCTATGTAGCTTCAGAACCTTTTCAGAGTATATAACTCTTAGGTGATCATATATATGAATTTAGTGTTCTGGATCTAAAGAACCAAAGTATCATACAATTAGAACTGATCAGGTATTTTTCAGCAAAATATTTTATATGAGAAAGTGCAGATTCATTGAAACCAAACCTGTCTGTGATAGAGGATGAGTTTTGATGACAGTTAAACACTAGAACAAGTAGGGGAGCTGTGGAATCATCACCATTGCTTTCAAGAACAGATTAGACAAGCATCTACTGGGGATGGGTGCAGAGTGGTGTACTATATGACCTCTTGAAGTCTCTTCTAACCTAACTTTCCTGTGATTCAGTAACTCTCTCAATTCTGTATTTTATTTTCAGTTGAATCTTGAAGTTTGAAGCCAATGTTTTGATAGCATCAAAATATGAAAACAAACAAGGATGATTGGCTGTTAAATTTTTGAGATTTTGACTTTTGATCCTGATTCAGGTCAGAAAAAAGCAATTACATCTCAAATTCTCATGGGACAAGAAAATAATTTCCATGTAACTCTAATAATAGTCTCTAGCCATTATTGTTCCTCACCCACTTTCATTTTTTGGCCTGAGTGGTAAGTCCTCCCCATGAGAGTTTAATTTTACCAAGGGTTGTTACATTTGTGAATTTTCAAATATATTTCTTTCTTTGATTATTTTTAGGATTAATTGCTTTTTCCTGTAGAACTGATATTGAATCAGCAGATCATAGCTTCATGTGACAGTTGGGCTGTGGCCACACTAGTCCCCTCCTTTCAGAGGTGGAATGGTAACAAGGCACTTTGGCAGATGCTAATAAGGTGCTGCCATGAATATCTGCACCTCATTAGCATAATGGAGGCCATGTGCGCTTCAAAAATACTGCTTTCGAAATGCACGCTGCCCATTAGCTGGGGGCCTTTTGAAACAAACCCCTGGTTTCAAAAGCCCTTTCTTCCCAAGGGGCCAATAGGAAAATTTCAGGCAAACAAAAAATACAACACTGTTAACTTTCCAATCTTGGGATTTGTAGCGTTTGCTATACTGCACAAGATTTGCCATCAGGTGAGAGAGATTTGAGAATTACCTCACTGGTGGTGAAGATCGGTAGTACGTTGCAGGAATACACCAGGCTCAATGCACCACTTGCTGATTAAGGAATGGAGTGGCAGAACTAATAGCCTCAGAGAGTCTTTTCTGTCCCTCACCTCTCCAAAGATGTATAAAAGATTCATCACTAGCACCAAAACAAAATTGCATTTAGGTGGTTTCATGAATAACTAATAACTATTTTATTGGCTTTCACAGAGGCAAAAAGTGGTTTGAGAAAAACTTCAAAGTTTGTAGAATATGGTGAAATTTCCATTACTAGTCTTGAAAACATCTCAGCTGCACATATGATAGAATATTTATTTTTTCACAGCCACAGGCTGTGATTTGGATAAAGATAAATTTGGATTGTCTAATAAATTAATAAATTCTTATGGATTAATGCAGAATTCTTACCACTATAAGTCTTACAGATGCCAAACCAAATGTCTAACATATATATTGCACAATAGGGCAAAATCTTATTGTTAGTCAGAATGACCACTGATTAACGGAAAAACATTTGTCTTAATTGGTAAAAGTCACCTGAGCTATAAAGGCAAGATCCAGATCTGAATTTTCTCAAAGCTAGTGGCTGTTGAAATCTAAGGTTTTGTTGTAGTCCATTACAGTGGCAGAGTAGAAGTAAGTCAGCCATAAATTCAGATTCTGATCCAAGCTTCCTAACTAATTCTGTTAGTTATTCTGTTAGTTATTCCCTGTGGAATCTTGCAGATATTTGTAAATTGGGATTTCGTATGTTTCTGGGAAAACCCTGCTGAATTTGCTAAATAAAAAAGACATTTTAGGTTGCACAAAAATGCGTAAAATGAAAGATGGGAGTGTCATACCAATTCTGTCCCTGTTTCTCTGATCAGAATATAGGGAAACTAAGGGAAAATAAAGAGAAGTCAGTGCCCCTGAAGTCAAACAAATCATTACATATGCTTCAGTTTCAGAGAAGCAAGCATAAGTGTGGAAGAAAGTCCATAAAATGTGTTTCTATATAATACATATAAAAGAACTCTGGTGAAGTGCTTATTTTATATAAAACATGAGTGTGTGGCAATGTTGCAGACACAACTGAGGTGACTGATAAAATCAGCCAAAGTAGCTATCTTCCAAGCCTCCCTTCTTGTTTTTTTTCTTCTTCCCTTCCATCCCCCCACTGGAAAAAAATAGTTTATGTCTTATAAAATATTAATTTACTTTTCAAGAAGCATTAACTCATCCCTTTTCTTTTTTATTATGAATTTTAGTCCATCATAATAGGAATTTACTAAGTCAAACAGACATTTCCATCTCTTCTCTCCCTAGTTGTCTATTACTCACTGCCTTGAATCTCTGTAGAGTAGTGGGACTGGTAGAGGATGTGGAGGGACTGGTATTCTGGGGATATCTTAGCATATAAAGGTAGTTCTACACTGATCAGTAGCTTGATGCAAGTGAGTGGTCTCGAATATACAAATAGATGTTAATTTGCATATTTGAATATCTAATTGGCATATTCATGCAATATCAGCCTGCTGGCAGAGGCTGCTGATGGCAGAAAACAAGCAGCATAGATGTGGTTCTGCCAGGAAAAAAACCCTTTGTTGGCAGCCCTTATACCTGATTTTTCCAGGCATAAGAGACTTCTGACAAAGAAGGTTTTTGCCCGCAGAACCATGCCTACACTGCTTGTTTTCTGCCAGCAAAAAAATTAGCCACCTGCATATGCAAATGAGCATCCATTTCCATTTTTGAGATCACTTATTTGCATCAAGCAGCGGGCACTACAGCTCAGTGAAGCCCTAGCCTAAGAGAGTGGGAACCATGGTCTTAGATTATCAAGTGATTTAAAGTCTGAACATATTTTCTAATCGCCATTAAAGTGTCCTTTCATCACTAAATAATATAACTGTGGAATTAGCATTTAGCAATTTGGTATTGGCATTTCATCTGACTCTGTTAGATCAGTAGTTTCTGGTCACTGCACAAAAATACTTTTTAGGAGGCATAAACATGACAGCATTACTAAAAGTAGCTCCCAAAACATATATTTTTTTTTAATTTTCAGAATCACCCAAGAAGGAAAAGCTGGTGGAAACTGGTAAATAGCTCATTTTGAGTCTTATTTTTCATCTATGCTACTGATTCTTTTAGTGGCAATTCCCACATTGTAATCACCAACCTTTTCTTATTTCTTCCAGGCAAACCACTGAAGAAAGAAATACCTGTGGCAGCTCTAAAAGTACCTGGTAAAACCTGTGCAAGTCTACTTGAGTCTAATTTCCTTAATTTAACCTTAAACCTAAATTAACCCAAGTCATCGTTAGGAGAAAGTAAGGGAACTGTTCTGTGCTAGAAGACACTGATCAGACAATTTACACAAATTCATTAGAATGCCAATGAAGCATGATAACCTTAACCATTCTGTTGTAGCTGAGAGACAATTACATGCATCTAAGAAAGATACCATTATTCCTTGGAAAATTAGATTTTTATTTAAGCTTCCTCACTTTTTTTTCCTGCAAGGGAAGAAGGAAGTCTGTCTCTAAATCGAGTCTGGATGAGAAAGAAACCGGGTTTTTTCCAATCCTCTGCTTTTAAACAACCAAACCATATTATTTCTTCCAAGTCCTAAGCCATATTTCCTTTAAATAGAGAAGACGAAAAGTGGAGATATGAAAGAGGTCTATACAAGCATGACTAGTGTGGAGAAAGTTAATAAGGAAAAGTTATTTACTTGTTCCCATAACACAAGAACTAGGGGTCATCAAATAAAATTAATAGGCAGCAGGTAAAAAACAAACCAAAGGTAGTATTTCTTCAGGCAATGCACCGTCAGCCTATGGAACTTCTTGCCAGTGGATGTTGTGAATACTGTTTGAACTGGGTTCAAAACAGAATTAGATAAATTCATGGAGGATGGGTCTATTAACGGCTGTTAGCCAGGAAAGTTAGGAATGGTGTCTCTAGCCTCTGTTTGTCAGAATCTGGAAATGGGTGACAGGGGAGGGATAACTTGATGATTACTTGTTCTCTCTCCATTCCCTCTGGGGCACCTGCCATTGGCCACAATTGTAAGATAGGAGACTAGGCTAGATGGGCCTTTGATCAGATCCAGTAGGGCCATTTTTATGTTCTTATGTTCCCTTGGCCAGACTTGCCTTTGATTTCAGGCTGCATCTGTTTCTCAGATCCCTCCAAACAGTCCTGATTCTTCATATAAGCTTCCTTGATGGGCCATTTTCTAGATGAATACAGTGTTCCTGATGGGCTTCCTGGAAATCTTTCCAATTATTACAAACATTTAGGGAAATATTACCTTCTTGGAACTATAGGGTAATGAATGTAAACCCATCCCAGGAATCAATAAATATGAAGACTCTAATTATGAAGGGTATGATATTTTGATCAATTTTGCTTTAGAAAGAAAAATCATCCAATAATTAAATATTGGACCCTGGTAGGTAAATTAGATTGAAATATGTGATATGTTCTTTTTCATCTACACCTTACTGTGTGCGTGAATGTTAGAATGCCATTTTTCATCTGCTACACATAAACATTTCAGCTGAATTGAGACAAATGCTACCAACTCTTGAGACTTATTGAGATGTTTGTGGAGTGTCTGGGATTGTTCCTTTTTCTCCTGTGTGTATGCTATATGCATACTCTGAAGCCAGTTTTCCATGTGTACGGCACCTGCTTGCTGAAAAAGTGGAACTTTGCAAGCTCCATGTATAACTTACTGGCTAGGTCTTGCTTTCTGTTGCTTTTAACCAGGTGCACTGAAAATATCTTAGCAAGGGACAAAGGTTGTTTATATGTATTGCATTAGAAAGTTTATTTCTTAAAATATATTCATTTATTTTACAGTATCTGTGGAAAGTCGTAAGGTAAAAGGTAAGTAACTGCATGTGTTTTAAAAACAAAAGTGGATGAATGTGTATGTATATTGCTATTATAAATACAAAAGTACAGCATCACTATCATTCATAGATATTTGGTTTGGGAAGAAGGGGCTTTTGAAATCAAGGGATCCTTTCGAAAGGCCCCTTGCTATACAGGCAGCGTGAATTTCGAAACTGGCACTTTCGAAGCGCACATGGCCTCCATTATGCTAATGAGGTGCTGCATATTCATGGCAGCACCTCATTAGCATCTGCCAAAGCGTCTCATTAGCATGCCCCCACCAAAAGGACGAAGGCCTAGGAAGTCTTCATCACCTTCCCTTTGTGGTCAATTTTCTGCTTGGGGTAGAGGACTATTTTGAATTTTTATCTTTTTAGTTTATTTTTTAAAAAAATTGATCAGGTTTGATTTTTATTTGGGGTGAGATGTGAAAGGGGGGTTAGGTGGCAGGAAGTGAGTGAAAATATTTTGTTCCCAGGTGTCACATGCTTTGACTTGGTCTTTGTGATCTGCACTGTCCCAGAGGAGTGCAGCCAGTTTCATGTTTCTAAGAGCAAAATAGTTTCAGACCTCTATTGGAATGTTTATGTGGAATTATTATTTTGCTCTACATTCAGTGGAACATTTTTAATTTCAGCACGAACTTTGTCTATGCTTTATACACAGTATAGAAATGACAGTGCCGCAATTTTGAAAATTCATTAATTCTGAGTGACACTTGATAATCACTAGAGATTTCCCTTTGGGCAAAGGGTCTTACAGTGGCAATTACGAATGGATAGGAGAGTTTATTGCTGTTTTTGCTGCTAAGCTTTGTTGTTTGGTGATGGAGAAAATTTAGTCTCCTTACCCAAGGAAGGTCCAAACCAACCTCACTCCAATCTAGAAGACACCAAATCTTTTCTGCCTGGTGGGGGCTTAATGTTGGGAAGTAAGGTTTGGCATCTAGATCGAATTTCAGTGTTGGCTTATATTGTTTCAATAGGCTTCGCCAAAACCTTGCATCTAAATGCCCTCATATGTTGAGAGCTTGGAACTCTGGATTTGAGTTTTGTGGACAGGCTTTGTTTTTTCTTAACACTTGAAGAGTTCTGGCAGTTGATATCCAGCTCCTTTAGCTGTTATCTAACAATATGTCAAAAGGTGAAAAGTTTTTTCTTCATAGATTTATAATGTTTTTGAGGAAAATTAATCCTATGTCTAGCCTGTCATATGCTTGCTGAGCAACTGAGTTAGTGAAGTCCATTTATTTTCTGTAGATTTATTTTACTATCAACTTCAGGGTTCTCAGGCCTTCATGTAAAGATTATATAGATTAGAATAACCTAACCTATATTTTTCATTTTTTATGCTTTCTCATTATTTTTGTCTTTGCCATGTGTTTCTCCTGATTCAATTAATGCAAAAACATCAGAAAGATTGTTTTCAGTAACAGACAAGCAATTAACATTGCAGTATGTTCTACAGTTCTTTTTGCTGTCCTTCACTATTTTAGTCTTGCTCGTAGCAAATGCTATTTTGAGTTGCTAGCTGGTGTCTTTGAGGTGTTTCTGGAGTAGTTTTTCATTCCATCAATGTCCTGAATTTTCAGAAACTCAACGAGCCAAAGAGGAAGTTGTTGTGGTTTCCACTAGAAAAGGTAAGTGTTGTTCAAAGAAAACAAGCATGCTTTAAAATTATTTTAGTCATTATCACAGCAATTTGTAGTTATATGTACATTTTAAAATGCGTTTAGTACAGATTATACTACTCTTGTTCACAGAAGCTACATCTACACTGGGATGGTACATCAAAATAGCTTATTTCTATCGAAATAAGCTATTTCGATGAGTAGCGTATACACATGCTCCAGGGCTGGTGCCGTCAATGTTCAACGTTGACGTAGGAGAGCAGTACATTGAAATAGGCGCTGCAGGGGAGTGTCTACACACAAAAGCGGCCCAAATCGAAATAAGGGTGCCAGGTAAAGCTGCGGACAGGGTCACAGGGTGGACTAGCGCTTCCGGGGCAACAGCTAGCCACTCCCTTAAAGGGCCCCTCCCATACACACTCAGCCTGCACAGCACACAGTCTGCAGAGCCACAAGCACACACACCCCGTGGAAGCAGCATGGACCCCCAGCAGCAGCAGCCAGAGGCCCACACACCCACCCCTGGAGCAGTGGCCACCCTGCTTAGTGCCATGGAGGCAGCTCAGCGTCTTTTATTTGAGGAAGAGGAGCTGTCCTCAGGGGATGAAGAAGCAGCCCCAGACCTTGCTGCCCTCCCAGCCTCCCCCCGCCGGACACTCCGCCAGCTATGGAGGTACCCCACTAGCACAGACTGGTGGGAGCGGCTGGTGGTTGGCAAGTGGGACAATGACCACTGGCTCCAGAATTTCTGGATGAGCCGGCAGATGTTCCTCGAGCTCTGCCAGTGGCTCACCCCTGCCTTACGGCACCACACACCCCCATGCAACGTGCCCTCACCGTTGAGAAATGGGTCGGCATCGCTGTCTGGAAGCTGGCCACTCCAGACAGCTGCTGATCCATAGGGCAGCAGTTCGGCATGGGCAAGGCCACCGTCGGGGCTGTCGTCATGGAGGTAAGAGGACCCGGGGAAGGGGGGAGCGCGGGGTGGGAGTGGGTGCCCAGGGAGGAGAGGGAGCTCGGGGAATGCGGGGGAGCCCAAGGGGGAGCCCTGGGGGTAGGGGAAACCCGGGGGGGAGCCCTGGGGGGAGGTGTAGCCTGGGGAGAGGGCCAGACACACCCTGCACACCCCTCACGGGTGCTCTCTCATGTCCTTCCCCTGCAGGTGGTCCGCGCAATCAATGCCTTTCTCCTCCAAGGCTCATGCGGCTTGGGGACCTGGATGCTGCCATCGCGGGGTTTGCCAACCTGGGCTTTCCTAATTGCTTTGGGGCTCTAGGTGGGACCCATATCCCCATCCGTGCCCTGGAGCACAGCGGACGACGCTTCCTGAATAGAAAGGGATACCATTCCGTGATCCTCCAGGCCTTGGTGGACAGCCAGGGCCACTTCTTGGACATTTATGTTGGCTGGCCTCGCAGCACCCACGATGCCCGGGTGTTCAGAAATTTGGGCCTGTGCCGCTGGCTGGAGGCGGGGACCTACATCCCCCAGCAGGAGATCCCGGTGGGGGACAGCACCATGCCCCTCTGCCTCATCGCAGACGCGGCATACCCCCTCCAGCCCTGGCTCATGCGCCCCTACACGGCCCATATCAGTGCCACCCAGAAGCAGTTCAACACCCACTTGAACCATGTGCACCAGGTGGTCAAAAGGACTTTCGGCCGCCTCAAAGGCCGCAGGAGGTGTCTCCTCACCCACCTGGATGCAGGGCTCGCCAACATCCCCCAGGTTGTGGACGCGTGCAGCGCACTCCACACCCTGGTGGAGAGCAAGGGAGAGGCATTCTTCCAGGGCTGGGCTGTGGAGGCTGGCAGGGCCGAAGCCCAGCCACCTGCTGCCCCCAGTCGCCAGGTCGACCCTGACGGGATCCGGGTCTGGGAGGCCCATTTTGAGCAGGCTGCGGGGTGAACGGTGGCAGGGCCAGCTGCTGGTGAGCCACCCACCGTCCCCCTACATCCCCCACAACACTACCTGCCCCCACACCCACACCACTGAGCACCAGAGAGCACACACCACCCACACACTTCTTTCGTAAATAAACCAAAACCTTTTTTTTTTAAACAAAACAATGAACTCAACATTAAGTAGGGGGAACTATGTACATGGGGGGGCAGCTACTAAAGGGGGAGTGGAACAAATAAATTATTTACAAATATGGGAGGAATATGTACAAAGGAGCGGGGACTTGGGGGGCCAACGTCCTTGGCCCTTCACCCCTATTGTCCAGCGCCTGGCATGAGGGGGTGCGACCCATGTCTGGGCCGGAGGCCCCATCGAGGCTGGGTGGGGGCCAGGAGAACCAGCAGATACGGCTGGGCTGGGTCCTGAGGCCCGCGATCCCCCTCGGTGGTAGGCTCCAGGACAGCGGCTGGTGGAGGGCGGCTTGGAGGGACAGCGGGCGGAGTGGCGGGGGGGGCAACTGCTCCGCAATCCGCTCAAAGGTCCGCATGAAAGCCCCCCAAGCCTCCTGGCGCCAGGCCAGCACTCGCTCCTGCAGGTGGAGCCGCCGCTCCTCCACATGCAGGCGGCGCTCAGAGACCTCCAGCTGACGCCAGAGGGTGGCGAGGAGCTGGGCGTCAGCGGACGCCCGGGGATGGCTCCAGCGCTGTTGGGCTCATCCTTGGGCCGGTCCGTGCTCCACTGCTGGACTGGCCTGCTGTGATGGCCCTGGTGGGCTGTCCAGCACAATGGACACAGCGCCTGTGCTCTCAGGGCCCTCAGATGTTGCAGCTGCGGAACAGAGGGGGGAAGAGAGGAGACAGCCGTTAGTCTGGGACCTGACCCGTGGCCCATGTCCCCCCACCCCTCTGCTGCTGGTTCCCCATCCACGTCCCCCAGAGATGCTGCTGCTGTTGATGGGTGTGCTATCCCCCTCCCCGGGGGGACCTCTAGGTTCCACTCCCCCCATTCCCAGGGATGGGGCATGGCGCTGTCCTGCTGGGGGGCAGGGGCTGATGGTCTCTTTTGAGGGACATGCCACTGCTGTCCTCAAGGCCATGGTCATCTGAGTGGGTGGAGGGCCCTGGTCATGTCCCTTGTCCCCGCCCCTTAACCCCAGGTGTGTGCACTGGGTTACATACCTGATGGTCCGCTCCCACGGTCGGGGGACAGCCATCAGGCGGACACCCTGCTGGAGCTGCGGGAGGGGAGGTCTATTAGCAGCCCCCCATCGCTGGAGGCCTCCTCCTCCTCCTCCTGCTGTGCTGTCCCAGGGGTGGGCTCCTGTGGGGGCCCCTGGGGTGCAGGGCTGGCCTCCTGGCCAGACTCCATCTCTGGGGCCTTCTGGGGCTTGTCAGCCAAGGTGTCAAGGGTGGCCGGGGGGAGGAGGTGTACTGGGGGCCCAGGATTTCCCTGAGCTCCCTGTAAAAGGGGCAAGAGGTGGGGGCGGCCCCAGATCGACTGGCCATGTCCCGGGCCCGGGCGTAACCCTGCCGCAGCTCCTTCACCTTACTCCTGATGTGGTCAGGAGTGCGGACAGGGTGACCCCGGGCAGCCAGGCCCTCGGCCAGCTGAGCAAACACATCTGCGTTCCGCCGCTTGCTCCCCATTACCTAAAGCACCTCCTCCTCGCCCCAGAGCCCCAGCAGGTCCCAGATCTCTACCTCTGTCCAGGAGGGGCCCCGCTGCCTCTTCCCCAGCTGGCTGCCAGCCTGGGAGCCCTGGCTCCCCTTGGGGGGTTGCCCTGTGGGCGCTTGGTGGGCTGGCTGACTGCCATGGGTGCTGGGTGGTGGGCTGGGGCTTGTGAGAACATGCAGGCTGGGCACGTGTGTGTGCTGCTGCCTGCACACGCTCCCAGCTTCCTGCACAGGAAATAAGGGGGTGGGGAGCTTTAAGGAGCTGCTGCACACGGCGACCATAGAGCTCAGGGGCTGGAGAGAATGGCTACGTCTACACGTGCAGCCAACATTGAAATAGCTTATTTCGATGTTGCGACATCGAAATAGTCTATTTCGATGAATAACGTCTACACGTCCTCCAGGGCCGGCAACGTCGATGTTCAACTTCGACGTTGCTCAGCCCAACATCGAAATAGGCGCAGCGAGGGAACGTCTACACGTCAAAGTAGCACACATCGAAATAGGGATGCCAGGCACAGCTGCAGACAGGGTCACAGGGCGGACTCAACAGCAAGCCGCTCCCTTAAAGGGCCCCTCCCAGACACAGTTGCACTAAACAACACAAGATCCACAGAGCTGACAACTGGTTGCAGACCCTGTGCCTGCAGCATATATCCCCAGCTGCTGCAGAAGCAGCCAGAAGCCCTGGGCTAAGGGCTGCTGCCCACGGTGACCATAGAGCCCCGCAGGGGCTGGAGAGAGAGCATCTCTCAACTCCCCAGCTGATGGCCGCCATGGAGGACCCAGCAATTTCGACGTTGCGGGACGCGGATCGTCTACACGGTCCCTACTTCGACGTTGAACGTCGAAGTAGGGCGCTATTCCTATCTCCTCATGAGGTTAGCGACTTCGACGTCTCGCCGCCTAACGTCGAAGTTAACTTCGAAATAGCGCCCGACGCGTGTAGACGTGACGGGCGCTATTTCGAAGTTGGTGCCGCTACTTCGAAGTAGCGTGCATGTGTAGACGCAGCCAATGTCTCTCAACCCCTCAGCTGATGGCCGCCATGGAGGACCCCACTATTTCGATGTTGCGGGATGCGGATCGTCTACACGTGCCCTACTTCGACGTTCAGCATCGAAGTAGGGTGCTATTCCCATCTTCTGATGAGGACAGCAACTTCGATGTCTCGCCACCTTACATTGATTTCAACTTCGAAATGGCGCTCGGCACGTATAGACGCGGCAGGCGCTATTTCGAAGTTGGCCCGGCTACTTCAAAATGCCGGCTAGTGTAGACACAGTTAGAGAGTGGTGTCTTACTTATGTCCCCTAGAGATCAATGAGGCTATTCACATTCTGAGGTCTGGCTTACACTTACAATTTAAATCGATATAGCTATCATGCTAATAGGTGTGAAAAATCTTCATACTCCAGGGTAGCTTTGCTGAGGTAACCTCCAGCGTAGATGCAACTAGATCGCTGGAAGAATGCTTCTGTTGCCCTAACTACCGTTACTTCATGCATCTGATGAAGCAGGTCTTTGCCCATGAAAGCTTATGCTCCAAAATGTCTGTTAGTCTATAAGGTGACACAGGACTTCTTGTTGTTTTTGAAGATACAGATTAAGTTGGCTACCTCTCTGATACTTGTACCATTACTTCTGTTTCCCCAGCTACCATTACTGTATTCCTACACTAAAAGGAAAACAAAACCTCTTTCCAACACTGCAGGATGAATCTATGCTACACCTGTGCCAGCATAGGTACAGTGACATAGTTATGATGTGTAGCGTAGACAAGCCCTTGAAGCTGAGCATTTGCTGGTATGTTTTGGTGAAGCTGAATCAAAGTCCTCAGCATGTTGCTGGCCCAAGACCCTTGCGACTTAGGCCTGTTGATTTGAACAGGGACAAGTCAATTTAAATAAATGTAGTAGACTGTAGCCATTAGCATTTACCTTAGTTTTAAAAGCAAAAGAATAAGTTTTTTTTTGCAATGAACTGTAGCATAAAGCTTTATATTGAATGTTTTCTTGTGCCATATTAAAAAAATTAAAAGAAGGCGCTAACTGAAAACTCTAGCAACAGAAAGAAAGAATTTACTTCCCACTGTTACCAAAAATGCCTTACGTTGCTGAAAGTAAAATAATTTTCTGAAAACAATTTACTTCTTGCAGTGTATACTTTGATTACTTTTTGCATTTCTCTCCACTTGTTCAATTAAATTCAGTTATGACATTTTCCCTTTCAATTTCTTAGTGCCACAGATTTTTGTTTCAGACACTGCAGGGAATTTCATTTGGCCTAAGGATTTATGAGAGCTTCATTTTACAGGTGTTAAATGTTGGACCAGATTGAAGCTGGCATTAGACTTTATCACTAAAAGCAGATGTTTGCAAATTTTTTGTCCCTGAATAACAAAAATCTTTTATATTCTATTAAATGTACTTACTGATCTCCTGAAGCTCTTGCATCACGTGTCATGTTAAATGACAGAAAATATGAAAGCGTCTATTTAGACATATTCCAGGAGGGATTGTAGCCTTCTCGTGGGCATGGCCCCATTTCCTGGCCATCCACCTTTTAGCTGATATGCTCCCTGAAATAGAGCAGGGAGCAAATATTCTCTGTCATCCCATTCCTGCAAAGGACTTTAATAAGTATTTCAGTGATATAGTCTCATTGATGGCAGCAGGACTATTCACCTGCTTAAAAGGAAGCATGTGCTTAGGCCCTGATTCAACAGGCCACTTCCCATTTTTTTTTTTTTACTGGCCCTCATCATTTGTATGAGATGCAAGGACTGCGAGTGCGGGAGGCCCTTACATCTCTGTGCAAAGCAGAGAGCCTCTCCTGTGGTTCTGTCTGTGCAGCCATGCCAGGCTCATCACAACCTGGCTTTAGGTTTCTTTCCAGACAAAGAAAGATGTGTTCTGTTATTTGTTTTCTTTACAAGATGGTTCAAAATGTGTTACCCATTTACTGTGAGGATAAGAGGTTATCTTGTGGTCACAAGACTTTCAAATCATTTCCTTCAAAGAAATCTGTAGACATTTGGTAATTTGAGAAAGGCTTTCTCTTTGGGGCAGCGCTTCGGACTAGAAGTCTAACTTAATCCTTATCTTTGTTTTGCAGCTGTACTTGAAAAGAAAGAAGAAAAGTCGGTGAAGGCAGTGGAGCAAGGTAAAAGGAAACTTGAAATATTTGATATGATCTCCTCTAGAAAGACAATGGTGAGGGTGGGGGACAACAGACAGCTCCATGGCAATAACTTTTAAATTCATTGCTATATAAGTCTCTGCCATTAATCTGCTCAGTTTGCCTAAGAGAGAATTTCAGACAGGATTTTCGCTTGGTCTCTCACTTATGTAATACAAAACACACACAGGCACTTCAAATGAACAAACCATTCTGGAATTTAACATTTCACCTGTCCCATAGGGAATTTCCTGACTGCAGGGTGATTTTCATTCAGCAACACGGATTCTCCATTAAAAGAAAAAGGAATGAAAGAGAGATAATGATCTGATAGGGCAAGTAGAGCTTCAAGCATCTGTGGATCAGATTCTCAGTTGCAAGAAATGATCGTAGCTCCATTGAAATCAGAGAGCTGTGCCAGCTTATACCACTGAGGATCTAGCTCTGTCTCCACAAAGATCTGGAGATTGCATTTCATCTTACACAAAACTGGAAGGGTAATGAAGAGAAGAGGTCTGTCTTAGGATATGTCTGTGGGTGGAGCCAGGAGTATGACTCCCAACTCACATGGACATACTCACACTAGCTCTCACTGTGCTAGGAAGCTGAAATTAGTAGGGTAGCCAGGGTAACATGGGCAGAGGCAAGGGGTGGCACAGCCTAGCTGCCCTGAGTATGTATCCACGAGTTCCAGGCGGTTTGTACTCGGGCTCACCTGTGTTGCCATTAGCCTCTGCCCACGCAACTATTTTGGTGTGTTTGCTGGATGAGAGTTAGTATGAGTTCATCTTTGCAAGCTGGGAATCACCCTACACTCCAGCTGTAGATGTAGCTTGCGAGCTGTGTAAACACTCACAGAGTAAAAATTTAATCTTTCTTTGATAAACTTCAGCGAAAGGTCTTTGCATGAGGTGCAGGGTGATATTTTTTTTCCCTCTCAACCTAGAGGTGGGCCAAGGACCACAGGAGCTGTATGACCATGGTCTGAGGCAGGCACAATGTACTGCACTGGCGGGTAGTAGCTCTAGCAGTTCACTTGCTGCACCATCCTGCACATACACCTGCCTATAAAAATGAGTACAAACATTACTTATGATTGGCATGGTCAACAGCCACTGCAGGCCCTGGGGCAAGGTGGGGGAGGGCCCAGCTTTGTGATCCCCAGAAGGGGCCTGGCCTCAGGCAGTCAGTCCTCCATGCCACTCGGACTGTGGTACCAGGATTTCCCCAGCCCTCCGAACTGTATGGAGCAGAGCTCCGGCAGCAATTCAAAGGGGCCCAGGACTCTATCCTCCGCTACTGCTGCAGTAGCCATTGTGGAGCCTGGGAGCTCCTCGCCCCTTTAAAAAGCAAGGCCCCTGTGCATACCCCAATCCCCCGCCCCGCTCCCCTTTGAACACCTCATTGGTGGGCCTGCTTGTGATATTATTTTTCAGACTCCAGTGCTTAGTAAGGAAAGGAAAGGAAAAACATCCATCCTCCTGTAATGCAAGTTCAGTACTGTCAACTCCAAACGTTCAGGAATTGGGGCCCCAAAATCATGAGAGAGGTTAGAACTAAGATTTCTTTTTTAAAATCATCATTTGGGCATCTAGTTATTTGCTTGCCTCTGAGGTTTGAGCCTGAGGGGGTTAGACTCAAGCTTTTCTCCACAAATATGAGGGCTAAATGTACAATTTTAATTTTAAATGAAAGCTAAAATTCTCACCTACTCATCCAACTTTACAAACTAGGGATTTAAGAGCAACACAAAATACTGTGAGTCATAAAAAACCACAAATTTACAGCTTTGCTAATTTAGGAATCTTAGCAACAATTTTAGTCTTTCAAAATAAAATGTTCAGGTATTAAAACTGTTTTGCCTTGGAGCTAAATTACTATTGTATAAAACTGGGAAAAATCATGGTAGGGAAATTACTGGTAATATTTACCTGTTTTTGAGTTAAAGAAAATGCAGAGAACTATAGACATTGGTACAACCTTTGCAAAATATTTCAGGGAAAGCACAAAGAGCAGGGGTGGTTGGAGAGATTCAGGGAACAGGCAGAGCTTTAACTTCACTGTTGGAGTCAGTAAAGCTAACCTGGCTTGTGGGGAAGGTTATCAGCTGCATTTAATTAAGACTGGTCAAGTATCAGGCGGTTGTAGGTTGGTTTATTTATTCCATCTGAGAGAAGGAGTCTTTCTTGTTGTGTTATCTTCCAGACAAGAAACCAGAGTTTCTTAAAACCAGTAAAAGTAATGTGAGGGGTAGAATATTATGTTATTAGTAAAGGCTGCCAGTAAATTACTTCTTTTTTTGCTATTGTTATGTCCACACTTTCAGCTGGAGAGGGACTTTACAGCTTGAGTACATAAGTGCATTCTAGTTTTGATGGAGCTAGCATGCTAAAAATAGATCTGTAGCAAGCAACCTATAACATGTACATGGGCAGCAAGCCTATTTGGTTGCTCTCACTGCCAGCCAAAGAGGTTTCTAGTTTTAACATGTTAGATAGTGTGTTCGAACCCAAGCTGAACATTGCCCGGCAGCTGTATAGGTAGATGTACACAAGTCACAATACTCCCTGGGTTACCACAAATTGCTACAAAACTATCTAATTAGTAGCAAACTGTATAGCTTGTTGTTTTTTTTTTAGGGGGAAGGGCAGGAGAGGACAGGGGGTAGGGTTTACATAACCAGTAACATTAAATTGCGTCCATAAACTCATTTCATATCAACTGTCAAGCAGCCATAAAATGGTAATGACTTTCCATCTAATCCTCAGCTATTAAGCTTAATTTCTCTTCTTTGGTTCCCAAAGACATTTGCATGTTTTTTTTGTATTGCAAACCATTTTTGTTACCATTAAATTTTCACTCCTACAAGAAACGATAGTAATTCTAAAGTGTTTTTGTATTTGTTTTCTGTTTAGATAAACCAAAGCCAAAAGAAACAAGTAAGTCTTACTGTACATTTTCCCTATAACTGACTTAGCATCATGTTAAGTTCTACACATGAAAAGCAGTATATGACAGCCATGTATTATTATTATTGTTATTATTATTATTATTGTTATTATGGGTGGGTGGAAGGATGAAGGGTTGATTAGATACAATAGTATCAAGTGAACAGAAGTATTAATATGGACATGCTAAGAATTTCTGTTCTATTTTAGACCAGAGGAGTTGTGTCTCTTTACTGTTTACTCTCTGTGGCTATGTCTGCACCGGAGAGTTTTATCGACAAAACTGGTGTTTTGTTGACAAAATGCAGGGAGTGTCCAGATTCCCAAAGTGTTCTGTTGACAGTAAACTGATAGAACGCAGCATTTTTGTCAAGAGCCGTATTCCACTTCCCATGAGGAAGAATGCCTCTGTTGGTAGAGACCTGTCAACAGAAAGCTGGCCTGGACATTCCAGGGGGCCTTCTGTTGATAGAAAAGCCCTCAGGGTGCCGCACAGGTGCCCCAGGGGATGCCCTGTACATGACCATCAGTGCTTTATGGTTCCTGCCTGAGGCACTTCTTAAAGCCACAGAGAGCCTGGGAAATCCCATGGTAAGGAGCTAAGAGTGTGGCAGCAGCAGAGGCACCATCCATGGTCTCCCACACCCTCACAGCCACTCCATTACACGAAGTTGTTCCAGACGGCAGACAGCCAGTCACCCCGAGATCCCCCGGGGTCCTTGAGGGAGCAGCCTGAGGGGTCGCGGGAGCTACCCTGGGGCATCAAGCAGCAGCCCCCCTCCTGGATCAGGCCCGAGGTCCAGGCCCTGTTGGATCTGTGGGGCAAGGAGGAGACCCTCCTCTTCTGGAACGGCTGCCTGATAGGCGGGTAGGAAAACCCCTGCAGTCCTACAGCAGGGAGCAGGCTGGGGAGCAGAGCCACACCGGAAGTTCCCGCTGCAGGATCCCTGGGCAAGTGGGAGCATTGATTTATTTTGATAAAGGTGTCAGTACTCAGCATCAGCACGTACTGCCACAAAAATAGCACTGGCTTTCTGGTTCATTGGCTCTTTTGAAACAAAAGTCCTCATCAGTAATGGTTCAAGCTTTTCTGTTCACAAGTGTTTGATTTCTTGAAATCAAATCACTGGTGTGACATCTTTTGGAATAATGCAATAATATTGCTCTTAGTAATAGAGATGCACATTCCCTAGAAGTTCTTATAAGCAGACTTCTGAACTTAATGAGTTCAGCTATCTGTGATGCTGGCTGGCTTATTTTGCTAATATTGTTAAATTTATTGTCATTGCTGGAAATGACCACAAAAACTGCATTCAGACCTCATAAGAGATCTTGTCATAACTGTTGAGCAGTAAGGACACTGATTGCAAAGACAGAAGTTCCATCTTTTACTCACTCATTTGTTGCCTTGGTGTTCTCTCATGTGGCAAGATGTATAGGACTATTGCTGGGTATCTCCTATATAGGTCATCATCTTATCACAGAACTGGAAGGGACCTTGAGAGTTCACTGAGTCTAGTCCTCTGCACTTACAGCAGAACCTATCACCATCCCTGACGAATCTTTGTTTAAGCTAACCTGCCCCAGAACTTTGAAAGAACACACTCAAGGATTGAGATCACAACCCTGGGTTTATAAGGTCAATGGTCTGGCCACTTCCCACAAGCCAAGTACCGCTGCTTGTGACAGATTTTGCCATGCCCTGGGCAGTGGAGGGGGGCTTGGGTGTAAGGAGTGGGACTATGGCAGGCAGCCCTCAGCACCACACAGACTGTGCCACTCAGGGCTCCAGACAACACTGCTTCTGCATAGCAGCAGTGAGCACTGGGCCCTTTAAAAATGCCAGACCCCATGGCAACTGCTCCCTTTCCGCCCCTTCCAATCTGTTGGCAGTCCTGAGCTCTTCTTTTCACTAACGTTATCATTTACATTGAACTCATTTTGGTAGTAATATTAGATATGTGACACTATGCTTCACAGACATTGACACCAATTTTTTTTTCTACACTTCAAGCCTCAGATGGCCGAAACCATTATTGCAGGGTTTGGCATTTGAAAATAGAAGGGAGATAGAAAATGTGTATACACTGAAGTTGTTAAAACCCCCAAGACCTATCCCAATAAAAAGGATTTTTTTCCATCCCTTGTTCAACAAACCTTGCCCTGACCTTTTCTTTTGTAAATGCACCTATTTGAAAGAGAGAGTCTCTTTATCTGTATGATCATGAATGCAATAACACACTTCCACTGAAGTAATTTATTCTACAGATTAGAGTTAATTATTCTACAGACTGATTGATTATAATAAGAAATTAAATTTTATCAGCTTTTGATCAACTTTGCAATAAGCAGTCTCATTAAAACTGAATTACCTGTAGGCAGATTTCCAGGTACTAGACTTATCCTGTCAAGAGCACTGTACTAAAATTGAAACCAAAATCCTCATCATTGCAGTGATTAAAAAGAGAAGTTTCACACCACTCTTCTAATGAGTTCATCACTTGCCCTTTGTGCCATTGTGTAGCTGGAGTCACCCATACTGTCTAACTGGTTCATTATCTGATAAAACTCAGTCTTTGGGTCTCACAAACCCATCTTTTGCTTCTGTCACTGTATTCACGCAAAAGATTTCTTTACAGATCCTATAAAAGAGAAAGAAGTGAAGCCTTCAGTTGCAACAAAGGACAAAGGTAATATAGCAGAATAAAAATACTGTAAATGCTAGAGGTTTAGATTTTTTAAAATCCACGTTAAATATAGGTGTCTTCTTTTGTAAGTTACAACATAATTTTGGATTGGTGAGAAAGATGCGTTTTCAGAAATTAAGAAATATTCAGGCTAATTATGACTGCCTGAATTGTAGATAAAGAACAAAGTCAAGGCAAAGCAAACTGTTTGCAGTGAAACTCAGAAATATAGACTCAGAACCGATAAGCATTTGCTAAAGTTTGCAAAGGATTTCAGAAAATATGGGATAAGTTTTGAGTGGTCTTTGTTCTCACGTAGTAATTATGTTAAATTTGTTGTTTTAGTTTGTAAGCATGTTTAATTTAGTCAAAATTAGTGGTTTTGACTGACTTTTGGAATGTTTTTGCCAACTCTTTGAATCAATTATCTAATCAAGCATTGCCATTGAGTAATCACATTTTAGTCTTTAACCTTTTGGTTAAACTACTACATATTTTTACAGAGCATGTCAAAGAAAAGGAAGTGAAGCACACTTCAGCTTTAAAAGATAAAGGTAATTATGCACAATATAATAGAATGCTAGCTTAAAATTATCATAATTATAAGTGAATCTAGGAGGGGCTTTCCTGTATCTTTAAAAATAATCTGAAGATGACAATTGTCAAAATATTGTTTGCCATGTATTCCATGAAAGGAGAGTCAAGCAGTGTTATCTGCCTAGTGTGTAGATCCCACAGAACTATTAATATAAAAATGTTTTTTCTTTATGTAAACTAACATCATCAGTGATTAATATCTATAATCTTATCAAGACAAAGAATTATTAGTATCTTCTAGAGGTAGCTGTCAAGATTTTAACTGAGTACTTGCATAAACTTGTGATGTAACGTGAATGAAATAAAACAGTAGCATATAAAATGGTATGAAAGCGTGACAGACAGTGGCATGTCTCCAGGGCTTTCTAAAGGCTGAGGTTACATGCTCACTGCTTCAACCATTTCAACAACTTGAGTCTTTAGATGTGTAAGTCTGTCTCGTTATTTCTTCTCTCCCTTTTTTCTTATGTGAGCTTGAAATTTCTAATGACTTTTCTTGAAGTATAAATGGTTAACTCAGCTAAAATTTCCCAAGTCACTTTTTTTTTTAGAATGTTGTGCCTGCTTCATCTGTCTTATTGCTGTCCTCCATTCCAGAGTTACTTGTATTCCAAGGGTGAAGCAGTATGAGCGTGTAAATAGTTTAAGATGTGCTTTAGGTTCTTCAGGACAAGAAGTACCACCATATATGGAAATACATTAATATCTGAGATTTCAGTAAATACATTGTATTATTTCAAACAGGAGTAATAGAGGAATTTAGTTAATTTTCTCTATGTAGAAAGACAGCATGTGTAAATTTAGTGACCTGTCAAGAAAGTGAAAGCAATTAAATTGTTAGCTATCTACTCAAACCCTGGTAATCATGCTAAGGTGCGAGAAGTCCTCATCAGAGACATGCTGTTCGCAGACGATGCTGCTGTAGTGTCTCACACAGAAGACCAGCTTCAAAAACTGCTGGATCGGTTCTCCAAAGCGTGCAAGGACTTTGGGCTTTCCATCAGCCTAAAGAAGACGAACATACTCGGTCAGGATGTTGCTGAATCCCCATCAATCAGCATTGACAACTATACGTTAGAGGTTGTCCACGAGTTCGTTTACCTAGGGTCCACCATCACTGACGCCCTGTCGTTGGACACTGAGCTAAATAGGAGGATCGGAAGAGCGGCCACAACTCTGTCCAGACTCAGCAAGAGAGTGTGGAATAACAACAAGCTGTACACTCACACCAAAATAAAAGTCTACAGAGCCTGCATCCTCAGCACCCTCCTTTATGGCAGCGAGACTTGGACCCTGTATGCCCGCCAGGAAAAGAGGCTGAACGTCTTCCACTTGCGCTTCCTCAGGCACATCCTTGGAATATCATGGAAGGACAGAGTGACCAACACCGCCGTCCTCGAGCAAGCTGGAATCCCAACCATGCACACCCTCCTTAGGCAGCATCAACTCCGCTGGCTTGGCCACGTCCACAGGATGAATGATGGAAGGATTCCAAAAGACATCCTGTATGGTGAGCTAGCCTCTGGCAAAAGACCTCCCGGATGCCCCCAGTTGCACTACAAAGATGTCTGCAAGAGAGACCTCAGAGAGGTAGACATCGAGCTGGACAACTGGGAAGAACTAGCAGATGACCACAGCAGATGGAGGCAGGGGTTACACAAGGGCCTTCAGAAGGGCGAGTTGAAGATCAGACAGCTAGCAGAAGAGAAGTGAGTGCACAGAAAGCACAATAAGGACTTGCCAGACACCCACTACATCTGCAAGAGATGCAGCAAGGACTGTCACTCTCGTGTGGGTCTTTATAGTCACAACAGACGCTGTAAATGAAGTCCTCAATTGAAACTTTAAAGGGTGCGATCCATAGTCTATGCAGACTGAAGGATGCCTACTACTGGTGTAGGAACACCCAAGGTTGAGAACTCTGCAAGGTTGGAGCAACAGTACTGGCTACCTGAACCTCATGGGCCAGATCCAGACAAGCCACAGGCCCAATCTGGCTCACAGGCTTTCCCTAGCAGGGGAAGAAGGAAGCAGCTTTTTGTGCTGCCTCTCACCTTTGTCCCCCTCCCCCTACCCCCAGCTGGGGAAGAGAAGCTCAGTGAAGCACTTTGTCTGGAGGCTTTTCCCCTACCTTGAACTACTTCCAATGGAAGTGATGGTGGGCAGTGCCTGGGAGCAGTGAGGGAGGGGGTATGCAAAGCCACATGTGCCCCTGGGAGCAAGGTGCCTCGTAAGCACCCTGTCTCCATACCCTCTTGCTCATTTCACACATCTCCACCCTCTGCACATACCTCACACATGCAGTGCAGGAAGGATTTATCTTATGACATGTTACACATGTACAGTATTCTATAATAGTTCGAACATACAAAAGCTTTATTAATCCACTTAGTTTAGCCTTCATTGTGGTGAACACCCATAGTCCTTAAAATTCCATAATCCAGCTGAGACTATTTTCCAAGGCTGTTAGGTTTCAGAAGTTCCAGTGTACTTTTGCATGTGAATAATCTCACTCCAAAAGTGATTGTCCATTGCAGCCACACCTCTTCCCTGGATCCCTCATGCCTTCCCATTCAAATGCATAAAGAGCACAGCAAGTCCAATTGTTTTTGTTTCTTCTTATCCCTGGCAGTGTGACAGCATTCTGCATCTCTGCATATTGTGCATTTCTCTTAGATATTAGATCATATAGTTAGAGTAAGGTTGTTTCTTTTCATGACCATTGAGAGTAGTGTGCGTAAGTGTAGCTACATGTACTTGTCAGGTACTGGGATTTAGTTTTTGAGCCTGAAACAAACTCCCCAGAATTTAAAACTTACCCATCTTGTGATGCAGCTGTTTGGGTGGGAACTTGAAGTTGTTTGCCGTGGAGCTAGAGTCTTTGTCAGGGACATGCCTGTCCATTGCTCCTTCCCCAGAAGGACATGTTATACCCCTACAGTAAGCATAGATTTCAAATTGATGAATTACTAAATTTAATATCCAAAAAAAATGCATGTGGGTGCACAGGTTCCGTACTTACTCAGTCTCACTGCAGCACAGTAACATAGAATGGGAAGTGACTGTCTAGCAAGGAGTACTGCAGAAAGGGATCTAATGGTCATAGTGGGTCAGAAGCTAAACATGAGTCAACAGCGTAACGGTGTTGCAAAAAAGCAAACATGATTCTGGGATGCATTAACAGGAGTGTTGTGAGCAAGACATGAGAAGTCATTCTTCTGCTCTACTGTGTGCTGATTAGACTTCAGTTGGAGTATTGTGCTCAGTTCTGGGCACCACATTTCAAGAAAGATGTGGAGAAATTGGAGAAGGTGCAGAGAAGAGCAACAAGAATGATTAAAGGGCTAGAGAACATGAGCTATGAGAGAAGACTGAAAGAACTGGGCTTGTTTGGTTTAGAAAAGAGAAGACTTGATAGCGGTTTATAAGTACCTAAAAGAGGGTTACAAGAAGGAGGGAGAAAAAATGTTCTCCTTTGCCTGTGAGGATAGGTCAAGAAGGATTAGGGCTTAAACTGCAGCAAGGGAGGCTGATGTTGGACATTAGGAAAAACTTCCTAACTGTCAGGGTGGTTAAACACTGGAATAAATTACCTAGGGAGGTTGCAGAATCTCCATCACTGGAAATATTTAAAAGCAGGTTAGATCAGGGATGGTCTAGACAGTGCTTGGTCCTGCTGTGAGTGCAGGGGACTGGACTTGATGACCTCTCGAGGTCCCTTCCAGTTCTAGTGTTGTATAATTCTGTGATTCTATAACCCTTCAGGGGCTTCATTTTGCTTCCCACTCTGTATTCTCTTTTGCCTGTTCCCTTCTGTCTGTTGTTGGCTATGGCCGTGTCTACACATGCCCCAAACTTCAAAATGGCCACGCAAATGGCCATTTCGAAGTTTACTAATGAAGCACTGAAATGCATATTCAGCACTTCATTAGCATGCGGGCTGCCACGGCGCTTCGAAATTGATGCGCCTTGCCGCTGCACAGCGCGTCCAGATGGGGCTCCTTTTCGAAAGGACCCTGCCTACTTCGAAGTCCCCTTATTCCCATGAGCTCATTTCGAAGCACCCGCGGCAGCCTGCATGCTAATGAAGCGCTGAATATGCATTTCAGTGCTTCATTAGCAAACTTCGAAATGGCCATTTGCGTGGCCATTTCGAAGTTTGGAGCACGTGTAGACATAGCCTAAATGTGTTCTCAATGCGTGTTGCACCAGTTCTGCTCAGAGCTCTCTGCTGAAATAAAGAAGCTACTTCAAAAATTCCAGGTTGGTTTATATTTGATTTAATCTGAGGCAAAAGAAACATGCAAGGCACAGTTTCCTGTGCATATCTTTTATTGTTATCTGGTTATGCACTCTATTTACATTTCTGTTTCTACATGAGTAAAGAAGTCAGTAGTTTCTACCTCTTCCACACTATTTATGCTGCACTAAAAAGACAAATGTGTATTGTTTGGCACACTTTGGGCCTATATTGCACTCAGTGTGCATTATGTGTAGTTCACTTGAAATTTAATTTAACAAATCCTGTTCCTAGCATTCAGTGATCTATTTTCTCTTATCATAAATATTTTCTTTTAAACATGGAAGCTTACGGTGTGGAAGTCAGCTTTGTGTAAATTTGAACGCTCTCTGATTCTTACTTCAAAGAATCAGAAAGTGATGACTTTTTCAGACTGTGTCCTATATAATTTCTTCTCCTGCTTTACTGCTAGCTTGTGAATATTTATGTAACAACATGATCTTTGTTCTGAAGGATCTATCTACTCCTGCTGCTTGCTCCTATCCTGAAATCACAGCATCACAATTTCTCATCTGGAATAAATATGGGCTTGATAAATGACCAGTATGGGGCAGAGAGGACAAAGGTGTATTTAAGTTATGTTTATGTTCCTCAAATCCTGAGGCCAGCATGGACCAGGTCTGTCCCTGAGAAAAATTAGAGCAGCCTGAAAGTTGACATAATTTGAATCCTTTGATGATATAAAATCACTGCTCCCTGTGGCCAATGGAAAAAGAGGAGAGCCTTGGGTCCGTGTGTCTCTAAAAGTTCTGGCTCACAGACCGTGGATAAAGGTGCACTTTGGAGAGCTCCCTTGTGCTGCTGCTGGTTGTTATGTCTGATGCTTAGTCCCTAGTTGCTAGAGGATGCTGGGATATTCTTCAATGGCTGCTCCACATACAAAATTGCATGGAGGTCTCCTGCAGCATGGAGGGATGGACTGTTGGGGTGTGTATCTCCACAAATGGTGCTGACAGCTGCCATGGGCCCTGGGACATGGTGGGAGGGGCCCCCAGCTCCCTGTCTCCAGAAGAGGGGTGGGGAGCAAGCGTGGGAAAGGCGGGGGGCTTAGGGCAGTCAGCGCTGGCTTCCCTTCCATTGGTGTTTCAAAGGGGCTTGGAGCTTTGGCTGCTGCTGCCCCTACAGCAGCAGTGGCTAGAGTGCTGATCTCCTTTGAAATGTCAGACCCAAGAGCAACTGTCATCTTTGCCTCCTTCCTGCCCTGGCGACAGCCCTGATCCCCACACCATGTTGGGAGAGAGCTTATCTAGTACCTTCCCCCTAACTTCTGAGGCTGTTGATAGTGGCTGCTAAATCTCCCAGATTAGAAACAGGCTGGTAATCTAAGGATCTGTCCCCACTGGAAATTAACTTGTAGTAGTGAAGCCTGTGTCTAGACAGGTTGAGTTTAGTGCTGGATTAAGACAGACCTTTGGGATCCAGTCCTGGTGGTCTGCAGAACCTGCAGCTGTTGAGAGTTGAAAACTACTTTTAAATCTAGTTTAGAGAAAATCCTCTGTTGGTTTAACACTGTTATTACAGTGGATTTTGATAACCTGGGTTTATCCAGAATCTGCAGTAAACCTTTCAAGGGTATGTATTTCTGCCAGGCATTTAAGCACCATATCTGGTCAGGAGGATTGATTGACTCTAATTAGCATTCCTACAAATGGTAACATTCTTTTGCTCCAACTGAGTGACATTCAAAAAGATCCAGAATTATTTCCTCCCTTTGAAAACACCATTTCCTATCTAATTCCTGCAAATGCTCACTCATCTGTACATTTCAGAGGCCAGCAGATTGGCACCAGTAGGAAATAACTATTAATAAAATGTGTGCCATATAATATTTTTGTACTATGTAACAGGTGTGCTCAGTACTTTTATTAAAATGAAATACATATTCCCCCCCTAAGATCTTGATTTGAAGGGCCTGATTCAAAGCCCTCTAAAGTTAATGGAAAGATTCCTGTTAACCACCAACAGGCTTTGGCTGAGGCCGTAAGAATCTGATTCGGCATTCAGATCCACTGACCTGGATCTATGCGTACATGCAAACTGCCATTTACTTCAGGAGGAAGCAGCAGTCTATGCTAATGAATCACATTAAAGAATCAGGGAGTTATTTTGACACACTGTGGCTACGTCTACACGTGAAGCCTACATTGAAGTAGCCTATTTCGATGTGGCGACAACGTCTACACGTCCTCCAGGGCCGGCAACGTCAATGTTCAACTTCGACGTTGCGCAGCCCAACATCGAAATAGGCGCAGCGAGGGAACGTCTACACGCCCAAGTAGCACACATCGAAATAGGGATGCCAGGCACAGCTGCACACAGGGTCACCGGGCGGACTAGCGCTTCTGGGGCAACAGCGAGCCGCTCCCTTAAAGGGCCCCTCCCAGACACACTCAGCCTGCACACCACGCGGTCTGAGGAGCCATAGGCACACAGACCCCGGGCGCCGCAGTCATGGACCCCCAGCAGCAGCAGCAGCAGCAGCAGCAGCTAGAGGTCCACCCAGCCCTCCCGGCAGGAGCAGGGCTTGCCCTGACCCATGCCATGTGGGAGGCAGCTGAGCACCTCCTTGCCCCAGGGGAGGAGATGGCCCCAGGGCAGCAGGGCTCAACCCCTACCCCTGCAGCACCCCGCTCCACCCCCCGCCTCACACGCCGGCGGCTGTGGAGCTACCCCACCAGCACCGACTGGTGGGAGCGGCTGGTGCTTGGGGAGTGGGATGACGACCACTGGCTCAGGAACTTCAGGATGAGCCGGCAGACATTCCTGAAGCTGTGCCAGTGGCTCACCCCCGCACTCAGGCACCAGGACACTGCCATGCAGTGTGCCCTCACAGTGCAGAAACAGGTCGGCATCGCTGTCTGGAAGCTGGCCACTCCGGACAGCTACCGATCCGTGGGCCAGCAGTTTGGTGTCGGCAAGGCCACCGTCGGGGCTGTCTTCATGGAGGTAAGCGAACCCACGGGGGGAGGCCAGGTCAGGGGGGCCAGGGCAGGGGGACCAGAGCAGGGCAGGGCAGGGCAGGGCAGGGCAGGGGGGCCAGAGCAGGGCAGGGCAGGGCAGGGCCACGCACACCCTGCTCACCCCTCATTGGTGCTGTCCCATGTGCTTTCTCTGCAGGTTGTGCGTGCCATCAACGCCATGCTCCTGCACAGGCTCGTGAGGCTGGGGGACCCAGATGCCACCATCGCCGCCTTTGCCACCCTGGGCTTCCCCAACTGCTTCGGGGCTCTGGATGGGGCTCACATCCCCATCCACGCCCCGCATCACAGTGGCGGACGATACCTCAATTGGAAGGGCTACCATTCTGTCGTCCTGCAGGCCTTGGTGGACAGCCGGGGACGTTTCCAGGACATTTACGTGGGCTGGCCTGGCAGCACCCACGATGCCTGGGTTTTCCGGAACTCGGGCCTGTGCCACCGGCTGGAGGCGGGGACCTACATCCCCCAGTGGGAGATCCCTCTGGGGGACACCACCATGCCCTTCTGCATCATCGCAGATGCGGCCTACCCCCTCCGGCCATGGCTCATGCACCCCTACACGGGCCATCTCTCCGCTAGCCAGGAGTGCTTCAACGAGCGCCTGAACCGTGCGCGGCAGGTGGTGGAGCGCTCATTTGGCCGCCTGAAGGGACGCTGGAGGTGTCTCCTGACCCGCCTGGATTCGGGCCCCAACAACATCCCCCAGATTGTGGGTGCCTGCTGCGCCCTGCACAATTTGGTCGAGAGCAAGGGGGAGACCTTTCTCCAGGGCTGGGCTGCGGAGGCCGCCAGGGCACACGTCCAGCCACCTGCTGCCCCCAGTCGGCAGGTGGACCCCGAGGGGACCCGGGTCCGGGAGGCCCTGCGGGCCCACTTCGACGAACAGGCCGCAGGGTGAACTCTGCCCAGGCCCCCTACTGCCCGCCCCTTCCTCCCCCACACTCCTGCCCCAACGCCCACACCATGGAGCACCCCACCGCCCCCCCCCACACTTGTCCTGGACAAATGACAGCACGCACTTGTGGCTGAACGTAACTTTTTTTTTCCTTTCCGAAACTTTTTTTGTTTTTGATGTAAATAAATATATGTGAACCACAAACAGAAAACAACGAGGTACAAATGTTCAAGAAAAGCAATAAGTACAAAAATAAAACAATCCAAAGAAACAACTGTCTGCCATAAATAATACAAAGAAAACCAGGGAGGATAAAGGGGAGAACTATTTACATGGGGGGACGGGGCAAATGGGGGGACCCAAAAAACAGGGTCCAACTATATACAAGGGGGGGGGCCACGTCCCGGGCCCCTCGCCCATATAGCCCGGCACTGGGCGTGGCCAGCCGGGAGCCCTGCCGCGCTTGCAGCCTGGTCCGTGGCTTGGTGGGAGCGGGCTGGACCGGAAGGTATGGGGGCCGGCGAGTGTCAGGTGGCTCCAGGGGTCCCTCGGCGCTCCGGCCCTCGCGGGTGGGTGGCGGGGCGAAGGCGGACGGGCCAGCGACGGGCGGAGCAGCTGGTGGTGGGGCTGCAGGAGCAGGCAGGGCGGGCGATGGTTCGGCCGGCACAGCATGGGGGGCCAGGTAGTCCACCAGGCGGTTAAATGTCTGCATGTAGGCCCCCCGTGCCTCCTGGCGCCACGCCAGCGCCCGCTCCTGCAGCTGGAGGTGCTGCTCCGCGACCTCCAGCTGCCAACTGAGGATGGCCAGCAGCTGGGGGTCCGTCGCCGTCGGCGGTTGTAGGCGCGGGGTCCGCCGTCTAGCCCGCTGTGGGGCCGGTCGGTCCTCGGCCAAGGGGCTGCCCTGGAGCGATGGTCCCGGAGGGCTCTCTGGGACAACTGAGGCCTCGCCGGCGCTCTCTTCCGGTCCTTCTGATGGTGCAGGTGCAGGACACAGGAGAGGAGGGGGGGAAGAAGAATGGAGACAGGCGTTAGTGTGGGCCCCAAGCCGTGGCCTTTGTCCCCCCCACCCTGTGCTGCAGGTTCCCCATCCCCATCCCCGGGAGATGCTGCTGTGATGGATGGGGTTCAGGGGTCCCCCTGCCCTGCACCCCGTCCCCTGGTGGGAGCGACTCTCACTTCACCCCGCAGGGTCTGAGAGCAGGAGAGGTTTCTTAGGCCACAGATGCCCAGTTTCTGCCAGGAGTGACAGCACCAGCTGTCGGAAGAGACAGTCCTTCCAACCCGTCGTGGGGAGAAGACCCCAAGGGGGGCCACTCTGGGATGCAGCTTTCCCCCTCCTCTGGCTGGCTGCCTACCAGCTCTCCCTTCCCCTAGCCTCTACCTGTGGCCCCCGCCCTCGCCCCCCAATTCCAAGCCAGCTCGGCTCCTCCCTCCTGTTTGTTCAGGGCAGAGGTGTCACCTGCCAGCTGTAGCGCCAGGATCCTCCTTTGCCCCTGGGAGCTATTCGGCTCTGGTTGCTCATATGTAGCCTGAGTCTCCCTTTGGCACTCCCCCCACTCCATCACATGCTGCTGCTGCGGGGTGTCCCACCCGCTCCTCCCAGGGGCCCCTCGAGGTTCCGCTCCCCCCTGGCCCGGGGATGGGGCATGGCACTGTCATGCGGGGTGGGGGGGGCAGGGGCTGATGGATGCAGTGCTGTGAGGGCCATGGCCCTGATGTCCTTGGGGCCATGGCCATGTGAGCATGTGGGGGGCCCTGGACACATATCTCTTACCCCCGCCCCTCAAGCCCAGGGGTGTCCACCAGAGAGGGGTACCTACCTGTCGGTCCGCTCCCACGGTCCGGAGATCCCCGGGGGGCGGAGGCCCTGCTGCTGCTCCAGGATGGCAGGAGGAGGATCTGCAGGCTGGATTCTGCGGAGGAGGAGCCACCCTCCTCCTCCTCCTCCTCCTCCTCCTCCTCCTGCCGCGATGTCCCGGGGGTGGCCTCCGGGGGGGGGGGGGGGGCCCCGGGGTGCAGGGCTTGCCTCCGGGGCAGACTCCGTCTGCAGGGCCTGCTGGGGCTCGTCAGCCGAGGTGTCAAGGGTGGCCGGAGGGGAGGAGGTGTGCCAGGAGCCCAGGATGTCCCTGAGCTCCCTGTAAAAGGGGCAAGTGACGGGGGCGGCCCCAGATCGGCTGGCCGCATCCCGGGCCCGGGAGTAACCCTGCCGCAGCTCCTTGACCTTACTCCTGACGTGGTCAGGAGTGCGGGCAGGGTGACCCCAGGCAGCCAGGCCGTCGGCCAGCCGAGCGAACGCATCCGCGTTCCACCTCTTGCTCCCCATTACCTGGACCACCTCCTCCTCGCTCCAGAGCCCCAGCAGGTCCCGCAGCTCGGCCTCCGTCCAGGAGGGGCCCCGCTGCCGCTTGCCAGCCTGGCTGCCCTGGCTCCCCTGGGGGCGGTCCCCTGGGGGCGCTGGGGGGGCTGCCGGCCAGCCATCGCAGCTGTGTGGGGCTGAGGGTGGTGCAGGCTGGCCGCGTGTGCAGGCTGCAGCCTGCACGTTCCCTCAGCTTCCTGCAGAGGAAGGGACGGGGAGGGGACCTTTAAGGGGCCGCTCCACGCGGCCACCAGTGAGCTGAGGGGCTGGAGAGAGCGTCTCTCAACCCCCCAGCTGATGGCCGCCATGGAGGACCCGGCAATTTTGACGTTGCGGGACGCAGATCGTCTACACGGTCCCTACTTCGACGTTGAACGTCGAAGTAGGGTGCTATTCTGATCCCCTCATGAGGTTAGTGACTTCGACGTCTCGCCTCCTAACGTCGAAGTTAACTTCGAAATAGCGCCCGACGCGTGTAGCCGCCACAGGCGCTATTTCGAAGTTAGTGCCGCTACTTCGAAGTAGCGTGCATGTGTAGACACAGCTTGTGAGAGGTGATTGTGGACAAAGCACTACAAGTTTTAAAGAGAATGAGGGCCATATAGATTTAATTTTTACCCTATGGCACTTGCTAGTTTTTCATTTTTAAAAAAACATTATATGTGCATCTATTATTTTTAATAACTAAAACTGAAATCCACTTTATTTTCCTCCAGATCATGTAAAAGAAAAAACTGTGAAGACAACAGAAGTTCCAAAGGACAAAGGTAATAGCATAAGTTAAGTACAAACACAAAGATTTAATAACTAAATACCTAGTTTATATTTTAGCCCATAGTTATTGTAAAAAAATGTCTCAGATGGAGATGTATGGATATTCGCAATTACTCGTGTCATCCAAATTCACTACTTTCTAACATTCATGCTATCTATATTTACAAGGGTTAGAGCAGTTTAGCTTTGAATGTAGGTTATTAGCAAATTCTCAATTTTTTAAGTGTATCATGTGTCCAGAATTATTTTTCATCACTAAAACTGAAATCCATGGTACTTTCCTATAGAAAATGCAAAAGAAAAAACTGTGAAGACTCCAGGAGAACGAAAGGACAAAGGTAATAGCACAAGTTAAATATAAATTCATAGATTTAATAACTAAATATCTAAATAGTTATGGAATACTAGAAAAAAGTCTCAAATGGAGATATAATGGCATTCACAATTGCTCATATTATCTAAACTGACTACTTGCTAACACTCATGCTATCTATATAACAAGAGTTATAGCAGTTCAGCTTCGAAAGTAGGTTATTTGCTAATTGTCAATGTTTAAATGCATCTTGTGTTAATGATTATTTTTCATCACTAATACTGAAGTCCATGGTACTTTCTTATAGAAAATCCAAAAGAAAAAACTGTGAAGACTCCAGAAGTCCCAAAGGACAAAGGTAATAGCACAAGTTAAATATAAATTCATAGATGTAGTTAACAAAATATCTAAATAGCTATGGAATATTGGAAAAGAGTCTCCAATGGAGACACGTGGGTGTTCATAATCATTCATGTCATCTAAGTTCACTATTTACTAACAGGTTAGCTATATAAGAAGAGTTATATCAGGTTAGCTTTTAATATAGGCTATTTGATAATTTTTAAATGCATCGTGAATCTATCTATTATTTTTCATCTCTAAAACTGAAATGCAATGTACTTTCCTAAAGAACATACAAAAGAAAAAGCTGTGAAGACTCCAGAAGTCCCAAAGGACAAAGGTAATGGCACAAGTTAAATATAAATGCATAGATATAATAACTAAACGCCTGAATAGCTGTTCAAAACTGGATAAGAGCCTCAAATGGAGATGTGTGGGCGGGATTTGTAATCTCTTCTGAAATCTAAATGTTGGTACTTGCTAACACTCAGGGCACGCATACAAGGTACACTGAAGCTTCAGTTTTCAATACTGAACTTAAATGCCCAGACTACTGTTGCCAACAGGGTCCATCAAAACTGAAATAAGAAGGCAGAGCTAGTCAAAAATTTGAGTCTGTATGCTGTGTGGAATTCGGATGCCTATATTTCAAAATTTGTTTTAGTCTCAATTAGGATGGAAAAGTTGAACTACAAAAGTTTTCCACAACATGTAAAGTTTTGAAAAATATTGATTCACAAAGGTTGAAATATTTCATTTTGACACTTTGTATCAAAATATTATGACATTTCTTCCTGTTTTACTGTTGAATTACACCCACCTACACTCCTGGCTCAGGATAGTAGTATTTCATCCCACATTTTTTTCTCTGGACTGAGTTCCTTGGCCAGACTACCATTCCCATCACACTGTCGTCTGATTAAACTGATAGGAATAAGGGGATTTTGAAGTCTGTGGGATTCTTTCGAAAAGGGCCCCGTGTAGCTGAGCCGTGTGTGCTCAAAACACAGCAGTTTCAAAATTCCACGGCCAGCAGCATGCTAATGAGGCACTGAATATTCATTTCAGTGCCTCATTAGTATCCTCCAATTTGGCCATTAGCATGGGCCTTTTGAAATTTTGGCCAAGTGTGGCCACAGCGTATATATTTCAGTAATATAAAAACAGCTTAGTTTCAACATTATCAAAACGCTTCCCATCCCATTTTTTTTTGCTTTTGGTCAAAACTCTCTGGTGAATTCAGTAGGAAGTTGTAAATAGTTTCAGGTAAACAGAAATGGGTTTTTTTGACAAATGAACTATTTGTTGATTAAAATGTCCTGCTCTAGTTCCATATCTTGTCACTCCCCCCAAAAAAAGAACTCCTTAGCCTTTTTTGACGTCTTCTGGCTTTTAATTCTAACACTTTAACTAGCATTGTGTGTGCTTATTTTGTATTTTGTTTCAGTCATGGAAAGATCCATTGCTCATGCCAACTGATGTATAAAATTACTTTCCTCTTCATAAATCATTATTATTCATTTTCTCTGTGTATGAGACAACACAGCAATTTCTCTGAATACAAAAGAACTAATGGCACATTATAAGCTTGTTATTTTACATATCACACTAAGTCTGAAAGGCTCAGTGATTTTGTCTTTGTATTGTCCTGCTTATCTCCATGCTATGAAAGCCATCTGACGATCACATCCGTCTTCTTTTCCATTTCCGAATCAAAATATCTGACTCGCTTTTTTCTCATGTATCATATAACCTGACTTTTGATAAATGTTAAATGTTCCATCACAGAGGTGATTAAAAGAAAAGAAGAGAAGTCTCCAGCAACCTTAAAGGAAAAAGGTAACGGTTCATAGTCACATGCAAAATAACCTTATTAAATATCTGGTTGCCCACACTAACGGGTGCACACAATTCCTGTTAACCTTAATTTACAGATCTTTTGTGAAAAGTTACAAAAAACTAGCATCTTCTTATTCATTAGATCTGAGCCCTCTGTGTTTCTGCAGTCATATCTAATTAAGAACTGAAAATGAGGTTTTGCTATTTTTGGCTCTTATCTGATCTGCACAGTCAGTGGACTGTTAGAGAGAAGCATCTACTGCTTCTTACACATCACTAGTAGAACTGTTAAGTACACTCCAGTTTGGAAGAAAGTGGGAGAGTTTAGGTGTATTAAGGGTATAATTTGGCCTATAGAACCTTTTCATGGTGAAAATGGTCTGGTAGGATGGGGCATAGTTTGCCTTTCAGATCCCAGGCTGAGCCTCTTCCTGATTTAAACTGAGATTTGAATTCTTAACTAACCTCATGCTAGTTAACCTGTGTATAGTTGGTTTATTTTATTTTATTTTGTTTTATTTTATGTTATTTTATTTTGTTAAACTGTTGCGCAGATCAGAATACTGCATAAAGGCATGATAATATAATTACCTCCTTGCTTCAACTTTTGCTGATAACTTTTTCAGATTCTACAAAAGAAAAAGAAGTGAAGCCTCCAGTTCTTGTCAAAGAAATAGGTAAAAACAGAATAAGAGGTCATGGAAAAATAGAAGTTCTAAATTATTAAGAGTCAATATTCAGAGATGAGATTTTCAAAAGCTCCTTGAGAGTTTGATGCTCAAGTCCTTCCAGGGCTTTCCAAAAGCTCACCCATGATCGTTAATTAATCACGTGCTTCTGGCAATAGTACTTCAGTGGCCCTATAACCTCCAATCCACTTTAAAGAGTAGAAATAATAATCATGAAGTTCCTAACTGACAGAGATGGAAAATAGCCACAAGACATCTTACGTCAAGTTTTGGTAAGTTTAAATAGCTTGTGTAATGGAGCTTCCTCTGCCTCCCTTCTAAGATTGCTCCACAGTAAAATATTTTGTTTCCTTTAAAATTCTCATTATCATTACCACATATGCAGCTCCACTCATATTAGGAACAGTAAGTGTTAGTGTTTGGTAGCTTTTGGCATTTTAAGCTTGTCTTTTTTAATCGTGTAGAGAGCCGGTCTAGATGAACATGTCAAAGTGCAAAGGTCACATGTGTCCTATCTACACTTATGTGCTTCCACTATTTTTGTCACTGGTGCAGCTGCAACAGTGGCATCGGTGGGCAAATTTCTGAAACCAAAAAAGTGCTAGAAAAGATCTAATATTCTACTCTTGGGTTTTTCCCTCTCCCCTCCTGTTCCCTTCAAGTCGTAGAATATCTATGTTTAGATGCTTCCTTTATTTCCTTGTCCTACCATTTTCTGTGCCACATTACCTGTGACTGGAGATCCTAAACTCCTCCATGCCTTGATTACCTCTGCATCATACCTCCACATGTGCAGCTTGTTCTTCAAATCTTTCTTAAAACCCTATATACACTATAAACCCTAGTGTTTCTCTTCAAGGAACAGTGTCACACAGAATAAAAGATTTTAAAAAAAACAAAAACAAAAACCCACAAACCACGAAAGCCTGTTAGTTTTTGAGACATGAAGTATCAACCAAAGCTCTGTTACATAAAATTAGTGCTGTACCTGGTCCTCCATTCCTTCACTTTCCATGAATGTGTATTACATTTTATTTTTCTCAGGGGCCACAAGGAAACAAGCAGTGAAGCCTCCAGTTGTTGTCAAAGAAAAAGGTAAAAAGGATTTGTGAAGTCATGTCATAACTGAGGCCTAGATCCTGAAATCAGATTCATGTGCACTAATACTTTCTCATATATAAAGCCCCAACTGAGGCTGTGTACAGGCACAAAACCCCAGACCTTCCCAGATATTCAGGTATCTATCTGCCACTGAAATCAAAGGGAGTAAGGCATCTCTATATCTTTAAGAATCTGGGCCACAGATCCTTAGATTAAGAGTTCTGTGATGCGAGAATGTTGTTTCTCATTTATCTGTTAAGTGACATGCACCTTCAATGGTTTCCTAATGGTAATAAATAGATCCCACAGCCAGAATGCTATTATTGTTAACATTTTCCCTGTTTTGATGTAATCTAATCTCTCCTAGTTGTATTTGTCATTTCATATTATGTCAATTAACCAATATAAGAACCATACCATTTTAATGTACTGTTTCTTACCTTTAATGATAGGGATTTACCTTCAAATAAAAAGTACTGGGGGTACACATATCCTCTATATAAAATGGGATTCTGTAGGTAGTGATACAAGAAATAATAACCAATTGAATGTTCTCGCATTTATTTATTCATATTAAACTAGTTCAGAGAAGAATTAGATTTACACTTCAGACACTATGGCTGTGTCTACACTACAGCAATCTGTCACCAGAAGTTACCGTCAGAAGAGATCTTCCAACAAAATCTCTTTCAACAAATCATGTCTACACATAAAAGCAGCTTGAAAAAGCAATCTGCTCTGTCAACAGAGAGTGGCCAGACGGCCCGGCCCTCCCTCGACAAAGCAGTCGTCCAAAAGTTCTGCAGACAGGTCTACCAGGTGAACTAGAAGCCCTGATGATGACAGAGGGCCCCCTGGAGCATCTACCCTATAGCTTTGTTGACAGATTCTGTAGACAGAGGCATTCTGCCTTGTACAGGAGCAATGGAACTCTCTTGAGAAAACTGCTGTGTTCTGTTGGCAGTTTCCCAACAGAACATATTTTAAGTGCAGACTCCATGACTTTTGTTGACATAATCCCAGTTTTATCGAGAAAACTCTACAGTGTAGACACAGCTTATGTGCAAGCTAATTACACACATGTCACTTGTTTAAAGGGCAGTATCTCAGATTAAATGGGCAAATACGTTAAGAGCAGATAATAAGTAATAATTAGTAACATGATAACTGTAAATTGAAAGGAAGCTATAGGGGTCATTCTTTGAAACTGACAATTGCCTTAACACTGCTTCAGATAACTAAATATCATTTTTAATTGCTAGGTATTTCCTAGGGAGTACTGCAAATGGTGTGGTTATGTTTTCTCTAGCAAAGTTTATGAAAGGCAAGACAGACAAGTTTTTAAGAGCTGTCATTCTACATCATATATGAAGATAATATTTAGAATAATAGGAGAGCAAACTATTACTCTACAGTCTGATTCTGTTGATGAGAACATGAAAGTGAAATAGTGATTTAACAAAAACCATCAGCCCTTAAATAGTCTCAAACTGTTTTAAAGGGTTAAAATCTAGCAAAGAGATGGTCTGTGAGACATAGGACAAGAAGAGAACAAATAGGAAGATCTTCATTGCAGTTGTCCATTCGTTTGCTCTTGGCAGAAGTGGGTTAGAATTAAAAATATATTAAAAAATCAAACAGCAAGTCTGGTATATGATGTTATGCCCAAAGATGTTTGAATTGTTACATTTTGCTCAGCTTTTGTAAGGCTGCAAAGCTATAGGAACACACTAGTATGTGGACCTAGCAGTGGTTGATATGCCCAAAATGTTTGCCTTCAACTGATCAGTTCTCCATAAATATGTCAGGTTTGATCTTTGGATATTTGTTTGTGGGTTTTTTTTTTCCAATTTAAGTAATAATAAAGGAATTGCCTATACAAGAGATGCAGGTGTCCTGACAATAATCTAACATCATAAAATGCTCATCCAACAGCAGTAAAAACATACCAAATGTTCAAGAAGGAATAGACTAACTCAATTTTATTAGTTAGTAGCACTTATAAAACCAAGCTTCTTCAATGCCTCCTTCCTCCCTCTCGGCCATGACCTAATAAACAAAGGGGCATTTGAGTACTCCAAGTCCCAGTGATTTTCCCTTTAGTTCTTTATACACATCACCTTTGAAAATCTGCCCCATAATGTACTACACAATTCACGGTAGCCAGAGATACTTAGTTACACTATTACCTGTGTAGGATAAAATCTTGGCCCCTTTGAAGTCAATGGAATATCTGCTAAAATTTCATCTGTAATATATATCATTGCAAGGTATCAATTATGTCTTTAGTGAACCCTCAAGGTATGTAGATCTAGTTGATACCTGGGTCAGTTTTATATGAGACCAGACTAGATGATCACAGTCCTCTATTTTGGTCTTGCAATATCTGATATCTTCTCACCCTGTCCCTCAAAAACAAATATACAACAGTAGAGAGGTGAAAGAGAAAATACTTTTCTTAAATTATAGCAATTTTTTTCAATCAGTCAAGAGTCATGAATGTGAAACTTACAGTATGGTGGATGCAAAGTCTTAAAAGGAATGAAAGGTGAGTTCAAACACCTGCTCAATGTGCAATGACAGCCAACGTTGAAAACAAAATGTTACCTGACAGGAATATTTCTAAAATTGTCATATGTTGTTAAATTATCACAATATAAGGATTCCTTCGATGAATACATTCAATTCTGATTACCATGTGTCTTAGAAAAAACATGTAGGCTACGTCTACACGTGCAGCCAACATCGAAATAGCTTATTTCGATGTTGCGACATCGAAATAGTCTATTTCGATGAATAACGTCTACACGTCCTCCAGGGCCAGCAACGTTGATGTTCAACTTCGACGTTGCTCAGCCCAACATCGAAATAGGCGCAGCGAGGGAACGTCTACACGTCAAAGTAGCACACATCGAAATAGGGATGCCAGGCACAGCTGCAGACAGGGTCACAGGGCGGACTCAACAGCAAGCCGCTCCCTTAAAGAGCCCCTCCCAGACACAGTTGCACTAAACAACACAAGATACACAGAGCTGACAACTGGTTGCAGACCCTGTGCCTGCAGCATAGATCCCCAGCTGCTGCAGAAGCAGCCAGAAGCCCTGGGCTAAGGGCTGCTGCCCACGGTGACCATAAAGCCCCGCAGGGGCTGGAGAGAGAGCATCTCTCAACCCCCCAGCTGATGGCCGCCATGGAGGACCCAGCAATTTCGACGTTGCGAGACGCGGATCGTCTACACTGTCCCTACTTCGACGTTGAACGTCGAAGTAGGGCGCTATTCCTATCTCCTCATGAGGTTAGCGACTTCGACGTCTCGCCGCCTAACGTCGAAGTTAACTTCGAAATAGCGCCCGACGCGTGTAGACGCGACGGGCGCTATTTCGAAGTTGGTGCCGCTACTTCGAAGTAGCGTGCACGTGTAGACGCAGCTGTAGTGATATAAAAAGACACAAAGAGTATCAGAGACATTTTAAGCTTCCATGTGAATATGTAAGATTGTTTAAAAGAAGACAAGTAATGGGGAAAAGGAGAAACACAAAATCAGTGGTAAAGTGGAAATAAATTGATTGTTACGAACTCTTTCCTATAACTCAAGAAGAAGGGAACATCAATAATTAAGTTGAAAGGCATTTTATAAACTGGTCAATAACAAATTACATTAAAACTTTATCTTTAATGTATGAAACTCTCTTCCACAAGATATAGGAATTCAGATTTTAATAGTTTTTTTTTTAAAAAATGGAATAAATGTATGTTAATGAGCATATCCCTAGTTATAATAGAGAGGATGAAAAAATGGAAGACGCAAACACTCATTTTTCAGGACTTAGCTCTACCACTTGGCCTTACGCCAAGTCCATACTGTAAATGATTTGTCAGGATAGCTGTCCTGGCGTTGCTGAGTCAACAAGACATACTCCTATTAAGGCAGTTCATACAGCCAGGACTGTGCTTTTGCTGTTACTGGTTATAACAGTTGCAAAAGGCTTTAGCTACACTAGTGAGTTTTAATGACAAAATCCCAGTTTTGCTGACAAAAAGAGTGGAACATCCACACACAAAATGTGTTTTGTCAGCAGTATGTCAATGAAAGTTGACACTTCTGCCAACAGACTTCTGCTTCTCCAAGATAAGGAAGAGCACCTGCTGTTGACAGGTTCTGTTGTCAAAAGTCAGGCTACTGCCCCAGGCAGGAGCAGGGAAACTGACTAGCCCAGCAGTGCCGGGCAGTGCTGGTCAGAGCTAGGCACTCCACTGCCTGCCATTCACAGGAGATGGGAAACTGACCAGTGCTGCTGCTCTGGTCAGTTTCCTGGTCTCTGGGAGTAGCAGGGAGCAGGGAGCCAGGCTGCAGCTGGTCAGTTTCCTGGTCGGGCTCCCAGCTCATGTAAACGCAGGGGAGCAGGAAGCCAGGCTGCCATCTGGTTCCCAGCTCCTGCAAACTTACGTGAAATTTGTGTTACATGAGGTTGCCCAGGAATGCAACCTTCATGTAACTCAGGGGTCTACTGCACTAACAGTCTGTTACTACTGTCCCCCTTTCTTCTATTGGAAAAGCAGTAATTAAGGAAAGACGTGGAGTGATATCATTTTACTTCCTTAATTTTACAAAAGAGTAATAATTTTAATCTTCTCTTTGTTCCCTTTATTATAGGGCTGTGTGTTACTTGTCTTCGACTAGTTGTTGAAGCTGCTGCTGTTTTAACAGAAACTTTGTTTATCTTACCCCAACTTAAGTCTTATTAGCAAATAAGTCCAATTTGATACACTAACACAGTGTGCCAAAAGAAGAACAGCCATGTTTCAAGGTTCCCATACCCACAACCCAAACATCATCATCTTTATAAAAATAAATAAAGTACAATCATATCCTATATAATCAGGCCAGAAAGATTCCTATTTACCACCACAGAAGCCTGGATATTTTCGATCAGTTGTATAGATCACTGGTTTTTTTTTAAATAAAAACAACTTTTTAAAAAATTAGGGTAGAGCTGCATATGTATAAACCCTCTTCATGGGGGTATTCTTCTGCTGTTGAAGATAAATGCAAACTTCCCATTTGACTTCATTGGGAACAGACTCAGGTTGTATCTTTGTAATATCAATTCTAGACACCCAAGTTCAAAGCAAGACAAATCTTACATATTCTGCCTTTAAAGATTGGGATTCAGTTCCACTGCTTCAGGTTTATGTTGCTTCTGTTTTGCTGTCCTATGTGACAGGTCTTCATAAATCATTTTATCCTCTGGAATTTATATAAGCAGTGCTTTCAAAGGCAAATGGAACTGAGCAAGTGATGCTGAATGTGTATGGCAGCACATTGACATTTTGTCAGAAAAGTGTAACCTCGATGTGTAAAGTGGCTTTAAGCATCTGTGTGCAATGCTGTGCATCATTAGCTCTTGCTTTCTTAGCAATGAAAAGTGACGTGTCACATACAACATACAAGAAAGGTTTTAGAAAACCTTTGCAAGAGAAAATTGTTCCAGTGCAATTATGGACCTATTGCCTTGTGGGAAACCAGGCAGGGGAGTTTACGTTTACTTCTATTGATGTTATTTCAATCAAAGTGACAGTATGCAATAAACAAGGGGCTCCCTTAATAAATAATCTAATTACAACCAAAGGAACATCATGATTTATGCAGCAATATGTCACTTTATATAGAAGACATCTAGTTTAGTGCTAATCACATTAAATGTAAGGAAATCCAATATCTTTACTGAATTAACCTAATGTTTACCATATGGCAGTTGAATTTGTATGTCATATTATAGTGCATTACGTAATCCAGAACAAAAAAATTACCAGATATTTCAGTAGGATGTACATGGTGGGTACATAGAAATTGCCATATCAGATTAAACTGTTAGTCCATCAAATCCAACAGCCTGCAAAACAGCTGCCAACACCCAATGCTTTGTGGAAACAACAGCTGCGGCAGTGATCAGACACTAAAGTCATGCAATCCATATAAGTACCTACACAGATAATATATTAGAAGCTGTAAAGTTCCCATTATCGCACTCAACATCCAGCTGTGAGACACCTTGAATGTATCTTTAAAGGTGGAAAGGAAAAGAACAACAAGAGAAACCATGACTTTGTATATATGAAGAGTATAATAACCTGTGCAAAGAAAAAAGGGAGCATATTGAATTTTTGCGTTCCAAACAAGTTTTGGCTCACACATGTAAAAAAGGAAAGATGAAGAATGTGTGAACTATAAATTGTATTTTAGCACTTGTCATCTAATCGTCTCTTTCCCCTGCAGAAACAAGGATTCAAAGCAAACAAAAATTCATATTGTTGTGTGTGCATGAAGTATATGTACACACATGCACACACACTTAACTCTTGTTGCATAATATGTGTTTCCACATTATTTTTAGCATGACATAGAAATCACACTGGTAATAGGTGACACAATGTAGTAAAACTAGAGTGGGGGAAGCATTCAAACTATTGAAATTGTGAAGGTTTCACATTTTGTAAACCTACGAAGTTTTGGTTTATTAGCTAGGAACTTGAGAGAGAAGACATTGAAATTCTTTGGAGAACAGGCTAGATACTGTGAAAACATTAGCTACACATTTCTTTGAGGTGCACGGCTGGAGTCTTCGTAGCTATGCAGAGTGGGTGCAAATGTGCCTCAAGGAGCTCAGCAGTAGGTAGGCATTACTCTGTATTTTGAAAAATTGTAGAATGTGATCTTCTAGCACAGCCCTCCATGTGGTGTCCAGTATGGAGACAGGGGGTTGGCACCAAGGCCAGGCCTCCACCTAACAGATACGCCACCTCTGGGGTGCTAAATGCAGCAAGCAGTGTTAGTGCCACTTGCCAGTGCTCAGGGACTGCTAACCACTATGGGTGGCTGTTTTGCAGAAGAAATTAAAAGTTCCCTGTGACCTGTTTCTCTAGAGCTCACATTCTCCTAATGTAAGCATCAATTTGGGAACAAAATGTGTTTTCTAAATTGAAGAATAATGGACACACTTCCATTGTTACCTAGATGCTTACAGCGTCAGTGTCACATACTTACCTTTGCTTTCTCTTTGGGACATTCAATAGATTTGTGTCAGTTGATAGTTACTATAAATCTAATGCCCAGGAAAATGTTTTGCAGGTGCACAGATTCATTTCTCTTCATGTTCTACTCTGGTGAACAAAATTTAGCTCTGTATATCTGGCAGCTGGATCTTATAAATGATCAGAATAGGACAGTTGGGTTAGGTAATGTACCATAAGGTCTTCCTTAGCCATTAGGTATAACATATGTTGTTATGGACTGAAAACTGAAGCCAGACAGAAAGCAACAAGTTGGAGCAAGTGGTTAGTTTTCATCAGAGCCGAAGGCCAACTGTGAGGTGCTCCTGGGTTCTGTACTAAATCATATGTTGATTGATATTAATGACCTGAACGGGGCATGAGTAGTGTATTGAAATTTGATGATGACAGTTATTGAGGTTACTCCGTGTCAGAAAAAACATTGGAAAACTTCAGAGAGATGTAAACAAGATATGTGAATGGGCAACATGATGGCAAATGAAATTCATTCTAATACACATTGGAGACAAAACAATAATATCTGCCTCTTTCATAGTGCTGTTCGAAGTTGATAGTAGGGAAATGGATGCACACATCGGGAAAAGTGACATGTCCAAGATCACTTGGCAGGCCTGCGACAGGACTGAGACTAGAACTCAGATCTTCAATCTGAAGCAATATCTGCTATCTACACGCCACAGTAAACTATTCATAAACTATACTAGCGTCTAAATTAATTAGATAAGTTGAAGAAAGGGACCTGTGCATCATTGTAGACAGCTTGGTGAAGACCACTTCTCAGTGTGTAACTGCACCAAAAGGCTAAACAGATATTAGGATGCATAAGGGATGGAATGACAAATACTATAAAATGTATCAAAATAAAAAAAGCAGTCCAGTAGCACTTTAAAGACTAACAAAATAATTATTTATTATGTGAGCTTTCATGGGAGAGACCCACTTCTTCAGACCATGGCCATAATAAATTACCCTGTTAGTCTTTAAAGTGCTGCTTGACTGCTTTCTCTCTGTCACTATAAAATGTATGTGTCTTTGTATATGTCCAGTGGTTGTGCCTTATCTGGAATACTATATGTATTTCTCACCACTGCATCTCATAAAGGATAGTTCTGACTGACATGGGGTCCAGAGAAGAATGAGAATAAAGATAGAAAAGCTTTCCTGTGAAGAAAATAATGAATAACACAGAGAATTGAGATCAAGAAAGTCTGTTCTCCGTATCTCATAACATGGAATAAAGGGATATTCAATTAAATAAAACTGATACTTTTCTAAGGGTTACTTACATGTTTCATAGAACTCATTGCCATGGGAAACCAAGTACTTAAAAATATTCATAAATGGATATATACTTATGTAAATAATCAAGAATATCCAGAATTTTCATAATTAATGAAAACAAAATTTTGAAAGATTATTAATGATTATGCTTTTAGGGTTAAGCCAATCCCTGAATATTAGAGATCAAGATAAGATAAAATTAGAGATCAAGATAAGATTTGTATTAGAGGTAAACATAAATTACCCCATTTCTACCTACTGTGGATTTCTCACACTTTCCTCTGAAGTCTCTTTTACTTGCAGGACATAGAACTAGATAAACATTGGGTCTGATCTACAAGAGGGATTCTCATGGGGTTTTTTGTTCCTGAGTTGCACCAACTAGATATGCACGCTGAATTAAGGAGCCTTGAGAAAAAGGAATATGTTATCTTATATAAAGTTTACCTTCTTTTGTATTTGGTTTACATGGGTAATATTTATATTTCCATCAGTGGAGGAATAATAAGCACATACGTTGTGGGGTTTTGGAAGAAGACTGAATGATTGCTGACCAGCTGGAGATTCTAGTTAAAAGATTCCTTACCCCATCTCTATTTACTCCTGTCTGAGGATCGGATGTATATGGGGTTTGTTACATATAGTTAAACTCAGTATTTTTTTCCCTTATAACAGTCTTATCAATGACGAAAAATAACAGGAAAGGGCATTTCTGACAAAGGTTTTGTATTTCCCAGTTGATCATTCTGCTTTATTTAATGCTCTCCCCTGTCCTGATTTCATGTCCAGCAAAGATGATTTCATGTCCAGCAAAAGTACTTTTGTTCTCAGAAATTAAGCTGTTTTTTATCCATTGTAGAAATAATTCATTAGATAATCCATCCAGTCATTTTAAAAGATACAAACGCATTACTCAGCTTCTGGAATTTTAATCTTTGTGCACCCTGTCATAATTCCTTGTATTTAAGTAAGTGTATTTGAGCAAAGCAATGCTATTGGCAACGGTAGTCAGCATGAGGTCTCCTCTGCCTCATGAGATTTGTAGAGCATTTACAGTACATGTCATTAAAAAAAAGTTGATTTTGTTAGATACTGGTCACTGTTAAAATTCAGCATTTGCCACAAGATATCATGCAGTGATATTACAACTATCACAGACCTATCAGCTATAAAAGTCTTCTTTAGTTGAAAGAGGGTATAAATTCTGAGTAACAAAATTATGACATACATTGAAATGAATGAATTTCTGTTCTTGAAGTTAACCTTTAAAAATATTTTTATTAATATTTTTCTCAGAACCTGAAGTCAAAAAAGAAGAAAAGCAAGCAAAACCAGGTAACAGTTTATAGACTTCACTGGGTGATAAACACAGAATATCTGCTCACACCAGATCCTAAATTATGGGCCAAAGCCAAAGTTTTCAGCCCCATGTGCCTAAAGCTAGGCTCCTAAATTCTTATATAAGCACCTACAATGTGAATGTTCAAAACTGCTGTAGTGACTGACAAGCACTGGACCCACTTTCAATGGGGTTTGCTTTCTTAAATTATTTAAGTGCTTTTGAGTGTCTGTTCCAAAATGATGTTTGGTAGGATTTAGTCCAAACCTTGCCATTGGTTGTGTTTATGTAACCTCACTCAAATGAAAATGGAGGCCATACTTTTAATTTAAAGTATATATTTATTTAGTAACACTAATTTAAAGTATTTAATGTATTTTACATGTACGTCACTTTAGTTACTATTATTATTATTATTTCAAAGTTAAACACTTTTTGCTTGTGTTAATATGCAAAGTACTGAACACATAAATTTCCTAAAGCAGGGAGCATGGACTGTGCTTCAAAGAGTTTTCTATCTTTTTCCCCGCCCATTTTACCCTCCTTCTGATGTGATTATTCTGAAGACTTCATCCTGTGTGTGTAACTCAGCATATAAATGAGAAGGAGGAGAGGTTGTCCTGTGGTTAAACCCCTGCAGTAGAAGTCTGTAGGCCTGAGTTTTATTCCCATCCATGTCATTGATTTACAGTGCGCCTTTGCACGTCTTTGCATCTCTCTGAACCTCAGTTTCTGCATCTATACATATTAATATTTATATATGAGACTTACCTCTCCTAAGGGTAAATAGATTAATGTTTGTAAAGTGTTTTGACATTCCCTCCATGGCAGGCATTCTGTATAACGTGGGCACAAAATGTTGTTGGTATTATTTATCATTAACTTCTAGACATGAAGAATAGCATTTTCCCTTATTTCAGCTCCAGTGAAAAGTGAAGGTGAGAAGAAAGGTAAATCAATTATTTTTTTTTCTCCATTGAAATTTGCTTCAGCTTTTGGCTGTTGTAAGAAATGTTTCTTTCATTCAATGACACATTTGAGATGACATTCTTCAGCTCATGTGCTACCATCAAATGGTTTTATCTCGTTTGTATGGTGACTACACAGTTGTCATTTCCAGTTCTGTTGGTTCCTTTTTCCTGCATAATAAGACAGCCCACAACCCGATGTCAGACACTGTAATTGTGCTGAATAGGAAGACAATGAATGTAACAATACGTGAGAGAGAGAGAGAGAGAGAGAGAGAGAGAAATTCACTATGCCTCTGTACAATGATTTGATTATTTCCTCTTCACAAAATGTACTCTTCTACATCTGTTTCGTTTTTACCTCTAGGAGCTATATGTAACATGAATGTGTGCCACTGGTGGCATTATATTTGATAGTTGAGTAGTAAGGGCCCAATCCAAAGCACTTTGAAATCATTGGAAAGATTCTCTTTGAATCAGACCTTAAAACATCATGTGACTCTGAGGGCACCTCTATACTTATCAGGAGATCGAACCCATCAGGGTTGATCTTCTGAGGTTCAATTTCATGTGCCTAGTAGGGATGCGGAAAATTGAATTATCAGAGCTCAATAGTTGACCCAGGTAGTCCTCGTTATCAGAAGGAGTAAGGGAGGTTGACAGGAGAGTTTATGTCAGCCTGATAAATCAGTGTTGCTTTTTCAATCCGCTTTGCTGTCTGGCCGCAATCTGTCGACAAAAGCTTTGCTGGAAATTATCGTCTGTAGACAGATGGCTGTACTGTAAACATAGTCCACGTGTTTAAAGTACATTGTTGTTCCTTTTTGTTTCCCAAAATAACAGTGCTAAATACATCCCTAATAGAGTGGTTTGTTCATTGACTAATTTGCAACAATCAAGACATGGGAAGGTAGCTTGAAGGACGAGAGTCAGGGAAGTGGCAGAGGCACTAACAGGGCTTGGTTTTAACCATCAGAATATTTGGTCTATGTCTACATGGCCAACTTATCTTGAAATAACAGCAGTTGTTTTGAAATGGCTTTGAAATTCTCTAAAAGACACACGCTATTTCTGAATAGCTTTGAAATAAAGAGTGTGTTATTTCAATGGTGGTAAACCTCATTCCCTGAGGAATAAAGCCTATTTCAAAACAGACCCAACTGGGCTCTAATGCACTATTTCAAAATAGCGCTCTGGGCTGGAAATGCTATTTCAAAATACCTAAGTGCAATTTCAAAAGACATTTTAGCTATGTCCACTCTGGAGTGCTCTCTCAAAAGTGGTCGAAAGACACCCTTTCAAAGGAAAGTGTCTACACATGGGCTGGGGCTGGCACCGTTGATGAGTGCTGTCAAAAGGGCAACATGCCACATTGAAAGGGGCCGTCCAGGACATTGAAAGAGAACATCTACACTCAGCAATGGCCTCTTTCTAAAGAAAGGACCAGGAAACGCTGTGCATGGAGTTGCAGGATAGCCAAGCCCTTCCAGGGCTGCAGCAAGCTGCTCCGTTAAAGGACCCCTCCCCAAAACCCTCAGCCTGCCCAGCACAAGACCTGCGGAGCTGCCATAAGCCCTGCAGACACAGTGCCACAGGAATGGACATGGAACAACAGCAGCTTGACACCCTTCTGACTGCCACCAGCGGAATGGCCTGGCCATATATAGCCAGACATGAACCCCACACTTGGCCTTTTCTTCGTCTCCCCCACACTGGGAGAGACAGAGAGAGAAACAAGCAAGGGAGACAGGCAGCCTTTGATGTCCTGGGAACGCAGGTGTGCTGTCTCGCCCAGCCTCTCTACTATACACAAAAACCAGACAGTGAATGGGCTAGCTAATGGCCTCCCTTCTGGCTGATCTCGGTAATTGACACGCCTTGATCACTTCCCCAGGAAGAACGGGGAAACCCCCGCCCATCACCTCCAAAGGTGCCCAATTGTCCACAATTCACAGGTGCGAATTGAGCCTTGCATCTTCCCTGGAAAACCTGGGGTTCAAAACATTCCTCCCAATTGGCCACTTGAGACCAGGAAGAAGCGTACGTGACAAAAGGGGTATAAAGGGGCTTGGCAGACCACCCCCCCCCCTTTGAGTTTCAATCACCTACACCTGCTGGCCAGGTCTGGAATTAACTCCCAAGACTGGGGACGCCTGGTTCGTATTTACTTCTTCCCGAGGGATTGAGAGAAAGATTCTGGGTCACACTGGATCTAGGAGGCAGGAGTAAGAATTACACCTGTACTACACTTCTTTCCTATAGGAATTGAGGGAAAGACTCTGGTTCCACCAGGTCTAAGAGGCAGAGGTGAAAATCACACCTGCAACTTGCCTTTCTTGTGTACACATTGCTTATATTAGTTTAAGCTAGCTAGTTTGTCTAAAACTTTTCTAAAGTTTAATTGTGTTGTTTCCCCTTTAAAAAACTGCGAGTACTAACTTGTACTTTAATCACCTGTCTTAGTTAAATTGTTTCCATCTTTGTATAAATAAAAAGTAACTGTTAAAGCCTCTCTAAGTGTAATTTTCCTCTTGCTGCTGTACCTGAACTAAACACAAACCAAAGAACCCAGCCTGCCCTGGCTGCTTAGCGTGGCTGCTGGTGTGCCATCACCCCCTTTGCCCCACCAGACCCTTAGCTGGCACCTGGGCATCAGCTCACACCATAGCACTGGTGGCTGCCCTGCAGCTCCTGGCAGCTCCCCCGCCAAAGGGCAGAAGGGGATGTCCCAGACCACGGGGTCGTCCCTGCCCCTGGGTGCTCTGCCAGCTCTGGAGCTACCCCAGCAGTTCCAAGAGGTGCGAGCAACTGGTCATGGGGGAGTGGGACAATGACCGGCGGCTCTGGAATTTCCAGATGCAGCAGCAGACCATCCTGTAGCTGTGCTAGTGGCTGTCCCTGGCCCTGAGATATCAGGACACCTGGATGGGGCACATCCTCCCCATGCAGGAGAGGGTTGCGATAGCTGTCTAAAAGCTGGCCACTCCAGACAGCTATCACTCCATGGGACACCAATTTGGTGTGAGCAAGGCCACAGTTGGGGCTGTCATGATAGAGGCGAGGAGGCCCAGGCATGCACCCACTAGGGGGTCTAGGGAAGCTGGGGTGGGCCCGAGGGGCCAGTCACACCCTGCACACCCTCATGGGTGCCTATGACTACCCCTGTAGGTGGTCCATGCTCTAAATGCCATGCTCCTCCAGAGGGTCATCTGCATCGGGGACCTGGATGCAGCTATGATGGTCTTCGCTGCACTGGGGTTCCCAGAGTGGTTCAGGACCCTCGAAGGGAGCCACATACCTATCCATGCCCCAGAGCACAGCAGAACACATTTCATAAACAGGAAGGGCTGCCATTTTGTGGTACTGCAGGCCGTGGTGGACAGCCAGGGTTCGTTCCAGGACATATACATGGGCTGGCCCACCTGCACCCATTACGCATGGGTCTTCTGAAACTCAGCCCTGTGCAGGTGGCCAGCGCTGGTTCATGCAGCCCTATACAGGCTACCCCACCCCCAGCCAGGAGTGCTTCAACGTGCAGCTCAACTATGCCTACCAGGTGGCTGAGCACACCTTCCGGCACTTGAAGGGGCGGTGTCACTGTCTCCTTGCCTGCCTGGACATGGGCATCATCAATGTCCCCCAGGTTGTGAGCACCTGCTGCATGCTCCACAACATCGTGTAGAATAAGGGGGAGGCCTTTGTGCAGGGGTGGGCGGTTGAGGTTGGCACTGGCAACCCCCAGCCAGCCACTGTCCTAAGCCACCAAGCCTACCAGGATGGGATCTGTGTCTGGGAGGCCCTGCACTGGTACTTGGCTAGTTATTTGCAGTGGATGGGGGGCTAACTATTTACTGGGGGGAGGGGGACCTAGGTGGCCCGCCCAGTGGGCCATCACTCTGGGTCAGGGGTGCGACCTATGCCGGCCCCGGGTCCCATGCCCTGCCATTGTCCAGGGTCCCTGGTGGGGCTGAGAGGGAGTAGGGAGTACAGGGAGGTAGAGCTGGGGACTGGCCTTGGGCTGATGGTCTGAGGCAATGAGATCCTCTCCTGGGAAGCTGGCGAGTGAGGCCATAGAGAGAGGAGCAAGGGGGGGCAGCAGGAGGGACGGGGGGCCAGGAGGAGAGCAGCAAGGGGGGCAGCAGGAAGGGGCAACCAGGCCAGGAGCTCCCAGTAGGTGGCCACCACATCCCGTAAGGTGGTCAGGAACTCCCCCCAGGCTGCCTGGTGCCAAGTGGCCTTCTCCTCCTCAAAGCAGAATGGGTGCTCGGCCAGCTCCACCTGGCACCGGATGGAGGTGGCAAGGTGAGGGTCCTCTGCTGTCTACCTCTAGCTCTGCTGTGTCTCGGCCCATCCTGGTGCTGGTGGTAGCTCCAGCTGGTCACTGTACCTTGCCTCCAGGGAGCTCTCTGGTACCATGGATGGGGCAAGGCTCTCCTGGCCCTCAGACGGTGTGGCTATGGTCTGAAGAAGTGGGTCTGTCCCACGAAAGCTCACCTAATGAATTCTTTTGCTAGTCTTTAAAGTGCTACTTGACGCTTTTTGTTTTGACAAGAATGAGGTAATTTACCTAGGGAGGTAGAATGCAAATGCTGTGAGACATGCCCCGGGTTTTGGCTATATCATTTAGAAAGAAATATTAGGGGAAGTTGATATTTATAATCCCTTTTCAAAGAGTTTACTATTTCCTTCTCTTTGCTTACTTTCCACAGTTTAGTATCCTTTTCTCTCCCCCACCATAGTCTCTCCTTACAGAAATAAGAAAATAAGCATTTTTACAGATTATGCTTAAGTCAAATAAAAATACTTCTACATTTTGTTTCCTTTTGTAATACATATAGTCTATTTCTGTTTCTCATATCTTCTACTTCACTGAGATAATTTTGGCACCAGATGATGATAGAATGCCTCTCACGGCAGGTCTATGCTAGACCTGAAAGTTGCTTTCAGATACGCAGTTCTAGTTACAGTAATTGCATAGCTAGAAATGGTTTATTAGAAATTGACTTACTTAACTTTCTTCACCAAGGAAGGTCAGTGGGCATGTTTCTCCCACCAACCTCCCTTACTCCTTGTGTTACTGAGGACTACAAGGGTCAACTGCCAACTCCAGGAGATCAGTTTTGATCATCTCTACCTAACATGTGAAATCAAACTCCAGAAGATTCATCCTGACTAGGTCGATCTTTGCGTAAGTAAAGATAAGCCCTCAGATATCTGGCTAAAGCAAGCTTTATTTAAGACACAGCTGTTATCAGTGGCCTACCTTTCAACAATGTGGAGGGTCAGTTAAGGGAAGGCCCAACTTTATCTTTTAAATATTGTTTTTACTTCAGATATTTTTGGACCCCACCATTTAGCCTCCCCTCAGTTTTGGAATCTCAAACAGCCAAAGCAGCTGAGGGAGAGAGAGCAGCAAAGAGAACACAGGCTGTTGCTATGCTGATTGGCCCACGCAAATTTTAAAATCTAAGGAAGAGGGAGGTGTTACCTCCAGCAAGTGTACACACATCTGTATGGCTTGAAAGAAACAGCCTAGCTTTTGCCATACTTATAGATTCATCTGCCCTGTGATGCAGACATGGGGAGTATTTCATTTGAGTAGCAATCTACAACTTATTAATAACTTTTTGCTTATTCCGTCATTCTCCAAAAATTGCCTTAGGCCAAAAATGTGGTTCTCTGACTAGTTATAAAATTCAGGAGCACATTGGTTAGTTTTCCTTAAAGATAATTTTTTTTCTTCACAGCTGTAAAAGTCATAGATGTGCCTAGAATTCAATCTAAAATCGAGTGGCTCATTACCTAAAATGTATCTTCCTATCTACACACTTGAGTTCGCTTATGACTATATAATCTTGTTTGTATGTCACATTGCAAACCTAAGCCCTACTACATATGCAGCCTTCTCTAATTATTCCTTTCTAATTTAAATACACACCCTTCATTTAGGAAAGCAAGAATAATGAGACATACAGAGAGACAAGCAGTCATAAAAATGAAGCAGGGAAGATTGAGTGACACTTTCTAATGAGAGTGCATAGTGTGTATACCATATATTAAATATGAGGTAATGTGAAAGACAGAAAAGAGAAGAATTAGGCTAGTGAAAGCTAGTCATTCATTTGTGCTTCCAAGTGTGGGGAATATTTACCTGGAATTCTTAGGCACTGTATTTGCATGTGAATGATGTTTTACCTACTTCAGTAGAAAAAGAAGGGCTATCCTATGCCTTTGTGACCTAAGCCTGGAAAATAGACTCCATTTAAGCTGTGCCATTTGCAGATGCACTTTGTGACTTATTTCCGTGAAAAAGAGTTTACAGGTTCAGTGAAAACAGGAAGTCCTGTGGCATCTTACAGCCTAACAGATATCAGTGAAATGAAATGAGTGAAATGACAGTTTAAATGTGTCAGTTTCTAAAGGGTATGAAGCAAACACGATTCAAACTCTTTGGATGAAGGAACTTCTTATTTCTCTACTTTGGCCACACTACATCTTAAGTCAATGTAATTTATTTTCCTCTGGGGTGTGAAACTTCCTGCCTCTTACCCTAGCAAAGTACCTTATATCAGCTTAAGGAGCTGTCTATACCACAGTATATTGTCAGGAGATGCCCTCCCATTGTTATAGGTACTGCATCTCATTAAGGTGGAGAAATTACACAGATGGGAGTGAGCTCACCAGTTGGCATCATGTGTCATGACTAGACATGCTAAATCAACACTGTTGCATTGATTCAGTGGTGCAAATTTATTGCTGTAGTGAAGACAAGCCCACTGTTCAATTTCAGTGCCAATTTAGTAATATGAGTTAAGTTGCCATTGCATATAGTTTACTATATCTATACTTACCCAACATGCTACACCACTCTAACAGGTGATAGAAGAGTTAACCTGATCTATAAAGTATATAATAATTACGTAAGAATCTTTGCTTATCACTTTTAGGTTGCCAATATCTTTTAGGTTATTCCAACATGAGGTCCAATATTATTTGGGAATCCCAATGTACACAGTTGCAACACTCATGCTATAAGAACTCATCTATATTTACAAAAGTGTATTAATGTATTTAACACAGTCACGAGCACCACAAATCGATAAGACAGCTACACATCCATATCCCCACACCACTCCTTTTAGGACAACCTGAAACTCTAGCTACCATCTTCCTCATCACCCTCATCTTTCTCCGCCTCATTAGTAGCCATTTGTCTGGCACCTCCCAAGGACTACAGCTGCTCCTCTGACTGACCTTAAACTGGGATGCCACTTTCATAACATGTTGCACTGGTGCCACTATGTTTGATGCACATTCAACAGGGGATTTGCCCCTTTTCCTTATCTGTGTTTCCTCCCCTTACTCATGTTTGAGTGTCTTTCTTCTATAGGTTAGTATATTAATGATCTCAACATATTATCATATATATCAATTTGTTACCAATGTCTCTTGTGTTTAGGTAACTCCCATGTCTGTTACATATGCATCCCATTGCCATGACACTCCTGCAGAAGGCTCACGTACCTGATATCAAAATTTCCCCATAAACTCTCTTATTTTTGGCTCCCCAATACTTGTTTCCATTGGTCATTTATCTGTTCAAAGTTCATCTTTTCAAAGGTCTTAGGCCTCAAGCTTTATGCCAATTTGCTCAAACTAATGGATACAAGCTTGTAGGTTCCTTGAATTACTGCTGAATATAATGAAAAACAGTGAATATAATAAGCCTCTGGATTACAAAGAAGAATTCTTACATTTATTACTGAGACATCCATTACACATGTGCACATTACACATACAGGAGAAATGTATAATTTTTTAAACACCCGCTTTAACTTTCTGGGATTCCTCTCTTAAAATATAGATAGCGTGACTTTTTTTAAATATAAAAAATAAATAGCAGACATTAAAGTAGACATCAGATGGACCTCATATAGTTACTTGAACTGAATGGTAAGAAAGTCATTCTAGCTCAAACAGATTAAAAAGCACAAGAACGCTATATTTGTGACAAGCATCAGGGATGATGAAGGTGGTGTTAGGTGCTGCCATAAATGCAGGAGACTTGATGACCTCTTGAGGTTCCTTCCCGTTCTTGTATTTTATGATTCTGTATGCTATAAGAGGACAGTTCTGAAGCTGTTGGCAAGGAAATTCCAGTTACTGGAACATTCTACTCATCTGTTACACAAACCTCCTTGTGCCAAAAGAGTAATTTCATTTAATAAGTGGCTTTTCTTATGTACTCAGAAAATGCAAAATCACTGCTTTTCCATGGTGAAAGATCAAAACATAGCTGTTTTCAATAAATGTTGTATATAAAGCATGTCTGAAACCATTGTCTTGAACCTAAACTCTTGGCTATTGGACTACCTGCATGAACTCCATACACTGATTGGGACTGTCATTTACCCTGCCTGATACCAGAACATAATAATTTCAAAGTTTCTGAGGAAATTTTTTCACCAGGAAGTACCAGTTCATTGAAACTGAAAAATTCCCTGCAAAATTATTAGTTTTGACCAGATTTTCACCAGGAAAGGATACTCAGGTCTGGTGGGGGCAAGGTGGAAGAGAGGGAGGAAGAGATTAAATGAGAGAGAGATAGAAATTTTAGAATAGCCCATATCCCAGTGATTAGGAAATAAACTTGGAGGAACTGGGAAACACAGAGGTCAAGTTGCCAGAATACCAGATAATCAGCTGACTCTGGAACAGATGGAGGTTGGAACAGTAGCTGTTCAGCGTGGAAACAGGAATGGGCTAGAGAAGCAACAAAGGCAATCTATTGAAACTATTGGCAACAGCAGAGTTCCCAGTCAAGTCGTGACTGTGAATAGAGTGGAGAAAATACTTGCCTTAGGAACCTAGATACATTCTGTGGAGTCACTTGGGCGAGGCCCTGCCTGTAGACTGCCTGCTCAAATGATGTGGGGCTTATCACAAGACCAGCAGGTAATTGCCTCTCATGACCCCTCACAGAATACTCCTCTCTGGCTGTGTCTACACGTGCCCCAAACTTCGAAATGGCCATGCAAATGGCCATTTCGAAGTTTACTAATGAAGCGCTGAAATGCATATTCAGCGCTTCATTAGCATGCGGGCGACAGCCGCGCTTCGAAATTGACGCTCCTTGCCGCCGCGCGGCGCATCCAGACGGGGCTCCTTTTCGAAAGGACCCCGCCTACTTCGAAGTCCCCTTATTCCCATGAGCTCATGGGAATAAGGGGACTTCGAAGTAGGCAGCATCCTTTCGAAAAGGAGTCCCGTCTGGACGCGCCGCGTGGCGGCAAGGAGCATCAATTTCGAAGCGCGGCTGCCGCCCGCATGCTAATGAAGCGCTGAATATGCATTTCAGCGCTTCATTAGTAAACTTCGAAATGGCCATTTGCATGGCCATTTCGAAGTTTGGGGCACGTGTAGACACAGCCTCTGACTTAGGAATGACTGATCAGGCTTAGCCAGGCAGTGGCAACTCAGGTTTAGGCAGGTTTGGAGGTAACTCATCTCATTCTCCTGTGTGTGTAGTTCTCCCAGGAGAGTGGCTATTCTGTGGGAAGGTCTTTCCCATGATTATTTGTTGACAGATTTCAAAGCCATCCCAATGCCAAACTGGATAATTTTCATAATACCAAATAAATAGCAAGACAGAAAATCCATTTCTGCCATAATTCTAGCTGTATGTATGCAGAATTTTAAATGAATATGGGAAATATACTGAAAAATCTCTAGGATTCCATAACAAGTTCTAATTAACCTGTGTACTTCACTCTCTCAGTAATATGAGGACAGAAAATAATATCTATTTTATAGAATTGTGTGAGATTTGATCAATTAATAACTGTAAAGCACTACTGAGATTCTCAGATAAGTCAGCTGATAAGCACATTAAATTATTACTGTTAATTATCTTACTTGAATCACTGCAGGATTGCCAGTTATAACACATTTTAAGTTGAGAGATGGTATAAAATCTGAGTAACAAAATTAGGACATACAATGAAAAGGATGAGTTTTTGTTTATGTAATTTTACCTTCTAAAAATCTGATTAATACTTTTCTCAGAACCTGCTGTCAAAAAAGAAGAAAAGCGAGAAAAACCAGGTAAGAATTTATAGACTTCAGTGGATGACAGACACGGAATATTTGCTATTATCAAATCTAAATTAGAGACCAAAGCCAAATTTTTCAGTCCCAAAAATTGGGATCCTAAATCAGATGTAAGCAACTCTGAATGTTCAAAAATGCCTTAGCAACTGAGAAGCTCTGACTGACTTTCAGTGGGGTTTACGTTCTTCATTGCTTAGGAGCTTTTGAAAATTTTACCCAAAATGACTTTCAGAGGGACTTACCCCAAACCTTGCCTTTGGTTACTTTTTCGTAAACCCATTCAAAGTAAAACTGGGGACCTACTTCTAAATTTAAGAAAACATGTAATTTGGTAACATCACTTTATAAAGTATTTATTGTATTTTACATGTACATCATTTTTGTAACTAAGAACAGGCTGAACCTGTCTAGCCTGGCATTCTAGTGTCCAGCAACATCTCTAATCATTCATGATTTTAGTTAGCCAGATGACCACTTATGATAAGTGTGGCCAAGTTTCCCATGCTCCCATGAAGTTTGTTTCCAGCCACCAGTCCTGGCTCCCAGTGTTCTATGCTGTTATCTAGCTGTAATTTACCCCTAAATGTCATCTAACAGCCCAGTAAGCAGTGAAATTGTTAGTAAAGCTGCTAAACAATATTGACCTCCTGTGGCCCAGCAAATTCTCTTGTCTGACACTGGTCAGGTCCTGAGGGTGCCAGACTAGAGAGGTTCAACCTATATTACAGTATGTTAAACACTTTTTGCTTGTCTTAAAATAAAAAAGAAATTTATTCATCCCTAGTTGCAGGCACAGTAAAACTTGTGTCTTAATGATTGTGCAGTAGCTGTAATGGCTAAATAAGAGACCACCAATGATCTAGGACTATCATTGTAATGTATGTTCACTGGTATAATTTCAACATTTTTATCATTAATCTGCTTCAGGCCCACCAACATTATTGGCATCAAAGGTGGCAACTGTCTGAGGGCTAAGCGATTCAGAAGAGCCTAGGGCTCCCAGCCACTGACATTACTGTAGCAGTGGCCGCAGCAATTGTCACCCTGCGCCCTTTAAAGTGTTCTGTGTACCTCACGCAATGTGATCTAGGCAGTGCTGAGGACAGGTGTGGGGTAGGGGTACCACGTGGAATGATCTAGGTGGTGCTGAAGTCTAGCTCTCCCCAGCAAGCCCTTCTGGTGCCACTTCTTGACTTGCCCGGGGGCCCAGCAAGTACCCCCAACACCCCATTCTTCTTCGCTGTCGATATTGAAGGACTTTCCCATCCTTACAATACAGGGTTAATTAGCCAAACAAATTCCTCCACAGGAGAAATTATTATTGTGTTCCCACATGCAGAGAAGTAAATGCTTTGGGGAGGGCTGAATTTTCAAATATCATTCAAAAATTAAGTCTTGGTTTTCATGCTTCAAAAGAATCCCCCGCTTTAACTGTGTGATCTTAATTTTCAAAATATACTTTTCAAAGCTTATATCTGTAAACAAAGTGGCAGAAGACACCAGTCGTTATCCCTCTAGGTTACTTGAAAATTAATTCGATGAGCAATATGGGTAAAGAATCCCATGAGCATTGTCACAAGTTAATTAAATGTCAACATTCCAAATGATATCATATGCATATATTTTCCCCTAACATCCATCAGCACGTTCTGGCTTTTCATAAATGTCTGCATTCTCCATATTCCACATTCATTAAATAGCATATTGAAACAAATGCACTGAGGTTTGGGGTTTTTACACTTAAATGAGATTAATCAATAGTAGAGAAGAGTCTGAGCGGTGAAGTCCAGAACCAGATCCAAACTTTTTCCATGGGACTCGGTATCAGATTTTGATTCGGTGCATCTAGAGGCACCAGTTGTGAAGTGTTGATTGAAATATATATTTCATTGTAGGTGTTTGGTCTGAGCTTATCTCTGAACAATAACAGACACACGGGCACACGTGGACACTTGTGCAAACACATGGGCATGCTGTGAAAGAATGATCCTTTTGACCACAAAAATTTATAGGATGTCCTTTAAAACTGTTTTTAATATATGTGTATTCTGCATGCATTGTATCTTGCCTGTTATACCATCAGGGAAATCACATGTTTAATAATTGTATTGAAAGAGTAATCTCTGGACATTTCAACACACGTGCCAAATTAATGAATATAATGCACATACTTAATCTGCCTTTAGCTGTAATTTCATTCTCTCCAGTTCCATCTATGGAACATTTGTCCTCCTGGGAATATGAGACTTACAGTGCTTTAAAGCCATTAACTTTTATTGCCTTCGTATGAGATTATGCTGTTTCAACAAGATCTGCATTTCCCCCAGCACTTCTATTGTTCATCTGACAGACTGAGTGTAGGAGATGATGGAAGATCTGGACCATTATTGCTGCTCCCCATAGGCATGCAGCTCAGATTCACACTGATGTGGGGCCTCTCATAAAATATCTCTATGTAGACCTATATCTCTTCTATTCCTCTGTTGTTTACTTGAATACCAAAGAAGTAGCAGAACATTTCTCCTTTTCTTTGCATTTTTGTGGAACAAAGTGCTCCTGAGATGAATCTTGCAAATACAACTTAATCCTCACTAAATCCTAAAGTCAATTCATTCTTTAATCTCTCATGTGTTAGGCTATTTGGAATATCTAGATCTAGATATAAGGCAATCCCAATAGAACCAGAAACTATATGAAGTCAGATATACCTGAACTGGCTTTCATTTGATTACTCTGTTTTTTGGTGGAGAGCTACAATATAAGGAATGATTTATTGTATTTTAATGCCCTGGATAATTTTATAGAATTGGTCAATTATTAATTATAATGGTAAAGTGGATCTTTTTTAAGGAGATTTGCCTTTATCATTGCACCATGCCATCATAAATAATTAGAAGAGTGGTGGTTAAGTCTGCTCCATGCAGATTTCTAGAAGCACACAGGCCTACCAGAATAAACCGGATGAGAAGGGATGGTCTAGTCCTTACTAGGCTCATCTGGGACTTGGCATACCTATGTTCAATTTCCTGCTTCTCCACAGAGCGACTTTATGCATGTGCCACACTTTCTCACAAACTAAATACTTCCTTCACTCACAGGGATGCTATGAAAATAATTATCTTGAAAACTAGGAAGTGCTGAGATACTGTATTAAGGGGAACCATCTGAGTACCTAAGACAGAAGTTGTGAAGAAAGTTGAAAAGAGAGCTGTTCTATTGAGTAATCTCTGAGAGGGGAGTTAATTCAGTCTACAGATTTCCTTTTGTCTACACTACCAACCACCCAATCTTTCCCTCTTATCTGTGTCCCTTCAGTTGAGTTTTTACTGCCCAGGGGTTATTGGAGCAATCTTCACTGGTATACTGAAGAGCAAGATGGGAAGGACACAACCTCTTCTCTTTCCAATTAACTAACTTCTTTTGATCTACTTTGGGTGATTATAATTTATCTGCATGAAGAGCAGGCAGGCCTTCCTGCAGAATCAGTCTCCCTGCTGTTTAACACACATCTACTTTCTCAATGCCTGCCAGGACTCAGAAGAGAACAATTTAGTATGATGAACCAGATCCACTAATCTTGAAAATGGGAGAAATGGCACATTGAGCTGCCTCCCTAGAATCACGAAGCAATAATTTTCTTTACAAAAGGGGCTAACCTGGTCTAGGAGAAGGTGAAAAATCCTGATGAATTCCGTTCTAAATGTTTTGTTTTGTTTTTAAAATTTGTTTAGTCCAAGATGTACTGAAATAGTCTAAATAATTAAATCTATTTTTTCTGATGGTTTGTTGATAACACATGCATTTCACAATCTGAAGGACAAAGCTGTTTCATCCACCTTAAATTAAAACTGCAATAGAGATTAAGCAAAATCATGTGACATATTTTAACTCAGTCTACTCTCTGAAGTAGTTCCCTGGCCACTTTAAGAGGAGTAAAACACAAAGCAGAGTGGCTTTTAGACCCTAATTCAACAAAACATTTAAGTATGTGCTTAAATTCCTTTCAGGGCATTGAGACTTCAGCACATGCTTAGCTTTAGGCATATGCTCATGCGCTTTTGTGGACAGGGATGGATTTAATCAAATGCATAAATGCTTTCCTACTCTGAACATCAGAGAAAGAAAGGTATAAAAATTCCATGTCTTTTTACTTTTTCCACTTTGTTTTGGGACTCTGCATAGTCTGAAACATATTTAATTTGGAGATGGATTTTTTGTATTACATCTTCACTTGATATTATTCATTCATTTACAGTGATTTTAGAAGCCAAAAAGGTGAAAGACACTAAAGTAGTCCTTCATCCTACTGCTGAAGGTATGTCTTCGTTTTTGTTTTAAAGTTTCTGTCACATTTTGAAGATAGAATCTGTTTAAACACTTGAGGACACCTTCTAACACTCTTGCTCATGCTGAATAGTACTTTAATCTCTTAGTAGCCCCATTGAAGTTAACAGGATTTCTTGTGGGCTATGTCTACACTAGCCCAAAACTTTGAAATGGCCTAACAGCAGATAGGAATAAGGGGATTTCGAAGTTGCTGGGGTCCTTTCGAAAAGAAGCCCCGTCTGGACGGGCTGCGCAGTGGCGAGCCACATCAATTTTGAAGTGCCGCAGCTGCTGGCATTCTAATGCGCTGAATATGTATTTGCATGGCCATTTTGAAGTTTTGGGCTAGTGTAGACACAGCCGTGGAGTAGCTGCTTTGTATCATGCATGGGTTAGGGGATTGGGGGGCGCAGAATTTAGTCTTTTCATGCCTCAGGGTATCGTGAAAATTCTAGGGCACATGTTCTACAAAGAGACTTCTACTGATTTCAGTTTCCCTTTTGACCTTTACTTGTAATGCAGTTATGGATAAATGGCATGATAGTGTGAGTTTCAAATCCAATCCAAATCCCAGTAAAATCAACAGGAGTTTTTGCTTTGTAATTATTTGTTTATAATGTACATTAAATTGTACAATCAGAAACTAAATTAGCTACAGAACATTATCAGTATTATTTTGTTGTCACGTAATACAGTAAATGATACATCTGATTCCCTTAGTAATGAATTATTTTCTGATAACGCATGTTCATGCTCGCACTTGCTCACACACAGATGTGTTTACTGTCTGACAAACCACATGTCACATTTTCCATCTAGATGGCAGTAATCAGTAAGCATGTTCTGCTTTTAGCCTTACCAACTTATGGTTCAATAAACTTGAAGGATTTCTCTTCCCTCTCCTTACCTGAAGCTAATTTACAGGAATATGCTGTGTATAATCAGTACGTGTCTGGCATTCAGAAAAGCTGTCAAGAATCAAACAAAAGGTGAATTGAATGTAAAAATAGAAATGTGTGAAACTACCAAGTCAGTTATCAAGATTAACTGAAGACAGCACACAAGCAATTTAACATCCATCTTATTTGGGAATAAAGTGTAGTAATTTACTGATCAAGTTCAGACTTAGTTGGATAGTAACAGAGAGGAAGCTGTGCTAGTCTATACACTATATCAAAACAAAAAGCAGTCAAGTAGCACTTTAAAGACTAGCAAAATAGTTTATTAGGTGAGCTTTCATGGGACAGACCCACTTCTTCAGACCATGGTTACATTACAATGTACATTACATGGTTACATTTACTGCATTACAAGTAAAGGTCAAGGGAAAATGAAATCAGTAGAAGTCTCTTTGTAGAACGTGTGCCCTAGAATTTTCACGATACCCTGAGGCATGAAAAGACTAAATTCTGTCCCCCCTACCCCTCCAACCCATGCATGATACATAGCAGCTACTCCATGGCTGTGTCTACACTAGCCCAAAACTTTGAAATGGCCATGCAAATACATATGGTCTGAAGAAGTGGGTCTGTCCCACGAAAGCTCACCTAATAAACTATTTTGCTAGTCTTTAAAGTGCTACTTGACTGCTTTTTGTTTAGACTTAGTTGAGTTCTAGTTATTTCAGTGCAGTTCCACATTTTTACAGTAGGTCCAAGTTTGGGTCTCTTTCTCTGCATTATTTATACTAGAAATATGGTGGGTATATGATTTATGTGGGCTCAGGTGCTTCCACCCTGAATCACAAATAGTCTTTTTAATGTCATTGTGATTGCTTCCAGAGTAAATTGTTGCCTCATGTAAATAAGGAAAAAAAATGTGTCCCATATTTTTAACAATGAGCTAATTAATGTCAACGTTATATTTTGGAAAATCTTGCTAAGTCATTGATATTTAATGGTGATCTTCCCTCTGTCCCATTATTATAAAAGCTGGGGAAATTATACAGGAAAAATTGTGGTGTTTCTCAGTTTTCATCCCTGTGATGGGATGGATACCCAACCCAGTCTCTAGCTACTCTTGGAGAATTTAGCTTCAACATGGTGCAGCTGTGAGGTTTGTCAAGCCAACAGATGGGTGGGTCTCTTAAAGTGAGGGTCCTGCTCAGAGCATATTGGCACTATAAAGGACAAGAACTCCAACTCACAGCTTCCCAGCCCTTAGACAAAGGAGAAGTGACTACAAATGTATCTTGAGATCCTTGGCTACCAAAGTCTTCCCAGAAAGGAGAAGAACTGGCTACTTTTTGTTTGTACTGATTTAATTTCACCTGCAGAACACAGATGACCTGAGCAGCATAGCTGAAGGGTTCTGGCCTAGACTCTGAGACAGGAGCTGTTCCCAGCCTTTCCCTAAAGAGAGGAGTAACTTGCTACAAACTAAATCAGGAGGAAAAGTCAAAATATAAATGTTTGTATGAAACAAAAAGTTCTGAAAATAATTTTTTCAAATCAGAGATGTCAAAATGCTTCATTTCACTTAATTTGACTTTAATATGTGGCCACCTGAGCTGCTGAAGTACATTTTGAGTTGTAGTCCAGTTGTCTCTTTGCTCCCAGGCACCTCTGTAGGCCAGGTTTTGCAACTGGACTACCTCTGTCATGATTCACCATGGCTGTGAGACTCCTATGGTGCCTGATGGCACTTCAGCCAGAGGGAAAACCACAGTGTATCATGGGAAGGACAGTCAAGCTAAGCAGCATGGCCCATACATGGGAATGGTGGTACAAGGCACCTGAACTACAACTTCCCTGAGATACCATGATAGCTTTGGCAGACACAGGCTAATGTCCAACTGATCACCTAATTTTTATTGGATTTGACAAACCAAACTGTTTTGATTCAAGTAAACTTGACCCATTTTTTTCCAAAATCAAAATTCAAACACTTCAGCATAATCAAAATTTTCTCATGTAAAATTTCAATTTTGCAGATTTTTTTTCAGTCAAATAACATTTAGATCTAAAATTCCTGTCCATTCTAATTATTATTTGGTTTATTTAATTAGAGTGGCATGAACAAAAGATTAAAGTAGAAGTCTGGGACTCAGGAATTTAAAAATACAAATTAAATTTTGACTGTGGCTCCCTCTTGTTTTGGGCAAGTGGCTTTTCCATCTGTAAAATGTGGATAAGGACACAGTTACCTGCCTTACTCAGGAAATGCAGGTTCTGATCCTGACATGAAAGTCTTTTGTGAATTGAGGCAAGTCCCTAAACCTCTATGTCTCTGGTTTTTGGGGGCTTTTTTCCACACATAAAATGGGAATAATATTTTCTTCACAGGAATGGAAAGGTTTACTTCTTAATGTCTGAAAATAATTTGAGAATCCAAAGAGACTATGCTATAATGAACTATTATTGATGAGATTATAAACATGGTCAAATAATGTCCATAAATATACTTGATTTGATTATTTTCAAGAGATTTTAAACCAATATTTGTGTTTTATTTCCTTAGCTTTAACAATTTACTATTATTGTTATTGTTGTGTTTATATGATATGTTGCTATGCTTGCTTTGGCCAGTATTTTGGCTCTATAAATAAATATTCTATGCGGATTCTTGCTATGAATGTAATTTACTTTGTTAAAATTCATAGCTGAGAAGGAGTTTCTTTTTTGTTTGTTTGGTCTTTTTTTGCAACACACTGTCTGAACTCAAACTTCAGAGTTCAAATGTGTCATCCATAATCTTGTAATAGAGTAGAATTTATCTAAAGCTTATTTTGTACTGAAAACGGATTCTTTTTATATTTTTTAGGCAAAAAAGTCGAGGCCAAACTACCAAGTATGTTGCTAATGTAACAGAGTAAGAAATGCACAGCAAGCATCTACAGGGTTTTGGAAAATGAGTGTAGCTTAATACTGCAGAGGCCAAATGGTGTAATATGTGAATTCCACAGCCATGGCAAATGAGACTGTAGGAGGACTACTGTTTTCTCTAACCAATATTTCATGTTCTTTTATGCTGCCTACTCTTCATTTGCTGCCACTTCATTTTTTTATCCTCTATTCCCTCTGACCTCAAAATGCCCATCATTTCTGCTGTTAGCTGAATACAGGCCCTTGTTGCTCTCTTTTAATCCAGGATAAGAGCAGCAGGCACAAGTGGGGGTGGGTAATTACAGAATAGCTGCTTCATTCATTGTGAAATAAGCCTACCAATATTGAATTGCTTTTAGTATTTCACTCTCAGGGTGAAAGAGCACTGCAGATTTTTTTTTGCACACTGAAAACATGTATTCCTCCCTGTCTCCCCATGTGAAAAATCTACACTGAGTCCTTCCTGCCACTCATGATAAGAGCTCAAGTTCTCAGTTGGTGTAAGTTGAAGCAGCTCCATTTACACCTGCTGAGGATCTGGCCACGTGTTTCATTGTCCTTCTTGGACTTTCTCTGCAACTTGCTTTGCCAATCTACTTCCTGTTTTCCCCTGCCTAGTTGTTGCTGTGGACTGCAGCATGTAGTCTAATCAGGGGAGGCTAACACTTAACACGGTGGATTATTTTCCCATATAGATGTGATGTAAGGACCAATTTATTAACCAGCAACTTTTCTTAATGCTCCCTTGAATGTTCTGCAGACTTTTGATGGCCCTCTGACCTTGTTCTCCTCTAATGAACTGGAGACATACAACACTTTGGGAAAACCCCCCTTTTTTTTTTCCCTCAGTTTAGTGGAATTCAAAGCCTCATTGCTTCAAAGTGAAATCTTGGATGCCAAATGAATCACCTGCAGCCATTTCTACACCCCTTTGTGGAAAGAAATTTATTGATCCCTACCAATGCAGCAACCTGGCAGTGTAATTGGCTTAGGGCTGAGTGAATGTTTGGTTTCATTGGCAAAAAAATATATATTTTAAGTTGAATCAAAAACAAATAACTTTAAAAGTTTTGGCAAATCAAAGAGTTGATTTTTTTTTAGATTTTGATCATTTTAAAATTTTTGTAAAATAAAATTAAGGGATGTTTCACATTGAAAAAGTAATTTCAAAATTTTGAAATACTCTTGAAATGATCCATTTCTGAGTCAAAACATTTTGAGTTTTCAGAGTTTTTTTGTTTAATTCAACTAAAACAACCAAGCGAAAGTAACATGAATTCAGGAGATATTTTGGTGTTTCAAAATCTGAACCCCCTCACCCCCCTCACCATCCACCCCAAAAAAAAAGTTTGCTCAAAAAATTGCAAAGTTCTAAACTGTCACCAATTTAGATCAGCAGCTAGAGTGGGTGTAAATAGTTCTAGGGCAATTCTATAGGAGTCTAATTTAGCATGCCTTACACATCACTTCATATTTATCCGAAAATGAGCTGTCAGGAGTTGTTTAGTCATGACAGTGCTCTCCTTTTCTGCTTTTGCCAATATTCATAGTATTTGTATACAGTATGTGCACTGTTTTATACATCACCAAAGCTTTGTGTTATTGACCCAAATAAAACAAACCCACTAAAGCAGATGTTATAGTGACACACACATTAAAACATACTTTTTTTCTTTTTCTTTCTAGCTACAGTAGTGAAACCTCATGCACACAGTAAGTATAATATTGATGGAGACAGTTACCTTTGCAAGAGGAAATCATCTTCACACACTGCTTGTCAGATCTGTTTTATAAGTTTAGAAAATGAGTGAGATGGAAGTCTAGGGAGTTATTCCAGGTTATGTCTACACAGCAGTGTTATTCCTGAATAAACTGTTCTGTAAGAGGCATTCTAGAATAGCTTATTTTAAAATAGCACAGGTACACAAAAAACATATTTTGAAATAGTACTCAGCTTTTTCAAAATATAGTGTCTACACAAAATAGAGCATCTACACAAAATAGAGCCTATTTTGGAATAGACCCATTGGACACACTGTGCCTTATTTCAAAATACGCTGTGTTTGTTCCCTGCCTAAACAGATACTATCTCAAAATACTGATTTCAAAATAGACGCTGCGCCTCATAGGCTGCTTCTGCACTCGCCCCCTCGTGTCAGAGGTGGCATGATAATGAGGCAATTCGAAACAGGCTAATGAGGCGCTAATGTGCATAGTCAGCACCCCATTAGCATAATGACAACCACATAAATTTGGAAGTGCAGACTTCAAAGTGCAGATTGACAGTGAAAATGGGAGTAGCTTCAAAATAAGTGCTCCACTTCCACATTCCCTTTCTCCGATCTAGTTTTCTGGGTGGTAAGAGAATGTGGAAGTGGGGTGCTTATTTCGAAGCTTTCTGCATCCTCACTGTCAATCTGCAGTTCAAAGTCTACACTTTGAACTTTGCGTGGCTGCTATTGTGCTAAAGAGGTATTGAATATGCAAATTAGCATTTCATTAGCCAGCTTCAAATTGCCTCATTACCATGTCTCTGCCGACGGGAGGGATTGAGTGTAGAAGTAGCCATAGAATGAAGTTCATCAATTTCAAAGTAAGTCATCCACTATTTCAAAATTATTTCAAAATAGTGGTTGCAGTGTGTAAATACTCACACAGTTATTTCCAAATAGTGGCTGCTATTTCAAAATAATTTGGCTGTGTAGATGTATCCCTAGATTTATACTGGTATAATTGAGGTGAGACTCTTGCATGGCAATTACGTTATTATATGTTGTTATACAATTATACATTATTACAATATTATTATTATTTGTCTTACACATTTTCATCTGCTTTGCACTGGTCTGTTCATGGAAGGAGCATTAGCTTAATTCCCTCCACACAAACTTTGAAGTTGCTAACTTCCAAGCCGCGGCAGGCAGTGTAGCCACAGGCACTTTGAAATACCCGCTCAAGCTCAAGTGCCCTTACTTCCAAAACACAGCTTGCCACCACTTTGAAGCTAGCGCAAAGTGGGAATTATGCTAATGAGATGCTGCATATGCAGCACAGCATCTCATTGCTATTGTCTGATCAGGTTCGTTTACCTTCCCCCTTCAAAGGAGGGGACTAGTGTAGACCAGCCCATATTGTAATACAGGCTAATGTATTACCATTATCCTATGGCTCTTCTTATTTGCAGAACATCAATCTACTAAACAAGAAAAAGCCATTTCCTATACAAAACCAGGTAATCTTTTGTTTTCAGTTTCAGTGTTCCTATGTGGGCCCTATTCTAACAGGTTTTCAATGCTATACAATACTGGGGAAGGAGGAGGGGATGGGGTGGGGTTGTTGGTTCAGGGAATGGTTTTCCTTTGCTTCAGAGTGGTGAGATTTGTTCAAACAATTTATTTCAATCTCCTTACCAGTGGGAGTAAAGTGTTTATAAACTGCCCCTTAATAAGCCAAAGGTAAACATTTGAGCTTCCCTGATCTAAGCTTTTCCCTAACATGACCACTTGTTACCTAAGATGGCCCAAGTTTAAAACAAAACTAAACTAAACAAAACAGAACAAAATTAGGAGATGGTACCATGGGGTAAAACATAGCCCTGTGCAGAGCAGCGGCTTACAGTCTATCAGTCACTTACAGTCAAGGAGTTCTGTTTTTAATAGGTCTTGTTCTTGATCCTGTGCACTGGGGTGATGTGTGAATTTCAGTCATGAGGGCCACTGTGGGCCAGCTTGTGAAACCCTTCCCTCTTACTGAGCAACAGTTGCTGCATGAATAGTCTCACTGAGACAAGAAGGGGATTCAAGGTTTGGCCCAAAAGAAAAGAAATGTTAAGATGATTGTTTGTTTGACAGACAACTCAGCTATCTGGTGCTCAGTTTAAGCTGCTCCTGAATAGCCTTATTGTATGTAATAGGCACTGGAACAGCAGATGTCCGAGTCTCATTGATCTAGCTTGACAGTGCTGCTGTTATCATGGGAACTACCTTTGCATAAAAATAAACTCTTCTTGAATCAGTGCACTAATATATTTCTTACAAATACGCATTCCTTCAGTATCAGGCAGACACGTCTCACCTTCTCACCTCTGTGCCTGAAGAAATGTTTGTTGTGGTTATGACAGTTACTTTGTATTTTATTTTACCGTCTCCTTTGCATAATAACAGTGGAGCATGCCAGTAAACTTAGAATGTCATAAATATGCACAGGGCCCCCCTGCAAGATTCCACTGTGCAGAGCAGTGCGTGATATTTAGAGATCTTCTGTTGCTGCCTTGTTGAGGGGGGTGGGGAGAAGGTGCAGGCAGACAATGGTCCTCATCCTAGTCTTTGAACATTCAGAATATGTTTTTGCCTCATTGTCCATTATTTGTGTACTGGTTCTGGAGAATATGGGCCTCATTTAGGGATGCTGGTGCACAGAGGTGAAAAATAGGTTTTCCTTCACTTGATTCGTATGGGAGGATTTATCCCAAGGCAGGATATGTAATGGTACCACCATCATCTCATGGATGGGCAGCTTTAAGAGTCACTCTTTCACTTAACCGGCCACCCACTTGGTAATTAGTGCTGACTCCTGCAGGTCTCCTGGCAGTGAGATGGTCACTGCCACATTCCACCATTGAAACCTCCCCCTTTGACAGAATTTTCATCTATCAGGTCTTCCATCAGGGTGTGTGTGGCTGGTCCCTATGCCAGCATAGATCCTGAGCTGAACCTGGCTTACAAAAACAGCAGAAGCTCATGGAGTAGCTGAATTAGCATATCAGTGTAAGTGGACTCTGTTGAGGCAGTCTTTTGCCCTGGGCAGTGAAAACCGTCCAGTTCAGTTCACTTCACACTGATGGAAGGTTGGAGGCTTTTTCTTGGCTGCTCTGCTGCATGCAACACATTCGGTCAGCATGAATGTTTGCCCTCTTCACACACTGAAATCAGCACTGACCTAATGGCCAGCCGTATCTCCTCCAGATGTCAGTATATAGTTACATTTCTGAATTTAGTGGGTCTTATACCACACAGCCAATGCCACCATCTTTTTGCAAAACTGTTATGTTGGGGTGGCCAAAAGTTTGCAGAATTATGAACTGGAGTAGAGCCCTTGGAATTTAAACCCTTAATGACACCAATGTTGTTGAATTTGTTGTGTGTAAGAGATCTTTTCTTAGGTGATTCAGTGTTACTTTGGAGAAGTGTGACAGGAGCGTAAAGGTGGCAGTTGCCCTGGGCTTGATGTTTCAAAGGGGCCGAGCACTTCACACCTCTTTGAATTACTGTGGCAGTGCTGCTGTGCAGCTGTTAAGGTTTGGAGGGTGCCATAGGCCCTACCTCTCCTGCCTTTGTCCCCACCCTTTCTCAGATGTGGAGTTGGGTCCACCTCCCACTTGGCCCTGGGACCTGTAACGGCTGTTGGCATTGCTGAATGTAACTCCTATAATTTGTGCCACCAAACTCAGAGGTGCTGCAAGACTGAAAAATCAGCAATTGTAGAAAAAAGTTATTGACCCGAAAGGGTAAATCATAAATTCAGCCAAATCAAGAGAACCAAATTCATCCCTTGGGTAGCTCTGTTGAAATTTGGGGAAATGTATAAAAATCAATTTGACCTTTATGTTTTTGTACTTACAACTGTGTCAGTAAAAGGAAGAATATTAATGACAAGATGTCATCAGAACAAGTATTGTGTGGAGAAAGGAAATTCTACTTTATGAAAATTTCAAGAGTTCACAATTTGACTTAATTCCTAAGCAGAATGAAGTGTAAAAAATTAAAAATAATTCTATGAAAAAAGTTTTCTTTATCAATCACAATCTTTTAATGTGTGTTGTACGTATATCAATGCAATGCAAAATGTTTAAAATGGGGACAAAAGTAATTTCAAAATGAAAAATCAAAATGTTTTATTCCAAAAATGTTAATACGGGACATGTTGAAACCCAGAACTATTTCCCCAAAATGGAATTTTTACAAACTCGATACAATGACTTTATACTTTGTTTTGATTTCAGTGGTACTACGTGCTCAGCTAGAAAATAATTGTGTCAAAGTTTTCCCAACCATCTCTTCTCAAAAGTTTGGGGAATATATTGAGTTTAAGTGAGCATGCAGATATTCAAAGACTTCCCTAACATAATCCCTCTCTCTCACTCAATACGTAGAGATGCAGGTAAAAGGATTATCCAGCCACTTTGTAAAGATCTGACTGGATGTGAGGAAAAGTGTTGCATCCATGACAGGGAGATCTGCCACCAGATGAGCAGATCCGTAATCTGAAGAGGACTAAGTTAAGGGTATCTGTTATGTGAGTGAACACAAAAGAGGGGTCCTCACCCTTAACAAATCATATTCAAACCTACACAAAGATTTGTCAGTTATCTCATTCTTTGTTTATGTATTTCTATTTTCTCTTGTATATTTAGTGTTTAAAGTATTCGGGACAAGGACTGCGGTTTTGTTCTGTTTGCACAGTGCCTAGTGCAATGGGGTTCTGGCCCATGACAGAGTCTCCTAGGCACTGAAGTCATACAAATAACAAAAATAAAATTAAAAAGAAATGATTTGTGGGTACTCAATTGTTGTAGTTACCAGAATAATTGACACTAAGATTTTATTTCATATGCCTGTCTAATGAAAACTTAATTCAGTAGGACTATTTGGTGTCAATATGCCAAACAAGATTCAAACTTTTTGCTCTGCTCTTCCATATTTGGAGACAAAGCTGGACATTTTGTATATTTTGTGCCCTTTGGCTTATACTGATTTCATTGCACGTGTTTCACTTGTTGAAAAAGCACCTAAATACATAGCACTGCCAGAGTCATGGGCTTCCTACAATTGAGCGCTGAGCGAACCTCAGGAAATCCCAGCATACAAATCTGTTAAAAAGGCTGTCCTCCCTGTATTTTTATTTTGAGAAGAGGCTGGATATAGTGAAAGATTCATGGAGAAAGTGTTCTTGTGAGGCTTGCATCATAACTACGAAAAGCAAAAACCATTCATTTTAAAGCCCCTAAGCATTAAGACTTTGGTAATGGTAGAAAGCTCCTTCTGAGGTTCACTTATCACTAACCCACTTGGATGGTACAGTGACCATTTAAAGTCCTCTGGACCTTTCCCTACTGTATTAGCTTATGAAGCTATGGATAGACAAACCCTAGGGCTACGTCTAAACTTGCATTATTCTTTTGAAAGAGGGAAATGAGGGAAATCAAAAATGCAAATGAGGCACTGATTTACATATCTCATGCTTCAGTTGCATAATCTCTTTTCAGAAAAGATTCTTTCAAAAGAAAAAAAGCAGTGTAGCCAAGGGTCTTTTGAAAATAAACCCTATCTTCATTTTCATCTGACAATCACAAGTAATAAAGTAGCTCAATAATAGAAACCTAAACAGAATGTAAAGGAACAAAATTATTAACTCATTTGTGGTAGCTGAAGAGTTTCACCATTCGGTTATGTTTCTTCATTATTTTATTTCACCAGGTAATCAGAATGCATAATTTTGCAATGCTACAATGAAAGTGATAGTAAAATAATGTGTTTATTTTATTTATAATGATATTGCTGGTTGTACACCTATGTTAACATCAAATTAATTTTTATCTTTTATACCTTTCCTTAATACAGAGGAGAAAATCAAACAAGAAAAGGCAGTTGCCACTGAAAAAACAGGTAAGGGAGTGGTCATCCTATGTAAATGTATGCTTTTGTCAATACAATCCAGAATTCACATTTATGTATTACATTTAAATTACAATTATTATTCAGAAACATTTTTGAAATATGTAAACTGGCAGCACATATATCCAGACAGTCCCCATAGGAAGTTGATCAGAGTTGATCAGCTATAGTTATAGCTTGGACTACAGCTTTGGAGTACTGTTCAATGATTGAGGCTCCAACATAAAATGTTTTGTGCATATTTTTATCACACAATTGCTGTGCATTATTTTGAATATGTTTCTTGTTTAGTGCACAACTGTCCTTGCAAATTAGATGCCCAATGATACTGTGTATAGCTGAAGACAGTTGTTTTCCTTAAATAGAAATCGTTGACTATATAGTTCATCTTTACATTATACTAGGAATTTGCATGATAAAGGAACTATACCATAATATGATGAAACATAATATCAGACCTACATAGCTAGTAAAAATATTGTTTTATATTCACTATGCAAATACACTATCACAAAGTAAAGTCCAAAAAAGTTTAATTTATGCATGATAATAGCTTTGAGAAAATTTTGAAACACAATACCACAATATTTTATATGGAATGTTGGAACCTTCAAATCATATCGACAAGTATTATTAAATGAGTTAGCTACCAGAAATGGCAAAAACTAGCTTACAGAAGGAAAGCAATAGCATTTCTGCAATTAACTTCATGCTTTTTTTTTTTAAATATTCAGGTAAGTTTCATTTTTGAGTTGTGACCCAAAGTACTGTAAAAATGTTTCTTGCACTATATCTGGGAATGGATGGAAACAGGAGTGTGAGAAATCTCATAACAGGATCGCTTTTTGTGAGATTTCCAGTCCAGTTTCAGACTCAAAAGTTCCAGAGAGTGTGGATAAGCTTCATCTAAGCATTCCTGCTTTTTGACATTGGTCAAAACCAAGTCTAACCTCCATAGTATCATAATGGACCACAGGCTAAATGTGAGTCAACAGTGTGATGCTGTTGCTAAAAAAGCCAACAAGATTCTGGGATGCATCAACTGGCATGTAGCAACCAAGACACGATAGGTCATTCTTCCACTCTACTCTGCATGTTAGGCCTCAGCTGAAGTACTGTGTCCAGTTCTGGGCACCACATTTCAACAAAGATGTGGGGAAATTGGAGAAGGTCCAGAGAAGAATAACAAGAATGATTAAAGGTCTAGAAACCATGAGCTATAAGGAAAGACTAAAAGAACTGGATTTGTTTAGTTTAGAAAAGAGAAGAATTAGCAGGGACATGATAGCAGTTTTCAAGAACCTCAAAGAGGGTTGCAAGGAGGAGAGAGAAAAATTATTCTCCTTAGGCTCGGAGGATAGGCCAAGGAGCAATGGGCTTGAACTGCAGCAAGGAAGGTTTAGGCTGGACATTAGGAAAAGCTTCCTAACTGTCAGAGTGGTTAAGCAGTGGAATAAATTACCTATGAAGGTTGTGGAATCTCCATCACTGGAGATTTTTAACAGAAGGTTAGATAGATACATATCGGAGATGATCTAGATGGTAGCTGGTCCTGCCAAGAGGGCAGGGAACTGGACTCAATGACCTCTCAAGGTCCCTTCCAATTCTATGATTCAATAAGTTTATTTAACAATGATTATCAGTGAAAATCTAATGGTAGTTACAAAAGCACTTAAGTAGATTAGGCACCTATCTGCATCCTTAGGGTCCATATTCCTTTGTAAATCTGGCCCTTAAGTATGCTTACTTATGCATACTTACATGTGAAAGGAATGAGAGAATTCAGCTAAGAATGAGTAAAGAAGGAATATACAAAAGGGAGGGAACAAAGTTAAAAGGCAACATTTTCACAATAAATTTCTAAAGTCTTTCTTCCTTAATATGCTATTTTTACCTTCTTTTATCCTTTTTAGTCAAGTCACAGCCAGCAAGTACGTGGTATAGACCTTGAGAAGGATAAATCTGTAATATAATTGGATGTGTGTGTATTTTAGTTTTAACAAATAAAAACATTTGATTGGTATTTATTTTAGTTTTTGCTTAAAGCTACATTCTCTCTCCCCCAGCAACCCTAATCTCTCTGCTATTACTTTGATTTAACACATTTGTTTGTTATTCCTAACTGACAGCCCATTCAGTTTTCCATATGCAATTGCTTTCAGATAGTATTCATCTTGTTCTCTCCAATATCACAAATTTTGAAGCAGAAATGACTAAAGGATTAGCAAACTCTTGAAATACCATGGTTAGCGATTACCTGGGGCTGAATGAACATGGCTGGTCCAGTAAACAAAACTGAAAATATATATACAAAAGTGGTGGAGCGTCCACACACAAAATGTGTTTTGTCAACAGTGTATCAACAAAAGTTGACACTTTTGCCAGCAAACTTCTGCCTCTCCCACATAGGAAGAGTGCCTTTCTCAACAGATTCTGTCAACCAAAAAGCTGTGTGGTTGCTCTGGGGGCACTTCTGTGGATAGACAGGGCTTCCACTTCTCTGGGCAACCCTGTTTGCAGAGCTTTTGGTCCACTGTTCTGTTGAGAGCGGGCCGAGCAATCTGGCTGCTCTCTGTATACAGAGCCGATTGCTCTTTCAATCCTCTTTAGTGTATGGCCACACTCTGTTGACAGAAATTTTATCAGAAAATCTTTTCTAACAGAAATGACAGTCAACAGATACTTCTAGTGTAGCTGTAGTCATAATGTAAGAGCTTAGGGTTGCTATAGTTTTCTTTTACGCAGGTGCATTTATAACCTGCAAATCATACAATCCTAGCTCTCTGTTCTTAAATCAATATTTCTCTTCAGTCTTCCCTTCTCTTGCCTTCAAAATGCCATACAACTTTTAAACTGTTAAAAATTATTGTGAACAAAAAAAGTGAAAAATGCACTGCTGATGAAGCAGCTTTCCCCCTTTTTCCTCCATAGTGATAGATGGTCTATTCATATGCTTTGGGAGTTCAACTTAAGTATCAGACTTGCAAACAAACGCTTGGTAAAGAGATGATAAGTTTGCAAGTTCCCATTGATCCCCAGTAGTATGTATCAGTCCCCCAAAGACATCAGTGATCCACCTGTTTGTGGTCTGTGCTGCTGATCTGAAGGTAGACTACCTAAGCACAGAACTTACACTATAAAACATACCTCCCTGTTGGTTTTGCAGCATAGGCTTTAAATCTCAGTCTTGCAGAGCTTTTTATCCCTCGAGGTATGTGCATAACTCCTGGCAACATTATAATAGCACTTATATGTTGACAGATAGCCATGTTAGTCTGTATTCTATCAAAACAAACTAGCAGTCATGTAACACTTTAAAGATTAACAAAATAATTCATTAGGTGATGAGCTTTCGTGGAACAGACCCACTTCTTCAGCTCACAGCCATACGAGAACAGACTCCAAAGGACCTCTGCTTTATATATTGAGTCTGTTCTGGTAAGGCAATGATCTGAAGAAGTGGGTCTGTCCCACAAAAGCTTATCACCTAATAAATTATTTTGTTAGTCTTTAAAGTGCTACATGACTGCTTTTTTGTTTTGATAGCACTTATATAGTGCATCATGGAGAGACTTGACACTGCAATGCAATATTACTCATAGCTACTTTGCTGAAGACTTCATAATGAATAGACTGTTAGAAGCTAGTCACTTGGCTTTTTCCCACAATAACAGCATGTACAATATAAGAAAAATGTTTACTCCTGAAGACAACATACATGTGGCTCTCACTACTTTAACAAATATATCACTGACTTAAGCTGTTTAATACTGCTGCTTTTGTGTAGAACATGAAACTGTCAAACATGGAAAAGAAGTTCCACAAACAAAATCAGGTAAGCTTTATGTTATGTGCAGTTATCCCTACATTTTAAAATGGCTGTGTAGACAAAAATCATAATGGAACTGCCTGTGACAGATGCACAATGTACAAATTTGTCATATCGTTAAACTTGGCGAATGCAATGTCCTTGAGGTGTGGCATTACCGTCATTACATGTCTCTAGAATTCTTATGTCAGTTTCCTCAGCTATATAAAGACGTTTTCCTGATTCCTTGACTCCAGTCTTGTTGAGAAAGTTAAGTCAGCAAAGTTTGATCTGTAATCTGAAAGTGTATCTTTTGAATACTTTCATCTACAAACTATTTTTGTATCATTCTGTTATTCATTTGGATTTCATTTTGTTTCTGCATGGTTCAAATTCTTTGGAATATCCCTTTACATTTTGTTAAACCACTCTTAAATATTATTATTGGTATGAAGTCTTTCTGTGTCATGTATAATAGCTAGCTATCTCAAAATGTTTATAATTGTTATTATGATGTGAGTTACAGTAGTAAGTTCACTAAAAACAATGTTTGATTATATAAGAAAATTAATAAGTAAAGCAAGCTTTGAACTGACAACTAATATGCCAGCCTTCTTGATACATCTCCATTCTGAATATTAGTCTTCCTCTTTTATTTCTCAGCCAAACCAAAAATAACTACAAGTATGTGCCATAGATATTTTCTACTGAATATAAACGTGCCTTTTCATGCATGATGACTTGGATTGGGTTTCAATTTTTGCAATTTTGTCATGCTAAAGCATGTTGTTTTATTTTTCTAAAAGTGCCTGTATTGTGGATTTTGTTCATTCTGCCTCAAAAGCAAATGAATCAAAGCTACTGGTGATCTAATATTGTAAAGCTGCAACAATCAGATAAGCTAGTTTGTCATTACTTTTTATATGAGTAAAGTAAATTAATCTAGTAGCATATTAGGTTGGTGTGAATTAGGTGAGTGTGGGAACATATCCCATTTTGATAAATTATAGATTAATTAGAATAATTAAATAGTGTTTAGCATAATGGAATTATAAGACTGTGTTATATAATTTCTTTTGTTACAGCTGGAAGGGAAGGAGGGGTCTTTCGAAGATGGGGTTTACTTTCAAAAGAGCCACATCTACCCTGCTTTTCTTCTTTTGAAAGAAGCTCTTTTGAAAGAAGAATATGCAAATGGGACACCAGATATGTAAATCTGCACCTCATTTGCATTTTTGATTTCCCTCATTTGCATGCTCTTTTGAAAGAGGAATGCAAGTGTAGACACAGCCATAGTGAATTAAACATATATGCTTGCTTGCCTTTTCAGTGGCTTTTAATTTTTATATGTAACCGAATAAAATACCCAATTAAAATGAAGGAAAGAATGAAATATTATGGTGTTTAAGTGAGTTTCAAGAGAAATTAGACAAGACACACATATGCCGTGTCTACACTAGTGAGATCTTTTGGACTACCTGGGGCTCTTTTAAAAGACTTCGCGGAGCCTCTGCACACAAAATGCGTTCTTTAGAAAAAAACGTCACTTCTTTCGGTGGCCCTCTTCCTCTCCCAGATAAGGAAGAATGCCTTTTTCCAAAAGATTCTTTCAGAAAAAAAGCATGAGTAGATGCTCCGGAGGCCCATCTCTCAAAAGAGCAGTCCTCATGATGCCAGATTTTTTGATCCCCATCCTATTTTTTAAAAAGAGCAGGGGGCTGTGTGGATGCTCTCTTTCGAAAGAGCAGATCACTCTTTCGATCTACTTTTTTGTGTCTGGACGTACTCTTTTGAAAGAAGTTTCTTCTGAAGAGATCTTCTGAAAGAACTTCTTTTGAAGGATCACTGTACTGTAGATGGGGCCATAATGAGCCTTCCTCGCATTCTAGAAATGTCCCTTCTTGGCAACCATGGGAGTTTTGGTTGCGTAAAGGAGGGTTGGATTGGTGTCAATTACAGTGTGAAATTAGCTGTTCCATACTACACATAGTATTAAAAAAACTATAATAATACTTTAAATAAATGATCCGTGTTTATGCTTCTGGCAAGTGGGAATTAAGTCGTTAACATCTGAAAGATCTTTGGGCCAGGATCTGTCTTTGTTTTGTGTTTGTACAGTGCCCAGCACAGTGGGGCCTTGGCTCCTTGATGCTTCTATGTTACAAATACATTTACAAATGAATAATAATATTAAAAAATATAAAAGGCAAATCCTGAGAGGTATTGATCGTCTTCAACTCCCACTGAAGTCAGCAGGTGGCAGCAGCTCCTCATCACTAGGACTAGAGAAAAAAATAGCTTTAAAATTGTTTTGTAAAAACAAAATAATCAACAAAACTGATGCTTCAGGAAAAAGATCGGCTTTCTGCGGGAAAATGGCAACTTTTCATTTAAAAAAGACCTACCCAAAGCCTACACGTTTTAGCATTTTGGCAGAAAACAGACATTTTAATGGAGAAATGTTGCAAGACTTTAATGTTGGTATGTGGAATTGAATCAAATTTTTTTCATTTTTGCTCAGTTTGACATTAGAACACCTCCTTCTGAGCTACTCCAGTGCCTCATGGGACTGGCAGTTTGGGTAACTGGTAACGTCCCTCTCTTTTGTGAGTTGTCTTCCCAGACAGAATGCATTTCCCATGGTGCAATGAGGCCATGGAACTTCCATTATGTGCCATGGCAGCTAGGCAAGAGGGAAGACTGATACATCATGGCAGATATTACCAATGCATCTGCTGTTCTGATACATGTTAATGACAAACTATAGACAAGATGTGTCAATGTTAGTTTTGTGGGAATATATGTGCAAAAATCCTTGACCCTGCATTTTGTTGTTTGGAATAATTAGGTAAACAACAGACGTCCACCTAGCTACCTATAGACATTTATCCGCAATGTATACCCAGTAATCAGGGTATCCAGTACCCTGTGTAGCTGTAGTTAAAAGGCTTTCTCCATCAGCTTTTTTGAGCATCTTCATTTATATGAGTGTATCTTGGCTTTAACTGTTCTTTTTATCAATGAAGGGCTGCCCAATGCTGTTATTAATGGTGGCTTTTCAAAATAATTCATATGTATGTCCTAGAAACAAAGAGATAAATGTGTGCAAATCAGCACTTTAAAGATATGGATGCTGAGTAATCAGTGGTTTTCTGAGCTTGTATGTAGCACAGCTATAGGCTAGTGTGATGGGTATTCTGAGTCAAATTTCTTTCCAATTTGTATACTAGGCTATCCCCTTAGAATCAATGAAAAAGACATAAATCAGTGGAGAATTTGTCTCAGTATGTGAAAGAAATAAAAAACGGATTCCGAAGTACTCTATGTAAATTTTAATGTAATGACAAAACTAATTAGCAATTTGTCATTAAAATAATTAGAAAACCATGATATTTTCATTATCTTCAGTTAAGGATGGAACAGCATCTCTGTTGACAACTGGTCATTTATCAAGTCAGTACTTTTAATCAAATCTAAAACACAGTTCCTGCATACTGATTATTTTAAAGACTGTCAAATTATGACTGATTATCTTGAACAGAAGACAAAACTGGTGGTATTTTTCTTAAATAAGAAGTAAATGTTTAATTACATGACATACTAACATACAGTCGGAGAAAAACTTAGTGTGGAATTTTCAAAAGATGACATCATTGTCCCTTCATTATCCCTGCTGAATTCAGTAATAAAATTTCCACGTTCAGTGAAATTTCTGTCAACATTTTACAACTGGCTTTAATCCAGAGCTTCTTCTGTCTTAGTGCAGATAAGGGAGGGGAAGACAAAGGAGACTATGAATTTGTTTACACTATGCAGTGGATTGACATGACAATGACAATCTACTGGCCATAGATTTATCACATCTGCCACAGATGCATTAAATCAATATACAAGCTGGCTCCTATTGATGCCGGTACTCCAACAAAACTAGAAGCCAGTGCTGATAGGAGAACAGCCTCCTGTTGACCTTATGGCTTGCAAGATGCCACAGTAGGTATGTTGACTTTAGCTTCCCTATTTGTGTAGCTGAAGTAGGACGCTCGAGTAGACAAGGCCTACATTATCTTTATGTTTTCTGAACCAAGTCTGGGCCTTGCAGGGAGTGAGACAATCTTCTGTTCATAAGCCAAATGAGAGATGCAGTCTGGCTGCAGAAAATAGACAACAGAGGATAATAGGGACATGAGGTAGCCAAAGCACAGCACCCATAAGGCAACTTACAGCATTTTCAAATTTATTATAAGTATTGTTCGGGTGTTCAGTTTTAAAACAAAGTCCATGTTTTCCTAAGAAAATGGCTATCTTTTGTAAAAAGATATTTTTTAGTTGAAGATGCAACTTTCCATCAAAAAGTGTTTGGTCAGCTGTATTTATGATATAGATACACCATCAGATGAAATATGCCAGTCTCAGCAGAAGCTAAAGCTAATAGTTCACCCAAAGAATGTGGGAACCTGAAGAAAAGATTATATATATATCCCTACAAACTGAACCCATCCAATTCTGAAGTATTTCAGTTAAAAAGGATTAAGTTCCTGTCTAGCCAGCCGGGTTTCTCTCTTTCCTTATCTTAAACTTTATTGGATAAAATGAATATAAATGAAACAGAGGGGGAAAGAGACAGTTTCATTTTCCAGGCACCAGGCCTCAAACAGTTTAAAGTCAATGCCAGGATCACAATAGCACCTGAACTGCAGCCCCTTCCTCACCTCTCCACTCAGTCCTCTCTGCCTTTCTCCCTGCTCACTGCTTTTTGTTCCTCCTACCTTGCCAGCAGTGGGAGGAGCCTGGGGGAGAAGAGGCTGGCTGGAGGCAGGAGTGAAGCATGGATGGAGCCTCAGAAGGAAGCAACTTTGCAGGGGCAGGACCAAGATCAGAGTATGGGTGGAGCATGGGGTAGGGCCACAGTTCAGGGTCCAAGGCCCACAACAGATTAATCTGGCCCTACGTAATTTGGGGCAGCTCCTTCACTAGCACTATATCAAAATTACACCAGTTACAAAGCTGTCCTACTGTATCCATTGCACATTTTTTGCAGCAGTGCCTCCACACCACAGATGATTGTTCAAAGTTCTCTAGAAACACATAGCAAGAGACACTCTGTGCTCCAAATAATGTACAGTCTATTGATGAGGTCTGGGGGGATTGAAAGGTAGAGAGAGATGAAATCACTTGTCTTTGGTCAGACAGCAGGTCATTGTCAGAGCTATTAGTTAGGATGTATGTCTGGCAGGACAGCAGGGGAAAAACTTATATCAGTGTTACAGAAAACAAGATGTTAGGCAGCTAGAACATTGAGTGTTTATCCTGTTTAAATACTCACATGTATGAAAATCTTACATTGGCATGATAGCCGCATGTTAGATTACAGTACGTCAAAGGACAGGATGCATGGCTTTTGCTGTTAAATTCTGTGTACGTATCCATTGCATAGGCTCATTTATTTCAAAATTAGTATCCTGTGGGGACAGCTGAGGTTGAAAGTTAAGAGCTATCAAAACTGTCAATATCTAAAAATACAATACTATGAATGTCTTTTTAAAATTTCTTTCTTGTTGTTTCCTGAAGAACCAGCATCTGAAATTACAGTAGCAGGTAAATATTACGCTTCTCAAATATCTAACAGAAAAGACCAGTTTTATGCAATGTTTCTGTAGCTGTGTCAGTCCTGGGATATTAGGCCATTTCTACACATGCCCCTTCCTCCAGAAGGAAGCGGCATGGTAATGAGCAGCCCAAAAGATGCTAATGATCTACGGATGTAAATTTCCTGCACCTCATTAGCATATGGTCACATGATTTGGAGTCCGGAAGAAGCTCTTCTGGACTCCAAAATAGCCATGTAGCTGTGTGGCCCACAGGGATCCCCTGGAAGGAAATCCTGCTTCCAGGAGATCACTGTGGGCTGCGCATCTACACGACTATTTTGAAGTCCAGAACAGTTTTTTCTGGACTCTAAATCACATGGCCATATGCTAATGAGGCACAGGAAATTTACATCTATGCCTCATTAGCATCTTTTGGACTGCTCATTACCATGCCACTTCCTTCTGGAGGAAGGGGCATGTGTAGAAATGGCCTTAGAGACAAGGTGGGTGAAGGCAATATATTTTATTAGACCAACTTCTATTGGTCAAAGAGGCAAACTTTCAAGCTAGACAGTTCTCCTCAGGTATGGGGAAGATACTAAGGCTTTGACTACACTATGCAGCCTTTGTCAACATGGTTGTGTCTCTACAGCTGGGCAGTGTAGGCACTGTCAGCTTTTTTGTTGACAAATTATGTTTTATGGGACCAACTTCAGTGAGTGCACTTCTGCTGACAGTGACACTGACAGCTTCCTCAAACCCAGGAACAAAGCAGGAGGGGGGCCTGGCTCCCCGCCCCCTGGAAGGGCCAGGGACTTAAGATGGAAGGGGCGGGGCTTAGGACAGTTAGCTCTGCACCAGCTCACCACATGCGGAGTGATGGCACAGTTCTCTGTGTCATTGCAAAGGGGCCCTTCAGGAGCAGCACCATCTGGAGCTCTGGGGCCCTTTGAAATATTGAGCTTGGTGCCAGTTGCCTCGCATAACTTCCTTCCCACACCATCCCCATAGGAGGGCCTTCCTGCCACCAAAACACAGCACTTAGTGGCACTTATTGTTCGCAAAACTTTTGTCTTTCATGGCAAAACTTTTTTTTATTCTAACATCTCTGATTGACAAAAGTTTTGTTGTTTGCTTTCCAGTGGAGACATAGCCTAAGAGTGTTACAGCTAAACAGTAACACAGAGGTAGCTGTGTTAGTTTGTATTGAAAAAAAACAAAACAGCAGACATGTAGTACTTTGAAGACTAACAAAATAATTTATTAGGTGATGAAATTTCATGGGGCAGACCCACTTCTTCAGATCTGGCAATAAAACATTTCCAGTACAGAACTGATGGTTTATAATACAGAGATCCAAAAAATTTTAAAAAATATAAATAAATAAAACCCGACAAATTCAGTTCTATGTATCTGATTTGTCAGTTTTTATTTCAATTTTAATCTCCTGCACCTCTGCCAATGTTATACATGCCATCATGTGCCAACAATGCCCCTCTGCTGTGTATATCAGACAAACTGGAAAAACACTTCACCGAAGAATGAATGGGCACAGAGCAGACATTAGGAATCTGAATACACATAAAGCTGTCAGGGAGCATTTCAATGGAGTGGTCCATTCTGTTAAAGACTTGGGAATATGCATCACACAACAAAGAGACTTTAGCAGCAGATTACAAAGGGAGACATGAGAACTGGAGTTCATGCTCAAATTTGATGCATTGACTCTTGGCCTTAACAGAGAGATCAATTACCTCACGCGTTACAAAGACAGTCTCCCGGCCTTTGATACTCATAATGATCTCAGGCAGGACACTTAGTATTTCCCACCTCTCATCTCTCCCCTTCAGTTCTATGTATCTGATTTGTCATCAGTTTTTATTTCCATTTTTTTTTTATCTCTGTAATAGAAGAACATCAGTGCTGTACTGGAAATGCATGGCTCCAGATCTGAGGCAGTGGGTCTGTCCCATGAAAGTTCATCACCTAATAAATTATTTTGTTAGTCTTTAAAGTGCTACGTGATTGCTGCTAAACTGGAGATTGAACAGATAGTTCAGCATAACTACATACCATGTATTCTAAGGGACCTTTTAATGCAAAGTGGCCCATTAGCACTTCTTTAGGCATAGAGAAATAATGGAGGGAAGTGTGTTGCAGATTGTTGTAATAAACCATAAATCCAGTGTCTTCAATAAGACTATGTTTTTAGTGTCTAGCAAAGTAAACCAGGGAAATGCAATGTCACTAAACATGATTAACCAAATCATTGCCTGGTGTAACCTAGCATAGTTCCACTGAAATAATTAGTGCTATGCTGATTTACAGCTGTTGAGAATCTGGCCCAATGAACTGATTCTTTTGTATTCACTATACCTATTTATTTTTAAGTGTGTTTAGGTGAGCTAGACAGAGGTGAATAGCATTAAGCCAGCTTATGTTAATCAGATAGCACATACACCAAGAGACGGTTGGTTGGGTAATAGGGAGAGAAAATGAACAGTCCTCAGGCATACTGCCAGATCTCTGCTGCACTCAACAGAGGGTATTAGAATGCTGCAGATGCCTGCCATTATCCCCCTTAGTTAATTTCAGTATGTCTAGCTGGGAATAGTCTTAGCTGACTAGCTGTACTCTGAGGAGCAGGGTTTGGAAAAGGAATACTGAAAAGGGGTGTGCACATATATCAACCTAAGACATGTATGTTTGTTTGGTGAAAGGCTTAATAAAAATAATATACTGTTGTACCTCTATAGTCTGGTGAAATGGGCAAGATTTATTCCAACTGTAAATTAAGGAATATTTAATAACTACATGAGGGATCAATTTGCTGTAGGTATCCAGAATAGAATCCCCAAGTGAGAAAGGTGTCTTAGTTAATCATAGAACACTAGGACCGGAAGGGGCCTCGGGAGGCCATCGAGTCCAGTCCCCTGCCCCGACGGCAGGACCGACCACTATCTACACCATCCCTGATAGACATCTATCTAATCTGTTCTTAAATATCTCCAGCAAGGGAGATTCCACAACCTCCCTTGGCAACTTATTCCAGTACTTGACCACCCTGACAGTTAGGAACTTTTTCCTAATGTCCAACCTAAACTTCCCTTGCTGCAGTTTAAGTCCATTGCCTCTTGTTCTCTCCTCAGAGGCCAAGAAGAACAAGTTTTCTCCCTCCTCCTTATAACACCCTTTAAGATATCTGAAAACCACTATCATGTCCCCCCTCAATCTTCTTTTTTCCAAGCTAAACAAACCCAATTCTTTCAGCCTTTCTTCATAAGTCATGTTCTCCAGACCTTTTATCATTCTAGTTGCTCTTCTCTGGACCTTCTCTAATTTCTCCACATCTTTCTTGAATTGGGGTGCCCAGAACTGGACACAATATTCCAGCTGAGGTCTAACCAGCGCAGAGTAGAGTGGTAGAATGATTTCTCGTGTCTTGTTCACAACACACCTGCTAATGCATCCCAGAATCATGTTTGCTTTTTTTGCAACAGCATCACGCTGTTGACTCATATTTAACTTGTGATCTACTAGAACTCCTAGGTCCCTTTCTGCTGTACTCCTTCCTAGACAGTCTTTTCCCATTCTGTATGCGTGAAACAGATTATTCCTTCCTAAGTGCAGCACCTTACATTTATCTTTATTAAACTTCATCCTGTTTACTTCAGACCATTTCTCTAATTTATCTAGATCATTCTGAATTATGACCCTATCCTCCAAGGTAGTTGCAACCCCTCCCAGCTTGGTATCATCTACAAACTTAATAAGCGTACTTTCTATGCCAATATCCAAATCATTAATGAAGATATTGAACAGAACTGGTCCCAAAACAGACCCCTGCGGAACCCCACTTGTTATGCTTTTCCAGCTGGATTGAGCACCATTAACAACTACTCTCTGGGTGCGATTAGCCAGCCAGTTATGCACCCACCTTTTTGCAGCACGATTTAAGTTGGACTTGCCTAGTTTGTCGATAAGAATATTATGCGAGACAGTATCAAATGCTTTACTAAAGTCTAGGTATACCACATCCACTGCTTCTCCCTTATCTACGAGTCTCGTTATCGTGTCAAAAAAAGCTATCAGGTTGGTTTGACATGATTTGTTTTTTACAAATGTTTCCTTGCAATTTTTTCTAGCCAAGAAAAAAACAGAAAAGGTTGCAAAGGAGAGAGAAGGTAAGAGCTAACGTTCTGAGAAGAGCAAGAGAGAGAGTGCCTGCGTACATGTGTGCATGTGTGATATTAAATCACCACGGTAGGAATCTCATTGTCCTTGTTATGAAAATTATAACCTTGGTGTTTGAAACAGTCTCTGAAAGGTTTGTCCCAGTTCCAAGTGAAGAGTGACCTTGATAATCTGATTGTTACAAAGTTAAGTTGACCCTCTCTAAACTGCTTTTTTTTAACCCTTTGTAGAAAAAACAGAGAAGAAACATCCCAAAGAGGGGAAAAAAGCCAAAGGTAATAAAGGGAAGAGCAGCTCTGCAAGCAGTAGTTAAACTGAGAACAATTAGGCTTTATGGGGTTTGGAATGGAGAGCGTTGGAGTTGCACACAAAGCCAAAGTAACTCAGTGTATAGGCCCTGTGTGTATGAGGGGGAGGGATGAAATCAACACCTCTAACATGGAGATAGGCTGCAATGTGGCCCTCTACAGCTAGATATTAGCCTGTCTGCAGGAATAGGAATGCAGTGACTTCTTTCCAGTCTGCCACAAAGTTGTGTGCTGGGACAGCATTTTTGGAGGTAGTACAGGTTCCATCTCCCTGGTGTGTGGGGTATTTGGAATTGCTGACCTCTGTATTTTGAGAAAGACTGCATACACAAATGGAGATAATCGTCATTTGTGTAAAATATTTCCTTGTCATACACATGACGGCTAAGCTGTTTGGGCTCCACAGTTTCAATCCAAAACCAGCTTATTTTCCCTATAGTCATTTGCAGTTGCTATGATGGTTTATGTAATGCCCACCAAAATATTTAGTTACACTGGACAAGCTGACTAAGATACTGGAAGGCATAAAACCATATATTTTAGGCATAACCAATTTGTGGCTCTTTATGCTGGTTGAACAGAGATAATTTTTTCACAGAAGTGCAGACCTGCCAGACCCTGCTCAAGCCAGATCTTCATGCACTGATTCACAAGAGTCAAAAAGAGATCTGTCCACACAAAGGCTGTTTCTGCACATGCCACTTTCTCCGAAAGTGGCATGCTAATAAACGGCCTAAAATATGCTAATGAGGTGCAGATGTAAATTCCCCGTGCCTCATTGGCCATGTCCACACTAGCCCCAAACTTTGAAATGGCCATGTAAATGGCCATTTCAAAGTTTACTAATGAAGCGCTGAAATACATATTCAGCGCCTCATTAGCATACGGGCAGCTGCGGCACTTCGAAATTGACACAGCTCACCACTGCGCGGCTCGTCCCAACACGGCCCCTTTTCGAAAGGATGCCGCCTACTTCAAAGTCCCCTTATTCCCATCTGCTCACAGGAATAAGGGGACTTTGAAGTAGGCGGAGTCCTTTTGAAAGGAGCCCCATCAGGACGAGCCGCGTGGCAGCAAGCCGCGTCAATTTTGAATTGCCGCAGCCACCCGCATGCTAACGAGGTGCTGAATATGTATTTCAGCGCTTCATTAGTAAACTTCGAAATGGCCATTTACAGGGCCATTTTGAAGTTTGGGGCTAGTGTAGACACAGCCATTAGCATAAGGTCACATGATTTGGACTCCAAAACAGCATGTAGAAGCGCGGACCCCGTGGGGTCTTCTGGAAGGAAGAGCTCCTTCTGGAGGCCCCTTCTTCCTGAAAATTTTCCCGAAGAAGGGGTCTCCAGAAGAAGGACTTCCTTCTGAAAGACCCTCCCGGGGCCACGCTTCTACATGCCATTTTGGAGTCCAGAAGAGCGTCTTCTGGAGTCCAAATCATGTGACCTTAAGCTAATGAGGCATGGAGAATGTACATCCATGCCTTATTAGCATATTTCAGGCCGTTTATTAGCATGCCACTTTTGTGGAAAGTGGCATGTGTAGGAACAGCCAAAATGATTGGGCATATTTTTTTAGGATTCAAATGGTCCATTTTAAGATAGCTATTAGTAATATTTTAAAGAAGTTTATTAAACTGACATCTAGAGTCACAGTTTTCCTTTTAAAGGGTTTGTTTGCAAAGTACACTTGTATCTATGTTGTTTCTATAAACTGTGAAGTGTGAACCAGCTGAAAAACTTATAAATTGTGTGTTTTTAATTAAATGATAAAACTTCATTAGTTATCTAATGTGTTTCTTTAGCAGTCACCACAGTAAAGGAAATTCTAAGACAGCACAACCTGACAACAGGTAATCAATATTTCTTCAGTCTTATATTTTTAAAGAGCGCCCAAACGTGCAAGATTTTTATTTGCACAACTCTCATTAAAGTCAACAAAAATTTCACAAGGGGAGAGCAGGCAGAATCAGCCCCATCTTTATGAATATGTACATTGTGATATTTGTCCTGTATCTTTGACTTTAACTCCAACTTATTTTCAGTCTCTTACCTTTTAGACCAAATGATCTGTCACAAAGTTGAATGTACATGATTTAGAGCAAACAGCTGTTCCTTCTGGGAAATCTGTTCAGTAGGACAAATGAATGAGCAAAAATCTGCCCAGTTCACCTTTTCTCTTAGGATGGGGTTGTATGCCTCTCAAATATACCACATAAACTATGGTTGGATATTTGAGTACAAAGTCTGCCTATAATGTCTTGTTGTCTAACGCTACCCAGGATATCGACCCAGTCAGGGTAGATTTTCCAGGGTCAAGTTTTGTACACCCAGTGGGGAATGTGTGAAATTGAACTATTGGGGTCAGCAGTCGACCCTGGTACTCCAAATCTCGCAAGGAGTAAATGGGGTTGAAGAGAGAGTTTCTCCCATCGACTTCCCTCAGTGAGGGCAGCCAGATAAGTTGATCATAGATACACTGATTTCACGTACGCAATCACTGTAGCTGGAATTGCTTATCTACAATCGATTTTAAGGTCTAGTGTAGACCTGGCCTAAGCTCTCTGGGACAGGGACCAACCTTTTATTAATAGTGTTTACAGCACCTAGCACAGTGGGATCCAGGATTATGGCAGGCGGTTCACATGTGCTGAGATAATAGAAATCATGAATTGGTTCTACTTATGGCCAGACCCTGGACTGCTCTAACTCAGCTGTATGTGAGTTTAGTGGAATTACACTGATTCGTGTCAGCTGAGGCTATAAAACTTTACTCTTGCTAAAGAATACTTGTTGTCTGAAGTGGAGTTAAATCCACTTTGAACTGTACTTTGTGAACTTCAAAGAGGTGGTCCTATTATCATTGCACACAGCATTTGGCCCAGCCTATTCAAACCTCATGGTGTCTATAATGCAGCTCAAATATTTTTAATTCCAACAAAATGTACAAGACAAGTGAATACAAAATGAACAAGGAAACACAGAATAAACTGATAGCAAGCACATGGTATGTTGGCACACTTCCAGGTGACTGCTTGCAAGGCTTAAAATTAAACAATTGCATAAATGTTTTACTGCATCAGGGCTGATCCACTTTTATATAAAAATACATGGGCTCTTTTTAATAGGGAATGGTGAGTTCTGGGTTCAGCAAACTCCTGATGATTCTGTATTCAAATAAGATGCAAAAATTCAGAGACAGGATCTGCGTTGCAAAACAGGCCTCATTATTTTCTACTGACTTTTGGAGCTCAATAGGTAAATCTAGGTAATGGTCAGAGTGTTGCCAGTTATGAAAGCTGTCTGACACTTCCCATTATAAGATCCTGTTTTCAGTTGCTTATAACTTTCCCAAACTTAAACTGTTTGGGTTGAAGTTTTCCATGCTCCATGTCTACTTCAGCCTAAATTTTTATGAAAAACTTCAGCCAAAGTGGTTCAGCCATTTCTGAGAATGTGGCTGGGGAATTACACTGTTTTGCCCATGTGTTCAAGGGGGAACTTGAAATTTGGCAGGGAGTCTGAGTCTCATGTCAGGGATTTCTTTTGCTATCTATGTGAAAATCCACCCAAATTTGGTCCAGTTATAAGCCTTTGCAGGAAGAATGCAGTTCACACATGCAGAACAAAAAGATATTGGGTGTTAGAGACTAATTTCCCAGAAAATTCTCTTCATGCTCCACATTCTTTAGGATGGAGCTGAGCAGAATCCCTTGCAATTATGGCTCTGGACTGTGCTGTGGGTTGTGGTGGGTTCACAAATTGAGACTAGGAGTTGGGGTGGGAGAGACTGGGACTCTCTGGACAAGGAAACTGGGAGTGGGAGCTGCGCAAGAGGGCCTGGGAGCCAGTTGGTGGAGAAAGGGAATGAAGAACTGGGATGGAAGGATGGTGAGAAACAATAATGGCTCATCTACAGGACTCTGCAGTTCACACTACAAGGATAAGAATTGTGAGCAAACAAATGAACTGCATTGTGACTGTCCCACATGGACAATGCTATTGTCTTGTTTGAAAGAGGACTACATTAACAGGAACCAGAGGGGTAGCTGTGTTAGTTTGTATCTGCAAAAGCAATCAGAAGTCCAGCGGCACCTTATAGACTAGCAAATATTTTGAAGCATAAGCTTTCGTGGGCAAAGACTCACTTTGCCAGATACCACATAGTGGAGATTCCAAAGGCAGCTCTGATTAGACCTGATGAAGCGGGTCTTTGCCCACGAAAGCTTATGCTCCACAATATGTTAGTTTATAGGGTGCCACAGGACTTCTCTTTGTATTAACAAGAATGGGGGACCCTTTTGGCTGGCGCCAGCAGTACCCATGTAGGGCAGTTAAAACATAACCGTTCAGGACATGTTGCAATTCACACCGTATAATTTGCACTATGGCACAGTGTAGAGACACAGTTTAAGACTGAATGGGCTTGTCTACATTAGCTCCCTACTTCGACGGGAGGATTGTAAGTAGGGTGTTGGGAGCTTATTAATGAAGTGCTGTGGTGCATATGCAGCACTTCATTAAGCGAATTCACACACACCCCACAGCAACTTTGAAGTGTTTAACTTCGAAGTGCCGGCTCATGTCTAGTCACACCTCACCCGCCGGTACTTCGAGGTGCCTGGGCAACTTTCAAGTCCCTTTACTTCTCAAAATTTTGGGCAAAAGGGCCTGGGAGCCAGTTGGTGTATCACTTCAAAATTTTGAGGAGTAAAGGGACTTTGAAGTTGCCCAGGCACTTTGAAGTACCAGCGGGTGAGCCGCAGCTGGACACAAGTTGGTACTTCAAAGTTAAACACTTCGAAGTTACTGGGGGGGTGGGGGGGAAATTTGCTTAATGAAGTGCTGCATATGTACCACAGCACTTCATTAATAAACTCTCAACACCCTACTTACCATCCTCCCTTCGAAGTAGGAGGCTAGTGTAGAAAAGCCCAATGAGGAGCCCAGGGAAGGAGACTGGGCTTGAGAGCCAATAAAAATGATGAAATGGCTGAGCAGGGCTGAGCTGAGATAAACGGGATGAGGAGCGAGGTGGGAAAATCTGAAAATGGCCAAGCTGAGAGTCTGGCACTGGTGGGGAACTGCGATAGAGAATCCAGAGGAGTGTAATTAGAATATCCTATGCAAGGAGACAGGTACTGGAGTGACAAGCCTGAAGAGCAGAGATTGGGACAGGACAGGTGAAGGAAAATGGCAGTAGGAAGGGGAAGAGATGGGAAAGAGTTAGGACTGAGATCAGAATAGTTGGAAAAAAATGAGCCAGAATGGTTCTTGACCATTAGAGCACACTCTGTCCCACAGCTTGGAGTGGGGCCAAGCTCCCTGAGTCTCCCCATTCTCCTGCTGTTAACAAATATCTGTGTAAGGCTCTGGGAGGGTGTGAAGCTCATCCCATCTAGTGCTGGACCAAACAGAGGATGATTTCTTGTTACTGGTACTTACTGCATTAGCTCCACGGGCAGAGGTCTCTTTGCCGGGTATAAGGACTCCAACCCTGCTGATGAATTTTGTGGGTGTCAAGATGGTGCCACATGGCGGTATTTTTCTTCAGTTCACTTTTTTAAAAAACTTAGGTAATCACACCTCCCCCCAAAGTCTGTTACAAGGATACTATTAAGGCTGAAAAGTGAAGCATTGAAAAGTTAAGAAATGCTAGAAAAAAAGTTGGCTATGCAATGCTAATCCAGCTCACTCATTCACATGCCTTATTATACAATTTTTAATTATATGATCACATACTAATTTTGGACAGGGCTCCTGTCTCCCAAGTTATGCTCTGGGCATGAATAAGGGTTATATAATGAAGGAGACTGTTTCCTGTAGGACCCTCACCTGTTGCAGAAGTTAGAAGGCGTGTGGTGAATAAGGAAAGTGCCTACAGGAAGAGAAAGGGCAATCTCATGATTAAGGCAGTAGAATGCTGACCTAGAGAACTGGCTTTTGTCACTGCCTCTGCCACACAGCTCCTATGTGATGCAGGGCAAGTGACATAAATCAGTGTTTTTTCCCAGATACTCAGTAATTATGTATTCCTGATTCTCTGGTTGAGTGAGGCGTAGGGTTGTCTGATCTGCAAAAGTTCTGACTGCTCACAGGTGTACTTGTAGTCAATGGTAGCTGTGCTTTGAACATGAGAAATGCCACATAATGCTAAGTACTCTGAAAACTCAGAACAGGCATGGAAATATTAAAGGAAATTTGACTTTAATCACTCAGTGCCTCAGATCCCTGCCATATCACAGAGGTACAGGCAGGGCTTTTTTTTCTGGTGGAACACATTGGAACAGAGTTCTGGCACCTTTTTTCCATTAGAACACCAGAAAAATGTTCACCACCAGTCCTGCAGCAGCATGGGGACAAGGGCAGGAGCCCCCACCGGTTCCACAGCAGCACAGGGACCAGGGCAGGTACCCCTGTCACTCCTCTAGCAGTATGGGGACCAGGACAGGAGCCCCTTCTGGTCCCACAGCAGTGTGGGACTGTGGCATTAAAAATGATCACTATAACCCCTATGAAGAATCATCAGATTTGAGTTCTGGCACGATTTTTTTCTAGCAAAAAAGCACTGGGTGCGTGCAAATAAATTCATTAATATTTGTGAACATTTTAAATGCTATAGCAATGAGCATTGTGAAAATGTATGATGCATTAATATTTCTGTCTTCAGAATAGCATCTGAATAGCATTCAGTAAATAGGTGGCTCAATCACCTAGTAAACAAGTAAGAGAGGAAGAAAATATTGATTAGTTGAGCAGCATCCTTTCTCTGATTTTAATGAGGCTAGGGTCCTGTAGGAAAAAAAGTGTGTGAGTATGTAATTAAATACTGAATCAAAATGTAGGCACATGGGGGGACAAATTAAGCTTGGACAAACAACCTTAATTCTGGCACTTACTGACTTTGCCTTGCAAGTTGCTTATTCTTTTAACATAGATATATCTGATAACATCAATAATTGTTCCTAATTCTAATAACTTGTAAAACCAAACCACAAGATTCAGCAGAAAAAATATTTTCTTATATAGCAAAATATGCTGAATAAAGATAAAAAAAGTTTTAATGTATTAAACTGCCCCTAGATTTGGAGTAAGGCATGCAGCAAAAATAACACTATTATTTATCAGGATTTTCCTTCTGGTAATCACTTTATGTGATTTATGTGATAGGTCAGTTTAGTCACATGGCATTGTTAATTCCTGATTGGATATCCCTAGCCCTTAAAGGCTATGTCTACATTTGCATTCCTCATTCAAAACTGGAAGAAGAGTTCTTTTGAAGATGGGGTTTACTTTAGAAAGAACTGCATCTACACTGCTTTTCTTCTTTTGAAAAAAGAATATGCAAATAAGGCATCAGATATGTAAATCTGCACTAGTTTACATTTTTGATTTCCCTCTTTTGCATACCTCTTTTGAAAGAGGAATGCAAGTGTAGACACAGCCAAAGAGTTCTCAGGATGACTGTGCAAATATATTTCTGTAAATGGTCTTGCAAACAGCTACTCAACTATTTAACATTGTCTCTTTCCACTGTTTTTGTGACGAAAAATGTTTGTTGGCATATTTGCAGATAATAAATACAAAGTTTCATAAATAACATCAGAGCAAATTATAGTTAAACATTTGCCAATTCTGTATTTCAGTGCTGGCTAAATTCTAAGGATTTAAAGTCTGACACCAAATTTAAGATGCTATAATGAGTTTGCATTTCAATTCGGATTCCTATGTATTTCCAGTTGAGGCTGATACATTATACACAGTTTAATAAATACAATACATCAGACTGGAATATTCAAAGTGAAAAGTATTTAAGTATTATGGGATAATCTAAAAAATTAAATAAAAAAACTCATGTTTCCAAAGCTTGAATAAAATAATTTCACATTCTTAGATTTAGATTTTAATCTTTTTTAAGACATTGTAAGGCACTTAGGTAAAGAACAATAAACAATTTTAAAATATGTATGTATCTTGAATTTTAGAACATTCGTATATATAATGATTAAAGCAGAATCCTGCCAAACAAAAGCAACACTGATATTCATACTAAAACATAAGGTATATTCCCTAGTAAATCTGCTTAACAATTGTTTTTAAAATTGCCTTTCACAAGTTATGGACTTGCCTACACATTAAGTATGACTTTCCAAAAGGTCAGCAATAGTTGGCCCTGTAACTTCTGCTCTCTCTATAATAGGAATAGGCACAAGCAGGGAAGTTCAGATACAGAAAAGCTGAACAACTCTATGTGATATAGGTTATTCTAATTATTTTATTCTGTTTACAAATAATGTAACAATACAGTGAGGTAGATGCAGACAAGCGAGTGCACAACAGTAAGACCATGAACTTCAATAATAGCTACATAATATAATACATTATATATTCAAACTAATTTTCCAGGTAAAATAAGCATATTTAGAGATGGAAAGGTAGCTTTGCAAGCAGCCTTCATTTCAGATATAGAACAACAAGTCTTTTATCTATGCTCTACAATTTTGACAGGTCTTAAAGGTCCTCACATTAAAATAATTTATGCCTGCTGCCCTTTCAAAGTCATACCTCAGGGAAAATTTAAATTATCATGGAGCCTGAAAGAGAACTCCTTTACATTAACAAATTAGACTACCCTGTCTATTGAAGGAAGTGTTTTTCAGATAGATTTATTCTTTGCTCCTGCAATGGTAGATAACAGTCATTTCTCAATTTTTTTTTCTGAATAAAAAAGGATTAGTCCAATCACATTATCAGCAGAAGATCTTCAACGGCACATAGTAATCACCACTTGAAAAATGCAGTAGTTACAGTAGATGAATTCATTATGAGTTTACATGAACATATAGATATTAACAAGAAGTCCTGTGGCACCTTATAGACTAACAGATATTTTGGATCATAAGCTTTCATGGCCAAGATTGATATTTATAATTAAATTATTTTATTGTCTTGCATTTAATGTCTACATGTCATATATTTTCCTTTTCAGAGAAGATTTCAAAAGCTGCAAAAACACCAAGTAAGTTCTATTCGGTGTTATAGCCACTTGTGAGACCATGTTTGATGTTCAGGTGACTTATACTTGTTGTCAGTGCTAAAGCAGATACAATTTTTCAGAAGTTATTTATTCTCACATTGACAAGCAATAGGTCTTTTTTCCTCCCCTGACACCTTTAGAGGATTAGTGAACAATGTTATATACTTTATTAAATTTAAAATTGAACTTTTTCACAACAGTCTGGAGGAAACTGCCACAAAAGCAAAACAAAAAACACAACAAAAAATCCTTTAAACTAGGGGAGAGAGGGATAAATATTTCTCATCTGTGAAAGCTCCACTACCGAAACTCCAGGGTTACAACTTCCACTCTCATTCTCACTTGTTGTATGTCGGACTGTTTGTATATTGAAACTTTATAATGGATTTAATGTCCTGAATGTAGCTTCTTCTCACAGTCCCACCCCTTTTTATATAGAAAAATCAGTTGCTGGGATCCAACTTCTGATGTTGCTAACTTGACTGCAACCTGATTACAAGTCATTGAAGCTTAACAAACAGAACTGAAGAGGAAAAACATTGCCTTCTCAAAAAAAGGAATAATGTTCCTTTTAGTGATGTGCAGCAGTAACAGCTGAGAGACACAGCAATAATAAACTCTAAATAGCTTATGTTAAAGATTCACTATTTTCTTTTCTCAACAAAATTCATGATTAAATCACTATCATTATTCTTCGCTTCTCAGACCTCGAGGCTATGTCTACCCTATGGAGATCTTTTGAAAGAAGCCCTTCCGGAAGAGCTCTTCTTTGGAAAGAAGCTTTCCAAAGCGGGCGCTCTCCCTGAAACGGGAGTGGAAGAGTACTTTCCAAAGGGCTGCCACATTCTTTTGATTTACTTTTGAACAAACACTTTTTGGTGTAAATGCTCTGCAGGATCTTTTGAAAGAGCCCCCTTCTTTCACAAAATCTTTTGAAAGAACTTGCTAGTGTAGATGCAGCCTGAGAGACCACACCAGTTTCCTAGAAACTAACAGAATAAGCCCATGCTATGAGGCAGAGTACCCAAAAAGTTACTTGAGTGAAAGTTCAGCTGCTTACGTTTCTGGGTACTTGAGTACAATAAAGATGGAATGTGTGTGTGTGTTTGTGTGCATGTGTGTACTTTTACTCAAGTAGTTTTTCAGAGGGACACTGGTGACTTGTACTTAAGTTCATCCCCCTGTGACGGATCTGGGCAGTTCCTTGTGGGCCTCAGAGACTCAGAGAGTCCCCATTCATTACCCTGGGACTTCCCAAAGGCAAGAGTCTCCCTTTATGGAGCTATCTTCATCACAGGCCAGTCTGAATTTGGGGTAGAGCAGGTTCCTTCCCCACCATCCGGGAGCTGCTCCAGCCCTACCCCATTTGGCCAGCCTTACCAAGGAGAGTGGTGGGAGGAGTCCAGTCCCACCCACTGCCCTGGACTCTGTTCCAGGGACTCTAGGGAAGGAGGAAACCAGTGGAACTTTTCACCCATTCCCCATGACAACTCCCTTTCCCTGGGCCTCTTCACCCACCAGTACCATGTGGAGTCTTTTCCCCCTGTACCGTGCTGCTGGCTATGCTGTGCTGTGGTTTGGTCTGGTCTGGTCTGGTCCCCTCATCTTCAGCCTCCTCCTCTCTGAGCGCCATGCCCCTCCCTCCCTGCTGCCTCGGGAAAGCCTTTTATCAAAAGCCTGGAGGCTTTTATTGGTCCAGGGTGCTTTAATTACAGTCTGATGCTGGCTGACTTTTGATGAGCCCCAGCTGCCTATGTCACCTGCTGGACTGTGCCCTCTGTGAACTTACAGGGAGAATGAAAAGGGGTTCCTCCAATGCCCAGAATGTTCTCCCTCCCTCAGGAACCTGTCCGCTGCAGCCTGTGATCTGCCGCACCCCCACACAGGTGTATTTTTACTCAAGTAAGTTGTTGGGTACTTTTTCCACCTCTGTTATGAGATATGTCATGGTTTGATACTTCAGCTCTGTACTGCCCATGTAACATATCCAACTGAATCTTTCACTGTTTTAATATTTTGTACTTCATCTGAGCTCTGGCTGCCAGAAGCATGTCAATGCTCTTTGGCTGCATCTACATGGGCAGCTTCTGTCAACAGAACAGCCCTTTTGTCAGCAAAACTTGGGGAGTGTCTACACGGCTAGAGTGCTCTGTCAAGAGTTTGTTGACAAAACTCAGCTGTTCAGTCGGCAGCATTATCCCTGGTCCCAGTCAGGAACAGCGCCTCTGTCCACAGTGTTTCGTCAACAGAGCACCAGTATGGACAGTTCTGTCAACAAAGAGGGCTTCCAGCTCCCTAGGCAGCCCTGTTTGCAGAGCTTCTGGTCAGCCATTCTATCAAAAGTGTGCAAGGCAGTATGGCTACTCTCTGTCAATAGAGTGGATTGCTCTTTCGACCTACTTTTATGTGTCGATGCAATCTGTTGACAAAAGTACAGCCAAGGCTTCTCTGTTGACAGTAACTTTCGTCAACAGAGGTTGCCTGTGTAGATGTAGCCTTTGTGTTTAGTAATTCCATTTTTCTGAGCTTAAATGCTTTGAAACTATATTGAGAAACTAAGAATTTCTGTAAGATATGTAGCTAAAATTAAAAATGTAGGGCCAGCTTCAAACCCATTGAAGCCACTAGAAAGTCCCTCTCTTCAGTGAGTCTTGGATTAGACCTAAAATAAACACACATGCCAAAGATTAAAAAGAAAAGGTGCATGTCTGGTTTAATTATAAAGAAATTAATATCCCACCTCTACAATATCATCATAATCTATTATAAACTGCAATCTAAATATCTCAATATGTGGTACCTGTTTGGCCCTTTTGAAACATGTAAATCCTCATGCAGCCTATGGAATTTTAGTTTAAAAACAGAGGACATTGTACCTTGTGAACAGACTGGGTCCCTGAAACATCCTTTCCAAGAGCGTGCATATACTGAGTTCTTGTCCAAACAAACCTCCTTTCTGGGTGTTAACTTTATAGGTAACTAGAGCTGCGCAAATAACTGCCGGGCTATGTCTTCACTAAGAGATACATTCAAATTTAAGGCAGTTAGCCCAATATTACAATGAGTTTGTCTTCACTGTAAATATCGTTAGTTTAATTTAGGGAGCTCTACTATTGATATGATAATATCGCCGGAACCAGCTGGGTGTAGCATCAAGTTCAAATTTAAAAGTTTCAGTAAAGGCCAGTGTGGAGTGCCACATCTTAAAGTCGAATTTATTAGCCTCCGGAGGTATTCTGTATGTAACCCACAATGCCCCTTAGTGCTCCGCTCTGGCCACAGCTGTCCAGGTGCACAGGAATTAGGTAACAGGAAGACTGTGAATTTCAAATTGGGACTAGGAAGCCTGTGGCTGTGGGGTCATGTTTGTAAGAGAAGCTAACAAGCGTCTGTCTTTCTTTGCTATTAGTGCTGTGAGTTCATCTACCCACTGTAAATAGCCCCTGCACTGAGTTCATGGTTCTGTCTTTACCTCTTCTAGCTGAGCACTTGGTATATTTTCCTGCACTTCCTGGCATCAGCTGCTGCCCCGCCGCACCACATGGCAACAAGGCTGTTGTGGGGGTTGTGCTCGTATAAGACGCCAAGAAACTTCTCAGTGGTTTACATTTGTACATGCCTCCCCTCCCTCCTCCGCAGGTGCCACGCAGTCATGGTCTTTCCCACACTCAGCCACATCACGTGGCTAGCCGCCAACCCAATAGAAAGACATGCCCATCATTTGGTGCTGACCATCCTGCCAGACAGCACCATGTCCTGGCTTGCATGCAGTTAGGGCTCCAAGGGCAGGAAAGTGTTTCAGGGCCTTGCTGCTGTCCATGGGAACTGCTTCAACTGGCTCCCCAACAAAAATATGTTGGGGCCTTTTTGATACCGGGGGGAAGTCTCCTACAGCAGCTAAGATTTTCAGGGTGTTGCTGCCACTGAGGGGGAAGTATCTCCCAGTGGCTAAGATTTTCAGGGACCTGCAGCCATCCAGGGAGACTACCTCAACTGGCCTCCCTCTGAAACCCCTCCACACCCCTCTGCCCCAACAAGGACCCAGGGGCTAGCTCTTGCCAGGGGTAAGTCTACCCTGCAGGACCTGGCTGCCGCCCAGGAGGGAATGGTTCAAGAGGCCCTCAAGACATGATCCTGCACCCCACAGCCAAAAAAGCATAGTGAAGAGGGAAGCCAAAAATCTTTATTCCTAGCCTATTTTATCCTCATTCTTCTAAATTTGGACTCTTTCACTCAGGGCAGAGTGGCTGGAGGGCCAGTTAAGAATACAGACTGTGCACAGAAGTGGTATAGTAAAATGGGAACCCCAAATCCCTTCCCACAGCAACTCTCTCTTTTTTCAAAAACTTGAATATCAACTCTTTCTTCATGCTTTTCATTGTCCCTGTGTTATTTTCAGGGATCAGATGTAATCAAGGGAGGGGGGATAGTCGATGGAGGGCCAGTTGAGAAAACACACTCACTAGCTTTTATAAAATCTTTCTTAATTCAGTTACAGCTACAATTTTTAAAAGCAATGTAGTTTTGGAAGAAAGACATTTGTGTGTATTAGGTGATCTTTGTTGATGCACTTCATCTCCTTCCTTATACCCAGAAAAGTGGGCATTTTCTTGGCATGGGAGGGGAATGAGGAAAGATGTGCAATTCAGTGTGGGAAGATGGTGTCAAATACCAGTGAGCATACCTAGAATGCTATGAGGATGAGGGAACTGTGGGATAGGTTCCCACAGTGCACTGCTGCAACAGTCAATGTTTGCTGATTGACTGTGGCAACAAGTCGACTTTGTGAAGAGCACCTAGGGAGCTTAGGATAGTCAAATTCAAATTCAAAAATTCCAGAATGACAAAAATCGATACTAATAAATTTGAATTTATCTCATAGTGTAGACTTAGCCTCAGTGAACAAGAACAAAAAGAATCAGTTCCTAAAAGGGGGTGGGGGTTAGAGACCTGGTTTGATTTCAACTGAAACTGATGCTGTGGGGAAGTGCTGAATGGTTTGGTGAACTGAAAAAAAGTATGTGGGGAAGTGCTTTGTTGAATCTGATGTGAAATGCTTTGTTTTAGGTATTTTGACTTTTTAAAAAAAAGGAATGAAAGGCTAGGTTCATAAATAGCCCAATGATTAAAGCACTTCCCTCTGATACCTAGGTTAAAAGCTATTATGGAATAGCAGACTCTAATGGGATGTGTCTATACTGCAGTGAAAAGTCCATTCCAACCTCAACATCTAAAATACAGTTAAATAGAGCCTTAGCCTGAGTCCAAGCCAGCCAGCTAGCCACAGGTTTTCAGCTGCAGTGTGGATGTACCCTGGGTACCTGTACAGAAATCCAGAGCTCTTCTGTTGACTCACTGGAGGCTATGCTAAAAAACTTCAGTATGGTTACTGCAGAATTGTGCAGGCTCAGTGTGCCATTTGTTCTAACTGCAATGAGAGCCAGGTAAGAAGCTCCACAGAATCTATCCATCTCCATGTGAGTGCCCTAACCACTGGGCTATTGGCTAGTCTAAGGCCAGGCTCTGTTATGCTAATGATGTTACGCTGCATGTAAATCTTTAATTATTGAAGCCAAGACTTAAACATAAGCGTCTTTCCTGGGGAGGGCTACCATATCTATGAGTCATTCCCACTCCATTTCTCTAGCCCAATGACTTTTCAAGTATTTTGCTTCAATAGGAGAGATTCAGTGTGACTCTCTGTAGAACAGATGATTGTCTTGTGGTTATGGCACTCATCTGGCACACTGACAACTTGTCTTCAAGTCCTACTTCTGAGGTGAGTGCCCTTATCCTGGTGCTACTCAGCAGAAAGTCGTCGTTTTCCTTGTCTTGAGAAAAGCTCCTGGATCCCCTTGTGACAGAAAAAAAAATGAAATATTTCATTATGATAATGTCCAGAAGATTGCCAGATATTTCTCATTTTCTCCTTTTTTGCCTTGCCCCCAAATAATTATCTGAAATTGACAAATTCACAGAACATTTGCATCAAGCTAATCAACATTTTTCAGCCCCCCAAAAAATCAGCTAAAAATGTTCACTTGGATCTTCTGGTAACACAAATGCACAGCATCAACCAAAGCCTCACCTTGGTTGTTCCTAGGGTTCTCTTAAGGACATTTGGTATCCCTAGCGCTAAAGTTCGTTCTGTCCCACCATAGTACCCCCACTGTGCTTTATATCTTTATATCATGGACCAGTCTGCCCACACAGCTCAGTACTGACCACCTGGAATTTTAACATAGGGTTTTAGCATAGCATAGGGAAAGTCAACGGAAGACTTACTGTACTCCGATACACAAGCTCAGAGTCTGCTATTCTGTACTAACGCTTACATCTTACTTGTAAATCCTCTAATGTTGAAAGTACCTATTAGTTACTTCCTTTAATTATTAGTTTATTCATATTATTTTGCAGTACTTACACAGTATAACTGCTGTGAAAGTACAAGGTTAGACTCTGTAAAGCATGAGGTTAGACCCTGCTCCACTGTGTTTAATTAAAGATAAATCACAAGGATGACATCAGGCAATTAATATTTATCAGCACTGGGGGCCTGTGTTGAAAGCATATGGCCCTGTAGTCCTGAATCTTCTGTAGTCATTTTCACCATTGCAAAGTGAATGTGAAATGGATATAAAATGTGAGTGAATCTAAGTGAATGGTTGAACATCTGAAGTAGAGGTCATTTAGCAGAAGAGTTTCTTGCAAACATATGGCACCAAATTCATGGAAACAGCTACATTTCATATAACTGTAGAGATAAACTGATCAGTTTTATCACCAAACATTATGTGCAAGTCACAGATTTAATGCTGCACAGAGAACCTGAATAGACTTATTTAACATACAAGTTTAGATCCGGTAATGAGATTCTGATTTGCTTAACTTTGCAGAAAAAATGTGAATAGTTGTGTTATTTATGCCTATTGGACAGTGAATTAATTTTCCCTCTCTATATCTAGGTCAAAATATTTCTCAGAAACAAAACTGATTGGCTGCATGTATTTAATAAATGTGCAGAATTTCTGAGAGATCAGAAGATAAAAGTCAAAGTAACTATTTTAAAATATCTCTAGAGTTGAATGATTTTGCTACAAAATGATTCTCAGCGATAACAAATGTCTTCATGATTTTAATTACACAGTTTGTTCTTATCCCTTTGTTTGGTTGATTAATCTTAAATCCTATTGTTAAATAGAAGGAAAGAAAAGTAGGTATGTATTGTGACATTGCTGGAGAAGACACTATATAAAATGTTCTCCTCCAACACTTTCCTAGGCGCATAAACCAATGCCACAGAATACTTTGCCTTAGGTGAATTCCAGTCCCTTTGCCACCCCTGAAATTTAACTCTTCCAGGGTTTTGTTCCACCTCTTCTAATAACATAGTTTGTTTAGAGGCCAGAATGTCATTCTGAAAAATTTCTTACCATAGATCTCATATCTATAAAAACGCATAAAAAATTACCTACACACAGTGAGGCAGGGCTGATCTTTTGTTTCCAAAGTGCCAATTAGTGGAAGTTGAACCCATTGACCTCATTTCAGATGCACCCTGGGACCCAAGTCAAGGGAACCTGCTCTGTTCCACTAACAGTGCAGTGTAGTATAGAATATTTTTACTTGATTCAAATTAAACTTTACAGGATTTATCCTACTATTCCTACAGTTGGAATTCTAGATTGGGAACCAAGGATGGGGAGGGCATTTTCATTAAGTCTGACCTTTCCTTTTAAGGACTGAGAGTCCTTTTTGTAACTACCATCTCTTACCCTGGCATAATTCCAGCACTGTTTTTTTATACTTACCTATACCATCAAAAAGAAATGGTGTTATTCTGGGAGGTGTAATTCACCTGCATTATGAAGTTAAATATGTAGGGCTTTGTTTTTCATTGGTCAGTGATATACCTATTACCTTCCATTTAGCCGATGTCTCTTACCCTGATGGGATATTTACTGTTTGATTTTCTAGTTGCAAACATATTTAATCATTAAGGATCTTATAGCTCTTCAGAAAATATGATGTTAATATAAAACATAAACAGGTCTTGCTGGTCCTAGAAATCAGTATCCTGAGACCTGTCATATCAATATTTCTAAATTACATGCACAATGCACTGGTTGTTTTATCAAATAACTATAGCTCTTCTTGTGGGAAATGAATACAAATTAAATCAATATTACTGCCTAGTTAGGGCCCAACCCAAAGACTGCTAGAGTTAATGTAAAGACTCTCACTGACTTGAGACCTAAATATGCTCCTGTTTTATGGGGAAAATAATTCTGTGAAGATTTGACCAGTGTTTTATTCAGTTATCACAAATGAAATAGGTCTGGTGGCAGGTTTTTTACACTCTTGAAAAATCGTTTTGCAAATTTGATTTTGGTAATCATGCTGTAGCTCTGTTTCCGACTGTGTACTCTGGTAATTGGCATGTGGGTTACACCTTGTTGAAAATCATCTGTTTTCATCAATTAGGTGTTGTGTTATTATGATGTGCATGATTTCCTATCTAACAGCAGAAGTGTCTAATTACGCACAGTAGTTGTGTGACTGATTATAAGAGATAGGAGGATGAAAAACATTGCTTTTCTCTACATATCAGAATCATACATCCTTTGAGTTAATCTTCATATGAAAATCTTCCAGAGCTAGTTATCAAGATATAGAATTTTTTTTAGACCCCAGCATGATATTTTAGGTACCACATCATGTTCAGCATTATGGTTTCTAATCAAGTAGGGGTTCCCCTGTCTGTGGTGACATAAGTTCTGTAGGAGTGAAATATGTATTTGCTCTCAGTTTACATTGCTTTCTATGGTTCACAGCAATACGATGTTCCTTATAAATAACTATTATATTTTTAAAAAGTTAGAATAGCTATAAATACATTATGAAAGTAGTCTCAAATCAAGCTTTCAATTTGCTCCCTCAATCAACTAGAGGCACTCGTGGTATAATTTAGATTTTAGTTAACAAGTTTGTGGGTGCAATCAGTAGTTAGATGTCTTGGGCCAGATCCTAGCCCTCTTTTTAGCTGGACAAGGTGAGCTCTGTGGGAACCAGGGAGCACAGGGCCTGTAAACCTCCATTAAGGCTCCCTGATCCTCATGCCATAAAGTACCAGGTTGGCTCTGAGAACCAGTTTAGCACAGCATGAGAGCTTCTGTAAATTACAGCAGCCACTGAGGGTCCAATGGATCTGTGGCTTGATGATGTATAGGAGCATCCTGTCCATGTCGCCTCGCCTGTGGCCACACTGCTTATGCCCATAGCAGGAGGATGTAATTCAAGAGTTTTTCCCTACTGGGACAATACCAGGGTAATCCCACCATGATTGGCTAAGGCAGCTTTATAACCAGAATCTTCCAAGAGTGCATCCCAGAACTTCTGTGTGTCACTGGTGGATCTGGCTCTTAAGCTTATTGGATGAGCTGGATTCACATATCACTTTCTTTCATCTCCACTTAGCACCAGCAGCAGTACAGCTTTAGTAAAGAGTAATTAGTTGGTTTTTGCAGTTTCCAGCCAACAGTTTTGTTAGAATTAATAATATCCCATTGAACACCTCCTTTGCTCTTTAAACAAAGCTGCTGTTTGCAAAGAATATTGTCTTTGTCCTAATTAAACTGACAGCCCCTTTTGAAGCACTTACTGCTTGTAATCTCAAATATAGCATAACTAGGAGTTACATGTATATGAGTATCTATGCATGCACACTGGTAAATCTGCCTTCAGGCTTTGCTGATTGACCTGTGTTATGCCATGCTTTGTCGATTAAAAAAGTGATCATCTCTTTTAAATTCCTGGCCAAGGTATAATTTAGTGATCATTGTCCTGCTAGTATTTTGTTGTCCATCCCATCCTTACTCAAACTCCAAAGTTTATTTCTTCAGCTCAGTCTAGAAAATGGTAAGAGAGCTGGCACTACAAACCTTACAAATGCTTAAGAAAGCTAAAACTTGTGTTTTTTGCCACCAGAACATGATACTTCAGAGGATTTAATTAAAATGGTTTATTTTTTCTTTCAAAATGGTTGAATTACTTCATTTGTTTATTGGTGACTTTTCACAGTGTTTGTTGTCAGCCTCAAGAGCTATATAGTTGTAAAACTCAACACTTCTATGGCAACCATTGAGTGTTGCGCTTTAAATATATAATCAAGCCCTATGGCAAATATTCCAGATTTGGCCTCCTTTCCTTCCTTTTCTAGTACAGCTTGCAAGACATGGTTATGCTTTTGCTGTGTATTTCACTGGACAATTTTCATTTTCACTGTTAATGTATCCATATGAATCCCAGGATATTAAAGGGACAGGTTGTGTGAAGTAATACTTTTTTTATTTGACCAACTTGTGTGGGTGAAAGAGTTTTTGGCTTACACCCACCTTTGGGTGTCTGTGTAAACTAAAACTCTTTCTCCCACACAAGATAATCTAATTAAAGATATTACCTCACCAACCTTACTGCTGTTTTATTTATCCGTTGTGTTTTGGGCGTTGTTTTTCTCTGTGTGGTGCTCTCTAAAGAGTTGTTTGGTCTTCACAGTGTTGACTGGAGTTAGGAATTTGGGTAGGACTATTATTTTGGGTAACAGCTCACCAATCTGACCTCATAATCTCTAGGTTTGCCCTCCACCCGGGACAACAACTATGAGGAGCTATAAGCATGCTCATCTAGAGATAGGTTCCAGGACCTGCAGCAATCACATGAACATGACAAATGGTGTAATAACACAGGCTTTATTACACTTAATAATGGAGTTTATAATCAACGATCTGAGATGGGGATTACATACTGATTAATCCACCTTGATTAGTTACATAAAACAGTATACAAGTACAAATATACTTCAAATCACACCATACTCACACTCCCTCCTGATGGACTCAAGGGATTGAAGGACCAGCCTTACTCCATTGGTGGTGAGAGGCAGTATATTGGTAGAGCAGAGGAATCTTTACAGAAAGACTAGTATTGGTAGAAAAAAATGTACAGAGAAAACTGAGAAAAATGCTTCCCAGAACCCATCGGCCATGTTGTGTTATAGATTTCCCTATTTCACTTCAGTCCAACTTTTCAAAGCCAAAAACTAGTCTTCTACACCCTAAGATTTTGAGGGTACACATACCTGATTGGGGAATGGAACTTATACTCCCCTTTAAATATGCATAAAATAGCACAATGCAGCCTCATTAACAACTCCAAAATGGATAACGGCCCTTGGTGACTTTGGTCTCCATTTTGCAACATACAGGATGGTTGAGTTGATGAAGTCATAACATCTTGGCACTACACAGAGTAAAAATGCTGTCTTCTAGCTAAACTAAAGTCTGGGAAGGGAAATATAGTCCCCTTTATCTGTATCTGTTTCGTATAGTTCAAGCAGCCATGCCTGCCTAGCTTAAGCTAATGTTTCACAGAGTCTGATCCCAGTAGGCCTCTTGCATTACTGCTAAAAGGGGACAAAACAGTGGAAGTTAGAGGGAAATAGCAAACAGTACATATAATATGGCCTTATGCTGCAAGAATAAGATATATAATATAGGCTAACATATCTTTGTAGGCCACCATAGCTGTAAATTGCTGAGTTGAAAAAGAACACAAGGTGTGAAAGCTGTTGTGCAATTTGTATGCTGCTTTATGGTCCAACAGAATTATGAAGCAGAGCATTAGCTGAGAATTGTGGAACTTGGTAATTTGCTTTAGGAGTAATAGACATACAAACATTGCACCTCATAGGGTCCTTCTTTGAAGATTTGAGAAAGCTTCAACAAATCCTAATTTTTATGGGTCCCCCCCACTCATATTTTTCTTCCTATTTTCATGAAAAAAAGCTTGAAGTTGTCCTCTTGGTTCCATTTCTTTTTCCTCCGTTACTTCCTTCAGATCTTCACGTCACACAAACCTTCCCATGAACAGAGGGTGTCATGAGTCTAGTACATACCAAAACCATTATTTTTTCCCTTGGAATTGACCAAAATGAGTTCCAAACACTGACACAAGCTGTTTTCTCCCTCAGAAGAGAACACACAACTTCTGCAATGGTTCAGAACAAGATGTTTGAAGGAGAGAGAAAGAGTAACTGAATGTGAACATATCATCTGAGCTTTCATACTCTATGTCTCAGCATTGCCACTAGTAGATCACTATGCCAGTCCAAATATCAATAGTAATAGCAATTTTTAATTAAATAATTTAATTAAATACTTTAAATTATCTACTAGCTGGAGTATGTGAACTTACAGTACAATATTTGGCAAGATGATATTGAAAGAGCAGATAGGGAGATTTCCAGCATTAATCATCATACAGAATGTTATGAGGAGTCAGTATATTTTCAGGATGCACATTGAGGTACTGCCTGTGTCTCATTTGTTGTGTTGCTGAGACAGAAAATGAGATGTGGAAGCAGCAGCTTCATGAGGGATACCTTTTTCTGCTGCTGTCTCTGGTACAACACTATAATGCTGCAAAATGTCATTTTAGAGTGGATGGGTGAACTGATTTGGAAAACTTCTGACCTTTCTGGCTGATGTATATGATGTTGCCCCAGCCCCGACCCGATAAAAACATGTTTATCGTTTCCTGAAGGCCAGGCTGAGGTAGTTTTTATGAGCAGTAAAAAGGAAGGAGGAGAATGCGCTAAGAAGTTCACTTTTGCTTTTTACAAAAAAGGTGAACTCATGTGTCACATGGTTAAACAATTCCATTTTGTTTTTAAATTGAGAAGCCAGTGTTTATATATCTGCTCTATGCTGACTTGAAGGAACAACATTTCTGCTACTGTACAAATACTTAACATTTAGCTTAGGGGATTTGAGATCAAATTTAATTGACAGTCATAAAGCCATCTTTTATATTTAATGTGCACACACTGACAGGTGTATGCAAAAGCAGGTGGTAAAGTTCAGGCTGCTCAAAGAGGATTCTAAACCACTTCAAGTGTCCACCTCCTAGAATGCTTCCTGTGATCAGCCTGTCATTGTGTATTTTCCCGGAGATATTGGAAAAAGCCCAAATTGTTTGGTAGGTAAACCAGCAACACAGAGGCAAAACTCCCCCAACGTTCCTCCACTGGGTATCAAATCAGTACCACAAAACAGCCATTCATTTAAACATGTAATTGTTTTCTCTATGTGTTTCAGTTTTGATTGTTTAATTAAAATATCGTATTGGCTTTCATAATAAATGGAAAGTGAACAGTAAGAAACCAGTGAAATTGTCACAGGGTCCCTCATATTCGTAATTGCTTACTCATTAGCCATTTGTAATGCTTTTAATTTCTATAAGGCAATGAATTTCTGTGCTTTGTTAAATTGTTTAATGTAATTAGAGAAACCACTTGATGAAGTAATTTGGTTCATACTTCAAGGCTCTAGTAACAAAAATAACGAATGATGTTTTCCTCTCATGGTCTCTGTTTTTGTTTTTTCTGAATATCATGCCACCATTCCCTCTAACCAAAGCTACTTCTCTTTAGTAGAATATGTTTCATAAGTGACCCACTTCTCACTCCCACACAGTTCTCTTATTTGCAAAAACGGGGACTAGAATAACAAAAACATGGACTGCAAGGGACTTTGAGGGGTCTAATTTTTTGCATCAAATAAACAAAAACTTTTTCCAGTTTAGGATGAGGGAGATTTGTCGTATTTTTTTCCACAAAACATTGAATATATCATGAATAAAAAAACAGCCTGTTTTATTTCACTGTAAGTACTTAGTGCTTGTAGTGTAGTCCTTACTCATTCAAAACTCTCTTTCCTTATGTGAGAAAAGACTTCAATTGCTGAGACCTATCTGAAGTTGGACTCAAGGGCTTATTGATTCCATTATACATTTTTTAATGATTCCGGCATCAGCAGTGGGTGCTTCTGCATAAATGCAGCCAATAATCATCGGTGCAGTGGTGAGCGTTGTGTTGTGCCTTGGTTCTTGCCATTCTCAATGCTTGTAAGTAACAGAGAGAAAGCTGTGCTGGTCTAGATACTATGAAAACAAAAAAGCAGTCAAGTAGCACTTTAAAGACTAAGAAAATAGTTTATTAGAGGATGAGCTTTCATGGGACAGACCCACTTCTTCAGACTATAGCCATACCAGAACAGACTCAATATTTAAGACACAGAGAACCAAAAATAGTAATCAAGGTTGACAAATCAGAAAAAAAATATCAAGGTGAGCAAATCAGAGAGTAGAGGGGTGGGAGGTGGGTTGTCAAGAATTAAGTTAAGCCAAGTATGCACAAGAACCCCTATAATGACCCAGAAAATTCCCATCCCGGTTCAAACCATGTGTTAATGTGTTGAATTTGAATATAAAAGAGAGTTCAGCAGCCTCTCTTTCCAAAGTAGTGTGACAATTCCTCTTCAGTAAGACGCAAACTCTTGTCATTAACAGAACGGCCCACTCCATTAAAATGTAAGCTGACTGGTTTGTGGATCAGGAGCGTTTTTATGTCTGTGTTGTGCCCATTAACTCTTTGTCTAAGGGAGTTTGCAGTCTGTCCAATATACAAAGCATGTGGGCATTGTTGGCACCTGATGGTGTATATGGTGTTAGTTGAGGAACATGAGAATGTGCCCTTGATTCTGTGACTAACCTGGTTGGGTCCAGTGATGGTATCCCCAGAATAGATATGTGGACAAAGCTGGCAGCGGGCTTTGTTGCAAGGAAAAGTCCTGTGGTATAGACTGTGGCTGTTGGTGAGAATCCTCATAAGGTTCTCTGTAGGAGAGAACAGGCCTGTCACCTAGGGCCTTCTGGTGTGTGGCATCCTGATTAAGGATAGGGTGTAGGTCTTTAATAATGTGTTGCAGTGGTTTGAGTTGAGGGCTGTAGGTAATGACCAGTGGTGTTCTGTTCTTGGCTTTTTTGGGCCTATCTTGGAGCACCTTTTTTCGTTTGGTTCTCGTTGGTTTAGGTAGTGCATTTGGCCTTCGACTGATGTAAACACACTGTAATGTGCATCAAACCAACCATTGTCTTGTCTTCCTTTTTCCCAAAGACCGGCAGAGCTTTATTCATAGATAGTGTGCCTCAGCTGCTTCCACTTCAGCTGGGTGTTTGTCTCACAATCACTAGTGTTGTGGGAAAACAAAAAAGCAGTCATGTAGCACTTTAAAGACTAACAGAATAATTTATTAGGTGATGAGCTTTCGTGGGACAGACCCACTTCTTGTAGTAGTATATTATTGGACAGCTGTGACTTTTCTTGGTCTTCTATAGTGCTGATGTTTTATTCCACTGTAATTACTCAGAGCTTGTCCTGAAGTCCTTAAACATGCAAAACTCTCATCAAGCAGGAATATAGATCTGCCCTCAATCCTTCTATCTAGCATGCAATGTTGTAGTAACTGTATCAGTAGCAGGATATTAAAGAGACATGGGAAAGGGTGTGTGTGAATTAATAAATATTGTTTATGGGGCCATCTTCTGTTGGTGAGAGACACAAGCTTTTGATCTTACACAGAACTCTTCTTCTGAAAGCCACTATGCACATGCCTAATGATGATGCCTAGGGCCATAGAGAAAACCTAAAACAACAAAATTTGCAGAAGATACTAAAATTGGAGGAGTGGTAAAAATTAGAGGGCAGCTTTTCTGGTGCACAGTGATCTAGAATTATTTTCAAACTGGAAACAAGCAAATCCTATGTTTTAATGCAGCTAAATGTAAATATACTCATCTAGGAACAAGAAGGTCAAGCTACCTACTGGCTGGGGAGTCTATCCTAGAAAATAGTGACTCTGAAAAGATTTGAGGGTTGTGGTGGGTATTCAACAGAATAGAAGCTTCCAGTGTTGATCCTGTGGCAAAAAGAGCTAATGGGATCCTGGCATGTATAAACAAGCAAACCTTGAATAGGAGCAGATTGGTTATTTTACCTCAGAATTTGGCACTGATGCGACTGTTGCTGGAATACTGTGTCCTGTTTTGGTGACAACAGTTCAGGCAGGATGCTGATAAACTGGAGAGAGTTCAAAGAAGAGCCACAAGAATAATTAAATGGTTAGGAAACATGCCTCAAGCAGATCAGTCTATTTAGTTTAACAAAGAGAAGGTTAAAGGGTGACGTGGTTGTAGTCTCTAAGGCTACGTCTACACTAGCACACTACATCGAAGTAACCTATTTCGAAGTAAGAACATCGAAATAGGCTACTTCAGCGCGTATTGTCTACATAGTCTCCAGGGCTGGTGCCATCGACATTCAACGAAAGGAGCTGCCCCAGAAGGGAATGCGGAGTATCCACACACACAAGCACTCCCTGTCGAAATAAAGGGCCAGCAAAGCCTGTGGACGGGGTCACAGGCTGGACTAGCCCTTCTGGGGCAACAGCAATCTGCTCCCTTAAAGGGCCCCTCCCAGACACACTCAGCCTGCACAGCACAAGGTCCTCAGAGCTGACAACCAGTTGCAGACCCCGTGCATGCAGCGTTGACTCCCCAGCTGCAGCTGCAGCAGCAGCAGCAGCAGCAGCCAGAAGCCCTGGGCTAAGGGCTACTGCACTTGGCAACCACAGAGCCCTAGAGGGGCTGGACAGAGCGTCTCTCAACCCCTCAACTGATAGCCACCCTGCAGGACCCTGTTATTTCAATGTAGCAGGATGTGGATCATCTATACATACCCTACTTCGAAGTTGAATGTCGAAGTAGGGCGCTATTCCCATCTTCAGATAGGAATAGCGATTTCGATGTCTCGCTGTCTAACGTCAATTTCAATGTCAAAATAGCTCATGGCGTGTGTAGACGCGATGTGTGCTATTTCGACGTTATGCCAGCTGCTTTGAAGTAGCTGGCTAGTGTAGATGCACCCTAAGTGTATACACCAGATGCAGTTATCGAGCAATGGGCTCTTCACTCTAATAGAGAAGGGTATAATTTTATCTGAAGGAGGGAAGTTGAAGCTAGACATATTCAAACTGGAAATAAAAAGTAATTTTTAATGGTGAGAGTAATTAGACAAGGGAACAATTTACCAAGGGTTGTGGTAGCAGTTACAATTTTCACATGAAGATCACATTGGGTTTTTTTTTCAAAAATCTGCTCTCAGAATTGTTTTGGAATCTCTATGGCCTGTGTATATAATAGATCAGACTAGATAATCCCACTAGGTGCTTCTGGCTTTAGAATCAGTGAAGTTTATGCTGCAAAAGCTTAGGCACCACGCAACTGTGGGAACCTACATAGTTTTGTGGCAGTGGAGCAGGGGTTACATGAATCCCAGAGGGACCTGACTCTGCGATTTAGATGCCCAAGATAGCAGGTAGACATCTAAGTTCCCTTGTGAACCTAGCCCCAAGTACTCATTTTATTTCTTTGTTAAGGAGTTTTTTGCTTTTGTTTTCTTAATGGTAGGTTTAGTTTTAGTTATTTCTGAAGACTACCAATAAAAATGAAAAGCTAACATGGAAGGTAAGGAACAAAACATTCAAATGTAGCATGTGAACTCATGTTCCAGAGTATTACACTAATGCATAAGTGGGAAATGGGTATGCTGCTCCTGTGAGTAGATCACACCATGATATTGGGAAGTAGTACTATGGCCATAGATACAGCAGCACCTTGCACAAAAGTAGAATGTTGCCATGATCTCATCTCTAGAAAAATAGATAACAAATATTCTGTAGCATATGTTCTCGGCAGGGTAGCCATATTAGTTTGTAGCTTCACAAAAAAGCAAGCAGTTGTGAGCACCTTAAAGACTAACACATTTATTTATTAGGTAATGACCCACTTCTTCAGATTTTACTTTCAGGTCTACTCCAGTCTAGAAATCTGCAAAAGTAGGTTTTACTCACAAAAGCTCATTACCTAATAAATAAGGCCATGTCTAAAGGGCTGCTTAGCACAGTGCTGCTGCAAACAGCACCATGCTAATGAGATTTCTAGAAATTGCAAATGGTTGCCCATTTGCAAACTTGCATGAGATTTTGCTGTCAGTATGGGGGGGCTGGACCTGCCTCTGAGAGCTACCCCCACACACACATGGCAGTCCCTTTGCCGGCAGAAGCATGTCCACACGGCCTCTGTACTGCCGGCACCCCCTCAGCCGACAGCAAAATCTCATGCGGCTATGCCAAGTAGCCGAGCGAGTTTGCAAATGGGCAACCATTTGCAATTTCTAGAAACCTCATTAGCATCGTGCTGCCAGCAGCAGTTCCATGCTATGTGCCTGTTTAGATGCGGCCTGAATGTGTCAGTCTGTAAGGTGCTATACGAGGGGAGGAAGAAATCCTGTAAGTGGGCAAAACTGTACTGGGGAGCATTAATAAAGACCAAGTAATTTCTAAGGAAAGTGTTCTGGAGAAGTGAATGTGTATGTGTCCTGAATATCACCAATACAAAGCCCCTCATATTGCAGCATATTAATTTAGTTGCATTGCTACCGGTTTGATAAAACTTGTACACTGATAAAAAATATCTGCTATGTCTCCTCTGTGGTGGAAAACAGCTTATGTTCTTTTAGGGGCCAAACCTCCTTCATTTTTGCATGCTGACTTTATCCTCTGAGCAAGAGGCAGCCTGCTGCTGGAATGGAATTCCTGGGAAGCATTGTGCCCTCAGAGAAACTGTTCAAAAACACTATTCTTCCAGAGAACCTTTCAGGCTAGCAGGGAATAGGATGATCTACAGCAGTATTCCCTGTGAGCTGTGCGCTTGTGAGGCCACTCAAGAGAGATTCGGTTGCTGCCCCACTGATTAACAGAGTGCCCACAGCTAGGTTTTGTGTTTCTGCGTTTCTGTGTTGGTGGACATGCATTGATGCACAGATAATATTAATGCCACAAATGGCTGGAAAAGATTATTGGGAGTTTTGGTCTGCAATAACATTCTGAGAGGATGCAGCATCCCTCTCTCTCCAATACAGCCAGGCCAACCCCTTTCGCTATCTGCCATGTGGGGAAAGAAAGGGAGCCATGGTCCCAACCATATTCTTGTGGAGGGAGTGACAGACACAAAAACTTCTGCTCTTCCTCTCATATGTAAGAGCACAAGACGGGCTTAATGGTTCTTAATGGACATAACCTTCTGCATGGGTGGGGTGGAGGGCACTCTCGTCATAACTGACTAAAAGGGACAAGGGCCAGTCCTTTAGATGCAATGAGTTTGTTAAGTAGCATAAATTTGTTGACACTTCTAAAAAACACCAAGTAACAGATTGTCTGATATATTAAAGTTGCATGTGGCATAAACATCTAACTGAGCAGAAGAGACCAACTTAACAAGTGAATTCAGGAATGATAGAATCTAAACCATTGTCATCCTGTACGATACTTTAGGATTCAGAATGATCCTAAATATGTGATATTTCTTCCAAGCAATTTGAGATTTTTAGCATTCTGTTTTCCAGTTGCTAGTTTTTCGTGTTTAGCTCTATATAACCTCCTCTTAAAGGCCAGATTAGCTAAATTCTTATAGGGTCCCCCGCTCAATATTTTAATAGCTACTAATTGTAAATCAGATTTTTAAATGAAATAATTATAAACGTAGAATTGATGATTGTAGAATGATCCAGCTTAGTATAACTTCATTAGAAAATGTTCTTGTGTTATTTGCTCTGTTCCTACAAGATGTTTGTTTAAAATGACTCTTCTCATAGATCAGGGTGGCCAAACTTACTGACTCTCTGAACCAGATTTACAGCCTTCAGAAGTTGACGATCCAGGCATGTCTGGCAGAGCTTGGGGCTTCAGGCATGCTCCTGCTAAACTCTAAGCCCTGCAGCGGGAGCCCTGAAACTGCCCGAGGCTGCTGGGCAAAAGCCCCTACTCCATCTCCCTGCTGCAAGGCAGAGGTCCTAAGCTATCTCCCAAATATAGTTGGTGAAAAAGCGGCGGGGGGGGTAACTCTGTGAAACAGCCATGGAGCTAATGAGCCACAGTTTGACTACCCCTCTCCCAGACTATACTTGCATTTGGAAACATACAGAAGGTCAGAGAGTTAAAATTCCAGGATTTATAATATGTTTGATACTTTGTCACTTTTATTATCTTTAACCATAATATTATTTGGAAGTAGCAAGTGCATGGCACCTTTCCTGCTTGCTTTAAAAAACAAAAAGAACCAGCTATTGACTTACTTTCTTATTTTTATATCCATTAGAAGAATATGCAGAAATAATTTCCATTAAAAAGGAGAAAGGTGAGTATGTGCTTTGTGACAGCCTAGCTGAAAACTATTTTTCTTTACAACTAGGAGCATCAATTGGAGATTTTGTTGGATAGCCAAGATAGTTATTTTCAGATGCATGAAGTCAAGGGAGGAGGAATAACTTTGGGGGGAAGAGGGCTAGCTCAGTGGTTAGAGCATTGGCCTTCTAACCCCAGGACTGTGATCTCAGTGCTTGAGGGGGTCTTTCAAGGGTCTGGGGCAGGTTAGATTTTAAATAAATCTCTCAGGGATGGTGATAGGTCCTGCTGTGAGTGCAGGGGACTGGACTCAATGACCTCTGGAGGTCCCTTCCAGTTCTGTGAGATCTGTATGTGATATTGAGCTAGACAAAGAACTAACCTTTCTGTGCAGCAGGCAAAAGGACCACAGAGAAAAACATCACTAGACTGAATGCACTGGCATTTGTGACAAACCGTTCTATACTCCTCCATTTGATAGGATTTGGCAGTCATTAAACAGACCTTGCATCTGCGTTTCTATTATAGGGACACCCTGCATTCTGTTTCATGTTAGACTGTCATACTGAAGAGCTAAACTTTCATACATTGAATGAACAGGAAAAAATAAGATACAGGCATCAGAAAATCAGTTACATGAGAACTGATTTCTGCCAAGTACCAGCATTTCCCCTTTCATTCTCCTAAATATATAATTGACTTATAGTTATTCCATGGCAAGTTTAATTCCAAAGTATGATTAACAGTCAAATGAAGTTACAAAATTCAGCATTCCTGACAAATGAGGCTGAAAGTCCATATTCTCTACAACCTTTGAAACAGTTGAGAAGCTGATGGAAAAATAAAACATGACTGTAAAAAGCTGAGTTGCAAATCACACAAAGGTAGCAAAAATTCCATACATGTGAAAGCCTGGGAAGAGGAACTTCCATATATGGTGCCAGAGTTCTGTGGGAATGATAGGTGCTGGTCATCTGGAACAATTATTTTATGTGTGTCCAAGGGTGACCATTTGATAGAACTCTTCATAGCATTCAGAATGGGTCACTGAAATATGGAGTCATAAAATGGATGCTTGGGTTCAAGAGTCATTTAGCCACATACAGTGAAGCCATTCCAGGAAACAAATATTCTGACAGCTAGACTAGGGTGACCAGACAGTAAGTATGAAAAACTTATGTAGTCTAATTTCCTAGCCTCTTACTCCAATTTTATGCCATTGTAACACAGCTGAAATTAATGGAGTTACATGAGCATTAAAATGGAGGAACAGTAATGAACCAGGCCCACCCTTTAGAAACTAGGTATATTAACACATTATTTGTATCCTGTGTTTTCTTAGCTCCGGTCCGCTACTTCCAGTGTGTCTTCCTGGATGGAAACAATGGATATGGGTTACAATTCCCCATTACTTCCACTCCCAGCCAGGAGAAGAGCACTAGTCAAACAAAGACTTCAGGACGGAAGTCAAAGTCACCAGGACACTAGAGAGATGTATGATCTGTGTATTTTTGAGATTTTGCACTTTATCCCTTCTACTGAGGTCCATAGTAACTACAGTGGTACTTGTTACTGTTTAAATATGATCTAGTGGATCTCACTCACCTGGGAAAGTTTATTACTTTTATCTGGTGCTGAGGGAATAGAGGTGGTAGATGGGCAGTGTTCATCCAAGCTCTCCTAATGCTGTTCTTGAGGGAAGGCTGTGGTCTCAAAATCACGTGTCAGATTGTGCAGTTTGTGCATGTGCATTTTCTTGCCTCTTCTGCTCCTCTTTTTTCCTCCTGCCTGTTCTAAATTCAACTGCATCTATTTCCATGTAATAATTTTAAATAGCAAAAATATAAATGCAATGCTTATTTCAGCAAGATTTTCATAAGATTACCTGGAATCCTGCATCAGAGCTTGTCAATCATATCTCTGACAGGCAAAAGCCCCGGGACATCTGAAAATGTGCTCTGGGACTGCTACTATTTTTATCTATCCTGGAACAGTTTAGAAGGAAGCTTACATCTTACCTTTAAGCTTGCTCAGTGTACTGTAGTGAAGTTTACTATCCAAACTCTGTTAATGATGAACATTTACATTTAGTTTGAAGACAAACAATAAAAACTTACTATATGTGCCCCCTAAGTATATGTAAAATCATAACACTCCATTTTTCCTCTCCTTTTGAGGTCTGGGGAAGTGAGCCAAGATGGGTCTGGGAAAGGAGACGGTCTCATGAGTGGGAAAGAATTTTTTTTTACTTCCCCTCTGTTCATGGACAATGTTATCAGGTCAGCATAGCCTGCAGAGGGATCATGCTGGCTAATTATTTGTTGTTTGAAAAAGTCAGACAGGAAGCTATATTCTCAGGCACCACTTGTGACACAAAATGTTGAAATAAAAATGCCAACATACTTTCTTGAAGCAATCAGCAACAATAAGATACATGCAAATAACCTTGATGATTAAATTTGTTGCATGAGATAGGTAAGATAATTTGCTGCATAAGCTATTATTCTGGCCTTCCATCACAGTGCATTGTATTGTTAGTTACTTTTAGGATGGGCACTGCAAGTAAACATACTAATCCTCAGCCATCTCGTTTATTTCTTCAAATGGAGTGGAATATTCATCTTTAAGAAAAGGGATGCGCTGACACTTGACCTAAGTGAAGGCGTCTGATTGTAAATCACTGTTGTGATTGTCCATACATGTCTAGGAATGTAAATATTAATGCATTTTTGCAAGCTGCTATTTTTCTTCCATACTATAGTTATGAATTTAATCTGTGAAACATGCAGCTGTGATGACAGTTTCATAGTTACTATCTGAAATACTACAAATTATAATATGGTAACTCATGAAATAAATCTGCTCACATCTGTAAACTATATATAGCTTTTTCAGTATAGTTCAGGATGTCATCATAACATCAATGTTTATCTCAGTAGGAAGATTACTTACATGGGTTTCAGTAACTGTGTCCCAGAAGGACTCAGGTAATGGGACATGGAGTTTTTCTTCTAGGTCACTGGTCAGTTTGGTAGAGAATAATCATTGTTACTTTCTGATTTATGTTCAGTGGCCTATATGAAATGAGTTCTTGGTCTTAGCACATTCTGAGTTATGCAGGTGCTTGTCCCTCAAATTTTACCATCCCATTAGGTGGCCTTTACAGCCATTTAGAAACTGAACTACCATCTTGTGTCGAGGGGTTGTTCTTCCAAGTCAGGAAGGAGAAACACTGATCCCCATCCCCGTAATGTATCTTTTGTGTCTTACCACAAATTGTATGTATTTCAGTGTATCATTACACAAGTTGCTGTCCTATAATTTTCATATTACAGTTGTCCTAATGAAGCGATGATAACTCTCAGAAAGCCAGCTAGTTATCCAATTCAAATGATCAGCACAACTATATAAAATTTGGGAAAGGACAACCATTTCTAAAAAGCTGTTTCTCTAACATTTCAACTGGGTATCCAACTGGCTCTGAAGAAATAAAGCATTTTGTCTTTGCTTCAATGGGCAAGTGATATAAATATCATCATCATCAATAACAACAACAAGAAGCATGGGCTTAGCGCCCACTGGTGTCTGATGCTTCTCTCACTATTTCCTTCCATCTTTCCCTGTCTGGTGCGGAGTGGCTTAGTTTCTGTAGAATAGCTCTGCACCAATCTACTATATCATCTACCCATTCTCTGTGGGTGATGTAAATATGACCACATGCAATTATTTCTTAATCTTGACCACTGATATGAAAATTACTGAGCAATCCTCAGTCAAAATGGCAGTACTTTTCCATAGACCTTCATAAACTGAGTTTATCTGAAACCTTAGTAATGCCTTAGTTGAATTGCATGGCTTTACTTCAATCAGACTGAAATGTTATGAAAATGTATGCTTATTATCATCAGTTGTGGAAAATAAAATATGTGAATTGTCTGCCTCTGGCTATAGGATTTTTTTATGAATTCAAGGGTAGGGGAAAGGGATAATTACTCTTTGTTTGAACTTGTTTGACCATTTATGCATCCACTTAATGGTCATTCTGCTGAGCTGGCATTTCTATAGGTTACCTATCAGAATTTCATGAGCTATTGTGTCAAAAGCCTTGCTGAAATCCAGGTATATCATATCCACTGCTTTTCCCTGGTACACCAAACCACTTACTCTGTCAAACAAGAAAATCAGGTTGGTTTGGCTTGCTTTGTTTTAGGGAAATCCATGGTGGCTGGTAAAGATCATCCCTTCATCCTGTAGGTATTCCCAGATTGAAAGTTTTATATATTGCTCTAGTAGCTTCCCAGGTGATAGAGTCAGGCTGGCTGGTCTATAGTCGCTGATTCCTCTTCCTCCCCTTTTAAAGATGGAAACTATGTTAGACCTTCTCCTGTCTTGGACAAACTCTTCTTTTTGAATTTTGAGTTACAATGACTAGAGTTATTGTCACGGCTCTCCAGTTGAGGCTACAGGACATCAGGAACCTGCTGTAAGCCTGCTTTGACAAGCTTTTCTTAACTCACTGTTTTACAGCATTTCCAAGCAGAAATAAATGTACGTAAGAGGCATTGTTTGCTGAAGTCTATAGCACACCAGCATTTAATTTTCTGTGACATTTAGCATTTCGCAACTTCATGGTCAGTGTTCACTAATTTGTTGAGTGCTTTTTTAACTTTCAGAACACAGTTGTTATAAAAGCAACAACCTCCCCACCGTCTGCAAAAAATATCTTCTCTGGGGGTTAAATTTTCTTCCTCCTTTCTATTGTAGCTTCTCAAAATGATTAGTGAAATCATCCATAATTTAAAAAAGAAAAAAAGTGTATCCAGGACTTCCCTGAGCCAAATATACAGGTGTTGGATCTTGGGGGCTTACACGCCTCCTGGTTTGAAGTTGTTCCCATCATATACAGCTGCAGTTTGGTTCAGAGTCTCTCAGCACCCTTCCTATACAAATTATTCCAATGCCCCTGGCTCAGTGCACCTTGAAATCACCAGAAGTCCACTAACTCCAGTGGACACTGGCTTGGGCCAAGGTGAGGCCAAGCTCTTTGGTGGTGCTTTTTGGGGAAAAAAGCAGGCTTGACAATCACAATGATAAGGTTTTTTAGTGCTAAACAAGAAGATACACAATATTTTAAAAATGTTAAGCAACCCCAGACATTTTATCTGAGTTTTTCTAATTCTACTGGTTTATAATCATGTCTATATTTTGCTTCTTTGTTTAAAAGCCTGACCCTGCTGAATTCATTGGCCTGACAATTTTATAGTTTCCTGACTCTGCTTTACAAACTTCCTGCATACATCATTATGCCAAAGTGGTCACCAACGTTCCCTCCAATCTTTTCCATCCATGTGTGGAATAAATTTTATGTGCACTGACACAGGTGAATGTGCACCACCAATAGAAACACCAAACCTAGCTGAGGGTGCTCTGCTAATCAGCTGGGCATCATTGGACTTTCTCATGAGCAACTCTACAAGTGCACAGCTTACAAGGAACACTGGTGGGCACCATCATTCTCACTGGCTGGTGTTTAGTTGTATATGTGTGTGTGGCATCAGACCACTCTCTTAACAACCAAATGGGACTATTTCAGTTTATCCTGCACACTGGGGCAATTATTCAGTTTTGGGGGTTTATTTCAAAAGGATCTTTTTTCTTTTTCCTCTTGTATGTCACTTTGATTGCAGTAGCTAGAACAAATGCACTACCAACTAGGAATAAGCTGTGAGATAGTTTTAGGATTGCGGCAGTGAACTATATCACACATCATGAAAGATCAATCTTTTTGTTGCTAATCTTGTCCAATGATTTGTCAGTCCAGACTGAGGATAATGCAGCCCCTTGTCATTAGCTTGGATAAATGCTATAGCAATACTAGGTGCAATAACCAACATAGGGCAGGCATAGCAACATAAGTCGGGATGTTGACAGACTGTTGCTTGGAGGAAGAGACATTCACAGGAATCCACACTGCAAGTCTGTTATGAAGCCAGGAAGTATATAGGAATAGGGATATAGTTGCCTTATCTAATTCAATTAGGAGGAATTTCCTGGTCTGTTGCGCGAACTCCGATAGCTAAGGAAAGCTTTTCCCCCAGAGCTGAATAATCTGATTCTTCACCTATCAGACTGTGTGAAGGTTGTCAAGCTTTTTTTTTTTTTTCCCCTGGAGCCCTCCATACAGAATGAACAGATGGTCAGAGTTCCTGATGCCTCGTGTCCTTGTAAGCTGTACGGATATAAAACTCTTTCTCCATCTGCCTCTCGGAAATGGAAAAAAAAATATGGACCACCACCTGTCCTGGGCTGAAGTTGGAAGGCCCCCTTGGAAGGAAATAAAGGGCCTCTTTGTCTCCTGCTTTGCTCTGGAGAAGAACAGATGCTGCACCAGAAGCTTGTCCAGTAGGATTTTTTCAAATGTATCCATGTAGTTAGGAGCACCCATTCAATTCTGTTTCAATGGGACATATCTGCTGAAGTAAGCTTGGTACTTTTGTTTCCACCCTGGTCAGGAAGAGGCTAGAGACACCATCCTCTGGCCACTCTGGCTACTAGCCATTGAGGTACCTATCCGCCACGAGTTTATCTAGCTCCTTTTTAAACTCTGTTATAGTCTTGGCCTGCACAACATCCTCCAGCAGAAGGTTCCATGGAAAGCTTTCAGTACTGATGATTACCTGGTTTTGAACTGTCAGTAGGAACTTACCCTGCTGGATGGACACAAAGACCCGTAGCCCATAAACACCACCTGTATCTAATCTGTTCTTCTGCTCAGCGACCTGTTTTAAAATGCTCCGGGCCAAGGTTCCAGAATCTGTGCTGGGAAAAGCTTAAAAGGGGACTCATCTCTGTGGTCAGTTTGACTATTGAGGATGATAACTACTTCCGAGCAGCAGGTGCCTCAGAGCAGCAGGCTGCTCTGGATGGAGCACTCACAGCGAGCCCACTTGCCCTTCGTCCAGCAATGTGGGGCACCATCAGCTCCAGCTAATCTCAGCTGGAGCTGTGAGGACTGAGCACCTCGCAAAATAAAGGTCTGATCTTATGGTCAAAACCAGAAAGTGTATATATATATATAGCACCAGCTACTGGCCACAGCCTATCTGCAGTCACCTGCCAGCCACTAACAGTAGGCTGCTGTGGCTGCACTGACAGACAGCTGGCCAGCAAGAGGGGCACCAGAGCAGAAAATACTGGACAATTTGCCCATTGGCTTTTCAAGATGGGACACCTGCAAGAGGGTTTAAAATAAGGGACTGGCCCATTGATAGTGGTCATCCCAGTCAAGAGACTGTGCTGGCCTTTTTACAGAAGTGTACTGTGTTGCTTTTGGGTTGTACAGCTCTTTTCTACCCTTTTCCCTTCGCCTGAGGAGCTATTGTCTGGGCCTGCTGTGGGTCAGCTCCCCAACTGCTCCAGCCGCAGGCACCACCAGCACTCCCCACCAGCAGGCTGCACCGTCCCTTTTCAGGTTAGCAAAAGGCATGTTTCAACTCCCAAACCCACCAGGTATTTTTGTCTTCAGCTCCTGTTCAATTGGACAGTCACAAATTTGCTGCTCCCCAAAGAGCAGGGCACCCCAGCTTCACGTCAGCTTACCAGTCCATATAACTCACAGTGTTTATATGCAACTGTAGGAAAACAAGCAAAAATGTATTTAAAAAATAGAAGAGAATCGTGTGATAGCCAGTAGGAGTATTGGAAGCAAATAGTTATCCATCAGATAGGTAGAGACATTTCTGTGCCACCCTCTAATGAATTATTGAGCATATTACAAGCTAGGAGACACTGAAAAACTTTGTGCTTCCCCTGTGCTCTTTGCCACTTGGCCTCAAGAAGTTAGTGGGACACATCTTCCAAAAGTCTCCCTCCTACTTCTCCTCAGGCAGTGATGGCTGCTGGACTCACATGCTGCTGACCAAGGTTCCTATTTGCTTTGCCAAGTTGCTTCACTTTCAAGCAACTATCAGACTGGAATTTGCTTTGTTGGTGGTGGCTTTGTTGGTGGTGTTTTAAGTAAAATAAATTCAGTGGATCTCTATCCCTGAATAAATCCACTAATGTACCCAGAATCAATCTGCTACTGTGATACTAAAGGCTGCTGCTTGTCTTAAAAATAAACATTCTTTTTCTTTCTTTTTCTCTCTGTATCTCTCTCCATCCACTCTGTCAACTGTGCCGCAAAGTACTGCATTAATGGTCTGGTTTTGGCCAGCCATTAAATGAGATTTTTTAAAAAAGGTCACTTCATTACACACTTGTAATACATAAACCCTTCCTAGAATCTTGTCTCAGCTGCCTGTGTAACAAGAAAAAAAGGGTTTCCTTCAACTTGCTCTAATCAGGATAGAGACAAGAGGCAACTATTATGTTGATATAAGGCAAATGAGAAATTTTCTGAAATTCAATTACCAAGCACATTCAAGTGCACTCTAGCCACTTAGTGGGCAAAATTGTTACCAACTAAGATGGCTTTCATCTATGCATCCAACCACCTTAAAGTCAATGTGAGGATTGGCTAAACTTGGTTATTGATTGAAATCAGCCTCATTAAAGTGGATGTCCCACTGAGATATTTAATTAATTCAGTTGGCAGCTCCAGCCTGCTGAGTCCCATTTATGGCCACATCTATGCAGCATTTCTCTTGCAAGAGAGGAATGCGAATAAGTGAGCTTGACATTGCAAATGAAATGCTGATTTACAAATCTCACACTTCATTTGCGTAATCTCACATGATTGTGCTGTCAGGAGAGATTTGGGCAAAAAAAGCCAACTGTGTAGACAGGGTTCTGTCAGTGAAAACCCCCTTCTTCAACAGAACCCTTATAACTTATTTTTTCGAGGATAAGGGTTCAATTGAAGAAGGGGGTTTTCACCATCAGAACCCTGTCTACACAATTGGGCTTTTTTTATTGCCAGAATCTCTCCTGGCAAAGTGACTGCATGAGATTATGCAAATAAAGTGTGAGATTTGTAAATTAGCACTTCATTTGCAATGTTGGGTTCCCTCATTTGCATTTCTTTATCGTGAGAGGAATGCCATGTAGATGTAGCCTGTATGTTTTTTCCTAGGAGTTTTATTTTCTCCAGAAAATGATCGATCTCTCTCTCTCTCTCTCTCTTTTTCTCTCTCTCTGTCTCTCTCTCTCTCTCCTGGATGTTCCAAATTCATTTTAGGAAAACAAAGAAGAAGAAACCTCATAAATGCTGATGCACTAGCTACTAGCCTCAGAGACATAGCCATGTTAGTCAGTAGCTTCGCAAAACAAACAAAAAACCAGCCTTGTAGCACCTTAAAGGCTAACAATATTATTTTTTAGGCAACAAGCTTTCGTGGCTAAGACACAATGCCTAAACAAAAAAGACCAATTTAGATCCAACTACATTGCAGTCATAAGGAATGTCACAATCAAGAACTGTTGAAACTGCATCACGAGACAACCTCAACTGGAAACCAAGAAACAACGACGAGTAGCTCTTCGATCCCATGAAAATGAAGGACACCAAGAAACTTGCCTTCAGACAGACAGGAGAACACAATCAACAGCTCAACCAAATGAATGGGGAGCACAGAGAAACTTGACTTCAAAGAGACAGAACTTGACAGTTAGTACCTCGAGCATGCAAACCAAAAATCCATTACTCCACTTAAAGGCCGAAGCAAGGTTGAGTCAAACAGCTAGTAGTTTACTATATATGCTCACTATATATTCATGCCTCAATGCATCACGGTCGGATTTTTGTTTCTACTGGTGGTGCCCATCCACACATGCCTTGGTGCACATAAAAATTTATTCAACACATGGATAGAAATCAATATGATTGTTCCCTAGGTGCGCCTGCAGTATAAATGAATTAATCTAAGTAGGGATATCAAGCTCTGGTTCCTATGAGTGATTAAAATGGAAACTTCTTTAAGCATGTTACATAGTCTCAGTCTATGTTTAGCCTGCAGGGTTGTGTTGACACTTTGCTCGCCACAAGGAAGGACGTCGTTGTCGAGAGAGATTTGTCGACAAAATGCAGGTCTGGATGTTCTCCAGGCCTTCTATTGACAGAAAAGGCCTCCAGACATCGTGCAAGTGCCCCAGTGGACACCCTGTCCACAGCAATCTGCGCTCTGTGGTCCCTGCCTCTGTCCCTTCTTAAAGCCACAGGGAGACCAGGGAACCCCGGGGCAGGAATCTGAGAACACGAGAGCAGCATCTGCAGTCCCCCACACCCTCACAGCCGCACCCTTGGTGACAGCATTGCCAGATGGCAAGGGAGCACGGAGCTCCAGACCCCACTGAATGCTCAGGGCTCCCGGGACCCTCTCCAGGGCTCAAAGAGGGCATGTCTGGCTCCTGGTCCAGCTCAGAGATCCAGACCTTCTAGGTCCCCCATGCTAAGCACCACAGCACTGAGATCTGTGACCACACAGGTGAGGCCCTGGCTGAATGGGCCACCCCCAACACACCCTTGAGCAGGTCAGGGCCAAAGTTAAAGAACTGAGGCAGGGTTACATCCAGGCCCAGGACACCATGGGCCAGTTAGAGGCAGAACCACCCCCCTCCCTCATGCCTGAGCCTTAACTCAGTGCTCAAGGCCCCCCCACCATTGGAGCAGGAGCCCCCGGAAGAGGAGGGAGAGCAGCCAGCAGACGGCCAACCCCTGAAAGAGCCAGCGTCTGAAAGCAGCAGCCTGCTCATCGTCCTGACCCAGTCCCCAGCAGCCAGGCCACCTCCCGGGTGTCCTCCCAGCTAGGTGAGGGTCCCTCTGGTACATCCCTGTAGGCATGAATCAGCACCTGCACCCACAGGCAGTGCTGCATTCCGCAGGTGTGTGAGTGGGCCCTTGGGAGGGCCAGGCTGCTCCCAGATCACCTGCCACCAATGAGGGGACCCTTCTGTGACTGGACGCCTCTCTTGGCTGCTAGCCTCTCAGGCAGTTGGGTGGTTGCAGTGGTCAGCATAGTCCTGGAGGCACAGGCTGGAATTGTGGAACATGCGAGCGTTGTGCACCTGGCCCACTCACCCAACGTAAATTTCTGTGAACTGTCCATGGTGTTTGACCAGAGACCACAGCTCCGTGGAGAAGCAGCTCTTCTGCCTGATGTACTTGGCTGCACAATGCTCCACGATGTGGTCCCCTGGATAGCTCCAGTGCAGTTCAGGAACCCCAGGGCAGCGAATCTAGCCACGACCTGATCAGGGTGCCCCAGATGGATGATCCTCCACAGCCATCCAGACCTGCAGAGGGTGGTGAACAAACACGCGCTACAGGGACTTCAGGGGTCCCTGTCCTCCTCCCATCTGCTCCCCCTGAGCTCTCCGGGATCCCCCCTGTGAGGTCATCCCACAGTAGCAGGACTGTGGGGCCACAATTCCCCAGGGACAGGTTCTCCCCTCATGCCCTCCACCCCTCACACCCCCCACCCTGCTGCCCGAGGGTTCCCCTTTAGCAGGACACCCCACCTCCCTGTGAGGTGTTATGCTTTAAATGAAGCACACGAGAGCTTTCATCGGGGAAAAGGCAGTACGCCGCATTAATTGAGAATATAACAGTAGCATATGCTTCTCAGTCACACACACACATCATGCACACAGTTCCGCCAGACGATGTTATAGTTACCAATCCAGAGCCTGGATCAATCTAGTGGCCAGGTAGACTGATCACAGAGAGGGAGCAGGGCCTTGTCAGTCATGATCCGCTGCTCTCCTGGAGTTGGTGGCAAGACGAACCCGAAGTCCCATGGCAAAGCACCCGGCTTTTATAATCCTTTCCTCCATTGAGGTTTGCTGGGTCAGTGTGCGACTGGTATGTTATCTTTCGATACCAATCGTTCTCAAAACATCAGCAAAAGGCTCATCCTGTAATCAATTGTCCTTAGGAGTGCCTGCTCCTTGCTTTAGCATTGTCAATCTGCCAATCCAAGCACTTCTTGACCAGGGTATGCACTGATGGTCCTTCTCTGATGCCGTGGAGTCTGTCTTCACCCAGGCTTCACCCCTCCTTCCTTGGCCATCTGGCCCTGGGTATAACGGCGACACCTTTACCTCAACACAGACACACCACTTTCACAGGTAAACAATTCTTACAAGGACTCTCAGAGAAAAGCAGAGCAAGGTGTTGTAAATCAAACAATTAAGGCTTCAGCCTTCATCATGATCCTGTAATCTTATTAACACAGACAATATACCAAACTGTCTCTTACTTACTTATTAAATTCACTAAACTCTGAAACGGGAGGCATATATTCAATTAAAGAACTTAATCAATAACATCAATAAATGTTACATATGTTAATATGTTACCTTACATTGCTACCTTGTTAAGCTTAAAATTCAAAATTTAAAAGAGAATAAAACTGTCAACTCCAACAGAGGTTCTCACTGCCCAGGACTGCTTATCTCCATGAGGAGGGCCCCAGCTGTGGACTTCCCCATGCCAAATTGGATGCCCACCAACCGGTGACTGTCGGGGTTGGCAAACTTCCAGGGGGCAGTTGTGACCTGCTTTTCCATGGGGATGGTGGGCTGCAGCTGGGTGTCATGCCTCTGGAGGGCAGGGGTGAGCCAGGTGCAGAGCTCCAAGGAGGTGGCCTTCCACTTGCAGAAGTTCTGGAGCCACTGCTGGTCATCCCCATGCTCCATGACCAGCTGGTCCCACAAGTAGGAACTAGTGTGGAGACTCCAGAGCTGCACTGTGCAGTGTGAGGAAGAGGGGCAGGTGTGCAAGTCCTGCAGCCAGGGTGCTGTCCCCCTAAGGTGCTCTCAGGCTTGCCCTTGGATCAGGAAGATGGCTGCCAAGAACTTCAACCCCAGCCACAGCATGTCTGTGTGGGGCCATCACAAGCCCAGGGGCAGCTCTGATAGCATGGCCCCCAGGAACCAGCTGCATCACCCCCAAATGCAGAGCAAGCACAGAGGGCAGAGGGGGAGCTCTGCTGTCCCTCACAGGGGTAGATGAGTCCACAGCAGGGGTAGGGAATGGCTGTCTGGAGGGGTCCCTTTAAGCAGCTGTCTCTGCAGGGCTCCAGCACCAGCTCTGAGAAGGGAAAAGGTAACTGGCAATCCTGGCTGACGTGGTTCCAGGAGGTGGTTTTGTCAGGGGAGCACGCAGGCTGTCTGGCCACTCTCTGTCGACAGCACAGATTGCTCTTTCGATGCACCTTGCTGACTAGACGCGCTGTCGGAAGAAGTTTTGTTGCAAGATATCTTCCGACGTGAACTTCTGCTGACAGAATCACAGAATCACAGGGCTGGAAGGGACCTCAGGAGGTCATCTAGTCCAGCCCCTGCTTCAAACGGGATCAACCCCCACTAAGTCATCCTAGCCAGGACCTTGTCCAATCGGAACTTAAAAACCTCAAGAGATGGAGAATCCACCACCTCTCTAGGCAACACATTCCAATGCTTCACCATCCGCCTGGTGAAGTAGTTTTTCCTAATATCTAACCTACACCTCTCCCTCTTCAACTTCTGACCATTACTCCTTGTTCTGCCATCTGACACCACTGAGAACAGTTTCTCACCCTCCTCTTTAGAGCTCCCCTTCAGGAAGTTGAAGGCTGCTATTAAATCACCTCTAAGTCTTCTCTGCTGTAAACTAAACAAGCCCAAATCCCTCAGCCTATCCTCCTCGGTCTTGTGCTCCAGACCCTTAATCATTTCTGTTGCCCTTTGCTGAACCTGCTCCAGCAAATCCACAACCTGCAACCTAGACATAGCCTCACAGAGGTAGCCATGTTAGCCTGCAGCATCACGAAAAACAAGCAGTCCTGTAGCACCTTAAAGACTAATACATTTATTTATTAGGTAATGAGCTTTTGTGGGTGAGATCTGAAGAAGTGGGTCTTACCTATGAAAGCTCATTACCTAATAATTTTTTTTAGTCTTTAAAGTGCTAAAGGACTGCTTGATCCTTTGGCGTGTGTGTGTCAAACTGGAGTTTTGTATACTTTGGCACAGATGGATGGGCCAGTGATGAACTTTTCCAGATTAAGAAATGACAAGATACAGCCCTAAAAGTCATAGTGGTTTAATGAACAAATGCTTTATTTCCTTTGGCTGAGCTAACTTGAGATCCTGTATGCCTGTAAGTTTTCATTATGGAACCAATTTATGGCAGTGAAAAAGCTGGGAAAATAGATGCTTATAATGCAAATACAGAACAAGGTGTCGCTTTAGTAATTTATTTAATGCATTTGTAGTTTTAATATGTGCTTTGAATACATCTTTTTGAAAAAATTAAAACACAGTGAAGATCTCTTTAGTGACATTTGGGAAAGGATTTCCATTGCTAAATGATTTTTCAAGAATTTGAACTTGCTGATAAGTCCAATTAGATGATTATTTAAACAAAAACCTACAGTCAAAATCATTCTGACAAGAATACTCTAATAAACACGATGACATTTTACTGTGGCAATTTAGCAAAGGCTAAGATTTATGCAAAGAAAATAAGGGAAGTGTGGTGAAATTAACTATCAGTCACTGCACTCATTGATGAACAGAAAACTGTCAGGCAAACTATATTGTTTTTTGAGCCACTTTGTTTATCATGTAGCAAGTAAAAGATATCTCTTTGCCCATAGACTGGCTATGATCATTTATTTTACATGTCAGAAAAAGAGGGGAGAGTTCTTAAGAACACATATGTGAGGAGGTGTTACGTGATTTGTGTTACAACAAATTCAATTTAAGCATTGCTACGAGTATCGATGTGACACGTGGAAGCCTCTGGCCCTCAGGCAAGGTCGTTCAGGACTGGAATTTTTCATCATTTTCTCTCTCCAGCTTTATTTGTTTTGTTCATTTTGTGTGTTTTCTTTTCTACTGACTTGGCCAGGGAGTCTCTGAGGCCACATCCACCTTCATTATTACAGGAAGGGGAAAGAGAGGGAACTCAGGAAATACAAGGAAATTTCAGTTCTGGCCTTCCTTTCTGAGACTAGGAAAACAACAGACACCTGCCCGTTGAAGACATCGCCATGCACTGCATTTCAGTGGGACTTAGGCACCCGTTTGCGCCTTTGGAAAATGATATCTGCATTGCTTCTCCTGCATTTGCACATTTGGGCTGAGCAAAGCCCTCCAGCTTGTGCTTCTGTCCTTCCTATTCAGCAAATAAGACACTTAAAATTAAACATCCTTGTTTAATGAGGGTCTTGGTGTCATCTTTGATTTTTCTATTTGGGCATAAGCTTCCATGGGCTGGAGCCCACTTTGTCATATGCATGAAGTAGAAGCTTCAGTCTGACAGACCTACATACAAAGATGGGAGTGTTGCATTACTATGCAAAGGACCAGTGCCAACAAAGCCAAATCAGGGTGGATGCAGCCCACTCTCAACTGTTGATAAGAAAATGAGATACCAAAAAAGGGGAAATTACTTCTTGTAGTCTGCTAGCCACTGCCAGTCTCTGTTCAGACCCAGTCTGAACACAGTTACATATGAGTTCCTGCTCTGCAGTTCTACCCTGAAATCTGTTTTTAAAGTTTTTTTGCTCAGGCATGGCAACTTTCCGATCTATTAAGAGAAGATGATTTGAACCCACAAGACAGTGACACTGCTATTGGTATCCATATGGCCTCACAGTTTGCCAACATTTTTATGGCTGACTTAGAATAGTGTTTCCTCAGCTCTGGTCTCCAAGCGCCCCTCCTTTACTTGCACTACACAGATGACATCTTCATTACCTACACCCATGAGAAGGAGGCCTTTGATGAATTCCACTGGGATTTCAATACCCCACCATCAACCTCATTGTGGACAACTACCAGCTTCCTGGACAGTACAGTACAGTACAGTACAGTACAGTACAGTGCAAATATGAGATGGTCACATAAACATCACCCACTATCAGAAAGCTACTGACTGCTTCACTTACCCACATGCCTTCCTCTTTTATTCAGAACACATCATACAATCCATTGGCTATAGCCAAACCCAGATCCAATCCTTCAGAGAGAGAGAAACAGGCTCATCCTTACGATTTCTGGGGCCCTGAACTATTAAACTAAAGAAACAGTTTTAAAATAATTTTAAACCAGAGTTGGGGAACCTAAAGACCGTGGGCTGGTTCTGGTCTGTGGCTTGGTCTGGACTCACCCTCCTCCCAGAGGGACACAAACTCCAGACACATGTGCGGGGGGGAGTTCTGTGGCTGGAGCACCAGTCCCTGCTCCCTGCTATGGTGAAGGGAGTTCCCAGACTCATGGGCCTGATCAAGACACACCGGAGCAGGAGCTGGCCCATGAGCTCTCCCTGGCAGGGAGAAGGAAGTGACTCCTGCGTGCTTCAGAGAACTTCCCCTCTTCTCTCTCATGGGCCAAACTGTGGCCAAGGGGAGAGGCAAGGGGCAGTGACAGTGAGGAGGTGGTTCCCTGCAGCTTACTGACCTGTGTGAAGCCATGTGCATGCCCCGCCCCAGAGCTGCGACAGGTAGGTACCTCCATACCCTACCCCCTCCTGCCGAAGCAAACCAGCCCATGAAAGCTTAAGCCCAAATAAATTGGTTAGCCTTTAAGGTGCCACAGGATTCCTCATTGTTTTTGCTGAAACAGATTGACATGGCTACCCCTCTGACATTTGACTCTTCTGTCACCTTCCACTACAGCTTCTATGCTGTGACCACAGCCTGGTATCTCTTTGTCTTCAAAATGTATGCATTCCTCGCCATGTCTAGCACAAAATCTCTTGCCATCACCTAATCATTTCCAACCTTGAGTACAGCAGTCTTTCTTCCTGCCCTTCTGGACTCTTGCCTCCACCCCCAGAATCTCAGCCATTCAAAATGCAAAAACAATACCACCTACCATGCGTTCTGCTCTGCACACATCTAGTCTTGCTTTAGAGCCCTCTGTTGGAGTTACCTTGCTTAAGGCATCATATCTGAGATCCTTTTCTGCCTTTTTTCAGGCTCTGTACAATTTCATTCCCATTGCTTTCACTCTTCTATTCACGCTAGCACACAATTAATATTCACTTACCCTATGTCTACACAAGCCCCTTCCGCATGTTAATGAAAGGGTTCAAAAAATGCTAAGGAGGTGCTTCAATGAATATGCAGCACCTCATTAGCATAATGGCGGCTGCGGCAATTCGAAAGTGCGGCTTTTCGAATCAAGCGCCGCCCGTGGAGACATGACCTTCCGAAAGTACCTCCCCACCTCAAGTTTTCGAAAGCCTTTCTTCCTATCTGGTGTTAGCATATTCATTGCAGCGCCTCATTAGCATCTTTCGACCCCGCTCATTCCCCTTTCAAAAGGAAGGGGCTCGTGCAGACCCAGCCACAATGTTCTCTACCTGGCTCATCTTCATGCCTACTTTCATGCTGTCCCATTTGTATAGGAAACTATTTCCTTGCAAACTGAATATCAAAAGTAATAACACTGTTTCTGAGTTAATATGTTTGTGAGTAATTGGACTGGTTTAAAAATGGAAAAGGAGCCTACGGCAGTCATATGAGTGTTATTACATGAACAGACTGTCATTTTACAGTTGTCCTCCTATTAGATGCGAATTAACATCCGGCATGTATCCACACTTCTCCATCAGGATGGCACTGAAATGGACATGCATACAGTGTCATCAACATTATAATGTAGTTACATCCCACTTGATGTGCATAACCATTACAATAGTAACTGCTGTTATTTTATTACAACTGAGTACTGTAATGGTGCAATTGTGGTCCACAGAATGGTACAATAGAAGTCCACCCAATCAGGAGAATAAACCACTAAACTATGTTTCCCTCTGAAACCTTATAGCTACACGTCGCTATTACACAGCACTCTTATTAATGCAGGAGCAAATTCCATGTACAGTAAACTCTTTCATATCCAGCACCTCTGGGACCAGGAGGTTGCCAGATATTCAAATATTCTGGATAATAGAGAGGAATACCTAGCAACACATAACACTAAAGAAAAATGAGATTAGATATTAAGAAATAAACAAAAATACATGCAGAGTACTTTATTTACCTACAACAACAGTAGTATTGTACACTGTAAATATATACTTCATTGGCTGTATTTATTTGTATTTACCTTCACTGTACTTATGGACAATGTAACTGAAATTTACTTATGGTTAAAACGCTGGTTATTTGAGAGATCTGGATGATAGCATGCCAGACATGAAAGAGTTTACTGTATACCCAGCCCTCCTCGCCATTTTATACTCTTCACAATATTCCAATCCTCACTGGCCCTGTTCATGCTTCCCAAGAAACTCACTGAAGTGACACCACCAAATAAGTCTCGTCAGAAAAGATTCCCCAGCAGCCTTTGGTGAAGCAACTCTGTCTTGAAAGAGTGCAGGGAAGGGGTTAATCTTCTAAGGTAACCTGAATCCCACATGAGCCAATAGGAGTGAAGTAATTCAGTTTAAACTGAGAACAATTGCATTTCCTAAGGCTTTTGTCTCTGCACGTGACAGGGAGAAAGACCCAGAGAAAATGTCTCCCAGGTAATTGGAATGAAACATCCGGAATATCCTAACCATCCCAAAATCAGCCATAGAGGTGTAAGTACAAGGGAGAAGTATAGTTAGATGCGTTCACATTATATTTTAAATTTGGTTGGACTTCTCCGCTCTGTATTCACTTTTGTGCTGTTGTTTGACTTGATGTTTTCCCCTGTAATTTTTAAGCTAAATCTCTGGGAAATATTTTTCTCCACATGCAACCCATGACTTATTTCCTCTTGTTTTGTGAATAAATCTCTGGTTTTAAGCACTGATCTGGTTTCTGTGTTCTAAGAAGAGCCTGGGCCTGAGACCAAATGGTCACCTACTGAATTACAGTTTTTTCGTGTCCAAGTTCTCTCCTGAACAGGGATTAAGAGCTTGAGGTACCCCCACAGGAAGATAGCCACATGTGTCTTCTTGGGGTAGGGTGTTTTTCTCTCACTCAGTGGTGGCAGTAAAACTACCCCCAAGGCCAGGAAATCTGTGACTCTGGAAAGTTTTAAGGTAAAGCCTGTTTACAGGCAATATGTCTCCAGTCTGTGCGGCCGCACTTTCTGCACTCCAAGTATGGAGTGGGGGAAGGGACCCCAACAACTCCATGTGGGTCACATATGGAAAAAACAAATAAAAATAAACAGCTAATACCCATCAAATTAAAACATGTTTCAGGAGAAATAACTGTTAAGGTGTCTAAAATATTACACTTCTCTATGATTATGTTACCCTCTGAAACATTCTATCTTACCTTATATCCCTATCTTACCTGAATGCTATTGAACAATTGGTGATCATTCAAAACCCTATGAGGATTTAACACGGAGGCATTGGCTCTACTCTGTCCAGCTGACATGGCTACAGCAGAAATTCCCCTAATAGAGCTTCATACCTTAGATATAACCCATTACTTCTTTCAAACAGAAAAAAATTGAACTATATTCTTCGTCCCCAATGCACCTGGCATTGGATTCCATCAAAAGACAGAATACGGTGCTAGACGGACATTTGGTTGGGCCAGCATAGTCATTCTTCTATATTCAGAAATGTTCCACCAGCAGTCCATGAAAGGTAGCTGACCATCAGTATGGGGAGTAGTCAGTGATAACAGTTATACATTTTTGATAAGATTGAGCACTGTAGCTATGCTTAGATCTTTCGGTACATGGAAATTTTTCCCTGCTAAGCCAGTGAAAGACTCAGGAACAAGGCAGAAAGGCTTCATTTTGTGGTAGCACAGAGACACATCAATAGTTTCCGAAAGTAACCTGTCAGAAGAAGAATTTAAGAAACATTACTGTTTTCCTCAGCACAGTGGATGTATTCATGAATCAATTGGCTGGTATAGTATCATGTCTAAACTTCTGCATCATGGAGGCCAGAATAGATGTTGCGAGTTGAGTAGGAATCTGATTTAGGACTCTGTCATTGAAACACTTGTAGGTTTCAGCAGAACGATAATGGGACAGAGCTTTTTTAGTTCCAGGTCACTAGTTTAAATCCAGGTCTGGCTGACAGTGACTGAGCATTACCTCCATCTGGCTGCTGCCTAGTAGCCAATGTGAAATGAATTGTTTTCTCAGTTTGGCTTCTGGTGGAATGAAGTCCACATCATATTACCAGAGTTTCAGCAACAAAATAAAACCAAAGACTAAACAAGCAGAGGCGCTGAACTATCCAGTGAGCCCTCTGGGATCTGGCATGAATTGCATCACTGATTTAGTGTGGAAAACTTGCATTGTCACTAAAGTATCTGGGGTTTGTACTGCTTTTGCTGTTTCCCCTGAATTGCTCAAAGAGAAGCCCTGACTTCAGATAGTATCTGTTTTGTAGTATCTCAAGAGCTAATAAACTGGTACGGTTAAAAAGAACACCATACTGCTTTTGCTAAAGAGCTAAGACTGAATTGTAAGAATAGTGCTGTGTTAGTCGTATGATATTTAATTAAAGCATGGCTAAAACTGATGCCACTTCGCTCTATAGTTGCTCCACAGATGGAAGAGCTGTCGATTTGGATAGGAATTCTGGGCATACAACCGCTACAGAGCAGAGCCCTTGATGTGTGCACTGCTTTAATGATCTCCAGAACTTAAAAAAGATTGTTGTGATTCATTTTTTAAGGGATTAAAAGTCATTAATATTCTCTTCATACATCTTTCCCATATTTAGAACTCAAAAATCCCACAGCCCCTGATTCAACATGATTTTATCTTAAAACAGTTCATAAAGAGCTGAGAGAGCAAAGAACATTTGTATTTGGTTTTAATTTATCATAATATGTTCATCGCATTTACATGGATATTTGCATCCCTGAATAGTTAGTTTTAATTACTCCGTCAATTTGTAATTACCTACAACATTGTCCCTTATGTTAATTACTGGGTTGAAGATACAGAAACACGAGCAAAGTTCTTTGAAATGTAGCTCACGTTCCTATATTGTACTAAGCAACAGGACAGATGACCATGCCACAAGAGATGTGTTGAAACCAATTCTGCTCATGACACCACAATTTTGCTCCCTCTACTGAGTGTGTTTTTCCCTAAGGATATCAACTGTGCAGAATTCTGACTCCTGGGTTCTAAATGGAAGATTCATGGCACTCCCGTAATTCTCAGGGCAGTTACATCTTGGACGCAACAGTAGAAGCAATGGTGTGGAACAAGGGTATGGCACATCCTCCCAAGCCTTCTACTAATTATCAGGCATCACACCTACGAAGTGTAAATCCCCACCCCCCACACTCCCCGGCTTCCTCTGAATCAGTTATTTCTTGATCACAGTTGGTGAAGAAGCTCTCTGGCAAGAGAGACAATGCAGTGTCTATTGCTCTAGAAGGTTTTCTCAGAATTCTAGTGACTCTAGTCAGTTGTCTGACCTTGGTTCCCACCACACCTTCCATTCAGATATATCCAGAGTCCTAAATTATCTATCTGGAGGTGGACTTGCAAGCAGCATAATTATCCATGCTGTGTTTGCTCGATTTGCTCCTATATACCTCTTTGGTACCTGTATTCAGTTATCAGAGGGGCAGCCCTGACAGTTTGTATCCACAAAAACAACAAAAAGCCCTGCGGCAATTTATAGATTAACAGATTTTTTGGAGCATAAGCTTTCATGGGCAAAGACCCACTTCATCAGATGCTTATGCTCCAAAAAATCTGTTAGTCTATAAGGAGCCAAGGACTTCTTGTTGTGTTCTGATGCATGGTCCCATTTGACTTCACTCTGTCTGGGTCTACATTCACCGTGGCACACTGAACACTTAGGTTCGATCTTCCAGGAAGCCATTTCGCAAATGTGCAAAATGGTGCGTTCTGGGATCAGGGTTGCCCATGGAACTCTTTGTGAACCACAAAGACTAAGGCATGCTGACAGGGGGAGCGCTCGCATTGGCATTCTGCAGTCAAGATGGGGATGAATGTCGATGGCTGCAAAATCAGTTTTTGGTACACAATTGGCATAGCTAATATTGTGTAGCAGCCATCGATATTCAAGGTAAGTATAGACCCAGCCACCATTAGTGTTTCTCAACCTGAAGTATGAGTGCTGGCTTCTCCAGGTGGTTGGAGGTTTTTTGACTCTGTCCATTTTTCTCGGTGGAAGGAAAAGGAAAACTTTTATCTAAAAAAAATCAAAGTGGAGTTTTCCCACCTAATAAAAAGATACAATTGTTTTATTTAAAAAATGAAAAAAAATGATGAATTGCAAATGATTTTTTTCCACAAAACAGGACGTTTTAATATCTCTAACAAGAAAGCAGAGATAATTATTTTGTTTCATTTGCCAGTGCACACCTCCTTAATCTACACTTTCCTGTTCTTGGGAAAGTTATCACAGTACAGGCAAAGGATGTGATTTAAACTGAGATAATTATGCAGCTTGTTACCCCCCTCACTCCATGTAGACACTGATTCAGGTATAAATAAGGACTTTCTTCAGTTTAGCATATGTTATTTAGGAAGGGGTTTAAGATGATCTACAAAAGACTTTTATATCAGACTGAGAGTGTCTGCCTGGAAGGTTATGCTGGCATAATTATGCGGATATCACTGGTAAAACTTTCCCTTGCCTTTTCTTAGGTAACCTCAAACACTATTCGGTGCATTGACACTAGTTCCAATTCAAAAGCCATGGTAATGCAGAAGTAAGTTGTTTGGAGATATGTTGTCTTTTTCCAGAATATTGACTCAAACAAAACGCTCTGCTAATATCGCCTATACAACAGCCATAACCCTGTCCTCTTCCACTATGTTCCCCATTAATACATATCAGACATGCATCTCACAAAGTAAGTTCCAGCCCACAAAAGCTTATCCCTAGATAAATTTGTTAGTCTTTAAGGTGCCACAGGACTCCTTGTTAATACACACATACTCTGCCAATCCCATAATTACTTAAATGTACAAACGCTTTACCTCCGTTATAACTGACAATGCAGGGTGGGGGTGGGGAACTATACAACCCTCCAATTTCTTAATTAATTACTTCCAATACTGCTTAGTTTTCATATTGCCACTGTAGTGATTAGTCAGCTACTCAGACAAATCAGCAAAAAAATTTAAAGCCTGGACACAGATCTCTATTGTCCAAGTCCAATGTCATATATTGTATGAGGTATACATCAGGAATGAAGCCCAGATCATTTCACCCCAAATGAATCAGTACAATGTCCGACAGAGCATAGCCTCTTAAGTCATCAGTTAGATACCAAAGAATGGGCAAAAATCAGTCCCCCGTCACGGTATACACAGTACTCTCCCACAAACTTCTGCAACCATGTGATCTAGAAATAGCCCAGAACCCCCACATATTTCTTTTTCACCCACTGGGCAAGGTACCTGCACTGTCACGTCCAAATCTTCAAGCAATGTGACTTTGGAAACACCACAGTAATCTGCCCCAGATCAGGGATTGGACTCTTTGCACCCATCCCACCTCTGGTTGTAGTAAACTACAGTTTTTCTTGAACAACCAATCAAAGGCTCTCCTCCCATCTGTTCTCATTTCGCACAAGCTCCATGGCCCCTGCCCTATCCCTCTGTCTCCATTCCACCTTCACAAAACAAACTCCTCTGTCCCCAAGGTAACAAAAACTTTAGTTAGATCATCTGCTGACTATTCAGCTCTCAGCAACATCTCCACATGATAACAGCAACAATTTGTAGAAAGCAACATGAGTGATCACTTTTTCTTTTTCCCTTGCTTGGGAAGGTTCACACGAGACATGTAAGTGGCAGGTCTCTCCAGAACACTGACATTGGCACAGTTCCTTGCATTAGCCAAGCAAACATAAAAGATCTGCGCAGAACTCTGCTTGAGTCTTATTTATTTATTTATTTATTAGCACACGTGCACTGTCATGCTCCAGACCGCACATAAATGTTTGTGGAGAAGTGAACATATTCTTACATACCGTTCACAGTTTGGGACCCCAAAGACTTAGTAGGTTCTATGTGACACCTTGGGTAAATATTTACTAATGGAAATCATAGTAATAGAAAGGTAGCTGTTTTAGTCTGTGTGCTAACAAAACAAAACAGCAGTCATGTAGCCCTATAAATAATCAAATTATTTAATAGGTGATGAGCTTCTGAGGGGCAGACCCACATCATTAGATCCCATGAAGTGGGTCTGTCCCACAAAAGCTCATCACCTAATAAATCATTTTGTTGGTCTTTAAAGTGCTACATGACAGCTGGTTTGTTTGAATGGAAATCATGTTGACCTGCATCACAGCAACAATCTGATCTCTAGCTATGCAGGGGAGTGGAGATAGCTAGGCAGGGAAGAGATCTTGTTTCTTGTGTCTCTGGAACTTCTGGCTCACATGATATCACCAGCATTACTCCGCATTCCTGTGAGGATGGCAAATTAGAAATAAGTTTGTGGATTTTAGTGCACTGGGAAGCAGCAGTGAAATGTAGGGGGGGTCAGGCAGGGTCAGATATCACTCCAGACTTCTGCTCGGCCTGCAGAGTGACGGCAGGGAGAGAGGCTCTGTCCTTCTCCTACCACACCTGTACCCATCTTTCACTGGCAGGTGGGCCTGGGTGAGGAGAGGAGTGGGTGGTTCTTTTGATGCACTGGTACGGGTCGTGCTGTTGATGCAGAAAGTGACACCTGCAGATCAGAGACAGGCTAAAGACAACAAACATATAAACCTATCTGAGTTTTGATTAAATTGTTTAAATTAGCAAGTTGATTTACCTCGTTATAAAGCTATGACTCTCTTGTGAAATTTGACCCTGAGTACAGATGCATATTTCTATAAAATTCAGGGATCTTCAGATGCAGGTGTTTAGTTCAGCACCATTGCTGATCTACTGACGGGTAACGGTCACAGAAACAAGTAACTCTTCTCTCTTGGACCACTTATTAGCAAGAGTCCTGTACAGAACGTGATATCTGAAGTCAGCGGCAAGGTTCCTTCCATTTTTTTCCATCCATGTGTGGAATAAATTTTCGTAAGCGCACTGAGGCATGTCTAGACATGCACCATGAAGTGGAAACACATTATGTTCGCATGGGCATTCTATTAATCATCCAGGGTGCACTTGCCTCTCTCCTCAGTGGTCACCCAAGCGCTCAGCACACAGGGAACACTGATCAGCAGTGGATTTCTTATTACTCATTCCTTGCGCTGACAATGACACATTTTTTATTTGTTGTATTTTTACAAACATATAATGAAATATATTACAGCAAATTCTGACTATTCTTTGGCACCATTTATTTGGCTTAAAGAGAGAATATCAAGATAAGTGATACAGTTAATTATTCTACAACTATCAAAGACATACTAGCACTAATACACATTTTTGAAGTCAATTAAATATAATGTAAGAGACTAGCATATCATGTGAAACAAAGAGAATGCCATTGTCAAGAGATTCTATTGACAAAAAATCTGTGTGGATGCTCCAGGGGCCCTTTTGTCAACAGACAAGTCCTCCATGGTACTGGCCAGCTGCCCCTGGGAGACACCCTGTCCACCACAATCACAGCTCTATGCTCTGTGCCTCCAGCCATTCTTAAAGGCAGAGGGAGCCCCAAAAACTCCGTGGCAGAAAGCTGAGAGAGTGTCAGCAGCAGAGGCACCATCTGCACTTCCCCATGCCTTGCAGCCACTCTTCCCAGAGCAGCCAGCAGAGGAGGCCAAAAGCCAACCACCCCCAACCCCTCAGGGCCCTCCACGGGAGGAGTCCCAGGGGCCCCCCGGGGCACAAAATGCAAGGCCCCATCATGGACTGAACCCGAGCTGTGGGACCTCCTGGGCCTCTGGGTACTGGAAGCCATCCTCCTGGACTTCACCACCAAGACAGGAATGCTCCTGCTTACACCCAGCTCGACAATGCCCGGGTAGCATGGGGCCACCCAACTTGGACAATGGAGCAGGTCCTGGCAAAGGTAAAAGAGCTGAGTCAGCAGTACACACAGGCCCAGGATTCAACCAGGAGATATGGGGCAGGACACTCCACCCGCCCCTACTTCGAGGAACTCCACTGCTTCCTGAGGGGCGATAACTGTTTCCTCTGCACCACCACTGTGGCTGCAGCTGGGGAGACCCCACCACAACCACCACCACCAGATCAGAAGACACAGCTGGAGGAGAACCAACCTGGGACACTGCTAGAGCTAGACCTGGGGCCGGATACATCCTGGATACAACCAGATACTACCCACCCTCCAACAATGACTCCAGTGATGGGACCCTCGTGCTTACCCTGGACTTGGCATCCTACAGCCAAGCCATGTCCAGAGCATCCCTGGATCTCTGGGAAGACTCCTCCAGTAAGTATCCCATGTGTCACATGCCACAGGTCTTGGGGCAAGGGAGGAACACCTTCCCCTGCCATGGCTGGAACCAGGCCAGCCACACTGGTGCCGGCCCAACCCCAGACACACCATGGAAGGCCACAGCTCTTGGATTGCGGGCATGCCCACAGGTGACAGCTAGCACCCACTCCCATGGACAGTGCTGTGAGTCACATGTGGGTGGGGGGGGCGGGGAACACCAGGATGCACCCAGCTCACCCACCACCCAAGCAAGGACCACTCTGTGGCCAGACACCCCACTTTGGCCGCTAGCCTGTCAAGCTGGGGGTGGGGGTCCACAACTGTCAGCCCTGTCCCCAAGGCACCATGGAGTCCCTACGCAGCAGGGCCCGCTGTGCAGGGCACATATTCCAGTGCTCCTAGGACATCCCTATCTCTCGGCCTGGGGGGTAACAGCTTTAGGGGTTGTGTTGAGGGAATGACTCACTGTCTCTCCACCTGCTCTTCCTACAATGCACCGTCAGAGGGCCAGGCCAGCTCCACTCTGCACCAGGGGCAGCCAGCCCCATCCCTTACATGGAACCAGGCAGCCCAGGATCAGCACCCACCCCAGCTGGTACCAACAACCACAGGGGCAGACCCATAGATGGAGGGGCTATCAGCTGAATGAGAAGGACATGCTGCAGGCCTACACGACTGCCCTGACTTCCAGGAGCAGTGGCTTTGGGCCAACTTGGAGTGGTGGGCGGGGGAATGGGAGTGGCAGGAGTGGGACTGGGAGTGGTGGATGCAGATCTGGGAACAGCTTATGGCCAGGTTTGATACCGTCATCGCCATCTGGCAGGCCTTGCAGGCCCAGGCACCTGTGTCTGCTGCCCCCACAATCCCGGCTACTTCTGTTCCACCCACCACGCCCACTGGCCCTGTTACTTTCCCATCCCTTCCCCCACCACTCCCACTGCCAATTCTGCCTGTTGCCCCCACACCAACTGCCAACATTGCTTTCCCCTGTCCTTGCCTCCCCCTCTCCAGTGCCTTTCCCCAAGATATGCTGCCAGTCCTGCAGTGGGCAATGACCATGGCTGCCTCCTCTGTCCCCCAGACCACCCTGCTATGCCTGCCCGCTGGGTTCTCCTGCTCCCCACACTAAGCCCAATCCCACCGCAGCCCTGCCTCACCCATTCCGCCCTGTGCTCTAGCCCCAAGCCAGCTGTGATGAGGACCCTGAACCCATCACATGAGGGAATCCCATTGCTGATGCCACTTGGAGTCCCGCCCTCCCTGCGGGGTTGTGGCACCCTACCCCCTCCCTAGACTGAGATCTCCCATCCTCTCTCCCAAGGCCCCTCTCCAAGTTCAGATGCCCAAACCCACTATCCCAAGCTCCCCCATGCATATAGTTACCCATCACTTCACAGTGTAAATAGTTCTTAACACAGTTTTTATTTAGCCCAAGGTTTTCTGTGTTCAAGTAAAGGACTTATTTTTTCACCACCCCCAGGTGAAGGGGTGAAAGGCAGGGTTGTGGTGGGGATGGGATAGAGCTGTAGGCCTGAAGCCTCCATCAGGTATGCCCTGGGGAGGGTCAATGGGGGCCATGGGCAAAGGTCTCCTGTAGGGCCTCACAGATCCACTCCTCATCCATGTGGTCCTGGTGCACCAGGCTGATCACTCTGGTGTAAATGTGGCTGATATCATACTTTGCGGAAAAGATTGTTCATGTGTTTGGATGATGGACCTTCTGGAGCAGCCTTCAAGGTCAAATGAGTCTGGCTTCTGAATCATCTTGATGTTCTCAGACTGAGTGGAACGTCTTCCCATTTAGCCCCTTATCCAGCCATTGGGATGTCTCTAAATGAAAAACTAAAACATTTTGCATTTGACCTTGGTATTGGGAGATCTTGAGTTGCTAGCACCCCCGTGCATAGCAAATTCCAGTCACTCAGTTTTGCTTACACATGTCAAACTCTTCCTTTGTTTCACTTTTAAGCTACAGTAAAGATGCAAAGTGAGTTTCAAGGAAAATACCTAATAGTGAGATTTATCGAATACAACAGTCTTCCGCAAAAGTAATAGAAGCCCCGTTGTTTGCCATATGGAAGGGTGGTTAGAATAATATTATGTGACGCTCCTTGAGGGATGGATGAGATTGACCTACTGATTTTCCACCTCTCATCTTGCTACTCTGAGACTTAACATCCCACATTCCAACGCCACATTCCTCTGTGGACTAGAAGGTAGGTAGCTGCACAGCCTCGTGAACAGCCCTAAGATGGACTTTCAGAGTTACCATTCCTTCCCTAGCTTCCTTGTCCTGGGAGATGAAACCCCTATTGGTGTTTCACAGGGGGCAACATGACCACTTATCTCCACCCTGAACCAGCTCCACTCTTAACTGTATTGGTGGGTGGAACCAAAGCATTCTCTTCCTCACCGGTTCTCCGTTCACCTATAGGATGAATGAGGAAGACATACCATTTAGAGAATGGGGCCCACCCCGGAATGGCAATCTGATGGGCTTTGCAGGGGGGCAGGAGAGGCACTTCTACCTCTTTACTGTAGAGCTGGGCATAGAGAACTGTAGGGATTTGCGGGGAGGGAAGGGCACACTGTAGTTCTTAACTTGTGGCCCACAAAGATAAACAAGCTGAGAATCCCAGCTCCAGATTTTCTACTAAAGAGGTTTTCAATGTATTTCCCATCAGTGAAATAATTGAGAAAAAAACATACTAGGAGTCTTGTGAAGCAGAAATTTTCTTGAGACCATGTCTTTTGACTGCTGCCTTTCAACAGACATTCCTCCTCGTCCTCCCAACTCCCCCTTTTTCTTGCATATTGTTCGGCTGATCTGGCAAGATGGAAGTGTCAGACCGACAATGCCTGGAGCCATACTGCTATTAGCCTTACTAGCAGAGCAGCTGACCTGAATTGTTGGTGCAGCCTCTGTCAAAAAGTCTTAAGTGAGGCCACCTGTAATCTCAGAAGTGCTATAAATCATATTACTAGAGCTGACTAACGAGCATTCATTCTGTAAGGGCCATGGGCAAACTTCTCTTTGCCACACTGTATTTTCTCTCCAATACCCAATGTCATTTGGTTGGGATTTGTTTAACATACAACTGAACTGCCAGGCCTTGCAGTTCTACCAGCCTCAGAACAAGAAAAACAAAACTACTTATGAGCCCCCATGTGACGTGTCTATTGAAACAGTGAGAGTAAAATGGCTCAAAGTGAACTTCACGTGATTGATAATTAAGGGCTTGTCTCTACTGCACCACTGTGGCTGTACCCTGTAGCACTTTAGTGAAGACACTGCTTACACCAGAGAGGGGTCTCCCGTCAGCATAGATATACCAAAACCCTGCAGGGGCAGTAGTTTGGGTGAATTATCCATTAACCTAGCACTATCTACACCAGGAATAGGTATATACCAGCCCATGAGATGGATCTCATCCACCAGGGTTAGTCCCTGGTGGGTCCCCATCTCTATATTTATGTGTGCTTCCATGCATATCAGTCTACCACAGCTCTCATTGGCTGATGATCACCATTTGAGGCCAATGGAAGTGGTGGGAAATGGTGCCCTGGTCCAGATTAACACCCAGAGGGGTGCCACTTTTTATTGCCCATTCATGGTATACACTGAGGGTTAGGTCATCATTCAGGGATCTTTCACACTTTGAGCAACATAGTTGTAATGACTTAATTTCCTAGAGTAAGACCTAAGTGGTGAGTTTTCTTCTCCATTGGAGTTTTGGTGGCAGGCTTCAGCCAAGTGCAGAATAAGCATTAGCTCCCATATTCTTCTCCTTTCCAGTTGTATTGTCTTGAGTACTACATGGGCATTGATGCTGACAGAGATGAAGGTGTGAGGATTATTTGGAACTTGATGATGAAAATGAGGAACTTGTTTTTATTGCAGTGAAAGATGGGAAACCACTGAACACCTTTAATTTGAGTAGGTGGAGAATGCTACAAAACAGTTAAAGGGAAAGATTGGTTCAATCTATACTTGTTCATGTGTAATTCACTAATTGGACTGTTTGCTCCTAGCTCAACAGCTCTCATTTTTTTCTATACTTTTAGCCCATGTTATAAATAGTTTCAGGATCTCCATCCCAGGCTACATCTACACTACAGGGCTTTGTCAACAAAACTGGTATTGTGGTGACAAAACCTGTGGAGCCTCCACAAGAAAAAAGTGTTCTGTTGACATACTGGTGACAGAACTCAGCACTTCTTCCTCTCTGCCATGAGGCAGAATGCCTTTCTCAACAGAAACTGTCAACAAAGGAGCCATGTGGGCTGTCCAGGAGGCCCTCTGTCCATAGACAGGGCTTCCAGGTCACTAGGCAGCGCTGTCTGCTGCGCTTGCTGTTGGCTGTTCTGTTGAGAAAGTGGCTGGCCGGGCAGTCTATTTGCAGAGTTTCCAGTCAGTTGTTCTGTCGAGAGAGGGCAGAGCAGTCTGGGAGCTCTCTGTCGACAGTGTGGATTGCTCTTTCGATCTGCTTGTATGTGTAGATGCAAACTGTTGACAGAAGTTTTGCAGGGAAATCACTTCCAACAGTGACTTCTGTCAACAGAGGCTTCTTGTGTAGACGTGGCCAGTGAGATCTATTGAGATATAAGATAGTCTATTTCCTACTAAGAAAGGAAAAATTAAATTTGGCCAGAAATGAACTGCCAGAGTTTTAACAAAGGACCTCCTCAAAATATTTTTACCAGCACTATAATTTTATGATGTAAATCTTATTGTGTTATTCGTCTTTATTTTTAAAACATCGGTAGAGCATCCACTTTGAAAGAATAACATGCGCAGCTGTGCTTCACTCAAGCTTATAAAAGTAAAATCGACTAACAGAAGTCTATGCTTAAACACTTGTACACTCTTAAATGCAAAGGAACATTATTTCATGGGTCAGATGGTTGCTAAGGATGAAATGTCCCAGTCTTATGAAACAAACTTTGCTAGATGAACTTCCCTTCTTGCAAATCAAATTAGCACTTTGTTCATCCTACTGATTCTGCCTCTAACTCCCCAGGGAGGTGATATTAGCAGGAGTTAACACATTAGATATCACTGAAGTAAGAACAGTGAAAACACATACATAGAGCTCATTAAAATGTGTCCTCATTAGAGTAGTACTAGGAATATTTATCTGGCTCCCACTGCGATTTTTGTTGCAAACTGCAGTATCATCTTTTTACATTGCAATATTACAGTTATTGATCAGAGCACAATTTACCAGCATTAAGTTAATTTACCAAACAGTTCTAGACCCTGAAATAAATCAAAACATTCTAAGATCAGTGGACTGTTTACTCTCAATGAAAACTAAATAGTCTGTGTAAATGGTGGGCTTCAAAGCTTCTTTGAGCATTGCATGGCCAGATATTCATAATGGTAAAGAAGTGACTCAGGGAATAAAATGATGTTTTTTTTCATCTGAGATGGAAGGAACTCAAAAGAAATAGGAGAGGAAAACAAAACACATGAAAAGCACAGCTGCCTGAAGCAAGCTGTGGAAGGAGACATCCATTAAATAATTGAATTAACCTCTATTCAGCCTTTTTCCACTGACAGAGATTTACTTTGGTGGCTTGCTGTTTGTTTTCTTCCAGGTTCACTCGCAATATAGGAGCCTTTTGCAATGGCTGTAAAAGAAGTTGTAGTAACAATCTTATTAGTGCTAAAAGTCCTTTGATTGGTCAATAATAAAAGAAAAAATATGTAACTTCTTATGTTACTATGAATCTAGGGCAGTAGTGCCCAAATATTTCATATTTCTGGACTAGATGTTAAGAGACTGGTTGTCTCCTTTTACACCTCTCCTTCTATTTGCCACCACATAATAATCACATAACATCCAATGGTAACCATAGTACTTGCTCAGCATGGGTCACTAATGAGGTTGGAACTCAGCATCTTGATCACTAATGCGCTCACCTCTGCTGTTTCAGCTAAAGGATAAACACCACTGATTGGAAGAAATAGTAAGTGGATAGCTTGTGTGTGGATTGCTGCTAGGTAGAAACACAACACACAAAGTACCATCTTCTGACTCGCCTATCCTATGTGTACACAGAGCTGTTGTGAGAGCTAGAGAGGACATGGTGGTTGCAGTAAGTCCAATATGCTCAAGTAACTCCCAATTGTATATCACTGGCTATGTCTACACTGCCCCATCCTTTCGGAAGGGGCATGTAAATGCAGCAGATTGAAAATGTAAGTGAGACACTGATTTGAATATTCAGCACCTCATTTGCATAATACCAGCCACTTGCCACAGAGAAAATGCTGCTTCCAAATTACAAAATAGCTGCGTACTTGTGGTCCCTTCAAAAGGAAGCCCCGCATTCAAAAGCACCCTTCTTGGTAATTTTTTTTAGCAAGAAGGGTGCGCTCAAAAGCAGGGCTTCTTTTCAAAGAAACCCCATCTTCATGGCTATTTTGCAGCACTTTCGATACAGCAAGTGGATGGTATTATGCAAATGAGGTGCTTAATATTCACATCAGCACCTCATTTACATTTTTGATCCACTGCATTTACATGTGCCTTCTGAAAGCAAGGGGCAGTGTAGACATAGTCTCCATGTTTCCCAAACCACCCAAAGCAATCAGAGACCTCATATTTGAATGAAATTGGGGCATAGCTGAGAAATAGGTGGCCAAAATTAAATTCAGAGAAGAATGAGGTGATGCTGGAACGGATGGGTACTATACTGCCTCTTTGACTGAGGGCTTCTCTTATCATTTTGGGGTGAAGTGGGTAAACTGGCATTTGATGACTTGTCTGAGTTATTACTGGAAAATCAAGTGACGGATACAACCAGGTTAAGGTTTGGGGATTTTTTTTTCATGTACGTACAGCCAGGTAGTTGTACCCATTTTTTTTCAGCTAAGAACTTTTCAACTCTCATTCATTTTTTGTATGTTGATATAGTCATGTTGGTCCCAGAATATCATGGACAATGTGGGTAAAATAAATATTGTATTGGGCCAATTTTATAGGTGAAAGCGACAAGCTTTCAAGCTACACAGTATTTATCTACTGCCAGGCCCACAGATATCACAAAATATCCTCCAAAGAGAAGATCCAGGATACACATCTTAGCACATGTTAAACTTCCTTCCTTCCTTCACCAAATAAGGGCTTTTCACAAAAGAGGTGGAACACATAATGGAACAGACCACCCAAATTCCAGAAGAGAACTTGCTTCAGTGCAGAAAAACCCAGCAGTGTCCACCCACTGCACTCTGGTTGTCACATATCACCCTCACAAACCTGTTGTGACACCTGAACAACACCTTCAGCAAAGCCTATTAGCTTCAAGTTGTAATTTTGCTAGACACTACAAAATCACGGTTTGAAAATACAACAGATATAAGGCTTATTACAACCACTGGTAACCCACCCATTTTTATCTTCTGATTGGAGGGATGTTAATGGGCCCCTTCACCTTCAGCGGTTCATTCTTTAGAATGTATTAAATACTCAGGTTAAACAATTTCTTCAATTTTGTATTTAGCTGTGACGCTTTTCCAGACCCAAAGAAGAGCACTGTGTAGCTCAAAAACTTGTTTCTTTCAGCAGTAGAAATTCATCCAGTAAAAGATATTACCTCAGCCTTATTATCCAGTCCTTTGCTGGCTCCAGCTTAGATTGTTCAATTCATTCTACACAGAGCTACATCTATGCAGAAATCACCATGGCTATGTCTACACTAGTGCCCCCCCTTTCAAAATGGAGATGCTAAAGAGACACTTTGGGATATGCTAATGAGGTGTTGCAATGAATATGCAGAACCTCATTAGCATAATTGCAGCTGCAGCATTTCTAAAGTGCCACTTTCGATTGCGCGTGGCTCATCTACATGGGGACTTTTCGAAAGGACCCCTCACATGTCGAAATCCCCTTATTGCTATAACCAACTAGGAATAAGGGGCTTTTGAAGTGTGCAGGGTCTTTTTGAAAAGGGCCCCATGTAGACAAGCCGCGTGCGATCGAAAGTGGCACTTTTGAAGTGCTATGGCTGCCATTATGCCAATGAGGTGCTGCATATTCATTGCAGGTCCTCATTAGCATATCCCAAAGTGTCTCACTACCATCCCCCTTTCAAAAGAGGGGTGCTCGTGTAGTCATAGCCCATGTAACTTGATGCAAGGTACATCATTCTGGGAGCACTAGCCAATGGGCATTGGGCTCTGCATTCACTTCCTATAAGGGCCTGCCTGGGATTTAATTTGATTTAATGGCCTGGGACTTATTTAGCTGAAAGGCTTCCATTCTCCCTATGCCATATTACAACAGCTGTCTTCAATGTCGATGACTGAGCAGAAATCCCATTGTATGAGAGAGATGGGAGAGATGTCAGTGAAATCTCTAAGGCTGTGTCTACACGTGCCCCAAACTTCGAAATGGCCACGCAAATGGCCATTCGAAGTTTACTAATGAAGCGCTGAAATGCATATTCAGCACTTCATTAGCATGTGGGCGGCTGCAGCGCTTTGAAATTGACGCGCCTCGCCACTGCACGGCTCATCCCTACGGGGCTCCTTTTCGAAAGGACCCTGCCTACTTCGAAGTCCCCTTATTCCCATGAGCTCATGGGAATAAGGGGACTTCGAAGTAGGTGGGGTCCTTTCGAAAAGGAGCCCCGTAGGGACGAGACGCGCGGCGGCAAGCCGTGTCAATTTTGAAGCACTGCTGCTGCCCGCATGCTAATGAAGCGCTAAATATGCATTTCAGCGCTTTATTAGTAAACCTCGAAATGGCCATTTGCGTGGCCGTTTCGAAGTTTGGGGCATGTGTAGACGTAGCCTAAGTGAGCCTTTCAGCTTTGTAACTCCTTCAGTATATGTGTCCAAAATGGTCCTGGTTTGTTAACCACCAGGACACATTTCAAGACAAGAAATAAGAGACACTTGATGGGTCTTGGCAGGACATCAAAAAAATCTGCCAAATGCATAATAGCAGCATTGAATGTTCCTGTACAAAGGCCATGAATACGCTCAGCACTCAACAAATAATTTTGGGATACAATCTGAACACAGAAACAGAACATCCATACTGACAATTTTTTGCCCACAGTAAGTCTTGGGTGACTACAAGCACTGTAGATTATTGTTGTATAAGGAGGTTTTCGGAGGGCTGGGTGAAGAGTTACTGATGCGCTGTCATTGATGTGCTCACAATGTTCTTGTCCACGTATAGTACAGTAACAAATCCTACTGCTCTCTTGGTTTTCTATAGCACTAGTTTTGGAATTATAGAATCATAGAATACTAGGACTGGAAGGGAACTTTGAGAGGCCATTGAGTCCAGCCCCCTGCCCTCATGACAGGACCAAGTGCTGCCTACACCATCCCTGATTGATATTTATCTAACCTGTTCTTAAATATCTCCAGCGATGGAGATTCCACAACCTCCCTTGCAATTTATTCCACTGTTTGACCACCCTGACAGTTTGGAACTTTTTTCCTAATGTCCAACCTAAACCTCCCTTGCTGCAGTTTAAGCCCATTGCTTCTTGTTGTATCCTCAGAGGCCAAGAAGAACAAGTTTTCTCCCACCTCTTTATGATACCCTTTTAGATATCTGAAAACCGCTATCATGTCCCCCCTTAATCTTCTTTTTTCCAAACTAAAAAAGCCCAATTCTCTCAGCCTTTCTTCATAGGTCACATTCTCTAAATCTTTGATCATTCTTGTTGCTTTTTTCTGGACCCTTTCCAATTTCTCCACATTTTTCTTTAAATGTGGTGTCAAGTTACTGCTTCCTAGTCAGCCCAACGAGTAATTAAATCCACTAAGTTCTTCTACATCTCTTTTTGTGGTGATAGTGGAAATCCGGCTTTGTCCCCCAGGTTTCCACAGTGAACTAAGGGAACTCACCCACTACATCATGCCAGCTGAGGACCAGATTTTGGTACCATGCCTCACATTCAATAGCACTTGACTCACCAGTAATCCCACTGACTTCAGGGGGATGATTCATGGTGTGAGGCAGAAATTGTAGCAGACTCTGGGCTTAAGAAAACATCCCTGCTGTATTTAAAAAAACTTTCATTTCCCTAGTCTAATGTTGGTTTCTTATTTCACTTTGCTTTGCTACCTTCCATTCCCAGGTGCACAAGCCAGCTGGTTTACAGTATAGTGGTGACAGACTTTAGCTGTGTCTACACGTGCACGCTACTTCAAAGTAGCGGCACTAACTTCGAAATAGCGCCCGTCGCAGCTACACGCGTCGGGCGCTATTTCGAAGTTAACTTCGACGTTAGGCGGCGAGACGTCAAAGTCGCTAACCTCATGAGGGGATCGGAATAGCGCCCTACTTCGACGTTCAACGTCGAAGTAGGGACCGTGTAGACGATCCGCGTCCCACAACATCGAAATTGTGGGGTCCTCCATGGCAGCCATCAGCTGGGGGGTTGAGAGACGCTGTCTCTCCAGCCCGTGTGGGGCTCTATGGTCACCATGTGCAGCAGCCCTTAGCCCAGGGCTTCTGGCTGCTGCTGCTGCAGCGGGGGATTCATGCTGCATGCACAGGGTCTGCAACTCGTTGTCGGCTCTGTGTATCTTGTGCTGTTTAGTGCAAGTGTGTCTGGGAGGGGCCCTTTAAGGGAGCGGCTGGCTGTTGAGTCCGCCCTGTGACCCTGTCTGCAGCTGTGCCTGGCACCCTTATTTCGATGTGTGCTACTGTGGTGTGTAGACGTTCCCTCGCTGCACCTATTTCGATGTGGTGCTGCGCAACATCGATGTTGAACATCGACGTTGCCAGCCCTGGAGGACGTGTAGACGTTATTCATCGAAATAGGCTACTTCGATGTAGGCTTCACGTGTAGACGTAGCCTTTGAGAACAGGGTCTTCATGTGTAACTAGGTGCTTCAGACTTTCATGCATTGATCCTCACAACACAGCTATGAGGAAAAGCAGTACTATCACCCTCATTCTACAAATGGGGACCTGAGGCATACAGACACTTACCCAAAGTCACACAGGAAGTCTGTGGAAGATGCAGGAACCCATTGTGAGAACCCAGCTAGTAGGCTTGCCAATGGAATATCAGTCCTCCCTGAATCAACAGTAAGGCTATTGTGGCTCTTTTTCTTATAAAAACAGTTTTACTGAAATAATGTCCAACAGGCTGCTATAAACTCGGATACATTTGAATGCAGTTATAATTTAAAAGTTACACCTTTTGTTCAAATGTCATAGACTAATCTCTTCTATTTTTGTGTTACGCCCAAGCTATTTTCCTTCTTTATCCTTGACTATATGTTTATGTTCTTTACTAAAGGTCAGCTGTGTAATGCTAATACAGGCAAATCCCCTTAAGCATACCACTGCTATTATGATGTATAGCACACCAAAATAACTTCAGTTGCACACAAAAAAGTCTGATCAAGAAACCAAAGAACCACTGAAAACAAGCTGTTTTCAAAATCAATGTGTAAGCTACTAATAATTAGAGTGTTTCTACTTCAGCCTATCTTGCTACATACATGCAGAGTGATTTCTGATCTCCATTAGCTGAGTCCATTTGAAAGGCTCCTTATTGATTTCTTCATTGATTCGTATATTTTTCTGCTTACATTTTGTCAAATATTGTAGACATATTTTAAGAAGGAACTGGATAACTTTGTGGCCATTATAACACTGTAGTCATGATGGATGCAAACAAGAGGATAATCAAGTCTTATTGTTTATCCTTGTATTACCACCGTATCTCATGTAGTGCTGTATAACAGTTCAGATGTATTATGGATTTTCCCCCATTCCCTCTGAAGTATTAGGTATTAGTGTCATCAGAGGTGGGATATCAGACTTGATGGACCAGTGGTTTGATCCACATATGGCAAATTCTGTGTTTCTATCATGAAAAATAAAACTTTCACAGTCACTGCTCTGTAATGAGCCATGTTTCTTACTATGTTTAAAGCACAGGTCTCAAACACCTAGCTGTGGGCCATCCCCATCTGGAGCAGTTGTGCAGTCCAGCCCCAGGAGTCCCAGTGGGCAGTCGGGGTGTGGGGTGGTGGTGTCTGTCACTGTAGTGCCCTTCCTACCACCGCCCCCCCCACGTTCATGCAATGAAATCCTGTCCCCCAGGGACACGGCCTTAGGGATTACGGAGGGGGAGGGGCTGACCACTGCCACTGCCCCATGCCAGTCCCACTCCCACTCCCAATAATCTCTGAGGCTGCATCCCTGTGGGACAGGGTGCCATGGGAGGCAGGGTGGGGGTGGGGGTGGGGTGGCAGCAGACAGGGGTGGAGCTGCGGGGGAGGGAATGACTTGACTCCCCATCCCATCAAGACTCCCAAACTGGATTGTGCAGCTGCTTTGGTTTGGGATAGCCCATGGGCAGAAAGTTTGAGACTCATGCTTAAAGAGGTGTCATGTATAGTCCCTGTGGCAATCTGTTCCCCTTTGTTTACCCACTTATGGGATTGTGATACATTTTGTATAAAGTGTCTTGTCATGTCATTTGAAAACTCACAATTTGCTGATCATTATTGTCATGGTAAAATACCTGTGGAAACATTGCATGTAACATTATAAGATCCCTCTGTATGGTATAACTAAAACATGGTCCAAGTCTGGGAAGCAGCCACAAAGGCAAAAGGCTACCTCAGCCAGGTGTCAGCAAAATGAAATGGACCACCACCTGGTTAGTGACCACTCTTTGGTAGAAGAGAGGGTACGGAGGAAGAATTTACATCTTGACAATGAAACTGCCTGCAGTTAACCATGCTCAGTATGCAGCTATCAGAGACAGTTTTCGCCTTCATGCCTATGCAGCTGCAGAGTGAAGAATGTATAAATCCCAACAAACTCAAGGCTGAACATATGAGCCCAAACCCTCTCACAAAGTTATAGAGACACAGACCTTCTCTCAGTTTGTCTAGGAGATGTATGAAAAACTTATTAGAAGGGATTCTCTCAGTGGTGCCTCTGTAAATATGCTCAACAGCTTCTGTCCTTCACTGGTGGAAGTTTTGGGAGAGAATGACCAGCGAACATGCATGCTAATGCATTTAATGTGACATTGTCATCAACAGGACTAGCTCTCACTGGCTACGTCTACACGTGCAGCAAACATCGAAATAGCTTATTTCGATGTTGCGACATCGAAATAGGCTATTTCGATGAATAACGTCTACACGTCCTCCAGGGCCGGCAACGTCGATGTTCAACTTCGACGTTGCTCAGCCCAACATCGAAATAGGCGCAGCGAGGGAACGTCTACACGTCAAAGTAGCACACATCGAAATAGGGATGCCAGGCACAGCTGCAGACAGGGTCAACGGGCGGACTAGCGCTTCCGGGGCAACAGCTAGCTGCTCCCTTAAAGGGCCCCTCCCACATACACTCAGCCTGCACAGCACGCGGTCTGAGGAGCCATATAGGCACACAGACCCCGAGCGCCGCAGTCATGGACCCCCAGCAGCAGCAGCAGCAGCAGCAGCTAGAGGTCCACCCAGCCCTCCCGGCAGGAGCAGGGCTTGCCCTGGCTCATGCCATGTTGGGGGCAGCTGAGCACCTTCTTGCCCCAGGGGAGGAGATGCCCCCAGGGCAGCAGGGCTCAGCCCCTACCCCTGCAGCACCCCGCTCCACCCCCCGCCTCACACGCCGGCGGCTGTGGAGCTACCCCACCAGCACCGACTGGTGGGAGCGGCTGGTGCTTGGAGAGTGGGACGACGACCACTGGCTCCGGAATTTCAGGATGACCCGCCAGACATTCCTGGAGCTCTGCCAGTGGCTCACCCCCGCACTCAGGCACCGGGACACTGCCATGCGGCGTGCCCTCCCTGTGGAGAAACGGGTCGGCATCGCTGTCTGGAAGCTGGCCACTCCGGACAGCTACCGATCCGTGGGCCAGCAGTTTGGTGTCGGAAAGGCCACCGTCGGGGCTGTCTTCATGGAGGTAAGAGAACCCACAGGGGGAGGCCAGGCCAGGGCAGGGGGGCCAGAGCAGGGCAGGGCAGGGCAGAGCAGGGCAGGGCAGGGCAGGGGGGCCAGGGCAGGGCAGGGCAGGGGGGCCAGGGCAGGGCAGAGCAGGGCAGGGCAGGGCAGGGCAGGGGGGCCAGGACAGGGCAGGGCAGGGGGGCCAGAGCAGGGCAGGGTAGGGCAGGGCAGGGCAGGGGGGCCAGGGCAGGGCAGGGCAGGGGGGCCAGGGCAGGGCAGAGCAGGGCAGGGCAGGGCAGGGGGGCCAGGGCAGGGCAGGGCAGGGCAGGGCAGGGGGGCCAGAGCAGGGCAGGGCAGGGCAGAGCAGGGCAGGGCAGGGCAGGGGGGCCAGGGCAGGGCAGGGCAGGGGGGCCAGGGCAGGGCAGAGCAGGGCAGGGCAGGGCAGGGCAGGGGGGCCAGGACAGGGCAGGGCAGGGGGGCCAGAGCAGGGTATGGCAGGGCAGAGTAGGGCAGGGCAGGGCAGGGTAGGGCAGGGCAGGGCAGGGGGGCCAGGGCAGGGCAGGGCAGGGGGGCCAGAGCAGGGCAGGGCAGGGCAGGGCAGGGGGGCCAGGGCAGGGCAGGGCCACGCACACCCTGCTCACCTCTCATTGGGGCTGTCCCATGTGCTTTCTCTGCAGGTCGTGCGTGCCATCAACTCCATGCTCCTGCACAGGCTCGTGAGGCTGGGGGACCCACAGGCCACTGTCGCCGCCTTTGCCACCCTGGGCTTCCCCAACTGCTTCGGGGCTCTGGATGGGACTCACATCCCCATCCGCGCCCCGGACCACAGTGGCGGCCGATACCGCAATCGGAAGGGCTACCATTCAGTCGTCCTGCAGGCCTTGGTGGACAGCCGGGGACGGTTCCAGGACATTTACGTGGGCTGGCCTGGCAGCACCCACGACGCCCGGGTTTTCCGCAACTCGGGCTTGTGCCGCCGGCTGGAGGCGGGGACCTACATCCCCCAGCGGGAGATCCCTCTGGGGGACACCACCATGCCCTTCTGCATCCTCGCGGATGCGGCCTACCCCCTCCGGCCGTGGCTCACGCGCCTCTACACGGGCCACCTCTCTGCCAGCCAGGAGCGCTTCAACGAGCGCCTGAACCATGTGCACCAGGTGGTGGAGCGCTCATTTGGCCGCCTCAAGGGACGCTGGCGATGTCTCCTCACCCGCCTGGATGCCAGCCCCAACAACATCCCCCAGATTGTGGGTGCCTGCTGCACCCTGCACAACCTCGTGGAGAGCAAGGGGGAGAGCTTTCTTCAGGGCTGGGCCGCCGAGGCCACCAGGGCACACGTGCAGCCACCTGCTGCCCCCAGTCAGCAGGTGGACCCAGAGGGGACCCGGGTCCGGGAGGCCCTGCGGGCCCACTTCGAGCAACGGCCGCGAGGTGAACTCTGCCCAGGCCCCCTACTGCCCGCCCCTTCCTCCCCCACACTCCTGCCCCAACGCCCACACCATGGAGCACCCCACCGCCCCCCCCCACTTGTCCAGGAGAAATGACAGCACGAACTTGTGGGTGAACGTAAATGCTTTTTTTGTCTTAACGAATTTTTTTTTTTTTTAAATAAAAAAATATATATATGTGAAACAGAAACCAAAAAGGAGGGACAAACATTCAACAAAACCAAGATGGGCACAAATAAAACTATGTACAACAACAAATCAAAGCACTGTGCGCCATCAAAGGAAAACCAAAAGCAGAGAGGAGAATGGGGAGAACTATGTACGGGGGGGGGACGGGGCAAACAGGGGCAACACCCACACCACCCACCCAGTCCCCAAAGTCTGTCCAACAAGGGGGGGGGGCCACGTCCCGGGCCCCTCGCCTCTACAGCCCAGCAGTGGGCGTGCCCGGCCGGGAGCTCCGGTGGGCCTGAAGTCTGGTGCGCGGCTGAGTGGGAGCGGGCTCCACCGGAAGGTAGCGGTGCCGGCGAGTCCCGGGTGGCTCCAGGGGTCCCTCGGCGCGGTGGCCCTTGCGGGGAGGTGGTGGGGCGACGGCGGACGGCCCGGCGACGGCTGGAGCAGCTGGTGGTGGGGCTGCAGGAGCGGGCATGGCGGGCGGTGGCACGGCCGGCGCGGCACGGGGGGCCAGGTAATCAACCAGCCGGTTGATGGTGTCCATATAGGCCCCCCATGCCTCTCTGCGCCAGGCCAGCGCCTGCTCCTGCAGCCGGAGGTGCTGCTCCGACACCTCCAGCTGCCGGCGGAGGATGGCCAGCAGCTGGGGGTCTGTGGCCGCCGCCGGTAGCAGGCACGGGGTCCGCCATCTGGCCCTCCGCGGGGCCGGTGGTTCCTCGGCCGAGGGGCTGCCCTGGAGCGAGGGTCCCGGAGGGCTCTCCGGGACAACCGATGCCTCGCCGGCGCTCTCTTCCGGTCCTTCTGATGGTGCAGGTGCAGGACACAGGAGAGGAGGGGGGAAAGAAGAATGGAGACAGGCGTTAGTGTGGGCCCCGAGCCGTGGCCTTTGTCCCCACCGCCCTGTGCTGCAGGTTCCCCATCCCCGTCCCCGGGAGATGCTGCTGTGATGGATGGGGTTCAGGGGTCCCCCTGCCCTGCAGCCCGTCCCCTGGTGGGAGCGACTCTCACTTCACCCCGCAGGGTCTGAGAGCAGGAGAGGTTTCTTAGGCCACAGATGGCCACTTTCTGGCAGGAGTGATAGCACCAGCTGTCGGAAGAGACAGTCCTTCCAACCCGTCTTGGGGAGAAGACCCCAAGGGGGGCCCCTCTGGGATGCAGCTTTCCCTGTCCTCTGGCTGGCTGCCTACCAGCTCTCCCTTCCCCTAGCCTCTACCTGTGGCCCCCGCCCTCGCCCCCCAATTCCAAGCCAGCTCGGCTCCTCCCTCCTGTTTGTTCAGGGCAGAGGTGTCACCTGCCAGCTGTAGCGCCAGGATCCTCCTTTGGCCCTGGGAGCTCCTCGGCTCGGGTGGCTCATATGTAGCCTGAGTCTCCCTTTGGCACTCCCCCCACTCCATCGCATGCTGCTGCTGCGGGGTGTCTGACCCCCTCCACCTGGGGGCCCCTCGAGGTTCCGCTCCCCCCTGGCCCGGGGATGGGGCATGGCACTGTCATGCAGGGTGGCGGGGGGCAGGGGCTGATGGCTGCAGTGCTGTGAGGGCCATGGCCCTGGTGTCCTTGGGGCCATGGCCATGTGAGCGTGTGGGGGGCCCTGGACACATCTCTGTTCCCCCCACCCCTCAAGCCCCGGGGTGTCCACCAGAGAGGGGTACCTACCTGTGGGTCCGCTCCCACAGTCCGGAGATGCCCGGGGGTCGGAGGCCCTGCTGCTGCTCCGGGATGGCAGGAGGAGGATCTGCAGGCTGGAATCGGTGGAGGAGGAGCCCCCCTCCTCCTCCTCCTCCTCCTCCTGCCGCGATGTCCGGGGATGGCCTCCGGGGGGGGCCCCCGGGGTGCGGGGCTTACCTCCGGGGCAGAGTCCGTCTGCAGGGCCTGCTGGGGCTCGTCAGCCGAGGTGTCAAGGGTGGCCGGAGGGGAAGAGGTGTGCCGGGAGCCCAGGATGTCCCTGAGCTCCCTGTAAAAGGGGCAAGTGACGGGGGCGGCCCCAGATCAGCTGGCCGCATCCCGGGCCCGGGCGTAACCCTGCCGCAGCTCCTTGACCTTACTCCGGACATGGTCCGGAGTGCGGGCAGGGTGACCCCGGGCAGCCAGGCCGTCGGCCAGCTGAGCGAACGCATCCGCATTCCGCCTCTTGCTCCCCATTACCTGGAGCACCTCCTCCTCGCTCCAGAGCCCCAGCAGGTCCCGCATCTCGGCCTCCGTCCAAGAGGGGCCCCGCTGCCGCTTCCCAGACTGCGTGGTCCTCTGGCTCTGCTGGCTGCCTTGGCTCCCCTTTGGGGGGGTCCCCTGGGGGCGCTGGGGGGGCTGCTGGGCAGCCATGGCTGCTGACAGGGGCTGAGGGCTGTGCAGGCTCGCCGCCGCGTGTGCAGGCAGGAGCCTGCACATTGCCTCAGCCTCCTGCAGTCAGGGCCGGGGAGGGGACCTTTAAGGGGCCGCTCCACACGGCCACCAGTGAGCTGAGGGGCTGGAGAGAGCGTCTCTCAACCCCCCAGCTGATGGCCGCCATGGAGGACCCGTCAATTTCGACGTTGCGGGACGTGGATCGTCTACACTGTCCCTACTTCGACGTTGAACGTCGAAGTAGGGCGCTATTCCTATCTCCTCATGAGGTTAGCAACTTCGACGTCTCGCCGCCTAACGTCGAAGTTAACTTCAAAATAGCGCCCGACGCGTGTAGACGCGACGGGCGCTATTTCGAAGTTGGTGCCGCTACTTCGAAGTAGCGTGCACGTGTAGACGCAGCCACTGTGTTCAAACTACTTCCAAGTATGCCCTCTTCATGCTACAGGTTTGGTTTGGTTAGGTTTCACTCTACAGAATAAAAGTACACATTTTCCTTGCATGTACAGGTCTCGTATGACTGGAAGAGAGATGGTCGCGTATGACTGGAAGAGAGATGGTGCGTGCCAAGGTTAGGCCTTATCTATGCTGCCAAACCTACTCAGGAATCTCATCTGGGCTCTCCATGCAGTAAATCCCCTTTAAAGAAGTTTCCATGTTTTGCTGCCTACAGGAAAGGTTTTATAAAGGTGTTCCACCTAAGTGAAATCCCCAACAAAAATAATGAATTGTTTGGCTGTTGGAGAAATATTCTTTTTATTTAAATAAATGGCTCATTGATTTAGTGATCCCTATCTGGATGAAAGAGATACCTTCAAATTACACATCTTGGATCAAAGTTTCTTTTTACAGACTTGTCCCATGATGAGAACTGCAAAGTCAGCTAGGAGAGTCTTCTTCTGACTGTTCCACTGGAGGGGTGGAGAGTGTTCCTTTACAAAAGTGATAGGATATTAGATTGATAGATCCTTTCACAGCTGATAGACTCAGTGTGGTTTTTCTGGTCAGGAGGTGCTATGTTCTCCCCTGCCTGGACTGATTTGCCTGGTCTTCCCCACCCCACCCCCACCTCTTTGAAGAAAGCTTTTTTTTTGTCATAACTGTGCGGGTGTTGTGTTTCTTCTACCCTGATTGTTAAGAGCAGGGTAGTGTAGAAGAGGTGTGACAGCAGGGTGGCATAAAAGAGTTGTGATGAGCATCCAGCAGAGAACAGGGAGCGGGCAGATGGCGAGTGGCCAGTGGAGTGAGTAAGATGCCTCTTTACCTCCCACTGCTCAGGGTGGGAGTTGACCTCTGTGGATGTATCTCTGAACTCTAGGTCTGCACTGGCCAAGGGCAGCAGCTGTGAGTGGGGAGCAGAAAATGGTTGGCCAAGTGAAAGGGACATTTAGAATTGCTGGACTTAAGAACCTGAGAGGAAAAGGACACTGCCCAACCTACGTGAGATGGGACTTTTACTAATGGCTTTTGTTTAGAACTCTGTTTGTGGTGTTTTCACAAATTAATGTTGTTACTTCCTCCCCTTGTATTAAAGGCTTCTCTTCTACACTCAGACACCGTGCTTGCCTGTGGTGAAGCATTGCCTCTCTGAGGTGCCCAGTGCTATGTATGAATTTCTCAGGTTACTGGGTGGGGGCCTGAGTCAGTACTGTGTTGGATGGGTGGATAGAGAGAACCCTAGGTATTGAACCTGGCCCTGGCTGCTTTTGGCTCCACGTGGCAGAAGGGTTACATTAGGACTGCATTTAGAACTCCTAACCTGTGGGTTTTCCATCAGCAATGGGGCAGATTATTTCATATTGACAGTGTCATCACTAACATAAGCTTGGAATGGCAGAAAGATTGACAAGGGGTTGATATAACACAAGGAACAGTTGGTCCTTCCCTAGCCATTGGCCCCATATTTCCTAGAGTATCTGCAGAGAATCACATGCATCAGCATGTTGCCTCAGCATATAAATTGTAGGAAATGTCTGAATCCCAGGAGGTAAAAGCAAAAATTAAATTAGTAAAATATTTGTCATAATGTAATTTTTTATAATACACATACTTATCAAAGCTAGACTCTGGGGCTCAATTGTCTCTAACAATAACAAATTGCTTCTTGTTCAGATTGCAAAGACTGAGTCTCCAGCTAATGTTCATTCCTTGAGGACGGAGAGATTGAGAGAGAGAGAGCGCCCATGTATGTGTGTGTTGGAAAGTGAGGTTCTTTTTGCCCACTGGCTTAAGTGCTTTGATTTAAAATATCTTATGCAGAGAGAAACCATAGTTGTTTACTCTTGTGAGGAAAAAAAGGTTGTAGAAAAAAACAAAACAGTTGGAGAAATTTTAATGTAATCCTTCAGTTAGCTCATTTGCATAAAATTAGATGATGAGTGCATTAGACTAAACAGAGAAAAAAATAAAAACAAAAACTGAAGACACCAAACATCTTGAATTTGCAACCAGCTTATTTATATTCACTCACATAATAGGGAAAGACATGGCTAGATACAAAAGAAAAATAATAATCTGGAGGAAATTGTTGTCTGGTGAAATTGACTGTGGAAACTGAATGTAACAAATTGCTTGAGACATCGCAGTGACTTCCATAGCAAGGAAAGGAAGTGACACAAGCACAAGGTGAACTTGTGGCATCAGTAATAGCCAGATCCCTATGGCCAGTGACATGGGAGTAAGCGACATGGCATTCCTTTACTCCTACATATACTAATTCTGTACAAGACAGAATGACCTGTGGGACTGTGTGCATGCTGCAAAGGGGCCCAAGAGAGGGTTCATCATCTACATCATAGAGCTACTTGCAGCTCAGGGGACTCTGACCTCCTGTATGACACAGACCATGGAACTTCCCGAAAATTAGTTCTGAAAGATCTGATGTAGGACTTAAAATGGGGAGGTTTTATGGCCTTTGTTGAGCATAAAGATCCCTTCTGGCCTTAGAAGCTTTGAATTTATGGAAAGGTTTTTAGAATTTGATTTTGAGGTCACAAGATTTCCTATAAAATTCATACTTCATAGGGATGATTGTAGGCGTGTGATTTTTATAACAGATGAACTGACCCATAGGGCTATAGAAATTCATATTTATTAGTAATGCACACTGACATTGTTATGTGCATTTGGGATAAAAATGTACAAGATATTCACTGTGAAATAAATATCAAATCCATGTTTTCTCTTTGTGCTAGGAATTGGAAAATGGGACAAATTGTTTGGAAAAGATGTACTTTAGGAATTCCCAAGAATTTGTTAGGGGAAAAAATGGACTGGTTTTCAAGTGAAAATAACCTGGCACTGTGGAAATGAGGTTGTGGGGAGGAATCATGATTTTTTACCTAATTTTAAAGTAACAGAGAAGTAGCTGTGTTAAGATTCAAAGTACAAGTCAAGCCGTGGCCATGCTTCAAACATTTACATGAAATTTCGTTAAATATAAGTTTTAAATCTCACACAACTCATTTGAGGACAATATTGTGTTTTATTATTGTTCCAGTTCAAGATAAGAAAACCAAGAATATGGTGATATTATTTCACATTAACTTTCACCTGAGCTCTATATGGAGCTCTGAAAAAGAGGCTTCACAAGGCATATCTGAATTGGGAACAGGCCTTGCTGGGAAGCAAATAACACCATACGGTAAGGAACAATGTACTGGAGTCACAGTCAAGATAGGTTCCAAGATATATTTTTCAGTGCAAATGCACTAATTATTAAGGAGGCGCATGAAAACAAGTTGTAAAACTTATCACATGACAAAAAATTAACAAGTGTCTAAATCTGAAGCCACCTTTGAGCTTGAGGCCAAAGCCAAATGGCCTTCCTTTCCCTGTCCCCCACCTCTGAGTGACCATTATCTGGGCTATACATTCCCCTCAAATGACTTTATTAACTGTGTTAATGTATCAAGTTATTAGCTCTTTTGTCATGCTATGCATCCTACAGTACTGCTACACAGCCTGTTGGACTATTTAAATTTTATAACTACTGCTCCATCAAATCATGCGGGGCTTCCAAAGACACATGTGTGATTCAGCTGGAATTGACAGGGAATGACATCCTCCTGAATAATGCCTTGAAGAAATTATTACCTTTGAGCGTTTTCTTAAATAGTGTATTATCCTGCTTCAGCTTTGAAGTCACCATTTTATAACTACTTGTAAATTCGTTCACAATTTCTTCTCTATTAATGCTTCATTATATGCTTCAGGATAAAAGATTTTTGTCTGATTAGTTATCAAGAGTAACATTACACACACAAAATATTTAACTCAAAGAACTACTGTTATCTTATTTAAACACCAAAATTGATCTACCTTACAATTGTCATTATCTCTTGGGAAACGTCATCCAAATTCACTTTTTAAAGAAAATCCATCACTTTCTCTGACATACTTAAGAAAACCAAACAATAGCAATTGTTTACAGAGCACCTACAATGGTTTGTGCTCTCCTGGTGTACAGAACTCTTTATCTAACCTATTTCCAAAGTATTTGCTGATATCAGTTTTCCAAATCATTCAGTTTGCCAATGTTTATAGTTTTAAAGGCAGCCCTTGAAGAGTGTTGGGAAGAGCAGTATTTTAAGAGACTTACAACTCGCTGTGCCTTTCTGGACTCCTGACAGTGAAAAACAGGCTGATCAGGATAGCTCCTGAATGGTGGGGACTAAAATTAAAGAATGAAGTTACTGTTATGGCAGCAGGAGAACTGGAAGAGGTGCACAGAGGGAAACGATCAGATGGTTGGGACATGTACCTTGTCAGAAGAGACTCTAAGAGCTTGGCTTGTTTAGCTTCACCACAAGAAGGCTGAGGGGAGGTATGATTGCTCTCTATAAACACATCAGAAGGTTAAACATGAGGGAAGGGGGAGGAGTTATTTAAATCATGCACCAATGTTGACATAGGAACAAATGGAACAACCAGGCCTGATCAGCAAGTTTAGGCATGAAATTAGAGGAAGATTTCTAATCATCAAAGGAGTGCAGTTCTTCTTGAATAGCCTTCCCAGGGGTGCAACAGTGGCACAAATGGCATCAAAACTGAACTTGATAAGTTTATGGAGGAGGTGGTTTGATGGGATTGCCTTAAATGTCATGCAGGAAATTCCTCCATTGACTTGTGATGGGACACTAGGGCCGTGTCTACACGTGCCCCAAACTTCGAAATGGCCATTTGCATGGCCATTTCGAAGTTTGGGGCACGTGTAGATGTAGCCTAGATGAGGAGGGCCCTGGGTTGCTACAGTAAATTCTTTCCTGGGTAGCAGGTCTTGCCCATATGCTCAAGGTCCACTGCATTTGGGGTTGAGAAGGACTTTCCCTCAGTGAAATTGCAAGAGACCCTGTGTTAGTATGGCAGAGTAGGGGGTGGGGGCAGCTTCTCCCTCTGCTGCATAGGATATGCATTTTCTGGACTATGTTGTAAACTCTGATTGCCATCTCATGAGCAACGAAGATGAAATTAAGCCCTCTGCATGGTTCCCCTGGTTCTGGGAGCCATCTAGCCACAAGTCCTATTCCTGGCCTGAAGTAAAGCACTTTGGGCTCTCTTACTCTGTACATAAGGGCTGCCTGACAGTTAAGGTTGGATGAGGTTATGGAAATGTTCTAACCACAACCTCTTTCTCCTGAACATCTATCTTGTATCAGGAGCCAGAAGGACTGTGCCATTTGAACTGTTAAGGCCACTTACATCACCTGAAAATGTGTACACACAGGAAAACTCCTTGGGAGACTGGCTTTGTGCTGCTGGAGCAGAGATTAGGGTCTGGACTTGTATGCCAAGCTGTATAATATAAAAGAAAGTAAGGATATCAATTTGTAGTGGTGACATCTGAGCCTTGGCTACATCCCCACTGCAGAATCAGAAGGGAAGGAGCTCTATATTTGTCTCAGTAAGAAGCAGCTCAATTCTATGCTACATCTCTCATTGTCTCCCTTTGATAACCACAGGGAGCTTGTCCTCGCCTGCCGATAGAACAGAAATGTTTCCAGTGATGCTGCTGCACTGCAAGAAATGATGTGTCAGTTTTTGTCTTTGACTTCAGCATCACTGTGAAAGCTAAACCACCAGTACAATTTAATTGCTTACACCCAAAGCAGATATGCTCTCATAAATTCAGCATACTTAACTATACTTAACCCAATGACAAACGTGTTTTAAAGGGCCTCTACTGAAGCATTAGAGGTAATGGAATGTAACTCCAGCCCTTTCTCTGCTGGCTTATCCCACAGTGGAACACTACTATTTCTGCCGACAGCAATGCCCAGGGCAGAACAGTCAATGTGATCCTATGTATGCAGAAGCTGGTCTACGTGGATGTGGGCCACCTGACATTTGGGCAGTGCTGTGTCAGCACTGGCTGATGCCCAGAGAATTGCTGGCTGCACTCCTTGGCACACATTTCCAGCACAATCAGGGCTTCCACATGCCTGCCTGGCAGGATCGCCAAATGCATAAACCCAAAAACCCTTGCCCCAGATATTGCCAATCACATATGCCCAAAGACCCTTGCCCCATCCACTGCCCCACACTTTGTCTGAGGCCATGTCCCTGTCCTGCCCCTTCGCCAAAGCCCTCCCCCAGTTCACTGCGTTCCCCATCACTTGGTTGCTTGCTTTCTGCCCTGGAACGGGGGATGTGGCTGCTGGGTGCATACTGTGGAAGTGTGAGATGCAGGCTTTGGGTTGCAGCAAGGGGTTGGAAATAGTGACTAGAATAGCAAAAGCAAAAGCGAGTTTGAAGGCTATGGGTAAGATGTGGAAAAGCAAAGCAATTAGCTTAGGAGCAAAGCAGAGTGTCTGGAAAATGTGTCTTCAGCAACATGTTGTATGGATGTGAGATGGGGTGTTAATGACAGATTCAAAGAGTAGAATATTGGCATTCGAGAGGAGTTGTTATAGACTGATTCTGAGAATAGGATGGATGCAGAAGGTCACCAATAAGGAATTATATAGGAAGATATAGCCAAAAGAGAACCTACTGCAGAAGGTTATACAGCACGTTACAGCTATTTGGGCATAATTGCAGAATGAACAATGAATGCAAAATCAAGACCCCAGTATCTGGCATAATGGACAGTTCAAACAGAAAAGGCAGACCCCACAGAGAATGGGTAGATGATATAGTAGATTGCTGCAGAGCTAGCCTACAGAAACTAAGCCACTCCGCACTGGACAGGGAAAGATGGACGGAAACAGTGAGAGAGGCATCAGACACCAATGGGTTCTGAGCCCATGGCTGGTGTTGATGAAGATGATGATAATGAAGGGGTTGGGGTACAGGAGAGGGTGTGAAGTAGGCCTCTGAGCTGGCTGGCAGCAGGTTGAGGTGCAGGAGGTGGTGCCAGCTCTGGGAGGGAGTTTGGATGCAGGGTGCAGGCTGTGTGCTGAGGTAAGGGCTTGGGGTATAGAAGAGGGTCAAGGGAGCAGTGCTTACCTTGGACAGCTCCTGAAAGTAACAGGCAAATCCATTTGGCATTACTTCCTGGGCAGGGGAGGTCACAGGGTCTCCATGTGCCACTGCCCACAGGCATCACACCAGCTGCTTCTATTGGCTGCAGTCCCCAGTCAGTGGGAGATGTGGTGCTTGGCGTGAGGACAGTGTATGGAAGCACCCTCCTCCAGGGCCTGCAGGGACATGCCAGCAGCATCACAGAGGGCTGACATACTGTCTGTCTTAACTCTGCTGTGCTACCAGTGGCATCCAGTGGCCCTCAGACCTTTTTAAATTACTTGGGCCCCTGAGCAACTGTCCTCTTTGCCCAACCCTGTTGGTAGGTCTGAACACTACTTCCTTTCAACTCCCAGACCCAACTCCTGATCTGGGCCCACTTTCTCCCTGCCTGAGGATGGTATCAGAAACTGGCAGCAGGACAGCAGGCTGAGAGAATAGGCACCCAAAGTTGACTGTGGCTTCTTTTTAAGAGACTTGTACCAGGCCCACTTTACTAGACTCCATCTACTCTCTATGGCCCCTTTTCATCTTGAGAGATGCAGCAGTGATGAGGATCTATGGGCAGCATTTCAGTCTGCAGCTTCTCTGGTGACTTATCTGTCCAATATTGGATTTGCACAATCGATTGCAATAACCCCATGTCAGTTTATTTTTGAAGTCTGGAGTCTGAGAGTTTTTCGTGCTAAGACGTAGTTCTTTGTGTGGTTTGCGCATATACTATCGAAGGATGACGTGCCCTGTCATAGCAGTTATTACCAGGTATTTCGAGCTGATGATGTAGATGCCCAGGATTTTGGATTGATGTTGAACTTTTCCATGGTATTTTTGCATGTACCTTTGAATCTTAGCTTTGGTCTTCCTCTTGTTCTTAACTCATGTGACAGTTCACCAAAGAGGATTTCTTTGGGAAGACGTTCGTCACCCATTCTTCTCACATGACCAAGCCATCATAGTCTTCTGCTGTTGAGGATTGCTATGAGGTTGGGTATCCCAGATCTTGACAGGACATCTGCATTTGAAACTTTATCTTGCCAGTTGATATTCCTAATTCTGTGGAGGCAGCAAAGATGGAAGCTGTTCATTTTTTTCTCTGGGCTTGAGTAGGTGCTCCATGCCTCAGAACCATATAGCAGGATACTCAATACACATGCCTGGTAGATTAGTGAGCATAAATAATTACTAAAATATGTAAACTTAATCAGAATCACATGCAAAACGTCAGAGGAATCAAAGTGTTATTCTGGTTCTCGAGGAAGGAAAAAAACTAATTTATTTACATGCACTACTACCTGTTATGCATTCAAATATGCCATACTGCATGAAACTAGGTGAAATAGGCTGGTTTCCAGCAATTAATTTTTCAGTGCTCAGCTGAGGCCTTAAGTCTTTGAAGAGTTGCCATGTCATTTCTCAGTTTATAGATATTATTCTGCAACAATCAAGTCCATATGTTAGACTTCTGGCAGTGGCAACATGAATTTATGACTAAGTTTTCTTTCAGTCCTTGGTGTATGCATTTCCATTTGTGTGTCTGAGGAGTATGAAGCTAGCGTTTAAAAACATGATTTTCTTTAACTCACTGAAGGACAGATTTTCAATGTCAGGCAGACACAGATGCCTGAACTATGTGTTTTATGTGTGATCACAAATCAGATGTGTGATCACAAATCAGATATTTGCACCTGCCTTTATCCAGTAATATGTCTGACCAGTTATGCATGCATTCAAATATCTGATATGAGCCCATGTAACTGCACTTTGTAGTTCGGTGTGGAAAAGTATTTGGCGTAAAACTCCCATCAACACCAATGGGAGCAGAATGTAATGCTTAGTACGTAGAAATATAGAACTTGTGATACTTAATGCATCAGATCCCAGGTCCATCTAGTCCAGGTTCCTGTCTCTGACAGCAGTCGGCACAAAATGCTTTAAAATAAGTTGCAAGAAACCTTTCACAGGAACATGTAAGATAATACGCATCATATATTAGGTCTCCTCTTAACTGTAAGAGCTTGTCTTAATTTAAACCTGGAGGTATGAGACTAAATATCTCTTCCAAAATCTGTTAGCATTAATTGTAACAAGCTTGTATAGTCTTGTTATCCCTATAAATATCCAGTCCTGCTATGTTTTTGGTCTCAATAACATACTGTGGCAATGAGTTTCAGAGTTTAATTACACATTACAGCTAATTCTACACTAGCCCCTTCGTTTCGGAAGGGGCATGGTAATGAGTGAGTTTGGAAGATGCTAATGAGGCACTGACATGAATATGCAGCACCTCATTAGCATGAAGGCAGCAGCACCCAAATTGACCATGCTGCTTTCAATAAGCACACAGCCCGTGTGGATGGAAACCTTTCAAAAAGACCCCCAGACTTCAAACGCCCCTTCTTCTCATTTGGTTTTTGGGAAGAAGGAGCTTTCTAAATTAGGGGGCTCATTTCAAAAGGCCCCTGTCTACAAGGGTAAAGTGCATTTAGAAAGCGACACTTTCAAAATGTGCGTCGCTGCCATTATGTTAATGAGGCAGTGCATATTCATGGCAGTGCCTCATTAGCATCTGCCAAAGTGGCTCATTACCATAGCCCTTCCAAAAGGTGGGGGCTAGTGTAGGGTTAGGGTTCAAAAGTGGCATGCTAATACAAGGCCCAAAATATGCTAATGAGGTGAGGATGCAAATTCTCTGTGCCTCATTAGCATAAGGTCATGTGATTTGGAGACTGGAAGACAAGCTTCCAGAGTCTAAAAAGCCATTTAGAAGCATGGCCCCGGGGGGTCTTCCAGAAGGAAGTTCTTCTTCCGGGGGCCCCTTCTTCCCAAAAATTTTCAGGAAGAAGGGGCCTCCAGAAGAAGGACCTCCTTACGGAAGACCCCCCAGGGGCCATGCTTCTAAACAGCATTTTGGAGTCCGGAAGAATGGCTTCCGGACTCCAAATCACATGACCTTATGCTAATGAGGCATGGAGAATTTGCATCCACACATCATTAGCATATTTTGGGCTGTGTACTAGCATGCCACTTTCAAAGAAAGTGGCCTGTGTCGAAACGACCCCTGTGTCCTGTGGCTCCAGTTCAAAATAAGCTCAATGGCTGTGTCTACACTTGCACCTCATTTGCATTTTCTATTTCCTTCATTTGCATGCGTCTTTCGAAAGAGGAATGCAAGTGTAGACACAGCCTATGTGTGTAAATGCTGCATTTTGAAATAACTAAGTGCTGTTTCAAAATGCATTTTGTGTGTAGTTGTGTTATTTCAAAACAAGCTATTTCCGATAGCTCTTCTGGAATAGCTCATTTCAAAATAAAGCTGCTGTGTCATCTCCTTTATAAAGAAAATAATCCCAATCTTTTCAATATTTCTTCATAAGTAATTCTTCCATGCCCTTTATCATTCTCTTGCCCTTTTCTTTCCCCAGCAGCCTCTCTGAGACGTGGTGACCAGTACTACACACTGTATTCCAGATGAGAAACATGGTGATATATATATACATCCTGTCTCATACAGCTGGAAGGAAAATTGAGAGGTCATCGAGTCCAGTCTGCTGCACTCACACCAGAACTTGCAGAACCAGGGACCTGAAGCCAGAGTCATGAGCTGGAGCAGAGTCAGGAATGTTGAGGTGAGGATCAGTGCTGAGGCGAGGTTAAATGCTCCCAAGAGAGGCACTGTGAAGGGTGGTGGTGGGGAGAATGAGGGCTTTGGCACGCTGGCGGTGAGCATTTCAGCTAGAGCATGAATGGTGCTGGGGTCCATGGTGCTATGAGGTCCCTCAGTGCTGGGCGCACTGAAGACAGCTGGTTCATTCTGATTGCGAGCCAGATCAGGATCTACTTGCCACAGACACTTTCAAGGGGGAACAGTTCTGAGAGGACTGGCTGTGAGATCGTTGCTGTGAGTCAGATGCCATGAGTCATACTGGTGGAGCAGTACCGGGACTCCAGGCATAGGGCTGTTGGAACTGAAGCAAGTAGGCCCAGCATGGCTGGATTTCCACAATAGGATGTTTGGCAAGGAGAGGGTGGCATGTTTCTTGCTGGGGACTGAATCATTTCAGTGAAGCCCTGAGGGACCTCAAATGTGTCTGCTGCGGATGGACCGACTACCACCACTTCTGTTCTCAGGGAAACCAGGAGCATTGGACTTAGAACACGAGACGAGTGTGGCACATCCAGACCCCAGGGCCAGAACTTGCTATGACCTTCCAATACAGAGAGTGTTATTGAAGTAGGAGATGCCAATAATGAGAACTTGGCCACCCTGGAAGACTGCACTGGGGTGTGCAACCAATGCCTGTATGTCTTGGCCTTCTGGGAGTACTGGTGCAGGGATGAGTCTGTTTTCATGCTGACCCTGAAACTGACGGGGGTGCACAACTACATTCTGGAGCACGCAGTGACAAGTTGTCTATGAGGCCAAAGAGTGGATTCCATAAGGACCTGCTCCAGGTGAAATTTCCACTCCTTTCAGTGCGGGGCAGGTAAAAGGACCTGCAGATCTTCCACCTGGCTGCCTGATGATCTTCCCCCAGGCACTGGAGGCATCCATCATGGGAGCTGTTTGCTGGTACAGCTTTTAGGCCAGACCTGCGGTGTTTGAAGCCCTGGGACTTTGGAATACCCCAGGACCCAAAAGGGACACAGGCAGGAAGGGTAAACCCCTTCTCCTCTTGCTACCCTACAACCTAACTGCTAACTACAGCTATTCACAAACAAACTGTAAACACCAGACACACATGTTATAGCAGTGCAGGAGACCAACAGTTTCAACAGCCTTGACTGGTAGTAAGAAGGAACTGAAGCGTGGTTGGGTTGGCAGCATCATATATAGTGCGCCCCAACAGCGCCAGTCCAGGGGGCTCCACAGCCAGTTAGGGGAAAACTTTTCAACAGCCGTGCATGCAACGTGTATACACCTATTTAGAACTGATGTGAGCTGGCATTCAAAGAAGAACAAGAGGCTTTCTGCTACAGCAAGGTTATCAGCAACCAAACTCCTAGAATGGGGGTGTGGCAGTGGGGGGCAGAAGGCAGACAAAGGGCTGTTCAGAAGGGCTTTCTGCCTGTCAATCCCAATAAGTTTACTTGTTCAGAGATGAACCATAGTTGTGTGCTTGCTCTCTTTCTTTTATCTGAGACCACGGTGTCCTAATCTATTGTCTGCGGGCAGGTCTTCCCTCTCTCCCCCACATTACTGCTTCATGTTTGCAACTAATTTTCTCTCCTCTCTAGTAGAATAAAAGCCTGGGCAGCTGTGAGACGTCCCATACCTGATTATTGTATTCCCAGAGGAAAACTATGACTAGCATACAGTAACTTGATCCGCACCTTTAGGTTGAGTAGCAGCTCAGCTTCTCCAATCTAATTAATGTGTTCTATAGATGCTAGTCATCCTAACTCAGAAGAAAATATGAGACCAGGAGGGTATGAAGTGGACTAAAATCAGTGAAATACAATGGGCTGTTATGATTAGTGTTTTCAGAAAGAAGGAATTTATTGATTTCCAATAAAAGCTGTGGGCTGGGAGTACAGGCTCAGCCATCTGCTACTGCTGAGAAAAAAGTCTGCATTCTATGAGTAGTCTTTGCACAGCATTTCCTTCTCCTGCTGTGTCTCCCTGTTCCTTAACTTGCTGGCTAACCCCTGCTGGAAACGTTTATTTCTTGTTCATTAACCTCAGCTGGCCATATCACAGAAATCTCATAACAAGCCAAGAAAATATTGTCCACCCAATACTGTAATTGTTGTCAAAGTTCACCCTTCCGCATGAATACAGCAAGCGCTAATGGTACAGTGTGTACTCACAGCAATAAAAAGTTGTCCTAATACAGCCAAAAGGATAACTGAGCCCAGAGAAAAATGAGTAGGTGGTGCGAGGAGTCATGGACTTTCTTGGCATAGGGAGGGTTTTTAAAACAGCTTAGTACAGCACTGAGCCAACAGCCACTAGAACGTATATTCTGATCCCAGCTGGTCCTGCTCCTCATGAGACAGAAATGGTCTGACCACCTCTGGAATTAGGCTCCATAGTTTCCATGTGCTACCCATATCCATTCTGATTTGGACTCAGCTATCCCTAAAACTGACTGCAGGCATACCATCTCAGTTTTGTGCCTCTCACTCCTTTGAAAGTCACATGGACGGTATCAACCTGAGAGGCTAAAGGACAAATTAGGTACCTAAATTCACCTAGATTTACAAAGGGATTTAGGTACCTAACTGCCAGTTTAGGTGCCAAAGTCCCAGATTTAGGCACCAGTGGTCTTCACAAAAGCCTTCTCTCAGCTGCTGCCAAACCTTGTACGTGCCTACACTCATTCAGCACATCACGTTTTGCAATCAAAAGTTCCCTAAGCACCTGTGTTTCTTCCATTCTCTGGGGGAAGATGCACATTCCCCTGCTCAACTTTCCAGAGAGGTCTGATCTGATAGACCTGCTCCACAGCACATCTAACAATGCCCTTCTATAACCTTTAGCCCAGTAGCTAGGGCAGTCATGCAGGAGATGAGTTTAAGATGAACAGCTCACATCTGCCTGTTCTCCCTCTGATAAGAAGAAGGGAGTGGAATGTGGAGCTGCCAATTTTCAGATGAATGTTCTAAACACTGGACAAAGGGACAGTCTGATGTGGAGCTCTCTCAGACTCTCTTGTTGAAGCTTTTCAATTTCAAATAAATAAGTTAGAGTCATTAGACCAGGGGAACAGGATCATTGGTTGTCTTCACCATGAGTGAATGTTCCAGCCACCAGATGGTCTTAGATGCCAAAGCCCGAACAGAATTACTGCAATCATCTATTCTGACCTGTAAAACATGGGCCATAGAACTCTTCCCCTCCCCCGGGCCCAATAATTTCTAGAGCATGCTAAACAGCACAGTGCCTTAGTCCTTTATTAATGTAGCCTGACAGTCCAAGCAAGCCCAACTGGCTTCCCAGTCTTTAAACTATGTCTGTGGCCAGCTCTACTCACTTAGGCTACATCTACATTGGCAAATTCATCTGGAAGAATGCAGCACTCTTCCGGAAGATTCTGGGAGTGTCTACCCACAAAAGCCGTTCTTCCAGAAGGAATCCAGAAGAATGTGACGTCTCTTCTGGAGTCTATATTCTGGTTCCGTTGCAGGAAGAGCATCTTCCTTGGGAAGATTCCACCAGAAGAAAGTGAGTGCAGATGCTCTGTGAGCCCCTCTTCCAAAAGAACAGTCTACCATGGTGCCGGCCACAGGGCATGTAGAGACTCTGCACAGCCCCAACAGCACTCTATGACCCAGTGCTCCAGCCACCCTTGAAGCATTAGCAAGTCCTTCAGAGTCTGGAGCACCAAAGTGATTGCACTGTGTAACCAGGGCCACAGACTGGTCATCCACACCTCCCCACATGCACCCGTGGGGAGGACACGCACCCCTCCCCCACCCCAAGGACAGGACACCACATCCCCAACACATGGAGGGGCCATGCAGTGGGACAGGCATGGGCTCACAGCAAACCCCACTGCTGCTGCCCCCGCAAAAGGCCAGGCACTCAGCCATGTCCGGACCCCAGGGGTCCCATGCGGCGGTGCCACCCCAGCATGCAGGCCTGCACACATGCAACAGCCAGCACCCACAGCCATGGACAGCGCAGCGAGTCATACAGCCGCAGGGAGTGCTTGGGAATGGACCAGCCATGCACAGCCCACACGCCACCCACACAGGGACCTCATGTCCGGGCAAACCCCGTGCCTGCCAGCTCAGCCCCCCCACACAATGCACTGTCTCCCCATCCCCGGACAGCCATACCACCTAAGGGCCATGGACCACCAACCCAACCCACTGCCGGAGGGACTGCTGCCCTCCCAACCCCCATGGGAGCCCAGGCCGCATCCAGTACAGGACCCTTCCTTCATGGCCCTGAACCTGCTTCCCCACCCCATGCCACCCCCAACAGAGATGGGGCACCCCTGTGCATATGTTGGAGGGAATTGCACAGCCTGATCACGGTGCTTCTGCTTCAGCAGCAGTGTTTATTGCATATAAAGAGCTACCTACATCAGCTACAGTACCCAGTCCCCTGAAAGGCCAGCACAGCAATATACATAAACTGTGCTTGAAGAGCCAGCACCCCTATGCCCCGAGTGCCCAGGGAGGGCAGGCTGGGCTGAAGGGAGGACAGGCGAGGGGCACACAGCAGGACCGAGGTAGTGCAGCACCCAGCAGCCAGGAGGAGCCAGCCATGGCCAGCCGGTGACTGCTCACAGGGCTTCACAGATGAACTCCTGCCAGTGGGCGACCCAAGTGCAGGGCGCCGTGAGGTTGTCCTTGGGCCCAGGGGCTGCCTTGGGCTCCTTGTAGGTTGGTATGGCCTTGTCCAGCCAGGCCTCGGGAAAGGGGCTCTCCCTGCCCTCGATGAGGTTCTGCAGGACGCAGCGGGCCAACATGACCTGCAGGATGTCCTCCACCTCCATGAATGTCAGAGGGCTCCAAAAGCATGCCCACAAATGGGCAAAGCACACTCCAAGGAGGCGAGGACATGGGCCACGTGCCCATTGAAGAGCCCTGGGAAGTCTCAGGGCACCTGGCATAGGGCCGCATCAGCCATGGCAGCAGGGGGTAGACTGGGTCACCCACCATACATAGGGGCACACTCGTGTCCCCGACCAAGTGCTCATGCTGCAGGATAAAGGTCCCGACCGCCTTCCTGTGGTACAGGCTGGTGCTCCAGAACACGCACACCTCAGGGGCAGGACCCAAACCTCAGGCAGATGTCCATTAAAACAGCCCCAATGGTCCACCAGCGCCTGCAGCATGATGGAGTGCTAGCCCATGTGATTCACATAGTGATTGGGGCCCCAGTCACCTTCCAGGGATGGAGTGTGGGCACACTCAGGGCTTGGCACACAGCTGCCCCTGCCCCCTCCCACCCTGGGCCCCATGGGGAACCTCCCCCGGCAGGAAAACCCACTGATCTCCATCCCTTGATGGTTTATATGCTGCAATGACCCAGAAACCCTGGGACAGGAAGCTGAGAAGGTGGAGGTTGTGGACACGTGCAGCCCTGCCAGACGTGCCCCAGAGGCACCTCAGAAGCAGCGACAGGCCCCCATGTCAAGCAGCCAGCCACCGCAGGGTGAGAAGAACCCACCTCCCCCAGGGAGCTGGCAGAGGGAACAAAGTGCACGGTCCCCTTCTGGACCAAGCCAGAGCTTCAGAACCTTCTGGGGCTCTAGCAGGAGAAAGACACCACAGGCCACCACCACAACGCCTCTGCTTTTGCCTGCCCGGTCAATGGGCTTCCCACCTGAAGGCACCCTGCCCAAACTGCAGAACAAGGCTGGTGTAAGGTGAAGGTTCTCAGGCAGGGGTACCTGTGGGTCCAGGTCCATGCCAGGTAGTCCAGGCAGACCCCAGTGAGCTCTGCCTTCTACGGGGAGCTGCAGGAGCTCCTCGCAGGTGAGGAGCACTTCCCACCGAGCAGCCCTATGGACACAGCAGCTCTGGAGTACCCATCGGCCACAGAGGGGGAGACAGGACCCTGTGAAGAGGAGGCTGGACCCTGTACCCAGGCCAGCATGCCAGACCTGCAGGTCCTGTCCATGGACGAATCATCTGAGGGGTCCCTGATGACAGAATCTTACAGTCACAGAGCTGGAAGGGACTTCAAGAGCTCATTGAGTCCAGCCCGCTGCCCCAAGCAGGATCAACCCCAAATGAGTCATCCCAGCCATGACTGTGTCAAGCCGGTATTTAAAAACCTTGAGGGATGGAGATTCCACCACCTCTCTAGGCGACGCATTCCAGTGCTTCACCACCCTCCTGGTGAAGAAGTTTTTCCTAATATCCAACCTACTCCTCTCCTTCTGTAACTTCAGACCATTACCCCTGGTTCTGCCATCTGTCACCACTGAGAACAGTTTCTCTCCATCCTTTTCAGTGCACTCCTGCAGGAAGTTGAAGGCTGCTATTAAATCACCCCTCAGTCTTCTCTTCTGTAAACTAAAAAAGCCCAAATCCCTCAGCCTCTCCTCACAGGTCATAAGCTCCAATCCCTTAATCATTTTTGTTGCCCTCCACTGAACCTACTCAAGCACATCCACATCTTTTCTTTACTGGGGGACCCAAAACTGGATACAATACTCCAGATGTGGCCTCACCAGTGCCAAACAGAGGGGAACAACAACCTCTCTAGATCTGCTTGAAATGCTCTTCCTAATGCACCCCAATATGCCATTGACTTTCTTGGCTACAAGGGCACACTGTTTACTCATATCCAGCCTTTCATCCGCTATAATCCCCAGGTCCCTTTCTGCTGTACTGGTGCTTAGCCAGTCGGTCCCCAGCCTATAACAATGCTTGGGATTCTTCTGTCCCAAATGCAGGACTGTACATGTCTGTCTCCTTGTTGAACCACAACAGATTTCTTTTGGCCCAATCCTCCAGTTTATTCAGGTCACCCTCCAACATATCTACCTCTCCCCCTGGCTTAGTATCATCTGCAAACTCGCTGAGGGTGCAATTCAATCCCTCATCCAGGTCATTAATAAAGATGTTGAACAACACCGGCCCCAGAACCAAGCATTGGAGCACTCCACTTGAAACTGACCACCATCCAGATATTGAGCCAATGATCGCTACCCATTGGGCCCAACCATCAAGTCAGCTTTCTATCCATCTCATAGTCCATGGATCCAATCTATACTGCCTTAACTTATGGGAAAGAATACTGTGGGACACTGTATCAAAAGCTTTGCTGAAGTCAAGGTATATCACATCCACTGACTTCCCCATGTCCACAGAGCCTGTTACCTCATCATAGAAGCTAATCAGATTGGTCAGGTAGGACTTATCCTTGGTGAATCCATGTTGACTATTTTTTATCACTTTCTCCTCTTCCAAGTGTTCCGAAGTGGATTTCTTGAGGATTCTTTCCATTATTTTCTCAGGTACTGAGGTAAGGCTGACCAGTCTATAGTTCCCTGGATTGTCCTTCTTTCCCTTTTTAAAGATGGGCACTACATTTGCCTTTTTCCAGTCATCTGGAATCTCGCCTAATCTCCAAGAGTCTTCAAAGATAATGGTGAAAAGCTCGGCAATGATGTCAGCCAATTCCATCAGTACCCTGGGATGCATTATATCCAGACCCATGGATTTGTATACATCCAGTTTTTCTAAGTAGCTCTTACATTGTTCCTTCCCCAGCAAGGGCTGCGCTGCACCCTACCGTATTGTATTGTCTAGCACCACAGTGTGGGAGCTGTCCATGTCTGTGAAGCCTGAGGCAGAAAAAGCATTGAGTACTTCAGCGTTCCTTACATCATCTGTCACTAGGTTACCTCTCTCATCCAGTAATGGCCCCACACCTTCTCTGACAACTGGTTTATTGTTCACATGGCTGTAGATACCCTTCTTGTTACTCTTCACATCCCTTGCCAGCTGCAGTTCCAACTGTGCGCAACTTGCTGCTCACAAACAGGGAAGAACTAGTAGGAGAAATAAAAGTGGGTGGCAGCCTGGGCTGCAGTGACCACAGTATAGTGGACTTCAGGAGCTGGCCCTGGACAAAGCAGAGCTGCTCTGGCAGTGGGAGACCTGGGTGGAGACACCGGTCCAGCTATGCACTGTGTGCAAGTGCCTGCTCGAGCAGCTGGCCCAGCCTTCAGCTGCCACTGCGCACCCCCCGCTGCCCGCACCCCTGTCCCCACTCCCCCTGCTGCCCCCATCCCCACCCCCCTGCCCCCAGTCCCCCAATCCGGGCCCCAGGCCAGCCTTCCCACTGACCCTGCCCCTGGCCTCCCTGCTGCCCTAGGGGCTCTTGCTGGCCATCTCCTGGGTGACATGATGCTGACTATCTTCCAGGGCCTTGTGTCATGGTTCCTGGCCATGGCAGGGCCAACTAAGGCTGTCACCCCTGCCAGGGCCCAGGCTGAGGCTGCCCCCAGGCTGAGGCTGAGGCCGACGCCACCCCCTCCCCATGAGCCTGTGGCTGCCAACCCCCCCCCCGCCCAGCCCTACCTCCCCATGCTCTGATGGGCACACCAGGCATAGGGCAGTAGGGGCATTTGTGACCACCGGGGCTCGCAGCCTTCCACCTCCTCCCTGAAATAGTTTCTTTCCACCCCGGCCCCCAGTCTCAGTTTGAGTCCCCCCCACACAGTTGCAGCCCTCCCCAGTACACCTCTGGCCCCACCCCCATCCTGGTCTGAAGGCCCTCCCCCAGTGTATGGGTACTCTCAGCATCTATGGAGCAAGACTCTGCTGTTCCACATTTTTCTGCTCAGTTGTTTATTAATACACGTTTGAGTTTTTGAGAGCGCCTCCATTTCCCTGATTCTTGGGTTACCTGTGTGCAGGTCACTCCACACCATGCTGGAAGGCCTCCTGGAAGGCTTCCCAGATGCACAGCCCCTCATGGTCGAGCCATTGGTCAGGGCCTGTAGCAGGCTGCTTATAGCAGGGTCCAGTCTCAACCATTCATCTCTGGGGAATGGCCCCCTCCCTGCCTTTGACCAGGTTGTGGAGGGCACAGCAGGCTGACACAACCTGGGGATGTTCACCTCCACAGCAGGGCACATGAGGAGGCACCTGAATCTTGCCGTCAGGTGCCCAAAGGTGCACTCTCCTGGGAGGCAGTGAGTTGGCCCATAGAGGGCTGCATGAGCCTGGGAGTAAATTTGGGGGGTTAAAGGCACAAATGCCAGCACTTCAAAGTTTGACACTCCAAGGCCGTGTCTACACTAGCCCCAAACTTCGAAATGGCCACGCAAATGGCCATTTCGAAGTTTACTAATGAAGCGCTGAAATGCATATTCAGCGCTTCATTAGCACGTGGGCGGCCGCGGCACTTCGAAATTGACGCGCCTCGCCGCCGCGCGGCTCGTCCAGACGGGGCTCCTTTTTGAAAGGACCCCGCCTACTTTGAAGTCCCCTTATTCCTATGAGCTGATGGGAATAAGGGAACTTTGAAGTAGGCGGGGTCCTTTCGAAAAGGAGCCCCGTCGGGACGAGACGTGCAGCAGCGAGGCGCGTCAATTTCGAAGTGCCGCGGCCACCCGCATGCTAATGAAGCGCTGAATATGCATTTCAGCGCTTCATTAGTAAACTTTGAAATGGCCATTTGCAAGGCCATTTTGAAGTTTGGGGCCAGTGTAGACGTAGCCCAACGTTGCTGTAGGAGAGAATTAGCCTAATGAAATGCAGAATGTTCGCTGCAGCACTCCATTAGTAATTTCCCATCGCCCTGATTACTAAGCTCCCTTTGACGTTGAGGGGCAAGTGTAGACAAATCCTAAATACATTGATGTTCTATATACAGACTTTCCTACTTGGCTTCTGTTACACATACCCAAATGAGGTTTCAACATAACATTTTCTTATATTAGCACACACACATACATAGACACGTTCCTCTCTAAGCTTCTCTCCGTGGCGTCTCAGACTTTATAGTCAGGCCACAGTGTGACATGGGCATCACTCGGACTCTTCACAGCTTAAGGAGACTGGAAGCATCTCAGTCCTTTTAGACACTTCAGAACCTTGCCAGCAACCAAGCAGAGGATCTCCACACCCAGAAACATTGCATTCCTTGGGTCAAGAGCTGACCGATCCTTCCTCCATTGTAGGTGAAGCAGAAACCTACATCCTAAATTGTCCACAGATTGGGATCAGATTATGAAATATCCATTTCCCAGCTTGCTGTCAGGATCTCACTCCATAGTGCCCTATTTCTTCACATAAATCCAGTTACGTCAGGCAAGAATTCACAAATCCAACTCACCAGGTGCTGCCCCTTTCACTAAGACACTTAGCGGATTGCTCAGTTTAAACTCCACAGGCTGTTAGCTGCTAGGGGTGACAAAGACTCATCTCTAACTCTCTGGTATGTAGAAAACAAAGTAGAAGGATTGGAACACATAATGGATCAACCACTGAGTCTGCAAGGCTATTTATAACATCTGTATTTATAAATTTCCTCTACACTCTGATTGCTTCAGCTCCCAGAAAGACACTAGTAAGAGAAAGACCAAGGATGGGGCTGGATCATTACACAATAATAGAAATAATAATAGAAATTGTGGAAATGGCAGAAGTGTTAAATATCTTTTATCTTTCATTTTTCACAAAAATAGTAGTGATGTCTAATATAGTCTAACGTCTAATACAGTGATTGACAGTGAAAATTAGGTAGCATCAGAGGCAAAAAATAGATAATAAATTAATGTTAATTAGACAAGTTAGATGTCTTCAACTCACCAGCATCTGACTAAATATATCCTAGAACAGGGGTGAACAAACTTTGTATTTCTGGCTCCACTTTTCCTCCCTGCAATAGCAGGCCCCACCCCCACCAACCTGTCTAATGTAATCCAAACCAACAGAAATTTTGGTTATATTCAGAAAAAAAAATCCCTTTCAGCGTGTGTAAGAAAATAAATGTGTAGAATGTAAAAACTTTATTAATCGGTATATAAATGTGAATACACATACATAAAAACAGTAACATAGTTCAACATTTTTAATGAGATGAATGAGCCTGACACCCAGCAGCCAATAGAGTTATGCCCCTTCAAAGGGGTCCATCTCCCACATTTTGCACCTCTGTCCTAGAATACTTACAGGCCTGACTGAGGAGGTATCTGAACAATTACCAATTATCTTTAAAAAGTCATGGAAGAAGGGAGAGATTCCAGAGGACTAGTAACATCCTTCAGTCTACGTAGACTATGGATTGCGCCCATAGTTCTGTTTGGGATCATCATTTCCAGCGTCGACTGTGACTGTGAAGGCCCACATGAGAGTGACAGTCCTTGCTGCATCTGTTGCATGTGTAATGGGTGTCTGGCAGGTCCTTACTGTGTTTTCTGTGGGCTCGCTTCTCCTCTGCTAGCTGTCTGATCCCCATCCCACCCTTCTGAAGGCCCTTGTGTAGTTCCTGCCTCCATCTGCTGCGATTGTCTGCCAGCTCCTCCCAGCTGTCTGGTTCGATGTCTACCTCCCTGAGGTCCCTCTTGCAAACATCTTTGTAGCGCAGCTGGGGGCATCCGGGAGGTCTTTTGCCAGAGGCTAGCTCGCCATACAGGATGTCTTTTGGGATCCTTCCATCATCATTCATCACAGGACTGGAAAAGAGCAAACATAGTGCCCATCTATAAAAAGGGGACGTGGGACCAACCCAGCGAACTACAGGCCATTCAGCTTAACTTCAATATCCAGGAAGTTAATGGAGTGAATAATTAAGCAATCAATGTACAAACGTTTAGAAGACAATAAGGTGATAAGTAATAGTTAGAATGAAGAAGAAGCACGATAAGATGAAGTCTTATCAAATCAGTCCAGTAGCTTTCTTCTGACAGGGTAACAAGCCTTGTGAATTGGGGGAAAGTGGTAGGTATGGTATATCTTGACTTTAATAAAGTTTTTGCTACTGTCTTACAAGGCCTTCTCATCAATAAAGTGGGAAAATACAACCTAAAAAGAGCTACCGTAATGTGGGTGCATAGCTGGCTGGAAAAACCTTTGTTAGAAAGGAGTTTTCAGTGGTTCCCAATCAAGCTAGAAAGGCATATTGAGTGAGATCGTGCAGATATCCATTTGGGGTCTGGTTCCATTTAATATCTTCCTCAGTGATTTGGATAACAGCATGGAGAGTACATTTAGGAAGTTTGCATACGATACCAAGCTGGGAGGGATTGCAAATTCTTTGGAGGTAGGATTGAAATTCAAAATGACCTGAGAAACGGAACAAAATGGTCTGAAATAAACAGGATGGAATTCAATAAGGACACAGGAAGGAGCGATCAGTTTTACACGTTCAAAGTGGGAAATGACAGCCTGTGAAGGAGTATTGCAGAACAGGATCTGGGGGTCGTAGAAGATCATGTGCTAACTATGAGTCAACATTGTAATGTTGCTGCAAAAAAGCCAAAATCATTCTGGGATGCATTAGCTGAAGCCCTGATCACTGGCAGGTGCTTCCTATGGGACTAGTGCCCTGAGCCCCAGCAGGTTGTCCTGGATCTCTACTGCCTGAAGATTTTATTATACAGCTTAGTCCTGCCATGAGTGCTGGGGACTGCACTAGATGACCTCCTGAGGTCCCTTTCAGTTCTTCCTTCCCATGATGCTGCACGTGTACATCCTTCTCTATGAGACACAGCTCAGCCTGCACCTGGAATTATACCTCAGCTGTAGGCACAGGAGATGTCAGCAAAAATGCGTCCTAACTGTAAATATGAGGGAATTAAGGACAGATATATATTTCTGTGAAGGAAGATTAAAAAAATAGAGCTAGTAAGAAAAATATTGAGTGAACAATTTTTTCATTAGAAATTGCAATTCAGTCTAAGTCAAGTCAAACATTTTGTGGGCCCGTATTGATTTTGATGAAAAGTTCGAGTGAAAAGAAATGAAAGAATTTACTTTGATTACCTCATTTTGTTGTGACAATATAGATGCATTTCACCTAAATAAGGTAAAAGGTGTAATTTTGACATTTTCATTTTGGTTTTGTGTGTTTCACTCGATATTATAATAATTATATATTACTAGGAGGGCCTGCCCCCTTGAGCTCTGTGCTCACCAACTCCCTCTCTTCCCAGGAGGAGTCAGGGGGCTGTGTGGACAGGCCAGGGGGTTGGGGAGCCACATGGCCAGTCCATTGCAGGAAGGGACAGTGCCGCTCAGAACTGAGCTCTGGCTGGTGCTATTGACTCCCCCCATCCTCAGGCCAGGCAGCAGGCTGTGACTCCTGTCATCAGTGACAGCCAGATCTTGGCTGTGAGCAGACCCTCCCATCTCCATGGCTGGGGAGAGAAGGTGCCACTCAGCGTCAAGCGCCGTCTGCCACTGCTGATAGGGAAGCTGCTTCCTGCTGCCCCACCCAGAGTCAGGGGAGTCAATAGAAACAGATGGAACTTGGCTCTAAGTGGCACCTTCCCTCCCCACCATGGTCTGGCAGCAGTGACTGCTTCGAGCTTCTCCCCTTGCTCCTGGTCAGACGCAGCCCAGCTCTGACCCTGCCTCCATTACTGCCCTCTTCTGTGGCTGGTGTAGAGCAGCAATGACTATTTCAACTGAAGATGACTGACAGAAATGGCTACACTAGGAGAAGCAGAATTTGTTTCAGAAATCTCCTTCATATTTATAAATTGGGCAGTAGGTAGTGATGTATTTATTGATGTATCTTTGGGAGCCGCATTCACATGCCTGGTCATCCTTGAATCTCCATTTGTGCATTAGATGTCTGCATCTACCATGGTTAGTTTGGATTCAGTTCAGAATTGACTGAGATGACTGCAGAAGGTCGACTGAAAGGGGATTTATTAAGTGGCCTGCAGGACTTGTTCTAGTTCTAGTTTTTATGATTCTGTGCTATAGTTTTGCTGTATTTTATGTCTAGGATTGACCTTTATATTTGTGCACTTAAATTGTCTTTGCTAACCGCGTGTCCAGAATAGTAGAGGTCTTGGTAGGACCATCTGAAAATCTGGTCCTTTCATTGAACAGTGCTTAGCCCTCTCCACAGGAGCACTTAAACCCCTGGTGCAGTTAGACCCACTTCGGGCTGCAGGTACAGAATCTGCTCCTGGAGACAAGGCTTATATTGTGAATATTTCAGCTCTTTGTGGTGTGCCCGTTGTTAGGATAAATAGCTTTTCTTCCCTACATGTGTCACAGATAAATTAGTCAGATGGTAAGAGGAATCATCACACACCTCAGCTAAATATTTGGCCTGTAGTGAACATTTTTTTTCACTGGCTCAGTTACGTGTGCTTTACTCCCCAGCTGTTCTGGGACTGTGTAGGGGTGAAATGCAACAGGCAGTTATATCTCCCAGTTAAGAAGTATTCAGCTACTGCATGACAGCAGCTATTGGTCATTTGTAATCAGCCACCTATTATTTCAGCCCAAAGTAACAGCAGTCATGTTATTAATGTTTATTTCTTGCTCAAGAGAAAATAATGAGACAGTTATGTTATATTTTCTATGGGAAAAGTACTCAAGCTAAACTAGGCTATTTGCATTTTATTATCTTGGTAGAGGTGTAAATTCCTGGGCTGTCAACCTGGAGCTTACGTTACACTGATAAGGTGCTTCCAGAAAAAGGGAACTAGACAGAAAATTGGCATTGTTGTGCATTTCTGAGATGCTCGCACTTAATCATGTCACATAGCTGAACTTTATATAATACTGTCAAAATGATTTACAGGGTCTGCTAGGTTATGTAACCTCCAGTCCATGAGTTACCCAAGACAGAAGAAAGGGATTCACCTTCCTTAACCCATCCACATCCCTAAATGAAAGAAGTGAACAAACAAATGGGAAGGGAAGCAGTTTGATTTCAGTGGAAAGTGAACCAATTCTTATAGAATCATAGAACAATAGAGCTGGAAGAGACCTAAAAAAGCCATCAAATCCAGCCCCCTGCTCTAAGCAGGACCAAACCCATAAGATCAGCCCTGCCAGGGCTTTGTCAAGCCAAGACTTAAACACCTCCAGGGATGGAGACTCCACTACTTCCCTGGGTAGACCATTCCAATGCTTCACCACCCTCCTAGTGAAAAAGTTTTTCCTAATGTTTAACCTGGACCTTTCCAACCACAACTTAAGACCATTGTTATTACGTTATCATCAGAGCCAATTATTTCTTTCCCTCCTACAGCACAAAATGGGGGCAACAAAGAAGAATTAAAGGGCACAAGAGCACTGAAACCAATAGAAGTGAAGGCGAAATGTCTCTGCAACATACTACCTCTTTCCCTGCAAGTCCACAGAAGATGGTCCTCAAGAAAAGAACATGTTTTTGTGTGTACAGATGGAGGAACAGGGTGCTATCCCTTTTCTAAAGTGTGCTGATTCCATGCTTAACATTTACATAGTTTTCACTACCCTTCCATGTTTTCTGCTATCCTGTCTTCTGGGCTTTGAAGATCATGGTGCTTGAGGGAGGCCGCAAACCTCATCTCTCGATGGTAGAGTGCATTGAAAAGCCCACAAGATTCTCCTGGGAAAGCTTTTTCAACACTTTCACCCATCCTGTAGGATTACTGTAAGACTAAGTTTAGTCAATAAATGGTTTCGATGTCTTTAGAAGAGAAAGCACTACTGTACATGAATATAAGCTGCTATCAGATTTGAGAGTGCTTGGGCACCTGGAATTTGTACAATTAGGCCACTTCTACGCTAGCCCCTTCCTTTTGGAAAGGGCATGGTAATGAGCGAGTTGGGTGGATGCTAATAAGGTGCCTCATTAGCATAATGGCAGCCAAGCATGTTTCGAAAGTGCTGCTTTTGAATCGCACGCCACCCATGTATACAGGGGCCTTTCAAAAGGACCACCCCAGACTTCGAAAGCCCTTTCTTCCTAAAACCAAATAGGATGAAGGGGCTTTCGAAGTCTGGGGGGGATCTTTTCTCAAGGCCTCGTCTACTCAGGCAGCACACAATTTGAAAGTGGTGCTTTTGAATCGTGCGCAGCAGCCATTATGCTAATGAGGTGCTGCATATTCATGGCAGTGCCTCATTAGCATCTTCCCAACTCACTCATTACCATGTGCCTTCTGAAAGGAAGGGGCTAGTGTAGACATAGCCTTAGAGTAAAAAACATCCATATGTTACTGAATAAGGGATGGACAAAGGCTATGATTTTTTTGTAAAGGATTAGAAAAGAAAGCAACATCTCCAAGAAAGGCAGAGTGCAGGCAGAAGAAGCCAAGTGCAGAGTGCAGGCAAGAAAATGCAAACAGAAGAATGTGCTGTTCGTTTTTTCCTCGTGGATCTTTGTGGAAACAAGCTGCTCAGTCTATTTTTTCTTAAGGCTTTTGTAATATGAAAAGTAAGTGGCCATAATAACAACGTAAAACCCGCATGGGCAGAATTTCCAGCTGATAGATCAATTCATATGAGACCTGGTTATCTAGATCACTTTAAATTTCCAACTGTTTTCTCCTTGCTATTACTTCCTAGTGTGGCACCTGTGGCGAATCTTTGCAATACCATTAAAAAAAAAAAAGGGAAAACACAATCCTCTGGTATCTTCAACATTTCCATCTGGTATAATTTTAAAAATTTGTAAAATGCTTGTACACAACTATCCACTGACTATGGAAAAAGAAAAAAGTTTATTAGCTGGGTGGGTTAACCTTGCCAGGGTTTCTAGGATGATTCTCTAAGCTCTGGTCCACAGAGAGTCAACAGCTTCCCACTTCATGGCCTCAGGACAGAAGAGAGGGAAAAGGAGAAGGAGTTTCCCAGTCTGAGAGGCTTTTGTAGATCAGGGCAATAGTGCTGTGGCTGACAGCACTTCAACAGAATAAAATGGAGGTGGTGATCAATGAACATTTGAGGAGTTTGTAGTAAGAGGTGGTGAGAAGTTTGCCACTATTTGAAGATATTAGTTTATTTAATATGGGCATAATCATTTAGCCATTTATGTTATCTTCAGTGGGGTGATGCAGTTCTCGTAGACCACCACTGAACCTAATCAGAAGGCATTTGTCAACAAAGTATGTCACCATATGTGTTGTGATGCAGCTGCACAAAGGGCTAACACAAAGGCCTACCAGCTAAATTTGTTGGTTGCAGCCATTTTCACAACCATGGGTGAATTCTGGCTTGCTTCATCGCTGTATCAGGACTTGGGGGAGGGGGTTTGGGAATTAGCTTCCCTGCTGTGTCAAGCAGTATCCCACACCCTGTAAAAATCAACATGCTTGTGATTTGGTAACTGGTTCTGTGGATCTGGTGAATATGGTGGACATAATATACCTTGATTTTAACAAAACTTTTGATATGGTCTCCCACATTACTTTTTCCAGCAAGTTAAAGAAATATGGATTGGATAAATGGGCAGTAAGGTGGATAGAAAGCTGGCTAGATTGGCAGGCTCAAAGATTGTGACCAATAGCTCAACATCTGGTTGGTGAGCAATATCAAGTGGAGTACCCCAAGGATCTTTTCTGGGGCAAATTTTGTTCAACATCTTTATTTATGACCTGGATGGGGTGGGGCAGATGGATTGCACCTTCAACAAGTTCACAAATGACTTTAAGCTGGGGCAAAGGTTGATATGCTGGAGGGTAGGGATAGGGTCCAGAGTAATCTCCTGGACAAATTGAAGGATTTGTCCAAAAGAAATCTGATGAGGTTCAACAAGGACAAATGCAGAGTCTTGCACTTGGGATGGAAGAGTCCCAAGTACTGCTATAGGCTGGGAACTGACTGGCTAAGCAGCAGATTGGCAAAAAAAGGACCTGCAGATTACACTGGATGAAAAGATAGATATGAAAGAACAGTGTGCCCACGTAGTCAAGAAAGCTAATGGCACATTTGGGTGCAGTAGTAGGGGCACTGCCAGCAGCTTTATGGAATTGATTATTCCCCTTTATTTGGCGCTGGTGAAGCCACACCTAGAGTATTGCATCCAATTCTTGGCCCCATGTGAAGGCTGTGGATGCATTGGAGAGTCCAGGGGAGGACCACACAAATGATTAGGGGACTGGAGCACATGACTTGTGAGAGGCTGAGGGACTTGGGCTTGTTTGTGTACAGAAGAGAAGACTGAGAGGGGATTTGATAGCAGACTTCAACTACCTACAGGAGCATTCCAAAGAGAATGGAGAGAGGGTGTTCTCAGTGGTAACTTGACAGAACAAGGAACATAGGTCTCAAGTTGCAGTAGAGGAGGCCTAGGTTGGATATTAGGAAAAACAATTTCACTGGGAGGGTGGTGAAGCACTGGAATGGGTTACCTACAGATGTTGTGAAATCTCCTTCCCTAGAATTTTTAAGTCCTGACTTGACAAAGCCCTGTCTGAGGTGATTTAGTTGAGATTGGTCCTGCTTTTAGCAGGAGGTAGGACTCAATGACCTCCTGGGGTCTCTTCCAACCCTCTGATTCTATGATTCTATTGGTGCAAATCATCAAGCATGCAAATTTAGATGGTTCTTTCTGTAAGCATTTATGCAAACCAAAATCAAGTGCCCAGAATATTTGAGTGATTGGTACAGTACATTTGTTTTTACATTTCAGTTAAAATAGTGTACGGCTTATTATAAAACACAAAAACAAATCTGATAGAAAGATGTGAGGTTACAATAATATTATTGGCCAAGCAAATGACTGTTCCTATTCATAAAATTACTAAATCATCAAAGCTTCATTAGATATTACTATTTGGGGCAGTATTTTTTTTAAACTAGCACATAAACCAAATTTCCTTTACAATGAAATAATCTGACTTCTCTTCTAGAAGTTTGGGGTGGGAAGGTGACATTAAAAGTCGTCAGAAAAATGCACAAGTAAATAAAGCAGATGCTTATGAGAATGTGGGAGGCGGCATAACAACTCGTCCCATTAACTCAGGACTGTTGTCCTTAAAAGATTTCCCAGGTTGACCCTCATGATAATATCATCAGATGGATATTCTTTTAGCTGCTGAGGTGGATGGCTGGCATCAGCTGTTTAACACGGTTGGTAATCTGTTCAGAGAGAAGATTAAACAACCAAACATGCACAGGGGTGCTGAAGAAGTATGAATGGGTTACAGTTATTTTCCTCTGTGGCCCAGGATGTAAGAACTTTACTGAAAATAGAACCAGCATCATCTGGTTATCCATTAAGGTGGTTATACTAAAGTAAAGCCTGACCTATATTAGAGCATTTTGGCAGTGCACGCTTCTGCCATGCTTGTATCATCTTTATGCCCTCCCACAAGGGTGCTTGCCAGTACCATTGCAAGTGCATTTGTCCAAAACAAAGTTCTCTGCTTTAGTATCCTGGACTGTTGCAGTTCTCACATAGACAAGAAACACTGACATGGTAGTTGCACCATTGGTGGTAGTTACTCTTCCCAGCCTAGACCACAACACTCTAGCTACTGCTTCAGTGACATCTGGGACTCCTGTACTCCTGCATGCTTCATATTCTTGCTGTTTTAAAAAATGCTACAGCATATCTCCCAGATGTGGCCTGCCAGTTTTCCAAACTGGGCACTGTGGTGTAGGAACCCAAAATGCACTGGGACTGAAATAGAAAAGAGAGTGATGGGGGTATGTGCTGACCAGGTCTCCAAGAACAATGATAGCTGATGCGCTCCCAAGGTACATATCATTACAGCCTACAATGGTTGTAATTTGTGCCAGGTTAATTCTCTACTATTGGCAAAAAACCTCTGTGTTTGCCTAATTCTGTTCCCACTGAAATTAATAGAACCAGAAATTGGCCAACACAGAGCCCTTTATGAAATCCCACCCTAAATATCTAGTGACACAGTGAATTACTGGAGCAGTGATTGCATATAAAACAATGACTGAGCTTGTGGAAATTGTAAGTACATATTTACCTGGAGGAGTAGTGAGGTTGTCATATTTAAAAAAAAAAATAAAGTAGCCAACCTATCCTTGGAAATTGTACCTTGTCAATATTTCCACAGGGAATGCTGCTGAAGCTAATCATTAAATTTAGGATATGGTTGAACTTACAGGCACAACATAAAACTGCCAAGTTGTTTAAACATGCCAAGTGAATGTTTAAAACCTAGATAAAAGATTATATAGAAAGTTTGGTCAGATATCTATAAACCCAAAGTGGTGAGGATTGCAAAAGTGACATGAGATAAATTCTGTAAGTCATCAGCCAATCACAGACCTACATCTTTAAATACTAGCCACTACTGCCATACTGGAATCTGAGATGAATAAAGGGGCTCTGAAATGATGATGGTGTTGTGCAGATTTTGTTTCAACCCTCTCACCTCCGCTAGTTGCGACTGCCTTTCCTAGGAACAGTAGTATTGTCTTGGAGAAGTGACTTTGATGGAGTCATTCTAGCTTCCAAGTGGTGTAACATCAGACTCTGACTTCTCTAGATCTCCTACCCAGATATAAAGTCAATAAATGTGTGCAAGGGAAGTAAAGGAAGACGAGATCTATGGCTGTGTCTACACTCAGCCTGAGCCATGCTGCCAGCAGCATGATGTAAATGAGCAGTCTCAAAAATGCAAACGAACTTTCATTTTCATATCCCATGGCTAATTTGCACGTTCACATGAGATTGCCTGCCAGTGGAAGCTGCTGCAGGCAGAAAACAAGCAGTGTAGATGCGGTTCTGCTAGCAAAAACCCGCTTTGTCAGCAACTTCTTATGCCTGACAAAAATCAGGGATAAGAGGTTGCAAACAAAGGGGTTTTTTTGCTGGCAGAACCACATTTACGCTGCTTGCTTTCTGCTGTCAGCAGCCTCTGCCAGAGGGCAATCACACACAAATATGCAAATTATCCATGTGAATATGCAAATAACTATTCACATTTTTGAGACTGCTTATTTGCATGAAGCTGTCTGCACTATGCTTCCATGTAGACGCAGCCATAGGGATGAGCAGGTTAAGGGATGTAGGAGCCAGTCCTGTTAGAAGGAGAGACTGTTCCCTGAAACCCTGAGACCTTTCCCTATTTCCTGGTGCTCTTTATCTGTGTAGATATTGATGTACAGATATGACACATTTCCCATCAGTGTCAGAACACATGAGTACTGGGAATGTGAAAATGTGACACCTCTGCAACACCCAATATTGAATAGTTAAATTGTCATCCAAGATCACCAGAGTTAATACAAATGTCGATTTTCCACTCAGTTATTTGTACTTCACATAAGTCAGCTATAACCCATTTAAGAAAAAGTATTTCATCCACACACATTTTAGCACAAGCAGGCTGAAAAACACACTTGTACAAACAAAAATATAAGTTTTTTTAATTTTCATTTGGTCATATTTTATTTAACAGAACATCATTCTTCCTCAGTAACCAACAATGATTTAAAGGAGTTCGCTTTCCAAAGTAGCCCCACTGATCACAAAGAACTGATATTTAAATATACAATATAAACAGTGACGATTTTTCACAAAGTTGTTAAGTCTGCAGTTTATAGGGTGCAACACAACAGATTTAAAAAAAAATATTTTATTACTGACCAGGAATGAAATTCAAGCTGGTGAAGTACCACTGAAAAGAAATTTTTATTTAAAATATATAAAGCACATGAACAATAGGGCATTATATGTCTCTGACCTCCCCCTGCCGCACTAACCGAGTCCTAATAGTTATAGCCTATAAAAGAAAAAACAATCAATGTTATACTGAGCATACAAGCACTATTTGTAAATTAGTCTGGTAATGTGTATATTTGATATTATGCTGATGTGTATTTTCTACACAACTGCTAAGTAGATTGTTGCATGAGAAAAATGGGTTTAATGGTTACTGCTGCTTGAGGAGTACAGATCATGAGACCTGTAGTGACCCTTAGCTAGAACCATACCTGTATTATTCAGTGGATGAGGTCAGGTGTTGTTGTAACTTACCAGTTCACCTTGTTACCATATATTTATATAAAGGAAACATTTACAACAGTGGTTCTCAAACTATTGTCTTCACATCATAAGCGAACTATGGAGCCCTTTCTCAGTTAGTCATCCAATGAAATAGTTTGAGATCCCTCAAGATGATACAGGGATGGGAAGGGGGCAAGATGGACAAAAGTTACAGCCTTGGGGGGAAAATGGCAGGATCTCTTTTACAAGATGGTCTACAGAAAGAAAAAAAACGGGAGAAGAACCAATTTAAAAGAGGTGCCATCAAATTGAAATCTAGTCAGCTGCAAGAGGAGTAGCCACTGTAGGTGTTAAAACTGTGTCTGAATCTCCTTGCTAATTTTTGTGGTTTTGCAAAAGCTTTCGTATTTAAAATATATATTTCCCCCTTTTCCTATGTGACAGGCTCACAAAAAGCTGATGGAAAACCACATATATGGCAAAACAGTGAAGGTGATTATACAGGAAGTGTTGTCAAAATTACAAAGCAAATAAAGCTGAAGGTAGCAGGAAGAGGAAAAGCTCATTTTTCAGTTACAATAATCATTGGCGTCACTTGCAATAGTAACAGGTAATAGCTTTACAGACCAAATTGTGATGTTCAAAGTTGTTAGTGCTCCCTTAAGTCATGTGGAATCTGGGTGACCATAGTCCATTAATTACAATCATTATTTCTGGCAGAACCCAGTTTTTTAAAAATAATTTTGATGGATAATATAGATGTTTATTTTTAAAGATTTGTATCAAATACTTTTTTTCATAATTGTGGGACCCTGGATAGGTAAAACAATTATTTCATTACAAGAAGTGTTGATATTTGATATTTTGACGCTTTATAACCTATTAAAACACAAATTGTCAATATCATATGTCAAAATATACAAAAAAGTACCTTTTTACTATCCATTTCCTAATCCATTTGTAACAAGTCCAAAATAGGCACCTAAAATCACTGGACTTTATTCCTAAATAAGTTCTCAAGAGACATTTTTTCTTGTTTTGCCTATTTGTAATTTTCAGTGATCAGTTGAAATATTTTTAATCTGTGTGTACAGTAAAATCAGTGTTTACCTATATTTACTGATTAAAAAAAAACCAAAAAACTATTCCTTTCAAGCTCCATTAACTTTACTTGTGGAACTGCTTACTACAGGAAACAAATCAACTATAGTTTCCTGAGAGCAGAAGAATCTTTCTAAGTGTTTAAGGATAATTCCCAAACAATATATAATTGCAGCCTTTTAAACAGTAAAAATCCAGATATTGATTTTCAAACAGGCTGGACTATCATCTGCTACTACAGAAGGACCAACCCAGACAAAGTAAGCCCTGTGGCAAGGAACTGCAAAACATGTCTCTTCTTCCCCTACCCGGAAGAACTGGTGAAAAGGGGTCTGCAGCACCAGCTTCTTGTTCCACTACAAGTAAATTTCAGACCAGGTTGTTTGCCCTGCTACAAATAACTGCAGAACCTGCTGGGAAATATTCCAGCAGAGAGAGGAGAAATGAGATAAAAATAGATTCAGACAAGCATATGGGTCAAGGTTAAATATAAGATATTGCATTGGAGTAAGGAGAAAACATTTCCCCTCCCTCCTGACTACTGATGTGTACGGTATTAAGTGAAAGGAAGGTTCAGGCTGTTGCAGGCTCGTCTTTTTTTTCTTAATAGCATTTTGTCTCCTTGCCTCCTCCTCACCCTCATGACATCTGAAATGGGTCTGTCCAACAAAAAAGGCAAAATACTTACTCCTCCAGGTAGCTGGAGCTTAGTCACTGATGGACCTGTCTCCTGGCCCATAAAAGTCACGTCAAAGAGTTCATTTACTCTATATGGTAACTGAGATAGGAGATGCCAAGCTTAAATGCTTGAGAAAGGAATGAATACAGAATTGGGTTCCAGGGCTCCTAGGGTCTTCAGGAAGTGGGAATTTACCCCTTGACAGAATTAACATAAACACCCTTTGCAATTGTGAACCCTGTAGCCATCACATAGCATTTACGGGCTATCAGTCATTGAAACATAGTGTCATACATTCTACCACAGGTTAAACCTTCCTCATCCAGCACGCTTGGACCTGACTGGTACCAGACGATGGGAGGTCAATATTTTCTAGCACATTACCAACACGTCCACTGATTATTTGGCTCTTAGAAGACGTTTATGGGTAAATTACAGCTAAATAACAGCACAGAACACTGAAAACCAGAACTGGTGGCTGGAAACATACTTTACAGGATCATGGGAAACTTGGTCACACCCATAAGTGATTGTCCAGCTAACTAAAATCATGCCAGATAATGGAGTTTGCCAGATGTGAGAGTTCTGGATTAGAGATGTTCATCCTGTATTAATTAAAGCCATCTTCTGAAGCTTCAGCTGACTCCATCAGTACCACAAAAGAAAGGAACTCTGCTTGTCCAGAAGAAAAGGCAAAAGCTACAAGAAAAGCTACATTATATTTCTTGGAAATGATAATCTTTCAGAGACCAAAAGTTTCTTACAACACTTTGACATTGATCTTGCGATAATTTTGGGGCTGCTTCTATTTTAATTTGAATACATATATTTTATCCTTTTTATTATCTTTATCCTCTCTGATGCTATTTCTCTTTAATTTATTATTAACCAAAAGACCAATTTGAAATCCTTGCCCTTGGTCAATACTGACTATTGCTCATGGCAGAGCAACTACTTTTTGGAAATCTAACAGCTTTTCCACACCAAAACAGGCCTCCTAGTTCTATTGTCATTTGCTTTCCGTTCAAATGTGTCCCTTTACTATTATCTGCTGTATTAACAGCAAATAGTTTCTCATAACTGTTTGGATAAGTCTTTTGGTGAATAACCAGTACTGAATCTTCCTGGCTCATGGACTTTTTGATGTTTTGGCACCAAAGAAATACAGCAATTATATGCCCTCCTAGTCATTGGGTCAAACAAATAGTTGGCTTAGCAGAAGGACTCTTTTGGGCAAAATATCTTGGCATCATTTTAAACCATTTTGTTGTGCTGTGCTATAAAAAATCAAGTCAAATTTCCCTGCATCCATGAACTTACTTTTCAGAATTCCCATGCTTGTTTGTAATTGTTCTGTTCCTCTCAAGTCAGCAATAACAATTCAAATGGCAAGTTGTTCATACGAGTGGAAAGCCACCACAATAGACAATGATTCTGAATGCTGGTGTGGAAACTTTATTCCATTATTTTTCTCCAAAACATCATTTGGTATATATTTAACCACTTTGTGCACAAGGAGCAAGTGTCAATGAAGCATGAAGTTAAAAATAGTGAGAGTTTGTGAGCTGTGATTCAACCTTACATCAACAGTTGGCATGCCACAGAAAAGATAAAAATGACAAAATTGTACGCAGGGCTGTGTGATGATAATCCAATAGAGACCAACGTTGGGTTTTGGTTTTAAAACTTCACGTGGAAAAATTGGTCAGGAAATCAGAAACTGATAAGAACATGTCCTCGAGAATTAACATATGAAAACTGGACTCAAAGTTAATATGTACACTAAATATAAATCCCAGTTACAGTCCTGTTACAGGTTTTCAAGGCAATCCAGGGTCAGGGCCGCAACAGTGTATGGGAAATGTTTTCTTCATTTCTGAAGTAGCAAGTGTATATATTTATGCCTAATTGACAAAGCAATTTTGGAATGCAGATCATTTCTGGTTTGTAAGGCTTTCAAGGTAGCATGTTTGGTGAATTTCTAAGGAAATCTTGGACATGCTTGTGATTTAATCATCTGACAGTTTTTGCAAAAAAAGAAAAGGTTAGTTTAAATTACATGCTCTCATATATTGATGTAAGCTAAACACAGCAAAAATGTTATTCCTACCACCTCTTAATACAATATGGCTACGTCTACACGTGCAGCCAACATCGAAATAGCTTATTTCGATGTTGCGACATCGAAATAATCTATTCCGATGAATAACGTCTACACGTCCTCCAGGGCCAGCAACGTCGATGTTCAACTTCGACGTTGCTCAGCCCAACATCAAAATAGGCGCAGCGAGGGAACGTCTACACGTCAAAGTAGCACACATCGAAACAGGGATGCCAGGCACAGCTGCAGACAGGGTCACAGGGCGGACTCAACAGCCAGCCGCTCCCTTAAAGGGCCCCTCCCAGACACACTTGCACTAAACAACACAAGATACACAGAGCTGACAACTGGTTGCAGACCCTGTGCCTGCAGCATAGATCCCCAGCTGCCGCAGAAGCAGCCAGAAGCCCTGGGCTAAGGGCTGCTGCCCACGGTGACCATAGAGCCCCGCAGGGGCTGGAGAGAGAGCATCTCTCAACCCCCCAGCTGATGGCCGCCATGGAGGACCCAGCAATTTCGACGTTGCGGGACGCGGATCGTCTACACGGTCCCTACTTCGACGTTGAACGTCAAAGTAGGGCGCTATTCCTATCTCCTCATGAGGTTAGCGACTTCGACGTCTCGCCGCCTAACGTCGAAGTTGGTGCCGCTACTTCAAAGTAGCGTGCACGTGTAGACGCAGCTTATATATGCCTCTTCTGAGGAAAGTTACATGTTTAACTTTCATAACCAACGCCTGTTTATATGAAAAATAGGCAAAACTATCTCCTTTCCTGTGTATTGCCTTTGAGATCCGATGAAACCCACTGTTCTCCTTACCACAAAAATGCAGGCTAAGCTGCCAGTGCAATATGATAAGCAGGATGATGTGAATACTTTTGTATCATAACAAGATTACATTACATTCCTGTGATTTCTGACTAGAAGCCCTGAAGTGAAGTAACTTCTCAATGCTAATCCCATGCGTGCTTCTCCCTTATCCTTCACATTGATATCTACCTTACGGCCATCTAGCCAACGCTGACAACATCCCAACAAATCATTCTCAACAAAGCAACTAAAGATGCTTTTGTTTTAAAAGGAAAATCACATCCACCTGACACCTGAGTTGAGGTCATTTCTTCTCCTGCTTCCCAAAACCTACCTACCCTTTCCTGACATCTTGAGGTGTGCCAAAACCAACAGAGCAGAAGATGACGTGCAGTCAGATGATCTTGCTTTTTTAGTGTTCCCCACACATTTGACATAATGGTTTTCAGAAGGTTTGGAAAATGTTGTAGTCACTATTACAGTACAGGCTTAAGTTAGAATACTCTCAGAAAATGAAACATACAATGTTATCTAGTGCTCTACTTAGAATTTGGTGAGCTTTTGATTCAGCAGCACAAACAGGACATTCCTCCTTGTGCAGTGCTAAGGAAAAGCAATGCTTTCAGATGCATACTACAAAAGTATGTATTTCCCTCAGTGTGCTGACTTGATTGAACTGAAACAATGGTTTCCTTTTGTGAAGAGGCAGATTGGAGTCTAAAACAATACTTTTTTATATTGTACATGGAACTTACACTCCTCCTGGGATGTATCAGAGATAAAAAACATGTTTCATGTAATCACTTTTGGGTCTGAGAGTCCAATGTAAATTTTGGTATTTATAAGAGGTTACTGTGACCTGATGCAATGCTCCGTGAAGTGAACAGAAAGATCTCTATTGACATCTTTGGATGCTGGCTTAGGCCTTTTGAGCAGATAAGGTTCCATTAATTTCTAATACTTCGCAAGAATCAGTTGGAAACAGAGACCCGATTTAAAAGGAATTATTAGAGTCTGCTTAAGACCTGTAACTGTAATTTTTAAACTTTTATCTTCACTTAACTGCTTAGTCACCTGGATTTAATACAGCATCTAATTCCTTTTCCATTAAATATTTTTCTGACATTTAAGTGAACTACTACAGCACTTGAAAACTGAAGGATTAATACTGCCCAAACAAACAAAAGCAGGAACTCAAGATTCCAACCTATGTTTGAAACTACATAACTGAGGCATTAATGATACAGTACGGCCCTGTCTACACTAGCCAAAAATTTCAAAATGACCATGCAAATGGCCACTTCGAAATTTACTAATGAAGCACTGAAATACATATTCAGCGCCTCATTAGCATGTGGGCGACCGCGGCACTTCGAAATTGATGCGGCTCGCCACCGCGCGGCTCATCCAGACGGGGCTCCTTTTCGAAAGGACCCCGCCTACTTCGAAGTCCCCTTATTCCCATGAGCAGATGGGAACAAGGGGACTTCGAAGTAGCCGGGGTCCTTTTGAAAAGGAGCCCTGTCTGGATGAGCCACGTCAATTTTGAAGTGCTGCGGCCACCCGCATGCTAATGAGGCGCTAAATATGTATTTCAGCGCTTCATTAGTAAACTTCGAAATGGCCATCTGCATGGCAATTTTGAAGTTTTTGGCTAGTGTAGACATAGCCTACAAGAATGAGTCGTCTGTCTTCCATAATAATGAAGATAGTTTTTCAGTCCAAATTTCAGCTATTACAAATTAACATTACAATTAGATAAAATTAGCTTTCTTTTTGCTAAAGAATAATTTCCAAAAGAAGTGAAAGCGAGAAACTCCATCTTTCTAGATCAGCAGTTCCCAAACTATGTTCCGGCAGAACACTGGTTTTCTGTGAGCTACTGCAAAGTGTTCTGCCAATGAAATTGAGTAGCGGCAGTCTCTTCCCCAGTCTCAGGGAAAAAAATAAATTTTGGTATGCACTTTGCTCAGTTTTACAGTTTTGCTCACCACTGCCTCAGACCTACAGTAAACCATGGCTCAACCCCCAGCCCCAGCTTAATCCCACTCCCCAGCCCTGCGTGGCCACAACTCAACCCCCACCCAGCCCCAGTTCAAACCTCCTGGCCCTGTGGAGCCATGGCTGAAACCTCCTGGCCCTGTGCAGCCATGGCTCAAATCTCCGAGCCCCAGCTCAAACCCCCTGTCCCCCCATAGCTGCAGCTCAAACCCTCCAGCCCCAGCTCAAAACCCCTGGCCTCATGTGGCTGCAACTTAACCCCCCAGGCCCTGGCTCAAATCCCCCAGACCTGCGCAGCTGTGGCTCAACCCTCCCCCAATCCCCTATGTGGCTGCAGCTCAAACCCCCAAAGCCCAGGCTCAAACACCCCAGGCCCATGCGGCTGCAGCTTAACACCCCCGCGGCCCTGGCTCAAACCTCACAGCCCCACAAGGCTGCAGCTCAACCCCCCCGACCCTGTACGTGGCTGTGGGTCAAACCCCCAGCCCTGCACAACTGCAGCTCAACCTCCCCGACCCCAGCTCAAAATCGCCAGCCCCATGCGGTCGTGGCTCAACCTCCACCGCTAACACCACCAGCCCCAGCTCAATCCCCCAGCATTGCATGGCTGCAGCTGAACCCCCTGGCCACATGCGGCCACAGCTCAACCGTCTGGCCCCAGCTCAAGCCACCCGACCTCAAGTGGCCATGGCTCAACCCCCACAGCAACACTCAAACCTCCCAGCCCCCCCGCAGCCCCGGCTGAAACCTCCCAGCCCTGCACAGCCACAGCTCAACCCCTCATAGTTAGTGCCATGTAAAAAAGATGAAGTGTTCTGCGGAGAGCATCGTGACATCCAAGTGTTCCACTACCAGGAAATGTTTGGGAACTGATGCTCTAGATGGTGACAAGTTAAGTGAAATGACTGGGTTTGTTGTTGTTACTGTTTGGTTGGTTGGTTGGTTTCTTATTCACTGTCCGATTCTCATTCAGTGTCAGGAATTGTTGCCGCTGTGGCAACATGGAACTGCTTCTACTAGATAAACTCCAAACAAAATGCATTGAAGTTAAGTTCTTCTGTAGTGAGACCCTTTCATGGAGCACTTAGCTTTTTTCTTGGCAAAAGAATGAGGACTCCAGTATGTAAACACCCTAACATATCCAACTTTCTCTTTTTGCAAAAATTCTATAAATACTCATTAAAGTAAGGACTAGACTAGGTACGTTACACAAATTGCAATTAAGTCCATCCTCTAAAGAATTAAAAAAACCCACAAATCAGTCAGTTGGTATATAGAAATTTCTTAAGGTTACATACGTATTTTCTACTAAGAAGCTTCACAAAGATTTAAGAGGCAAATGATTTCATTCCTAGATTTAACAAAATATAATGGTTCTGCACTTTACTGCACCTTAAAAATCAACAGAGTTACACTGTCTTAAACCAAGATTTGGCAATGTCTCTGCTAAACTTCCAACAAGTTTTGAACCATCCCTCTCCTTAGTTGTGCTTAGACAGGGAACATTAACTTCTGTGCAAAACTATGAAACCCATATGCAGGCAAAATGTCTATTTTGAGAAATTTGCCTGAGTAAGGATTTCAACATCAGGACTGATGTGAACATACCATCCTACAGTCCTCGAGTGCCTGGTACGTACAGCACACATCCAAATATGGCATCTTTATAAGCCCTTGAGGTGTAAGTTGGCTATATAGCAGGTATAACACTGATCGGCTACGTCTACACTAGCCCCAAACTTCGAAATGGCCACGCAAATGGCCATTTCAAAGTTTACTAATGAAGCGCTGAAATGCATATTCAGCGCTTCGTTAGCATGAGGGCGGCCACGGCACTTTGAAATTGACGCGCCTCGCTACCGCGTGGCTCATCCAGACAGGGCTCCTTTTCGAAAGGACCCCACCTACTTCAAAGTTCCCTTATTCCCATCAGCTCATGGAAATAAGGGGACTTCGAAGTAGGCGGGGTCCTTTCGAAAAGGAGCCCCGTCGGGACGAGACGTGCGGCGGCGAGGCGCGTCAATTTCGAAGTGCCGTGGCCGCCCGCATGCTGATGAAGCGCTGAATATGCATTTCAGCACTTCATTCACAAACTTCGAAATGGCCATTTGCATGGCCATTTCAAAGTTTGGGACTAGTGTAGACATGGCCATCATGATAGAAAAAGTAATAGCACAGAATTCATAACTTAGTTTCAAAGTCTTTTAAAGCATCACAGTCAAAAGATATGTTTATTTCTACCATTGGAAAGGAGAATTACTATAAAATCTTGGAGGGGTGGATTTCAAAGGCATGAGTATCTACAGTTCCTACAGACTTCTGTTAGAACTGCCAGGGCTCAACAGCTTTGAAATTCAGGCCCTGTATATTGTTCCTTTCATAACTATATTCTCAGGGCATAGTTTGTTGCAGAAATACAATGATTTGTTTTTGAAATATAATCACATGTTGAGGCACTAAATATAGACATCTACCGCTCAGCTGTCTTACTGATCCATCAATGAGAAAGTACTAAAGATATATCTCTGCTTTGCTTTTGCTGGTCAGGTGACTTATGGTGGTTACTAGGTAAAAAGAGAAAGTGCCACTTTGAATGAGGCAGAACCCCATCTGACAACACCAACATTGCTGTAACCTTATGTATAACTTAATTCTGAAAAGTATAGCTCTCCTGCTGGGTTTCTTACTTGAAATTGTACATTAATGCTTCTCTCTATAGCCACCATTGGAAATGATAGCTTACCTATAAACAGTATATTTGTGTTTTACATAAGAAAAGTTATCACTGACAAAGTGGAGATCTCCCTTGGATCACAGATGCCTAAATATGTCATTTTTAAGGGAACCCAAGGTCCTTCCCAGCTATTAGGGATCAAATAAAAATATGTAACTTATTCTAATATGTCCCTAAAGTACCTCTATTTTTCAACAGTATTGTCTTGGCTTTCCTGTGTTTTCCCATCCTTGTCTGATTGCCATGTTAATCCAATGATGATGTCCAGGCAATTTCAGGGCCACATTCCTATCTTGATGCATATGCATGTGATCACAACAGATGTGATCATACAATCTCCAAATTTCAGCTGGCTCTATTCAGTCCATATTAAAACAAGTCACTCTTATGAGGTAAGAGTATTTCTGCAATATGGCACATGTTTAGTCCAAACAATTACACCACAAACAAAACAAAAATGTCTTTAATGTCTACACTGAGTACCTTGATTATGCCTCATTTGTATTAATCCCTGCTTGAAGTGGGATGCTGTACATAAGATTCTACTATGTTAATGATCACGCTGTCTCAATATACAATCTATATCTCTAAGTACATTGAATAGGTATGTTCTATTTTATAAACCCTTGATTAAATATACTTGTCTAACAATGCCACTTGATATGTTTGTTTGGTAAAAATATATAAGTATTCAGCCACCCATTGCACAGGATTTCATAATTAACCCTGAGCTTGCTGCTGCAGTTCAAAATTATAGTTATCACATTGTTTTGAGATGAGTATTTTTTCACTCCAAGAGGAGAAGGTTTTGGAAAAATCCTTGAAGTGAACGTGATATATGTAATATATAACTCCAATATGGCACACCCTGTAAAGCCCAGTTTAGGTGAATGAGCCAAGCAACTTCCACACCCCAAACTTCACTTGTAAACTTAACAAAAGAAAAGCTCACAAATCCACACACCCATACAACAAGGCAGGAGAGGAATTTGTTCCTTGCTCTTCTGTTACTTCTTTCCCCCCACACTGTATGACTTATCCCAAGTCACTACCCGAAACCACAAGTTTACTGGTAAAATAAATTCATATATATTGTAACCAGTGTGGTTTTTCATGTCTCCAAGTTCTTATATTCTCTTTATCTTTGAATGCTGTGTGAGTATGAGAGGGACAAAATGACAGCTGCAAGATGGCTTCCTGCAGAAAAGACAAAACCTAATCAATGACATTTTTGTTTCTCTGTGTGTATGTGTGTTCTATTTTACAGTGCATTTGAATAGTCACTTCTCCATATTACTTGCCTAGCATAACTTACAAATTCAAAGTGGAAGATTATATTATATTTACAAACAAGTTGGCACTTACAGAATAATTTTTTTTTAATCCAAGACACCCATATTTCAAGCAGACTAGCATAACCTGCTGCCTGATTACATTATGCTACATTAACATGAATAAATAGAATTCCAGCTGGTACATGGCCTTTCCACTGGTTTGCTTGTTGCTGAAAAGCAGTACCTTCCACCCCAATTCACATTTAATGCTCAGGAACTGTTAGTCCAGGGAAAGCAGAGGCTGCATGTTTTCCTCCTCATTTTTATCCAGGCGTTTCTGCACCGCAGGATCCACGACTGACTGAGATCTGCAAAGTGCAAAAGAAAACATGTTTTTCTTCTTGTGGAAGCCAAACAAGAGTGAGGCTCAGGGGTTGTTGTTGTAGTTGTTGTTTTAAGGGCTCAAAAATAAGGGTATGGGCTGCAAAGCTATCTTATCACAGCAAGTGATCAGAAATACCCTGATGGAAAAAATGCAGGAAAGACCATGGTGCTGGTTTGCTGACACAGCAGTACAGAACAGAGGGACCTTCTTCTGCTCACAGAAGTGTCAAGGCAGGGGTATAGGGCATATGCTCATATGCAAGGTAGGAAGAAGAAAGAGAAAAGTGGTGTAGTCAAAATAGCTCACAGGCAAATGGGAAATACAAAAATGTTTGACTACACTATATGCCAGAGATCTTTCCATGCTTACATTAATGTTACTTTCAGCACTAATAATAAAATATTGCTCTTGTTCCCAAGTATGTGCTGGAACTTGGGATTTTTCCCCACATTCATGACGAAAATGTAAAAAGCTGATGTGCTTCAGTGCAAGGCTAATTTCTCTGATACATTTAACTCTTCCTCTGCTGGTGGTTAAAAATAAATCTCTGACATAGGAGGCATTGCCCATTGCATTTCTAAGGAACCATGCTGAATTTCAGCATGACAACAGATCTGACATGCTTACAATCAGGAAGAGAATATAGAGATGATAGTCACTTGTCCCTAGTTTCTTGCTGTGCAGTTTAAGGGCTCATGGGTGCCCTGACTCTCATAGCCTTGCAAGGGTGTCCAGTCCCTCCATCCTGCTCCACCCAAACACCTGCACACCCCATATTTCCCACATCAAGCAAGTAAGTCAGATGGGAACAGAGTAGGCTGGACCAACAATCTATAACTTGCATCCCTTTCGGCCTGGCCCTGAAATGTGTTAGGTCCTAAGGGCCTCAGACAACAAGGAAGGCATCACAACTGTCACCAAATAATTATAAATGAGAGAGAGGCTGACAGTAGTATAGTTATATATGCACAGACCTCAGCCAAGCCACATATGGGCATGGAGAGAGCCTTGTATCCCCTACCTCTCCCCAAAAAAGATAAAACTGGGGTAAGATTTCAAAAGGAAAGACCCTTATGCTCTAGTAAAACCTAATATCTCCCCTTAACACCCTGATTAATGAAGTTAGTTTTAAAAATCTGTTGCTGCCTTTGTTATAATCATCTCTCACTGTTTCCTGCTTCTACAAAGCACTTCTCCCTCACTCTCTTCCCCCACACATTGTGGGACCTCAGGGATTAATCAAGTTAACAACAACAGAACTTTGGCACTTCTATAATATTGTCTCCCTTAGAGGGAAGGTATTTTTAATATTTTGAAAAAAGAAAGTCTTCTCTCCCTACTTCCTAACTGAAATAGGTCAGTACTGTTAACCCACATTTTAGAGATCGTGAATTGAAGCACTCCAAAGCTGGCTTGCAAAGGATCCTTAGTACTAGTGAAAATCTGGCAGAGGAAGTTTAGCTGAGACTATAACTCAGATTTCTGAGTACCAGACCTCCAGCAACAGATCAGCTTTCTTTTCAGATTTGGTTCACCCAATCCCAGGGAACTTGAATGAGCTCTGAGGCATTTCTGAAGTCACATTATGGCTATGGTTACACTAGCAAGTTTTGCTGACAAAACCCATTTTGCTGACAAAACCGGTGGAACATCACACACAAAATGTGTTGTGTCAACAGTTTGTCACCACAACTCAGCACTTCCACCAGCAGAGTTCTGCCTCTCAGCCATGAGGCATAATGCTGCTGTTGACAGGTTCTGTCAAAAAAAAGCTGTGTGGATGCTCTGGGGGGGCCTTCTCATGACAGACAGGGCATCCAGAACAATGGGCAACCCTGTCTGCTGTGCTTCCAAGTGCCAGTTTTGTCAAGAGAGTGGCCAGGCAGTCCAATCGCTCTGTTGACAGAGTGAAGTGCTCTTCCAATTGGCTTTTGTGTGTGGGTGCACTCTGTAGACAGAAGTGTTGTTGGGAAATCTCTTCCAACAATGACTTGGAAGCATGGTAGTATAACCATAGCCATGGGCTTTAAATAAGGCACAGGGAAGCAAGCTGAAAGGCAGAATAACAACATTCTTGGCAGGATTTTAGTTCACAAAGTTTATCTTATGAAGGCAATAATTACTGAGATACCGAAAGGAGTTAGACAAGAAAATAGTCACTCTGAGACATAGAAAAGCCAGGAAATTCAGACTAGGCTGTCACTCCACTCTTGGTTTGATCTCTTCTTGCAACAGACATCAGAATGGAGTTCATACTGCTGCATATTGTACTAAATGCAGTATGATATCAAAGGCAAAACAAATCAGTCCTGTGTACTGCTGGATACCATACCTAAGCAAAACAAGTAAGTAAAGGAGAGAGCATCAGAATTACAATTCTGCAGTTTACTTACTTCTGCCATTTTCTATCTGAGCCTCAATGCCATTTTAACACTTTGTATTAATACACCAAGCTCTGGGGCTTTCTGTCCAACATCCTAACTGCTTCTCTCTTTTTCAGAAGTTCCACTTACTGCTTTCTCGGTACAACAGTGGGGAAGGAAGACTTCAGTGTACACTCCAGACACACAGTGCAGAAAAATGAGAATCTGCACACAGAAGGCTGCATAACATTCAGTTAAGTTACATGCACACAGAATAACAAAAAGGGTTTGTTGTTATTGAATACCCTCTTCTGTTCTAATGCATCTACAACATTTACCCACATGGGAAGAATATTGTTCAATGACTGAAAATTAATTTGAGGGCTAAAAGTGAAGTGTAACTACACTGGAAGGGATTTTCAAGCTCTGAGTAAAATCAAGAGAAATAAACAAGCATTCTATATTACAGAAACAGAATGAGAAAGTCAATCAATTCACTGCTGTACTTTTCTAATCTAGGCTAGAGATTTGCCTCTGAGGATCTGCCCTTGGACCTCTGACTTTCTCCTCCTATACTCACCCCCACTCCCCACTCCGCTTAGGTGAGATCATTTGCTGTCATGGTGTTAAATACCATCTTTACAAAGGTCAGCCTTTCAGATCTCCATCTCCATCTCTCCTCTCACCCTCTGTCCAAAATTGCATAATTACCTGTGTTACAGAACTCCTCATAAGTCACATGCAAGATAAACATGTTAAAAACTGAATTTCTAATCTCCACCTGCCTAGGTCCTCCACCATCCTGTTTTTCCCCAACTTTGTTATCATCTCTGTCACTCAGGTTCAGGGTCATCTTTGACTGCTCACTATTCTTTTCTACTCCCATAAAACTTGCAAAGTGTGTGAGGAGTTATCACTTTGTCCAACATTTAAATAACAAAAAGCTAACGTCCTCCCACTTTTCTTTATTTCTGCTGCTCTCATCCATCCCATTCCAATCTACGCAATGATCTGCAGCTGAAATGATCTTCCATGCTCAAACTCTGAAAACATTTGGCTCTGCGAGAATTGCTCTCCATCTTCCTTTCTTTCCAGATAGCCTCCTACTAATCACTGTCCATTCCTCATGCTACATAACTGCAAGATAACAAATTACACACAAAGAAATCTCTGCGTAGCAAGAGATTTGCCAGATTCTGTTCTCCCTCTCTCTTTCTCCCAATTACTCCCGATATGTTGGCTAACCTAATGTAAGCGACTTGGTGAGGGAAGTTCTTTTCTTGTCTGTGAAAAGCTATGTACACCTATTGCAGAAATTATAATAGATTCACAGTCCCACCGATTATTATTACTGTTATGAAAATCAGTTTTGCAGACATCTTTAAAATAGTTTCCCATGTTTTAAATTGTTTGGGGAAAATATCTGTGGCATCAAAAACAACTATATAAGGAACTATTGAAGTGTTAACACCACAATAGTACCAGGATGCCTCAAAAGGTGATTTAACGTACCTCTTCATGGATTTGGGAGAGAGATCCTTCTCTAATTCTTTTGCAGGAGTGCCGTAGGAGTCCACATTGTATTCACTGTCATCATCATACTCATGGTCTAGCAGAGTTCTCGCCCATGTGCCCATGTCATAGGGTGGCAGCATCCCCCCAAACTCAGAAGGCAGGATCTCAGGGTGAATTAGCTGATGCAGACTGTTGAGATTATTACCATGCAGAAATATCTGTACGTATGAGGACAAAACCAAAAAAGTCACACAAATCAACACAGACCAAAATAATATCATTACTGTAACTGGTAATAAATATTTATACTCGGGGCCTATTGGACTAGGTGATGTACATTGAATGGCACATTGAATCCCTGTCTTGAGATCACTTTAAGCATATGAACAGTTCCACTTAAGGAATTTGCAATATCAAGTGCCTAAGAAGATAAGCATACAAAGAAGAGAAGACACAATCCAACATGTATATTTTAAGTTGTACAATTCTGTAAGAAAAGAATATTGACTGTTACCAACTAGCCTTTAAACATTCACTGAGTTATATCAGAACCAAAAGGAATTAGGACACAGATTCTCAGCCCTTCTTTATGCAGGTAACCCCTAACCATGGATCTCAAACTTCCTATGGCACTTCCACAAGCACTTCTACAACCTGGCCCACAGGAATCTGTGTTCATACCCTTCTCCCAAGCTCCACCCTCTCCTCCTCATAGCAACCCTCCTCTCAAGCCCTCTTCCTGAAGGATGCAGACTTGGGATTACCAGAGGGCCTGGCATGATCCTCCCCAAGTTCCCCCAAACCCCCAATTTGTGACCTACGCCCAGTTTATTTTGGATGACCCCCCTGAAACATGCGGGGGACCATGGACCCCTGACTGACAACTAGTTCCCTCAAACATCTAACCCAGAAGATGCAGATGAAGGTTTATAAAAACACATAAAAAACAAACAAAAAACCTCACATATCCAAAACACAGACTGGGGGTCGTATGAAAATTCAACTGCCCGGATATTTGTTGAGAAAATAATAGAGGGTCCCACAATTATTCACAAGTTCTCAGAACACCCTGGAAACAGCTTCTTTTGCAAAAGGGTGAAAAAAAATGATGAGCAGAACACTAGTCTAGATTTGATTCTGACAAAAAGGGATGAACTGAGAATCTGAGGGCAGCTTTGGTGACAGTGATCATGAAATGAGTTGTTCATGTTTCTGGCTAAACACGTGTTAAGATTCACTTAGCCAAGTACTGAAGTCAGCAAGGGCTGACCAAACACATGCTAGAATAGTTAAGGAGCTGGCTGAAGAGATCTCTGAGCCATCTGTGAGACCCTGTGGAGGATGAGAGTGATCCCAGAAGGTATGGTGAATTGGGATGACTGCCCAGACCCTACACTTGGGGTCCCATGCTCCATGGCTAGAGCAAGCACCATCAGCCACTCTACCACAATCCCCTCCTCTCCGTAATGCTTCCTGCTCACCTGCAAGCCCCACCAGTAAGCACCCCCCTTCACCATCCCAGCGTCTTCCCCTTGGTGAAGATCAGCTGTTTTGCAGAACCAGGAGCTACCAGAGGTGGCGGCGGGGAAGGAAAGAGGACTGAAGGTGTGGCATACTTGGAGGGAAGTGCATGGAAGTGGGTAGGGTGGGGCAGGAAGACCTGGTACCGCTGATCAATGCAGTTGCATCAGAGAAGAATATGGCACTATATTTAAAAAAAAAACTGAAGTAATTTTTAAAACATGATGTGCTCATTTCTCATGAAAAAGCACTGTTTAAAACATTTACCTGCGTATCACTCAGTCCAGTGGGACTCACATGCTTAAAATATAACAAGTTTAAGAGCTTTGCAGAGCTGAAGTTGTACAAGATAAATCCATGTATTTTTTGTGGCAGGGGACACATCCTTCATAACAGAAATCTTTGAAAGTCATATTGAAAGATATGACAAGTACTAATGAGATTTTCAGCATGTCTATTTTCAACACACTATGATACATCTGCAGGCTCTAATTGTTTAATAATACAAAAACAAACAGAATACCCTTTTTCGCGTTTTCTCCTTTAAAAAGGGCCGTATAACTGTGTAGAGGGCATGGATATACCATGGTTGATTGACAAAGTGAATTCCTCCAAATCGAGCCGGGAAACTGTCCTATAAAACATAAAAACCAAACATAATTCATGAGTAAAGTAGATTCTTAAGAGAAGGCATATGGTGCGCCAGCTCAATTTTGTCATGCTGAGAGCCATTCATTTGCTTCCTTCACTTTGAAGAACTCTTTTTCAAAATGGTGTTGACTCAGTGATGGTCCAACATTCCATTCCAAAGTAGTAGCACTTCGAGGCACACAACTTCCTGACAGAATGATTACAAAAGGCTTCACAGAACTCAGATGACCTCCTTATGTCCCCTCCAGCTCTACATTCCCATGATTCTAAGAACAGCATTCTACTAAGGAGGGGATTTTCGACCTCTAGGTATACTTTTCACATTTAGGATCTGGCCATAAGCCACCTTTGCAACATGCTTTCCCCTGACTGTCTCCATTTATTTCCTTCACCTCTAATCTTAATGTTAGTGTGCCACATTCCTATCTCTGCTAGTACTGCTGAGGGACATTAGAAATGATCCCATCTTAGAAATGTCACATGAACCTTAAGCTACAAGTTAAAATATATGCAATATTGTTTACATTTTTCAAAATTAAAATCCATTAAATATTATCATATAATATTTACGAGCCTTGTTCTCATCACATATTCAGAGGGTGTGAGCTGAAGTTCACGAAGCAAGCTTCTGTGCTGAGCCAACCATTTCTTTCTAAACTGGTTTTGGCTGTTTCACCAGATACCTCTACTAAAGAAACACAAGAAGGTGCAGAATTCATTTGTATGGCTATTTTCATGCAGTAATTTCATTCATGGGGACAAAAACTGCAATATTTTATTATCAAGTGTGCATTTTATTTAATTGTATTTAAGTTAATATAGCAGGCAACAGACATGCTTCCTTTTACGGCCAGAAAGAAAGCATGAAGGGACAAGCGATTTCACTATCCCAGTTCTGGAATACTGGCTCCAAATTAATTGTGTCCATATATGTGCATATGCCCAGCTAACAGGATAGTCTGCTGCCTTCTGATGGCGAGGCTAGACCCCTGGCACAGGTGCAAGACAACAAGAGGTTTAAATATGCAATAATTTATAAGTACCTCCTGTTTTCAATTACCAATGTTATATACAGTAACATCGCAGGATAAGTTCCACACTCTTCTTTACACTGGATGATATTTAGGTACACTAACAATTTGTATAATGGCTTTCAGCTGCATCCTTACTCTATGGCATTACTTCCTCGTTTATTTGCCTTGTGCAGAAATACCCATGTTATCCAGGAGTTCTTAGATCCCTAGAGGGAAAAGCCAGTTAAGCTCTGAGAAACTTTCTTAGTCCTAAAATGACTTTTGGTCCCTGAGACTAAATGTAGCAAGCTTCCCTCACGACTGGAAACCCTGCTGAAGGCACTGTATAGCCTTACTCCAATCTCTACAGAGGATATCCTCACTCCAATCTCATCCATACAAAAGCAAAAAGTACTCACTATTTACTTTCTGAAAATCAGGCAGCTCAAGCTGGGCATCCAAAACTTGAGGTACCCAAAATCACAAGTCACTTTTAAAAAGCCTCTAAATTTTTGAAAACGCTTTGAAGAAATCATCAATAGATCTAGGGTATGTTCACTTAGTGAACAACAACCACCATAACTTACCTAATGACTTTTATTGTATCAGTGTTACTCCATACATATCCAGAGAGATAACCGTGCTAATCTATATACTATGAAAACAAAAATGCAGTCCAGTAGCACTTTGAAGACTAACAAAATAATTCATTAGGTGATGAGCTTTCGTGGGACAGACCCACTTCTTCAAATCATAGCCATACCAGAACAGAGGCAATATTTAAGGTACAGAGAACCAAAAATAGTAATCAAGGTTGACAAATCAGAAAAATATTATCAAGGTGAGCAAATCAGAGATCAGAGGGTCAGAAGGGAGGGGGGAGTCAAGAATCAGATAAAGCATAGTATGTAAAAGAGGCCCTATAATAAGCTAGAAAATTGTCATGCACCACTTCTGACCCTCTGCTCTCTGATTTCCTCACCTTGATAATATTTTTCTGATTTGTCAACCTTGATTACTATTTTTGGTTCTCTGTGCCTTAAATATTGAGTCTGTTCTGGTATGGCTATGGTCTGAAGAAGCGAGTCTGTCCCACGAAAGCTCATCACCTAATAAATTATTTTGTTAGTCTTTAACGTGCTACTGGACTGCTCTTTTGTTTTCATACATATCCAGTGCATTCAACATAGCCAGACTCAAGAGGAGGTGAAGGAGGTAATGTCATTGCTATAAGAGGCACCTTCTCCAGATGCTCCTTTTATTATTTGAAGAGAATATGGTGATTTCACATTTTCCTGAAGGATCAGAACACGAGCCATTTTGAGCTGTGTTGCACTATAAATATCTTTCACAATTTTGCACTGATCTAAAGCATGTGCATAGATACTTTTTCATTATGGATCTCCTTCTCATCTTATTATCTGGGCATTTTCTAAGCAATAAACCAGAAATACTTCACATGCCTCACAGTGTGCATGGGGAGAAAAACTTAAAAGAAATAGCTATTCATGCTCTCAAGTCCTGTCTGGCTAGTTTGCTTTTTCCATATCTCAAGAGTCCTGGTCATCCTGGGTGGTGACAGATGTCACAGAAGTGGGGACAGGCAATCAAAATCACCAATGCTGCCCTGGAATCAGGCACTTAACTCTGGTGCTAAGCCCAAGGTGTTCAAAAGAGCCATTGTACTGGGTCCTGTCATTGGGGTGGCCAGGACACCATCGATAACTACGATTTCTCTGCTCTATGATTCCAAGACCAGTGCCACAATCTTGAGAGGTACCAGCTGTGAAACAACACGAATGACTCTGCCTTTGACCAAACCCCAACAGTGCTGTGGAGTGATACCAAGGTGATGAGGAATGGTGCCACATCCTGGTGATCTTGACCTGTTGTTAGACAGGTGGTGCCACCAATGGTGCGGCTGATGGTGCCACAAACATTGCAAGAAGTGCAGCAGCCAGGGACTGTGCCATCATAGCAGCTAAGTCATGCATGGCCTTGGAAGTGTCTCATGTGGAGGGTAGGTCCATGTCCTCCTCCAAAACTTCCAAAAATGGAGAGTCCACTGACACCAGGCTTGATGCATCTCCCCTCAAGGCTGGACCCGACACCGAGCCAACTCTGGGGTGGCACAACATGGGATGCACCATGCTGGTGTCCCATCTGCTCTTCTGCCCCATTCTGCCTTTTTCTTCTTGTGCAGCACAAGGGATTGTGATCTGTGCTGCCTGGATGAGCCAGCCTTTCACAGAGTGGGAGGTGTCTCTGACCAAGGCCAGTGCCCTGTGCACCATGGCTGCTGGTGCCAGCTCCAGTTGAGGATGGAGATCAAACTCCATTGAAAGGAGCCTGAAGCTTATGGCAAGAGTCCCTCTCTTTGGTTCTGGGCTTGAAGCCTCTGCAAGTGTTACACTTTTCTTACAAAAGTCCCTCTCTTAGGCATTTTGGACAATCAGTGTGTGGATCCCCTCTGGGCACAGGCTTACCACACCTGTCCCATAGTTTGAAACCTGGGGCCGCAGGATGCCCCAGTTACAGGGAAAATCAGTGGGGATGGAGGGGAACTATCCAATGTAAACATAATAACTAACATAATAACAATTAACAACTCGTATAGGAAAAAACTGATCACTGGCAGTAAGAAGAACTGAACAGGCAGCAGATTGGCAGGGACCTGTACACACCACTATGAAGGTGCTACTCTAGGGGGCTCTAGAGCTGACCCAACAGATACTTGTAGGGTAAAATCTTTCAATGATCGTGCATATGGCATGTGCCCACCTCCTGGAATACACATGAGCAATCACTCAAAGAACTAACTTTTTCACCAGGGATGCATCAGACAGATGGCTATCCTACAGATCAGCAGGTAATAGCCCCTTCCAAATCGATGATCCCTGTGTTTATCTATACTAAGTCTCAGGTACAGTCGCAGCTGCAAGTTTTCCTAGAGACATACTGCATGGTAGCAAAGTAGTCTGTAACCCAAAGAAAACCCATGTCAAAAACTGACAAGAGACACATATCTAGGAAGGAGTCACAAAGCAAGCTTTGCACTTGAATAGAGAAGTGATTAGCCAGCTGATGGAGCATAACTGAATGGTTAATAAGAGTATACTTAATCACTTCCTTTATGTGCACACAGGCAACTAATTACATTTGTTCGTGTGGGTTTTTTGATTAATCACTGAGAAAGATTATTGGTTGTGTGGAACAGTGCAAGATAAGTACATATCTGATAATCAGCTCTAAATACAGTCATTCCACACATGGAGAGTAGTACAGCTAATTAGTATTGTTCACAGCCCTAATGACCCAAGCCTTACAAAATGCTGGGTAATAGTGCGTGGTCAGATAGAAAGTGGAGTCCCTTATATTTATATGTAAGGTTGCCTGTGAGAGAAGAAGTCAGTTTAGCAGACACTAAGGTCAACAAGAGAGTTAATGGGAATGGTCCCAAACAAAATACCTTATTTTACAGCATCTTCAAGTCTAAACCCAAGGAACCCTAATTTACTCACAGAACAGTGGTCTCCCTGCCCTCCTTACATAAATTGTACGGTCTGTTTTTACTTGATCTTATCCAGAAACCTGCTGCTTTCAAATTCTAGTCCATGGCATTTGCCAGAGAAGTCAGATTTCTGCTCTCTAGGTGCACAGGCAGTGTTCTAGTCCTGTATTCACTTGTGTTACAATTTTCTGTTCTCTGTATATGGACAGGAACAAAGAGAAGAAACAGAGGCTGCTACCCATAACTGCATGGGTCCACTGACAAAGAGCTGGGATCATTATACTTCCACTTTCCGTAGACATAAGCATCCTCTTCGGACGTTCTCAGTTGACTGCACCCCTCCAGTGTTTGGGATTGCTGATATTTGTTTATTTAATTCTTATTCAGCTTAAATTGTCTCAACACCATCAAACTGTCCACACAGCAAGTCTGCTACCTCTTGCTCCAACTGCTACTCTAATTCTCCATCTACCCTTTCCTGCATCACCGCTACTTGTTACCTCTTTACAGCTTGTTTTTGGGTCTATCTACACCCTGGGTGAGCAAACTTTTTATGTCAGGTCCTGCTTTTTGTCCCTGCAATTAGCAAGGCCCCCACCAACCCGTCTAATGTAATCCAGACTGATAGAAATTTCGGCTATGTTCCTATGAAAAAGTCTCTTTTTGGCACGTGTAAGAAAATAAGTATGAAGAATGTAAAAACTTACTAATCCATACATAAATGTGAATACATATACATGAAAACAGTAACATATTTCAACATTTTTAATGAGATGAACGAACCTGACACATAGCAGGCAATTGTGCTGGACCCCACCCTTATGAAAGTTCACATCTCCCTGAGGTGACAGTTTGTTCACCCCGGTGTACAACAGCTGCTTATAGATGTGCTTCTTTAATGCTGTGACATAGACACACCCGACACTGATGGGAGGGGTTTTGCCATCACTGTAGGTAATCCAACATAAAAAGGGTTTTTCCAAAGCCTGAATTCTGAATTCCTTGAATGCCACCCAGCTTTGGGATGCACAGAGAAGTACCTGACGGGTTCAGCTTTTACTTCAATGAGTCTATTCATGTGCTTATTCAGTTAAGCATGTGTGAAAGTGCTAGAGTGAATCAGAGCCCTAGCATCTGCAGGACACAAACTAGACAAGCCCTATGCAAGGTAAAAGCCAAAACAGGGACAACTGAATCCTAACAAAACACAAGCCCAAAGATACTACATTATATTATTCAAAGCTTAACTGTCAGGTCTGGTCTACACCGGGGATCAAAGTCAATCCCAGATATGCAATTCTAGCCGCAGCATTAGCACAGCTAAAATTGATGTATGAGGATTGACTTTGTACCCTGGTATAGATCAGGGCTCTTCAGGCTCGCACCAATGCTCCTTACTTCAAGCAGCAGCGAGGAGTACCCAGGTCGATGGCTGAGCCCAGAGAGATCGATTTTGCCACCTCTTCACTGATGCAACAAAATAGAACTCCAGCAGATTAATCGCAGTGTGCGGAATCCAGAGCAAGTATAAACATAGCCTCAGTGCTTCATTTGATAGTTCTTTCTGGGGCCAATAAATTCTGATCTTCTATAACTATTCAGAAGAATTACAACCTGTTTTGGGGAGAACGAAGGAGGGAAAGGAGTCCATACAGTTTTAAGCGGTGTCTAACAGCACACTACAATGTCATCCTTTTGCAGTATTTGTATATATTCTATACCTTTGTACTGGAATCCTGATAAGGACACTAGAATGTTTCTACCTGCTATAAGGCATAGAATTCCCACACTTCATACTTAAGATGTTAACCAGAGAACTAAAAAAAAAAATAGGGGTATGACTGAAAAATTATGACTGGGCCAAAATGTTAACACCCTGCCATGGAATTTTTTGCCTGTAGTAGAAAATTTGAACTATAAACTGTGAGCCACCAGTGCCCACATTAGTGATGGATGAACCTTAGACCTACTACCAAACACAAACATTCATTTAAAGATATCCAAACAACAAGGTATTCCAAACAGATTGCAGAGAAATGCATGCTACCTATTATTAGATATTTGTAGCGTCCCTGGATATTTGCACCAAAGTCTTGATCCCATATACACTTATGTTACATCTACACTAGCCGGCTACTTCGAAGTAGCCAGCACAACGTCGAAATAGCACCCGTTGCATCTACACGTGCCGGGTGCTATTTCGACGTTGAAATCCATGTTAAGCGGCGAGACGTCGAAATCGCTATTCCCATCAGAAGATGGGAATAGCACCCTACTTCGACGTTGAACGTCGAAGTAGGGTGTGTGTAGACGATCTGCGTCCCGCTACTTCAAAATAGCGGAGTCCTCCATGGCGGCAATCAGCTGAGGGGTTGAGACGCTCTGTCCAGCCCCTGCGGGGCTCTATGGTCTCTGCACTCAGCGGCTCTTAAAGCCGCAGGGACCCAGAAACCCTGTAGCAGGAAGCTGGCAGCATGCACGCAGCAGCCCTGCCACGTGGTGTCCCTGCACTGCCAGAGGGACATCATGGCAGCCAGCCAGACTCACGAGCGCCCCCAGAGCTCCCCCTCTGGGCCATCCCAGGGCTCCCAGGCCTCCAGCCGGCGGGGTAGGAAGTGGGGCCCCTCCTGGACAGACCCTGAGCTCTGAGACCTGCTGCGGCTCTGGGGGGAGGAGGAGGTGCTGCATGTCATGGGGTGCAAGCGGTGGAACGCGGAGGCGTTCACCCAGCTGGCCGAGGGCCTGGCTGCCCGGGGTCACCCTGCCCGCACTCCTGACCATGTCAGGAGCAAGGTCAAGGAGTTGTGGCAGGGTTACGCCCAGGCCCGGGACTCGGCCAGCCGGTCTGGGGCTGCCCCTACCACTTGCCCCTATTACCGGGAGCTCAGGGCTATCCTGGGCCCCCGGGTCACCTCCTCCCCCCCAGCCACCCTTGACACCACGGCCGACGAGCCCCAGCCAGCCTCAGAGATAGGGTCAGGACCGGAGGCCAGCCCTGCCCCCCCACGCCTACAGCGGGGACCCTCCAACCCAGCCAGGGAGTGGTCCAGTGAGGAGGGGGAGCTGGTGCTGGACGTGCCGTCCTGCAGCTCCAGCTGGGTGTCTGCCTCATGGGCATCTCCAGAGCCTGGCAGTGCACCATCAGGTAGGTACCCCACAGGGCACAGACCCCCTGAGCATGGGGCAGGGGCACCACTTGACCAGGGGCCCCCCACATCCCCACAACATCCCAGCCTGACATGGCCCGGGCAATCCACAGCACAGGGATGGTGCCACAGCCACCAGTGCCCAGCAGCACCTCCACCCATGGACAGTGCCGTGCCCCACCCCCGGTGGGAGGGGAGGACAACTGGAGGGGGACACCCACAGAATCACTGCACTTACCAATGGGGGATGGATGGGGCAGCAACACAGGCCCTTGGGGGGATGGGGGTGGGCCACGGGTCAAGGCTGGGTACTCACGGCCTCCCTTCCTCCTTTCCCCCTATTTCTGCAGCCGCACCATCCGTCGTCCCCGACAGCCCTCCCAGACCACCGGAGCACCAGCTGTCGGGGACACCGCCTGCCCCAGTTCGGGTCCACTCCCGGGGACGACACCGCAGCACCGCCACCACCTACGACCCGGAGGTGGCTGCCGCCCTCCAGCGCCAGGCGGACCTCATGGAGCGGAGGCTCCAATTCGAGGAGCGGGAGGCCGCCTGGCGCTGGGAGGCCTGGCACGAGTTCATGGCCACTTTTAACCGGGTGGCTGATACCCTTGAGGAGCTGGTGGCCCATCTGCCTCCCCCCGATGTCCTCCGTCCTGCCCTCCCTGCTGCCCCACCCGCTGATGTCCCGCCCGCTGTCGTCCTGCCCACTGCCCCACCCACCAGCTCCTCAGAGCAGGAGCCACCCAGGGCCATGGACCCACCTTGGACATACCTCTCTGTGCTCCCGGCCCCCAGCCAGCCTCGCTGGGGACCCCAGCTGAGAGGGGACCGGCAAGCCAGACGCGGCGGGGGTCGCGCCCTTCCACCCGCGCCCCAGAATGATGGGCCGATGGATAGCCTGCCCACATCTCCCCCCTGTAAATAGTTGTCCCCACCCTTGTACATAGTTATTTATAGTTGAACCCCCCGTTATAGTTTGTAGAGATGTCCCCACTTGTACATAGTTATTATTTTCATTAACCTGTTCTTTTTGCTAATATTATTGTTTATTTGCCAAAAAGAGGTGACATTTTTGTTTTTCTTGTAAATAATGACAGCTTTATTTTTCCCAAAACCTGTGTCCCGTGTGCTTTTGGTGAGGGTGAGGTGTGCGTGCTGGGGCAAGGTGCAGGGATGGCCGGGAGGGGGGCGTCGCTCACTAGGCCCCCGGTCAAAGTACTCCCTTAGGGCCTCCCGGACCCGGACCCCGTCCTGGTGGGCCTGGTGGCTCAGGGAGGCAGCTGGCTGGGGGTAGGCTGTTGCAGCCTCCTGTGCCCAGCCCTGCACAAAGGCCTCCCCCTTGCTTTCCACCAGGCTGTGGAGTGTGCAGCAGGCACCCGCAACCTGGGGGATGTTTGGGAGGCCCAGGTCTAGGCGTGCCAGGAGGCAACGCCAGTGGCCTTGCAGGCGCCCGAAGGCTCGATCGACCACTTGTCAGGCATGGTTGAGGCGGGCGTTGTAGCACTCCTGGCTGTCAGAGAGGTGGCCTGTATAGGGCCGCATAAGCCAGGGCTGGACGGGGTATGCCACATCCGCCACAAGGCAGAGGGATACGGTGGTGGTATCCCCCAGAGGGATCTCCCTCTGGGGGATGTAGGTCCCCGCTTGCAGTTGGCGGCATAGTCCCGTATTCCGGAAAACGCGGGCGTCATGGGTAGAGCTGGGCCAGCCCACATAGATGTCCTGGAAGCAGCCTCGGCTGTCGACCATGGCCTGCAGGACCACAAAGTGGTAGCCCTTCCTGTTGACATAGCGGCCACCACTGTGATCTGAGGCACGGATGGGGATGTGGGTCCCATCAAGGGCTCCGAAGCAGTTGGGGAATCCCACGGTGGCAAATCCCTCAACGGCCGCGTCCAGGTCCCCAACTCGGACGACCCTCTTCAGCAGCAGGGCATTGGGTGCATGCACCACCTGTGGGGAGGGAACATGGGTGCCTGTGAGGGTTTCCAGAGTGTGACCCCCTCACCCAGGCCCCCCTCACCCAGGCCTTGCTCCTGAGGCCCCCCTCACCCAAGCCCTGCTCACCCAGGCCCCGCTCCCCAGCAGGAAGTTCAGTCCCAGGCCTCCTTACCTCCATCAGGACAGCCCCAACTGTGGCCTTTCCCACTCCAAACTGCTGTCCCACGGAGCAGTATCTATCTGGAGTGGCCAGCTTCCAGACAGCTATTGCGACCCTCTTCTTGACGGGGAGGGCACGTCGCATGCAGGTGCCTGAGTGCAAGGGTGAGCTACTGGCAGAGCTCCATGAAGGTCTGCTGGCTCATGTGGAAGTTCCACAGCCACTGATCATCATTCCATTCCCCCATAACCAGGTGCTCCCACCACTCGGTGCTGGAGGGATAGCTCCAGAGTTGGCGGGGCACCCGGCGGGGGAGGACGAGGAGGGCCCGATGGTCGGGGGCGTCTCCTGTTGCTCCTGGGGAGGGCTCCCATTCCAGAAGCTGCAGGGCAGCTGCCCAGGCAGCATCTAGAAGGGCGCCTGCTCCGTGGGAGGCAGCTTGTAGGGCTTCCAGCTGCTGCTGGAGGTCCATGTCTGTGGGTTCGAGGTCTGCGAGGCTTGTCTCACCAACGCAGGGCTGTTCGTGCAGTGCAGGCCGAGTGTGTCTGGGAAGGGCCCTTTAAGGGAGCGGCTTGCAGCTGCCCCAGAAGGGCTAGTGTGCTCTGTGACCCAGTTCGTGGGCTTTCCTGGCCCCTTATTTCGAAATAGGGGGCTTGTGTGTGTGGACGCTCCGCGTTTCCCTCCGGGGTGGCTCTTTTCCATGTTCCCCAGTGCTACTTCGACGTTGAACGTCGACGTTTGCCAGCCCTGGAGGACATGTAGATGATAATCGTCAAAGTAGCCTATTTCGAAGTTCTTACTTCGAAATAGGCTACTTCAACGTTGTGTCCTAGTGTAGACATAGCCTTATACATCTAAAGCTATCCAGGGCTGAAGCAAAAATTATTGTAGAAGAAAAAGCCTTCATCTGGAAGATTTAGACAGTACTGATATGTGTTTTGGTTCCCTGAGCTCCTTTTCAGTTCAGACAGGTGGGTCAAAAACTGTAGAAATAATAAAAAGAAAAAAAAACTGATATTAAATAGGAAATCTCCTGTACAGACCTCTCAGGAAATCTAAATATCCTACAACATACTTCCTCAACAACTTCAAACTTCAAGAATATGATATGTTATTTTGCTTGAAGACATACTTTTTTATCTTATATTCTTAGTATCAGTTTTATGAAGAATCTTAGAGCATTTTCTCAACCAAATTTTTGAGAAGTTCAAAATATATTTTTGTTATGACAGTCAGTTATATGTGAGTTACCTACACGCAAATTAAAATTATTCTTGGCATTCTGACAAAGCAAGCTTTAATTATCTACAACTGTATATAGACACCTAGCTGAAGAGATCCTGATGAGGCAATTTGACTTTTAGCAGTCCTTTTCCTTTGTATCATTCATTATATCTTACAAGCCATACAGAAATGTTTCCATCAAACAAAATGAGAACAGCAAACAAATAGTATCTCTCCAATAAGAATATTGTTTTTTCACTGCATTATCTGTTTTAATGTTAAGTAATCTTCCATCTTTCACTTCAATATGCCACTTTTAAAAATTACAGATTTGTGATGTTCTGCTAAGGCCCACAGATTTTAAGCATTTGCATGATTAGGGTGAACAATCATACTTATAATGCACAATCAAGGCACATCCCACATATAAACTATTTTATACTGCCTTTGTCTTGAGCAAAAAAATCCTTAAATTAAGCTTCACAATAACTTACTCCAGGTTGTGAGTACAGCTTACTGAAGTTGTTTCAACAAAAATATTTTGGTAACATCAGAAATCCTCACTTACTTGACCTCTTGGGGTTACTTCCAGTCCTACATTTCTGTGATTCTTCACACAAAAAAGTTGACAAAATAAATGCACTTTTCTTGTCTTTTAAAAAAATTGATTAGCAATTGTTGGGAAATGCCTGCTTTCTCCCCACAGTTAGAAAAGCAAGGGGAAAAGTGAAGAAAAAGTAAAATGTTACTTTTAGAGAGATCACGAAGAAGGTGAGTTCCCCATTTCAACTTTCTCACAAATTTCAGATAATCAATGTGTTATTTTGAGAAAGGGAAGAATCCCATCACTATTTTTCATACCTTTGCAACTTGAAAAACAGTACTAAAGTTGAAAAGCTGTAAGAAAAATGGGAAAACACAAATTTCTTTCAGTTTTCCTATGGGAAAATCATTATTTACCAATAGGATACTTTCTAATGGGTAATTTCTTTTCTGAAAAAGCTCATGGGAACTGAAATCCATTTTCTACCCAGATCTAGTTGTGAATATCTTGCTTAAAATTACATGACAAGCATATATTATCGAACATTGCACTGTGCATAAATATAGCAAGGATATTTTCCTAGCACTTTGAAAAACAGTGTGAAATTACTGCTCATGAAAGGTGCCATTTTTGTACTGACTGCACTTCTTGCCTTTCCCCCACCACAGCCATTCCTGCAGCTGCGGCTGACAAGGTGCCGGTACTTAGTACTGGCAAGTACCAGCAAAAACCAACCACTGGGTACTATTAAAGACAAAAGTCTCTCTCTCCAAAAACATATTGAATAGACAGATGAAACATTATTCAGTTCTCTCTTATTGCACCACCTTTGTGTCTCAACTGCGATCAAAAGGCACTCTCTACTGAAGATGGAATACTTTTAGCTCCATGAACATGCAATCTTGGAGCTTTCTACCAGAGCTACTCAAGGGGGCAGGGGCAATTGTTATGATGGTTTTAGTGATTTGGACAGTTATCCAGCCCATTTCAGTCAAGAATATGAATGAAGTTCACCAAGCATGCACCAGATCCCACTTACCTTGTGCTGTGATTGTTGGTTATCTAGAGATGGAAAGCTCTATAGCCCACTAAAAAAAACACCAGTCTTGTTAGCCATCTAATTTCCACTTTATAGCAAGAAAGGAAGGAAGGAGTTCAAGATAATGACAAAATGAAGAGAATGAAATTGGGAGAGGAGAAACATGAGAAAGACACAACAGTGGGAAATGGAGAAGAAAATGGAAATTCACAATTAATATGGGGAAGAACACATATGATATTCTCCTACTTACGTGCAGGACACTATAAAATATTCAAGTCAGTGTAACATATCTGTTCCCATCAGATTGTTCCAAAAATTTCACACAGGGAGAAAAGAGAGATGAAAATGAAAAGTACCATTTCACAGAGAATCCACAGTAACAGAGAGAAAGCCATGTTAGTCTATATGCTATCAAAACAAAAAAGCAGTCGAGTAGCACTTTAAAGACTAACAAAATAATTTATTAGGTGGTGAGCTTTTGTGGGACAGACCCACTTCTTCAGACCACAGCCATAGTCTGTTCTGGTATGACTGTGGTCTGAAGAAGTGAGTCTGTCCCACGAAAGCTCACCACCTAATAAATTATTTTGTTAGTTTTTAAAGTGCTACTGGACTGATTTTTTATAGAGAATCCATTTGTTTCAGGATTAATTTTAAACATGTAGCAGAGCTCTAATTTGATTTCCAACATGAACAATTTTTTTTACAAACACCGTGTAAGTAAAAATCATAGGAAAACAATGGGATTTATTATTTCTGCATATTATCTCAGCTCTTTTCCACACGAATTTGACCCAAATCCCAGAGTCAGGCCAGAAGGTTACAGAAGAGTAGAATAGAAATATGTTAACCCCAGATTAAATAGGTCCCTGCTCCCAAGGTAAACAAATAGAGGCTAATCTAGAACTAGCAGGAAATTACCAGAATCAATCAGGCCAATCAAACCAATTAAAGCACCTGGAGCCAATTAGGAGATTTCCAGAGTTAAGTGAGTCAGACTAATCAGAACACCAGGGGCCAACTAAGAACCAAGAGACTGGTTAAAAAAGTACTCTTCTTCTGTTAGCTCAGTATGCTCAAGGAGCTGAAGAGAGACTTTGTTGTGGAGGATCTGGGAGGAGCAAGATTGAGTAGGTACCAGAAAGAAGATCCTGCCAGTAAGGAAAATGCTGGGGAAGGCTGTGGGGAAGTGGCCCAAGGAATCATAGGTGTTACAAAGCTGTTATGGGAGACATTTGCAGGCAGCCACTTTTACAAGATCCCTGGGTTGGAACCTAGAGAAGATGGTGGGCATGGGTTCCACCCACCAACCTCCCCCATTTAAACACGGGAAAAGGACCATCAAAACAAAAAGCAGTCAAGTAGCACTTTAAAGACTAGCAAAATAGTTTATTAGGTGAGCTTTCGTGGCTATGGTCTGAAGAAGTGGGTCTGTCCCACGAAAGCTCACCTAATAAACCATTTTGCTAGTCTTTAAAGTGCTACTTGACTGCTTTTTGTTTTGATAGTGTATAGACTAGCACGGCTTCCTCTCTGTTACTATTCAATGGGAAAAGGACTAGTTTAAGTAAAGGGGTTTGTCCTGCCCTGTACCACTTGACTTGGAGGGGCCACAGAGACTACGGAATTTGGTTTCTCCTCTTTTCCCCATGCTGGCCAATGATGAGAGTATCTCAAGAAACAGCAAATGGCTGTGTTAGAGAAAATGCCTGAACTAAGGGCTGCCGAGAGCATCTGAGGCAAGCAATCCTCCTAAAAGCATGAGACCCACCAAGGCTGAAGAGGAGCTTTGTGTATATATATGTAATTTCAGGTTGAAACTCACAGAAAGCAACTTGTGGTTTGTATTCAAGATGCCGGACGGAATACAGTCAGACATAGCATAGCATACATATTGTGGGGGAAGAGAATATTCATACATAATATTTACGTTAGTGGATTATTTCAAATTCTGGGATTCTCTGCTTACCTTTACTTCATACCAGTAGTGCTGATTCACTCCATATAAAACATAGAAATCATGTGCATTTATGTATCAGGCTGCATGAATGGCACAAGTATTAAAAAAGACTTACAGAAGAAATCTCTCTGCAGCAACTAAGATTGTAAACATTAAATCCCAAATGAACTTTATCATCTTTTAACTGATCAGTCAAGATCTATCCCTTCATAACTAAATAAAGAGAATTATTCTCACCAGCTGCACCTTCTATTGGGGCAGCCGTACGACAAGCTGAAACAAAATCAGAGCGACTCTGCCTTGATGTGAGCAGACATAACTTGTTTCAATCTGTCCACTGATGGAGGTGGCAGGTGGCAAGACAATCTGGAGACTGTGCCACAAAGTTATTCTCGCACCTCTAGAGACAGAAAAACAACGCACCAAGCAAGAAGATGGCAAAAGGAGAAAAAATGAAAAAAGGTGTCCAACGTGTGATAATTTTAAGCTTTTTAAACTCATGAGTTGTATTACCAGATCTTATCTTAAGAAATAGACAGCATAACTCATTATGCCTCTGCTTAGTAAACGGAAACATCCAAGATAACGGACCATGTAGAAATAGTGTTGCCAGCTTTCCAGTTTCAGAAAACTGGACACACCTGTGCTCCACTCCTTTCCCAAGGTCCTGTCTCCTGCTCCACCCACACCCCCAAGGCCCCTTATTCCTCTCCCCTTCCCAATTCTACTCCCAGGCTATGGAGCAGTTGGGAAGAAAACCCCAGAAGCCTGACTTCCAGGTCTGCCTCACAGCTGTAATTCACCATCCCCCTACTCCCGTCCGAGAGCCAGGGCCCAGGGACGGAACTCAGGAGCCCTGGCTCCCAAAACTCCCCTTTCTCCCCATTTCCCTGATCTACCCACAAAACATTCTGCCCTGATGCTCTGTCTCGCTAGTCCCTACTCCTCTCTCAGAGCCAGGAAGAGAACCCAGGAGACTTGACTTCAAGATCCCACCCCCAGCTCCTCCAGATCCCCAGCACCAAAGCAAAGGATGGTCTCAAACAGGCACAGGCATGCCCTGACTGTCCAAGCCCATGGGGCTGGGGACTTGGGAGCTGCTTGCTAGCATCTGAGGAACTTGCCTTGTTGTTTGTAGCTGCAGCTGCTCAACCTGGCTGGTTCCAGAAAACTTATATGGGACTATTGGTTCTGGGGTCTCCCTCATTTTCCAGATTGGTTAACAAGCCCATGTTCCTAGTTCCTCCAGACCCCACAATGAGGGATCTTGGGGCTCCAGCTACCAGCCTACCTCAACTGTAGCTGGGGCGATGTGCCTGCAAAGAATCAGAGCCTGATGCCTGGATTAAGCAGGTGCCTGAGTTTCCAGGGAGTGACACTTAGTATTAGGAATGATGCTGAAGAGTTGGATCCTCAAATTAGGTGCAGCATCATGTGAGTTCTCTGAAAATGACTCATGCTGAAACAATCCAAATCAAATCTGATTCAACAACTACACTATTATGAACGCATTATAAATACTACTATACCTACAATCTCAATACTATTCAAATACCTTAGTATTTTTGATACACACGTAATTTTGTATTTAAAAGTTTAGAAGGAAAAATATTGCTAGCATGGAAATTTTTTCATGGCACACCTATTCACACTCTGCTGAACACTAGTGTTCCATGCAACACAGCTTGGGAAAGGCTGCCTTACAGAGTTACTGGGTGTTTGTTTGTTAAAAAAGATATTTTAAAGAAACACCCTGTTCAACTTAGATCAAACTGGAAACAAATTTCTGAATCCTTATATAAGCTGCATTGTGAAAAATGACTTGCATTTTCCTTCTCCACATCACTGCCTGCTCACTCAGTTTCACAGACTGGATGCTGCCAATATGCAAAGGCAGCAATAGAATTAGAGAGAGTCAACACTGGGTTTTTCTCATGGCAAGTTCTGATTTTCAGATGAAATTTCTATATAAGAATGGAACTGAAATATACTAAATTTGTAAATGTTGCTGCTATGCTTCATGGGAGTCTTAGTTTTGGTGCCCCAATCTCCTGTTCTCCTCCACAGGCTGGGCTTTCGGGTTGGATTACATGTCCAATGATCCACCACAATCTCCTGATAGAGAGAAGAGGGAGGTCAGCATAGGAGCCCTTGACCATGCTTGAAAACGCAAACTTGAGACAACTGACCTACAACTCCTCTGAGGCGGCATAACTGCATTTCAAAACCTGCTTCGAATTAAAGATCCCATGCAGTCTCAAAGGCTGCAATGCTTCTTTTTACAATGTACACATAAATGTGTGAGGGAAAACATTTTAACTATCCCATGATCAGAAACTGGATACCATGTAGTTAGACTGTGGTCCGTTACATGATGAAACAAATGATTTACAAGAATTATATATGTCCTCAATTATCTTCACTGTTCAAACACCTCAACTGCCAAATAAATTGCTTTGCTTTCCTAAAAAAGTGACATTGCCTAACACTGTCGCCTTGTGGTATGAACATGTCAGAACTCACACTAAACAAGGCCAAATAGTAAGTTAATATTTTGGCTGGGAAATCAGTGCTGTTGTATTGGTGTTGGCAGTTCAATAAGTGGTGCTCTTCTTTCTGACTTAACTGAGATAAAGCTTCAAATCAGTCTTACAAGGGTACTGGACTTGCTGGAGTTGTCTGCTTTCAGGTATCATACTGAATTCTTGACCACCTGTGGTTGTGCAGCATCCCATGGCGCTCTTTTCTGAGATAAAGGGTATTGGGCACAATGCCTTGGCCAAATTCCAAAGCGAATTATCACATTCTGCCCACCTAAATTTCTCCTACAGTCTCAACTGTGCTACAGTATTATTCACTTTAAGTCAAACTGCCTTGAAAAGTCATAATTCACTGTGTGACAGGGTCAGACCAAAGGGCTCCAAAAGAGTGATAGAAGAGAAACATCTTAGCCTTAGATTAAAGAGGTCCCTGTTTCCAGAGTAAACTAGTAAGGGCTAATCCAGAACTAGCAGGAAATATTATATATATGGAGATTTGGAGCTATTCTTATCTACCACATATATCCCCACTGAATAACTTTTTAAAAAATGCGTATCACACAGATGTTCATTTCATTAAAAGCCATTACAGTGTATTACAGAAATTCACATTTAAACAATCATCCCGAGTTAGAATGCAGAATGAAAATGTCTGTAAATTACAAGTTTCTGTGCATGAAGAACAACCACATTAACCTGATTAGTCTCTTATCTAGAGTCTTCTTCAGACCCATACACCAAAACATCCTACAGGGATAAGACTACTTTATTATTTACATTGCAGGAGCCTCTAATGCCCTACTAAGGATTCAGGTCCCATTACACTATGCACATTACATACTCATACTCCCTGATGAATAACATGTGAAGATGAGATAAGAAAAATACAAAGTAACAGCCAATCATGGTTAATGTAATAAGCAGTAAGCTACTGCAAAATGAAATTCTCACAGGTATGTCTATGGAGACCGTTCTAAGGTGAGTTTCTTTTACAATAAATAAATAACCTTAATTTAATTAAAATATATGCCAGAGCATGATGTGTAAAATTGCTGATATTTTATTTGTGCCTTCACTTTGTGAAGCAAGAAAAGCTGTGGAAAATTAACAAAGGTGCACACACCAAAAGGAAAGAAGCTTTATGCATGGAAAACGTTGCCTCAGAAACATCTAATGCAAGGGTGGGCAATAGTTTTTGATGGGGGGCATTCTAAGGGTTTGGTAAGTCATCAAGGGTTGCACTCTTCTGTGATATTAATGGGCGAAGTGCAGGGTCTGGGATGGAGGTTGAGTGCGAAAAAAAGCTCGGGGCAATGGCACAGCCAGAAGGGCCCATGGGTAGGCCCCGATTTAGGGTGCGTGAGCAATGATGAGGATGGGGTTAATTGCCAGCACCCTGGCCCTACTCCCTAGCTGCAGCACTGGGCAGAACAGGGTAAGCCCTGGCTCTCTGTCCCCACTCCTCAGCCAGCACACTCAGCAGAGCAACACCAGTCCCGGTTCCGCTCCTCGGCTGCATACCATTCCATGGCAGGAGCACAGAGCAAGATGGCAGAGCAGGGCAAGAGCTGAGGCACAAGGAGAAGCTTGGGGACCTGTGAGGATGGGTCTGAATGTGAAGTGGGAGGCCCACAGCCCACTCAGGCCCACCCATGGTTATGCCCCAGCTCAGGGTAAGAGACTGTGGTGCAGGAGGGCATGTGGTGTCTGGGAGGGAGTTTAAGTCAAGGAGGGTGTTGTGACCTGGGGCAGGGTTTGGAGTGCAGGGTCCGAGAGGGGCTATGGGTGCAGGAGAGGATTCTGAGCAGGAGAAAGGGTGTAGAAGAAGGTGCAGGGTCTGGGAGGGTGCTGTGTAAGTTAAGTGCATGGGTGGCCACCCAGGAGAAATTCAAGTGCCACCCAGCTGATTAGTAGAGCACTCACAGCATGTGTTTCTATTGGTGGTATGCATGCCTTGGTGCACCTAACAGAATCTACTCTGTGCATGGATGGAAAAAGTTAGAGGGAACAACAGGTGCAACCTGGCATGCGGGAAAAAGGGTGCAAGGGTGTGGGTTGTAACCTGGGCAGCAGATTGGGATGCAGGGTACCAGAGGGGGCATGGGAGCAGGAGCAAGGGCACAGAAGATTAATGTTTGTGATCTGTGGCAGGGAGAAGAAAGGGTGCCAGGAGCAATCTCTGGCTGGAAGGCCCTTTCCTAGGTGGCTTCCAGCCAGTATCCCAGTAGGCCCCTCACGCAGGTTCCCCACATGCTTTTCAAAGTGGCTGGCTGCAGGGACCATGGCTTTGCACACTGCCCCCATCCCTAGCACAATCCCGCAGCTTTCATTAGCCAAGTTCTGCTGGGCCATGGGCCATGTCTTGCCAGCCCCTGATCTAATGGTTCAAAGGCCCATAGTGTCTCTAGGCAGCATTGCTATTAAGTACAAAATTCCAGCTGCAACTTACTGCCTTCAGTGATACATGAGCACAGAAATGCTGGGGGATAAAAGGATTTCCTGTTCCTGGAAATAGTTTCTTAGTGCTACCCCACAATGATGTTATTTTAATGCCACAGTTTCAGATACTGAAATCTTAAATGTCATGTGTAGTAACAAAGTATGACTATGTGTTTTCAAATGGCAAAATATTAACATGTAAAGACCTTAAGTCAGCATTTCTCACACTGGGGGCCCCAACCCAGAAGGAGGTCACAAAGTTATTGTAAGGAGTTGTAGTATTGTCACCCTTACTTCTGTGTTGCCCTCAGAGCTGAGCAGCTGGAGTGAGGCAGCTGCTGGCTGGGCACTCAGCTCGGAAGCCAGCGCTGCTGCCAGCAGCAGCATGGATATAATAGTTGCATGATACAGTATTATTGCCCTTATTTCTGTGCTATTGCTGGTGGCAGTACTGCGTTCCCAACTGGGCAGCCACTCTGAGTTGATGAGCTAACAGAGCTGCTGCATTCAGAGATTACCCAAGCCATTGCTCAAGCACTTCTTGCCTGAGCTAAACTGCAGTATCACCGCAATCATGCACAAACCACTCATTTAAACCTGGGGCCAGGGAGGTGCAACATCTCTGCCCCCGCCCCACTCCAAATGGTGCTCTGCATTTCACCAGCTTCCATTTCCACTTACACTGTCTGAACACTTAGCACATTCTAGCACCTAGACTGAATGAGGTGCAAAAGTACACGCAACAGTGAAGCTGAAATGAGCCTTCCTACATTCCTGCCCTCTTTTCGGCCTTTAAACTGTAAAGAATGCTGCAAAAAAACATCTCAGTGTTAATTAAAAATGTGATCCCTGCATAGGCCTGCCTGTTTGGTGACTTAATGAAATACTGAGACAGTCAGCTGAAGGTTCACCATGGCAACTGTCAGCGTCACTGGGAATTGTGTGGGGGATTACAGAAAAATGGAAGAAATATTGATAATTGACAACATTTCTACTCTTATTCTTCAGCATTACTAAGGGCCTGGTCAATGCTACCTAGCCATAACATTGGTTAACCAAGACTGAACAGAAAGTGAAATACCATTTACACAATCTCTTGATGGTTTTAACATCAGTTTAGCTGAAACAAACAAATTGTTCTTAGCTGATCAAATTACTTACCATTCTACATGTCTGAGGAAAAACAGGAGAGACCTATTTAGGTATGTGCTTGTTCTTGATAGATAGGAATATGTCTGTGGGTGTCACTTTGCAAAGACAAGCATATGGCAAGCCTCTCAGAAGATACAGCACTAAGTTTATCCCACAAAAGGCAGCAAATAGAAACAACCTTGAGTTTTTACCCATTTCCTCCAATCACATTTAGGTGTCAAGGGGAAACAGGTGCCAATTACTAGTTCAGCCAACTATGCGTATGAGGCACAATCATTTGATTTTTTTTCCTCACTCACTTCTCGTCACCCTTTTCAGACTAACATAGTTCTGTTTATTGTGAGTACAAATATAAAAGCAAATGCATCTCGTTAGGCTGTTTAAATATATGTGCATAACTGTATGTTCAAGTTTTGAGGCCATTTATCACTACAATAACCTGACAGCAGTTAGGAATTACTGACTCCATCTTCCAATAGGATAGACTGTAACAAAAATTAAGAGGCATATCAAGCCAAAAAGACTGGTGAAAAAAGTATTTATATCTCATAAGACATTTCATCAGTAGAGCCGAAAGCATTTTACAATTTTACTATCAACAATGCCATTTTACAGGTGGGAAAACTGAGGCAGAGAGGCAAAATGACTTTGCCAAGGTCACCAGCAAGCCAGTGGCAGACCTAGGAGTAAAAATGAGGCTTTCTGCTCTCCAGTTGTATATTCATTACTGTGTGAGAAAACAAAACACTACCACAACTACCACCAAAAAAAAAAAATCCTGTGGATTCAGCTAACCTTTTCTAGCCAGGCACACAAACAATACACTGAAAGTACTGCGAGGAGAGGAGGTGTGCATGTAAATACCACTTGCAACCTCTGAAGGACACTAATAAGGAATACCAGAAGGCACACAAGCCTTTATTATAGTAACAGAGAGTAAGCCGTGCTAGTCTATACACTATCAAAACAAAAAGCAGTCAAGTAGCACAGACCACTGGGTCTGTCCCACGAACGCTCACCTAATAAACTATTTTGCTAGTCTTTAAAGTGCTACTTGACTGCTTTTTGTTTTGAAAACCTTTATTATGATAATATGGAACACCTGGCTGAAGGAAACAGAAATGAAAGTGTTAACAGAAATATCTTCTCTATGTGCTTATCTATGACAGACACAGCAATGTGCCTCTCCTATCCTGCTCCACCTGCCAAATTCCTCAGTTATCACTGCAGTTCCACGTGGTCAGAGCCAGCAGACTGCACCATTCATTTATCTAGCATTGCTGTCACCTCCGGGACATCAGAGTCTGCTGCAAAAAAGCAACAGGTACTCAAGCCTGTGGCTGAGAATGTTTCAGAGGGAAAAGCAACATTCAGGCCACAAAATAGTAGCATGATTTATTGAAAGGAGTAATTGGGCTGGAAAAGAAAGTGTATATGAAGGGTAGTGACAGTCCAATTATTTTGACTTTATTTCTACCACTTACATTGTAGGGCTATAGCTGTTCCCACAAGTCATCAAATGAATTCTATTTTAATTGGCTTTCTTTGGAACATTTCTTTAGAAGCTTGACTATCACCTTCATTTGATCCTGCATTGATTTTCTCAGATGCTTCCTCTTTCCAGGGTTGCCTTGATCAATGGATGTACTATAAATAGGTTGGTCAGTTTCTCTTCAGAGTTTCATTAAATTTCACCCCCACTCACTTTGCCTGGGATACTTTATTGTGAGCTATAGGATGGAGTGCCCTAATAACCATGGTGTAAGGAAGAATTTGAGGAATGTGCTCTTTACAGATCACTTACATGAAAGGAGAAGAGTGTCAGAGCATGTCTATACAAATAAATAGTTGCTTTGTTTGCAACACCTGTTGGGCAGCAGATGAAGCAGTGGTGTTTCGCCTGTTGTAAACAATTTGTTGTAAAGTCACAACTTATGTTAACACCCCTTGTAGAAATTGTGAAATATCACCAGTGCTTGAAATTATTGTGGGGATACAGGGCAACCACCAGTGCAGTAAGATGTGGATCACACAGGGCTCCCCTCGGCAGAGTGCTTTGGAGTGGAAGTGGCAAGCGGATACTGGTTGAACCACCTGGGAGCTTTTTGGCCCTGCAGTCATAAGTCTCCTTTGACTAGTCCTTCTGCCCACTGTTCAAAGACAGAGCTAAAGCCCAGACCAATGCTGGGGTCTGTAGTTATTCTGTGAGAATCCACCCTGGTGGATAGTGAGATTCTTGTGGCTAAACCCAGAGATAAAGCCACACAGAAATGATATCACAGAATTTTGCCTAGAACTAAACCCACAAAACAGCAGACAAGCAGCTGGCAGGGCAGCTGGCAGAGTGCAGCAGGTAAGCGACATGCAAATGATCCTTCCTCAATATGGCAAGAGTCTCCATGCTGATGTACTCTGGGCTGGTATGGACTAGACTGCACTGTGAGTGGAGAGCTGAGGCGGAGGTACGCTCTATAAGTGGGGGTGTGCAGATAAAGAGCTCTAAAGAGGGAACTTGACTCAGCAGACTCTGGGTACACTGCCTTGCTTAATGGGTTTTTTCTTTCCTTTGTTTAGGAATTCTGCATGTATTGCTGTGTAAAATTATGTCAGGCTACTGTTATTAACCAGGCTGTTTCTATCTCAGACTCTGTGCTTGCAAGAGGAGAAAAACTGCTTTTACAGGCACCCAACACGTAGGGTAAGATTGCCCCAGGTTACTGGCTGAGAGCTTTGAGCTGCTTGGCTTGCATTATTGACGGAATCCCCTAGGAACTGAACCATGCCGTTCTGGCAGTCACTTGTCATTAATAGAAGGCATAAAATGGTGTGAAGATAACTTCAGGTTTTCCAATGCAAACAGGGAAGTTTTAATCAGTTGCTCAATATTCCCAAACAAAAATCTTGTATCTGAAAATTCAGCCACAAGTAATGCTCTAAATTTGATGCAGGCATACTGAATTATTCCCACACAGAACAAAGAAGTCAAATCTCAGCTTTCAAAGCATACCCCCATTTAGAATTGAAACTCAACCTTGCCTATGGGGGCACTACTGCCAGAAAGCTAGCTCTGACATGAGCCTCAATGAAGTGTCCGGGTCTACTCCACCACTGGACTGCCAGGAGTGTTCTGAGTGAGATGCTGGTATGTCCTATTGTTCTCAATCTAGATGCCAGAGACGCAGTCGATGTTATGAACTAAAGTTCACACGCAGATTCACAGGAATCCACATGCATGTGTCTGAAGGGCAAATTTTGTGCATTTCATAGCACTTCATTTAATCCTCAGATCCTTGTCAGCAGTAGAGTCTGGATTGTATCTCATGTACACACACTTGTAGATATCTGGCTAGCATTCACTACATCTAACATGGCAAATTAATTTCCATTAGTATGACAGCCTGTTTTCACAAGCTCCTTGCTCTCCAGAATATTCAACTTTGGGACTGAAACATGTAAGGTGGAAAATTTGGGAAAAGCCTCATTGACTTTTTTTAAGTTCTGGGGGATATGAGAAAATTTTTAAAAGGTACTTTTCCTACTCTGGATGACAACAGTATTCATACTGTGTCACAGCTGATGGGAATAAGGGGACTTCGAAGTAGGAGCCCCGTCGGGACGAGACGCACGGCGGCAAGGCGCATCAATTTCGAAGTGCCGCGGCTGCCCACATGCTAATGAAGCGCTGAATATGCATTTCAGCGCTTCATTAGTAAACTTTGAAATGGCCATTTGCATGGCTATTTCAAAGTTTGGGGCTCGTGTAGACACGGCCTACATGTTGTAAATCTGAGGCTTGCAGTTCTCTCTAAAGATTATGAGTCAGTTTCCCAGGTCCTTTAAGTCACCACTGCTGCACTGGTAGGGGTGACTGCTGCTGGAATACTGTGTCCAGATCTGGTGCCCACAATTCCAAAAGAATAATAAACTGGACAGCATTCAGAGATGAGCCATGAAAAAATGTAAAGGGTTAGAAAACCTGCCTTATAGTGATAAAGTAAATTGAGCTCATCGAAACTAACAAAAAGAAGGATAAGGGGTGACTTGATTATAGTCTAAATATCAACATGGGGAAAATATTTAAAATGGGCTTTTCATTTTAGAAGAAAAATTATAACATGATCCAGTGTCTGGAAGTTGCAGCTAGATAAATTCAGACTGGAAACAAAGTATGAGTGCTTACCACTGAGTTTAACTAACCACTGCAAAAATGTATCAAGTGTCATGGTGGATTTTCCAACACCGACATTTTTCTTACATCCAGATTGGATATTTTTTCTACAAGGTATGCTCTAGGAATTAATTTGGGGACATTTTCTGGCCTGTCCTCCGATCTCCTGTAGAAACACCTGATTGCGATAGTCCCTTGGAATCTAAGGCCTCAGTGAGGTAAAACCAATGACAGCAACTGAGTACTGAATCCTCGAAATTCTATTTTTGCAAAGATACAAGCATGACAGATGGAAAATGTTCTCCAGACAAACACTAAAATCTAGCATTCATATAATGCTTTCTATCAGAGGATCCCAAGTGCACTTTGCAAACATTAGTTAAATGACATTGCAGTAAGTACTCTATGGTAGTAGCTTGTACCCAAATTTAAATTGGCTTAGACAGGATCACTCATGTGAGTTACTACTTGCTAAGAGACTGTAAACAAATAGTGAAGGCAAGCAGGAATGATTTTATGGGGGAAAATATACAGCAAGGTACTACAAGATTACATATGAAAAGACAGCATGTCATAGAAAAGGTAATAAAAGTCCACTTCTGACATGGTCACATTTGAATTCTGGGCATTATAGTACCAGAAAGATTAACAAATTACATTGTGTTTCAGAGAAGAGCCACCAAAGTGATCAGGAAGCAGTACTTATATGAGAAAAAGATGTAAAGAGCTAACAGAGTAGCCTGCAGATAATAAGGGAGAGGGTGGGGTGGTTTCATAACAATCTAGAACTATGTAGAAAGGCACTGAACACTCCAGATGGTAGAGAACCATTTAGGGTGTTTCTCAGATTCACAGACTGTGTCCAGAACAAACATGGCAATCATCCCTTCTAACCTCCTGCATAACACAGGCCCTAGAAATTCATCCAGCAATTCCTGACTTGAGCCCTATCACTTGCAGTGCCATACTCAGACATATAAACTGAAATAATAGAATGAAGGTATGAAAGAGAAAAAAATCAGATGAATATCAAGAAAGACAAGGAAACAAAAATAAGCACTAAAAAGTGGAAAGATCTCCAAGGACATGGCAGCCCCTGTACTGGGGATGACAATAGGCAGGACTTTTCAGATGAAAATCATTTTTCATTGAAAAGGTCAATGTGTCAAAACCAGAGTATTTAATGGGAATGCGCCAGTTTCAACAGATCTGGTGTTGGGTGGGTTTCTTCAGCTCAGGTGGAATTTTTGGCCATGGAGAGAGTGAATCTGCAGAATTATCAATAGCTCAATGGTTAGGACACTCAACTCAACAGAGAGAAGGCTCAGGTTAAAGTCCCTGAATCAGAAAAAGCAGGAGCTTGGCCTGGGTATCCGACATCCTGAGTAAGGATCCAAACCATTAGTCTATTGGCTATTCTGGGGAGGCTTTCCTATTCCTTCCTCCCCAGCTATAACTGGGCTCTCTAAAATCAAGAAAATACAGTGGAGGAAATAACTCTGTATTCTCTGGAAGATTAACTGGATGACCCAGACCACTGGTTCTATCTCTGTGAGATAGCAAGACTCTAATTCATGCATTCACTTAATATGTTCAAACGGTTTGCCAAAAGTGAATGGACAGACACTCATGCTAGAGTGCTTTGTAGAGTTGCCAGTTTTGATTGGACAGATTCCTGGAGATTTTATGATATGAATAATCTTTAATTAAAGATTAATCTTTAATTCCAGGCCAATCCTGAAGGGCTGGCAACTCTCATGCTTTGCTGATTTGACAAAGGTTAACAGAGAATTCAGTGGCAGAGCCAGGAATACACCCACAAGCCTTTTCTTCCCACCCCTGAGACTAAACCATAAAGGACTTCTTTTTCAAATAGCAGTAGCAACTTGTCCACCTCATTGAAGGGTGAACTTGGTGGCCTAATCAGGGCCATTTGTTTGGTGCCATTATTCATCCTAGGTAATCCCTGCTTTAGTTGGTTCGGACAGAGAAGTGAAGCAAGGTTAGAGTTTAACATTGGCTTACATAGAGATAGTTGTCAAGGGCGAGTCCTGTAAAGTGTTTCCAAAACTGGTACTGTTTGAAAAATGGGAATTGTTCTCTGGCAGTATAGCTGGAGAACAGCCATGGCAATTGAACAGTTTCATTGACGTCAAAGTGAGCCAAGGCTATTTTTCGTAAGTAAAAGGAAAACCCCAAGTAAAATACTGCTTCCTCTTCCCCCCAACCCCATCCCACCTCCTACATGCCACCAGAGCCTGTGGGGCAGTATGCCCAGGTATGTTTTCTGCATGGTGCTATGAAGGAACAGAGAGCAGATAAACTGTGACAAGTTACTTAGGAAACTTGACTTCAAGTTGGCATTGCTGACTTCAGTTACTGCCTCTCATACAAATTGGTTGAAGTATCTGCACTTAGCTAGACCAGCTGTGCCAGGATTCACCCACTTTTGCCAAGTACTTTGAGTGCTACAGCTGGCAAGGTATTATTAGCTATCACAGTTTTAGAGATTGTAATTAAGAATCAGAATGGTCCACCAATTTGGCTTGGAGTCCCTGAAGGTTGCACACTGACTGTGCAGCTAACTAATGTGCACTCTAGCCTTGGCTCTGGTTCTTAATTTACAAAGCTATTTTATTGATACTTAGTGTGAATGTAGGGAGCACTATGCCTAGCCACTTCATGGTAGGAGTTGAAGGGAATGGGGTAATATGTGTGGTAGCTACATGGTGAACAGGTGCATCTTGTACTAATGAGTTTTGACTGGGACGGAGTTCCTTAGGAGCAACTTAGTCAACACAACTCACCCCTTTATTAATCTGACACATTCCAGTCTGTTTGCTTGGCACAGGGGGAGCATTTGGTTTGGTTTGGTTTGGTTTGGCTGGTGGAGAGAGGGTGAGTGTGGAAAAAGTGAAAGGTTTTAAAAAATTCTTGGAAATTAAAATGCCAAAATCATCATTTAATATAGAGTTGCTGGGGGGATATCATTATAAAACCCAAGCACTTAAAGCATGGAAAAGAATAGTCTGGCTACTCATAAATCTTATATTGCCTAGGTAATACATTACCAGGACTTTAAATGTGCTTATTTCATCTCATTCTTGCTGCTAAGCTTGCTCATCACTGGGAGCAAAATCCCCACACACCAGAACACACCAGAACACCCAAGACCTTGCCATAAATGCAGATGCAAAACCTGCAGATGTATCTCCACTACTACAATGATCAACACATCTTTAAAGATTCATGGATCCTACACGTGCCCATGGCATGTGGTGGTGTCTCTCCTCCGTACACTGAATGATCCACCAACTATGTGGGGTGGATGAAACTGGTCTATCTCATATTAAAACACAGAAAAATGGCATGAGGTGAACATCCTGTCACATTTTTCAAAAAACAATCACTCCATTTCTGATCTCTCTGACCTTTACCTGAAATAAAGGTCACAACACTTTTCAAAATACAAATCCAGGAGCTTAAATTCATAGCTATGCTCAACACTAAAAATCATAACATTAATAAAACCACTGGATTTATGACTTGTCACTGCAATCTGTTACCCTCTAACCATGCTTTTTGTTCTATAAACCAATCCCACTACTCTGAAAGCTTCTGAGTAATCTGGAATATTAGTAATAGGTCAGAAGAATGAATCGCTGGACAGAGGGTAGGTCAGGTGGTGAAAAGTTAGTGACAAATGCTACATGCTCCCTGTGTATCACCACCAAAGAGGTAGCACAGCCACTTCTTTTGCTATCACAGATCTGGTCCACTAAAGTTGCCTTATTTTTACAACAAAGATGTCTTACATTTTGCTAGATCATCTGGTCACAGCTGTGCAACTTAATCATTTTTTTCATAGAGAAAAAATACTGCAAAAAATAGAAATATCTATAAATAAAAATGTCAAGCAGGCCATATATTAAAAGGAAGGGAAATCCAGACTGCAAGTTTATTCATGAAAAGGCCTGGCTTGTCTTAATGGTCTTAAGATACTGAATATTAACACATTCTAAGCTTGTTGCCTATACAAGCTGTAAGCAGCACCTGACATGTCAGTAATTCTCTGGTCTCACGAGCACATGGAAAATTATTAAAGCAACTGTGTCTATAACTGATATGGCCGCAACATACCAGCACTAATAAGGCTAAAGAGCCATGCAAACACACACAGCATAAGCAACGAATTAACATCACAAAGTACTATATGTACCAGGAGTCAACAAAGTACTATATTATGAACCAAAATCTATTTCTTTTAGTTGACCATATTAGATCCATGCAGCACCTGGGCCTCCACTGGCAACACCTCTAGCTCCACACTCCAAACTCACTCAGCTTCCAGTCACCTTCTCGGCCTAAAAAAATAATTCATTTGCCTTCCCCAGGCTGGCAGCACGATTTGGCTACATCTACACTTACCTGGAAGGTCAACAGCTGCTACGCAGTTTTTGGTACACCAATTGTGTACCAAAAATCAGCTTTGCAGCCGATGATTTCCGTGCCTGTCTTCATGGCAGAAGGTTGACAGGAGCGCTCCTCCCATCAACCTTCCTTAATACCATGCCTCTCAAAAGAAGTTCCAGGGTCGACATTGACGCTGGAAAGAGAAGTTACTCACCGTAGTAACGATGGTTCTTCGAGATATGTCCCCGTGGGTGCTCCACAATAGGTGTCGGGCTCGCCTGGCGCCGCAGATCGGAATTCTTCCAGCAGTTTCTCCTGGATCGCGCATGTGCCAGCGCGCGCCGCTACCTTGCGCGTCCCCGGCCACGTGCACGATCCGGTCCCCGCCAGTTCCTTGACCAACCGCCTTGGATGCTCCTGAAAAACATTAGACAGAGATCAGAAGCGGGGAGGGTGGTGGCGCACCCACAGGGACACATCTCAAAGAACCATCTTTACTACAGTGAGTAACTTCTCTTTCTTCATCGAGTGTCCCCATGGGTGCTCCACAATAGGTGACTACCCAGCAGTAACCCAAGAAAGGAGGTGGGTAATCGGTTTATGTGCAGCTTGCCCCCGAAAGGACTGCTGTTGAGAGGCGGGTATCCTCTTGGAATACCCGATGTAGGGCATAATGCTTGGCGAAGGTGTCATAGGATGACCAGGTCACCACTCTACAGATGTCCTTCAACGCAATGCCCTTAAAGAAGGCTGTTGACGCCGTCACCGCCCTGGTGGAGTGAGCCCTGGGCGGGGCCAGCAAGGGAGTCTTTCGAAGTTCGTAGCACATTTTTATACAGGATACAATGTGCTTTGAGATTCTCTGTGAAGAGAGACCTTCTCCTTTTGACCTGGGAGCGAGAGAGACTAGAAGCCTGTCCGTTTTCCGGAAGGACTTAGTTCTGTCTATGTAGAAGGCCAGCGCCCTTCTCACATCCAGGAGATGCAGGCGTGCCTCCTTGCTGGAGCTGTGAGGCTTCGGGTAAAACGAGGGTAAAACTATTGGCTCGTTAAGATGGAATTCTGATGAAACTTTTGGAACAAAGGCTGGGTGCAGCCATAAGGTTACCGCCTCCTTTGAGAATACTGTGCAGGGCGGCGTTCCCATAACTGCTGCAAGCTCACTGACCCTGCGAGCTGACGTAATTGCAAGGAGGAAGGTTGTTTTTATCGTAAGGAGACGTAGGGGAACCATGGCTAATGGTTCAAAAGGTGGACCCATGAGCATGCTGAGCACCAGGCCCAGGTTCCACGATGGCGGAAGCGGTTTCCGAGGGGGGTACAGGTTTACCAACCCCTTCAAGAACCTGGTAACGATAGGAGGGGCAAATACCGTGGGCCCCTCCTCTGTATGCCGAAAGGCTGATATAGCGGCGAGGTGGACTTTTAGCGAGGATAATGAAAGTCCGTCCCTCTTGAGGTCCAGTAAGTATTCAAGTATGACTGGTATAGGAACGGCAAGGGGAGCTAACTGTTTGGCGGAACACCAGGCTATGAATCGAGTCCATTTCTGCTTATAAGTCTTCCTGGTGGAGGTCCTTCGGCTACTTTCCAGGACTTGTTGTACTCCCTCCGTGCATGTATTTTCTAAGGAGCTGAGCCGTTGATTAGCCATGCTTGTAGGCGCAGGCTCTGAGGACTTGGGTGCACTATGGACCCCTGGGACTGCGTGAGTAGGTCCCGTGCCACCGGTAGGGGGAGCGGTGGGCGGTCCGACATGCATAGAAGCAAGGGAAACCATTGCTGCCGATCCCACGTTGGGACTACTAGTATCATGCAAGCTCTCTCCCTTCTGGCTTTCTGCAAGATCTTGTGGATAAGCGCTGTGGGGGGGAACGCGTAAAGTAGGGGGCCCTTCCATGGAATCATGAACGCGTCCACCCCACTCCTGCCCTGAAGCAGTACTGGGTACACTTCTTGTTGTGCTGTGTGGCAAACCGATCGATCTGGGGAAACCCCCATGTATGAAAGATCGGTCGTAGCAGATCGGCACGGATCTGCCATTTGTGAGTGAGTGCAAAGTGCCTGCTCAGCTGATCTGCTTTCATGTTGTGAGCACCCGGCAAGTACGAGGCTTTCAACGTAATGTTGTTGGCAATGCACCAGTTCCACAGTCGGACTGCTTCCGCACACAGGGCACGGGATCGGGCTCCTCCTTGTCGATTTATGTAAAACATAGTGGAGGTATTGTCTGTATTGATCCCGACTCCTTTGCTACATATGTGGTCTCAGAAATGCTTGCAGGTGTTGAACACTGCTCTGAGCTCTAGTATGTTTATGTGCAGTGACTGTTCCACAGGGGACCATAGCCCTTGCGTCACCTTGTCGCCGATGTGCGCTCCCCATCCTATGTGGGAGGCATCAGTAGTTAAGAAAAATAGAAATTTGTGGTTGGTGAAAGGGCACCCCTGCTAGCAAGTTCTTGGGGTTTACCCACCACGCCAGGGGTCTGCGCACCTCTGTTGTGGGCGACACTACCCTGTGAACGGTGTGGGATGCCAGTTTGTAGACGCTCGCCAGCCAATGCTGTAGGCTTCGCATGTGCAATCTGGCATTGTGTACCACAAATGTTGCTGCCGCCATATGGCCCAGCAGCTGTAAGCACGTTAAAACCGGCACTGTGGGGCTGTATGTAATGACTTGCACCAGTGTACTGACGGCGCGAAAGCGGGCGTCGGGCAGATACGCCCTTGCTGTGATAGAGTTTATGCGTGCCCCTATGAACTCTATGTCCTGTGTAGGGTTGGTCTTTGACTTCGCGAGGTTGATGACTAGGTCCAGCGAAGAAAACGTGTCCGCTGTGACGCGTATCATGTGTAGGACCTCTGTCTTCGAGGCTCCTTTCAGTAGGCAGTCGTCCAGGTATGGAAATATGAATACCCCCTGTCTGTGCAGGTAGGCTGAGACCACTGCAAAGGTTTTGGTAAAGACTCTGGGGGCCGAGGAGAGGCCAAACGGAAGAACCCTGTACTGGAAGTGTTCCTTGCCGACCATGAAGCGGAGGAAGCGCCTGTGTGCCGGGTGGATCGTTATATGAAAGTAAGCATCTTGTAAGTCGAGGGCTGCAAACCAACCTCCATCGTCCAGTGCCATGAGTATGGAGGCGACTGTAATAATCCGAAACCGTTGCTTGTGCAAGTAGCGGTTGAGGCCCCGAAGATCTAAGATGGGCCTCCAGCCTCCTGTTTTCTTCTCTGTGAGGAAGTAGCGTGAATAAAACCCTTTCCCCTGGAATTGTTCCGGCACTCTTTCCACCGCCCCTATGAACATAAGATGGTCCACCTCCTGTCTGAGTCTCGCCTCGTGGGCAGCATCCTGGAGGTGGGGCCTGGAGGGAGGCTTCGTCGGTGGGAGCGACTGGAAGGGGATCGCGTAACCCATGGCTATGATCTCCAGCACCCATTTGTCTGCGGCGATCTTTTGCCATTGGGAGTGAAACGGTCTGAGGCGATGATGGAACGTGAGATGAGAGTGGCATTGCGCGATGGTAGTGACAGTGCAGCCCTCAACATGCCCATCAAACTTGTTGCCTTTGGGCCTGTCCCGAGGGTGTACGGCTTTGTTGGGAACGCCGCCTGGGAGTTCTGTACTGTTGCTGCTGTTGATGTCGCCCTTGGTCGTAGCCCCGCTGATACTGCGCACGCTGTGGTTGGTATGGGTAGCGTCTTTGCTGAGGGTAATATTTTTTCTTCCTATATGGAGGGGTATAAATACCCAGGGTTCTAAGTGTAGCTCTCGAGTCCTTACTGGAGTGGAGGACCGAGTCAGTTGAGTCTGCAAACAACTTTTGCGTGTCAAAGGGAAGATTCACGATCTTTGCCTGTAGATCCCTTGGGATGCCCAATGTCTGGAGCCAGGATTCTCTATGCATGACCACTGCTGTAGCCGTTGAGCGTGCCGCCGTATCTGCCACATCCAGGGCGATCTGGACTCCCATCCTCGAAGCGGCGTAGCCCTCTTGCACAATTGCCTTTAACACCGGCTTCTTATCTTCCAGAAGTGAATCCATGAGAGAAGTAAGCCTGGAGTAATTATCGAAGTTATGGTTTGCTAGGTGTGCCGCATAATTTGCCATTCTCAATAGCAGGGTGGAAGAGGAATATACCTTCCTGCCAAACAGCTCTAGCTTCTTGGCATCTTTGTCCGATCCCCCCGATTTGTACTGAGAAGTCTTTGACCTCTGCTGGGACAATTCGACCACCAGTGAGTTCGGTTGTGGGTGACTGAAGAGGAACTCCATGCCCTTTGCCGGGACGAAGTACTTCTTGTCCGCTCTTTTATTCATAGGCAGAACAGAGGCCGGAGTCTGCCATATGGTAGTGGCTGACTCCATAATGGCTTCATCCAGCAGGATAGCAATTTTGGATGAAGCCGGGGGTCTCAAATTTTTCAGGAGTTTGTGATGTTTCTCCTGCACTTCTGCCGTTTGAATGCGTTGCGTGAAAGCCACCCTTTTAAACAGCTCCTGAAACTGTTTAAGGTCATCCGGGGGAGCGACATCCCCGGGGGCCATGGCCTCATCTGGGGAGGATGAGGAGGAACCGCTTGGGTAAACCTCCCTCAAACTCTCAGGTTCTTGCGGTCGATGGTGTACTTGCTCGCTGGAGGATTGCGAAGGAAAGTCTCGGGGTTCTAAAATTAACTCCCCTTGAGATAACTGAGTTTCCATCCCCACCCGGGAGCGTCCACAGGGGTATTGGCTGGCCGGGGGGGACCTGCCCCTGGGCATAGGCCTGGGGTGTCTGTGTCCAGCATGATAGGAACGACCATGGCAGCACGGGCACGGGTCCGGGGACGGAGACCTGGACCACTCTTGGGGTGTGTACCCCCGATGTCTGGGAGAGCGAGACCTCCGCGATGACACAGATAGCGGTGACACTGGTTTGTGATAGTACTCCAGCGGATCCAATCCCAGAAAGGGTGAAGGTGGCCCCAGCCATGGTGACATTGGTTGGAGGAACGGAGAAGGAGGTTCTGGATAGGCCGGTGGAGACCCAGGCCTTCTGGGCGGCGTGTGTAGCACAGGGGGAGAGCTTGTTGTTAGCAGCAGCGCAGCCCTGTCCGGAGAAGGGCTGCGGTGCCGGGTTTTTGCTCTTGCCTTTCCCCTCCCCTGCGGGGCTGGCACCGCCCCCTGCCGCGCCGGGGATCTCGGCCCCGCGCTCTGCCCGCTCAGCTGCGGTGCCACGCGGATAACGTCCTCCAGTGCCTGAGGGCTCCGTGCCTGCTGGCCCTGCACCGTTGGTGCCACAGGGGTCGGTGCCGCCTGTGGCGGTGCCCCCCGGTTCCTGCGCTGGCCTGGCCGCCGCTCTAGGCGCTGCGCGTGCCGGCTGTTTTGTAATCGGAGGCTCAGCCTCTGCCATGTGCGCTGCCACGGTGCCGCTTGCCTGAATATGCGGCTGGGGGCTGTGTGCTCCGCCCGTCCCGCTCGCTGAGACCGCCGGCAGGGATCGAGCTGGGGAGAGCTTCCTCCGTTTTTGCACCGAGGGGGTCAGAGAAGCTGCCTTCCTTTTGTGGCACCCAGAGGGCCCTTGTGATTGCCTCTCCGGCGCGTCTGGCTGGAGGGCCTTATCAAACAAGAGCATTTTAAGATGCATTTCTCTGTCTTTTCTTGCCCTGGCTGTGAGCTTAGCACAGTGGGAACACTTCTGGGTAACGTGTGATTCCCCCAGGCATCGGATGCATTCACTATGCCCATCGGAGGCCGGCATAGCTTCACGGCAGGACTCACACTTTTTAAAGCCTGAAGAAGCCATCTCGGTGAGTCTTTTATTGTTAATAGGGTACTTAGCACCTTATCCGTGCCTGTTTACCTGAATCGCTGACCCCGGCCTGCAGGGCAGCGGGCGGCCTACTGGCCTTCACGTCCACTCTTCTTCTCCGCTCCTCTCTCTCCTTTTTTTTTTTTAATATTCTCTTTGTCCTCTCTCTCTTTTTTTGTCTTTTTTTGGAAAAAAAGAAACAACAATTTACACGTAGAAACACTGTCTAATCTGACTCTGGCCGTAGCCTGAGCGGATTCCGTCTGCAGCTGATGGCAGTTGAGAAGGAACTGGCGGGGACCGGATCACGCATGTGGCCGGGGACGTGCAAGGGAGCGGCGCACGCCAGCGCACGCACGATCCAGGAGAAACTGCTGGAAGAATTCCGATCTGCGGCACTGGGCGAGCCCGACACCTATTGTGGAGCACCCACGGGGACACTCGACGAAGAACACTCCATTTCACGCATGTGCAAAACGGCACCCTGGAAGTTCGAACGTAAGCGTTTGATCTTCCACAGAGAGCGAAGATGCAGCCTTTGTCAAAAAGAGTGCTCAAAAGTCCCCAGAGAAACACAAAATCATCAGTTCCATCTCCACAACCTCCTGTTTCCTGGGTTTCCCTATCTGACTGCCATACCTCCAGCCATCTCAAATACCGTACTTCTCCGAACCCTACAACCCCCTTGCTGCTTCCAGCTGCCTATTAAATTTGAATCATGGATTCATCTCCAGCAGAGCTCAGCTTATAACAAGGACTGGCTTAGCTCCAGGCTTTGCAGCACAATGGCAAGCCATCCTGTCACAATCCAGTTAAAATTTGGTCTTATCTTCACTACGTGATGGTTTCACACTGCAGTGATCAATCCACAGGCCATCAACTTGTCAAATTTGTTAAGGCAATAAATTGACTTCCAAGCACTCTCCCATTGACTCTGGTATGTTAGCAGGATTAGAAGAGTAGCCAGAGTCAAGAGGAGAGCCGCCCCGACCAAACTTACTGCACTGAAGACACCGCAATAAGTATGTCGATTTCAGCTGTGCTATTTGGGTACCTGAAGTTGCGTAGATTACATTGACTGCGGGTGTGGGGGTGTGTTATTGTAGACAAGGCATAGGTGACAGCATGCAGGAAGAATTTGAAGATGTGTTTAAGGAAGACGCTCACTGGTGACAAGTAATGGTTGAGATCAGTGATGCAGCGATGGCGGGGTCAACTTTACAACAGTGAGTAGAATTTGTAGGTGAGGCTAAACTAAGGCTATGTCTACGTGAAAGCTTTCTTCAGATCACTTGTGACACTCAAGGGGCTTGAAAAATATTTAATATTAATTAATACTGTGAAGCACTTGTACTACAGTGAGTAAGTACCATGGAAAAGCCTCTAAGTACTAGTGTGCAGTAAATAAGGCATGGGACCATACAGTGAACAGGGAGAAAAGAGAATACTGAATAGCTACTCATTCAGAGAGCCCCCTCCAACTGTGTACTGAACATGGCAGTAGGCTTGTGCAAAAATAGTATGTGATCACATAATGAAAGACTGTCACAATGTGTATCTGCAAGAGGGCTGAATTAATGTTGCATGGGTAATCTTCATTCTGGCATTTCCTAACTTTTGAGTGTTTGATGTGTTTCTATAACACACATACAAAAATGAAGAGGGAGACAAGTGTGGCCAGGAAAAATGCTGGATGACTTATCAACTGAATCGGTATAACTGTCTCTCATGGGTGTGAAAACTCTTGAGTGGTGTGATTAGAGGGTCTAACCCCTCCAGCGTTGACCAGAGAACTTCTCCTGTTGACACAGCTACTGCCACTTGTGGAGGTGAATTAACTACACTAACCAGAGAAGCTCTCCTGTCACCATACTCGCATCTTCACTGAAGCACTGCAGCTGCACCACTGCAGCATTTTAAGTGTAAACCTCTGCTTAATCAAAGAGTATTGATTCCCCAGAAATCAATCTTAGCTGATAAATTTGCATTAACAAGCTTTAAAATAAAAGATTTGTGGAAAAGGGTTATCAACCCTGGAACTCTCTTTCCTCCCTCACTGGCCTGATTAGGACCAAATATGCTTACTTTCATGTTACACTGCAAAGTTCATCTCTTCTCCTGTGCTTTAGTAGAAAACACTGTATTTGGATAAGGGGCTGATACCAAAGTCCTAGTTTGGGTCGGTTGGGAGGATTTTAGATTTGGACACTGGTTACAATTTGCATCTTCTTCATGAATCAAATTTTGTATATGCCATGTTGTGGACTGAAGTTTTAACCAAGTCACAATCCTTCACCTCACACCCTCTGATTGTTAATCTGATCTCCTGTGTATCGCAGCCCACCATTCAGCACCAACACACAGGGCAACACTGGCCTTCTCACTGTCCCCTTCTGTAATCAGGCTCCTATCCTGGCAGCCTCATTGACTTGATGGCGTCTGAGAAAGGAAAGAGAGTATTTCTCCACCTCTCTTCAACTCTTAGCTAAAAATATGTCTTCTGTTGCGCCTACAGCTTTCAAATAGAAGGAGAGGGAGAGAGGCACCCTTATTTAACCAGAAATTATTAATCTCCATAAAGTACTTTGGGAGGCAGCCTACATTATGACAATATGTAAAATGAAGCTGTCATGGATGCAGCTACTATTATGTGCTAAACAGAAAGCAAGTGTTTAAAAGGCATTTCAATTGTCTTGCATTTAAGAATCCCATAAATCAGCTATTTGCTTATTGTCTGAAAGAGCTGTTGCCACCCCCAACAAATTGGCATTTTGAAAGCCCTTTTATAATTAACCCCAAATCCACCTTCTTCAGTTAACAGTAAATAGGTTTACTATGAAACAGTAAATAGTTGGATTTACTGTTACAGAGACTGAGCAGATTTTAATATACATTTTCAATGAATTTTAAACCGAATTTTTCTCTCTGTGTGCTGCTCTGCCTGCCTGCCTGCCTGAAAGCAGGGATTCTCTGGGCATCCAATGATTATGAAGAGGCCAGGAAGCACTGAGGCTCCTACAGATATTCCCTGCCTCTGCACCCCAACCCAGCTCCCTTATGCTCTAAACTCCAGCCAGAAGAGGGGCCACTAAACCTGAACAGTAATAAGCACCACACCAGACACTGAGTATTACCTCCTGCTCAGGAGGAATCTGAGTAGTGTTTTTGTTAACACCAGCTCCAGTGTTTCGAAGAACACTTAGTCCCCCTCCTTCTTTGTGCTTCTACCTATAGGTAGTTCTGGAGTGGGGAGGTGAAGCCTGGGTATGGAAGGAGAAATGGAAATTGGTCATAGGCCTCATTCAGTGGCAGCTAAGGTTCAAAGTGAGTGATGAGCCTGCAGCTAGCAATCGGTCATTCTCCCCCTCACATCCCCCCCATCACCCACCCAGCCCCCCCCCCCCCCCCACACACACATTGAGCATATTTTAAAGGGAAAAGTTGGGACAGTGTTGCTGGAAAGAAGGATTGGGAAGTGGTTTGTTGGAGATAAGGGATGGATGGGAAGCAAGAATTCAAAGGAAGCCTTCTTCCTTTTCCCACCCTTGCCCCCTTAGAATAAAAAACTGAGACTTCAAGTTGAACTCAACCTGATTAGCCTGACCAACCCAATGCAATGCTGGGCACACATCTGTTCCCCACAGTCACTGGGACATGCATGTTAAAGTGTGAAATACTTCTGCCTACATGCCAAAAGTGATTCCTCCTGACCCCACTCCAGCACCCTGTTGTCAGTTCAAAGTGAGAGCAGGTCCACTGAACAATACATGCGATCAGAACAATAAATAACAAGTAGGAATTTTTTTAAAAATTTCTAAATTCATTTTGCGGTTATCATAATAAAATCAGTAGTTGTGAGAGTCAGAAAACCCCTAATGCTCATGTGACACTTCATGTTTTTTTAATCACAAAAGCCAAACCAAATAAAATGTGAATTTAATGTGTGCCAGAGATGTTGATTCAGTGTCTGGTGTGTCGCTTGATTTGAGGGTCATCTGGGTACCATTCAGTTCAACTGTCACTACTTCTTCTTATTCCCCAAAACAAGGCAAACATTTGAACCCCTCAAATGGTAAACTTCAGTGAGCAGACATCTTGAGCTTTTAAGCCAGAGGGGGATTACTAAAATAAAAAACTCAAGGGGGTGCCACTGTCAGCCTTGTACCCTTCTCACACCTCCTGATAATGTGTTTGGAGTTTGGCTCATGGGCAGCCACAGCCTTGCTTTGCCACAAGTCTTCTTCAAAATGTGAAAAAGGCAGCCACTGGCAGGGAGGATAACATTTTAAACAAGAAATAAATTGGCCATCTGTGAAAGAATAAATAACCAAGCTCTTGTACTGCCCAGTTTTAGGCTCTCTGCACAAATGCAGACCACACCTGGCTCCTGTCCTTCGACCAAGTGATTTTCTATTTCTACCTCCTCATTCCACTTCTCCTAAGGGAAAGACGCAGGTACTTTTTCTGCACTGCTGGACGGGCTTGTTCCCAACATAACAGGCATCAATTCCAATTCAGGTTTAAAGTCATGTCTACATTACACAATTATGTTGCTCTAACTTACAACAGAATCTAGACACCACCGTTACTGAATTACCTATGCTTGTGCACAATTGGTTCTTTGTGTTAATGATGCATGTCCTCACTAGGAGAATTTGTATCAGTTGTACTATCAGTGTGGGATATTGTGGGATGACACCTGAAACCCAGTAATGGTCAACACAAGCAATGCAGTGTGTACACTGACACTCTATCCACCTAATTACATTGACCTATTACTATGTTGCTCAGGGAAGGAGATGTTGCTAAATCTGAATAGAGAAGCATATTTACATTGGCCTGAGCCACATTTTAATGAAAACACTCCCACAGCTAGGTCAACACAAGGCAGCTACAGTTGACGTAACCTTGTAGCATACACTAGGCACAAATAAACTCATATTCATTACAGAAAAACATGAAGTGGTTAAACACAAACAGGGCCCTGACAAATATATTGCTACTAAACACTACTGGAGTTGTTAAAATTTCTCTAGTATGGAAATATGAGGTGCAGAATGACAGGAAAAGTCATTTTTCTGGCCCCTCGCTCACAAGCATGTGAGGTCAGTCCCTGGCACTTTTACATCAGCTAGTCAACTCAAGGGTCCCTGCTTCAGCTCCAGTCCGTAGCTCTCAAAATACCAGAAAGTGAACCTCTGCTTTATGGGAGATCTGGTCCATTTGCATTTGTAAGGCTGACAGACCCAGGTTGTCTGAAGTAAATGAATTTGCAACTTTAGGGGCTAAAGCCATGTGCTCTATGGCGTGAGGTAAAAGCCAGCTACCTCATATCCAAGGCTGTAGAGCAGAGACTTCACTCTCCCTACCAGTGGTCTCAGTGCCTCTGGGGTTACACACTGCTCAAAAGATTCACAGTAACAGGAGTTATAAAACCTCATGCCTCAGGCTAATCTCTGACTATGGGAGTTAAAATCAAACCATAACACAGGTCAGATTATCCTACTTTTGCCATTTGTGGAATTTCTTTAATCTTATTCTGAGGCATCTGGTACCTCACAGTGCCTGCTGAAGTCAATGGAAACTTTACTACCGACTTCAATGAACTTAAGATCAAGCCTTGACCACTGCTGAAGACAGAATATGGGACCTTATGAAGTGAGCTTTTTGTCAGAAGTTCTTGGTTGTCCTCCCCAGGCCATGGGTAAACTACACCACCTAATTTCACCCAGCCTCAGAAACATATAAGCTATCATTCAAATATAACATAGAATTTTAGGGTATAACACAATAGCTAGCTACATCATCTGTCATATTTTCAGATACATCTACCACTAGCAGAAAGTTTCTCAGCTATCCCCAGAGTAACAACCACTGTATAATGTCCAAAGGGATGCAACAGCGTTTAAAAAATAAAAACTATTTCAAATGCTGATTGATATTGCAAAGCAAAAAAACATGTACAAAATCCAAACTTTCAAAAAAAGAAGTGCAAAGGTGAAACAGAAACGGTGCCCTTCATCTGCCAAATGTTTTGTGCCACAGGGCCATTTTGGCTACGTCTACACGTGAAGCCTACATCGAAGTAGCCTATTTCGATGTGGCGACATCGAAATAGGCTATTTCGATGAATAACGTCTACACGTCCTCCAGGGCTGGCAACGTCGATGTTCAACATCGACGTTGCGCAGCACCACATCGAAATAGGCGCAGCGAGGGAACGTCTACACGCCACAGTAGCACACATCGAAATAAGGGTGCCAGGCACAGCTGTAGACAGGGTCACACGGCGGACTCAACAGCCAGCTGCTCCCTTAAAGGGCCCCTCCCAGACACACTTGCACTAAACACCACAAGATCCACAGAGCCGACAACGAGTTGCAGACCCTGTGCATGCAGCATGAATCCCCCGCTGCAGCAGCAGCAGCCAGAAGCCCTGGGCTAAGGGCTGCTGCACACGGTAACCATAGAGCCCCGCACGGGCTGGAGAGACAGCGTCTCTCAACCCCCCAGCTGATGGCTGCCATGGAGGACCCCACAATTTCGACGTTGCGGGACGCGGATCGTCTACACAGTCCCTACTTCGACGTTGAACGTCGAAGTAGGGCGCTATTCCGATCCCCTCATGAGGTTAGCGACTTCGACGTCTCGCCGCCTAACGTCGAAGTTAACTTCGAAATAGCGCCCGACGCGTGTAGCCACGACGGGCACTATTTCGAAGTTAGTGCCGCTACTTCAAAGTAGCATGCACGTGTAGACACAGCTTTTATGTGATTTCTGCTCTAACAATACCAATCCAACCCTGCACCTTTGCTCTTTGCCCTTGCAGCCCAACCTATACATAGCTGGTTCGTTTTAGCACTTGCTTTCACAGATGGGCTTGATCATCCTCACACTGATGCAAATCCAGAGTAATTGCAATCACATCTATGGAGCTCCACCAGAGTAAGCAAAAGGAGAATCAGGATCATAGTCTGTTAGTTGGACCACTCACCTATGTGATATTAGAGTACTGTCTAAGGCATTTCAGGGATTAGATTCAAACTTGACCCTAGTGCAGCACAATTCCTGCAAAGCCAGCAGTATCCCAGTGAGTAAAATGCAAAAACAAGGTTGTTCTATTGTTCCATAAAACTAATGAAAACATTTAAATAATTAAAATTGGAAAGAAAAGAAAGGGAATACATGGCTTTATACAAGCAAAGCACACTGCCCCAAGGGTAAGTTATAGGTATTTTTCATAAAGACTCCTGGTTGCATTCAAGTGAGCAGTTATTTCACAGATTACTTTTTTTTAATTTTAATTATCATAAAAGTCCACAGGAAACAACTGGCATTTATGCAGTATCCTTCACTATGTCCTGAAGCCAAGCAGAATGCTCTACAATTAGCAGCAGCTACAATAGCTGGAAATTACCATAAACATAGTGTAAAGGGCCTCAGTTCTCTAGCGTGCAGAGCACTTTGGATCCTGATCCCAAAAATATTTAAGCACATGCTTAACGTTAAGCCAGCACCCAGTCCCACTGAAGTCAGATGTGAAATCAGAGCACCCTGCACCTTGCAGGATCAAGCACTAGTGCACGAAACTATTTCCACTGAAGTCAATGACAAAACTCCAGTTGTGGGAGCTAGGGAAAGCCCATAGCTCTGTCCCAAATGATGAGGCAACCTAATTATCTGAGAAGGCGAAAGGGTCCCTATTTTAAGGACACGGACCTTTTTTGTCTGTTCTGAACATGCAGGATTCAACCTGGAGGCAACAAGATAGAGTAAGGAGTGAAAAAGAAAAACTTACCTGCAGACCTTCTATCGCTAATCTTAGCATGCTTGGCGTGAGCTTGGAGGCCTGCTTGAAGGTGAAGTTGCTCCAGTCTATAATCAAAACAAATCCATTCACTTGAAGTTCAGGGTCTTCAATCATGGCTTCTAAAGAAAGAAGTATGGCACGCAAAATATCCACCAGTGTGTACCTGTCAACAGCAGAGGATAGACTAGGTTAAGCTAACCAGCAGGGAATGAAGAGCAAGAGTTAGAAAACTTCTAACCATTTCCTCTTATGTTAGGTACCAAACATGTAAAACAAAAGATGGATTTTGATTTTATATTTACCATATAAGACTCCTTGGATAAAATTAGCTATTAAAAAGCAAAAACACACACTGCCAAGAGCAAATGCAAACTTTCCAATAGAACGTAGAGTGGATAAAAATCGATGAATTAAAAAATTTTTAAAAAACAGATTTTTTTTCTTTTTAAATCAATAAAATGCTAAATTTCTAATTTAAAAATAACAAATTAAATTACAATTAAACCTCACCACAAACATGCAACACCTACAATTACAGTCTTATAAAAATGAATTAAAGGCTCGAGTCTGTCCAGCCTAACTATGAGCTCCTGCTTCTTGAAAGTTCTGGGCTTTGAATTTCTGTTTCTCAGCAGACTAAAATAACGTGAAGAGAGACAGAGTCCAGATAGGATTGTTTTTGTTCTGTGCTTATGTGGTGGTGGACCTGGGCCCAGCAAGACAGAGGTGTTAGTTAAGACACTGTCTTAAAGACAATACTACAGGGAAGGATGGAGGCAACATAGAAAGGAACAGTGGAGTGGACTGGAAATAAAAAGAGAAGACATTATTCATCACACACACCACTTCCTATATTCCCTCACACTTCTGCCACAGAAAAACTGTCATGTCTTCCGGACATAAGAACAACCCTGCATAAAAAGGGAAAACATGTCAAGTATAAGCAATACAAGAAGAAGATGCAGGGCCTAGCTGTAAGGATAAAACATCTTAGGAAAACTGCTTATTGGGAGAAAATTATGTGGATGGACATGTGAATATGTCTGAAGAATTATGTGGATCAACTGGTTAGTAACTTAAATAATTCACTTTGCAACATATCATTCTTCAAAACTATGGCTATGTCTCAATAGAACCTCTGTCAACAGATTGCTGCTCCACGGCTGGGTCTACACAGCACGGCTTTCCCAGCAGGTCCATGCTAATAATGATCAGCCTCAAAATTGCAAATGGCTGCTTATTAGCATGGCCCCACAGCTCATTAGAATAGCCGCATGAGAGCTCGGTCTTGGCAGAGAAGGGTGCCAGCAGTAAAGAGGCCTTGTGGACGTGCCCCCCAGCCCACAAGCCCATTGGCAGCGTGGGCCACCATGGACAGCACCCCGGCCCCAGCATCATTCCCCAGGGGCTGCTGCATCAAGTGCCCGCCAGCCCACATGGGTCCATGGAAGGGGCAACCAGTCAGGGAGACTGGGGCCATGCCACCCAGGTCCCAGATGTGGCACTGACACCCCCCTCTACCCTCATCGTCTCTCTCTTAAAAGCCACACCATCCGAGGGCCGAGGCAGCCGAACGAGGAGCCCAGGGCCTGCCAGCCCCATCGAAGCCAGAGGACCCAGCAGCCCACCAGTTGGGCCCACACCAGTTCCCACTGCACTGCGACCACGGGCGCGCCACACCAGACGCAGCTGCTGTGAGGACAAGGTTGTGGCCTACACTGTGGCCCTCTGCCACCAGAACACACTTGCCAAAAGGCAACTGGCCCTCAACGAGGCCAAGCTGTAGTGGAGGTGGGACACATGGGGGGAGGTGGTGGGGATGCCCCCCACCATGTATGGGGCCCTACCAGGCCAGTCCCCGGCCCCCCCAGCTGTTTCCCTGCAGTCTCCCTGAGCCCCCCCCACAGTCCCCCCAGATGACCCCCTGCTGCCCCCCCAATGCCCCCAGCTGCCTTCCCCCACATTCCGCCCCCCAGCCGATTCCATCCCCCCAGCCCGTGACCCTGAGGCCCTGGCTGCCCTACTGCCCCCAGGCCTGCCCAACACTGCACTGAGGGACCTCGCACCATGGCTTGTGGCCACGGTGGGACCCATGGAGGGTCCCCTGAGACACAACCCACCCACTTCCGGCTCCTCCGCTGAGGCGAGGCCAGGTGCTTCTGGCCCCATCAGTGTCCCACAGGGGACTGCGCACCTGGGGTTGGAGGGGCACCCATGGGCGCCAGGGCTCACGGCCTTCCACCCCATCCCCGCCCCACCAATAGGGCCTCCAACATTCCCGCCCCAGTTCCTGTCCAAGTTTAAGTGCCCCTTCCCCCTATGCATATAGTTCACTCCATATGAGGTTTTGGCCATTATTTTTATTATTTACTATTTACTTTGGTCACTGCTGTTAAAAGTTGGGGGTTAAATACATGTTTACATTTTGCTTCTCCCCATGTCCCTGATTATGGTGGGAGAGGGTGGGGAGTTGGGGGGGGATGTGGGGTGTGCACATGGGCATGTGTGTAGGGGGGGCCTGTGGGGAGGGATGCGGGGGTTAGTAGTCCCCTTGGCTGAATGCATCCTGAAGCACCTTTCCGATCCGGAGCCCGTCATGGTCAAGCCACCTGTCGGGGGCCGCAGCGGGCTGCTGGTAGCGGGAGGCCAGTTCCACCATCCATCCCTGGGGCAGGGTCCCCTCATGTGCCTTGATGAGGTTGTGGAGCGAATAGCTGGTGGCCATGACCTGCCGGATATTCTCCACCCCCACATCGAGGTGCGTGAGGAGACACCTGAACCGTGCCTTCAGACGACCGAAGGTGAACTCAGCATGATACCGGGCCCTTGTGAGCCAGGCATTAAAGAGCTTCTGGGAGGGTGTGAGGTGGCCCGTGTACAGGTGCATCAACCAGGGCTGGAGTGGGTAGGCTAGGTCTCCCACAAGGCAGAGAGGCATCACGATGTCTCTGATGGCACGCTCCCACCAGGGCACAGATATCCCAGCCTCCATCCTGCGGAACAGAGCAGAATTCTGCAGGATCTGTGTGTCATGTGCTCTGCCCAGCCAGCCAACATAAATGTCCATGAACTTCCCACAGGCGTCCACTACCGCCTGGAGCACGATGGAGTGGTACGCCTTGAGGTTGACGTATCGGCCGTCACTGTGGTCCAGGGCCCTGATGGGGATATGCGTCCCATCGATCACCCTGAAGCACTGGGGGAACCCAAGCGCGGTGAAGCCCTCGACAACTGCATCCAGGTCCCTGATGCACACCAGCCGCCGCACCAGCACGTGGTTGATGGCCCTCACGACCTGCAAGAGAGTGGGAACGGTTGCACTCATGGGTGTACGCAGAGCGGTCCTTGCCCCCTTCCCCTTCCACCCCCTCCCTCCCTACCAGGCTCCCCCTGCTGGGGGACCCCTCTGGCAGCAGACATGTGGTAACCCCTCTAGGCTAGACCTGCCCGCACCCCTGGCCCTACCTCCTCCCAGTCGACACCTGGAGTCCCCCAAGCCCACCAGCCCCCTCCCTCCCGCCAGTGGGGCAGGGTCTGGGGCTAGGCTTACCTGGAGAATGACGGCCCTGGCGGTGGATGTGCCCATCCTGAACTGCTGACCAATGGATCGGTAGCTGTCCAGGGTGGCCAATTTCCATATGGCGATGGCCATGCGCTTCTCCAGGGAGAGGGCCGGCCTCATCCAGGTGTCCTGGCATCATAGCATGGGGGCAAGCCAGCTGCAGATCTCGAGGAAGGTCTCTTTCTTCATACACAGGTTCTGACGCCAGTGGTCATTGTCCCACTACCCCATGATGACCCTGTCCCACCAGTCCGTGCTGGTGGTGTGGGTCCACATGTGCTGGACCAGCCAGAGGGGGTCCGGCAGGAGTTCAGAACCCATGGGCCTGGGCCTTTGTCTCCACAGAAGGCTGAGGAGGGTGGCCGGGAGGATGACTAGCCTGTGGGCGAGAGCAAGCCTGCTGTCCTGCGGCTGCTGAGGGTCCATGCCTGCTGACTGGCGGGCGCTGGACAGGGACCTGGGTCTGGCTTGCTGGGCAGAGACATGGCTGGCCTCAGAACAGTTTGCAGGGACGTACTGTTTGGGTGGTGCCCTTTAAGTGGCCTTGTGGCCAGCAGCCCTGGAAGGGCTCCTTGGCTGTGTGACCCCGTAGACATTGTTTCCTGCCCTGTTCCTCCGGAAGAGAACCTGTGCACGTGTCAATGCACTCTTCTGGAAGAAGGGGCAGCTCTTTCAGGGTCTTGTTTGATGTGTAGATGCACTCCTCCAGAAGAGGATCTTCTGGAAGATCACCTTCCGGAAAAAGTGCCATGTGTAGAAACAGCCTATGTGTTTAGACAGTGTATTTAGAAACAACTACATGTTATTTTGAAATGCATGTTTGTGTGCAGCAACATAATTGCAAAATAAGCTATTTCAGAACAGCTATTCCATAATAGCCTATTTTGGAATAAGGCTGCTATGTGGATGTACCCTATCTAACCTGCTCTAAATATCTCCAATGAGGGAGATTACACAGCTTCCCAAGGCATTTTATTTGACTGTTAACCACCCTGACAGAAAGTTTTTCTCCAGGAGTTAAAAAAAAAAATATATTGTTGAGTCACAAAACACTTCTGTAACAACAATTTTGCTTCAGCTTCACTGAAGAGAACAGGAGTATTCAAACTAACTCTCCCTCAGAACGTTTCATTGAATTCTGTGGTTGATTGTTTTGAGCAGTTTATTAAGAATTGGCCTAGTCTCATCAAACTCTGTGAAGACCATGATTAAATAGATGGAAGTATCTCATCCAGGCGGTGTCTACACTAGTCTTTGCAGTAGCCTGCACATCAAAATAGCGCACATCGTGTCTACAGGCACCATGCACCACTTCGATGTTGAAATAGACATTAGGCGGCGAGACATCAAAATCACTATCCCTATCCGAAGATGGGAATAGTGCCCTAGGTTGACGTTAAAGTAGGGCATGTGTAGGGCGTGTGTTGACATCAAAGTAGGGCATGTGTAGATGATTCACGTCCTGCTACTTCGAAATAGTGGGATACTCCATGGCGGCAATCAGCTAAGAGGTTGAGACGTGCTGTCCAGTCCCTGCAGGGCTCTGTGATCACTGCGCACAGCAGCCCTTAAAGCACCGTGCACCCAGATTTCCTGTGGCAGGAAGCTCAGAACATGCAGGCAGCAGCATATGCACGTGCTAGCCCTGCATACCTTCCACAGGCCCCGAACATCCCAAATCAGCCATGGCATCCAGCCAACAACCCAAGTGCCCCCAGGGCTCTTCCCCTGAGGAAACCCAGGGCCCCTCGACAGCCAAATGGGGGTCCACAAAGTGGTGGGGCCCCTCCTGGTCACAGGCCGAGCTCCGAGACCTGCTGGGGCTCTGGGGTGAAGAAGAGGTGCTCCACGTGATGGGAAGCAAGCGGTGGAACGCGGAAGCATCCACCAAGGGTCACCCTGCCCACACTCCGGATCATGTCCGCAGCAAGGTGAAGGAGTTGCGGCAGGGTTACGCCCGGGCCCGGGATTCAGCCAGCTGGTCTGGGGCCGGCCTCACCGCTTGTCCCTATTACAGGGAGCTCAGGGCCATCCTGGGCCCCCAAGACACCTGCTCTCCCCCAGACACACTGGACAGTACAGCCAAGGAGTCCCAGAAGGCCTCGGAGCCAGAGTCTGGCCCAGAGGCCAGCCCCACACCCCGGGGCCTGCCCAAGGAGCCAGCTCTCGAGACGGCGGAGGAGGAGTCCAGCAGCAATGGGGGAGGCTCCTCAGAGACCTCCCCTCCCGGAGCATCAGCTAGGCGTCTTCCCACCGGGGTTCCCCTGACTGCAGCAGTGGACAGTCAGGTACGTACCCCACAGGGCACAGACACACAGGCCACAGGGCGTGGGCACCAGACATGACTGGGGACCCCACAAACCCCCAGCGGACCCCGGCCCACAACTGCCCAGCCACAGCACAGTCCCAGGATGGCGGCATGGCCATCAGTGCCCATCAGCACCCACACCCACAGACAGCACTGTGCCCTAACCCCTGGGGGTGCGGGGGACCATGCAATGGAGCTACCCAATAGAGACACCACACCCATAGATGGGGGATGGAAACCCAGCACCCAAGGTGGGGGATGAGGGGCATGGGCCACAGGCCAGGGCACAGTACTAACAGCCTTCCTCTCCCTCTCTCTCCCTTTCTGTAGCTGCACTATCCAAGGCCCCAGGCAGCCAGACACCCTCCGTGGTCCCTGAGAGCCCACCAGAGGTCAGGCACTGCCATTGCCCGGGGACACCGCCGAGGCCAGCACAGACATGCCACCCCCAGACCCAGGGGATAGCCCCCGTGGACTCCCAGCTCCTGGCAGCTCTCCGGTGGCAGGTGCAGGTGGCCGAGGAGAGGCTGCAATGTGACAGAGAGGAGTCCACCTGGCACCGGGCAGCGTGGCAGGAGTTCATGGGGGTCTTCCGGGACACAGCCAGGTCATTCCAGGAGGCAGTGGCCTGGCTCCCGCCCCGCCGCCCGCCCCCCGCTGCCCTCCCTGTTGCTTCACGCAATGCCCCCCTGCCTACCCACCTGCCTCGCCCACCCGCCGCCTGCCTCGCCCACTGCCCCACCTGCCCCTCAAGACTGAAGGCCAGCCAGTGGAGGCATCCCAGCCATACCTGCCAGTCCTCCCGGCTCCCACCCTGCTGCACCAGGGACCACGGATGGCGGGGGGGCTCGACCCGAACCCACCGGGGGTTGCGCCCTGTTACCCCCACCCCGGATTGATGGGCTGACGGCCGAGCTGTCCGCTAGCTCCCCATTTGTATATAGTTGTCCCCCTATTTGTATATAGTTGTCCCTCCATTTGTATATTAGTTCCAGTTTTTGTTGTGCACATACCACCAGGCAGCTTTATCACTATTCAATAACCCCCAGTTTTATTCTTCAAAGAACCTGAGACATATGCTTGTTGGGGGGATAGTGTGCAGGTGGTGGGGATGGTGTGGGGTTGGTGGGGGCGGTGTGCAGGAGGTCCGCCGGGGACGGCCAGGGAGGTGTTCAGGGGTCCCCCTGATCAAAATGGGCCTGCAGGGCCTCGTGGACCCGAGCCCCCTCACAGTGGGCCTGGCAACTGGTGCGGCAGCCAGCTGGGGAAAGCCCATGCCGGCGTCAACTGCCGACCCCTGGACAAAGGCCTCCCTCTTGCTCTCCACAATGTTGTGGAGCATGCAGCACACACCCACAACCTGGGGGATGTTATGGAGGCCAACAACCAGGCAGGCAAGGAGGCACCGCCACCGGCACTTCAGGCGGCTGAAGGTCCTCGCCACCACCTGGTGGGCATGGTCCCAACCGTTGAACCGCTCCTGCCTGGCGGTGAGATGCCCGGTGCACAGGTGCATGAGCCAGGGCTGGAGAGGGTAGGCCGTGTCCATCACAAGGCAGAGGGGCACAGTAGTGTCTCGCAGAGAGATCTTCCTCTGGGGGATGTAAGTCCCTGCCTCCAGCCGGCAGCACAGAACCGAGTTCCGGAAGATGCAGGTGTTGTGTGTACAGCTGGGCCAGCCCACGTATGCACCCTGGAAGCGACCACGGCTGTCCACCATGGCCTGAAGGACCATGGAATGGTAGCCCCTCCAGTTTATGTACCTTCCCCCGCTGTGATCCAGGACGTGGATGGGGATGTGGGTCCCATCTAGGGCCCAAAAGCAGTTCAGGAACCCCATGGCAGCAAATCCGGCGACAACTGCATCCAGGTCCCCGACTTGGATGACCCTCTGGAGCAGCAAGGCATTAAGCGCATGGACCACCTGTGGGGAGGGGACACAAGTCCATGATGGTGTGCAGGGTGACACAGGCCCCTCCCCCCAGGCCACCCTCACAGGCAATCCTCAGGCACCCCCCCACCACCCGTTCCCTCCCAGGGCACCCCTCCCTCCCCAGCCCCACACCCAGCCCCCTCTCTGCCCGGAACCCCTCCCTTCCCAATCCCACACCCAGGCCCCCCTCCCTGGCTGCCCACGCCCCAGTGGGTGTATGCCCAAGCCTCCTTACCACCATGATGATGGCCCCAACCGTGGCCTTTCCCACTCCAGACTGGTTTCCCACAGAGCGGTGCTGTCTAGAGTGGCCACCTTCCAGACAGATATTGAGACCCTCTTCTCCATGGGGAGGGCGCGGTGCATCAGGGTGTCCTGGTGCCGCAGTGCAGTAGTGAGCCACTAGCAGAGCTCCAGGAAGGTCTGCAGCCACGTGTGGAAGTTCCGCAGCCACATGTCGTCCCATTCCCCCATGACCGGGGGTCATGAGCTGGTGGGGTAGCTCCAGAGGCGGTGCAGCACCCGGCAGGGGAGAAACAGGGGAGCCCAATGGTCAGGGGCATCCCCATCTGCCCCTGGGGATCCCCATCTGCCCCTAGCAGAGCGCTTGCTCCCTGGGTGACAACCTGGGAGGCTTCCAGGTGCTGCTGCTGCTGCCGCTGCTGCTGCTGAGGGTCCATGGCTGCTGTGCATCAGTCTGCGAGAGTGCGGCTAGCGCTCTGAAGACCTCGTGCTGTGCAGGCCAGGTGTGTCTGGGAGGGGCCCTTTAAAGGAGCAGCTTGCTGTTGCCCCGGAAGGGCTAGTCCAGCCTGTGACCCCGTTCGTGGGCTTTCCTGGCTCCTTATTTCAAAGGGGAGCACTTGTGTGTGTGGACACTCTGTTTTAACTTCCAGGGCAGCTCCTTTCGACGTTCCCCGTTGCTACTTCAATGCTGAACATCGACGGCACCAGCCCCGGAGGATGTGTAGATGACAAGTGTCGAAGTAGCCTATTTTGATGTTGTTATTTCGAAATAGGCTACTTCGACGTAGTGTCCTAGTGTAGACGTAGCCCCATAGTATCTAACATTGGCTTAAAGAGGAATGTTGAAGATATGCTCTGTGTACTGAACCTATTATCTGTAGCCTTAAAGAAACTTCGGAGAAATTGCTGCTGCATTGCTGATGCTGTCAAACTTTGGAAGATACTTCTAGAGACATGGATGAAAGAAATATCTCACCCGGAAATTAAACTATAGGCAATAAAGAAATGAATGGATCAAACACTAACTTTACCTCATCTTCTTGTGAACATTCTTAACCACAGATATAAAAGTAAATGCCTAACTTCTGAATATGATGCTACTTCCATGGCCTGAGCATCTCAAAATCAATCCTTAGTTATGCCAGTCATAATAAATTTCAGGATTAAAGTAAAACTATTTAATTGTACATGTGTACTGATGATATTTTCAACTAAGTCACTCCCCTGAATCAGTGGAAATCAATACCCAGGCACCTTGAAACAGAGTTCCTTCAGTTGCCAAACCAACTTTTCATAGAAGTAGATTCCTCTGCAGGCACAGAAATAGTATTATCATTGTTTAGTGTTAGTTAACCAAAGCTAAGACATTGACTGGGAGTTGAAAAAGCAGGGAAACACATATCTTTGATTCAGTCTCTAACTCAAAGTGGGAGTGGGGAAAATGAGATCTAGTTGCAGAAGTTTTAAGGACAACCATACATTTAGTATTCTGAAGACTTGTCTCTCAAAGTTAATAAAATTTCCAAATTCAATAAAAAAAGTTTGAGGACAGCCATTGGCCAGCAACACAGGAGACCACTGCAATTAACAAATGTGCAATATTTATGTAACAGTCAAGACTAAGTTTAATAAAATATAAGTGTGTGATTTATTTCTTACTGTTCCTAATGTAAGTCTGCTGCATCTTCAGCTTGACATAGGTAATGAATATTATATACTGTTTCCTAAACTAATAAAAATCAAGTTATCTAAAACAATTACACAAAGTATGCCCTCTTAGATATTGTAAAATGCTGGGCTGAGTTGTAAATTAACATGTTTTAGTAATAAGATTTTCACTTTTGTTTAAGAAATACGTGAAGAAGTATCATTGTGAAACTTGATTTAAATAATTTGTTCTTGATTATTTAAATAATAATTTAAATCAATTATTTAAATTGCTTTAATTTAAAACAATCTACCCAAATAGAAACCAACAACTTTCTGAGCTGCCTAATTATTTTCCCAATGATCAAATGTATAAATTGTAAGTCTTTGCAACTTCCATTGTTTTAAAATGATAGCTGCACTGAAAACTATTACAGTCCAACACTAAAAATATGTGCCCAAAGTTCCCTTGCATAACCTTCCATAAGCAGAGATCACAAGTGCTCAGCCTCCTGTATCTAGACTAGAGGTTTTTGTCAGCAAAACAGCTGTTTTGTTGACAAAACCTGCAGTGTCCAGATTCCCAAGGCCAATCTGTCGACAGTAAGTCAACAGAATGCAGCACTTTTGTTGACAGCCATACTATGCTCATCACGAGGAACAATATTGCTGTCAACAGAGATCTGTCAACACAAATCCAGTCTGGACATTCTGGGTGCCATTCTGTCGACAACAAAGACTTCCAGACACAGCAACCCTGTCTGCTGTATTTCCAGTTGGTTGTTTTGCCGATAGAGTGGCCAGGCAGTCTGGCTGCTGTCTGCGAGCAGAGCGGATGGCTCTTTCAATCAACCCTGCAGTCTGGCCAGGGTCTGTCAACAGAAATTTTGTCAGAAGACATCGTCCAACAAAAACTTCTGTCAACAAACTGCTCTAACCTAGACATAGGCTAAGAAAAGGAGATTTCAACATCTCTCTCTCTCTCTCTCTGGATATTGCTCACTTTCAAGTCCCTAAAGTACACTGTAGAATTTTCAAAGCACAACACAAGAGTTTCTTCTTCCCAAAAAACAAAAATGAAACACATCGCTGCTTTAGAACATCTCTGGTTAAAGGCAATGTCAGCCTATTAAGATTTAATTAATTGCCTTCTGAGTACTTTTTACCCCCAGCAAGCAATTTCAATACTCAATTTAGACCGTGATGTTCATTTTCTTCTGCTATGTTTCACATTAAATTTGCATATAGAGAGATATGATAATGTGCACCTGGCATATAAAAATAGAAATAATATAAAATGCTGCATTTTATACACATATGAATGTAAAGATTCATACATAAGTAAACATGCAACAGCAATTATAGTTTCATGCTGGTCTCACTACCTAAATTTGGCCTCTCAGAGTCCTAGCCTAGTACAGCCTACAAAAACTGTAGACTTTCCAAGCTAGGCTACTAAGAGGTTTTTCTTTATTCCAATGAGGTTATTTTCTTGTAATTATCCTACCAGCTGAACAATACTGGTAAAGGCCCCAGGTTTGCATTGAGATATGCTAGCAAGCTTTAAAAAAAAAGCCAAGAAACAAACTGGAGAAAATTGTATGTTTTATAAATTTTTTTAAAAAGAATGTCTCTTTTTTGCCATTTCATTGTATTATTAGTCAATTATTATTATAAATCTGAAGTACTCAATGTTTTTCTTTTCCTCCATCTTCACAGACAAGGTCAGCTCCCAAAAGTACTGCACTAGGCAGCATAGTATGGGAAGGAGGTGGGCAGCCCTCAGTGGGGAAAGAACAGGTTAAAAACTGTTTAGAAAAGCTGGACATACACAAACTTATGGGACCAGATCAAATGCATCCAAGGATGCTGAGGGAGTTGGTTGATGAGATGGCAGATCATTGACCATTATCTTTGAAAACTTGCGGTGATCAGGGGAAGTCCCAAAGTATTCGGAAAAGGCAAGTGTAGTGACCATCTCTGAAAAGGGGAAGAAGGATAATCTAGGGAACTACAGACCAGTCAGCCTCACCGCAGTCTGTGGAAAAATCGTGGTGGGGATGCTCAAGGAATCCATTTTGAAGTACCTGGAGGAGAAGAAAGTGATCAGGAATAATCAACATGGATTCACCATGCCTGACCAACCAGATTGCCTTCTATTATGAGGTAACTGGCTGTGTTAATGTGAGGAAGTTGGTGGATGTAATATACCTGTAATATACGTTTAGCAACACTTGTGATATTGTCTCCCATAGTAGAGTAGGGAGATGGGCATTAGTGGGTTGCTTAGCACATCGGGTCACAATTCCAAGGGGACTTCTGTAATCCATTTTATCACAGTAGTACCCAATATAAGTATGGGTCTCAGAATTTGGCCTGTAACTTATAATTTCATGGGTCTTAGCTGAAAAAGGCAAGGACTTTACCTTCCAATGAAGAAAACCAAAAGGACAATGATTGAACTAGCAGAAAATGCATTCACTTGCGAACAGGAGAAGACATTCAATTTATCTATTAAAAAAACAAATTACAACCCTGTTAAAAATAAATATAAAAAAATCTAGAGGAAATTACCTGAAAATAGAAGATAGGTTATCTGAGCCTGGCATTTTGATTGTCAAGGCTATGTTTAGACAGCAGGCTTCTGTCAACAGAAATTTTGTTGACAGAGCATGCACCCAGACTGGAGATCTGTTGGGAGAGATCTGCAGGTCAGGAGCGTTCTGTTGACATCCCTGTACACCTCGTTCCATGAGGAAAAAGAGATTTATCAACAGAGGGTTTTTTTTCCAATATTAGCCCCGTGCGGATGGGCCAAATGTCGGAAAGGCCTCTCCCGACACAACAGTCAGCAAAAGATACACAAATGCATTATGCAATTTGTATATCTTTTGCCAACAGTTCTTGGCAATCTAGACATAGCCCTATACTGGGCTTTCTGTCTTCACTTTGCTACATTACTCAAGGCAGCTACATTACTTAAAACCACAAAACAAAGAAAATCCCATGATAAGGAGTGCTTAATTTTTGCCACATCTGAGCATCTGCAGCTCTAAGCTTGGCAATTCATATCTCTAGCACACATGGGCTCACAGCCAGCAGCTGCCACTCTCTGACCACCCTGAAGGCAGTGCCACCAGCAGCAGCAGTGAAGAAGAAAGGGTGGCAGCTCCATACCATGCTACCTTTATGTCTGCGCCACTGCTAGCAGTGATGCTGCCTTCATACGTGGGCACACAGCTTGAGCCCCAGCATCTTTTCAGTACAAGTTAGACACTGATTATAGGCCATTTAATGCACCTGTTACTCTGGGTGAATGCTGAGGCTAACCGGAAATCTAAAGTCAATGTGACAGAAAAATCTTAGGTGCTGCAAATTGTAAGTTGTGTATTAAATAAAAGCAGTAACACTCTATCAACTGAAATACTAAAGGAAATACAGTATTTACATGTCACAGTTATCTGCATCTTTAGTTTTCACCTTTATTTCACTCTATGCAATATATGTGACCTATATTAACTGAAGTCCCTTCACAGGCTTCTGATGGACCACCCTACCTTGTCCTGCTACATGATAAATCATAAACACATGCTCCATTCTCAACTGTGCTTGTAGTCTGCATGTATATGGATGGTTGAAGATTACGTGCCTCTGAGACATGCAATTTTTTTTAAAAACTGAATGCCACGCTAACATATAGTTGTGCAGTTACATACCCAGTAGCCAACCATAAAATAATACAAGTCCCATACAACACAACAACATTATGTCTGTACATGTGGCCTAATAACATAATAGTGCCATGAGACATTTTCCAGAGAATTACTAGGAAGGTAAAGCTAGATCATACACACACCCTATTAAAAAAAAACTGATTTTGGTAAGCCAGGGGTCCAACATTGTTCCAAAACATGTGCAACTAGTTTAAATGTATTAAAATCAATTTATATAAAAATTTGACACCCAGGTGTTATGCATATAAAAAGGCAGAAAGGGGAAGCTAACTAATAGAATTTTGTGTCTTGGCTTATAAATTTAGTGTTCTACAGACACTCCATCTTGCAAACTTTTTCTGTTTGATTTTTTTTTTATGTCTGTGGGTTTATAAAAGGCTCATTAGGTGTCCATCTTACCTTCTGGGTTGTACTGCTGAGTTCCATGTCCAGCATTCTGATAAATTTCAGTTTAACCACAGAGGTGTCACAAAACAAAAATGAAAAGCTTTAATAGCAAGCAATAGCACAACACAAAACTGGAGGGAGAAGAGGTTGATCACAGCTGCTGGTTTTTAACTACTGCCATTGTGCAGCATGAATGAAAGAAGCCATCATTTTATTCCATCGATTTGAGCTAACTTACAGCCATTGGCCAGCTCAGCATGTGTGCTAAACAGCATGTGCCCAGTCTGCACAGCAGGACCCAAGACTCCAGCAGTTTTAAGTCATTTTGACCTCAATGCCTTTGAGCTTTCAGATTGTTTATTTACTGAGGGGACACTGAGTGCTTTATTTTTCAAATAACTGCTACAGTGATTTCAGGTGAGTGGAGTGTATTGTGTCAAATATGCTACAAGTTGTGTCTTACTGTAACCTAGAGCTGACACACTCTCTCAGGATGGAAAACAAAACCCTGGTTTATTAATGGCTGACTTCAGTCATACTTTTCCATATAGCCTCTCACATGACATATTGTAGCTAGTGATGTGTAACTAATGCTTTTAAATAATCTAGAGTTCACGACTAACTGTATTTAAGGCCTATTTATACAACCGTGATTTATACAATATTTTAGCCTAAAAATATACCAATAACGAATCTGAAAACAGATGATCATGTATTGAATGATACATTGTGAGCTAGAGTCACGAAACATAACAAAGCATTGAATTTTTAGTCACCTAGAAAATCACAGGGATTCACAAGCTTGAGTTAGGCACTCAGACTTTCTATACAATGATCAGGGAAAAGATAGGTGCCTAAGAACGTAATTGAAAAAATCCAGCAAACTAGACAATGGGAGATAGTTTAATTAGCCAACTGAACATGCTGAAAAGAGGAGCATGTCCTAAACCCTGCTCCTTTCACAGAATTCAACACCTAAATCTGGGGGTGAGCACCTGGCTCTGCTTGGGATTCTCAGCTCTGAACCCTTGCTTAGTGACAGATGCATAAAGCATTTTTGCAAGAAGATGGGGGAGGGAGAGGAAATGGAAGAAGAGCAAGCATCCTGTGCCGTGGCTTCATCCTCACACAAGCAGAAGCGAGAGAAAAGACAGCTGGATCACTGGTGCCACAAGGCTCATGTCAAATCAAGTCACCTCTGTCAGATGTTTTTAATATCTTGTGCCATGATTATGAGGGAAGCAAGGCAGTGGTTCTTTGCCTTTACCAGAGGGTTGCTAGGCATCTGGCCTTCCAGTGGAACACCTGCTCAGAAAGGGACCTGACAAATCTGGTCAGCACAACTGACCAGGCCATCAAAAATGTAGTTGGCAGCACAAGAGGGCTAAGACAGACTTCCTTACTGTGCTGGCTCTGCATGGCTCCTGGGAGCAGCTGGTATATTTGGCTCCTACAAGTAGGGAGGGTCAGCTACTGAGTCTCTGTGTGCTGCCCTTGCCTCAAGCACTGGCTTCATAACTTACATTGGCTGGAAAACATGACCTATGGGAGCTGCAGGGGTGGTGCCTGAAAGCACAGGTAGCAAGTAGAGCCACCTGGATGAACCTCTGCCTAGACGCCAGACATGACTGCCACTTTCAGGAGCTGCTTGAGGCAAGCACTCCCTGGACCATCCACCTCAACTCCTCGCCCCAGTCTAGAGCTCCCACTTGCACCCTTAACCCTCACCTGCTCATCTATGGCTGACGTGAGTCCCTGCCATTATGAGGAAATCTGGTGGAAGTCTGCTTCTGTGGATGCAAAATGGAGTCCTGGGCTCTCTGATTGACTTTAGGTCAAAGTGTAGCTTCCCTGAGTACCAGATGTGTTGGAAATATATCACATCACAATCATGTCCCTCTTGGCTGATGAAGGATTCTATTACAGAAGCTGTTGTAAAGTCACTGCTCAAAAATAAAAAAAAAAACATTTCATTCTAGTAGTCTCTAATATCCAGTAGATACACCATCATTCTTGGCTATCATTTTTACAGTACCTAGAAGAGATGCATCAGATCTCCTTGAATCTTGTCTATCAAGTACAGGGTTGAGCACTGACAAGAAAGGAGAGCTCCTAGTAATCAGCTACAGGTAAAAATCTTTTGTTTAAAGTCTATTGCGTTTATATTGTGGTAGCTCTCAGAATCCTCAGTCAGAATTAAAAATCTACTGTTAGATCTTGTACAGAAGAATAGAAAAGTATTAACATTTACCCCAAAAATCTTGCAGCTTTGAACTTTTGGATTTGTCATGAATAACAGAGTAACAGTTTTTATTAGTGTTTTCAGTCATTATAATTCATATCTGAAAGAATATTTCACACATAGAGAGACCTTCATATCGAAATAGTGTTACAATTTATTTGTATCATTATTTTAATGGTTTGTCCAACTCGTGGCTTGAAAAATCTGCTAGCCAACTTATTTCTGGTGACTAGTGAGCAATAAAATGGGATGATCCCTTAGTGTTTGCAGATTTTAAACTCTCATTTTAAAAAAAGATTTCTAACCCTTAGGGGTGTGGAAATAAACACTTGAACATGAACCAGTGCAGTTCCTGAGTGTGTAACAGACTGATCCTGTGTTTTTGATTCTGTACATAAATTTCCCATGCAGCAGAAGAGTAAAATTAACAGGCCTGGTCAATTACACTACTGATATTCTGAAATCTACAGACAACTATGAGACTGACAGGAACCACACCAATTTTCTTCTGCCTTCTTGGGAAAGCTCTGCGTAGTTGTAGCAATCAGTATTACAGTAATTTTTTTTCATATCTGGCAGCCCTGGGACCAGGAGATTGCTAGATATTTGAATATTCTGGATTGTTACGACTACACAAGAAGCATCTTTTGATAGAAGGAATTTTCCGGCAAAACTTCTGTCAGCAGAATGCATCTACACATAGAAGAGGACCAAAAGAGCAATCTACTCTCGACAGAGAGCAGTCAGACTGCCCAGCCCTCTCTTGACAGAATGGCTGACTGGAAGGTCTGCAGACAAGGCTTCCCCGTGAACTGCAAGCCCTGTCTTTCTATAAAAGAGTTCCAGAGCATCAACAGGGCTGTTTTGTTGACAGGAAACTGTTGAGACAGGCACTGTACCTGAATATAGAGAGGTATAATGCTGCCAGTGGATGTGCTGAATTTTGTCAACAGACTGTCCACAAAGCACATTATGCGTGTAAAAGCTCCATGGGTTTTTCCAACAAAAACCCAGTTTTGCCAGAAAAGCTTTCTAATGTAGACATAGACGATAATAGAGTGGTACCTAGCAATGCATAACACTAAAGAAAAACAAGGTTAGATATCAAGAAACAAACAAAAATGTATGCAGAGTACTTTATTTACCAATAACAGCAGTACTGTATCCTGTAAACTTATACTGTATTTGCTGTATTTATTTGTATTTACTTTTGTATTTACTGTGTATACTGTACTTATGGAAAACATAACTAAAATTTACTTACGGTTAAAATGCCGGTTATTTAAGAGTTTTGGGTGACAGAATGCTAGTTAAGGCAGATTTTACTGTAGTAATTATATAGAAAGATATTGCAACCACCCCACCCTCCGACATAAAGACTAGTGGAGGATGAGGATATTTTAAAAAGCCACAATCCACTGCAACACTCAGAAAATTGATTGAAGTGAGTAAGGTAATAGAGATCCTTTGCCATCAAAAGTCACGAGGCTATGCATGGGAGAAGGGGGAGAACAATCTCCCTTCCAGCAACCAGCTGTATGCATAAGAAAGAGAAATTACACACCTCCATTCAAGTGTAATCATGTATTTCCAATCCAGAAGTTACTACAAAAGACTGAGTCCCCATGTGTGATCCACCCACAGCTCCTGGTAGGAATCCCATGACACTTTTCCAAACCAGATGCTGACAGAAGTATTGGCCCCCTTTGCCATTGCATTAAAATCTCTCTCCACTTTTTTATAAGCTCCCAGTTTAGTTTTTCAGACAGGCGAGCATCTTGTATAGACTTCAGGTCCTACTTTAATTTAGTAAACATAATGTCTTCTTTGGTACACAGGCTTGTTTTTTCCATAGGAATTTGTTTCATTCTTTTCCTATTCCTAAGTCCTTTGGCAACTGGAAGTATATAAATGCTAGACAGTTGATACTATATAAATCATCTCCTCTATGGCTGTTAGTCATCTTGAAAAAAAAACTGTATCTTTCTAGTTGGAACTGTTAATCCGTTGGCTATAAAAACCGTACACCTTTATGATAATTTGTATTTACTGGCTTGCAGCACACATTGTTAATTTAGTGAAGAAAGTACACAGGGAATTCACTGACTGAACAGAAGTTTGTGAAAAGGTTCAAGTAAAAAGCACATTTGTTTGTGTACTAATACATCAGTAAGGGCTTATTCAGGGTGGCTGTGTCTAAACTATCAAGTTCTTTTGGAAAATCCAGCCCTTTTTTGAAAGAACATGCAGAGCATCTACACACAAAATGAGCTCTTTCAATCCAAAATTGAAAGAATGTGGCTCTTCTTTTGGAAGCACTCTTCCACTCCCAGATCAGGAAGAATGTATCCTTTCAATCCACTTTTCTGTGTGTGGATGCACCCTTTTGAAAGGAGGCTTTTTTTGGAAGATCTCTTCCAGAAGAATGCCTTTCGAAAGATTGCTGCAGTGCAGACGTAGACAGTATGTCTACACAGCAAACTTATTTCAAAATAACTTTACTAGTGTCCACATAATGCAATCATTATTTCAAAATAATTTTGAAATAGCGGTTGGCTTATTTTGAAATAGGCAAACCTCATTCCACTAGGAATAGCTCCTATTTCAAAATAGCGGCTGTGTAGACAGAGTATAGAGCCTATTTCAAAATAAGCCATAGTGGATCCTACGGCTCTATTTCTACATAGGCTCTATTGGGTTTAGACATTGTATATTAAAAAAGCTACATGCTATTTCAAAATACATTTTCCCTGTGTCGACACGTGCCCCTTCCTTACGAAAGGGGCATGTTAATGAGTGGGTTCAAAAGATGCTAATGAGGCACTGCAGTGAATATGCAGCGCCTCATTAGCATAATGGCAGCTGCGGCGATTCAAAAGTGCAGCTTTTCAAATAGCGCGCCACCCATGGAGATGGGACCTTCCAAAAGGACTACCCCAGTTTTCGGAAGAAGGGCTTTCGAATGTATCCCAAAATAGCAACTCCAAAGCTAAACACCATGCTCAAAATAGCAGCACCATTTCAAGTGCAATATTCTGGTTCCTGTACTCCTCATCATACAAGAAGTAACGGAAACTTCAAAATAGCTGCTTATTTCAAACGTCAGTGTTGTGTGCACAGCACCGAAGTTTGAAATAAGTTAATTCAAAACAAATTATGAAATCTGCATGTGCAAATTGCGTAAGTTATTTCAAGTTACAGCTATAGTGTAACCTAACTGAATATCAGGTCAGATGTATTCCTGGGGATGCAATATGGTCTTTGGATGGGGTACTTGCCTTGGAGTCAGAAGATCCAATTTTTATTCACAGATCTGTTACTGACATGCTGTGTAACTTTCAGCAAGTCACTTCCCCCATCTGCACCTTTGTTCTCCTCTCTTTGGCTACGTCTACACGTGAAGCCTACTTCGAAGTAGCTTATTTCGATGTAGCGACATTGAAATAGGCTATTTCGATGAACAACGTCTACACGTCCTCCAGGGCTGGCAACGTCGATGTTCAACTTCGACGTTGCACAACACCACATCGAAATAGGCGCAGCAAGGGAACGTCTACACGCCAAAGTAGCACACATCGAAATAAGGGTGCCAGGCACAGCTGCAGACAGGGTCACAGGGCGGACACAACAGCAAGCCGCTCCCTTAAAGGGCCCCTCCCAGACACACTTGCACTAAACAACACAAGATCCACAGAGCCGACAACTGGTTGCAGACCCTGTGCATGCAGCATGGATCCCCAGCTGCGGCAGCAGCAGCCAGAAGCCCTGGGCTAAGGGCTGCTGCACACGATGACCACAGAGCCCCGCAGGGGCTGGAGAGAGAGCGTCTCTCAACCCCTCAGCTGATGGCCGCCATGGCGGACCCCACAATTTCGATGTTGCAGAACGCGCAACGACTACATGGTCCCTACTTCGACGTTGAACGTCGAAGTAGGGCGCTATTCCCATCCCCTCATGGGGTTAGCGGCTTTGACGTCTCGCCGCCTAACGTCAGTTAACTTCGAAATAGCGCCCGACACATGTAGCCATGACGGGCACTATTTTGAAGTTAGTGCCGCTACTTCGAAGTAGCATGCACATGTAGACACGGCTTTTGTCTTTCTTTTTCCTGAGAACAAACAACTCTCTTTGGGGCAAGGACAGTGGGATTCCATTCTCAGTTGGGGTACCTAGGTTCTTGGGGTACCTCAGTCACACTATGACAGTACTATAAACTATAATAATAATGTGTTCCGTAAAACTTTCCATTAATTTGTAATTATGATTTGTCTTTTTAACATTTTCCCAACTGACCCCATGTAGCTAAGACCAAATAAGTACACATCTCACAACGAATGCTGGTTCATGACCTCACCTTTGCCATATGCTAATCACCTGGTTTTTTTGTACTCTGACTAAGAACTAGTGCTGTGGGTTATCCACATAAAACTTATTTCACCACAGTGCAATTACAAAGAAGAAAACTAATCATACTTGAAGTCAACAAGACCAATTTTGTAAGAGACATTTAAATTGTACTTCTGCTTGGATGAACAAGGTGTCTAATGTGTCACATTCTTGCATTTACTCTTGTCATTTTGTTATTCCTTTTAGGCTAGTACCAGCTTATCTATTTCAGAAAAGATTTAAGTTTGTCTTTACAGGATAAAAAGCTACAGCAGGGGTGGGCAATAATTTTTGATGGGGGGGCCATTCCAAGAGTTTGGTAAGAGGTCAAGGGCCACACCCTTCCAAGATATTAAAAAAGCAGCTGCAGGGTCTGAGATGGAGGTTTGGTGAAGGAGGGGATTGTGACCCAGGACAGGGACTGGGGTCCAGGAAGGGGTATGGGTACAGGTGCAGGAGAGGATTCTTACCTGGAAGAGGGGGACAGGGGTCTGTGAGGGGGTAGTGACCTGGAACAGAGGTTCAGGAGGGTTGCAGGGGTTTGGGTTGTGACCTGGGTCAGGACTGGAGAACAGGGGGTATGGGTGCAGAACTGGGGTGCAGAGGAGTGGGGCAGGAAGGAGGTGGGGTACCAGATGCAGTCTGTGTCCAGGAAGTGATTACCTTAGGTGGCTTCTGCCTAGCAGCCTAGCGAGAGCCTCAGGCAGGTTCCCTGCTTACTGCGTTCCCACATGCCACTCAGAAAGGCAAGGGTCATGTGTCTCTCTGAGCACGACCTACCCCTGAGGTGAGGGACAGACTTGTACGCTGTTCCCTGCCCCCAGCACAAAGTTGCAGCTCCCCATAGAGACATACATGGCCCCGGCTTTGAGGAGCATGGGGGGATGGTAGGCAGGGAGCCTACCCAGGACTCCTGTTGGGCCACAAGCTAGTGGCAGGCTGGATCCAGCAGTTTGGTGGGTTGAATTCAACCCCATGAATGTATTTTGCCCAACCTGAGCTACAATGATGCAATTATTTAGTAGGTAGTGGCCAGTCTTACAACCCTTGCACACATCAAATACTTACTTCCTTGATCGAGCTCAGTGACTTTAACGAAACTACTTGCATGAGCAAAGTTTGCAGGAGTGGGCCATATATAGCTCATACCTAATGGATACATGAATAGACCTGTACTGAAACTGAATATTTAAACTTCCTGCAATTTGAAAGCTATAGGTGATCTCCCCAATAACAGAAAGAAATTATGTACAGCATCCCTAGGGATGCATTTTCAAGCCAAGTTTTTTTCACAGGACAATTTGCCCATTGCTAACGCAAGAGACCTTGATAATAATGTACACCACTTGTCTGAGCCCACGAAGCCATTTGCACACCAGAATTGCACCAGAAAACACCACAATCAACTTTAGGACTCTTGTAACTTGTTTTAGTTTTGAAACCTTGCTGCAAAAACCTTTTATAAAGACCTTTCCCGTCTCTGTGATAGTTTTACCAAGGAGACTGTCACCTGTGATGCAGAGTAGAGAAGGTGAGGAAAAGAGGTGTTTAACATCAGGCTGACATATGCATAATTAGATGGTTCAGTAACTAATCTTGCCCTCTTTAGCTGAGGAAAAGTACTCTGAGCCTGAGCTTCATATGCACCCAGACTTTTCAGTTCCTCTTCAGAAATGAGCCCTGAGTTGCAAGTGCACTGTGGGTATTATTGATATGCAAACGAACACTGGCAAGCAGCCCTCTCTTTCATTGCTTGAGATGTACTGTGTGCTTAAGCAAAGGAGCTGAGACAAGATGTAATAAATATTTGTCAGGCCAGTTGGACAAATTATCTGTTTTGTTTCTTTTAAATTCATCATTTTCTCAGCTGGGGAAGAGGCAGAGGAATGTAAATCAAGGATGGTGCCCTTTGCCCAGCTCATTAATAAAGGGGAAAAGAGTCTCTATCCCCTTCCACGAATACATAGGACTGTGGACAGAGGGGCTTTAAGTCAAAATGTGTCTCTATTTTCTTCTTCCTTCTCCATCCCGCAGACCAGTCCTGCTGCATTCAAGGCAGGGTGTGCCCATATTGCCTTCCGCATCATCCTGTATCTTACCAGATTTCATTAGTGGTCGGGGGAGGGTTCCATCATGACTTTAAGGCCAGAGGGGACCACCAGATTGTCTCAGCCCTCTGTGTATCACAGGACAAAAACACCCTGCATGCTAAAGTCAGCAACTGAAATCACACCAAAGTATTACAGCCCAAAGGAGACCAGACTGGTCTGTGCCACAGAACAGGAGGATTGTAGATACACCCATGCCCAAGGTGCAACAGCAAGGGAATGATTAAGATATACTCAGAAAAACCCAGAAAATTATCTGCATCACATGCGGCAGGTGAAAGCCTGCCACTCTTGCTACTAATGTGATCTGAGGGGAAATTCCTTCCAGCTCCCACATATCAGTTAGATCAATTAGACCCTGAGCACATGAGCAAAATCCAGCCAGCCAACCATTCACGAGATAGAATGCTTGATGCCACCTCACAGTCCTGCCCCACCTTGTCCAAAGTCCCCCCTCTCGCGATGGCCACTCCAGATGCTTTAGCAGTAGATATCGCCTGCCACACACACCAAAAGGCAAAAAAACAAAATACAATGGGAGGAAGAGTCCCTTCCTGACCCTGGAAGGTGGCTGGCTGAAATCCTGAAGCATGAGCATAGGCGCATAAGTCATACAGCCCAGTAGAGGTAGGGTATTAAAGAAGGAGAAAATGGATGAAGGTATGTAGGATGGGGCATGTGTTAGGTCTGGGCTCATATTTACCTGCTCTGGTCCCAGTTGGCAGCGAACAGGACCAGGATCTTCCTGCCGTAGTGGTCGAGATTGGCCAGCCCACCAGGGAAACCATCCTTCAGCGCCTGCTTGATGCCAGGGTCAGTGGCCTTGAAGCTCTTGAACATGTCCAGGTTCTGCTGGCGGTACTCAAAGTACTGGGCCAGCAGGCGGAACGCCTCGAAGTGCTGAAACTTCCTGGCTCTCAGGAAGCGCAGAATGAAGGCATCATCTGTGCGGAGGAAGCCAATGTCCGGCCGGGTGATAACCATGTCCCGCACTTCCTGGATGTCCTGGTGCAAGGTATCCGGGTTCTCATTGAGCTCCAGTCGGGCTTTCTCCAGGGTCTCTGGGGACAGGCCTGCCTGCAAATGAGTCATAGTGCTGCTCCCTCCTCTGTCACCACTATCTGAGCTCCTCTCCCTACAGGATACACCACACACACAACCCCAAAAGCTTAAGGCTGCTGTTCCTCACCCTTAGAGTATGTGCTCCTCTCCCCAAGTCTCCCCAGCACCCTGCTGCTCCTGTGCCTTATAGGATACTCCAGGATGCCCTTCCACCCGGCATATAACCTTTTCCTCAGCACCCCAATAGCAAGATGCTGCAGTCACTGAAGAGAGAAAAGCCAGCAGAACACAAACACGAGCCAGGCAAACACCCTATGGCCGCCAATCCCGAGGAAAAGAAGCCCAGTAAGAGCCAGTAATAGTACTAATTACAGTGGATCCCCAGCAGTATCCAGTGGGAAGGGAAGGCTTCTCGCCCGCAGAAGATCCAATGTTGCCCCCCGGTTAGGTAGGCGTTTCAGCGGTGTAATAAGCAGCGATCTTTCAAGCGCCACATGCTCCCGGAGAAGGAGTGCAAAGAGCGGGAGGGAGGGCTCCCGCCGGGCTCGGGGTGAGGGGATTTTTGAATCCCTCCCCCCTGCAAACAGTGATCTCACCCCGACGCTGCAATCACAGGAGGAAGAGGAGCCCCGGCGGACAGGAGATAAGGAAGGGGGCTCCTCCAGCGCAGAGCGCCCGGGCGGGGTGGCTCTGCCGGGGAACCATCGATTTGGGAGCGCCGTCCGCCTCGGTGAGCAGCCCTTTCTCTCGGCCGTCAGGAAGCGCCCGCTCCTGGGCTTGCTGCTGCCCAGGGGCAGGTCCTCCGGCGCGCGGGCACGGGCTCCAGCGAGCAGGGCAGCCTGTGGCTGGGCGCGAGGGAGGGGGGCTTTTCCCTCCTCGCCCCCTACACGCGGTGATCTCGGCCGGTCCCCGCGGGGGCTGGGGCTGGAGGTCGCACGTCCCCCTCTGGGGTTTTAGCCCCGCCAGGTCTCCCCACGCCCCGGGCTCCGCCTCGCGGGCAGCGGGCTCCCGCCCATCCTCTTCCAGCCCCCGGTGGCTTGGCCGAGCGCGCCCGCAGCCAGGCGCTGCGGCACCTCCCGGCCTCCGTCAGCAACAGCGGCTCCTGGCGGCGTCCCGGGCGGGAAAGGACAGGACGTGCCCTGCCCTGCCCTGCCCTGCACCAGCCCGGCCTCGCCCCGCCTGGGTCTGGCCGGCGGCAGGGGAGGGGGCCCCGCGCCGCCGCCGCCGCTGCCGCCGCCTTTGTGCTGAGCTGGAGCGCGCCGGCGGCTGCTGGCGGGGCGGCGGCTGCGCTCAGTCTGCGGCGGCTGCCAGATCTGCGTCAGTCAGGGCTCCCCGAGCGGCGGCCGCGCCGGTGAGTGGCGCTAGCTCGGCCCCTCTCCCGTGGCACTGCCCCAGCCCGGCCCTTCCCGCGCCCTTCTGGCTGCAGGGCGAAGACAAAAAGCCCAGCTCCTCCCTCCCCTCCCCCGCACCTGCCGGCTGCGCACATCTACAGGCAGCCGCTGAGCAACGCCCCCTGCGCCCGCTCCCCCTAGGCCGGCCCGCCCGCCCCTTTGTGTGCATCTTCACGCCTGATAGTGCCCCCTTCCTGCGGGACTCAGCGCGGCCCCGCTCGAAATGGGGTTGAGGTTAAAATAAAGCCAAACAAGGCCGAGCGGTGGCCCGGGTTCTCCGCACGCCAGTGCTGCTGGGAAGTTTAGAAAAGGGATTGGGAGAACCTGCTTGGCAGGGTGTAAGGGATGGGAGAGGTGGTTCAGTTCTGGAAAGGTACGAGCACTGTTGGTTAAAGGTTTGGAGGCCGGGGGACACCAACGTTTTAATGAAATTTTCTTAAAAAATGGTCAGACCAAAAAAAAAAAAAAACCCAAACAAACAGCAACGTATACAGCAAAACCAAATTTAAGTAATTTAATCAGGCATCATAGCCTGAAGCAGTCACATTGCATCTGGTTTTAATAACAAAATATACAGCATCAGTGTAGGATATCAAAGAAGTGTCAGACGCTGGCAGCACACCTGCGAGTTGGTCAGAGAACATCAGTGTTGCGTGGAACATGGCTTAAGAATCACTGATGTACAGTATCCTCTCCCGCTCTATAGTTGTAAATCCTTTAATTTAGACATGCACACAACTTTGCAGGAGACTGTTTATCCTCAATGGAGAAGGACTCTTCCTGGTCCCCAGGCTAAGAAGTGATTTTCCTTGTGTGTCTGGAAAGTTTAGTAATGTTCAGACTGGCTAGTAATGAGGAGCTTGAACATGGGTTTTTGCTAAGGATTTTTTTCACATGATGTATTGCACTCTGACAACTCAGAAACTGTTTCTTTTGACAGCCCCTGTGATTTCTGAATGTGGAGATATACAGAAAAATAACAGTCTCATTATGGTACCCTTTCAATCCTGCAAATGCACAAAGCTCATTGAATCCATTCAGATAGATAGATAGATAGATGGATAGATAGACACCTTTGTAGGATCAAGTCGTGGCTGCATCACCAGAATTTTGTTTTTCTTCATTAGTTGGCTATTCCTTTTGCTTTTATACTCCAGTTATACTCACTCTTTTTTGGCTGAAACAGAACAGTTAAGGGAAAAGATCCTCCTTTTAAAAATAAATTATAAAAGTCTAATTTTCCTGGCACTAGAGGCCATTCCTCTTTGAATTCATTATATTACAAAGGAATATCCTGCTTCTTAAAATTGGATTTAGCCCTTAGTGAGGATTAGTGTCTTTCACTCTGATCTTGCACTTTGTAGGCTAAACTCCCAGGGGTAGATTCCAAGCATTGCAATACTTCACTTTAAGCACCCTTCCATTTAGCTGAATTCACAGCTCTGAGTCAGGTGCTAGGGTTCCATACACAATGCATTGGGAGAGTTAGGCACCTCAGAATGGGATCCACAAAAGGCAGCAGGATGAGCAGGGATTTGTTTAAACTAGTCAGTAGAAAATGCTAAGAAGAAGGGTATGATCTAACGTCTGTCCCCCAAAGGGAGTTAGGTGCATAAATCTGGATTGGCGGTAGGGACCCCTGTTTGATATACACAGCCATGAACTCTCTCCTGGAGTTAGTTGCCAGAGTGCCTTTTTTAACCTCAACAAAGCAAAATGCAATAAATAGAAACTCTTGTAGTCTTTAGCCTGGCAGCTAGGGCACTCACTATAATATGAGAGATTCTGGTCCAATTCTCTCCTTTGCCTAATGGGAAGCAGGCACTGGAACTATTTATCAGGGGAGTGTCCTAACCACCAGGCAAGGGCTAGTTTGAGGTAAGGAGTTCTCTCAATAGCTCCTGCTGAAGCTATTTCACTTTGTATTGATAATAGTACAGTCATTGGTACTGAGAGAGTGTGAAAATGACTATAGCCAAGTTATTAGGAACTCCGCTAGGATGCAGAGGATCCAAATTTGAGTCCCTGTTCCAGTGTTTACTTAAACAAAATGAAATGATTTCAAAAGGAGAGATTGATAGGCAACAGCCCCAGAGTTTAGACACACAGCTGAGAGTTCCAGTCCCAGCTGTACATCAGCAAAGAGAAGAAGTTTGAATCTGGTTCTTCTACATCCTACATGACTCTACTAACCACTAGGCTCAAGTTGTAAGGAGGCTACAGCACTTCCTCCTCCTGCTTCATGTTGTACAGGGCTTGATCTGTTAGTCTCCAAAAAGACACTTGTGACAGGGTCCACCCGCTCAAGTGCCCCTCTGCACCCAAGGGTACCTACCATGCAAGGCCTTATCTATTGTTTTCAGGCTTCTGAGGGTGAGAGCTGACTAGCCCTGTCCAGGGTGCTGTCAGTTCCTTTATTAGGCTTGTGACCAGTCTGCAGTCATAGGGACTGAGTATTGCACAGGTGTAAGTTCAGCTTGCACTTGGAGCTGTCCAAAGTGCTGCTGGTCTCCCAGGCAACATAAGATCATAAGAACGGCATCCTGGGTCAGACCAAGGTCCATCCCGCCCAGTAGCCTGTCTGCCAACAGTGGCCAGTGCCAGGTGCCCCAGAGGGAGTGGACCAAAGACAATTATCAAGCAATTTGTCTCCTGCCATCCATCTCCAGCCTCTGACAGTCAGAGGCCAGGGACGCCATTCCTACCCTTGGCTAATAGCCTTTTATGGACCTAACCTCCATGAATTTATCTAGCTCTTTCATAAATTCTGTTATAGTCCTAGCCTTCACAGTCTGCTCTGGCAAGGAGCTCCACAAGATGTGCTGAGTGAATAACTTTCTTTTATTAGTTTTAAACCTGCTACCCATTAATTTCATTTGGTATCCTCTAGTTCTTGTATTATAGGCACAAGTAAATAACTTCTCCTTATTCACCCTCTCCACACCTGTCATAATTTTATATGCCTCTGTCATGTTCCCCCTCAGTCTTCTCTCTTCTAAACTGAAAAGTCCCAATCTTTTTAGCCTCTCCTCATATGGGACCTGTTCCAAACCCCTAATCATTTTAGTTGCACTTTTCTGAACTTTTTCCAGTACCAGGATATCTTTTTTTCAGGTGAGGAGACCACATCTGTACACAGTATTCAAAATCTGGGTGTACCATAGATTTATATAGGCTCAGTAAGATAGTCCTTGTCTTATTTTCTATAGCTTTTTTAAGAACTTTGCCTGGGTTGAGCTCCTTAAAGGAACTCCCTAGCCCTAACACAACAGCTTCTTTTATATTGTCCTGCTGGGCCATGATTGTCTGCGGCCGAGACGGCGTCTCTGTCCTCCCTGGAGGACCTCCTGTCTGCTTCTCTCACTGGGATGGGGTGTGGTCTCCTCTAGAGGGCATGTGGGGTTAGTCCACCCCATCACAACACTGCTATATTGGGTCCCACAAACAAGATATCTGAACAATGCTTACTTTGAGGATGACATCAAGATTTAGGAGTAAGCTAGTTATCCAAGCATTGGGACTGAGGCAGCTCTTTGTATAACCATCTGCAGATTTTTAGGTGCCTAAGGAACATTATCAGCAGGCACTAACATAGCCAGCCAGCATCTGAACCAGGGCTTTGAGGATCTACATTTTGGAGTTGGGTGCCTAAAACTCTTCATGAATCAAGCCCCCTACTGAAGTTAATGTGAGCTTTGCTTAAGAAGGGACTGTATGACTGAGCCTTTGGTGTGCAAATAATATATCTTAAACTTAAAAAATCATTAACTGTACAGGAAAGACTATAACATGTACCTTGTTCTTCTACCCAATCTAATACTGTACTGCTTTCTTAGCAAAATTATCCAATCATAAACCCTAAACTTAACAGGTGCAAAGGCAGAAAAGAAAAAGCGATGGAAAGGGCAATAAGCATTATGACAGAGGCCCAGAACTACAAAAGGGATCTAACTTCCATTGAAAATCAAAGGAAATTAGGTACTTCAATAGCTTTTTGGATCTGAGCCTGAATTCCCAGCACAGCTGTGCTCCTGAAAAATACGGTCTAAATTACTCAACATGCCCCCCCCACACCTAGAAACTCTAAATTCAATCAGACTATTTCCCCTTATCAAATAAACAGATCATTTCGTCCAATGAACACATAGCACTCAGATACATACTAATGAGTATACTCTGAGTAAAGAAGCAAGTAAATATCAAAGTATATATGCAGTGAATGGCAATGGTAATATTTTTCTCAGTGTTTAGGCTACAAAATGGAAAGGGCAATAAGCAAAAAGTTTTTTGTGTGTTTTTATGGTTAAATAGAATTTTTAACCTCTACATAGTCAGCTCTTTGCATGCTCTGTTCTTCTTTCAAAGTATGGACCATGGAATCTCTCTCATCAGAGCTTCATTATGCAAAATCTCTGAAGAAGTACTGCTGGAGAGATGGAAATCTGCAGCACAGGTCACTGCTGAGCTGGATACTTGACTTCTATGGAAGTGTCTGAAGACTAGAGGTTCTGCAAGGATTTCTTTGCTGGTGTTCAGTCGCCCAAACATTTTCTGCACATATTCACTGCTGCAGAAATAGCTCCATGGGCTCCTTCTTTTGCACAGATTACCTGTTTTAAAACATCCCATTTTCTCCCCCACTGCATACTCTCTTCTTGCTGTGTTTTAACCAACTGCCAGTAGCTTTTCTGTTCTCGCAGAGGACACTTTGAGAAAGTGTAGAGGAGTCCGGGCAGACCCATCCCGGCCACAATAACGTCTGCTGTGTCTGTACTGTCCAGCGTACAGGCAAGCCCAGGCCTGTCTGAAGCCTGATACAAACACATGCAGGCAGGGCTGAGGTGGAGGAAGCTATGAGAGTGAGGAATGTTTTTGGTACCATCATTTATCTTCCCTAGCACAATGGAACTCACGTGGCCAGGAATCCTAGTACATTCCATTTTAGAGAAGCAGAAACTTTCAGATACAGCCATAGAATAGCTAATTAATCACATAGTCAATAAATAGAACAACCAAGTTAAGTGTAAATATAGGTAAAAAAGAGATACTTAGTGGAAGAGATTGGATAAGGTAATCCCACTACCTTATTCAAACTAAAATTAAAACCTGTTCTGACTGACATATGCATTGTGGCCCCCTCAGTATGTGGGAAAAGGAAAGAGGCCACGACCTTCCATTTGATAATTGTAAGTTTGCTAATGGTAGTACTGTGTATGGTTTACAAAGCAAGTTCATGTAGATTCATATCACTAAAATATAGAATATCTTGTGTATTGTCCTGGGTGTAAACATTACTATACTATGATTCTCACTTGTACATTGAAATAGATCAATGAAATTCTGCATTATCTGTCTATATTATTTTGTGCATTAGTAAAGATTGAGTAAAGTTTATCCCTGATGTCTACAGCTTCCTTTTCAAATCAAAGCATCTAACACACCACAGAAAGGTATTTTCCATTCTCCATGAAGAACCAACAGCCAAGCCTCTCCAGCTGTTGTTTCCACTCACCACAGAACCTCCTGGTGCTCATAGTCGAGGTGAGATGAAAGTACTCTGCACCTTGGAGCATCAAGTACCTTATGAACACTAGTTGTGACCTAAAACAAAACAAAACACATTTTGTAAAATAACTATTTTTTGCAACTGCAAACACCCATATATCGGTTTTCCCCACTGTCCCAGTTATTGCCATTCCTTTAGATAGACACCAGAGAAGAAGTGATTGAAAAACAGGAAAAAATTGATTAAAAATAACATTTGGTAACATTTTAATTTCAATTTTTGTAAAAAAACTGTTCTAGAATTTTTCACAATTTTTTCCAAAAATGTTCAATATTTTGGAGGTTTTTAACTTCTTTCCTCACTTTCCCCTTTCTCAGTCCATACTCATCTTATACCTTTTTTTTTTCGTTTTTCATTGAAAAGGAGGCAGGGTTGGTGAGAGCAATAAAGAGAAAAAAGGAAAACACAAAAATTGAGAAACAAGGCAGGTTTTTATTATTGTAAAAAACAAATTCACAGTACAAAAAGGCTTTGTGAAAATGTCATTTTCAACAAAGGCCCCTTTTCTGTTTGAAAGGCTGTCATTCAAAAATGTTCAGCCACTTGATACTAGACTAAACTGCAATTCACAAGCTTCCTGTTATGAACATTTTGATTTTAAAAAGCTGTAAATTGTACAAAGACCAAAATGTGATCTCAATTACTGAAACAGATGGCCTTTCCTGGACTGAATGGACCCAGAACAGGAACATTAAGAAATCTGGGCAGCCTGAAACTAGAACATGCTTAAGAAACAGAACCTCGGCCATGTTCTCCTGGAGCCAGATGGACCACAGCAGGGGCTCGTTGTGATAACGCTTCTGCATTAATTTCAATTCGTCTATATAAAAATGTAAAATGTTTGTTCTAAAATGAGTTGCTAGAAGCAATAATGGATTTTACTGTCAGCTGAAAGCAGTTTTACCAACCCTTTTAAATAACGTAATGAAGAAACATGTGTTTTCCAACATGTCATACAGCCTTAACAGTAAGAAAAAATAGAGCTAGCAATGCAGTTAAATGTAACATATTGATGACATGATGTCATTTATTTATTGCACATCTCTACTTTTCCATCTGTAAAATGGTAGAGGTAAATAAATCCATTATGTAAATTTAAGCCCATTTCATGTTGCACTTACAAACTATTATTTTTCCTTGAAACTTTTATAGTCACTTTAGCCTACACTTCATACAATTAAAAATCAGGATTCTAAGAGTTCTACGAGTAGTACAATCAGACACCGGATTTGAAACAAAAATAAAAAGTCAATTAAGCATAGGTTCTTACTAAGATTTTTCCGAGATGCTAATTCTCATTTAGAATTAAATTGTTTAATCAAATTGATGTACAGAGGAGTGCAGGATCTGCAACTAGAATGCAAGAATGTGTAACTAGATAAAAGAAATAATGGAAGGCTTATAAGGAAGTAATTACAGCAGGGATTCCTTGCTGTCTTTTCTCTCTGTGGAAAGGGATCAAGGCTTTCTGAGCAGTTGTTACTGCTGCAAGTAATTCCAGCTTTAGCAGCAGCAGCATTTCTGCTCCTGATTTTACCATAGTGAGGCATAAGGCCAGATTTTCAAATGACCACATATATCAGTTAGGCACCAGTAAAATTATAGAAGATTAGGGTTGGAAGAGACCTCAGGAGGTTAGCTAGTCCAGCCCTCTGCTCAAAGCAGGCTCAACCCCCACTAAATCATACCTACCAGGTCTTTGTCGAGCCAGGGCATAAAAATCTTAAAGGATGGAGATTCCTGTACCTCCTTAGGTAACCCATTCCAGTGCTTCACCACCTTCTTAGCGAACCAGTTTTTCCTAATATTCAGTCTAGACCTCTCCTTCTGGAACTTGCAACCATTGTTCCTTGTTCTGTCATCTGGCACCACTGAGAATAGCCTCTCTCCATCCTCTTTGGAATCCTCCTTTGGGTCATGAAGGTGGCTATTAAATCCCGCCTTGCTCTTCATTTCTGCAGATTAAATAAGCATGGTTCCCTCAGCTTCTCCTCACAAGTCATGTGCCCCAACCCCCTAATCATTTTTGATGCCTTCCACTGGACTCTCTCCAATTTCTCCACATTCTTTTTGTAGTGGGGGCCCAAGATTGGAAACAGTTATCCAGATGTGGCCCCACTAGTGCCAAATAGAAGAAAATAATCATTTCCCTCAATTTTCTGGTAATGCTTCTACTAATGCAGCCCACTATGCCAATAGGCTTCTTGGCACCAAAGGCACACTGTAAACTTATATGCAAATTCTCATCCACTGTAATCTCTAGGTCCTTTTCTGCAGAACTGCTGCTCTAGCCAGTTGATCACCAGCCTGAAGCAGTGAGTGAGAGCCTTCTGTCCTAAGTGCAGGATTCAACACTTGTCCTTTTTGAACCTCATCAGATTTCTTTTGACCCAATCCTTCAATATGCCTAAGTCATTCGGGACACCATCTCTACCCTTCACCATATCTACCTCGCCCCCTGCCTTAGTGTCAGCTGTGAATTTTTGCTGAGGGGGCAATCCATATAATCATTCAGATCCTTAAGGAAAATTTTGACCAAAACTGGCATCAGGAATGACATCTGTGTGGCATTCCACTTGATACTGGCTGCCAACTAGATATTAAGCCATTGATCACTACTCATTGAGCCCAACAATCTAGCCAGCTTTCTGTCCACTTTAGAGTCCATTTATCCAAGCCATTCTTCTTTATCTTGCTGGCAAGAATACTGTGGGAGATTGTATCCAAACCTTTGCTAAATTCAAGGTATGTCAGTTAAGCCCCAGTTCAGCAATACAGATAAATATATGCTTAATTTTTAGCTCATACATAATTAAAGTCCATTTATTCATGTCTGAGCACTGGTGACATCACAGCAGAATTTTCAGAAGCCTTCACATACCCACCAGCAGATCTCCCAGTGATCTGCCGTATGCCATATATGAAATGTACTGCTGGTATTCCCCTACTTTGGTGACTCACCACCATTCCTATCATGATAACTTTCCATCTGACGTGACTGAAGCACTGCTTGTACCTCTCTGGTCTGGTGCCCTTGGGACCTGAGTGGTCCCAATTGAGGGAGTTTGCCGGAATACGGGAGGTCAGGCCTCCAAGACTGCCAGCCTGCTGGTCTGGCTCTCCTGCTGGCCACTGTCCCACTGCAGGAGGGCAAGGTTTCGCTCCTGGCCAGGCTTCCCACTGCGGGGCTGCTAGGGGGTGGCTCCACCCCCTGCCTGCCATCCTGGCTCCCCACCATGCAGCTGGCAGGTGCGAGGAGCACCTCTCCCTGCCCACTTGACTGGCTCCCCACCGTGGGGCTGCCAGTGGAATTTCTGGCCTGGTGGGGCTTCCTGTTCTCAGTCTACTGGCTCACAGATGTGGGGCTGCAAGTCTCCCTGCCCCGTAGTGGAGCTCCCTACCACAAGCCCACCAGCAGGACTCCACTTTCAGCCTACTCAGTGCCTTTGGGGCTCTCTGGACCAGAGAGTGTGGGACCAGAGAGCTTCAACCTGTATGTAAGATTGTACCTGTTCATTTTGGACAGCAGAATCTGCTTCTTTCCGATAACATCTCTACCATTGCCATCCAAGAGTACACAAGATTTTACAACAGCACCACATCTCAAAGGCTTCTGTTTTCCCATTAGCAGCAGCATGAGTTTCCCAGAATTCTCATTGATAACTCTCAGTGGAAAAATTATGCTTTTGTTATGTCAAACCTTTGTAGATTTAGAGAGGCCACAGTTTTTTCCATACCTTCATAAGGGAGGCCATGGTACAGCAAGCCACTCTGAGTTTTCTAATTTCTTTGTCCTAGCTTCTTTTGTTAGATAGGTATGATCCCAGATAATTACATTCATCTACTGGCTCTATAGGCTGATGTGATGTTTGGTTACATTCCGTTATAACTGAACATGTCAATACAGTAAACTCTTTTATATCCAGCAACCCCAGGATCGGGAGGTTTCTGGATATTTCAAATATGCCAGTTAACAGAGAGCAGGTGGAGAAGCATAGGTGGGGCTCAGGAGAGGCACAGACAGCTGGGAAGAGACCAAGCCAGGGGATCTCCAGCCAGGACAAGGGGAATGTTGGCAAGCTCAAGAGCTGGGAAGCCAGCCGGGGCTGAGGGCTCGCCAGCAGCTCCAGGGCCAGGACGCTGGCCGGGGCTGGGGGAACACTGGCAGCTCCAGCCCCAGGGAGCTGTGTGGGAGAGGGTAACTCCACCAATGATGGGGCCTGGGGAACTCCAGCAGCCGTGGGGCAGGGAGTTATTTCCATGCTCAATTTTGTTCTCAGAAGGTAAGGCAGCACGTTCGTGCTGGTTATCTCAGAGTTCCAGTCGAACGAATACTGTATACATGTATTTAATGTTCCACACATTCAGATAGCTCTTTTCATGTACGTGCTTAAATCTATGCTTATTCAGCTAAGCACCTGAGCATGTGGTTATAGTTAAGTGTATGGCCACCTGCCCTGATCAGGAACTAACAGGAATGTTTTCAAAAGTGTCTAAGTGACTTTGGAGTCTAAACTCTATTTTCACAGATTATTTAGGTGCTTTGATGTCTAAGTTTCATTGCAAGTCAATGAGAGTTAGGCTCGTAAGTGGCCCAACAGCTTCTGAAAATAATATTAAACTTCTGAAACCACTCAGATGTTTTTTTGAAAAATTGGCCCTTTATGGTCAGAGTTACAAAACACTCACCACGCTGGATGCCAGAAGCTTTTGAATCTGTGGCCATAAGTGTCGCCATGGACATAGTCAAGCACTTTACTGTGAGGTGGTAAAGCATGAAGATGATACTAAACTGCTCAAGATAGTTAAGACCAAAGAAGACTGAAAAGAACTTCAAAGAGATCTCACAAAACTAAGTAATTGGGCATCAAAATGGCAAATGAAATGTAAAATGGGTAAATGTAAAGTACTGCACATGGAAGAAAATAACCCCAACCATACATACAATTTGATGGGAGCTAATTTAGCTACTGATAATCAGGAAAGAGATCTTGGAGTCATCGTGAATAGTTCTCTGAAAATATCCATGCAATGTGCAGCAGCAGTCAAAAAAGTAAACAGGATGTTAGGAATCATTAAAAATGGGATAGAGAATAAGACAGAGAATATCTTATTGTCCTTATATAAAACCATGGTATGCCCACATCTTGAATACTGTGAACAGATGTGGTCATCTCGTCTCAAAAAATATATATTGGCATTAGAAAAGATTCAGAAAGGGGCAACCAAAAGGATTAGGGGTTTGGAACGGGTCCCATATGAAGAGAGATTAAAGAGACCAGGACTTTTCATTTTAGAAAAGAGGAGATTATGGGGGGGAAATATAATAGAGGTATATAAATTTATGAATGGTGGGGAGAAAGTGAACAATTAAAAATTATTTACTTGTTCCCATAATATAAGAACTAGGGAACACCAAATGTAATTAATTGGCATCAGGTTTAAAACAAATAAAAGGAAGTTCATCAGACAGTGCACAATCAATCTGTGGAACTCAGTGCCAGAGGAGGCTGTAAGGCTAGGACTATAACAGAGTTTAAAAAAGAACTAGATAAATTTATGAATGTTAGGTCCATTAATGGCCTATTAGCCAGAATGGGTAAGGAATGGTGTCCATAGCCTCTGTTTGTCAGAACTGGAGATGGATGGCAGGAGAGAGATCATTACCTGTTCATTTCACTCCCTCTGGCACACCTGGCATTGGCCACTGTCAGCAGACAGGATATTGGGCTAGATGGATCTTTGGTCTGACGCACTATGGCCTTTCTTCTGTTCTTCTGAAAATCTGGCCCTTATTTAGATGCCTCAGTGTGAGCTAAGCTCTTAAAAATTTGACCACAGTTGCAGATACTGGATGCTTGAAAATTGGGCCCATTGCCCAGAGATTCAGACTAGAGCACTAGAACTTTTATACTCCATTACTCTCCCGTAGTCTTACCAGGCTACAAGGGAGTGGTACCAGACCCACACTTCACAAATAAAAGACATATTCCTCTATGCCATGTGAAAGAGAAGCAGAAAATCTTCCAGGGATGAATTCTAGGTAGACACAATTAATCTGTCATAGAAAAATGTCTTCCTCCTTCAGAATCAGAAGCTGGGGTTAATAGAAGCATTATGCAGAAGTCTGACCCAATATTAAAGGCAACACAAATTATCTTACTAATGTGGGTATTGACTGTGAAAGACATAGCTAGATGATTTGCTGGAGTCCTTATCAAGCAAGTTCAAAATTATTTTGCTTCAAGGAAAAACGATATTGGCAAACAAAATACAGTTCTAAGTTACATTCATACAATATATAGCTGGGAAGAACCTCTGTTATAAAACTTTCTGATGTGTACCTTTGGTGCTACAGAAATGTTTAAAGCAGAAACTTACAGAGAGTGGACTCTTAGGTGAGTCAATATCTTGAGCTTCACGTGTATTTGTAATAAAGGAACAACATGGTGAGCTGACTAGACCACAGAAATCTGAATCCAGGGGCAATCTGCCAGCTAGAGATCACTGGAGTTCAGTGCATTCTGCTCTTGTCCCATCTCAAAAGGTCCCTTGACTGGAGGTGGAAGGTGGCTTTGAAATCTCTGTGCCTTCAGATAACTCCCTCACGCGAGGAAATGCTCAGAGTTCCTACCCATGTTCTCTCTAATCTTTTCCAGCCATATTTGGAATAAATTTTGTGTCCACTGAGGCATGTGTGAATATGCACCATCAGTAAAACAAAAAGCCTAGTTGTGGGCATTCCGCCAATCCACTGAGCAGCATCTGAGTCTCTCCAGAGTGGCTGCACAAGGACACAGCTTACTCTTTTGGTGGTCATTCGATAACTAGTAGGAAATCTTCATGTCACCTTCCTATTTGTGAGTCTATTGGCGGCTGATCAGCCCAATTCTGAGCCATAGGTCTTATCACAGAATGGGCAGGTGTTGGTAGCTGTTGGATGGGTGCAGGGCAGTTTTTATCACTCTTTTCTTCTTCTCTGCCTCTTCTCATCTGCACTGCAGTGGAACCTTTCAAATTGTGTCTCCCCCTTACAGATTACCATTCTCCAATGGGGATGGTCTTGGGCAAGGTTCTCCCAAGTGTTGACAACAATGCTGCACTTTTCTATGTGTGCCTTCAGCATGTCCTTATGTCACTTCCACTGGCCGCCAAAGCTCCTCTGTCCTTCCTCCAACTCAGAGAACACAATCTGTTTTGGGAGGTGCTGATCAGACATCCAAACTATATGACCAGTCCAACAAAGTTGTTGATGAATGATAATGGCTTCAATGCCGGTCATGTTCGACTCTTCCAGGACACTAGTGTTTGTGCACCTATCCTCCCAAGAGATATTTAGGATTCTCCTGAGGGACCGTTGATGTTATTGTTTAAGTGCCATCGAATGACACTTGTATATTGTCCAGGTTTCACATGCATATAGTAGCATTGGAACAAATACTGCATGGTATACAAGGAGCTTTGACTTGGGATTGATGTCCCGGTTCTCGAAGACTCTTTGTCTCAGGCGGGCAAAAGCGGACCTGGCATGGCTCAGACAATGTTGGATTTCTGCATCAATGTTGACTTTAGTGGAAAGATGACTTCCAAGGTATGGGAAGTACGCCACATTTTCCAGCAGTTCTCCATTGACTTGAATAGAAGGTGCATGAGATTGTCCCATTGGTGAAGGTTGGTAGACCACCTTGATCTTTTTGATGCTCAGTGTGAGGTTGAGATTCTCATACGCTTCAGCAAAGGCACTTAAGATTGTCGGAAGGGCTGTGGGAGAAAGAGCAACAACCATATTGTCATCAACATACTGGAGCTCCATGATGGAGGTTGTGGAGGTCTTGGTTTTAGCCTTCAGTCTCCTGAGATTGAAAAGCTTTCAGTTCATTCTATAGACAGTCTTCACACCATCTGGAAGCTTGCTGTCAAAGAGGTAAAGGGTCATGGTGATGAAGATGCAGAACAGTGATGGGGCAATGATGCAGCGTTGCTTGACTCCCGTTTTGACCTCAGAGGGGTTGCTTTGGGATCTGTTGTTGCTCTATACCATGGCAGTCATGATATTGTGAAGCAGCCTTAAAATGCTAATGAATTTTTGGGGGCAGCCAATCTCCGGATCGTCACCTTGTTGTGGTGAGCAGGCTTGTGTGTTCCAATGAACCTGAGAGTGATGCCACAGGGAGTCTCATACACAGCTTATAGGAAATACTGATTGCCACTACTTTTCATGTTATGCAGCCTGAGTGGCACAAAGGGAGCAGAGATGGAGACTGAGATTTGATTCCACATGTATTGTAACTGAGAGCAAAATTTGGCCCATTATATAGCTCATGTGAACCTAAATTTTACACTTATTTAATGTGGTACATGTCTGCCAGCCTGATGTAATAAAGGAAGAGAAGCTGAAATCAGAGTTGGATTTAGCAGCAGGCAACCTAGTGAACCACCTGTGGTGTGGGGCTTGGGAGATGCTGGTCTCAGACTGCTGTTTTTGTTACGAGTGACAAAAGGGAAAATAGGATGCTTGAAATAATATTTCAGATATTCTCTGTGTGGATTCACTTTTCACTAAACACCTAGAATGTTCTGGAATCTCATGGAACCTTCCAGACTTTCTGAAAACTATATTTTCTTTGAACTTCCTAAAATATTCTCAGCTGTGCCCTTGCAGGTAAAGAAGGAGCTGGATGTCAACAGTGAGTCATTGAGATATATTAATGGAAGTGAAGTGCAGTGACTTCCCAGCTGCAATACTGTGAATCTTATGTAACTGTGAAAGTATACTTGTATTTTAAGATGTGAAGAGTGCAAATAGTGCCTAATAAAGGATATATTTCATGAGATGCCAGATACATCAACAATATAAAAGAAATAATGTTACTTCTTTTGCCATTCTTTACAAGTAATGTTGCATGATTTTCTAATACTTACAAACAGCTTTTGCTCTCCCTAATGCCACCTGTGTTCTCCCACAGAAAATAAAAGAGGCCCCCAAATAAGACTTCAAGTGTTCAGTATAGCAAAAAAAAGCTCAATTGCAATCTAATTTATAGCAAGGGGCAAATTTGATGAGAAAATATCTGAAACAGAAAAACATAGACCAGGCTTCAGGCAGCAGCAATCTTTCCAGTGCAGCAGAAATTGAGGAGTGAAGCATAAATGATGAAAGTCCTATTACTAATGAATGCTGGTGCACAGTTCAATTCCCTGATGTTTGTACATTTCAGTTATTCTTAAAACATTTTATGAGCTTAGAGGAAATTTATTTTTCCTATTTGCTTACATATGGCATGAATAAATACAGATTTACAGATCTAAATTTATAAACATATCATCTTATATGAGAGATAAATCATACACGCAAATTATGCATCAAAGTCATGACATGGGCTACAATAAAATAAAAATATGATTTAAAAGTTTAACAATTGGGAGTCGGGCACTGAAGGTTCTGCTCACCCTGAGTTCCATTTAGTTCAGGCCCTGGTTTAAATAAAATCCTTTTGCATCCTATCTATCTATATATTTTAAGTACAGGTTGAACCTCTCTAATCTGGCACTCTCTTGTTTGGCAAGCTCCATAATCCGGCATGATTTTAGTTAGCCAGACAAACATTTATCATGAGTGTGGCAAAGTTTCCTTGGTCCCATAACGTTTATTTACAGCCACCAGTCCTGGCTCTCATGTTCTGTGCTGTTATTTAGCTGTAATCTACCCCTAAAAGTCTTTTAAGAGCCCAGTAAGCAATGGAAGTGTTGGTAATGCTGATAAACAATATGACATCCTGTGGTCTGGCGAATTCTGTCATCTGGCACTGATCTGGTCCCAAGGGTGCCAGATTAGAGAGGTTCAACCTATATAGACACCCCCTTCTAAAAATTATAACACTCTCTGCTTGTTACAAAGATCAGTGATTTATCTTACTGAAATGATATAACTAGACATAGATGATTTTTTTGTTTATGTCCATTTATCAGCTCAAGAGGAAAACTTCAGAGGTGAAACCCTGACCAACTGAAATCAAAGGGAGTTTTGCTATTGACTTCTCTGGGACTAGAAGTGCACCAGAGGTTCCTAAATTTTGAGGAGAAGGAAAGAATAACTTACTCTGGTGTCAGAATTACTGAGTAAAAGTCTATGGCCATTAGCCATAATAGGAGGTTGGAACACATAATTATAGTGTTCCCTTCCAGCCTTAAATTCTCTAACACTATAAATTATAATGTTAAAGAAAAGGTGAAATGCTATGGTCCATTTCACTGTTAATGGTTGACTAAAATGATATAATGACTTACTACAGTGCTGACTGACAAAAATTCAGCCAAGAAAAGTGTGAATTCAGGGTTGGACAGAACCTGAGTTTCTGAATGAATATACTAGTTTTTGAGGCTCTGAATTCTTTATTAAAATGCATAAGAGGTTACTATGAAACAGCTGTTTCTCCACAAATAAAAAAGAGCAAGAATAAATAAGATTTCTGCAGTCTTAACATTCCCTTTGTTATGTGGGGCTTTCCTACCTGTTATGGTGAATGCTATTAAATAACACTGACTTCCTATAAAAATGGTTTCCTTTCCTGTTAGGCAAGTGGATTTTAATGCTCTAGCACTATAGGAAAATTAGCCACATCTTTGACAGGTTCAAATCAGAACATCATCACTCTGCTTTAAATTTCCAATTCCAAAATTTCTTGCTGTGGTCACAGAGCATGTCTTTTAAATAAAATATTAAGAATTGCATTTTCAAAGCTTATTGCTGCATTAGTCTTTCTTCCAAGTTTAATCATGCAGCTGAATCTCCATACAGTGTCTTGATAATGCAAGGCATAGTCCAAGTGCACTTGGATGAAAGGGTTTAGATATTGAACTGCCTTAAACATTCATGGGAGATTTTGGCTAAATCTCCCTCTCCATTAAGTTGAAGATTTGCACCTCAAGCTCTGATATACCCAGGGGCATTTGGAAACATTAAAGTATATCAAAGGACTACTTCTGCAGAAAAATCTAGCTGTTGAAGTTGTAAATCCTTACCAAACGTACTATGATTTATAAAGACCACTGAGTACTGCAGTAGCTATGAAAAATAGACAATCCAGACTGATTCTGTACATATTCTTGGGACAACTACAAACTGGATGTGACTTCACTACTAGCTATCAATTTGCAAATATTAGTGTGATAGTAGATTATGAGAGTCATTTTAGATCTGTACTTCCGGGCTGCTTTTTGAAGAAAGTAGTAAAGGGGAACCTCCATTTTGACCCCTTTGCTTATCTTCATCTCACTCAAAGGTTTTCTCTGTGACTGAGGAAGTACATGAGCATATCTTCATCTGAAGGTCACCAGTGCCAATCTTAGCATCATCGCAGGAGTTCGCTCACACAAGTTTCAGCCACTAGTCTGCCACACTGGATGAGTGTACCTTGAACTCACTGCCATTAGACCAGCGAGCCAGCTCTGAAGAATATTTAAAAACATATTCTAGAGCTGCAAGTGAAAAATCCAGGGACACACATACACACACATTGTTGCAGTCAAAAAGGTTCAACTCTGGGTTCTCTGAGTACAAAACACACTGACAAGATATCTGTTAACCCCAAGTAGTTTATTACTCCAACCAGCTTTAGCAATAAACCCTTAACTAAAAGGCAAAAGCACAATAGGAAAGTGGCATCTTATGTCCTTTTGGCAAGTTGGGGACCCCGGTCAGCTGCAGATGAGTGGGAGTTCTCTAGTCTTCTGAGGCAGTCCAGAAAAGGCTGTACCCCCGAAAAAGATCATACCAGTGGTATCCTGACGCTGATTCTAGTTCTGCTGTGAGTTTAAGGAGTTTTCGCTTTTGGTCTTTTATATGGAGCCTGAATGCTTTTTCATTTGCAAAGGCTCTCTTATAATTCTGTATCATTTTATTATTCCTCTGCTACATTATATATATATATATATATATATATATATATAAAATATATTTTTATTATATTATTATAATATTATTATTCTGCTACAATGCCATTGCCTATCTTGTTTGGTAGTTTTTCCCTGAGGCTTGTTGCTGGCTCATTAGACATGGGGTCGGGGGTGCATGCCTCATCACCCCTAAGCTTTCATGCACGAAGTTCTTCTGCAATTGACCACTACATTCACATATGCACATACAGGTTTAATACTGGTAGTGCTGCAGTGGGCTAACAGTTTCTGCCTCTCACAGCTTTTGCACAAAACAAATCCTCCACGCTGTTGCAGTTCTGAAGTCACAAAGCTACAGCTTCCTTGAAGGCACCCATCAATATACATAATAATTGTACTGTATGGCCAGTTGGTTGGAAAGTGAAAATATTCTCAGAAGAAGCAGTAATTGGATTTCCTTCTGTTTCTGTTGTCAGGGACTTAATACTTAATACAGGATACTGAATGCACCCATGGCAGAAGATGTGACTATTAAGTCCTGTGGCACCTTATAGACTATTAGATATTTTGGAGCATAAGCTTTCATGTGCAAAGACCCGCTTCATCAGATGCATGAGATGAGATCATGCATCTGATAAAGCGGGTCTTTGCCCATGAAAGCTTATGCTCCAAAATATCTGTTAGTCTATAAGGTGCCACAGGACTTCTTGTTGTTTTTGAAGATACAGATTAACAGGGCTATCTCTCTCTCTGATACTAAGACATGGTAATTTGTTTAAGGTACCCAAAAAGGGTACTTGTCTCAAATGTCTGGGAACAACAGGCATCACTTCAGGAATGTTCTTGATTATTTTACCAATGCCTAACAAAGCAGAAGATAACAGCAGAAATGTAGCACTTTAAAGACTAACAAAGTGGTTTATTCGGTGATGAGTTTTCGTGGGACAGATCCACTTCTTCAGATCAATTTCATTTCCAGTACAGACTAACATTTATAAGTACAGAGGACCAAATAGAAAAAAATAATTGCAATAAAAACTGACAAATCAAATAGGATAGAAGGAAGAGGATGAGAGTTGGGGGAATGTTAATTGTCCTGTCTTAGATAATTATGAGCATCAAAGGATGCTACTACATTACTCAGTCAAAAGACATAGCAGAAACATAGTTCAGGCATTGAAGGCTGATACACAGAGACTGCTTCTGATGTTACTTATAGTGGGTTTACACAGTTAAAACTCTGGTGACAACATTAGCATTTTTATTGAATCACACTAGAGTAAGATAAGAATTAAGCCCAGTGTTTCCTTCATATTACTTTCTCTGATCAAGCAAAGTTAGATTTAGGTCCCACCTGATCTGCAGGTCTGTTTTACACTGCATTACACTTGAACCTCTTTAATGCAGCAACCCTGAGAAGCAGGGTATGCCGGATTAAGAAATTATTCAGACCATGGATGGTGCTAGGGCAGGCTCTGGAAGGGAGGGTGCATGAAGGGGACAGAGTGTAAGGTCTAGACATAAAGGGGAAGCAGGTTAGGTGTTTACCTGGTGCCTTTTTCCCAAGGTCACATGTGGTTCCATGCCTCCTGCAGCTCCCCAGCACTGTACCCTGCCAGTGTTCAGAGCAGCAGGGGAAAGGCCCCCAGAGAAGCACTTCACTGCACTGCCATTCCCCACACCAAGGTGGGAGGAGAAATGGCAGTACACAGAGCCACTACCTCCTCCCCCCGACAGGGTCTGAGCAATCAGTGTTCCCAGATCAGGGACACCTGGATTACAGAGGACCCAGTGTATTCGTTTTATCATAAAGCCTAGGACCAGAATCCCCTAGGCAAACAGAAACACAGAACAAAATGACAGACTCTGTTCAAAAGATCTTACAGTCCAAGGTCTTGCCAATGCTTAAAATATAAGTTGACATAGCTGCATCACTCCTGAGAACAACAGTTATGCAGCCCTCACTCCTGGTGTAGCTGCAGCTAAGTTAGTGGGAGGATGTCGTTGTTAACTCACCTACCACTGTTCAGGGAGATGGATTTCACACTTAACCCCAATGTGAGCATAAGGTACGAGACAACAGATGAATACAGACAGATGGGAAGCAGAAGGAAACAGTAAGAGAATACTGGTTAGCAACAGGCTAAATGTTGTGTCCTATTTGGCTGTTAGTAATGATTATGAATAAAGACCAGCCTGGAAATATCCTAATAGCTTATCCTGAATGATGAAGAATACTGGAAATCAAAATTCTATTTAACCGTAGAACAGATAAAGCACAGACAGAGTAAACCACCTTCATTTCTATCCAGTTGCTTCAGCCTTGCTTAAGAGTGACAAGATCTTTGCACGAAACGCCAACTATCCAATCAAACCTCCAGGCATGAGAGGAGTGTTCATTCTCCATCAAATCTGATCTAGCATTGAGAGCAAGGGAATTTAAGAACTAATTCAAAATGCTGAACTCATTTTCTTCCTGTGGGTCTCATTTTTCATGTATACGTTTATCATAATGTTTTAATTTAGAATTTTTTTATTTATTCATTTTTCCTTTTCTCAATGTTTTTTTGTTTTCTCTTTCTTCTTCACTCTCTTGCAAACTTTTCCCCAATTATATTTTGTTGTTCTTTTCTTTATCTCTCTATTTTGTTTGTTCGCTATTGATTTTTTTTCTTTTCCTCTTTTTTGTACTTTTGCATTTTGCCCCTAAAAGAGGAGACTGGGAAGGAAAAGAAAAAACAAGGAAAAAAAATAAAACATTAAAGCCGTGTCTACACGTGCATGCTACTTCGAAGTAGTGGCACTAACTTCAAAATAGCACCCATCACGGCTACACGTGTTGGGCGCTATTTCGATGCTAACATCGATGTTAGGCGGCGAGACATCGAAGCTGCTAACCCCATGAGGGGATGGGAATAGCGCCCTACTTCGACGTTCAACGTCGAAGTAGGGAACGTGTAGTCGTTGCGCGTCCTGCAACTTCGAAATTGCGGGGTCCTCCATGGCGGCCATCAACTGAGGGGTTGAGAGACGCTCTCTCCAGCCCCTCAGCTCAATGGTGGCCATGTGGAGCAGCCCCTTAAAGGTTCCCACCCCCTCCCTTTCTGTGCAGGAAGCTGAGAGAGCGTGCAGGCAGCAGCAATAACACGCTGCTCGCCTGCACGCTCATCTTCAGCCACCCAGACCCCCAAAGGACCTCATGGCCACCCGGCAGCGCCCCCAGCGCCCTGAGAGAACCCCCCCAAAGGGTAGCCAGGGCAGCCAGGGCAGGAGCCAGGCCGGGAAGCGGCAGCAGGGCCCCTCCTGGATGGAGGCCGAGCTTCGTGACCTGCTGGGGCTCTGGAGCAAGGAGGAGGTGCTCCAGGTAATGGGGAGCAAGAGGCGGAACGCGGATGCGTTCTCTTGGCTGGCCGAGGGCCTGGCCGCCCGGGGTCACCCTGCCCGCACTCTGGACCATGTCCGGAGTAAAGTCAAGGAGCTGCGGCAGGGTTACGCCCGGGCCCGGGATGCGGCCGGCTGATCTGGGGCCACCCCCGTCACTTGCCCGTTTTACAGGGAGCTCAGGGACATCCTGGGCCCCCGGCACACCTCCTTCCCTCCAGCCACGCTTGACATCTCGGCTGAGGAGCCCCAGCAGGCCCCGGAGGCAAGCCCCGCACCCCAGGGGCCCCCCCGGAGCCCACCCCCGGGGCACCGGAGCAGGAGGAGGAGGAGGAGGGGGACTCCTCCTCAACTGAGATGGAGCTCCAGATCCTCTTCCTGCCATCGAGGAGCAGCAGCTAGGCGTCCGCCCCCCGGGTGTCCCCCGACCGTGGGAGTGGACCTACAGGTATGTACCCCACCTGGTGCACACCCCCAGGGTTGAGAGGTGGGGGCAATAGATATGTGGCCAGGGCCCTCCACATGCCCAGATGACCATGGCCCCAAGGACAGCAGTGGCATGTCCCTCACAGGAGTGCATCAGCCCCTTCCCCCACCCCCAGCACGACAGTGCCATGCCCCATCCCCGGGGCATGGGGGAGCGGAACCTCTAGGGTCCCCCAGGAGGAGGGGGTGGGACACCCAGCAGCAGCAGCAGCAGCAGCAGCAGCATGTGATGGAGTGGGGGGAGTGCAAATGTGAGACTCAGGCTAGATATGATCAACAAGCTGAATAGCTCCCAGGGGCTAAGGGTGATCCTGGGGCTACAACTGGCGTGTTACACCTCTGCCCTGAACAAAGAGGAGGGAGGAGCCAAGCTGGCTTTGAATCGGGGGCCGCAGTTAGAGGCTAGGGGAAGGGAGAGCTGGAAGGCAGCCAGCCTGAGGAGGGGGAAAGCTACACCCCAGAGGGGCACCCCTCGGGGTCTTCTCCCCAGGACGGGTTGGAAGGACCATCTCTGAGTGCTGTACTGTCACTTCTGGGAGAAACTGGGCATCTGTTGCCTAAGAAACCTCTCCTGTCAGACCTGCTGAGTGATGTGAGAGTCACTCCCGCCAGGGGACGGGGTGCAGTGCATGGGGACCCTTGAACCCCATCACAGCAGCATCTCCCAGGGACGGGGATGGGGAACCTGCAGCACAGGGGTGGGGGGACAAGGGCCACGGCTCGGGGCCCACACTAACGCCTGTCTCCACTCTTCTTCCCACCCCCCCGTGTTCCGCAGCTGCACCATCGGAAGGACCGGAGAGCGCCGGCGAGGCGTCAGTGGTCCCGGAATCCCCTCCGAGGCCATCGCTCCAGGCCAGCCCCTCGGCAGAGGACCGACCGGCCCCACGGCGGGCAAGACAGCGGACCCACCAGCAGCCGCCAGCAACGGACCCCCCAGCTGCTGGCCCTCCACCACCGGCAGGTGGAGGTCGCGGAGCAGTGGCTGCGGGTGGAGCAATGCCAGCTCCACCTGCAGGAGCGGGCACTGGCCTGGCGCCAAGAGGCATGGGGGGCCTACATGGAGACCTTCAACCGCATAGCGGATTACTTGGCTCCCCCATGCCGCGCCAGCCGCCGCTGCGCCCACCCTGCGTGCTCCACCTGCCACACCACCCGCTGCTCCTGTCGCCGCGCCGTCCACCGTCGCCCCACCCCCCCCCACCGAGGGCCGTTCCACCGAGGGAGACCTGGGGCCAGCTGACACTCGCCGGCCATATCTACCAGTCCGCTCGGCCCCCAGCCAGCCCCGGACAGGGCTGCGGCTGAGGCGGGGATCCCGGCCGCCCACCCCCAGTGCTGGACTATAGGGGCGTGGGGCCCAGGACGTGCCCCCCCCGTATATATTCCCCCCCACTGTTTTGTTTTCCGGGCTTGTATATAGTTTGTATTTATTTATTTGTGACCCCTGTTTGCACAGTCTGATCCTTCCCCCCCAACATGTAAATAGTTCTCCCCTTCCTTGTTATCCCTGGTTTTTTTTGTTAATATATACGTACATATTTAATATTAAGTTAGTTAGAAGTTCCTGTATATAGTTAGTATTAGTTAGAACAGAGTTCCAAGTAAACAAGTTTGATTTCACAAACAAGTGTCTGCTTTTATTTGTCCAGGAAAAGGGGTGGGGGTATGCTGTTGGGTGCTCCGTGGTGTGGGCATAGGGGCAGGGAGTGTTGTGGAGGATGGAGGGGGGCAGTGGAGGGCCTGGCAGTGTTCACCCCGTGGCCTCATCGAAGTGGGCCCGCAGGGCCTCCTGGACCCGGGTCCCTTCAGGGTCCACCTGGCGACTGGGGGCAGCAGGTGGCTGCACATCGGCCCTGCCAGCCTCCACAGCCCAGCCCTGAAAGAAGGCCTCCCCCTTGCTCTCCACCAGATTGTGTAGGGCGCTGCACGCACCCACAATCTGGGGGATGTTGGTGGGGCCCGCATCCAGGCGGGTGAGGAGACATCTCCAGCGCCCTTTGAGGCGGCCAAATGAGCGCTCCACCACCTGGCGTGCGTGGTTCAGGCACTGGTTGAAGCGCTCCTGGCTGGCAGACAGATGGCCCATGTAAGGGCGCATGAGCCAGGGCTGGAGAGGGTATGCCACATCTGTGATGATGCAGAGGGGCATGGTGGTGTCCCCCACAGGGATCTCCCGCTGGGGGATGTAGGTCCTCGCCTCCAGCCGGTGGCACAGGCCCGAGTTCCGGAATACCCAGGCGTCGTGGGTGCTGCCAGGCCAGCCCACATAAATGTCCAGGAAACGGCCCCGGCTATCCACCAAGGCCTGGAGGACCACTGAGTGGTAGCCCTTCCGGTTGATGTACCGTCCTCCACTGTGCTCCGGGGCGCGGATGGGGATGAGAGTCCCATCCAGAGCCCCGAAGCAATTGGGGAAGCCCAGGGTGGCAAACCCTGCGATGGCGGCATCCGGGTCCCCAAGCCACACGAGCCTGTGGAGGAGCAGGGCGTTGATGGCGCGGATGACCTGCAGGGGAAGCACATGGGAGAGCACCAATGAGGGGTGAGCAGGGTGTGTGTGGCCCTCCCCTGCCAGGGCCCCCCTGCCCTTCCCTCCCCTCCCCTGCCCTGCCCTGCCCTGCCAGGGCCCCCCTGCCCTCCCCTCCCCTCCCCTGCCCTGCCCTGCCCTGCCAGGGCCCCCCTGCCCTCCCCTCCCCTGCCCTCCCCAGCCAGGGCCTCCCTGCCCTGCCAGGGCTGCCTCCCCCCATGGGTCCTCTTACCTCCATGAGGACAGCCCCGACGGTGGCCTTGCCGACTCCAAACTGCTGTCCCACGGATCGGTAGCTATCTGGAGTGGCCAGCTTCCAGACAGCGATGCCGACCCGTTTCTCCACAGGGAGGGCAAGCCGCATGGCGGTGTCCTGGTGCCTGAGTGCAGGGGTGAGCCACTGGCATAGCTCCATAAATGTCTGCTGGCTCATCCGAAAGTTCCTGAGCCAGCGGTCGTCGTCCCACTCCCCAAGCACCAGCCTCTCCCACCAGTCAGTGCTGGTGGGGTAGCTCCACAGCCGCCGGCATATGAGGCGGCGGCGGGGGTCAGGGTGCTGCAGGGTTGGGGGTTGCGTCCTCCTCCCCTGCGGGCATCTCCTCCTCTGTGGCAAGGAGGTGCTCAGCTGCTTCCTGCATGGCACGGAGCAGGGCGAGCACTGCTCCTGCAGGGGCGGCTGGGTGGACCTCTGGCTGCTGCTGCTGCTGCCGCTGCTGCTGCTGCTGCTGCTGGGGGTCCATGACTGCGTCGCCCGAGGTGTGCGTGCCTATGGCTCTGCAAACCGCGTGCTGTGCAGGCTGAGTGTGTCTGGGACGGGCCCTTTAAGGGAGTGGCTAGCTGTTGCCTTGGAAGCGCTAATCCACCCTGTGACCCTGTCTGCAGCTGTGCCTGGCACCCTTATTTCGATGTGTGCTACTTTGGCGTGTAGACGTTCCCTCGCTGCGCCTATTTCGATGTGGTGCTGCGCAACGTCGATGTTGAACATTGACGTTGCCAGCCCTGGAGGACGTGTAGACGTTATTCATCGAAATAGCCTATTTCGATGTCTCCACATCGAAATAGGCTACTTCGATGTAGGCTTCACGTGTAGACGTAGCTTAAGTTTGCCATCTTTTCATGTTCTCACTGAGTTCAAATGAGCATTCCTGTGAACATTTCCGAGGAAGGAAGAAAGGTCTTTTTTATTAAAACTAATTTTGTTAAAAAAATGGTGCTGAGCACTAACCTTCCTGTCTATTCTGACTAGGCTTCCTTGTTAAGACTGCCAGTAGCATCACCACTTTGTGACCCCTGTAATGGTGATTAGTGTGATGAAGTCAACTGTCACTAGGAACTTAAATGAGAACAAAAACTTTCCATATAAATGACTGAAAAGCCATAACACAGTGAAAACTTTTCAATATTAGAACACGAAAATCACAGCATGAGATGAGTGGTGAACGACTCTACATTTTATTACTGAGCCACTCAGTTTATAATTCAATTTTAAACAGTGAGCTATCTATCCAGGATAATTTGAAAGATAAATAAATTTAGATTTACCGGCTACATTTTCAAAAGCGATAAGCAAATCATCATTTACTTTTTGAAAACTTTGGTCTAAACTTATCTTGCTTTATTTTGATTCACTTTAATTATTCTAACACTTAGTTTTATCTTGAAACCAATCTTTTACAGCCAGAACCTTTCCTAATCTTCTTGAGTCTCACTTTTACTGGAACATTCACATTCCATTTGCATTTCAAAATGATCACACACAGAGGAGAGAGCCTTTAATTAAGTGATTCCAATTATTTCTTGAGAGATGATGCAAGCACAGGGAGACATCTGCGATTACATTCTGTTACCCTCTCCACCTTGGCTTCAGCTACACCGGTGAGTTTTTTTGACAACACCAGAGTTTTGTCAACAAAAATCACCACACATCCACACACAACATGTGATTTGTTGACAATCTGTCGTCAAAACTTGGCACACCCAACAACTTTCTGCCTCTCACAGATGAGGAAGGGTGCCTTTGTCAACAGTCTCTGTCGACAAAAAAGCTGTGTGGATGCTCTGGGCGGCCTTCTGTTGATAGACAGGGCTTCCAGGACACTGGACAGCCCTGTCTGCTGTGGTTTCCATTGGCTGCTTTCTCGAGAGCAGACAGGCAGTCGCAACTCTCTACTGACAGAATGGATCACTCTTTCAATCCACTTTAGTGTAAGGCTGCACTCTGTCGACAGACTTTTTGTTGAAAATCTCTTCCGACAGAAATGTCTGTTGACAGATACTTCTCGTGTAGCTGTAGCCCTTGTGTTTACTTGTTCCTTATAAACCAATGGGTGTGAATAACCACATACTCCCTACAATAGGAATACTTATTTGTAATCACTTCACCTGAGAGTTGTTATAAGGCTGCTGTATGAAGAATGTGTCAGCCACTGCAACCAGATGTCCAGCCTCACAGTACAGTACAGTTGCACTCTTGGGACCATAGCTTTGTAAGTGGTCTTTAAATTGGTACCTTCAGTTTTGCAAACACTGATTGGGTATTTAGAAAATCAAGCATGGGTTCCACAAAGAGTCTTTGGTGTTGTGGTGCTGAGCCTCATGGCACCTAATTTTAGGAGTCTAGAAAACTGGAGGAACAACACTGCAATCCGCAAGGCTGGAGTCAGGCCTCTAGATTCCTACGCAATAAATGGGGATAGATGTCTTGGACTGAGATCCACAAAGTCAGCATGCTAAGCAGGGAGCCATGTAAGCTAGCCAATGAGAGATGCCCATTGGAGAGGAGGAGGTGCTAAGCCTGGCCTCTTTCTCAGGGACAGGTGCCTCTATCTGGTTGCAGATCACAAACCTGGGGAAAAGGATGGCCATATACCTAAGTTGTATGCTGGGCCCGAAACAAAACAGCTGTGAGTGGGTAGGAGGAGGAGGAGCTTAAACTCCTTCAGAACTTGCTGCCCAGTAGCTAGAGTACTCACAGAGAATGGGGGAAGCCTGCCAGTTCAAATCCTCTCTCTCCTTCTGCTGAGGAGAAGGAATTTACACAGACGTCTACTACCTCTCCTGTCAATGCCCTACCATTGGCCTATAGTTTGATAAAGATCTCCCTCAACTGCCCCCCACTGAAGTTATTCAACTTTATTTAAATATTAATTGGGCCAAAAAAGACTTAAAATGACTTTGTAGCTCAGTGGTTAGGTCACTCACCTGTAACAAGATAGCACCCTGTTCAAAGACCTCATGAAGTCAGGGAACTTGAACTATGCACCTTCCATGTTTTAGTTGAATACCTTGAGATAAAGGCTATAAAGGAAACTCTGCTTCTGTTTTGTGTGGAGTTTGGCAGTCTCTTAGTAGGCACATTTTCAATTTGTTATCTTGGTTTTTTTTTCTTTGTCTTCATAGATTTATGTCTGACAACCTCTGGGTGACACTAAGATGTGTACAGACAACGCAACAGAAAGAAAATGCAAAAAAGCAAAAGAAAGGTGATTCCAAAAAATGACAGAGTCTTGTTAGTTCTGTCAAAAGAATTTGTTCTTTCCGTATTTATTCCACTATTCCTGTCAGTTTCAGCTTGGCAGCTGTGGCTTTTAGAGCAGTCCTTGTCAGAATAATAGAAACAAAATTATAGAAAAAGAAACAAGACAGACAATACTACAGGCATCAAGTTTAATTGTAAAACCGCATTTTTGTATGTATCAGTTTGGTTTGGTTTTTTTCCTCACAGTCTTCAAGCTGACACCTTGATGTTGGGAGAATAATAGAGCACAGGTAACAGAGAAAGAGAGAGAAAGTGTTGTGGAGAGATTGTCAAAGGCTCAAAAAGAAATTAAATTTTCAGTGTGAGTTGGGTGACTGACTGCCCTTTTACCTTTAAAACTTTCCCCGATAGACATGGACAAGTGGATTTTAAAAACCACTGAGAATGCATACAGGAACCATATTCCCCAGTGAATGAGTTTTTCCTGAAAAATTCAAATGTGCAAATTACGTGCATATGCTGTCCAGATATGCTAATCATCTACAAGCACTAAGGGTGTATATACCCAGGAGGGAGAGGACTAGTTAGGGTGGCTCTAGGAGTTATAAATAGCACAGATGGGATTTAATAAAGCAAAAGTATCTTGGGGTTGAAAACTCAAGAAATATGCCTTGACAGCTAGTGAAATGGTCTCCCCAAGAGATATGACAGAAGTGCTCCATCACTTAGGATATTTTCAACTAGACTGGACAGAGAAAGAGAAAATAGCGTATAAAACAGTGAGTGCTATACTGGGTGGGAGATGAACAGAAAGAGAGAGGTTCTCCACTCTTTTGTTTTCTGGACCATATTTTAATCGTCATGGGTTTGTGAAGCTGCTCTATTCATATCAGTGATCACACATGCCAGAGCTACTCCCTTTCTTGCACAAAGGGTCTCCTCTCCTGTTTGCATTTGCCTAATATCTACTGGCTAGCCACAGCAACTGGTATTATGAGCAAATTATATTCAGTAAACATATATTACTTTTTGCTGTCTTTTAATGTACTTAACACTGGGAACAAGAAGGACAGCCAACAACAGAAGCCATCTGCAAGCATTCCACCAATCACCTATTGCCCAGGGAGCATAATTTGAAAACCACCCAGTTATATGATGCAATGCCCTTTGGCAGCAAATGCACCTTATTAATGCATCAGTTAGAAATAATCACATAACTCAAGAGCGGAAAAGCCATAAAAAGCAGTGATTATTATATATGATATGTGGCATGAAAGTCTATGTTTTTACCCACAGCCTTACACAAAGTACTTTATATGATCATGATAGGGCATCTATCCCACTCAAGGCCTAAAGGGGTAAATTAGGTCAATTAGCCTACAGGCTACACATGGTAAAAATGAGGCTATAAAAATCTCCTGTAATTAATAGAAGATGAAAGGACAATAGGAGTAGAGTGGTTACACAAGTGCCGCCTCATCCAGTAGTTTTTCTCAACATCGTGCCCTGGCCCAAATCCACATTGCCTCCATTTAGGCTAGGTTTCCATTAAGGGAAAAAAATCAATGCAAGACACCAGCTATGCGAATTGTGTAGCTGGAGCCGATATACCTTACATGGATTTTCTGTCTGTCCCCAAAGCAGGAAGTCAATGGGAGAAACTCTTCCGTCAACTTCCCTTACTCCTCATGTCTGCAAGGAGTACTGGAGATAACAGGGGCACCCTCAGCATTTCACCCTTATCAGATGCGCTAAATCAAACTCTGTAAGATAGATTTCCAGAGTGGCAACTCTCTGGTAAGTATAAACACAAGCCCCTCCCCAGGTGGGGCATGGAGCGTACAGGTGCTCAGGTAACAAACAGTACCAAAAAATCATAAGGCTGTCCCTGAAAGGATGTATCATTTTGATCAAGTCTTGGAAAGTTTATTTTTCTCTTGCATGTAACAATGTAACACATTTTCTAAGCACCTACCGATGATACAAGAAAGAGAAGAGTAAGTGTACACTGATGTGTGAGAACACAGCTTGGGCACATTGTATGAGTACAAAAGGAGTCATTAGTAGCAATTAGTCTGAGACAGAATCCTTGAGGGTGGTGAAGGCTGGAGAGAAAATGGTAATTTTGGTGCTAGTGATATTGACACTATGCAATCAGTGCCTGCAGAAACTCTGCTGAAGGACACAGAGGAGAATTATTCAACTTGCAGTTGTTAGAAGTGAAATGGAAGACTAAGACTTAGTCTGAGAGGGGCAGCCGTGTCAGTCCACAGCTTCACAAATGGCAAGCAAAGTTATTAGGTCACGCACGTTCGTGGGCAAGAGGAAGTGAGTTTTGTCCATAAAAGTTCACTACCTAATAAATTGGTTAGTTTCTAAGGTGCCATAAGACTGCTTGTTATTTGTAAGACTTGGTCAGTATTCTTATTTCCAACTGTTTTGAATTGTTATCAAGGAAAGTGTAATCACGTCATCTTATCTCTTCATTATAAATGGAAGCAAAGGGCACAATAGTGTGCAGATTACTACGTGGAAAATACTTCTTATGGGAAAAGCTTATGGGACATAAGTTGACAGTCATAAGAGAGCTGAATTTACACAGGTATAGGTTATTCTATACAGCTTGATACTTGTCTATGCAGAGTGCTTAGTATAGTGTGCCCTGGGAGCTCTGGAGGTTGGGTGGTTTGCAATGGGGACACCTACAATCACAGTTGAAAGAGCCCTGTGGGGATATCATTGTCCTTTCCAAAAACAGGTTTATATTCACTGAATATGGAGAACAAAAGTGTGTTTATACAGGCAAGAGCCAGTGTATTAACTAGGCAGGGGAAAGCTTCTTTTCTGAGTAATATTACTTAGAAAATCACCCTGGACAATAAAAGATTTTTACATATCCTTTGTTTTTTTGAGAAGCTGTGTGCTATTTGAGTCAAGTCAATTGCATCATCTTAACTGCACAATGTGCATAATCTGAAACACTGGGAATAAAGTAGAAAGTTTGTGCCATATAGTGGTTGGGAAAAGCTGTGGAGAAGGAAAGTTTAGGTGTCAGTAGACAAGAATAGATAGATGTGTGTAAATAGCTGGATATTCAGGAAGACTGAAGTGGTAAGGATACTTAAGTAATGCATGGTGATAATGATGAACTGGAAAGGGTCCCCAGGAAGAAATGGGTTTTCTTGCAAGCAGGAGACATTTTCAATAATGTAGTATTTGAAGTGATGAAGTAAAATCCCCTTAAAGAACTCTTCACTGACATAAGCAGCCAGCAACCAGGTTCACACCAGTTGTGGAAGCTTATCTGAAAAGCATTTATATAGTTATATGTTGCAGCCCCTGGAACATCCTTAGGGATCATTTGCTGCATGATACCAAGCCCAAAGAGTCTGCTATGAATTATTCATTCCTAATTGGATGCTTAAGAAATTAGATATCTTGTCACCATGACACCCAAACAGTTACACTTGAATTTTTCTTCTGTTTCAAAGCTGGTTTAATGCAGCTCATTCTAATTTATCATTTATGAAAATAATGGAAGTGAGAAGTGCTTCCCTCTTGTTCAGCCTTGCCAGGAATTTACCTATCATATAAAAACTTGCTGGAAAAATATTATGCTCACTTCACCCTCTTCTTGCCATTCTTCTGCTCACCCTCAATCTCTTTCCCTCTCTCTCCTGCTCTTGCAGTGCTCTCGTGTTCCTTAGGGGCTGCCATACCTCATCTTCAGGTCTTAGCCCTCCAGCTAAGCCGTTACAGTCCTCCCCTTGGGGTACTGTCAAAGGCCATATCTATGGTAGAGATGTTGCAGCAGCACAGCTACACTGCTATAAGATTGCTTTTGTAATCACTCTATGCTGACTGAGAGCACACTGCCTTTGACATAATCAAACCACCTTCAACTGTATGAGGAGATTTTAGCAAACCAGGAAAGTAACTGCACCACTTCTGCTTACCGCTAAAAGAAGCCGAGCCAGCAGGCTGTAAATGGGCTGGTGCAGCAGCCTTAGCATGACCAGGTCAGCAGGGGAGAGGAGTTTGGGTACCACAGAAATAGGAGCTTCACCCCACATCCTTCTGGATGAGATTTCTGTCAAAATTGCTGAGATGGGCGTTTAGAAAACAGGAAGCTTGTCTATGTGTGCCCTCAGGGATGTGTCTGTCAGGGCTTCAGGACATGCAAGTTCTGAAAACGCACATCTGGATAATGGATTATCAGAAGGCAACCTCTTGCCTAACTTTGGAAACTATTTGCTTAACAAGTTTTCTTTGAATGATGTGTTATTGTAATATTAATCAATAAATAGGGAAGAAAAGTTTGGGATAGTTGGCTTCTTCATGGACTTTCCTTATGGATACAATTTGTGGTTCCCACCAGCAGACAGAAGACTGGCCATAAGAAGGCTGACTCTGTGGCACTTCAGAACAGTGTTCCCTGTAAGCTGAGTACTTGGGGGGGCACCTATGAGAGATTCATGTGCCACCAACTGATTAGGAGAGTGCATATAGCCCCCCACAGCTGGCACCATGTGTTTCTATTGGTGGTACACATCTGCATGTGCTTTGGTGAACATAAGCTTTGTTCAGCCCATGGATGGAAAAATTAGCTGGAACACTGCTCAAGAGCCACGCTCACCTTCTGCAATTACTGGAGGTAGGGCATGTTTTACTAACCATTGCAGGATGCGTGTATGTGCTTGCGAATAAATAAAGGTTAAATTTAAGTGAAAAAGCCTTGTGTTGTCCTGGCTGTGGCAAGCACCTACCGGTTGGATGACCACATCTCCCTTGCTTTAGTTCCTGACATCACCTCATGCAGAGTAAAGGTACCAAGAGCTTTGGGTTGAAAGAGCCCCATGTACCACAAGGAGCAGGGGTAGCTATGTCAGTGGGAAAAGCTATGCCAACAACATAGCATGGTACGTACCATGCCCACCCCTAGGCAATACAAGTTTTAACCGCAAAGTGGAAGTGGAAGTGTGCCCTAAGTCTTCCAAGTCCCAGGCAGTCCTTAAGTCCACTGCTCTAACTGAGACACCCCATCCACGGCTAGATTGAATAGACCTGGACACTCTTCAAGTACACTGCCTAGATTGTTCCATTCATTCTGTGGATGACAGGGAGAAAAATGGGTTCCAGCCCAGGGGTCCTATCAGCACCAGCTAAGACAGCAGCAGGTCACCTGTGGCCCAGACACCTCGGGAGACCCACCAGGCTAATCTAATTATGGGCAGTGAGACATTTTGCTGACACTGACTATCTGCAGCTCCTGCCCCACGCAGCTCCCCATGGCCACAGTTATCTATTCCTGGCCAATGACAGCTGTAGGAAGTGGCACCTGCAAACAAAGGGGCTGCAGGGATGGGCTGACTGCCACTTCCCAAATCTCCTGTTGGCCAGGAACAGAGAACTGTGACCACTGGGAACTGAAGGGAGGGCAGTGCTTGCAGATGGTCAAGGTCAGCAAAATGCCTCATGGCCTACCACCAGATTACACTCATGGGAAGCATGAGGTCTGCAGGTCACAAATTGCCTACCAATTTAGCTAAGCTCTGCAATACCAGGAACTCTCCTGCCACTGCCCTGGACTACTTCCTACCTTGCCTGTCCCTGGCTCACATGCCTCATCCTTTTAGTCATACCCCAATCTGCTAGGCAAACCTTATCTCCCCCTCGTTGCCTCTTTCTGCTACCAGCTCCCATGCTTTACAGAACCCCCACCTGTTCCTGCAAAGGTGAGCTTCCCTTCGGTAGGACTTTACTCTCAGCCTGAATGTACCTCGCTGTACAGCTTAATCGGACAACTGGCCAACTTGGCCTACATTAACTCCTTTCTAGGGGAGTCTAGGGAGCAGACCCTACCACAAAGACACAAGTATGCAAATTAATTTAGATTATTTCAATAACTATTAATAGTCTAATACCATAAGGATATTACCCAACCAGTCTGATAGACATATCTATTGTGCTCTCTCAGACACTCATGATATGTGTGTTACCCACAGGATTTCAGAAGGGCACTGAAATCTCTACCTGTGATATAAACAACAAGAAGTCCTGTGGCAATTTATAGACTAACAGATATTTTGGAGCATAAGCTTTTGTGGGAAAAGATGGCTACTTTTAAATCTGTTGCTGAGTGTCCTGCAACAAAACAACTTCAAAAACAGACTCCAAAAAGAAACTGCAGAGCTGCAATTCATTTGCAAATTTGACACCATTGACCAAGGATTGAACAGAGACTGGGAGTGGCTGGTCAATTTAAAAAGCAGTTTCTCCTCTCTTGATATTCACACCTCTACTTTAGCTACTGATAATGGGCCACATCCTCCCTGACTGAACTGACCCAGTTTCTCCTCTCTTGATGTTCACACCTCCACACTAGCTGCTGATGGTGGGCCACATCCTCTATGACTGAACTGACCTTGTCAACTCTGGCCCTTCTCTTGGCTGGGACTCTCTCCTTTTCATGAGCCTATATATTTAAACCCTCATCTGGAACCCCCAATCATGCATCTAATGAAGTGGGTCTTTGCCCACAAAAGCTTATACTCCAAAATATTTGTTAGCCTATAAAGTGCCCCAGGACTTCTTGTTGTTGTTGAAGATACAGACTAACTTGACTACTCCTCTGATATTTATCTGTGATAACACTCACTTTGCCCAGGGACATTACTGTAGTTATGATACTAATGTAGAAATTCTTTACATACTGTGGACAACACAAACTTTCATTAGTTCAATCTTATTTCCCTCCAGGACATCCTCAATATGTAACCATTGCTCTACAATTTGAGGTTCAACATTCCAACTTTCCAACACTGTCTGCATTTACATGAAGGCATCCCCATGCCCTTGTAATAATCTGCTCAGTCCTATTTCAAATTATCATGTTCCCCTGAAGGAAAATTTGTCTCTACAGGAAATGAAATATGAGCAATAACTTTCTCAGAGACAGGTGCACCCCCACCCACCCCCACCGCAGTTGCAAAAGATGGTTTATTACGTGTACATATAAGGAATGTAATATGCATCTCTGTGAGTCACAACTAGCACTTTAAAATTAAGCCTAAAACAGAATATTTGTTGAGACAGACTGCAAACACAAGTTTATCCTACAACCTTCATACTCAGGGGGAAGGAGATGCGGGGGAAATTTTTCAAGTGTTTTTAAATCAAAATAATTTGGGCTTATCAATCACTTAGTTGTTTACAGCAATGGTGTGCAACCTGTGGGTCACCACCCCTGGGGGAGGGGGTGGGTCACAGATGTCTTCCTCAGGGTCATGCTTCCAGAGATGTATGCAGCTCTGTAAAGAGCCACTTGTGGCTCTGAGCACTGCCGCTGTTGATTCCTCTTGCAGCTCCGGAGGCAGCTACTGCTTAAACAGAATTTAGTTTTATTGTTTAAGCTGCGGCAGCCTCCAGAACTACTGAGCATTCAGCTGCAGCAGGGAGCCCTGCAGAAGTCAGCCAACAGGGCAGGGGGCCCCAGAGGAGAAAGCCGGCAGGGCAGGGAGCTGCCCACCCTGCACATGGGGGAAGCCTCTTGAAAATCTGGGAGCTGGAGCCATGCAGAGAAGAAGGAGGCAGTGGAAGCAGCATGAGGAAATTGGCAGTGGCCATGAAGGAGAGCTAAGCTTGTGCTCTGAAGCAGGTTAAATCTGGAGATGGGAGTGGGTTAGGGGCTGATAGGGCTTATGGGCTTAACTTGAGAGGTCACAACACAAGTAAAATAAAATATGGAGGTCATGGTTGAAAAAAGGTTGCACACCACTAGTTTACAGGCCTGGCAGCCAGGGCCTCCTACATTATGATGCTCTTCATTCACTGTTACTTCAGAAGAGTCTCTGCTTTCCTGCACACAATTTCCTATGTGTACAATACATGTAATACTATTTCATTTCCTTATTGTGAAGATTAATAAATTATTTGCATACTGCTTTTAAAATAAAAAGTGCTGTAGAAGTGGCAACTGGCAATAGCTGTGTGCTTTTACAGAACAGTATGCACTGCCAAATACAAAACAGAAAATAAGCATTTAATTGCTAACATTGTAAGCACCATATTAAACAAGTGACATTACCAACATCACTATATATGGAAGCAAAAAAGAAACACTTTTGGAAGCCTTCTGAGTATATTCCAAAGAGAAAACATCTCAGCCTAGATGCTAATTCCAATGGGACTAGCAACCTGAAATGATTTGCAGCCTAAAAAAGACACTAAACTCATAGTGTTAGGAGTCACAATGTTGAATGGGCTTCAGCCTGGCCACCAACGATGCATGGGCAACTTTATATATGTAAGAATATGCAAAAAGCCATTTGCATTCTGGCAGAGTCTGTAGGAGTAAATATTGCCAGCTGTCTTCACAAATGACACTGTGCAAAAGAAAATGTGCACAGATGCATTCATACAACAATGCAACATTTTCAAAAGATGTTACTAAATAGTTGGTAAAAAAAGTTGTCTACCGTATAGTGGTTCATGCCTGTAGGAAATTGCAGATGGAACTAAATCTAAATCACTTTGATCATCACCGTGGACTATTTTAAAGACAAATCTGAGAAGACATGTAAGAATTCAAAATCTGTTCAGAAACTTAATCTAAAACATTGCACTCTGAAATTTTATGTACGTTTTGGTTTTGGTAATCTGAAGGCTCAACAGCACTGTAACGAACCTGACATGGAACAGACAATATTGAAGCTTCACCAGAGAGTCCCCATCTTCATTTTGACTAACAACAATTTCAATAGTCCTGGTAGTGACCTGTGTAAAATTATTGGATGGATGTTTGAAGTAAATAAAAGTCCGAAAGAGGATTTACCAGATCCATTTCCCTTGCACCAGAGGTGAACTGCCTAACCTTCTATCCTCCTCCGTCTCCAGAGACAAACAGCTAGAGAACGATCTTCAGTGTCAATGTAGCCTCACCCTTTTTATTTTGTGTGTGTACTGTGTCTATCTTTGGTATTTTTAATGTGTCCATCACTGTTGCTTTGAAACACCATAGCTACGTCTACATGTGAAGCGTACATCGAATAGCTTATTTCGATGTAGCGACATCGAAATAGGCTATTTTGATGAGTAACGTCTACACGTCCTCCAGGGCTGGCAACATCGACATTCAACATCGACGTTGCACAGCACCACATCGAAATAGGCGCTGCGAGGGAACATCTACACGCCAAAGTAGCACACATCGAAATAAGGGTGCCAGGCACAGCTGCAGACAGGATCACAGGGCGGACTCAACAGCAAGCCGCTCCCTTAAAGGGCCCCTCCCAGACACAGTTGCACTGAACAACACAAGATCCACAGAGCCAACAACTGGTTGCAGACCCTGTGCATGCAGCATGGATCCCCAGCTGCAGCAGCAGCAGCCAGAAGCCCTGGGCTAAGGGCTGCTGCACATGGTGACCACAGAGCCCCGCAGGGGCTGGAGAGAGCGTCTCTCAACCCCTCAGCTGATGGCCACCATGGCGGACCCCGCTATTTCGATGTTGCGGGATGCGGATCGTCTACACATGCCCTACTTCGACGTTCAACTTCGAAGTAGGGCGCTATTCCCATCCCCTCATGGGGTTAGCGGCTTCGACGTCTCGCCACCTAACGGCGATGTTAACATCGAAATAGCGCCCAACACGTGTAGCCGTGACGGGCGCTATTTCGAAGTTAGTGCCGCTACTTCAAAGTAGCGTGCACGTGTAGACACGGCTCATGAGCTTGATCTTGCAACATGAAAGATTTTCCACTCATAAGAACCGGATCAGGCCCTGTACGCACAAATTAAAAGTGTCTGCTCATTCAGAAAGGCCCCTACTTGATATTTCTCCTTTGTTTAATCTTCCATATTCAGATGGATGTTCTTGCTATACCTCCATGAAAGATTCTGCTGCAGTGATATTCTGGATGGAAGGCTTAGCTCATGAGATGTATATTGTATTCGGTAGGTTGAAATATTGGACTCAACTTGTTTTCTTGTGGTATGGAATTCCCTTGTGCACACACTTCCACAGGTAAGATCCTGCCTTGGCAACTAGACCAAAAATGAAAAATTTTCTCCTTGCACTATATATCCCATTTCAAGACCATTTCCCACAAGTGTTTCATCTTAAGGCCCTTAAGAAGGTGAGGGCCCAGATTCCCAAAGGTATTTAGGTGACTCACTTCCATCGATGTCAGTGACAGTTAAGACTCTTAAATAGGCTTATAGATCTACAACTGTGTGTCAAATCTCATGGACTTCCAAGGAGTATTTGGTACCTAGCTTCCCAGGTGTCTGAAAATTCCAGTCTTTAGCCATATTTTTCAAGGGACTATATTTGCTGTTTTTTCTCTCCCTGTTTTGCTTTATTTACCACTTAAGCACTTCAGCTGAGATTTCAAAAGTTCTAAGTGATTTTCAATTTCTATGCCCTGAAAAGGTATTTTTAAAAGTTTAAAAAGTTAGGTAGCTTTGAAAATCCCTTCCCTCTTACTGTTCTGTATTTTACAATAGTACTAATACAATAAGGCCTGGAAGCAGTGGCCACCCTAGCACTAGCTTGATCCATTATGCATACTTGTATGTATGTGTATATAAACCATGATGCTAAGGAATAAAAGTGAAATCCTGACCATGCAAAATCAATGGCAAAATTCTCAACTGATTTCAGTAAGTCCACCCTAAAAGAGGATTACATCTCTTTGGCTAGGTCTACACTAGCTGCGGAAGATCGAATGCTTAGGTTCAATCTTCTGGAACACCGTTTCACACACATGTGAAACAGCATGTTCTGGGATCAATGTCGAACCCAGAACTCCTTGCGAGCAGGAAAGATTAAGGAATGTTGGCAGGAGGAGTACTCCCATCGACATTCTGCAGTGAGGTCAGGGACCAAAGTTGACGGCTGCAAAATCAATTTTACGTGTGCAATTAACATATCTAAAATTGGACAGCAGCCGTTGACATTCCCCGTAGGTGTAGATATAGCCTTTTTAAACAGGTCAGTTTGGCTTTAAAAACAAAAAAGAACAAGGAAAATAAAAAGAAATACAAGGCAAGAATGTTTTGTGTCCTTTATTATTGCCTGAAAAATGATAAGGCTTTCACAGTCTTTGCAATTATTGAGAGCCAGAAATAAAAGTAGCGTGCTTTGCTTCAGAAAGAAAAATACAGGTTTCACTTACCTTTTTATATAAGCCTTCTGGATTCTTTGGCACCAGTCAACATAATGTGCTCTGTTTTGACAATTACATGATTTTATTTTGCCTTTTAAACTTTGCTCCTCAGGAAAACACATTCTGTAAAACCAAGAAAAAAAGGGTAGCTACAGTTAAGAAGCAATGCTGCTATTTTGTTCTTTTCCATTTTATTTACAGGATATAAGAATACATTTTAAACATAAACAATGATACATGAAAAACAGATGGTACAATAGGATATTAATCACACATATCTAGAAAGCATAACCCTGTTTCCATAAATGCATTCTGTTGTTTATATGCATGGAATGATACCCTAAGGCTTTGCCTACTCTGGCAAGTTTTGTCAAGGACAAGTTCCTTTTGGTGATAAAACTGCATGAGCATTCACACCGCAATGTCACTTTTGTCAGGGAAAAATGGCTATTTTCATCAATAAAAAACTTCCAGTTCCATGATGGGCTTTCTTCTTTTCCCCTCCCTTTGTCATCAAAATTGAAATCCCATTTCCTGCTGGCTGGCTTTTCTGTGTGAGTCCGTTGGAGAGAACAATGACTGGATGCGTCCATATGGTTGTTGAGGCATTTCAGGCAATGGATGAAATCTGCACCTGCAGCTTTCTGTGCAAGACAGTGTCCCTAAGGATGGATGGGTCATGCATCTTTCCAGACCACCCAATGCTGAGGTCTGTGAAACACCCACAATGATTCAAAGCACCTGCAGCATAACCAAGAAGTACCCCTTCCTGTTGATAAACTCAGTGGTAAAGTGAGCTGGAGCTAAAATTGGACTGTGTGCATCATATGTGTCCCTGTCACACACACACAGCTGGGAAATCTCATGTCTCCAAAGCCACCCACTACATCATGCACATTTCCCAGAGGTATGGTCCTCCGTACCAGAATGCAGGAATGGTAGACTCCCCCACTCCAAACTGATTTATAGCTGGCCAGCCGCAGTCAGGAGTCCCCAGCTTCCATACAGGCTTCACAACCAAGATGGAAGCTCTCATTCTGGTGTCCTTGCACTGCGGTTTGAGGGCCAGCTCATCACACAGCTTCAGGAAGGTTGCTTCATCCATCCTAAACTTCTGTAGCCACTGGTCTTCATCCCTAACTTACATGACAGTGTGATCCCACCATCATATCATTCCCTTTCCCAATGGCACCACTCTACCCTTTATAGCTGCTTGTGACTGCCAAATGCAATGACAGGTTGCCACTATCAATATCACGGGCACTGGCAGGCTTCTCCAAGACTGCTTCCCCTGTCAGTAATTTCAAGATGATTTCTGTTGCCATGTGGCAGATCCTAACAACAGTTAACAGAACAACATGCCAAGAGAAGTGCGGGATCCATTCTTTGTCACTGCAGGTGCCAGAGTGCACAGCAAAACTGGCAGTTGGAAAAAGACATGAAAGGATGCTGGAAGCCCATGAACTCAGAAACAATTGGAACACAATTATAAGGAACACATGTTACTTTTTATCTGGGGAAAATCTGCACAGCTGTACCTGAAAAGAGAGGAGCCATGTAGGGTCTGTCTGAGACTCACCCATGTTGCATTAACCACAGTAAAGCCAATTATTTGTTTCATTGATTAGCAGCCAAAAGCCAAAGTGTGTCTGCCCACTCACTAAGCATTACTTGAAAGAATAAGTCTCTTTCCTGTTACGTGTCATACACACGCTTTTTGTCATTGCTAGCACGTGTTAGTCTAGCAAATTATTTAACCAGACTAAAATGGCTCAAGGGTGACTCCACTCGGCCAGCGTCGAGCTCATTCTGATTTTTTCAGTTTCCCAAATTTCCATTGAGAACTTAACACTTTGGACAGCCTAACTTCAAAAAAGTGCTCCAGGGTCCTTGCCTTTGGCTCTTTCCATTTGATCCACTACATTGGTAAGCAGTTGCTGTTACCGTAATTTAAGGTATCTTTTACTCTTAAGCTGCGTCTACACGTGCACGCTACTTCGAAGTAGCGGCAGTAACTTCGAAATAGCGCCCGTCACGTCTACACGTGTTGGGCGCTATTTCGAAGTTGAAATCGACGTTAGGCGGCGAGACGTCGAAGTCGCTAACCCCATGAGCGGATGGGAATAGCGCCCTACTTCGACGTTCAACGTCGAAGTAGGGACAGTGTAGACGATCCGCGTCCCGCAACATCGAAATAGCAGGGTCCTCCATGGCGGCCATCAGCTGGGGGGTTGAGAGATACTCTCTCTCCAGCCCTTGCGGGGCTCTGTGGTCACCGTGGGCAGCAGCCCTTAGCCCAGGGCTTCTGGCTGCTGCTGCTGCAGCTGGGGGTCCGTGCTGCATATACAGGGTCTGCAACTAGTTGTTGGCTCTGTGTATCTTGCACTGTTTAATGAAAGTGTGTCTGGGAGGGGCCCTTTAAGGGAGCGACTTGCTGTTGAGTCCGCCCCGTGACCCTGTCTGCAGCTGTGCCTGGCTCCCTTATTTCGATGTGTGCTACTTTGGCGTGTAGACGTTCCCTCGCTGTGCCTATTTCGATGTTGGGCTGAGCAACGTCGAAGTTGAACATCGACGTTGCCAGCCCTGGAGGACGTGTAGACGTTATTCATCGAAATAGCCTATTTCGATGTCGCAACATCGAAATAAGCTATTTCGAAGTTGGGTGCACGTGTAGACGTAGCCTTAGTGAACAAGAACAGTCCTGTGTCCGTGCAAGTTTGATTTTCTATTTGAATGCTTTGCCCCACCCTGAAACTTCAGACTAGATTTCCTGGCTTCTTGAATGGACTCAACAACCAAATGCCATTTCTTTAATCTATTGGTTCAATGAAAGGTTCACATTTTGAATTCTCTCTTTGCCAAAGCCCAAATAAAGTATACAATGTAGTACAGAGCCAAAATGAATACAGCAACTTAATGTATTAATTTCTCTAACCTAAGAAGAGATCAGCTGGATCAACTTCATACTCCAACATTTCTCTTCTAAATCACAACAGTAAAAACTCCAGATTCATGTGGATAAGTTCTGGCCTAATATAAAAGACAGCCCACCAAAAGAGTGGCCATTGATATATGCAACATATATACCTTAGTGTGTTTCCTAGACTAAAGAGTCAGGGATGATATCACAGAAATTAAGTGTGCTTTTTGGATCTTACCTCACTCTCATGCCATACATAAAAGAAGTCCTTGAGTCATAATTTAGCTAGGGAAAAACATACCATTTTCAAGGTAGCTATGGTATTAGGATTGTTACCCAATGTTCTGTAACTAAACACCTAGGCCACAGCTAAAAGGCAGTGCCATGCTAATGAGATTTCTGGAAACTGCAAATAGTTGCCCATTTGCAAATTCATGTAGCTAATTAGCATAGCCACATGAGATTTTGCTATCGGCAGATGGGGGTGCCAGGAGTACACAGGCGTGTGGACGTGCCTCTGCCATCGAAACCCCCCCTCTGTCACCAGTCCCTTTAAGGTGGCATGTGGCCGTCACTCCCAGAAGGAGTTTCCAGCCATGTGACCCTGTCTGTGGTGTTTCCTGTCCTGTTCTTCCAGAAGAGCATCTGTGGCTGTGTAGACACACTCTCCAGAAAACTGGGCAGCTCTTTTGGACCACATTTTACATGTGGATGTGATCTTCTGAACAGCTTCTGCAGGATCTTCTTCCAGAGGATCTTGACTGTGTAGACATGGCCTTTAATTGTTTGCTTTTAAGAATCTTTTGCTGCTTCTGAAATAATCTCCTGATGTTGTCTATGTAACGTTTATTTCCATCCATCAACCCTGTCCTGCAATCCTCTGGTACCTTGCAATGTCTTGCTGAGCCATCTCCAATCTGGGCCTTTCACAAGCAGTTTTCTGATATGCAAGCCCCATCCTGACTGTAACTGAAGCCTGCCAGCTGCACTTGGGTTACACTCTGACTCTCACCAGCCTTAAACATACCACAAGTTAACTACCCCCACATAGTCCATCTCAGATTTTCCCGACATGCATGTTCTGTATTGTATATAGTACATATATTTGAAGTTCATTAGCCAATAACATGACAGTTTATCTCAAATAGTTATCCAGACCCTTCAATTTAAAAATACTGGATTAGATAAAGCATTAAAACAAGTTTATTAATTATGTAGAGATTTCAGGTGACAGCAAGTAATCAAGCAAAAGTCAGACATGACTGCAAAAAATATAAATGTTACCTATTGTGTAATGAAACAAATGATACTAGATTCAACCAAAGTTTCTCATCACATGCTCCAGCAGATTTCTGACTAAATTCTAGGGCAAATTCTAAAATCAGAACCCCTCCACACAGAGTTCGGTGCCACCTCAGGTGCAGTGAATACAATACACTGGGACGGGGGAGGTCCAGCAGCAGTGGGTGGGCAGCCACAGTGCTGGTTCAGGGGCGAGGGCCAGGTTAGGGGTAGCTAGGAGACCAGCAACTGGGGCTGAGGGTGGAGCCAAGTGGGGGAGGGCCCAGAATTGACCTCCCCTAGTCTGCCAAACTTCCTCCTTTGGGACCAATCAGGTCCCAAGGGTGCCGGACCAGGGAGGTCCAAACTGCAGTGTATGTAGTAAGGTCAGAGGTAACCAAAGAGAGGTTTACACATTTACCCAGAAAAGCACTTAGGCCCATTTTAACTTTAAAGCTGTGATTAGGCCATTTGACTACTTCAGTAGGACTACTCACAATTAGAATAAAATGTGTTGTAATGGAAGTGGAGATGGGCTGGAACACAGATTCCTTCACAAGGGCATTATCAAAAGAGATGGAATAGACACCCCCCACCCCCCGCTTTCTAAGTCAACCCCCTAAAAAGGCCCTGGATCAGTGGTACCCAAACTTTTCGGCATCACGCCCCCCTTTTGATTTTTGAGAAACCCTCACGCTCCCCCCACTTCTTCTTTACCATCATCCAACCCCCTTTTAACAAAAAATTCAATCTGTAATTTAAAATAAACACAAAAACTTGATACAAAACTGTTATCCGAAATTAAAAATAAGCAGTTTTTCTTGGTCACTTGTGGGGGTGCAGCCCCAGCTGGCCAGCTGCGTGAGTCTCATGCCAGCTGCCAGAGTTGCCTGCACCAGCTGCCTGCCCACCTGAGCCCTGTGCTGCCAGAGCCACCCGTTCAAGCTGACCGAGCCCCACACTACCAGAGCCAGACACCTGCCTGACAGCCTGCACCACCCAAGACCTGCAGTGCTGAGGCCAGCTGCCCAACCCCCACAAGTCAGTCACCTGAGCCCCACAAGCTCCCTCTGCCCAAGTCCCTCCCCTCCCCCAAAGCCAGACACTCCCAGACCCCCACTCACTCTATCCCCCTCCTGCAAGCCAGGCACCTCCAGCCCCCATCTAACCCCATCCTTCTCCTCCTCCCCCATCCCTCCCCAACCCACACTCACTCCCCTTTGCAGGAGGCAGCTAGCTCCATGTGGGTTTTCACCAGCTGCCTGCCTTTTATAGTGGCTGCACTGTGCTGAGCATATAAAATGGCAGGGGCTGAGAGTGAGAAGCAAAGGCCAGATCTTTCTTTGGGTGGAGGGAATGATGGGGGGCTGGTTCACCTCACCCCCCCCCCCAGAATTTCTTCATGCCCCACAGTTTGGGGAACCATGCCCTGGATCTTCCCCGCTCCCACCACCCCCCGCTTCAGCCTCCTACAGCAGTGCCTTTCCTCCTTTAAAATAAAAGCAAACCTCACACTATGCCCAGGTGTGGCACGGCAAGGCTAATGGCATCAGATTTCAAAAGGAAGGGTAGCCCTGACACAGGATGCAAGTAGGGCTAGAAAAGAGAGAGAAAAAGATTTAGGAAGCTAATTAGATTCCAACTAAGGTAAAGTAGGGGAACTATGAAAGCTTTGCAAAGAGACTGTAAAGATGTTTGAGTGAGTGCTAAAATTTAATAAGGTATAAAATATGTTATAGTACCCGTCCCCAAATATTCCTAGTGAAGAGATAGTACCACCTCCTCATGGAAAGGGTGGAGGATATGTTTTTAATGCTGGGGAAAAGTATTTATATGAACAAAGAGAAATTTGATAATTCCAGCATTTGGAAATTACTGTGTTCTATCAGCTGTGCAAAGGAAGCTCAGCTCTCTAGAATACACACATCTCATAGAACTGGAAGGGACCTCGGGAGGTCATCAAGTCCAGTCCCCTGCCCTCTTGGGAGTACCAAGCACCACCCTTTATTTAATCTATTTGCCCCAGAGGAATGCAACCCAGGATTGAAAATATCCTTCTTTATTTTTCAGTGAGATTGATCAATGACTTGTCATAAATCCTGTGTACTGCTATTCCTCCTTCTTTATAGACTTTGGATAAATGTATCTATGGCATTAGCTTATTTACATCTGGAAAAGTAAAAATTAATGTAAACAAAACCCATTGCTCGAGGCTGAAATTCATTCTATAGACAAGAAGTTATTTTCTTTGGAAATGTTCAGAAATAACCATTTAGCTATTTTTTAAGATACAAGAATTTAAATCACATGCATTCTTATTAGATTTAAATAATTAAAATTACATTTTTTCAAAATAAATACAAATTGCAGCTTTTGTGGTTTATTTTAATTATTGCTGTGATGCATCTATAGGGCTTTGTATTATTATTTGTATAATTATTTTACTATATTATTATTTTTATGTACAGTAATGTCTCCAGATATGTGCATTCAACATGCTTGTCTTGATTTTATACAAGACGTGTATAGCAGAGAGTATGCGGGGTGCTGAGACCCCACAGATCCAGCAGCAGGGTCCCCAGCTGGTGGGGGAGGGAGACCTGCAGCCCTGTGGCTGGAAGCTGGCAGGGCAGCACCCAGCCATCATAGTGAGCCGCGGGGTCCCCACCCAGGGGGTGGTGAGACCCACAGCCTCATGGCTGGAGCCTTCTCCCTCCCTTCCCCCAGCCTTGTGGCTGTCAGAAAGCCATGTAGCTTGAGGAAGGGAAGGAGAAGCTCTTTAGCCTGGTTCCTGGCTTGTGGGAACCAGTAAGCTGACCAGCCATGAGCTGTCAGTTTCCCAGGCTCTACAAGTGACAGGGAGCTGGGAACCTAACAGCAGCCTGGTTCCTGGCTGCCCTGTGCTGGCAGTACTGGGAAACTGACCAACCATGAGATGGTCAGCTTCCTGGGTCCAGCAAGCGGTGGGAAGACGGAAACCAGGCTGCCTCCTGGTTCCTGGCTCCCTGCCACTCTGGGAGCCAGGAAACTGATCAGCTTCCCAGCTCCTGCAAGCCCAGGGAAGCTGGGATCCAGGCAGCAGCCTGGTTCCCACCTCCCCTTGACTTGTGCGAAAATTAAAGTTACGCTGGGGTTGCAGGAACGCAACCCCCACCTAACTCAAGGGTTTACTATATTTTAAAATGTACATCTACACAAACGATGTGAAGAAGAAGTGGGTTTTGATAAGAGACTTGAATAAAGAAAGGAATGGGAGTGACAGTGAAGATCAAGACAGGAGTTTCAGAAATAAGGAGTGGCAGGAAAGAACCCAAGGGAGAAGAAATAGGAAAAGAAAACTAAGTGGCCATCCAAGCAAGCAGACCTAGTGAACGATGGAGAGAGGGAGTGAGAGTAGAAGGATACAGCTGAAAGGTACAAAGGAGATGAATTGCAGAGGGTCTACATAGAAAATGAGACTGAGGAAGGTAAATCTAATATGTGAAGCAAACCAGCACTAGTAGAAAAAATTTAAGAAGGGTCAAATTAAATTATTTCTACAACAGCTAGATGAATATTTTAGCAAACTTTGGTATTGGCTGGAGGGAATGAGGAAAATGGAAGGGTACAGAGAAGGAAGTTATCTGAACACAATTTTTGTTAAAGTTTAATGTATACTAATTACTCACTTTGTCCATGGGTAGGTGTACTCAACTGAATCAGAACTAAGCTTTTCTACCCCAACTTCCCATCTCAAAACCTTGCCTATTCTTGCATGATACACCAAGGGAGGCTACTTCTCCCTGTGATGGTTTACTGAATGAAGCACAACATCACATATCCTTTCTTGTCAACTTTAGAGTTGCTAAACATTTCGCCCAGCCAATTAACAGATTAAGTTCACTGCAGAATACCAGATGGCCTTATGGGTTTGTGTCCCCTTCTGGGAACATTCTGCTATCATCTCTGAGCAACTGCATGGAGCCCTGAGGGACCTATGTACTTTTCATTCATTCAGCTGGACCAGTTATCATTAATATTCAGAGCTGGAAGAGGCGTCAGACCAGAGAATTGGTGCTGGCTCATGTTAATACACTGACATGTCAGTCATTAACCCTAGAAGCTACCAGAACCAATTTAGAACAAGAATAACTGCTGGAGTGAATGCATTGCTAAAGGGAATGAAATTTCTTTGTCTTAACCAACCATTCACAGTGTAGTAACATTGTCAAAACCTTACCCACCACCACTACTTGAAGCCAAGCAGGATCTACTTTGAGATAAGCTCCATCATCTAAGTCACGTTCAGATGAGTTGGCTGTAATTGTAGCATGTTCTTAGAATCAAATTCTATTTAAAAGCTTTATTAGGAAAGCAGTAAAATGCAGCTCAGTGGGAGTTACAGATTTGCATCAACTTCTTACATGATATTTCCGATCCTACAAAAAGTGGATCTTTTTGAGAAAAAAATTGTCATTTTGGAAAAAAAAAATTAGCAACAAAGAAATCACCAGACTGTATGATCTCAGTGCAATTTCCTACTAACTGCACTTGAGATGACCTCTTATAGTGCGCCCTACTGGACTCCCTACAAAATGCTTGCAGCTCTCATAGAGCAGCTTTAATGGGGAAAATGTGATTAAAGTGACAAACTTCATGGGGGTTGAAGATCTCACACTAGAAAAATAAATTGCAGTTATTATAATTCCCAAAATCATCTTCTGATTGTATGTTGATCATTTTTGGCATCTTGAATTTCCAAATGTTAAACAAATATTAGCAACAGCAATTATAGCATTTCCTATAGAATTAGAATCACAGAAATCTAGGGCTAGAAGTGACACTTCATTAAGTTTACTGCCCTGTGCAGTAGCAGGGACAAGTAAACTTAGACCATCCCTGACACAACGGATGTTGGTCCAGTCCATTCTTACAATCCTCCTCATCGGAGGCTTTTATAACCTCTCCTATAAGCCTGTTACACCATTATAGTTAGGCAGTTTTTCCTAAGATCTAACCTAGATCTCCCTTGCTGCAAATTAAGCCAATTTGCTCTTGTTGCACCTTCAGTGAAATATCGAATGGTTAATCACAATCCTTTTAACAGCATCCCTTAAGATATCGGAAAACAATTATAAGATGCACCCTGAATTCTCTTAAGAACAAAACATGCCCAGTTTTTTAACCTTTCCTCAAAAGTCAGGTTTTCTAAAGCTTCATTTTTGTAGCTCTTCACTGGATTCCCTCCCATTTTTGACATTATTCCTAAAAATGCACAGAACTGGACACAATACTCCAGCTGAGGCCTCATAAGTGTAGTGTAGCATGCGGCAATTAACTCCAATTCCTCAGGTAGGACACCTCTGTTAATATACCCCAGAGTTATACTAGCCTTTTTCTTTGCTGCTTCACGTTGTTGGTTCATGGGCAAACAGTACTCAGCTAGAACACACAGACCCTTTTTCAACAGCCCTGCCACCTAGCAAGTCATTCTTATTTTGTAGCTGTGCATTTGATTTTTTTCTTTCCTGTGTTAATTACTTTTCTCTGTCTTTAATAAATTTTCATTGCCTTGAAATCAGACCAGTTTGTCAAGGTTGTTTTGAATTCTAATCCTCTTCTCCAAAATACTTGCAGGCCCTTCCAGCTTGGTGCCACGTGCAAATTTTATAAGCACACTCTCCACCCTATTTTATAGTCCATTAATGAAAATATTGACTAGTGCCAGAGCCAACTGACTACTGTGAGATCCCAATAAATATATCCTCCCACCACCGCCCATTTGACAGGGATTCATTGATAACTACTCTCTAGGCTTGTCTGCACTACCACCTTCCTTCAAAGGAAGGATGGCAATTAGGATGTTGGGAGTTTACTAATAAAGTAATTTTGAGGAGTAAAGGGACTTTGAAGTTGCCCCAGCACTTTGAAGTACCAGCGGGTGAGCCACGGCTTGACGCAAGCCGGTATTTCAAAGTATAAAACTTCGAAGTTGCCGTGGGGGGGAATTTGCTTAATGAAGTGCTGCGTATGCACCACAGCATTTCAGGAGTAAACTCCCAACACCCTAATTACCATCCTTCCTTTGAAGTAAGGTGGTAGTGTCGACAAGTCCTCTGAGTACTGTCTTTCAACGAGTTGTGCGCTGTGATGAGGTGTTCAACTCAAACAAGGCCTGAAGGGGTTAATGCTCAGATGGACCAATAAACACCATAGCTGCACCTGGGAGAGGAGCTAGGAAGCAAGGACCAATAAGAGATTGGGCTCCACTGGACAGAAACAGGAGGGGCCTGTAAAAAGCCCTGAGAGAGCAGAATCACAGAATCACAGAGCTGGAAGGGACCTCAAGAGGTCCTTGAGTCCAGCCCCCTTTCTCAAGCAGGATCAACCCCAACTAAGTCATCCCAGCCATGACTATGTCAAGCCAGTACTTAAAAACCTCTAGAGATGGAGACTCCACCACCTCCCGAGGCAACGCATTCCAGTGCTTCACCACACTCCCAGTGAAGTAGTTTTTCCTAATATCCAACCTACTCCTCTCCTTCTGTAACTTCAGACCATTACCCCTTGTTCTGCTGTCTGCCACCACTGAGAACAGTTTCTCTCTATCCCTTTTAGAGCACCCCTTCAGGAAGTTGAAGGCTGCTATTAAATCACCCTTCAGCCTTCTCTTCTGCAAACTAAATAAACCCAAATCCCTCAGCCTCTCCTCATAGGTCATGTGCTCCAGCCCCTTAATCATTGTTGTTGCCCTCCACTGAACCTGCTCCAGCACATCCACATCCTTTATGTACTGGGGGGCCCAAAACTGGATGCAATACTCCAGATGTGGCCTCACCAGTGCAGAATAGATGGGAACAACAACCCCTCTAGATCTGCTCAAAATGCTCCTCCTAATGCACCCCAATATACCATTGGCCTTCTTGGCTACAAAGGCACTCTGTTTGCTCGTATCCAGCCTTTCATTCACTATAATCCCTAGGTCCCTTTCCGCTGTACTGGCGCTTAGCCAGTCAGTCCCCAGCCTATAACAATGCTTGGGATTCTTACATCCCAAGTGCAGGACTCTACACTTCTCCTTGTTGAATAGCATAGGATTTCTTTTGGTCAAATCCTCCAATTTATCCAGGTCACTCTGGATCCTATCTCTACCCTCCAATGTATCTACCTGTCCCCCTAGCTTAGTGTAATCTCCAAACTTGCTCAGGGTGCAATCCAGTCCCTCATCCAGGTCATTTATAAAGATGTTGAACAACACCAGCCCCAGAACTGAGCCTCGGGGCACTCCACTTGAAACCCATTGCCATCCAGATATTGAGCCATTGACCACTACCCATTGGGCCCGAATGTCAAGCCAGCTTTCTATCCATCTTGTAGTCCATGGATCCAATCCATACCTCCCAAACGTATGGGCAAGAATGCTGTGAGAGACTGTATCAGAAGCTTTACTGAAGTCAAGGTATATCACATCCACTGACTTCCCCACTTCCACAGAGCCAGTTACCTCATCATAGAAGCTAGTCAGATTGGTCAGACATGACTTGCCCTTGGTGAATCCATGTTGACTACTTTTGGGAGCTGTTCTTGTCCATGAAGACTGAGGCACAAAGAGATTTGAGTACTTCAGCTTTTCTTACATCATCTGTCACTAGGTTATCTCTCTCATCCAGTAATGGCTCCACAACTTCCCTGATAACTCTCTTTCTGTTAATATGCCTGTAGAAGCCCTCCTTGTTACCCTTCAGATCCCTTGTCAGCTGCAGTTCCAATTGTGCCGTTGCTGTCTTTATTACTGCCTAGCATTTTCCAGCTGTATAATTATACTCCTCATTAGTCATTTGTCCAAGTTTCCGCTTCTTATACACATCCTTTTTGAGTTTAAGCTGACCAAGAATTTCCCTGTTAAACCAAGCTGGTTGTCTACTATATTTGCGTTTCTTACCATGCAGCAGAATTGTTTGTTCTTGTGCCTTCAGCAAGACTTCTTTAAAATATCGCCAGTTCTCCTGAAGTCTTTTACCCTTCATCTTCATTTCCCAAGGGATCTTGCCCATCATTTATCTCAGGGAGTTGAACTCTGCTTTTTTGAAATCCAGGGTCTGTATGTTACTGCTCACCTTTCTTTCTTTTGTCAGCATCCTGAAATCTATCACCTCGTGGTCACTTCAGCCCCGGTTGCCACACACTTCTATTTCTCCTACTAGTTCTTCCCTGTTTGTGAGCAGCAAGCCAAGTTGTGCAAAGTCCCTGGTTGTGGGTGCAGAAGGGTGCTGCAGAAAGAGCAATCACTCAAAATGTGAGAAGGCAAGGCAGGAAGCAGCCCAGGGATATGACAGAAAGGTGTGGGACTGTGCAGACACTGACTGCTTGTGCTGATGTCCATCAGTTGAAAACCAGTGTAGAAGATGTCCCTGGGTGGCCTTATCAGCCATTGGGCTGTGTGGTCGGTATGGTCAGTACCACTCCTGAGCCCTAGACCTCTGTTTGGTCTGCAGTCCTGTCAAAGATTTGGGTCCTGCAGTTTGGGGCCTGCTTGCCCTTGCAGGGGATCAAACTTCAGTCCCTGGGCTCGAAGGGCTGTGGGTAAGAGCCCTGTGGTCTGACTGGGCTGAGTAACCAGTTCTTCCCCACTCCCAGCTGATCTCTGAAGTTACCAGGGGAAGGTAGCCCAAACACTCCCTGTGGGAGCGCCTCCTCTCCCCTGCTATATCTGGCTACATCTACACTATGAGTTAAAGTCAAATTTATTAATATCAATTTTGCAATTCTGGATTTTATAAATTCAGTTGTGACTATCTATCCTCACTTCCCCACGTGCCTCTCACAGCGACTTATTGCGGCCACACTCAATTGACAAACATTGACTGTTGCAGCAGTGCATTGTGGGAACCCATCCCACAGCTCCCTCATCCCCATAGTATTCTGGGTATGTTCACCAGTCTTTGACATCATCTTCCCACATTGTATTGCCTTCATTCCCCTCCCCTGCTATGCAAATGTCCATTTGTCCAGTTAAAAGGAAGAAGAAGTAGTGCAACAAAAAAGATGGCAAAGTTAACAGAAATCTCTTTCATCCATAACTGAATGATCAAGGATTTCATAAAAATCAGTGTCTGTCTTCTCAACTGGCCCTTTGCTGACGATCCCCCACCCCTCCATGACTGCGTCTGATCCCTGAAAATAATACAGGGACGATGAAAAGTATGAAGAAAGCGTAAAGTTTTTGAAAAAAGAGAGTTGCTGAGGGGAGGGTATTTGGTTTCCCAGTTCATTATACAGTTTCTATGCACAGTCTGCATTCACTACTGGTCCTCCACCCACTCCGCCCTGCATGAAGGGGTGCAAAGTTAGAAGAAAGAGGATAAAAATGGCTAGGAAAAAAAGGTTTTTGTCTTCCCTCTTCACTACACAGACACTGCCAACATAGGGGATGGCAGCAAGCCCCCAGAAAGCTTGGAAGTGGAATATTGTGAGTGCAGAGGACTGAACTCAGTGATCTATCAAGGTACTTTCCAGTTCTATGACACAGGTATACCTCCAAATAAAATTGCTATGTTGTCTTTCCAAAAGGTGACGGCAGCGAAATCTCATACACTGAACTGATAATGGAAACAGGAATCTCAGCTAGCCCTCCATCCACAGCTCCCTGTGTTTTGGGGAGTGGGGGCAAAGCATGAAGAAAGAGGATAGGTAAGGTTAGGGAAAAGATTTTATAAATGAAATATCAAAGATTTTGCAAAAATCAGCAGGTGTCTGCAATGGGCAGTGAGCCCTTGAAAATATTTTTGGAGGGGTGAGGGGTCTGTGACTGCAGAACCAGTTGAAATGTTCCCCCAACTGTGTGGCACCTGTGGGGGAAGGAGGCGGGTGCGTACAAATGTAAACTGCTGAGAAGGTTCTCAGCCTCTTATGCAAGCACGACCCCCACGATAGCTTTGCTGCCACACGGTGCAGCAGAGCAGCAGCTGGTGCTAGGCAGTGCAGAAAAAAATACTAAGTGTGGAGACAGAACCACGAACTCCATGCTGGAGCTATTTGGAATGAGTAGATTCACTCACAGTGCTATTAGCAAAGGAAGAAAGACATTTCTCAGAGTCTCATACAAACATGATCTCACAGCCACAGGCTTCCTAGTCCCAGTTTGAAACTCAGGGTCTTCCTGTTACCTAATTCCTGGGCACCTGGAGAGCAGCTGCCAGAGTGGAGCACTGAGGGGCATTGTGGGTTACATACGAGACACCTCTGGAGTCTAATAAATTTGATTTTAAGATGTGGCACTTCCACACTGGCCTTTAACTGAACTTTTGAATTCGAACTTGAAGCTACACCCAGAAGGTACTGATGATATTATGATATTGATGACAGTGCTCCCTAAATCAACCTAATGGTATTTACAGTGAAAACAGTCACATGGTAATATCAAGCTAACTGCCTTAAATTCGATTTTATCCTGTGGTGTAGACACAACCTCTGATACTGTTGGTGTCCTCCTTAGCGCCACTCTCTCTCCTTGTCTGCTCTAATGTACTCACCTCTCTCCAACCTCTTCTTCCCCACCCTCCTCCACCTTACTGGGGGAAGGCTTTTTAAAAGGCCTTTGGCAGTCTCCAGTGGGATCTGCTGGCCCTAACTGATTTATAGCAGCCTCTTCCCCCCTGCTCCCACTTTGCCTGTGATAATACCAGATTAGCCAGGGCGGTTTCAGCTTTTTAGTGCTGCCTCTCTCCCCTTGTAGGCTACCACTCTGGCCTGACCCTGTCACAGCTGCAGCACCATTAAGGAACAGCAAGAGGAAAGCCTGCCTAGGACAAGTGTCAGAGGGGTAGCCGAGTTAGTCTGTATCTTCACAAACAAGAAGAAGTCCTGTGGCACCTTAGAGACTAACATATTTTGAAGCATAAGCTTTAATGGGCAAAGACTTGCTTTGTAAGATGCATGAGTGTGTGTGGGCGGGGTGGGATTCAGAGGAGGATTTAAAGAGGGAGTCTCAGTAAAGGGAAGGGTCAGAGCTGACAAGGTCTATTCAGTCAGGGTGGATATGGCCTGTTATTGGCAGTTAATGTGGAGTTTGTGAACATCAAGAGAGGAGAAAACAAGTCAGTTCAGCCAGGGGGGATGTGGGCCATTGTCAGATGCTAATGTGGAGGTGTGACCATCAAGAGCAGAGAAACTGCTTTTGTAATAGGCCAACCACTCCCATTTCAATCCTTGGTTGATGGAGTCAAATTTGCAAATGAATTGCAGCTCTAAAATTTCTCTTTCCATTTTATTTTTGAAATTTTGTTGTTGTTGTAAGACTGCTATTTTTAAATCTGTTATTGAGTGTTGAGGGACATTGAAGTGTTCTCCTACAAGTTTTTGTATGTTACCGTTCTTGACGTCTGATTTATGTCTATCTATTCTTTTACTTAGAGACTGTCCAGTTTGGCCAATGGGCCAGATGGCCAGTGGGTCCCATGATGTGGGAGCAGTAGAGTCCCAAGCAAGACAGGGAAAGTGATGGAGTCAGTGCCAGATTAAGACATAAGATAACTAAGATATTCGGACCTCTCAATATGAGGGACCTCTGAAAAAACAGAAGATAGTTGATTTAAATTTTTATCAAAATAGGTTAATACAGGGACATACAGGAAAAAGATTTCCTCTAAAGATACGTCTTGTTCAAATATGACAAAACATATATACACATCTGACTGCACAAATACCCTCTCTCTACACTTGCCTTTCACTAATTGTTCATGATTGACAGATGGAAAGCCAGGATTGAGAAAAAATAAGCTCATTTGTAAAATTAGTATTTCTAAGATTACATCTGTTATTGGTCTCCTAAGGCAGCATTTTGTTGTCCAGCTGCTACTGATAAAATTCTGACTGTGCCTTCATAATTTATTGATATAAACAAAAAATAATCTCACGGCACAAAATTGGGAAAAAGGGACAGCAGCGATGGCAGTGTTGTGAGGCAATCATGCCAAGCTTGTACGCGTGTGGGACTTGTCCAAGGAGTGATATCATGTACAGCATCCCTCTTAGCTAGTAATAGCCAGAAGGCCACCATCTTTTATTTATAATCCAACACGCTCAGTCATGTAATGCCTTCACTCCTCAGGCAAGAGCTCTTTCAGTGTTTATAGTACTTACACAAAATATATTAAGTACCTCAGAGTTAGGATAAATATGTCAAAACCATATTATTAGTCATACTAGGAGGAATGGTCCAGTAGTTAGGGTGCTAAGATGGCAATCATGAAAGCCAGGCTCAATTCCCTGCTCCATCACAGACTTCCCATGACCCTAGTCAAGTCAAGTAAAGCTCCTCTACACAAAACACATTACCCTACCATTCAGACTTCAAGCGTATGAATGTACAGTATGTATGGGCATGCTTTGCTGTCCCCACACGGTATGCCACAGACAAGATCTAAAAGGTATTTAGTTGCTTTAACTGAGTCCTATTTAAAAAGGATTACGTTAACCCAAACCAGGTGCCTATTTGTTCTCATCACAAAATGTCCACTACTGCATACTACAGTTCACATCCCTGTTGCTGGTGGATGACCGCTGAGTCTTAATTGCAAGGGTTTTTTACCCTAGAACAGCAACTAATTAAAAAGCCTTCAAATCCAGACACACAACTGGTTTTCTCACTCTCTTGGGATGGTGGTTTGGCAGTATCTAGAATAAGAATAGTCAGAGGTAAGGAAGCAATTGTTTCTGCCTTTTGCCCCCATCAAGTCATCATAATTATGAATTCTAATGAGCGGAAGTTCACTTGGATGAATTGTAAGTCCTACTGTAAGTTCCTAGGACCCTGGCACATGTGAAGGCTGCAGTGGTCCATATGTCATTTCCATAAAACACCATGAAAGACACAGATCTCATGCATTTTACAAGTTTCCCTTCCTTGTTCCCCAGCATGAAATAGGTGCTTGCAGAGAGCATGTACCTTGTGCAGGTGAACAAGGAATGGATCCAACTAATGCAGAGGTTTGGACAGGAGGGATTTTATTATAATCCCATTTATCCAATATATACTAATTATTCTTCAGTGAAAGTATTTCAAGTAAACATTATCATACACATCTTGTAAACAGTAGCTTGGCAAGCCCACAAGTCCACAGTAAGTTGTTCACTTAAACAGAATGATGAATGATGAATCTCATGATCCATATTTCATGGTTTGGGACTTTGCCCCAGGTGATGCAACTGCAGGATGGTGCTGGTTCCAGCAAGCACACAAAGATCACTTCAAGACAAGAGGTGCAGGTGATTCTAGGGTAGTAGCTTGTGCTATATTCCTGTAGACAAGCAAGAAACAGTTTCTGTTAATGAGTCAGCTAGACTTGTTAGGCCTCAAGGCAATTGACTCGTGTTTTTACAAATTGTTCTGCTAATCCGTTCATAGCAGGAGGGTAAGGAACCAGGGCTGGACTCCATTTGAAACTAGCACCCCATAAAATTCTTCAGAACAGAACTGAGGTCACTCTTCAGCTGTAACAGTAAAGCAGACTGGCTAAACAAGATAAACAAAAATATCCAATTGAATTTTGAAAACTTCCTGCCATTTTCAATGGACATTGACTATGTCCAAAAACATCATCTTCTAAAGGTCCGGCAAAAACCATGTAAATACACGTCCAAGGGTAGAGGAGCTTGGCCAGAATCATGATGCAGTTTCCAACAAGTTGATCTCTGTTGATCCCTGGTCACCAGACAGGGCTCCAGGCGATGGTCTTCGTCCATGCAATGCCAAAATGACCACTGTGAAGAGCTTCTAAAATATGAGATTGAAGTGGTTTCAGAATGATTCCTTTTAATCCCCATAAAATGCAATCATGATGCATCAATAATACACATTGACCTGACTTGAGCTGTGTAAACTGGGACTCCTACGATTCAATGCTGTACCGTGTAATACCACTCCCTTTACAAGAAAGAATACACTATTTTTGTTGATATTTGTGCTAGCTAGCAATGAATAAACAATCCATCATATTGAGATATAACGTGTTCAGATTTTTCAGGTTACAGACCATCAGCCTTCCTGTGCTGAGTCCATTTACAGAACTGAACAGTATAGGAATAAGTTCAAAGTAGTGATGACCTATCAAAGCATATGTGCTGCAGCTAATAATGGAATTCCAAAAATAGAAAGAAATGAGTGATGTTCCATCCACAATGTCAAATGTCTACCTTAGGGATAGAGATAAGCTTCCCAATTTCAAAGATAATGCTGAGAACTTCTCACTCAATGGCTATTTCTAGACTTTAGGCTCCTGTTGACAAAACTTCTGAAGTTTTGTTAACAGAGCACGTGTCCAGACTGCAGATCTCTTGGAAGAGATCTGCCAGTAGGGAGCATTCTGTCAACATCCCTGTACACCTCATTCATAAGGAAGAAGGGATATCTCGACAGAGGGGTTTTTTTGGTGACACTTGGCCCCATGTGGAGAGGCCGAATGTTGAAAAGCTTCTCCCATCAGAACTGTTGTCAAAAGATATGCAAATGTGTTGCACCATTTGCATATCTTTGGCCAACAGATCCCAGCAGTCTAGACACAGCCTATGTGCTCATAGTTCTTCTCAGGGGCCTGAGTGTTAATGAAATGATGGCAATTTGTTTCTCAATGCCATCAGAAAAAATGTGGAAAAGAATTGCACGCACTCAATATAGTGATGCACCACAAGCTACAATTGTAACAAGGCATCAAAGTACAAAAAAAATTTATCTGATGTCATCTCTTTGTTAAACACACACTAACATCCTTTAGTCTGTTCCATTTTTAATTGGTCGTAACAGTTCATGTAAAGGCACTAATACTGCCATCAAATTCAATAGAAATTTACTGTAATAATGAAAGGGTATGCCTACACACACAGCGACTATTTTGAAATAACTATGTGCACGCCCACACAATGCAACCACTACTTTGAAATAATTTTGAAATAGTGAATGTCTTATGTCAAAATTGGCAAACCTCATTCTGGCTGTGGCTACATTGCCCCTGCCTTTTGGAAGAGGTATTAAAATATGGCTGATCAGAAATGCAAATGAGGCATGGATTTAAATATCTTGCACCTCATTTACATAATCACCCAGGATCTCGATTCCAGAAGAGCTGATTTCAAAAGCCGAAACAGCTGTGTAGATAGGGTTCATTTGAAAGGAAACCCCACTTTCAAAAGCACCCTTCTTCCTAATTTTTTTTTTCAGGAAGAAGGGCATTTTCAAAAGCAGGGTTTCCTTTAGAATGAAACCCATCTACACGGTTGTTTTGGCTTTCAAAATCATCTCTTCCAGAATCGAGATCCCACATGAGTATATAAATGAAGTGTGAGATACTTAAATCAGTGCCTGATGTGGGATGGATAGCGGGATGGTTTGAGCGTAGGCCTGCTAAACCCAGGGTTATGAGCGCAGTCCTTGAGGAGGCCATTTTTAGGGATCTAGGGCAAATATTTTTTTTTAAAAGTGGGGGTGGGATGGTGCTTGGTCTTGCCAAGAGGGCAGGGGTCTGGACATGATGACCTCCTGAGGTCTCCTCTAGCTCTATGAGATGTGTATTTCCATACATTTATTTGCATTTCCAATTGGCCGCATTTGCATGCCCCGTCTGAAAGGGAGGAGCAGTGTAGCCACAGCCTAAATGAGGACTAGCACCTATTCTGAAATAGGTATTTCTAAAAAGGGGCTGTGTAGACAGGGAACAGAGTCTATTTTGAAATAGGCCATACAGCACCCAATAGCTCTATTTCAAAATAGACACTATTGTGTACAAATGCCCTATTTCAAAATAGCTGAGCACTATTTCAAAATGAATCTTCTGTGTAGCTGTGCTAGTTCAAACTAAGCTATTCTGGAATACCTCTTGTGGAATAGCTTATTCAGGAATAACGCTGCTGTGTACACATAGCCAAGTAGTCCTAAAAATGAAATGTAACTGGAGATGTTTTCTGGAAAGGGCACTTCTGGAACCACTTTCTCTTCCTCTAGTGAATTCCTTCAGCCAGAAGCATCAATTATGTGTCTGAGACATTCAAACAATCAGTTAAAAAAACCCTCACATTTGCCTCAACACATTCAAGTCAATGGGCTTCCAAATATTGCAAGACAGCACGCAAACTTCAAAGATGACTCTCTTGATCCTTTTCTGTTAACAAATATTTCATTCAAATCAGGTCTGCTAATGAGGGGTAGGGGCCAAAGGGAGAGATTGCCCTGGGGCTGGCATTTCAAAAGGGCCCGGAGCTGTGGTAACCACCACTTCTGAAGTATTAGCGACAGTGGCTGGAGTTCCAGGTCCCTTCGAAATGTGGCAAAGCTGTTTCCAGTTGCAGGAGGCTATAGAGGTGGCAGGGGCAAGGCTGACTGCCCTAAGCCCCACACCTTCTGCACTTGGCCCTGTCCTTCCAAGACAGGGAGCCAGGCACCACTCCCACTTTGTCCCTGGGCCCATGATGGCTGACAGGCCTGCTGATCCAAATAGCAGTAAGTTTCACTCAGACCCTTCAGAAGCTTATTCATGGCTTTCTGGAACACAACAGGTGCCAATGTGATACCTGAAAGCCACCTGTTTGTACCAAAGAAGGTTGCTTTGTTTTGTTTTTTGCATATTGATTGTGAAACAGTTGCAAGATGCTGAATCAATCTTCATTTGTAAGTATGCATTGAGCAAATTCAATTTACTGAAACAGAATCCTCTACTTTAAGGAACAAACAAATCTTCAATACGAGGTAATGGATACTGGTCTGCATAAGAAATGGATTCTGTGTCACCTTGATATCTCCACTAATTCAGACTAAACCATTCTTCTGGATCTCTGTTTTAAAGGGTGTAACCCATTCACTGTGGGAAATGGGTGACAAGATGCTAATGTTCATTAATGGTCCATATCAGCGTCCACAAGAGGCTTTAGAGCAGAAGGTACAATTTTATGTCGGCAATATTATGGCTGCCTGTCAGACTTAATAGTGAGTTTCACTAATACTTTGCTTATCTGTGCCAAGTGCTTTTTCATATCTTTTGTGATCATCTTGATCTCTTTTCATCTTAAGTCAGGATCTGTCAAATAATGGTGGATACTTTCCTTCAGAAATATACAAGGGTAAAACTTATTGTCCATTAAGTTGAACTTCACTTGAAGAATAACTTAGAAAAGTGAGTCCCAAGATGTATAAATCTTCAAAACTACAGAGATTTCTCCCAGAGGAACTTGTGACAATGTCTGGTAATAGGTAGATACAGAAACCAGTGAGATGGCAGCTCTAGTACCAAGATCCATTATGGCAGGCACTCCTTTGATGTAGGTTGTCACCCAGATGCCCTCTCTGACTCCTGGTAACATGTGCAGTACTAGAGTCTTGGTAGGTGTTACTAGAGCCCTTGTCTTCACACATTGGCTGCGTCTACACGTGCACGCTACTTCGAAGTAGCGGCAGTAACTTCGAAATAGCGCCCGTCACGTCTACACGTGTTGGGCGCTATTTCGAAGTTGAAATCGACGTTAGGCGGCGAGACGTCGAAGTCGCTAACCCCATGAGCGGATGGGAATAGCGCCCTACTTCGACGTTCAACATCGAAGTAGGGACGTGTAGACGATCCGCGTCCCGCAACATCGAAATAGCGGGGTCCTCCATGGCGGCCATCAGCTGGGGGGTTGAGAGATACTCTCTCTCCAGCCCTTGCGGGGCTCTGTGGTCACCGTGGGCAGCAGCCCTTAGCCCAGGGCTTCTGGCTGCTTCTGCGGCAGCTGGGGGTCCGTGCTGCATATACAGGGTCTGCAACTAGTTGTTGGCTCTGTGTATCTTGCACTGTTTAATGAAAGTGTGTCTGGGAGGGGCCCTTTAAGGGAGCGACTTGCTGTTGAGTCCGCCCCGTGACCCTGTCTGCAGCTGTGCCTGGCTCCCTTATTTCGATGTGTGCTACTTTGCCGTGTAGACGTTCCCTCGCTGTGCCTATTTCGATGTTGGGCTGAGCAACGTCGAAGTTGAACATCGACGTTGCCAGCCCTGGAGGACGTGTAGACGTTATTCATCGAAATAGCCTATTTCGATGTCGCAACATCGAAATAAGCTATTTCGAAGTTGGGTGCACGTGTAGACGTAGCCATTATGTGTTCCTGATTTCATATGTTCAGTCTTTATCAGGTTCAGTCTTGATAGGTATTTTCTTGGATGAACAGACAGATGGATGGTTACTCTGTGTTGGTGGTCACTGAACTCTGCAACAGGTCACAGCAATGTTTCCTTTCTTCTGGCCCTTTGTGTTGATGACCTGATTTGCCCTGAAATCCTCATTAGCCTGTGAGGTTTGTCTACACTGGCCTTGTGGGATTCCTTTCATTCCCTTGATGCTCTCTCTCATGCGATTCAGGAGACGAACTTGCTCGTGCACTCTGAATTTCAGTGACTCTGTCTCCATGGTTTCCATGGAAATAACCAATTTAGTCTTTTGAATGTGAGGACTGATACTGGTCACTGCATAATCTAGAAACAAATTGGTTATATAAGGTATCACTTACAAGTTTTTTCAAGCTGTCAGTGCTCTGACAACTTCCTTGGAGTAGCCACAAATGGTGCTACTCACTTTCCACTTCCCTGGTGCTGCTGATGTAAGCAGTACCATTCTGCTGTCACCAGAGAGCTATTCCTGAGTTTGTTCAATAATTGATACGTATGTGGCATTTCTTGGCAGAGTTAGAAAAATGGGCCATGCAATAGCTGGTATGCCTTTGGGCCCATCCCTACTGTTGGCAAGGCTGGGCAGCTGTGTTGAGCTGTGTGTGGTGGTCTAGCAAGTTCCAGGATGGATTGAGGTAAAAGGGACAGCCTGACGGTGTGAGCCAGGTGCTAGTGTGGCTGTGTGTGGTGAGGCAGGTGGGTGCTGGCGGCACTTGCATGTGGTGGGCTTGAGCAGATGCAGGAATGGGTGCTGGCTGTGTGCACCAGGTTTGGTGGGTGCTGAGACCGGTGCTGGGGGGGCTGTCTGTGATAGGTTGGCTGAGTGCTGGGGCAGGTGTGAGGGGTCTATGTGGGAAGGGCTGTGGGCAGGTGCTGGACAGGGCTATGTGGTGGACTAAGGTGGGAGCTGCAGAGTGGGGTTGTGTAGGATGGCTTGGGTGGATCAGGGGCAGGTGTGTGGTGGGCTGGGGCAGGGAATGAAGGGATTGGGGGGCTCAGTGTGGTAGGCTTGGGCAGGTATTGGGAATCAGGGGTGGCTGGGGCAGGTGCTGGGGGGGCTGCGTTGGGGGGGGGGCCGGGGCAGGTGCCGGGCCGGGAGTAAAACCCATTGGCCCATTGTGACGCGGCGCGGCGGTCACTGAGAGCGGCACGGCGCGGCCGGGCCATGCAGCAGCAGCGGCGGTGGCGGGGCCCGGGGGCCGAGGGCGGCTGGCGCTTCCCCGCGGGCGTCCCGCTGAGTGGCCGCGGGCCCCGCAGAGGCAGCAGGGAGCGGCCCGCGCCCCGCCCGGAGATGCCGCGGCCGGGCTCGAGCCGCTTCTGGCCGCCGCGCTCCCTGGACCCCTACGACTCGGAGGCGGAGCCGGCGGGCGGGGAAGGGCGGAGCCGCCTGGGCACCGCCTACGGCCCGAGGAAGGGCCAGAGGGGCCGCGTCCCCTCCCCGTCCCGCCGCCCCTGCGCCTGGCCGCGCCACGTGCCCGCGGCGGGCGAAGGCTGCCCGGCCTCCCTCAGCCCTTCCTGCACCAGCCTCGGCCGGGGCAGCCGGCGGGAGGAGGCGCTGGGGGAGGGTCAGTGGGCCAGCCCTGTGCGCGGGGCCCGGGCGTGCGGCTCAGACCGCATGGGGGAGGCCAGTCAGCCCCCCTCCCCCTGCGCCTCCGCCTCCTCCTGCCAGCTGGAGCCCGCCCCCAGCCGGCGGGCGTGGCAGGAGGCGTGCGAGAGCAGCCCAAGCCTGAGCGACCTGCTGCGCTCCTTTGCCCGGCGGGAGGAGGAGGAGGAGGAGGAGGGTGTGGCGGCTGCAAACCGTCACCGCGGCGTCCCCCAGCCCCCTCGGTCAAGACGGAGAGAGCCCCAGGTCAGCCTCCAGGATCTAACCGATCAGAGAGATGAGGATTTAATCCCTGAAAGGGACCGGAAGATTGCCGCTCTGATGCTGGCCAGGTATCGAGAGGAGCAGGAGCTAAAAGCGAGGCAGCTGCAGACCTCTGATGCCTGGGAGAAGATGAGGCGGAGGGAGAAGAAACTCAAATCAAGACTGGAGAAAGAAAAGCAGCACCAGCTTGCTGAAAACCAGTGGCAAAAGGACAGAGAGCACAGAAAAGCCAGGCTCAGACTAGAAGAACAAGAGTTTTTGAAGGCCAGAGAGAAAGAAATGATGTTACAGCACAAGAAATGGGAGCAGCTAGCCCAGGAGCAAGAAAGGAGGCGGAAGGAAAAACTTGAAAGAACTAAGTTACAGGCTGAATACAGAAAATGCTGTCAAGAAAAGCAGCTGAGAGAGAAAAGGATAGCTGAGAAGAGTGCTAAACAGTACAGCCATAATCTGCTAAAGGAGAAAATGGCACAGGCCTTTGAAAAAAGACTGTTGAAAGCCATGGAGGAGAAGAAAAGGAGTCAAGATCTGAACCAACATGAAAAAGCCAGACACAAGCTCCTGAAAGCACAAGTGGATCACCAAGTCAAAGCTGATGAGCTTTATAAGAGGCTTTCTATAGAACAAAAGCTTCAGAGATCTCAAGAAATCCTTGATCAGCTGATGGAAGAAAGAAACAATGAATTAAAAGAAAAATCTCTAAGGGATGAAGAACAAGGCCTATTGGCCAAGTTTAGAGCAAAAGAGACAGAGGAAGAAAAAAGGCGGCGTAAAAATATGTTGCTGCAGATAGCGGAGATGAAGATCCAGCAAGCCCAAGAAATTATGTCTAGAAATATCCAAGACAAAGCACAACGGAGCAAAGAAAATAACTATTTAAAAGAAATAAAGCACCACTTTCAAAAACAAAAGGTTGAAGATGATGAAAAATATCACCTACAGAAAGTTCAGGAAGCCATCAAAAGGAAAGATGAAAAAAGCAATAGGATTTTGAGGGACAAGGAAGCTGCCATCGAAAACTCTAGAAAAAAAGCAAGAGCATCATATGACCTGAGAGAAAAAGTGAGAGAACTGATTAATAGCCATTCGTTTGACTAGATGACTTTAGAAGTCCTTCACAGTGCAAGTCTTCTTAAGGAGTCTAGTAACTCTTAAAAAGAAAACTTGCAATCACTCTTCTGTTAAAAAGATGGTTTGCAATACATTCATATCGTTACTTGTCTAGAATTCTTCACTGTATTACACTAAAATGGTTTCACCCTTAAATCTGGTATGTCTGATAATGCTCTGATCATTTTCAATAGTATTATGGCCTAAAGGATTTCATAGAGTTTATTTAAAGTTCAGTCATTTGTAATTGTATTCTGTTTATAAACTGAAAATGGGCCACCTGGAATCAGTGTTCCCTATGATTTCCTGTTTCAGACTGTTCAGCAGTACTTCTCTAGTTACACACTATAGAAATGATCCCTGAAAATTGTATAAAAATGGAAGGGGTGAATTCCTCTCCCCATTTAAAATGGACTTTGATACTTTCCCATTCCCACCATGTCTGAACATTCAGCTTCTACTTTTATCTAGCAGAGATCACAATACATTTTCATTTCTAATTGTATTGCTTTTGAAACACAGCTGAAATTTCCATTTTGAACATGTAGTGGCATTTACTTAGATTTTATTGCAATCTACAATGCAGCTCTTGTTCAGGTCCTTTAGTTATGCACGCTGTTATTGCAGTGGTAAAAAAACAAAAAAGAACTGATGAACACTGAGATGCAATAGATGGCACTAGTCTATTCCAAGAAACTATTTTAAACAGAGAGAACCAAAAACAGTAATCAAGGTGGACAAATCAGAAAAAAAAATTATCAAGGTGAGCAAATCAGAGAGTAGAGGGGAAGAAGGAGTGGGGGGAGTCAAGAATTAGATTAGGCCAACTATGCAAATGAGCCCCTATAGTGACCCAGAAAATTCCCATCCCAGTTCAAACCATGTGTTAATGTGTTGAATTTGAACATAAAAGAAAGTACAGCAGCCTCTCTTTCAAGAATGTTGTGAAAATTCCTCTTCAGTAACATGCAGACTCTTAAGTGATTAACAGAATGGCCCACTCCATTAAAATGCCAGCCAACAGGTTTGTGGATCAGGAGTGTTTTTATGTCTGTTTTGTGCCCATTAACTTTTTGTCTAAGAGAGTTTGAAGTCTGTCCAATATACAAAGCATCTGGGCATTGTTGGCACATGATGGTGTATGGGAATAAATAAATAAGGGGAAGAAGGATTCTTTCAAAGATGGGTTTACTTTCAAAAGAGCAGCATCTGCACTGGCTTTCTTCTTTCGAAAGAAGCTCTTTTGAAATTAGAATATGCAAATGAGGTGTCATATGCAAATTTATATCTCGTTTGCATTTTTGATTTACCTCATTTGCATGCCTCTTTCAAAAGAGGAATGCAAGTGCAGACACACCCATATAGAAAAGTGGCAGAATCACCAGGCAGGTGACAGGAGCTAGCTGGAGGTGCTCTTTCCCAGGTCTGGGACTGTGCCAGCCCCATGGCTCCCACTCTACAGGCACCCTTTAGGGAACATTCATACAAGGACATTGCTGCCTGTTTCCCTTCATCAGGGAGCCACAGAAAGTGCACAGTGTCTCAGTGGTTAGAGCACTGGCCTTACAAACCCAGGGTTGCAAGCTCAGCCCTTGAGCGGGTCTTTCAAGGTTCTGGGGGAGGCTACATTTAAAACAAAAACAAAACTGTCAGGGATTGTGATAGGTCCTGCTGTGAGTGCAGGGGACTGGACTCAATGACCTCTCAAGGTCCCTTCCAGCTCTATGTGATATGTATATTTTACTTTGGCTGGGGAGGGCAAGGGGCAGATGAACTTAGACCCACCCCAACTAGGGGACATGCATCCTTCCCCAGCTATGTTCACTGGAGCTGCAGCAGCAGTGGAGAGGTACTTCTCATCTGACTCCAGGCTGCTGCTCTGAGAGAGGGCTGAAGTAGTCCTTTCTCCCTCGGGCAGCTGGCAGCTGCATCCCAAGCCTCAACCCAAAAGCAATGATTTAAGTGAAGCATGTACATTTTCATTTTATTTCCAAAAAGTAAAAATTAATCCAGTTAAGGACTTGAGCAACACTGGTAAATCTTCTGGTAAGTTATAAAATAAAAATGTTTTCTCTAAGTGATAGTTTAGAATTTACAGGAGTAGAGATTTATGTATCTAATAGCTTTCCCCTCTTTCTTTCCATCTGAGTGCTCTCAAAGGAAATGAAAGTCTCACAGTCCAGTTAAAAATTAATATCAGAAGTATGTAGGCTTGTAAATTAGATTCCGGATCACTATTATTCTAATATGAAAAGATATTTACATCCATACCTAAATAGTGAAACATGATACAGTACACCACCTAAAACTAAAACTGCATTAGTATTAGCACCCTGTTAGAAATGAATACATTTTATAGAATTTGAGACAGTGAATCAGATTAACTATAGTCTTTTTTTACTGAATAGTCTCTTTCCTACTATGTTTGTTTGACTTCATGTTTTCTTACAGTATGATTGATCTTTACTTTCAAAAGACAAAATATTGTAACATTCACAGCATGCTAGTCAAAAAATACAGCATATTATAATAGTGAGTGTGGAAGTATAACATTGTATAAGTATAACGTTGTATAAGGGGACATGCTGGATACATTGTATATGAGAGGGCATGCCAGAACATGTTACAAAGTATCTGAGGGAGCACACGTAGGGACAGTTAGCTTTTGAATGGAGAAGCAATTAAGATGGAGCCAGCACGTCTAAGAAGCAGGCATCAGAATGGAAGGTGTGAAGGGCAATTAGTTAAGTTAACTGGAAGCTGTTAAAGGAGATTGTTAAGGGTGGCAGGTAATTGAAGATACCTGACTGGTCTCAGGGATCTCGAAGGGTGGTGACTAAAATCTTTTTCTTCTTTTGTCTGTAACTTCTCTGTAACTTGTTCTCCAAAAAACTGTATAAATTAAGAGACACAAGCCCCACTCGGGGGGCTCACTTCTAAATGTATTAGCAGAGGGGCTTTGCTAATAAAACAGAGTGGTCTGATAAATTGTGAGTCTGAATCAAACTTTGACAATTTGGAGGTTCCACCGAGATGGCAAGCGGCTTCGCTGAGGCTGTGTGATCCCTGACTGCCTTGCAGGACGATCGTGGCAGCCGGCGCCTGGACGCTTAGTCCAAGCGATCCTCCACAAGACAGAAAGGTACACAGCAGCAGCGCAGTCTACGCCATTGAACTTGTTGGTTCCCACTCTGTTCTGGTAGGGGTCTTTGGATCCAGCTTCTGGAATCAGACGTCTCAGGTAATTATTATTTTTGTGCTTTAACCGGTTTGAGGACTGTCTTGTCTTTGTGTCTATCCGTCTTCCCTGTGGTGTGTGTGTGAATCTGGGAGCCATCTCTGTCCGGAGACTGGCTGACCAAGGGGTCCCCGTCCCCACGGTCTGAATAAGTGGAATCTGCACAGCTGCAGCCGCACCACGCCTTGGGTACAACCCCTGGTGTGAAAGCAAGGGCAGTTGAGGCAGTAGCCTGTGGGCTCCTTTCTGTGTGTTGCACCGGGTACCGCTCTGACGAGCCCGAATTTCCTTCTTGTGTGAGTGCTGTGTGAAGTCCTCCTGGATGGGTAATCAGAAGTCTAAGGTAGAACAGTTCCCTAAGGGAACTCTGGCTTATTTTATGTATTTTAGGAGGGGTCCGGACTCTTGTAGGTTTCTTAAAAAAATGGTCCAAATTAGCTCTAGAGAACCCCAAATTACAGTGGCCACTGTTAGGTTCTTGGGACAAGGATCGAGTAGACGCTTTAAAAAGGAAACTCGTCCTCCCAAAAACCAAATTGGAGAGAGGAGAAGTAGACTGCTTCATGCAGTGGTGGGAAGAGGCAAATCGTAGATGGACTGAGTCAAAACTCACCTCTCTTAAAAATTCTATCAAAAAAACTAAAAGTTCAATTGGATGCAGTCTCTCCCACCACTAGTCCAAGCGCTCCCCTTTGCCCAGTCCTGTGCAATGATCCGGATCAAACCCGACCCCCACCATACTCCTGCGCAAATAAGAAATCAGAAAAAGAAAAATCTTCAGTGACTACAGATAATGAAAGTGAAGAAGATACCCTCATTGTCCTCGCAGCTCTGCAAAATATTATGAAGAAGAAATCCAAAGCAGACTGCAAAGATTCTCTTGACATCTCTTCTTGGAAAAGAGAACCTGATGGGAGGTTAATGAGAGACTCTGATCAAACTGTTGTGGCACCCTTACGAGTCCTTAAGATGGGAGAAAGTGAGTCCATATGGAATTATAAGCCCTGGACTCGTACGGAACTTTTATCTATAGTTAAAGGTTTTCCCAAACCACAGGAAAACTCTGTCAAATTTGCTGAGGAGTTTCTGTTAATCTGTGAAACCTATGAACCCTCTGAGACAGATCTCCTCCAACTGTGTAAATTGTTAGCTCCTGCCAGTTATTATGAAAAATGGTTGGCTGCTGCAGACTGGCCAGCTGAGGCACGCCACTCAACCATAAAAAGTACTGGCCCAGATTCGGCATACAGAGACCGGTGTATGGCTCTTTGGAAGCGCCTGCATCAAGCCATTCCCAAAGTGTGGTCTCCTAAAACAAACTGGACAGCAATACGTTGCTGTAAGCAAGGGCAAGGAGAAAGCCCAGGCGACTATAGGTCCCGGCTAACTGATATTTTCCTACAACATTCAGGAATACAAGAGCCCGATGTAAATGGGCAGGGGGCCTTGGCACATGCATTTGTTGATGGTCTTCTCCCTGCCACAGGCAGCATGTTAAAACGAATAAGTGTGGGATGGGAGACTGAAACCATGGACAAATTGCTGGCAGTAGCAGAGCATTGCCACCGCACTTTAAAAGGAAAGGAGGAACAGTCCTCCCAAAAGTTAATGGCTCTGCAGATACAGCATTATTCAGGACTAAGCAGACCACACCGGGGGCAGGGACGGGGTTGCGGAAGAGGGCGGGGGGCTGGATTAACTGGGGTTTGTAACTACTGTAAACAGCCTGGACACTGGAAAAAAGAGTGTCCAAGACGACCTAATAATTGTATGGGAAATCAAGTGAACCCCCCGCTGGTTCCTCCAGCTGATCCCCAACCCTATTTTTCATCCCAACAATGACGGGATGCTGGGGAACCTCAGAAAGTTTTAGCGCCCTTATTACCTCTGTCCCCTACTGGAGAATGTGTCCTGACTGTAAATGATCTCTCTCTCCCTTTCCTTGTTGATACTGGAGCTTCTCTTTCTACAATCCGCACCACTGAGTTGCCTGTGGTTCCCCGATCTGGAAAATCTGTGTCTGCTGTTGGCATTACAGGGATCGCTACCTCTTTTCCCCTCTCAAAACCTTTGTCTGTTCAGGTCGGTCCCCTCTCTGAGGAGCATGCATTCCTCCTCTCTGATTCCACCCCTGCAAACCTTCTGGGACGGGACTTGCTATGCAAACTTGGCTGTTCTATTTACTGCTCCCCAGATGGTGTCTATCTGCAAATCCCTCAGTCTTCCTTATGTGATTCTGTAGCCTCCCTGCTGTCTGAAACTTCCCTCTCCACTCCGGTCCCTTGCTGTCCCTTAACTCCATCCCTAGAGCACCTAATCTCTCAGGTTCCTTCCTCCCTATGGCCATCTCACCCATCTGAAGTGGGCCGATTAAATACTGACCCAGTTCGGATTACTGTAGACAATTCCAAACCTCTGCCTCGCCTGTCTCAGTATCCTTTGAATCCTGAGGCAGAGGCTGGGATTGCTCCAGTTATATCTGCATTAAAAGAACAAGGAATTATTGTCCCTTGTTCCAGCCCCTGTAACACCCCTATCCTCCCAGTTCAAAAGGCTGATGGCAAATCGTGGCGATTTGTTCAAGACCTTCAAGCTATTAACCGTATTGTCATACCTTCTTTTCCAGTGGTTCCTAACCCCGCTACAATACTAGCGTCTATTCCTCCAAATGCAACCCACTTTACTGTTGTAGATTTGTGCTCCGCTTTCTTCTCTGTCCCAGTTCACTCTGAATCCCAGTATCTCTTTGCCTTCTCCTACAAGGGTCAGCAATATACATGGACTACCCTTCCCCAGGGGTATACAGAGAGTCCATCCTATTTTTCTCAAGCCCTAGCCAGGGATCTCGCTGATCTGGTTTTCCCATCAGGATCCACACTGATCCAATATGTGGACGACTTACTCCTGTGCTCCCCCTCTCTGTCTGCCTCAGAAACTGATTCACTAACACTTCTCACAGCTTTAGCGAACAAGGGTCATAAGGCTTCTCGCACAAAATTGCAGCTCTGCCAAACCTCTGTCACATACCTAGGCTTCCTTCGCTCCCAGGGCTCCCGTACACTCTCTCCAGCCCGGGTACAAGCCATCCTTAGCTTTCCCCAGCCTTGCTGTCCACGCCAGGTCAGAAAATTCTTAGGCATGACAGGGTTCTGTAGGCAATGGATTCCCCAATATGCTTCTCTGGCTAAACCACTCCAAGAACTCACTCGATCCTCTGTACCTAACCCCATGCCATGGCCACGTGAAGCAAATGCTGCTTTCATCTCCCTTAAGCAGAATTTAGCCTCTGCCCCTGCCTTAGGGTTACCTAACTATGACAAACCTTTTACCCTTTTCTGTCACGAACAATCTGCTTGTGCCCTCGGGGTTCTTACTCAGGAGCACGGTGACAGAAATCGCCCGGTGGCTTATTTTTCTGCAACCTTGGACCCTGTAGCCCAGGGTTTACCCCCTTGCCTATGCGCTGTAGCTGCTGCAGCGTGCCTGGTCGAGATGTCTGAGTCCCTTGTCCTCCGCTCTCCCCTCACTCTCATGGTTCCCCATTCTGTGGAAACTCTCCTTCTGCAACGCAACACTGCTCACCTCTCCTCTGCTCGCCTCACTAGGTATGAACTTTTGCTGCTTTCAGCCTCACATATCACTATTAAGCGCTGCTCCCGTTTAAACCCTGCTACCCTCCTTCCTTTACCTACTGATGGTGAACCCCATGACTGCCTTGCAACTGTCTCTGCTATCACTGTCCCGCGCACCGACCTTTCAGATGTACCTCTCCCTAACTCTGACTTGGTATTATTCACTGATGGGTCCTGTTATAGAAATGACCAAGGCCACCTTCTTGCAGGGTACGCTGTGGTCTCTCTCTCTGAAACCATAGAAGCTGCGCCTTTACCCTCCGTGACCTCTGCCCAGGTGGCTGAACTGATTGCCCTAACCCGTGCCTGCTTTCTAGCCAAGGGGCTCTCTGCCACTATTTTTACTGATTCTCGGTATGCCTTTGGGGTTGTGCATGACTTTGGCACCCTCTGGCAGGCTCGAGGTTTTCTTACCTCTACTGGTACCCCTATCAAGAATGGCCCCTACATTGCCGCCCTCCTGTATGCAGTTTTACTACCATCTGCCTTGGCAATTGTTAAGTGTACTGGCCACTCAGCGGCAGACACCGAGGTGGCAAAAGGTAATGCACTTGCTGATGCTGCTGCAAAACATGCTGCCACTATAAAACCTTCACCAGAAGCATTTCTTGGTCCCCTCTCTGTCTCTGTAATGCCACCGTCCCTGTCTCATCTCGCTCAGCTCCAGGATTCAGCCCCAGAAACAGAGAAAGACTCCTGGAGTGCTTTGGGTTGCTCTTTGCATTCTGATTCCCTTTGGCGATCGCCCACCGGTACCTTTGTAGCCCCACTCTCACTCTACCCGTCTCTAGCCGCCCTGCTACATGGTGTTTCGCATGTCGGCAAGGAGGGGATGGTCTCTGCTATGAGTAAGGCGGGGTGGTGGGCTCCCCATTTCAGCTCCTTTGCAACCCGCCACTGTGCCGCTTGTGTTACTTGTCAAAGCCACAATGTAGGCAAATCTGTAAAAGTAACACAAGGGTTCCGGGGTTTGCCTCAAGCACCTTTCCTACACTGGCAACTTGATTTTGTACAAATGCCAAAGTGTCAGAAATATGAATTCATTTTAGTTATAATATGTCTATTTTCGGGTTGGATTGAAGCCTTTCCCTGTCGCAAAGCTGATTCATTGTCTGTTGCAAAATGTCTGTTAAACCACATTATCCCTACCAAGGGAATTCCTGCCACTTTGTCTAGTGACCGGGGAACACATTTTACTGGAAAAATTGTTCAACATCTAAACCAGGTATTACATGTCACCCACCTGTTGCACTGCCCTTACCATCCACAGAGTGCAGGGGCAGTTGAAAGGCGAAATGGTGTGCTTAAAAATAAGCTGGCAAAAATCTGTAGTTCCACAGGGTTAAACTGGCCAGCTGCTTTACCACTGGCCCTTATGGAAATTCGGTCATCCCCATCCCAGAGACACAAATTGAGTCCATTTGAAATCATCATGGGACGCCCTATGCGAACAATGGCTACTATTACCCCAGTCCCAGACCTAAACCTAACTCACAGCACGCTCCTCCAGTACTGCAAAGGGTTAATGCAAGCTGTGAGCTCCTTCCATTCGCAGGTGCGAGCAGCCTGGCCGACGGAACCCACCTCTGCTGCCTGTCACACTCTTGAGCCTGGTGATTGGGTCTACCTGCGGCACCACCTTCGGAAGCACGCCTTGGAACCCTGGTGGAAGGGTCCATACCAGGTACTGCTCACCACCCAGACAGCAGTGAAATTATCCGGCATCGCTGCATGGATCCATGCCTCACAGTGTAAGCCAGCGCCACCTCCAGGGGACCAAGCACCTCTGCAAGACCACGCAGAACCAGCTTCAACCCCAGAAGACAAAGAGGAACAGCCTGCAATACCTTACAATCTGCGCTCTCGTAAGGGTTGCCAGAAGCAGAGGGTAAGCAGACAGCAGGACCCAACAAACAAGAAGCAGTAGTGAGCCTAGCGCCTGCTGCCTGGTGGACGTAAAACCGTGACTGCGGTTCCCTCGAAAGGGGTTGTCGGAACCAGAAAGGGTCCTGCTTCCAACATGTGTCCTTTGAGAAGCTTAATCCTCAGCTACTGTGTCCTGAGGGTCTGGGGAATCCAGAGTGACAGTGACAATTCTTTCATCCAACAACAGGTGCAAATAGCCCAGATCCTGAATATTTCTAATTGCTGGGTCTGCAGCCACATCCCAGCTCACTCACAAGCTAGTATCCCCAACATGGCAATCCCTTTGAATTCCTCAGAGCTTGCTGGAGAACCCTATCCACTTAAAAGGACATGGAAGGAAAATGACACTTGGGGGCTGGGAAAAATATATGTTCCTAAACTTATAAGTGTGGTGAAAGGAAAGGGCCACTGGTGCTGGGTGTGTAATGGGACAGGGCTGAATCTAGGGAGGAGCAGCTGTCTCCAATACATCGTGTCCCATGGTGTATGGGACTATTCAAACAAGGTTGGAGAATGGCGAACCGGGTATGGAAAGATAAACTTCCTCTCAACCTGGGAAACTGGTTGTTTCAAGGAATCCTGACTATCCTATTTGGAATTCTAATAATCTTTGTGTGTTTTCAATTGATTTCTTGTTGTATCCAAAACTGCACAAGACACACCATCCATCAGGTTACCCCTAACCAGAGTGCTAATCTAATGTTGTTAAATGTCACCAGTGAAAGTAATGAAAAAGAACGATTGATGTATGGAATCCAGTAAGTCGTTGATCATGGGCGTAGCCTTGACCAAAAGGGGGGATTGTGGAAGTATAACATTGTATAAGTATAACGTTGTATAAGGGGACATGCTGGATACATTGTATATGAGAGGGCATGCCAGAACATGTTACAAAGTATCTGAGGGAGCACACGTAGGGACAGTTAGCTTTTGAATGGAGAAGCAATTAAGATGGAGCCAGCACGTCTAAGAAGCAGGCATCAGAATGGAAGGTGTGAAGGGCAATTAGTTAAGTTAACTGGAAGCTGTTAAAGGAGATTGTTAAGGGTGGCAGGTAATTGAAGATACCTGACTGGTCTCAGGGATCTCGAAGGGTGGTGACTAAAATCTTTTTCTTCTTTTGTCTGTAACTTCTCTGTAACTTGTTCTCCAAAAAACTGTATAAATTAAGAGACACAAGCCCCACTCGGGGGCTCACTTCTAAATGTATTAGCAGAGCGGCTTTGCTAATAAAACAGAGTGGTCTGATAAATTGTGAGTCTGAATCAAACTTTGACATGAGAAAAAAGGTAATGCTTTTTTATTATACTGCAAGTAATTACAAAAAACAAGACAAAACCACCTGCATTCAGAAGTTTGTGGATTTCGTTGTACAAAATACCAACCCACCAGAAGGGTCCTGTGATGGAGGCTCTACTCGCTGCTTGATGGCATTGCCTCATGGTGGTTCTGGTGGCCCCTGTCAGGGATCCCAGCTGAAACTCCCTCCTCCCAGGGGTAACTACAGACCCTCTGTATCCTCAAACACACCTCCTTTCTCCCAAGGAGTAATTGCACACTATACACCTGAAGTCCCCTCCCTATTCCTAGTGCTCATTTCTAGGCTTTATAAATCTGACCAAGCTTCTCCCACAGCTGGACTTCATCAGCCAATAAGGCACTAGAGCCCCTTGTCTCTCCTCCAGGTGCATCCTGTAAGTTAATTGGTTAATATACTCCTTTAGCTGTTGTGTGAGGTAGACACCCTCTCACAGGTCCAAAGCTTTCTCATTATTTGTATGTATTTCTCCAAATCTTTGGCACCCTGGGAAGCAAAGCTGCAGAAAAATAATTTGTTCTTGAATATGCTATTGCATATATGGCTAGCACATCCACCTCGGTACAGCAGTCACCTTGTGTACATGTTTTGACTCCAAGCAGTAGCCAAATGATAGAGAAAAATTGGCATGATACTACAATGTACTAACTGGTAATCCACAGACCACTTTACAATGGCAATGAATGAGGACAAAAATGAAAGTGCCAATGCCAATGATTGTGTTTAAAACAGAAGCTAGATTCCTTAAAGTATACTACAGATGACAATATGTACACATTGTCTTGTGGTGGAGCATATTCTTTTACAGTGAGTTTAATTGAAATGAGCCCATGAATATATATACAGTAATGAACACACCAGGGCTATCTATCTATGTAAAATAGCAGTCATTGAGCAGTCATACCAAGTGTTAATGTGTCAAATTTCAAGTATGAAGCCCAGTTCACAAATCGCCCTACAAAATGTTTTTAAAGGCTCTGTTCTTATCCTAGTGACAGAGACTGAAAACTTCAAGATTTCTACCAAACATTCATAAAACTTGGCTTCTCACTGGATTCTCATCTACACTAGCAGCACGTCATGAGCATAATTCTCACTGCATGAACTTCAAAGTTGCTAATTTTGAAGCACTGGCAACCAGTCTAGCCGTGGGCACTGCGAAGTACCCGTGCAACTTCAAAGTTCCCTTACACTCAAAAGCAAGAATTATGTTAATGAGGTGCTGCATATGCAGTGAAGCACCTCATTGCTATTTACTGATCAGGATTGTTTACATGCCCCTTTCAAAGGAGGGGGCTACTGTAGATGAGCCCTAAGAGAAGTAAAAAGACAGATTACAGGGCTAGACGAATACCCAGAAACCAGCTACTTCAAGATAGGCCCAAGAAGGTCAATACTAGAACACCACTTGCCATTACCTATAGCCCCCAGCTCAAACCACTGCAACACATCATTAAAAACCTACAACCTATTCTACATCATGATGCTGCACTCCAGAAGGCCCTAGATGAAAGGCCTGTTGTCTCCTGTACACAGCCCCCTAGTCTAAGAAAGACTCTCACTAGCAATCACAGGCTACACCACAATAATACTAATCCTGAAACTTTTCTATGCAACAAACTCCATTGCCAACTTTGTCCATATATTTATTCTGGGGATATCATCACCGGACCTAGCCATGTTAATTACAAAATCAGGGGTTCATTCTCATGTACCTCGACCAATATTATATATGCCAGCGTGTGCCAGCAATGCCTATAAAGTACATTGGACAAACTGGGCAAACACTTTGCCAAAGAATGAATGCACAGAGCAGACATTAGGAATCTCAATACACATAAGCCTGTCAGCAAGCATTTCAATGGACTGTGCCATTTTGTTAAACACCTGATAATATGTGTCCTACAACAAAGACACTTTACATAGGGAGATTTGTCAGCTGGGCTTCATATTCAAATTTGATGCATTAACACTTGGTATGAACAAAGGCAGCAATTATCTCACACATTACAAGGACTGTAACAGAGAGGAAGCCGTGCTAGTCTATACAATATCAAAACAAAAAGCAGTCAAGTAGCACTGTAAAGACTAGCAAAATAGTTTATTAGGTGAGCTTTCGTGGGACAGACCCACTTCTTCAGACCATAGCCAGACCAGAACAGACTCAATATTTAAGGCACAGAGAACCAAAAACAGTAGGCAAGGAGGACAAATCAGAAAAAGATAATCAAGGTGAGCAAATCAGAGAGTGGAGGGGCGAAGGGGAAGGTCAAGAATTAGATTGAGCCAAGCATGCAGATGAGCCCCTATAGTGACTCAGAAAGTTCACATCACGATTTAAACCATGTGTTAACGTGCCGAATTTGAATAAAAAAGCCAGCTCGGCTGTTTCCCTTTCCAGAATCGCACCGTTCTGGAAAGGGAAACAGCCGAGCTGGCTTTGATATTCAAATTCGGTGCATTAACACATGGTTTAAATCATGATGGGAACTTTCTGAGTCACTGTAGGGGCTCGTCTGCATACTTGGCTCAATCTAATTCTTGACCTTCCCCCCCACCCCTCCACTCTCTGATTTGCTCACCTTGATTGTCTTTTTCTGATTTGTCCTCCTTGCTTACTGTTTTTGGTTCTCTGTGCCTTAAATATTGAATCTGTTCTGGTCTGGCTATGGTCTGAAGAAGTGGGTCTGTCCCACGAAAGTTCACCTAATAAACTATTTTGCTAGTCTTTAAAGTGCTACTTGACTGCTTTTTGTTTTGATTACAAGGACTGCTTCCCTTCCTTTGATGCTCGTAATGATCTCAGGCAAGACACTTAACATCCCCCACCCCTTGCCCCCCTCCTTTGCTTTTATGTATTTGATTTGTCAGTTTTTATTGCAATTTTTTTGGACCTCTGTACTAAATGACTGGAAATTCTATATATCTGAAGAGGTGGGGCTGTCCCATGAAAGCTCATCAGCTAATAAATCATTTTGCTTATCTCTCAGGTGCTACATGACTGCTGTTTTGTTAGACTACAGACTAACACGGCTACCTCTCTGTTACTACATATCTATGTGTACAACACAGTGTAGATGTTTTCCAGGTCCGTATTATTCACTACTGAATTTAAGGAAGGATAAAAGTGAGCATGAAATGATAGAGTTTGTGATTTTAAAGAACAGCAGAAGGGAGAACAGCAAAATAAAGGCAGTGGATTTCAAGAAAGCAGATTTTAGCAAACTTAGGGAGCTGGTAGGTAAGATCCCATGGGACGAAAGACTAAGAGGGAAAACAACTGAAGACAGTTGCAGTTTTTCAAATGGACGTTTTTAAGGGCACAAAAGCAAACTATTCCACTGCATAGAAAAGATAGGGTGTATAGCAGGAGACCACACTGGCTTAATCTGGAGATCTTGAATGACCTATAAATCAAAAATGAGTCCTATAAAGAGTGGAAACTAGGTCAAATTACAAGAGTTAATATAAACAAATAACACAAGCTGGGACAAAATTAGAAAAGCAAAGACACAAAATTAGCTCATTAAATTCATAAACCTGAATTACCCACCAGAAGAAGTAAAAAAACAAATCGACAGGGCCAGACAAATACCCAGAGACCAGCTACTCCAAGATCAGCCCAAAAAAGCCAAGAACAGACCACCACTGGTCATCACCTACAGCCCCCAACTCAGACCACTGCAACGAATTATTAAAGACCTACAACCTATCCTTAATCAAGATGCCACGCTCCAGAAGGCCCTGGGTGACATGCCTTTTCTCTCCTACAGACAACCTCCCAACCTCATGAGGATCCTCAGTACCAGCCACAGTCTATACCCCAGGAACACCAGTCCTGGAACCTTTCCCTGCAACAAAGCCCGCTGTCAGCTTTGTCCACATATCTTCTCTAGAAATACCATCACTGGACCTAACCAGGTTACTCACAGAATGACGGGCACTTTCTCATGCTCCTCTACTAACATCATATATGCCATCATGTGCCAACAATGCCCAGATGCTTTGTATGTTGGACAGACTTCTAACTCCCTTAGACAAAGGGTCAACGGGCACAAAACAGACATCAAAACACTCCAGATCCACAAACCAGTTAGTCAACATTTTAATGGAATGGGGCATTCTGTCAATGACCTAAAGGTATGTGTGTTACTGAAGAAGAATTATCGCACCGTTCTGGAAAGGGAAACAGCCGAGCTGGCTTTTATATTCAAATTTGGTGCATTAACACATGATTTGAATCGTGATGGGAACTTTCTGAGTCACTATAGGGCTCGTCTGCATAATTGGCTTAATCTAATTCTTGACCTTCCTTCCCCCACCCCTCCACTCTCTTATTTGCTCACCTTGATCATCTTTTTCCGCTTTGTCCTCCTTGCTTACTGTTTTTGGTTCTCTGTGCCTTAAATATTGAGTCTGTTCTGGTCTGGCTATGGTCTGAAGAAGTGGGTCTGTCCCACGAAAGCTCACCTAATAAACTATTTTGCTAGTCTTTAAAGTGCTACTTGACTACTTTTTGTTTTAAAATTAGCTCAATTTAGCTAGAGACATAAAGGGTAACCAGAAAACATTTACAAATATTTTAGAAATAAGAGGAATTTATTGCTCAATAAAGAGAGAAAAAAAGTAACAGAAAATGTGGAAATGACAGAGGTGCTTTATGGGAAGCCAGTGTACAGAGCAAAGGCCAGTTCTGATGGCCTCATGGTCACCTGTGGTGAAGAATTTTGTGCTAGTTGACATTTGCTAAGGGCAGATGGCTTCATTCCCAAGTCCAGACAAAAGGGGATGAAGACATGTATAAAAACAGCCAGGATGAAATGGAGTCTCCTGGCTAGCTGGAGTTGATAGTAGCAAAATACCCATTTCCTTGAGTAGGTTTAGGATCAGGTCCTATGGTGTTTCTTCCAAACAAACCAAAAAATCATTGTTGCAAATATAACCATTGATTGAATGTGTTATGTTACCAACATACGGTGAAATTCACCTTTCTGGAGCCCACACAAGGTCTTGCACTGCTCCTGGCCAGTGCCCTGTTTTGCATATTTAAGTGGCACATAGATCTTGTACAGATCTTCGGTATGAGGTTAATTAACCCTGCATAACCTTCCCTTGATAACCCCTTCCAGTGCTATATTAGCCTCATTGTTCAAAAGCTTTTCCTAATATCTAAGACAAATCTCCCTTCCTGAAGGTTAAGATTGGTGGTGCTTGTTCTACCTTCAATGCATGTACAGAATGACTGATCACCACTTTATAAGAGCCTTTAATATGCTACTAGATTTGCCTCTGATATTTATGGTCATTGACCACCACTAGTTTGTTTAGAGTAATGTTGAAAGTTCTGAAATATTGTGTATACATACTAGGCAGAATGATAAGGGGGCTGGACTAACTGACCTCCTGAGGTCCCTTCATGCCCTAGAATTCTATGATTCTATGATAAGACCTCCACCCTAAAATGAGATCTGTACAGATATGGGGGTCCATTAGCACAAAGATCATTGCAGAGTTTGGGCCATAGTCTAAACTCACCCACTCATTAGCTGGACTGTTCTCATCAGACTTGGAAAATTCCCTCAAGCACCGCATTCTCATGATCACCCCCAAATATCTGGAAGCTGAATATTTTCCAATTACAGTTCAAAAACCTTAAGTCCCAAACAAAGCCAATCAGCAAAGTATTTCTAATTTTATTGGACTCTAATAGATTTTAATATAGTTTTGTAAATTTAATACAAACTAACACAAAATATATTTAAAATACTGGCAAGCTATTCATAATTACTTTGGGTAATTTCAGTTTCTAGGATTACTTTTCTCCTTTAAAAATATCAGATTTGAGGGATGACGAAACCCATGACCTAATCATTATTTTTCTTAATTCCATTTACTTATGTTTACATCATATGAGGGACAGTTAATCTAAATAAAAATACAAGGCCCCATGTACAAAAAGAAGACAGAGGACAGCCTCTTACTAGCACACACTGCATAGCACAATGAGAGTGAGAAATAGGACTTAAATTTCTCCCAAATCAAAGAGGATTAAGAATGCTAGAATTAACCCAAAAATTACAGTATTAGGAACCAAATGAAACCAGAGAAAAAATCTTACATATTAGAGAGCTGGAATGAACTTCTCAAACTTCTGAGAATGTTATTATGACCTGGGTACAATTCAAAAAAGCTATAAACCAGTTAGCTGTAATCTGAAGGGAGAAAAAGTCTGGAAGCTGCAAGCTTCTTCAGTAGCGAATTCCATTCTTAAGGGGAGGATGGGGCACGGGGAGAGAAGGGCAGCATAAGTGAAATGTAATATCCACAATGAATTGCTCTTTACTGAAAATAACCTGTTTTATTTGAAGCTGACGTTGTTCTTTAGAAATGTAATATAGTCCATCCACCTGAATAAATCTTGAATATGAGGGTACAATCCAGAGATTAGGGGGAAGTGATGCCCATTTCTTAATGCAGGGTAGTAATGCAAAATCCCACCCCCCATCAAAGCTCTAGGAAAATAGGGATCCCTTAGAACCTTCCCCAACCCACTGTCATTGAAGCTTTCTGTGTCAGCTTATGATGAACTGGCATTCAGACTTTCTGCATCATGCAGCAGTACCCAGTTATTCTTTCATCATGGCTGTTCTAGATATGGAGGCCTAACACCATCCTTGTTCAGGGCTTATGTGCTGTGGAGATTTTGAGCTCACCATCCACCTGGAGTGAAGTTCCTACTGATGCAATAACAAACTAAGTCTCCAAGAATCTTTAGATATGATAGTTCCCCAACACTTTAGCATCCCTTCTAAAGTTGCCCCTAATTGTTCGGGGTCCCTTTCATTACCAGTACCGTCGGAACACACTTGACAGCCTGGGAAGACCCCCACCAGCATGACCTCTCACGCATGGTGGATGCGAAGTCACTTTGCATGCAGGATGCCATTCACAAGATGCCCTTTTCTTCTCAAAATAGCATCTTCCGTATGGCAAGTGTTTGAACACCATTCAGGTATATTCTATCCTGGCTCAAAGGACAGAACCCTGCATAACCTCCAGCAGACCCCAAAATTCACCAGGGATCTCATTTTGGGAACCAATGTCTGCTCTAGCAGATCTAGTGGATATTTTTGCTTTTTCTTCCACCATTCTGCCATCCCTTCTGCTCAACAAAAAGCAGTTGCATTCCTCCTTTGTCTGTATTTTGTTTGTTTAGGTAGTAAGCTTATAGCTGGTCCTGTTTACCAATTTGTAAATTGTTACATATTTACATTTGTTATACATATAAATTGTTATACTTTAAATCCAGCTGCTATCAAAATAACAAATCAGATGGTTCTTACTAACAAAACTCATCACCTAATAAATCTGTTAGTCTCTGAGATGCTATTGGACTGCTAGTTATTTGTAAATTGAATAGAAATACTTCTGTGAGCTGTATTCAGAGTAGTGAATTTTAATTGTTATTCTGCCTTTTCATTTGCAACTCTCAAATGTTTCACTGAAAAAAAAACTACCAAAAATAAAACTTCAGCATAAGAAATGAATATCCCTTGATATCTCAGTGCTGTAAGATTTTCTCACCAACTGAATGAAGGGTTCTTTTTTCCTCACTTCCAGAAGAATTATGAGGTTGATGTTTGTATCGAAGAACTAATGACTTGATGTCTGGATAGAGGAGAAGCTACTTTCTTTCCTTTCTTCCTTCTCCCTCCCCCCGCCACCCCACTAAAGAAATACAATCATATTCCCTTTGTGGGAGTGAAGAGATCATTTTATTTCCTTAACAACAACAGAGTTTAACTTTTTGACAAGTGAAAGTAATTCCAAAACTGGAACAGGGGAGGGCACTAAAGAGTTGTACATTGATGTATAATCCCAGAAAAACTTTTTCCCAAAATGTAAGTTTAATACTAAAAATTATTATTCTAGATTCATTGCCTGTCCATTGATGGAACACAGATTCTGCATTCCATTTTCTTATGAATGTAAACTGTTAAAGGGCTCTTGAGGAAGCCTATATTAGATGTTTGAATCAACAGTATAACCTCTGCTTTGGATTTAATTGTAGATCTGGAAAATACAGAAAAAGATAATTCTATCAAAAGCTAGCCAAAGAGACCGATGGTCTGTGAGAGTCAAAACAAAAGAGAGATAGAGAGAACCAGATGATAGTCTGTTTACATATCAATGTACATTCAGAGATTGTTAATTCAGTGAAAGTAATTCATTAACATTCATAAATATGTTTATCAAATCTTGCTCTAATCTGCCTTTAAGACTGCACCAGGCTGAATGGAAGCTATGGAAGAACTGAAACATTTGGGTAATACCTTACAAACCTCATAGTACTTCTAAAAAATCTGTGGCAACTTTACCATACCTGATTAATCCCCAGAGATGGCAGAACAATTCATCTTTGTTGACAAAACTGACCACTGTGCAATCATTTCCATAGTTAATGACCATTAAGTCCACAATGCAGTTAAAATGCTGAGACAGTTCCTAACAACTTCTGTCTAGGAGAGATGCACCATACATTCTAGTGCACATTCAAGTCCCTCTTTGTAGAAGCATGTTTAGATATTGGGTTTTTATTAACTGTAGCTGGATTTTTTTAAGGGCCAGAAAAATTTGTAACCAATAATAACATAATTATGCAGTCTAAAGCAAAGCTAATCAGATGTCATGCCTTAAACCAAAAATAGCTCTCTCCACTCTTACCTGCAAATTGTATAAAAGAGGCAAGAACTTTATTGGAGACAAAGGAAGCAAAAGCATAAAGTACAGGCCACTGTTGCAGTAAGGGTACCAGACTGAGTGGACTGATGTTCTAATTGATATATTCCCGTGGTGACCCACTTGCAAAATCTTCCAACACATCATTCAACATCAGGGAGAGATAGCTAGGTTGATTAAGTGGAAGATTTAGGTTATTTTCAACTGAACTGTAAGGAGAAAAAAATGCTTTCATTATACACATGATGGAACTCCATAGAATAGACAAATACCTGTATTCAGAGCTCCTGCAAATCTGTGGATATCTGCTTATATCCACAGGTATCCACATCTGTGGATGTGGATGCAGACATCTGCAGCTCATATTTGCAGATGCTGATGTGTCTACAAATTTTGTTTCCACACAGAGCACTATTTGTATTCAGTCAAAAAAAAAAAGAAAAGAAAACAAAGGCTAAGCTCTGAAATGACTTTAAATTCTGCATTAGGTAACCATGTTGGTCCCAGCATATTAAACAGGTAAGGTGGGTGAGATAATATGTTTTGCTGAGCCACCTTCTGTTGCTGGGAGACCCAGAATTTTGAGCTTACAGGGCTCTTCTTCAGGTCTGAGAAATGTACTTAGCATCTGTGTACACTTAAAATGCTGTAGTGGCATAACTACAGCACTGCAGCTATTCAGTGAAGACATTACCTACACCAACAGCAGGGGATCTCCCATTGGCATAGATATGTCATGTCCTCAAGAGGTAGCTAGGTCAAAGGGAGAATTCTGCCATTGACCTGGTACAGGGGTTAGGTCAGTTCAATGTATCACTCAGTGATATGGACATCACTATACCAAGCTTATGCAAAACCTGCAAATATATCTCCACTATTACAGTGGTCAATAACCACCAGCAATAAACATTTAATGATCCATGATTCTTTGACTCCATCAACCAAGCAGCTATAGACCACAACACAGTAACTCTAAACTTGGAACCAATCCCTGCAACAAACCTCGCTGCCAACTCTGCTCACATGTGTACACCAGTGATATCATCACAGGTCCTAACATCAACCCTACCATCAGGGGCTCCTTTACCTGCACATCTACTAACGTAATATATGTCATCATGTGCCAGCAATGCCCAACTTCAATTTACATTGGCCAAACTGGACAGTCTCTACATAAAAGAATAAATGGACATAAATTGGATATCAGGAACAGTAATGTACAGAAACCTGTGGGAGAGCACTTCAAGCTCCCTGGACACTCAGTAAGAGATTTAAAAGTAGCAGTCCTACAACAAAAAAATTTCAAAAATAAAATGGAGAGAGAAATCTCTGAGCTGTAATTCATTTATAAGTTTGAGTCCATCAACCAAGGATTAAACAGAGACTGGGAGTCGCTGGCCCCTTACAAAAGCAGCTTCTCTGCTCTAGATGTTCACACCGCCACATTAGAATCTGACAATGGGCCACATCCCCCCCGACTGATCTGACTTGTTTTCTCCTCTCTTGATGTACACTACTGATAATGGGCCATTTCCACCCTGACTGAACAGACCTCATCAGCTCTCGCCCTCCCTTTTACTCTTTAAATAATCCTCTGAACCCCCCCGCCCTGCACTCATGCATCTGACAAACCAGGTCTTTGCCCACGAAAGCTTACACTCCAAAATATCTGTTAGTCTATAAGGTGCCACAGGACTTCTTGTTGTTCTCAATGATTCTTAAACATGCTTATCACACCTTCCCTGTGTCTACACATGCCCCTTCCTTTCGAAAGGGGCATGTTAATGAGCAGGTTTGAAAGATACTAATGAGGTGCTGCAATGAATATGCAGCGCTTCATTAGCATGACGGCGGCCGCAGCGATTCAAAAATGCGGCTTTTTGAATCACTCACCGCTTGTGGAGACAGGACCTTCCGAAAGGACCCCCCCCAGTTTTCAAAAGCCCTCCTTCCGATCACCAGATAGGAAGAAGGGCTTTCAAAAACTGGGGGAGTCCTTTCGGATGGTCCTGTCTCCACGGGTAGTGCATGATTCGAAAAGCCACACTTTCGTAATCGCCGCGGCCGCCATTATGCTAATGAGGTGCTGCATATTCATTGCAGTGCCTCATTAGCATCTTTTGAACCCGCTCATTAACATGCTCCTTTCAAATGGAAGGGGCACATGTAGACTCAGCCCTTGTGTTGTACCCCATTCAATGCACTAAATGCCACAAAACAACTATATGAGTTAAACCAGACAATCACTGCACTCTTGAATGACGTCACACAGGAATATGAGTTTGGCGGTGGTAGTGGATGCTGGAGCTCCTGGCCCTTTTGAAATGCCACAGCAGCAGTGCTCTACAGTTCCATGCAGCGCTGGGGAAATGGAGGCCAGCACCATGGTCTGGGCAACACTGAGGGCTGACAGCCCTAGTCCCTGCCCTTCCACCCTTGGCCCCGTCCATTCCTGGTCACAGAGGTGGGCCCCCCTCCCACCTTGCACTGGGGCCTACAGTGCCTGCCAGCACTGCTGCCTGTGGGTGAACATGTTTCCTATAATAATCACTGCACATCTGACTTTTCAATCCTTGTCTTCAAAGGATGTCTGCACACCTCCAAAAGATGAGCACAGGCGGGTAAATACATCACTTTGCTAGATGCTCAGAATCATGGACTGAGTAGAGACAGTGGATTTATGGCTTTATCATCACAGTCTGTAGCCCAATAATGCCCCCACTCCACCTCCCCATACTGTCTGTGCTCTCCCTTCCTTGCTCCACAACACCCCCACCCCGTGACTGGAGGGTGTTAATGGGCCACTTCATCTTGAATGGTCCTTTAAAAATGGTCCCTTAACTACATATGCTAAACAATCCTTTCCACCCTGTATTTAGCTGTGACACAGAGCATACTTCCAGACCCAAGGAAGAGCTTGGTGTATGGTCCAAAGCTTATCTCTCTCACCAACTGTAGTTGTTCCAATGCAAGATATTACCTCACTCACCTCCTTCCTCTCTTTAAATTCTGCGGAAATGCAGGCACCAATCTACTGTCTTTAAATAGGAGCAGCACTGAATGACCACATTGGATACTTACATTGCCTGAAAATGCTGAACAAATGTAGGATTGTATTGACAAAGGGAGACAGAAAGGCTGTTAACATTACTGTTTTTTGCCAAATTGCTTCCACTAGTGATGTGTCATTGATAATGGGAACTGTAGTGCAGATGGGGCTCCAAGCAGCCACTCACATTTTAAACAGCATATTGTCTATAATTGTGTTTTGTTCATACCCTGCCAGAGTCCACTTTCATTCTCAGGGGAAGTCCGTAAAACTTGAGTCATAAAATTCTAATGACTACCAATGCTTTGTGTACTTTAGCACTTCTACCATGGCCAGTAGTCTAGAATGCAGCTGAATTGGTGGCAGACAGGTGTCAGACAGCCTAAGAAGGACTATGGTGCCAGAGCAGGACAGCTGGGAAAAGAGAGACTCCTAGGAATGGAATCATACGCTCTCAGAAAGTTTCAACTGGTACAAAACACAGCAGGGCTGCTCTTGAACAGCTCAGATCACCAGGAGCTCCTCACCCCCACTGCTCTATACTCTGCATTGGCTTCTTATTGTGTTACATCCATGCATATTCAGTATAAGGTTTCTGTCCTGAAATTCAAAGCTTGTCAAAGGACTGGTTATAGCAAAATGAGAAACTGTTTCTTCTTTCATGACCATCGCGTCCCATGACAGCTATATTGCACTAGCAGAGTGAAACCATTAGCCAATAAGGAGAGGCTCCACAAGAGTGCAGGAGACTGAAGTTTCAAAGGATGCCTCTAGGCTATGGAACTTACTCTCATATAAGTTAAGAATGGCCCCAAAGCTCACCACTTACAGTGCTAAATGCAAAGCTCTCCGCTTTGATTCAACTTCCCTTCCATACATTTTCCATTTGAAAAGAACAACAACAAAAGTGTTAAGAGTTGCAACAGGAGGGTTACTATGGTTTGGAATGTCAAGTCTATCCAGGAGAAACTGAGTGTATTTTTTTCAAAGCCACACCAAAATCCTGCAAAGATAAAATGAAGCAGATACTCATTCAGCTTGATTCTGCGAGGGAAGCTGATATTATTAGCATTTTAAGGGGACGTTTATATGTTAGTTTAAAAATAAGATCCCATGTTATAGTCACTGCTCACTTGTGTACTTGGTATATATGAGCCGTTTCACAAATGAATTGCTAATGTTGCTGCTATGAAAAAACAAGCAATCAAAGCAAAGTTTTGGCTGATTGACATCGTAGACAGTCTCAGCAGGTTCTGTTAATAAATAATATTTGGGAATTGTGACATAGGTTATTTCCTCACCAACCTTCCCTACCCATTTTTGTCTCTTCCTTTTTAGTCTATGCTCTGCTTTTGAGTCTTGAACTACACATTCCTTTTGTTCTCCTCATTACTATGCAGACAATATTCATCTGTTCTCAAGGAAAGTCTGGGGATCTATGCTCTTTTCCCAGGCTTTCTTCTCTTCCATTAAAAGAAGAAAAACAACAAGGAGACTGTTTGGTGCTTGTCTGGCTTAGCCATCGTCTGATGGTGATGTAAGGTGCAAAACCCACAGTGACTGGCTGCAGCCAAACTGGTCATGTTCTGTCCACACACAGAGCAGCAATCAGCTTACAACTAAATCACAACCAAGCCCAAGCTGTCCTCACAAAGGCTGTTGAAGGGAAAACATTCACAGGCTAACAAAGCATCAGTGAAGCATGAAGCCAAAGGGAATCTTGTGCTCTGCAAAGAGATTGTTTCCAGCTTTTATACTCATGCCCACTCGGAGATTTTATGAATGATGGAGTGAAAGCAGTCTAGGATTCTTCAGTTTAACATTTGAAGAATTAGCATTTTAAAAAAAGAATTGGAGAGAGAAGGGTAGAAAGAAAAATTGTAATATATATTAAGACACACACGACCAGGTCTCTGCTGACGTAAAACAGTGTAGTTCCCATGACTTAAGTAGCATGATGCGGATTGGCAGCAGCTAAGGCTCTGTCTCAGATTGTCTGGCTGCTGAAGAGTGTTGGATTCTTAGAATGTTGACCAGTGTGTTGACTGACAATTTTCTGCATATATATGAGTATGCAGATTTTTCTAATTTTTTTCTTTTTTAACTTTCTAAGAGTCTGACAGAAGTTTTCCATTAGAGGTGCTATACTAAAGAGAGATATGAAAAGACTCTAGCCATGATCTCCTTATGGCGTTCTTCCAGTCAGTGGGTTAAAAAGTGGTTTGTTACTCTCTCACCATGACATTCTTTAAAACTGGTAATTTTTATAAACATGTTGGGTATGTCTACACTAGCAAGTACATTCCAAAGTGTGGTCGAAAGACGGCTGTCTTTTGAAATAACCTGCATAGCGTCTACACACCCCCCACGAACATTCGACAGTAACTTCGAAAGATGGGAGCCATTCTGTCGAAGTTGGCCCTCTGTGCTTGTAGTGGGAAAAGCACGCCCTTTCGAAAGACTATTTTGAAAGAGAGTAGGTGGAGATGCTCCACGGCCTGCTCTTTCAAAAGGAGGAGTCTTCCATGGTGGCAATCCGCTGGCAGGTGGCGGCACCATTCACAGCACAAGCAGAGCTCTGTGGCTCCAGCATCTGGCTGTGTTTAAGGAGGCAGGCTCCCACAAAGCCCCAGGCAGGAAGCTGAGAGCGTGAAGGCAGCAGGGAGCCCATGCTGTTGCAGAGCCCTACGCTAGCTGTGATGCCCCAGGCACAACACCAGCTCAATGGCCAGCAACCTGGACCCCTGCCCACGCCAGAGTTCCCCCAAGCACACTGAGGAGTCCTCTCAGGAGGGGAGCCAGGCCCTGAAGCAACGGGCCCCCTCATGGCCCAAGGCTGAGCTGCAGGACCTCCTTGCCCACTGGGAAGACAAGGAGGCCCTGCACCAGATGGGGATCTGGCACTGGAACATGGCGGCGTTCAAGCACCTTGCCAAGGGTCTCACCGGCTGTAGTCGCCCTATCTGCACCCAAGTCCAGGTGAGGTCCAAAGACAGGAAGCTCTGCCAGGGCTTTTTCAGGGCCCAGCCCATGGCCAGGCAGGCGGGTGCAGTGCCTACCAGCTGCCTCTACTTCAAAGAACTGGACCACCCATGAAACCCCCGGCCATGGTCCTCGATACAGCAGACCCTGGAACTGAGCCAGAGCCCAAGACGGGGACTGAGGGGGAGGACTACACAGGACCAGCAGCTGGTACCAGGCCCCCATGGAGGCTCCAGACCATGATTAATGATGACAGCTCAAGCCACTCCCATACCTGCCCCTCCCACTTCCACCCCACTGTCCCCTGTGCCCCCGTCACTCACCTGTCCCCCGTCTTCTCCCCTCCGACCTCTCTCCTGCCCTGACCCTCCATTTCCCCCCCACAGCAGCCCCCTCCCACAGCCCAAGCCGGGGCCTCTACACCCCTTCACATAGTTCCGCCCAACCCCCTGTTAGCTGTTCCCCATCCTGCCTGCAGAGAGTTCCCTCCAGCCTTCCATTAGCTGTTTCCCCTCCTGCCTGTAAATAGTTCCCTCACTCATGGAGAGGCAGACAGTTGAGTTCAGTGAAAAGTTTATTGTTTGGGTTTACCCTGTGTTCCCTGTGCATGTGTAGTGGTGGTGGCAGGGGTGAGAAGGATGGTGGTGGGGTGTGTGTGTGTGTGTGTGTGTTTGTGTGTGTGTGTATGTGTGTGCAGGGTGGGGGGGGTCACTGTGGCCCCTGCTCGAAGGCCTGGGACAGGGCCTCCCGTACCTGCACCCTGTCCTGCTGGGGCTGGGAACACAGGGCAGCAGGGGGCTGTTTGTACCTGCGCCCCGCCTCGGCGTCCCACACCTGCATGAAAGGCTCATGCTTTGCCTCCACCAGGTTGTGTAGGGTACAGCAGGCCCTGACCACTGCTGGGACGTTGGGGAGGCCCACCTCCAGCCTGGTGTGCAGGCATCTAAAGCGCCCCTTCAAACATCTGAATGCCCTCTCAACCGTATTGCGGGCCTGGTTCAGCTGCTCATTAAAAACGTCCTGGCTAGGCTGTGTGTGCCATGTGTATGGCCTCATCAGCCAGGCCTGCAAGGTGGCATTCTGGTGTCCCCACCGGGGAGCTCCTGTCGGGGGATGAAGGTCCCCTCGGCCATGCGGACTCCCAGCCCCAAGTTCCTGAACACCCTGGCATCATGGGTGCGGCTGGAACAGCCCACACAGATGTCCTGGAAGCGACTGTTGTTGCCAATGAGCACCTGCAGGACCATGGAGTGGTAAGCCCTTGCAGTTTACATAGACCCCCACAGCTGCACTCTGGGGTCCAGATGGCGATGTGTGTGCTGTCCAGGGCCCTGAAGCAGTTCAGGAAGCCCAACTCCTTGAAGCCCCAGATGGCATTGTCCATGTCCCTGATGCATACCAGCTGCCTCAGGAGCACCTTGTTGATGGCCTGGATGACCTGCAGGGCACAGGGGGGCATCCTCATGAGTGTGGGTTGGGGTGCAGCGTGCCTTCCCCTCCCCGCCCCTTGTCCTTTGCATGCCTGCCCATCGCCATTCCCATCCCCATCCCCATCCCCACCCTGTCCCTGGTGGGGGCTACCCCCCAATTCCTGATGATGCTCCTTGTCAGGGTGCCCCCCACCCCCTGCATGTGGTCTAGGTGTGACCTGGGCACAGCTTACCTCATTGAAGATGGCCCCAACAGTGGCCCTGCCCACACCAAACTGGTGGCCGATGGATCGGTGGCTATCCACGTTGGCCAGCCTCCAGAGGGTGATGGCCACCCTTTTCTGCATGGGGACCATCGGTCATCATGGTGCTGGAGGGCTGGGGTGAGCCAGTGGCACAGCTCCTGGAATGTCCCTTGGTCATCCTGAAGGCCAGGCCAGGCTTGGGGGGGAGGGGCTTTAAAGGGACAGCAGATGGTGATCCTGGAAGGGCCGGTCTGCCATGTGACCCTGGCTGTGGTGCCTCCTGCTCTTGTTCTTCCGAAAGAGAGCCCTGAGATGTGTGGACAATCTCTTTCAAAAGTGCAGTGGGGGACTTTCAAAAGGACGGGTTGAACCTTCGATCCCCACTTGCCTGTGTGGATGCTCCATTTCGAAAGGCCATCTTTCAACGTTCAGTTCAAATGCCATCCTTTCAAAATGGAGCTGTAGCATAGACACAGCCATTGTGAAGGGGGACACTCACCAGCAGGGCTGCCTAAGGGTCAGGGTGTGTCTCCTTGTCTTCCACCTGACCATTTCCTTTTCTCACTGGAGCTCTACTGCGGGTGGGGAGTCTGTCCTTTCAGCAGTTCAGCTAGGGAACACATTCAAGTTCACTCCTTCTGGGGTACATATGAGGAGCTCAATACTGTGGAAATCTTCAGAGGTCAGCAGGGGCTTCAAGGCTTCCCCTTGGGTCAGGATCTTGGGGCTGGGACCCTTGAACCTATAGGATCACCCCCAAGTTAAGTTACTACAAAGAGACAGACTGCTGTCATTCTCCCATCAAGAGGGCCTGGTAGGGAAGTGTGGGCCCACCCTCTCCACCCAGCTCCTTTCCAGGGCCTTAGGTTGCTACGCAGCTGCCTCTGCAGGATGCCTACTACCTGTTCCCTCTCTTCCCACAGGGTACAGTAAAGAACTAGACCACAAATTAAATCTTCTGACCTTTGAAAGTCACCAGTCCCTCCTTTGCAGGTTAGGTATCTGCAAGCTTCATGGAGCTCTGGTTATGCTTGTTCTCAGGACTTCCAAGTGCAGTGCAGTGCAGTGCAGTTTCCCTGCCTGCCCCTGAGTGACTCTGCTTCTCTTTTTTATCTCTCTCTCCAGCTTGTGTGGGCTTTGAAGGTGTGGTAGGACATGGGCACCTGGGCCCAGAGCAGCTTCTTAACTCCACCTTCTTCAGTGTGGTGTTTGTATATACCATTGCACATTCGTACAATGTTTTATATGATGTTAAAGTGAAAATACCCTCTCCTTAGATACCTTTTCTCCAGTATCCAGTAACCTGACGATTTATCATAACAGGCTTTGGAGTTGCAGCTTTGACAATTATTTATGTTCTCATTGCCATAAGTCCTAACTGCATTACTATGGAGAGAAATTAAACATTTTTCACATTTTCTTTGTGTAACACTGACAGACCCAGGTTGCTGGCACCAAGGACTGAACCTGCAATCATAGGGTCTAAAGTCTGGCCTTCACCTCATGGTAGAGCCCAGGGCTTTAGCAGCTATGATTGCAGGTTTTATCCCTGCTGCTGGCATCCTGGCTCTGTTGGTGTTACAACTGGTGCACTGGCTGGGAAGAACTGCTGGAAGGGCTCAGGATGTACTTCCTGGGAAGCATGTAGTACCCAGAGGTACTGAGACCTCATACTAGGGTGAGTGAAGTCTCTGCTCTACAGCCTTGGATGAGAGTAAGCTGGCTTTTAGCTCATGCAGTGGAGTGCAGGGCTTTAGACCCTAAAAGGGCAGGTTCAACCCCTGGTGCTGGCAATCTGGGTCTGTCAGTCTTATACCTGCATGATCTTACTGGATATTCCAGAGAGAATAAGCCCTTGTTAAACATATGAGGTGGTCTCACACCAGAAGCTAGTTAGTACAATTTGCTGACCATTCCACTGAAACGTGTTATGTTTGTTAAATAACCTTACCTTTTCATCCCATTCCCTGTCATCCTTGTGGCATTTCAAAAGCCGACTCCATTGGTGGCCCATTCAAATGTAGGCATCCCTGCTCAGAATAGCTAGAGTTGCAGTCCCTTGACAGTCCTGTTGTAAATGGAAAACCAAATGAGCTCATTTCTGAAGAGGTAAGAAATTGAGACTATAAAACCAAATCTCCATTTTCAGGCTTCAATCCAAAGTGGGGCTGTAAAACACACTGTATGCCCCTTCAGACATCCTGTCCCCTTTGCCAAAAGACCAGGGTTCTAAGGCATCAGAATCTTCTGGATACAATTTAATATCATATTGTGCTGTCTTCTCTTGAATAACAGCTCTCTGGCAAGGTGCAGTTTAATCAGTTATATATATATCTCTCAGATTCCCACAACATCCCCTGACTGAAGCTTAAACTTGATAACATTAACAAGTGGAAATTAATTCATTTCTAATTAAAACAGAAACAATAAATATCCCTCCACGTGGGTTTCTTCATACTAATTAAGACACAGAGTCCAAATATATATAGCCAATCAAATAGAACAGAGTAAACCATCTTTGTGCCCCAAACAAAATTAAGGTAGACATACCCACAAACACCATTAAGACTAGCAAAAAATGCCTCAAAAATTCCCCCCAAGTGGATGTCAGATGCCTGACATACATTCAGAATTGCTTTCTGTTCATAGTTCTTACCTTTCATCTCTCAAAAGCTCCCTGGTGGTGCCTCTTGTACAATTCTTAGGTGGTTCTACATGCTTTGGTTTCTTAAATATAAAGCACATTATCATTCTGCATTTCAGAGGGAAACTATCCAATCACTGACACTTACCTGGTGGCCTTCTAGGACATCAGGTAAATCAGTTCCAGGAATGGGTATTTGCAGGCTAGCACACTGAAAACAAACAGACAAACAAACAAACAAACAAGCAGAACCACAGCCTTTTGGGACATTCGTGCCTGAGCCATCATTTAACTTCTGATTTTACTCTTTCCAAGGAATAATGATTAATTATTATTAATAATAATAATACTTATTTGCATTGTTGTAGCACATAGGAAGCCTGGCCTTAGACCAGAACCACATTTTGCTTGACACTGTCTAACAGAAAAAAAGACAGTGTCTGCCACATACACCTTAAAATCTAAGCTCATGTCTATGTTTTCAATTTGATGAATGTTTTTTGTATCTGTGTTAAGGGTTCTGCCACAACTGTGGAAGTAGTCTGTATAACAACAGCAAAGCTATGCAGTGTTTTCATGTAACTATCAAAAGCAAGGGAGAGTATACGCACTCTGGCACAGCCTTTGCACTGAGTGCAGAGGACATTAGTGTGGTTGTAAAAGCCCATGAGGTAGAGTGCAGTTAGACCAACATGCCAGTAGCCTTTCAGGATTTACTACTTAACCCTTGTACTCCACATGGAGCATAGGTCACCTACAAGTCTCTACCACTTCACTCTGTCTTGGGATAAAACTTCGAGCTGGCTCCAGGAGTACCCCAGTTGTTGTCCTTCAACCTCAGAAGACCTTCTCTATGTTGCCCGAGGTCTTCCTCTTTTGCGTTTTCCTTGCAAGTTTCATGTGAGAGCGTGAAGGACTATGCTAGATGATGGTTTTCTTAGAGTGTGGCCTAGCCATCCCCACTTTCTTCTCTTGATTTCAACATCAATTGGTCCTTGTCCTGCTCTGTTCCAAAGCTCCTCACTTGAAACAAAGTTTTGCCATTTGATGTGAAGGATGTACCTCAAACATCTGTTTATGAATGGCTGTAGCTTTTGATTTGAAGATTTTTTAGTACGCCAGGTCTCGCATCCACACAAGAGCACATTCTTCACGTTTGTGTTGGAGATCCTCAGCTTCATCTTCACAGATGCTATTTGTGAACTCCATATGGGATGGAGATTCTTGAATGCAGCTGTTGCTTTCTCTATCCTAGCACTGATATCCTCATCTATTCTTCCATCTACACCCATAATATTCCCGAAGTAGGTAAACTGCTCCACATCTTCCAGGTCATCCCCTCCCAGTGTGATGGTGTTGTTGTTGTTGTTGTTGGACATGCATTCCTGAGGATAATACTTACAGAAACAGGTGCCATCCACAATACATTTCCCCCTAGCAAGAGAAGACAGTGGTACTCTGTGTAACACCAAATTGTACTTCGCATGTCTGTGGTTTGGCTGGAGCTCCACGGCCTTACTGTGACACAGTGCTAGTTGTGCCCCAACTAAGCATTTGTTGTGATGTGCGCTCATATACCTGTGCTATGCTACTCCTGCATAGATGGAGAAACTAAAGTTACCCTCCCTAGAGATCTATAAGATTCAAAATCTAAATACGGGGTCACAGTGCAGCCACTTGAGGCATGACTGGTGAGTAATCGGGAGCATGACACACAAGTATATGAGCTCCCCAGCAGCTGGAATCATAACTAGGGCCCTACAAAATTCACAATCATTTTGATCAATTTCATCATCCTAGGATTTTAAAAAGTGTAAGTTTCATGATTTCAGATATTTAAATTGTAAATTTCATAGTGGTTATGGGTAGTGTGGTACAGACCCGAAAAGGGGCTATAAGAGTGGGGTCAGGAGGCTATCTTAGAAGAGTTGTGGTTTTGCCACCTTTACTTCTGCACTGCTGCCTTCACAACTGGGCAGTCAGAGGGCATTTTTGACAAACATATTTGAAAGAATTGAAAGGTGCTTGGGTTTCTTCTGTTTTGCTGAAACATGACGATTTTTTAATCAAAAACTGAAAAATGTTTCATTTTGGTTTTCATAAAAACTTTTGGAAAACTTCAAAATCTTTCTCCTTCCAGTTTCTTTTTGTAAATTAAATTCTCTTTCTATCTACAAGTTTAGGGTTTTGTTTTTTTTTTACTATCTTCACCACATTTTTCCAAGACCCTTCTTCTCCAAGGCACCCTTTGAACTTTCACTAGTCTTGTTACTAATTTGATTTGTACTGATTTTCACACAACCACAAGTAAGAGAAGCTACTAATTGGTGCCACATTTGTTAAGAGTATATCCGCATTGCAGCCGGGACCATGACTCCTCCACAGGCAGACTCAAGCTAGTTCTGCTCAAGTTAGCATGTGAAAAATAACAGTGTGGTCATGGTGACATAAACAGCAGCTAGGATGAAGCAGCCAGCAGCTTAGTCAAGTGACTAGCCCAAGCCACCATCCATGCTGTATCATCTACACTATTTTTTGCACAGAGTGCAGCTGACAAGAGTCTGCCTAGGCAGGCTGAGTGGCACAATACCAGCAACAGTGCATATATGTCCTAAGGACTCTGTTCAGATGTGGCAACACTCAGTCTGACCTTATTTTCTCCTGCTGACAGAAGAACTGAAGGGAAGACAATCTATTACTAAATCTTCCCCTCTAGTTGTGGGATCTGAAAACTCACTCCCTAATCCTCTTGTACTCCTACTCAAAGCTTGAAGCTTTGCTCTTGCTTTGAGCCCCCTGCATTGCCAGGGCACCCCTGCTACCACCACAGCAGTCCAGCAGCTGCTTTGTAAAGACTATCTTCTGCCCACTTTCTCCCTGCTGCTCAGACAACAAGTTGAACAACTGATTTTAATAAGCCTTTGGGTAAAGGTAAAATGTCATGATGACATTAAGCAACAATGTGGTTCAGCAGTCACTGCTGGGATGCCCTGACATTCAGTTCCATTTGATGATAACCATTCAGCTGCATGCATGTACTCCCCCCATATGCTGCAGTTTCTCCATACAGGTAGCCAGCTGACTCCAAGGGAGCCCCCCCAAAATCACAAAATTAGATAAGGATTGAAAGCACCAGGCCAGGTTTATTTGTCATCTGAAACAGTCTCCAGCTACTCAGATCAGCTGTCTACAGTTCTGCTAGTACATACATACCCCTGACAATGGACTCAGCTCAGTCAGTGGGAAGTTCCACTGCCCCCTTTGTTGGACAAAGACAGTCCCTCCAAGACACATCTTTTACACACATACAGACAAGTTACACATCACTCCTGATGTATCAGGGTACCACTCTCTGGTATTACCTAGATACCACCCATTACCTTGCATCTGGTGGAGTGATGAAAAACATCTCTGTCCATCATACTGTCATTTTAGACCCTGTCCTGAACCCAGGTCAATATGTCCCTGTTATCTGTGGGGAGCGTGTTGATCTGAAGGTGCTTCTTAATGAGGTATCATTATTAACCCTCTGGAACATGCTTCCAGCCACTGCCTAGTAGCAATTAGTGTTTTCTAGCCTGTGTCTAGTACCAATTACTGTTTAATGCTACCAAGCCTGTTGATGCAAAGTGCTGTGACTGGGGGTCTGCCTCTTGCTCAAAGCTTAACTTTGCTTTGTATTTGCAAAGTCTTGACCATTGCTGGCCAGGCTTCATATCAGGCCTGTGGCTTATGTTTTAGGCCCTACACAGGCAACAAGTGGTAAATGTGTATTGAAAGAAATGCACTTGGGCCTTTAGGCCTGCCAGTTGGACTTTTAAGAAATACCTACTGTATATACAATGCACCTCATGCAGCTATAAGACATTCTTTCTTCCTATTAATGAGTAAACAGAAGCAGGAAGGAAACATCAAGAGATGACAGATGTCTTGAGGCTTTATTAACATAAAAAAGATCTGAATATGATAGACATCTGTACCAGAAGCCTGTTTTCTATTGATATGTGTTCAACATCATTCAACATATTTAAATACATATAACATACATAGTCCTTCAGTGAACACATAGAAGGGTTTTTATGTTTGCATGGTTTCGTCAACAGTGTTTTTATATCCATAGGAATGGAAATTTCTAGCTCCCAAGATGAAATCTCCATTCTTTAGAAAGGGAAAAATGAAAGGGCTTTTAATTCTGATGTGAGATGCTTGCTTTTTTGTTCATTTTGTCTGTGTGGATCCATGCTTGCATGGTGGGGTAATTTGTGAGTGAAACAGTTCTTTCTTGAGTATTTTATAAAGGAGAGTCAATCATTCCAGTATGCGATGATTTGGAAGAGGAGCAAAGGGGAGGTCATGCGCAAGGAAGGTTGTATTTCAAGACTTGCAACTGACTGGAATTGGACTGTGGGAAAACAGCATCACATTCACAGAGACCATGAACTTGGCCTTATAGAGCAGCTAAGTGCTCCCTGTGCCTGCGGCATCTTCTCTCTGGGAGCCACCACCTAGAAAATAAATCCTGTAATGAAAGCCGATTACCTCATAACATATTCCTAGAAGGGACTGAGCCATCTAATTTCTCTTGCTTACAAAGTGCCATGAGGTTACCATAGTTCAGGCAGCCTCATTAGAAGCAATGTTAAATGTGTAGGGAATGAATAGAGATTAAACAAAAGCACTCTGGATGGCTGTTACACATAATCCATTTGTTAGTATGCTTCCAGTGAACAAAAGGCTGCATTGTTCAAAAGACTGATTTCTGCCTGGGATGGAAGAACCCTTAACCAATATTCCAACATGTTTAAAAGGAATAGGAGGTTTTCTTCATAAAGCTAATAACTCATAATTTTGAAGAAATTAAGATATTAAAATTAAAAAGTTAGGTAAATAAATATCAGATTTCAGCAAAGTGGAATTTAACCGGCTTGGTCCTCAGCACATGGGGGATCCAGGCATTTTCCAGCGTTATAAAGTTAGCATGATTCTTGTGATTTTTTTTATATGCTGCCCCACATGACTCTGGGCCAACTCTGGTGTTCATAGATAGTTTGTTTCAAGTTCATAACATTCTCCATCCATTTACTTCAATTGGCTAGTTTAGTTTATAATTCTTCAAAGTAATGGGTGAGGCAACCTAATTAAGTTTATACATGAAAAATGATTTAAAGTAAAAAGTATAAAAGTCTATTTTAAAAGATTTTGTCTGAAGGTCAAATACTGCAGTGGTGGGCACAGAAACAAGTATCAGAAATGGAACAGAATTGAATAGTACCAAAATTAACTGCACAACCAAAGGACTGATTTTGTACAATAAACAGGATGAAAATAAGCAATACTTCGAGTAATTTTACATGGCAGACATGAGATTCTGCTTAATCTTCCCCCTCTCCTGCATGCACTTTCACAAAAAATATGAGTTTCTCCCCTATGCAATGTGATATTCAGCCCATGCAATCTTTCATCTTTAGAAATAGCTTAAGATAGAGTCATATTCTATCTTGATTTCACCAGAGCTATGCCAGTTTACACCAACTGATGATCTGACCTGCTGTCACTTTCCAGAGGTAAATTGTTATTTAATTGTTTATGATGTTGTTTTGTGGGAACTAGATGCTTTCAGACAACATTGTAAACATGTGCAGGGTTTTACATTGATTACCTCTGAACAAAATAGAATTACACAGGCATCTGAGTTACTAAGAAGATTCTATGTATACAGTACACATTCTTATATAAATAGAAATGTGTTTTACACACCTGATTAGGAAATGGCAGGGGATCACTCTCCAAATAGAACACAGAAACAAATATAATGAGCCAAGGTCTATATTGTGGCTTATTATATAGAGTGTTTTTCCCTCAAACAATTTGAAAGTAGTTTATCAGCTGAATACTCAAAACAGCAGGGATTTCATAGGCATTCATAACACAATGCTTCATTTGCAGCAACATAGTAGCAGTCTTCTGACTAAATCAGAAATGAAATTTGTTGAAGTCCCAAGATGGTGCTACATCTCACTTGGAGCTTAGAGTAAAAGGACAAGACCTTCCCATGCCCAGGCTACCTCCAGGAGGGGAAAAAATGTAATTAAGAGACTTTGAGTGCATGGGGGGGGAAGGAGGGCTCAGAAGGGGAATGAAGCATTGGCAAGCAAAAAGCTGCATTGTACAGCTCAAAATTTGTATTTTATTTTGGACTCACAATAAAAAGGAGCTGCAATGCATGAGCTCATGTATGGGCATGAAGACAAAATTAAGGCAGAGATGCAGTTTTGTGTGCAAAAAGCAAACATGGGACGGTATGTTCCTACAGCACGTGCAGGCTGCCCATACAGACAGGGCACGGTTAAATAGATGGAGGATAACCATGCTGGAGAAGAGGAGGGCAGATCAGGAAGAGAGGAAAATGCTTGGACAATATGAAGTCCAGATTCAGGAGATGTTGAAGCTGGTGATGCAGCAAACAGAGCTCCTGAGGTGCCTGGTACAGGACCACAGAGCCCCACTGCAGCCAATGCTGAACCACACGCCCTCCTCACCATGTTCCCTAATCTCCCCCTATCAACACCCCAGAATTTGGGGAGGGGAGTCAAGGGCAGCCTTACATTCCACTCTCAGGGCTGCTTCTGAGAACAGAAGGCTGATGCTCCCCAACCTGTGATGGCAAAATGTCCTTGCTTACCCTCCCCTGAAGCCCCTGGCATGAACTCCTTTAGTGTCCACTGAATAAAAACAAATAAGCTCATAAAAACAGTGTCTTTTTTGCTTGTGTTGCACCAGGGGATGGCGGGAAAGACAGGTCGGAGGGGGCCCACAGGTATGTGCTGTGCACACTGGTCACTCTGGGGCACGGGGAGAGGGTACTCAGTCCCACCTGGAAGCCCACCCACATGGCCTTCGGCCCCAGTGCACATGCAGGCTCAACATCCTCACTCCCCCTGGCCTCAGAGGGCTGACGTGCAGCACACAGCACCACATGGCTAGGACAACACCACAGGCTGCCTGGCCATGGAAGGACCAGGGGGGCACATAGGGAAGCTCACACTTGTGGTACCCATATGGGGAACCCTGGGATGTGGTACCTGCAGAGCCCCCAGGATGGGAAGGGGAGGGACATTTTGCAGGGGCCAGTGCTCAGGACTAATGGCCCGTTCCTCTCCCTCTTCTGTCTCCACAGTTCCAGCAGCTGACACCCGGATCAGCCCTGTCCTGGGCCCAGGGAACCCAGTCACCAAGGGCAAGGGGGAGCGGCCCACATCCCAACTGGGGATAACATAGGGCTGCCGACGGGACATCCACTGGTGCCACCATAGTGGGGGGGAGTAGGAGGTGGGGGACTCAGCCCACACTGCAGCCCCGCGGGACCTCAAGGGCATACTGCAGGAGTGGCTTGCCTTGGAGCGGCAGGCCTGGGACCAGGTGGCGCCCAACCTGGACACTATCACCCAGACCATGGTCGGCCACCTAGCCTCAGCCACAGCCCCATCATGAGCCACTCCCACATCCGCTCCTCCCACTCCCACCCCACCATCCCGTCAGCTGGCTGCCCTCCTGCCTCCCTCTCTCCAACCTCCCTCTGGCTCTGGTCTCCATCACCCTCCCCACCTCTAGCCTCTGCCCCCCACAGTCCCCCCTTCTCCCACCCCCTGCAGTGGACCCCCACACCATGAGCCTGACCTCACTGACCTGGTCCCAACCCACCTCTTCCCACCCAGCCTCATGCAGTTGGCCTGTGTGTTGCTGGCCAAGGTGACCTAGGAGGAAGCTGTGCCCCTTGCCCCCCACTCTCCCTGTGCCCACCCAGTGGGGCTATGGGGGCCTTGCCCCAGCTGCACCCCTACCTCCCTGTGCTGCTGGCCCCGGCCCAGCCCCAACAGGGCCCCCAGGCACAGAATAGAAGAGGTGGGCACAGGTGACAGGGATCCCAGCCATCGACCCCATTGAGGGGTAAAACCACCTGCCTCAACCCTTGACTCTCCCGGGGCTCACAGGGCGCCCACCTGGGGTTTCTACACCCCTGTATATAGTTCCCCCCAGTCCCCCATTAGCTGTTCCCCCACCCACCTGAATATAGTTCCCCACCAGCAATGGTATTGCTGACCTGGTTCAGCCGCTCATTAAAAACATCCTGGCTAGACTTCATGTGTCCCGTATACGGCCTCATCAGCCAGGCCTGCAGAGGGTAGGCCACATCTGCCACAATGTAGGGTGGCCTCATCGTGTCCCCGATAGGGAGCTCCCACAAGGGGACGAAGGTCCCCTCAGCCATCCGGTGGCCCAGCCCGAGTTCCAGAACACCCTGGCATTGTGTGCACTGCTGGGCCATCCCATGCAGATGTGTTGAAAACGACCGCTGATGTTCAGTTCTCGTATTCTATGAGTCTCTGACAGAGTTGAAAGCAAACTGGCCTCCATGTAGAAACAAGGCTCACATGAGCGTATTTTCATTTGAGCACACTGTAGCTGGTTTTGTATATAATGATACCAATGTGACAAATAGACAGCAATGTTTATGTACCATAGTCCTAAGGTTCAGACTTTGCAACTGGCTCTACGTGAGTAAATGTACGCAGAGAGCCCCAGGGACGTCAGTGTGGCTCAATGCAGATGCAGAGTTCTGCCATTGTGAACTGTCATGGACTTCTTGCACACAGTGGTTTGTAGGGCTGTTACTCATAGGCCAGGCTTCTGTATCAGACACAGCCTGATTACAGACCTCACTTTTTCAGAGAGACAAATACCAGATGTGTTCACCGGAAAACCCTGGAGGAATTCTGCACCAAAAAATTAAAAATTTTACAAAATTTTAAAATATTTGCATATTTCATTATTAAATAAATGTGGAGTGTCCATCATGGCAGCACAAATATCAGCCACTGGTTGCACAGAGCTGGGAGAGTCCCCTACAGCCCCTTCCCACTTACAGGACAAGGACTTGGTTGCAACCAAGTGCAATGGCCAAGTCCGTCCCAGTAAGATCCCTGCAGCCGTGTCCTTCCATGCCTGGCAAGGGCACACGCGCACATACAGGCACACTCACAGTGCCCTTCCCCCAATGCAGGCAGCCTGGCAGGATCCAAATGTGGAGGGGCTTAGTGTGGAAGGATTCAGGTGTGAAGTGAGAGTATTCAGTGTTGGGCAATCTGGGTGAGGGCAGCTTGGTGGGGCATGCAGGTGCAGTGGAAATGGGCCTCTGCAGGGTGGGCTGGTGAAGATGGTTGGAACTCAAGAGGAGACGGGTCTGAGTGTGTGTAGGGGATGGAGCTCAGTAGGGACTCAATGCTGGTTTGGTGGGTGGGGAGCTGGGTAAAGCAGGCTAAGCCTCAGAGGGGCGGGGATGAAGCTCACTAGGGTGGCCCTGGTGCAAGAGGCTAAGGCTTGTTGGGGAAGAGGCTGGCAGCAGGGGACTCAGTGGTAGAGGGTTAGGGTGCAGGGGTGGGGCTCTGGATGCAGGGGCTGAGGCTCAGTGGGGTGGAGGTTCAGGTTCAGGGGTTTCATGTAGGGGGCCTGCATTCAGGAGTGAGGCTTGGCACAGAGGAATGGGGAACTCTGGACGCATGGAGGATGAACAGATGGGGGAAGGGTGGGGAGGAGTTAGGGTTCCCCAGCCTCAACCCCTGCATTCAGAGCTCCATCCCTGCACCCTAAGATTAGCCTAAATAAGGTATTTTACACATACTGACTCAATGGGAAAACTGTTTAGTATTCCACTGTACGATCTGACCTAAACATTGGGTCACATATGATCTGTGTTGCTCACACATGTCCAGTTCATATAGAAAATCAGGGAACTTAGAGCTCCAAACTGCAAAGAACATAATTTCTTCATAATATATTAACTCCTTTCATTTTACAATTTTAAAAGTAAATTTAAACTTCTTGTTTGTGCCTTCCAGATAGATGAGTACACTCCATACTGCAGGTCCTCAGTGGATGAAGTCTTATTGTAGTCAGTCAAATCATACATTGGAATAAGTGTTCCCTAAAGGCAATGGGACTGCTCAAATATTTGCAGGATCAGAGCCAGAATCTTTAATGTAGCTTGCACACTGTATTCCACTGAATATTTTTGTTAGAATTCCTTCACTGAAAAAGGCAAAAGATAATAAATGTTGCAGCACTGGGTAAAAAGGGAAAGTCTTATTTGAAGCTAATAAGAAATATTAGGCCTCAGCGTGATAACTCAAGTGTTTCTAGGCTCAACTAAATTAAAAAAATTATACATGGCACCTCTGATTTAACAAAGAGGTGCCTAAATCAGAAGGTGTAGCATTTTGCTGGAATGGCAGAGAACCCTGCTTAGCAATCACATCGTCTCCAGAGTCTACACACACAGCCCATCCAGATGTGCCCCCAAAAGAGCGCATTAAACACGGCCTCCCAGTCTGTAGCTTCTTATGCAAGGATTTAAGAGAAAAGCTCCCATGTTCTACCAATAAAGATCCAAAAAAATTTATATATATATATATATATATATATATATACACACACACACACACACACACACACATATCCAGAAACGAATTTGCTAAGACATACTGCAAACTTTCCATAGTGACTCTATTGGAGAGAGTATTTGACACACCAAATATTTAAGAAACAATTTTCAGCTGAAAGCTCCCAGAATCACAGGGAGGAAATATAAGTGATTAATTGATTCACTGCTGAACAAAACTACTTAGGCCTGTCACTAGATAGTTGCTATGGTTTCCTGATGCCTCCTGGCAGCAATTTGCTAGCTTAGCAGGGAAAATAGATACAAAAGAATGCTATAGAAAAATGTTCCATGAAACACTAACAATTATTCCGTGCACAATTCAGTGACTATCCTGCATATCAAGTCTTGAACATATACTTTCAATTAATTTCTTAAAACAGAGAAAGGTCTTTGTTAAGAACAGACAAACACCTTGAATACATATCTTGTTAGTAACAGGAAAAGCTTATCAGAGAGCTTCAACTTGATTCATGCTTTCTTTTAAAAAAAAAAAAAAAAAAAAAAAGAAAGAAAGAAAGAAAGAAAACTTTCTTTTGGTGGGAATTGCTAAAACTCCTTTGCAATTTCTGAATTTTCCAAATGATGCTAGGCAAAATGAACAGATGGAAGTTTTTGTGAGTACGACACACACTATATGGGAGACTGTTTCAGAACAGTTTAATAAAAAAAAGACAAGATAATAGGCCAGAAGGCACCAAAATAAGGGCCACAGCACCTAAGAGTTAGATTTTTGCCCCCTCCCTCTAGCCTCTTTACACTGTGTAGGAGCCAGAGCAGAGTAAAGGGTCTGTGGTGGTCCGAGATCAAGGCATTATACGCCCAGCACAGGTACTGAAGTTGACAGCTAGATGAAGTCCTCCAAGAGTCCCCCCACTAGCCTTTGCATAGAGGCCATGCCAAGGGAAGGAAAAGTATATTGGGGTGCAAGGCTAGCACATTGCACTGCAGAAATATGGACAGCACTGCCATTCATTGGGCAACCTGCTGAGACTGCCATAACTATCACCAGCACCCAGCACTGTCTAAATCTGCAGTGTCCAATACAGCCCTGGTTTGCCACGTGTGGCGAACGGGGCAGCAGGAGGAAGTGAATGCAGCTGAGCAGAGGTGAATATGTGGGGTGCCCATCCAGCTGCTCTGCATATGCGCCCCACCACACGGTGGTGGGACAGACACATGGTAGAAGTGGTTACTCTGGGTTCCAGCTCCAGTAGCGGGGCAGTGCCAGCCCTGGGATGACTCACATGGCAGTGGCAGCTGCTCCAGCCTCAGGGTAACTCACACAGTGGTGGCAGCTCCAGCAACGGTAAATAATCTTGCAGCAGGGGAGCAGGAGGGTTTGTGGGGGAAGATGCCTGTCGGGGGGCCGTGGCAATCGGGTGAATTCTTCTCGGACACCACTGGTCTAAATGATATAAGAATGTACGATCGGCCCTACTGAGTTAGTCCAAAGGTCCGTCTAGCCCACTGGTGGTGAATGAACACAGGAGAACAATTATCAAGTGATCCACCCTGTGTTATCCAGGCCCAGTTTCTAGCAGTCAAAGCCTTCAAAACACGCAGAACATGGGATTGCATCCCTGACCATCTTGGCTACTAGCCATTGAACTATGTAATTTTTTTTAAACCGTTGTAAGTTTAACCTTCACTACAACTGAGCACAAACTGTGTGTTGTGTAAAGAAATATTTCCTTCTGTTTGTTTTAAACCTTCTGCTGGTTAATTTCATCAAGTGGTCTCTGCTTCTTGTGTTACATGAAGGAGTAAATAACACTTCTCATACACTTTCTCTACACCATTTGTGATTTTATAGGCCTTTGTCATACTTCCCTTTACATGTCCCTTTTCCATGCTGAACAATCCCAGTCCTTTCAATCTCTCATATGGAAGCTGTACCATACCTCTGATCAGTTTTGTTGCATTCCTGTGTTCCTTTCTCAATTCTAATTCCAATAAACTCTTTTCTATATTTTTACCAGAACTTCAGACTATATGCAAAGCATGGGCATTCCATGGATTTATATAGTGAAATTACGATATGTGATAAGCTCTCTTCTTATTTATCCCTTTTCTAAGAGTTCCTAACATTGTTAGCTTCTCTGACAGCTTTCATTGACTGGATGTTTTCAGAGAACTAGTTACCTAGAGCAATGATTCCAAGATCTCTCTTTTAAGTAGTAAGAGCTAATTTAGACCCTCCCCCCGCCCTTATTTTTTCTGTCTGGAAGGGATTATGTTTTCCAATATGCATTAGTTTGAATTAATCATAATTGAATTTCATCTGCTATTCTATTTCCCAGAGACCCTGTTTTAGGTCCTGTTGTAGCTCTTCACAGCCCACTTTGGACTTAACTTTGGAGCAGCCAACTTTCAGGAGGACACAAAGGTGGCCTTACCACTCTGCTACAAGATTTGTACTGGGTTTTTGCAAGGGACAGCACAAAACTGCACCATGAATGATTTAGGAGCACAAGTCCCATCAACTTCCCAGTGGATTCATGCTTCTAAGTCCCTTAGATGCTTTTATGACTTCCAGGATAACTTGGTACATGCTCATTAACTGCCAAAGAGCTATGCTAATTTACACCAGCTGAGGATGTGACCTGCAAGCACTGTTACCACACTGGATGATTATATAGGACAATAAACTGCTCAGTGATAACAATTAACTAATTAGTACATATTTATGTAGGGCATGCTGAATGCCAAATAATACCACATTTGGATTATCTCCAGGGGAGCTTTGACTCTGTGTGCATTAGCTTGTTCCGAGTTCTAATGAAGAAAAAGTTAGAGGAGTTACACTTCAGATATCAATTTTGTTTGACAATGTGATAGAGGAAAAAACTCCAGTGATAAGTTATAATACTGTAGACAGGCGCATTGATATATTTCAATTAACTCAAAATACAGCTATTTAAAAGAATTTGCAAGACAGGTTCTAAAAATTCCTACTAGTGATTCTGCAACTCCATTCTGTCAGTGGAGACAGCCATTTAATTGAAAAGCTGGTATCAGCTTCATGTGATGATGCAGGATAGGACTTAAAAGTCATCTTACTTATATAGAAAGGATTAGAAACCAAAGTTTCGAGGTTTGACAACATATATTAAACAATTTTTTTTTAAATTCAGAGAATTTATCTATTGATATCTAACAGGAACATAAGACTGGACGTAACGGGTGAGAACAAAGGTCCATCTAGCCCAGTATTCTATCTTCTGACGGTGGCCAATACCTGGTACTTCAGAAGGAATAAAAAGAACATTCCCAGTCACTCATTCCCAACTTCTGGAAAACAGAGATTGGGGGCGCCATTCCTGCCCATCCTGGTTAATAGCCATTGATGGATCTGTCCTCCATGAATTTATCTAACTCCTTTCTGAACCCAGCTAAAGTTTGGGCCTTCACACCGTGCTTTGGCAAAGAGTTCCACAGGTTGACTGTGCATCGTGTGAAGAAATACTTCCTTTTGTTTGTTTTACATCTGCTGCCTATTCATTTCATTTGGTGAGCCCTAGTTCTTGTGTTATGCACACTCATAAAAACTGCCATAGAACAAAATGCTTACAACTGCCCTCTCCACAGCTAGATTTTCTGTTGTAGGAAGTCTTCTGCCAGGGTCTGCATCAGTGGATAGGATCCCTACCTATAAATTACCAGGATGATGATTATTAATTAGATTGTTAATTAGTCTTCTAATATTTAAGGTATATAATTTCCTGATGATTTATTCCTGTATCTAATTAGCATGACATTTATTTTACACTGGAGTGTTTTCAAGCCCCATAAATTGTGCAAGTGCATGGAATATCCATTCTGTATGTTCCACCAACACAGTAAACCTGTGAGAAGCCATATTTCTGACTCTGAAATTGAAGTTTCAGGCAGTCAACATGTCTTCACTGGCTTATATGCATCACTAACATACTAAATCAACAGAACTGAGAGGTGGCCGTGTTAGTCTGTATTCTATCAAAACAATATGGCGGTCATGTAGGACGTCAAAAGCCAACAAAATAATTTATTGAGTGATGAGCTTTTGAGGGACAGACACACTTCTTCAGATCATAGCTGTACCAGAACAGACTCAATATATAAAGCACAGAGATCCACAAATTGTTATCAAGGTTGGCAAATCAGACAGAAGAGCAGAAAGAGGGAGGTGAGTGGTGAGGGAAGTTAAGTGTTTGGTCAAACGGCTGTTTTATTTTGATACTGAATCAATGTTGTTGTTGCTCTGGGGTGAGCTTTCTCATTGCCATCCCTCTCTGCCTGTCTCTCCATATGCAGCATCTTTCAAGTGACAGGTCTATAGTCATTCCCATCACTCTCCCAAGCATCTGCTTTACTCCTACCTTAGGCATTTCCCACCATCAGACAGGTGTAATGCATCTGGTAGTCTCTGCCTCAGCTTCCCCACTCTTGGATGGAAGGTGATGCATGCCTCCACTGTGCCTCTTTCTCCAGTTTCAGCACTATAATGCTCAGCTTTGCCTGGATTTCCTTGGTACAAGCAGACAGTGAACTGGCTTCCTTGGGTGCTGAATCTGGCCTCAGAGAGATTACACTTGCGGCAGTGTGGCTCACACCTCCTGTGTGGGGAAAAGGTGGAGACCATCCATCGGATGCTCCCCCAGCCACCTCCAATTCCTCTGCTTATTCACAGATGCTGGGATAGCTACTCCCTTCCCATCACTTCATTAGCATTTTGGCTAGCACCTTCCATTCCATTCATGCAACTCACTAGCAAAGACAGACCCATGCCCATTTCTCTTTCAAGGATGAAGTAAGGTATGTTGCACGGTTATAATAGTATTTCCGGCAGAACATCAACAGGGCTATCTTCTTAAACTCCCACCACCAGCTTTTCCAGACCTGCTGGGTCAGCACACGAATATGCAATAGACAGTGCCATTGGTTTCACATTTTGAAGCATTACCCGTCTTTCAGCATTTGATGCCACCTCACCACATGAAGTCTGATCAGTGTCTAAACAGAATCAGTGTCCTTGAAAAACTCCCCATTAATTACCACCATTGACTCCTACTAGGTATCTGATGCTTCTGTATGCATGAAAGGACAGCATAAATATGGCTGTGTGAACTCAGTGGCACATACATTGTGCATCCCCTCTGTGGCAGTACTCCCGATTAGTCTGCCGCACTGGTTTGAGAGCATCCTGCCTCATTCTGACCAAGCAGGTCATAGCCAGCCCCTGGGCACTTGTCCCTGCATGTTCCAGCCCCAGGGAGTGGTAGCATATCAGATCCTTGAGATCTCCCACAGACATTGCAAGAGGATTTCTGTCCCCACCCTCTAGGCCCCTGACTTGGAGCTGTCTCCAAATGTTCACCCTCTGGTTACCCAGTTTTGGATAATCAGCCTCAGGCCTTTTCCTAGAACCATCGTTACTATCCACAAACCCATCAGTTAGACTGCCTTTAGCACACGTCTTCAGACTTCTGATCCACCAACCACAATCAGAAATCACAGGGACATAAATCATAAGATTGTTCTTACCCAAACATTTCTTTCAGCTCATACATGCTTGTGGTTCCTCCACACTTGCCTAGGTAATTTCCTAGCTGGCTGGACTGCATCTGACGAAATGCATCTTTGCCCACGAAAGCTTATGCTTCAAAATATCTGTTAGTTTGTAAGGTGCCACAGGACTTCTTGTAGTTTCAGGTAAGTTACACTGCTGTGCTTTCAAGACTTTTCAAAACCTTTGCCTGTGAGTCTCAGGAGTCCACTCAGATTTACACAGTAGGGCTTTCTGAAATTATCTGTTGCTCAGATAATCAGTCCCCCCAATTTGGCTATAAGCTTCTATACCTTTCACATAGCCGTCCCCACACTAGGACTAGACTGGAGCTGGTACCACATTCTGCTATTGCTCAGTATCAAGATGACAACTCCTGTCTGCCTTAAGCTCTTCAACTTTCTTGCTTGGAACACTTCTAACAGCTCATCTCTTTTGTTCATAATTTATTTTCAGTCTTCATACTCTCATTCCTGAAAAGAACATGAACCAACTTTTTTTTCTCTTGTGTCTTCTTCTGCAATACTTTTTCTACTCCTGTTGTAACTTACTGCAAAATTTACCACTGTCACCATTACAATTCTGGAGAAATCTGTATCTTTGCCCTTTTTCTCAGACTCTCCATGGGCACCCTTTTCAAGTAACAGCCACAAACATGTACTTCTTTCAGGAATGTAGCATTTAGCTCCACTTCATGCTGGCTGACCAGGCTATAGCATCCTCTGTTCACCAACCATAATACATCACCAGGTCCAAATGGCTTTGGCCACTGCTACAGACTTCACTCTGGGAGAGGAGAGCAGTCTAAAAATGCAGCGAATGAGAACAGCATTTTGAAAATAAAATATGTACTTCTCCATAGTAACATGAAGATTTTAAGTAAGAAAAACCTTAAAATATATTGCATGGCCTAATCTTAGTATTTGCATTTTATACAGCACGAAGTACGGGGTTATTGCTTAAAAATGACAATTACTGTAAATAGAGCCTCAGAGTCATGAACATGTCAGGAATGGAGATTCTTCATAACTATGAAATGTCCACAACTCAGAACAAAATGTTATGGTTCTTGCAAAAGTTTACAACTGAACATAGAATTAATACAGCTTTGAGACTTTACCGTGCAGAACTAAAATGCTGGGTTTAAACACCTTAGTTTAAACTAAACAAGCAAAGAAGATTTCCTTACCTTGGCAAATCATTTTTTTAAATCTTTCCCTTTATTTTTAGTAGCTCACATTTAACACAGGACTGATTGATTGGCAACTTCTGGTTCTAAAACTGAGGTGTATGGTCGACTCATCAGTCTACAACTCTGATGTTTGTAACTCTGAGGTTCTATAGTAATACTAATAATCTGTGCTATACTCAATGGAATTCTGTAAGGGATAAACTTTGCCCATTTTGTTTAGGTCTTCCTATTCCACTAAAGTTCAGTGAGACAGAGTAAATCTGTGTCGGCGCCAAGAACAAAATCCAGCAATCACAACTCCTACTCTTATGCCTTAACCACATACTCATATTCCTGTAAGTTCACCTATTAATACAGAAACATAATGGCATAAAGGCAGTTATATATTGCACAGGTCTTGTAATTATTTAAGAATGTCTCCTCTGTAGCACATCAATACATGGAGAAATGCAATCACTAATGGAAGATTAATTCTGACTGATGTTTGAAAACCACAGGCCTCTGTAATAGGAAAGGGGAAACATTGGAAATAGTGTTTCTCTTTTGTAATTTCACACTGATCATAACTCTCTTTTCTTAATTTCAGTGGACCAGATTTTGTAGTTGACACTTTTGGGTATTGTTGGACATTAAAACTTCTGGATGCTTCTATCAGAATTGTCTCTATAACAACTCATTACAGTTCCTCTAGAGCTGTTTCTATACAATCTAAGACAGGAGTTGGCAATCAAAATAGTAAGAACCACCATTTTTTTTTTCAAAATTCAGTAAAAAAAAAAAAAAAAATCAATAATTCAAGAGCTGCCATGCATGTGAATATGAGATGGTTCTTAAAAAAATAAAGTTAAACTATACTTTCAGTAACCCTATTTTAAGAACAGTGCACTATGATTTGTAATGTGATACATGTTTACTGCAGGATGTTCACAAACTTTTTCCATATTCTATTTCCTCACACTTTATGGCTATGTCTAGATTACAGGGATTTGTTGAAAGAAGTTTTCACTAACCTTGGCTTACAAGGGTGAACTTGAACTCAAAAAGGATACATTTAAGAAGTGGAAAACTGGACAGATCACTAAGGAAGAGTATAAATATATCGCTGGAGAATGCCGGTGGTTAATCAGAAAAGTGAAAGCAAAACTGGAACTGAGGCTAGCCAGGAATGTGAAGGGCAACAAGGGTTTCTACAGACATGTTAACAATAAAGAAGTTATCAGGGAGGGCATAGGGCCATTACTGGATGAGAAAGGTGACCTGTGGGAAAGGACGAAGTACTAATTTTTTTTTTTTTTTTTGCCTCAGTCTTCACAGACAAGGTCAGCTCCCAGACTACAGTACTAAGCAGTGCAGTATGGGAAGGAGGCGGGCAGCTCTCGGTGGGGACAGAAAAGCTCAAGAGCTATTTAGAAAAGCTAGATACACACAAATCCAAGGGTCTGGATTTAATGCATCCAAGGGGACTGAGGGAATTGACAGATGTCATTGCAGAGCTTCTGGCTATTATCTGTGAAAAATCGAGATCAGGAAAGGTCCCGGATAATTGGAAAAAGGCAAATGTAGTGCCCATCTTCAAAAAAAAAAAAAAAAGGAAAGAAGGACAATCCAGGGAACCATAGAATGGTCAGCCTCACCTCAGTCCCCAGAAAAATCATGGAGGGGATCCTCAAGGAATCCATTTTGAAGTACTTTGAAGAGAGGAAAGTGCTCAAGAGTTGTCAACATGGATTCACCAAATGCAAGTCTTGCCTGACTGACTAGCTTCTATGAGGAGGTAGCTGGCTGTGTGATAGTGGGGAAGTCAATGGATGTGATATACCTTGACTCTAGCAAAGCTTTTGATACAGTCTCCCACAACATTCTTGCCCACAAGTTTAGGAAGTATGGATTGGACACATGGACTGTAAGGTGAATAGAAAGTTGACAAGATGGTCAGTCCCAATGGTTAGTGATCAATGGCTCAATGGCTGGTTGGCAGTCGGTTTCAAGTGAGTGCCCCAACGATCAGTTCTAGGGCCAGTATTGTTCAACATCTTTATTAGTGACCTAAATGAGAGGATGGATTGCACCCTCAGCAAATCTGTAGGTGACACTAAGCTAGGGGGACAGGCAGATATGTAAATTGAAGGATTGGGCCAGAAGAAATCTGACGACTTTCAACAGGGACAAGTGCAGAGTCCTGCACTTGGGACGGAAGAATACCAAGCATTGTTACAGACTGGGTGCTGACTGGTTAAGCAGCAGTGCAGCAAAAAAGGACCTGGGGATTATGGTGGATGAGAGGCTGGGTATGAGTCAACAGTGTGCCCTTGTAGTCAAGAAGGCTAGCGGCATATTGGGGTGCCTTAGGAGAAGCATTTCCAGAAAATCTAGAGAAGATATTATTCACCTCTATTTGGCACTGGTGAGGCCTCATCTGGAGTATTGTGTGCAGTTCTAGGACCCCCACACTCCCACCAGTACAGAAAGGATGTAAATGTGCTGGAGTGGGTCCAGTGGAGGGCAACAAAAATTATTAAGGGGCTGGAGCACATGACCTACGAGGACAGGCTGAGGGACTTGGGCTTATTTAGTTTGCAGAAGAGAAGAGTGAGGGGGGGCGACTTGATAGTAGCATTCAACTTCCTGAAGGAGGGCTCTAAAGAGGATGGAGAGGCTGTTCTCAGTCATGAAGGATGGAAGAACAAGGAGTAATGATCTGCAGTTACAGAGGGAGAGGCGTAGGCTGGATATTAAAAAAAAAACTAATTCACCAGGAGGGTGGTGAAGCACTGGAATGCGTTACCTAGAGAGGTGGTAAAATCTCCATCCTTAGAGGTTTTTAAGTCCCAGCTTGACACCCTGGCTGGGATGATTTAGCTGGGAGTTGATCCTGCTTCAGGCAGGAGGCTGGAGTAGGTGACCTCCTAAGATCCCTTCCAGCTCTAGGATTCTTTAAGATATCTTCTGACAAAACTTTCGTTGACAGATCACAGCCAAACTGCCAAGTGGATCACAAGAGCAATCAACTCTGTCAACAGAGAGCAGCTGGACTGCCTGGCCATTCTACCAGCAAAATGTCCAACTGGAGGAACAGCAGAAAGGCTGCCCAGTAAGTTTCTTGCAGCGCTGATTTAAACTTTAACAGATTATGATACTTTAAAGTTAAATATTCCTCAAACACTGCAATTTAGTCATTTTAAAGTCACAACTTATTTTATTTATTTTACACATTTATAAATCAGGAGCAATTCCACTCAGTTGCAGCTGCATAAACCTAATCTGAGTTACAAAAGAAACAGGCAGACACGTTGATCCTGTCTGCATGTACAGAATGGTGTCTTCTTTAAAATATTTCTGTGCATGACATGCTGGAAATTAGGCCAGAACTGTGGACAGTGATTTCTCACCCATAATAGCAGCCCTTGGAAAATGACATGTTAGGTATTATTCAACTACACAAACCCCCTCCCTCCTCAAACCTGCAAATCATGCAGTCATTGAGGGGAGGCTGTGTAACCATGTTATTTGGTAGGGAGGGGGATCACAAGATGACCTCGGTTAACTGGTGATCTGTGCTATTAGGTTTATTCTGGCCTGTTTGAAAAAATTGAAAGTTGTAAGCTTTGTACAATAACTGCAGTTCATGGAGATGTGCTGTCCCTGTGTACATTCCACTAACTCTATGCGTGTACCTCAAGTGCTCAAGTTTGGAGTCTTTGGGCCAGAAGTGCCTGGACGGTGTGTCTGGATCCTTGTGCTCCTCAGCAAGGGCATCAGAGAGAACCAATTGCCATCAGTTTCCTCTCTACCACAGAATCCAAATACAAGAGATGCTGAAGTGAAGAGATGTTGGTCAGATCTGGACAATACATCTCAAAAAATGCTCTGCACCTAGACAATACATCTCAAAAAACTCCAGTTACTATATAGGCAGGTAACTTGTAATTCTTCGAGTGACTCTCAAGCAGTGACCCCCTTGCACTGGAAATAAGAGCTCAGAGTCAAGGAGAAGGAAGACTGGAGCAAACCTTGCCAAATACAGCACCTGGAGGTTGGGGTAACTGTGTAATACATAACAGACATATGAATTGATGCCCAAACAGCTGTTTTGTGTATATGAGTGGGAGCTGGGGGGCTGACACACTTGCATGGCCCCAGGCAATGTGAGAGCGGGAGGCTGGCTTCACTTTCCCAGAAGAGGTGGGGCCTCAGGCAGAAGAGGCAGGGCTGGGGCAGCCAGCCCTCAGTGCCACATGGAGTGCAGTAAACTAGCCCCCACCCCCCATTTCCCAGCCAGCCATGACAGATGCCCAAAGCATGGGGAGTTGCACTCTGGCAGTGACTGAAAAGACCCAGGGCTCTGGCCACCCCACTCCTTCTGTAGCAGTGAGGGTGGCCAGAAGTACTGGGGCTTTTGAATCACAGGCTCTGGGGCAACGGCACTCTACCCCAACCCCCTCCCTACTGGCATCAGGCCTGGATGGAGCTGTTCTTAAAAGAGGGTTCTGAAGCTACCTAAACTTAGCAGGCAGAGTAAGTCTCAAGGATGGTGTGTCCTTATTCACTGCCTCATAACAGCCCTTCTATTAGTAAGGCTTTTGGAATCAGCTGAGAGGAATAAGGGGATAGTGACATTTGCAGGGTCCTTTTGAAAAGGACCCCTGTGTAGAAGAGCTGCACATGAATGAAACATGGCACTCTCGAAGTGCCACAGCCAGCAGCAAGCTAATGAGGTGCTAAACATTCATTTCAACACCTCACTAGTATTCTCCGATTTGACCATGAGGACAGCCATTTCAAAGTTTGGCCAAGTGTAGACACAGCCTAATACCATTATAAGGCGTATTAACAGCTGTGTCATGAGTAATACATGGGAGGTTATTGTCTTGCTCAGCTTGGCACTAGAGAGGCTTCAGCAGGAGTCACGTGCCCAATTCTAGATGAAACATTTTACAAAGGATGTGGAAAAACTGAACGAAGAATCGAGGAGAACCACAAAAATACTAAAAGGTTTAGAAGACCTGACTTATGAGGAAATATTAACAAAAAGGGCATATTTAATCTTGAGAAGAGATTGATGAGGGACTTGGTAACCCTCTTCAATTCTGTTGAGGGCTGTTGTAAAAAAAGATGGTGATCAGTTGTTCTCCCCATCAACTGATGGTATAACAAAAAGTATTGCGTTTAAACTGCAGCAATGGAGATTCACTATAACGCTGTGGATACACTACCCCTCCCTTTCAGAAGCAGCATGTAAATTACAGCAGTTTGAAAATGCAAATGAGTAGCTCCCATGCATATGCAGCACCTCATTAGCATAATGGTGGTTGCATGAATTTCAAAGCTGCTAACTTCCAAGCACTGACTGTCAGTCTAGCTGCGAGTGCTTTGAAATATACACCCAACTTCGAAATTCCTGTACTCCAAAGTAATTTGATATTTTATCAGTGAAGAGTTTACTTAAACACATTTCTAATCAACAAAATCTCTAGAAATCCAGGAAGCCACCAACTAAGAAAGCAGTCACAAGCATACAAACCACAATTCACATAGCTTACCGTCTAAATATCTAGGTACCCAAACACACTCATCAACTGCACAAGTAGCTCTTTTTAACTTATTTATGTATTTCATAAATACACTGGAGATTACTTGTAGCAGATTAGTCTGACGGTAAGGTTTATAAGGTAATTTCAATTCCATTAGAATGTGACCAGATCATTCATTTGAAATTATTTATTCACTTCTAAGAGAGGAAAAGCCACTTCTAGGCTGATAAAACATAGAAATTTTCAGGAGATATAATTTAAGAGAAATATTATATAAGAAAGTATTTGGCATAAAATTTACATGCCCTCGAAAAATGAATAAAATTATGTTAATACAACAATAAGTCTGTACACAAACTTTTTTAAAATTATTAAATAGTTTTTTTTGGGCAGATTGTTCCTACCAGCTGTGGGAAAATGCTACCAATGTGTACTGTGGGTGAGTTTACTTTCATAAGAGGATCTTCATTCCTATATTTTCTTATTTTAAAACACATATTTGTTTTTGTACTAATACCACTGCATCACTTTGAAGTATAAATATAGATCTTAATTGTAAAGAGACACAGTGTGGACAAATACCAGCTTAACACTTACAGGAATCACAGCAATGCTTTTCAAAAGTCAGTTAATGCTGCATTCTGGTGTGCAAAGGCCAGTCCATGAGACAGATGAACAGAATCTTCATCAGGCACATTCTGAACATTCAGAGGAGGCAAGAAAAGAGACAAGCTCTTCAAAGTATGGCGGCCTTGTTCACAGAGAATAACTGAAAGACTAATTTTTCTTACCTTTCTTTCAGACTTCATATTGCTAGAACTGACCATGCACATGAACCATTTAAAATGGAATGGAATTTCGATAGTGTACATTCGACGGCATACTCAAATGTTAATAAAATTGGAAGATTTGTTTCTGGATGCAAACTTAGCAAAAGCTAACATTTGCCATTGGAGGATCCTTACACAATAACATCTAAGGTATTTAACTGAAAAAGCTAACTTTTTTTTTAATTCCTTCTTCATAACCAACAGCTGAAAGGATTTGCCTCAAGACTTTCCATAACCAATTTCACTTTTGGGTTGAGACAAAGTAATAGGATATTCTCAAAGGGAAAAAATTTATCTGTACGTTAAGACCTTGCGAAAAAAAATAGGCAATAATGGGAACAGTTTTGCAATCAGTGCTGTAGCTTTAGCAAATGCATGTATTATTCATGAATAGCCAGGGTTCTCAAACCGTGGCCCTGTGTTCCACGGACAGCAGAAAATGACTTCTCATTTCCATAGGATCAATTGCATTAAAAGGCATTTAAAATACTTATGCAATATTACTTGTGAACAGGAGCTGCAGCTTACTCAGGAAACAGGTGGTCTCCGAAATCACAAACCAGAGGAAAGGTTGTTCATGAAAACTTTGAAATAAGCTACTGTCTGCCCTATAAAAAGATTCAGAAGTCTTGAGATAGGTGTACACAGAGAAGTTACTCACCTGTGTAGTAACAATGGTTCTTCAAGATGTGTCCCCGTGGGTGCTCCACAGTAGGTGTCGGGCTCGCCCCGGCGCCGCAGCTCGGAAATTCTTCAGCAGTCTCCGTTGGGTCGTGCATGCGCCGATGCGTGTCGGCTCTTCGTGCGCTTACGGTCACGTGCACGATCCAGTCCCCGCCAGTTCCTGATCAACCGCTCCGGACGCCCCTGAAAAACACACAAACAGAGCTCCGAAGTGGGGAGGAACGGGTGGGAAGTGGAGCACCCACGGGGACACATCTCGAAGAACCATCGTTACTACACAGGTGAGTAACTTCTCTTTCTTCTTCGAGTGGTCCCCGTGGGTGCTCCACAGTAGGTGACTACCCAGCAGTAACCCTCCCCCAAAAAAGGAGGTGGGTACCCAATTTATGAGCAGCTTGCCCTTGAAAGGACTGCTGTCAACAGGCGTGTATCCTCATCAAGCATCCTGTGCATGGCGTAGTGCTTGGCGAAGGTGTCATAGGAAGCCCACGTCGCCGCTCTGCAAATATCTCTCAGCGCGATGCCTTTGAAGAAGGCCGTTGACACCGCCATCGCCCTAGTAGAGTGGGCTCTTGGCGGAACGGGCAGAGGAGTCTTGCGAATCTCGTAACACAGCCTTATGCAAGACACAATGTGATTTGAAATCCTCTGTGAAGATAGCGCTTCTCCTTTTGACCTGGATGCAATGGACACCAGGAGTCTGTCCATTTTCCGGAAAGGTTTAGTTCTATCGATGTAGAAGGCCAGTGCCCTTCTTACGTCAAGTAAGTGCAACCGTGCCTCTTCATTTGAGTTGTGAGGCTTAGGATAGAACGAGGGCGGCACTATTGGTTCGTTGATATGAAAGCCTGAAGAGACCTTTGGAACGAAGGCTGGGTGTAATCGTAAGACCACCGCTTCTTTTGAGAAGATCATGCAGGGTGGTGTGGACATTATGGCCGCGAGCTCACTCACTCTGCGAGCTGACGTGATTGCCAGAAGGAAAGTTGTTTTAATAGTAAGTAGTCGAAGGGGGACCGTAGCCAATGGTTCAAAGGGCGGTCCCGAGAGGGTGTGTAGAACTAGGTCTAAACTCCATGACAGCGGTATTGGTTTCTGAGCGGGGTACAGATTCACCAACCCCTTTAGGAAACACGAGACAACAGGATGGGCGAATGTGGTTGATCCATCCTCTTCATGCCGAAACGCTGATATAGCCGCCAGATGCACCTTTATAGAGGATAGCGAAAGTCCCTTTTGTTTGAGTTGTGGCAAATAATCCAGAATCGTAGGTATGGTGGCGTCCTGGGGTATTAGTTGCCTGGAGGAACACCATTCGGAAAAACACAACCATTTGTGCTGATAAGTCTTTCTGGTGGAAGTTCTCCGACTACATTCAAGGACTTCTTGTAGTCCCTCTGAGCATGTAGTCTCTAAGGTGCTTAGCCATGGATTAACCATGCTTGTAGCCGAAGTCTCTTCGGGTGCGGGTGCAGTATTGACCCCCGAGCCTGAGTGAGAATGTCCGGTACTGTTGGTAGGGGAAATGGCCGATGTTGAGCCATGCACAAGAGCAATGGGAACCACTGTTGCCAGTCCCAGCTTGGGACTATGAGTATCATGCGTGCTTTCTCCCTTCTGGCCTTCTCTAAGACCTTGTGTATAAGTGTCGTGGGAGTGAACGCATAAAGTAGAGGGCCCTTCCATGGGATCATGAAGGCATCCCCCAAAGACCCCTGTCCCATGCCCGCTCTGGAGCAGTATTGGGGACATTTCTTGTTTTCTCAGTTGGCGAACAAGTCGATTTGGGGAAAACCCCATCTGCGGAACACTTGGTGAAGTAGGTCTGGACGGATCTGCCACTCGTGAGTGGGCACAAAGCGTCTGCTGAGTTGGTCCGCCTTGATGTTGTGGACCCCCGGTAGGTATGAAGCCTTTATGGTTATATTGTTGGCGATGCACCAGTTCCAGAGTCGGACCGCCTCCGCACAAAGCGTACGAGACCTGGCTCCCCCCCCCCGGCCCCGTCGGTTTATATAAAACATGGTGGTGGTGTTGTCGGTATTCACGCCGACTATTTTTCCGTGCAGATAATTGTGAAAATGCCTGCACGCACTGAACACTGCCCTGAGCTCTAGTATGTTTATGTGCAGTGTCTTCTCCATGGGGACCATAATCCTTGAGTGGTTTTGTTGTCCATGTGAGCCCCCCATCCCATATGGGAGGCATCTGTTGTAATGAACACAGTAATTTGCGCTTGGCAGAAGGGCACCCCTGTTAGGAGATTCTTGGGGTTTCTCCACCATGTTAGTGACCTTCGTGCCTCTGTTGTAAGTGACACCCTCTTGTGGATGGTGTGGATTGAGGGTTTGTATATGGTTGCCAACCAATGCTGCAATCCTCACATGTGCAGCCTGGCGTTTTGCACCACAAGCGTGGTGGTTGCCATATGCCCCAACAGTTGTAAGCACGTGAGAACTGGAACAGTGGGGCTGTACGTTAGTAGTTGTACGAGAGACTCGATGGCACGAAAACGAGCCTCGGGTAAATACACCCTTGACGTGACTGAGTCTATCCGAGCCCCTATAAACTCTATATTTTGCGTGGGGTCGGTCTTTGACTTTGAGAAGTTGATGATGAGGCCCAATGAGGTGAATGTGTTTGTGGTGATGTGTATCATCCGTAATACCTCTGCCCGGGAAGTTCCCTTTAGCAGGCAATCGTCCAGGTACGGAAAAATGAAAACGCCCTGTCTGTGTAGGTATGCTGACACCACCACTAAGGTCTTGGTGAAGACTCTGGGTGCTGAAGAGAGGCCGAATGGAAGGACTCTGTACTGAAAATGATCTGTGCCCACAATGAACCAGAGGAAGCGCCTGTGGGCTGGATGAATTGCGATATGAAAATACGCATCCTGTAAGTCAAGGGCTGCAAACCAATCGCCGTCGTCTAGTGCCATGATTATCGAAGCCATCGTAGTCATCTTGAAGTGCTGTTTGCGTAGATACTGGTTCAGTGCGCGTAGATCCAAAATGGGTCTCCACCCTCCTGTCTTCTTTTCCGTCAGGAAGTACCTGGACTAGAAACCTTTGCCTTGAAATTGCTCCGGTACTCTCTCCACCGCCCCTATGAATAGGAGGTGGTCCACCTCCCGCCTTAATTCCGGTAGGTGAGAGGGGTCTCTGAGAAGGGGTGCGGTGGGAGGATTTGGTGGAGGTAAAGACTGGAAGGGGATCGTGTATCCCGTGTTTACAATCTCCAATACCCACTTGTCTGACGTGATGCTTTTCCATTGTGGGTAAAATGGCTTGAGTCGGTGATGGAACATGTACTGAGATTGGCACTGAGATACGGTCTTGGCTTCACGGCCCTCGACATACCCGTCAAACTTGCTGTCTTGCACTTTGCCCTGCGGAGGCGTTGCCCTGCTGAGGCCGGCGCCTAGGGCCCTTATAATGTGTTTGTTGATGACATCCCTGATCATACCCCCGTTGAAATTGGGTACGTTGCTGTTGGTAACCATAACGGCGTTGCTGAGGATAAAATTTCTTCCTTCTGAATGGTGGGGTATATATCCCCAAAGTCCGAAGTGTCGCTCTGGAATCTTTGCTCGAGTGTAGGACTGAGTCGGTCGATTCAGCAAACAATTTTATTTTGTCGAAGGGGAGGTCTGCAATTTTGACCTGTAACTCCTTTGGAATGTCGGATGTGTGAAGCCACGACTCTCTCCGCATTACCACTGCAGTGGCCACGGCGCGGGCTGCTGTGTCCACCACATCCAATACAATCTGCACGCCCGCTCGAGAAGCCGCGTAGCCGTCTTGCATAATTGCCTTAGGAATTGGCCTTTTATCCTCCGGAAGGAAATCCATGAGGGCAGTAAGCTTGGAATAGTTGTCGAAATTGTGGTTCGACAAATGAGCGGCATAGTTGGCCATGCAGAGCAACAGAGTAGAGGAGGAGTAGGCTTTTCTACCCAGAAGATCCAGCTTCTTTATGTCCTTGTCCAATCCCCCAGATTTGTACTGGGACGATTCGGACCTGTGTTGGGACGATTCAACCACTAGCGAGTTTGGCTGTGGATGACTAAATAGAAATTCCATACCTTTCGCAGGGACGAAGTACTTTTTGTCCGCTCTTTTGTTGGTAGGAGGAGCGGATGTTGGAGTCTGCCATATATTAGTGGCTGCCTCCATGATTGCATCGTTCAGAGGAATAGCTATTTTAGAAGAAGATGGAGGCCTGAGATTTTTAAGGAGTCTGTGGTGTTTCTCCTGCACCTCCGCCACTTGAATATCTTGGGATTGAGCTACTCGTTTGAACAGCTCCTGGAACTGTTTCAGGTCATCTGGGGGAGAAATGTCTCCAGGGACCACGGCCTCGTCTGGCGAGGATGAGGAGGCATCACTATGGTATCTCTCCTCCAATTCCTCTGGATCCTGGCTGTATTGGTGTGATTGCCTTTGTGGAATTTCGAGGTGGGGTTCAATGTCTTTAGACCCAGCCTCTGACTGGGGAACTCGTGGTGTTCCCCCGGGTGGAAGCAGAACACTGTGGCGTTGAAGGGGGGTCGACGTGGATCCATAGTGAGACGTCGACCTCCTATGCTGACGCCCCGCATAATGATGGTGGTCGTAGCAACAGGGACAGGGGCCTGGCGATGGAGACCTGGACCATGACCCAAGGATGTAAGAGTGGTGCCTGGAATGTCGAGACCTCCGAGATGATACCGACGTACGAGGAGAGCCTCTGTGGGAAGACTCGTAGGGATCTCTGCTAGATGATGGAGAGAAGCGTGCAGACCCCTGGGATGGACTCCGAAGAAAAGGAGGAGGACATCTGTGGCAGGCTGAAGGTGTTGCTGCCCGTCGAATCTCCGGTGGTGATAGTGGTGACAGAGGCAGCGCACTTACCTCAGGAGAGGGGCTGCGGTGCCTGGTCTTTGTTTTAGCCTTTACTCTCTCGGGTGGTCTTATGGGTGAGCTTGGTACCGGAGCAGGTGTCATGCTGATTTCCACTGCTCCCGGTGCCATTGTTGCCGGTGCCACTGTCGCTGGTGCCGTCGTCCTCGGTGCCGTCGATCCCGGTGCCGTCGTCCTCGGTGCCATTGTCTCTGGTGCCTCTGGGGAAGTCTCGATCGGTGCCGCAGTAGCCGGTGCCGGACTGACTAGTGCCCGCACGGCTCTCAGTGCCGTCTCCCCGGTAGCTGCAGGGCCTTGAGTCGTAGCATGCGCCGCGGCTTTACCAGTGGAGGAAGCCAGCGTGCGCGGGCCCTTTGTTACACTCGTCCCACTCCCAGCAGTAAGGGGCAGGGATCGAGTAGGTGAGGCTCTTCTTTTCTTCTGCACAGAGGAAGTCAAAGAGGCAGCCTTCCTCTTGTGCGATCCTGAAAAGCCCTCCGTGTGCGTTGTCTCCGATGAGGCAGGCTGAAGTGTTTTGTCAACTAGCAGCATCTTCAGCCTCATTTCTCTATCTTTTCTAGCTCTACTAGTCAACTTAGAACAATGGAAGCACTTCTGGGGAACGTGTGTCTCCCCGAGGCACCGTATGCATCTGCCATGGCCATCCGAAGCAGGCATGGCCTCCCGGCAAGATTCACACTTCTTAAAGACGGGGGATGGCATTGTTAAAACTTAACTCTGAGTCCTTAGGTGCTAATAGCACACTTAACAGTCTATTAGGTGATGTTAATAACCGTTGGCCTTTGAAGGCTGACAAACAAAAGCAGCAGGCCCACCTGGAGGCGTCCGCTGCAGTTTTTAAGATAGTCTTTAGCTTTTAACAACTTTTAACAGAGTAACTAACTATAATAACTATAGAACTGCTAACTATGAACTGTTAAAACTATTAACACAAGAAAAAAATAAGATTTATCTGTCTCAGGCGTTGGAGCCAGAGAGGATTCCGTCTGCAGCCGTTGGTGGTTGAGAAGGAACTGGCGGGGACCGGATCGCGCACGTGATCGTAAGCGTGCAAACAGCCGATGCGCATCGGCGCATGCGCGACCCGACGGAGACCGCTGAAGAACTTCCGAGCTGCGGTGCCGGGGCGAGCCCGACACCTACTGTGGAGCACCCACGGGGACCACCCAAAGAAGAACTATATTTACATATGTGGATGTGTGTTCATAATTCATTAGTGACTTTCATTGATTTAAACATGATTTGTGTCTCTTCAATGTCAAACAATCTATTAATATTCACATGTATAAATCTGAAATTATCACTAATATACACAGCTTTATAGGGAGAAAACAATGGCCAGCTCCTCAAAAGCATTTAGGGTCCTCCCACAGGTGTTAGCTACCAAAGCACCTTTGAGGATAGGAGTGTTAGGTTCGTCTACACTTGGAGCTGGGAGTATGGTTCCCAGCTCAAGGGAAGATACTCACATCAGTGATGACTGAGCTAGCATGCTAGAAATAGCACGTGGCATGGTAGCATAGGTGAGAAGACAAGTTGGCTGACTCCAAGAGGTACCCATCATAGGCATGGGCTCAAGGTGGCTACCCCATCCCACTGTGACGCTATTTTTAGCACACTAACTCATAAAAACCACACTCACTGCTCCAAGTGTAGATACACCCTGAGTGCTGGATAGTCCCATGTCCTTCAACTTTCAGTAAATATTTACAGATTACAAAGGTTTGTGTACTGATTGTGTAAATAAAGTCATTGCACTCTTATACAAACACTGCTGTTTGCAATGTTACAATTTATGATCTAAAGAGTGTTTACATGGCCCAAAAATTCAAACCAAGGTGTCTAATTTAGGAATCTAAACCCATATTTACACAACCAAGTAACAAGGGCTTGATTTCATAGGTATTGAGCAACTGCACTGCACAATCTCTGCACTAGCTATTACCAGTGGTCAGGAACACTGAAAAATCAAGTCATTGTTATTAAGGTGTTTAACATATGAAGCAAATGGAAAATTCTGGCCAATATGTATACCCAGAATAAAAGATTTAGAGGATCTAAGGTCCCCCCTGCAATTCACAGAGGATTGCCAAAGACTTATACTTCAGGAGATTAGGGGAACATAAGTACTGATCACATTGTACTTTAGCTCTGCACTACCCACCGTTTTATACAATCTGCATAGGATGAGTGATCTAAATATTGTATTGCACATATCTGGCTGGTCTTGCAGTCCCCTTCACAGACAATGCTTTTGTCATAACTCACAATGAAATGATTGTAATATTGTTGGAACAGTTTGCTGTGTGGAATGCTGAATTGCTTTGCCATTTGGTATAAATTTTCTGGTTTCAAGTCTTCGATACCATAGGCTTTGGTCAGGGTGTATTCTAGTTTCCAGTTTGATTCATTTTTTATGTTTGCTTCTGTGAGGTTTAAGTAAAACTGCCAAAGATCCTACAGATGAGAAAAGAAAAGGAGAGAGCAGTTGTATTGCATTCTTGCTTGCTTCATTAAGTTTCTAGAGGGATGTATTGATTAGGAAGCTGTCACTGCCGATTATTCACAACTGAGTAAGAGGTCGTGCCCCACCACAAGAGCTGGGCGCCCATTGTAGGCTAGCACTTGCATTGCAGTGGTGCGGGGGGAGGAAAAGAGAAGAGAGAGACAAAAGGGGTAGCTACACCATTGCAGAGGCTTCCCTTCTAAGAAGAGGGTGAACCAAAGTCTATTGCACGCACCTCTAGGGGGCTGGCCAAATCAAAACCAGATCTGCACTCCATAGAGGGGGAAAAGCGTACTAAGCGTTGAATTCATTTTAACTTCGGCACCATTTGGTAGGCATATGGATAGGCGGCCTGTGGACGCCATGGGGAAATGATGTCCAGCAGGATGAGGGGCATGTGAGAAATGGACAACAGATAAGCACACTAAGTTCTGCCATTGACTCCAGTGAGGCCAGGTTTTCACCTCTGAACCTTCTGGGAATTTTCTACTCAGGTGAAGGGCACCAAAGTTTTCCTCTCTATCACCAAAGCCCATATATTTCTAAAAAGAGACCTGACCACACTCGCCAGGATTTCACCTGCCTTTCATATTGCTGAATAGAAGGGTTTTTTCTGACTTTTACTTTACTTTCTAGTGTTTAGGCAGCAAAAAGCGGAGGATGGTCCTTCAGACCCATGAAAAGCTAAACAGTTCCTATAAGAAGATTTTCCATTCCTCCTTGCACCCCTCTCCACTTACCACTGAAGAGGCAGAATCCACTAACAAGCTGGCAGCAGGACACCAGTATGAAAAAGGCCTGAGCTGTAACTATTTTAATACTGACCGGTAACAGAGTGCTTTTAATTATTACATACCAACAAGTTATAATGAACAGGATCATATTGATATAGTCTGACTCCAGGATTATTGGACTCTCTCTGAAATACACTTTTCACTGGAGTCACAGCAGGTGCCACAAACAAGGAATTTACTGGTTTTTCTGAAAAAAAATGTGAAATAATAATTTCCCTTTGGCTAAATGCTTTTTAAATATTCTTTCTTTACATCAAAAATAAACAAGACAAAATCAAGTGTTCTTTAGGGCAGGGGTGAGCAAACATTTGACATCGAGCCTCCCTTGTTGTCCCTGCAATTAGCCAGGTAGGGCCCCCGAACATGTCTGATAAAATCCAACAGAAACTTCTGCTATGTTCATAGGGAAAAAAAAAATCTTTCAGTATGTGCCAGTCTATGTCAGGCAACAATATAAACCACAATGGTGCCAGAACAATGCACACAATGGGAGAGAGGATGCTCACTGTACAGGTGGAGACAAAGCATGTTTGAAGAGCCACTTTCCCCATCTCTCCCAGGCAGCGATTAAAACAAAAAAATTCATTTTGTTTCAAGAGCCCTCCCAACTCCAGCCATCCAAGATAGGTTATGCTGCTGTTTCAAGAGCCCAAACCAACTTATGAGGAACAACACAACCCTGATGTTTAAAAAGCCTCCCCACCCCCAGCTCCATTTCCCAGCCCACCTGGGCAGCTTTTTTAAAGTTAAACAAAAGAACTAAAGGTCAATGTAATTATACTTAAAAAAAAATAGCCTGGACTCTCTGGGGAAGCTGAAACAAGGGGCTGTGCTGGTAAAAGCACACATCTCTTACCTTCACTCAGATGCCTCTGCAAAACGTGAGGTGAGTACCAAAAACAATGGCAGAAACTGGGTGGGGCAGGGAGGCAAGCAGTTGAGCCAAAAGAGGCTGCAAGGAGGCAATGGCAGTCCGCTGAGGGGAGGGTGGAGAGCAGATTGTGCTGTGTGCCCCGCTTTTGAAATTGTGTGCCCCCCCAGTTGGCATGCCATCCAATTTGCACACCCCTCCTTTAGAGCTTTTCGCATTGCAAAGAGAACACCGTCTCAAGAGAGCAAAGTCATCGTTAGCAATATGAGACACGCATGTGCTTATTTTTGTCGAAGGAAAAAGACAATAAAACAATTCTGGATTCAGAGTGACTTGTACAATGCAAACTGCAGTGACAAAGCAGACAAAAGTGGTCTGTATTTCTCACTGAAGTCTGGATGTGTAGTCAGTTAATTAAATGTACAACCGTGGCTGGGAACGTCATCTGGACAAAGCAGGGCCTTAGTAGACTAGATCAAAATCCCTTAAGATGGTTCTCTCAATTGGCGCAATTCCTTTTTATTGAGGTATGAATGTGAGTTGGTCTATGCTCAGAGGACAGCACCTAGAACACAGCCCCGATTTAACTAACGGTTTTTAAACTGTTTTTACAACTTCACATAAAATCTATTATAAATGTGGAGTCAGTTATGAACCCAGATACTGAAGTCATCATTTTATGGTACAGACAAACATTTAAGTCGTGATTTCTATTAGAAATAATATCCCTTGCAGCCACTTTCACTCTTAAAAATAAGTGATTTCAGAGCAAAATGCAGAACTTTCAAAGCTGGGAGCTAATTCCAAAAGGAAATGGCCTGATCAATAAGATGGCACAAGCAGAGATTTCTTTTTCCCCTCCTCCCCATTATCTTAATTAACTTTGAAGTGGCAGGGAACCCAGCAGAGAGGCTCAGTAATGATGCAGGAAGCAAAAATAGCAGAACACGTTTCCTTGGCCTGAGAACATTCCCTTTGACATACATAACACACAACAGGAAATGGCCAGTGTAATTTGGCCATGTCACTAAAAGAAAGGAGAGGAAAGACTACAGATGCTTGTCTAGAAGTTATTGGCATTAATTAGAAGCATGACGCTTAGCAAGCCTCTTCAAATACCAGTAGAAAAGGAAAATATGGACAATGCAATGTGTATTTACAATAAAATGTGTAGATTTCTGCACAGTTCTCACTACAGGAATTTTGGGAGAACAGCGTTTATACAGTGTTGTAGCACCTTAATAAAAAGTAATTAAATAGTAATTTCTTCTCCATTTCCTTTTAAAAATGATTCACTCTAACTGCCCCAACATACACCAAAATAATTTTAACTTGTTAACTTAACAATCTGGAAGGGATGCAGCAAAGATATTTGTATTCTACAAACATGATTACCTTTCTCATCCAGAAGGATCATGATGCTATCTCTGTGTGTGTGTCCAAAAAACTGTCCGACAATAATATTACTGTATTTGCGAAAAATCTTTATTAATCTCTCATTGTAATATCCTCTTATGGCAGTAGTGTTCCTTGCATAAGGTAGATATCCTATCGGCACATGTCCTATCACATATACCTAAAAGTTCAGATAGATACAACCATCATCCTCATATAAAAAACCCAATATTTCAGCTTTAGCCTAGAACTGATTAACACTGAGTCTCCTAAAAATGCTGTCTTTGACAGACTCTGCCATTCTGAAGATCGTAAGTTAATTTTGTTAGAGCAAACAAGAGTAGTTAGTAGGAGAATATAAATTAAATATGAGCCAATATTTAATAACTTTACACCAGAAAATGAGCACTATAAGCAAATACATTTATCACAGCACTAGGATAGTAGCAACCTCTAGAGCTAAACCTGCATACATTTGCTTTCTAAGCCTTTCTTTTGAAACAATCCTAATTTTTAAAATGTATTTGCCATTATGACTTTTTTTTAAGTATTCTTCCGTGGAGAAGTGTGAATATTCTTTTGAAAGGCTGTGTAAAAAGATTTCAGTCATTTAGGAGAGAACAAGAGTGAAAAATTACATTGATCCCAATTATTTATTTACTTAAAAATTTCTGTGCTGTGTTTTTGTTCTTGAACTCTTTTAGGCTCCTAAAAAGTTTGATATTTGATTTAGGATCTGAGAAACAACAGTGCAATTAAATACTGCAGCATGATGTACCTACACAGTAATTGATTACTATTTTTGGTTCTCTGTGCCTTAAATATTGAGTCTGTTCTGGTAAGGCTATGGTCTAGAGAAGTGGGTCTGTCCCATGAAAGCTCATCACCTAATTTATTATTTTGTTAGTCTTTAAAGTGCTACTGGACTGCTTTTTTGTTTTGATAGTATATAGATTAGCATGGCTATCTCTCTGTTACTAGGAGACAAAACTGTGTGTACAATTTTCATTTTCATTTCCTTACACTTCAATACTTAGCAGCCTGACCCACATTTTGTGTATGGCACAAAGATAGTATCTGTGCTTTTCATGTGTACTATCTGCAAAAGGGAAACAATGCAATATTTGTACTTCAAACACATGTACTAACGTACCCATGTTCTCAGCTATCATGCTACAGATGCAATTTTTTAACCAATTTCCCATTTAACTCAGAGGAGATTCAGGTGTCTTTTCTTCCTATTGCTCAATACTGCATGCAGCAGTAGCAAAATATACATTTCTTAAAGCCTATGTCCTGACAAATCAGTTGGAAATTCTGGAAACAGTTGCCCTGAAATTTTATTCACTTCTTTCTCTTCTCCTTTGGCTAGCTTTCTTTCAATTTGCACACACAGTTATGACGGATATTACTGCTGACATCGAATTAGTTGTCTTATGTGTGTTACCCTTACCTTCTCCTTCTTTTGAAGAGAGATTGCTAATGTGTTCTCTAACCAGGCTAACTGGTTAGCTGGGTCAGTTATATTCAGAGTCACATGGTTCGGACTGTAATATAGATTTGTGTTCAGACTGATTATCCTGAGTGGTTGAGGACTAACACAGGATTGAAACAGTTGTGTATAAAAACCACCTGTGAAAACAAAATCAACATGATTTAGAAGAAGAATGTTTTCCAAACACATGTTCAGAGTGAAAGCAGCACATAGACAATTAGAACAGTAAGAATTCTATTAACCAGATTGTGACACACTTGCTCATATTTAACAGCACTTTATTTCTCAAGTAATCTAGTTGATTTCACTGTATTCAGTATCATTCACAGGTGAGAAAAATGGGCAGAATATGTTTAGGACCACTTCTGCTTTTTGTCCTTTGTTTATTTGTTAATTTGCACATGCATATGAATTTAATAATTGCACAAGTGGCGCTAAATGCAACAATAAAGCAGGAGAGGGCCTTAAAATTAGCATTGTGTGAGTTCATGGATTTTCCTGTAGCTACAGGCCATCCAATTTCAAAAATAGAGATCCAATTACAGAAAAATACAATGTTTTTCCATCAACTCATATTCATGAAAGAAAACCTGTATTACATAGTAGTGTAAAAAAATTAACTCTCAATCCTCTGTAGCATGAAGTAGAACCTCAGAGTTATGAACATCAGAGTTACAAACTGACTGGTCAGCCACACCTCATTCTGAGCTGGCAGTATGCAACTGGGCAGTGGCAGAGAAAACAAAACAAAAAGCAAACACAGCGCAGACTGCACCTCCCTTATCTTCCATGTTCAGGACCCGATGGGAGAATATGCCAAACAAGGAAAGGTCCAGGGCATCTGCATGCAGATAACCCTGAGCACCAGGGCTGCTACGGCCCCAGCCAGCAGCCTGCCTCCCCCAGGACACTGGCCCCTGCCCAGGCTCTGTGGGGCTTCCTTTCAGCTCCAGCCAGACCCTACCCCCACCACCGTTGCTCTGGGGCTGCCAGGGCACTCCGTCTTTGGCCTGATGCTGCCACAGAGCAGGGAAGGCTCCAGCTCCCATGCTGCCACAAGGTGAGGTGCTGGGGCTCCAACTCTCAGCCCCTTGGCAGCCTCCTGGCCAACAGGGACTCCAGCTCAGGGCCCTGCACTGCTGCAGGACAGGCAGGGGCTCCTCCCAGCCCTGCTGCGGCTCCTGCACAGGCCCACTACTCTCTCGCTTGGCAACTTCTGTGGTTCTGCCAGACCACAGATGTTGCCGGACGAGAGGGTACCAGATTTGAGAGGTGCAACCTGTACAGTACTCTTTTAATTGTAAACTTAAAAAAGGAAATAGCATTTTTTCTTCTGCACAGTAAAATTTCAAAGCTGTATTAAGTCAATCTTCACTTGTAAACTTTTGAAAGAAAAATCAAAAGTTTTGTTCACACTTACTAACATTCCAGAGCTGCAAACAACCTCCCTTTCCAAGATGTTAGTAACTCTGAAGTTCTACTGTACACATGGAGCAGATCTCCAGCTCATATAGCTCCACTACCTTCAAGTAACACCAAATGAGGCTCTGCCCCTCTTGGATTATATTTTATTAGAGTTTCTCTCTTCTCTGCTTGCTCTTAAATTCTTTTTACCCAGCCTCTCCTATTCAGAACAACTACTACTACTTAACCCTTGTACTTTGAGTGGAGCACAGGTCATCTATAAGTCTCCTCCACTTGACTCTGTCTTGGGACAAAACTTCTACCTGGCTCCAGGAGTACCCCAGTTGTTGTTCTTCAATCTCAGTAGACCTTCTCCACGTTGTCCAAGGTCTTTCTCTTTTGTGTTTTCCTCGTGGGTTCCATGTGAGAGCTTGACAGACTATGCTGGTTTTCTGAGAGTGTGGCCTAGCCACCCCACTTTCTTCTCTTGATTTGAACATCAATTTGTTCTGATCCTGCTCTGTTCCAAAGCTCCTTATTTGTGATGAAGTCTTGCCATTTGATGTGAAGGATGTACCTCAGGCATCTGTTTATGAATGTCTGTAGCTTGTGATCTGAAGACTTTTTAGTATGCCAGGTCTCGCAACCATACAAGAGACACTCTTCACATTTGTGTTGAAGATCTGCAGTTTTGTGTTTGCAGATATTATTTGTGAACTCCATATGAGGTGGAGAATCTTGAATGCAACTGTAGCCTGCCCTATCCTGGCACTGATACCCTTATCGGTTCCTCCATCTCTTCCCAGAATATTCCCCAAGTAGGTGAACTGTTCCACATCTTCCAGGTCATCCCCTCCCAGTGTAATGATGATGTTGGACTGGTTGATCCTCCAACCCTCAAATTATCCACTTCAAATTAAACTTCTAAACCTATAATGGAGGTTTGTGGAGATTGGAAATTGAGTTGATTTTGTCAACCTCCTGGTTTTAAAAAAATATTCCATCAGACTATAACTGATGAGCTAAATTAGATACAGAATACTTTAATTAACTGTATAATCCCAGTGATTATTTGCTAGCTCCTCCAAGTGTTACTAGACCTTTGAAACTTGCTCTTTGCACTGCAAACCAGCTCAAAAGTAGTTAACAATTTTTCTTTTTTTCTTTACACTCTGGCTTCACATACCTTTCCTTCATAGTTACGTGTTCATTTACCTTGTGACTCTTCCACACAGGGCGAATTTCTTTTATGTTTGTGCAAAGCTTACAACACTGTAGGTACTATCCAAAGCAAGAAATAATTATTACACTGGAGCAAAAATAAACTCACCTTATAAGATTCACAGCAAAATCAATCCTGCTTTTACCTCTGGAGAAATTGGGCCACATATTCTCTTGCACTGATAGTACAGTACAGAAGATATATCTATAGAACTGTCAGTCCTCTCAGCATAGCTTTACAAAATGCAGTTCCTGTATTTTACCTTTCTTGAAGGTAGTGACTGCCTCATCAGTTAGCCAAGGTCCCCAGAAATTTGCTACTGCAGTGTAAACTTCATTGGCAGATACAGGCAGCTGATCCTATGAGAAAACAGAACTTCCGTAAGTCTGAACACATAAATTCATGGATTTCTAAAGCCAGAAGGGACCATCTGCTCTGACTGCCTGGAAAACACAGGTGATAAACTCTGACCCAGTTACTTCTGTAGAGTGATAAGGAGGGGGGCACTCCAGGGATCCTTCTAACAACAAGGTATCACTGATGAGCAGTGCAATGCTGACAATTCCTTTCACAGTTACAGAAAGATATGTGGTGCATGCAGCAAAAAGATTTTTGTGGCCCTACTTACATGCAAAACCTGAAAGGCTACGGCTATACTACCATTCTCTGTCAACACAAATCACTGTCGGAAGAGATTTCCTGACAAAACTTCTGTCGACAGAGTGCGGCCACACACAAAAGCCAATCTGAAAAGTCCTCTGCTCCGTCGACAAACAGACACCTGGAAGCACAGCAGACAGGGCTCCCCATGGTTGTGGAAGTCCTGCTTATGGAGAGAAGCCCTCCCACCCCACTGCATCCACACAACTTTTTCATCAACAGAATCTGTCAAAAGCAGCATTCTACCTCAAAGCTCTGAGGCAGAACGCTGCAGGCAAAAGTTCTGTGTTTTGTCAAGATACCGTCCACAAATCCCATTTTGCGTGTGCAAGCTCCACAAGTTTTGTTGACAAAATCAGGGTTTTCCCAGCAAAACTTGCTATTGTGACAGTAGCCAAAGATGCTTTGTCCACAGACCTTGAGACAAGAGGGTCTATTCCTAAGTGCCTACAAAGTTTATTTTTTATATATTTTATTTAAATCTGAAAACGACCTCAGTACTATCCCCTTCCCACTCCCCCACTTTTGCTTCCATGCTAAAAATGTGAACATTTTTTTTTTTAAGAAGGAAAAAAAAAACCCTTTCCATCTAAGTTTGGTGAGAGAGTTATACTAATCAGGTTTTGCTAAGGCATTCAAGCATTGCTTGGGCCAGATGAAAGTGCAGGAGTCCAAGTTAAAGATGTTAATAAAACTCTTTTACATTATAGTCAAAACAAAATATTTTGTGGGAAGAGTTGAAGGAGTGGCACCCTTCTCCTTACCCCTCATCCCATTGATTAAGGCACTCATCAGGGCTGTCAGAGGTCCATGTTCATGTAGGCTACGTCTACACGTGAAGCCAACATCGAAATAGCTTATTTCGATGTAGCAACATCGAAATAGGCTATTTCGATGAATAACGTCTACACGTCCTCCAGGGCTGGCAACGTCGATGTTCAACTTCGACGTTGCGCGGCACCACATCGAAATAGGCGCTGCGAGGGTACGTCTACACACCACAGTAGCACACATCGAAATAAGGGTGCCAGGCACAGCTGCAGACAGGGTCACAGGGCAGACTCAACAGCAAGCCGCTCCCTTAAAGGGCCCCTCCCAGACACAGTTGCACTAAACAACACAAGATACACAGAGCTAACAACTGGTTGCAGACCCTGTGCCTGCAGCATGGATCCCCAGCTGCCGCAGCAGCAGCCAGAAGCCCTGGGCTAAGGGCTGCTGCCCACGGTGACCATACAGCCTCGCAGGGGCTGGAGAGAGAGCATCTCTCAACCCCCCAGCTGATGGCTGCCATGGAGGACCCGGCAATTTCGACGTTGCGGGATGCGGATCGTCTACACGGTCCCTATTTCGACGTTGAACGTCGAAGTAGGGCGCTATTCCGATCCCCTCATGAGGTTAGCGACTTCGACGTCTCGCCGCCTAACGTCGAAGTTAACTTCGAAATAGCGCCCGACACGTGTAGCCGCGACGGGCGCTATTTCGAAGTTAGTGCCACTACTTCGAAGTAGCGTGCACGTGTAGACACAGCTGTAATCAGCAGCAAATATCTGAAATTCAATCAGAACCGAATGTGAAGTCTATTTCTATGACATTTAATTAGGGTGACCATATTTCCGTATAATGAATATGGGACACCTACCCGATTGGGTGGGAGGGCGAAGCGCCATTTGACCTTGACTCAAGCTCAAAGGGGGCCTCAGATTTAATTTAATTTTTTGGCATTTGATAGGCTAGAAAAACATTTGTTCAATAAAAAAAATTATTCCAATTCTGTCTCACTCTTTTTGGAACCTTATTTTGTTTTTATGTATCATCTCTTTTTTTCATTTGTATTAGGACGAAGGCCATCAAAAGCTGGGAGTGGCCCAGGACTCCGGACCTGTGAGAGGCCCTGCTCCAAACATGCTTTAAAAGCTCCAGGGCCTAGCAGGGGAGTGGGCCATGAGGGACTGGGCTGAGGGGAGTCTCAGGTATAGCTGTAGCCTGACTTCTGTTTTGGGCAGGGCCTAGCAAGCTCAAGGCAGCTCCATATGGTGGGACTGGGGAGGCAGCACCACCTCCACCCCATTCATTCCAGCAGGGCACCCAGCCTGGCTTGGTTGTGGTGGTAGGGGGAGGGTCAGCTCAAAAAGTCTGAAAACAGCTCAGGGTGCAGAGAAGGGTAGCTCAGGGTATGAGAAGATGAGTGGCCAGGGCTGGGTGCAGGCAGGAACTAGCTAGGGGCTGTGTGTAGGCAGGAGCTTGGTAGGGGATGTGTGTCGGCAAGCCAGGGTTCAGGGAAGGATAGCTAGGGGCTGGGTGCATATAGGCAGCTAGGTCAGGGTGCAAGCAGGAGATAGGTCAGGGGACAGGCAGAAGGTAGCTTAGGGCTATATGCAGCCAGGGGGTAGCTCAAGTTGCAGAGAGGGGGAAACTAAGGGCTGTGTGAGGGCAGGGACTAGCTCAGAGTGCAGGCAGGAAATAACTAGGTGCTGTGGGCAGACAGGCATAGGAGAAGGAGGAGGAGAGGGGATTGGGCAGGGGATAGCTTGGGGGCAGGGGCGGGGTAACTACAGTCTGTGTGCCAGGAGGGCTCCAACTATAGAGCCAGGTCCCCCACCTCTGCAGCTCTTACTGGGTATGAGAAAAGGGGGCTGGGAGCTGGCCAGAGGCAGGGAGAGAGGAGTCTCTGGGACCGTCCTGCACTTTTACTGAAGTTTTAGAGGGGGCACACAGGGATTTCCAGGGCTCAGGCACTCAGTCGGGCAGCTCTGGCTTCATTGGCAGGAGAGAGAGGGAACAGCAGGGATCAGTGCTGGAGCCTAGGGGGAGGAGCATGCTGGGGATTGGGGGACCAGCCTGGGAGGGTGGGGAGGAATGGTCACTGGGGAGCAAGTCTTCAGCCTGTGGGGACAGGCACACCGGGGATCGGGGCTTCAGCCCTCAGTTCCTGTCCTCAGTCCCATGGGGACACCAACTTGGGCATTCAGTTCTGCAGCTCCCAGCTTCACTGGGCGGCAGAGGGGTGCCAGGGATTGGGGCTTCAGCCCCACAGCCTGAAAGGGCTAGCAGACCTCACCCCCCTCCACCTCCCTGTTGAGAATGCTACTTTAGGGTGCACATGGGGAGGGGTGACACACACACCCTAACTCTGTCACACACACACACACACAGCCTCTCCTCCGACTGGCTTTGTGTGTCTGCCTCTGAGCCCAGGCTGACCGTGCCCCCTGCTGGCCACTGCCTGCCCGCCACACCAGGAGACTACTGCAGCAGCCCTGACCGCAGATGCCCAGCACGGGGAGCACTGGAGCTGAAAATATGGGACAAGTGACTTTTAAAAACAAAAAGCCTCCGACAGTTGCTTTAAATACAGGACTGTCCCCACAAAAATGGGATGGATGGTCACCGTGCATTTAATGTCACTACAGATTTGACCTCTATGGTCTGGACTTCAATAGTGTGGTATCATCTGTGGTGTGGCACTGAGCGCTCAAAGGGAAAAGCCATGTTCCACTCTCAGCAACTCCTCCCCCATGTCCCCAGAGCATCACAAATGGCTCAGGGAGGAGGAGTGGGGGCAGGGGACACTTGGGAGAAGCGTTGGCATGGTCAGGAGTGCAGCCCCACAGCCAGTGTCGGGGGCTGGGAGCACAGCCCAACAGCCTCAGGGTTTGGTGCACTCCCGGCCCCCGGCCACAAGGCTCCACAACCACCCTGCCTCTTCCCCCAAGCACCCATCCTAGTGCCCACTCAGTCAATGCTGGTCCCTCTGCTCCCGCAGCAAGCAGCAACAGATGGGCTGCTACCGACTCCCCCAGTCTGGCAGACACCCTGGTTGGGGACTGGTCAGATCCAAAGGGTGCTGAACCAGGGAGGTACAACCCTGTAGTAAATGACAGCCAGAAACATTTAAAGCAATAGGATAAGGGTTTAAACACTCCAATGCACAAAACATTTCAAGGCCTCATTTATTTTTCCCTTTGATACAGGATAAAAATGACACCTTTCTGATTCACAGAACATTTGGGTTTTGACTCTAATGCAGGTGGGTGAGGGGACAGCAGTGTTCTCTGTAAACTGAGCACTCATGCAGCCACCCAGGAGAGATTAGCAGAGCACCCAGAGCGGGCAGCATGTATTTCTACTGGCGGTGCACATCCATACATGCCAAAATGTATTAATTGGAGGGAACGCTCCGGGAGAGGGTTAGTGTTATGATGATTTTGAGATTTGGGCATGTAAAACATAGAAATTAAACTTGTATGCACTTCAGGCAGACCCTTTCGTCTCAACGTCTGTAGACAAAGCATCTTTCAGTTTTAACGTGCACGCAGAGACTCGTTTTGGATGGCTATCTCCTTTTTGTTGCACGCATCCCATATCTTTCTGCCTCTCCGAAAGGAATTTCCAGAACTGCACTGGGCAAATATGTGGTTAACGTTCATCCAAGAGGTAAGCTTAAAACTAGGTAAAGAAAAGATATTGCTTTGTAGCTTCAAGGAGACTTGGCTCTTTCTCCTAACTCTTGGGTAACATTCTGTGTACATTTGGATTAGACACTAAGTTAGCGAGCCTACTCTAATACCAGGTTAGCTTGTGCAAGAGGACCAATTGTGACAATGCAGAGTAAAAGACAATTTAATAACATATTAATCCAGTTAATAATTTTCCACATCTGTTGCAACATGGAAAGGACCAAATCTCATTAAGTAGCTGCACTCAGTAAGTTTGAAACAAATGAAAAAACAAGACGACATTCAGCATATTGTGGCATGTATATTTCACTCCTGCTTTTGGACTGTAACAACAGCCATATGTGCTATGCCATGTCAATGTCAGCTTGTAGCACATAGTGCAAATAATAAGCTAGTGCCTCTAAAAATTACTAGGTATAATCCTGCAGTACAGTCAGAATTTGTGCAGTGTCTCCTTTGTGCACTCCCCCATTATATTCAAACCAATGTGGAAAAAAACATGGCAATTCTGCACACTGATGAAGCCAGATATATGGCATTTTGTTTTGAAATAATAAATACTCACATATTTTAAACGGCAGAGCTCAGGGAGAAAGGTACAGTTTCCCTCTAAACAGCAAACAACTTATCGGAGCAGAAGATTTATCTATCCTGGTTTATCATATTTCTATTTGTTATATCTTATATGCTTTACAAACTTGACTAACACTCACCACACAGAAATGCTAATGTCTGCAGTGAGAATTTACCTTAGCCAACACACATGAGAATAGTTGTTTGCAACTACCTTCGTCTAGATCTCAGGAGAACGTTGCATGTAAGTTATTCTTCCTAAATACTGAAATGCTTTAAAAAAGCTGAACTAGATTTTATTTATGTAAAGGGTCAACGGATGTAACCAATAAGTTACATGAGAAGACCCTGCCTCCCCTATTAAGGTTAATGGACACACAGAATACTTTCTAGAGGTAAAGGGGTGTAGAGGGAGGTTAAGACTGTGGGAGTATCTTATAAAGTTCTAGTAAAATTTTTAAAACAAAGTACTGCAACCAATCTGCTTAAATAAGATCTACATCCTACCCTGAGATTTGTAAGAATTTGGATCTTGCTGCTTTGAACACCAAAATTAACTTTCAACTATGTTTAGTGGATATGTTTGGTTTCTAGCATTCATGATATTTTCCTTAATGGTGAGAACAGCATTACTAACACACACAGTGGAAGTCAGACAGGCATTGTGCCACACAGGAATGAACTATGGGACCAATAACTTGTCAGCAGAAGTATCTATAGCAATCCCAAACTAAGCCAAAAACCACTAATACAATTTTTCATATCAGTGAAGGAAATGTTGGGGCTTTATGTTGTCACTAGTTGTTTTAAGTCACCAGTAGAAAGCAGAGGAGATTAATTACAAAAAGGTGCATGGTTCTGATCCAAAGTCCAGTGAAGTCAACAGGAACACTCCCAATATGCTTTAAAGCAGGCTGTGAATATTACTGGTACACTGATAATTCCCGTTAAGTACGTCATCTGTAGTACCCAAGCTCAAATATTACACACATACACAGTTTACCCGGCATAAAAATATGAAATTGTGTGTAAGAGGTAGTGGTTTCCTCATGATTTACATGTTTCAAATTTATCTAAGTCAATACGCAATGCCATAGGTCAACAGAAAGATCTGATCTGACAACAACATTAGTTCAGGTAAGTTTAAACATAAAAAGTTGTATTTCACATCACTGAAATTTGGAAGTATTTACACTCTGAAGACCAAGGTGTAAATGTATCATACGCTAGTGGATCCTGTATAACAAATATACAAATTTCATTTTCGTTGCAGTGTTCAGCTTTTAGTCATACACAGCTATTCTGATTAAGAAGCCCATCTGCTCATAGCTCTGAAAATTCATTTTACCTGTGGCCAGTAGTCATGATTTCCCAAAGCAGGGAACACCTGGAGATCTGGAAAGAAACTTTGAATAGTGGAAGTCATATTGCCAATAACATTAATGACTGTCTTTGTGGAGAGCTCCTCCACAGGAACATGAGGCGGGCTATCCCTAGAAAAGAGAGAACTTTTTGAGTGTCAAAGTAGCTGCAACACTGTGAAAAAAACTACTTGTCTGTTATTCTGAACAACTCTGTTAAGGCACCTGAATTCTGGCAAGGAACACTGGTATGGAACTCAAGTGCCAAGCCAAGGCATTGTCTGAGAAGGTCTTCTCATATTCAGACATATCAGAATTTATATGTAATCTGGATTTTATTGCTTCACTTCTCCACCCTCTCACCTCTATCCTTCCAAAAGCCACTTAAGGTTTGAAAATAAAGTACAATGGATTAGTATAGTCTGTTTGTACACACATTTGTCAGCACCCTACACCCAACATAACACCTTCTTTGCATAACAGTTTTAAGATAGGAAACCAAACTAATCATCTCCAGTTCTTTCCAAAAATACCATGACAGTCCTGTCTAGCTGCTGACATGACCCTCGTCATCTCAGTGTTCAAATGCCTCACAAGCATTTACCTTCACAGCATCCCTGTGGTAACTGGGGATATCATTACCATGGTTTTCAGGGCGGGGAGGGGGGGACTCAAGCATGGAGAAACTGTCTTGCCCAGGGTCAACATAGGAATTGAACTCAAAACAGTGCCTCAATTATAGAAGCAGCTTCTGTAGATGATAAGTGGGCAGGCTTGTTCTACTTCTTGCCAGAAAGACAGCATAATCATCAGCAAAATACTGAGTTATCAGCAGAGGACTGACACAAGGAAGGAGGCTCCTCCTGAATTTTGTTTAGAACGGAGTGGGGAACCTCTGGCCCGGAGGCAATTCATCCATGTTACTCACTGCTAGATGCGTTGTTAACTTGAGCACCCAGAGGCACAGCTGCTTGTAGCTCTCAGTGGCCATGATTTATCATTCCCAGGCAATGGGAGCTGCAGAAAGCAGTGGCCAGGCCCATGCTGCTTCCTGCTGCTGCCATAGGCCAAGAACAGCCACTGAGAACTGCTAGCAGATGTGCCTGTGGACACTCAGGTAAACAAACCATCTGGTGGTCTCATCATCATCATCATCAACCATGGGCTCAGCACCCGTTGATGTCTGATGCCACTATCACAATTTCCTTCTGTCTTTCCCTGTCCAGTGCGGAGTGGCTTGGTTTCTGTAGACTAGCTCCGCACCAATCCACTACATCACCGACCCATTCTCTGTGGGGTCTGCCTCTCCTACTCAAACCGTCCATTATGTTGAATACCACGGTCTTGATTTTTCATTTGCCGTTCATTCTGTAGATATGCCTGAATAGCTGTAGCTTCTGTTGTATAACCTTCATTAGTAGGTTCTCTTTCAGCTGTATCTTCCTATATAATTCCTTGTTGTTGACCTTCTGCATCCATCCTATTCTCAGGATCTTTCTACAACAACTCCGCTCAAATGCCAATAGCCTTCTCTTCTAATCTTTTGTTATTACCCATGTCTCATATCCATACAACATGCTGCTGAATACACACTTTTTCAAGACACTCTGCTTTGCTCTTAAGCTAATCGCTTTGCTTTTCCAGATCTTGTCCATCACCTTCAAACTCGCTCTTGCTTATGCTATTCTAGTCGCTATCTCCTGACAGTCTAGATCATATGTTATGTCGCTCCCCATAATATGTGAACTTTTCTACATTCTCCAGTTCGATCGCATCTACGCTGATCTTCCTTCACACTTCCTTGACAGAAAATACCATTGTTTTTGTTTTATCTGTGTTCATAATCAGTCTGTATTGCTTCCCTTCTTCGTTTAACACCTGCACTGTTTTCACTAGCTTCTCATCTTCTTCTTCACTGAAAACTATATCATCTGTGAACCTCAAGTTGTTAATTCTCATCCTGTGCACAGATATCCTTTCCATCTCTTCCTTGACCTTGTTCATCACTCTCTCTAGGTGCATGATGAAGATATTCGGCGACATCAGATCTCCTTGTCTTGTACCTCTACTGGTTCTAAACCAACTTCCCAACTCTCCGCACGTTCTCACCACTGCCTCTGCATTGTGGTGATATCCTTCAACAACCCTATCAGTCTGCTAGCCACTCTGTACAACTCCAACACCACCCAAGTCACTTTCTGATCTACAGTGTCAAACGGCTTCTAAAAATCAAAAAAGCAATTTCAAATGTTTGTGTTCTTTTGTTGACCTTTCTCCACCATCAGTCTTGGTGTCAATATCTGCTCTATGATACTTCTGTTTTTCCTGAATCCCACTTGCTTGTCCATTAGATGTTCTTCTATCTGCGATCTCAGTCTCTCCATCAATATCATCAGCAGCACCTTGCCTAGATGACTTGTTAGGGCAATCATTCTGTAGTTCTTGCACTCCAATGCACTCCCTCTCAAGTATTATCACTACCATGGATCTTGTCCTTTCTTTAGGTGCCTTGCCTTCTTTCCATGCTATATTACACAGTTGGTGTATTTCCTGAATCATACTTTCTCCGCTGTATTTGATCATCTCTCCTGTGATCTTATTTCCAGGGTTCTTGTTCTTTAGTTGTTTCATTGCTCTTTCTACTTCCTTCTACTTTCAAAATATTGGTCACACTCTCAGTGCTCAGTCGAGGTATCTCTTTCAGTTCTTTGATCAGTCCCTCTGAGTCAGGCCCAACTGTGCTTTGAACAGATTGGTGCAATATCTCATCCATCAGTGCAGAACCTTCTCCTTGTTCTTGAGCACTTTGTTGTCTCGTCTCTGATCACCATGTGCTTCAGCTGCCACTTCCTATTAACATTCCTAATTGTCTTATACTCCTTCCCAGTCTTACACTCGCTGTAATACCTTTCTATCTCTTCACACTGCTCCTCTAACCATTTTGCCTTATACTTTCTGGCCGCCATTCTTAGCTCATTGCATTTCACTCTATATTGCTGTTCTTCCTTCTCAGAAACACCCCTTCTGATCTTGGACCAACTTCAGTGTCTCCTGCATAATCCACTTCTTATTGATCTCCTCTTTTTCCTGCTGCTCAATTGCCTCTTCTATCTCCACGTCTATCCCTTCGTCTTTCTTATCTAGGTCCTTCTCTGTGCCCACATTCCTAATCTTCTTTTTGAGTGCCGCTCTGTACATGTTCCCCTTTTCTTCCTTTCGTAGCCTGGCCAAGTCTCTTCTTCTCTTCAGCTGGGTCTTACACTTTCTCTTGAGTATCAGCTTGATGTTTGTGATCACTAGACTGGTTTGAGTCTACATCTGCTCCTTACAAAATTAGGCACTGCGGTACTGATGTTACCCATCTTTTTCTTATCAAGATCATATCTATCATGTTCTTGGGCTTCCCATCATTCAATTGCCATGTCGACTCCCTACATTCCTTTTGTTAAAATCTCGTGTTGCAGATCATCAACTTGTGCTCCACAGCAAACTCTAGTAGTTTCTTGCCTCATTCATTTCTTTCTCCATATACAAAACTTCCCATGACTCTCTCCCAACCTTCATTATCTGTTCCGACATTCACATTCCAATCTCCTCCAATGACCAACACATCTCTGTGGTATCTCCTCCAGTGTCTTTGTCAAGTCTTTATAGAATAGCTCGATCCCCTCCTCTGTACTGTCTGACATGGGTGCACACACCTGAAAGACCAAGATGTTGAACGGTTTTCCTTTGAATCACGCTACCATCATGCTTGCACTCACCGGTTTGTATCCTAACGATGCTCCTCTACCTCTTTTGCTAAGAAGGAATCCAACTCCTGCCTCATGCTTCACTTCATTCCCTGACCAAATGACTTCGCAACCACACATCTCTCCCGATGCCGTCCACCACATCTCCACCTGTCCAAGTATGTCGCATTGGTATCTCTCCATTTCCTTTCAAAGCAGCTTTAACTTTCCAGTCACACACAGTCTTTGGATGTTCCATGTCCCAATTGATAGTATATGTGAGTTGTAATTTTCTTGCAGTAGCCAACTTATTGTCCTAACTCCAATCGCTCGATTGGTGCTGCAGGCCTTGTTTATCCAGGCAACGTCCGAGCTGGCATCATTTATAATTTAGTCATACTGGTATCAGATCTCATTCATATTGCTGTTTCACAATCAGCATAGCAACACTTACCTAACCAACCCTCCTCCTTTATCCAGGCTTGGGACTGGCATAGAACTTCTCCAGGCTTCATGGCAGAGTTACCTGGTGACCTGCCAGTGGCTAATGGTGATGAATCATGGACTGCCAGCATTCCAGAGGTTCCCCACCCCAGCCCGAGAACCCTTTTTTTTTTTTTTTAAAAGTTTCCTATCTGAGTAGTAGCCAGGCCTGACCTGGCCCTGTTCACACCATAAGTCAAGACAGTTAAACTAACTAGCCTCTGAGCATCACATTGCGGTGCACAACTTTGTGGTGGCTCAAGCAAAGATTGGCTGGCTCTTCAGCTGTTAGAGACAAGGACAGCAGCACTATAATGAGGACACTCCTTTTAAGCAGCCACATCACAAAATAAAGAACCGAGATGTACTGCAGATGGAAAAAAATGTAGTGGATGAAAATCACATAGGCGGTTACCATGGTTACAGGGCAGCTGCACATTTTTCTCTTTTCAGGTTTCTCTGCATGCATCTCCTCAGCTCTCAAGCCTTTACGTTATCCTGGGATGGTACTGCTTAGTCATCCCACTCTTAGGCTGAACCCCGGCCTGCAATAGGCTCTGCCTCAGCCACACTTACCCAGAAAGTCTGACTGCAGATCTCCCCTTCAGTAGTCTGTGACTAGATGTATCCAGTGATCAGACAGCTTTCTTAAACCACTGTATTTTTTTAAATAATGGAAATAATACATTCACAGAAAAAATATATTACAGTAGGCTCTGCAGATGTGTCTGACATACAGGCTTACCATTGCCTGATGGTAACCTGGTAGGCTTAATTTCTTCATTTTTCCCAGGGGTGTCTTTCTCTCAGCCTGGCTCTCACAAACTACTCTATTCACTCTATGGAGACTGTTTCTTTTTAAACCTGCCACATTTCTTTTGATCCCTTATGCTCCTGGGTCTCTTCCTGTCTCGGCATCATTGTTTCTGAACATCCTCAAGTGTTTGCAGACAAGTGCCTTCTTTTAATTAATTTTTTCCACAGATTCGTAGCATTTAAAGGCAGATGGGATTATTAAATCATGAAGTCTGACCTCCTATATAATACAGGCCATTAACTTCACCCATTTATCACTGTATGAAGCTCAATAACTTGTGCTTGGTTAAAGCACAATCAGGCATCCAATACCCAAGAAATGGAGAATCCACCCTTTTCCTCATTAGTTTGTTCCAGTGGCCAATTACCCTCATTCAAAAGCTGTTCTTTATTTCTCCTTCCCTCCTAATTGTTTCTCCCAACAGCCACTATTATACTAGACAAATATATTCATAAAAAGATACCAATAACTAGGTCAACATACAGTATTCATAAATTATTCCACAGCACCTTCCAATCTGTTAGAATTCTTAAACACTCAGTGATGCAAATGGTTAGCAAGGCTGTCAAACGATTAAAAAAATTGCAATTAACTGAGAGATTAAAAATATAGTCACATTCACCATTTTAATGGCACTGTTAAACGATATAGAGACCAATTTAAATTCAGCACAGAAATCACATCCTCTGGAATGATGGCTGAAGCATGAAGGGACAGATGAATATTTAGCATATAGGCACAAATAACTTGCAGCTATAGCCTCAACAGTACCATATGAACATAGGTGACTTCTGGTAACAGTTAGGAGGCGTACTTCCCCACCCTGCCTTGTGCCTCTGCCAAAATTAAAATTGCTAAATGGGGTGCCTCCTCATGTCCCCTTCCTCTGTGTGCCCCCTTGCACCTCCTCCCCCTGCAGGCATCAGTCACCTATACATGTTCTAACTTTCAGATGACATTGTAAATAAGTGGCCAGCTTTATCTTCCATATATGTAAACAAACTTGCCTGTATTAACAACTAGCTGAACAACAATTAGCACTAGATGGACATGTAGGCACTCAAGTTTTACCTTTTTTTTCCTTTTGAGCACAAATATGAAAAAACAAAACTGTATTTTTAAGTTTCACTTACATGAGAAAAAGACTGAACTAGTTATTGTATGAGGTGAATAGAAACATTATTTTTGTTTACATTTTAGTGCAAATATTTTAATCAAAATAACAACATAAGGTGAGCACTGTTCACCTTATAATGTGTGTTGTAATTGAAATCAATATATTTGAGAATGTAGACTAGAACTCAAAATATTTATAATTACATTTAAATTGGTATTCCATTCTTGTTTAACAGTCCAATTTAAACTGAAATTAATCATGAATATTTTAACCTAGTTAATGTTTTACATTAATCCCTTGAGTTAACAGTGATTGATAGCTCTACTTGTTAGTAATTCAGATAATGGAAGCGGAACAGATCGAAGCAGCATTTACAAGACATCAAATTTATTACTGCATGCAAAAACAAATGTTTGAATATTTTAAACTAGAGCACTATGGTCTTCCAGCTATTCAAACTGTTTCACCAGCATGGTAGCTATTGACTGACTTGATTACTTACCCTGTCCATATCATGAAGGAAGCCTGCTGTCCAGAATCTTTCATGTACTTAAAGGCTGATAATATAAGTTGATATGGAGAATCACAAAAAAAATCTCCAAAAGGCCCAGGGTTGGAGGCATTAGCCCCTTTGGAAGAAGAACAAACTTTGGTGTGATCATCAGTGATGTGGTAAGTAGGGTCTAAATGCAAGTCGGATACATGCCAGAACTGCCCTGTTTTCAGAAAACAAACAGTAATGAAACTGGACTATTTGTTGCCAATGTGCTCAGTTTCTACTTACAATTTGCATTAGGCTGAGGTAAGAATCAATATCATCCACTTTTGCTTATGCCTGGCAAATCCATTTATCAGCTTGAAATTGGAAAGCTGACCTTGGTGAATGTAGGGTCTATGCTTTCAAGTTCTGCAGAATTTAAGTGTTCATTAAAAAAACAAAAAAACAAACCTAAGTTTCTTGCCTTCATAAAGAGAGCTTGCAAATGTGAAGTGAATGAATGCATGAGACACAGCACTGTAATCCTAAATCTGCAGATTGCTCTGGTGCTTCTGGTGTACCTCAAAGTTTTGCTAAGCAGGGGTAGAGTACATTTAACCAAACTCCCCTAAGTTGGACTGCTGCTCTACAGAAGCCTGTATTTAGGCCTTTGAAACTTACAAGAATCGCATCAATTTCACACTGTGCCAACTGCTTGGGAAAGGTGAAGGCATACAGAGGAGAAAATTGGAGGAGGAGGAGGTGGAGCTGAGTGATGGAGACCCTCCCTATTTATCACCAGGTATGGGGAAATAAAGAGGCACTTCTTGCTTCCAGCAGCTAGATGATGGTGGAGCTTAATTGTTTTTGTTTTTTTTGGACATATATTACCCAAAAGTTGCTAGAAAAGATTAGTGCGTTTTTTGCAAAAAAAAGAGGAGCCGGTACTCAGCCAGCTCCCCGCCCCTCCCTCTCAGCCCATCCCACGGCTGGGGCTGCCAAGCTGCCGGTACTCAGTACCAGCAAGTAGTGCTGTTGGCATGCATGCACGCATGCACACCCAAAAGTACTGGAAAAGGGGATGCCTCCAGTAATGGTTCAGAACCTCAAGCCTTCTCTCGAGCAGCTGAAATAACTGGCAAACTTACCTCTGCAAGCCTCATTTTTTGTATGTTTCTAGCTAGTAAGTGTCTGATAAGTTCTCAATTGCTGTTCCTTAGTCTTAAGCAGAGGAAAGCAAACAAGGGGCTTTAGATATATATTTAATTGTAATTACAAAGTTACATATTATAGGAATATTGACCTTCAGATTTCATACATGATAACAGCCTTTTCAAACTGCATATTCCAGTGTACTTTACAAAAGAGAAAATTATTTTTACAAAAAGGAAAATTGAGACACAGAGGCAAAATGATTTGCCCAAGATCACACAGCTAGCCAAAGGGGAGCAGGAACAGAACCACAGACAGACTTATCATAGCATATTTTAACTAGGACTTAATTCAGGAACTTAAAAAGAAGATGTGAACATCTGAAAATTGTGATATTGCAATTTCTGCTAATGGTTGTAGGATGTGTCTTCTGGAAACTTGCAGAGGTTTGCATTTGAGATGCATATGAATCACAGGAGCTGAGTTTGGAGCAAGAGTTCTCTTTTTAGAAAATTATACACACACACACACACACATACACACAACTGGAAAAAAATAAAATCACACACAGAAAATGTGAAGTTTGTTTTGCTGACCAAAGACAAAACATGAGTTAATGCATATCACAGTGCGGTAAATAAATAAATTTCAGACATATTGTTTTGTTAAGTAGTTCAGGGCTTAGCCTGCATGCCATTGTCTGAACCATACTCTCCTGGAGACAATACAATCTACATTCAGCTTTTGAAAGATCATATGGGGGGAGGGTAAATGTCAGCAAACATCAATTTCCCTTTATGCACACAACAAAATAAAATGAATGTGATTGTCCCATATCAAAAAGATATATTGAAATTAAAAGAGGTACAGAAAGGGAAACAAAAATGTTTAGGGAGTACGGAATGGAAGAGCTTCCACAGCAGGAGAGCTTAATAAATCTGTGACTTTTCAGCTTGGAAAAGAGATGACTAGAGGGGTCTATGACAGAGGTCTGTAGAATCCTGACTGGTGAAGAGGAAGTAAATAAGGGAGTCCAGTTTACTCCTCATCATAACAAAAGAACTAAGGATCACCAAATTAAATTAGTAAGCAATGGATTTGAATCAAAAATAAGGAAATATTCACACAACACAGTCCACCTTTGGCACTCTGCCAGAGGATGGTGTTAAGGCCAAAACTATAAGGGATCCATTCCCTGTTGCTCCTTCTCAGCTTCTGACAGAGGCTAGGGACACCATTCCTGTCCATCCTGGCTTATAGCCACTGATGGGCTTATTCTCCAGGAATGTGTCTAGCTCTTTTTTGAATTGGTCAGGCCGTGTCTACGCTAGCCCAAAACTTCAAAATGGCCACGCAAATAGCCATTTCAAAGATTACTCAGGAAGTGCCAAAATACATATTCAGCACCTCATTAGCATGCAGGCAGCTGCGGTACTTCAAAATTGCTGCATCTCGCTGCTGCACGGCTTGTCCACACAGGGGTCCTTTTCGAAAGGACCCTGGGAACTTCGAAATCCCCTTATTCCAAATAAGGGGATTTGGAATTTGGTGGGGTCCTTTCGAAAACGACCCCTACCTGGACAAGCCATGTGGCAGTGAAAAGCAGCAATTTCCAAGAGCCGTGGCTGACGGCATGCTAATGAGGTGCTGAATATGCATTTCAGTACCTCATTAGTAATCTTCAAAATGGCTAGGTGCATGGCCATTTTGAAGATTTGGGCTAGTGTAGACACAGCCTTGACGTTCACCTATTCTGTTCACTCCCTCTGAAGCAACGGTCATCAGCCATTGTCAGAAGATTACTGGGCTAGCTGGGCCCGTGGTCTGACCTTCTATGGTCATACTTATGTTCACAATAGGAGTCAAAGAGAACAAGAAGCCCTGTGGCACCTTATAAACTTACAGATATTTTGGACCATAAGCACGCATCTGATGTAGCTGGTCTTTGCCCATGAAAGCTTATGCCCCAAAATACCTGTTAGTCTATAAGGTGCCACAGGACTTCTTGTTCTCGAAGATACAGACTAACAGGGCCACCCCTCTGACAGCAGGAGTCAAAAACGGCCCGGGGAAAAGGGAGAGGCGGCAGGACAGGCGCAGAGACGGCTGACTTCGCATGGACACAGGCTGTGTTTGGGCACAACACTGACTCAGTGCACAGGCCTGCGGAGGAGGGGCAGCTTCCGGGCGCTTCCAGCCAGGTCACGGGGCGGCGGAGGCCGGGGACAAGCAGGAAGGCCAGGGAGCCAGGGCACAGCAGCGGGACCAGTCCCGCCGGCGCAGGAGGGGCGCTCCGGCTGCCCCCGCGATTGGGCAGCTGGGGAGCGAGCGGGCGGGGAGGACCAGCGCTGGGCGGCGCCTTTGCGGCGGGGTCGCTCGGGCCGGGCCCCACGGGACGATCCCCCGGAGCCGGGGCGGGGGACGGGCAATCTCGGCGTCAGGCTCCGGCAGCCGAAGTCACTCACCGGCGGCCGGGGACCCCGTCAGCGGCGCTGGGGCTGCGGAGCGCAGGGTCTGCAGCCAGCACAGCAGGCAGAGGTGGAGCGCGCCGCGCCCACCCGCCAGCGCCATCTCCCCGCAGCTGCCCGGCCCGGCTCCTGCGCCCCGTCGGCCCGAGAGGGGAGAGGTGGTGAGCTGGGCGGGTCACGCGGCACTTCCCGGTCCGCACAGCGGCGCCGCCCTGCGCGCCCAGGCCGGGGCGCCACAGCGGGGGAGGCCGCGCCGGCTGCAGCCACCGGCCGGAGCCTCGCCCTCGGGCGCGTGGGGGTCAGCACGTCCCCAGCGCGGGAGCTGAGTCGGCCCTGCCCAGCCCCAGGCTTTCAGCTCAGCAGTGCTGTGCGTCTGCGGTATCGCTGGAGCTCGTGGCCTCAGAAATCTTCCTGGTGGTTTCCCGCTGGCTGTGTCTGCACTTGTGTTCCTCTTTGGAAAGAGCTATGGAAATGAGGGAAATCAAAAATGCAAATGAGGTGGAGGTTTGCATATCTGCCACGTCGTTTACATATTCTTATTTCCAAATAGCTTCTTTCAAAAGAAGAAAAGCAGTGCAGACACTGATCTTTCAAAAATAAACCCCATCTTCGCAAGGATCCTTCCCGTGGGCCATTTCTGTGGCCTGAAATGTGCTAATGAGGTGTAGATGCAAATTCTCTGTGCCTCATTAGCATAAGGGCACATGATTTGGAGTCCAGAAGACCTTTTTCCATATGCCAAAACAATGTGTAGAAGTGTGGCCTTCCGGGGGGGCCTTCTGGAAGGAAGTCCTTCTGGAGGCCCCTTCTTCCCAAAAATTCTTCCCAAAAATCCCATAAAAAAACAAAGAAGGATTCTTTCAAAGATGGGGTTTACTTTTGAAAGAGCAGTGTCTACACTGGTTTTGTTCTTTCGAAAGAAAGAATTTTCAAATAAGACTATGCAAATGAGGTGCCATGTATTCAAATTTACCTCGTTTGCATTTTTATTTTCCTCATTTGCATACCTCTTTCAAAAGAGGAATGCAAGTGTAGGCACAGCCATAGTGCCCTGCTGGGCTGCTTTGTTAGCACAGCCTGCCATGGCTCTTAGTGCAGGGCAGGGAGTGTTACGCCCAAGTCAGGGGGAGTCTTCAAGATGCCACAGGGCTCCCCATTGCTTTTTGAAGCTGCCATTGCGGCTACTACCTATCTAGACGAGTTATCAGCAGAGCTCCTTGTCACAAGCTTCTGTTATTAGGGTGTATTCGGCACTGGGAGGCACTCAGAAGCCCACGTGGGGGAAAGCCTTCTGGAGGGACACTGGAGAACAGACTAGCTATAGCTGAGGTGTAAGACTGAAAATGCCCTGGAAGGTGGTACATGGTGGCACTGCACTGAAGTCGGGAGAGTTGTGCTCTGTTTTTGAGTCAGCCTCCCAGCAGAGGGGTAGCCTTAAGCAAGTCACTTACCCTCAGTGTCTCGTTTTTTCTGTGAAATAGGGCTAATGATACTTTCCTTTGTAAAACAACAAGTCGTGTGGCACCTTATAGACTAACAGATAATTTGGAGCGTAAGCTTCGTGGGGAAAGACCTGGTTTGTTAGATGCATCTGATCAAGCGGATCTTTGCCCACAAAAGCTTATGCTCCAAAATATCTGTTAGTCTATAAGGTGCCACAGGACTTGTTGTTCTGGAAGATACAGACTAACTCAGCTACCTTGCTCTTTCCTTTGTAAAGTGTCTTGAGATCTGTGGATGGAAAGAGCTATGCTGTGTAAGAGACTGAATTTGATCCTTACAGTTTAGATTCCAGCTCAAATCAAAAGGTCCAATTCTGCAAATACCTATCTGTTCATACTACCACAGGGCTATGATGCTCTTTTTAAACAGAGATGTGAGAATGTTTTTTCCACAAGTGAGAACATGAGGTTCCAAGGTTACCTAACCCAGTGATACTGTAATAGCAGAAGATCAAAATTATGCTTTCCACCTCTAGGATTTCTCTGTCTCTGAATGTTCAGTTACTCTCCATCCAGTGAATGCATTTTTCTTCTGGGTATTTTTCAGTGGTTTGCATTATTATGGTTTGCTGAACCATATTATGAAACATTGACATCCATCCACAGTTGCAAGTCCCTCATGTCTGAGTTTCGTACATCTTTCCCTTCCTCCCACTCACAGTAACCCCACAAGCACTTCACAAGTGCCACTTCTAGCCCTTATTTCCTTTGACAGTCATTTCTTCATCTTTGGATGGCAAACCCTGAGCCAGTAAGGTTTTAGTAGGTAGATGTTATATGTAACACATATACATCCAGGGCATGAAGTGAAGGGCTGAGGGGCAGTTGCCTTTGTTTAAATGTGTGTTTGTAATGCATATAAGGCGAGTAAACAGAAGGGGTGGAAAGTTCCATTGTTAAATATTGACCATTCTGGCCTTGTGTGTACTTAAGAGCCTTTTCTATGCATCTTGTCATTCCTTTCTGCACAAGTAATAAAGACTTTATTCTTTTACTTTGTGACACTATAAATCAGTTGTCAAAGACGCTAATGCCAGTAGTAGAGAATCATGACTTCTTTCCATGGAGATGAAGCAGAAGCATCTGCTGCCAATTCTCTGGGAAAGGGATTGCTGGGAAAGGGGATAATGTGATTTGCATACATAAGGAGACAGCTGTGATGCGAGCCATACTGTTGGATGACAGATGCAATCTTTTATTACACTGAACCTGAGGTTTACTTGAACCAGTGTAATCTCTAGTGCAGAAAAGAGGCTCTTTAAATTTCCACACATGCACTACAGAGGCCGAAACAACCGAGAATGCAATTCCACTTCTATTGTCCTAAAAGTGCATGTTTTAAAACACAGTGTTAGTACATTACGCTTGTGAAAAAGAATGCAAAGGCTGATGTTCTGACAGCTGATTCAGAACTTTAACTGAAATCCATTTGAGATGCAGGTGCTCTGCATCTCTGTAGGTCAGGTCCCCCAGTGTTAAAATGGTAAATGTCAAACCAAATACATTCATGATGCTCAGGCATTAAGGGAGCTTTCTCCTCTGAGTCTGTACCTAGCTGACAGGAGTGGGATTTTTGTCAGTACCTTCAGAGAGCACCTTCCCAAAAAATGTAGGATATTAGAAAACAAAAGCTTGTGTTCTTGCCTTTTTAGGGCCAGGTTTTGCCTAGACCAGGGGTCTGCAATCTGTGGCTCTGGAGCCACATGTGGCTCTTTAAGGACTTCTTTGTGGCTCTTAACACTATAATGGCAAAGTTTGAAAAAAAAAAAGTGAATTATCTAAAAACCCAAGAATGAACAACTTGTATTTAAATAGCAAGCGATGTTATCTCGAAACATTGGATAACTCTCCCTAGCAGCTTCCAGAGAGAGAGAAGGCTCAAGAGTGAAAGTCAAGAAGACGGTGGTACAAACACACACAAAGTGTGAGGAAATAGCGTATGTAAAAAGTTTGTGAATGTCCTGCAGTAAACATGTATCGCATTACAAATCACTGTGTGTATGTGGTTCTTAAAATGGGGTGACGAGAACTATGGCTTGATGTTATTTATTAAAGACTATCTTCTATTCACGTGCATTGCAGCTCTTGAATTATTGAGTTTGGAAAAAATGGCTCTTCTTGCTCTTTTGATTGCCAACCCCTGGCCTAGATACTTGCCAAAAGAGGTGCTTGTGCTCCTTGCATATATGGGCCAGCTCTTGGTTGCAGTCATTGATACCAAGCACTGGTCTTCACTAAGCACCCTTATGAGAGGATTCTTCTCTTTGTTGGGTAGGAACCAGAACCACTTTACCGCACCAGCTATCAGATCCAAGGAATACCATGGTCCAGCTCCATGCCTGGGAGCTCACATGCAATTCTCCCCTCCTGAAGCACCGCTCTGGCCATGTGCCTCTGCAGTATCCCCAGTGTGCCCAGCTGGCTGGATGTCACAACTACACCCTGTGTCACTGGTTAAAAAGGTGTTAATCAACTAAAAGGAGATTAAAGCCTATTGCCACAATGTCCTAACACAAGGGGGATTCTCTTTGCACCTTTTCCTCTAACTTATAAATATCATGCCGGGTAGCTCTTTTTGGTTTATTTCTTAAAGTATTACTAGACATCTGGGGTTTAGGTACAGTTCATGGCCAATACAGCTTTTTAAATAGATTATTAATGCAATTTTTATTTCTCTAAAATGCAATACTGCTATTAGAAGAGAGAAATGGCCCCTCCATACAAATAAAGGTCCACAGCACACCATCCTATGATAAAACTACAAGAAGAGACTCCAGAAAGAGATTCACATCAGGCGTTTCCATCCTATTCTCCCTTCAAGGCTTCCTACTCCTACAAAAGGATCTTAATATATTAGGTGATGGGCAACAAAATGGCAGATGAAATTCAATGTTGATAAATGCAAAGTAATGCATTTTGGAAAAATATAATCCCAACTATACATATAAAATGATGGGCTCTGACTTAGCTGTTACCACTCAAGAAAGAGATCTTGGAATCTTTGTGGATAGTTCTCTGAAGACATCCACTCAGTGTGCAGCAGCAGTCAGAAAAGCTAACAAAATGTTGGGAATCATTAAGAAAGGAATAGATAATAAGACGGAAAATGCTGTATTACCTTTATGTAAATCCATGGTATGTCCACATCTGGAATACTGTGTACAGATGTGGTCACTCCATCCTCAAAAAAGATACACTGGAATTGGAAAAGGTTCAGAAAAGGGCAACAAATATGACTGGGGTATGGAGCATCTGCCTAGGAGGAAAGATTAATAAGACTGGGACTTGTTAGCTTGGAAAAAAGATGATTAAGGGGGAGATATGATAAAGGTATATAAAATCATGACTGGAGTGGAGAAAATAGACAAGGAATTGTTATTTACTCCTCACAACACAAGAACTAGGGGTCACCAAGTGAAATTAATAGGCAGCAGGTTTAAAACAAACAAGAGGAAATATTTTTTCACACAATGCACAGTTAACCTGTGGAACTCCTTGCCGGAGAATGTTGTGAAGACCAAGACCAGAGTTTTAAAAAGAACTAGATAAATTCATGGGGGATAGGTCCATCAATAGCTATTAGCCAGGATGGGCATGGATGGTGTCCCTAGCCTCTGTTTGCAAGAGGCTGGAACTGGGCAACAGGGAATTGATCACTTGATGATTTCCTGTTCTGTTCATTCCCTCTGGGGCACCTGGCATTGGCCACTGTTGGAAGACAGGATCCGGGGCTTGACGGGCCTATGGTCTGACCCAGTATGGCCGTTCTTATGTTCTGCTTCTGTGGCATCTAAGGAGCCATAGGAAAAGTAAGCCACAACCCGGAGGTTGATCAGCATCTGCTGCATTCCCACTGCCCTCTTGCCTCATTTATGGAGCATTTCTGCCTTTTGGTTCTGATTTACTTCCCTCTGTACTGAACAGCATTGAGCTCTTACCCACTTCCCCTATTAGCCACATCAAAACAAAACTAAAAACAGCAAGGGCTTGATTCAGAGCCCATGGAAGTCAGTGAATGTGTTCCCATGGACTTCCATTAGTTTTGGGTCAGGCTGTAAGTGAAGAGTATTGTGATTAGAGTAGAAGGGGACTGTCAGTTGCCCATGGTTCCTCCTACCCCTGTACCCTCACTGCAGAGATGCTACTCATGAATTTCTCAAAGAGAAGCCACTAAACAGGAGTGAGGTCACACATGATTGTCTGTGTGACCAAGGGCACACCATACAGCCCTGACTGTGCTAACATTTCTCCACCACTCCAACTTGCAATTTTAATCCCATTTAGGATGTTTTTTTCATATGACCTCCACTCATCGCACAGAAACACTAGGCCATTAAATGCAAAACCAGGGTATATTTAAAATCATTTTAATTTTAAGTTTCAGTTGCATTCCATAAAATGTCCAATGTGTTCCACTGATTGTATAAAAACAAAACACAAAAAAAACACAAAATAAAACTAAGACAAGTGTTTCAGACATTTAATGCAAAGTTCTATTTGTTGCACTTTACAGAGCAAGTTTGCCAATTTGATGGTATAGAGTTAAAAAACAACATCTCCCCACAAACTCTTTGTCAGCCTTTCACACCAGTAATGTTCATGTCACTTAGCTATGTTCAGTTGTGGATGGCCATTAAATGCCCCCAGAAGAAGTAACACCTGGACAGCATCAGATAGGTTCTATGCTTTCTCATAGTGGCGGACGGCAACCACATCACCAAAGGTGAGAGTCTGCAAATTGGAGAAGAAATAGCGAAATTAAATACTATACAGTGTTTCATAACCATTTTCTACATGTTTTTTAATCCAAAGGTTTTTTTCCACTGAAGTAAATCATATAAAAGTAAACAAAACATACTAGTGCATGTTAATACTGAGTCAAAAATTCAAAGGTGTGGTTCCTACAGCAACCGTACCTTTCCATTGTTATTTTGACTACACAGCAACTTATGATACAATAGATCATATAAGCGACCATTATAAAGGATATCTGGGAATCAAAACAGAATGTTCTAACTTTTGTGCATTTACATGCTCAGCCACAACATTGAACCTATATTAAAACAATTTCCTTCAAACAAAGACACGTCCTGCCACCAATTCCCAGAATGTTTAATGCACTGTGTATATATTTCAACTGTTCATATGCAAAACATACTATATATATGGAGTATATGTTAAGGGAATCAAGTGTTCAAATAAATGTAACATGTCTACTGATGTATATGTAATCCCTGAATATGACTGGTAATTCTACTCTATACTACTCCCAATGTGTATGTATGCAATAGTGCTTTGTGAATAAGTATTACATATCTGGAATTTTGAATTCCAAATTCCTGTTCAAATTCCGCAAGTTTGCTGCACACCTGCAAACACTATTATTGCTTGCTTTGTAAAAAAAAACAAACAAACATTTCTTATTGGCCATTCATAGTGTGTCTGCAATTTTAAGTGCAATCTATCTGGAATTCTCCACGTAGGAAGAGAGCATCTGAACAAAAATGATGTTAAACATTGGTTCTCCAATGGCTGGGTAACAGCAAAGTATCTGAACATACTTCCTTTTCATTCCAAGAACAAACATGAGAAATTTCATTCCTCAGGCTAGATTTCCAAACCTACTTCCTCCCAGTGTTACAAGGGCTTAGAACATGTCCATGTTCTCAGCCACAGCTTTAGTATCATTGCCACAACAGTATAGTATAATGTTATAATCCTGCTTCCAAAGCATCATAGGGGATAGGTGTTTTAAAAGCATAAAAGATTACTATTCACAGAAACCTCTTCTCCTGGTCATGATTATGGAAAATAATCTACATAGGAATACTCTGTTAAATGTATCTTGCATTATAATGTGCAAAAATCCTTATGATACAGTACTCCAGATAAATATATATTCTAAGTAACTAGTGGTACATGCAAGTATAAGACAATTTTATTTTAGTGACCTAAAGCACCATGTGTCTAAAATAGATCAATGCACATTCAAATACTTTATTTTTGCAGTTCCAGAAGGGTGTTTATTTTAATTTAGGATTAATACACTGCTGTATTTAACTATCTTTCCCTCAAAACCCTAGAATATCTGGAGTGTTCACGGAAGACTGTTAACTAGAAATTCAAAGCAGTATATATATATGGGTGAACCTTTGAAAATTCTCACCTAGCTTTATGGATAACTAGCTTTAGATTTTCTATTAAAATAGCATGTTCTTCATAAATCTAAACACATAGTTAATCTGATGTCTGAGCTTGGTGATTGTTTTACTTACCATTACCATTTTGCCATCCTTAATTTCTCTAACAAAGTTTGTCTCTTTGCCATCCCATTTCTGTACATGAACTAATTTGTCTCCATCCAGGGTCACTACCGACTGGGATCAAAACATACAAACAGAAGGATTAATTTAAGCAGTAGCAGTTACTACTCAGATTTCTAGGGAATGTACGCAATAGCCGCTTTTGCATTCTTTTCAAACATATGCAAACATGGCATAATAAACTAGTTCTAGGCATCTGAAATCCAAACCCATGAACCCTCCTTGTTTAAAATGAAGAGTCCAATTGATTCTTCTTTGTACAAAAACAAAAAGCAGTCAAGTAGCACTTTAAAGACTAGTAAAATAGTTTATTAGGTGAGCTTTCGTGGGACAGACCCACTTCTTCAGACCATAGCCAGACCAGAACAGATTCAATATTTAAGGCACAGAGAACCAAAAACAGTAAGCAAGGAGGACAAATCAGAAAAAAATGATCAAGGTGAGCAAATCAGAGAGTGGAGGGGTGGGGGGGAAGGTCAAGAATTAGATTGAGCCAAGTATGCAGATGAGCCCCTATAGTGACTCAGAAAGTTCCCATCCCGGTTTAAACCATGTGTGCAAAAAGGATGAGTACAAAATGCATGAGTTAAATCCGGCTTTGTGTGTCCCAGTGTCATTTAAATGATAATTTCACATTTGGTCTGGCATTCCGACTTTTTAAAGCTCCCAGAGGTTAGGGAGTTTGTACTTCCTCATTTCCACTGAGAATAATGTCTCCTAAATTGATTGTTGGATTAAAGTGACGGGTACAGAAATATAGAGGTGGCATCTAGCAGAACTCCTTCATCCTGGAAGGCCAAAGCATGTGACATATCATAGCACCAGATCAGACTTTGTGTCTCTAGATGAGTAAGATGTGGTCTTTTCTTTCCTTACAGTTCCTTTCTGTGCTACAAAACAACGAACTAGGGAAGGCTCTGGATCATCCTCCCTAGTCCCACCAAAAGATAAGACTTTTCAAATCAAAGTTCATAGGGTCAGAGGGGACCTTAAGGCAGCAGTAAGTACTACCGAGGCCATCTCTAACAGTGTTTATCTAATGTGCTCTTAAAACTCTCCAGAGATGAACGTTCCAGAAATCCCCCTGGGTAATTTATTCCAGTGCTTAATGAGCCTGATAGTTAGGAAGTGACAGAGAGGGAATGCTGCAGGCTCCAGGGGTATTCACTTACTTTGCAGTTCCTGTCATCTGGAGTAGTTTCCTCAAATTCTTCTCCAAGTTTGAAGTTGATTTCTGTGTTCTTGAAAGTGCTCTGGGTCTTGATCACAACTTTGTCGCCTTCCGTGCTGATTATCACTGTGGGCTTAGTCACATTCCCCACTTGCCGAGTGGCAAACCCCACTCCTGAACCACCAAGTGAAAACAAAAAGCCATCAGTGCCTGATTCTTTTTACACTGTGTTTGCCAGACAGTGTGGTGAAATCTCCCATCCTGTTCTGCTATTTTTGCTATTACACTGCACTTTATACTTCTGGGCCCTGTCACCCATGCCTCAGTCCATCCAGGTTCCTACACTCTAAGCTTTTGTATATATTTCTGCACCCTCAGATACTCCTCTAATATTGCAGCAATAACTATTTATGTCAAAAGTTTACTACGTTGGGTTTGTGTTCCTGAATTAGTGACAGTACTTCTTGCTTATTTAGATGGCAATCTTTATCATTCCAGCTCAATGAGAGGGACCTGCTTGTTTGTTTGCAATCAGCCTTTGTTGATGCAGTTGATTTCATTGTCTTTTCCTAGAAGAAAGTTTTAAAAGCAAGCTCAATGGAGTACCACTCTGATACACACCAGGCGCATGCATACAACCCCACCATGCAGATTATATCCATATTAACTTTGAGAAAGAATGAAACATTGATGGAAATAACATAGCAGGCAAAGCCACAGCACTTCCACATTTTCTGCAGCAAAACAGGCTATTCAGCTCACATTGACAGTGGTTTTTGTTGTTCTATTCAGATACTTTAGTCCAATGCAAAATCCCAAATCCCATGATCACTTTCGAACCCATCTGTGCTGGAAAATATCATCAAAGCTTCAGGAACAATTTTAGCAACCCAATGGATGGTTAGTGATAGCTCCTTTTACTTACCCAGTGCCTTCATGTATTCATCAAAATTGTGGCTGTCAGACAGCTTCCAGGTAGCACAGAATGCCTCAACCATTGTGGCAGCTGGAAGAGAGAAGCAGGCGGAAGGAAGCTAGCAGATGGGAGGCTGTGTCTAGTCCTCTCCTGTTGGGATTCTACACTTAAGAGATCCTTCTCCTGCACCTCAACTGCTACTCAACCTCTTTCTTATTGGGAGATGAGGCGAGCAAGGAAGAAAGGACCTAACTTGCAAATCCCACCCTAGCATTCTCCCTCTTCCTTTGAAGTTATAGCGAGGAGGAGCTGAAGGGATTCAGCCCTCTCTGTGATTGGATCAGGCCACTGGGTCAGCAGAGCAAGTCTTGTTCTGCCTACCCTTTGCCCTAAAGCCCTCTGCTACCTAGGAGAGAGTGTGGTCGGGGGAGTGAGGAGAGGCCCTGCTGCTGCTGGCGGAAGGGAGTGCAAAGAGAAGAGAATGCCTTTCAAGTCAGGCTTGAAAACTTGGCATGAGCTATTCCAGTCTCGAAGAAGAGAGACACAATAAGAGATTCAGCTTGGCTTCCGTTGCACTCTATGCTGGTGACAATTTGAAAAGACACTCAGAAAACTAAATTCTTACCCTCTTGCAAAGAAAACTCAGCATTTTTGCTTACACGTTCAAATAGCAAGGCATAAAAGGGGAGTGTAACAGGTACGGATTCAGGAAACAGGCTCTATAAAAGGGAGAGACCACACTCATGTATGGCATAGCATTTTATGTGCCAAATCTGCTTAATCCAGATGCCTCAGCAGACATCCCTGTTAAAAGAAGAGACCATTTTAAAAGGAAAAATCAGATACTGAAAACAAAATAAGACACTTGACTGAACATTCACAGTAGAACAAGAACAAAAGTTTTATTTACTGGATGCATTTCACTTTATCTTTATTTGGCAACTTCTATATTGAGAACAGAGTTTAAATTTTCAAGTCCATTTTTTAATTCCCAGTCTGGCATTAGTTAATGCATTCCCCCTGCATAAAATGTAAATTGTGCCAATGGTATCCGAAAGACACAACTGTCACATCCCTTCGTTATCACTGACTGGCCTTCTCTACTAAGATAGAGTTTGGAAACTATTTTTAAAACTGATCCTAGAACTGTTTCAGCTTAGTACGTTTTTCCCCTCAGAAGCACAATACTTTTTCTTCTTAAAATGGCTGCTTTAAAGTAGTTCAAGTTACAAGGTGGTGACCTAATCTCCTGAATGTTTCTTACAACACAGCCTGGTTCTGTTGGCCAAAATGATGTAAACTGTTCAGACAGGCCTAAAACTTGGATGGATTCCAGAGTTCTCTGGGATAACACCTTAAAACTCATTAGGAAAACTCAGGAACTGAAAGAATTAGCTATTCTGTAATTCAAGAAAGCAAAGTGTGGGGTCCGTTTTTTGGTCCAAGTTTAAGAATGTACACCTTCATTGAGGTATAGATAGATTGGGAGCATATGGGGAGATAACTTTGAATTCTCTGTAAATGGGATCTATGTAACTGATTAGCATTTAGGGTTTTTTTCAGGCACTTGAAATACTGTGTATTCCTTGGTGCTAGTGGAACCTCCCACAGACATACTTGAACCCAGGACCTGTGAAGCTTAGTACAGGAGCCAACATGGTTTGAGCTAAAAGCCAATTACTGCTCAGCTAAGGCTGCAGAGGAGATTCATACAGGCCCTCTCTGTGAGGTGTCTAGTTACCACTACCTGAAACACTGACCCACATCCAGTAGGTGTGTGGGTCACGCCAGGATGGCTAATTTGGTAAATCTCTGTCAGTTGTTAATCAGGCCTATCACCCTTAGGTAGGGTGACCATATTTCCCTTTGCTGAATATGGGTCACCTGGAAAAATTACTCCTATTTCAGCTAATGCAATGACAATCGGAACTATGCAGTACAAACATTCAAATTAACATCAATTTGACTGAGCTCCATTAAAATGCAATGCAGCATAGTTGCATTCTTTTTGCTCATCTTCTTATTGTAAAGGCTTTCAGGTTCACACAAGGAGGGTGACACACACCGGGAGGGTTGATGCATGGACACGCACCATTCCATATCATCATCATTGCCCTTGACACCTACCGGTGTGTAGAGCAGCAACAAAGGCCCTCCACTTCTGTCTGTCACTGGCCAGCCTCTCACTAGAGCCCCAAGTGTGATTCATGATCTTCATTTCTACTTCAGTGGTCCGGCGCCACATTGTCTTGTGTCGTTCTGGCTTCCGCTTCCCTTCAGGAGTCCAGTGCACAGCAGCCTTTGTGATGGAGCTTCCATCTTTCCTGAGCACATGGCCCAATCCATCTCCTTTTTTATAATGATGGTGGAAATGTCATCTTGCTTGCACCATGCAAGCAGGCCGTGACTGGAAATTATTCTCAGCAAAAAAATATGGCGGATACTCTGAAGGCTTCTGGTGTGAAAGGTCAATATTCCCATATACCTCTCGTATGGGAGATGACCAACCAACTTGACCCTGTCTGCCCGGCACTCTCCACCCTCCATCTCCAGCTGGGCTCCTGGGAGGGACCCACTTCTCCTGTTACCTAAGGCGAGTCTTCCTAAGGCAACAGATGGGGCAGTGCAGGCAGGGACACATGCCTCTCTCCCCGGGGTTCACACCAGAATGTGGCCAGTGGTAGCCTTTTGGCACTGTGGGGAAGGGATGAAAGCTGCTTCTAGCCGCAGGAGACGGGGGAAGGAAGGGATGATCTGTCCTGTGTCTTTGCAAAGCTCTTTTCTTTCCCCCTCTCCCCCACCATCTTCCCTGTGGCTGGAAATAGCTTGACCCTCCGCTATCCTCTCCAGGCTGCTGCTAGCCCCCGACATAACTTCTCTGCAGTGCAGGCAGGAAGGGGTTAAACTGTAAAGCTACATTGTGCACCAGGGTAATGCAATCTGGCTGGGGAGGTTTCAGTGAACCTGATCAGAGAGGTGGGCAGGACAGGGAGCCTCAGGGACAGGCAGCCCCCATTGCCTGGGGCCAAGACAAGGGTTAGGTGATGGGGGTGAAGAGGGTACTAAGGCCCTCTTCATGAGGGCATGAAAAGGCTGAAAGTCACTCCCGCCTCCCACCCACCAGTCCAGAGCTTAGCTGAGGTGTGGTGAGGCTGCCACATGCCTGCCCTGTGCAAGCTTTTGGCACATTCAGGGCTTGGCTCCTCCTGCCCAGCCTGTCTTAGACTGTCCTGGTGCACCAGCCCAGACTGAGGCAATGGGGGAAGAAAGGAGCCTGAACGCTCCAACCAGAGCAGTGGCCATTGATGGGAAGGAACACAAAGAAGACACTGGTCACCTAACTGCACCCCATATAACTCTTTCTCATGACACCTCTAGCTTGTCCGGCCCCACTCCACCCCAGGCCCTGTCTCTTCCCACCTCCATGCCACCCCTTCTCTCACTTCTCCGCCCCTGCCTGCCACTTCCTGACCCTCCTCCATCCCCACACACCCCTTTTCCCATAGCTCCTTACACTAGTGATGTGGCCTGGGGAACAAGCAGGGTGTCAATGATGGGGGGCGGGGAACAGAGCAACCCAGCTCCCATCTACATCACTCTGCTTCTCTCTGCTGGTGAGTGCGGGGGCGGGGGGGGGAGGTTTCACCCCTTTCTCCAGCACCTGCTCCTAAGCAATGTGGCTAGGGGACAGGGGAGCAGAGCAGGGTGGAGCTGGGTTGCTTTGCTCTCTGACACCACGAGTGGGGAGGCGGGGGGTAGTCTGACCCCTGCAGTCTGCTCTGGGCCCCTTGCTAGTCCTATGGAACACCATGGGCCTTATGGGGCATCCCAAAGCACAAGGCTTGGGGCAGTTGGATTAACTGGATTCTTCCCATCATCTGCTGGCCCCTTGCCCCTCCCCCCACAGCACTGGGGGCATGTCACCTCCCTCCCCCCACACATCACCCCTGAACCAGGAGCCTGACTGTCTGTACAGCCCTGGAAGTGAGGCGCTCCCTGCTGCTGAGGATGGGGAGGAGCAGTGTGATCGGGGCAGGGCCTGAGGGAAAAAGCAGGGAGAGGGTAGCAAGAGGAGGAGTACATGAAGGGCTCCTGTGTGGGCAGCAGCGGTAACATATTAGCAGGGCACCACCAGGCAACTGCCTGCACTCACTGCCTGTTGCAGTGTGTTGTGCATAGCCAGTGCCAGCTGAAAATGGTACAGAGGCCAGGGCTCTCCCTGCTGGCTGAGAACTGGCACGCTGCAAGGGCTGTGTTGCTAGGCTAGCAGTGGCTGGCCTCGTGTAACCCATGTGTGCTTCACTGTCCCAAGTAGTGGCAGTTAGGCCACGGGGCAGAGAAAGAATGAGTGTCCTCTAGGGCCTAAGCTGGGAACCAGCTGGCTTCTAGTTCAAACCATAGCCGGTTACACTCGCACTCTGCATCGTTACCCTGCCACAAGCCTTGCACATTTGTCTCACATCAACAGCCACGGGACTCCCACCCCCACCCCCACCTGACACACACCCACTCCATCCTCCCCTGCCACACCACTGGCAAGTGGGTGGCTGGCGAGCAAGGCTCTGGACAGCAGCAGGACCTGTGGGTATGGATGGGGCAGAGACAGAGAATATGGAACAATTTGCCAATTTAAGAAAAAGTTGGGCACCTGCGTTGGGCTTAAATAGAGGAAGCCTTGGCACCCTCTCCCCTTCGGGTCAGGGCAGCGAGTTACATGGGCCCATGGTTCCCAGGCTCCAGGAATATTCCTGGCCTGGAGGCCCAGCTCCAGCAAAGTCTGGAGCTGGAGCTCTCACCAGCCCCACCTGCCACCCCCCTGCACTCTCCCTGGTGCATCCCCAGCCCCTCCTGTTGTCCCCCTTGATTTAAAATGACCCAGGGGACTCTACCCCCAGCACCAGCAGTGCAGTGAGGCTAGAGCAGCGTCCTGCCTGCTCACTGTGCATGACTGCTGGCACGTCCCTTCAGCCCCAGGCGAGGGGGTTTTCCATACATTGTCCCAGCCCCAAGTGCCCCTTTGCCAAACAGGAGCTGCCGTGGCCGTGGCTATGGGCAGCAGCACACAGAGACCCCCTTGCCCTACCCCACCTGAGAGCTGCTGCCAGAGGGGGTGCCCCAAATGCTGTACCCCCCACAGCTTCACTCCCCCCTGCACTTCCACCCTCTCCCAGAGTTTGCACTCCACCCCTCCACCTTCAAACTCCCCCCCAGAGCCTGCACCCCAACCCACATACCCTCCTGCCCCCAAGCTCCCTCCCCTACCGGCACCTCCAAACTACCACAGCCTGCACCCTCAGCCTCACACGTCCAACCCAGAGCCTGCAGACAACATCCAGAATTTATTATGGAGCCTGCCCCTTAGACTCTTCCCACACCTAGACTCTGCCCCAGAGCCTGCAGCCCTTATCCCCTCCTGGATCACTAACCCCTGCCCCAGCCTGGAGCCTGCACCCAACACTCAGACTCCATCCAAGAGCCTCCACCAACATGGCTGCGTCTTTAAAAGCTGCAGTTCAGACAAAGCCAAACTCTCCCTTCTGCAGTGTCTGTTCCTAAAGCAGGGGAATTCTTGCTGGAGCTGACTTGAAGGCTGTGAAATACCTGTTTACCTTCTGTGCCTTCTCAGCAGGATGATAGCCCTAATAACATTAAATCGTTTCACTCGCCGAGGTTAGACTTTCCTTTGTGGATGGTATTTTTTTAATGTGAGTATCTTTACACACTGTAAGACACTTTGATAAAATATCAAAACAAAAAGCAGTCAAGTAGCACTTTAAAGACTAGCAAAATGGTTTATTAGGTGAGCTTTCGTGGGACAGACCCACTTCTATGGTCTGAAGAAGTGGGTCTGTCCCATGAAAGCTCACCTAATAAACCATTTTGCTAGTCTTTAAAGTGCTACTTGACTGCTTTTTGTTTTGATAGTGTATAGACTAGCACGGCTCCCTCTCTGTTACTATTTGATAAAATAGTGATGGCTGCGTTATCTAACCACATCTAGGGTACAAAAATCTTTCTCCATTTTTTTTTTAGATAAAAATTCTGCTGTTGTTTAGAGCATAGCAAAGCCTGCCTATGGGAAGACTGACTCAGACCTCCTGGGACAAAGGAATATGCTTTCAATTCAGATTAAAGTTTGATGAGTTCGGGTGAATGACACACATTTTCTATTCCCTTTTGTTTCAGGCGTGCTGTCAGAGTCCCACTCTGCAGAGTTTCTAGTACGCATTTTAGGACTGGATTTTTTCAAACATTTACTTGAAAAAGAGGAAAATGTATTTTTAGATTCTTGTTAATGTAATATCAATGTAACATATAAAGAACCCATTTAGGATCAGTGCCTCGTTGGTACCTACCTCAGCCACAGAAAAAAGGGACAGATTAAGAAAGAAGCTGTAGACTCATGGAGCTGTGCCTTGGGCTGTGAGGATGGCTGTACATCCTGCAACTTATACGTGCACAGGAGTTTACCTGCGAGAAACATTTTTCAATATAGATTTAGGCCCAGATCCTCAGGTACCTAATCCCCTTGGAAAGTGAAAAGGATTTAGGAACCTATGTAATTTAGGCACATCTGAAAATTTTGTCTTTAGTCCTTTGGACAATGATCCAGCCATAATCAGCTTGCTGAATGCCCTGATTTGTGTGTAGAAATACATAGTGGGCTGTCTTTTGAATTAAAGTAAGTGAAAATATTTTTCATGACTGAATATGTGGCCAAGTTCAACTCTTTTGTCTCTTTGTTCAAAGGCTCAGGTCATTTTCAATGCTTTCAAGCCTGCTTTGAATCTATTGTGATTGTACAGTGAGTAAACAATGCACCTGAACTAATTTTAAACAGCATTTTTGGAACATACACCCACACAAGGGGAGGACAGAACTGTGTCACCTGACTGCTACATCTTATCTGAGCTCATGTTCTGCTTTTCACCACCTTTGTTACAAACAGAGAATCTTCTGAAAAAAATTCAGGCAGCAAAAGTGTGCTTGACTGAAATTCTATCGAGTACCTTCCAGTTTCCTAAGTGATTGGCTGATTCTGTTTATAAAGACAAATTATACCAATGCTGCTGGTGAGTCACAGAGAATAACTGGGTTTGGCTTACTGATGTGCTGCTCTTTTGAAATCCAAATTTAAACACAGACAAAAGTGCCTTATGGACAAAGCTCCATGTGCTGTGTGATTAGGCAGCTGCCTAAGTGATCATCTGATGCTCCTGTTTATAAAACTGCTGCTCAAATCCATGTTTGTGCTGCATAAATTCCTGCCATGCGGTGTGGTAGAAAAAGGACCGGATAGAGGCCTAACAAGCTCAAGAACATGCAGATAGAATGGGAGTAAGAGGGAAGAGGTACTTGCAGACAAAGCAGAGTCATAGCTCGGACACTTTGCAGGAGAGGAAAGCTATCTCTTACCACCATGGACATTCCGTTAGTGCAATGCCAGGAGAGATTAACTTGCAGTAGGACAGGCTGGTTCTTTCGCACTATAATTCTGGATCTTGCTAACTCTTGCTTGACCAAAGTGGTTAATGAGGAGAGCAGGTCCAGATAACTTGCATCCAGGAATTTTTTAAAAAGCTGGCTACAGAGCTTGCTGGATCATCAATGGTGATTTGTTAATAAGTCTTAGAGCACTGGTAAAGTTCCAGAGGACTGAAACAGATGTGCCAATATCTAAAAATGGTGACTGGGACTATATAGGTAATTGTATTCCTGTCAGAATGATAATCAATCCTGGACAAAGTAATGGAATAGCTTATTTATAAGACTTGCTTAATAGAAAATTAAAGGCAGCAATACAATTAATGCCAGTCAACATGGACTTCTGGAAAATAAATCTTGTTAAACTAACTCATTATCTGTTTTGAGAGATTACAAGTAAGGTGGATAAAATGTCACTGATTTTTTAAATAAAAATTGATTTTTTAAAAAAACTATACAGCATTATGTTACTCATTTTGACATCAACATTTACAATTAAATCTCATTACAGACATGCTATGTGCGCATGTACAGTCTCATAAAAATGAATTTATGGCTCTAGTCTGTCCAGCCTACCTGCTTGGTCTTGCTTCTTCAAAGTTCTGGGCTTCCAATTTCTGTCTCTCAGCAGATGGAAAAGTAACATGTGCAAAGAAAGACAAGCAAGACAGGATTATTTTTGTTCTGTGCTTATGTGGTGATGCACCTTGGTCAAGTACAGCAGACAAGTTAGTTAAGACATTGTATTAGACAGAGAAGCAATTATAGAGGAAAGGACAGAGGCAGCCTCGGAAGTGGAGTGGACTGGGAAAAAAGAGGAAAGACATTATTCAGCACACACACAGTTTCCTATATCTCCCCTCACTATTGCCACAGACAAGCCACTGTGACTTCTGGACGTAAGAGAGACTGTAACTGGGAATATTTTGAAGAACTGTTTTCCCCGTGTAAAAAAGGGAAAATATATCAAGTGTAAGCAGTGCAAGAAGATGGTGCAGGCCCTTGTGGCAAGAACGAAATGTCATAAGGAAAACTGCTTATTTGGAGAAAATTATGTGGATACGGCCGAGTGGATCACCTGGTTAATAACTTAAATCATTCACTTTGCAATGCATCATTCTCTCTATACCTATTAATATGAGTGAGATCTGAAAAAGGAATTCCCAAGATGTTTTCTGTGTTGGATGTTGCTTGGAAAAATGGTTTAGCTTAGCTAATCTATGTGGCTTGTTTAATTAGTTAATTATGATCAGAATTTATCACTCAACTGTACAATACAGAAAGCTGCAGAAAGAAAAATCTAGATTTGCTAGCTACCATTGTCATTTTCTTATCTTGTATGACATATTTTTGGAACATCATGGTTACAGACCATAACACTGATGCCATAAATCTATTTCCTAGTCCACTTCAGTATAACTCAGCTTTTCCAAAGGAACTCCATTCTATCCTCATTTTCTCAAAAACAAAAACAAAAACAACCACAAAGTGCCAGGGAGTTAATTGGGACTTACTCCAAGATTAAGTTCACTTTAAGCGCTGTCAGTATTAGCTCTTTTGATAACTTGATTTAAATCAACAATTTAAATCAATCCACCCTGAGTTTGTCTGGTAACAATGTGGATGTGATATACTTAGGCTCCTCTGAGGAATTCAAATTGTGCCCTCATGACATTTTGAAGAAGAAACTAGAACAACAGAAATATCAATATGGCACACATTAAATGGATCACAAAGTGGTTAATGGATAGGTCTTAAAATTTAATTGTAAATAGGGAATCAAACTGATATGTTTCTTGTAGAGTCACACTGGGATTGGTGTTTGGCCCTATTCTAGTTAACCTTTTTATCTGTAGCTTGGAAGAACACATACAGTGATCACTGATAAAGTTTGAAGATGACAAACACTGGGGAGATGGTAAATAAAGAAGAGCACAGGTCACTGATACAGAGTGATCTGAATCACCTAGAAAGCGGGGCGTAAGCTAGTTATATGCATTGCACTGTAGCCAAATGTAAAGTCGTAAATCTAGGACCAAAAAATGTAGGCCAGCGAGCCTACTTTATTAGCCTGTATGTCTTTGTCAGAATATCCAGTGATTTGTCTCAGTGATCCAAAACTTGGGGGTTATGGCATATAATCAGCCAAAAACGATCTCCCAGTTCATCTCAGGAAGACTGCTAAGAGGGAGAAGATGAAGGCAAATAGTTCAAGAAAAACAAAGCAACAAAATGTAACAAAAATAGAAAAAAGTATCGAGGTAAAAGTGGGAGATGGAAAGGGAGAAGAAAATACAAAAAGAGAGAGAGATGCTGAAAGGAAAAGAGACAATTTTAGAATGAGAGATTTTTCTCTCTTTTATTCATGGTACTATGTTTTATTTCTCTTGGCAGAAAGGAGAAACTGAAGAAGCATAAAAATGGAAACAATTGTAATGCAAGTGTGAGGCAGAAAGGGCATTCCCAGGCTAACCAAAGAGACAGTGTGGCTCAAGTATGTTTCCTATCAAAAAAATCAACCTGTTATGAAGCTTTAGCGTCCAAACTATTCACAATTCATAAATCCTGCCCAGCTACTAAGAAATATTAATACTCAAATGCATTTTCTCCACAACCCTTTTCATTCCTAATCCATAATGCACACATCCAGTTCCTCAAAATTATGCTCAGATGTAACTCTGATTTCAGCAAGAAAAAAAAAAGAAGATGCTGTGGAACTACAGATCATTCAGCCTGACTTCAGTAACATGGAAACCACTAGAACATTGCGTAAAACATTGGACTTGTGAGTCATGGAGGACAAAGTGATAATCACTAGCAGACATCATTGATTTAACAAGAACAAATCATGCCAAACCAGCTTGATTTCTTTGTTTGAAAAGACAGTTGGTTTGGTGGAAAGGGAGAATGTATAGGCCATGATATATTTAAACTTCAACCAGGCTTTTGACACAGTCCAACATGGCATTCTGATAAATAAGCTGGAGAAATGCGAGCTTGGCGGAACTGTTATTTTTAGTTTCGTGGACAGTGAATCCACTATAATGAGCATACTTTAATACAGTTTTCCTGTGAGGGAATTGCTTTGTTTTCTTTCACATGGCTGGTGTATTGTCAGGGAGGAGGTTTAGCAGCGTGGCAATATGAACTGCTTTGAAGAGGACATGGGAGAAGTTGAGAAGACAGTAAAAGGGTGCTGGGGGTGGGTGGGAAATGGCAGGAGTGCCTGGATGATGGAGGGGAGCAGGGGATGGTGAGGGAATGGAGAATTCAGACAATAATCCAGGTAGGCAGAAAGACAAGGGACATTACATGGGAGGGGCACAATGTCTGAATGGAAATATGTTGACCAAGAGATTGTTGGGTGGGTAAAAAGGGGACAACGTTACCAGTGGGTGTTAGCCGATGGCTGGGGTGAGATACCACATGTGCCCTTACTTCATCCGAGTCTTTAACTGCTAGGACAGACAGTCCCTTCGCAGCAGGCAGCCAGGGGTGGCTGATGGATGCCCCAAGGATTATCACCCAAGTCTTAAATGGCTAGGACAGACAGTCCCTTTGCAGTGGGCAGCCAGGGAGGCTGACGGGTGCCCCAAAGGTTGTACTGAGAGCCTCCTTCACCCGAGTCTTTGACTGCTAAGACAGGAAACGTCCCTTCGCAGAAGGCAGCCAGGGAGGCTGATGGGTGCCCCAAGAGTCTGCCCTGTGGAGGCGGCACAACTCAGCGCTCAGCTCTCAGTATGCCTCATCAGTGACTATGCTAATACAGCCAAAAACCGGCTGGGGTTCTTTTATTTGTGTTTGGTTTGCACAGTAACAGGAGGAGTCAGGTTAAAACTTAAACAGTTACTATTTATTTGATAAGAAAGCTTAACTCTTATGGTTACAAGGCTTATATTTTCACTTTTTAGTTACAAGTAGCTAGCATATAACAAAAGTACATTAATTCATAGATCTATTATTAAATGCGCGCAAAAGCAAAACACATAGCAGGTCTTATTCTCACCCTTGTGTTATCCGATTTTGGCATGGCCAGCGTCTGTCACTCAATCCCTCAGGAAGAAGAGTACATGGAGGGAGTCCCTTGGGACCTCGGGAGGCAAAGACCTTCCTGACCAGCAGGTATAGGTAATTGCAGCTCAATTAGAGTGGGATGCCGGACCCTTCTTTATACCCCTTGGGTCACGTATACTCTTCCTTATATTAAAGAGGCCAATTGTGTTAGATCGTCTCGTGACGCTGGTTCTCACAGGGAGTTTCAGAGATTTAATTCACACCTGCAAGGTGGAGACAATTTAGACATTATTTTCTTATGGGTGTGAGATTCCTCTCCTGGGACAAAGTGCAGGCGTATCAATCACCAGTACTAGCCAAGGGCAGCCTGAGGCCCTGGTCGTCTGCTAGCCCGTTTGTCTTTTGTTGTCTCATTTCAGCCTGTTCAGGGTCATGATGAGGCAGTCCATCTGTGCTCCGAGGCATCAAAGACTGTGCTTGAGATTAGCGCATCTGTGCTCTTGGGCATTCCAAGACTGGGCTGTTTCCTTTGGTCCTTTGTGCTCTGAAGCACCTAAGAGGGGCAAGATGGAGTAGAGCAGGGGGATTCTGTCTGGCTACAGTGGGTGACAAAAAGGTGACAGTGTTTGGGGTTAGTAGCTGGATATGTAGAATTGGTGGGAGTAGCAAGGGTACAGTGGCCTGGCAATCAGAGTTTGAAGGTCTGCTACGAGAAGGCACTTTACCATCTGGTGCTGTTTACAGGACTCACCTCCCCCACAACCCCCAGGTGCCTTTGAGTAGTCAATTGCATCAAAAGAGGCAAGTCCTGCCTGAGCTTCTTGTTGCCCCTAGAGAAAACCAAGTTTCATCTCCATTGCAGAGCAGGCCACTTGGCACTTCTCCTGCCCAGAAAGAAAATTAGATCCTTTTCCAAGTCCTAGTCAATCCCTGTTGCTGGGCATAATTTATTAGTACAGTTTCAAACCTTAGAAGATCTTTCCAAGTAAAACAAACTTTCAACCTGAAGTAAAGCAAGCAACAAGGCAATAGTTCTCCACCATCAGTCCTGGGACATCATCTCCTCCTGGTCACCTACCTAAGAACCTACAGCTGGTTTGTTTCCCAGTTCCTCTACTGTTAGTTCAAAGCCCATTCCCCAAACCATCTACCTGAGTATGAGCAAACCCATTCTGTAATTCCTGTCTGCCCTGTTCCAGGCTCTCCACACCACTGGCCATTCTTATTACCCTTCCACCTGCATCGCTCATCTCAAGGCTACTACAAGAGGCCTCCCTGTAGGATTACACTGCTGAGACCCTTTTGCCTGAGTGGTCTGAGCTCCTCCAGAATTACCATCTTCTTCCTAGGGTCAGCTAGTCCCTGGTGAGGCCACTTCTTCCCCTGTGCCTAGTGGCCTCTGTATACAAAGCATCTACTTGGCAGAGTTCCTCAGATCTGGCAAGTACTGTCTCACCATTTTTCACTGATGTCTTTATGCCAGCTCTTCTCCTCAGCACCTCCCAGTTACTGGTCTCTAATACTGTTCTCCTAGGGAACTCTCACCACTGCCCTTCTATGGTTTCCTTTGCCTCCATGTTTCAGCTGGTTGTTTCCAGAGTGCCCTCTATCAGGCTTTATTGGGAAACAGATGAATCACAGGTGAGCTGGACCCATTATCTCTTAAAGGAGCCAATCACCTTGTGAAACTAATTCTTCCATGGTTCACTGGAAAGAAATCCAACTCTGACTCTTATTACTGGAGAATTTCATATCACTGCTGAACCTCCCCAGCTTTGCTGGAGGTGGAGGGCCAGATGAAAAGTTGAAGGCTGTGGCGCAGGCTGGTGAGAAGCATGGCTGGAGAAGGGTGGATGTGGATATATCTATCTAATTCTCCTGATGTAAAAAGAAAAGGTTGAGATTAGAGATACAAGAGGATGGAAATCTGTTTCACAAACTATTTTGAGGTGCCAAAATCTGACTTCATTCCAAATTGAAGCAACAACTGAAAAGTTGGAAGTCTAAGTATTTTCATCTTGCATTATGTAAAATATTTTGTTTTGACAAAAATAAAACACTTTGGCTACATCTACACTAGCCAAAAACTTTGAAATGGCCATGCAAATGGCCATTTCGAAGTTTACTAATGAAGCGCTGAAATACATATTCAGTGCCTCATTAGTATGTGGGTGGCTGCAGCACTTCGAAATTGATGCGGCTCGTCCAGATGGGGCTCCTTTTCGAAAGGAGCCTGGCTACTTCAAAGTCCCCTTATTCCCATCTGCTCATAGGAATAAGGGGACTCCGAAGTAGCCAGGGTCCTTTCCAAACGGAGCCCCGTCTAGACGAGCCGCGCGGTGGCGAGCCGTGTCAATTTCAAAGTGACGCGGCTGCCCACATGCTAATGAGGCTCTGAATATGTGTTTCAGCGCTTCATTAGTAAACTTTGAAATGGCCATTTGCATGGCCATTTCGAAGTTTTTGGCTAGTGTAGACACAGCCCCTGTTTCACTTAAGACTTTTGTAAATGTCGCATTGTATTATATAACATGAAAAAATAAGCATTGTAATTTCAAACCAGAGAACAGGGACATTTGGACATTACTAATTTTTTTTCTAATGTCTTTTGTCCTAAACAAAAATCCAGTTAAATTAACACAGTTTTGCAGAGCATTTTGATTTCTATAGACTGATATAAACTGATATAGATATGTGCCGTTAAAATCCCTCCAGCCAGCTGCAGTTGTGTTAAAAAAATTGAATAACCTTCTTCTATTCAATTTTAAAATCTCTGTTGTGGCCTGTCTTAGAAACATGATGATCATGTCTGAGTGATAACTTGAGGCTGCATTTACTGTTGGTTAGTTACAAGGAAAAAAGGAGAAAAGTGAAATTCTCTGTCATGGGCACATTTCAGTCATTGTTTTTTGTTGCAAACTTAAACATTATTTTATGAAAAAATATAAAATTAAATTTTCTTCTGAACAGAAATTGCAGTAAATTTACAGATTAAATTCAATCCTTGAACTGTGAAATTGCTGGATTTAAAATCCTGTTTTATGTGAAAAAATTGATATTGTTGAAACTGTGAAGTCCATAATTGATGTCTCCATATGTACCACAGACACGTGTAAGATGTTATAGAGTGCCCTCTGCAGTCATATGTATTGCATTTCTCATCTCCTAGTTAGAATTAAAAAAAAAATGTAGCATATCTCTCTCATTTATACTCTGCTACACTGTGAGTTCTTTTCTTGGCTTAAAACTCACAAACAAGAGTTTCAAACAAGTTAGTGAGACAAAATAGATGAGGTAATGCTTTATTGTACCAACTTCCGTTGGAAAGAGAACAAATAAGAGATCTGCTTAAATTGGAACCTTCACCTCTCACACCAACAGAATGTGATCCAGTAAAGATATTGCCTCACCCAGCTTTTCTCCTTAATATCCTTGCACCAACATGGTTACAACAATACTGCACACTTTCAAATAATTTGTCACTTGATAAGCCATCTCAGACATTGAAATAATATCTGTCTGAATGTGAAAATCATGTGGCTGGTAGACCTAGGTAAAATGCAGTGTACCCAGCCTTCTGCTTGATATGTACTTGGAGTGCCACCTAGTGTTTGACTCTCATGTATTTTCCTGGTGCATTGGGCTCTGCTTCTGCAAACCAAAACCACATTCATCTTTAGCATATTCCTGATTACAATGCAAATGTGATGCTCTCCTTTCAGAAAGTGCATAACCATACCTGTCAATCAGAAAGTAATGAGGTGTGGAAGAAAAAACAGTGGAGAAAGGCTTTGCATGAGCAGCTCTACTGTGTTTTCGTTTGGTTCTTTGTTTTCTCTGGCTTATGGTAATTTTGTATTATCTTGTTGCAAGAGTCTACACTTCCATGCTACATAAAACCTTTATATCACATGGCACCATCATACATTCTGTATACATCTCTGTGTGACTGTTCATAAATATTTTGACAGACAAGGAGGGTGAGCTAATACATTTTATTGGACCAACATCTCCCCTCGTTAATATCAGAGGACTAACACAGGTACAATTATACTGCTCATATCCAGAAAGTGTTACTGTATGGGAATGCTAATAAAGGTTGTATAATGCCTTGTTAGGTAACTCTGATCTTTAGACAGTATCGTACAGACAATGTTCAAAACTGCTACTGGTTGAACCTCTCGTCTGGCATCCTTGGGATCTGACTGGTACCAGACAAGAGAATTTGCGAGAGAATTTGCCAAATGAAGGGAGGTCAATATTGCCTAGCAGCATTACCAACACTTTCACTGCTTACTGGGCTCTTAGAAAACGGGGTAAATTACAGGTAAATAACAGGACAGAACACAGAGAACCAGGACTGCTGACTGTAATCAAACTTTATGGGACCACAGGAAACTTGGCCACACCCATAAGAGGTCATCTGGCTAACTAAAATCATGCCAGATTATTGATGTTGCCGGATGAGAGCATTCCAGATTAGAGAGGTTCAACCTGTATAATGATACTAATTCCAGCAGTGTGATGTTTACACAAGAGCAGTGGAACATTTTCAAATGACCTGTCAGTGTAAATGTCCCTGACATAAAGTAGCAACAAAGATAATACAACCTATACAATCTTCCATTTATTTTAGTAGCATCCATGCAGGGAAGCTAATAGGATGATACTAATTTCTGTTGAGGTGCATGTCAAGATTTATTGACAAGCATGATAAACACAGACTTAAGTAAGGTTCAGAACGCCTTAGCCACATTACGCTTCTTTGTATCGTGTGTGTTAGGAGTAATTTGTACCTGTTTAGATGGCATATAAAGTTTTAAGCTTTTCTACTACTATATCTGGATTATGAGCCATAAACAGTATCTGCTATTATAGCCAAGTGAACTCTTATTATAGTCAATGGGCAAGATGCCCTTTCACTTCACTCCCTGGGAATTGAATGTGGCCTTTAGTTAGCTATTTTGGAATCACTTTTGAAATGTACTATCATACAAACCTCATATACTTTGCCCATTCCAGCGATCATCTTTTTTCTAAGCATGGTGGAGACAATATTATACCAATATAAACCATATGGCAAAAGTCCATCTAAGGAATAGATATATCATATGCAGATAAGTTGTCTTTTTAGAAATTGATGAATTCTACTAATTGAATTGTTCTTTCCAATTTGAGAACATTCTAATAAATCTCCCAAAAATATACTTTTCCCATTTATTGCTCTGCAGGATGTAAATGAAAATACAGCTATTTATGCCAAGATCCAGATCCAATATGGAGCAAGAGCCAGTCCAATATGGTTGTCTGATTTATCATATGTGTCTTCTGAGTGCAAAACTACAGATCATGTCCAAGGAACGTTAGTTTTCAGTTAAGTAAGTGAGCATTCAAGACTGACCCTGAAAGCATGTAAACTATATTGAACTATATATATAGTATCATGAACTATTTTCTTCTTAGTGAGTAGTTGAAAATGAATAATTGTTCCATTAAACTCTAAAATCCATACCAGAATAAATACATTTTTCCTGCCTTTCAGCAGCATTGATCTCTTTGCTTCATAAATCCACAAAATACCATGCATAATTTACACTGGCAATAAAGATACTTACAGTAATAAACGGCACTTGTACCAAATTGACTGGAGTGGAAATTGTGTTCAGTGCTTTGCAACATGTATCAGACTACACACAATAAATTTTTGAGTCAGCAAGGCATTTAAGCATGTACTTACTGTAAGTATGTGAGTACTCATTGGCTTCACTGGGCTCAGTCTCATGCCTAAAGTGAGGCACATGCTCAGAAACCCAGCTGAGTCACGCCCTTAAAATGGTAATTGCCATTACTGACTTCTAGCAATATTGCTCTTTGTATCTACAGCTGGGACCAAATACTTTCCAAATTGATTAACTATGTTGACCCTGTTAAATTTAGTCATGTTAAAAAAAAAAAAACCAAAGCCTGTTTTGTTGCAGTTTCATTTGTCTGTTCCTTAGCTGAACATACTCAGTTTTCTGTTTTAGAGTTGCTCCTTTCCCTTGTTTATCTCTATACACATTTTTTCAGTGTCAGCTGTACCCTGGCAGGCCAAGGCCAACTCACACCAAGGTCCCCATGTCTTAACTGAAGACTGACATAACTGAAGTCTGTCTGGCTTGCTTGCGGGTTAATAGTGATAAAATAAGCATTAGCATGATAGATAAGTACTTAGTCGTTTAACTGTTGAATACGTATGAGCTGTTGCATGCATTCATCTCAGTTGTCGTTGTATTCCAAATCATGATGGAATATTTCAGTGGGGGTACGGTGAGCTTCTGTGATTGTAGGAATCACTGCACAGGAAAGGGACATTACTTGGTATGTACGACTGCGCTAGTACAAAAACTGTTATGCCCCACTCCTCTGAAAGAGGAGACCCATCAATACCCTTCAATACCAGATAGAACTGTAGATAGCAACTTGACTGAACTGACAACTAGAGGATATGGTTGGATCTTACAACTGGAAACTCCCTGCTTCTGGTTTGAGGAACAATCAATTGTCCTCCTATTGGCAGGCCTGTGTCTGTTTCTCCATTTAAGATTATACGCCTAAGGTGTTTGCACGTAGTAGAGTTGGTTGGTGAAACCTTAATTTAGAACACATTGATTTTGGGGTGGGGCCCTAACTTGCTAAGTCTGCCCTCAGGTTGGTACCCATGCTTTGGTGTCACTCTCAGGAATGCCACAGCAGTGTTGTATACATCCCAGAGAAATCGTGGCCCAATGCTGCAATGTGGTTAGTGCATCATGGAACTGTCTGAGCGTGACATCCAGGATCCTACAAACAGTCAAGCACATTCTTAACTTTACACGTGAGCAGTTATGGGACCATTGTCATATAAAGTTAAGCACATACATAAGCATTCTAATAGAAAATGCTTGCAAAACACCTTTGGTTAATATAAGCATTTTCTTATCAACGAAGTACGATAGCCAGAGCTTCACTTTCAATGTATTTCAATGTAAGATGCAGTTTTCAAAATAGGCAGTGCTTCAATGTGAAGAAAAGCAGGTCTCATGTAGGCTATCAGCTAACAAATCGCCTGCTTTCTTTTAATCATGCAAGACGTCCCTTGTAATGGTCCTTCACTGCTTCATTGCCATGGGATTTACTCAGGTGTTCAAAGTTAGCCACAGATTAAGAACCTTGCTCAAGCAGGGTCATTATGCTGCCTGAAATTGGGACTGGGACACAGGACCATGTAAGAGCAGGCACTGCAAGTGAAATATAACCTGGAATTCCTCTTGTCCAGGTTTTCTGTTTGCTTTGCTGATGCCATTTCCTTTGTTCTTTCAGTCTTTGGCAGCATGTTCACCTTGTTTTAATGAAACAGTGTTTTGTGTAACGTGAAAAGCTCTAAGACTCTGTTCCTGAGGGATGGGGTTTGGGGAGGAGGTGGTGGAGCTCAGCTTCCATTCGGTTCAGGGGGAGTCTTCTCCTTTGTTGAAAGACCCACACAGATATGGTTGGACTTGTGGGGAAGAGATGTGAAGGTATTTTGTGTATGGATGTCCTGTGTCTTGCCTCTAAGCTAGGGTGCACATTCAGGCACCTCTCCCTCTTAGGACTTCCAGTCAGCAACGTCAAGCCCCATTACTTTTGCCCAGTGTGGAATTTATGATCATCATCTTCTGAGCAATGCAAATATGCACGTAGCATTCCCACCTCCTCTTGTAAGTCATAATTAGCTGCACCAGTGGGTCTCACCCAGTGGTATGTGTACCCATGGGTGTATATGCTCTATGGTTAAGGCGTACATGCACAATATTTTCAGGGACACAATTTTTATAACAAAACCTGGATGATCTTTAAATGCAAGCACAGTCTTTATTTAAATATAAACCCACAATGACTGGCACAGGTCTGTCATGAACAGACAAACCAAAATAAAAAAAACCCTCAAATGAACAAAATCATTGTGTATTCTGATACTTCTGATTCATTCTTTCCCAGGCTGGAGCGACATCAAAGATTCAAGAAGATGACACAAGAGATGGTAATCTATTTAATAGCCATTGTGAGATTAAACAATTTAAACCATTTGCAAATGTTGCTTTTTTATTTTAGCTACATAAGAACAAATAGACTATTGAGACTATGCACAGAAAAGACAGAAGTAGAATGACTGTTGAGAAGGGAAGAACCCAGAAATTATCTGCTCAGGGATAGAGCTGAATAAGCTGAAGAACAGGGAACAAAAACTTCAAAAGGTTCCAAACTTTCGGACTCTTCTATCTCTGAATATAATCAACACTCCCTTCGTAGGTGCATCCCAATACACTTTGCATCATTTGTTCATTTTGGATGGGAAACCAGAGTTGATGTAATGGAGAAAAATAATTTGAAAAATTAACCAGGAATTATATTTAAGGTGGTATCTGTGCTGTGTGCAACTGTCTACCACAATCATTGATCAGAATGGATTTGTTTGAGTTAGTGTAAATACAGCGCAACAGACAACAATTAAAAAAAATCACAAACATTCTTTAGCATGTTCCTGGTTGTGATTTGTAGATTACTTGCTTTTGGATGGACTGCCATAGAAAACAGCATGAAAACCCTAATCAGTAGCTGCAAGTTTATATCATCCTGATACAGCTGTGTTGCATAGTCCTGCCCAGCCCGCTACAGTCTCTGCCAGGGCTAGGAACCTGTGAAAAGCAGAACATTTGTAAAGTCTATTGAAAGACATTGTAAATCCAGCAGTCTCTAGAGGTCAAGTGTCACTGCTCTTTCCTTCGGTCTCTGGATTTTCCAGCATGGCTTCAGATGATGATATTTTTCCACCCTCTGATTCTTCATCTAAAGAGACATAGGTACATGATAAAACACCCAGGACGTACATTCTCATGCAAGGAGTTGTCTATTTAATCAAACATCGATATTTACTATTCACTGCTAGTACTGATTAGCTCTTAACTTCCAGAGAGACAGATGTTTTAGCAAAACCACTAGACAGATGGAGTAGGTAGCTTAGGACATGTAGCTTACAGTTACCCAAACTGGGGGCTGTGAAGAAATTCCTGGGGGGGGTCGTGAAGTGACCCAGCCCCCCATCACTCCCCCCACCCCAAGAAAGAGCCAGCCTTTGCATCCAGATCTCAGCCCCTGCCATTTTATGGTGGGAGACCCAGTGCAGCCACTATAAAAAGCAGGCAGCCTGCGAAGTTCCACGTGGAGCTAGCTGCTTCTTGCAAAGGTGAGTGAAAGTGGGTTGTGGCGGGAGGAGGAGGATGGGGTTAGATAGGGGGCTGGGGGTGTCTGGCTCAGGGGAGGAGGATGGGGATGGAGTAAGAGGGGGTAGCTGGTGGTGCCTCACTTTGGAGGAGGGGAGGGGCTCAGACAGGCAGCTCATAGCTCGTGGGGCTTGGGCGGCTGGCTTGAGTGGCTGGCTCTTGCAGCGGGGAGCCCTAGAGGCAGGAGGCCCCAGCAGCGGGGCCCCGGCGGTGGGCAGCTCTGGCAGCGCAAGCCTTGGGTGGGTGGATGGGTGGCTAGTGCAGGCAGCTGTGGCAACTAGCACGGGGTTCAAGCAGCTGGTCAGCTGGGGCTGCACCACGCACACCCAAGGGGCCAAGAAAAACTACTTGTGCTTATTTTTAATTTTAAATAAAATGTTTATATCATGTTTTGGTGTTTATTTTAAGTTACAAATTAATTTTTCTGTTAAAAGAGTGGGTTGCATGATGGTAAAGAAGAAGTGGGGGGTGTGAGGGTTTCTCAAAAATCAAAAGGGGGGCATCATGCTGAAAAGTTTGGGAGCCCCTGCCTTAGGCAGACATGACTTGCATCTCATTTTCCAACAGCCGTTCCCTACTGATGCTAGGTTGCTTGCTTATGATCAATGGGTATTTGTTGTAAGATTCAAATTGGAGATAATTTTTTTGATTTTTCTCTCATTTCTTTCCAAAGATAGGAATGAATTTCACATCTCTGAGCGTTGCTTGGCTGCAGGTAGAGAAAATGACAATGGATGGGGGTGGTAGTTATGATATGCTTCACTATTCCTAGCCTTTAAAAGCCTAATGGAAATCACTCTGCAATTGCAAAACGAAGATTGTCTTTCTAATTTAGAAAGTTCTCTCCTTTAGGGACAGGGTAGGCGTGATTATGTGAATATAAGAAAACCAGGGCAGGCCCAAAAGATCATTAAAAGAGAATTGCATTATATGTACGGTTAACTTTTTTCTACTGACTAAATGAACAAGTAAATATCAGCTGCCCTCTGGTTTGGTGGTTTGTTTTCATTCCTGATCAGCAACACTTTCTAAAACAGTTTTATCCTTTCCCTATTGTCTTCAAGCTAGCTGTAGCATAACTATGGATGTCAATGGGATTTGCACACCCAAATCTAGGCCAGACTATGACTTTTAGGGATCTGATCAGGCCAGGTACCTTGGATTTATGTATAAGCTGCGTCTTCACGTAAGCGCCCTTTCGAAAGGGCAAAAATCGAAGTTCAGCTTTTGAAAAAGCGGCCATCGAAAGAGAGCCCCCGCCGCCATTTTTCAGATCGGCGTTCCGATCCGCTCTTTCGAAGTGCCGCCCTGGTCTTTCGAAAGAGAGTGTCCACACGGCTCCAAGCCCTCTTTCGGAAGCAGGGAGGCAGGAAACGCCGCGAACGGGGTCCCATGGCCGACAAGCCCTTCCAGGGCCACAGCCAGCCGCCTCCTTTAAAGGGCCCCTCCCTCCCCTCTGCACGAGCTGAGTGCTGCCCAGCCTGTTCCTGCCCGGCAGAGCCCACTCACTCGTGCCCATGGAAGCCCAGCGACACCTCCTGCAGGCAGACGCCCTCATTATGGACGCCCTGCTGGCAGTGCTGTGCTCCCTCACCGCAGCTGCACCCCAGCTCATCGGGTGGCTGCAAGGTCCCCCTGGGGCTGTGGGGCTTCCCCCCCCCCCGCGCCACTGCCAGGCCCCGATGCCTCTGGACCCACCCCAGCAGTACCGACTGGTGGGAGCGCGAGGTGTTACGGGAGTGGGGCGAGGAAAGGTGGCTGCGGAACTCCCGCGTGTCGAGGCAGAGCTTCGACGAGATCTGCCACTGGCTCGCCCCCGCACTCCGGCACCAGGACACCTGCATGTGGGCAGCCCTCCCCCTGGAGAAACGGGTCGCTATCACCATCTGGAAGCTGGCCACCCCGGACTCCTACCGCTCTGTGGGACAGCAGTTCAGGGTGGGCAAGGCTACCGTTGGGGCTGTGCTTATGGAGGTAAGGTGGGGCCGGGGGTGGGAGGGGCTGGGGCAAGGGGAACCCTCCCCTGCAAGGGGCCGGATGGGAGGGGGGCAGGAGCTGCATGGGCCAGGGGCTGGACGGGCGGGGGGCAGAATGGGCCTGAGGCGAGGGGAGACGGCCGCCACACCTGCACTAGAGGATGTGTCCCCCTTCCCCCTCTGCAGGTCGTCCGGGACATCAACGCCATGCTGCTCCATAGGGTTGTCCGCTTGGGGAATGTGGACTACACGGTCGCTGGCTTCCAGGACCTGGGCTTCCCGAAGTGCATCAGCACTTTGGACAGCACACATCCCCATCCGCACCCCGCCACACAGCGCCGGCCAGTACATCAACCAGAAGGGCTACCATTCAGTGGTGCTCCAGGTGCTGGTGGACGTGAGGGGACAGTTCACCGACCTCTGCGTGGGCTGGGCCAGCCACACCCACGATGCCCAGGTCTTCTGGAACTCTGGCCTCTGCCGCCGCATGGGGGCTGGCACATTTGTCCCCCAGAGGGAGATCCCAGTGGCTGAGGACGTCACCATGCCGCTCTGCATGGTGGCAGGTGCGGCATACCCCCTGCAGCTGTGGCTCATGAGGCCCTACATGGGACACCTCGACCCCACCCGGGAGGCGTTCAATGAGCACCTCAACCATGCCCACAACCATGCCTCCACCGCAAAGGGGCGGTGGAGGTGCCTCCTCACACGCCTGGAGGTCGGGGTCCCCAATGTGCCCCAGGTGGTGGGCGCCTGTTGCGTACTCCACAGCGCTGTGGAGGGAAAGGGGGCCGCCTATGTCCCTTGGGGGGGCCCTCCGGATGGCGCTCTCTATGAGCAGCTGAGCACCGCCCCCATCCGCCAGGACGGTCACCGCATCCATGAGGCCTTCAGGCAGGCTTTTGCTGACGGCCACCTCTGACCCGCATGCACGCCCACATCCCACGCACATCTGTCACCCACCATCCCTGCCACTCCCATCCCCACCCCCACCAGCACCGCACATCCACCACCCACCATCCACCAAGGAGCACAGCATGGGGTGGTGAACAATAAACAAACTTTATGTCAAACTGGTGTTGGTAAATATGCACAGGGGGAACCTAACTTGGAGGGGGGCATCCAACCTGGAGGAGTGAGGGGGAGGCATGTAACCTGGAGGGGGGAGGGGGCATGTAACCTGGAGGGGGGATGTAACTTGGAGGGGGGAGGGAGGCACTCATTCTGGGGCAGGGGTGGTGGGCCGCAAGCCCTGTCAGACCCTGGAGCCCCTGCTTCCCCGGGTGTGGGGTCCCTGGTGGGCAGGGGAAGGTGCTGGTAGCACCGGGAAGTAGCGGTGGGGGGTGAGCTGGTGGCGGCGGCGGGGGCAGGCTCGGCGGGGGCAGGCTCGGGGGGGTCGGTGGGGACAGGGCCAGCAGGGGGAGTCGCCCGGGAGGCCAGGAGGCAGGTCATAGTGGCTGTGTGCTCCTGGACAGCCTGGCCAATGCCCTGGAGAGTGTCCAGCATCCTGTCCCAGGCTGCCCTCCGCCACTCCATGTCGGCCCTGGCTAGGTGCAGGTGCTCCTCAGCCACCTTGGTCTGACGCTGGGTGGCTGCATCTTCCCCGGCCCTCCGGGGGGCCCTCCAGCCACGGCCCCGATGGCGCCCTGCCTGGGGTGGCGTCCGGACGGCTGCAGCTGGTGGGATCTCCGGTACGAGGGACGGTGCAGGGCTCTCCCGGCCCCTGGATGGTGTGGCTGTGTGGACAGGAGGACAGCATGTCAGCATTGTGCCCCAAACAGAGGGGACCCGGCTGTGGTGTACCTGCCCGAGCCCACCCCACAGGGCCCCCACCCCCACAAGGGACACTGACCCCCCAGGGAGCACTGACCCACCCCCCACCATCCCCTGAGACCAGGCCTCCCAGCCTGGGTGTGATTCCAGGGGTCTCTCCCACAGGTGGCCCTTCCCAGCCTGCAGTATGTGGGCCCTGGGCGCCGTCGGGCACCGACCAGCCACCACCCCTGCGCGGCTTACAGCGCTGTCCACTGAGGGCGGGTGCTGGGTGTGGCTGAAGTGCCACCGCAGGGTGCTGCATCCCATGTGGTGGATGGCGTGTGTAGGGCCCAGGGACCACCGGTCCCACGTGCGGGTGCCCAGCTGTTGCGTCGCCCCCACCCTTGGAATAGGTGTGTGCCCCTCCCTGTACGCACCAGAAGGTCCCCCGGCGACGTCCGGAGATGTCTGGCCCTCGGTCGCCCGGCTGGAGGAGCGGGAGGGGATGAGGATGGTCAGCTCCCCGTCCTCACTTGACCACTCAGTGGTCCTCTCACCCTCCAGGGTCCCCGATCTGGGCTGCTCCTCCACCTCCGCTGGCTGCAGCTCCTCCCCGGAGGCATCCAGGAAGGCCGTGGCAGGTGAACTCTCCTGGGGCCCCAGGATGCTCCGGAGCTCCCGGTAGAAGGGGCAGGTCGCTGGACCTGCCCCGAAGTGTCCGGCCTGGTCCCTGGACCAGGCATATCCCTGCTGGAGCTCTTTTACTTTGGAGCGTACCTGGTCTGGAGTACGCTCTGGGTGGCCCTGGTGCAGAGGCCTGTTGCCAGGCAGCCAAAGGCTGCGGCATTGCACTGCTTGACGCCCATGTGGTGCAGGACTTCCTCGTCCTGCCAGAGGCTGAGGAGGTCCAGGAGCTCCTGCTCTGTCCAGGAGGGGGCTCATATTTTTTCACCCCCTGGGAGCCCTGGGAGGCTGGAGAGGGCACGGAGGGGGGGCCGTGGGGCTCGCTGGGGGGGGCTGGCTGCTGGCCATGGCTGGAGCGTGTGGCTGGAGCTCATGCACAGGCTGCTCCTAGCACGCTCTCAGCTTCCTGCCAGGGGTTTTCTGTGTGCATGCGGCTTTAAAGCAGCTGAATGCAGGGACCATAGAGTCCCACTGCTGCCGGCTGGAGGGGCCCCGCGCTCCAGCTGATCAGTGCCATGGCAGACCTGTATTTCGAAAGAGTGGGCTGTGGAGCGTCTACATGTGTACTCTTTCGATTTATTATTTTGAAAGGGAGTGATCTTCCTGATACAGGATCGGGGTTCGGATTTCAATTTCTGAGCCCCGTTCTTTCGATTTTCTTTCAAAAGACGGGATTGTGCATGTAGACCCTCCTCCCGCTCTTTTGAAAAAGGGCCTTTTTTTTGAAGTTTTTTGCACATGCAGACCCACCTATATAGTGTTTGGCTGTGGAGCTCTCTGAGTCTTACATAGTTTAACTGTTAGATCAAAAGATTCAATTTTCAGCAAGCAGCCTTGGAACCATGCCCTTAAAACTACTATTAGCAAGAAGAAGAACTGCATCTCTTATGTCCACCAGAGTGAAAACAGGCAACTAAGCATCATTCCAGAGCCAGCACTCTCTAGCATGACAACCTTGCAGAATGGAGCTTGTGATCCACTGCTGGAAGTGCTGAGCAGTGTGCCCTGTAAATTGAGTGCTAGGGCAGCTGCCCGGGAGAGATTCAAATGCTGCTCGGCTGTTCAGCAGCTTTGCCCAAACCTCCCACAGCGGGCAGCATGTGTTTCTACTGGTGGTGCACATCTGCACATGCCTTGGTGCACATAAAATTTATCTGCACACACAGGGAAAAAATTAGAGGCGACATTGGTGTTGAGGCCTCTCAAAACCCAAGGAAGTGGAAAGCAGCACCTTCATGACTTACTCAGCAACCTGACTAATGGTCACAGTCAGCTGCAATGTGCTGTCTCTAATTCTAGAGAACTGCATCTGATGAAGTGGGTCTTTGCCCATGAAAGCTTATGCTCCAAAATATCTGTTAGTCTATGAGGTGCTGCAGGACTTCTTGTTGTTCTCGAAGATACAGACTAATAGGGCCACCTCTCTGATACTAATTCTAGGGTGACTGGTGACAAGTAATTTATCCTCTGTTCTTACTCCTTCTAAGAGAGTTGACTGAGATAGAAGCTGTACTGAAGCTGTCTGCCTATAGAAAGGAACTTAACTGAACCGACAACTAGATGGCTCTTCTACAGGAGAAACCTGGTAGTTAAGTTGATGTGATCTTTACGGCACACAGGGCTATACCACAGACCAATGTATGTAGCTCTCGTCCTTTGCTCCATAATAAAGGGCATCTGCAGATCCCATTCTTGGATTTTTACCAGTATCACAGCAGTTGACAGCTTCCTGAAGATAATGTAAAACTTATTGCCCACAAGCTTTAAGTAAGGACAAACCAATTTGGATAATGTGTCCAAGATCATCACCCACATACAAACCCAAACAGTATTTCTTTTCAGGTATGAAAAATGTGAAAATGAAATCATTCCACTCTGCAGTATTCCCTCTATTTTTTTCCCTACTTATGGGAAAAACACATTTTGTTATGTGCACCAAGGTATGTGCAGATCTGCGGCACCAGTCGAAACACGTGCTGCTGGCTGCGGGTAGTTGGGGGCACTCTGCTAATCAGCTGGGCAGCACCTGAATCTCTCCTGGGCATCTGCCGAAGCACTTGGCTTACAGGGAACACCGCTGCTCTGCATTTTCTCTGCCTACCTGGTAAAGAAGCTCTTCCTGATATATTTCTGGTTCAACTGCATGGAAGAAAGGTCAGAACCCTCATAAGCAAACCCTTTCCTTGTTAAATGTCCAGCTCTGTTTTATAGACACATAAGCTACGTCTACATGTGCAGCCAACATCGAAATAGCTTATTTCGATGTTGCAACATCGAAATAGTCTATTTCGATGAATAACGTCTACACATCCTCCAGGGCCAGCAACGTCGATGTTCAACTTCGACGTTGCTCAGCCCAACATCGAAATAGGCGCAGCGAGGGAACGTCTACACGTCAAAGTAGCACACATCGAAATAGGGATGCCAGGCACAGCTGCAGACAGGGTCACAGGGCGGACTCAACAGCAAGCCGCTCCCTTAAAGGGCCCCTCCCAGACACAGTTGCACTAAACAACACAAGATACACAGAGCTGACAACTGGTTGCAGACCCTGTGCCTGCAGCATAGATCCCCAGCTGCCGCAGAAGCAGCCAGAAGCCCTGGGCTAAGGGCTGCTGCCCACGGTGACCATAGAGCCCCGCAGGGGCTGGAGAGAGAGCATCTCTCAACCCCCCAGCTGATGGCCGCCATGGAGGACCCAGCAATTTCGACGATGCGGGACGCGGATCGTCTACACGGTCCCTACTTCGACGTTGAACGTCGAAGTAGGGCGCTATTCCTATCTCCTCATGAGGTTAGCGACTTCGACGTCTCGCCGCCTAACGTTGAAGTTAACTTCGAAATAGCGCCCGACGCGTGTAGACGTGACGGGCGCTATTTCGAAGTTGGTGCCGCTACTTCGAAGTAGCGTGCACGTGTAGACGCAGCTATAAGGTGCAGATGAAGATCTAAACTTTGGGTTACTCAACTCTCCAAACTTTCTGGCCATTGTCTGGGTCATTGCCTTGTCATTGGTTTACTTTCCAACAGTGTATATGGGCTATAACTTTTTGCATACATTTTGATACCACAAGAATTTTCAATGAGTTTCTGTGGCATTTATTAGAGTGATACAGAACAATTCTCTAGCTAGCATCACGGAAACCCTTTGAGAACTCCCTGTCCATACAGCACTCGGAGCTATTCCTAAAGTTAGACCCACATTGACCTTGATCCTGTGCAAGCTTCCTGTTATCTCATTTTCACCATTGAAAATTACTGTTCTCAATAACAGAGGATTTAAAAACCACCCTTTTCAGTAAGAGCATTGGTTCACATACACAACAGTGTCAAGAGCAATTGATACGTCATTGTTCATCAAATCTCTGCAGCAGATTACATACCAGTACTCATGTAAAAGCAGCAGCACATTTTCTTGGAGCTACTCTCTCTCTCTTTTATTTCTTCTTAATAATAGATTGGATGAGCTCTTAGAGTGGATGATCATGCTGCCCTGGAGGGCTAAATACTTATATTATTTTGTGTAATGCCTTGGTGTTTCTTTTACTAATACTTTTACTCTTTCATCTTCACTTTTATGTGGCAAAAGAGTAAGGGGAGAGGTTCTATGCTGTAAGAAGCACATTTTTTCAACTAAGCTTTCCAGAGGCAAAAATGAAGCAAATAGATGGAATCTTTCTCGGTCTCCAGTTGTTTTGTTTACTCTGTTTTATTCAGGTTAGTTGCGTGTCTGTCCCTTAAGGCTATTATGCTGAACTATGTAAAGCTTAATATGATTTTTTAAACCAATGAATATTTCATTGGGCTTGGCTAATGTAGTGTTTCCACCTCCACAGCTCCAGCTGCGAATAACAACCGAAATCCACGTTACTCTTGGCTACATCCCATTCAGTAACGGAAATGGCAGCTCCCTGGTGGTAGAGTGGTAAAAAAGTGGGTAAATGAAACCAAAATAAACTCTATATTCCCCATAAGAGAAGTTGGTAATCTCTATTTACCCTGCATTTCCCCTTGTTACACTACTGCAGCTCCTCTTTCCTCTGTCATGAGCTCAGAGCAGAAAGCTTTATTACCTGTAAAATAAAATTTTACACACTCCCCAACATAAATAATTCTCATTATAATAAATATCCGGAATGTGGTGGAGTGGAATGTTAGGGTATGTCTACACTGCAATTACAAACTCATGGCTGGCCCATGCCAGCTGACTGAGGCTCAGATTCAGAGGCTGTTTAATTGCAGTGTAGACAGAGGTGCTTATGCTGGAGTCTGAGCTCTAGGATCCTGCAAGGCAGGAAGGTCCCAGAGCCTGGACTGCAGCCTGAGCCTGAACTTTTACGCTATGTCTACACTAAACAGTGTTGTTGACAAAACCAGCAGAGCATACGCATTCCTATGGCATTCTCTCAACAGTAATAGGCACTTCTGTCTGCAGGTTGCTGCCATTCCCCCATGAGGCAAAACGCTTTTGTCGACAGAAAGCCGGTCTGAATGTTCTGGGGGTCTACCGGTTGACAGACAGGGCTTCCAGGACACCGGGCAGCCCTGTCTTGCTGTGCTTCCTGTTCTCATTGAAGGGTAGTTTTTCCATTGACCTTAGGGCTTGATTCAATTCCCCTTACCTGCTTTCACTGATGTCAAACTCTCAGGGCTCCCAGCACTAAGGACTCCACTGTCCTCCCCCACACCTAGGGCAATGGACCATCTCTACTGTCTTTACCATCTAGGTGAAGCAATCTCTTGATAACTCAAGAATGATGGGTGAGGTCCCAGAGTAGTGCAGACAGGCAAACATAACACCCATCTTTAAAAAGGGCAATGGCAGACCAGTGAGCCTAGAAAAATACTAAAACAAATTATTATAATCAGTTTCTCAGGCTCTAGAGGACAGCAGGGCCATAAGGAACAGTTCCCTTTACTTCACAATGCTCTGCCCTTTAACTTCTGCACTTCTGTTCTCCACACACATGCACCCTAAATTTCTGATTCTTTTCCCCACTTCTAGTTTCAAGCAAGCAGGCATCAAATTGATACCTTTTTGCGCCTCTTCTCACAGGCTCTATCCTCCTGTGAGAACTGATGTTTATTACTTTCTCAAAAGTTCTCTGTGATCCTGCAGTGAGTTGTGAATATCAGTTACAGACGCGTGAGAGATACATGGAACAGCAGATAGGATTACCATGGAAAATAAATAATAGGGACAGCTTCTCTCTTTGAGAGCACCAAGGTCCCAGAACCTAGTCAAAGCTTCCTGGCTAAGAATCCTCTTGGTTTGAGCAAACTCTTAGCTGTGGTAAAGCTTGGAGAGTTGTCTCCTCATTAACCCTTCTCCATCCAGGCAGTCGGACAAGGCAGAACACAGCTCTCCTCCACAAATTCACAGCTGGCATATGGTCTCCTGGGGTGCCTGACGGTTCTAGTAAGTTACGGACATCCCTAGTTGGCTCTAATTTATGCTTGATTGGAGCCAAAGCTGCAGGGACTAGGGAATTGGGTGTTGTAAGCGGCTTTGTGACACCTCCTGCCCTTCTGTCATGAGTAGATCCCCAGTGCTGAAGAGAATCTGATGGATAAGGTGAGTGACTAACAATATGACAGTGGCACAACAACGTTGTGGTGCTGGTGGTGGTATTTGTTGTTGCTACTGCATGGGTTTGGAATTCATTTCATAGCCTCAGCAGAAGGGTGGGTATGGCAAGCTTAACTGAAACCTGGTGTAAAATTAAACTTTCCCAATTAATGGGCACAGTTAGTGGCCACTTTGGAAAACAGATGCAGGTTTAGTTCTAGCTGGACAAGAAATGCTACCATTGCCCTTGACATCAGAACTGAGAGAAGTGATGTAAGTCTTAGGAGAAAATGGAGGCTACCTGCCTGAAACACTACATTCTCACTATTTCTAGGTATTACCTTTTGACACAGAAAGTTCAGCTAGCTTGTCTTGTAGGTCTGAAGTCCCTGCCCCAGCTCCTGAAGGTGAACCCAGAATATCTGGTAAGGCATTTCGTCGGCCTGCTCTTCCCGATGCTGCAAAATCTGTGACCACAGGCTCCACATCAGTCATTTCTGACTTCTTTCTTCATAGCAACATCTGCAGGTAGAACACACACCAAAGAAAAGCTGTCTGTCATGAAACACGCAGTAATTCCATTCCTTAACAATGGAAGGTAGTCTCCTTCTAAACAATCAAATGCCATTGGCTTGTGAGACGTGACCAACTAGTGCTTTCTTAATAAATGTCATATACTTCAATACCCTGCTGCCACAACTTCATCTGTATTCATTGTTCATTTCCTTCTGTTCCAATTTGTACTTTACCAGTACCGACAAGCACAATGGATAACTCTCAGTACAAACAAGGTATGTATACATAGAGGCAGACTTTCTATGAACCTCTTGTAATGGGCTTTCTTTTTTTTTTGGTTTGGAGGGGTTTTTTTTGTTTTGTTTTTCTTTTTTGTGTTTGGGGTTTTTTGTGTCCTGATCCCTTTTCTATTTTCTGTTCATATGTGGTTTTACTAGCCAGTCACCTGGAAGGGAACTGAAACTCTGCCTTCCTGTGTTATCTCTGAGAAACAGTCGGTGGATTTTATTATTATCGTTGTCCTTAGTTAGGCTGAAACAAAATCCTTTCACAATTGAAGCAGGGTGCACAGAAAGGACTCTGTGCTTCAGTTCGGACAAAGAACTAAACATAAAACCTCAGAATTCCACAAACGTCCTTTATCCTGCAAGTACAGGTGCTATTACTTTGCCCTGTTCGAATAGAAATACATTTAGTTAGGTTTAAATAAGACATGCGGTCTCTTACAAACAGGGTGGATTGATTTCAATCAAGCCAATATAAATCATTGATTTAAAGAACAGTTTAAATCACAAAACAAAACAAAAAACCAAATCAAATAAAAAATATTGATTTAAATCAAGTTACCAGAAAAGCTAAGACTGAATGTGCTGAGAGTGCACATAATTTTGGAGCAAGCCCTGTTGAACTCACTGGCAATTCTACATTTATTTGGGTTTTTTCTTTGTTTTTGTTGTTGTTGTTTTTGGAGTGTGTGTGGTTGGAACAGTGGATTTATGTTTAAATAAAATAGGGAGTAGATTTCTGGTATCACCACTATGGTCTGTAGCCATCATGTTCAAAATAAAGGCATGTACTGTGTAACATAAAATGAGAAAATGACTGTGACAACTCTAGATTTCTCTTACTGCAGCTTTCTGTATTGTATACTTGAGTGATAGAGTCTAAAGCCAGCCATCTAATTGAACAAGCCTTAAGCACTGGTTAAACTAAGTTTTGTTTGTTTTTGTTCTAGCTACATCCAGCACAGGAAACAGCTTGAGAGTTTACTTGCCAGATCACACAAACTAAAAGGTATAGAGAGAGTCTTGAAGAATCCTTTGCAAAGTGAATTATTTAAGTTAACAACCAGCTGATCCACTCAGCCATATCCACATCTTCATCCACACCATTTTCTCCCAATGAGCAGTTTTCCTTACGCTGCTTCATTCTTTCAACAAAGCCTTACATCACCTTGCACTGCCTACACTTGACATCTTTTCCTTTTTCACACAGGGAATGAATTTCTTCAAAATAGTTTCTAAAAGGGTCTCTCTTATGCCCAGAAGCCTTGAAAGATGTTCAGGGGCAAAAGTATGGGGGAATATAGGAAGCGGTGTGTGTGCTGAATAATATTTTCCCTTTTTCTTTCTTGTCCACTCTACTGTTCCTCTCAATGCTCCTTCTGTCCTTTCCTATATATTGTGTCTCTGTCTTTCGGGCTCTGTCTAGACTAGAGAGATTTGTTGGCAGAGTTTTTTGTCAGAAGATATCTTCTGGCAAAACTTCTGCCAACAGATCATGTCCAGACTGCCAAAGCAGATTGAAAGAGCGATCCACTCTGTCGACAAGAGAGCAGCTAGATTGTCCAGCCACTCTATTGGCAAAACAGCCAACCAGAAGCACAGAGGACAGGGTTGCTCAGTGTCCCAGAGCCTTTCTTTCAACAGAATGCTCCCTGGAATGTCCAGACTGATTTTTTGTCAACAGGTCTCCGTCGACAGAGGTGTTCTTCCTTGTGGTGAGTGAGGTACTGCTGTTGATAAAAGTGCTGCATTCTGTCGACTCACTGTCAACAGAATGCCCTTGGGAATCTGGATGCTCTGTGGGTTGTCGACAAAATGGCCATTTTGTCGACAAAACCCTCTAATCTAGACATAGCCTAAGACAGCGTCTTAACCAACTCCCCTGCAGTGCTTGGCTAAGGTCCATCACCACACAAGCACAGAACCAAAAGAATCCTATCCAGCCCGTGTCTTTCTTTCAACATGTTACTTTTTAGTCTGTTGAAAAACAGAAATTGGAAACCCAGAACTTTTAAAAAGCAAGAGCTAGTAGTTAGGCTAGACAGAGGAGAGCCATTAATTCATTTTTATGAGACTATAAATGTATGTTTAGTATATATGTGATCAGATTTAATTGTACCAGCTATTTTTAAATAAGAAATTTAGTATTATAGTGACGATTTTAAAAAAAATCAAAATATCCAATTTAAATAAAAAGTCTGATATTTTTATTTTTACATAAAGGCTTTTATCCACTCTTTATACAAATAATGTCCTTGTTTAAACTGGTAGTATCACTATTGCCCTATGCACTAGAAGCCTGCTTCAAAGCCCAGTGAAGTCAGTGGAAAGACTCTCACTGACTGCAGTGGCTTTTGGATCTGGCCTTAGGGAACTGAGAAAAGTTATTTGCATGCAAAGGTGTTTGCAGGCTCTGGCATACCAGCTGAAGACCAAGTGTCTGGCCCTAAAGGGGAGGGACAGGCTGGGCCAGGAGAATAGTGTTACAAAGCATAAAGTGTAACAACTACAAATAAAATTAGTAACTGACATTAAGAGCAACAAAACAATTTGTACCTAGTGCAAATAATTTGTGGTAACAGTATGAACAATTTCTGTTGATCAGATACTAATTGCTCCATTTAAAGAAATATTTACTTCCATTTGGGCAGCTAGAGTGTCTTTTTTTAAATCAATATATACAATATTTTAAATGGGCAGGAGAGAGAAGGCATCCTCTGGATGGAAGACAAGGAATTCTGGGGTTCTTAGCCTGATTCTGACATTCTTCTTAACAACTGTCCCTATTTAGAAGAGATTCTTTTCAAAAGGCAATATAAACCATGTTACTACTCTGTTTTTCCTGTCTAGGCTGCAGCCCATAACATGTTTAGTTTCTATAGTTGTTTTTCATTTGAGAAACATACAGCATTTTACAGTCAGTAGTACTGTAAGCCTCAGAACAGCCCTGTGTGGTAGGTCAGAGTTAGCATCTCCATTTTCCAGATGGGAAACTGAGGCAAGTACCGATTGAATATGATTTGCTCAAGGTCACACAAAATGGCTGTGGCAGAGTCAGAAATAGAACCTCTCACCGAAGACCTAGTCTTGGTGGTTCAAACACAGAGATGGTTCTTCCTCCCTTCTTGTAAACTCCTTGCAGTTGTTGAGCTGCAATTTCAAGCATAAATATTCTAAGTTCATCTTTGCTTAGTGTGTAATACAGGGAAGTAGCTAATGGTGAACCCTCCTACCAATAGTGACAAGTTTGAGCAAACTATTTTGCAGGACATGAATGTGTAAGTGAATCACTCTAAATAAGTGCAGCAACTGTATGTGCAGGCTTGGTGGGCTAGTTGAACTTCCTGCCTTGACTGCAAATGGTCACAGTTTCAAATCCTGGCCAATCTCACCCGGATCTGATTTACATAAATATAAACTGATATAATTATCTATTATGCTGCCCTGACAAGGAATGCTGAAAGAAGAGATTACATATATGGCATACATCCAGTATATATTGTAGAGCGTTTGTCTAGCTGTCGTTCAAGAACGCGTCCTAAGCAGTAAGAGCTAGAACCACCAAATGCAATAAACAGCGTCCTCTTATCATAACTTAAAGCAAGGTAAGGACTTGGTTGTGCCAGGAAAACGGGCTGTGCCTGGAATGGGATTGCTTCTCAGAAAACCAAACAGAAAAGAGACACTGAGACAAAATGTTATTGGAAATCAAATTGACTCTTGCCCTTTTTTTGTTAAAACATTATGACTAAGAGTTTATAGGATTCAAGTAAAAAACTTGATAGAAATCCCCTTGAAAAACATTTACTAAAAATATTAGATTGAAAAAAATTAACAATCCCCTTTTAAAGAAATTCAAAATAAAAATTAACTTCATAAAAATAACACTATATTTTTGAAAAAATCCAATAATTTAAGTCAAGCATGTACATTTTCCTTTTACTTAAAAAACCCAAAGGACTCAGGCAATGCTGGATACATCTTCTAGTCATAAATACTTGTCTGTTTTTATTTACTTACTAGAGAAGTTCTGCAGTTACCGCTCATGTGCTCAGTCTCCTCATGACAGCAAGGAAAGTAAGGCTGTAAATCAGATTTTAAAACAGAGAAGAGCGTGTCTGTAGTAAGTGTCTTCCTTAGCTCTTAAATGTTTAAATTTTGTCATATGTCCTGGTGTCCCACACCCAGGGCCACAGTAGCTCCTTCCTCTTTTAATCCAGCCGGTCAGGTATTGTGATGGATCTCGCCAGCGCAGTATTGTTCCTGTCTGACTGCTGTTTTTAAAGTTAAGATGTTATAACTGTGTTGGCCCCACGATACTAGGGCAACAAGGTGTGTGAAGGTTTATCTTTTTATCGGACTAACTTCTGGTGGCGAGACAGATTTTCAGGCTGTGTAGCTTGAAAGCTTGTCTCTCTCACCAGCAGAAGCTGGTCCCATAAAAATATTACCTCAACCACCTCATCCCTCTATTTATTTAAATATGCAGTTCAAAACTGACTTCTATTTTTCCAGGACATCACAGAGGTCTTCCAGCCTGGTCTCTCTACTCTTTTCTCTGTGGTGCTGGCGCCTCCATCCTCCTATATAATTTGTGTATAGGAACCTTGCCGTCTATAGCTCCTACCATCTGAAACAAGCTTTGTATGCTATAGTCTCCTTTCATCTGCCCTTCACCTGAAAATCTCTTTTTTCCACTGCTCCATTTTTGAATCCCTGATACAATTTATCAAACTGTAATTGTATTCTGCAGCTCTGAAAAACTCTCTGAGATATGGCTTGCATCTAATTTTATTTTAGGTAAATTCAGATTTAGAAGTTCAGACTGTACTTGGCCACTGCTTTGGGCACTCCTAAGAAAAACTGAAAATACATCCCCTCAGTGTCAATCAGTCCAACAGTCTTGTTTTGCAGCCACTATTAAAGTGCAGCCTGCCAAAAATAATCGTAAATACCCCACACTACCCACAAAAGCCACTAGTTACTGCATTCCCTCCTCTGTTTTCAACACTTCTGAAAGGCCAGTAGATTTATGATATGTCAGATCACAGGGGGCCACCCAAAACAAACTGCCTGCAGTCACTTCTCTTTTAAACCAAGCACCGGACTCCTTCTCTAACTAAACTGTGATTATTTGGCATGAAGAGAGTTGTTGTGCCTCAGGTAGGCAGATTCGAAATTTTATAGGCTAAAACCAACACCATATGTCTTCCTGGAGACCAACAGGCACACATGAAAGACCCGATTCACAACAAAAAGGCACTGTATTGTATAAAAATGCCCATCTTCTCATATTGTCAGATTTATTCTCCTCTCTTTTACTGTACTCCTTTCTGTGTCTGACCTCCTCCCCTTTCTGTGGTACTCTCGCACTCCTCTATTGTTTTGTCCTATATAGGCACAGCTGGGATTGTAATCCATTGTCTGAAAAGGTTTAGTGTACTATAATGTCTCAGTTTCAGTGAATATGAGGAGGAGGAAATGGTCAATTACAGTGTCATTTGCCCATAACCCATGTAAAATGTCATTACTGTATAGATCAGACATTTAAAAGGGCATATTTTGACGACTTGGGCAAAATTGATAGGCAAACAAATAATGTAATTTTTTTTTTAATGTGAGATGTCTGACTTATTGTTACTTAGATGCAGGACTTTCTGTCAGTGGCATATTCAGCAGGCCAGTCTCCTGAGAGAAATGATTCATGGAAGCTGACAAGAGTTTATTAAAAGCAAATGCCAAAGGAAGAAACAAATTAGTTTCTTGAAAGTCAACATCACTGTCACTCTCACGATCAAGAATAAAGTGTTTCATGGTGAATGGGAGCAGTAAGTGCCCTGACCCATATTCACTGTCAGCCATGTCTCCCTCCCACTTGACCAGGAAGCAGACAAATAACTTGGTACATTTACTTCTGAAGCCTTTTTTCACCCAGCCTTTTCCTGAATTCAAGGCTTACTCACAGACACATTACTATGCTTATTCTGCTTGAGAGGACAGACCAATCCTCAGGAAATGTCGTAGTGCCTGACATTGGTATTGCTACAAGTTCCCACAAAAAAACAGAAAGGGGGAAAAACATCTCTGCTTGGTATGGTTAGACAAATCTGTCTTTTCTAAATCTTCAGACTTGTTTCTTAGGAAAATACACTATCTGTCTATCATCAAAAAGAAAATTATATTTGTTACCACTGTACTTTTTTGAGGGTCTATTTTTAAGAAGTTTTCCCGTATCAGAGAACTACATTTAAGAATATCTGGAAAAGATGATACATAAAACCTAACAGTTAATGGGTCAGAGTCATATTAAGAGTTATTCTGTATCTTGATGGACTCTCAACGCATGGTCACCATCATTTAAATCACACTTTATTCAGGAAAAGCTTACCATTGTTTTTAGTAATACTTTGTGTTCTTATCAATTTTTCTTTCAGAGATCTCTGGCTATATATATATATATATATATATATGTTGCTAATACTGCTGCTGAAGGGAAAACATTTTGAAGAGCTTGCCACTAGCATTGTATCTCCCCGATACAAGGAGTCTTGAATCAAATATTCCAGTTAGATTGTATCCTGGGAGATGTCCTCAATTCTTCCCTGTTCCTGGACACCAAATTAGTTAACACCAGCTTCAAAGAGCTCATCCACCCCATTCTCTCCACAGACATCTCCCCACCCCATGCAGAAAACCAACATCTTGGCCCTCTTCTTTAACACTTCTCTGACAATAAGCGCTCTCAACAAGGGACCATGAACTCCTTCGGTAGTAACATTCCCCAAGAACAATGACACTGCCAACTTGAAGGGTGAAACTCACAATAGCAGAGGAGAGCTCATTCTGAGTAATGGGCTAAGAACTCTGGAATTCCCGTCAGGAGGAAGGGAGAATGGCCACAGATCTCACAGCCCTAAGAAATAAATGGAAAACTTATTTCTTTATTCTAATCATCCCACCATCACACCTAGAGGAACAACAAAGAGAGGGAGATGAAGAGAAACTCATACACATTCACTGAAAGGAGAGAGGAAATTACTTTCCAGCATCCTCCTATGGAGGAGGGAGACGTTGAGCCAGGATCCAAAAAATGGGCTCTCATTAGTTCATTTTGATGAGTTACAATGAAATAAGGTGATGGGTACCTAACTGGAAGTGAGACAGATAGACACTTGATAACACTTGTCATCAGAGAATCTCCAGTGTGATTTTTCAAACAGGAATAAAACTCGCAAGGGAAGGAGAGTACTGTGTCTATTTTACAGATGGGCTAAGGGATAATGTAAGTGACTGGAACAATGTCACACAGGGGCCGTGTCTACACGTGCCCCAAACTTCAAAATGGCCACGCAAATGGCCATTTTGAAGTTTACTAATGAAGAGCTGAAATGCATATTCAGCACTTCATTAGCATGCGGGCGGCCGCGGCACTTCGAAATTGACGCGCCTCGCCGCCGCGCGTCTCGTCCAGACGGGGCTTCTTTTTGAAAGGACCCTGCCTACTTCGAAGTCCCCTTATTCCCATCAGCTCATGGGAATAAGGGGACTTCGAAGTAGGCGGAGTCCTTTTGAAAAGGAGCCCCATCTGGACGAGACGCGCGGCGGCGAGGCGCGTCAATTTCGAAGTGCCGCGGCCGCCCGCATGCTAATGAAGCGCTGAATATGCATTTCAGCTCTTCATTAGTAAACTTTAAAATGGCCATTTGCATGGCCATTTCGAAGTTTGGGGCACGTGTAGACGTAGCCAGGGAGTCAATAACCTACTTCCCTATACTACCCACTAAACAAGTCCCTTCCCAATAACTAACATGCAAAAATGACTCAGACCACAGAAAGGTTAAAGCAGAAATGAAAATAAAATCCTCTACTTGGGTTTCTCCCTCTCCCTTTAGCTGCTTAATGAATGATGACAGTCAGAGCAAGAAGCTGGTTTCTCTGACATGGCAAAGTTGTTTCCCACATCCTGAACACTGACCACATGGGCTTCTGCACTCCAGGAGTCTGAGAGAGAACACACATATGCCATTCCACACAGTGAGACCGAATCACATCCCCCTATCCTCCTTTACAATCCATTTAGAATGAAGCAGCACATATGAGCTTTTCCACAACTCTTGACATATCCCTGGTCTCACGTGGTTACACTGGATACGTATGAGCCTGGGGATAACACTTAACCTTTGTTATTTATACTCAAAAAGTTTTTCATTTCTTTGACTCCCTCTGTTTTATGAAGCTTGACATGTTGGGGTTCCTGCTTGGATCTTACATTCTGGGCCTGATGCTTACTTGCTATAACATCTGTACATTTCCAGCTACAGCGTTTCTTCTGGTGCTGCTGCAAGCTGACAGAATTCATTTCCATATAATTCTCTTAGTACTTTTAAGGTCACACTTAAAACACATAATTGCTGGTAGTCAGGTCCACTGACGGGAGCGGCAGGGGTTGTGGAGCCAAGGGTGGAGGCAAAAGAGGCAGATGCCCCAGGCCTGACATTTCAAAGGAGCTCCAGATGCTGCCACAGTAACTGTGGCAGCAGCCAGAGCTCCGGACCCCTTTGAAATACAGTAAACCCTCACTTTACGCGTCTTCACATGGCATGAAACTCGTTTTAATGCAAGTTCTGCACAATGTGAAGCTGCTGGGCTCTCAGCCTGCCTAGCTTCCTGCAGCTGCAGGCAGTTAGGCAGGCTAAGAGCCCCTTTCCCCTGCTTCCCAGAGTGCTAGGCACAGCTCTGCAAAGATAGGAGGAAGGCTTTTAGCTCACCTAGCTGCTTGCCCCTGCGGGCAGCCAAGTGGGCTAAAACCCCCTTCCCCCTGCTTCCCACAGTGGTGCAGCTTGACAGCCAGGTCAGTTCACTCCTGTTAAACCTCCCCACCCGCTCAACCTCCTCCCAAACTCCCCCAGCCCTGTGGCCACAGCTCACTCGCCCCTGTGCACCCCAGCTCACCTCCCCTAGTGGTGAGGGCTTCAGCCACACATCTGGGTTCCCCTCCAACCCCTGTGGATCTGGCTCCAAGCCCCATGCCCCACAACCCCCTGGGCCCCCTGCATGCCCAGGCCCCAAACCCTGTGTACCCAGATCCAACCACCATGCAGCCCCAGCTCAGCACGTGCAGGGCTCCAACCCCCACCCAGCACCTCATGCTGGTGCACCTCCGGTCAACCCCTCCCCTACCCAGTTCAATCCCCCTGCGGCCACAGCTCACCCCCTACCCCGTGTAGGGTTCCAGCTTCAACCCGCAGGTAGGGCTCCAGCTCCCAGCTCCCTGGTGTGCTGCATGAGGCTCCAACCCCCCACCCACCCACATTCAACCACGCTGCCCCAGTGCACCCCCCATTCAATCCCCCTGCCCAGCTCAACCCCTCCCACTATGGCCCCAGTTCACACACCCCTGTGCGTGGGGCTCTGGCTATCAGCCACCACAGGCATGTGCAGGGGCTCTAACCCCCCTGCCAACTCAACCCACCCCCACCCCAGTTCAACCTCATTCAATCCCTGCTTCACCCAGCTGACCCCCTGGCACATGCTTGGGTCCCAGCCGCCAGCGTACACAGGGCTCCAGCTGTCAGCTGCTGCAGCTGCATGAGGCTTTATCCCCCCGCCCCCCCCAGCTAACTCCACTGTCCTGGTTCAACCCCCTCTCAACCCTCCGCGGCCCCAGCTCACAGCCCCTGGCACACAGGGCTCCAGCTTCAACCTGTGCCCGGGGCTCCCTGCGTATGTGTGCCGGGCTCCAGCTCCAGCCCCCCTACCCACCACCCCCATGGCACCAGCTCCAACCCCCTGAACTCCCTGGCTCAACAACACCCTCCCATCACCCCTGCCGCCCTAGCCCACCCCAAGCTTAGCCCCCCTACACCAACCCACCCCCCCAAGTCCTCCGCAACTTACACAAAATGCAAGGCACATGAGGGTTGTGTGGAATGCAACTCTCATGTACACTGAGCGACTACCGTACTGCAGAATGCTGTGCCGCTGTTCTAAGGAGTGCCAAAAGCCCTTCTCCTTCTATCCTGGGCCCTCCTCCCACCTTGCCCCATGGCCTACACTGGTGGTCAGTGCCACAGTTGGTAGCTGTCCCGTCCTTTCAGACGGATTACAGCAGTACAACATGCCTGAGGTCTTCAGCACTTGGAAAACTCTAGCTGGCACAGAACTCTACTCTGACTTCCCACAGAACTTCCAGACAAGTCCAGCTCTCAGTCATTATCCTCAAGGAGCTGCTGAGTCTGGGCTAAGGGTATCTAAAGATATAACTCATGCTCTGGAACTAAGACTGTGGTCAATAACTTTCACACCTCTGGCACAATGGAGCTCTCTAATTTAAGGGTAAAGCTTGGATGTGCAGGAGACTGCTTCAGGCAAACCAGTCCACTGTTCTTATTCTGGCTCCATTAAAGGTCTGGCTGGCATTTTGAAATGGAAGCCCCTACCTGCAGACCAAGAATTATTCACAGCAGTTATTTAGAGACTAGTTCTGAATAATGAACACATTTGAGAAGAAAGAGAATTTGACTGTGAAGTCACAAGCTGTTCTTAGACAGTCTGAGGTGTAATTTCTCAAATGTACTGTTCATTATCAATTACTCGCTCAACTCTAAGAAGAACATGTAAAGGGCTGGCAAGCTAAAACATTTCAGGTCTTTACAGTCCAAGAACATAAGCATATGGATGACTTTTTTTTTCCAGCAGCAGTCTGCTTTCACGACATTGTATAAGTTAGTTTATAAATCTAAAACACTTTTAAATGTTATTGTTTGGGAAGACTGCATGAGAATCAGCTTTATGGGTAAAGGTGATGCACCTGTTTCATTAATGATTCACAAATTCAAAGTATCTGTACATGCATCCATCAAGTTATGGTCTTTTATTGTGCATCACTGCACTCTCTTCACCCCCATCTAAATTCCTCCTCTGTCTCTCTCTTTTCCATGGCATCAAGGTTCAGACTCTTGTCCTTACTGCAAAGGCTGGACAAAATTCTCTCCATCTCTAGCTGTTTTTGGCTACGTCTACACGTGCACCCAACTTCAAAATAGCTTATTTCGATGTTGCGACATCGAAATAGGCTATTTCGATGAATAACGTCTACACGTCCTCCAGGGCTGGCAACGTCGATGTTCAACTTCGACGTTGCTCAGCCCAACATCGAAATAGGCACAGCGAGGGAACGTCTACACAGCAAAGTAGCACACATCGAAATAAGGGAGCCAGGCACAGCTGCAGACAGGGTCACGGGGCGGACTCAACAGCAAGCCGCTCCCTTAAAGGGCCCCTCCCAGACACACTTTCATTAAACAGTGCAAGATACACAGAGCCAACAACTAGTTGCAGACCCTGTATATGCAGCACGGACCCCCAGCTGCAGCAGCAGCAGCCAGAAGCCCTGGGCTAAGGGCTGCTGCCCACGGTGACCACAGAGCCCCGCAAGGGCTGGAGAGAGAGTATCTCTCAACCCCCCAGCTGATGGCCGCCATGGAGGACCCCGCTATTTCGATGTTGCGGGACGCGGATCGTCTACACGTCCCTACTTCGATGTTGAACGTCGAAGTAGGGCGCTATTCCCATCCGCTCATGGGGTTAGCGACTTCGACGTCTCGCCGCCTAACGTCGATTTCAACTTCGAAATAGCGCCCAACACGTGTAGACGTGACGGGCGCTATTTCGAAGTTACTGCCGCTACTTCGAAGTAGCGTGCACGTGTAGACGCAGCCTTTGACTTTTACAAGCCCCACCCCTTCTGCTCCATTGATGATACAGGTTTCACTTCCTCATTTCTCTACTTGTCCCATTCGTGTCTACAGAGACCCCCAAAAAGACAATGTGTTTTGCTGCTGTTAGAAAGATAAGGCCTTGGATGGTGATCCTGGAATTTGATTCCTATTGTACAAAGCTAAGTCAGTGGTTAATAAAAAGTTGATGATACCTAAAGCCTCTTGACTTTGAGTATAGAACTGAGCTCAAGGAGGACAATTCTGCTGGATCATTTTGGTGTAGCTGGTTCCTGGAAGGAACTCACTGAACCACAAACCAACAGGGAGCGATTGTGCTGGTACATCTGACCTGAAGTGTAGGAGGTCTGTTTGTAAACCAGCTTTAATAGAACATATTCATTTGGAATGTGAGCTCTTTAAGAAAGGCAAAATGGGAGTAATGTGACCCCCAGTCACTTCAGTATACTGGAGAATCAATGTGCAAGGCAATGAAGTTTCTTAAGGTTGTGACATTAGAGGCACTGAGGCTGACAGCTCAGTGACTTTAATATTCTGTAAACTAAAAGTAACCAGGAACATAAGACTGGTTCAGGTCACATTCTTCTTGCTACCTCTGTAGGATTTACTTCAGAAATTCTGGGTCCAATGCTTTTGTTTTGTTTTTGTTTGGCTTAGGTTCTGAAATCAGCTTTCAAACTTTTTCCCCCTCAGCTCTGCTCTACATATCACATTTACACTTTAGTTGTATTTCTATGCATTTATCTCAAACCCAGCTATCGCTGACTATAAAATGAATCCTAATTTAAAAATGTTCATTTGTCTTCCTACATACCGCATGTGTACTCTGCCTAATACAACAGCAGTCATTACACACCTTCTAAAGCATATTCATTTGATTTCCAGAATCTCCAGCTTCAATTATTTAATGAAATTAGCCCTAGAAAAATGTGCCTCATACTAGGTTGACTAACTCATGAAATTTGATTTGAGATTTTGTTATTCAAAATAGCCTAATCAGAAATATGTCTACGCAAAGCCTCCTAATTTGAATTAAACAGCATCAGCTATCATTGACTCATAAATATTTAAATCATCTTTTGGAGAGTTTTAGCTACAGGTAGGAGAATATGTGCAATTTCAAACTTTTGTAAGCTGTCCCCATGACATGAGGACAACTGTATGCTCTGATTCTACAGTTACATAGATGCCTGGCTTGACAGGTGAATAGGCTCAATGGTGTCAATGAAGAAAAGTTAACCACATGCCTAAGCGTTTACAAGATCAATGACTGGAATGGAACTTAAGCACATGCTTTGGTGAATTGGAACCTCAGTGCCAGTTCCTACGGGCAGCTTTAATTCAAACATTTTCCATTCCACATGTGGGAGTGGAGCTGCATATTACAGGACTCACACTGAACGGATGCACAGATATTAGTCCTCAGTAGACTGTGGGTACCTGCAGGAGTGACTGATGATTTCTCTGTGATATGGAATCATTTACAATAAAGGTCTCAGACAGTATAGTAATGAGAAACTGAAAAGAACGTATACAATGCTGGGAGTATCAATACTTAGAGAAAAATGAAATGTCAAGATAAGCTCAGTATTTTGGGTTGTCATCTTGATGTGCGCCTAGTTACATGAAGATGCAGAGGTTGCATCAGTTTGTAGTAACAGACAGTGGGGACAGAAGATAATAGTTCCAGTCCCTAGGTAAGTTTACAGCCAAGTAAAACTGTATGCATATTTTCCATAGTTTGAGATGAGGGAAGAACACAACTCTATCAATGTAATAAAGCAGAAGAAGTACACGGGTCCTTCTAGTGACACATGATGCAATTTCCTACTTTTGACAAGAAAGGTTTTTAGGGTCGACAGACAGGTAGGGAGAACCAAAAAATAAACGTTTAATATTTAACTATAATTTGTCAAAATCAATTGTCAAAATGCAACAAAACCACTCAAGATAGGAGGCCCTGTTAGATAAAACCCATATATGGGCTGTCCCTTCCACTACATGCCAGAATACTGGCTTCCGCTGCTTATGCTCTGTGTAAAACCAGAGCTTTTTAGCATTCTCTTATCAGCCATCTCTCCTGACATCAGTATCAAATACCAATATTTTGGTAACAATTAATTTAATTCCCATGTCCCCCAGGGTTTCTGTTCATTCTGTTAACTCGCTCCCCTTCGTAACTATCTTTTTGCCTGACAATCTTTTTTATTTTAACCCTTTTCTCCATCTAAATGTTCCTCCTCCTCAGTCCTTCACTTCTGTCCATTCTGGTGTAGATAGTGGATGAGCAGCACTACTAGACACAGTAAATAGTAAAGGCCTCCTCCACATAACTCATTCTATATGGATTGTTCCCTTCCTGTAATAAAGGGTAACTTCCGTGCACTGTTTGCTCCCTGTAGATGATGTCCTGTACCTCTTAAATCACTTCTTCCTTAAACCACCTTCATTTTTATCGTATTAGTAGAAGATTTACCTGCTGTTGCTTGGGTTCTTACTGCAAACAATTTTTGTTTACCTTAATTTAAATCATTTCTCTGAGATGGGGCCAGGAATGTGGGGTTCAGTGTGCAAGCTGACCTGGGGAGAGAGGCCAACCCCAGCCCTCTCTTACCGCAGCAACTTGGGGCCAAGTGAGATGCACCAGAGGACAGACAGACACACAGACAGATAAACTCTCTGGAATATATAGTAGATAGCAATCCCTCTGTCTGCCCCTGCCTCCTGCTGGCCCAATGGGGTTATGGCTGTCCTGGTCCCCATCTCTGGCCCCTTGAAGGCCCCCATGTGGTCATTCTGCAGTATAACTGTCCCTCCTTCTAAACACTTCCATTTTATGAGAAACAATCAAATTCCTGGCACATCCCATTGTCTTGGCATGACCAACCCCCTACTCTGCTTCAAGATATAAAGATAGCTGCATATCAAATTTGGTGGTCCTAGCTCTAGTCATTTAGGAGACATTCTTGAAGAAACAGACTCACAGATGGACAGACAGATAGACATGCAAAGTTTTTAAAATATATAGTGGATCACAGTCTTCTTTCTTCCAAGAGTGAGGATACCTACTGGGCCAAATTCACCCCAGTTATAAGTCTAAAGCAGTGGTGTTATCCCTAGCATTAATTTGGTTTAATTTTTGTTATCCTTTCACCATACTTTCATTTTAAGGAGTTCTGAATCATCTTAATTACTCTCCACTGCCTCCATTGCAGGCCATTATAGATCCCCTCCTAGCCTTCCAATCAGAGAGCAGCCATTATAGAATATCAAACTCCTTAGCAACAAATGTTTAGACAATTATTTTAAAGGTTTTCTGTGCTTAAGAGAGAGAGAGAGAAATTACTGTCCAAACATGAGCCACCCTAGTAAACCCTAAATCTAACAGTATGGCCATTTCTAGTCCAAATATCCACTTATACAAGCAGTCATACCACTGGCTTGCACAGGTCTTCCAGGCACACAATCTGCAAGTGTTCAAATCAATATAGCATGAAATTAATTTAATTCAAATGAGTTCTAATTAATGCCAATGATGTTCAAAAAGCCTTCTCCCCTTAATAAATGATCCATTAGCAAATGTATCCTAGCATCAAAATACCTAAGTATTCTTACTGGGGATTGAGAAAAACAAATCCCATGTGCTAAGCAGCCTGCCAAGCCAAGGAGTACAAATAGGGCTATTTGAAAGATGAAAGGGGAGGGGAAAAAAGCATTCACTGAACATGATTCATGTCATTTATAAAAAGCCAGGCTCTTTACCCTATTTTTAGCTAGAACACAATCAGACACAAGACTTTTCAGTTAGATGAACCATTGAGGCTTAAAGAGAACGGTGGGAAGCAGCAAAAAGTAACTGAATCTTCTCGCTTGATGCTGAAAATGAGATTAATTCTGTCATACAGAGTAACAGGACTTGGCCATGAAATGTACTGATCCCTCCCAGGCTCACTGATTGCGGAGGGAGCAAGGGGGCAGTTGCTCTGGAGCCCAGAAATTCAAAAGGGCCCAAGCCTTCCCAGCTACCACCACTGCAGCAGCAGTGGTGGCCAGAGCCTCTGGCCCTTTAAATTGCTGCTGGAGCCCAGTGTGGTGCTTTCCAGATGGCTGTCAGGGCTGGTTGGGAGGAAGGGTGTGGCACTGCACACCCCAGACAGCACTGAGCACTGGCTGCCCCAGCCCCACCCCTTCCATCCAAAGCCCTAACCTTCTGGGAGTGCAGAGCTGCCTCCCTCCGACTCCCCACTAACTTGCCCATGGACCCAGCAAGGCAGTTGGCCCCCTGATCTCCCTGGTCTCTTTTGCTTTACCTTTTTTTCCTTTACTGATTTTCCTTTGTCTACGTATGTATTGTTTGCTACATTCTGGGTTACATCCATGTTTGCCTTAGCATACAAGACCAGAGTTATTCTCCTTTACATGGTCAGGGAGCAAGCAAAGAATATCCCACCAATCGTTTTTAATTATACCTAGAGGCTGGGTCTACACATGCCCCTTCCTTTCGAAAGGGACATGTTAATGAGTGGGTTTGAAAGATGCTAATAAGGCGCTGCAACGAATATGCAGCACTTCATTAGCATAATGGCGGCCACGGCGATTCGAAAGTGTGGCTTTTCGAATCGCGTGCTGACTGTGGAAACAGGACCCTCTGAGAGGACTCCCCCAGTTTTCGAAAGCCCTTCTTCCTATCTGATGATCGGAAGAAGGGCTTTCAAAAACTGGGGGGCTCCTTGCGGAAGGTCCCATCTCCACGGCCTGTGCGCAATTCGAAAAGCTGCACTTTTGAATTGCCGCGGCTGCCGTTATGCTAATGAGGCATTCATATTCATTGCAGCACCTCATTAGCATATTTCAAACCCGCTCATTAATGTGCCCTTTTCGAAAGGAAGGGGCACGTGTAGACACAGGGATAGAGTGGTTCTTCAGCATTTTCATTCTTTCAATCACTTAATCAGACAGAATGCTTTACCTGGATGATTTAGCCTCAAACCATACAATCAAGTAAGTCTTGAAGTTCAAAAAGTTTCATTCTATGAACACAGTTTGGTGGCCTCATAAGATTTTCCCAGGGGATACAACATTCAGGATCCATTACAAAAAAACATTTAAGCATCTCTATGCCCTACTGATTTAATGGGATTTAAGCACAATATTTATGGTTGCATGCCAAAGTGCTGTACTAAGTTGGACATAAAGTTGGTTGCCACACAAGATTCTTGTCCCTAAAAGTATAGGAAAGAGAGTAGCCATGGGAAATCTTCACACATGCCCTGTACATTCCCAGAAAGAGAAGTTACTCACCGTAGTAACGGTGGTTCTTCGAGATGTGTCCCCATCGGTGCTTCACAATAGGTGTCGGGCTTGCCCGGCGCCGCAGATCGGATCTTCCAAGCAGTTTCTGCTGGACCGCGCATGTGCCGGCGCGCGCCGCTCCCTTGCGCGCTCCTGGCCATGTGCGCGATCCGGTCCCCGCCAGTTCCTCGACCAACCGCCTCGGGTGCCCCTGCAAAACACTAACAGAGATTCGAAGCGGGGAGGATGGGCGGGTAGTGGAGCACCCACGGGGACACATCTCGAAGAACCACCGTTACTACGGTGAGTAACTTCTCTTTCTTCTTCGAGTGTCCCCGTGGGTGCTCCACAATAGGTGACTACCCAGCAGTAACCCAAGGTAGGAGGTGGGTAATCGGATTATGTGCAGCTTGTCCCCGAGAGGACCGCTGCAGAGAGACGGGTATCCTCTTGGAATACCCTGTGAAGGGCGTAATGTTTGACGAAGGTGTCGTAGGATGACCAGGTCGCCGCTCTGCAAATGTCTTTTAACGCAACGCCCTTGAAAAAGGCTGTTGATGCCGCCACCGCCCTAGTGGAATGAGCCCTGGGAGTGGCCGATAAAGGAGTCTTTTTGAGCTCGTAGCACATTTTTATGCAGGATACAATGTGCTTTGAGATTCTCTGCGAGGAGAGACCTTCTCCTTTTGATTTGGGAGCGAGGGAGACTAGGAGTCTATCCGTTTTCCGGAAGGACTTGGTCCTGTCTACGTAGAAGGCTAGCGCCCTCCTCACGTCCAGGAGGTGTAGGCGCGCCTCTTCGTTGGAGTTATGAGGCTTTGGATAAAACGAGGGTAGAACAATAGGTTCGTTAATGTGAAACTCGGAAGAAACTTTGGGAACAAAGGCTGGATGCAGCCGTATGGTTACCGCCTCCTTGGAAAAAACAGTGCAGGGTGGCGTTGCCATGACTGCCGCGAGCTCGCTCACCCTACGAGCTGACGTAATTGCAAGAAGAAAGGTCGTCTTTATTGTAAGGAGGCGGAGGGGAACCGTGGCCAAGGGCTCGAACGGTGGTCCCATTAGCGTGGTAAGCACCAGGTCCAAGTTCCACGAAGGTGGAATCGGTTTCCGAGGGGGGTATAGGTTTACCAACCCTTTGAGGAACCTGGTAACCATAGGGTGGGCGAACACCGTGTGCCCTTCCTCCTCATGTCTGAACGCCGAGATGGCGGCAAGGTGGACCTTCAACGAGGATAGCGAGAGTCCTCCTCTCTTGAGGTCTAGTAAATACTCTAGTATTGTAGGAATAGGCACCAAAAGGGGGGCCAGCTGTTTGGTAGAACACCAAGCCGTGAAGCGAGTCCATTTTTGCTTGTAGGTCTTCCTGGTGGAAGTCCTCCTGCTACTTTCTAGGACTTGCTGTACTTCCACTGTGCATGTGCTCTCTAGGGAGCTGAGCCATGGATTAACCACGCTTGCAGTCGCAGGCTTTGGAGGTGCGGGTGCACTATGGACCCCTGGGCTTGCGTGAGCAGATCCGGCGCCACCGGAAGAAGCATCGGTGGATGGTCCGACATGCGCAGGAGTAGGGGGAACCATTGTTGTCGATCCCACGTTGGGACTATCAGGATCATCCGGGCCCTTTCCCTCCTGGCTTTCTGCAAGACTTTGTGGATCAGCACTGTGGGAGGAAACGCATAAAGCAGGGGGCCCCTCCACGGGATCGCGAACGCGTCCCCCAGGGACCCCCATCCCAGTCCTGCCCTGGAGCAGAATCGTGGGCACTTCTTGTTGTGCTGAGTGGCAAACAGGTCTATTTGGGGAAAACCCCATGCGTGGAAAATCGGCCGTAGCAGATCGGGACGGATCTGCCACTCGTGTGTGAGTGCAAAACGCCTGCTCAGCTGGTCTGCCTTCACATTGTGCGCACCTGGCAAGTATGAGGCTTTCAAGATTATATTGTTGGCGATGCACCAGTTCCATAAGCGGATTGCTTCCGCGCATAAGGCACGGGATCGAGCTCCTTCTTGCCTGTTTATATAAAACATGGTGGAGGTATTGTCTGTACTGATCCCGACGACTTTGCCTTGTATGTGGTCTCGAAAGTGTCTGCAGGCGTTGAACACTGCTCTGAGCTCCAGTATATTTATGTGTAGTGACTGTTCCGTGGGTGACCACAGTCGAGTCACCTCTTCGCCCATGTGCGCTCCCCACCCTATGAGGGAGGCATCTGTAGTGAGAAAAACCGGTATTTGCGGCTGGTGGAAGGGTACCCCTGTTAGCAGGTTCCTGGGGTTTACCCACCATTGTAGGGATTTGCGCACCCCGGCTGTGGGCGACACCACCCTGTGAACGGTGTGTACTGCCGGTTTGTATACACTCGCCAGCCAGTGCTGCATGCTGCGCATGTGTAACCTGGCATTCTGTACTACGAACGTCGCCGCTGCCATGTGGCCCAGCAGCTGCAAGCACGTCAAGACTGGCACCGTAGGGCTGAAGGTGATGACCTGCACGAGGGAACCGATGGCCCGAAAGCGAGCCTCTGGTAGATATACTCTCGCTGTAACCGAGTTTATGCGAGCCCCTATGAACTCTATGTCCTGTGTGGGGTCTATCTTTGATTTTGCCAGATTGATAACCAGGCCGAGTGAAGAGAACGTGTTTGCTGTGACGCGTATCATGCGCAGAACCTCCCACTTCGAGGCCCCTTTGAGCAGGCAGTCGTCCAGATACGGGAATATAAATACCCACTGTCTGTGCAGGTAGGCTGACACCACTGCCAAGGTCTTGGTGAAGACTCTGGGGGCCGAGGAAAGGCCAAACGGTAGGACCTTGTATTGGAAGTGTTCGTTGCCTACCATGAACCGGAGGAATCGCCGGTGAGCCGGATGGATAGTTATGTGGAAGTACGCGTCTTGTAAATCGAGGGCTGCGAACCAGTCTCCATCGTCCAGTGCTGTAAGGATGGAGGCGATTGTGGTCATCCGAAAACGTTGCTTGCGCAGGTACCTGTTGAGGCCGCGAAGGTCTAAGATGGGCCTCCAGCCTCCTGTCTTTTTCTCCGTGAGGAAGTACCTGGAGTAGAACCCTTTCCCTTGCAGTTGCTCCGGCACTCTTTCCACTGCCCCTATGAGCATGAGATGGTCCACCTCCTGCCTGAGCCTCGCTACATGGGAGGCCTCCTGGAGGTGGGGCTTGGGTGGAGGTCGTGACGGTGGGAGCGACTGGAAGGGGATGGCGTACCCCGTGGCTATGATCTCCAGCACCCATTTGTCTGTGGTGATCCTTTGCCACTGGTCGTAGAATGTTCGGAGGCGATGGTGGAATAGTCGCTTCGGATGACCTTGTGCGATGGTAGTGATGACGCAGCCCTGGATCTGTATGTCAAACTTGTGGCCTTTGGCCCCGCCCCGAGGACGCACGGCTCTGTTGTGAACGTCGCCTGGGAGTTCTGTACTGCTGGTGCTGTTGATGTCGCCCTTGCTCGTAACCCCTGTGGTACTGGGGGCGCTGTTGCTGGTAGTGGTACCGTCTTTGTTGAGGGTAGTACCTTTTCTTTGTGTATGGAGGGGTGTAAATCCCCAGGGTCCTGAGTGTGGCTCTTGAATCTTTACTGGAATGAAGGACCGAGTCAGTTGATTCAGCAAACAGCTTCTGAGAGTCGAAGGGAAGGTCAACGATCTTCGCCTGCAGATCCCTCGGTATACCCGAAGTCTGGAGCCAGGACTCCCTTCGCATCACCACTGCCGTTGCTGTGGAACGTGCTGCTGTGTCCGCAACGTCCAGGGCGATCTGAACTCCCGTCCTCGAGGCCGCGGAGCCTTCTTGCACTATGGCCTTAAGCACCGGCTTTTTGTCCTCTGGAAGCGAGTCCATGAGGGAGGTTAACCTGGAATAGTTGTCGAAATTATGGTTCGCTAAGTGCGCTGCGTAATTTGCCATTCGCAACGTTAAAGTGGAGGAGGAGTAGACCTTTCTGCCGAACAGCTCTAGCTTCTTGGCATCTTTGTCTGTTCCCCATGTCCTGAATTGAGATGTCTTTGATCTTTGTTGCGACGACTCCACCACCAAGGAATTTGGCTGTGGGTGGCTGAACAGGAACTCCATGCCCTTCGCCGGCACGAAGTATTTCTTATCCGCTCTCTTTTGGACAGGCGGAATAGTCGCAGGGGTCTGCCATATCGTAGTGGCGGACTCTAAGATCGCTTCATCAAGCAGTATTGCTACTCTGGAGGAGGCCGGAGGTCTCAAATTTTTGAGGAGCTTATGGTGTTTCTCTTGCACCTCTGCTGTCTGGATGCCTTGCGTGAAGGCCACCCTCTTAAACAGCTCTTGAAACTGTTTGAGATCGTCCGGAGGATGGACGTCCCCCGGGGCCGTAGCCTCGTCCGGGGAGGACAGCAAGGAACCGCTGGGGTACGTCTCTCTGGACCCTTCCGGTTCCTGCTGGTGATGGTACACCCTCTCACTAGAGGTTTGCGAGGGAAAATCTCGGGGTTCCATAACCAGTCCCCCCCGAGATGCTTGAGTCTCTGCCCCCGGTCGCAATTGCCCTCGGGGGTACGAGATCGTCTGTGGGGATCTTTCCCTAGTAGATTGCCGATGGTGTCTATGCCCTGCGTGGTAGGGGCGACCATGGCAGTATAGGCACTGTTCTTGGGAAGGTGACCTAGACCACTCCCTTGGTGCATACCCTCTGCGTCTGGGGGAGGGAGATCGTCGAGACACTGGACAGAGCGATTTTGCATAATAGTCCAGCGGTTCAAACCCCAGGAAGGGTGAAGGTGGTCCCAGCCAGGGTGAGGCTGGTTGCAAAAATGGAGAAGGGGGCTCCGGGTAGGCTAGGGGGGGACCCCTGCCTTCTGGTTGGAGTCTGCAACATAAGCGGAGGGCTGTGAGAAAGCAACTCCACAGCCCTGTCCGGAGAGGGGCTGCAATGCCTCCTCTTGTGTGCAGCCTTCCCCCTCCCTGGAGGAGGTAACTCTGCCCCCTGATGCACAGGGGATCCCGGCCCCGTCCGCACCGTGCTCGGCACGCTCGAAGGCGGTGCCGCACGTGCGGTGTCCTTCGGTACCTGCAGGCTGCGTGCCTGCGCGCTCTGCACCGCCGGTTCCCCGGGGGTCGGTGCCGCTGCCTGCGGTGCCGCCGGTACCGGCGCTTGTTTAGCCGCCGCCCTGCCTGCGGTGCGGGGCGGCTGGCTGATTATCGGAGGCTGAGCCGCTTCCACATGGCTCTCCGTGCCGCCGCCGATCAGCTGTTGCTGCGGCTGGGGGCTGCTCGCTCCTCCCGTCCCGCTCGCTGTTGCTGCCGGCAGGGATCGGGCTGGGGAGGCTTTCCTCCGTTTGTGCGCTGATGGGGTGAGGGAGGCAGCTTTCCTTTTATGGGCCCCGGAGGGTCCCTCCTGCTGCGGCCGCTCCGGCACGTCTGGCTGGAGGGCCTTATCAAAAAGCAGCATTTTAAGCCGCATCTCCCTGTCTCTGCTTGCTCTGGCTGTTAATTTAGCACAGAAGGAGCATTTCTGTGCAACATGGGACTCTCCAAGGCACCTTATGTATAGACTGTGCCCATCGGACGCTGGCATCGCCTCTCGGCAGGACTCACATTTTTTAAATCCTGAAGAGGACATTGTTGGTGAGTCTTTCAGTTGTTAAACGGGTACTTAGCACCTTCTCTGTGCTGTTTTCCCCTTCCGATGGCCTGCCGCAGCAGGAGGGCTGATGGCCCTATGCTCCTGGCCTCCGGCGCTTGTTACTGGGACTGGATTGAAGCTGTCCCGCTTGTAGTTTGTTTGTTGCTTTTTTTTTTTTTTTTTGCAAAAATAACAACCAGCTAACTTGCAGTAGCCTAAGTACTTGAAAAACTTTAAAGAAAAACAATTAAAGTCATTGAATACGCTACTTGGCCTTAGCCTAGTTCGGATTCCGTCTGCAGCCGACGGCGGTTAAGAGGAACTGGCGGGGACCGGATCACGCACATGGCCAGGAGCGCGCAAGGGAACGGCGCGCGCCGGCGCATGCGCGGTCCGGCAGAAACTGCTTGGAAGATCCGATCTGCGGCGCCGGGCAAGCCCGACACCTATTGTGGAGCACCCACGGGGACACTCGAAGAAGAATGGTCAATTCTCTCTCATTCCTGTTCCAATTCTACGTGCAGGAGCAAGTTGGACTGATCGGACGACATGAGCTGAAGTGCCAGCAATATGCAGAGAACACATAGTTCCCCCTATCTTTCACCATGCAAGCCCTCTGCTACAAAGATGGCTCGTTACTTGGATGGGAGCAGCTCACGTATGGAAAATAGGTGTTTGAGGCTGCACCTGAGCAAGACACAGATTCCATTGGTGGGTTGAGTTACTTTGAGCTACAGCTGCATACTCTCCAGTCTCCTTTGGTTTTTGGTACACCCTTACAACGGGTCAACTGAGTCCATGATTTAGGAATGTCCCTAGATTCCTCACTGACCCTGCACTCAGTGCAGGAGCCATGAATTGCCAGGTAGCTAATGCACAACCATTATCAAGCAGCGAGCAGTCCATCCCATCCTGGTAGACTATGACCTGGGCTCTGTAACGCACACCTTCATCAGCTCTCAGCTGGACTACAGGAATGCACTATATCTGCACGGAGTTCTCGACCCTGAGGAAAACTCCACTATGTACAGAATGTTGCAGCACATCTCTGTGGTGATACTCACTACCAGGACAGAATAAAGCTTGTCTCTGCTCCCTACACTGGCTTCCCACAGCATATCAATTCAAATTCAAGATCTTGGTCCCCCGTCTTCAAGGTACTCAATGATGTCAGCCAAGCATATCTAAAAGATTCACTAAAACATTGGGATGAAGACCAAGGTCAACAACACAGCCTCAATGGGACTTTTCAGCAAAAGGGTCAAGTTAAACTTTGCAGGAGAAAAGCATTTTAGGGGGCTGGTCCAAGACTGTGGAATGTAGTTCTGCCACCAAAAGAAGCAATGACCATCATGGACATTACCATTTCCTGCCCAAGTACAAGGTGCATGTCTTTCTCTTTACTTCCTAATAAAAATGCACAGCAGGGTATACACACATGCTTCTCGTCACATCTGTGGTATTCAGAGTTATCAATAAGACTTTATATGTTAAATGCTAAACAGTACCCTTGAAAACTGCATTTGGAATTTTATGACCAGATACATGTAGCTGCATTAAGGCATGTTAACTCAGTGACTCCAGAATGATCAAAGTTCTCTTCCCATCTGCTGCAGTTATGACCTCTTCCAACTTTTCCATAAACTGTGAACACCTTTTTTTTTAAGCTCTGCCTACATGATCTTATTACAACCTGACATCAGGCAATGTAAATTCATCTATCTTATATCTTATGCATATCTCCACACAAAAGGATTTTTCCCCACTGCATTTATTAAATAAGGACAGGGAGGGGAAAAGGAGGAGCAATATCCTCAAAGATACGTGCATCACCAATTAATCTTTCTGTAAACTGATACTTCTGGTTTGATACATAGTGGATCCCACACCAAGGGTACATCTACACTAGCAACTAACTCGAAAGTTATATTCAAAGTTAGGCAATACTTCAAAGTAGCCACCAGAGAGTCTACACAGATTTTCTTTACTCCATTCCCAGGAATGAAATAGTGCCTACTTTGAAGTTTAACTTCGAAGTAGGGTGTGTGTAGATGTTCAGCTTCAAAGTTGCTTACTTCAAAGTTGTACTCGAAGTAAGCAACTTTGAAGTTATTTTGTAGTATGGACACAACAGCTGCGTCTACACGTGCACGCTACTTCGAAGTAGCGGCAGTAACTTCGAAATAGCGCCCGTCGCGGCTACACGTGTTGGGCGCTATTTCAAAGTTGAAATCGACGTTAGGCGGCGAGACGTCGAAGTCGCTAACCCCATGAGGGGATGGGAATAGCGCCCTACTTCGACGTTCAACATCGAAGTAGGGACGTGTAGACGATCCGCGTCCCGCAACATTGAAATAGCGGGGTCCTCCATGGCGGCCATCAGCTGGGGGGTTGAGAGATACTCTCTCTCCAGCCCTTGCGGGGCTCTGTGGTCACCGTGTGCAGCAGCCCTTAGCCCAGGGCTTCTGGCTGCTGCTGCTGCAGCTGGGGGTCCGTGCTGCATATACAGGGTCTGCAACTAGTTGTTGGCTCTGTGTATCTTGCACTGTTTAATGAAAGTGTGTCTGGGAGGGGCCCTTTAAGGGAGCGACTTGCTGTTGAGTCCGCCCCGTGACCCTGTCTGCAGCTGTGCCTGGCTCCCTTATTTCGATGTGTGCTACTTTGGCGTGTAGACGTTCCCTCACAGCGCCTATTTCGATGTTGGGTTGAGCAACGTCGAAGTTGAACATCGACGTTGCCGGCCCTGGAGGACGTGTAGACGTTATTCATCGAAATAGGCTATTTCGATGTAGCGTGCACGTGTAGACGTAGCCAACCAGAGTAAGCTTTGCGGGATACATACCTTTGTTTTAATCCTTCAAGTTTAGAAGGTGAAGGAGACACCACCCAGATGAAGGCACCACAGATGCCTAAATGTATATTCATAAGATTGCTTATGAAAATTACGCATATGCATGAGATGGCTAACTGGTGGCAGCCTGCATGACAGAGAGGACACTATAAATGGGAGGCATCACACACAGGGACCCTGGGTTTGTCTTGTCAGTACTGGAGCACCAATCTGAATCGGCAGAAGCCCGGTCCACCCATCCCCCATCTAATTTACCTGGCCAGCGCAGTTATGGGGAGCAACTTTTGGTAACATCTGCAAGACGGAGTGTGCTTGTCATATGCATATAAGTATTGATTGTTATACCATGTACCAATAAATGTGGTCTTTTGCCTTTTCCCCCTGAAAAAATCCCATTCAGTACAACACATGCTGGAAAAAAGTTGGGGATTTTGTTTGTTTGTTTGTTTTCAGAAATGTATTCCACAAGGCCCATATCTACACTCTTTAGGGGAACTTCACAGGGTTATTGGTAGGTTAATGCAGGACTCACACATTGACTGAAATGTTTCAGGAAAGACAATCGGCTTTTGGTATTCACTTGTGCTTTAGATAAACAGTTGTAGTGATTGCTGAATCTGTATTGGTTTAAATATTGATTTCATATTTAAATAAGAAGCCAAGAGACAGCTTTTTAAGCTGAGCAGGAAATTGAAGGTGTAATACAGTCCTTCTTTTGGTATTACTGCACTTCTGCTTTCAGTCTGAATAGTTATCGTGCAAGATGGAGGAAGGAGATGTGGTTTGGGCAGATTTTCCCTCCGTGTGACTATCTGTTCTTGAAAACTTTCAGATGATCATAGAAACCAAGTGCAAATATATTTTCCTCTAATTTTGGTGGCCCCATTTAAAATAGAGCAATAAAAACTGTCGACTTCCTTTGTGTTTTCCTCAATAAAACCAAGAGCAGCTCTTAATGTTTTCTAGTGTGTATATACAGGGTTTGTCTATGGTGGAGTAATGAGCACAGGGGACATGATTTCTAAAGCATGCTGTGTGGTGCATTAGTAGGTCTTTATATACCCCTGTAATGTGCATCAAACACTTCCTAAAGCACCTATTGGACCAATTAATATGCACCATGTGAATACACTTTAGAAATCACATCCCTACTGTGCATTACCCCACTGCATAGACACGTGCTCAATATGTGGTCAAAATACTCCTGTGTGGTAGGCACTTGATAGATACACCACATTCTAAAACTATGAGTCAAACTCTGATGCCATTTACACATAAGTGGAGTCACTCCAGAATCACACAATGTAATAGAAGCCGTGAGGGAGCTAAGAAGGAAATCTCTGCAACCATCCTTCCACAAGTTCTTTCACAGTTAGTTTATTAAGGGCAAGGATTGGGATTTGCTTCTGCTTCAGAAGCTGTGAACCCACTCCCAAATCTATTAGATTCTGAGGGACCTAGGTGGCTCCTGGGGAAATACGAAAGAAATCAGGACTATCTGCATAGGACCACGTATCCCAGCACCAGCTCTAGCTCTTGATGACTGCCCTAATCAAGTGTGGTTTTGAAGCAGATGATCTATCATTGATTTTGCTTTGCTGGGGCTGATCTTGGGAACCCTTTGCTGCGGCTGATCTTGGGAGGGAAGGTCTCCACACCACAGTTCATATAGCCTTGCTTTCTATTATTTGGTCTGATGGAGATCTACAGAGCCAGAGAAGCAACAATGCACAGCCCAGCCAGCCCTGCCTCGGCTGATGTTCCTTCCTGGGTGGGCAGAGTACTCTAGCGAAGGAAGACATGGTGCCACTGAGATGACTGAAGCCCTGGTTTTGTGCAGAAGTGGGGAAATTTGTTTGTACAGAGTCCCCTCAAGTGTCCAAATCTTGGGTGAAAAATCTGGAGCCAAAGGTAGAATCTGACCATCTACGTTGTAGGAGTTTTTTTTTTTTTAAATAAACATCTATTATTGTGTCCTACAGGAACATATGCTTAATAGGATATATCCACGGAGGAGCTAAAAAGACACAGAAGTATTTTCTGGTGTTTTTAGCAAAACCCAGAAAGCAGTAGAAAGTAGGATACCAACAATGCTAACAGCTTAAAGTTATAGGCGCATAATTAGCCTCCATCAGGAGTTTTTAAACCCTACGTGGGTAAGCACAATTCCTGAATCAATGCTCGTGCTGAATGTTGGACATCTGTGGACTCTTGGCAGATGTCTTAAAAAGGTGGAGTAAAATTAGAAACATGAAGTGACAGAATACATCTTGTGAGAGAATTAGAAAACCTGCTTAGAGTTCCGCACAAGTGGCATAAAGAACAACACTGTATCTGATGATCCTGAGGCAGAGTTTGAATTGGGCAATTCAAGGTAGGCATGCGATGCACACCCTGCTCGCCGCTGCTTGTAAAATTCCCATTGACATCAATAGGGCTAGAATTTCAACTTCGGAATTCAGATGTTACTTTTGTTGATTCAAACCCGAAATCATTTCCACTTCTCTAAATTGTGCCTGAGCGGAACACGTTCCCCCCAGCCCTTTGCCACATACGATAACCTGAGATATACCTTAGAATTCCAGTTCCCAAACTTTTCGGTATCACGCCCCCCTTTTGATTTTTGAGAAACCCTCATGCCCCCACACCTCTTCTTTACCATCATCCAAGCCCCCTTTTAACAAAAAATTCCGAGCCTCACACTTTTGGGACCAGCTGCCCACCCACCAGCCCGAGCCACCTCAGCCCCATGATGCCAGGGCCAGCCACCCAAGCTTCGCGAGCCCTGCCACCCAAGCCCCTCCCCTCCCCCGAGCCAGGCACCCCCAACCCCCCAATCTAATCCTATCCTCCTCCTCCCCTCCCCAACCCACACTCACTCACCTTTGCAGAAGGCAGCTAGCTCCACGTGGGTCTTCGCCAGCTGCTTGCTTTTTATAGCAGCTGCGCCGGGTCACCCACGTAAAGTGGCAGGGGCTGAGAGCTGGAAGCAAAGGCCGGCTTTTTCTTTGGGTGGGGGAATTGATGGGGGGCTGGGTCACCTCATGCCCCCCCTGGAATTTCTTCACCCCCCCCCCGCCAGGGGGCATGCCCCCCAGTTTGGGAAACCATGCCTTAGAAGGACTATATGACATTGGAAAAGGCTGAAGATGTTGCCTGTTTCACAGATGGGACTATGTGTAAGTGTGCTAATTTTAAAGACAACTTTATTGATAACATAAAAGACATTAGCACCTGCTTTTTGCATCGCATACAAGCTTATTAAGCAATGACTACAGTACTAGATAAAAAAACAATTTCCAAATCTATTGTAGTACTTCCCAACATGTACGCCCAGAAAACATTGTGCTAGCAGATGGCATAATAAAAGGACACATTTCAGGAGAATAAAATGATGCAGCTTTTGGCATTATGAATCATTACTAATTATACTCTTGAGCCTGCCACTAAAAAGATATAATTTATTGGTGTTGCTTTATTAGTATAATCCAGTCAATTTCAAATATGTAATAATCCTTGGTTTGAGTTTGTGGGATCTGCTTCATTTATTTGTCATGTGCAGTTAGCAAGCAAAATACAGAAAAGTTAGACTCTTAGGCTAGACTGATTAAAAACATCTGAAGAAATTCTTATGAATGAACAGAGCTTTCAAATGATATTGTGTAAAATGAGACCAGTTTTATTATTGGAAGTAACACGTTTTGATGTAATAAAATGAGAGGAAATATTGGATTTCCAATTTTGGGACAATCCTTACTCATTGTAAATTGGGATAGCTCCACTGAAGTCAATGAAGCTATACTGATTTACACCAGCTGAGGATCTGGCCCACCTGAACAAAGAATGAAGATAATCAAAGCTTTTGAGCACATCTTTATTCTGAAATTCCTTCTGTGCACATGTGCCCTTTAAATATGACATTTGCTGTGTTGATGTTACCAAGATTATTATTATTTTAGTACTGGGGAATGAAACATGAAAGGACTATTGGCTGGTTCTGACATCTCATTTGAAGTTCAAATGCATTTATAGCCATAGATCTACTACATATATATTCCTTGCAATGCTCCAGGGTTTCCATTAGTGCCAGCTAAAGAAAAAATTTCTTGACCTGTCACTGCAGCTTTCTAAAATTGTGACCCAACAACATTTTCTCATACAGCAAGAACTTGGCTACCCCTCTGACACTTGTCAACATTTTCATAGTTAGGCTATGTCTATATTGAAGGGATCTGTCAGCAAAAGATACGCAAATGCATTGCACAATTTGCGTATCTCCTGCCGGCAGTTCTATTGGGAGAGGCTTTCTCAACATTGGCCCACCTAAACAGGGTCAAATGTTGGGAAACCCCCTCTGCCGACACCTCCCTTCTTCCTCATGGAATGAGGATGACTGGCATGTCAGCAGAAGGTTCCCAGAGCATCAGACGTCTGTCAGCAGACCTCTGAACTCCCAAAAGAAGCCTGCAATCTAGACATAGTCTTACACATTAGCCATTTGGATTTGTGCCAGACAAAGCAATTGATCTAACAACTTCCTGTTTCTCAAAGTGATGTTTTAAATAAAGTCTGCCAATTAAAGATAGAGGAACAACTGCTATTCTGTCATAAATGTGTGTAAACCCAGAATAGCTATTGCCTTTAATGTCATTCGCTGCAGCAATATACAAGTGGCCAGATAACACACATTAGAATTGAACCTCCTCCTGATAATCAGCTAAGTACTTGTTTGTTTCATTATGTTGTTTATTAGTGTACAGATAAATGAATGTCACTAGCATAACCTTGTTTGAATGTCACTACAGTAACCTGAAAAGTACTGTGGTGTTATCCTAGTTTCCTCTGAAGGCCAGACTTTCAGAGGTTTATTGTAACAGATCTGAAGCTACACTTTTTCTTCTTTATTGGTCTTTTCTTCTCCCCAGTGACACTGTGGCTATCTAAAGAGCAACCCAGCCTTATTTTTTCGTAAACCCAAAACACCAGCAGATTAAATTGATGTGATATGCCTGGATAGCAGGTGGGTTCAGAGGACTGACAGCTTCCACAGGCCTCTGGACAAGGTGTGAGTGCGTGTTGGGGGAAGACGCAGCTCTGTACCCCCAGAAGAGGTATGGCCTAGAGTGCAAGGGCAGGGGGCATGGCAGCCAGCCCTTAAAGCCATGTGGAGTGCTCAATGCAGCCGTCAAGTAGGCTATGTCTACACTAGCACACTATGTCAAAGTAGCCTATTTCGAAGTAAGGACATCAAAATAGGCTACTTCGACGTGTATCATCTACACGTCCTCCAGGGCTGATGCCGTTGACGTTCCACGTCAAAGTAGCAACGGGGAACATCGAAAGGAGCTGTCCTGGAAGGAAATGTGGAGCGTCCACACACACAAGCACTCCCCATCGAAATAAGGGGACAGCAAAGCCCCTAGCTGCTCCTTTAAAGGGCCCCTCCCAGACACACTTGGCCTGCACAGCACGAGATCCACAGAGCTGACAACCTGTTGCAGACCCTGTGCACGCAGCATGGACCCCCAGCTGCAGCAGCAGCAGCCAGAAGCCCTGGGATAAGGGCTGCTGCATGCGGTGACCATAGAGCCCAGCAGGGGCTGGAGAGAGCGTCTCTCAACCCCTCAGCTGATGGCCACCATGGAGGACGCCCCTATTTCGAAGTAGCAGGACGCGGATCGCCTACACACGCCCTACTTCGACGTTGAACGTCGAAGTAGGGCGCTATTCCCATCTTTGGATGGGAACAGTGATTTCAACATCTCACCGCCTAACGTTGATTTCAACATCAAAATAGCACACAGTGCGCGTAGATGCGACACGTGCTATTTTGACGTTCTGCTGGCTACTTCGAAGTAGCTGGCTAGTGTAGACGCACCCGTAGTGATGTAAAGGGCCTTGGGCTACTTCTACTGCCACTGCTGCTAAAGCACAGGCAGCTGGGAGCCACAGGCCCCTTTGAATTGACAGGCCCTGAGGCAACTGCCCTCCTTCTCTCCCCCCTCTCCTTGCACCTCCTGTTGGTTGGCCTGGCTGGCTGTTTGTCAGTGTGGTAGACAATATCCAACCATTAACTGAGAAAATATTGACTCTGGACTTTCACCCTGTGTCCACAAAGGTATGAAATAACCATGTTTTAATATGGCTGTAGCCCATTTGTGTTATCTTGGCTTTTTTTCTTGTTTATGAGGAATGGGGGGGGGAAGTCTTGTTACACTTACATTAGAGAACCATGTTTTAATCCTGCTAGATAATAGGGCCTGATTCTGATCCAACATGCGTCAAAATCAGAAGTAGCTCCACTTAAATCTATTGATGTCATAACATTAAGGAAATCAAACTTAAGCCCCTAATCTAAGGGTCTTTAATATGATCAGAACATGTCCACACTGGCAAAAATAAAAATGCAGTAGAAGTAGAAATACATTTCACAACTCTATTGAAATGTCCTGGGCCAGGTCCCCATATGGTATACATCAGCAAAGCTCCAGGGAAGTAAGTAGTGCCACGTGCAATTTACACTAGATGACAATCTGGGCCACTAATTTTTGGACTGCAGAAATGGGTTGAATTCTTGGTCTAAGTGAAGTCAGTGTATGTTTTGCCACAGATATCAGAATTTCAGCCTGTAAATACAATAATGTTCCTTCTGGTTTCCTGTATGAAAAAAATATGCATTTCATGATACTTGGGGCCAGCATTAATGTCAGTCTGTTAGTAGAGACCCTATAGAAAGGAAAGCAACACACAGATGTCCAGACTTTTGGTTTAGAAAGATTTACTGCAGGTTTCAGTCTTAAAGATTATTTTCAGAGGGGGTAAAAGGTTTGTCCTTTTTTTGTTGCTTTGATCATACAAAGATGAGCTAGAAATTACGGGGTTAAAAATTTCCTGATGTTTGCCTTTACATGATAAGTTCAGGTTCTGTTTAGCCTGGAAGACTGCAGGTTAAACCTCTCTAATCTGCACCCTCAGGACCTGACTGGTGCTGAACAAAAGAATTTGCCGGATCATGGAAGGTCAACATTGTTCAGCACATTACCAACATTTTCACTGCTTACTGGGCTCTTAGAAGACATTTATGTGTAAATTACAGCTAAATAACAATACAGGACAGAGAGAGCCAGGACCAGTGGCTGGAAAAAACTTTATGGGACCACAGGAAACTTGACCACACCAATGATAAGTGGTCATTCAGCTAAGATCATGCTGGAGTATGTTGCCAGATGTGAGAGTTCCATATGAGAACGGTTTAACCTGTATAATGAAATGAGAACTAGTGAAATGGCACCAGAGAAACAAGAGAACGTAAACTGAAAAACTGAGGAGAAGGGGCATTCACTCAAAATGTTTAAAAGTCTTGGGTTTAGGTTTGTTTTTGTTAGCAATGAGATGTTTAGGTGTTGCTGTAATACTAATAGATAATTTCATACAACCCAAATCCAACACTAGAAATACTGCTCTACAAGTAACGTTTGAATGTTTTGCTAAAATGTAATTACCTCTTGCTCAGTTTATACTTAATTAGCAAAACAGTGAGGAGCAAGGCACTTACAAGTGGCACAAATATGATATTTAGGCTCCCCTGAAGACAGGTGTTGCAAGATGTTTAACAATATTTAACATTTCCTATATATCAGGTGTGCACAAAGAAGGGGGTGAGTCCCCTCGGGTGGGTATGAAATTTCCTAAGGGAGGTGCAGCACCATCACCTGCTGGGTCTCATGCTCATCCATCTTATTAAAAATGTTGAACTATGTTACTGTTTTTATGTGTGTGCATTCACATTTATACACAATTAATAAAGTTTTTACATTCTACACACTTATTTTCTTACAAGTGTCAAAAGGTTTTTTGGTTTTTTTTTTCCACATGAACATAACCAAAATTTCCATCGATTTGGATTATGCTAGACAGGTTTGGGGAGCCCTGTTAATTGAAAAGATGAAAAGTGAGGCCCAAGGTAAAAAGTTTGCTCACTCCTGCTATAAGTGAAAATAAATACGATCAACTGACAAAAAATGTCAATCTGACTAAAGGATAGAAATAATTTCCTTTGCTGCTGAACTTTCAATTGACTCAGTGTAATGAATATCTTATCACCACAGGGCTTGTTTACAAAGAACTGTGTATGAAAATGAGTAGTTACCATTGTTCAAAGGAATTAAATGGAATTTTCAATACTGGCACCCATTTTATCTATTATTTGCATCTACCAACTTTTCAAAGGGCAATAATTCCCCCACAGAAATTACTAAGCAGTTCCAGGAAGAGGTGTGGAACCAAGAAACACAGGTGTAGGGTAACCCCATACCAGTTTTCAGGGAAGTTCAAACATTATACACACCTTTGTGTGCCAGACATATTGGAGCACAAAGCCAGAAAAACAGCAAATGATGCCCAGTGTAAGCTGTTGGGTGCTCACCACTTTACAAAACTGGGCGATTTATGTTTTAGTTCAAACATACATAGAGAAGCCTAACATTAGGCAACACTTTCGAAAATCACGATTACCATCTTTTATATTCTTCTCTACTTTCATCCTTATCATTATCATCATCATCATTTCTGTCTTACTAGCAGCTTATTAAGGGTCATTTTTCATTCTCAAAAGTGGGTCAGTTACTTTTGTTCAAAGTTTTAAAAAATGCACCTCTGAGACGAGAACCTATCAAGCAAATTTCAGCCGCAGAATTACAACACTGAAAAGTGACTACCAGCACCTGAAAATGTTCCCTCAAAATTGCAAATGTTTGTTCAGCTATGCTTGCCGCTTATTATCCACACATACATTTTAATTGCAGCAGAAGCTCATTAATTTGCAGGTTGCTAATTGACATTTTCAATCTGTTTTTTATTTTGCTCCCGTCATTTCACAATTCTCTTATTAGCCGTGTCCACACTAGCCGGCTATTTCGAAATAGCCATGCCAACTTCGAAATAGCGCCCGCCGCATCTACATTTGCTTAGCGCTATTTCGAAGTTGAAATCGACATAAGGCGGCGAGATGTTGAAGTCGCTATCCTCATCAGGAGATGGGAATAGCACCCTACTTCAATGTTCAATGTTGAAGTAGGGTACGTGTAGACGATCCGCGTCCCGCAACATTGAAATAGCAGGGTCCTCCATGGCGGCCATCAGCTGAGGGGTTGAGAGACGGTCTCTCCAGCCCCTGAGCTCTATGGTCGCCGCGTGCAGCAGCCCCTTAAAGCTCCCCGCCCCCTGCGTTCCTGTGCAGGAAGCTGAGAGCACATGCAGGCAGCAGCACAGCCACATGCACAGCCTGCACGTCCTCAGCAGCCCCAACCCACCACCCTGCACCCCATGGCATCCAGCCAGACCCCCAAGCCCGCACAGGGTACCCCCCCCACAAAGGGGACCCAGAGCTCCCAGCCTGCCAGCCAGTGGGGGAAGAGGCAGCAGGGCCCCTCCTTGACAGAGGCCGAGATCTGGGACCTGCTGGGGCTCTGGGGCAAGGAGGAGGTGCTCCAGGTCATGGGGAGCAAGAGGCAGAACGTGGATGCATTTGCTCGGCTGGCCGAGGACCTGGCTGCCCGGGGTCACCCTGCCCGCACTCCTGACCACGTGAGGAGTAAGGTTAAGGAGCTGTGGCAGGGTTACGCCCGGGACAGGGCCAGCTGATCTGGGGCTGCCCCCGCCACTTGCCCCTTTTACAGGGAGCTCAGGGCCATCCTGGGCCCCTAGTACACCTCCTCCCCCCCAGCCACCCTTGACACCTCGGCCGACGAGCCCCAGCAGGCCCCGGAGACGGAGTCCACCCCAGAGGCCAGCCCTGCACCCCAAGGGGCCCCCCAGGAGCCCACCCCTGGGACACCGGAGGAGGAGGAAGAGGCCTCCAGCGACAGAGGGCTGCTGATAGACCTCCCCTCCCACAGCTCCAGCAGGGCATCTGCCCAGAGGGGTGTCCCCCGACCGTGGGAGCGGACTGTCAGGTACATACCCGCCCGGTGCACACCCCCGGGGTTAAGGGGTGGGGACAAGAGACATGACCAGAACCCTCCACACACCCAGATGACCATGGCCCCGAGGACAGCAGTGGCATCTCCCTCAGAAGAGTTCATCAGCCCCTGCCCCCCAGCAGGACAGCTCCATGCCCCATCCCTGGGGATGGGGGGAGCGGAACCTAGGGTCCCCCGGCGGGGGGGGTTGGACACCCATCATCATCATCAGCATCTCCGGGGGATGGGGATGGGGAACCAGCATCAGAGGGGTGGGGGGACAAGGGCCACGGGTCAGGGCCCAGACTAACGGCTGTCTCCACTCTTCTTCCCCCCTCTGTTCCGCAGCTGCACCATCGGAGGGCTCGGAGAGCACTGGCATGCCGTCTGTGGTCCCAGAGAGCCCACCGGGGCCATCCCACCAGGCCAGCCCCTCTGCGGAGCACGGACCAGCCCCAGGATGAGCCTGACAGCGGTGGAGCCATCTGCGGGCGTCCATGGACCCCCAGCTGCTCGCCACCCTCTGGCATCAGCTGGAGGTATCCGAACGGCACCTGCAGGTGGAGGAGCGGTGGCTCGATCTCCAGAAGCGAGCGCTGGCCTGGTGCCAGGAGGCTTGGGGGGCCTTCACGCGCACGTTCGAGGCCATTGCGCGGTACTTGGCCCCCCCCCGCCGCTCCACCCGCCGCTCCGCCTGCCGTCCCTCCACCACCAGCTGTCCTGGGGCCTGCCACCGAGGGGGACCAGGGGCCTCCGGACTCCGCCCGGCCCTATCTGCTGGTTCTCCCGGCTCCCATGCAGCCTCGACCAAGCCTCTGGCCGAGACGTGGCTCGCACCCCCCAACACCAGGCGCAGGACAATAGGGGTGCATGGTCAAGGACACTGCCCCCAAAGGCTCCCTCCGGCCCCCTCCTTTGGACTTATTCTCCCCATCTTTGTAAATAGTTTTTGTTCTACCCGTTTTGTACCTGCCCCCCCCATGTACATAGTTCCCCCCTTCTTCTTCTGTTTTAATAATTAATACAAGGTTGCAGGGTTTTGTTTAAAAAAAATTACATTTATTGCACAGAAGTGTGGGGGGGTGGTGTGCTCTCAGGTTCTCTGTGGTGTGGGCGTGGGGGCAGGGAGTGTTGTGGAAGATGGGGGGGGTGCAGTGGGTGGCTCACCCACAGCTGGCCCTGCCAGCGTTCACCCCGCAGCCTGGTCAAAATGGGCACGCAGGGCCTCCCGGACCCAGATCCCCTCAGGGTCGACCTGGCAACTGGGGGCAGCGGGTGGCTGCAAGTCAGCCCTGCCAGCCTCCACAGCCCAGCCCTGGAAGAAGGCCTCTCCCTTGCTCTCCACCAGGTTGTGGAGTGCGCTGCACGCGCCCATAACCTGGGGGATGTTGGTGAGGCCTGCATCCAGGCAGGTGAGGAGACACTTCCAGCGCCCTTTGAGGCGGCCGAAAGTGCGCTCGACCACCTGGCGCACATGGTTCAAGCGTGTGTTGAACCGCTCCTGGCTGGCTGTGACATGGCCCGTGTAAGGGTGCATGAGCCAGGGCTGGAGGGGGTACGTCGCATCTGCGATGACGCAGAAGGGCATGGTGGTGTCCTCCACAGGGATCTCCTGCTGGGGGATGTAGGTCCCTGCCTCCAGCTGGTGGCACAGGCTCAAATTTCTGAACACCCCGGGAGTCATGAGTGCTGCCAGGCCAGCCAACATAAATGTCCAAGAGGCGGCCCCGGCTGTCTACCAAGGCCTGGAGGACCACGGAATGGTATCCCTTCCTATTGAGGAAGCGTCCTCCACTGTGCTCCGGGGCACAGATGGGGATATGGGTCCCACCCAGAGCCCCAAAGCAATTTGGGAAGCCCAGGCTGGCAAACCTCGCGATGGCAGCATCCGGGTCCCCAAGCCTCACGAGCTGTGGAGGAGCAGGGCATTGATTGCGCGGACAACCTGCAGGGGAATGACATGAGTGAACACCGGTAAGGGGTGTGCAGGGTGTGTCTGGCCCTTCCCCCGCAGGCTCCTCCCCCTCCCCCCCGGGCTCTCCCCCAGGCTCCTCCCGGGCTCTCCCCCCTCCCCCTGGTTCCTCTTACCTCCATGAGGACAGCCCCAACGGTGGCATTGCCCACGTTGAACTGCTGCCCTACGGATCAGTAGCTGTCTGGAGTGGCCAGCTTCCAGACAGCGATGCTGACCCGTTTCTCGATGGTGAGGGCACGTCGCATGGGGGTGTCCTGGTGCCATAAGGCAGGGGTGAGCCACTGGCAGAGCTCCAGGAATGTCTGCTGGCTCTTCCGGAAATTCCGGAGCCAGCGGTCGTTGTCCCACTCGCCGAGCACCAGCTGCTCCCACCAGTCTGTGCTCGTGGGGTATCTCCACAGCCGGCGGCGTGTGCGGTGGGGAGGGGCTGGGAGGGCAGCAAGGTCTGGGGCTGCTTCCTCATCCCCTGGGGGCAGCTCATCTTCCTGAAATAAAAGATGGTCAGCTGCCTCCTGCATGGCACTGAGCAGGGCAGCCAACGGTCCTCCAGGGGCGGGTGTGCAGGCCTCTGGCTGCTGCTGCTGCTGCTGCTGCTGCTGGGGGTCCATGGTGCTTCACGGGGTGTGCGTGCTTGTGGCTCTGCAGACCGCGTGCTGTGCAGGCTGCGTGTGTCTGGGAGGGGCCCTTTAAGGGAGTGGCTAGCTGTTGCCTGGGAAGTGCTAGTCCACCCTGTGACCCTGTCTGCAGCTGTTCCTGGCACCCTTATCTCGATTTGGGCCGCTGTGGTGTGTAGATGCTCCCCTGCAGCACCTATTTCAATGTAGTGCTGTCCAACGTCGACTTTGAACGTTGACGGCACCAGCCCTGGAGGATGCGTGGACGCTATTTGTCGAAATAGCTTATTTTGATTTCGCTACATCGAAATAAGCTATGTCGATGTAGCATCACAGTGGAGACCTAGCTCTTATTTCACATAATTTCATTAGCCATCCCATTATCCCAAGTTCCTCAGAGGAAATATGTAGACTGGCTTTTTTGTATCTTCCCATTCCTGGTGTGGATTCTGACTATGTGCATGACAATGCTGCTGTAGAAATGTAGGCACAAATTTTCTGAAATGTAATTAGAGCCCAGTTAAGACAGAAAAGAAACATGATACCCTTCAACATTAACTTGTCTGTCATAAAAAAAGGTGATTCAGAAAATTAGACTTGTTTCCTCTGGACCATCTCCTAAGTCTAATGAAGTCAATGGAAGGACTCTCATTGGCTTCAATGGTCTCTGAATTAGGTCTTAACCTATTGCAGGTGATCTGGGGGCAGCAACCATTGACTGACATTCCCCTTACTCAGACCTTCCAAATTTGAATGCTTGGAATCTGCAGAGGTCATCAAAAGTTTCCCATAATAGAATGGACAAAGTCTATATCAGCAAGAAAAACAGTAAATCTTTAATTTAAGGTACGTGAACATCATAATCATGTTGGAACCCCTTCAAAGGATTTCCCATACTTCCCACACATCACAGTCAAGAGATAAAAAAAAAAATCAGGCCAGATTTACAAGGCCTTACAAATAAACTCAAGCACATTTTCACAGTGGTGTAGAATCCCTGATGCCTATAATTGGGCAGGTAATGCTTTGTTCCACATTAGCCTCCATTTCACTTACTGTAACCAAGGATACCTTAAATGATGGAGATTTGTCTCATCAGTGACAAAGCACTGTTTTGCTTTCCAAAGCCCAGTGGTTTCTTTCTGTCAAATGACTGGACTTTTATGCATCTGGAAACCATTTTGTGCGTCCATTGTATCTATTGGCCCCAAACAGTGTGCCAGGGGCATTGGAGGGGCACATGTGAGGTGTCTAATGAAAGCAAAGGATGCCTTGACTCTGTGTATGCTACTTACATGTTTGTATCATGTTGGTAGGTAAAGTTTCAGCTGTTAGCACTGTAGTTGTATTAGAAATACAACCTATCGACTATAAACAAAGGCTCAGATGTCAAATCCACATCTCAGAAATTTGGGACTTGTCAATGGAATGCAGCCTATTGGTCAGGTGACCTGGGCTGAGCAGAGGAATTGACAGATGCCTAGACATCCATTCCACTTGCCATGTATATGACTGGGGCGTGCTAGTAAAACCAGTGACCAATGGCATTTTGCCACAGCGGCTCACCTGGGTCAGACGACATTGACTCTCAAGTGCCTATCAGAAGAAGAAAGGGCTTTTTCCCTCCACAGGAGAAAACTACAAAAGGGGCCCACCAGCATCCATCTTGGGGAAAATCTGTGTCTTTTGTTCCTGTCTATGTTCCTGTTCCAAAGATCCATGTTCCAGCATGCTGACTCCAGCTCGCCAGATCTCCAGTTCTCCAGTAACTAAAATACGTAACCTGGAATCCTACCCCTTGGGGGTGGACTTTTAGAGACTTTCAAGAATCAGCATAGAATATCGCTGGCCTGCATCAATGCCTATAATTGATGTATGTAAAGTATTGATTTAACAATTTTTCTCTCTGACCCTGTTCATTCTCTTTTTGTTAATAAACCTTTAGATGTTTAGATCTAAAGGATTTGGGAAAGTGTATTGTCTCTGGGAAAGATCCAAGTATATATTGACTGGAGACTGTGGCTAGACCTTTTAGGGCCAACAAGAATCTGTGTGCTGTTGCCGAAATAGATTTTAAAAACCTCTCACCTAAGTTTGGGGTTGTTTGTCTGGGCAGGTATAGCAGCTGGGAAGTCTATAGGCTTGCTTGTGTGACTTCTAGCTGGCAAGTGGGGCTGGGAGAAGTACTTCTGTGGCTGATAGGATCTGCCCTAGTGAGAAGGAAATCCCAGCATGGGGTGTAAGTGGCCTGGTTTTAAGCAGTTGCCCTAGACTGATTTCCTTAGCTGTGCCCAGAATTCCCATCGTATTACGCTTTCCATCTGTCATTCAGTATAAACATTGCACATCTGTTGTCTTTGCTTAATTTCCTGGTTCCAATCCAAGTGATATCTCCAAGATATTTGCACTGTGGATTTGCCTGCCTTCAACCTAAAGGTAAGCTGATATCAATCAAAGCTAGCCCATTGGATCAATTAAGTTCATACTAATGTGGCTGTTTGGATTTTCCTACTCTTTCACTTTCCAGCTAACTGCTCTGTATTTTTCATGGTGGCTATTGTTTTGAGAGTTCCTAGGTTAGCACACATGTTGCAGACAATGGAAAAGAATAACTGAGGGAGACTGGCTCAGTGAATAGATACAGCAGTTATTCACTTGTAGAAACTGGCTCCAGTTCCTGGCTAACTGGCTCTAGTGAAAATTTGGGGTTCTTTGTAATGGAAGTTTGTAGGCATCACAAAACCACCAGAGAGCTCAGCACACCAGTCTTGGCTTGGAGAAGAATAGCAGTGGTACTGTAACTTCCTGTGTGCATCATCAGGCAGTGTGGGAAAACCTGCTGCGTGTTTTCCCAACAAATATCTAGCGCTGATCAAAAGCTCACCCGCAAACTGGCACGTGAATAAATACTCTGCTAGTCAGTGCATCATATCTGAGAACCTTCTGAACTCTGCTGTGTGTTTTTTCCCTTTCTTTTGCTCTTTATACAGTGAGCCACATTCAGTCTTGGAATGTGTCACATGAAGTCAGTGGAAATGTCCTTGAGATGAATCAGGCCAGCAATGGACGTCACCACACAGTGAAAGTACAGGGCAACATCTGGTGGGTGCACTAAAAAGGAGCAGTGCACACTTACCCTGGGACATACACTATGTTTTAAATTCTCTTTTTGAGCATTTGTGCATTCAACTTGGCCATTTTCTTGCTCCCATACCTATTGCCTGCTTCAATTCCAGGGACTCTTCAGTCTTCTTCACCCTGCCCCAACACTCCACCTCCTCTCTCCATACAGATATGCAATTCATTCATGTGATTAGTACGTAATATTGAGAGAAATGGCCAAACACGACTTAGCTCATATCTTAATGTAGGCAAAAAGGAAGAGGTGGGTCTCTGGGGAGGGTTGGAACAAGGAAAGGCTAGTAGCTTTGGATACCATCTGCAGTAGTGGCATAGAAGTGCAGACATTTGTGGGAGAAACCAACAGGACAGAGCTGATTTCATTGGTGGCGTGATGAGACAAGGAGGCAATATGACAAAAGCAGATAAACAGGAAGGTTACCACGTATCTTGTAACCCTTCTATTAATGGCAGGTGACCACCAGAAGGGCCGGGTTCAGTTCCTAGAGGATTTCATTAATAATACAACCTAACTGACTCAAGCCCCCACTCAGTAACCTGGGACAATCTCACTCTACTTGGTGGGTGCCTGTAAGGGCAATTCTGTCCCTCTCAGAAGCACAGAGGCCGAGCTAGACAAAGCTTGTTTAATAACAGCGGCCTAACACAAATTTACGCAGCAATAAATGCAGTGTTGCTAAACAAAGGAACGGAGAGCACCATTAAGCAAAGCACTGTCCACAGAGTCTGCTGAGCCGAGTCCGATGCTGAGAGTTCTTGACCCACACATCTCCACTTATAGGGTGTACCTCTCACAGCACAGTCTGGTGCATACAAACCCAGAACTAACAGGTACATCAGCATGGAGATCACCTGCCAGACACTTGTACACTGCTCCTTCTGGCTGCCCCTGCCAGCTGCCTGTCCGCAGTGCTCCAACAGCCAACCCTGCCGGTCGATTGTCCACTGTGCCCTGTGCTCTGCCAACTGCCCTTCCCAGCTGCTTGTCCACTGCTGTGTGGGTTTGGCCCTAGGCAACAACCTGGGATTACAGCCCTCTGTGGCTTCAGCTCTGGGCCTCGCCACAGAATCTCAGTACACACCAGAGTGGATTTTCACAAAATACCTAAAGACCCCAACATTAGTCTGGCCTTTAGTTCTACCTTTTATATTCAAATTCGACACATTAACACATGGTTTGAACTGGAACACCAACTACCCGGGTCACTATATGAACTCTTTTACACACTTCATTTTATCTGACTCTTGACTTCTCCCCGTCCTACCGCCCCTCTGCTCTTCTCATTTGCCCACCTTGATTACAGTTTTTTTGATTTGTCAACCTTTAACTATTTTTGGTTCTCTGTGCCTTAAATATTGAGTCTGTTCTGGTATGGCTATGGTCTGAAGAAGTGGATCTATCCCATGAGAGCTCACTGCCTAACAAATTATTTTGTTAGTCTTTAAAGTGCTACTGGATGCTTTTTTGTTTTGATAGTATATAGACTAACACGGTTATCTATCTGTTACTATTCAAAAAAAAAAGTATTCATAATTCTGGTTAGCTAACTCCTGTTAGTAGCAAGTGAGTTAAAACCCTCAGTACAGTTAAAACCAGAACTGCTGTTTTCTGTGCTATTTTAACCCAAGTTGGCTAACACAGGTGTACAAGTGACTGAGATCCATCAACTGTTAGTGTCACTATAAGGAACTTCAAGGTTTTGGGAAAACAGGACATGGCACTGGTAACCATCAGCATTTGGCTTATGTACGATAGACCACATGGTTACGCAAAAGACAAGCAGACAACTGCTTGTTTTTGTGAAGCTACAGCTACTCCTCTGAGACTACTTCCCAAAAGACTGAACTGATTAACTAATTTGCAGTGTAATACACAGACCAAAAACTGCAAGATCTTTACCAAATATTCATAAACCTGAGTTACCCACCAGGAGTAATAAAAACACAAATCAACAGGGCCAGACAAATACCCAGAGACCAGCTACTCCAAGATAGGCCCAAAAAAGTCAAGAACAGATCACCACTGGTCATTACCTACAGCCCCCAACTCAAACCACTGCAACACATTATTAAAGACCTACAACTTATCCTTAATTAGGATGCCACACTCCAGAAGGCCCTTAGGTGACAGGCCTGTTCTCTCCTACAGACAACCTCCCAACCTTATGAGGATTCTCACCCACGACCACAGTCTATACCGCAGGAACACCAGTCCTGGAACTCTTCCTTGCAATAAAGCCTGCTGCCAGCTTTGTCCACATATCTATTCTGGAGATACCATCACTGGACCTAACCAGGTTATTCACAGAATCACAGGCACATTCTCATGCTCCTCAACTAACATCATATATGCCCAGATGCTTTGTATATTGGACAGACTTCAAACTCTCTTAGATAAAGAGTTAATGGGCACAAAACAGACATAAAAACACTCCTAATCCACAAACCAGTCAACCAGCATTTTAATGGAGTGGGCCATTCTGTTAACGACTTAAATGTTTGCCTCTTAGTGAAGAGGAATTTTCACAACACTCTTGAAAGAGTGGCTGCTGAACTCTCTTTTATATTCAAATTTGACACATTAACACGTGGTTTGAACTGGGATGGGAATTTTCTGGGTCATTATAGTGGCTAGTTTGCATACTTGGCTTAATCTAATTCTTGACTCCCGCTCCCTCCCTTCTGCCCCTTTACTCTCTGTTTTGCTCACCCTGATCATTTTTTTTTCTGATTTGTCCAGCTTGATTACATTTTTTTGGTTCTCTGTGCCTTAATATTGAGTCTGTTCTGGTACGGCTACGGTCTGAAGAAGTGGGTCTGTCCCACGAAAGCTCACCTAATAAATTATTTTGTTAGTCTTTAAAGTGCTACTTGACTGCTTTTTTGTTTTGACAGTATATAGACTAGCACGGCTTTCTCTCTGTTACATTTCATCTCCAGTTTTGGTGAAGATGCTCCCTGAAAAGACTTGCTTCACCATAAGAGCACTACAGAGCATGGTTCCAGCTGAGCAGAGCATTTGATCATGTGCATCTATTTAATTTGATTTCATTAGGAATACTCATATGCTTTAAAGTTAAACACATGCTTAAATGTCCTGATCAGCTGGAATCATTTTATCTAGTTTACGTCTTGAGTAGATGTAAATGTGGTAAGACATATCGGGTTAAAATTGGCCTGGATTTTAATCTTTACAGCCCTAATCTGTGAGATGGTGTTCTTTTCCTCCTCTTGAATGGGAACTTAAGGTTCTTAGCACTTTCTGGGGTTGAACCTTGTAACTATGGGTGTTTGTCAAATCTCAAACCAATACAAAAGTTTCCACCAATTTATTAAAGCCCAATGGAAATTTTGTTAAATAAACATATATTCCTTTACTGTTTACAACCTCTTGTTGCAAATTCATACATGAGTAAGTGCATTCTTGCAAGTCCACATCATAACCTTGACCAAGAAAAGTGAAACTGAACACAAAAGTGAAACTGGCTATGCTATTTTAATTGCTTAAACCTAGAAGCAGCTTTTTAAATACCATGAACAATATTTCAAGTGAACAAGTGGGTGCCCAGCTAGCAGACAGTGCTGTGCACATTCTAAGGATCTTCAGTGTTTTTTTAATGTTTAAAGATAAGAAAACATAAGCTAAAATTCACCAGGATAAACAAGATGCTCCTCAGCACCTTTCAGATCTACTCTTATTTAAAAAGTCATTCCTTGCAATCATTTTGTTCACTGATCCTGGCGCCCTGTGCCTTCAGAATGACTTCCCTTCCCATCCATCCACCTCCCCTGTTGCAGGGAGGGTAATTAATCATTGGAATAGATTACCGGGTTATTAATAGCTAGGCCTAGTTGCCTAGGTTACAACCCACACCCCCAACTTCATCACACAAACCACATCCCAATGGTCCTGCTCTGCTTAAAAAAAATTATGACTCCAATCCTACACATGCATAAACGCATGCTTAACTTTACTGTTGTGAGGAGGAACAGTCATGTTTGTAAAGTGAGGCCAGTGCATAAGTATTTGGAGCATTAGGACTACAAAAAAACTAACAAACAAAAAAAACACTCAAATGAGAAAAGGAAACAAGCAGCTGTGTGAAGAGTAAATTAGATTGCAAAGATTTTAATTTTAATAACTGGAGATGCCATCAACAACAGAGATTCAGAATTCTTTTAACTGTAATTTTAACTTGCCAGTTGTATACTTGTTATGTTGTATAGCTGAGTCTTCACAATAAACAAATTCTTTAAACAAATAGTCTCACCTTTGTTTATAAAAAGATACTTTCATATTATAAATCTTGAGCCAGACTCTGATTGCAAGTACACCAGTGTAAACTAATGTGAATGCAGTTACATTGGTGCAAATCTGAAGTAACTAAAACCAAAATCTGGTCCTTTGGGCTTAGAGCTGAAGGACCTCGAAGGACCTTGAAGGAAAATGGGGAGAACAATACTCTAAACACCAGACTGCAATCTCAGTTACGGGACATTTCAGGATAAAAATGTGCAGCCTGAAAGAGCAGCATGAAAAGGTTATAGAGAGACCGTCTGTGCACAGCTTATTACACTGTGCAAAGAATTTTTGTTAAGTGCAAGTATACTCTGTCATCTTACCAAAGAGTGGTCACTATGGCAACCCCTAAATCACCTGGCACTGTCCACCTGACACCAATCTGTCTTGAAAACATCTTTTTAAGGGAACACACGAAGAGAATTTTTCAACTGTGTGTATATATTGCAGTGGCTTCATTATAAATTAATTGATACTTGTATTACAAAGAAAATGCTCCCTTACTGTGCGAATGAGAATTTTAAAATAAACCATGTTCTTCACAAATCATTTCTGATTTCAGTCTTTCACCACTACCCATAATCTATCTTTATCAATTACATATGTGAAAAGTGGCTGTGTGAAGAGGATAAGAGCAATGGCTGCAGTGCATAACTGACTTGTAAAGGACAGATCGTTTTTTCTGTACTACAACTGTTCAGCATTCGGTCTGCTGAAACGTGCACTCAAACTTCTTAGAGATAAAATGTAAACACGGCTTCCGTCCCAGACTCTTTGAGCTTCTCCCCATGCATTAAAAAGAAAAACAAAGAAAAAAACTTTGTTTTTTGTGTTCTCTCCCAGCTTACAGGAGTATCAACTTGCTTGTTTGTTTGTGTGCATAGAACTTACGGAGAGGAAGTTAAAGAAATTATATTTGCATTTGGCTCTAAAAAGGAGTCTTGGCTCCAAGACACCTTTTTTCCTGAGATGCAGTTTCTTGTTGCACGAGAAGTATCCAATCTGATACTGTGATTGGAACATCCTAGAAATCTGCTGACAACTCGCTTCAGTTTTCATGACCCAGTTCATTCCCATAGCAGCCTTCAGTTCTTTTCCAGTTGTCCCTCTTATTTTCCTTCATCTTTGCCAAAAGCCTTGTCTCCCTTTTGTTCATAGCAAGGGCTGGCAACAAAAGGTGAGTGAAAACAATCCACTCTGACCTACATTTGGACCTCAGCTACCAATCAAAATATTTCCTCATGGGCTGGACTAGCTATTTTCTATTTTATTCTCTCCCAAAGTTTTGTCTTTTATTGTTCCAAATAATGCAGTTTATATACTTAAGTTTTCTTTTAAAATATTTTTCCCTTCGGTCTGATTCCATCTTCATCTTTATTCACTCCATCTTTCTCAGTTTAGTCTAGAACTTATTCTAAAGCAAACACTGAGAAGAAGGGAATGCCAACAAAAACAATGGATAGAAGTTCACATTATATCAGCAATGTTAGAATGAAGATCCATTTGTTTTTCGTGTTAGTGTTTGTATTTAGGGTCACTGTAAAACCACTGAAGGTCAGAAATCTGATGAATGTATATGTTTACCTTCTGTCATAGGTCATTATAAATTTTGCTGACAATAAGACAATGAACCATTCACTTTATACAGCTGCTTTTATAATTCCACCTTCACAGAACCTTTGTTAACACGGCAGTCTTGTAATGCATTGTAAGCTGCCCAACACTTGATTTCATTGTCCATTTTTACAATCCCAAAAATCCACGGCTGTCAGATACAAAAATGTGGACAATTACATGTCAGTTGGAATTGCTGAGAACACACTTTATGGAAGCACTAAACTGTGACCTTATGATTTCCAGCAGTAACCGGTAAAGAGAAATATCACTGTAATAAATAGTAACAGAGAGGTAGCTGTGTTAGTCTGTCCTCCAATAAAACAAAGCAGCAGAAATGTAGCACTTTAAAGACTAACAAAATGATTTATTCTGGGATGAAATCATTTTGTTAGTCTCTAAAGTGCCATATTTCTGCTGCTTTGTTTTACTGTAATAAATAGATAGGTAAAGATTTATTCGCACAAAACAGGAAAAGAGCTTCTGAGGCTTCTCTTCGAACGCTGTTGTAAAATTATAGTAATTCCATTGAAGTCTATTGGATTACACAGGTGTAAAAGCAACCTGAGAGCAGAGTTAGGCTTGGTATGTCTACACGAATTAACAGAACAGAACAAAAAGCTGCCCTCTGAGCTCCTCCTATGGAATCAAATGGCAGCAAAGGCTTTCATTTGGTGGGTTGCATCTTAGCTTGTGAACAGGGTGTTTGCTAACAGGAGGGAGTTTTGAGAGGAGCTCTGCTGGCGAAGGAGGAGGCAATTTACAGCACCTTGGGGTAAGTGGCTGTCTGAAGTGTGTGGGTGATTGGGGGTTTGGGGCTTGAGTTTGTCTGTTTTGGAGTTTTCAGCGCTGAGCTGTGTTTATTTATTTGAAAGGCCATGTGCTCAGGCTGGCAGTTGGAAGCTATCAGGAAGGCCAGAGCTTCATAAACCCTGATAGTAAGTGACCAGGGTGCTTGCTAACAGGAGGGAGTTTTGAAAGGGAAGTTTAGGGAGGGTGCTTAGAGGGTGCTAGTTACTTCTGACCACCTTTAGACATAAAACTTTATAAAACTACATCCCAAGTGTTTAAATAAAAGCCCTGAATATAATCAAATTTATTCTTAGGAGAAAATGCAGGCAGAAGCCCAGCAGCAGAGTGGGGGCTATCTTGTTTATCGTGTTGAGCGTAACATGTATGATTACCTGCCCTGTGGGTAGGTAGCATATGTGTGCACCCGGTGCAAGGAGCTCCTGACCCTCAGAGACCGAGTTTGGGCTTTGAAGGCCAGGCTGGCTGAACTGGAGGAGTTAAGGGAGGCAGACAGATTTGTTTATGTGGCTTTCTGGGACACTGTAGTACTGTCCCACCTCCAGTCTGACAGCCTCAGCGCTGTCAAGGAGGATGAAAGGCTCAGGAGAAGAGAGCAGTCAACGGAAGCAGATGGAAATCATCCCATAGTTGGGACCCTCCTTCCAAAGGGTGTTATGGTATCCTCTTGCATTAAGGATATCTCTCTGATGGAGGGAACACCAATTGTCAGGAAGAGGTAAGTGTTAGCAGTGGGTGATTCGATCATCAGAAACGTAGACAGTTGGGTTTGTGATGACCAGGAGACCCGTATGGTGACTTGCCTGCCTGGTGCAAAGGCTGCAGATCTCTCGAGGCATCTAGATAGACTTATGTGTAGTGATGAGGAGGAGCTGGTGGTCGTGGTACATGTAGGTACCAATGACATAGGGAGGGGTAGAAGAGATGTCCTGGAGGCCAAATTTAGGCTGCTAGGAAAAAGAATGAAATCCAGGACCTCTATAGTGTTATTCTCAGAAGTGATTCCTGCTCCATGCACAGGGCCAGGTAGGCCGGCAGAACTTCAGAGTCTCAATGCGTGGATGAGACAATGGTGTAGGGGGGAGGGGTTTAGGTTTATTAGGAACTAGGGACACTTTTGGGATAGGGGGAGCCTGTACAGGGAGGATGGGCTCCACCTAAATCAAGGTGAATCTAGACTGTTGGCACCAAACATTAAAAATGTGGTAGAACAATTTTTAAACTAAGAGACGGGGGAAAGCTGATTGGTGCAGAGGAGCACGTGTATCGAACAGAGACTTCTCTTAGAGCAGAGTCCATTGATAGAGATTCTCTAGGTTTTATTCAGAAAGAGGGGAGGGGAGATGATATAATATGTGCCAGATCAGACAGGAAACCCTCACACATAAAGAATCTACTATATCAGGGAAGGGCAGACAAATAAACAGTGGCAATTTTTTAAAGTGCTTCTACACAAATGCTAGAAGTCTAACTAATAAGATGGGTGAACTAGAGCATCCCATATTAAAGGAGGAGATTGACATAACAGGCATCACAGAAACCTGATGGAATGAGGACAATCAGTGAGACACAATCTTACTGGGATATAAAATATATCGGAAGGACAGAATAGGTCATTCGAGTGGTGGAGTGGCACTGTACGTGAAAGATAACGTAGAATCAAATGAAGTAAAAATCTTAATGAAACAGAATGTTCTATAGAATCACTATGGATAGTAATTCCATCCTCTAATAAGAATATAGCAGTAGGGATATATTATCAACCACCTGACCAGAACAATTATAGTGACACTGAAATGTTAAGGGAGGTTACAGAGGCTATCAAAATAAAAAACTCAGTAATAGCAGATTTCAATTATCCCTATACTGCCCAGGTGAATGTCACCTCAGGATGAGATGCAGCGATAAAATTTCTCAATGCCTTAAATGATTGCTTCTTGGGGTAGCTAGTACAGGAACCCACCAAGGGAGAGGCAATTCTCGATTTAGTATCGCGTGGAGCACAGGATCTGGTCCAGGAGGTAACGATTACAGGGCCGCTTGGGAATAGTGATCAAATATAATAACATTTTAACATTCCTGTGGTGGGAAGAACACCTCAGCAGTCCAACACTCTGGTATTTAACTTCAAAAAGGGGAATGACACACAAATGAAGAGGTTAGTTAAACAGAAATTAAAAGGTACAGTGACTAGAGTAAAATCCCTGCAAGCTGCATGGAAAATTTTCAAGGACACCATAATAGATGCCCAACTTAAATGTGTACCCAAAATTAAAAAACATAGTAAGAGACCAAAAAAAATGCAACCACAGATTAACAACCATGTAAAAGAAGCAATGAGAGATAAAAAGGCATCTTTTAAAAAGTGGAAGTCCAGTCCTAGTGAGGTAAATAAGAAGGAACATAAACACTGTCAAATTAAGTGTAAAAATGTAATAAGAAAAGCCAAAAAAGATTTTGAGGAACAGCTAGCCAAAAACTCAAAAAGTAGTATCAAAACGTTTTTTAAGTACATTAGAAGCAGGAAGATGAAATAAATAAAATAGACCAAATCCTAATATGGTCACTGAAGTGATAAGTGCTTTTCTAGAGAACTCATTCTTATTTTTTTTGTTTCAAATCTGGATTTTTATGGTCTCTATTGAAATAGCTTTGGTTTAATCCAAGTAAAATAAAACTTTCAGTGATTTTTAATGTGTCTGTTGGTGAGGTCTGCCAAAATATAGAAATAATCTTTTGTGTAGCCTTCAGAATCAGGGAGTCTGATTTTATGTATTATTGAGAATTGTCCTAATAAATATCAATATACTTTTCAGACTCCTGTCTGCCTCTTGTTGACTAGAAAAGCTTTGCCTTTACCAGCCACTCCTAAGGCCTTGTTTAGCCCACTACTTAAATCAATGTAAGTTACACCACCAGGTCTATGTCTACACTGACAAAATACTTCGAAATGGCCATGCAAATTTACTAATTACTAATGAGGCACTGAAATGCATATTCAGCACCTCATTAGCATGCCACTGGCCACATCTCTTCGAAATTGCCATGTTTCACTGCCATGCGGCTCGTCCAGACAGGGGTCCTTTTCGAAAGGACCCTGCCAACTTTGAAATCCCCTTATTCCTATGAGCTCATATGAAATTTTTTGTCAGTGTAGACAAAGCTTTAGTGATGTAACTTACACTGATTTAAGTAGTGGGCTAAACAAGGGCATAGGAGTGGCTGGTAAAGGCAAAGCTATGAGCACAGGAATGAAATGTGGCAATTTCTTATTAGCAGCATGCTAATGAGGCACTGAATATGCATTTCAGTGCCTCATTAGTAATCTTTGAAAAGGCCATTTACATGGCCATTTCAAAGTTTTTTGTCAGGGTAGACGAAGCCTAACAGTAAGAAAATAAAAAATCACTCCCTTGAGTGACATAGCTTACATTGCTCTAACATGGTGTCCACACTGCCCTGTGTTGGTGAGAGACAGACATTCTCCTGCTGAGCTTCCTCATGCTTCTTGGGGAGGTAGAGTGTTGAAGTTGACAGGAGAGCACTCTTCTATCAATTCATTGCACCTTTATCTGACCTGCTAAATCGATGTCACTGCAACATTTGCAGTGGAGCCTATCTAGCATTCAATTATGACGACCTCTACAATTAAATACAAAAAAGTTTACGGACATAACACTGGCATGGGGTACTCAATGCAGGCCTTGAATGAGCTAATATTGGCCTCAGAGGTCAATTAACATACCAAGCTCTAGTCATCCTTAATTAAGCATGAAGCCCAGCTATGCAGGAACAGGCTGATAACTATAAAAAGAGGCAGTTTGTAGCAGAAAAGTGGGGTTAATAATTGTTTTTCCCTAAAGAAATAATGGCAACAGGAGCCTGTGTAACAATAGGCTCAATTCTGGTGCGTATCAGAACACCTGGAACTGAGATGGCTGAGAAACAAACTTTAAAAAGAATGAAGGGGTGGATGTTAACGATATCTTTAATCTGACTAGAATTTTAAAGGGAGGTCATGGAGCAGCTTGCAAAGGAATGACAAGAGTTATAGAAACAAGGACAAAGTTTTTATGCTGTATGCTCAAAAATCAAAGATAATACTGTACCCCGCAGCTGTGACGCAAAAAACTAAGTTGTCCTTTTTAGAGTGGTAACTGGTTGGTGTGCATTAAATGACAATACAAGCTTATTAAAAAGACACAGGTATGGGCTGTGTAATGTGTGCAAAATCGAAGAAAATGTAGATATTTTCTATGGCACTGTGGGAAATATGCTATTAAAGACAGTTTCTGTAGGAAGAACTGAGTCAGCTTGGAATCAGAGTTTTCCCTACGGGGCAAGGGAGAACATCAGAAAAAAGCAATTGTGCAAAATAAAGCAAGACAGAAGCCTGACTGCACTTTCTTAAGGATACTGGAGTGAAAGGACACAGAACCAAACAACAACACTTGGTTTAAATGAAAGAAGAGAGTGGCACTCAGAGCTTCATATGATGAGTCTATTGTGCCAGAAAACAAACAAAAAAAAAAGAGAGAGAGAATGAAAACAGGATGGCAGAGAGAGAGCCTGCAGTCAATTTTTCGGAACAGAGGGATAATGGGGAGAAAACCCAGGAGGACAGAAAAAGTCTTGGCATCCTAGCCAGACTAGGAGGAGGGTAAGCAGAAAGCTGGACTACAGAGAAAGGGAGAACATGGGCACTGGGCCCAAGAAGAACTAGGTGAGGGCTTTGAAAAGAGAGCTAAGTCCTGAAAGAGGATAAAGGCTGGGAAGGCTGGACTATAGAAGAAGGGTCAGACTAAAGGGGAAAGGAAACCAGGGGTTAGCAGGCATGAACTTATACCCTGAAAATGTCCCTGAGGAGGGCAGCTGGGGAGGAGACTTCTAAAGCAGGCCTACGGGGAGGGAGGTTCCAGAGAAGCCCCTGAGTGTCAGTGGCCCAGGAGGAGACAGGCATGCATGGAGAAGACTCTGTAATGGAGTGAGGAGGAACTCTGCAGCACCTGGGCATAGGGTGAAGGGTGCACAGAAGACTGATTCTGGGAAGGATGAAAGAGTTGTGTGCTCCTTGGAATTGGACATTATCACCCCAGAAGAGGACTGAATTTTGTGATGTGGCCAGAGGGCTGAGATACAGGAATCCCAGAAAGAGGCAGTATGCTTGCAGGAGGCACTGGACGTGAGGACTCCTTGCAGCACAGCACCCTGACACAAAGGGTTCCTGTGGGTGGTGAGCATGCAACCTTACAAGCACAAACAAGAACATGCTCCAGTCCCCCAGGGCTGCAGGAGTATGTGGCCTCTAGGTTGCCCTCCTGCCTAGCTTTCTGGGCCAGGAACATCCCTGATCCTGCTGTACAAGAGAGGTGACCAGTTTTAGGAGGTGCAGCCTTTAGTACCTGTAGGAGATTTGTTACTTTCACCCCTAAAAGATGCTGTATAAAAATGAAATTCCTTCAGTGTGCATTAAGGACCTGATTTGGCCTACACAAAAATCAAGGGGAACCCTTCCCCTGCTTTCAGAGGGGCTGGATAGGGCCCTAAGAGAAGAAGCTTTGTAGTTGTGGACTCCTGGCAGTGAAGAACTCTGCCTGCAGCCAGGCAAGTATGACCCTTCAGATGAAACCTCACCCTTTAATCCTCCATTACATAGACTATTCTAAATATGAAGGGTAGCGGAAAGCCACTTTTCTGTATTGTAAACCCACTTTGAGGTTCTTATCTGCCAAGTGGATGAAACTTACCAATTTGCATGCTTTTGCCATTTCCAAAACTATACGAAGACATGTGCTGTACATCCAACCCGATAAAGATTAAATTCATGCAAAAAAAAAAAAACAGATACCACCACAACTTTTCTCATGCACTTTATCTTCAGTGTGATAAGCAGAAAAATTATATTTTCTCTGCAGAGTAATCTTTTCATTCAGTTAAAATCAAGTGCTGTGTAGCTGCTTGACAGTACAAACTTATGGATAGACCAGTTAAGTAAAACTGGCAAGACTCTGATGAGTGCAGTTCTTTCTTTTCCCAGTAATTTTACAGACAGGATAGTCTCATCTTTTCAGTGAGATGTGATAGGAATTGTCTTGTGCTTTTTCTGTCACATACAAGAAGATTTTACCAAACAGAAGAAAAAATTTTCCAGTTTTAAATCCCTACTAACATGTCATATTCCCATAAGTTATTGACAACATTTAAAAACCTTGGAAGTCTAGAATTAGCCTCTCCTTCAAGGATTTTCAGATATGACTAGTAATTTAGAGCATCTTAGTTTTTACGTGCTCAGATGGAGTCTGATGTTTTTTGAAAATACTGATCACCCAACTTCTAAACCAGCCAGGCTATATTGAGGAGTATCACGTTAAGAGTTCCTTAAAAATTTTGGCCCTAACTTGCTATTTAGTTAACCTCAGAGGAGACTGAGAGTTTAGAATACTCAGCAGCTTTAATAAAATCAGAACACTGAATTATGTGCCTAATTTTAAGTATCCAGAACTGACCTTTTGGCCAATGCCTTTTACTTCTTCTGAAAGTCACATATGCACTTCTTTGCTAGGAGAGGGAACTCATGCTTCAACTGTCCTGCTGAGTTTCTCTTCAGGACCTGACCAAGACTTCATGAAACCAACAGAACGAAAAAAGCAGTCCTGTAGCACCTTAAAGACTAACACTATTATTTATTATGTGATGAGCATTCATGGGACAGACCCACACATTTCAGTGGCAAAACAAAAAGCAGTCAAGTAGCACTTTAAAGACTAGCAAAATAGTTTATAAACTATTTTGCTAGTCTTTAAAGTGCTACTTGACTGCTTTTTGTTTTGATAGTGTATAGACTAGCACGGCTTACTCTCTGTTACATTTCAGTGGGCTTTGAATCAAATTCTTGATCTTCATTCTCATGTTAATAGGTATTAAAAGCCCTACAACTCTTTTATCTGTTAACCAAACTCCTATGTGTGTATAAACTAAAGTGATTGCGTATCTATAAAATCTAATGCTCGGTATCTATTGGACTAACATGCTTTGTTTTAAACTGAGCGAGTGTGCAACATTTTTAACTCCCTTGATCTGGTCCAGATGCTCAGGAGGGAACTTCTGGCAACTAATTCTGGATGTCCGTTACTACAGAAATATGTTATATTAAACAAGAAGTGGGTCTTTGATAAGGGATGCCAATGGTCTAATTACGTTCCGTAGTGGGAGCTCCTTGTTATTGCAGATGTGTTCTGTGATTTATGAAACAACCACGCATGCAAAGATGTTTTTATCTTGTTAGGAACTGTTTGTCACCACAACCATTAATAATAATGCAGGTTGAACCTCTCTAATAAGGAACCCTTGGTATCTGACTGATGCCAGACAAGAGAATTTGCCAGATCATGGGAAGTCAATATTGCCTAGCAGCATTACCAACATCTCCTTTGCTTACTTGGCTCTTAGAAGACATGGAGAAGTATGACAGCTAAATAACAGCACATAACATTGAAAGCCAGGACTGGTGGCTAGAAACAAACCTTATGGGACCACGGGAAATTTGGCTATACCCATGATAAGTGGTCATCCAGTTAAATAAAATCATGCTGGATTATGGTTGTTGACAGACATATTTGAGAGGTTCATCCTGTAATTACATTAGAAAACTCTTTATCTTGTCAGTCATGTAACCTGAGATAATAACTTTCATAAGTAATAAGATATTGAAAACAGAACACATGCGATCAACTTTGAGAAAGTTAATTATCTTTCATCACAAAGGAATTTCTTTGTCTCAGACCCTGTAAAAGGAAAGTTCTGGGGAGTTTGCAGCTTGTTCATTTCTTGTCTCTTTTCCCCCAGGTGCAGAGGAACTGAACAAGTTGCACTCTGTTCGCCATTTCAAGAAGGTGGTAATGTATACTTTCAGTACAGTATTCTGTACAGTGCTGCATGAATCTTCGACTAATGATCTCTGCTTAAAAACTGAACTGATGAGTTGCCATTTCTCTGTTTATTACTGGTATTAAATTTAACACACCACACCTCTTCAATTCCTATAGTACCCATATTTATACACATGGAAAGTGACTGAGCCACTACTCCCCTTCATCTTGCCCTCACAATGCAGTACATCTGAGCTCACACCAAACAATATTTCAGTGGTGAGGAGAATATTAGCGATTCTCTTGCCGTTACTTCCAGTGTCCTTGTATTTTCTTTTGCCTAGGACCTCTGTCCAAAATGAACACTCGGCAAATTTCCCACACCTGCACAGACACATTCTTTGTATTCTGTGCCTTCATGATCTGCCACACTAAGCATTTCCAATCTCCCCTGAATCAAAAACTAAAAAATCATTGCTGTTCCCAATGCAGAAGGTGCTAGATTGCGCTAATAGAAGTGGCTGTCGGACATTCATCCTTAACAGTTTAAGGGTATTTAAGACAAACTGATCCTGGGACTTATATACTAGCTGGAAAATGAACAGATGTACCTGCTGTGTTAATTGTAAGCACGTTACGTTACCTCTGCATACCAGCAAAAAAAGGCCGAATATATATGTGTCAACCACTGCTGAGTACACCTCTGTACCATTGCTTTGTAGAGGGTTTACTGCATCAGGAGGAACATGACTTATCTTGAGTGTGTATGTGTGGGGTTGTTCAGGTTTAGATTCTGAGCTCCCAGGGCTGAGCACACTGTGAAGGAATAATACTGGCCCCCTGGGAGACCGAGCGCAGAGGCTATGTGTGCTGCTTCCACAGTAGGCCCAGCTCCTATTTGGAATCTCCCACTCAGCAGAAAGACAACATACTTACATGGCTAGCAGACATCAAACATGTCTGGGGTGTTTGAGGTGTGGAAGAGGAGACATTTTAATGGAAAGATAGAGAGCTATTGGCTAATCACTCTCCCACAAATAAAATGCCACCGTTTCAAATGATAGAAGAGGACCTTGTAAACTGTTCAGTTCCAGGCCCAAAGGCAGCAGCAGAGCATGAAATGGTGTTACAATGATGGAAAAGCCTGAGTCAGGAGAAGGAATGAAAGAGGTCATTTTCCTGTTGAAATTATGTGAGATACTCATTGTATCTAGCCTGGCTTATAGGGCAAAGTGAAAGTTTCACTACATGGTACCAGCCAGAGAAGCCAGCAGGTATTAAAAGCCTTGTGACTTGCTGGCAGCAGTGCTATAACATTGCCGGTTGTTCTTCCAAAGCACAGCAATGCTAGCAACCAGTTTGTAAGCTGGATGTGTATAAAGCAAGGTCTTATGGAGGAAGCTTAGAAGGCAACCACCATACTACAGAACAAGAAACATCACCCACTTTCCAGCCTCCATAGTCAGTACTGACATTGGACTGTCATGAGAGGATGAAATTTATGCCTTACACAAGCCATAACTAAAGCAAATCACAATGAAGTCAGATGTTCCACTACCCACGCTCCCTTTCAAGAGAATGAATGGAAAAGAGAGACATGAAAAGCATAACCCTACATCAATATGCATCCATGCACGCAGCTGTTCCGTGCTTATAAAAGTTCTGTCTAAACAGGCTGTTGGCATATGCTACTGCCTGTCATTCTGGCAGTGCCTGCCAAAGGCTTTGTTCCTTCTGTAGTGTAGCCACTGAACAGCTGGTACACAGGTGTTTGGCCCCTGTGCAGATGCACCCAGGGGAGGGGATCAGAACCAAGAAGTCCATCGCTCCCTTGTGCTCCTGAGAGAGATGCTGGACACTAATGCAGTCCCAATGCTCCCCTGAGCAGCTGGGCTGCTCCTTGCTAGGATCCCTCCAGGTATCAGCAACCTTAAGGGGAACAGAATAGACAGAGGCCATACATGTTTGGTGCCAGTCAGCTGAATGGTTCCCATTAAAACAGTTCGAACAGTGGGTAGGCTACTTATTTGCTTGGAGGAGCACTGGAAAGCATTGTGCTTCCCTTTAGAACACTCTCTCTTAGTACTCCTGCGGGGGGGGATAGGCAACTCTGCACCATCCCCTCTCCAGGATGGCCCGAAATTTGCACTTCCATATAATCAAAAATTGGCTCCATCCATGAGATTCAGATGTGAAATTGGTACCAGTACATGATGGTAGGACAGGATATAACCTTGGTGACAAGCTGTAAGAGAAGTCACTCAATCGTTTTACAAATGCAGTCCCATAGTTCATGCGCATCCAGCTGCATCGCCAAATTTGCTGCTGGTTTCCATGTCTGAAGGACTAAGATTCCTGCCCCCCACTCCCCCGTCCATTTTCAAACTTTCCCTGTTACTTCTGCATTGCTCAAGTGTCTCTGCACAAAAACCTACCCTGTTTTTACTGCAAGTAATTAGAGACCTGGAAATCTGTACATAACCACAGCTCTGCAAATGTGGATGTGGAAATAGGCAGCTTATTTTTGCAGACATAGATGCAGATACAAATTTGACACCCAGAACCTTACAAATTTGCAGCTATCCACTCTATATCCATGGGTGCCTGCATCCACAGATGTGGATGTGGATATTCGCGGCTCATTTCTACAGATACAAATGTGGATGTGGATACACATTGGCTCGGTCTACACGTGCCCCTTCCTTTCGAAAGGGGCATGTTAATGAGCAGGTTCAAAATATGCTAATGAGGTGTTGCAATGAATATGCAGTACTTCATTAGCATAATGGCAGCCACGGCGATTTGAAAGTGCGGCTTTTCAAATCGTGCGTCACCCGTGGAGACGGGACCTTCCGAAAGGACACCCCCACCAGTTTTTGAAAGCCCTTCTTCCTATCTGGTGATCGGAAGAAGGGCTTTCGAAAACGGGGGGGGCGTCCTTTCGGAAGGTCCCGTATCCACGGGTGACGCACGATTTGAAAAGCCGCACTTTCAAATCGCCGTGGCTGCCATTATGCTAATGAGGCACTGCATATTCCTTGCAATGCCTCATTAGCATATTTCGAACCTGCTCATTAACATGCCCCTTTCGAAAGGAACAGGCACATGTAGACCCAGCCATTTTGTATCCCTCCAGGTCCCTGCAAGTAATTCACTCCAACCATTCAGGTTCTCTAAACCCCACCCACTACACATTTTGTTATACTCCTTTCAATCTAACAGATTTTGATTGATGGCATTTCATCCTGCATAATCCTCTAGATAGATCAAACTTCAAACCAAGCAAACAGGAATCCTCACAACATCACAGTACAGAAGATAAGCGATGTTTATGCTAAGTAAAGCAGATGGCTGTCTATGTACTCAATCGTTTGAAGAAAACTTAAGGAATCCTAACCAGTATTTAATTCCTTTCTTTCCAGTGGGCTATGTAGTGAATCCATATTGTAGCAGATTATTGGTTTACAAAGCTTCTAACAGTTTGTAAATTGATGCCATAACCATAAAAAGTGATGGACAAGCATTATTGGAGCAAAGTCCCTCCAACTATCCTTAGCATGTGAATGGCAAAGGAAACAGTATGGGAATCTTCCCCTATACCATCGCACTAACGTACACTGCTACTGTACTTCACACAGAGCATGTCCAAGGGATACGCTCTAAATGTATAGTCTATTATTCATTCATTATTAGAGCAACTTCATATTACTTTCCATGCCAGGTTAATTTGTTTTAATTGAAACAGAAGGCATACAACAGACGGTGTTTGAAATTAAATAAAACACATCACCTTAGGAAATTCTTTCTTGTTTTTATTTAGATTAATCAGATTCTGCCTTTTTAGTATTCCTACCTGCTTCAGCCTAATTCTTGATTATACACTAGATCAGTTATACAAGAGATCATACTCAATCACAGTGGTCCCTCCTGGTCTTGCAGTATATGAAATCTTTGAAATAGCTATATGCATGCACATATGTACAACATAGCCAATATTATTTTCTCCATTATTCATGTAAATTGAAACAGTACACAATCATGTCACTAATTTAAAGAGCTTCTCCACCAAGGGTTTAATCCTCCCATAGGACTCTTGGTAGAGATATTACGGAAGATGGAAGGAAAAAAAGAGACCCAACTGGTTTATCCTGGTTACAGTAAAGGTCTCTAGTCCAGCACCCTCAGGACCTGCCCAGTGCCAAATGAGAGAATTTGCCAGGCCACGGGAGGTCGATATTGTCTAGCAGCATTACGTACACTTCCACTGCTTACTGGGCTCTTAGAAGACATTTAGGGGTAAATTACAGCTAAATAACAGCACAGAACACTAAGAGCCAGGACTGGTGGCTGGAAACAAACTTTATGGGACCATGGGAAACTTGGCCATAACCCTGACAAGTGGCTGTCCAGCTAATTAAAATCATGCCAGACTATGGATGTTGTTGGACAGAGTAGAGAGGTTCAACCTGTACATAAATGTCAGTCTTCTGAGTGTTTTCATGAATCACAGAATATAGAATTACAAAATCCTAGGGATGGAAGGGACTTTAGGAGGTCATCCAGTCCAGCCCCCTGCCCAAAGCAGGATCAACCCCACGTAAATCATCCCAGCCAGGACTTTCTCAAGGTGGGCCTTAAAAACCTCTATAGATGGAGATTCCACTACCACACATTCTTGTGTTTCACAACTTTCCTGATGAAACAGTTCTTCCTAATATCCAACCCATACCTCCCCCTCTGTAACTTGAGACCATTGCTGTTCATTCTGCCATCCGTCACTACTGAGAACAGCCTCTCTCCATGCTCTTTAGCACCCCTCCTTCAGGAAGTTGAGGGCTGCTATCAAATCCTCCCTCACTCTTCTCTTCTCCGAACTAAATAAGCCCAAATCCCTCAGCCTCTCCTTGTAGGTCACATACTCCAGGCCCTTCACTGGACCCTCTCCAATGCATTCACATCCTTTCTATTCTGGGGGGTCCAGAACTGAATGCAATACTCCAGAGGTGGCTTCATCAGTGCAGAATAGAGGGGAATAACAACTTCTCCTCCTAATGCACCCCATATGCAATTAGCCTTCTTGGCTACAAATGTACTCCGTGGACTCATATTTAGCCTCTCATCCACTGTAATCCACAGATGCTTTTTCTGCTGCTCTGCTACTTAGACAGTCAGTCCCCAGCCCGTAACAGTGCTTGGGATTCTTCCATCCCAAGTACAGGACTCTGCACTTATCCTTGTTGAATGTCATCAGATTTCTTTTGGCCCAGTCCTCCAATTTCTCTAGGTCACTCTGGACCCCATCCCTATCCTCAAATGTATCTACCTGTCCCACTAGCTTAGTGTCATCCACAAATTTGCTGAGGATGCAATCCATCCTCTCATCCACGTCATTAATGAAGATGCTGAACCATACGGGCCCTGGAATTGATTGCTGGGGCACTCTACTTGAAAATGACCACCAACCAGACCTTGAGCCATTGATCACTACTGGTTGGGCCTGACTGTCTGGCCAGCTTTCTATCCACCTTACAATCCATTTATCTAATCCAAACTTCCTTAACTTATGGGCAAGAATATCGTGGGACACTGTATCGAAAGCTTTGCTGAAGTCTAGGTATATCAAATCCTTACATCATGCTCCATACCAGGATTTGTTCAAGCAAACAATCCACAAAGGTGGAGCATGACTTGGACAGAAAGAAGGTGTTTATTTATTATTTGTACAGTCATGCTGATGCACCCAATTTAGATATTAGTGTCTCAAAGCTGACTGAAATTAATACTAGGAAAATGATGAGATGGCTTTTACCCATGAAAGCTCATGACCTAATAAATTTGTTAGTCTCTACAGTGCTTGTTGTTTTTGAAATTATGGCGTAACACAACTATACCCCTGAGGTTGTCTGTAGGATAACTGATATGCAATAGCCTCCTCAAATGTATAAAGTAATTAGATAGTTTTATTGTAGATTTAGTTGCAAGAGCTGGCAGGAAATGAGCATTTATTTCCCTCAAAAATGCCATTTTATCAAAACCAAAATATTTCAGGAAACAGAATGATTGTTTTCTAGCCAGCCCCATTATTTATCATTACCTGCTGGCAAGCGCATTACTTTACTGAAATGGTGATTCAAATGCTTGACATTGACCTAGCTCTTCTCCTTTGGAACTCAATGGGAGTTTTTACCACTAACTTCAAATTTGAGTAGAATTAGGCCAATGCTCAGTGTTTTTGAAAATCCTAACCCCATCTGCTTATTTAAGCAAATATTACAGAGCAGAGAACCTATGGGCCTACATACATATAGGCTACAGCTACACTTTAGCCATAACTCAAAATAACTTATGCAAACAATGCAAACTGCATACATTTTCTTGAATTAAAGTATTTCAAAGTCGGTGCTGAAGTTTGAAATAAGTGGCCGTTTCAAAGTTTTCACTACCTGTCTCAGGACAAGGGGTAACAGAAATGAAATACCACACTCAAAATAGCATTGCTATTTCAAATGCAGTGTTTAGCTGCAGGGTTGTTATTTCAGATACAAAATCTTTCTTTGCTATTCTGCATTTGAATTTTTGTAGCATAGTTGAAAGCCCAGTGTCTTATGGCTGTTTCTTGGCAAGTTGGGAACTACGCTGGGAAGAACAGCTAGTTTGAAATCTAATTATTAATATATGCATGTATCACAGGTACTGTTTGTGAAGAAGGCCTCTTTTGGTTCTTGACACTGAAAACAATCTCTTTGGCTTGTGTTCTTCTGCATATAAAAACTAGAAAACAAACAGATAAGTCAGAAAGTTGTATTAATTTGGCAGCAGCTGCTTGGCTGTGTTCTCTTCCCTTTTATGTGGCACCACTGGCGGAAAAACTAACTGGGGATCCATAAGAAAACTTGTCACCACTGGAAAGATTCCTGGCCAGATGAACGGGAAAAAAATACCACTCCCCTCACTACCACCACTCACGTTCTCCTTCCATTTGCATTTGAAGAATGTAGTTTGACATGACTAATTGGACATGGGTGAGATCTCATTTCTTGGGAGACAGTAATGGGGAAGTAAATGGACCTGCAGGCAGGAAATGGAAGATGTGTGCTAATTAAGATAATGGGGGATTCCCAGGGAACCATTTATAATGGATCAGATAACAGATAAGCCTGGAACATAGAATGAGGTAAAGAGCAAGTCATGCATGGATAGTGCTGAGCAGTGACCAAGCCAATTCCAAAACATATGATGCAATGCATAGTAAATCCACTGAATTACGTAAATGTATATAAAGGAACACATTTGCTGTACAATTTTGCATGTGTGTTATGCGCTATAATGGGGTGAGCTACTCCAAGATTTTGGATAATGTTCAAGGGCCATACATATCTGTGGAGGGGTTGTGGGGTCTGGGACCCGGCGGTTGGGTGCAGAAGGCAGTTCAGCGTGTGGTACTAGGGCACTGGAGAGGGTGTTGGGGTCTGGGAAGGAGTTTAGGTGAAGGAGGGGATGGGGGCAGGGTATTTTCAGGAGCAAGTATGGGTGCAGGAGAGGATTTTGTCTTGGGGAAAGGATGTAGGAGCAGGTGCAGGGTCTGAAAGGGAGTTGTGATCTGGGGCACAGGGAGGAAGATGAAGAGGGTTTGGGTGGTGGCCTGGGGCTGGGTACTGGGCTGCAGGGTCTGGGAGGGGTATGAGTGCAAGAGAGGATTCTGGATTGGGGAGGGGCGGGGGAGAGAGTGCAGGGCCTGGGAGAGAGATGTGGTGCAAAGGTGGGGGTTGCCAGGTGCAGGTTCTGGACAGGAGGTTCTCACCAAAGCAGCTCCTGGCCAGTAGCACTCAGAGAGGCTTCCCCGCCTGCCTGCAGCCCCGCTCCACTGACTGTTTTATGGGGATTCCTGTGCTGGACCGAGAGCTTCATGCACTGCCCCCACCCTCAAGCAAAAATCTCGCAGCTTCTATTGGCTGGAAACCAGCCACTGCGAGCAGAGAAATTGTGCTGTATTGCCCCCACCCCCAGAAAAATCTCTCAGCTCCCAGGGGTTGGTTTCCAGCCAAAAGGATCTGAGATTTTGCTGAGGGTAGGGGCAGCATGCAAAGTTCTCCCCCCTCAAAAGCCATAGGGGTGACCACAGGCCAGATTGAAAGGCTGGGCAGGCCAAATCTTTCCCACCCCTGCCTTATATCCAACCCTTAGACTTGAATCTAATCAACTCAGTGAACCTGAGTGACAAGACTGGAGTTGAGCTGAGGTCTTGGGGAGCCAAGACGAAGAGGGAACCCCCAACATTACCTATTTTTTTTAGAATTTCAGTTTAACTATAAGTCAGTTTGGTTGTGCACTATGCACCCACCCTGAGGAGTAAGGAGAAGAACTTCCTCACCCAGTGTGCCAATTACCTGAACCTTGGGCCCACTGCATACCAGCTACCCCCTCCTACAGGAGTGGGCAAGGGATATATGGGGCCTCAAATCTATTCCCCCCAACACACACGACAGCCCTCAACATGCCAGCCAGTCAGCACCACTGAGCCAACACATACCTTGATTTGGTATAGGCCAACAGTAAAATTATTACACCCCCATCTTCCCCCCTCTCCCCGTGACAAGAAAAGGAACTAAGAGTCAATGTTCAATGTCTTATGAGGCCACCTTTGGCTGGCTGAGCTCACATGGCTCCACTTTTCAGAGGCCCTAATGGCCTCATTTTGCCCCTCTTACTCCCTATGATTACTAACTCCCTCTGCAAATAATTCAATTCAAATCACGGTACTACACAGTGTGACTAAAACTAGCATGATCAGCTCCTAAAATAACTACTCTGCATTGATTACAAATGATGGAATTTCCCAAGAACAAAATGATCTCATAGGGAATTAACGGGAATATGAAGTCTGAAATTACATCATGAGACAGAAACACACTTGTGAAGAACTGAACATGAAAAAAGAGGAGTGGGTACCCAGGCAAGCCCGGAGCTGGGGCTGCCGAGGTGCTGGTACTCAGTACCAGCAAGTACTGGCAAAAAAATTCCAAGGTTTTTGTTAAGTATCTTAGAATCCTCTGTGATCATTTTTTAAATTTACATAATAATTAGAGACCCACGTACCAGGTGAAGACTGGTATAAATGTTGAAACAGAAAGATATGAGAAACCAAATACGTTTAAAAGACACGACACCTTCCCTTGCCCTACCATACCCTTAATTTAATCTACTGCTCATCACTAGACTTTTCTCTAAAATCTCTTTCAAAGACATATAATAGAGGCTTTTCACATTAAATTCAAGGTACAGCTTCTCTGCTGTAGCATTAAAATCCTTATAAGCTAATTGAATATACCCATGAACAGAGGAGAACTTTGTGATGCTACACCCCCATATTTGTATAGAAATATATTTTTGAATATTAATATAACTCGGATATGCTTTATGCAAAACACGGCAAGTAACCGATCATTCAAGAGCCACAATCCCCTGAATATGAATACTCTATTTGTGTTATTGGTCCTACAGAGACATGTGACCATGCCACCTGGTGCTGAACTCCATCATGAATTTGGCATTTCTCCATGGAGATGGGGAGAACTGAACTAAAGCTCCCCACCCTGGGGAAATTCTATTTTAGCAAGGGGGAGCAAATGAGAATTGCCTTCAGCTAGCTTTTGAAATTACTTCCTCCCACCCTAAGAGGAGATATGAGAACACCTGGAAAAAAAGAGGACTATAATGAGACATTGTTGGGCTCAATTTAGAGAAAAAGATCAACTCTGAGATAAGAACTAGAGTGAGAAAAATGATTTGTAACAACTTCTCTTAGGCTGTGTCTACATGGCAGAGCTGTTTCAGGATATCCTCAGTATCCTGAAACAGCTACTCCATGTCTTTGAAACACACCTGTTATTTTGAAATATTTTTCCAAAACAACAGGCGTTCTCATTGCAGGAGAAGCAAGGGATGTTTTGAAATAGCTCTTTATGTCACCATTTGGTGCTGTCTAATAGCTATTTTGAACTACACTTGAAATAAGCTATGAAACTTGCATAGCACAAATTGTGTGCCTTATTTTGGCTACGTCTACACGTGCCCCAAACTTCAACATGGCCATGCAAATGGCCATTTCGAAGTTTACTAATGAAGCGCTGAAATGCATATTCAGCGCTTCATTAGCATGCGGGCGGCAGCGGCGCTTCGAAATTGACGCGCCTTGCCGCCGTGCGGCGCATCCAGACGGGGCTCCTTTTCGAAAGGACGCCACCTACTTCGAAGTCCCTTTATTCCCATGAGCTCATGGGAATAAGGGGACTTTGAAGTCGGCGGGGCCCTTTCAAAAAGGAGCCCCATCTGGACGCGCCGCGCGGCGGCAAGGCGCATCAGTTTCGAAGCGCCGCTGCCGCCCGCATGCTAATGAAGCGCTGAATATGCATTTCAGCGCTTCATTAGTAAACTTCGAAATGGCCATTTGCATGGCCATTTCGAAGTTTGGGGCACGTGTAGACACGGCCTTTGAGTTTATAAGTATCAGAGAGGTAGCCGTGTTAGTCTGTATCTTTGAGAACAACAAGAAGTCCTGTGGCACCTTATAGACTAACAGATATTTTAGAGCATAAGCTTTCATGGGCAAAGACCCACTTCATCAGCTGCATTTTTTCAGGTGCAGGAGTCTGGTGACAGAGGGGCTTTTTGCTGGCCAGGGCACATCCACATGGCCTCTTTACTGCCAGCACCCGCCTCTGCTGAGATGAAGCTCGCACATGGCTTTGCTAATGAGCCACGGGACAATGCTAATGAGCGGCCATTTGCAATTTCGAGGCTGCTCATTAGCATGGATCAGCCGGGAAAGCCGTGCTGTAGACCCAGCCTTAGTGTGTTAGGCTTAACTGGCATGTTTTTGTTTAATTTACTTGATAACTCACTGTGATCTGCCTATTTTCACTTGCAATCACTTAAATCCTACCTTTTTATACTTAATAAAAATCACTTTTATTATCAAACCCAGGGTAAATGTTACCTGGGGAGGACAAAGAGCAACAGCTGTGCATCTCTCTTTCACTGACAAAGGGAGCAAACATCTTTATAGTTTCCTCTGTGAAAAACTTTTACGTAGGGTAAGGTAGATTCATTGGGGGATTTGGTCCTATTTGGGGCTGTACTCCTGGGTGTGCTCAAGTCCTTCTAGCTGAGCCCTCCCAGAGCTGAGCAGGTATCAGCATCTGTGTTATTCTGCTGGGGGACTGTTATCCCAGCTCTGTGTTGGTACTGAGGGAGATCAGAGCATCTGCTCCAGCAAGTCAGGTGTGTGGCAATCCAAAAGGCAGGAAGGTAGGCTCAGTGATATGATCAGCCCACCTGATGCCAGTCTCAAAGAGTTTTCTGTGATCCAACCTTCACCATTTTTAGGTTACTAATAATGCTTTGAATAACTTCCTGAAATCTTTGACTGTATATTTTGAGAGTGTCCTCAGCCTTGCAGAAGACAAGCAGGGCATTCTGGTAGTTCCCAACAGGCAGCACTGGAACTGTTCCCACAGCTCTTGAAACATATGATTATAATTATGAACAATTATTGTCCCCAAGGTACATTCACTGTGGTGCCCAAAGCTCTTGTGCTTAGACTGGAAAAATATCTTCAAGGAATTATTAGATCTATTCTACACAATTTGATTATGAAAGAGACCTTGATTGTTGCATATGGTTACATATAGACATTTTCCATCTGGCATCTTCAAAGTGGTATTATCTGTTCCATTTCTTAATAGTGAAAGAGTCTGACATTGGATTTCATGCACAAGCATATTACAAGAGTTAGTTTGGGAAAGGAACACAGCACTGAAATCTTATTCAAAGACTATGCCATGAATGCAAACCACTCTCTCTTTCTTGCTCTCTTTCTGACTAACAATAAGTAAGAAATGTTTAGCACTTAGGCAGAATCTTGCAGCTGAGACTCTCAAAGCACTTTCCTAGCAATAACCCTCACTTCTATGAACAATTAGGACTATTCCACAGTCTGGTAAACTGAGTCAGGCATCAAGTTCACATAGCAAGGTAGAGGTGGAGCCAAGAACAGAAACTTGATCCTGTAAGATGCTTAGCAGGCTAGTCCAATCCATCAGAAGACTTAGGCATGTGCTTAACTATAGGCACATTACTTCACATGCTTTAGCCATGTGCTTTAGAGTTCAGATGGCATTAGAGTGTTCAGCACCTTAACAGGATGATGCTCTGAGACTCAATTCCTTGTTCTTTACTGGTAACACAACACTCCTACACTTTGCCTATTATATAAATGATCCCAAACAGGGATCTAAAGAGCCCTTTCTGGTGGTCGGTGAAGAGTCACATGGCACAGAACACTCCCAATCATTTCTAGCTACTTCCACTAGGAGCCACTGATACGTAGGAAGAAGAGAAGAAACGGAAGCCAGCCCAAAGGACTGGAGCCACCAGCATGAATAAAACCGCTAGCCACTAGCAGGAGAGGAATGTGCAGAGCAACACAAGCTAAGGGATCTCAGTAGCAGGAAGGAAGAGAGGAAGCAATTGTTGAGGAAGAGACAGAGTGGGAGTGGAGAAGCATGAGGAACAGTGCAGACAGGAGGAGGAAAATTAAATCAAGAACAAAAGGAGACAGTGAACAACTTTTTTCAACAGGTGCTGAACATTTATTGGATTATTCAGGATTATTAAAATACATATTTTCTTTCCCACATAAGCAACTATTGTAGTCACATGTTATAGACTAGGGATGTAGGGGATCCTACAGTACCCTCTGGCTTGAAGGGGTTTACACTATACACAGGGTTTGCGGCATGGTTCAGTGGCTCTCAGTGCCCCCACTATATAAATTTTTCCAGCGCCCCTGATTGTAGCTGCCATCTGGAAGTTGCATGGTCACGAACTGGAGAGGAACTTTTCAGCAGTATTGCAGTGGGGGTGGTCAAGGAGGCAATCTCTCTAAGAAGACGGGGTCCACACTATGAAATGGGTGAGACCCCCAAGACTACATGGCTATGGTCACTATTTGCCAGCATGATTTTAAAATAACTACACGCCGAGCTTTCTGTAATGCTCTCGGCCATATTTTACTCAGAAGGGATTAACTTGGTTTCCTAGGGCCAGGTTCCCTGTTACATCGGCTCTTCAGTGTGTCCATTATCATCTGTGTTCAAAGTGAAGTCCGTGTTGCTAACCTTTTGCTGCAGTTCTCCACCCTCTACAAGGAGCCTTGCTGTCAAAGGCGTCATCCACACCCACAAGACAAAGCCATCTGTAAGATTTTTGATGCCTATGGAGCCCAAGCACCTGCCCTCCAAACCCTGCAGAGCAGGGGGCACCCACTCCATGGGGTGGGGCTTTGCTCAGGGCTGGAGGAGCAGGAGCAAGAAGAGAAAAGGGAGGATTGTAGGGGAGCAGACAGAGTGGTACAGCCAGCTGGAGCTGGGGGCCAGCAGGTGGAAGGAGGGTGGGGTGGAGAGACCAGGGACTGGAAGCCAACAGGGTTGTGAGGTGGAGCATGGGGCTGGGGGGTTAGGCCTGGGAGGCATGGCAGACAGGTTAGGTCGGGGGATTGGAGGTGACAAGTTTGGGAGACGGAGCAGAGAGCAAGTGCCAGGGGACTGAGGCTGGTGGAGCTTGTGCTGCCCATGGTGGCCCTAGGTATACACAGCATAAGGCACTACAAGATTTGGAGCACCACCTGTGTCCCAAATATAGTGGTGCCCTGCATAGCTGACTGTGCCTAAGGATGGTACTGCCCCAATGGTTAATGGCACAAAACAAGCGTTCAAGCCTTTTTTGGCTTCTACAAACCTTGTTGCTTAAATAATTTGTTCACCTGTGAAGTCAATGATGTGCTCCATTAAGATGTACTCTTCCCACTTACCAATTGCTTTCGTAGTATACTGTAATCTACAAGAAAAAAAACTATTCAAGTGAAAATGCCACACCTCAAGTTCCCTCAAGGGAACACAGTCATTTTCTTAGAAAAACAACCTCTAATTTAGTTACGAATTGCAGCACTATCTGAAAAACAATTTCAGTCATTTTTACCTCTCTTGCTTTTTCTTGTTTCTCTAATTTGTACAAAAGTGGTAAATTCCCTCCAGAAAGCTCTTGCAACAGATATAATGGTATTTTGTTCAGATACTTTGTTCACAGTTTAAACATTTAAATTGGATTCCCCATGACTGCATACTAAATCCTCACTGCTTTTTCTAGGCGGTAGCATTTTAGCTGCTATATTTTTGTGGCAAACTCTAAAAACTAATAACACAATGTAGCACTTCCATGTGGAACTACAGATTTAAAGCAGTTCTAAGAAATGAGTTTTCCTGCTGAATGACAGTCTTCTGCTCACATGTAAGTGTTAAAAAAAAAAAAAAAAAAAAGAAAAATCAGCATGGAACCCTATAACATTTCACATGGAGCCTTCATTTGCAAGCAGTTATGGTGTTGGAGTTCACCTTGGCTGAGTCCTTGGGCTCTGGAGCTTTTCCCCAAGTACCAGCTTCCAGGAGAGAATATTCAGAGATGTGTTTCTCATGTACCTAGAGCAGGGAGTGCAATCTTTGGAATGCTGCTCATTCAGAGCAAGAGCTGTGTGAATAACTGATTTTTTGTTTTGCTGCCACTTATGAAAAAAAAATCTGTTTCAGGTCAACCTACTTTTTGTTATTAATTTGCAGCAAACAGGAAAGTAAAAAGAACATTTTGTGAAACAGGATTTGGTTGTTTTACAAAGAATAGCCCATTGAACAGTTAGTTCATCATGTCATAAAATACTGAATTACACACATTAGGAGTTCCACTCAGAATATATAATTACATTTCCATAATTATATTTGCTTTTCATTTTTAGACGCATGTGCTGTTTTGGGCAAATCAAATCATGTTACTGATTCCCTTTTCTTGTGGATACTCTACATTGTTTTAAAAGTGTGAGTGTTTTTTTAGAAAAATACCCAGTTACAAACATTAATTGTTCATCACAGGTTAGTCCTCTCTAATCTGGCACCCTTTGGACCAGACAGGTGCTAAACAAGAGAATTTTGTTTAAGCACAGGAGGCTAATATTGTCTAGCAGCATTACCAACACTTCCATTGCTTACTTGGCTCTTAGAAATCATCTAGGGGTAATCTACAGCTAAATGACAGCACAGAACACTGCGGCTACTTCTGCACTAGCCCCATCCCATCAGAGGTGGCATGGGAATGAGGCACTTCAAAGCAGGCTAATGAGGCACTAACATGCATATTCAGAGCCTCATTAGCATGATGACGGCCACACAAATTTCAAAGAGCAGACTTTGAATTGTAGATTGACAATGTAGATGGGGGTAGCTTAAAAATAAGCATCCTGCTTGCACATTCCCTTACTCCCACAAAACTAGATCAGAATAAGGGAATGTCAAAGTGAGATGCTTATTTCAAAGTTGCCCCCATCTACACTGTCAATCTGCAATTCAAAGTCTGCACTTTAAAATTTGCACAGCCTCCATTATGCTAATAGGGTACTGAATATGCAGGTTACTGCCTCCTTAGCTTGCTTCGAATTGCCTCATTACCATGCCCCCTCCGAGTGTAGAAGCAGTCTGAGAGCCAAGACTGGTGGATAGAAATAAACTTTATGGGACCACGGGAAACTTGGCCACAATCATGATAAGTGGTTCTCTGGCTAACTAAAATCATGCTGAATTATGGATGTTGCCAGATGAGAGTGCCAGATTAGAGAGGTTCAACCTGTAGAATATTTTTGGTATTCACCACTGAAAGAAACTCTAAAGAGTAATGGTTCTATAAATGATACATCAATACAACATAGAAATTGGTTAGACTCATCATCCACTAATTTTATCGTTTTGTATGTAAAAGAATCCAATTCAATTTCAAGGCAGCAGGAGGGAAATCAATCCTAATTGATATTCTCGCTGACGGTTTCCTTAGAGCCCCATTCCATGAGGTACTGAGTGCCTCTGAAAAGGAGCTGAACAATCTCCAGTTCCAGTTAAGTTAATGGCATTTGAGGGCACTCATAGCAATGTCAAGCACTTAAGCCCCAATTATACCAATTACACTAGGCAAGCACAGAAGGTCAACAATGTGAAACAGTTTGCAGGATAGGAGGTCTTGATTTGTAATACCCAACGGATGCGCTTGAATTTAAAAAAAAATATTTAAGACCTAGTAAACTAAAATCTATTATATCATTATATATTTCAGGGATCAGCAACCCCCAACACGGGTGCCAAGAGTGGCACATGAGCCGATTTTCATTGGTATGCAAGACAGAAGCTCAGCTCTGCCCCTCCTTCCCCATGCAGCTGGGAGCTTGCTCAAACCCATGCTACCTGTGGATCAACAAAATGCCAAATGCTACCAACCACCACCTAAACAGCAAAGCTCCGTATCTTAATTTATTTATTAATGAAGCTGTTCTAAGTAGGACTATTACTGACTTTAAAAAGTATCTCTGGCACTCAGACAGTACGTAGAGGTCAAAAAGTCAAATTTTGGAGCTCTGCCTCAGAAAGGTTGCTGACCATGATGTATTTGCATAGTCCGTGAATGCTATGGTATCAGACCATAACTCATTACTGTTGAAGGGAGATTTGTGTATAGGGTGAAGCTAGTACATGATCCCTAGTTTTTATGTAATAATAATGTTTACTATTAAATAGTGGTTTTAAGTCTTTAAAGAGCTTTATAATTTAACTCATTTACCTTCATAGCCCTTTTGTGAATAAGGACAGTGAGTATGTCCATTTCCACTTGAGAGATGGTCAAAAGAGGAAAACAGCTTCAAGGGACTCATTTTATTATATTATGTAGATTGGGTCATATCCATTTGTGCCATTCTAGTTCTGGCCTAAATATCACAAGACAAATTACACCCACTGTTTATCCTGCCATTGTATACTTGAGTGTATTTTCAAAACAGCAGCCATATGGTTAGTATTTTTCTGTCCATTAAGAACAGGGCTCAAATTTGTCCAGTGTGACTTGCTCAGTACTTAGTGCACATGCTTGAGAAAATTAATATTGTTTTATATATTACAATACATAATTACTATAATGTTAAGATAATTAATTCCATGGATGTTAATTGAACATTCTTTCAAAAAGAGATTAATAGAATGTTTTATAAACCCCTGTATGGATCCCTCCTATTCAATTATATGCATTTGTTGGAAAAGGAGAACTGCACATTCCTCCCCCCCGCCATTCTTTTTTTTTTTTTTGTTAAGAAAACGTACATCAGAATGCAAGCAAAACACTAAAAGGGGCAGAAATAAGATGCAAGAAAACAGTATTAGGAAAAAAAATACATGCCTATGTTATAGCATTACTGTATAGGACTTCCGTAGATGCTAGGAGCCATCACATATAAAAAGTATGTAGACTGGACGGTACTCTTTAGAGATCAAAGGAAAGGGAAAAAATGAAGTGGCAGGGGATGACAAGACAGTTTTCCTTGCTGGGATATATCTCAGTAAGGGGAGTGATAGGACAGACTTTGGAGAGATGCAGAAACTCAAGAGTTGACAAGCTGGGAGAAAGTGAATAGCCTTCAGGTGAGGAACTTTATTTCACACTGCTTTAAAGAGTCACTCTGTACTTTGTAACAGAGGCTCTCTCCCATTTTTATTATATCTGCCTGGATGTGTTTACTTGATGTGTTCTCTTTGTAGTCTACCCCATGACAGACACATTTTGCTGCTACAGTAATTGGAAGTGGCTGCATATGCTCTTACATTGAGGACAACTGCTGGCAGGCATACCACAGAAGCATCCTGCTTGACTTCTGACCATAACAGAGTGGAAGCAAAGTTACTGTCTGGCCTCTTGATCAAAGGTCAGGACATCGTGAGGCAGCAGACACAGTGTGAGCCTCAGGAGTGCTAAAAGATCAAAGGCTACGTCTACACTGGTATGCTACATCGAAATAGCTTATTTTGATTTCGCTACATCAAAATAAGCTATTTCGATGAATAGCGTCTACACGTCCTCCAGGGCGGGTGCCATCGACGTTCAACGTCGACGTTGGGCAGGACTACATCGAAGTAGGCACTGCAGGGGAGCATCTACACACCACAGCAGCCCAAATCGAAATAAGGGTGCCAGGAACAGCTGCAGACAGGGTCACAGAGCGGACTAGCACTTCCCAGGCAACAGCTAGCCGCTCCCTTAAAGGGCCCCTCCCAGACACATTCAGCCTGCACAGCACGCGGTCCGCAGAGCCACAGGCACGCACACCCCGTGGAAGCAGCATGGACCCCCAGCAGCAGAAGCAGCAGCAGCAGCCAGAGGCCCACACACCCGCCCCTGGAGCAGCAGTGGTTGCCCTGCTCAGTGCCATGCAGGAGGCAGCTGACCATCTTTTATTTCAGGAAGATGAGCTGTCCTCGGGGGATGAGGAAGCAGCCCCAGACCTTGCTGCCCTCCCAGCCCCTTCCCGCCACACACGCCGCCGGCTGTGGAGATACCCCACGAGCACGGACTGGTGGGAGTGGCTGGTGCTCGGCGAGTGGGACAATGACCACTGGCTCCGGAACTTCAGAATGAGCCAGCAGACATTCCTGGAGCTCTGCCAGTGGCTCACCCCTGCCTTACGGCACCAGGACACCCCCATGCGACGTGCCCTCACTGTAGAGAAACGGGTCAGCATCGCTGTCTGGAAGCTGGCCACTCCAGACAGCTACCGATCCGTAGGGAAGCAGTTCGGCATGGTCAAGGCCACCGTCGGGGCTGTCCTCGTGGAGGTAAGAGGACCCAGGGCAGGGGGAACCCCGGGGGGAGCCCTGGGGGGGAGCACGGGGGAGGGACCCTGGGAGGGGGGAGCCCTCGGGGGGTGGAGCCCAGGGGTGGAGGACCAGACACACCCTGCACACCCCTCACCGGTGATCTCTCATGTCCTTCCCCTGCAGGTCGTCCACGCAATCAAAGCCCTGCTCCTCCAAAGGCTCGTGCGGCTTGGGGACCCAGATGCTGCCATCGCGGGGTTTGCCAGCCTGGGCTTCCCAAATTGCTTTCGGGCTCTGGATGGGACCCATATCCCCATCCGTGCCCCGGAGCACAGCAGAGGACACTTCCTCAATAGGAAGGGATACCATTCCGTGGTCCTCCAGGCCTTGATGGACAGACGGGGCCGCTTCCTGGACATTTATGTTGGCTGGCCTGGCAGCACCCACGACACCCGGGTGTTCAGAAATTTGGGCCTGTGCCGCCGGCTGGAGGCAGGGACCTACATCCCCCAGCGGGAGATCCCTGTGGGGGACACCACCATGCCCCTCTGCGTCGTCGCAGACGCGGCGTACCCCCTCCGGCCCTGGCTCATGCACCCTTACGCAGGCCATCTCACAGCCAGCCAGGAGCGGTTCAACACGCGCTTGAACCATGCGCGCCAGGTGGTTGAGCACACCTTCCGCCGCCTCAAAGGGCGCTGGAGGTGTCTCCTCACCCACCTGGATGCAGGCCTCACCAACATCCCCCAGGCTGTGGGCGCATGCAGAGCACTCCACAACCTGGTGGAGAGCAAGGGAGAGGCTTTCTTCCAGGGCTGGGTTGTAGAGGCTGGCAGGGCCAACATCCAGCCACCCGCTGCCCCCAGTCGCCAGGTCGACCCTGAGGGGATCCGGGTCCGGGAGGCCCTGCGGGCCCATTTTGACCAGGCTGCGGGGTGAACGCTGGCAGGGCCAGCTGCGGGTGAGCCACCCACGGCACCCCCCCATCCTCCACAACACTCCCAGCCTCCACGCCCACACCAGAGAGAACCCGAGAGCACAACCCCCCCCCACACTTTTCTTTGATATAAATGGAAATGTTGTTTCAAACCAAACAGTGCAACCTTATTATTAACAGAAGAAAAGGAAGGAACTATGTACATGGGGGGGCAGCTATTAAAACAGGGGTCCAACAAAAACTATTTACAAATGGGGGAATATGTACAAAGGAGGGGGGGACCACGTCCTCGGCCCCGCACCCTAATGTCCAGAGCCTGGTGTTGGGGGGGCGCGACCCACGTCTCAGCCGGAGCTCTGGTCGAGGCTGGGTGGGGGCCGGGAGAACCAGCAAATACGGCCGGCCGGTGTCCGCAGGCCCATGGTCCCCCTCGGCTGCAGGCCCCAGGGTGGCAGACGGTGGAGGGACAGCAGGTGGAACGGCAGGTGGAGCAGCGGGTAGCGCGGCAGGTGGAGCGGCGCACAGTGCGGCGGGGGGGCCAGGTGCTGCACAATGCGGTCAAAAGTGCGCATGAAGGCCCCCCAAGCCTCCTGGCACCAGGCCAGCGCTTGCTCCTGGAGCTCTAGCCGCCGCTCCTCCACCCGCAGGCGCCGCTCCGACACCTCCAGCTGTTGCTGGAGGATCGCGAGCAGCTGAGTGTCCGTGGCCGTCCACGGGTGGCTCCTCCGTCGGCCTCGTCCCAGGGCTGGTCAGCGCTCCGCCGAGGGGCTGGCCTGGTGGGATGGCCCCGGTGGGCTCTCCAGGACTACGGACACCTCGCCGGCGCTCTCCGGGACCTCCAATGGTGCAGCTGCGGAACACGGGAGAACAAGAGTGGAGACAGTCATTAGTGTGGGCCCTGACACGTGGCCCTTGTCCCCCCACCCCTCTGCTGCTGCTGATGGGTGTCCCACCCCCCCTGGGGGACCCTAGGTTCCGCTCCCCCCATCCCCAGGGATGGGGCATGGCACTGTCCTGCTGGGGGGCAGGGGCTGATGGACTCTTCTGAGGGACATGCCACTGCTGTCCTTGGGGCCATGGTCATCTAGGCATGTGGAGGGCCCTGGTCATGTCTCTTGTCCCCACCCCTTAACCCTGGGGGTGTGCACCGGGGGGGTACATACCTGACGGTCCGCTCCCACGTTCGGGGGACACCCATTGGGCGGATGCCCTGCTGGAGCTGCGGGACGGGAAGGCGATGCGGAGCCCCCCGTCACTGGAGGAATCCCCGTCTTCCAGCATCCCAGGGGTGGGCTCCTGGGGGGGCCCCTGGGGTGCAGGGCTTGCCTCCGGGGCGGACTCCATCTCCGGGGCCTGCTGGCGCTCATCAGCCGAGGTGTCAAGAGTGGCCGGGGGGGAGGAAGTGTACCGGGGGCCCAGGATGGCTCTGAGCTCCCTGTAAAAGGGGCAAGTGGTGGGGGCGGCCCCAGATCGGCTGGCTGAGTCCCGGGCCCGGGCGTAACCCTGCCACAGCTCCTTGACTTTACTCCTGACATGGTCAGGAGTGCGAGCAGGGTGACCCCGGGCAGCCAGGCCCTTGGCCAGCCAAGCAAACGCATCTGTGTTCTGCCTCTTGCTCCCCATTACCTGGAGCACCTCCTCCTTGTCCCAGAGCCCCAGCAGGTCCCAGATCTCAGCCTCCATCCAGGAGGGGCCCCGCTGCCTCTTCCCCGGCTGGCTGCCAGCCTGGGAGCCCTGGGTCCCCTTGGGGGGCGTGCCCTTGGGGCGCTTGGGGGGCTGGCTGGCTGCCATGGGGTGCAGGGTGCTGGCTTGGGGCTGCTGAGGTCCGTGCAGGCTGGGCGCGTGGCAGTGCTGCTGCCTGCACGAGCTCTCAGCTTCCTGCACAGGAACGCAGGGGGCAGGGAGCTTTAAGGGGCTGCTGCACGCAGCAACCATAGAGCTCAGGGGCTGGAGAGAGCGTCTCTCAACCCCTCAGCTGATGGCCGCCATGGAGGATCCTGCTATCTCGATGTTGCGGGACGCGGATCGTCTATACGTGCCCTACTTCGACGTTCAGCGTCGAAGTAGGGTGCTCTTCCCATCTCCTGATGGGGATCGCGACTTCAACGTCTCGCCGCCTTACATCGATTTCAACTTCGAAATAGCGCTCGCCACATGTAGACGCTGCGGGCGCTATTTCGAAGTTGGCGCGGCTACTTCGAAGTCGTCGGCTCGTGTCAATGCAACTGAAGAGGCAAGACGCCTGGTTACAGGGGCCTTTGGGACATGAGTTCCTTTGCTGTTCTACCCGCTTCCCTTTTAAGTCAAGGGAAGTCTTTCTATTGATTTCACTGAGCTTTGGATTGGGTCTCCTAGGCACAAGCCAGGGCAACATCTCAAGAGAGCCACACTACCTAGCCTCAATGGGGTGAGACAAGAACAGAATTCTCAATCTTTCAGGTCTTTAAACAAAACACTGAATTTCTCTCATTCTTTCACACACACCATGTAAGAGAGGACTCTCATCGCAGAAGTGCATGTTCTGGGTAACATCTAAAGCTGTATCTGAAGAACAAGAAAACAAGACAATTGCTTCAGATGTCGGGTGACAGTATTCCCCTACGCCAAATACAGGACTCCCTAGAATGGGGGCAGGAGGGGTGGCTCTCTGGCTGCAGCTGCCAAGAAAGTGCAGTTCCCTGGTTGCCCCACACCACAGGGCACCAGAACAGGGCTGTCACCCCATGGGAGAGTTCCCCAGCTGTGGGGGCTCCCTAGCTATGGAGACAGCTGCCCTGTGGGGAGGGAGTGTGTCTCCTGCCTACATGGGAAGCTGTCCTGCAGTGGGGATTGGGCTACCTCCCTGCAGTGGTCTCCCCAGCTGCATGTGGACACCAGGTCCCCCTTGAAATCTTAGATGGGAAAACAAAACACATTACTCTACCCAAGCGTACCCTGCCTTACCGCTCCTGCTACAGCCCGTACTGGCTGGTCTGTATGTGCTACACATGCTATCCAACCAGTCCTTGATTGATTTCACCTGCAGTTGCGCTGACTTGGGGGAAGGGCAGCTCAGCATGGGGAGTGAATAGATGGGACAATTAGCTCTTTTGTTAAAAAAAAGCAGCACACCTGCCTAAAATATGGGATTGTCCCAGTGAAAACAGGACAGATGGTTACCCTATTCAGATAGTGAAAGGAACACACTACACTGTCTATCCTGTACCTAGACACATGGGTCTGCTGAGTGAGAAGGCATACAGAGGCCAGAAGAACGTAATTCAGGTAAAGAGAATGTAATTTGTCCACTGCACTCACCAGGCTCCAATATAACTACATTGACTGACCTCATTACTTAACTTACCTTTTCCCATTAAGATCATTTGTTTAATAAACATAGGGAGATTGTATAAAAGATGCAAATGTTCCTGACCCAGCTGCTAGTCTCAGAAGTATACCATTCAGTTCCTGAAGTAAGAGTTAGATCACTCCTTTTTATGATAGATAGAGGCAGGTTTTATATACCGTTATTGGTTAATCCTCAGAGATGCTCATCATTCACATCATACATATAAGTTACAAGAGCTGTATAGGTCTCAGCAATTCGGAGGGAGGGGAAATGAAGTCACTAATGGATATGAATTGTACAGAACAGTATGTAAACTTTCCTTTACAGAAGGCAGAAGAGAAAAGTTACCTACTTTGAACTAATTACATCTTAAATACAATTCTGAAACCTCCACATTTTTTCCCCTAATTGTACATGTAGCCTTCAGGAAAACTCTTAATCTTACTAAGGCAGGAGTTGACAGAATAAAATTAATGTGGTGGGAAATGGGGCCAATCGGTTCGGTATGTGGGAGGGGGCTCAGACCTGGGGCAGAAGGTTGAGATGCAAAAGGCTCTGGCTGGGGGGCACAGGCTCAGGGGTGAGGCCAAGGATGAGGGGCTCAGGGCGGGAGATAAGGTGTGGTGCATGGATGTGAGGGGTTTGAGGTGAAGGAGGGTGCGCCAGGACTACAGCTCTGTTCCAGCTCTCTCCTCACAACAGCACCTGGGCCAGGGAAGAAAGGCACCTCTCATTGCCTTGGCAGTTCCAAGGCCAGCTAGTATAGTCTTGCCTGTGAGCGGTTTCAAGCTAAATGATGGGAGGAAAACAAGAGGAGGTGGATGAAGGCAGCTATAAAGCTATATCACTACTGGTTAAGCCCTAGGGAAAATAAATCCATCCCTAGGCTATTGCCAAGGCAACATACAGCTTTTACTGTGTACCCCTGTAGAAACCCCAGCTGAGATCCAAAGCTATTTGAAGAGCTGCATGCTCAATCAAAAACCCAATTTCCAGACATTTTCTTCCCCATTTCTCACTCAGCTCTAACATGAGTCAGGTGACCATCCATCCCGTTTTAGCCAGGACTACCCCTTTTTGTAGCTCCCTGGAGCGCATCCTGACTTTTTTTGAAAAGCAGGCTAATTGCCCCATATGTTGCAAACCAGGGACCTGAATTTTAAAGACACAGCTCCTTAAGCAGCAGCGGCTGTCTGTTTAAAGAGAAGTCTGAAGGAGGTATGTAGGCTCTTTAAGCAGATTGTTTGAACATGCTGATACCAGCAAACCCAGGGGAGGGGGAGACAGGGGAATTTCAGATGGACAGGAAAGTCTCCCACCTGGATTAACATATGTTGTGCAAAATAGCACATGCTGTAATAACGGTGGGGACATTAAATTTCAGAAAGGTCCAAACGTGTCAATAAGCATCTGAACCTCATTTTTAAATGGCCAAAGGTGCATTCCATCACCATTCTGTACCTGCTGACTTTGTGATTTAAGTTGTCCTCGCTGGGCTCCAGGGCACCTGTGTAGAGTTTCATAAGGCAAGGGAGCAGAGAGTAAGCAGGGTCGCCCTACATAACAATAGGTATCGCCAAACGTGATTCTCAGATCAGGAAAAAGAAGTCCCATCCAGGAGCTTTCTGTACAGTCCAGAATTTCAAAAGATATGTGCATCGTGAACCCTCCCTGACCAGGCAACGTTGATGTTGGTGAAATGACCTCTCAACCCCTGCAACACCGTGGAGAAGCACCCCTTTTGGTTTATATACTCAGAGGTCTAAAGGTCTGGGGCCATGATGCAGATATGCATGCCATCTGTTGCCCCACCGCAGTTAGGAAACCCCTGGGCAACAAAGCCATCCACTATTGTCTGTACATCTCCCAGGGTCACAGGCTTCCTGAGGAGATGTTAACAGATTTCATGGGCCACCTGCATCACCACGGACCCCACTGTAGATCTGCCCACCCCAAACTGATTTGCTACTGACTGGGAACTGTCAGGCATTACAAACTTCCACAGTGCGACTGCCACTCACTTCTGAGACGTGAAAGCCGGCCTCATTCTTGTGTTGCTGCACTTCAGGGCGGGGGCCAGCACATCACAAAGTTCCATAGAAGTGGACTTGTGCATGCAAAAGTTCTGCACCCACTGCTGGTCGTCCCAGGACTCTAAAACCATGTGGTCCCACCAGTGTGTGCTGGTCTCATGAATCCAAAACTGCCATCCCACTGTCACCAGTGCATCCAGGACAGCCAGCAGCTCTGAGTTCTTGGACCGCAGTTGGGAGATTTGCTTCTCCAAACCATTGTCCTCATCAGCAGCAGCAGCATTATGATGCTGAACTGTCGCTGAGCTTTGTAATTGAAGGACAAATTGTGTGACGGCCAGTGTGGTTGCCGAAACGATGTGTGCTATGAGTTGAAGCATTTGGGGATCCATGCTTGCACTGGAATGCCGCAGCAGGAAATGGCACCATCTTCAGTTCATTTTCACGTGGTTACTAGTGCTCTGAATTCTGGGACAGTGCTTGGAATTCTGGGATTCAAACATGAAACAGCCACAAGTAACCAGGGCTAAGGCACTATGGGATAGGTACCCACAATGCACTGCTCATGCTGTAAAACTTGTACAGGATAATGGGGACATGGAGACTCGACACAGAAAAAAGGTGGGTCAAATTTCAAGAAGCTTGGTGGACACAATTCGAATTCATAATATCAAGGTTAAATAATCGAATTTATTAAAAATCAAATTTATCTCAGTGTAGACACAGCCCAAGACAGTTCTCTCCCACCCCCCGACATGCAACGCTGGCAGATAATAGGATGGGGATAGGGAGGGCAGGGCCCTCTGGTGGGGAAGTGGGGGCAGCCACTTGGAGAGAAGGAGAGACAGCTGCTAGGAGGTTGCACTTAGCTTGGTAGCCCACAGGCAGCACAAACAGACAAGTATCTGGAGTAAAAGGCAGCTGGGCCCAAACCAGGGGTTAGATGGGAGATCATGGGTTTGGAGGAGTCCCATGAAGGATGGGGGACAGGACTCAGAAGGGAGCAGTGACAGGAAGAAGGGGACAAGGAATGTGAATCATGGAGGAGGCCTGGTAGGGCTGGATTAACTCTTCTGGAGAACAAGGCTATTGGCTTTTGTGGGGCCCCCTAGGATCAGGTGTGAGCACAAAAATCATGGGTTCAGAATATGGGAGAGTTTGCTCCAGGCTGGGCCAGAAGGCTGGGGCATGAGATGTGGTGAGGGTACTCCAGGTAGGAGTGCATGCTCTGAGTTAGAGCCTGTGATGAAGGGTTTGGGGAGCAGCGGGAGAGAGCTCCAGGCTGGGGACCAGGGGTTTGGAGTGTGGGATGGGGCTCAGCCTGGCTCATTGACAGATAGGAGCAAAGGGTAAGCACTCAGGACCCAAGAAAATTTAAAATGGCCTAAAAGCCTCAGACCCTTTTAAACTGCTCAGACAGGTGTGGCAGGTGGAAACCTCCCACCCCTTTGGGGAGGCTAACCTCCCCACCCCCGCTCCATTCTTTCTGCCGGTGCCTGCCCTCAAAGACCAAAGCCACAGCCTCAGGTGGAGAAAGGTGAGGCGATGGGAAAAATAGGGTGGGGACAGGGAGTTTGGCTGCTTCACTTTGCATAGGTGTTAATGGTTTAGAAGGGAAAGAATGCGTTTTACAACAAATATCAGAGAGGTCACCATGTTAGTCTGTATCTTCAAGAACAAGAAGTCTTGTGGCACCTTACAGACTAACAGATATTTTGGAGCATAAGCTTTCGTGGGCAAAGACCAGCTACATCAGCGGGTCTTTACCCATGAAAGCTTATGCTCCAAAATATCTGCTAGTCTGTAAGGTGTCACAAGACTTTCTACAACACAGTTCTTTAGGAGTTTTGTAGCTATCTGAAACTGATAAATAACATAAAAATATCGTGTGTTACTTTGCTACTTGGTGCATGGTAAATTAAAAACTGGAAGGACTTTACAATGGATCCTGTTTATTTGACTTTTCAGTTTGAGTTGGATTTCCATATAAGTGATATCCATCAAGGTTTAGTATTTGTTTGGGGAGGGTATTTGAACCATTAGGCTGCAGCCCTTATCTTAATCCAGCCTTACCCTGGGAAAGACAGAGCTAGCTAGGCCAGGACTGCAGAGGAGGGGAGAGTCTCAGAGAGGTAGCCATGTTAGTCTGTATCTTCACAAAGAAAAAAGCAGCCCTGTACCACCTTAAAGACTAATAATAATATTATTAGGTTATGAAGTTTTGTAAGACAGAACCACTTCTTGGAAGGGGTGATCCAAAGGCAGCAACTAGGAAACAAGCAGGCACCATGTGGCCTGGGCACCTCTGGAGTGAGAGGGGAAGGTGGGGTTAGACGGGAGGTCAAGTCACTGTTTGAGAGCGAGAAACCCATGATGGATGATGTCAATGGGAGACAGCAGGCAGGTGGCAGCATCAGGGCAAGGGGTGAGGATTTCCAAGGCTTTCAGTGCTCAATCACTCATGGGGATTTCTAAGTTACAAGCTCTGAGAATCCTGTTTACAGAGTGGGGTATTAGAATATAGGGCTGTTGTTTACAGACTGGAAGGTTTGGCAATGGGCTTTATACAATGTGTATGGATATTAGAAGGAATGCTGTGCTGTATTGAATACAGTGAGGTATTAAAAGGTGTCAGGTATGGAGTAATGTATTTTTTATCTTTGAAAGATAAGGGTTTATCTGTTGTAAATCCACTGACTCCAGTGAAATTAAATGGGGGTGGGGTGAGGGGGTGGAACTGGCCTACTAGATTTCATTCTCTTTTTATAATACTGCAAAAATATCCAGAGGCTTATATTGTTCCAGAATCCACCCCTGTGGTCCTCTCTACTTCCAGCCTCCTATCCTGACTCCGGCACTCCTGTGCACACACCCAGCCCTGACTTCCAGCAGCTAAGTCACATATCGCAGCCCTCCCCCATATGCCCACAGCCTCCCGCACCTCTCTCTCACACTGCCCGCTCACACTCTGAAGGACAGTAAGATTAGAACAAAGCAGGCACTTTTACAGAGGAATAACCACTCAACCATAGGTATATATTTTTTAATTTTTACCTATTTTTGTTACAGTAATGCAGTATATTATTTAAACGGGTGCTCAGTCAACTTCATGTTATTTTGAATGTTTGTACTACATAGTTCTCCGGGGTTACCATTGAACTCACTTAACTCCAAGAAATTTAGCACGTGTTCCATGTTTCACATAGGGAAATATGGTCACCCAAGACATCAGTGGTCACTGAACACAGGAGTCCTTTCCATAATAACGTACATTTTAAGTTATCTAAATACTTACAGGTCTAATCTCACAATTCCTACTCAGTGGAAATTCCTATTGACATCAGCAGGCATTTTAGCTGAGTAAGGACTGCAAGAGTCAGCCTTGTTACCTGAACTTCACAGCACATATTGCCAAAGAGACAAAACTAGACTATTGCAAAGAATAAAGATAATTATAGTTTCATTTTAATGTCACCCTTCCCTGGGTCATACAGCAGTATGGGGGGGCGGGGAATCACACATTTTTATTAATTAGGATAAAACACCTCCACTGCTAAATGCTGTAATTCTGTCTGAGCAGACATCAGATCTAGTAGAAAAAATCTTGAATATCCACAGGCCCTACTTCCCTGCCATGGATGGCAAAGAGGGCGTGAGTGGGAATTAAATGGTACACTGGCTACATGCAGAAAGGTAAATTTCATGATGTAGTATGAAAGTGTCATTGTCACTCATTTGGTATCAGCTGCACAATTAAGTCATGACTTCTTCTCTTACAAATGCTATGGCCACCACAAGTTCATTCAGTACACATCATCAGGTGTTCTCTATAATGTATATGAATATATTCACATACATATTGCAAACTTAACTTTTCTAACAAACATAAGTGGTTTCCTCTTCTGAATTTTCATTATGTTGCAGACAATTTTTACATCCCTGTTTCAAATTTAGTCACTTCCACATGGTCCACCACAGCCACAAGCTATGTTCCCAGCATGCAAACGAGGATCTACTTCCTCCTTAATTACATTCATACTCATTTTTATGCAGCTCCTTATCTTTTAAATTCCGTCACTTTAACAATGCTGAAATCACAAATAATGTAAAATGATAAAGCACTCTAGCTGAGCATTAGTCCTCTAACAATTAAAGTTGCAGAATTTTCACATTCTGCTAATTTAAGAATAATAAATCACAGAAAGCACTGTCATTTGGTTTTCACTTAAAAACACACAAATCAGTTTACATGTTCATATGCACATTTGTTTCTATGGCTCTAACAACTTTCCCTAATGGCTAAAGCTGTGTTATACGAAGGTCAGACATTTAATAAAATATTTGCTTCCATGATGGCAAATGGAGGGGAATGCTGGAAATCAACCAAGACCATCTCAATAGACATAGCATACAATTTTCATGTGTGCACAAATCCCTTGGGCTTTTAATTACTTTGAATGGGATTTAGGAGAACTAAGTCACTTATTAAAATGTTATCCCTCCTCTTTTTTGCACTAATCATCCCAACTATTGCTCCATTCACTAATGTCTGCAACCTGGTGGCCAGGATTAATTACTAAGGGCTAGATTGTGTCTTGGCCCACACATATGCAGGGAATAAACTAATTTCCTTTACATCTCTGTGCAGACTTGGGCTACGTCTACACGTGCATGCTACATCGAAATAGCTTATTTCGATGTAGCGACATCGAAATAGTCTATTTCAATGAATAACGTCTACACGTCCTCCAGGGCTGGCAACGTCGACGTTCAACTTCGACGTTGGCCAGCACCACATCGAAATAGGCGCTGCGAGGGAACGTCTACACGCCAAAGTAGCACACATCGAAATAAGGGTGCCAGGAACAGCTGCAGACAGGGTCACAGGGCGGACTCAACAGCAAGCCGCTCCCTTAAAGGGCCCCTCCCAGACACACTTGCACTAAACAACACAAGATCCACAGAGCCGACAACTGGTTGCAGACCCTGTGCATGCAGCATGGATCCCCAGCTGCAGCAGCAGCAGCCAGAAGCCCTGGGTTAAGGGCTGCTGCACACGATGACCATAGAGCCCCGCAGGGGCTGGAGAGAGAGCGTCTCTCAACCCCTCAGCTGATGGCCGCCATGGTGGACCCCGCTATTTCGATGTTGCGGGACACAGATCGTCTACACATGCCCTACTTCGACGTTCAACTTCGAAGTAGGGCGCTATTCCCATCCCCTCATGGGGTTAGCGACTTCAACGTCTCACCACCTAACGTCGATTTCAACTTCGAAATAGCGCCCAACACGTGTAGCCGTGATGGGCGCTATTTTGAAGTTGGCGCCGCTACTTCGAAGTAGCGTGCACGTGTAGACACGGCCTTGAATATGTATTCATAGGCCAAACCAGATGCTATGCACCTGTTATCCCTCTCCCCTGACTCCTGAAGTAGATGGGCAAGAAGTGGGACAGAAAGAAGGGGGTATCTTGGCTCTGCATCCTCAATACACTGGCCAGCACAGGTGGAATACACAGAGGGCAGTGACTGCTGCTGGCACAAGTAACGGCAGAATGGAGACCAAATTGTGATCCCTGAGCCATGTTTTCTTCCTTGTGAGTCTCCTAAAATAGTGCATCACAACCCCTACTGTGGGCTGTTTCTTTGTAGTGTGATATGGTACTGAATTACAAGTGCCCCCCGAGATATCAAGGAATGATCTGTAGTACAGTATAGCTATTTTATCCTCCTATATCCAAAGACCTTTCCATTGCATATGCTCAACATTCACCATAGCTAACAAGCTAGGTGGAACAGCTCTGATGGTGAACTCAAATGGTTTGCTATCATCGGTCTGCCAGAGTCCCATTCTCAGAATCTGCTCTTGACGTATGCATTTATACATGTGTCCATGATTTAAAAGGAAGTCCTATATCTGACTTAGTCTGTAACAACACTGACTTGATTCTTTGATACCTTCTGGCAAGTAGGGACTTCAGAGTATCTGTACAGTATTAGAGAGGTAGCCGTGCTAGTCTGTATCTTCAAAAACAACAAAAAGTCCTGTGGCACCTGATAAACTAACAGATATTTTGGAGCATAAGCTTTTGTGGGCAAAGACCCACTTCATGAGATGCATTAGATGCTCCAAAGTATCTTCTAGTCTATAAGGTGCCAGAGGACTTCTTGTTGTTTTTGTATTGTATTACTTGACCAGTCAACTGTCAGGAGATCCAACTAGTTAAAAAGGAGGAAGAATGTTGGCTATAGCTCTTAAGTATAAGAAAAAGAAACAGATTAAATGTTGTGTATGGCCCATGAGCATATGCAATCAGTTTTAATAAGTATGTCTGATTCTCCCCTTATTAGGGTAACACTAGTGTCAGAGGAAAAACGGCCAAGATTTATTATTGTGCAACCATAGATGGTACTTTTTAGTAGTGAACAACACATATGATAATATTTAAAACATTTCATGCCTGTTAAAAAAAGCCTGATGTATATTCAGTGCAGCTGTGTACTTTTTTTGAAGTTAGCCTCAGATCTTTATGTTAGTTTTCATATATATATCACACACATGAAGTGCAAGTTCAGATTATATATATTCTACTGTATTAAGGAAATTAGTGAATAAACTAAATATACCACTGTTACTCAGCCCCCAGTGGTTCAGGAGCTAAATTAACTGTCCACTTTACCCAGAAGTGCCACAGCAGTGTGAATTCATTCTTTCATGCACTATATATTCATACTTAAACAGTATGACAGGGAAATGCTTATTTTTTATTTATGTATTTTCACAGCAAAATGACCAATTATTTTTATCAACTATAATCGTTGTGAGAGAAATCTTGATGCTATTTAAGCCATGTTTATTCAGAAATATGTATTATCCATACTTCAAATAATGGTCCTTCCCTCTGTGACTGTCTACTAGTATGATACACAGCACTCTTTCTCTGAAATAAGTGCTGCCAAACTGGGCTGTGTGCTGGAGACCAGTTGGCTAATAACTTAGTAAAAGTATCCTGATAGGTTAATAATTAAATCTCACAATGTCTTTTTAATGTGGTATAAAGAGCCTCAAGAGACCTATTAAAGAGTCACTTAGGCCTCTCAAGTCTCAGTCTATGACCAGGTCCACACTAAAGTGGAAGGTCAAATTTAAGATACTCAACTCCAACTGCGTTTATTACTTAGCTGGAGTCACTGTACCTTAACTCGAGTTTCTGTGCCATCTCTCCTGAGGGAGGTTCACAGGTGCACATGCTCCTGTAGACTTCCCTTAATCCTTGCAAGGGGCAGGAGTACCGGTGCCAGTGGTAGTCGGGGGGGAGGCTTGTGAGTTCAATTTAGTATGTCCCTACCAAGCATGCTCAATTAGACTCTGCTGCTGTCAGTCTTCCAGAGTTCATCCTCCCTGGAGTAAAGACATGTCCTATGTCCCACTTTACTACACCACGGATTTACCTTCTAAATGTCAGAGAGGGTACAAAAGTAGATACCAATATTAAAAAAAAAAAACAGAAAAGAAAATAAATTCCATCCCATAATCCTCAGTACCATCCCACATTAAATAATGAAACATATATTGAGGAATACAATCATCAACCATTGAAAAGAGATAAAACCATTAGCACTGACCACCAAGGATTGATAAAGAGATTCTACCAAGCAAGTTTGATGCCTCCCCTACCCTGCCCTCCCATTGAATTACAACATTACTATGTGAAGCTAAAGAAGTAGATGTAATATTTGACACCTGATACTGTCTAATTCCAATCAGCTTGGATCTCAACACTGACCCATGGACTGAAAACTGGCTGAAGGACCCTAAGGAATAAAATATAATAAAAGGGAATATACTTAAGTAGCACTGTAGAGGTCTAGTCTAGGAATGTTAGGTTTTGTCTTTTTTCTTCCCTTCATTAACAAACAGAAGAGGCTGAGCTGATTTAAAATGAAGTTCACAAATACTCAACTACGCAGAGTCACAAACACTGGAACAGTTGCAAAATGAGATTCAGCTTTAAAAAATCCAAGGCAATACATCTGATGAAAAATATTCCCAAACACAAGTACTGATTTGTAAGTGGAAAGTATGGAAGGCAGTAATGTGAAAAGAAATTATGATAGAAGAGACCAAATAAAAGGATTACCTTTTAAAAGCCAACTTTTATCTGCAGTTACTCTAAAATGGTATATGAGATACCACAGTTATTTTCTATTCAAACTACAAAGAAATGCTATGCTCTCATCACACTCAGCAGCAACAATTGATATATGTTGACTTTGTGACTCAGGAGACAAGAGATGAAACAATGTTAGTCTAACTTTCGCCCCCACATACAGAATTACTAAATCAAGTAAGTAATATGCGCCATCTGTGAATCTGTGGTACAACTGCACTTGGAGCATGGAGTTCATTTCTGGGAATCTCAGCTGGTTAATATCATTCCGGTAAAATAGAGAGCAAAGACAGCTATTGGAGAGAAGAGGTACGACCAAACTTTGGAAATCTCTGAACTCAAAGGAAGGAACAAGCATAGCAAAAGGTAGTATAACTAAGAGCAATGGGACGAAATTAATGAAAGGGAAGCTTAATCAACAGTATTTTTAAATAAATGCTACCAGCTCATTGAGCTGTCTTCAAGAAATTGCTTCGCTTGTTTAGATTGTACAAAATAGTTTGGCCAGCTGCATTTATTAAGCAAATTGATTTGTGAAATTCTCACAAATAAACTGTTCTATCTGATTTGCTATGATCCTTGGAAGATCATTTGATTAGATGCAATGAGCATTAGGACAACCACAACATACTAGTGGGGGCGGGGGACAAATTCAAGTATCTTCACAAATTTTAGCACAATTGTTCATTTATCCACAAATTTGTTCTGCAATGTATTTCTGCGTGTGTTTGGTGTTGGTCTCCCACGTCAAGAGTTTTAAATACGCAGTGAATAAACTATCACCTTTTGATTTAGATGACCATTCATAAAACATCAGTGTTGAATACCAAACAGTGGAAGCAACCCATTCATGAGCAGTCTATAGGATGAAATTCATTGAGCGCAACTATGTAATGTTGAGTAATGCCTGCAGAGCACAGAATGAGTTAATACCTGGTGTTTGGGAAAGCCTGTATTTATTTCATGCTGCCTTCCTGTTCTCTTGAATCTAAGCTTGTTGGGTTTTTTTGTGTCTTGTTTTGTTTTTTAATAAGGAATATTTTTAGCTGAGAGAGTCTCAGAGCAATCTGAGGCTCACTGACACATTGACCTCTGCTTGCAGTTGCAAAAATTGAAAGACTGAGTCCAAGAGGTGTGACCTGCCATGATGATTTAAATGGATGCTCATTCCATTGCCCAATAATACTACTTTAAAAGTCAATATTATTAACCATTTCACTGTTCCTCAAGATATGTTTCAAAAAAGGGCAAGATGGGCCATGGTTAAAGTCAGGAAGATCTTCACAGTCTACTTCATGATCGCTCATCTGGTCATGAACAGGGTTCCCTCTCATTTTTTCTATCCATGGGCAGAATAATTTTTGTTATGTGCACCAAGGCATGACTAGATGTGCACCACCAGTAGAAACACATGCTGTGTGGGTGGCTGTGGGCACTCTAGTAACCAGCTGAGTGGCACCTGAATTTCTTCTGGGTGCAAGCCCAAGCACTCAGCTTACAGGGGGCACTGGTCATGAAAGAGTGTTTGGACATTACTATCACTATTTTGCCATCACAACCGCCACTAAGAATCCATATACTCAAAGAGCCAAGCAGGGCCCCTGAGGCCCAACAAGGACAAGCCAAAGCCAGAGAGCCCCAGGTGTACTCAGGTCGCAGTGAGGGCAAGACATGCCCAAGGAGACCAGTGAGCATATATAATACTTTGAACATCTCCATCTACTGTCAGAACGGAAGCAAATAATGAGAGGGGCATCAGACACCAACAGGCACTGAGCCGATGGTTGTTGATGATGATGATCTACTGTAAGAGGCAGCTCTTGTGTGCAGAGATGAGAAGAATATATATTTTGCTTTTTCTAACTCATGCCTGAGCACAAACACGAAATCTGATTTGTTCACGAACGATTCATTAACCAAACATAGGCATCAAATATTGTTTGAAATAGATATTTCTAATTGCTCTATCAATAAATGGACAATAGGACACAATTTTTGCACTGACAGGCAAATGACTAGATGACCTACCAGGTCCTTTCCATCTCTGGATACTGTAGTTCTTATCAATACCTTTGAGTTTGTCTGGACTTCTTAAAGATCATTTCTGTTTTTATAGCACATTGGAGCAAAACAACATACGGAGCATGGACTTTGTAACTGCTGTGACATAATGAAACTTAACTGAACTGGACTGGTATGCATATACCAATGCACATGTAATAAAAAGTATAAGATTAAAAATGTCATTAGTGTGTTGCAGTGAATGATCTTTTTTTTTTTTTTTTGGAAGTTACATTTTTGTAGGGATATTTTAGTTTCTTTCACAGTGCCTTCATCAGCTATGAGAGGATTTCATAAGCATCAGAATATAAACAGACTACTGAACTATTTCACCATTTCAAAACAAATACTACCAATTCAAATTAAAAGAAATGGATAAGCTTGATTCCTAAGTCATCAGCAATGAAAAGAAGTAAACAAGAAAGCTGTGTCTACACTTGCATTCCTCTTTTGAAAAAGTTATTCAAATGAAGGAAATCGAAAGTGCAAATGAGGCACTGATTTACATATCTGGCACCTCATTTGCATAATCTCTTTTCAAAAGAGCTTCTTTTGAAAGAAAAAAAGCAGGGGAGACAGGGCTCTTTCACACGTAAATCCCATCTTCGAAAGATAGGAAGAAGGGTTCTTTTGAAGATGGGGTTTACTTTTGATAGAGATGCATCTACACTGCTTTTTTTTCTTTCGAAAGCTCTTTTGAAAAGAGCTTATGCAAATGAGGTGCCAGATATGTAAATCAGTGTCTCATTTGCACTTTTGATTTCCTTCATTTGCACATCTCTTTTCAAAGAGGAATGCTAATGTAGACACAGCTGAAACAATCCATATTTTATCTTTGCTTTTGGAATTTCTGGTCTGCTCAAGTATTTCAAGTTTATTTTGTTTTTGTTTGTTTTTTGTGTGTTTGTTTTGTTTAGCAGCAAAAGTCGCTGAAGATATAAACAAGTCAATATACACACCTTCATATTTCTAGTTCCTCCATTGAAACTACTACATCCAAAAGGAATTTTATTCCCTGCTGAGACAGTTGGAACAATTAGTATAGCCTACAGACTAAAAATCGAGTAAGCAGGGATGGACAGAAAATAAAAATTCTGTTTCATGAAAAGCTGAAGGTGTCGCATCTGTTTTCATTATACAGTGGAATAAAATTAGACCTTTCGAAATTTTTCATAAAAACAACCACTCACACAAAAGCAACTGATACTTCATAGTGAAGTGATTAGTAACAGAGGAAGCCGTGCTAGTCTATACACTATCAAAACAAAAAGCAGTCAAGTAGCACTTTAAAGACTAGCAAAATAGTTTATTAGGTGAGCTTTCGTGGGACAGACCCACTTCTTCAGACCATAGCCAGACCAGAACAGACTTTTCCAGAACGTATAAGATCCAGCTTCAAATCTAGTAGGGGACCCATACATGGGTCTCCCAGGTGTGTAGAAGGAAGTCTCTACCCTTGTGCTTTTTACTAAAATTTGCATCTGGAACTGAGAAACTCTCTCATCAGAACAGATGTTTTCAGAAAAAGTGCCAGTTTCTGCAACTTAGGATTTTGGACAAAAAATACTTTATTGAAAAATTCCTCATCTCTGAGAGTTAAAATCTTACTAAAGTCTGTTATTTTTTTTATTAGATATTAAATCTGAGACCTGGATGTGTCTATATACACTGGATATAAAGTGTAGGAGAGACTATTTACACATCAATACCATGTTAGATGACAAAAAGAAATTAATGGACTTCATAAATTTCCTTCTTCTTTCTTTTCCTAAAAACACTTGCTTTCTCTTCTTGAAGCCAGAGTGTTTTTTTAACATTTTGAGGGGGAAAAAATCACAGCTGAGCCAGGGAATGTTTCTCTTACTGTAATGACTTCATTAGCATTAGAAAGGAGAGGAAATATATGTTAATATTTGAACATTTTCTACTTGGTAGAAAAGACCAAAATATAAAGCAATAGCTTTCAATCACAGATTTAATTTTAAGATATATTTTTTCAGTTTTAGTGAAGGAATAGAGTCTGAGCCATTAAGTAAATAAAATACATATTTTAAACTCCACAGGAGCAGGAAAGTAGTATTCCCCATCTCCTCCCAGCAAACAATAACGTTTTATTTGAAACTCTTGTTTTCTTATTCTGAATTTCTATACACCTACCTATTGATTTACTGGCTATATTGTGGACCCCAGAACAGCACCCATTTAGAGATTTTTGTTTCAAATGGCCACCAAAAGATATGTCATATACACCTTTAAAACACTTTGAAACAGAATACATGTGTTTAGGATGTGGGGGGAAGATTAAAAGGAACAATGAGGACTAAAATCTGTGATCCATTTTTTGTATCGTCAGGCCTGGGACAAGCTCTATTTGAAACACAGCCTCAGCTTGCAAAGGCAGCCTGATGTGGACTTGTGAAAATCTGAGGGTTATTTAAACGTGGGGTCGGAGCTGCCGATGGGTGCAGTTTAGAGCCAAGGGAATAATCCTCCCAAATTCTATTTAGCCCACAGGATAATCCTGGCAGCCTACGGCTATACTAGAAGCATCAGTCGACAGACATTTCTTGTCGGAAAAGATTTACCAGCAAAACACCTGTTGACCAACTCCATCCATACCCTAAAGCAGACTGAAAGAGCGATCAGCTCTGTCACCATAGCAGCTGGACTGCTTGGCTACTCTCTCAACAAAACAGTGAACCAGAAGAAGAAGAGCACATAGGCCTGCCCAGTATCCTGGGAGCTCTGGCTGTCTACAGAAGGCCCCCCAGAGGCTACGTCTACACTAGAGAGTTTTGTGAACAGAATGGGCCTTCTCCAGACATCAGGGAGCGTCTGTAAAGCCTTCTGTCAACAGAGTCTCAACAGAACTCTGCATTTGTCTTGACAGTGTTATTCCTAGAAAAACTGAGGAATAACACTTCTGTTGACAAAAGTGCAGTGTAAGACACTTCTGATGATAGGAAGGGCTTCCGGTCAGCCGTTCTGTTGACAGAGGGCAGGGCAGTCCGGCTTTTCTCTGTGGACAGAGCGGTTTGCTCTGTTGATCGGTGTTTGGGTGTAGATGCAATCTGCCAGCAGGGGTTCCCTCGGCACAAGTCTGTGGGGAGCTGCTTCTTCTGTGGACCTAACCAGGGTGTCCACGCAGCTTTTTTGGCGACAGACGCTGTCGACACAGGCGCTCTCCCTCCGCCGGGAGAGGCAGAAGGCTGTCGCTGGCCGTGCCAAGTGTTGCCGGCAGCCCGTCGACAAAGCGCATTGAGCGGGGGGCCGTGCGGGGAGTTTTAGCCACAAACCTCCGGCGGTGTCCGAGCAGCTCGCCAGCCCAGCCGCAGCCGCAGCCGCAGTGTGGGGCTCGCCAGAGGCACAGGATCCCAGCGAACGCCTGTGGCCGGCTGGGAACAGAAGGATCCCTGCTCTCAGCAGGAGCGGGACTCAGGTGCTTCCTGCCCCCCGACGGGACGGCTCCCGCCCGGCCCTTCCCTCCGGCCGGGGGCAGGGAGGCGCTGCAGCCGGGCGGGACGGCCGCGCTTTTCAGCCCGGGGAGACTTTGCTGCCGCTACTCCGCCCGCGCCCGGCGCTGCACGGCAGAGCCGCTCCCGAGCGGGGGCAGCCCGCGTGACCCGAGCCAAGGCTCCCGCCGCTCAGCCCGGCCGCCAGCTCCGGCCCTGGCGCCGGGCGGGCTGGGTGCGCCCAGCGGGGCCCGCCACGCCGCAGCCCTGCCCCGGGGCAGCCTTGGCTCCGCCCGGCCCCGGCCCCGGCCCCGGCCCCGTACTCACCAGAGGAGCGGAGGCGTCAGCGGCGATCGCCGTCTCCCAGCTCAGCCCAGCAGGGGCTGGCGGCCGGGCAGCGCGCGGGGAGAGACGCGCCTCCGCGGGGGGGGGCGGGGAGGGCTCGGCCCGTGTCTCTGTCACCGCCCCCTGTGGCGAGCCAGCCCCGCCCCCGCCGCCGAGCAGCGGCTACAGCGCGGCGAGCCCCTTTCCCGGCCGCTCCGACACGTCCCTCCCCTCTGGCCCCCGCCCGGGCCGGTGAGGGCGGGGCTGGCTGAGGCGGGCGGTGGCTGGGGGGGGGGTGAACCCCCCTCTTCTCTAGGGCAGCTCTGAGCACACTGGGCGTGTCGGGCCGCCTCCCCACGCACACCCCTGTCTGATGTGATCCAAAGCGATGGCCGTTTCGGTCACCTTCCTGTGAGAAAGCCCAAAGGCCCTTTCGGCACGTGTCCGAAAATAAGGGTGGGGGGCGTAAAACTTTACCAAGGGCTGTGTGAATGTGCACGCACGGCAAAACCGGCATCCGCACGTTGGAGAGTCACAGAGAGGTTCCCGGGCTACTTTCTACTCCAACGAAACAAGACACAGCAGGAGAAATGGAGCACTTTAAAGACAAACGAAATGATTTATTGGGTAATGAGCTTTGGAGGGACATGTCTCAGAGAGGTGGCCCTGTTAGTCTGTATCTTCAAGAACAAGAAGTCCTGCGGCACCTTATAGACTCACATATTTTGGAGCATAAGCTTCGTGGGCAAAGACCAGCTACATCAGATGCATGAGAGACGCATCCTCTCATACATCTGACAAAGCAGGTCTTTGCCCACGAAGCTTATGCTCCAAAATACCTGTTAGTCTATAAGGTGCCACAGGACTTCTTGTTGTTTTGGAGGGACAGCCCCACTTCGTCAGATCCAATGAAGTGGGTCTGTCCCACGAAAGCTCATCACCCAATAAATCATTTTGTTTGGCTTTAAAGTGCTGCTGCTGTGTTTTGTTAGATCTCAGCGTTGTTAAGGAGCTGGATGAGCCTGAGACCCAGCAGGCGATGGTGCTGCACTCTCTTTCCAAAATGTCACCCTCCCTCTCCCCCCACTTTGTGCGCCACTGCTCTAGGTGACAATGGGGAAGCACTGAAGTTAGTACAAAGAGTAGGAGAAGGCAAAATCTGGTTCTGCGGGCATCCTGCAGCATGAGCACCACCCACCTCGCTGGATCTCATAAACACCTGCACTGTCCCATTTTTGGTCCTGGCACCCCAGAATCCCTCTTCCCCTCTCTCTCTCACTCTCCTGCCTCTGAGGTAGACCATAAAGCACCGGGATAAAATGTTGCCCCTTCCCCACCACAAAGCGTATGGTAAGATACAAATAAAACAGCAAGCACCCTTGCCTCTTGCACGAGTGGAGAAATTCAGACCCTATCTGGTACACTGTATTTATCAGGAACAGTGGAAACTTTTGGGAAATGGGGAGTCTATATAGAAAGGATGGGCTCCTCCTAAACCGAAATGGAATCAGGTTACAGGTGCTTAAACTTAAAAAAGCTGTAGAGCATTTTTTAAGCTAAGGGCTGGGCGAAAGCTGACAGGTGTAGAAGAGCATATGGGTCAGCCAACCCTGAGGGGAACATCTACTAGTGGAGCTTCTCTAGTAAGGAGAGTAAGATGGAAAAAGATAAAATACAAGGATCAGAGAGGTAGCTGTGTTAGTCTGTATCTTCAAAAACAAGAAGTCCTGTGGCACCTTATAGACTAACATGTTTTGGAGCATCAGCTTTCATGGTCAGATACCCACTTCGTCAGAGCTTATGCTCCAAAACATCTGTTAGTCTAGAAGGTGCCGCAGGACTTCTTGTTTTTGAAAATACAAGGAGGATCTCATCTGAGACAGTCAAATGAAAAAGAGTCATTCAATTACAGCATCTAAGGGCAGACAGGCTAAAACTGACACAGTTTTATAAAGCTTACATACCCATTTTAGAAGTCTCTGTAATAAGAAGGTTGAACTAGAATATCTCATATTAAATGAGGCTATTGATACAATAGGTAACACAGAAATTTGGTAGAATGAGCAGCAGGGCCCACTGCCACTACAGGTCAGGTGGGAGGGGGCCCTGTGCCCCTAGAAGGGTGGGGCCAATGGCAGTCAACTCTTAGCACTGCTCAGACCACGGCACTAGGTCCCCATCCCTGAGCCACACAGAATGTCAGAGCAACACTGCCGCAGCAATTCAAGGGTTGGCTATTAGGAAACATTTCCTTACTCTCAGGGTGGTTAATTACTGGGACAAATTGCCTAAGGAGGTTGTAGAATCTCCATCATTGGAGCTATTTAACAACAGCTAGATAAATACCTAACAGCAATGATATAGGTGGCGCTTGGTCCTGCTGTGAGGGCAGGGGAGTGGATCTGATGAGGTTTCGAGGTCCCTTCCAGTTCTGGTATTTTATGGTTCTATGAATTACAAAATCCTGGGCATTGTATACAAATCATGGCTGCACTTTCTGATTGTGGAACAGCAACATATATTTATTTCAATATGCACTGAAGCTACCAGAAGTACAACCTATTGATTTTCCTAGTTCAATTAGTTAAAGCATGAGCAACTTTCCTGGGAACTCCAAGTGATATTTTACGGTTTTTACATTCACCTTGTTAAATGCTAATGTAGAGGTTCTTAAAAGAAGTGATTTTGCAGGGTTTGAAAAACTACAAAACTGAGAGCTAAGCCCGTTATTGATGGCGAACAACTGTATTGTTGAGTTCTTTCCAATTTAAAGGAATAAGCAGCTATATGCTGCTTATTATGTACCATAGTTAACTATAATGTGGTTTTAGTCCACATTCTATTGCCTATAATTTTAAATGTAACATTACATGTCCCTTGCCTTCTTGTACTTTCTTTCCCTTCCTGGTTTCTTGCCACAGTTTATTTTGTGGAATAATTCCAGAGCCCTGATTTCCACAGGTGCTGAGCACCTCTGTCTCTCATTGACTGCACTTGGAGTGTGGATGCTCTCAGCATTTGTGAAAATCAGAGTCAAAGCATTTCCTGTGCTGCCTTAAACATCTGTTTCCTCTTTTCCTTTTCTCACCCAGCTCACTTAATTCTTTTTCTTTCCCTACATTCTGTTCTCTATCTCCTCCTTTACATATTTTCCTCCTTTTTTCTGCCCATAAAATGTTTTAAATACTGTACTTCTCCTGTATAACAGTAACTCATATCCTTTCATATATAGGGCTTAGAATTTAACCCACCAGATACTAGCCAGAAAAATACACCTACAGCCCAGGCATCTGGCTAGTGGAGGACTCACAATCCACGTGAGATATAAACACATCCTCCCCCAACCCAGTTTTTGGAAAGAAGAGGATGCTACTCATTGTTTTCTCAACTCTGCTCAGGGCTTAGTCCTCTAGGTCAACCTCAACGTAGTTAATTTTTGATACTTTCTGATAAATTTCTGATGAAGCAGATCTGCCCCATGAAAACTCATTATCTAATAAATAAAATTATTAGTCTTTAAGGTGCTACAGGAGTGCTTATTTTTGTTTGGTTTTGTTTGTTTGTTTTTTGTGCAGCTACAGACTAATAAGGCTGCCCCCTGACCCTGTTTCTGCTACTTTGGAAGCTGCATCCTCCTCCAACTATCAACAATCCTGCTGGTTGCAAAAATGGAAAAGGAGAATTCTCTTTTTCTCCATTCACCCCAGAAACTTCTAGCAGCTGAGACGAGTGAATGATATTTCTATTTCTTTACTGTTTCAAAACTCCATTTCTGACTCTTCTTCCCCAGTGAGCCAGCTCAAGATCAGACTCTTTTTGTTAGTCATAACTTTCCAAAGGAGCAGCTAAGTGTGGTATTCATGACAATCCCACTGATGGTATTCAGAACCCTGTCGTCAGTCATGAAAAAGAAAGCTGTGGTTACTTTTCACTGCTGCAACTTGACAAAGCTAAGAGCTGCAACTGAGAAGCTGAAGCTATCTGTCTGGATGTCATGGAAAATAATACTGCATCGGTTAAACCTGATTTAAATTTAAATATTACCTTTATAATCATAAGGCTTGTATCTTGATGATAGCTTAGATAGCAGAAGTTTATGACACTTGTCTGGGAAGGCTTCCTCTTCTCCATAGGCAAGAAGATTCTTAAAGCTTTCCAATACTGGAATTCTTTTTTAAACACTGCATTTTTTTTTAAAATACTGACATGATCACAGTACTGGGGCTTTGAAGTTTTTGTAGTTTAATGATGCTGAACAGTAAAATCTAGAAACAAAACTAAAACATCTTTTTCAACCAATTAATCAGGAACAATTCAGAGTGGCCGGATTCTTATACCATAATAGCCCTCTCAGAAACACACAGAGCCTCATTCTGATCTCACATGGATGTAAATCAAGAGTCACTCAATTAAAGATCAACAGTGATGGGAGACAAAAGTCATGCCTACACTGTGTGATTACACCTACGCTTATGCACATATTGAGAATCAAGGATTCTGCTTTTTATGATTTAGAATCAGACATCTGAACTTGCTGTAACTGAAAGCAGAACTGACTGCTGTATTCATAAACAAAAAAAAAAAAATCCCCAAAGATATAGGGAGAGATGACATTGCCAGGATTCAGATATGTCTACCTGGAATATCTGTAGATAAAATTTGCATGCGTGTCAGAATGACAAAGCTGTAGAGCAGACTGTGATGTTGCTTTTTAAGTCAAGAATTGGCACTGACAGGTGCCATGTGAGAGGTGCCTTGCAGGCTTTTAGCTCTTGTTGCCCTCCCATCCTCATCTCCACACTCCCACATATAGTCACAAAAAGATCAAAATACAAAAATAGCCTGGGTGTAAAGCTGAAGAGACACACTGATATGGTGTAAATCACACAATCTCTTGACACTATTGGAATCACACCAGCCGTACCCTGGTCTACATTTATTCTAAGCATGCCTCATTATCAGTTCCAAGCCAGCTCTCTTTTGATGTTTACATTGCAAGTTGCATGGGTTTAATTTTTATTTCTTGAGGTATTCCTTCGTCAATGTTGTTCACATTCTTACCAAGTCTCCTGAAGTAGAGAATTTCCATAATTTCTCTTTTCCTATTCAGTGTTTGATAGTCAACTCTTCCAAAGAATGTAAATAATCAATTAAAATCAATATGAAAAAACAAAGCCTTCTATAAAGCAAGCATCCTTGTAAAGAATGCGTGTTATAAACAGGAATAGAAAGTGAAAAGAGGGAGCGTGAAAATTTCAATCAATGCTATTAAACAGTTTTTGTAATCGGTTATGGTACATGTACAAATACAGCTGAGTTAAGTCCATGCCCTTTGGTCATCCTAGCATGAGGCAATCTGCTTCCTATTCACAGCAATTTCTTTTACAGTTGCACAATACTTTTCTTGTGTTTGCACCCTTGATTTGTTTCAGTGACCTCTAGGTAAACTGAGGCAGTGATTCCAAACTGCCTCAGCAGGTACATAGAAAGGCAACCAGAGCAGCACAGTCACTGCATGGAAAAACCTTCATACAGGAAGGTAACCGGAAGTAGGACTGGTCAATATGGTTGTAAGCATGTGCTTAAGGACTGCTATCCATCCTGAAGGAAAAAGTCCTGATTAATTCATAGTTCAGTGTGTGAATTACAGGTCCTCTTCTGTGCTCAATCTGTTACCAGAGAAATGAGCTTATTACTCAGCCATCATAAAATAGAAATGAGAAACCCAGAGTCAGGAAAAATCTGGCCTTGATTTAGGCAGAAAGAACAAACGATATCTGCACAACTGCAGTGTTACTAATAAGGACAGATTCACCAGAAGGGGAGGAAGTGTACATAGCTGATCCAGGTTTGGGTACCTGTGTTTGTCATTGTAAGTTTCTTGCTGAAGTCACTTTGCTGATAAGTAAAATAATTCATTATTACTCGTTGTTGCTAGGGCCATTTTTAGCCTGCAAGGGGACATTCTGAGTTATGGGCTTGGTCCAGAGAAAACCTATGAAGAGTTTAATTAGAAAGTGTACTCAGAGAAGTTTGGATTTTCTGTGAGCAAGGGAATCACTGGCAAAAAACTCCCCAGAAGACACGAGAAATGCTGGCAATAGGAAATCTCTTACAGCCCCTCAACACCACTGCAGACTTTGGGTAAATGTATTTGGAGGTGTCTAGACTATTGCATTTTGATGGGTGCTCTGTACTTAGAAAACAAAGTGTGACACTGTGCATTGAGGGAGCACCTTGTAATGCTCATACTCCTCATTTTGTATATAATTGTGATATCGCATAAAAAGCATACCATGTGAGGTGTCGCAGAAAGGTTATGATCTGTGGGAAATCATTTCTTTATCCTTATATACATATCACCAACGCATGTGAAATTGTAAGAATTGTGTTGCATATGGCTTTCAGTAAAGCATAGCGTGGGTTTGGGAAGCACCCTGTTACTAGCTCTACAAAGACAATGACAAGGGAAGTAATCAACATCCAGGTGGGTGCTCTTAAGGGCTATGTCTAGACTGCGGTTGTTATTTCGGGATGCAAACATATCCTAAAATAGCAACCCTGAGGCTCTTCTCCGCGCTCAAAATAGCATGGCTATGAGAGATGTAGCAGAAACCTCAAAATGGGCTTATTTCAAATTTTGGTGCCATTTGGATAGCACCAAGTTCAGAATAAGGTAAATAAATAATTTATGCAATTTGCATTGTGCAAATTACATAAATTATTTCAAGCTAGATATGCCGTCTAGATGTAGCTGCACAGACTTCACCAGCCATTGTCCAGCAAAGGATTTACAATTAGATGACCCAGCTGCATGAGGCCACACCAAGGGAATTTCTCACCTTTCCTTAGGGACTCTATAATGCTCACCAGGCATGCCTGGACTTGTATTTTCCAAGCACATGGACTAAGGTTATGAAAAAGCAAAATGCGGGGGAAGGGCCCTGCTTGGCCTTTCTGCTTCCCTGATGGATGCTGCAAGCAACCAGGACACTGAGAAGACTCAAGATTCCAACTAAGGGGAGTGGCCTACTTTTCAAGGGTGAAATCTGTGTACTGCAATATCCAGTGGGGTGACAAAAAGCTTCCAAGCTTCACCCTTTCTTTAGGAGATAGATTGGAAACAAAGAGCTGTAATCTGATAGCTGGCCTTGCTTCAGGCAAAAAAAAAACCCAGCAGTCCTGTAGCACTTTAAAGACTAACAAAATAATGTGTTAGGTGATGAGTTTTCGTGGGACAGACCCACTTCTTCAGATCAATAGCATTTCCAATACAGACTGACAGTTATATAGCAGAGAAGTCCAAAAAATTTTCTTTTGAAATAAAAACTGATAAATCAGATTCATGGAACTGATGTTACCATGGGAAATCTGGGTAATGCCTTTACAGGCATTCATTCATGGCAACAACATTCTCTGGCACAGTTACCCAAGTTGCTTGTGTATTGTCTGAAAAAATACTTTCTTTTGTTTATTTTAAACCTGCTGCCCATTGATTTCGTTTGGTTTGCCCCCTGTTCTTGGGTCATGTGAAGGAGTAAATAACTTTTTCTTATTTACTTTCTCCACACCAGTCATGATTTTCTATACTTCTATTATATCTCCTATTAATCGTTTCTTTTACAAAGTGAAAAATTCCAGTCTTAATAATCTCTCCTCATAGGGCAGACATTTCATAACCTTAACCATTTCTGAACCTTTTCCATTTCCAATGTTTTTTGAGAAGAGGTGATGACATCTGCATACAGTATTCAAGATGCAGGAATACCATACATTTATTAAAGAAGCAATAATATAATTTCTGTCTTATTATAGAAACAGAACTGGAAGAGACCTTTAGAGATTGTCAAATCCAGTCCCCTACATTCATGGCAGAACCAAGCATCATTTCAACCATCCCTGACAGATGTTAGTCTAACATTCTAGGCATTTTACTCCATTGCTCAGCCACCCTGACAGCTAGGAAGCTTTTCCTAATGTCCAACCTAAACCTCCTTTCTGCAGTGTAAATCCATTGCTTCTTGTCATCTCAGAGGTTAAGAAAAGTAATTTTTTGCCCTCTCCTTATAACAACCTTGTAGGTATTTGAAAGCTGTTATGTCCCTCTCAGTCTTCTCTTTTCCAGACTAAACAATCCCAGTTCTTTCAATCTTCCCTCATAGGTCATGTTTTCTAGACCTTTAATCATTTTTGTTGCTCTTCTCTGGACCTTTTCCAATTTGCTCACATATTTCCTGAAATGTGGCACCCAGAAGTGGACACAATATTCCATTCGAGGCCTAAACAGTACAGAGTAGAGCGGAAGAATGACTTCTCATGTCTCTCTTACAAAGCTCCTGCTAATGAATCCCAGAATGCTGTTTGCTTTTCTTGCAACAGTGTTTCACTGTTGACTAATATTTAGCTCGTGACCCCTACATCACTTTCCACAATACACCTTCCTAGGCAGTCACTTCCAAATTTGTTTGTGTGCAGCTGATTGTTCCCTCCTAAGGAACATTTGTCCTTTGTCCTTATGAATTTCATGCTATTTATTTCAAAGCATTCTTCCAGTTTGTTCAGATCATTTTGAGGTTTCGTCCTGTCCTCTAAAGCACTTGCAACCCTCCCAGTTCAGTATCATCCACGAAGTTTAAAAGTGTACCCTTTATGCCATCATTTAAATCATTGATGACAATGTTGAACAGAACTGGTCCCAAAGCTGATCCTTATGAAATCCCACTTATTAAGCCATTCCAGGATGACTGTGAGCCATTGATAACTGATTGGATAACTATTCACAATGGACAGTTATCACAGAGGGTAGCGAGATAATTGCCTTACAGTAGCTCAAGCTGGGCTGCACTTCTCTGGTCCAGTTGGATGTTCTCCTTTCCTAAGACATTAACCCTCCACAACAGCACAGAGTCTGTCTGGCTAGGGGTGGGACTGTGTCCCAGAATGTCTCATCTTTGTATCTTATTATCTCCCTTGGCTCCTCTAGTTCAGCTACTCTGGTCCCCCAAACCAGCATATAGTCTCCAAGGGCCAGGTGCTCCTAGCACCTGAATGCAGACATACATTACTAGCCCATAGAGAAGGTAATCATCTATGCAATAAACTGGATAGCTCCTACTCTGTTGCTGGATAGCTCCTAATCTGTTTGCATTTTCTTTTTATTCCTGGAGCTTGTTACTTTTTTATTGTTTTTTAAATCACGTTTTTAGTTATGTTGAAAGTATGTTGTGTATCTAGCCCTCCTCACACTCCCCTTACTAGATCCTCTGATCACTTAGGATTGGGCTTTTTAAGGCTCAGGCCTTACTGGGTAATGTTCCCCCTGGTTAAGGGCTGATGGGTACTAAAGGAATCAAAGCCTCATTACCAAGCTCTCAGCATTGCCTAGCAAGCTGCTAACAAACAGAGCAAACTGTATCTTTCAAATAGCAAGCACACTGCAAACACAAAAAACCCATGTGGCTATTAGGAAAAGCTATTTCACTCGGAGAGTGGTGAAGCATTGGAATGTGTTACCTAGAATGGTGGTCGCATCTCCATCCCTAGAGGTTTTTAAGTCCCAGCTTGACAATGTCCTGGCTGGAATTATTAAGATAGGATTGATCCTGCTTTAGGCAGGGGGCTGGGCTCAATGACCTCCAGCAGTCCTTTCCAGCCCTAGGATTCTATGATTCTAGGATACCTGCAGGGTCACATAATCATTCTATCACAAAACTCCTGTTAACTAGCTGTCCACCTTCCTTGGACTGAAAACACACAAGTATATGAAAATTGCCTACTCCCTCAATTATTATGTTGGTCTGTATCTGCAAAAATGTGGAAAGCCCACAAAAGTCTGTGCCAAAATAAATCTATTAGTTTTTAAGGTGCCACAAGATGATTTCTTCCCCTCTCAATGTGGAAGAAGTTTCTTGAGCAACTTCCGCGCACCACCCCAACCCCAGTTCAAATCCTTTTGTTTTCAAGTATCCCCTGGGTAGGGTGGTGGAGGAGAACCAAACTGAATGCATTAATTGTGTTCCTTCCCCACCTTATAAAGAACTTCCTTAAGGCAGGAATCCTTTATTTAATTCCCCACCACCACCACCATCTCACACAGTCCAAGATAAAGGATCATCTGACTCTGTAGCCTCAGTGTCCAGGAGTCAGCAGCAACATGGAGGTGGTTGCAAAAAGGCCAAGCATTGTCACAATCCATTATCCTCGTGGATGGGCCCTCAGCTTTTTCTAGCTTTTTTATAGTTGTTCCTGAAACGTTAGCAAGAAACATCACCCAAAGCGGCACATATGGAATATAGATACATGGTCAATGTTCTTAACTTCAGAAACCAAAATGATACAGATTGCATAATTGTATTCAGTATATCATCTTTCAAGTCATCTTATTTGTGCCATCTTGTATCAAGTATATTTCAGTTATGTCATATCCATCTCACAAGCATATTTTCATAAATAAATATGGGATGTAATATCACAATAGGCAGGAATTAAATAAATGAAAGCAGAGTCTCCAAACACCCCATGTTTTGCTGTGCTTTTGTCATCTCTTACAAGAGAAACAGCAGCAGCTGTGGTCAACACTTGGATGGAAGATTCTGTACTGAAAACATTAGAAATATCTGCACACGGTATATTATAGCACCTGTACTATTGTTATCACTGATGAAACTGAAATGATACTGGACACAAATTCAGGGAGGAATAACCCATGAGTTGTAATGAAAGATGATGATGCAACTAATAGATTGTTCATTAGGGCTTGTCAAATTATTATTTGTAAATAGTTCAGTCAATGCTGGGATTTCTGAAAATTATTTGTGAATAATTTTGCCGTCATCATTTGATCATCTCTATTGTCACAGCATGCAATAAATCTTAACAGTAACCAGCAAAATTATGTCTTAGATTCCTCAAAGTGCATTTCAATGGTTATTCATGGAAAAGGAAGGACATTTGTTCTATGGTTCAAAGAGCTCATTAAGGGATCTAGACTGGTTGAATAAAAGTTGGTTGTTTTGATTTTTTTTTAATTGTGCTGTTAAATTGTGTGGTATATATTAAAAATATTTTAACACAATTGCTAGAACTGACTGAAAATTTGCCAATGATGCATTTTTATTAGAAAAATGCTGTTTTCATGAATCAGATTTTTTTGAAAAAGCATTCCATTTTCGTTTTAAAAGTTTTCAAGTTTGTTGAAAAACTGAAAATTTAAAATATTTAAATCCTCAGTTTTAAGGTGAAAACCTAACAATTTAACAAAACAATTGTTTGTTTAAATTTTGCGTGGGAAAACACTCACTTTCAGAACAGTTTTGTTTTCTGTATATACTGTAGTGCAGTCCACTACCTACCTCACAGGTCTGACAGCTTCTTATTCAGAAGATGTGTTTACCAAAGATTCATATAATGAGACATATTTTACATGCTTTTAAAAGGTTCCTGTCTAAATGTATAAAGAAAGAAGTTTGAAATGCTTCCACCACTTGTAATTATTTTGCCACTTGAAGTGTTAATCGCCCAATCTTTCACATAGTCGAGAAATAGGACTTTGATCTTAGCTAGTTGAAGTACAGTATATTTTATTTACACAACTTGAATATCTATGCATGAATATTCTTTGATTCAGTCATAGCTAATAAATGTAACAGAGGAAAAGTTTGTGTCGAAAGCAGAAACAGATTTAATGTACCCTGGCAGCCAAAGTGTAAAATCCTCATGAAGAGAACAGGGGCAGGTAGCGCTTTGTAACATGCATACTGTAAACTAGATGAAGCTAGGCTAGGCAGGGCAGACACATATTTCTATTTTCATTTTGTTTTCCTCTGTGTTCCCTAATATGGTTCTTTCACCTCAGTTTCCATTCCACATCAAACAGGGCTTATAAGGGAGGGACTACTGCTATTAAGTGTAGGACTATTGATGTGCTAGCTTAGTAGTTCAAAGAATCTATAATTCCTTCCCTGGGGAGGCAGAATTCTTCTGAATGCTTCAAGTATGAGAGTTTCAAGGAGTGACCTTTTTTGCTTTTCTCTGTGCAGCTTTAGAAACTTTCATAGCAGTAGGTATGACAGTTAGTATTTAACATAACTGGATCTCCAGGGTAATCTTTAAGGCAGTTCCTAGTTTGTTAAGTTTGAGCCACAGCACAGCTCTTTTAAAGAGACAGGTACAATGTTATGTGTTTTGCTATTACAGTAATAATCAGAATCAAAATGTTCACTTCTGTAATGTATGTCATCCAGAATCATCTGGAAATATAAGTATTAGCTGACTGCCACAATCTGTGAGGCAGGCAAATATATTTGTCACTAACTAACTCAATAAGAATGAACATACACCATACATAGCAGCAGAAACGAAGCACTTTAAAGACTAACAAAATGATTTATTCGGTGATGAGCTTTCATGGGACAGACCCACTTCTTCAGACCAATTTCATTTCCAGTACAGACTGACATATATAAGTACAGAGGACCAAAAAGAAAAAAAAATTGCAATAAAAACTGACAAATCAAATAGGATGGAACGAAGGGAGTGAGAGATAGGGGGATGTTAATTGTCCTGTCTGAGATAATTCTGAGCATCAAAGGAAGGTAAGCAGTCCTTGTAATGTGTGAGGTAACTGATGTCTTTGTTCATATCATGTGTTAATGTGTTGAATTTGAATACGTACTCTAACTCACAAATCTCTCTTTCTTATCTGTTAAATTCTCTATGTTGCAGGACACAAATTCTCAGGTCTTCAAAGAATTTGTGTCCTGGAACACAAACACATTAACAACAGATTAGAGCAAGAGATTTCTGAGTTAGAGTTCATATTCAAATTTGACACATTATCATGTGGTATGAACAGAGACATCAATTACCTCACGCATTACAAGGACAGCTTCCCTTCCTTTGATGCTCGTAATTATTGCAGACAGGACAATTACCGTCCCCCCACCTCTCACCCTCTTCCTTTTATAGTAACAGAGAGTAAGCCGTGCTAGTCTATACACTATCAAAACAAAAAGCAGTCAAGTAGCACTTTAAAGACTAGCAAAATAGTTTATTAGGTGAGCTTTCGTGGGACAGACCCACTTCTTCAGACCATAGCCAGACCAGACAGTTTTGATCGTTTTTTTCTCCTTTTTAGTCCTCTGTACTTGTAAATGTCAGTCTGTATTGGAACTGAAATTGATCTGAAAAAGTGGGTCTGTTCCATGAAACCTCATCACTGAATAAATCATTTTGTTAGTCTTCAAACTGCTACATTTCTGCTGCTTTGTTTTGTTGTAGTACAGACTAACACGGCTACCTCTCTGTTACTATATATGATACATATCACATTTGCAAGGCAGTTATAAAATATGTTGTAATATTTTGCTTAAAAGTACACAATTTGGAGGGGATTGAAAGGTTTGTGTCTTTAGAAGAGTGGATAATGTGGTTCATCAATATAAGTACAAGCTGCATATGTACACTTCTAATTTTAGTTTTCTTTCCTCTTCATTTTTCACCTCAGGAGCTCACTGTACATGAATTCTTGCCTTGACAAGTACCTGCTGCTTTATAACTTCCTGTGATGAGCTTTGTGCCCCAGAATGGGATGAAAAGGTTTAAGGGGGCCAGGCAGGCCAATTAACTTCACTGAGTACATCTGGAGGAATATGGGAGCATGCCACTGATTAGCAGCAGACTCAGTGGAGCAGAAAGAGGTAGAAGCAGTATAAAGACCAGAGTCAGCGAGCAGGAAAGAAGCTGCAGAAAGGCAAACTGTAGTCCCTCCCGGAGTGGACAGAGTTGTAAGGTTGTGAACTCAAAGGGTGCGTCTACACTAGCAAGTACATTTGAAAGTGAGGTTGAAAAATGGAAATCTTTCAAAACAACCCACAGAGGGTCTACACACACTCTGCGAACATTTGAAAGTAACTTCAAAAGAATGGGGCCATTCCGTTGAAGTTGGTCCTCCATGTCTGTGGTGGGAAGACCGTCCCCTTTTGAAAGATTATTTCGAAAGAGAGCAAGCGTAGACACTCCATGGCCCACTGTTTCGAAAGAAGGAGTCCTCCATGGCGATGATCAGCTGGCAGGTGGCGGTGGTGCTCACAGCACAAGTGGAGCTCTATGGCTCCAGCGTCCAACTGCGTTTAAAGATGCAGGATCCCACAAAGCCTCAGGCAGGAAGCTGAGAGTGTGCAGGCAGCAGGGAGCCCACGCCGCTGCACAGCCCACTGCCAGCTGCGACACCCCAGACACAAAAGCGCCCTCCCCAGCACCATGGCCAGCACCTCGGACCCCCGCCCATGCCAGGGGCCCACCAAGAACACCAGGGAGTCCTCCCAGGAGGAGAGGCAGGTCTCAAAGCACCGGGCCCCCTCGTGGACTGAGGCTGAGCTGCAAGACCTCCTCACTCTCTGGGAAGATGAGGCAGTTCAAGCACCTAGCCAAGGGCCTCACTGGCTGGGGTCACCCCAACCACACCTCAGACCAGGTGAGGTCCAAGGTGAAGGAGCTTTGCCAGGGCTACTGCAGGGCCCGGGACACAGCTGGGTGGTCGGGGGCAGTGGCCACCAGCTGCCCCTACTATAAAGAACTGGACTGCCTCCTTGGGCCAAAGGAGGTGAGACTCCAGGCCATGATCCTTGACATGGTGGACCCAGAACTGAGCCAGAGCCCGAGACAGGGACCAAGGGAGAGTACCGCCCAGGACCAGCGGCCCCATCTGGTGTGGCTGCGGCCCACCCAAAAAGCTGTTGGCCCCAGGGCACAGGCAGGCCAGATGGCCCAGCTGCCCAGGCCTCAGAGGGACAACATGTGGCACTCAGTACCATGCAGCTGGGACAGCACCATGGGCCGCCCAGCCACAGAGGGACTGCTGGGGGCTCAGGGGAGCTGAAACTCGCAGCACCCAGATGGGGAACCCCATGATGAAGTCCCTGCAGCGTCCCCGGGATGGTTTAGGAAGGGAAGGGGGGTCACAGGGGCCTTCACTAGGGACTAATGACCCATTCCTCCCCCTCTTATGTCTCCACAGCTCCAGCAGGTGGCAGCTGGATCAGCCCCACGACGGTCTCGGGGAGCCTGACCATGGAGGGCGAGGGGGACTGGCCTAGACCCTGAGTGGGGATAATGCAGGGCTGCCGCCAGGCTGTCTGTCTGCGCCACCAGGGTGGGAAGGAGGAGGCAGGGGATGCAGCGCTCATGGCAGCCCTGTGGGACCTGACAGGTGTGCTGTGGGAGTGGCTCACTATGGAGTCACAGGCCTCGGACCAGGTGGCGGCCAACCTGGATGCCCTGACCCAGGCCATGGTTAGCCACCTGGCCTCGTCCACTGCCCCATCTTGTGCCACTCCCACACCTGCCCCTCCTGCCCCCACCCCACCATCCCCTGTGTCTCCATCACCTGCCTGTCCCCTCTCCTCCCTCCGAGACCTCCCCACATCCTGATCCCCCATCCCACTCCCTTCCCCTCAGCAGTCCCCCCTGACCAGCCCAATCTTGAGTCCCTGGTCCCACCCCACCTCCTGCTGGCCAGCCTTGTGTGCCTGGCCCATGCGTTCCTGGCCAGGGCTGGCCAGATGGAGGCCTGGCCCTCCAGCCCCCACTCCACCCATGCCAACCCTGGCGAGGCCACGTGCGCCTACCTCCCTGTGCTGCCGGCCCTGGCCCAGCCCCAATGAGGCCACCGGACATGGTGGGGAAGGGGCAGGCACAGGCAATGGGGATCCTGGCCATCGAGCCTTTTCGAGGGGTAAGGCACCCTGGTGCCCACAGCGTGCCCACACGGGGCTGCTACATCCATGTAAATAGTTCCCCCAGCCCCCATTAGCTGTTCCCCCTCCTGCCTGTAAATAGTTCCCTTGTTCATGGAGAGGCAGACAGTTCAGTTCCAGTAAAAGTTTTATAGTTCAGGTTTACCCTGTGTCCCCTGTGCATGTGTGGTGTTGGGGTGTGTGTGTGTGCAGGGTGCTGGCGTGGTGCTAGTGTGTGCCTGGGGGAGTCATTGTGGTCCCCACTCGACGGCCTCACTCAGGGCCTCCTGTGCCTGAAGCCCGTCCTGCTGCGCCTGGTGGCATGGGGTGGCAGGGGGCTGTTTGTACCTGTGCCCCGCCTCGGTGGCCCACCCCTGCATGAAGGGCTTGTGCTTTGCCTCCACCAGGTTGTGCAGGGTGCAGCAGGCCCTGACTACTGCTGGGATGTTGGGGAGGCTCACCTCCAGCCTGGTGTGGAGGCGTCTAACGCACTCCTTCAGGCAGATGAACGCCCTCTCGACCATATTGCAGGCCTTGTTCAGCCGCTCATTAAAAACGTCCCAGCTAGCTTGTGTGTGCCCTGTGCATGGCCTCGTCAGTCAGGCCTGCAGGAAGTAGGCCACATCCACCACGACGCAGGGCGGCATCGTAGTGTCCCCGACAGGAAGATCCTGCCGGGGGATGAAGGTCCCCTCGGCCATGCATCGTCCCAGACCCGAGTTCCGGAACACTGTAGTGTTGTGAGTGTGGCTGGACTGGCCCACGCAGACATCCTGGAAGTGACCATTGGCAGTGATGAGCACCTGCAGGACTACGGAGTGGTAGTCCTTGCAGTTTACATAGGCCATGTGGCTGTGCTCCAGGGTCCAGATGGCAATGTGTGTGCCGTCCAGGGCCCCGAAGTAGCTGGGGAAGCCCAACTCCTTGAAGCCCTGGATGATGTTGTCCATGTCCCCAATCCGGACCAGCTGCCTCAGGAGCACCTTGTTGATACCCTGGAAGACCTGTAAGACATGCCGGGGGGCATGCTCGTGAATGTGGGGTGGGGTTCAACATGTCCTTCTGTCCCCATCCCTGCCCCTTGCCCCCATGTGCCCACACATCCTCATCCCCGCCCCGTCCCCAGTGGGGGCTGCCCCCCCCAGTTCCTGACGGTGCCCCTTGCCAGGGTGCCCCCTGCCTCCCCACATGCAATCTAGGTGTGACCTGGGCACAGCTTACCTCATTGAGGACAGCCCCAGTGGTAGCCCTGCCCACCAAGAAATGGTGGCTGACAGATCAGTGACTGTCGGGGGTGGCCAGCTTCCAGAGGGCGATGACCACCCTTTCCTGAAGCAAGAGTGCTGGCCTCAGGCAGGTGTCATGGTGCCGGAGGGCTGGGGCAAACCAGTGGCACAGCTCCAGGAATGTCCCTTGGTCATCCTGAAGTTTTGTAGCCATGGGTCATCGCCCCAGTCCTCCAGCACCAGCTGGGCCCACAGTCACTGCTTGTGGGGAAGCTCCACATGTAGCAGGTGACCCAGGGGACTGGGCGGGGATGTCGCACCCTGAGGATGGCTTCCAGGAAGGTGGCTAACAGGGTGGCTACCCGGAGCCGCTGGTGCACAGTGGCCAGGGCCGCACTGGCCACAGCCTTGATGGCTGGGGGGTGCTGCTCAGGGGTCCATGGGGCCCATGATGCCTCCTCTGCTCCCTCCCCTGTGTGCCTGGGGACAGGTAGCTGGCCCTCAGCATGTGCAGGGCAGGCTTGGGGTGGGGGTGCCCTTCAAAGGGACGGCAGGCGGCACTCTAGGAAGAGTGCGTGTGTCACGTAACCCTTCCTGCGGCGCTTCCTGCCCCTGTTCTTTCGAAAGAGAGCCCTGATGTGTGGATGCCCTCTTTCGAAAGTTCTCTGGGGGCCTTTTGAAATGACGGGTCGAACCTTCAGGCCCCATTTGCATCTGTGGATGCTCTGTTTTGAAAGGCTGTCTTTCAACATTCAGTTTCGAAAGCTGTCCTTCCGAAACAGAGCTGTAGTGTACACAGACCCAAAGAGAAGAGACTCCCTGGGAGGTAGGAAAAAAGCCCACAGAAACAGCAGCAAGAGCTGGGACTACACAGAGGCCTTGGCTGCTTATAACAGAGTCCCTGGGTTGGAACCCAGTGTAGAGGGCAGCCCTGTGTTCCCCTACCAGCCTCTTGGGACTGGCACAAGGTGTTGGAGATGCCACCCCATGGGCCTGGGAGGACTTTGAGTTGCGCAGAGAGGGAAGACGTTAGTGACATGCCAGGAAGAGGACACTACAGCCCCTCGAGTGAGAGGGCTTGCAGGAACAGACTGCATGGGTAAGGATTCTGGAGAGGGAGCACAGTGCCTGGAAGAGCTAATTCCCAGCACTGATTCTGAACTGCTGCTTCTTTTATATGGGCCCACTGTGTCCTAACTGCTGTTCCTTGAAGCTGTTCCCTGACAGGCTTCACTGTTTCTCTCTGCAGTATAGGAATTAGCCCTATTACATCTATGTGGGAGCAGCCGCAATCACAAATATATTGAAAATAAAGGGCATATAGAAAATGGATCACAACAACAAAAGGAAGGCACTCAGCAAAGCTAAAAACCAATTTAAAACAGATAAGAGAAATTATTTAACTTAGCCAATATTTAATGATTTTTAAGGACTGATTATTTAATCAGTCCTTGCAACTCACTTGGGTAGCACAGAGGCAAGCAGCTGTCAAAGTCAGACTCAGACCCACAATTTATCAGACCACTCTGTTTTATTAGCAAAGCCGCTCTGCTAATACATTTAGAAGTGAGCCCCCCCCGAGTGGGGCTTGTGTCTCTTAATTTATACAGTTTTTTGGAGAACAAGTTACAGACAAGTTACAGACAAAAGAAGAAAAAGAGTTTAGTCACCACCCTTCAAGATCCCTGAGACCAGTCACGTATCTTCAGTTACCTGCCACTCTTAACAATCTCCTTTAACAGCTTCCAGTTAACTTAACTAATTGCCCTTCACACCTTCCATTCTGATGCCTGCTTCTTAGACCCGTTGGCTCCATCTTAATTGCTTCTCCATTCAAAAGCTAACTGTCCCTACGTGTGCTCCCTCAGATACTTTGTAACATGTTCTGGCATGCCCTCTCATATACAATGTGTCCTGCATGTCCCCTTATACAACGTTATACTTATACAATGTTATACTTCCACACAGCAAAATGTCAAATCAACTTACATTAACATGAAATGACAGATTTCAGAATCACAGAATCATAGGGCTGGAAGGGACCTCAGGAGATCATCTAATTCAGCCGTCTGCTTCAAACAGGATCAACCCCCACTAAGCCATCCCAGCCAGGACCTCGTCAAGCCGGGACTTAAAAACCTCAAGGGATGGAGAATCCACCACCTCTTTAGGCAACGCATTCCAACACTTCACCATCCTTCTGGTGAAGCAGTGTTTCCTAATATCTAACCTACACCTCTCCCTCTTCAACTTCAGACCATTACTCCTTGTTCTGCCATCTGCCACTACTGAGAACAGTTTCTCACCCTCCTCTTTAGAGCTCCCCTTCAGTAAGTTGAAGGCTGCTATTAAATCACCCCTAAGTCTTCTCTTCTGCAAACTAAACAAGCCCAAATCCCTCAGCTTAACCTCATAGGTCTTGTGCTCCAGCCTCTTAATCATTTTTGTTGCCCTCCACTTAACCTGCTCCAGCAAATCCACATCCTTTTTATACTGGGGGGCCCAAAACTGGACACAACATTCCAGATGTGGCCTCACCAGTGCTGAACAGAGGGAAATAACTACTTCTCTAGATCTACTTGAAATGCTCCTTCTAATGCACCCTGGTATGCTGTTAGCCTTCTTGACTACAAGGGCACACTGTTTACTCATATCCAGCCTTTCATCTACCATAACCCCTGGGTCCCTTTCCATTTTACTGCTGCTGAACCAGTTGGTCCCCAGCCTATCACAGTGCTTGGGATTCTTCCGCCCCAGGTGCAGGACTCTACAGTTCTTGTTGAACCGCATCAGATTTCTTTTGGTCCGGTCCTCCAGTTTATCCAGGTCCCTCTGGATTCTCTGTCTACCCTCCAATGTATCTACCTCTCCCCTTTAGTTTTGTGTCATCTGCATCCAGTCCCTCATCCAGGTCACTAATAAAGTCCACAGAGGGTGGACTGGGACTGGCAGCTGGAAACTGTTGGTTTCTAAATAAGCTTGATATCTAGAAGCCTCTGCTAATTGGCTGAGCCTCAGTAAGGGGAGGGACTTTGAGGCAGTTCAGGGCTTTATAAAGCAGTGTCCAAGCAAACAGGGGACTGCAAACAGGGAGTTTAGAGAGGGAGTTTGGAAGGGGAGTGGAAGAGGCCAGAGACCCTTGCCTTTCTTTTAAATCCCTTTTCTAAGATGGCAGGCATGGATAGTGACAGGTCTACTGTTGTTAGCTGCTCGGGATGTGCCAGTTTGTCTTCCTCCCCGAGGAAAGAAGGGATTTCTTCTGAACTAAGTGCAAGCTGGTCTCCATTTTAGAAGGAAAAAATAGAGAACTGGAGGCTCAAGTGTTGACCCTACACTCAAGCCGTGTCTACACGTGCACGCTACTTCGAAGTAGCGGCACTAACTTCGAAATAGAGCCCGTCACGGCTACACGCGTCGGGCGCTATTTCGAAGTTAACTTCGACGTTAGGCGGCGAGACGTCGAAGTCGCTATCCTCATCAGGAGATGGGGATAGCACCCTACTTCGACGTTCAACATCGAAGTAGGGACCGTGTAGTCATTGCGCGTCCCGCAACTTCGAAATAGTGGGGTCCACCATGGCGGCCATCAGCTGAGGGGTTGAGAGACGCTCTCTCTCGAGCCCCTGCGGGGCTCTGTGGTCACCATGGGCAGCAGCCCTTAGCCCAGGGCTTCTGGCTGCTGCTGCCGCAGCTGGGGATCCATGCTGCAGGCACAGGGTCTGCAACCAGTTGTCGGCTCTGTGGATCTTGTGTTGTTTAGTGCAACTGTGTCTGGGAGGGGCCCTTTAAGGGAGCGGCTTGCTGTTGAGTCCACCCTGTGACCCTGTCTGCAGCTGTGCCTGGCACCCTTATTTCGATGTGTGCTACTTTGGCATGTAGACGTTCCCTCGCAGTGCCTATTTTGATGTGGTGCTGCGCAACGTCGAAGTTGAACATCGACGTTGCCAGCCCTGGAGGACGTGTAGATGTTATTCATCGAAATAGCCTATTTCGATGTCGCTACATCGAAATAAGCTATTTCGATGTAGGCTTCACGTGTAGACGTAGCCTCAATCAGGGAGGATGAAGATTTCCTTGACAGAAGGGAGCATTTAATCTTGCAAGCACGGCAGGTCAAAGAACCGGGGCAGGCAGTAAGGGATGAAGAAGAGAACTGGCAGCATGTAACTTCTGGAAGAAAAAGAAGGCCGGTACATGAGTCCCCCATCAATATAGAGATAAGTAATCACTTTCAGGCTCTCTCCACTGGTTCTGCGGTGGTGAATGCTTTAGAAGGAGCATCACAGGGAAAAAATTGGAAGGGAACTGCTTCTACTGCAAGACATGGGATGTGTAGTCCTAGGGGTGGGGGTTCAATGACCACCACCCTGATAAGAAAAAGATGGATAGTGGTGGTTGGGCACTCTCTCATAAGAGGGACTGAACCATCCATCTGCCGACCGGACGTGCAATCTCATGAGGTGTGCTGTTTACCGGGAGCTCGAATTCAGGATGTGACTGAGAGCCTTACAAAACTGCTCAAGCCTTCAGAATACTACCCCTTCCTATTTCTGCATGTGGGAATTAACGAAATGGCCAAAAATGATCTTGAGCAGATTACTGAAGATTATGTGGTGCTGGGAAGAAGGGTCAAAGAATTTGGAGCGCAAGTGGTGTTCTCGTCCATCCTTCCTGTCAAAGGGAAAAGGCTAGGTAGGGATCATTGAACTGAGGAAGTAAATGCAGGGTTATGCAGGTGGTGTTGGAGAGATGGCTTTGGATTCATCGATCATGGGACACTGTTCTAGGCACAAGGATTATTGTGAAGAGATGGGGTCCACCTAATCAAGAGAGGAAGGAGCATTGTTGCAAGTAGGCTTGCAAACTTAGTGAGGAGGGCTTTAAACTAGGTTTGCTGGGGGACAGTGACCAAAACCCTGAGGGGAGAAAGGAACTTGGAGGCCAGGAAGAAATGCAAAGAGGAATGTAGAGCAAAGGTTGACCCCTGGTTCGAGTAGAGAGGGCAGGGAGATCAACTGGTTATCTAAGGTGTTTGTTCACCAATGCCAGAAGCCTGGTTAACAAGCAGGAAGAATTAGAAGCCCTGTCCCAGTCCAAGAACTATGACTTGATTGGGATAACAGAGACTTGGTGGGATGACTCGCATGACTGGAGCGCTGTCATGAAAGGGTATAAACTGTTCAGGAAGAACAGGCAAGGGAGAAAAGGAGGAGGAATTGCACTGTACATAAAAGATCACTATGATTGCTAGGAACTCCAGTACATAGAGGGAGAAAAGCCTGTCGAGAATCTATGGGTCAAGCTTAGTGGTGTAGGCAACCCTGGAGATGTGGTGGTTGGTGTCTGCTGCAGGCTGCCAAATCAGGATGATGAGGTAGATGAAGCTTTTTTTGGACAACTGAGAAGATTCCAGATCGCAGGCTCTCGTTATCATGGGGGACTTTACTTACCCTGACATCTGTTGGAAGACCCATACGGTGGTACACAAGCAGTCCAGAAAGTTTCTGGAGAATGTTGGGGATCATTTCTTGGTACAAGTGCTGAAGGACCCAACCAGAGGTTGTGCGCATCTCAACCTGCTGCTTACAAACAGGGAGGAACTAATAGGGAAGGTAGAGGTGGGTGACAACCTGGGAAGCAGTGATCATGAGATGATAGACTTCAGGATCCTGACCAAAGGAAGGAAAGAGTGCAGTAAATTACACATGTTGGACTTCAGAAAAGAAAACTTTGACTTCTTCAGGGACCTGATGGACAGAATCCCCTGGGATGCTATCATGAAAGGAAAAGGAGTCCAGGAAAATTGGCGGTATTTTAAGGCAGCCCTATTGAAGGCACAGAAAGAAACCATCCCAATGTGCAGCAAGAGAAGTAAATATGGTAGGACACCAGACTGGCTTACTGGGGAAATCCTTGGAAAACTTAGGCACAAAAAGGGAGCTTACAAAAAGTGGAAACTCGGACAGATGTCTAGGGAGGGATATAAATGTATAGCTCGAGAATGCAGGGCAGTTATAAGGAAGGTGAAAGTGCAACTGGAATTGCGACTCGCAAGGAATGTGAAGGATAACAAGAAAAGTTTCTACAGGCATGTTAGCAAGAAGAAGGTGATCAGAGAGGGAGTGGGGCCCCTACTGGATGAGGGAGGTAACCCAGTGACTGATGACCTAGGGAAAGCTGAAGTACTACATGCTTTCTTTGCCTCTGTCTTCACGGACAAGGACAGTTCCCAGACTAATGCGATAAGTGATGCACTGTGGGATGAGGGTGGACAGCCTTTGGTGGGGAAAGAACAGGTTAGGAGCTATCTAAAAAAGCTAAATGTACATAAATCCATGGGCCTGGACCTAATTCATCTGAGGGTTCTGAGGGAGCTGGCGTATGTCATTGACAAGCCCTTGGCCATTATCTTTGAAAAGTCGTGGAGATCAGGAGAGATCCCAGATGACTGGAAAAAGGCAAATGTAGTGCCCATCCTTAAAAAGGGGAAGAAGGATGATCCAGGGAACTATAGGCCAGTCAGTCTTACCCCAGTCCCTGGAAAAATCATGAAGGGCCTCCTCAAGGAAGTCATTTTGAGGCACTTGGAGGAGGAGAAAGTGATCAGGAATAGTCAGCATGGATTCATGAAGGGCAAGTCATGCCTGACCAATCTGATTAGTTCCTACAATGAGATAACTGGCTCTGTAGATAGGGGAAAATCAATGGATGTGATTTATCTTGACTTTAGCAAAGCTTTTGATACGGTCTCCCACAATATTCTTGTCAGCAAGTTAAAGGAATGTGGATTGGATAAATGGATGGTAAGATGGATAGAAAGCTGGCTCGAAGGTCGGGCCCAGCGGGTAGTGATCAATGGCTCGATGTCAGGATGGTGGTCAGGTTCTAGTGGAGTGCCCCAAGGTTCAGTTCTGGGTCCAGTTCTGTTCAACTTATGTATCAATGACCTGGATGAGGGGTTGGACTGCACCATCAGCAAGTTTGTGGATGACACTAAGCTAGTGGGAGAGATAGATATGCTGGAGGGTAGGTATAGGGTCCAGAGTGACTTAGACAAATTGGAAGTCTGGGCCCCAAGAAATCTGATGAGGTTCAATAAGGACAAGTGCAGAGTCCTGCACTTGGGCCAGAAGAATCCCAAGCATTGTTACAGACTGGGGTCTGACTGGCTTAAAAGTAGTTCTGCAGAAAAGGACCTGGGAGTTGTAGTGGTTGAGAAGCTGGACATGGGTCAACAGTGTGCCATTGTAGCCAAGAAGGCTAATGGCATATTAGGTTGCATCAAGAGGAACGTTGCCAATAGATCCAGAGAAGTGATTATTCCTCTTTATTTGGCTTTGGTGAGGCCACATCTGGAGTACCGTGTCCAGTTCTGGGCCCCCAATTATAGGAAGGATGTGGACACACTGGAGAGGGTCCAGTGGAGGGCAACCAAAATAATTAGGGGGCTGGAGCATATGACCTCTGAAGAAGGGCTGAGGGAATTGGGTCTGTTTAGTCTGCAGAAGAGAAGACTGAGGTAGGATTTGATAACAGCCTTCAACTTACTGAAGGGAGGTTGCAAAGAGGTTGGAGAGAGGCTGTTCACAGTGGTCACAGATGGCAGAACACAGAACAATGGTCTCAAGTTGCGGTTGGGAAGGTCCAGGTTGAACATTAGGAAAAACTTTTTCACTAGGAGGGTGGTGAAGCATTGGAATGGTCTACCTAGGGAAGTAGTGGAGTCTCCATCCCTGGAGATGTTTAAGTCTCGGCTTGACAAAGCCCTGGCTGGGCTTATCTCATGGGGTTTGGTCCTGCCTTGGGCAGGGGGCTGGACTTGATGGCTTCTTAGGTCTCTTCCAGCTCTATTCTATGAATAACACCGGCCCCACAACTGAACCTTGTTGCACTCCGCTTGAAACCAACCACCATCCAGATATTGAGCCATTGACCACTATCTGTTGGGCCTGACCATCAAGCCAGATTTCTATCAATTTTATAGTCCAAGGATCCAATCCATATTTCCTTAACTTATGGACAAGAATGTTGTGGGGGACCATATCAAAATCTTTGCTGAAGTCAAGGTATATCACATCCACTGATTTCCCCATGTCCACTGAGCCTGTTACCTCATCAGAGAAGCTAATCAGATTGGTCAGGCAGGACTTGCCCCTGGTGAATCCATGTTGGCTACTTTTGATCACTTTCCCCTCTTCCAAGTGCTCCAAAATGGATTCCTTGAGGATTCCCTCCATTATTTTCCCAGGCATTGAGGTAAGGCTGACTGGTCTATCGTTCCCTGGATTGTCCTTCTTCCCTTTTTTAAAGATGGGCACTACATTTGCCATTTTCCAGTCATCTGATATCTCCCCCAATCTCCAAGAGTCTTCAAAGATAATGGCCAAAGGCTCAGCAATGACCTCTGCCAATTCCCTCAGTACCCTTGGGTGCATGAAATTCAGACCCATGTACATCTAGTTTTTCTAGATAGCTCAGAACTTGTTCCTTCCCCGCAGATGGCTGCCCTCCACTTTCCCATACAGCATTGTCTAGGACCATCGTGTGGAAGTTGACTTTGTCTGTGAAAACTGAGGAAAAAAAAGCATTGAGTACTGCAGCTTTTCCTACATCTGTCACTAAGTTACCTCCCTCATCCAGTAATGGCCCCACACCTTCTCTGATAACCTGTTTATTGTTCACATGCCTGTAGAAATCCGTCTTGTTACTCTTCACATACCTTGCCAGCTTCAGTTCCAATTGTGCTTTCGCTTTCCTGATTAACCTCCGGCATTCTCCAGCCCTATGTTTATACACTTAGTCAACTGTCCACGTTTCCATTTCTTGTATGCATTCTTTTTGAGTTTAAGCTGCCTAAGGACTTCCCTGTTAAGCCAAGCCGGTTGCCTACCATGTTTGCATTTCTTACTATGCAGCAGAATGGTTTGTTTCTGTGCCTTCAGTAAGATTTCTTTAAAATACTGCCAGTTCTCTTGCACTCTTTTCCCCTTCATCTTCATTTCCCAAGGGATCCTGTTCATCAGTTCTCTCAGGGAGTGGGTCTGCTCTTTTGAGATCAAGGGTCTGTATGTTACTGCTCACCTTTCTTCCTTTTGTCTGGATCCTGAAATCTACTATCTCATGGTCGCTGCAGCGCAGGCTTCCACCCACTTCAGCCTCACGCTTTACATCAACTCATCTCCATTTATGACTCTGAAGAAATTTCTCCCTCTAGCACCATATTGGACGACTGTGTAAATATACTATTGAGACTCAGTCCTTTGCATGAAAAATGATATCGCTTATTACTGCCCACAGAACACTGAATTAGGTGCACCAGGGGACTGTTATTGTATAGCAATTCATATGTTCCTATTTATGTAACTCTGTCAGTTGCTTTCAAATATCAGAAGATAGACAGATAGTTGGAAAAAAAAAGAAAAAAAGCCTACAGGAGATGAGTTGAATCCAGCGCATCCTATTTAAGTTTTGCTTGTGATCACTATCCCTGTTCACAATTAATGATGGAAGGAGAGGTCCCATCATTAGGCAAAGTTACAGAAACATAAGGAGATGACAAATGCAATCCAAAAATAAAGCTTACATCAAACTAATGGGGCAGAGAAAAGGGATTACTTTCAAACAATTACTTCCTTGATACTCAAGAAAGGTAACTCATATCTTCTTGGGGATGTAAGTTGTCCAGAACTGACTTGATGGATCCACAAAAGCTATTGAATAGATACTCTGAATTCATTCAGACATACTTCCTATGGGTCAGAGGAATTCAGCTGGGGTTCATGTTGTCAGGAATCAATGGACTGAATTTAATTTGTATTTGAATATACACAAATGTTTTTAAAATAACTAATATTTGCTTGTGCTTTTACCTTCCTTGATAAATCTGTTCCCTGGATGTAACCGACGTCAGAATTTGACCCAATCAACTTGATCACAGTTATGTCTTTCACCAACACCAGCCAGGTGAGCTCTTCTCCTCATCCTGAAATATATGCTGGTCTTGTGCTCTTGAAGCATTAAAACATAATCAGATAAGTTGTTTCAGAATAAGTTGTTTTAACTGTTAAGTTAAAAAGTATAATCTGAGGTTCTGATTTCTTCATTATAATATCATGGGGTGTGCGATTAACCATTCTAGACACAAAAATATTTTTGCTCTGCTCTATTTATTTCCTTTTTATGCATAATAAATTAAAGATAGAGCTATTTCAAAGCCCCCTTAGAAATATATTGTTGGAGGCTTTTTCTGCCCTGCAACTTTTCCAGTATTATAATGTTATCGTGGCACAGCCATTACTCCAGTGCAGAATACTAGGAATGATTCAGCAAGTTTCATAGGCTGTAAACCAGGTCAGAACTATATACATAGGCTATAGTTTAAAAATATGGTTATCTAAAATCGGGTGCCTAAAACTGGTTTCCTAATTTCTGGAGAATTAAAGCACCTACAATTCCACTGAAGTCAACTCAAACAACTAATCTATCAGCATCCCTGAAAATCAAGCCACTTTTTATGTGCCTAATTTTAGGTATCCAAGCTCAAATATGTTGGTCCTAAAGTCTCCAGCATACTTAAAGTATGATGAACAAGCACCTTAATGATTAACAAATTTATATATTAGGCAATGAGCTTTCATGGGTAAGACCCACTTCTTCAGATTTGGAGCAAATCATTTTCTCCTTTCACAGGAGTGTTTGGTACAGATACAAAGGTCAGAATTGCATCATACTTTAACCAAAACAAAAAGCAGTCAAGTAGCACTTTAAAGACTTGCAAAATAGTTTATTGGGTGAGCTTTTGTGGGACAGACCCACTTCTTCAGACCAACGATCGCTCACCCAATAAACTATTTTGCTAGTCTTTAAAGTGCTACTTGACTGCTTTTTGTTTTGATAGTGTATAGACTAGCACGGCTCCCTCTCTGATACTTTAACCAAGTTTTTTCAGGATTCAGGGTAAGACTACACAGCACAGTTATTTCGAAACAACTAACCTAGCATCTACATGACACAACTGCTATTTGAAAATCAATTTGAAATAGTGGGTGTCTTATTTTGAAATTGGTAAACCTCACTGCATGAGGAATAGACCTACTTTGGGTGACACATAGGTCATCTACAAGTCTCCTCCCCTTCATTTTGTCTTGGGACAAAACTTGTAACTGACTCCAGGAGTATCCCAGTTGCTGTCTTTCAATGTGAGTAGATCTTCTCCACGTTGTTCGAGGTTTTCCTCTTTTGCCTTTTCCTTGCGGGTTCCATGTGAGAGCTTGATGGACTATGCTGGATGATGGCTCTCTGAGAGAGTGGCCTAAGCCAATCCCCCTTTCTTCTCTTGATTTGAAAATCAAGTGGGTTCTTGTCCTACTCTGTTCCAAAGCTCCTTATTTGTGACCAAATCTTGCCACTTGATGAGAAGGATGTCCTCAGGCACCTCTCTAAGAATGTCTGTAGCTTGTGATTTTAAGACTTTTAGTACACCCAGTCTCATACCCACACAAGAGCACACTCTTCACATTTGTCTTGAAGATCCGCAGTTTTGTCTTCCCTGATATTATTTGTGAACTCCATATTGGATGGAGAGTGTTGAATGCAGCTGTTGCTGTCTCTATCCTGGCCTTGATATTCTTGTCTGTTCCTCTGTCTCTGCCCATGATACTTCCCATGTAGGTGAACTGCTCCACAACTTCCAGGTCATCCCTCTCAGTGTGATGGTGTTGTTGCTGGACAGGTTGATCCTCATTGTTTTGGTCTTTCCCTTGCTAATGCTCAGTCCAATCATCGAGGCAGTTTTGTCTAGTATTGCAACCTTTTCTTCCATGCTTTCATGTCGGTGTGAAAGGACACACTCATTTCGGAATAGCTCTTCCAGAATAGCTTATTCAGAATAAGGCTGCTGTGTAAAGCAGAATGCAAATGAGCACGATTGGAAATGCAAATGAGGGATGAATTTGCATATTGTGTGCCTCATTTGCATCTTATCACATGTTCTTGCTTCCAGAAGAGCCTTTTCCAGAAGCAAAAACAGCTGTGTAGACTGTGTTCCTTCAAAAATAAACCCTATTTTTGAAAGAACCCTTCTCCCTGAAACAGAATAGGAAGAAGGGTTCTTTTGAAAATGGGGTTTGTTTTTGAAGGAAGCTCATCTACATGGCTATTTTTGCTTCTGGAAAAGACACTTCCAGAAGCGAGATCACGTGAGACTGTGCAAATGAGGCATATATAAATCCGTGCCTCATTTGCATTTCCAATCTCACTCATTTGCATTCTGCTTCTGAAAGCGGAATGCAGTGTAGCCGCAGCCTCAGTGTTTTTGTCTCTCTAGATAAAAGTTTAATTAAGGCTTAGTTTTTCCCAGCACTAATCTGCAGTACTCCCTCTTCCTTGGCACAACTGCAGCCCTTCTGCTTGAGGATTGCTTCAGATTCATGCCACTGTTAGCTTTGCTATAGTTGTGCAAAACAGGCCCTGCCCAGAGTCAAACTTCAGTCTAAAAGTTCCATAGAAGCCAATGTCCTATTCACTCCTCTTGGCATTTTGCCTTCTTAAAGTTACACACAATGTAACTGCCCATTGCTACTAGTTCTGCTGTAATGTAGCAATTAGAACCCTTAATGCCCATGAAAAGCTTTGATATGCTCCAATGAAATAGCAATACAACAAAGTTAAGTTACTTAAAGAAGTTCCTTTGTGGCATTTAAAAACAAAACAAAAACCAAAAAACCAAAAATTAGTTTATAGAGTTAATGTGCCACACATTTTGTTGTACACCTAACAGATTTTAATCTAATAAACCCATTGAGAACTCCTTCTTCAGCCATTACAGTAGAATGGACTCTAACCTTTGATACCATATCACTTCACTCAAAATGGCTACAGCAATAGATGGCAAAATATTTTCTACAGGACCTTTGGAAACAAAATGAAGTATAGGAACAGGGACCAGACTTCAGTTGTGGTAAATTGGTTTAGCTCCACTGACTCTGACAGGGTTACACTGACTTACACCACCTGAAGATCTGACCCAAGATGTGATCCTCTTCTCTATAATATTTTGGACTTTTTGTGTTCACTTATACATTTTCAAGGTTTAAATTGTAAAATCTTGGTTTTAATAATTGACTGGCAAGTAATCTACTATCTAGTAAATAGATTAACTCACCATCTGGCCCTGCTGTTTGCATATAACCTAGGTTTTAATTACGAGATACAAAACTTCAAGGCCATTTAGTATTAAACTCTCTCCTCTGTAACTGGCCCATTAAAGCATAGCTAAAAATAGTCGCATTTCCTGGCCTATTTTTAGATGAGACATTTAAATGCATGGTTTTGTTAAATAAAGAGCTAATTGCTATAAAAGGTACAACTGATCTCACAGTACATTCTGCCTGCTGCATACAAATGGCCAGATTCTCTGCTCGTATAAATTGGCACACATAGCTCCACTGATTTCCATAAAATTATGTCCATTTGCACTAACAAAATCTGTGTGTGCCTTATACACACATACACACACCTTTAACATCAGTGCTGAGGTGCAATTTGAAATGATCAATTTAGTACTATTTTCTGTTCCAATTTACAAAAGTTTGCTCACTGTTAGATGCTGAATACATCATACAAATGTTCATCATCATACGGATTTCTGGCATAGTGCACTCTGCAAGCACTGTTGAATACTCAGTGTTTGTGATGCCTTTCAGTTTCCTGGTTGGATGGAACTTACCAAATTCAATTTCCAGAGCAAACATGAGTATACATTTGAAATGCACACTCTACAAATATTCTGCAGTATTGACTCAAGATTTTCTGTTTTGGTAAATGTTCTACTTTGAAATGTACATCTAACTAATTGCCCATATGCCTGCTAGTAAATTTATAGGGTGCATAGAAAACAAATTAAAAGAAAAGTGCAATTATAATTGATGTACAGCCACCCCACATGACATTTCCCAGTTTGCAGCCTGCACTGATGAGTCACAGCATCCCCTTAGCTCTCTCTAGCAGGGACACTTTTTCACTGCTTTGGTACTGCACAAACCTCTCTAGGTGCTGATCACTCATGGTTACAACTTATGAAGTCACTCCCAGCCGAGTACATGAGTGCTATGCCCAGCCATCCATGAACAGATGCAGGGTTACAGCCACATATCCCTTGGTCCCAGTCTTGTCCCCCAGAAATGGGTGTCATGCACCATTCAGTAGCCCAGTGGTGTGCCAAGTGGTGCATGTGAAATTTCAAAAGTGAAGGGAGCAGCACAATTAGTTTCCCTCCAGTGGGAGCCCTCCACTGCATCCCCATAGTTTCTCTGCACAGCTCATGTGCTGGGCTGCCTGCCTGCCTCCCTGTGGTCAGCAGAGGGCTTGCTTCATTCCTGGTCTCCCTGCCGTTGCCTCCCTGCAACTTCTTTTGGGTCAGCTGGCCACCTCCCTGCCCTCCTGCCTTCACAGCCTCTGCTGTTGTTTTTGCCCCCACCCCCACGTTTTACAGGAGTATCTGAGTGGGGGTAAGAGATGTGTACTTTTACCAGCACAGCCCTTTGTTTCAGCTTCTCCAGAGTGTCCAGGCTTTCTCTCTTTTCTAAGTGTAATTATGCTGATCTTTTGTTTAGTTCTTTTGTTTAAGCATGGAAGGTGCCTGGAGCAGACATGGCGGGGGGGAAGGGGAAGAGGCGGTCACTGACTGTGCTTTTTATACTCTAACCCTTTGTATAGGAAAAGTTTTTTGCTGCATCATATGGTCAGGCACTTCCACATAGTATGTGAGCTGCCAAATGTCCTTCAGGTGAGCTATACATTTCTTGTTTACACCTTTCCTGGTGGTGAATTTCTGATCAAGCAAGTAACAGTCTATCAGCACCTAGCTGGCATGCCAGCGTGCCCTCGTCTTTGAGAAAATCATCTGATGGCATGACCCAAAAATACAGCATAGCAGTAACAACCATATAGTTCACAGCTCCATATGCAACGCTGATACATTTTGAAAAGACAATGTTGAGTAGGTTGTATTTTCAAATGATACCTCACAAGGCACACTTTGTACATAGTATATAATCACCACACAAAAGTGATGAACCTCATCACACTCCACAAAAGTGAGAACTAGGAACTTATTTATAGTTCAGATACTGAGAGACAGATTTAGCCTTCAGTTAACATGAAGGAGAAGGGGAGAATTTTGGAAACATACCACATAGCATCAAAATGAAAGCATGATGGTTCCAATGCTAAGAGAAAACTACACAGTCCTGATTTAACATGGAAGAGCCGTCTGATAATTTGCCTTTTGAGAAGCACTTCATGCTATTGTTAAGATGGGAAATATATTTCAGATGATGTTTAATTAAAATTTCCTTTCAAAATCTCTTGCTAGCAACATCTTTCTTGCTACACAAGGCCATTTTTTGTGATGCAGAAGCCCACTATAACAGACTGCAAAACCAATTTTCATCAATTGTGGGCAGGGTACTGATGATTACTTATTGGATTTTCAATGCAGAAACTGTAGTTATGCCTGTTGACGTTAAATTGCAAGTCAGATTTATTCCTGGTATTAGTCCACTGGCATCAGTGGATTTACACAAAGGACGAATAATATAAACACCAAGATTCAGATGGTTAACCAATAACAAAACAAAATGGGAACTCTCACAAATTATGTCCATATCCACTGGACCATCCTTACGATTGCTGCATAAATTCAAAATATTATTAAAACTAGAAATGTAAAAGGTTAAGCGGTTAACAGGCAATTAGGTTTAACATTAACCAGACTTCAACTGTAACCTCCAGTATCTGTCTGTTACAGGCCAGCTGGTCAGAAGGAATCCAGCCTTGGCCATGCTGTGCCACCGGAGCAACCCCAGATGCACTGAGCCAGCTAGACTGCAGCCATATCTGAGCTGGTGGGACCCCAGTTAGTGGTTAACCAATTAAATCATATAATTTTAATCATTTAACTACTTAATGTTTTTTACCAATATTTACATCCCTAATTAAAACCTTTCATTTGGCTAAAAGTGGTTTTGGCTAAACTGACAATATGAATTAACCTTGCTTTTAGCAGTATTGTGCAGGCAATGAATCACAATTAAGTGGGGCCCACAATGTGATAGTTTGTCATGAAAATTATGTCCATTAAACGTTCAGCCTTAATATTTCATTGTGTAACTGCATATGCAGTAGACTCTCAAAATTATGAACATCTCAGAGAGGTTGTTCATAACTCTGAAATGTTTGTAACTATGAACAAGACATTATGATTGTTCTTTCAAAAGTTTATAACTGAGCATTTTTAATACAGCTTTGAAACTACCACGCAGAAAAAAATCTTAAATGAAACAAGCACATAAAGTTTGTTTGTTTGTTTTTAAAAAAACCTTATCAAATCTTTTTCTTAGAAAACTTAAATTTAAAGCTGAAATATCCTGTATTTGTGCTTTTTTCTTTTTGGTCTTCTCTGCTGCTGCCACAGTATGTACACAGGATTTCAAATGAGATGTGTTTTTAACTGATCAGTTCATTAACTCTGGTGTTTGTAACTCTAAGGTTCTATTATATATTCAATAAATCCCAGAAAATGTTCAAAAGGGCATTGATAAAACAAAATAACTTTAGTGAGAGAGATGTTTCTTTCATTCATTACCCCCATTCCCTATTTCGTCTCATCAGCATTTCTTTCAATATTATATGCACTGCTATATTAGACTTTAAAACACAGCATTTGAGCTCATTTTAACTTTAGAAATTTGCATCGTGATTTCATGCGTGCTGTATCTGAAACAAAAGTTTTAGTCTCTCAAAATCCATTCTTCTGCCCAATATGAAGGGTTAATTCTGCATATCGTAATCTTGAAAATTACTGAAACATTACAAATGTATGAGTCTTCGATACAGGATCAAGCAAAAAGAAATGAGTTGTAGGAAAGGAAGATCCACATAAATGAGGTTTACATATAAGTAAATAAAATATACAGGGATACTGTACGTGCAAATTTAGCCTAGGAGATATGTATTTATGTATTGTTTTTCTGTTTACATTCCCAAAATGAAAAATCCTACCTTCAAACCTGCAATTGCAATTTAAACGTCGTCATCGCAGTGCCAGCTCTTTTAGATGTTTCTATTATTTGGGTTACACTGACCCCTGGAGGACATAATCCTACCATATATATCAGAGGCTATTTTTATACATACAATATAGAATAGCACTGTAAGAGCTTTACTCCTTATTCATCAGGTTTGGAGTCAGGGATAGCAATTTTTTTTTCCATTTCAGAAGCTTTACCCTGATGGTTAATGTGACACAGATAGTGTTTATACGGATGCAAGAGAAATGTTGCATACTTACCTCAGCTACTAAGCCTCTTGCCACTTAGAAGAACAAAAATTAAGTATAAGAACTCAGGTTCTGATGACAAGGACCAAGTGCTTATGTAAATTATGATGACAGAATGACAGCTACATATGGGCCATATGTCCTAATGCAGTGGTTCTTAACCTTTACTGCAGCCTGCACCCCTTTGATTCTCACAATATGTTCTCACACCCCTTATCAAAAATCAAAAATGGAGAAGTGGGGGCCTATACGCTTTTAAGTTCATATTAAATATATGTAAAATAGTGTATGTTATTACTCACCACAAATAATAGTACAGTAGGCATATAAAAATACGCAAGTACTAACCAAAGACGTTGCGCAGTTTTGCTGTGGAAGTAAACTGTAACCCACATGCTAACAGTTAGCAGCTAACTGAATGCAATCAAGGCTCCTGTGCTGCCACATCATCATCTGCGCATGTGTCAAAAAATACCCCGCAGTGAGGCGGTACACTGTATTTTATAAGGAGACAATTTCACTACAATTAACTTAAAAACTTTTGTTTGTATATTAATGTTAATAAATACATAGGTTTGATGTAACAAAGTAGTTGTACTTACGTGCCTGTGCATAATTTGTGTTTTCGGTGATTCACCTTCTAAAAATATCAGGCATGTCTTGCATCCCTAAAAAGGGCATCATGCACCGTGCATGCACCCCACGTTAAGAACCACTGCCCTAATGAGAAGGGGCAGAAAGAAAGCTACTCATGAGAGTCACTAGCTTCTCCATTTAAGGCTTCAGTGTATTGATCCCTCATGGTCAACTGTGAAGGTATGAAGATACCATTCCTTTGCTGTGAGAGGCCTGCAGCTGGCTGGTTGGCTGAGTAGTCCCATTTAATGAACCTGAGAGAAAAGCTGTAAATTAATTGGCTGATCCTCATAAAAGAGCAGCAGGAAGTAAGTGGGGTTGGGGAGATGCTAATGTCCTCTTGAAAGGTCAGGGGCTGTGTCCAATGGACAGTCACTACAGCAACTGCAAAGAGGAATTGCTCCAGAAGCCCAAATGGTCTGCATGGATCTGCATGAAGTCCTTTTATTTCTGAGGTAAGAGCCAGGCCATTCTGGGTTGCTGAACTTACTGGTGTGAAGGACAGACTTGGAGAAGGGATTACTCGACCTATGCAGACTTTGAGGAAGGAGTCTGAGGTTTTAATTCATTTTGTTAAGAAGGTTTGAAATAAAAACAAGCAACCCTGTTGGAATCTGCTCCTCTGGGCTCTGTGAGAGAACTTCAGTGAGACTTACCCCATGGAATAAGCTGGCTCAGCAAGAGGAGGACACTGTACGAGAAGCCTCAGTTCTTCAAAGAAAGTGCCTGAATAGGGATGTGGCCTGAACTCTTCTGTCAAGAAAAGTCAGGAAGAAGATACTCTGAATAATGTGAATCAGTTGCAGATGAAGAATGAAAGAAGCCACCAGTTCCAGGTGGTACTCCTGGACACCCAGCAGCACCTGCAGGAAGCCTTGCTGGCCAGATGTGAACAGGACACTTCTAAATAGAAATGGCCTGCTTGCTCTCACAGCAACCACCGGGATGCGAGAACAACCTCAGAGGGAGGCCCACCCTGGAGCTTCATCCAGCCTTATCTTGATCAAAGTGGGTAACAGTGATGACCCAGATTACCTCTTCACCTGTGACCATGTCATCAGCACCACAGCAGGCTGGGAGAGAAGGTCCTGGCATCGTGTGACTGGCCTCACATCTCACTGGGGCAGCCCACTCAGCTGATCAGATCCTGAGTGTTATCTGAATGTGGCACAAGTCTGTGTAATGTTAAAGACAGCCATCTTGGACCACTGTGGTCTTTTTAAATGCTTTTAGAAAAAAATATTTCAATCAGAGCCTTTCCTTAATGGGGCATGCTCCTGGGCAGTAGGTTAACAGCTCTGAGACCCAGATATTTGGTGGCTAAACACAGAGGCCACAGACAATATTGTCCCAGAACAATACTTGCACATTTCCTATATGGTGGTATGAACCCAGTGCAACGATTAAGTCTCACATTCACTGAGAAGGAAGCTGAGACAATTGAGTGGTTCTTGGAGGCTGAATTACCCAGCAATCTTCTGGTGTGTTGGCCACACAAAAATGCTGATGAGGCAGTAACCTACCCACCCAGTAACAGCTGCTGTAGTGATCTTCCTTGAATACCTGAAACTTGCCTCTCCTTACAGTGCAGGAACAAAGAACAGGAGGATCGGAAGTTCCAGACGGGGATCAGAAGTTCAAGGGATTATTACCATCCTCCTGTGAAAGGCCAGTTGTATATTATTGCTGTGGACAGTGTGGGCATATCCAATAGGAATACCCTATAATGGAATATTACTATTTAGGGTGCCTTTGACCAAATGGGGAAAAAATCAAATCAACCAACAGAGCTGGTGCCTTGACCCTCTGTTGTCCTGCCTAAAAATAGAGTGAAATGCATTAGAGCAGTCATGGACAAGTAGGATAACCTGCTGGCAGGCTGAGAGATGTTTTGCTGATGGCAACTGTGTGCAGCCACAACCCCCCACAGCTCCCAGTGGCCATGTGAATCTGTTTTAAAACCCTGAAGAGTTCAGGAAGGTCTCTTCATCCAGCCAGGGAAGGGAGAAAAAGACATGATCTCCTTAAAATGACTGAAACTGACATAGAAGAGGTGTCAAGAAGAGATGGGCTGTGTAATTGGCAGAGAAGACAAATGAACAACCTTCTGAGCATTTATAAAGGAGTGTTCTCCTTGGTGACTAACTGTGTGAGTCACAAGTGTGGCACCTCCTGCTGGCTGCTCAAGGAATTAGCTCGTCTGCTTCTGGAGCACCCTCTGCTGGCTGGTGTCTTGCCCACTGTTACCCTTCTATTTTCCACCACGTATATCAGCACCCACCTCCTTCGCAGACCGCAGTGCCTTCCCTTATGCTACTGCCCTGGTGCAGCACCCCACACTCATGTCCTTCCTTCCCAGGGATCTCCAAACCCCTATACCCACACCTTGCCTCAGTGACTCATGGCCAGTCTTCATCTAGCCCTTTACCTCAGAAGCAAACTGCAGTCTGAAATGGCTCGTCATAATTGGCAAGGGATTGGACCTTCTACCCTGGCTGCCTCTCTGTCACCTTAGTACCCACAGGTCTTGTCTCAAGAACAACAAGAAGTCTTTTGGCACCTTATAGACTAACATATTTTGGAGCATAAGCTTTCGTGGGCAAAGACCCACTTCATCAGATGCGTGACTGATGCGTCTGATGAAGCGGGTCTTTGCCCACGAAAGCTTATGCTCCAAAACATCTTTTAGTCTGTAAGGTGCCACAAGACTTCTTGTTGTTCTCGAAGCCACGGACTAACATGACTACCTCTCTGATACAAGTCTTGTCTCAGGCACTGCAGGCTAGGGCTTACCTGGGCAGAGCTCCCCTGGCTCAGTCTGCCTTTCCCCAGCACTACTCTGCCTGTAGTATTCAACTCTAGCAGGCAGCTAAGTCCCTTTCCCTCTGGGATAGGAGCAAAAGAATTTACATCCTGCCCAGCTATCTCTTTTATGCAGTCCTTCTGGGCTCTGATTGGCTACCATAAGCCTTACCCTTGATTGGCTCCCGGGGCTGTTTTTAACCCTTTCTACATCAGTGTGGGGCAACGGCCCCATGAGTGATTCACCACATCTGCAGAGGGCCAGAGGCCAAGTCTATGTGGAAGCCATATCAAATCTAAGAACATATAAAACCCCCGTTAGTTCAGAATGTATGTGGTATGTCAAGACTGATAATAATTGTGGAATCCCATAGCCCCTAGTATGGTCTGGTGGTTTTGGTACCAAAACTGGAAGGACTGCCAGATTTTGTCTAGATTTCATCAGACGAATGCCATTTCTGAATTTGTAACAGTAACAAAGGGTCCTGTGGCCCCTTACAGACTAACAGAAAAGTTTTGAGCATGAGCTTTCGTGAGCATAGACTCCAAGACCAGCATCTGAAGAAGTGAGTCTGTGCTCACGAAAGCTCATGCTCAAAAGTTTTCTGTTAGTCTATAAGGTGCCACAGGACCCTTCGTTGCTGTTACAGATCCAGACTAACACGGCTACCCCTCCAATATTTCTGAATTTGGTGCATCTCAGATAACCCAAGTCAATAAAATCTGATGTATTGCCAGGGTCAAGCCCATTTTATCATAACTTTACTTCTAACTAAGAGCTATTGGCAAATTCACTTTATTGAGGGTGAAAAATGTCTTTTCTACTCTGATGGGCCTGTTCCAATTTGTTACTATGGCCTTTGAGTTACACTGAGCCACATAGCCACCTTTCAAAGGTTGATGGCCTTATGCTATTCCAAACCTTCCAAAGAAAAGGGCAAGCTGTTGTTTGCCTACGTAAAAAACTCTTAGACTGGTACTCTGTCCTTGAGATGGAACGCCCATAAACACTGGGCTGTGGAAAAGGCGTTCTCTGCATCTCTATTGGTCAGTCACTGACCATAGGATAGTAAGGTGATTCCAAGCCATGAAGGACTCAAATACTGGTGTGGTATGTTAGTACTTAGCCTTAAAGCCTATTTTGAGAAAGACCACTGGTATGCAGTCTTTAAGAGTCAAGTAGGAGTGGAGGTTCTTTAGGAAGTGTCTTAACAGGCCCATTAAAGATGGGTGAGAGTATAAGGTATACCATTCTTCTGGAGTCAGAGGCTTGCAACTGCTTGACTGGCTGATTAGCCTCACTGGTAGCATCAGAGAAATGAGCTAGAACTAAATTGGCTGATCGTTATAAAAGAGGACAGAACATGGAGGGGGGAGATGACAATACTTTCCAGAAAGCTGAGGGGATAGGCAATTACAAGTGCCATATTAAACAATTTTCTTAAATTTTAAGAACAGAAAGGACCATAGTGGCCATCTGCATAACGCAGGCTATAGAATCTCACCCCAGATATTGTACTGGGTGTTACTGTCTAGAGAAACATGCAACTATTTAGGATTCATATACATAATTTTTGGGGAAACCAAGTCACACAATGTTGATCTCCTGTTTAGCTCATATTCAATGTTTCTAGATACTCTGTTAAAAGACAATTTCTTCAGAATCTTTAACAATCAAGTCAAATCTGTCATATTTATTGATAATCAAAGAAATTTGACAAATGCAATGGCTGGGCATTTACAGGTATATTAAACATTAAATTTATGGCATTTAATTCTCAGATTACAGCTGAAAAAAGAGCACACAGAATTAGGGCTTGCTCCCACAGTGGGTTGCACACAGGTGGATTTCTGGGCAAATGTGCTCACTACAAGATTGAAACCTGTGCTCATTTTCCCACAAGGACTTCACCTACAGTCTGAAACCAGGTATCTCACTTTTCCATTATTATAAATTTATCACCTATTTGTAGCTGCAAGGCAGGTGGCAGCTTCTGCGACACTGGACCCAAAAGAGAAGGGAAAACTACTGCTGCTACTTGAAGGTAATGAAGAAGCACTTAGACCAGGAGTACTGGGCCCATACAGGAGACAGGGGGCAGGACAAAACCACAGAGCTGTGCCAAGAGCAGCAACTGGCACCTAGGGATCACAGTTGTCCAGGACCCTCACACACAGGCCAAGCTCCCACCAGATCACAAAAAACAAGCAGCTGGGTAGCACCCTGAAGGCTAAGAAAAGTGTTTATTAAATAATGGGAACAGAGAGGGAGCTGTGCTAGTCTATATGCTATCAAAACAAAAAGCAGTCAAGTAGCACTTTAAAGAGTAGCAAAATAATTTATTAGGTGAGCTTTGCTACTCTTTAAAGTGGTACTTGACTGCTTTTTGTTTAAATAATGGGCTTTCCTGGGTAAGACCCACATCTTCAGATTTTCCTATCAGAAATTGCCTTCCTCCTCGACCACCCTCACCCCCTATCTCCCCCTCTTCGGCCAAGCCCCACCCTCACTGGCCTGCTCTAAAGCCCCGCCCCTGCCCAGAACTCTCCGCCTCTTGCTGGCCTAGTGCCCCGCCCACTGCACTGAAGCACCACCCCTTTGTGGCACCCCGCCCTGCACGCGCTGTCTTCTCCACGCTTGCGCAGTGAGATGTCCGCCGCGGCAACGCCGAGGATTTCCGTGACGCCTTCCGGAAGTGACGTACACAAAAGTCAGCGGGTCCGGATGTGTCTGTTTAGAGGGTAAACAAGAAGCTGACGGAGAGAGGGAGACACTGCGGGATTCGAGAGCTGCCTCCATCTTTAAAGCGCTGGAATCCGCCGCTCGCCTGAGAGATGGGGGGCGTCCTGGGCCTGTGTTCCATGGCGAGTTGGGTAAGGGGGGGGTGGAGCGCGCGCGTCTCCCCGGGTTCTGCGCGGGGCTCTCGGGGTATCCAATTTGCCCTTTTCCGGGCTGTATCACCTCCCCCCCCCCCGCCAGCTGCCGCCGGGTTTTTCCCGAGAGCGGCCCCGCCCCGCTCCGCTCCCCTCTGTGGGGCCGCGGTCCCTGGCCCACAGCCACACTCCCCATTACAGCTTCCTCGCTGCTCCGCGTCGTCGCTCTCGGTGGTGGGAAAAGGGAGGGCCCGTCGGGCTGCGGCTCCGCTGAGCTCCCTGGCCGCAGGTGCCTGTTGTCAGGGCGAGGAACGTGTTCTGCCCCGGCAAACGCGCTGCCTTGTTTTCGGATGTGGAGAAATAGAGAACGTGTAACAGACGCGACTTGAGAGTCGTAGTGTTTCTCTTCACCGTTTTTTGCAGCTACTCTGCGAAAATGCTGCCTCCATCTTACCGAGATTAGACACGCCTAGTTCTTTCTTCATGTCTCGCTTAGCACCAGCAGCGCCAGCATCCTCTGAGCATCTCAGTCTCTCCCCGAGGCACTCCTGCTACTGCAGCACAGTCACATGATGTCACGCTCGCTCTGAGCCTTGTTCGGTGCTGCTGGTTAGTCCTGATTCCAAGTAGCGTATTTTTGAACGAACAGTTTTACTTAAGACTTAAAAACTCATACTCACACATTAACTATTATAACTTCTCTATGTGGAAAACATTTTTTCTTAAGATATCATTGTCTTGCTAATTATCTTCAAGTTATTGTTCTATATTTTAGTTGTGCAAATAGAATAGGGAACAAGAACTGTTTTGGAGATAGTAATTTTTTAAAAAATCAATGGCACTTAGTGTCCTCTGTAATTGAGTTGGGTTTAAAATAGTTTTACACCCTGTGTTAAATGAACACCTTTGTTTTAAAACAAGAATGTAATGTACAAGCAGAATTCCTTTAGTCTTCATAAAAAAAAAGAGTAAATATTGTGTGTTAAATGTAGAAATAGAGCCTATTGAATGTGGTGTGAGAGATTGGTAGTAACTGTAACAAGTTTCTTGTTGTTTGGTAATCCCGATTTATAGTTAACTAGATCTGCTGTTGTTTATTTGACTTTTGCTTATGTATAGCCCATTATCATGATTTTAAAAATCAAAAGAGTTATTCTTACTCAGAAAGATGGAAGGTTTTTTTTATTTTCTGATTTACTCTTGAATTGGTTAGGTTGGTAAACATAATTATTTAATAAATAAATGTAACCTGTATTGGTGAAGGTATACATATATTAGTAAAATCATATATTTTCATTGAGGCACAGATTCTTCTTATGTGTCTGCAGTAGAAAAAAAGACATCTTGGAAGAAATGTAGCTTTTGTGTTAGTGTGTTCAACTGCTTGGAGATGGTGACATGATTAGACATATTTATGATTAAAAATAAAATATGCCACCTGGTCCTAGTTAAACATTGGGTAACACTGTTTTTAAAATGAGTATTTTAGCTGCTAGTGATGTTACCAGCATGAATCATACAGTAATTCACAGTTTGCTAACATAACTTACTTTCCACATGTAGACATAGTTTTTATTATCTCTGGATTCTAGCTTGAACATGACTTGGATATTTAGGTAAGTATATGTAGAAAGCAACCCTGTGCCCTCACTGAAAATAATCTGTGTGCTACCTGTTCCCGAGTGATTTCCAGATTCATCTGGGATCCTTCTGTACAGGTATATGTGCACAATTTTTTTTTTGTGAGGGGGGGGGAAAAACACTCTATACTCAGCCAGCTCCCTGTCCCTCCCCACATCTCTCCCAGCCAATCCTGTGACGGGCTGCTGAGGTGCTGGCACTGAGTACGAGCAACTATCAACACAAAGAAAGCACTGTATATGCATATACGTGACTTTTTTGAAATGGACTTGCTAGCTTAATGCTTGGAGTGTTACAGTTATTGGGTTAACTGTGCCTGTCTGTTCTCTATGGCTGTGTCTACACGTGCCCCAAACTTCGAAATGGCCATGCAAATGGCCATTTCGAAGTTTACTAATGAAGCGCTGAAATGCATATTCAGCGCTTCATTAGCATGCGGGCGGCAGCCGTGCTTCGAAATTGACGCTCCTTGCCGCTGCGCGGCGCGTCCAGACGGGGCTCCTTTTCGAAAGGACGCCGCCTACTTCGAAGTCCCCTTATTCCCATGAGCTCATGGGAATAAGGGGACTTCGAAGTAGGCAGCATCCTTTCGAAAAGGAGCCCCGTCTGGACGCGCCGCACAGCGGCAAGGAGCGTCAATTTCGAAGCACGGCTGCCGCCCGCATGCTAATGAAGCGCTGAATATGCATTTCAGCGCTTCATTAGTAAACTTCGAAATGGCCATTTGCATGGCCATTTCGAAGTTTGGGGCACGTGTAGACACAGCCTATGAGACTTTTGCCACCAGGACAATTTGTCCTGAACTAGAGTTTCCAGATCATTGAGAGATTTGCCACATGACTTCACATTGGCCTTTAAGAGGTCTTTATAATGCTTATATTAACCACCAATAGAGCACTTTCCGTCTTTAGTATCAGTATCTCATCCATCCTTATAACATAACCAATGCAGTGAAACTGTTCATAAGCATTGTGTCTGTGCCCATGACATCACACAGTGTAAGAACCTCTCTGTCGTAGGAATTCTGTCCCACCAATTCACATGGGCAGTCTTCCTCAGACAGCGCATGTGGAACTGATTGTCTGGGTCTACATTTGCCCCCAACTTCGAAGGGGGCATGTTAATCAGTGCAACAGTTACAGTAAATATGCAGCACTTCATTAGGCTACTTCTCCCCCGCAACAACTTCAAAGTGTCAAACTTTAAAGTGCTGGCATGCGTGTGCTCAAAATTTTGAGGAGTAAAGGCACTTTGAAGTGCCCACACTACTTCAGAGTGCCCGTGGCTACACGCATGCCAGCACTTCAGAGTTTGACACTTTGAAGTTGCCGTGGGGGGGGGGAATTAGCCTAATTAAGTACTTGCATATTCACCAACACTTCATTAGTAAACTCCCATTGCCCTGATTTAACATGACCCTTTGGAAGTTGGGGGCAAGTGTAAACGAGAGTTTCCCATCGAGTTTCAAAACGTGGTGGTGATATATTGTCCAAGACTCCCAGCCATACAGTAGGGTATTCAGGACAACTGCCTGATAAACTGCTGCCTTGGTATGAAGTTCAATACCCTGATCATTCCAAAGGTGTCTGGTCAATTTTCCTAAAGTGGTGCTGGCTTTGGCTAATTAAGCAAATGGTGTAGGCTATGTCTACACTAGCCCCCTTCCCCTGCTTTGTAAACAGGGATGCTAATGAGACACTGGGATATGCTAGTGAGGCACTGCAATGAATATGCAGCGCCTCATTAGCATAACACCAGTCGCGGCACTTCGAGAGTGCCGCTTTGGATTGTTCACAGCTTGTCTACATGGAGTCCTTTTCAAAAGGACCTCGCATGCTTTGAAATGCCTTTATTTCTATTGGTTATAAGAATAAAGGAATTTTGAAGTGTGCGGATTTTTTGAAAAGGACCCCATGTAGATGAGCCGCACTTCCAAAGTGCCACTTTGGATCGCGTGCTGTGGTTGCCATTATGCTAATGAGGTGCTGCATATTCATTGCAGCACCTCATTAGCATATTCCAGAGTGTCTCATTAGCATCCCCCTTTTCGAAGGGGGGGGTGCTAGTGTAGACATAGCTGTAGTGTGGTGTAGCTTAGGTCAACTCACTGCAGTTGCTATGTCAACTCCACCTATGGGAATGACATAAGATGATACAAGTTACACTACTCTGGCTATCATGGTAGCGTGGACAAGGTCTGAGTAAGAATGTGAAGTTCTCTTTTTAGGATCATGCGAATAGAGAGACCAGATAAGCTTGAACACCACATTGGTTTAAAAGGCTAACTTTAGGGAAGAATGCATAACGAGAGAGAGACTTTTAAAACTGTAAGTGGTTTGCATACATTCGTTAACTAAAGCCATTCCATCTTTTTCTGGGTCTAAGGAGACCTAACTTTTCAGATGCTTCACCAGGTCTTGAATGTTTCTTTTTTGTTCTTTGGAACAGGTCTCCAAAAATTGCTTCTCTCTTTAGATAACGAGTTTTTATTTATTCACGCTGTGGCCACACTTGGCCAGAACTTTGAAATGGCCATGCAAATGACCATTTAATGATTTAATGTTGCCGACTTTCATTGCCTGCTTGTTAAATTTTCAAACAGTGTCTTCATGTTTACTTCCATGCTATCCTTCCAACTTGGGAGGAGCTCCCTGTAAACATCTTCAGAACTATCTCCTTATTTCTCTGCAAATCCCTTCTTAAAATGCTACCATGGTGCCTGCAATAAACTTGACAGTGGTTAGGCTGCTGGTATGCTGAGACCACTGCCTGTCATGCTGACCACTATTGTCACTTTTTCCTTGTATTCTGCCGTTGGTTTGTCTGTATACAGCTGTTGTGTCTTATACATAGACTGTAAACTCTCTGAGGTGGAGACTGCACTATTCAGGGCCCCCCCTCCCTCACCAAAATAACTCCAAACTTATGACCTTTCTCCCAAATAAGTTAACAGCTGCACTCAAAGAAACAGAAATAACCTACATTGTGCATTGATGCAGTCTTTTATAAGCTTTGTAATGGTAGGTTGCAGTGTAGAAGCCTAATCCCTGGGAATAGTCACTGGGCTAGACACAACAATGTGACATTTTATAAGGAATCATCTCTCACTGATAAGGAGGTGGGCTACACCAGTGGTTTTCAGCCAGTGTGTTGTGAGAACTGTCCAAGTGTGTGCCATGACATTTCATCAATTTCCCCTTACTATGGATCTTTGCAGAGCCACTGTGTGTTTGGGAGGGGGTGGGAGGAAAGGAGGACAAATTTGATGACCCCGCAGGACCCTATTCACGTCAGGAGGCAGCTGGAATATTGCTTCCCGGCCTGAACCAGCTGGTGAGGAGCCAATCCCCTCTCCTTGCTGTGGCAGAGAGGAGGGATGTAGGGTGAGAACCTGTCACAGCTGGTATGTGGCTTAAGTCCTGGCTACAATGGGCTGGTAGGGAGGAGAGTCTGCTTTCAGTGGTTACTCATTTACTCAACATCCCTAGCATGGTGTTGAGCAGATCTTGAAAATGTGACCGTATTCGCTGTCTAACATGGTGGATTCTGTGGTTTATCTGAAACGCTAATGCATTTGATCCTTTTTCAGCTTGTAGATGCTGTACTATATTGCAAAGCTCTCTAAGACTGTAACCATAATAAATGGTGACATTTATGAACAATCAGTTCAGCTGAAAAAAGTATAGTAACAGAGAGGAAGCCGTGCTAGTCCATATTCTATCAAAACAAAAAGCAGTCAAGTAGCACTTTAAAGACTAGCAAAATAATTTATTAGGTGTGCTTTCGTGGGACAGACCCACTTCTTCAGACCATAGCCAGACCAGAACAGACTCAATATTTAAGGCATAGAGAACCAAAAACAGTAATCAAGGAGGACAAATCAGGGAGGAAAAAAAAATCAAGGTGAGCAAATCAGAGTGGGGCAGGGGAGGTCAAGAATTAGGTTAAGCCAAGTATGCAGACGAGCCCCTATAGTGACTCAGAAAATTCCCATCCTGGTTCAAACCACGTGTTAATGTGCCGAATCTGAATATAAAAGCCAGCTCGGCTGCTTCTCTTTGAATAGCGGTGTGAATTTTTTTTTCAGTGACACACATACTCTTAAGTCATTAACAGAATGCCCCATTCCATTAAAATGACACCAGCCGATTTGGTGTCTGAGCTCTGTAACTTTGTTCTCGCACACAATTATTTCCAATTTGGGGACAATTTATATCTCCAGATTAGTGGAATTGCTATGGGCAGCCGCATGGCCCCACAATATGCTAATATATTTATGGCTGACGTGGAACAATGATTTCTCAGCTCTTGTCCACTATTACCCCTCCTCTACTTGAGATACATTGATAACATCTTTATGCTTTGGACCCATGGTATAGAGGCTCTGGAAGAATTCCACAGAGACGTTAACAATCTACACCCCACCCTCAACGTATGCCTCGATTACTCCATGCCAAGAGACACATTTCCTGGATACTACAGTACTAATCAAGGATGGCCTGATCAGTACCACACTGTACCGAAAACCTAACTGATCGCTATACTTACCTACACCCTTCTAGCTTCCATCCTGCAGGCATAACTAGATCCATTGTTTACAGTCAAGCTCTTAGATACAATCGCATTTGCTCTGATGCAACTGACGGAGACCAAAAACTACAAGATCTTTACAAAATATTCATAAATCTGAATTACCCACCAGGAGAAGTAAAAAAAACCAAATCGACGGGGCCAGATGAATACCCAGAGACCAGCTACTCCAAGATCGGCCAAAAAAGCCCAGAACAGAACACCACTGGTCATCACCTACAGCCCCCAACTCAAACCAGTGCAACGAATTATTAAAAACCTACAACCTATTCTTAATCAGGATGCCACACTCCAGAAGGCCCTAGGTGATGTGCCTGTTCTCTCCTACAGACAGCCTCCCAACCTTATGAGGATCCTCACAAACAGCCACAGTCTATAGCCTGGGAATACCAGTCCTGGAACCTTTCCTTGCAACAAAGCCCGCTGCCAGCTTTGTCCACATATCATCTCTGGAAAACACCATCACTGGACCTAACCAGGCTACTCACAGAATCACGGGCACTTTCTCATGCTCCCCTACTAACATCATGTATGCCATCATGTGCCAACAATACCCAGATGCTTTGTATATTGGACAGACTTCTAACTCCCTTAGACAAAGGGTTAATGGGCACAAAACAGACATCAAAACACTCCAGATCCGCAAATCAGTTAGTCAACATTTTAATGGAATGGGGCATTCTGTTAATGACTTAAGAGTATGTGTGTCACTGAAAAAAAAAAAAAATCGCACTGCTATTCAAAGAGAAACAGCCGAGCTGGCTTTTATATTCAAATTCAGCACATTAACATGTGGTTTGAACTGGGATGGGAATTTTCTGAGTCACTATAAGGGCTTGTCTGCATACTTGGCTTAATGTAATTCTTGACCTTCCCCGCACCCCTCCACTCTCTGGTTTGCTCACCTTGATCATTTTTTTTTTTTCTGGTTTGTCCTCCTTGATTACTGTTTTTGGTTCTCTGTGCCTTTAAATATTGAGTCTGTTCTGGTCTGGCTGTGGTCTGAAGAAGTGGGTCTGTCCCACGAAAGCTCACCTAATAAATTATTTTGCTAGTCTTTAAAGTGCTACTTCACTGCTTTTTGTTTTGAAAAAAGTATGTGTGTCATGGAATTGGTTGTCTCATGGAAGCGTGCTGTGTTACTGAAAAGATTGGGAACCACTGGGCTAGATAACAAAGTATTTTCCTTTACTGAAAATCCACATATCCTGCCTAAATCTTTGAATACCATCATAACTCATTTTTAAACTGTTTTATAATCTCTTTCCTCCAGATACCATGCTTATGTGGCAGTGCCCCATGTCTTCTGTGCCGATGCTGCCCCACTGGAAACAACTCCACTATTACTAGGCTGATTTATGCTTTCTTCTTGCTGCTTGGAGTGAGCGTTGCCTGTGTAATGCTAATACCAGGAATGGAGGGACAGCTGAAGAAGGTCATTATTTTTCTGGTATCATGTTTTGGTAGAACATATGTAACCAAATACTGAACTGACACCATGAAAGCTTGTGACATGATGCTATGAGGTTCTTGCATGGCTGTTAGTAAACATGTTTGTAATATTATTTGGCATCATCAGATAGTTAAACAGAACTTGTAAAACTATAAACAATTGAATCCCAAAAGGATTGTAATGTTAGTTGGTCTGCAGTTCTAATATTGCAGAAGATGTGTGTCTTGTCCTGAGTTAGTGTCTATAAATATTCTTTGTGCTATAGGACAGTAACCACTTTAGAACTCTGGGGGGAAAAGCCTTTCTAACCACTTGTAAAACTTACATTATGGTCTTGTAAGGCATGAGTTGCAGTACATTAGACTTTAATGAGTTGTTAATGTACTGGTATGGATAGAAATGGGATAGATATGCTATCAACTGTATTTTCATGGCTGTTCCTGATACTTTGTGCTTAATTGACGAGGTGCCCATTTGGAGGCTTACATTTTTCATGTGTCCAAATACATTGAAGGATGTCTTCCTTTTGATTTAATCACCATCATAGTAATTGTCAGAAATATTCAGGACTCCAGGGTTGCTGTTGGTGCTTCTTCAGATCAACAAATGGAATTTAAATTGCTTCATGAATCCCAAAGCTAACCTTGTTATCCCCAGCCTTGCTCTGGCTTATTTATACCTGGCCCTGCAGATTTCCATGACCAGCATCTGATGAAGTGAGTCTCTGCTCACAAAAGCTCATGCTTAAAAGTTATCTGTTAGCCTATAAGATGCCACAGGACCCTTCGTTGCTGTTACAGATCTAGACTAACACGGCTACCCCTCTGACAAAAAAATGGTGGTGACTTGGTCCTCTTGTCTGAATTGTCTTGAGGTTGTGTGGTGGTGTTTTGTTTTGGCAGGCTTTTGTTTGTTTATCATTCTAACCCATATACTAAAAAGCAGAGAGACACTGTTTAATGGGCTGCCTGCATACATAATTCATGAAGATATGCAATGTAATGTTTAAAGTGCTGTGTTGTGGTATAAATGAATTTACAGACATCAGTGATTTTTTTTTTTTTAAATAATAAACTGTCTTCATTGGAAACTTTTTATAGATGATTGATAAGCTCAAAATGTTTCAATCGTAGATTCCTGGATTCTGTGATGGAGGAATTGGAACTACCATTCCTGGTGTGCATGGCCAGATGAATTGCGATGTCTTAGTTGGATACAAAGCAGTGTACCGGGTGTGCTTTGGTATGGCAATGTTCTTCCTTCTCTTCTCCTTGTTGATGATCAAAGTAAAGAGCAGCAATGATCCACGAGCAGCAGTGCACAATGGGTAAGATATGAGAACAACTGTTATGGTTTGTGTGTGTGTACATATGTGACGTGGCTATTTGACAAAATAATACCCAGTAGTTACTCACTAATCAGATCAACTGTGATGTGAAAAAGGAATTTTTTTAGCAGGTGGAAGTATAATGCAGGCAAAGGTTATTAAATTAGTGTGCACAAGGTAGGGGGATGGACACAGTCATATATCCCTTCAGTTGTAAAAGCTTTGCTTTTTGCTTTTAGATTACAGCTATGGAAGATTTGTCTAGAGGCATCTTGAAATTAAGGTTGTTTCCACCCCATTCAAGACAAAAGAGATTCCTAGATAACTTGACAATTTCCAGTCTAAATTTACTGGTGGAAGATCACAGTGGAGACTTAAAAGCTCCTACTTTCATTGCTAGGATATTCATGTTTTACGTGACTTGGATACCTTGGGACATCTAGCTGCAAAGTGCAGTCTTCCCTCTTCCCCACAGGTTTATGCTGCAAATACTAAAGAAAGAATAGAGGACTTTTTAAGAAATCAAAATAATTTTTCCTCTCTATTTTTTTTAATTTGGTAAAGAGAAATGATTTTGTTATACTCTTATCTAGGATAGGCTAACCAAACATAATTGTAAAATATTAGTTATTCAAGAAGCCATTATTGTTGGACTATATCCTAAAATAGGACTAAAGTAGATGGCTTTTGCAGCATGTCTCTTTTTTTTTTTTTTATATAAGCAAGAGGAGGAAGTATTTCCCATGTCAGATGGTAATTTGGTATCTTTGATTTTGCATACTATCACAAATGCACACTGTGGTATAGGTACCTAGGATTACCAACATCTGGTTGGATCTCTGGCACTTCCATCTTTCTTGCACATATATCAGCTCCTGATGTGGGTAAAGTTGAAAAGGATACCTTTTAACAGATTTTAAGACACTTTTCTTATTAAAAATGTATGTACATTCTGTGTGGCATGAAGCCTTTTAACCTAAAAGAGCTCTTCTTCTCAAATAACCTTTTTGTGGCACATCTTTGGCTTAGAGATTCATACTGTCTGCTCTTGAGGTACTATTGGCAGACCAGGGCCGTCTCTACACTACCACCTTCCTTCGATGTTGGGAGTTTACTAATGAAGTGCTGCCGTGCATAGGCAGCACTTAATTAAGCAAATTCCCCCCCGCGGCAACTCTGAAGTTTTAAGCTTTGAAGTACCAGTACGCATCTAGCCGCAGCGCACCCGCTGGTACTTCAAAGTTTGAACTTTGAAGTCCCCTTACTTCCCAGGAACTTTGAAGTTCCGGTGGGTGCGCTGCGGCTAGACACGTTGCGGTACCTCAAAGTTTAAAACTTCGGAGTTGCCGTGGGGGGGAATTTGCTTAATGAAGTGCTGCCTACGCACGGCAGCACTTCATTAGTAAACTCCCAAAATCCTAATTACCATCCTTCCTTCGAAGGAAGGTGGTGGTGTAGACAAGCAAGCCCCAGTTGTTCTCCCATTTGAGTCCTAGCACTAGAATATTCTCAGGTTGCTAGCCTGACTGTCTAGTTACTTCTGGGCACAAGCTTGACGCATATCTAGAGGGTTTAACTGTTTTGTTATTACTAAAAAATTATAATGTAGTTTTAAACACTTCTGCCAGAAGCAGTGTGTTCTTGGTCGTCCCCCCCCCCCGGGGGGTATCCATTGGGGTAGTTGCATGTAAATTTAATTTTTTAAAATTTATACATGCATCTCCAATGATGCTTTTTAAATCAGTAACAGCAAGACTACGACAGAACAGAGACCTTGTATTTTACTTTGGTTATCGAGTGATTGAAAGCATTCAAATATAAATGATATTCCATTATTAAAAGCATGATTAATCATGATTATTTTTAAACATACTGATTTTTGTTAAATACTGAATATAAAGTGTACAGTGCTAAATTTATTATAAATGTTTGCACTGTAAAATAAAGTAAATACATGTGAGCCTCTTCAATCCACCAATTTTGGGAAACAGGCTGTACTGGATTATGGAATTTTCAAGACCATGTGTGTTTTGTGTGTGTGTGTAAAATTTTTTTTTTTTTTTTTGCTTTGAAGGTGAAAATAAAAACATTTTGTAAAGTACTGAATTTTTATTTCAAGGTAACAGTGATACATACAGGATCTGGGAGGGAGGTTACAGGAAGCACTGGAAGTACAGAGTTTGGGAGGGAGATGCGGATGGGGCACTTACCTGGCATCCCACTCCTGGGGGGGGCATAGGAGGCACTGGCCCCCACCACTATGGGAGCAGCGGGGGAAAAATCCTCTGAACATGTGCTTTGCTGTGCTGCCACTTCCCCAATTTGGGGGTGGGGAGGGGAGCATTAGCACATAGCGCTGTCTCCTCCCTGTCCAGAGTCCAAACCATGAGTGTTACTGGATCATGGACATCTGGATTAGAGAAAGTCAAGAGTAGTAGTTTTCATTTCACGTCTATACAAGTACTGTAGTACAATCCTTTTTATCATGAAAGTAGAAATTATAAACGTAGAATTATATACACAAATAACATAATGGGCAGCAACGTAAAAAACTTTTTCTGTTAGTGATTGGCTGAACAAGAAGTAGGACTGAGTGGACTTGTAAGCGCTAAAAGTTTATATTTTTGTTTTTATTAATACAATTATGTAACCATAAGCTATATTTGTAAGTTGTACTTCCACAATAAAGATATTGCACTACTGTACTTTTAGGTGGTGAATTGAAAAATACTGTTTTAATTGTTATTACAGTAGACATATTTGTAATAGATAAAATAAGCATTGTATATTTTGTATTCTGTATTGTGATTGTGGCTTGGTGGTCTATTCATTTAAAACTGTGATTAAATTTTGAGTTATTGGTGTGAGTTAACTCTGATTCATTGACAGCCCTAGAATGTATCTATACATACCTGTAAATTTTTTCACACTCTTGTGCAAGTTGGAGCCATCAGACAATATCTAGTAGGACAGTTACTTTAATTGTGTAAGTTTATAAATGCTGTAAAGTGAATGCTGTCTTTGCAGTTCTTATTTTTTATCAGAGTAATCCAAACAAAAGCCTAAAGAACTCCAGCAGTTTTTGTGTAAGCCAGCAATAACTCTTGGGACTGTCCAGCAATTTTAGATTGTAGGAATACAGTATTCTTCCCAAAAGTTAAAGTAGATAGGTATGTATAGGCACTGTACACTTGTATGTAATCTAAAAAGGATCTGGAATTTAAGCATGTTATTCATACAAAGCTTGTACCTACTCTTATTTTTGCGGCTGAGGAGGAGGAAAGCAGACATCTCACATGGATTCAGAAGCTGGGGATAATGTATTTATAGATTGTATGATTAGTGTACTGAATCATCCAGAATTTCAAATAATCTTTACCTATTTTTTTAAAAAAAGTTCTAAGGTAGTCCCCTCTTTCTGTGTGCTTCTCCCTCACCCAATTTATAATGTTTAAAAGTTCTCCAAATAGACATTTGTTCCTCTATAGAACTTTATGTACATTCAAGCTGGCATATCAGAGTATCTCTGCATAGAACCACTAGTTGAGAACCATAGAGATGTTCTCCCCCTTAGTCAATGAAAGAGAGGTTTGCCTGTTCGTTGCTTTCCCTTCTGCTCTGCTCTAGGTAAGTTATTTACAGTGGGATGGAGATGTTTTTGAAAACCATGTCTTAAGTATGACAAGTAAGTTTAAAGTGATTGCAAATGAAAACAGGCAGATCAAAGTAAGTTACTGAGTTAAAAAAAACAAAAAAAAATGCCTTCTGATTCTAATCCACAAAAAATTTGTTCCATGCAGTGTCTCATCTGAAACAGTTATTCTTATCTCAGGACACAGCTGATCTTTTTTCTGACTCAGTCTCAGCAGTTGACCTTCATCCTTTTTACTGCAGATCTTTTGTTTCCAAGTTTCTTAATGTGTATCCTCTTAAGGTGGGTAGGCAGTTCCAAAAGCCATCTGAGGACTAAGACCCAATTGCTTTCCATTCCTTAAGTAGACTTTCCCCCTAGGCAGGAAAACTTCATTCAGTCTTCCCATCCGCATGGAAAAGTGACAGATTCAAAATGGAGTTCAGTACCAGGTAGCATGTTCACTCGCTTTTTCTAGGACCAACTACAGTTTGGGATTACAGGTAGAATAAAATCATTCAAGGGTTATTCATCTGAGTACTGATCCATTAAGTTCCGAAAGTATCACAATAGCTCTGATTAGCACATCTAGAATTAAAAAGATTCTTAATTCATATTTATAACTTCACAAACAAGAATGATACACACAAATAAAATATACAGGTTCAGCAGATAGTAAGTTTAAAAATATGTGACATGACCAATTTTTACATAATTGTCTTTGAGTTATGTATATTCATAAGCAAGTTTTCATAAAGCAGGGGGGGCTGTGACACCTAGGATTTCTTTTTTATTTCTTTAGATTCTGGTTCTTCAAATTTGCTGTAGCCATAGCAATTAATGTAGGAGCTTTCTTCATCCCAGAGGGACCCTTTACAACTGGTAAGATAACACTGAATTATATTTCATTGTATGTGATGAAGTTATAATGTATTTTAAAATAAGTATATTTAAATTAAGATGTAAATCCTGATTCCCTCTATCGTTTTTCCTCTGCAATTGTAGGAAGTAAAAAATTAAGATTGAGGAGTAAAAATGTCATTGCTCCGAATTTTATTGCATCTCCTTTTTTCTTTACAGTGTGGTTTTATGTTGGTATGGCTGGAGCCTTCTGCTTCATTCTTATTCAGCTGGTCTTGCTTATTGACTTTGCTCACTCTTGGAATGAATCTTGGGTTGAAAAAATGGAAGAAGGAAATTCGAGATGCTGGTATGCAGGTAACAGAATTTTCATCCCATTTCAGTGGGCATTTAGAAAACCTACTGGAGGCGAGATGCACTAATATAGTGTATAATGCCATTTTGCCAAGAGTTTAATGTGCAGAAGAGATTCTGCCTTCATAAACAGCATTTTCTCTCATTCCATAGATTCCAGCTCTATTGTTTATGCAGTATCTGGGTTTTTTTACTTGATACCAAATTACTGAGAAGTTACCAGATGTGGATTTTTTAGGTTACATTGGTGCAGAGGTTAATGTTAACTATGAAATTTACGTATTGCTCTTTACCTCACAGGCCTAAAGTTTCATTACTAGAAGTAGTAGTAGTAGTAGGCATCCTTCAGCCTGCATAGAGTATGGATCGCGCCCTTTATAGTTTCAATTGAGGACTTCATTTACAGCATCTACTGTGACTATGAAGACCCACACGAGAGTGACAGTCCTTGCTGCATCTCTTGCAGATGTGGTGGGTGTCTGACAAGTCCTTAGTGTGCTTTCTGTGCGCTCGCTTCTCCTCTGCTAGCTGTCTGATCCTCATCTCGCCCTTCGGAAGGCCCTTGTGTAACCCCGCCGTCGTCTGCTAGTTCTTCCCAGTTGTCCAGCTCGATGTCTACCTCTCTGAGGTCTCTCTTGCAAACATCTTTGTAGCGCAACTGGGGGCGTCCGGGAGGTCTTTTGCCAGAGGCTAGCTCACCATACAGGATGTCTTTTGGAATCCTTCCATCATTCATCCTGTGGACGTGGCCAAGCCAGTGGAGCTGACGCTGCCTGAGGAGGGTGTGCATGGTTGGGATTCCAGCTTGCTTGAGGACGGCGGTGTTGGTCACTCTGTCCTTCCATGATATTCCAAGGATGCACCTGAGGCAGCGCAAGTGGAAGACGTTCAGCCTCTCTTCCTGGCGGGCATACAGGGTCCAAGTCTCGCTGCCGTAAAGGAGGGTGCTGAGGATGCAGGCTCTGTAGACTTGCATTTTGGTGTGAGTGTACAGCTTGTTGTTCCACACACTCTTGCTGAGTCTGGACAGAGTTGTGGCCGCTTTTCCGATCCCCCTATTTAGCTCAGTGTCCAATGACAGGGTGTCAGTGATGGTGGACCCAAGGTAAACAAACTCGTGGACGACCTCTAACGTATAGTGGTCAATGGTGATTGATGGGGATTCAGCAACATCCTGACCGAGTACAAGTTTCATTACTAAACTATTATATTTAGGTACTATGAAAATAAAGCAAGCCAAAGCTTCTCTCTCTTGATTGTATAATCTCAACTAATTTTTTCTTTCTGTAAACCTCTTGGTATATGTATAATGACTGGGGTGAAATAGAGGATACAGTTAAAAACCACTGCACTGGAGATGAGAGATCATAAAACTGAAATTTAACAAAATTGTAAGGACGCAAAAGTGGCCAAGTTGGCTAGTTCCCTGATTGCCTGGCAAGTCTGCTTTTTGAAAATGTGGTTTGAGATTCTTGTAAGCCTATATAATTCTACAAAAGATATATTGATTAAGTGTATAGAGAGCTGCTTATAAATATCTCTCAACAGCTCGAGATTTTGTTGATTTTATTTGTGGGGAATGCTGTTAATGAAATTAATTTAGACATGTTGGTGAATGTTTGCCTGTCTTGCTTTTAGCCAACCAGTGTTGGCAAAAAAGCTTGTACCAATAATACCCAGCTGAAGTCTTGGTCTCAGGTTTCCCATTGATGGTGAGATTTGTCTTCATCATACCACTTTGAGGCCTCAGGCAGAATGAGGGCCCCATTATGTTAGGTGCTGTTTAAACAAGATAAAACTTCATTTCTACTTGAAGGAATGTGTCTAAGTTAAATGTTTAAAACTTTAAAGTTTCAGTATTTTAAATGTGTCCATAGCAGCACAATCATAAGGTACTCTTTAAAGCTAATAACATATGCTCTTTTAATGCAAACTTAATGGTCTTGTTTCTCTCTCTTCACAGCTCTGCTGTCGGCTACAGCTCTAAATTACCTGCTGTCTCTTGTTGCTGTTGTCTTATTCTATGTTTATTACACTCATCCAGAGGGCTGCTCTGAAAATAAGGCATTCATAAGTGTTAACATGTTGCTGTGTATTGGTGCTTCTGTAATGTCAATTCTGCCTAAGATCCAGGTATGTGGTGGTGTTCAGTGAAGTTTTTTGTTTTAACTCAGAAGCATTTCTGTAGCTACCATTTTAACCATGGACATTTTTTCAGCTTGCCCAGTTTAGTTTTCCACCTTTTTTTCATGTAGGAATCTCAGCCAAGATCTGGTTTGTTGCAGTCATCGGTAATCACAATTTATACAATGTATTTAACATGGTCCGCTATGACCAATGAACCAGGTAAGTTTGACAAGCTTGCGTTTTTGTCTAAGATCTTCATTCTCTGTAAAGCTGTTAAAAATGGCAAGTGACAGGAGTGAGGAAGATTCTAGACTGAGAAGAAAATATTTATCATGCATATGTAAGATTGGAAGGGACTTTAAGCAATCCATCCCTCTGTACCAAAGTAGGATCAAATATGCTTATGCTGCCATAGTGTTTTTCTAACTTATTCATAATCGGGGATTCCGTGACCTCTCAAGTTAACTTTTTCTAGTGTGTTACTACCCTTGATAGAAAGGATTTTCCTAAAGCTTTCATTAAAACCGAAACCCATATCTTGCCTTGTGAATAAAATAGAATCTGATCATGTAATTTAAATCTACCATGCATAAGTGCAGTTAAGGTTCATTTTTTTTAACTTTCCAGAACTTCATTTTGCAGCCTTAATGTTCTTTCAGTGTGATAAATAGGAGAGGAAATTGTGTGATTTTTTTTTTTTTTTTCCCTAGTGTTCTTAAAAGAAAAACAAGAAACACACATTCTGCCATGATCATCCGTTTGCTAGATAACGTTAAAACACAGCATTGTGGAACATGATCTGTCAGAGGCATGACCCTTGTCTGAGTCCATGTATTGGCTCTGAACAAGTTTCAGTTTTTTAGGTTGTCTTTTCATGTGTAACTGTGCTGCAGTGTGTGGAAGGATGCAGGACTTGCTACAGATGTTTCATGAAAATGGCCAATGATCTCTTGGCTCTCCTAACTTTTAAGAGATCACATGAGATCATTTGTATGTACACTGGCAAATTGTTTTAAAAACAAAGTCCAAACCTCTAGAACTTAAGTAAATTATATTTTTTTAGCAGAATACTAGATGGCCTATCTAGCTCATTTTAAGTTTGTGCTTCAAACCAGTTAGGTGCTTACAGCTGTTTAAAAGAAGTGTCATTTTTATGTAATGGATACATGCAAGGAGGTTGTGGTTCTTTCAGTTTGAAGTGACTGAACTCTCTGCTCAAAAATCCCACTGCAGACAACAAATTTGAAAGTCTGCCAAATATTAGCCCTCAAGGTAGTAAAAAATGACTCTAGAATGTAAAGCTTTCAACTTTAAGTATTACGTTGTGTTTCTTTTGTGTTGCTGCCATTGAGACCCTAGCCATGGGCTATAACTGCAATAATAAGAAGAGTAGGAGCACATAACTCCGGTTTCTCTCTTCTGTGTTTATCAGTATACACTGCTATTTGGTAACTTAGTAAATGCAGTTGAGCTTTTAAAATATTTATAGTATTCTTTCACATAGTTTAAATCTTCAACCAGAGTACATTTGAGGTAGAACTGGGTAGTATTTATTGTGTAGTATAAAGGCTAGTTAAACAGAACAGGAATGTGATACCTGAAGTGCACAAATAGATCTGTGTAGACCCTGCTGGCGTGCATTAAAAGTTTAATATGCTTGAACATGCTTACACTATGCCAAAACCACACTAGGGAACTTTTGATGCACTCTAGGAGAGTCTTAGTGCATTGTAAAACCATTTGCCCTGTTCTTGTTTTGTTTAATTTCTAATCTCCTTCCCAACTCAGAAAGGAAGTGCAATCCAAGCTTGCTGAGCATAATTGGCTACAACACCACTACCATTCCAAGCCAAGGTCAGGTTGTCCAGTGGTGGGATGCACAAGGAATTGTAGGACTTATTCTGTTTTTGCTGTGTGTTCTGTATTCAAGGTGAGGTGAATTAATTAGTATTTAATGACTTGTGCTACTGCTAATAATCAGATTATTAAAATTTTATTTTTATTTTGATAACGTACTGTTTTTATTCCCCTGAAACACAGCATTCGGACATCCAACAACAGCCAGGTTAACAAACTGACGTTAACCAGTGATGAATCAACATTGATAGAGGATGGAGTACCCAGAAGTGACGGCTCTTTGGATGATGGAGAGGATGTCCATCGTGCTGTCGATAATGAAAGGGATGGAGTTACATACAGTTATTCCTTCTTTCACTTCATGCTTTTCCTGGCCTCGCTGTATATCATGATGACCCTCACCAACTGGTACAGGTACATACATAACTTCAGATTTTGTAACAGTAATGAATGCAGAAGACACTGAAGGTTTTAGGATTTAAGGTTTCATGCAGTGCAGCAGTTAATCCTATGTATGAAATGTGTAGTTTTTACTACAAATTCTTAGTTAGTGGCATTGGTTATTGTTACAGGTGAGCTCTACTTCTTTACTTAATCATGGAGCAGATGGTGAAGGTGTAGAATCGTACTCTAATTCAGCAGACTAGTAAGTGTAGCTAATGGGTATTCTTACTGACCTTCTATTGAGAGGCAAGGTAGAGAAAGTATTATCGCAGTTCACCTTCTGTTTGGCATCCTTGGACCGTGTGTTGAGATTTTGTGATATATGCGCCCAGAAGATGTTTTTTTTTTTTTCTTCCCCTGATGGGTGGGTGGTCATGCTCAAAGACCTCTAACTACACACAGTAGTGACTGGCTCACCTTAGGCATTTTTTTTGCCAGGAGTATTTTTAGAATTTCACACTAATCTTTCAGTTACTTTTGTTTTTGTGTCTGTGCTGTTGAAATGCTTCACTGTAAATATTGATGTGAAAATTCTTCTCTGATTAACTGGAGTGCACGTAGCCTCCAGAATGTTTCAGCACACAGTTTTGTTTGACATCTTGTTATTGAGTACACAGCAGAGAAATGTAGTTAAATTACTGGATAATCATATCACTTGTAGTAGTTCCTTCACAAGTCTCCAAATCCAAGATTGTGTAAGGATAAATTCAGTGAGAAAGTGATTTAGTTATTCAGGAAATTTGTAAGGGAGCCAGATAGAGCAGTGTGTGCATATGAACAAGGCATTATTGATGGGGCATAGTGCTGTGGTCTGAGTACAAGTTTGTGTAACAAAGAATATTAGTTAGGATGTTGCTGTTACCTAATTTCCCTTCCCCTGTCTTTTTTAGGAGAAATTATTTGAGGTTTTTCTGTCTGTAATAAGAGGAATTTATGTTCTTTATTTTTTGAGACATCTTAGTTTCAGACCATGGCTGTGATTCATTACCATAGTGCTGAGGTATCATTTGGCACATAGGGAAAGTGTTTATGTGGGGAGGGATAGCTCAGTGGTTTGCTCATTGGCCTGCTAAACCCAATCCTTGAGGAGGCCATTTAGGGGTCTGGGGCAAATAGATTAAAAAAAAAAAATCTGTCAAAGGACCATGTCTCACTGTCCAGATCATAATCCTGTTGTGGTGGGTGGGCCTGTGTGTTCCAGTGAACCTAAGAGTGATACTGTAGGGAGTCTTTTGCTCCCAGCAGGGTCATCCATGGAGACAAAAAAAAAAAAAAGAGAGAGAGAGAGAGAGATGGAGCGTCCAGACAAAGAACAATCCTAAAAGTCCTGAATGGCAGAATAGGTGGAGTATAGCAAGGGTTGTGGTGCAATGGGTGTGAAAGTGGATGAAGGCTGCAGCAGACAGGAGACTTCCAGTCATTGTAGATCCCATGCCATTGGACCTAAGCCATCTATCCCTCAAGAGCCATGTGGCAGCTGAAGTGCAACAGTCTCCCCAAGTTAAAAGAAGTCGTACGCAGGTGTCTTCCTCTGTGTACTACTTTCCTAAACTTAAGCCCTATGGCAAATGGCGTTGGGAGCAGGATTGTGAAAGCTGGAAGTTTTTAGTCATGGACCAGCATATAGGCAGTGGATATATGTATTAGTTGTTCTGTTTTGGGGACTGAGGTGGTAGAACATTCTGGCTGCTGCATCCATGACTGAGCAGTCCTATTTAGAATCTGCTCTGCTCACCCCACATGGGGAGGCGGCTAGAAAAAGTGCCCTAAACATAGTCCTGCTCAACCCCCCTGACTGGATAATTGCACCCAGTGGGTTCATCTGTATGTGGTCTAAGTCGAACAGCAAACTTTGGAACATGACTATTCAGACTTTAATGGACAACCCAGACAGTGCACCACCCGAAAGACACGTCAGTTATTGCCCACGAGCTGTGACAATTCAACATAGATATAGCTGCCCTGGCAGAAGTGTGTAGATCAGAAGAGGGACAGCTAAGAGAAGAAGGCAGAGGGTACAGCTTTTTCCGGGAAGGAACCCCAAAGAAAGTAAAAAGAATTCATAAAGTAGGATTTGCCATCAAAAATGAACTGACAAAGATGCTATGTGAAGTCCATGTCAGCATCAGTGAGCATCTCATGACCTTGCTCGAATCTTGCCAAAAACCAACAAGCAACTGTCATCAGTGCTTATGCATCAACTCTAGATGCTGAAGATGACGTGAAGTTCTTCACCCAATTAGACACAGTCCTGGAAGACATCTCCAAAGACAAGATTATTCTTTTGGGGGATTTCAGTGCCAGGGTTGGAAGAGACGCAGACCTCTTGCAGACTTACCATTGGGAAAGAAGGAGTTGGCAAAAGCAGCTCCAATAGAGTGCTCCTCCTTACAAAAGTGCAGAACGCAAGCTCGTCATGAACACCCTCTTCTGCTATAAAAACAAATTTTAAGACCTCATGGCAACATCCTCAATCAAAACACTGGCACCTCAGACTATATGTCATTGTCCGCGCTTCGGATTGGCATGATGTCCGTATCATGTGCAATGACTAGAGCTGTTGGCTGTGGGAAAAATTACCACCTTATTCTTTTCACAGTGGCAATTAGGATGGTCATCAAATGGAAAGTCAGAGGAAACAGATCTGACATACAAGGCTTGAAGAACCCCATCAGATGAAGTGACTTCCAGATAGCACTCCAAAGGAAGCTGCTGACAGTACTCCTTGAAGATGTGGAAGAGCACTGTTGTCAATTGAAAAATGCCATTATTGGAGTTAGTGGAGAAACCATTGGCTATCAGTGCAGGAAGCATCGGGACTGGTTTGAGAACAGTGTGGAAATGGAATGCTTGACTGAGGCAAAAATGAAGGCCTTTAGGGCTTGACAAAGCAACATCAACTGCACAACGAGAGGTGTGCATGCCAAGACCAAGGCAGAAGTCCAGTATAAAACAGACACTGGAAAACAAGTGGTGGATTGAGAAGGTGCGAGTACTCCAACATGTTTTAGACATCAATATTACGAGAGGTTTCTTCAAGGCTACCAAAGCTGTTTATGCACTGAGAAACCATGGATTCAATCCCCTGAGATCAAAGGATGATGCCCAACTCTTGAAAGACAATGAAGCCATTGCTTCTTGCTCTGCAACCGCCCTCCCCCTTTGGTCCTAGATTCAGTCGAGGGATTCCCTTGATCAAATCCCTCCGCAACTTCCTAGATATGATCTTGTAACATTTCCTACCCTAAGATCCAAGCTGCCCTCGGAGCAACAGTGTCCAACAAGGCAACCAGACTAGGTGGAATCCCTGCCAAAGTCTTCAAAGAAGGCAGGCCAGAGCTCTTCGAACAACTATATCTCCTAATTCTCAAGACAGACGCAGCGAGACTTCAGAGACACTGATAGTCAGCCTGTTCAAGAAGGGCGGTAAGTTGGACTGTTGAAACTATCGTGACATGTCCCTCCTGGCAACAACAGGGAAAATCTTAGGCCGAATTTTTGCAAACTGACTCCTGCCACTCTCGCAAGAAATTCTCCCAGAATCCCAGTGTGGCTTCTGACTATTGTGAGTAACAGTGGACATGATCTTTACTGCCTGGCAACTGCAAGAAAAATGTTCTGAACAAAAATAAGCCTTATACACGAGTTTCATCGAATTCACCAAAGCATTTCAACTCAGTCAAACATAGGGTCCTGTGGACCATCCTCTCAAAGATCAGCTGCCCCAAAAAATTCATTAGCTTCTTGAGGCTGCTTCATGACAACATGACTGCCACAGTATTGAGCAACAACCAATCCCTAAGCGACCCCTTTGAGGTCAAAACAGGAGTCAAGCAAGGCTGTGTCCTTGCCCCCTCACTGTTCTGCATCTTCATCACCATGAGCCTTCACCTCATTGATGGCAAGCTTCCAGATGGTGTGAAAGACTGTCTGTAGAATGAACGGGAAGCTTTTTGATCTCAGGAGACTGAAGGCTGAAAGCAAGGCCTTCATGAACTCTATCATGGAGCTTCAGTACACAGATGACATTTGCTGCTCTTTCACCCACAATCTTTCAGACAATCTAAAGTGCCTTCGCTGAAGCATATGAGTATCGCAGCCTCACAATGAACATCAAAAAGACCAAGGTACTCGACCAACCCTCACCGATGGGACAATCTCATGTACCTTCTGTTGAAGTCCATGGAGAACTGCTGGCAGCTGTGGAGCACTTCCCATATCTTGGAAGTAATTTTTCCACTTAAGTTAACATTGATGCGGAAATCCAGCATTGTCTGAGCTGTGCAAGCTTTACTTTCACCCACCTGAGATACAGGGTCTTTGAGAACTGGCACATCTATCCCAAGACAAACCTCCTTGTATAATGCACAGTGGTAGTGCCAGTGGTACTGTATGCATGTGAAACCTGAACAACATACAAGCATCATTTGAAGGCACTTGAACAATATCAATGCTGCCTCTGGAAAATACTATCTCTTGGGAGGGATAGGTGCATGAACACTAGCATCCTGGAAGAGTCAAACATGACCATCATTGACACCCTAATCATTCATCTACAACTTCATTGGACTGGTCACATGTCTGATCAGCACCTTCTCTGCAAACAGATTCTGTTTTCAGAGTTGGAGAAAGGACAGAGGAGCGTTGGGGGACTAGTGCAAGGGAGAAAAGGACATGCTGAAGACTCAACTGAAAAACTGCTGTGGAGAACAGTAATCTGAGGGGAGTGGTGCACTTAGAGGTACCACCACAGTGCAGATGAAGAGAGGCAGAGAAGAAGGAGGTGTCAAAAACTGCTCAGTGTCCCTCCAACTGCTACCACCACTTGCCTCTTTTGTGATCAGATCTGCAGCTCCAGAATCAGGCTCATCAGCCTGCAATAGACTCGCAAATAGGAGGGTGACATGAAGATATCCTACTTGTTATTGAGTAGCTGCCAAGAGATACCACATAACCGCAAGAATGCTGTATTGATACTAGATCTGGATATTATGTTGTCAAATACTTTTACTGCCTATTTGCTTTGGCAATTAATTGACATTACTTGAAATTGAAAGTATGCTAATCTGTAGGTGAGATACCCCAGTACAATAGGGTGAGGAGGTTAGTATGGAAAAGGAAGGCTGAGCATTTTTGTGAATATTCATGACAGCTCCTTGGTCCTATAATATATGCAATCACCATGTAGGAGGGATATGTGGACCATCAGACATTTTTGGCATGCCAGGTAGAGGCCTGGACCTATGCCTCTCACACCAGATCCCAAAGGAAGGGTATAAATATGAACGTGTGTGTGTCTGAGGAATGGTTAAAATATCACCTTAATTTTTTTTGTGGTTTTGAGCTTTTTGTCTTTACTAATTGAGCCAATATAAGTATTTAAATTTTTGCCTAGAGTGTTTCTCTGTTGTGCACAGCCAGGTTCACAAACATATTCACTTAACCTTGATTCTGTGACTAAATCTTAGTAGTACCTTAAATCAGTAATATTCAATAATCACTGAAGACTCTGGTGTCCTAACTAAGTTTGACAGGAATAAGGAAAAAACAAGTCATTACAAATAGCACTGTCATGCACTCTTACTTGCTTGTGCTTCCTGCAGAAAAAGGTAGGGACTTAAAATTTTTTGAGTGAAATCAAATCCAAGCTAGCATGAGCTTGAGGCATAGTGATAATCTTTTTACAATAGTCTACCTTCAGATAACAAAAATCACACACAAATGAATGTCCCTGTAATCATACTCTTTCTTTTTCAGTCCTGATTCTTCTTATGAGATGATGACTAGTAAATGGCCATCTGTCTGGGTGAAGATATCTTCCAGCTGGATTGGCATTGTGCTGTATGTGTGGACTCTGGTGGCTCCCCTGGTTCTTACAAACCGTGATTTCGACTGAGCTGTTTCACACCTGAAGGCTTCAGTTCACACTTTGAAATTAACAGTATTCTAGACTAAACTGTAGTTTGTAAATAAGTGTGCTTGCTACCCATGTAATAGACTGTGCCTTGTTGTGCATGACTACCTTTAGAGCATATCCTCTTTCTCTGAATGACTTCTTAGTGATTAGTGTGGCATTTGTTTTCCTAGGAGTATTTTAAGTTTAGTGCTGTGGATGTGAAAAATGTAAAACCAGACTTGTTTCCCACCTTCCCTCTCCCACTGATGAGTAGCAAAAGAGTGCAAGAACAACTGACTTGGAACTTTGTATTTACTTAGATGGTGTTAAAATAGGATTTATAGGAGGAATTTTAAGTGAGTTAGGTTTACTTTTGACAATGTTGCCTTGTCTTCAAAGCCTGCTTAAATGTTCAATACACACAGTGCAGCTAACACCATGTAACATGCACCATTTTGTCTGGCAGATAATGCTTCTTTGCACAGTTGTGATTCTACAATTACATAAATGCATTTATCTTAAGTGCTAATTGCAGGAATTTCAACCCTGCACCTTCGTTAGTTATTCTCTTTAGTGGTAGTTTTAGATATGCCTTATCCTTGACCAAAGGGACACAGGAAAAATACATATGCTACAACAATTTGCTCCCTGGAGTCTAAAACATGGGTTTACAACAATCATTTTTAAATACTGTTAGTTTTTTTGTTATCAAGCTGAGAGCTAGTGGGCTGGTTTTGTGTATACTCTGCCAGCAGTTGAGACTGAGTCTGAACCTAGAGCTGTACTTCAGCAGTCTTCATATAGTCTGCTGTAGGGTGTGTCTAGAGCTAGTTCTTCTCTACATCATTTGTTTTTATTCTAAATCTGCTCCCACTCCACACTGTCGTCATAGGCTAAGGAAGACTGACTTTCTACTCAGAACTGGTGAAATGGAGGCAGATGAAGCTGATGTGTACAGGCATTTTCAACATTTATCAATAAAGTTCTGAAAGACATGGCTTTATTTTCTGTCTGCAACTGATGTATATTCAAGATGGAGAGTGAAGGAAGTGCTACAAAAGTATCTAGAAAGTTAGTGGAATGTTTTTCTTTCAACAGCTGTTTGAAGCCTCAGCAGCACTACTGCCCCCAGCTCCAATCACTCAATTTAATTGGTTTAACAGCCAGATCCTGTCAGCCATCAAATCAATTAACCTGTTTCATTATAGCAGAGCAGCAAGCTAGAGGGCAGGTCAGCCACAGTACCATCTACAGCTACAGGTTGCCAACCCCATGCCTGACAGCCAGCTATCAAGACAGCATCACTACCTGTTTTGCAGGCTTGTTTCTGGCTTATGGGCCACAGGCTGGCCACCCCCTGATCTACAGCCATAAAACCCTCATGCCTGGCTGAAATCAGCTGCTGCAGGCTCCCAGCCTGGGAAACTGCTGTGTAGATATATGGTCCAGGGCTTGAGTTCTGGAACTCTGCAAGCATAAGGTCCCACAACACACACACACCACCCTCACCCAAATATCTACACTGCATCTTTTAGCCCTAAGATCAAATCTACTACTCTAGGCAGCTTGGTGGTTTAATCTTTGTAGAGATATAGCTTAAGCTTTGTACAATTGTTTACTGCTGGTAAGTTATGCATAAGAGCTGAGCAGAATTCAAAAGGGGACTTTTTTCCTGCCTAAAAGTAGCTTGAAGACAGGTGGTGATCAGGTGAAAGAATGCATTAAAACCCCCATATCAGTGAACAGAGACTTATCTGTAGGTAAAAACAGGATCTTGTTCAGTGATATCAGAACTATTACTCTCTCAGCTGTTAGTGTATTATAGTACATCTTTCACCTCAAGCTACAGCACACAAACCAGCCTGACCATGAAGTTTATCCCACACCAATTACTGGTTTTAAAAATTGTTTTGGAACAGAAAACTAAGGCTACATGTGTCATGGCATATGCCAGCATGAACTCAAATTACTTCAACAGTTCATCTGAAAACCAGTTTAAAACCAGCTTTTTTAAAAAAGTAGATGCCCCCTTACAAGTCACACCTACATAGTTTATTTTATCAAAGTAGATGGTTCAGGTTAGGAGCTGCTTGCATGCTCAAGTGCTTCCATCTTGATAAGCTTCCATTTCTCTCCTTTGTAATGTATGATCACAGTCACTGAAGAATTAAGAACCAAGAGTCAGTTAGGTAACAGGCATTTTTGTTCCCAATTCAACCAGAAAAAGAGAGATACAGTTTTTTTTTTTTTTTTTTTTTTTTTTTTTTTTTTAAAACCCTGCTTGCACAAAGCCAACTTTTTTTAAACAGTTTGAAAACAAAAAGACTTTTCTACACAGTACAGTTATTCTATTCATACATAAAACCAAAAAGTAAAAAACAAGTTACTTAACATGAATTTTGATTACCTGGATTTTTGTATTCTCCATAAATACCAAATATTTGACAGCAATTAAAAAATTCTGGTATATTCAACTATGTCTAGGACATCTTGTATAACTACACAACTATTTAAACAGCTCTTTGTGCGCACACACAAAGGGTAGCAGACTCAAGCTTTCACAACAGCTGGTTATACCAACCAAAAGTTGTTACTAAAAACTAAGATACCAAATGATATCCTAAATAAATAGTTTTGATGAATATATACAGAGTTCCTGTTATATGTTAGTTATCCAGAAATGACATGTCTGTGTCCATGGGTGCAGGAGCAAGTTCACATAAATAAAAGAGTGTGGCTTCACTTGCTTCTGCCTCAGTCAGGGGCTCCAGCCGCACTAACTTGCTTTGAGTTGGTTCTGGATCCAGGCTGCTTTCCAGAAGCTCATCCACTTCTGAGGGTTTGTCTAGGGATGACATGGTTTCAGAAGTGGAGTTTCCACCCTCAACAGTTGCACCTGGAGTCCCGTCAAGGAATGCAAGGAGTGGAAAGGCAGTATACTGAATGAGCTGTTTATCTACAAAAGTAAAACAGTAGTTCAGAAAGTCATGCATCCCATTCCAAAAAGTTTAATGCATTTTACACAAATCAAGACACATTATAAAAATATTTTTGAATACTTTTTTTTTTTTTTTTTAAACAGGGCATATACTGCAGTGTTGCAAGCAGCAAAGCAACCAGAACCTACTGTTCAGGCTTATCTGAAATACCAAAACTTTAGTGTCTGTCTGCATCTGATGCAATGCAAATTCTTCAGTTAAACACTTAAAAACCTTGAACTGAAAAAGTTCTCAGCATGAAGCAATCAGGCAGATAAAACAAGGTCCTGCTTAGTCAAGTCTTGAACACTTCACAATTTTTCCCTCTTTCATCTTTCAGTTCAACAACTGTGAAGCTCCTCCTGCAAAGCCATGACATTCACTATACTAACCTGATTTGGGCTTAAAACTTTGTGCGTCTTGTGGAGGAAACTGAGGTCCACTAGTCTTTGTAGTTTCTATTCCTTTAGTCTCCAAATGAAAAAAAAAAGAAATTGAAGTCAAAATATGCACCTGAAATAGGCTTTTAAAAAACCCAGTCTGCATAAGTAAAAAGGTAACCTGATGGATCTTGAAGTCTAGCTGACCATTACGATAATCTGCATTAGCTTGTAAAAGGGATGTTACAACTATTTTGCAATGATTCATGTGGTGTAATAGCTGGGCTAGAAAAATCGTAAGTAGTCAAACAGTGGTGCATCCAAATAAGAACAGAGAGTAACATTCAGAAGAATTACTGTTCTACAGCTAGACCTCAAGTCAGACCCAAAAAGTATTAGCTTCTGGGTTCTGGAACAGGTGAAAGTAAAGTTAGTTCCCTTTGTAAAAGTGTTTGAGGCTTCCCCTAGACACCATCGTGATGAACATGATATAAAAAGTTCTCATCCAAACACACCCTCGGTTTCTGCAATTTTCCCTTTCAGCTACACAGGAGAATAGGAACGAAGTTCAATTGTAATTGTGCCCAAATTAGAGGTTTGATTCACAATATAAAAATGCTTTGCATTAGTTATGGGCACAGCTAAATGGCAGGTTATTCGCCAACTTCCCACTCATTTGTACTTCTTGCTATGTGCACTTTGGAACTTACTTTTGTACTACCGATATGATCTGTGGGATTCATCTGCACGGAGCTTGTAAAAAGCTGAATAAGACAAAACAGAGTTTTACAATTCTGAATTTTGGTATATACTTATTGTATGTCCCTACAGTGAGTGTGTGCAAATTCTGTACTATAAGCAATAATTTATATCAGATGGTCTCAAACTGAGTCAGGACCACAAAGTGGGTCATGACCCCACTTCAGTCCCCCCACCCCACCCCGGTGGTCTCAGACTTAGAGTTTGGGCTTCAGTCCCAGAGTCCATCATCACCAGGGTCAAAGCTGAAGCCCAAACCCCATGTTTGGGGACAAAGCCAAAGCGCTTCAGCTCTGGGCAGCAGGTCTCTCATTATAGGACCCCTATCTGAGGGTTGAAGCCTTGGCTTTTGCTTTGGCCTCGGTTAGCTTCAGGCCTCATTCCTCTATCCAGCGGTCAGGTTTTTTGTTGCCAGAAAAGGGTCACAGTGCAATGAAGTCTGTGACCTGCTGAAATGTATATTATGGCAGTGCCTATAGGATCTGAGTGGGATGAAACCCCTTCACAAGCTTGCCATTTTGTACAAGACATATGCTAGGGAAAAGCTTAATTGTGGTGTAGGCCTTGTTACATTGAGACTGACATTGTGAGCATTATCAATGTCCTGCAATGTTTCTACTATGTCTAGCTCAAAATGTTATTCCTGCAGTTTTAGAAAAAGGTGAATTACAGCATAGCTGACCAGTTAAAATGAGAGGAATGATGGAAAGGAAGAAGTAGAGAATTAAGGACCCACGGACGGAAACTGCAATCACCTAATCTACTTGAATTATAAAATGTGGCAAAATTTCTCTCCTGTCCCCTCAGCTGCTCAATTTTGACATTCTTCATTTGGAAGTTAATCTTATGAACTCTCATATAGAAATGAGCAGTTACACAGCACCAGCCTTCGTATGCTTAATTTTTTTCACTGAACAATTCACCTAATACATATGAGCACCATCCACTAGCCAAAACTGGAACTCCAGTGCTCTTATTCACTTCTGTTTCCTGTTTCCAAGTATGTCATTTTCTGGCACAGTTTGGAATTATGAGAATACATGCTCAATTCAAAATTCTGTGGCCCAGAATGCACTTGGACTTTGAGCACTGGAAGTCTGATAAAGACTCAAGAGTCTCCAGGTTCCCATTTATGAAACAGATGCCAATGTATTGGCTGGACCATCTACCTCATGGATAAGACTTGAAGCCAATGTTTGGTTCTTTCTGGCCAGCTTCATGGTAGTACACATGCAGTTCTAGTCAATAGCCCCAGTTCTACTAAATATATATGAATTGGTACAGTATCTAGAGCATGCACTTTAGAGGCTTTGGGAAATACTCCATAAGCACCAAAATATGCATGACTGTTTCCTCTCTCCACCCCCACTTTTTTTTTTTTTTTTTTTTTTTTTTTAAAAAGGCAAAAAAATTAAATGGCACATTTGTGGCAGAGTTATTGTGGCATAGCCAAAGTAGCAAGTGCCACAAAATATGAAAGACTTCTACAGTAATGTTAATTATATTCTGGAAACAAACTTTTGCACACCTGTTTCCTTCTTATAAAGGCTGTGAGCTAAAATTTTTAAGTGTGCAATATATAGGATGAACAGGATTAAAAGAAGAGTAACCACAGAAATGCTTGGGTCTTCTGATTTTAATTTTCTAATTGTACACTTAGAGGTGCATGAACTTTTTGCATTAAAATGTTAGTCAAAGCTTTAAAATACAAATATCCTTTTTAACGTGCGTGTATCCTCAACGATCTTATTAATTACAAAGTAAAACAGAGGAAGCTAGTAGAAACACATACATCAACCAGGAGATCAGGGTCTATGCTGAACTGTCGTCCTGAAAGCATGGCTTGGAAGTCTTCTAAACTGCAATCAATACTGTCAAGATAATCCAACAGCTCAACTCTGGAAGACAAGAAAAAAATACTTTGCTCTAAAACAGCATTTCTACTGACAATGTGGTGGGGGGGGAAAAAAAAAAAAAACCACCAAGTGAAGCGCATGGTACCCATGGAAGTTTTAGAGATATACATGAACCTTACATATATCTGTCCCAACTGGTGGCCTGTGACAGAACCAGCATCAGTGGTTCTTTAAAACTGCACAGGCAAGTGCTCACAGGATCTCTGCCTGGTGTCAAAACAGGTAAGAAATGTCCAATAGGAATGTCTATCCATGCACCTAATACTCAATTTTTTTTTTAATATTGCAACAGCACAGCAACCAAAAGGAAGTCCTAGACTAATAAAAAACAAATAAAGGTTCTAAATGTTTAACTGTAGTAACATTTTGGATACAGGAAGTCTTTAATCTTAACAAATATCACGACTGTTCAAATCAAGGTGCAAGATGTAACAGTTAAATATCCTCAAGACCTCCCAGAAACAGACCTCCAGCAAAAATAGGGTAGGATCAAGATTCCCGTTATTTCTTCGGCAAAAACAAAGAAAACATTTTTAAATAGCATTCAGAACTTATATATATGTTTTCAGCTTTTACAGATTTTCACCCAAAAGTTAGTTTTTTTTTTGTTTTTTTTTTTAAATTAAAGGAGTTCAGCTTTTACTATTTAACAGCGGTGTTTCAGTCCACTCAATTTTTGCCTCCCCTTATTTTAGTGAACAGTAGCATAAAGCATTATTGTTAATGCCCTGTAGCTCAGATTCAGAAGTTCTCCACAGCATTAAAGTAAAAAGAGTGCTATTACTAGCTCACAAGGAGACACCACCTACTTATTTCTTTGCATCTGTTTACTGCAGTACTAAATTTAAACAAAAACCCCACAAAATAAGCCTTAATTAGTGCCCGGAGTTTTTCCAAGAAGAATAAAGGTGGGGGGCAATATGGATGCATTTTGCTGCAAGCACTACAGCATTAAGGTCTGGGCTTGTGCTGACAGAACAAACAAACAGGCAGGCCCAGAGCGAGTGACACAAGGAACTTAAATAGTCACCGTCAGGTGCTTTCATGAAAGAAGACACAGCTCAACTGTCAGTGAATTTGTGCATGCTCTGTTTCAGTGGACAGCTGCTAATCACAGAGGGGCCTATTGGTGATTGTGTCACCAGAAGCCTTCCTAATGCAAACAGCCTCACTGATAAGTAGCTAAAAATTGACAATACCTCAATACTTAAGTGACAGAATGAACATAAGGAAATGTAATGTCCAAATCTGATTTCTGACATGTCTACTGATGCTGAGTTCCATCTAATTGTTGGCCTTTTGTTTTCATTTTGATTTAAAAGCAAATAAGGTTATTCTTTTGTGGTGGTGATATTCATGGTTAGACCCATTTTCTCAATGCAGCAATAAAGGACATGTTTGAAAAGTCGCAATGAAATTGGGCAATGTGGCGTGCCACACACACCCACTGCCCCCCCCATTGACTGTAAAGCATTTAGCCCCAATTTTATCAAGCATCTGTCTTCACTGTAAATTCCATTAGCTTGATGTATGGTGCACTAAATTTGACATAACTGATATCACCGTAGTAACCTGCCAGGTGTAGTGTTCAGTTTGAATTTTAACTTCTGAATGAAGGACAGCAAGGAAGCAAGGTCTTTAAATAGAATTTATTAGCCTCCAGACATGTCCCATATGTGCCCCTCAATTCTCCGCTCTGGCCTTTTCCATCTCCACTGTTCTCAGGCACAGGAACAGGAAACAGGAAGACTTTCAATTCAGCGCCTGGAAACCCATGCCTGTAGGATCCTGAGAGGCTGAAAAATCATCTTTGCTAGTAGCATGGCTCTAGGGTCAGTGGTTCTGTGTCTACCCTGGCTAGCTGCGTCTCCCTTCCCCCCCATACTGCCTAGCACCAGCCACTGTCCCCCAGCACTATGTGGCAGCTAGGCTGTGCATGGGGGTCATGGCTTGTCTGATAGCACAACAAACTTCTTGATGGGACATGTACATGTCCCATCCCCTCCCTTGGGAGGTGCCATGCACTCTGGAACTTTCCCACAACCATCTGCATCACATGGCTTGACCCCAAACCAACAAACAGATGTGCTGCACAAGAGGCCAGGTAGCTTGGGCATGGTGAGAATCCTGTAGCTGGCCAGGGGATGTCTCCCTGGTCACTCACAATTTTTGGGCAACAGAAGAAATTTTTGTATGGGCATTATCCAAAGGCCAAGGGGCTGGTTGTAGACAGGGTCTTTTGGCCACCCTGAGCCTTACCTGTAACACCAATTTAAACACCATAAAGCAGTAAAAGAGCACAAAACTATCAAGAGTCCTTTACTGGGACTTTTCAAAGAGTGTTTAAAAGAGTTAAGTTCATATCAATTGTCTAACTTTAATTTAGTAAAAAGCATCAAAGCTACTCACTTTCCAAGAAGGTTGATATTTTGTGAAATTACTCCATTCTCATTGAGTATGGAATCCATCATTGAGACAGGGTCTTCTGCAGTTAGAGCTGACTGGTTGTTCAACTGGACAGCACTAGACATGAGAGGGTTTGTACTGTCACTAACAGGACTGAGGGGATCACTGGCTGGGATAGTTATTGGTTCAGTATTTTTATCCCCTTGAATTACTGGATTGTTGTCTTCCTCATTGTCATCTTCTACAATTACAATATCAGGAGAAAGACTATAGCTGCAATACACAGAACAGACCATGAATAGGTTACACTTTGAAGAGGCAACAACTACCTCCTTGAACATCCTACTCTCAGGATTAAATCACTGCAAAGCATTCTGAATATATTAAGAGGGACTCTCTTTTTAGTTAAGTGTCTAGTTTTACACTCTAACCCCCATGTTAACATCTCTCCACCTCCTCAAAATTTTCATAGCATTCATTAAATTATATTCATTATAAACAATGTGAAGAAAGTGGAAGAATGCAGCTTAAGAAAAAATGGTTTCAGTAGTCCCTCGGGATATGCGAGGGTTGCATTCCATACAATCCTCACCTATCCCAAATTTCGGGTAAGTCAGCAGGACTTGGGGCTGAGAGGTTAAGCCTGGGGTGGATTAGGGCCACAGGTGGCAGGAGGGTGGAGGAGCAACCTGTACAGTGAAGCTAGTACTTGCCTATGTATAGTAACATTCCATAACCAATATGTGTATTAACATTAGATACCTAAACTTTGGATTGAACCTACTTCCTTAACTGAAAATAGAATTCAGATATCTATCTTGTAGAATTCTGTGGTGTAGATCTGAATTATATTTTAAGGTTAGGATCTTCCTGTCTATCCTGAGCACCTTCTGTATTCATACAAATATTGCTTACTTGGAAGAGTCTGAGGTAGCATCTTCATTTGTTTCTGGAGTAACTGGAGCACTTTCTTCTTCCCCCATAGCATTTTCTTCCTCCCCAATATCATCAGTGATGTCATAAATAATGATGTCATCTGACATCGGCTCCCTCTGCTCTAGTCCCTCAGTTCTGCTGGCTGGTACCTGAGAATTATAAAGCAGTGCTATTGTAAAGAAAAAAATCAAATTTCCAAGCTAAAAATTAGATTAATATATTATAAAGAGCCCTAAACAAATTTTTTTTTTTTTTTTTTAAACAAAAGTTTGGTATCTTCGGAAGACTCTCTTAAGACTCTCCCCCCACCCCCACACATTTTAATGTGGCATAAATAATTTTTAATAGAACATTTAAATAATTAGGCATAACAGTAAATTCTGTTGCGATTACTTTTCTTCTACTTTGCTGTCCCTGTGGGTGCTCAACTATTACCACTACACCCCCCACCCCCACTCCAACCCCTCCGTTCCAGAGCTTCTTTTTGATCTATTGGCAGCAGGGTGGGAATTTGGCTGCACAGGCGGGTAGCCGTTAGGAGGAGTGAGAGATGGCAGCCAGGCATGCATCACCAACCAGGTCATTACTACTAGAAGTCTCTGCCTAGAAGCACAACAGCACACAGACACCTAAAATTCAGCACCCACCAAGACAACCATCTTGTAGAACCAGTTACAGCATAGATGAGTAACACCTCCTTTTGGGAGCATCCCTGTGTATGCTTCCCTTTAGGAGACTATACAGCAGAGCAGCTTCAGAGATGGTGGATAAAACAGAGACCAAATTAAGCACCAGTAACTGACCTTCTCTAATGCATAGTGTTTGGTAAAGGTATGGGCTCAAGCCAAAGCGATCTAGATGCTTCCAGTCTTTATCATAAAAAGTAATCCTAGCCAAATGTTGCTTGCCTCTTAGATTAACTGCTTCCACCACCAGTGAATTACACGTAGGATGGATGAACAATAAAATTCAGCTCTTTGTTGGGGTTGATCCTGCTTTAGGCAGGGGGTTGGACTACATGACCTCCTGAGGTACCTTCCAGCCCTAGGATTCTATGACATAATACTTCTTGTAAAAAAAAAAAAAGACAATAGTAGAGCTGTAACTACCAGCTGCCATCTACCAGCTGGTTTTTACTAGGTCCACGTGGGCAGCACTGATGGGGAGTGCAACCTTGACGTTAGGAGATGGATGGAGAATATTATTCAGCTTATGCTGTGTTCACAGCAGCTCTATCATTTAAGTGTCCTGGAAGTCAGACACTTGTTTAAATAATTCCTGGATGGATTTAAAGTCACTGGATGTTGGATAAGGCAGCATTATGGCTTCTTTGGGAGATAAAGGCTACATCTACACTATGAAAAAGTCAAATTTATTAAAATAGAAGATTGGTAGCTCGGAAGATTCAATTTGATTGCAAACATTTCATTACCAACCAAGGTATGGTTGGTAGTGCGATGTTACCTTGATTGGTAATCTAACAGTTGAAATCCAATTGCCAAGCTCAGCAAACATTCGAACATCAAATCAAATTTATTAAAGTCAGCTTTGTCACACTAGATTTTATCAAGTCCAAGTTGACTGTCTGCACCTGTTCACAAAAGCTGACTTAGTGTATTCCCACTAAATCACCAAAGTTCAACTGCTGCAGCAGTGCATTGTGGGAACTTATCCCACAGTTTCTTCAGCCATGTTTGCAGCCTGGGTTTTTCTGCTGATGCAATATGGTGGAAAAAATGCCCCACAAGTGGTTGGTGTGTGATGTCATCTTCCCAGACTGCATTGCGCTCACGACCACTGCTGTTGAAAACAGCCATTTTTCAGATGTCTTTCCTCAATGAGCGCAATTGTTTGAATCAGCTGCACTAAAGAAAGTGGAAGCATGATCTGCACTGCCTAGCTACCATGTGGTGTGGTGGCCAGCCTTGTGGTAGAGAGAAGGGGGCTATCCTGCCAGGTGCATGGCACCTTGGAGGTGGGGCAGCCACTGTAAAATGTGAAGCAAGGAAAACAAGGTTTCTTGCAGGGAAGAAACCTTCACCACACAAACCCATTTTGATTTTGCTGCTTTCATGTTTCAAGTGTACTCTATCAATTATAGACATGATTCTCTACAGCACTCCATGAATGGCATGGAGTAATTAACCACCGTAAGGTGGAAACACGAGTCCAAAAAAGGAAGGAAAGTCAGCAGAGACTAAGGGTACACACACCCCTTTCCTCCATGCATGGAAAAAAACTAACACTGAAACCCCTAATTAGAACCCTAGGGCTGCACAGACACCTAAACAGAGTGCCCGTAGGGATGCTCCTCAAAGAGACAGTTATAATCAATCAAGGATATGAAAGTAAAAAACGAAGTAAACCAAAAACCTTGGAGAGCAATACAAAAAAAAAAAAAAAAATCAGCCTCTAAATAAAAAAGGTCAGTGTCACAACAGCTGGGAGCTGAAACACATTAAAAAAGGAGAGATTTAACTGCAAATCTGAAACTTCCATTAAAGTAGTTCATTGGCATGCAGCTGTTACTTGCCTCAAAAACCACTGTTAGCTTGTAAGCAGTACCCCTGCAGCCAACTATAAATCACTCCTGTTAATAGTTCTGGTCACCCTTCATCCCTCCCAGTTGCCACGTGAAGAAAAACACTTCAAAATGAACTTACATGATGGTTTGTGTCAGCTGTTTCTTTGACAATCTGCTGAAACACAGTGGACTTTGGAGAGCCATTGGTGTTCAGAAGCAGTGGCCTAAACCAAAAAAAAAAAGTTAATTGCATTAACACTCCTAACAAAGAATGTTTAGCAAACAAGCCAACCACACCCCACACTCAGCAAAAGAAACCTGTACTAGTTACTTAACATACATAATTACCCTTTTCAATACTGTACTTACCGTTTACGTTTTAGACTCACTAGTTGGTTATTCTGCACCAGAGTAACAATGAACTGTACAATCTAAAAGACAAAAACCACCACATCAGGTTTTGCCCCAAAAAAATAAAGATGCTCTCAGCAGCATGAAACTTCAAAATTTGTCATACCTGGAATGAGAGAGTTAGGAGAGATTGCAAGAGAATCAGCTAGTCTAATCCCTGACAAGATGCAGGATTTGTGCCTATACTACATGAAGACAGGTGGTTATTGAGCCTCCTTTTGAAAGCTCCTTTACTGGAGGCTTTCACTATCTCCCCTAAGCAGACTTTCATTGTTCTGCTGTTATTACAGTTTAGAAGTTCCCGAGATTTAATCAAAATCTTCTAAACTAATAACCCTTTCTGCACTCTGCAGCAAGACAGAGTAATGTCTCTACCTTTGGCAAACTTCCAAGTATTTAAAATAAAAAACACTAAGAAAATAAAAATGAATAAGCAAGAGAAGTTACAAGATAAGCAATTTAAGTTTGACATTTCAAGATTAGATCTGGGAAAACAATCAAGTCAAATGAAGCAAGAAATGCCGTTTTAGGTGACTGGCAACAAAGATTCTTGCACCAATGATCAGATAAATTCTTTAGCACATGCAGAATGACCTAGGTAAGACATAAAAGAAAATTCCAGTAGATGAAGTGAAAACATTAGTCATACCTGTATTTTCTAACAGAACGGACTTCACACACAGATAAAGATGGGACTGGTAAAACGCAGATTTGTAGGGAAGACAGGAAATGGTAACTAAACCCTATGGCTGTTTCTACACAGGCCACTTCCTTCAGAAGTGGCATGCTAATACATGGAGTGAAAGATGCTAATAAGGTGTGGGTGCACATTCCCTGTGCCTCATTAGCATACTGTCATGTGATTTGAAGTCCAGAAGAACAGTCTTCCAGACTCCAAAATCACGTGATGTTATGCTAATGAGGCACAGGGAATGTGCATTCGCACCTCATTAGCATCTGTCGCTCCATGTATTAGCAACAGCCTATGAGACATACTAAATGTTTTAAACTGAACGTTTAGGACATTTACAAATGAAGGCCTAATTTCACTTGTTTTCAGGCACATATAACAACTACTCCACTAGGGGCTCCACTCCCTGTATTTCTTACTATACTGGGGCAAGGGTGTGTGTGTGAATGCTCCTATTTGCACACCTGTAAATACTTTCCACTTGCTGCCCAACTAGAATGTAAAATGACATCACTAGAAAGGTTAGACCAGTAATCTAACCTTGATGTAGCATCTATAGCTTCCATTCAATGACAAACTATTTTATCTGTCAAATAATTTGAATAAACAATGTTCTAAAAGGCTTTCAGTAAGTTTACAAGTTCACACAAATAGTCAATGTTATACAAAATGATTGCTATCAACATCAGGAATGCACACCCCTTCCCCCAATCCCAGCAAACATTCTGCAGATAAAACTTGGCTGAGACACACCACCACCGTTAGTTTTAATTAACAATCTAACGTGGGATTTCAAGTTATTTCACAATGCAGTTTCACAATAAATTTGTGAGCTAAAGCATGTCAAAGAAACTCCCAACAAAAACAGATTCAGAAAAGTATTCTGTAACAAAATCAAAATCCAGGTGATATATGGAAAAAAGAGTAAAAGTGAAGGGTCTCAAATGCTCCAGTAATAATTTACTGCTCCCACAGCACCACATTGTACAAAAACAGCCCAAATTCCTTTTCTGCTCATTAAAAGTTATTTAAAATTTGTTCTTTATAAAATATAGCTTTTCTACTTTTCTAGTCAACTGAAACGTAAAAATAGTCAAACAAAAAACATTCATGATATTTTATCAAATTCATATTTTTAAGATACAAGTTCCATAGGTAGAATAGACAGCAGTACTTGGCACTGAATCAACTGATCTCCCTCAAAAAAAAAAAAAAAGCCACACTATCACCATTACATCAGACCTTGAAATCCTCTCCATCACTGCAGCTTTTTGAGCTGACTGCTGTTTTTAATCTTTACCTACATAGTATATGCTCCATTCAAATTAACCTTTTACTTGTATTTTATTTTAAAAATAAACCAAGTCAACCTAACATCAGCTAACCAGTGACCAAAACCAATTTTAGAATTAAAATAAAAACTTCTGCATTTTCAGGTGATTGACAGAAGTCTGCTGGGGAGTCTACCAACTGAAGAATCTCCAAAATGGAAAGGAAAGGGTAGAAGCCAATTTAAAGCTGCTCTGGAAAGGACTTTCCTAGGAAAGGAAAGCAAACACACATGCTGAAAATGCATTCCTGTTGTCCTCCTCTCCCTTTACAGGCTGCCACACAGTGAGTTAGCACTCATTTTACAAAGCTTAAAGACATTATTTGAAGTGAATTAGTTTCACATGCCATAGTATTAAGATAGCCAGTGTACGCATAATATATGTCTAATCAGACAAACAGTGGTATAATCCACAAATGAAATCTTACCTTGCGAATAACCTGTTGCTGCTGCAAGTGTTTTGCTCTCAATTCTGCCACTTCTCTCCAAAGAGATTCGTTTTCCCTGTTTCAACAGAAGTAATTTAGAAAGCTAAACTCAAAACTTGAGACATCCTCACATTAAAAAGAGTTTTACAAGAAGTCAGTCAGGTTCATTAAGGTATTTCACAGAACTATACACCCTCCCTACAAAGTACCATTGGCAGAAGCCCTGGAAGAAAGTTATGTAGCACTGAACTCACAGCAGTCCATGGAATCGTCAGATTAGAGTTGGGACAATTCTGAAAAATAAGTTTGCCAAAGAACGCTCTGTCAACCCAAAACTATTTGCAAATCCAATGCAAAATCAGCCCAGAAGTTTCACCAGAAATATAGGTGGCAGTAGTGCCTCTTGTAAGTTTTAATCCAGTGGCTGGGGACCGGGGCGTAATTTGTCTGAGCTATGGGAAATCCCTTCAGTTCAGTTCCTCCTGTCTCATGTGAATCAGGGATTTCAACTTTGAGCTCCCATGCTGAAAAGAAAGTGCTTTTAATGACTGGGCTACACGAAAGTGTGGGATGGGCATATCTGAGCTCTCTTGTGAAAGCTATTCCACTTTATATAAAATACCTGAACAGTTACTGGGCAATAGCCACATGAATGCCCTCAAACTGTAAGGTGGGGGACCTGAGTACATGTCCCCATTCCAATGAATTATTTATATACTGTGGAAGAGTTTCCAGTGGGACAACTTCACACCACAAAATATGAAAAGCCCAGCAATTAGCACTCTTGGAATACTTCAATTTCAAAAGCCTGTTCCATATTAGGCAGAGCGGGGGGATATGAACCCATGTCTCTCAATACTTGGTCAGTGACTTAGCTGCTGCCAGCTAAAAGTTGAGAGGCAACACTTGCTCTCTCCTGCCATTTTGTGAACCTAGCCCTTCTCTTCCTTTGCTTTTATTCTAAAAAAAACTGACTAAACAAAACAGTTCATTTCAGGACAATTAGTTTGTTCAACTTGAAACAAAATTTGTTGGCTTTTTTCAGCCTGCTGAAGATTTTGGGGAAATATTCAAATTCTGTTCATTTTTGTGCGTTTCTCTATCAGTTATTCACACAGCTGTAGGTCTGAGGCTAGAACTATTCTCTCAAGCTACAGCCTCAATTTTGCTATTATTCACCTATTTTGAGAGAGATTGTGTACACACATACATAGCCCTCCCTCAAGTTAGCTGAGAGACTTCAGCTGTTATTCTATAATGTACTCTCCCCAAATTAATTACATCTTCAAGGGATGTAGAACATGAAGTTTGAGTTTCCTGGCACACAGACAGCACTCAAAGGGAATAAGAGCCCATCTGAAGAAACAGCTGTTTATTCAACATTTCAAAATTGCCAGTTTGCCACCTGGAATTTTACAGGAGAGGTAACCACTAATTAGATATATATCCTTTGGCCCAGACATAAGTAGTACTGGAAGCAACATCTCTCCTTTCCATAAGAGTTCCTCCCCCAAGTGCCTTTATGCAGCTATGGTCCCTGTACACCACATCATAAAAGCCTGGCCATGGGAAGATTCCTTCAGTCCTTGCAGTGAATACCACCGCTGCAGGCTGGCTTATTTGGAAGCACACAAACCTCTAAGAAGTGCTAAGAGGTCTATTAGTATGCATTCATACCAAATGATGCTCATGCTAAGAGATGTCAACATTATTTTCACTGTATACTGTTATCTGAATTACAGTATTACATTTACAATGCATATAACCCTGTAATTAGTTACATTAAATAACCCTAAATTAAAGTGCATTAATACAAGCATGTATTGAGGTGTTCAATTAATGAAAACTAATTTCAAACATTTGCATTCTTGTATAACCCTGTAACTGAATTACTCAGATCTTGTGAAATACTAATGAACTTAAAAACATGTAACAGGTAATGCTAACTTCAAACTAAGCAGCCATAGTGTGACTAAAAACCCTTGTCAGATTGTTCTCTGTAAGTAGCTACCATAAAAGAGATTTCAATGAATAATTCTTAATCTCTGTACCATTTGGATTCTAACAAGGTGGAATAACTGAACAAGCTGGAGAACCCCTAAGTTATTCTGGGCAGCTCTAAAAGACTTTTGGGAAAAATGGCAAAATTACTTCATCTGCACTATATTTTTGGACTTATGAACACTGATTCACCTGTTATGTCTTATCTACTTTAACCTCTCAGTAACTTTCTTACCTAACATACCTATATAGGGTAGGACCTGTTGCTCAGTGAGAAGGGAGAAACAGTAATGGAAAACTTGGAAATGGCAGAGATGCTTAATGACTTTTGTTTTGGTCTTCCCTGAGAAGTATGAAGAAGGAATGCCTAACATAGTGAATGCTAGTGGGAAAGGAGTAGGCTGGGAAGATAAAAAAAGAACAAGTTAAAAATCACTTAGGAAAGTTAGATGTCTGCAAGTCACCAGGGCCTGATGAAATGCATCCTAGAATACTCAAGGAGCTGATGGAGGAGGTATCATCTTTGGAAAAATCATGGGAGAGAAGAAAGATTCCAGAAGACTGGAAAAAGGCAAATATAGTGCCCATCTATAAAAAGGGGAATAAGAACAAGGCAGGAAACTACAGACCCATCAGTTTAACTTCTGTGCCAGGAAAGATAATGGAACAAGTAATTAAGGAAATCATCTGCAAACACTTGACGGTAAGCTGACAGGGAACAGCCAGCATGGATTTGCAAAGAACAAATCATGTCAAACCAATCCAATAGCTTTCTTTGATAGGATAAGTAGCCTTGTGGATAAGGGAGAAGCGGTGGATGTGGTATACCTAGATTTTACTAAGGCATTTGATATGGTCTTGAATGACAGTCTTACAAATAAACTAGGCAAATACAACTTAGATGGGGTACGACAAAGGTGGGTGCAAAACTGGCTGGATAATCGTACTCAAAGTAGTTATTAATGGCTCTCAATCCGGCTGGAAAGGTATAACAAGTGGGGTTCTGCAGGGGTCTGTACTGGGACAAGTTCTGTTCAATATCTTCATTAACAATTTAGATATTGGCATAGACAGTATGCTTATTAAGTTTGTAGATGATACCAAGCTAGGAGGGGATGCAAATGCTTTTGAGGATAGGGTCAAAATTCAAAGTGATCTGGACAAATTGGAGAAGTGTTCTGAAGTAAACAAGATGAAGTTTAATAAAGACAAATGCAAACTGCTCCACTTAGGAAGGAACAACCAGTTTCACACATACAGAATGGGAAGCGAGTGTCTAGGAAGGAGTATAGCAGAAAGGGATCTAGGGGTTAATGATGCTGTTGCAAAAAAAAGCAAACATGATTCTAGGATGCATTAACAGGTGTGTTGTGAACAAAACACGAGAAGTCATTCTGCCGTTCTACTGTGCTGGTTAGGCCTCAAATGGAGTAGTGTGTCCAGTTCTGGGTGCCACATTTCAAGAAATATGTGGAGAAATTGGAAAGGGTCTAGAAAAAACAAGCAACAAGAATGATCAGTCTAGAAAACATGACCTATGAAGAAAGGCTGAAAGAATTGGGCGTGTTTAGCTTGGAAAAAAGATGATTGGGGGAGGGGGGGGGGGGGGAGAACACATGATAGCAGTTTTCAGGTACCTAAAAGGGTGTCATAAGGAGGAGAGTGAAAACTTGTTCTTCTTGGTCTCCGAGGATAGAGTAAGAAGCAAAACTGGGCTTAAACTGCAGCAAGGGAGATTTAGGTTGGACATTAGGAAAAAGCTCCTAATGGTCAGGGTGGTCAAACACTGGAATAAATTGCCTAGGGAGGTTGTGGAATCTCCATCTCTGGAGATATTTAAGAACAGGTTAGATAAACATTTATCAGGGATGGTGCAGACAGTACTTGGTCCTGCCACGAGGACAGGGGGCTGGACTCGATGACCTCTCAAGGTCCCTTCCAGTCCTAGCATTCTAGGGTAGTTCACTGTAGAACTGGCTGCCAGCATTGTCTTGTGTGAGAAATGGTATATCAATTCATTTGAGGTAAATAACTGAGCCTTTGTAATTAGAAGCAACCTGATTTTTTTTTTTTTTGGTTTATGTAACCATTATCACCAAGTCCAGTTTGTATGGATGGGAAGACTGGAGAACCTAAGAAACCATCTGCGACACCATTGTAAGATGGATATATTGACCTGGCAGAGCACATTTGTTGCCATCTTGTGAAATCCAAATGTAGAACATACCACCAGTTTAGAGTGCCTACCCTCGTTGTCTGACAGTTTGTCCTGAGATAGTCATTGTGAGTGACTATCAGACAGGTGTCCCGTAACACTAATACATGCCAGGTTTAAAGTAAATTAAGGAAGAACTTCTTTACACAACCTATGGAACTTGGTGTCGGGGATGATGAAGCCAAAAGTACAACTGGGTTAAAAAAGGAACAAAAGTTCATGGAGAACAGGTTGCCTCAAATATCTCCATGCTCTGGATATTCTGAAGCCTCAGACTGCTAGAAACTGGGACTCTGGACAACAGTTAAGTCCCTCTTCATTCCCAACATTTGTTCCCTCCACAGTATCAGGCACTGGTGGACTTTAAGTATCCATGCATTTCGTACTAGATCATTGCCTTTGGCGATATCTGTGAACACTAATGCACGGTAACAGTTCTCTGCAAATGGTATTTACCTCTTTAAGGCAGACAGCCTGGATTCAATGGACTCATGTTTAATCTGCACCTTCTGAGCACTACTTATGATTTTAGATAGATCTTCTTGACGTATTTTATTTTCTTCTGGTCTTGAAGAGGAAACCTTTGAAAGTAAAGCAACAAATTAATGCAATATGAAATGCTAAATGTCATTTGTCCTATTACTTGTCAAATTAAATGTGTATTTATGAAACAGGCTGAATAATCAGCATTAGAAATTACTCTCTTCCATTTACCCTTGAATGGCAATATATTATTTCAGTAATTTCTACACCACTGTGTGTGTTTGATAAAAATCAAAGCTTTATAAAGACAAGCCAATTATGACAAAGAGAAGAATACTTACATATATTAGTTTAGTTCTAATTTTCAGTTTTAGTCTACTTTATACAGATTCTTTGACTGCCATCCTCACTGGGGAATCAGAAGACCACCCAGTAATATATTGACCTACATAACATCTGTCAAATGTCATTTGTTCTCATATCTTCTCCCTGGGGAAAGTGGTGACCCCCCACTTTTTTTTATTATTAAACTGTACTATACGTTTATATTCATGAAAGCAAGATCAAAACAGTATGATCTCTAGTTGGAGCAAAACAAAATTGTTACATAAAAATTTAATACATTTGTTTTATAAATTCTCACCTGTTGAGTGGGCTGCTTATTTACTATAATGAATAATTAGAAACAATAAAGTAGTAAATGAGACTTTCCAAAGAACAAGCTATTGTACAATCACCTATACAAATCAAAAATGCTTTTCTGTCAACAGCTGCAAGCTGTGACTGACACCACCACACACTTACTTACCCCATATAGTCACAAGACTAAGGCGGCAATGCTCCAAATACTTTGACCTTTCACTCACCTTCCTTTTAATATGCTCCAACAAGTCATCTCGGCCTTGCTTAAAGTATGGGTGCTGGAACTCTACAGGACCATCCCGTTCCAATTTGACAATGCCAGAATCAACATGGACTACTTTACGGAAGCCATCTGAAAAAAAGTTAAACCATGAAGAAAACTTTACTGCTGCAATCTCTTTCTATTTTTGATGGTTGGGTGGAAAAAAGTTTTAGGGTATTTTTAGGTAGCATGGTTCTTAAGAAAAATCCTAAAGCTAACTTACACATATTTAGCTGTCTCACAAAGCTTGCCATGTTGTTATGCTTGAAGTACTTGGGAAGAATTTCTTTTGCAAACCTTTGTTCATCCAACACGAGGAAACTCTGGCCATTCTGAAATAGAGAGCACACTATTTAATTCTTAAAAATCTATTTTATAAAGGGGGATGATACCAGGTTTGAAAAAAATCCATCTAACAGTGGCAAATAGTAATCTTTCCCTGTAAACCACAGAGTTTAATCCATGAATTTTCCCAACAAATATTTTAATTAGTGAAAATTTCTCTGTTGTAGTTACAAAAAACCCCATATGCAGCTGTTTGGGAACCTGTTTACACAAACCCATGAATTTTGAATATTATGAACTTTACCATGCAAACTGCTATATCATGAGTGCGTATATATGGATCCACCACTATTGACAAGACCCGTAGCAGCTATACACCACTCAACAGAAAATATAACTTGCATCGTCAAAGTACCGTCATTAAGCTCATACTTTTAAAAAAAATTTGGAAAATTAGTTGTCATCTTACCCCTCTGGAGGGAAAAAGAGATCAGAATAGTGGATATTTACTAAACAGCAGAACAAGAACATGCCAAATGACCAGGAAGGGTTTAAGCAGGGAAACAGACAGGGAAAAGGTTAGAAAGATGATCACTCAACTGGAGAAACAAAAAAGCAGTCAAGTAGCACTTCAAAGACTAACAAAATCATTAGGTGAACTTTTGTGGGACAGACCCACTTCTTCAGACCATAGCCATACCAGAAGAGACTCGATATTTAATGCACAGACAACCAAAAATAGTAATCAAGGTGGACAAATCAGAAAAAAGTTATCAAGGTGAGCAAATCAGAGTAGAGGGGCAGAAGGGGGTGGAGGGAGTCAAGAATTAGATTAAGCCAAATATGCAACTGAGCCCCTATAATGACTCAGAAAATTCCCATCCCAGTTCAAACCAAGTGTCAACTGGAGAAGTGATTCATTGATGGAGCGAACATTCAGCATGCAAAAATTTTCAGATAGCAGTTCCAATCTCCACCCACCCACGTGCCAAAAAGATGTGCTAACAAGATTCAGAACCTTTGCCTTCTACTTAATCAGAATTCGCTCTTGTGCGTCATATGATTAACTGTAAAGAGCAACAATTACTTCTGAAGAAACCTGTAAAGAATCACTCTTAAAATTCCACAAAGGTCTGCACAGTTTGTCTGTCAAATCAATCATGCCAGTTTCAATTATTTTGGTACAGGCTGAACCCCTCTAATATGGGACACTTGTCCGACAACATCCATAATCCAGCACAATTATGATTAGTCAGACGACCACTCATGGTTGTGGCCAAGTTTCCTGTGGTCCCATAAAGTTTGTTTATAGCCACCAGTCCTGGTTCTCCATGTTCTGTGCTGTTATTTAGCTCTAATTTACCCCTACATGTCTTCTGGAGCTAAGGAAACAGCAGAAATGTGTTAGTAATGTGGCCAGACAATACTGACCTCCCCTGGTCTGGCAAATTCTCTTGTTCAGCACTAGTCAGGTCCCCAGGGTGCCAACTAGAGGGAGGGATTCAATCTGTAGCTTATTTCAAAATACCTGTCGGCATGTACATCTATAACTATACAGACCACCCAAAAAAAACCTGATTCCTCACTAGATATTAATACAGAGGTCTGAGTAATTAATTTAAACTACAACACAAATGTATTTCCTGCAATTTTAAGAAGCAGTACAAAAGGCTCTGGGGTTTTCAGGACTGCCTCCGCACTGACACTGTATACAGAAAGTGGGGACCCACAAAAACTAAATACCTTGCCTCTGCAGGCTCTGCTTAAGAAAGCTCTGCAAGGTCAGATTCCCTGACCCTGGGTTGGTAGACTGCCACCACCTGAGTGAGGAAAAAGCCCCCTTTAGCCCAGGGAGGCACACTTGGGATGTCTCCCTGTGGGGTAAACCCCACGCTTTTAACTCTCCCTTAGTGAGCTTGGAAACCCAAGAACTGTAATCTGATGGCTGACCTTTCAGTCTAAGGCATGAATATATGCAGACCCTTCCCTAGGGCACAGAAATCACATCATTGCCTTAAAAATAATTTATTCATAAAATGAGAGGAAAAACTCAAAATATTCCAATTGCAGCACAGAGAACTGCCTCCCTAGGATTCAGCTTAGAAGTTAGAGTACAGGGGAAGAATCAGCCATTAACTTAGACGTCTTTCATCAAATCCAAAACATTAAAAAACCTTGACTGCGTCTAGCTAAACATTTCCTTTCCACTTACATACTCATGTGCTGATTACAAGACAGCCAGGAGATGTACTGGGTTCATTGAAGCATTTTGGTTTCCTCCTGCTCCAGTCACAGACCCAAAGACCCCATAGTCTGCAACTGCTCTCTGTTTAAAAGATTTTTTTCTTCCTCTCATGGGCTTACCTGTCAGTGCCCTTCAGAGAGACCCCTTCTTTACAGGCACTCATGACAGGTGTCAATGGCAATGGAACAGCTGAGAAACCAAAAAGAAGGTTGAGAGTAGAACTGAAGTGTTGCTGGGTGTGGGTGGGAGAAGTACAGATTAGGGTGGATCTTGGGAGAATAGTTAAGAAGTTGGGGAAGCCTCTCCTGTACAGACACGGGATGTCTTTCCCGTTCAGCTAAGCACATCTGCCCTTATCCCTGCATTGCAGGGATAAGCACTGCAGCCCCCTACCCTGTCCACATGTGGTCCTGCAGCCTCCGACTCAATGTTGTTACCCACTAGCTCTTGAGCTCACACCTCAGTCTGTTCCCCTCACCCATTACTAACCCTTCTGCATCCCAGTCTGCAACTCACACAAGGAGCCCCCATATGCCCTGTTCTGTCCTTCTTGTGCCTCTGCTACTGGCCCTGATATGAGGAACACAGACTCTAAAAACCCGCTACTCTCTTCTCTGGCACCAAAGGAGCACCTAATGGATGAAAGGTAAAACTTCAGCATCAATCCAGCAGTATATTCTGCAAGGGAAAACAAAGCAAGATCTGCATGCATTGATTACTTAGGTCCTGTGCAGCTGAACTCTTCCACAGCTGTTAGACTTGGACGAAGTGCAATAACTGCATCACCATTACCGTGCACATCCAGAAAAAGATGGAAACTTACCAGAAGCTTTCAGTCCTTCTGGGTGGAGTTCTGGGACAGATTGTGTTTAGGTAGCAGACTACCACTGAACAGAAGGTTCAAGCTCCCAAAAGGAATCATTGGAAGTGTGGGTTTGCCATGCACTTCAACAGGGAGGCAGTGGCTGTACATCATTCCAGCTCTAAAGTTAAAACACCTGATGATCCACGGACAGAGGTTTGGATTTCCTTAATGGCAGGTCAATGGTGGCCAGCAAAAAGTGCCTAGCTTGATCCGTGTCACCCACTGAATGCGAGCAGCATGAAAATTGATAACTATGCAATCAGGAAGGTATCTTGCATTGTTTCTACTGTTGCTTATAGCTTCCTCAAACACCAGAAAAAATAAAATAACCAGTTACACTGTAGCTAATGGAGCAATGGAGCAGTACGTAATCCTGTCAGTTTGCTTTGCGGCTTGCAAGAACTCTGGGAAGGACTCAAGTCCTAAAGACCCTCTTTCCTCATAGCAGCCAAGAGTCTTTGGATTGAGAAGAGCTAGAAAAGAATAGGAACTTCATGTTTTTCAAAGAAAAGCTTTTTCTGTGAAACTGCTAAGTCCAGGACAGTCTTTTGGTAGCAATCTCTACACTCACTATTTCCGTGAAGCTGGGCATGAAAAATATTAAGTCTTCTGACTGGTACACTGATGATGAATTTTGATGAGGACTTTGCTTTCAACAACAGGACTTACCCACAGTAAAACATTCAGTTGTTTGTACTTCAAGTAATTTTACTGCAGAGTGAAACAAATGACTGAAAGCATTCCAACTAATCACCTTAGTTGGTTTACATTTTCCTCTTGTACATATCAGGCTTGCCATCAATTTAAGATGTGGGCTGCCATCTTAATAGTGAGAATTATGAGACTTTTAGGAACAGTATTTGAAAGTCCATTACTGACAGCTTTGATCCTCACAAAAGGAATTGACACTGGCAACTCATAAGAGGTTCCCCAACTAAGAAGTCAGAGGGGATACTCTGAAAGGGGATCACAGAAGGCAACATACTGAGCGCTGACTGCAGACCTGAGGAACAAACCATAGAGAGACACTGAGGGGAATGGCTGAAAAAGAGAGAGAATGGATTCAGCTAGTGCAACTAAGGAAGTTCAGTACCTCAGAGAACTAGTAAGATCAGATGGACTGTATCGATGGACTCTTCTATGATACCAGGTGCATCTTCAGTGATACCTAAAATCTGCAAGTCAGCAGATCACACTTGAGAGTCAATCTTTCCCTACAGATTCTGGAGCCACTCCCACCAATTGTTGCTCCCCTGACAATTATTTAAAGTACGTTTGTATGCAGATGAAAAGGACACAAATCCATAGAACAATTAGTGCTTGGATAAGTAAATTTCACCTTTGAAGACCAGGCCTTTTTTTTTTTTTTTTTTAAATAAAATATTCAGCTAATATGTTCCTGGAAAATTTTTCAAATCCTACTGAACCAGGTGTACCTCAAAAGAAACGTGATGGGGGCAGGGGGAAGGCGGGCAGGTAGGGAAATCAAAAGCTTGAAACAGAATGCCAGATTTTAAAATCTGGCTTTATTTGTTTTTTTACAAATCAATATCACTTCACTATCAATGAAAACAGAACCCTAGGTTAAACTGCAACAATGTTGTTGTTCTGCTGTTACAATCAAAAACCCAGGTATCTATGGAATGTTAGAGTTCATACAGTTGTGAACTGTGATAATAAATCAAGGTCTGATTACTGACATCCCAATGTCTTTTTGGGAAAATAGGAATGTTAGATCCAGGATTCTGATAAGATTCCAATTCTGATAATTAGTTTCTGCCTCAATCTGCTCTAGAGTTTCAAAAGAATATCTTATTTATTTCCAGTAAAAACTAATGCAATGTTTTCTTAAACCAGCTATTGTGTATCTATTTAAGAGATGGAAGCATTGTATGTAATGTTTTATGGATAAGTTGTACAGTATTTGGAATCCTGGCTAAAAGATCCATTATGAATTTAAAGCAGGAGTGGGCAGATACTGGCCTGCAGGTTGAATATGGTCCTACCAGAGTTAGTCCCCAATAGGTCCCTACCTGTGTGGTTATCTGCATCTCTGCAGGTATTGGGCACTTACAGCTCCCAATGGCAAAAGATCTCCATTCACAGCCAACAGTTTGCTAAGGGCTATACCTCACAGACTGCAGCTTTATTGCCCAACCTAATTTAAAGTATCAACCCAAATACTGTTGTTCAGTACAGAGGCCTTTAAGCTATACTAAAACTGGATAACAAAATGATCAGCTAAAGCATTTACAGTTCCCATTCCCAGACAAGGAAAGTACTTAACAATTCAGACCAGGTGGAATCTCCAACACCTGTTTCTTCTACTGAATATTCTGGTGGACATTACAAGTGATATATGCAAAAGAAAATGAACATTTTTAAAGAAGTTTGACAGAATCTGTGCCTGTGTTCTACGGTGACTAGGACTTACATCTTTAAATGGGTGATGACAGTTTAATACTTCAGAGAGGGCCCATGTCTAGGACTAGCTGAATCATGTTGCTTTTTCAAAAGCACTGGAAAGTTTAAGGCCAGCCAGATCTATGCTACATGGTTAGGTTGACAAAAGGCAGCTTACATCAACTTCACTGTGAACAGATCTATGCTCAAATTACTCCCCCTCCTTATGCTGATATATTAACATAATCCCCTAATCAGTGTATAGGCACCGCTAACACACTTAGGTTAGTGGGAACATCGGTAACAGCGGCTGCTGTCTATTTCAATCATTCCAGTTCTCTAGCAGCTGTCCCACAACTGACTACCCAGGTCACCATTTTGAACTCCACTGACTGTGGTTGCAGATACCAGTTCCCAGCCGAAAGCCTCCCACATCTTTCAAAGCTTGCCAAACACACCTCGCAGCTCATCACTGTTGAGTGGAACTGTCCAGATGACCACACCAGCAGCATTCTACAACCACGCTCCTGCCTAGAGAGATTGGTTCTCCAGAGCCTATTGGGGGAAAAAGGCTGTGCAAGCACAACTCCAACCTGACTGAAGCAGCAACACGTGCAAGCAGATTCCTCAGGGGATGCAGGAAAAGGGAGTCTCAGACAGTGGGAGTTGCAGAGGTGCCTGAACTTGAGTAGTGTAGTGTATGACATGCTGACCCATGGGCTTTACCACCACCACTAGAGGAACTGCCCCAGGTAACCATGGCCCACATCCCAATCCCCACCCTAGTCCTGATGCCCTCCTGCACTCTCAGTAGCCCACTGAACCCCAACTCCTTGTACCAGCCCTGAACCCCATGTACCCTAAGTCCTCAACCTCACTCAAGCCCACACCATCAGGTGAAGCTATCACACACTTGCACACACCCTCCTGCCTCAACCTGCAGCCCAGGCACACGGGCACAATCTGAACTCCTCATTCTTGGTCTCACCCCAGTGTCCAGGGCCCACCACAAAATCTAATCTAGGCCTCACTACAAGCAAGTTGAGTCAGAGGTGTGGGTGTGCTTATGCGTGGAACCAAAATGGCCCCAACAGAAAAAAGGTTCCGCATTCCTCCCATAACCAGTTTAGGTCCCAACACCAACCTCAGCAGCACTGAGTATACCTCTAAGAAGCTCAAGTCACAGGTCCTGGATATCAACATCAAGGAGATGGTAGTGGTGTTGTATGGATGAGAGATGATTGGGTGGCCCAAGAGCGAGCGCGCGAGAGCGAGTGTGTGTGTGTTTTGACTCCAATCTAGTCAATCAAGCCTGAAGCAGGGGAAGGAATTACAGATAAACGTGAAGATAAATTTTCAACTTCAGGAATGACTAAACCAAAGTACCCCAACAATCCTTTAACTTTGTATTAAATTTACTAGAAAAGGTAGTGTTAGAAGCAAGAGATGTAGGAAAAATATCTGCTTATCATTCCTTCCACACCAGGAGAAGCAGCAGAGCAGTTCATGTATTACACACAAAATGAACAGAAAGGCCAAAATAAGAATAAAAACTAGCCAAAACCCCCAGAAGTGTAGCACAAAACCAGAAGCAGGAAGCTAGCAGGAAAAAAAGCCAATAGGGCTACTGCATAATCAAGAGGCTGAAGCAGCATTCAACAACAGTAAGGCCACTGTGGAGAAACTAACGGATTCTTCGCACACGTCTTCATGTTCGAGGATGTGAGGGAGATGCCTGACCTGAACCATTACTTTTAGATGACAAACTGGAGTATCATTAGAGGTGGTTTTGGAGTAGGTGTTATTCACCCAAAAGCTGAGAGGAACTCTTTTGTGAAACTGCAAAAGTAATTGTATTCTGTAATTTATTTTTTAAAATCACCTTCTGTACCAGACAACTAGAGATCAGCTAACACGAAGCCAATATTTATTTAATGGACTCCAGAGCGGATGCCAGTAATTACAGCCCATTAAGCCTGATTTTAGTACTGGGGACAGTGATTGAAACCATAGTACAGGACACATGAATATGATTTGTTGGGGATAGTCTATTTTTGTGAAGGGAAATCATGCCTCAATCTACTAGAATTTTTGAGGATGTCAACAAGCACATGGATGAGGAAGATACAGCAGCTAGCGTACTTAGATCTAAGGTCTCTCACCAAAAGCTCTTAAGAAAAACGAGCTAAAAAGGAAGGCCCTCTTACAGATCAGTAACTAGTTAAAGATAGGCAATAAAGGCTGGAAATAAATGGTTTGTTTTCAGAACAAGCTGCATAGCTTGGGTGTCCCCCACAGGTCTGTAATGGACCAGTATTGTTCAATATATTAATATCTGGTACAAAGCAGTAGACCGTGAGATGGGAATATCTGCAGAAAATACAAAAGTATTTAAGATAGTTAAGTCTTACGCAGATTGAGGAAGTACAAAGGGATCTTACAGAGCTGGATCACCAAGAGCCAAGCTGAGCAATCACATCCCACTTGTTATCCCCCAGAACCCACTTTCAAACACCCACCCTTAACCGGACACCTCCCCCTGGTTCCTTACAGCCCAGGAATCCAGAGGAAGAAACAGCATTATCCTGTCTTAGGCTTAAACAAGAAGTTCCTGTGCACTACCCTCAACATCCCTCAGAGGGTGTAGAGGAACTGGAGCTGCTGGGAAACCTAACTCAGGATGGGCAAACACTATGGCCTGTAGGCCACATGCGGATTAGGGAATATAAAAGATTAACCAGTTACTTAGTAAACATTAGGCTTACCAAAACATTTGCTGGGTAACTGGTTAACCAGACCTTGCTCAAAGTCCAGTGGCCGACAGGACCTGGGCCACATCACATGGAAGACAACCATGACTCCAGCCACACGGCCGACTAACAGTGGGAACCCTGGCAGGCATGATCCTGGCCACAGCTATGGCAGAGTAGCACAAGCCCCATCCACAGTGGGCAGGCTGACTGGAAGCAGCCCCTACCACTACAGAGGCAGAAGGACTGACCCCCACAACCCCAGGATCCCTGACAACAATTAAGCAGTATTTTAATTGTTTATCCAGTTAACTGTGTTGATACGTACATCTAGAGAAATTGTGTAAAGGGCCATGAAAGTACAGCTGCAGCAGGATTTTGGGGCGCGAAGGGTGGAGGTTGGGGTGTGAGCTCTGACCGGACCACTTGCCTCAGGAAGCTCCCAACCAGCAGCACAGCAGGGTTAAGACAGTCTACCTGCCTACCCTGGCCCAATGCCACTCTCAGAAGCAGCCATCACATCCAACAGTGGCAGGAGCAGTCCATTCAAAGAACTGCGCCACATGCTGTCTGTGCCTGCAGACGCTATCTCTGCAGCCTCCATTGTGCGTGGTTCACCATTCCTGGACAATGGGAATGGCAGGGATGGCACTTGCTGGTGAAGGCAGCACGCAATGCCCTCTTTTCCCCTCTCCCCACATATGGGCTTACAGGGCCATGGCAGCTGCTTCTCAGAGCAGCGCACAGCTTGAGCAGGTAAGCAGCCTTCCTTTGCTCCACTGTGCCATCAGGCTGACAATTAAAAGGCTGGATTAAAAGGCTAGGTGCAGCCCATAGTTGCTCATTCCTGTTCTAGCTCTTCCCCTCCCTGCACTGTCTTCTACACATGAGCTGGGCTCCGCTGAATCCAGCTGCCCCTAATGGCAGCCAGCAGCACTGCACAAGAACAGAGATTTGGCCCCAAAATTACAAAATTCTGCACTGCGCAGTGGAAGTAGAGAATTCTACTAGGAGCAATTTAAGTCCATGGTACACCCATCTTAAATACTTCACAGATGTGCTCCTCCCATCTAAAAGATATACTTGAACTGGAAAAAGTACAGAAAAAGGCAACAAAAATGAATGGCATACAGAACATCTTCCATAAGAGAACCAATTAATAAGTCTGGAATTTTCAGCTTAGAAAAAGACAACTACAGGGGAAAGGGGCAGAGATTTATAAAATCATGACTGGTGTGGAGGACGTAAACAAACAAGTCTTATTTATTCCGTCTCGTAAGAAGGAAGGCTCACCAACTCAAATTAACAGGCAATAGGTTAAAAATAAAATTAAGTTTCTTCATACAATAATCTATGGAACTCTTTACCAGAGAATGTTGTGAAGGACAAGACATCAATGGCATTCAAAAAAGAACTATATAAATTCACGGGGGACAGGCACATCAATGGCAGGTAGCCCAGGAAGGAACATATGGCACAGCACTGCTATGAAATATTAGTTCCTGCCATCCCACTGCAAACAGGGGGAACAGACTGGGGCTGCACAGACAGTGTTTGCCAGGACCTACTGCAACTGCCCCTGCTAGCTTCATTAGCAGATGTTAAAAGGGAAGAAGTGGGTCAGAGATCAAGGAAGACATATCTGAGTCGGGGGAGGAAGGAGCCTACCAGTCTTGCTGGTCAGGCCAAGCCATATAAATAGCAGGAAACTGGTAGTGGTAAATGAACACAATGCACAGGTCATGCACCAACTGAAGAATCTTGAACCTTTAAGGAGTTGACCCACAGGGCTGAATCCAGCAGGCATGACATACACCCCATCACATATGGGAGTCTCACCCAGGATCTGAAGCCACTGTCAGGGAGTGGCAACCTGAGTATGCAAGGAATGGTACAGCAGCTTGCAAAGCAGTGAGATGACCTGAAGAAAATTCTGCAGGCCTTTCAGCAGCGCAACCAGGCCAAGAGACAGGTCTTATTAGCTTGGCAGCCTGAGCAATAGAAGACCTTCTGACACTTCATCAGGGAACATACCAGTGTATAGCTGCCATTCCTGCACTGGATGTTAAGTCCACAGGAGGGGATAACAGCAATTACTTAACTTTATGATCCACCGTTGAAAGAAATTTGGTGAACACAACATAGCTGTTGCTCCATCCTTTAACATGGAGAAAGGCGTATCAATTATATTAGAGCACAAGAGAAAGAAACAATGATCTACTGGGTCAGACCAATTATCAGGTTTATCCCAGTAGCACCCGGTCTTCTGACCCTGGCCAGCACCAGATAAGCCAGTGCTTGGGGGTGGGAGGCACAGCAGGGAGGGGGAGAAATTAACAAATCAGATAAGGCAAGGCATCCTGTCATTAAGTCTAAGCTTCTAGCAGCCAGAGTTCTGGAGATAAACATAGTACAGGGTTGTGTCCGCTATAACCATCACGTACAATAGCCATTGAAGGACCTATTCTCCATTAACTCACTCAATTCCTTTTTGGACAGTTATACCTTTGGTCTTCAGCAACGAGTTCCACAAACGGACTACAAAGTTGTGTGAAGCAGCACATCCCTATATTATGTTATTGAGTGATCCCAGTTGGGAAGAGGTAATTAACATTTCTCCAATTATTTTCTTGATGCCACTCAATTACATCCCCACCTTAATCATTTTTTCCTAAACTGAATGGTCTCAGTCATTTTAATCTTCTCATACCTATACTCATTTGGTTGCCCCTCTCTGTATGTTTTCAATTTTAACATACCTTTTTTGAGGTTAGGCAATTAGTGCATGCAATATTCAAGGTATCGGAGAATTACACATTTATGTAGTAGCATTATAATATTTTCTGCCTTCTCTATTTTTCTCAGAATAGTTCCTGACACAGCTAGCTTTTCAGCTGCTGCACGCAGAGCAGATGTCTTTAGAGAACTAGCCATGACAAATTCAGTCTTGAGCAGCTGCTAACCAGCCAAGAGCATTTTTGAACACCTTCTCCTCTGCTTTCCCTTTCATCACTAGTTTGCTCATGCTATTAATTTATCTGTCCCAATTTATTCCCACTGAAAACAGATTATCCTGTTTTTAAAATAAGTAAAATACCAATCACACACAACATGGTAACATCTGAAGAACTGGCTGAAAGAGTCACAGTGCTAGGACTGGCAAGATGTAAGAGAACTTGAGAACTAAGAGTACTTGCTAATCCCTTAACACTCCTTTCATACAGGAGCTTAATTACACCATGATCCCCTTCCCACAACAAAAATTACTATGCAACCCCGGGATAAGTGACTGAAGCCTATGCACTGCTGCCCCAGGCCAGGGGACCAAACCCTGAGCCTGGTCATCTGGGGTAGGAGGCTCCAGCTTTGACTTCAACTCTGGGCTTTAAGGAAGTTTAACCACAGCCCGACAACCCCATTTAAATAGGGACACAACCCACCTTGGGATCCCAAACTACAGTTTGAAAGGTACTGCTTTAATTAAAGGGAAGTACCATCCTCACATAACATTTTTAATTACAGGTCCTTTTGGTTCCCCCTCCTATCACAGAGGAACTATTTTTAGTTATCACACACAAAGACCATTTTCCAAGTTAGTAGAGTTGACTCCCTTATGTTTTACCTGTGGAAGAGCTAGGACAGGAGCTGGCAACCAAAATAACAGCCATTCTTGTTTTCCAATTTGGTTAAAAAAATTAGAAAGGAATTCAAGAGCCATAATGCATGTGAATATGAAACGGTCCTTAGTAACAAACCAAATTTTTAGTAACCCCAATTTTAAGAATAGCATGCGTACAACTTATATTGTGACACATTTACTGAAGGATGGAAAACCTTTTTACAAATTTTATTTCCTCACACTTTACATATTTATTCCACTGTCTTCCTGACTTTCAGTCCTGAACTCACTCTCTCTCTCTGCAGAATGCTGGAGGAGTTATCCAACATTTTGAGATCACACTGTTTGCTGTTCAGATCTGAGCAAGGCTTTTCTCCCAGCGGACTGCAGTGGAACTGTGTTCTGTCACCCTTTTCCCTAGGGCTGCCATTTTTAAAGGGCAGCTGGGCAGCTCTGAGCCATATGCAGCTCTTTGAGCAGCCACTCGCAGCTCTGCTTCCAGCTCCCTGCCTGCTAATGAAGGAGCAGGACTCAATTTAAATTGGTTTAGCAGCCAGCACCAGCCTTTAAACAAATGAACTTGAGCCCTTCTCTCACAGTGAAGCAGGGGCAACAGCATGTGGAGGAGCCAGAGGGAGCCACACAGAAGAGAACATGGCAGCAGGCAAATGAGCATGGGGAGCCTCTTCTGAAAGGTAAGCGAATCCTGGATTGCAAAGTTAAAGGCTGTAGCGGGTTGGGGGGGGAGCTTTAAAGCTGTGGAAGGCTAAAATCTGGCGATGGGGAAGAGGTTAAAAGCTGCAGTGAAGGTGGGGGCTTGGAGGGGGCGGGGGCTGTTAAATCCTGGTCATGGAACATGCGTGTGGGAGTGTTAAAGTCTGAGGCAGGCTGGGGCAGGGGGTTAAAGCCTGGCCACAGGGGGGAGGGGGTTTGAGACTGGTGGCAGTTGGGAGCCTTGGGTAGGGGGTTAAGGTTGTGATGGCCTGGGGCCTCAGGGGTAGGGAGCAGGGGGTTAAGGGTGCAGCAGGTTGGGACCTCCCTTTAGGGGGTCAGGCAGGGGGAAGGGTATTAAAGCCTAGTAGTGGTTTGGGGCTGTGGGGTAGGAGGCAGTAGTTGTGGCACTTATTTTCCAGAAGGTGGGGGGCGCACTGGATTCATTTTCATTCAAGAAACATTCATTTTTGGACTTTTGCATGTTCACTGTTTATCAAACACACTCAGGAAGGTTTTTTTGTTTGGTTTTTGTTTCTTCTAAATTTGCAATTACTGTCAGAAACCAGAAAGTAACAGAAACATAGTGGTGTTAGTCTATATACTCTCAAAACAAAAAAGCAGTCCAGTAGCACTTTAACGACTAACAAAATAATTGATTAGGGGATAAGCTTTCGTGGGAAAGACCCACTTTTTCCAGACATTGTAAGAAACCATCAACTGAAAAAGTGGGTCTATCCCACAAAAACTCATCACCTAATAAATTCCTGAATCCTTGTCAGGCTAAGGAAAAAAACACTGATTCTAGAGGTGGTGTAATGATCCCTCAAAGTACTCAGTAAATTTGCTTAGGCAATCTCTTCTCCTGTCTTCTCACCCTTGGCAACCATATTAACAAAGAAAAAAAATGAATTAGTACATAGCAATACAGTGATCAACATACAAATCTGGAAAGTTAAGGCCTAACTGACAGTCTACCAAAGACATTTTAAGAAACCAAGGGCTCATCTACACTAGCTCCCTCCTGCAAAGGGGCACGTAAACAGGCCAATCAGAGAATAGCAATAGCGTGCTGCGCTGCATATGCAGTGCCTTATTAGCTTACTTCCCACCATGTGAAATTGCTAACTTGGAAGTGGTGGCAAGCAGCGTGGCCACTGGCACTTCAGAGCTGCACGGGTATTTCAAAGTGCCTGTATCTACACAGCTTACCACTCCTCTGAAGTTAGTAACTTCGAAGTTCACCTGACCGGAATTATGCTAATAAGGTGCTGCATATGCAACGCAGCATCTCATTGGTATTCACCACTCAGCCTCGTTTACATGTCCCCTTCGATGGAAGGGACTAGTGTAAACGAGCACCAAGTCCCCTCCAGACTACAGCTGTGCCCCGGCACTCGCGCCCCCGACGTGTAGGCCTCCCAGAAAGCGGGAAGCTTCCGAACAAGAAACCCACACCCCAGGGGCCGGGAGCTGCTGCCGTGGGGTGGGGGTGGGGGCGGCAACACATGGAGTTTCTAGGGCAGCGACGGGAACGAAACGGGCCCGCCGAGCAGGAGGTGCCGGGCTCCTGCTCCGCCCCTAGGCCGCGCCGGCGCCTCACGGCGCAGGCCCCTATACTGGGGGGAGCGGGGATGGACTCGGCCCTGGGGAGAGGAAGGGAACAGAGCAACTCCCTCTGGCCTCAAAACTGGGCGGGGGGAGCCCCCCCAGCGCCTCATCCCCGCGGCCACTCGGGACCCCCTCCCCAGCTCCACACTGCGTGTGGGGGGGCAGCGACCCACGCCTCGTGCAGGGGAGGGGTACCTGGCTCCAAGTGATGAGCTGATTGCTGGGCGCCTCCCCCAGCAGCGCCCACAGTTTGCTCAAGAAAGCCGGGACCCCCGCGCTCGCCGCCGCCGGCTGCTGCTTCATTGTCGCGCAACCTCTCGCTGGGCCAGGCCGGCCGCCTCAGCGCATGCGCGCCGACCCCTCGCGGAACTGCGAACCTCGCGCGCCTGCGTGCACCCGTAACCTCCGCCCACACCCTACTGGGCGCACGCTCTTTACATAACGGACCCACGTGCAGCGCCCGCACGTGTAATAGCGTCAGCCCAGCGTTCCTATTGGTGGGCAGGCGGAACAGCGCAGAGAATCCTCGCCACTCGCAGTGGGAGGGCGGAGCCTCACCCTCAGATGCCATGTAAATAAGGAGCCGCCCCAGCCAATCGCCGAGCGCCTCTGTTAGGGTGGGGGACATGAGCGTTGTGCACGTGAGAGACAAGGCGCTGAGCGGGAACTTGCGGTCCTGTGTTTCTCGATCGGGAGCGAATGCGGAGCAATTGCTTTACCCTGGTTGTGGCCTTGTACTTCTGCCTTGCAGTGAGCACTACCTGTACTCTATCTCTGGGCTGCTGTTTTGTCTGGTGTCAACACCAGTGTAGTTGCAACTTAAGATGCAAAACAAGCCAGCAGTCATGTAGCCCTTTACAGAGTAACAAAATGATTGATTAGGTGATGAGTTTTAGTGGGAGAGCTCTACTTCCTCAGAGCTATAGCATTTTTGGTCCACACCCAGTTATATAGCACAAAGATCCAAAACAAACTGCAATAAAAACTGACTACTCAAATACATAGAAGTGAAACAGAGAGAAAGCCGTGCTAATGTGTAGACTAGCAAAACAAAAAGAACAGTCCAGTAGCACTTTAAAGAGTGAAGGGAGGGGGTTGATATGTCAGTTTTTATTGCAATTTTTTGGGCCTCTGTGCTATATAACTGTCTGGACCAGAAATTCTGTATATCTGAGGAAGTGAGTATCACTGAGACTCAATCATTTTGTTAGTCTGTAAAATGCTACATGACTGCTGGTTTGTTTTGTTAGACTACAGATTAAACAGGGCTACCTCTCTGTTACTACTTGAGATGGAGACAGCATTTTTATCCTCTCTTCTTTTACACTAATTTCACTGCCACTGGAGATTGAGGTGTCTTTTAGTTGTTTAGAGTTAGACATTATTTTCTCTAACAAACCAGGGTGCTGTAATGTCAGTACTGGCGAGCTGCCTCCATGCTGTAGTTTGCCTTCTGGTGAAATCAGCAATGGGTGGTGTCTGTTGTAAAAGGGTACAATAACATTTTGGCAATTAGAAGGAGGGATGGGAACTAATGAAGAGACAAAGTGGATGAGGTGATGGAATTTATTGTTCCAACATCTTTTGTTAAAGGATGAGATGAAGATGTTACCTATTTAAAACGGGCAATAAATGTATAGGGGACTGCAAAGGGTGGGTGCTTGAAAGGGAGAGACGGAGATCTCCTTGCTGAATCAACAAGGTGTAAGTACTAACTTTGGGGGGAGTGTTTGCTTGACTGTTTGCACAGGTGGTGTGTGAGGTTTACAGGGTCACCCCTCCCCAGTGTCAGCCTTCCACCTATCTACTCACAAGCAAGATGTGTGGCACATCTGCAATAAGAGGTGCGGCATGGGCAGAGCAAGGGTGGGAGGGGCATGGGTGGGGCTTGGGTGGGGGGCTGGGCCAAGGCAGGGCACACGACTGGTGACACAAGCCTCCTCCGCTCCCCGCCTGCCCCCAGAGTCCCCACACCTCTTTCCTCTGACTATGTTTTTCTTCTCTCTTAGATTATTTCAGTTACATTGTCAGTTGGGATTCCGAATCGAGGATTTGTTTGAGCCTTTATCTACTTATCAGCCTTGTGATCATCCTCCCGCTGTGTCCTTAACGAGGGGAGATTGACTTGGGAGAAAAGGCTGTAAGACCTAGAGACTAAGTTAGCAGGGGACTGCAACAGGGACATTTGAGAGGGAATCCCATTACAATCAGCATGGTTAGGAAAGGCCACATCGCCTGTGCCAGCACTGCTCTTATCTCCTATCCCTGTAGCCAGGCAACCTGACCATGGATGTCTCTAACTACAGGTAGTGAGTGAAGCTGCTGCTTTGGGAGGCAAGCTCACTAGCCAGCGGCTCCATCCATACTCTACCTAGGCCCCTTCCCAATGTCTCCCTCTACTGTCTGCTTAGCCATTCCAGCTAAATCCCTGATCCCAAATGTAGTAAATGACATTTGGGAAAAACATGCTTCTAAAATTTCTTTATAAAGAAAATGGAGCATGTTGTGAAGACTAGACATGCACACACTAGTTAATCAAATGTTCAAAGAAAGAAGGAAGATTGTTTGTCCAGTTATCTGGAAGAAAAGGAATGTTGTCCCTTTAAGGGCTCTCTTCAACAGAGAGGTGAAAGGAGAATAGGGATGGATAAACAGAACAAGAAGATCTTGGAAGCAAGTTTTTGCACTACAGGTTGAACCTCTCTAGTCCAGCACCCTGGAGACCAGGGTGCTGAATCAGTGAATTTGTCAAACCCCAGGAGACCCATATTGTCTGGCAGCATTACCAGCACTTCTGCTGTTTACTGGGGTCTTAGAAGACATTTAGAAGTAAATTAGAGCTAGAAAACTGCATAGAACACTGAGAACCGGGCTCGATGGCTGTAACCAAACTTTATGGGACCATGGGAAACTCAGCCACACCAGTGATATGTAGATATTTGCCTAATTAAAATCATGTCAGACAACAGATTTTGCTAGAGTATGGAGTGCCAGATTAGAGAGGTTCAAGCGACATAGACATTAAAATGTGTATTTTAGGTATGGCTGATCTTCTGAAAAAAATTTTAAACATTATGAAGATACAAGCATTTAAGGCTAAAGCTGAAGACTCAGATTGCGCATCTAAATATCTATGCAAGGGTTTTCTAAGAGATGTAATTTTATAATCTTCAGCAATAAACTAATGAAATATTTAAAGCAAATTTTAAATTAAGCTCCTGTACACATAGTAATACCTGGCTGGGGAGAGGGTGTCATCAGTGGAGCTTTGGCTTCCTTGATCACAGGATGTAATTCCAGGAAAAAAAGACTGCTAAGCAGAAATATGGTCCACCTATGGAGAAAGGGGAAGAGAGTATTTGGACACAGATTGGCTAATCTAGTGAGGAAGACATTAAACTAGGGTCAGCAGGGCAGGTGACCAACACCCACAGGTGAGTCGTAAACACAGAGACCTGGGAGATGGGACAGAAATTGGATAGGAAATATGGGCTGTAATAGCAGGAGTAAAGAAGAGACAAGACAGACCTGGGGGGCAAAATCAAACTTATATCTTAGTTGTCTGTATACTAACTAATGTGAGAAGTACGGAGAATAAGGAAGAACGTGAAATGCTAGTAAATAAACACAACTATGACATGGTATCACAAAGATTTGGTGGGATAATATACATAACAGGAATATTGGTACAGAAGGATATAGCTAGTTAAGGAATGATAGGGAAAAATGAAGGAGGTGTTGCCTTCTATGCTAAATATATACATTTGGAATGAGGTTGAGACAGAACTAGACTTGTTGAGAGACTCTGAATAAGGATAAAAGGGGTAAAAAACCAAGGATGATGTCTTGGTAAGGGTCTACTATGGACCACCTAACCAGGAAGAAAAGGTGGATGAGGCTTGCATTAAACAACTAACAAAATCATCCAAAGCACAAAATTTGGTGATGACGGTGGGGACTTCAACTATCCAGCCACCTTCTGGGAAAGTAAAACAGCAGGGCAACGATTATCAAACAAGTTCTTGGAAAGTATTGAAGACAATTTTTTTATTTCAGAAAGTGGAGAACACTTCAGGGAGAGAAGGCTGATCTAGATTTTATTTTCACAAATAAGAAGGAATTGGTTGTGAATTTGAAAGTGGAAGGCAGCTGGGGTGAACGTCATAATGAAATGATGGCATTCATGATTTTAAGGAAAGGGAAGAATGAGAACTGCAAAGTGAATACAATGGATTTCAAGAAGGCAGACTTTAGCAGACTCCTGGAGCTGATTGGTAAGATCCCATGGGAACTAAGTCTAAGAGGAAAAACAATTGAAGACTTGGCAGTTTTTCAAATGGAAATTACGAAGGGCACAAGAGCAAACTATTCCACTGCATGGGAAAGATAGGAAGTATGGAAAGAGACCGCCTTGGCTTATCCAGGGATGATCCGAGAAATCAAAAAGGAGTCCTACAAAAAAAGTAGAAGCTAAATCAATTAATAAAGGATGAATATAAACCAATAGGAAAAATAAGCAGAGGCAAAATTAGAAAAGCAAAGGCACAAAATGAGCTCAAACTAACTAGAAACATCAAAAGTTACAAGAAAATCATTTACAAATATATTAGAAATAAGAAGAAGACCAAGGACAGGGTAGGCCCACTACTCAATGAAGAAGGAAAAACAAGAACAGAAAATGAGGAAATGGAAGAGGTGCTCAATGACTTTTTTGTTTCGGTTCGCACCAAGAGGGGTGGTGATGACTAGATGCATAGCATAGTGAATGCTGGAGAAAATGGTTCAGAAATTAATGTAGGAATAAAAATGAGTTAATATTTAATTGGAAATGTGGATGTGTTGAAGTCACAGGGCCTGATGAAATGCATCCTAGAATACTCAGTGAGCTGATTGAGGAGGTATCTGAACCATTAGCTATCACCTTTGAAAAATTATGGAAGATGGAAGAGCTTCCAGAAGACTGGAAAAGGGCAAACATAGTGCCCATCTACAAAAAGGGAAATAAGGACAACCTAGGAAATACAGACCAGTCAACTTAACTTCTGTGCCCAAAAATATAATGGATCAAATAATTAAGGAATCCATTTGCAAACCTTTGGAATATAATAAGGAGATATGTAATAGCATGGAGTTTGTGTAAAACAAACCATTTTAGACCAACCTGATAGCTTTCTGTAATAAGTGAAGCCTTATGGATAAAGGGGAAGCAATAGATGTGATATACCTAGACTTTAGTAAAGTATTTGATAGTCTCACATGACTTTTTTTATAAATAAACTAAAGAAATACAACATAGATGGCGCTACTATAAGGTAGGTGCATAACTTGCTGGATAACTATTCCCGGAGTGTGGTTATCAGTGGCTCACCATCATACTGGTAGGGAATAACAAGTGGGGTTCTGCAAGGATCAGTTTTGGGACCAGTTTTGTTCAATACCTTCATCAACAAGTTAGATAATGGCATAGGGAGTATGCTTATAAAGTTTGAATGCGATACCAAGATGAGAGGGGTTTCAAGTGCTTTAGAGGATTATAATTCAAAATGATATTGTTGCAACAAAGTCTGGACATTGTGTATGAAGCAAGCAGGAAGGCTTATTACACACAGTGCTAGTGGAGTGCCACTTTGCCCATCCGGACTCAGTGAAGCACTGCCAGACAATAGATTACAATTGATTGTATACATTGTTGATGGGCGGGGGAAACTATGACATTGGTGTCACCCACGCCTGGATAGGTTCTAGCAGCAAGATGAAATGAGCACTGTTAGTGAATAATCTGAAAAGGTTACAGAGTATCCTCACCCATAGCTTGCAGAACATCTTATCTCTAGTACAGGTGGTTTCCTCTACATGTTAAACAAGAGATACACAATGACCAGTTCATGTCAAGATAGGATAGAGGATGTGGTGATGCTTCCACACTGGTGCATCTGGGAGCGGTATATCTAGAAGATTTAAAGCACAAGATATTAACAGCATACAGCATTAACAATTGGTTTTCACATGCAGGGCCTCTCCTTGGAATGTAGGTGCTGAGACAGCTGTTCCTTCAGACTTCAAGGCCCTTTCTGCCTGAGCTGGGATGTCCTTCTCTGGGTCTTGTGAGAGAGATAAGGGAAAAGGGGCCCAGCGAAGTATCTTTCCACTCATGCTAGCTGGGTTTCTTTATTATAGGCCTAATCTAGACTTTAAGTATCAAATAGGGGGTCTTTAGCACAAACTGTGGCCTGCCTGAGGAATTTTCACCCTACAATCTGGACAAACTGGAGAAATAGTCTGAGATAAACAGGATAAAATTCTGTAAAGATAAATGCAAGGTAGTCCATTTGGGAAGGAACTATCACTTTCACACATAAAAATGGGAAGCAATGATCCAGGAAAAAGTACTGCAGAAAGAGATCTAGAGGAATCATAGTAAAACACAGGCTAAAAATGAATCAACAGTTTAACACTTATAAAAAAAGCAAAAAGCATTCTGGGATCTATTAACAAGATTGTTGTAAGCAAGACTCAAGAAGTAATTTTTCAGCTCTACTCTGTGCTGATTAGGCCTCAGTTGGGTTACTGTGTCCAGTTCTGGGTGCCACATTTCAAGAAAGATGTGGACAAATTAAGGAACATTCACAGAAAAACAACACAAATGATTTAAAGTCTAGAAAACATGACCAACGAGAGAAGAATGAAAAAAAAAGGGTTTGTTTAGTCTAGAAAAGAGAAGGCGGAGGCTGTGTCTACACTAGCAAATTCTTTTGAAAGATTTTTTGAAAGAAGGGAGTTCTTTCAAAAGATCTGCAGTACGTCTATACACAAAAAGCGTTCTTTCGAAAATAAATTGAAAGAATGTGGTGCTGCTTTAGAAAGTGTTCTTTTACTCCCATTTCAGGAAGAATGGCTTTTTTTAAAAGGTTCTTTCAAAAGAAAACACGTTAACTCTCCACAGGGCCCTTCTTTCGAAAGAGCAGTCCTCATGTAACCTGATTTTTTGACCCCTGGCCCATTCTTTTGAAAGAGTGCGGGCTGTGTGGACACTCTCTTTTGAAAGGGCAGGTGAGTCTTTTGATCCACATTTGTTGTGTGGACGCACTCTTTTGAAAGATAGTGACAGAGAGATAACCATATTAGTCTATATTCTAGCAAAACAGAAAGTTAGTCTGGTAGCACTGTAAAGACTAACAAAATAATTTATTAGGTGGTGAGCTTTTGTGGTCTGAAGAAGTGGGTCTGTCCCACGAAAGCCGACCACCTAATAAATTATTTTGTTAGTCTTTAAAGTGCTACTGGACTGCCTCTCTCTTTTGAAAGATGTTCTGTCGGAGGAGATCTTCCAGAAGGGCTTCTTTTGAAAGATCTCTGTAGTGTGGACATAGCCTCAGAGTGTATATGATAGCAGCGTTCAAGTAGCTAAAAGGTTGTTAAAAAGGGGAGGAAGAATTCATGGCATTCCAGCTCCAGGAGTGAGGGGGAGGAGTGAGGATGGAGCACAAATCAAGTGATTTGCAGCTCCTCTGAAAGTGCTGGGAGGGAGGAGGAAGCCTAGGAAGTCTGAAGCTCCAGTGCCCCAGCATGTGAGAGGCACATAGGGAGGGTGGTGGCCAGGGTAACGTACTGCAGATGGAGCCCCATCTGGCTACTTGTGCAGATTGTCCACCACTGATTTAAAATGTCAAATTTATATTTAAAATAAAAATGGTATTTCATCGTCGATATGTCTTTTTCATTTGTATTAAACTTTCTCCTGAGTTATTTGAGCCTTGATTTCAAATTTACATTTTCATACTGTTATCATCTGCTAAGATAAAGTTTTCATAATGGGAACTAAAAACTACAGTTTTGCACAGTAAACTATAATCTATCCCAAAGCATGTACAAACAGAAAAAATCTTCCTGTTTTGAACATGGCAAACTCCTGTTCCCAAAGCCATCTACATTGGACAGATTTTAATTCTTTAGGCCAATGCCATGCCCCTCTGGCACAATCATTTCCAAAAAGTTAATGGATGGAAGCTTTGTGTAATCAGCGCAAATCTTAAAGGGATTATGTTAGTGATGATTGCTTGTTTTGCTGTGTTGGGTGCAAGCTGACAATTTGGTTGCAAGTCTGTGCTGGAGGGTTCTAAAACAAAAATAATTCAGATGAATTTGAGAAAGGCTACAGGATGAACCTCTCTAGCCTGGCACACTGAGGGCCTGACCGGTGCTGAACCAGAGAATTTGCTGAACCATAGAAGTTAATATTGTCTACCAGCATAACCAACACTTCCACTGTTTACTGAGTGCTTAGAAAAAACAAAAACAAGCAGTCCTGTAGCACCTTAAAGGCTAAAAATTTTGTTTATTAGATAATGAGCTTTCATGGGTAAGACCCACTTCATCTGATTCCAGGTTCTACAGAACTGCCTTTTTTTTTGAAGCTACAGACTAAAACAACTACCTACCCCTCTGAGACTATTCACTGTGCTGAGCACTTAGAAGACATTTGGAGTGAATTAGAGCTAAATAACAGCACAGAACACTAAGAGCCAGGACTGGCTATAACCCACATTTATGGGACCACAGGATACTTGCTCATGCCCATGATAAGTGTACACCTGACTAGCTTAAACCATGCCAAACCATGGATGTTTCTGGACTAGAGAGGTTCAACCTGTATTTCAAAGTTACAATTAATGAACTCAACGTACTTTGCCATTAATTCCTCACATGCCAACTTTAACCTAGTTCTTTCCACATAATGAAAGCCAATAATTATATGACACCTGTTTCCCCCTTACCACAACCTAAATGACAATATCCTGAACGCTTCAAGAGACTATTAATTATAATAAGCATCTTTCTTGCAGCCATATTCTTAAAAGTGAAGCTAGGAGCTAGGTTAGCCTGGAAAACCAGACTGAAACTAAACATGGAGGCAAATTGAAATAAAAAAATAATCAACAGTATCCAGAAAAGGAAGGCCCGTGTAGCCTTCTGCATATAACCATGGAGAAAGCAATTTACGGCTTCAAAAATTCACAATCAAAATATGTAATTTTAGAGAACCAAAATGTAACTATTAAGGCCATGGTATCCAATCACTATAGTGGCTACTGCTATAGTCACCTAGCCACATTATTCTGTAAGTTTATTTATTGTTCAAGCCAACTAGCCACACTGAATCGGCCAAATAGCCACATGTGACTAGTGGCTAGTGTGTTGGACACAGCATTAAGGGACATTAAGTATGTTCTTAGTCTTTTATTGATTATTTGAAAATACAGGTGACAGTCCACTATGCTTATATCAAATGTATGTTGGCTACGTCTACACGAGGACACTACGTTGAAGTAGCCTATTTCAAGTAACAACATCAAAATAGGCTACTTTGATGCGTGTCGCCCAGACATCATCTGGGGCTGGTGCCGTCGATGTTCAATGTCGAAGTAGTGACAGAGAACATTGAAAGGAGCCACCCCGGAAGGAAAAGCAGAGTGTCCACACGCACAAGCACCCCCTGTCAAAATAAGGGGCCCAGAAAGCCCATGGACGGGGTCACAGGCTGGACTAGCCCTTCCAGGGCAACACCAAGCCGCTCCTTTAAAGAGCCCCTCCAAGACACACCCAGCCTGCACAGAACGAGGTCTGCAGAGTTCTAGCCATGTATCCCCCAGCAGCAGCTGGAAGCCTTCCAGATTGTCACCCAGGGAGCAAGCACCCTGCTAGGTGCTGCATGGGAGGCCGCCCAGCAGCTCCTGGCAGAGGAGCCCTCCCTGGGGGCAGAGGGGGATACCCCTGACCACCGGGTTCCCCTCTTCCTCCACCACCGGGTGCACTGTCACCTCTGGAGCTATCCCACCAGCTCTGAGTGGTGAGAGCAGCTGGTCATGGGGGAGTGGGACGATGACATGTGGCTATGGAACTTCTGCATTTGCCGGCAGACCTTCCTGGAGCTCTGCCAGTGGCTCACCCCCACACTGAGGCACCAGGACACTTGGATGCAGCGCGCCCCCCCATTGAGAAGAGGGTCACAATAGCTGTCTGGAAGCTGGCCACTCCAGACAGCTACTGCTCCGTGGGACACCAGTTTGGAGTGGGAAAGGCCACGGTCGGGGCCTTCGTCATGGAGGTAAGGAGGCCCGGGCATGCAGCCACAGGACCCACATCCCCATCCGCGCTCTGGACCACAGCAGGGGAGGATACATAAACCGCAGGGGCTACCCTTCCATGGTCCTTCAGGCCATGGTGGACAGCCGGGGCCGCTTCCAGGATGTGTACGTGTGGTGGCCCGGCTGCACACATGACTCCCGCATTTTCCGGAACTCGGGTCTGTGCCGCCAGCTGAAGATGGGGACCTACATCCCCCAGAGGGTGATCACTCTGGGGGACACCACCGTGTCCCTCTGCCTTCTTGCGGATGCGGCCTACTGCCTCCAGCCCTGGCTCATGCGCCTGTACACTGGCCACCTCACCACCAGCAAGGAGCACTACAGTGCCCGACTGAACCACGCTTGCCAGGTGGTAGAGAGGTCCTTGGGTCGCCTGAAGGGCCAGTGGCAGTGCCTCCTCACCCGCCTGGACTTTGGCCTCCAGAACATCCCCCAGGTTATGGGTGTGGTGTGCTGCACGCTCCACAACATTGCTGAGAACAAGGGGGAGGCCTTTGTTCAGGGGTAGGCAGTCGGCGCTGTCACGGGCTTCCCCCAACCTGCTGCCACACCCAGTTGCCAGGCCCACCGTGAGGGGGTATGGGTCCATGAGGTCCTGCGGGCCCATTTTGATGAGGGGGACCCCTGAGCACCTCCCTGGCCATCCCTGGTGGGCCTCCCGCACACTGCCCCCACCACCCGCACACTGACCCCAACACCTGCACACTATCCTCCCAACAAGCACACGTCTCAGGTTCTTTGGAAAATAAAACTGTTGATTATTAAGAACATGAGAACATAAGAATGGCCATACTGGGTCAGACCAAAGGTCCATCCAGCCCAGTATCCCGTCTGCCGACAGTGGCCAATGCCAGGTGCCCCAGAAAAGGAGAACAGAAGACAATGATCAAGTGATTTATCTCCTGCCATCCATCTCCTGCCCTTGTACTGAAGGCCAGGGCACCATACTTTACCCCTGGCTAATAGCCATTTATGGACCTAACCTGCAAAAATTTATCGAGCTCTTTTTTAAACCCTAATAGAGTCCTGACCTTCACAGCCTCCTCGGGCAAGGAGTTCCACAGGTTGACTGTGCGCTGTGTGAAAAAAAATTTCCTTTTATTACTTTTGAACCTACTACCCATCAATTTCATTTGGTGTCCCCTAGCTCTTGTAGTATGGGAAAAGGTAAATAATTTTTCTATGTTCACTTTCTCCACACCATTCATGATTTTATATACCTCTATCATATCACCCCTCAATCGCCTCTTTTCCAGACTGAAAAGTCCCAGTCTCTCTAGCCTCTCCCCATATGGGACCCGTTCCAAACCCCTAATCATCTTAGTCGCCCTTTTCTGTACCTTTTCTAATGCCAATATATCTTTTTTGAGGTGAGGAGACCACATCTGCACACAGTACTCAAGATGTGGGCGTACCATAGTTTTATATAGGGGAAGTATGATATCTTTTGTCTTATTATCTATCCCTTTTTTAATAATTCCTAACATCCTATTTGCTTTACTAACTGCCGCTGCACACTGCGTGGATGTCTTCAGAGAACTATCCACTATAACTCCAAGATCCCTTTCCTGATCTGTCGTAGCTAAATTTGACCCCATCATGTTGTACGTGTAATTTGGGTTATTTTTTCCAATGTGCATTACCTTACACTTACCCACATTAAATTTCATTTGTCATTTTGCTGCCCAATCACTCAGTTTGCTGAGATCTTTCTGTAGTTCTTCACAATCCCTTTTGGTTTTGACTGTCCTGAACAACTTGGTGTCATCTGCAAACTTTGCCACCTCACTGCTTACCCCATTTTCTAGATCATTGATGAACAAGTTGAACAGGATCGGTCCCAGGACTGACCCCTGGGGAACACCACTAGTTACCCTCCTCCATTGTGAAAATTTACCATTTATTCCAACCCTTTGTTTTCTGTCTTTTAACCAATTCCCGATGCATGAAAGGATCTTTCCTCCTATCCCATGACCGCCTAATTTACATAAAAGCCTTTGGTGTGGGACCGTGTCAAAGGCTTTCTGGAAATCTAGGTATATTATGTCCACTGGGTGCTCCTTGTCTGCATGTTTATTAACCCCTTCAAAGAATTCTAATAGATTAGTTAGACACGACTTCCCTCTGCAGAAACCATGCTGATTTTTGCCCAACAATTCATGCTCTTCTACGTGCCTTGCAATTTTATTCTTTACTATTGTTTCTACTAATTTGCCTGGTACTGATGTTAAACTTATCGGTCTATAATTGCCAGGGTCTCCTCTGGAGCCTTTTTTATATATTGGCGTTATATTGGCCGTCTTCCAGTCATTGGGTACCGAAGCGGATTTAAAGGATAGGTTACAAACCACTGTTAATAACTCCGCAACTTCACATTTGAGTTCTTTCAGAACCCTTGGGTGAATACCGTCTGGTCCTGGAGACTTGTTACTATTCAGCTTATCAATTAACTCCAAAACCTCCTCTAATGTCACTTCAATCTGGGAGAGTTCCTCAGATTTGTCACCTAAAAAGGCTGGCTCAGATTTAGGAACCTCTGTAACATCCTCAGCCGTGAAGACTGAAGCAAAGAAATCATTTAATCGCTCCGCAATGGCACTGTCTTCCTTGATCGCTCCTTTTATATCTTTATCGTCCAAGGGCCTCACTGCTTCTTTAGCGGGCTTCCTGCTTCTAATATATTTAAAAAACATTTTACTATCATTTTTTGATTTTTGGCTATCTGTTCCTCAAAATCTTTTTTGGCTTTTCTTACTACGTTATGACACTTAATTTGGGAGTGTTTGTGTTCCTTCCTATTTTCCTCACTAGGATTTGACTTCCATTTTTTAAAAGCTGCCCTTTTCTCTCTCACTGCCTTTTTAACATGGCTGTTAAGCCATGGTGGTTCTTTGTTAGGTCTCTTACTGTGTTTTTTTATTTGGGGTATACATTTAAGTTGGGCCTCTAGTATGGTGTCTTTAAACAGTTTCCATGCAGCTTCCAGGGATTTTAGTTTAGTTACTCTACCTTTTAGTTTCTGTTTAACTAGCTTCCTCATTTTAGTGTAATTCCCCTTTTTGAAATTAAATGCCAGAGTGTTTGACCATTGCGGTGTTCTTCCCAACACAGGAATATTAAAAGTTATTATATTGTGGTCACTATTTCCAAGCGGTCCAGTAACAGTTACCTCTTGGACCAGATCCTGCGTTCCAGTCAGGACTAGATCGAGAATTGATTCTCCCCTTGTGGGTTCCTGTACTAGCTGCTCCAAGAAGCAGTCATTTAAGGCATCAAGAAATTTAATCTCTGAATCCCGTCCTGAGGTGACATGTACCCAATCAATATGGGGATAATTGAAATCTCCTATTATTACTGTGTTTTTTATTGTGGTAGCCTCTTTAATCTCCCTTAACATTTCAGCATCACTATCACTGTCCTGGTTAGGTGGTCGGTAATATATTCCTAATGCCGTATTCATATTAGAGGAATGAATTGTTATCCATAATTATTCTATGGAACATTTTGGTTCCTTTAGGATTTTTGTTTCATTTGATTCTATATTATCCTTCACATATAGTACCACTCCGCCACCCGCATGACCTGTTCTGTCTTTCCGATATAATTTATATCCCGGTATGATAGTGTCCCACTGATTGTCCTCATTCCACCATGTTTCTGTGATGCCTATTATGTCAACTTCCTCCTTTGATATGAGGTACTCCAGTTCACCCATCTTATTAGACAGACTCCTAGCATTTGTGTAAAAACACTTTAAAAAACTACCACTATTTATATGTCCGCCTTTCACAGACGCCTTGGATTTTTTTATATGCGATTGTTTCACATCTGATCTTGCCCATATATTATTTCCCACGTTCTCTATCTGACTAACTTCTAGGGCATCCCTATCTATGGAGCCTCGTGTAAGAGAAGTCTCCGTCCGATCCACGTGCTCCCCCGCACCAATCGGCTTTCCCCCACCTCTTAGTTTAAAAACTGCTCTACGACCTTTTTAATGTTTAATGCCAGCAGTCTGGATCCACCTTGATTTAGGTGGAGCCGATCATTCCTGTATAGGCTCCCCCTACCCCAAAAGTGTCCCCATTTCCTAATAAATCTAAACCCCTCTTCCCTACACCATCATCTCATCCACGCATTGAGACTCTGAAGTTCTGCCTGTCTATCTGGCCCTGCACGTGGAACTGGAAGCATTTCAGAGAATGCCACCATAGATGTTCTGGATTTCAGTCTCTTTCCTAGTAACCTAAATTTGGCCTCCAGAACATCTCTTCTACCCTTCCCTATGTCATTGGTACCGACATGTACCACGACCACCGGCTCCTCCCCAGCACTGCCCATAAGTCTGTCTAGATGCCTCGAGAGATCCGCAACCTTCGCACCAGGCAGGCAAGTCACCATACGGTTCTCCCGGTCATCACAAACCCAACTATCTATATTTCTAATGATCGAATCCCCCACTGCTAAAACCTGCTTCTTCCTAACAGCTGGTGCTCCCTCCCCCGGAGAAATATCCTTGGCGCGAGAGGATACCATAGCACCCTCTGGAAGGAGGGTCCCAACTATGGGATGGTTTCCCTCTGCTCCCATTGACTGCTCTCCTTCCCTGAGCCTTTCTTCCTCCGTAACAGCATCAGGACTGTCAGATTGGAGGTGGGACAGCCCTACTATGTCCCGGAAAGTCTCATCAGCAAACACCTCTGCCTTCCTTAGCTCCTCCAGTTCAGCCACCCTGGCCTCCAAAGCATGCACTCGGTCTCTGAGGGCCAGGAGCTCCTTGCATCGAGCGCACACATACGCCACCCGCCCACAGGGTAGGTAGTCATACATACTGCACTCGACACAATAGACAGGATAGCTCCCACTCTGCTGCTGGGCTTCTGCCTCCGTTTCCTACTCTAATTATATATGAGGGTTTAATTAAATGTTTCAGATAGAGGTTGTTATAAAGGATTTAAGTTTAAGGGCAATAGAAGTCACTGGCTCCCTCCAAGCTCCCCCTCTAAACTCCCCTCTCAAAACTCCCTCCTGTTAGCCCTCACCTTGGTCGCAAGCACCCGGTCGCAAAGCTTCCTGGTCGCTTACTAGCGGGCTTTAAGTGCTCGGCCTCCCTGAGAGCTCCTCCCTCTGCTTACAGCTCAGCCAATCTGGTATTGAATCTGGTAGAACTGTCTGGTATGTGCGCAACAAAAACTGGAGCCAATACACAAATGGGGGGACAACTATATACAAATGGGGGGGCCAGTGGATGGCTTTGCCATCGGCCCATCAATCTGGGGTGGGGATAGAGGGGTGCAACCCCCAGTGGGTATTGGTTGTGGGCCCGCCCCTTGTCTGCGGTCCCTGGCACAGCAGACTGGGGGCTGCAAGGACTGGTAGGTACAGCCGGGATGCCTCCACTGGCCAGTCTTCAGCCCCAGTGGGCTCCAGACTTGGGGGGCTGGCAGCCAGGGTGGCAGCTGGGTTGGCAGGCAGGGAGGCAGGCGGGGCAGCGAGCGAGGAAGGTGAGGTGGGGGGGCATCGTGTGGAGCAGCATGGAAGGCGGCAGAGGGGCAGTGGGCGGTGGGAGCCGTGCGACAGCCTCCCGGAGTGACCCAGCTATATCCAGAAGACAACCACGAACTCCTTCCACGCCGCCCAGTGCCAGGTGGACTCCTCGCAGTCAAACTGCAGCCTCTCCTCGGCCACCGCCACCTGCTGCCGGAGAGCCGCCAGGGGCTGGGGATCCATGGGGGCCATCCCCGAGTCTAGCGGTGGTGTGCCCATCCCGGCCTCTGTGGTGTCGCTGGGCGATGGCGGTGCCTGACCTCCGGCGGGCTCTCAGGGACCACAGAGGGTGCCTGGCTGCCTGGGGCCTTGGATGGTGCAGCTGCGGAGAGGGAGAGAGAGGGAGGGGAAGGCTGTTAGTACAGTGCCCTGGCCCATGGCCCATGTCCCCCCACCCTCCCTTGGGTGCTGGGTCTCTGTCCCCTGTCGGTGGGTGTGGTGTCGCTGTTGGGTGGCCCCATTGCATGGTTCCCCTACCCCCGGGGGTTAGGACACAGTGCTGTCCATGGGTGTGGGTGCTGACAGGCACTGATTGCCATGCCACTGTCCTGGGACTGTGCTGTGGCTGGGCAGTGGTGGGTCAGGGTCCGCTGGGGGTGTGTGGGGCCCCTGGTTGTGTCTTGTGCCCCCTCCCCATGGCCTGGGGGTGTGTGCCCTGTGGGGTATGTACCTGGCCGTCCACTGATGCAGTCAGGGAAACCCCGATGGGTGAACGCCTGGCTGGTGCTCCAGGAGGAGAGGTCTATGAGGAGCCCCCACCGACTGCTGGGCCCCTCCTACACCATCCCAAGGGCTGGCTCCTTGGGTGGGCCCCAGGGTGTGGGGCTGGCCTCTGGGCTGGCCTCTGGCTCTGAGGCCTGCTAGGACTCCTCGGCTGCGGTATCCAGTGTGGCCTGGAGGGAGGAGGTGTCCTGGTATCCCATGATGGCCCTGACCTCCCTGTAATACGGGCAAGTGGTGGGGGCGGCCCCAGACCGACTGGCTGAGTCTCAGGCCTGGGCGTAACCCTGCTGCAACTCCTTCACCTTGCTGTGGACATGATCCAGAGTGTGGGCAGGGTGACCCCGGGCAGCTAAGCCCTCAGCCAGTCAGGGGAACTCTTCCGTGTTCTGCTATTTGCTCCCTATCACGTGGAGCAGCTCTTCCTCACCCCAGAGCCCCAGCAGGTCTCGAAGCTCGGCCTCCAACCAGGAGGGGCCCCACTGCTTTTTGGCCCCCTGTTTGGCTGCTGGGAGGTCCTGGGTCCCCCTGGGGGGAAGCCGTGGGGGCGCTCTGGGGGCTGGCTGGATACCAGGGGTGCTGGGTGGGTGGTTTGGGGCTTCTGGAAAGCATGCAGGGCTAGCACACGTGTGTGCTGCTGCCTGCATGCTCTCAGCTTCCTGCCACAGGAAATCCAGGTGCATAGTGCTTTAAGGGCTGCTGCACTCAGTGATCATAGAGCCCCCCAGGGGCTGGACAGCATGTCTCACCCTCTCAGCTGATTGCTGCCATGGAGGACCCCGCTATTTTGAAGTAGTGGGATGCAGATGGTCTACATACGACCTATTTCAACGTTCATCGTTGAAGTAGGGAGCTATTCCCATCTTCAGATAGGAATAGCGATTTTGACGTCTCGCCGCCTGATGTCAATTTCAACGTCAAAATGGCGCACGATGCATGTAGATACGACGTGCGCTACTTCAACGTTGTGCCAGCTACTTTGAAGTAGCCGGCTAGTGTAGATGCACCCTTTGTGAAATTGATACTAGATTGTAAGGCTACCAAAGAAAATGTAAATATATGAAAATGTGCTATTTCTCATCTAAGCGACACTTAATGCAGAAGGGCTGGGAGCCACTCAGTGCGCCATCAGATGGAGTCAGAGTTAAAAATTAATTACAACATGACATACTGATGGAAACAGCTAGAATTATCCCACCAGCAACAATAGGGCAGCTAAATGTAGTCAGTGGAGGCTATCCCATGACTGCTGATTGTGACTCTTGTAAAAACATTTCTCCTGCTAGGCTTGGAGAGCAAGGTGGAAGAGTGGGGGAGGTGACAGGGATTAGGAATTTTGAGAGGAAAATGACAGGAAAGAATTAAAGATATAATTTGTTTGGCATTCCCCTTCTATGACATTCTAGACATATGCTCTTTAAACAGAGAAATCCTGTTAATCTGTTTGGTATTTACAATCAGTCTATTATACATTGTGACATTTTCTACTCAGAACACTGAAATTTTTCCAGAGTCACCAAGTAGGTCTGTTACAATGTTATAAAATAAAAAAATAAAGAAATAATAAAATGTGTGGAGATATATATCTATCTCCTAGAACTTGAAGGGACCTTCAGAGGTCATCAAGTCCAGTCTCTTGTACTCTTAGCCCCATCCCTGACAAATTGCTTTACCATGAATTTGCCGCAGATCTCTAAATGGCCCTCTCAAGGGCTAAGCTCATGACAGTGGGTGTAGCAGGTCAAGGCTCAAACCACTGAGGTAGCTACCCTTCTTCCCAGTAACCAGGGTTGTTGTTGGTGGGGCAGATTTGAAAAGGGCCCAGTGCTCCCAGCTGCTGCTGTCACTGCTACCTTGGCAATGGCAGAAGCCAAAGTCATGGGTCCTCTAAATCACTACTGGAAGCCCAGGCATCCTGGGTCAAGGGGGACTGAAGGGCTGGGGAAGGCTAGCCTCCAGCCCAAGTTCCTCTTTTGGAACTGGTGGCCCTCATCTTGCCAAGGAGGCAGCAATCCTGTCAGCAGTTCTGATTGCAACGCCAACTGTATAGCTGTGTCTACACGTAATCACCCTTTCAAAAGGGCAAAAATCGAAGTTCAGCTTTCGAAAAAGCGGCCATTGAAAGAGAGCACCCACCACCATTTTTCAGATCGGCATTCCAATCTGCTCTTTCGAAGTGCTGTCAAGGTCTTTCGAAAGAGAGCATCCACACAGCTCCAAGCTCTCTTTCGGAAGAAGGGAGGCAGGAAATGCCACAGATGGGGTCCCATGGCTGACAAGCCCTTCCAGGACCGCAGCCAGCTGCCTCCTTTAAAGGGCTCCTCCCTCCGCCCTCCCCTCCGCACGAGCCGAGTGCTGCCCAGCCTGTCCCAGCCCGGCAGAGCCCACTCATGCCCACCATGGAGGCCAAGCGACAGCTCCTACAGGAGGACGCCCTCATCATGGACGCCCTGCTGGCAGTGCTGTGCACCCACGCTGCAGCTGCACCCGAGCTCATCGGGTGGTTGCAAAGTCCCCCCGTGACCACAGGCCTCCCCCCACCAGGGCACCCCCCCCCCGGGTGCCCCAACGCCTCTGGACCCACCCCAACAAGTACTGACTGGTGGGAACGCGTGGTGTTGGGGGAGTGGGGTGAGGAAAGGTGGCTGTGGAACTTCTGCATGTCGAGGCAGACCTTTCAGGAGATCTGCCACTGGCTCACCCCCGCACTCCAACACCATGACACATTGCATGCAGCCAGCCCTCACCCTGGAGAAATCAGATGCAATTGCCATCTGGAAGCTGGCCATCTGGACTCATATTGCTCTGTGGGACAGCAGTTCAGGGTGGGCAAGGCCACCGTCGGGCCAGTACTTATGGAGGTAAGGTGGGGCTGGGTGGTTGGGGGGATGGGGGCAAGGGGAACCCTCCACTGCAAGGGGCCAGATGGGGCAGGGGCTGGACGGGAGGAGGCAGGGGCTGCACAAGCCAGGGGCTGGACAGGAAGGGGGCAGAATGGGCCCGAGGTGGGGGGCGACGGCTGCCATACCCGCACTAGAGCACGTGTTCCCCCTTTCCCCTCTGCAGGTTGTCAGGGCCATCAATGTGATGCTGCTCCATAGTGTCGTCCTCCTGGGGGATGTGGACAACACCATCGCCAGCTTCCAGGACCTGGGCTTCCCGAACTGCATCGGTGCTTTGGATGGCACACATATCCCCATCTGTGCCCCACCACATAGCACCGGCCAGTACGTGAACAGGAAGGGCTACCATTCGGTGGTGCTGCAGGCCCTGGTGGATGTGAGGGGCTGCTTCACCGACTTCTACGTGGGTTGGGCCAGACACACCTACGATCCCAGGGTGTTCCGGAATTCCGGCCTCTGCCGCCGCATGGAGGCCGGCACCTTCATCCCTCAGTGGGAGATCCCCATGGCAGAGGACGTTACCATGCCGCTCTGCATGGTGGCAGATGCAGCATACCCCCTGCAGCTGTGGCTCATGAGGCCCTACACGGGACACCTTGACCCCACCCGGGAGGCGTTCAATGAGCGCCTCAACCATGCCCGCAACGTGGTGGAGCAGGCCTTCAGGTGTCTAAAGGGGTGGTGGAGGTGTCTCCTCACCCAGCTGGAGGTCAGGATCCCCAACGTACCCCAGGTGGTGGGCGCCTGTTGCATCCTCCACAACATTGTGGAGGGAAAGCGGGACACCTAAGTCCCCGGGGGGCGGCCCTCCAGCTGGTGCTGTCTATGAGCAGCCAGGCACCGCCCCCATCCACCAGGCCCACCAGGATGGCCACCGCATTCGAGAGGCCCTCAGGCAGGCCTTTGCCCATGGCCAGCTCTGACCCGCACTCACACTCACATCCCACGCACATCCATCACCCACCATCCCTGCCACCCACACCCCCACCAGCACCGCACCCGCACATCCACCCACCAGCCACCAAGGAGCACAGCACGGAGTGGTGAATAATAAAGAAACATTTATATAACTTGGGTGTTTGGAATAATATGCACAGGGGGAAATCTAACTTGGAGGCGGGAACCTAACTCGGAGGAGGACGGGGGGGAACCTAACTTGGAGAGGGGCGAAGTGCTCATTCCGGGGCAGGGGTGGCGGGCTGCGAACCCCGTTGGCCCCTGGAGCCCCTGCCCCCCCCAGGTGCGGGGTCCCCAGTGGGGGGTAGGGTGCTGGTTCCACCAGCAAATATTGCCAGCGGGTGGGCCTGGTGGGGGCAGAGGGAGGAGGCTCGGTGGGGGCAGAGGGGGCAGGCTCAGTGGGGGCAGAGGGAGGAGGCTTGGTGGGGGCAAGGCTCCCAGGGCTCCCAGGGGGAGAAAAAAAAAGGGCTCCCTCCTGGACGGAGTGGGAGCTGTGGGACCTCCTCAGCCTCTGGCAGGACGAGGAGGTCCTGCACCACATGGGCATGAAGCAGCGCAATGCTGCAGCCTTCGGCCACCTGGCAATGGGCCTCCACACAAGGGGCCACCCAGAGCGTACCGCGGAGCGGGTACGCTCCAAAGTAAAAGAACTGTGCCAGGGATATGCCTAGGCCAGGGACCAGGCTAGACACTCCAGGGCAGGACCAGCCACGTGCCCCTTCTACAGGGAGCTACGGAGCATCCTGGGGCCCCAGGAGAGTTCACCCCCCCCCATGGCTTTCCTGGACACCTCCGGGGAGGAGCTGCAACTGGAGGAGGAGGAGGAGCAGCCCAGATCGGGGACCCAGGAGGGCGAGGGGACCATGGACTGGTCGAGCGAGGAGGGGGAGCTGACCATTGTGATCCCCTCCTGCTCCTCCAACCAGGCGACCGAGGGCCTTACGTCTCTGGACGTTGTCCTTAGGTACATCTAGGGAGGGACGCACACCTACGGGATGGGGGTTCGTATTTTGAAGTGTATACCCCGTTCTTTCAATTTTCTTTCGAAAGACGGGTTTACACATGTGGATGCTCCTCCCTCTCTTTCGAGAAAGGGCCATTTATTTCGAAGTTTTTTGCAAGTGTAGACACAGCTTATGTGTGTGTGTGTGTAAACTCAACTACTTCAGTTAACTAAACTGCAGGATAAATTCAGTAGGTATCATCAAGTCAAGAGGCTAACAAATATACGCTGAATAATGAACTTGTTTTCTCAGTCATGTATGAAATGTTATGCATATCAGTTACTCTAGAATATTTCAGCATGAATGATCTAATTTATTTGCACAGCACTTTTAGTGTCAAATTCACTGATTTCAGTTGATTTATTATGACGTTAGCTATCATGAGGCTTCTGGAATCAGATTTTTTTCATGGCAGTGATCCATAAAAATCCCTTGGTCAGAGTGGTTTTTCATCAGTAGTAGGCATCCTTCAGTCTTCATAGACTATGGATCGTGCCCTTTAAAGTTTCAATTGAGGACTTCATTTACAGCGTCTATTGTGACTATGAAGACCCACACGAGAGTGACAGTCCTTGCTGCATCTCTTGCAGATGTAGTGGGTGTCTGGCAAGTACTTATTGTGCTTTCTGTGCGCTCACTTCTCCTCTGCTAGCTGTCTGATCTTCATTTCGCCCTTCTGAAGGCCCTTGTGTAACCCCTGCTTCCATCTGCTGCGGTCATCTGCTAGTTCTTCCCAGTTGTCCAGCTCGATGTCTACCTCTCTGAGGTCTCTCTTGCAGACATCTTTGTAGCACAACTGGGGGCGTCCGGGAGGTCTTTTGCCAGAGGCTAGCTCACCATACAGGATGTCTTTTGGAATCCTTCCATCATTCATCCTGTGGACGTGGCCAAGCCAGTGGAGTCGACGCTGCCTGAGGAGGGTGTGCATGGTTGGGATTCCAGCTTGCTCGAGGACGGCGGTGTTGGTCACTCTGTCCTTCCATGATATTCCAAGGATGTGGCTGAGGCAGCGCAAGTGGAAGACGTTCAGCCTCTTTTCTTGGCGGGCATACAGGGTCCAAGTCTCGCTTCCACAAAGGAGGGTGCTGAGGATGCAGGCTCTGTAGACTTGCATTTTGGTGTGAGTGTACAGCTTGCTGTTATTCCACACTCTCTTGCTGAGTCTGGACAGAGTTGTGGTCGCTTTTGCAATCCTCCTATTTAGCTCAGTGTCCAACGACAGGGTGTCAGTGATGGTGGACCCGAGGTAAATGAACTCGTGGACGACCTCTAACGTATAGTTGTCAATGCTGATTGATGGGGATTCAGCAACATCCTGACCGAGTACGTTTGTCTTCTTTAGGCTGATGGTAAGCCCAAAGTCCTTGCACGCTTTGGAGAACTGATCCAGTAGTTTTTGAAGCTGGTCTTCTGTGTGAGACACTACAGCAGCATCGTCTGCCAACAGCATGTCTCTGATGAGGACTTCTCGCACCTTAGATTAGCTTTCAGCCTTGCAAGGTTAAACAGTTTCCCATCAGAGCTTGTGTGCAGCAAGATACCCTCTGTTGAAGATCCAAAGGCATGCTTCAGGACGAGTGCGAAGAAGATCCCGAACAATGTCGGCGCAAGCACGCATCCTTGTTTGACGCCGCTCCTGATTCTGAAAGCATCCGATAATGCGCCGTCATATTGGATGGTTCCTCTCATGTCTTCGTGGAATGACTGGATCATCTTGAGTAACCGTGGAGGACAGCCTATCTTGTGGAGCAGTTTGAACAGACCATCCCTGCTGACCAAGTCAAAGGCCTTGGTCAGGTCGATGAAGGCTATGTAGAGTGGCTTTCTCTGCTCCCTGCACTTCTCCTGCAGCTGCCGTAGAGAGAAGACCATGTCAATGGTAGACCTCTCTGTGCGGAATCCGCACTGCGATTCGGGGTACATCCTCTCAGCAATCTTCTGGAGTCTGCCAAGGATGACGTGAGTGAACAGTTTACCAGTGACGCTTAGGAGGGAGATTCCACGGTAGTTGTTGCAGTCACTTCTGTCTCCTTTGTTCTTATACAACGTTAAAATGTTAGCGTCGCACATATCCTGTGGAACCTCACCCTTTTTCCAGCACAGGCACAGTAGCTCATGTAGGGGTTCCAGGAATGTGTCTGCGGCACATTTGATTACCTCTGGTGGTATACCATCCTGACCAGGGGCCTTTCCTGCTGCAATGCTGTCGATGGCTCTCTTCAGTTCATCCACAGTCGGTTCTTGATCCAGTTCTTCCATTACTGGTAAGAGCTCGACGGCATCGAGGGCTGCGTCAACCACAACGTTCTTGCGTGAGTACAGCTTGAAGTAGTGCTCAACCCAGCACTCCATCTGTTTGGCTTTGTCAGCAATGACTTCACCAGATTTTGATTTCAGAGGTGCCATCTTGTTCTGGGTGGGTCCTAATGCCTTCTTCATACCCTCGTACATTCCTCTGAGATTACCAAAGTCGGCACAGGTCTGGATGCTGCTGCATAGCTGGAGCCAGTGGTTGTTGGCACAGCACCTGGCTGTCTGCTGTACTGTTCTTCTGGCCTCTCTAAGTGCTTGCTGGGTACTCTGGCTCGGTGAGCGTTTGTACTCCAGAAGTGCAGTGCGCTTCTTTTCAATGACTGGAATCATCTCATCGGAGTTAGCTTCGAACCAGTCGTTCGTGTTTCTAGCTCTTCTTCCAAACACTGACAAGGCCGTGTTGTAAACTGTATCCCTCAGATGTTGCCATTTGGATGTCGCATCAGCACCCTCAGGGCCGCTGCGCAGATTTTCCTGGAGGGTCTCTCTGAACTTTTCAGCTTTCTCCGAGTTTGCTGTCTTTCTGGCATCAATGCGGGGCCTTCCAGCAGGTTTAGAGTGGTACAGCTTCTTGGGTCTCAGCTTGAGCTTGGAGCAAACTAGCGAGTGATCTGTATCGCAGTCAGCACTATGATAGCTGTGTGTCAGAAGGACGTTTTTGAGGTTATTACGCCTAGTGATGACCACATCTAGTTGATGCCAGTGCTTCGAGCGTGGGTGTCTCCACGACACTGTGCTGTGGCTTCGTTTGGAAGAATGCGTTTGTGATGCACAGATTGTGGTACGAGCACAGTTCAAGGAGACGCTGTCCATTGTCATTCATTTTTCCCACACCGAAGTGTCCTAAGCAGGAAGGCCATGAGGCCCAATCAGCTCCAACTCTTGCATTGAAGTCACCCAAGATGTACAGTTGTTCACGAGCAGGTATTTGCGCTACAGCAGCACTAAGCATGTCATAGAACTTGTCTTTTACTTCTGGTGTGGCGTACAGGGTTGGAGCATAAGCGCTGATCAGGTGGACAGGACTGGTGCAAGTTTGAAGCGTGATCCGAAGAAGTCTTTCTGATCCGCCCATGACTAAATCAACCATTTGTAGAAGGGTGTTTCTGACCGCAAAGGCAACACCATGCTCTCTGGGTTCTTCTTGGGCTTTACCCTGCCAGAAAAAGGTGTAGTCCTTTTCCTTTAGAGATCCCGAATCTGCGAGTTGCGTCTCTTGCAGTGCAGCGATATCGACTCTGAGCCTCTTCAGTTCCTCGTTGATGACAGCAGTCTTGCGGGTGTCACTGATGGCCTGAAGATCTTCAGTCAAGCCGGTCAGCACGGTGGTTTTTCATCAGCAATTTGCAAATAAACAGCCTTTAAAAAACCAGTCAGTCAATCACAATCACTTTTCACTCTACTTTCACAACACACCAGAGCTGTAATGTGAACATGGCAGAATTACAACTACAGTAGAACCCTGTTTATCCAATCTTTCGTTATATAGCTCTGCATATTACCCAAATAATTAGCATGCACAGGTCCAGAAGAGGGCAATCTCTCTTGTAGCTACTAGATAGTACTTCAGTCTTACACTTTTCCTTTCTCCAGCTCTTCCAAATTTTTGATTATAATGGCTCTGGTCCCAATTAGATCAGATAAACAGGCTTCTGCTGCATAGTAAACCATGGTTGGCAAGTTTCTACTATTTTTCCTTCACCATAATGAAACAGATAGAATATCTCCGTATTATTGTACCATACCTACTTTGTGGAGTTGAAAGCATCAGCTTTGGTAACTGAAATGGGTCCACCTGCAAGCTTCTACAGAATAGCCTTTTTCCTCACCTCAGCCTCTGCATTCAATAGTGACATTATTAAATATACCAGCAACCAAAAATTACGTGATAGGCTAAGAAGTGCTTTACTGCAGTGTTTCTTAAACTATGTTCTGAGGAACACTGATGTTCTGTGAACAACTCACAGCTGTGCCACAAGTGTCTGACACTCTTTTGCTATCATACTTTATTAAAACCAGGTGCAATGTTACTGCTTCATTGCTATGATACCTGATTAAATTACTTCAATTTGTTTTTGCTGTATATGTTTCTCTTTGTTGTTTTTGGTCTGACAACAGTTTTTAAGAAGATTGTCATAGGTGTTACACATAAAAGTATTGGTTGGTGTTCTGTGGTTTCAAAAAGTTTAAGAAACGCTGCTTTAATGGACTCTCTTGAGCTAGTGAAAGGCCTCATGACATACTTCCATTAGCTTTCCTGTCAAGATAAAGTTCTCCACAGGAACTAAGATTTCCCAATATAAAAAAATGGGGAAATATGGTTAGATATACCATAAAAAACTCCATCCATACTCTTTTACCCATTCACACCTGTCTTTGGAGATCTCTAATCTACCCTAAATCAGCTATCTGATCCATAGCTCAGAAAGGAAGTTGGGCTTTTTAGCATTGCCCAAAACAAGTTAAGGCTCTTACACCCACTAAGAAATACAATGGCATACCTGGCCATCCTCCAGCACTCCAGATACATAGAGGTGCAGCAGCTAGAGTGCTGTGTGGGGGCCAGATTCCTCTCGATCCCTTCTAAATACTCTGCTGTGAAGTGAGGCAGCCGTTTTTGATGAAAGCAGGAGTATTGTGCAACATACATCACTGTTTGGCTTTCCCTCAGTAAAGATGGTGGACTAGTAAGTGGATGTTGTGTGGTCTGGTCTCTTGATCTCCCTCTGATGACACTAAGCTGCGGGGAGCAGGACAGTGGCCTGCAACTAGCAGTGACTAGCAGCAGACGGCCTGTGGTAGGCAACTGGCATCTTGCAATAGAGCTTTATTGGAGACTCGACCCATAGCGAGGGTTCTTCTCAGCCCCAGAACATTATAGGTTCATTGAGTTTTAAGGCCAGACAGGGCTGGCTATGGTGCTAATCTTCTACTGAGACTGCTGTGTAGTTCCAGGGCAAGTAATCCGGGGGAGGGATAGCTCAGTGGTTTGAGTTTGGGCTTTGTTAAACTCAGGGTTGTGAGTTCAGTCCCTCAAAAGGCCATTTAGAGGCATGGGGCAAATAGGTTAAAAACCCAAAAAAAACCTTTGAGGGGTGGTGTTTGGTCCTGCCAAGAGGGCAGGTGACTGGACTCAATGATCTCCTAAGGTCCCCTCTAGCTCTGTGAGATGTGCATCTCCATATATAACTGTCCTACTGTGGTTAATGTTCATTATGTATGTCCACACAGTTACCTCTGTCAGCCCCCACTGAAATTTCATCACAAAGCAATATCAAGTTTCCCTGACAAGGGCTATGTTGAAGTAGCAACATCAAAACATGCTATGTTAATGCATAGCATCTATGCATCCTCTGAGCCTGGCACTAGTCAAAGTAGCACCCTGCTATGTCAAAGGGGGCCATCCTGGGTGCAGAAAGGAAGTGTCCACACATACAATTGTCCCCCTTCAAAATAAGGGACCAAGAAACCCTGTGGACCCTAATGGGGCAACAGCATGTTGATCCCTTAAAGGGTGCCTCCCAGACACAGGGGGCCTGCAGGGCACAAGCTTGGCATTGGTGACACGAGCCTTGCAGACCTTGAGCCTGAAGATATAGGACATCCAGCAGTAGCTGGAAGCCCTCCAAGCCTGCCTCCTGTGGGGCAGGCACCCTGCCAGATGCTGCAGGGGCAGCTGCCCAGCAGCTCCTGGCAGTCCTTCCCCAGAGGCACAAGGGATGCCCTGGACCATCGGGCCCCTGTTCCCCACACCCTGCTGGCTCTGGAGATACCTCTCCAGCACCGAGTGGTGGGAGAACCTAGTCATGGGGGAACGGGAACTCTGCCAGTAGCTCACCCCTGCCCTAAGGCACCAGGACACCCAGATGTGGTGTGCCCTCACCCTCAAGAAGAGGGTTGCAATAGCTGTCTGGAAGCTGGCCATTCCAGACAGCTACCACTCTGTGGGCTATCAGTTTGGCATTGGCACGGCCACAGTCGGGGCTGTCATGATGGAGGTAAGGAGGCCTGGGTCTGCACCCACTGTGGGTGGGGAGGTCAGAGAAGGGAGTCTGGGGAGGAAGGCTGGGGCAGGCAGCCTGGTGGGGAAAGGGGTTATGGGGTGGGGGGGCTGGGCACACTCTGCATACTCTCATGGGTGTCCATATCCCCTCCCTGCAGGTGATGCGTGTGCTCAATGCCCTGCTGCTGCAGAGGGTCATCCCAGTCAGGGACCTGGACACAGCCATTGTGGGATTCACCACCATGAGGTTCCCTAACTGATTTGGGGACCTCAGTGGAACCTACATCCCCATCCATGCACTGGACCACAGTGGCAGGCACTATGTTAATGAATGGCTATCACTCCATGGTCCTGCAGGCCATGGTGGACAGTCATGGCCACTTCCAGGATGCATATGTGGGCTGGCCTGGCTGTACCCATGACGCTCGTGTATTCTGCAATTCGGGATTATGCTGCCGGCTGGAGGCGGGGACCTACAACCCCCAGAGGGATCTCCCTCTGGGGGATACCACCATACACTTCTGCCTTGTGGCAGATGTGGCCTACCCCCTCCAGCCCTGGCTTATGTGCCCCTACACAGGCCACCTCAATGCCAGCCAGGAGCACTATGACGCCCGACTGAACCACACCCGCCAAGTGGTCAAGCGGGCCTTTGGGTGCCTGAAGGGCTGGTGGTGCTGCCTCCTGGCCTGCCTGGATGTGGGCATCCCAAAGGTCCCCCAGGTTATGGGTGCCTGCTGCATTCTCCACATCCTGGTGGAAGGCAAGGGGGAGGCCTTCATGCAGGGCTGGGTGCTGGAGGCCGGAACAGGCTACCCCCAGCCGGCCACTGCCCTAGCTGCCAGACCCACTGGGACAGGGTCTGGGTCCAGGAGGCCATGCGGAAGTACTTTGACCAGGGGGCCTAGTGAGAACCACCCAGGCCACTCCTGGTGGGTCCCTTGCACACCAACCACACACTGCCCCCACCGAAAGCACACAGAACACAGGGGTTTTTGAAAAATAAAACTGCTTCCTTGTTAAATAACTAAAAAAGACTCACCTCTGCACATAAAACTAATAACAAACAGCATCATGAATAACTATGTACATGGAGGGGGATGACTATATACCGGGGGGGGGGGGCGGGGGAGAACTATGTACACAGGGGGACAACTATAGATATGGGTGGGAGACGTGGCCAGGCCAGCCATCGGCCCATAACTCCAATGATAGCGCTGGGTGATAGCATACATTGTGACTTTGCAACAACATGTTGTTTACAATAGACAACATCTCATTGCTGTGCTTGCTGTCCATCAGGCTTTGTTTACAAGACATTACATATGCATACCTTTGCATTTTCATGCAAATGATCTCTAAAGGACACATTCCCCAAATCTTTCAGCAGTATTGAGCTCCTCCTGGCACATTCCTTGTATCTACTATAACACCTAAACACATTCCAATCTTTAATATTTATCACTACAACATCCTTGTGAGTTAGGAAAATGCTATTACCCACTCATTTACACAAGAGAGTGCCCTCTAGATGGAAGAGGAACTGGTTTATGGGAAGAAGTTAGTGGCTGCATGTGAGTAAGGGCAGCAGCTAGCCAGCGAGGGAAGGCCAGACATCAGGTAATAGAAGTACAACCAGAATTTCCTAAGGAGGGAAGGTCCAAGATTACTTGCTAAGTAGTAGATGTAACAGCATGTGCTGCATTCCCAAATTCCTCATTTACAGGCTCTTTCTTTATTCAAGTGCTGCATTCTGAGAGGCACACACATATGTAGGGGATCTCCTTTGCATTGCCATATCATCCCTTTTCATTTCCCATATCATCAGACTGCCTGCCCTCTCTCCTTCTGAAGCAGGCTTGCAAGGGTAAGATGGGACAGGCAGCAGGCAGAGGAGGAGGAGGCCTGGGAAGTAAAGAGCTGGGTATAAGACCTCTTCTCCTCCCAAGAGAAAGATTGGACAGAACATCTGCTTCTCATGCCACAAGAGAATAATGGTCTCTGGGGAAGGTGGGTGGTGCTAGGCTCCCTTGCCTCCCTTTCATTAAGCACTTGCCCTGTAACCTGGAAGAGCTGGATCTGGAATACCTGGGAACCGGTCTAACAAGCTGTGGATAGCAAGAGACCCGATGTAGCCAAAAAATACAGGGCTGTGAGGGAGGTATAGTCTATCCTGAGAAATGCTTTGTTTGTTTTTCACATAATGTGAAGTTAAGTAGGTATTAGTTTAGGTAAAATTAAATAGGAAAATGTTCACTATGTAGGCTAGGATAGTAACCCTACCGGGGCTTGTGATTAAATAAGCTTTGGTATCCATACTTGGGATCCCCTACTTTACAACAGTTGTGCATGCAATTAGGGTTCTGTTTACTCTATCTCTGGCAACTTGGACCTAATGCCTGCTTCAGACTTCCTGGATTGTACATCACACTGGAATTTCTGAAGTGGCAGCTTAATTTAAGGTGTTAAATATTTTAACATAAAAAAGCTATCATTCCAGAGAGTCCTGAATTGTTTATTATGATATTAATTTTTTTTGCTTGTTGGAATAATTATTTATGCAGCACATTATCATAACACTAATTTAAAAATAAGTTCCTTTATTAAATCTAAATCCACAAAGAATTTATACATTTGCTCTGAACATGCCTATAAGCCTAAATAATAAGCAATTTACTACATCCAAACAGTAGGGAAGCATTTATAAACATTGTATCAAGATACTTACAAACCTATAACTTTCAGGGTGCTTAGACCCACATAGGTCAGCTACACCATGATCAGGCAGGTATTAGCTATCAACCTTTTAAGAATGTACTTTGTGTACACTTTAACAAACATGTGATGTCCTTGCCAATAACTAACATTGGTTTACAAAGAATGTGGCAGAATTCACCCTTGTTTCCAGTCTATACCCAGCTAAGATTTACAGTTTTCTTTCTCCTTTTGACCTTTCCTCTTTATCTTTTCCCCTTCTTGCTGATCAACAATTCTTCCCACTGACCAACAATTTTTCTTATGCACCTGGTTCTGGAACCAGAGGCCCTAGTTTTTGAGCTACCACTGGTATCTGAGGTAGGAAGGAGCAGGTTTTAAGACTGAGGCTACGTCTACACTATGAGATAAATTCAAATTTATGTCAGTTAGCTTGATATTAGCACATGACTGTCTTCACTGTAGATACCATTAGTTCAATTTAGGGAGCACTAATATCGATATTACAATATTGTCGGTACTGGCTGGGTTTAATGTCAAGTTCAAATTTAAAAGTTTGAATAAGACCAGTGTGAAAGTGCCAAATCTTAAAATTGAATTTATTAGCCTCCAGAGGTGTCCTGTATGCAACCCACAATGCCCCACAGTGCTCTGCTCTGACCACTGCTCCCCAGGTTCGCAGGAATTAGGTAACAGGAAGACCCTGAATTTCAAACTGGGACCAGGAAGCCTGTGGCTATGGGGTCACGTTTGTATGAGAGCCTGAGAAATGTCTTTCTTTCTTTGCTGTTAGTGCTGTGACCATACCTACCCATTACAGATAGCTCCTGCATGGAGTTTGTGGTTCTGTCTCCACACTTGGTATTATTTCCTGTGCTGCCTGGCACCAGCCACTGCTCAGCTGCACTATGTGGCAGCAAGGCTGTTGTAGGGGTCGTGCTTGCATAAGAGGCCGAGAAACTTCTTCTCATCTGTTTACATTTGTGCGTGAACCCCACTTCCTCCCACACAGGCACCACTAACTCTGGGTCTTTCCCACAATCAACCACATCCCGTGGGTAGCCCCCAACACAAAAAAAGGACGTGCCTGCCATTTGGTGCTGACCGTGCTGCAAGGCAGCACCATGTCCTGGCTTGTGCATGGCTAGGGCTCTAAGAGTTGGAAAGAATTTTGGGGGTTTGCAGCTGCTGGGGGGAGAAGTCTGCCCTGGTTGCTAAGATTTTCGGGTCCTTTCAGCTGAACAGGGGACTACTTCACCTGGCCCCCCGCTGAAGCACCCCCCCATACCTCACTCCCTAACAAGATCCCAAAACCTAATGGGAAGGGTCTTTCGAAGTCCGGGGGGGTCTTTTTGAAAGGCCCCTGTCTACACAGGCAGCGTGCATTTTGAAAGTGTCACTTTGGAAAAACACATGGTGGCCTTTATGCTAATGAGGTGCTGCATATTCATGAAATTGCCTCATTAGCATGCCCCTTCCTAAAGACAGGGGCTGATGTAGCCATGGCCTGAGGGTTAGAAATGTATTTCTTCAGTAGGTTTTAATTTTTGCCTCCAGATGGTGCTAGTGTTCTTCCAATACTGAAAAATCATATTTGTAAAAAAGGCTTCAAATGACCAAAAAAAAACCTGCTTGCAGCTTTTGAATAGATGGAATCAGGTTTATTCAACAGACCTCATATTGATGGTTTGCTTACAAGAAAACCTCACACCTATAATTTCCATTTAGTGAACTACCATCTATGTTCATGTAACAGTCAAAATATTTGATTTAAACCCACAGAAACCAGCATGTTCAAAATGAGGGCTAAAACTTTGCGCTCAAGGAAATGTTGAATCTAAGTACTGTGGCATATGTTGGATGTAAGGTTACCCACATTCTGCATCTCCTCCTCCAAGATGTTAGTATGCCATATACAGATGCACCACACCTATTTTTATAACGTATTTGAACTATGAAATATTTTATGTACATATGTAAAAAGTTTTGTATGTGATATGCCTGTTATCTATGCAAAGCATTTAGCTTATCTACTGTTTTCCTGAAGCCATTCTGGACACAAGGGTTTGTCTCCTAGGTGAGCAAAACAAGCCAGAATATATTGTATTAAAATAATTTTGTTCATAGATGTTAGTACAGAGTTGTGGACATGATGTTTTATATCAGGTGTGAGATACTGTTTGCTACGTGTTGTTATAAAATGATCAGTAACTGTCTGTGGTTTAATTCATCCACTTTGGTTTTAAAGATTTTGTCATACAGGGCTCTTGTTTGTTCCAGTAAGGGCTACCCTCCTTGCCCCACCCTCCTTCATTTTGGCTGCCAGTAGCTCCCGCTGTTCACTCTTGCTCGGTATTGGCTTTCAGCTATGGAAAAATCTTAATTCTGCACCATTCTGGGCCATTGTTTCTGACTAACATATCTCTTTTACAGGATAGAGACTTCCTTCTGAAGTAAGGCATAGAGTGGAAGGCTGCTTTGTTACTTGGTAGAGATATTCCATGTGGACCACGTCTATTAGCACACCAATCTCATCTGTGCTGATATGCAGTACTTCTGTGCACACAGGGAGAGAGGATGAAATCCTGGTCCTGTTGGAGATAATGGGAAAACTCCCAAGATTGCATCCAGTGAATTAGATAAAGGGCTCTACTTCAAGGGATAACTGCAAATTTCCTGATACTGACCAAATACAAAAATGGATTTTAACCCCTTAGGAACAGTGTTTCCTGTAAACTGCACTTGTGCAGTCACTCAGGAAAGATTGAAATCTGCCCAGCTGATTAGCAGGGTGCCTACTGCTTGGTGGTTGTTGTTGTTGTTGATTTTGTTTCTACCAGTGGCACACATTTGCATGTGTCTTGGTGCATGTAAAAATTTATTCTGCACGTGCATGGAAAAAATTCCACAGATGAATGGAAACGATTACAGGAAAAAGTGCTTAGGAGAGCAATTCTCCCTGTCATTTTAGCAGAATGAAGAAGTAATACAGATAATTATAATTATACAAATCCTAGATGTATTTTATTGCTGGTGATGGTTAGTTACCTAATCTTGCTCCTTTGCTTCCCCCACCATGTCTGTGAGTGATTTACTGCCCAGTGTCCCTAATGCACATTGTGCTAGGACATGCAATCTTTAGTCTGTAAATATCTCTTTCCGCTTACAGCTCAAATCTATGAGATGCTGTGTGCCAGTAGGATTTGAGTTTGTGCAGTGCCTCAAAAGATTGATCATAATTTGCAAGGCTATGCAGACATGTACAACCTGGATCCTGGCCTTTTAAGATAACAGATTGCATAGATTACCTCTGGTTTATGGGTAATTAACCTGCTAATTATTCCCAAATCAGTTTCCCACAGATTGGCTTACTGAATTGACAGGAGTTACTGAAGCTGAAATAAGCTATTTTTTACTGTTCTCTCACTTTGTCTGATACCTATCCCACAATGTTTTTGTATCTACAATGAAATACTAACCAAAGCTACTTAATCCCTTCCTTCCACTTACATGTCACTTGTCATCTCAATAAACTAGGCTAAGCCTAGACTAGACTGGGGGTTTGTCAACAAAACTCACGGAGTGTCTACACACAAAATGCATTTTGTCAACAGAAACTGTCAACCATAAAGCCTTGTAGATGCTCCAGGGGGCCCTTTTATCATCAGAGCAGATCAAAAGATTGATCCACTTTTATGTGTAGACATGATCTGTAAACAGAAGTTTTGCTGGAACATCTCTTCTGACAGTAACTCCTGTCAACAGATGCGTCTAGTGTTGATGTAGCTCTAGAGATACCCCTGCAAAATCAAGAGTATATTTCCTGAGACTGGGTACTTGTTCTTGATTCAGGTTTTAGTACTAGACTAAATGTTAGATAAAATATAAAACTGGGATCCTGACTACCTCTGGTCTTTAAAAATCCCATACCCCTTCTTGAGAGTTTGTTAGCCCACATGGCCTCACAACCTGTTTTGTTATTATTATTATTTTATATTTTGCCTCACATAGTTGTATCCAACTTTTACATCAGGAAATTTGTTTCCATGATCTCATCAAAGTTGTATTTGTTGTATCTGATCTGAGTTCTGGACAACTATTTCTAGTGTCAGTTAACATCTGTAAGTAGATACAAACCTGTCAAACCAAAATCTTGCTTGACAGGCAACTCAAGCTGACTAGTCAACCACCCACCTCATTTAGAACCAGAACTGCTTATTTAAGTAGACAGACAACCCTGTTCACCACCATCCCCAATGCAGTCCTGTGTTAAACATAAACTACTAGCCAAAGGGAACATCCAAATTCTTTTGGCAAGGTAAGGAAAACTTCTGTGCTTGTTTCATTTAAATTAAGATGGTTAAAGTCAGCAATTTTTTTCCTCTGCAAAGTGAAGTTTAATGCTGTAACAGAGAACTAACAGCTTTTAATAAAGTCATTTTGGTTGCTATCACTAATTTTAAGAAAAAATTATGGGAAAAGAAATTTCTTATTGTCAGTGTTCAGCTGTAAACTTTTGAAAGAAACATAACATTTTGTTCAGCGTAATGAACAACCTCCATTCCTGAGGTGTTCGTAACTCTGACGTTCGCTTGCCGAGCGAGGAGGTTAAACTTGCTCTGCATTTATGTTGGGATTTGCAAAAGAGCCTAAGTAAGTCAGACATCCAAACCCCTTACAGGTCTATTAGTCTAGCACCACATCGCCTACACCATTGCTTAAATAATTGTTGCACTTTTCCACTCAGCCAGAATTTCACTTGTAAAATGAAAAATATGAGGAGTTATCATTTTAAACTCCCAGATGCTGTAATGATGAGTGTGCTAATAACTAGACAGGGCAGTAATAACACACGTTGGACTCCTTTCTAAAGATTTTAGTTTCTAAAAAAGGTTTATGGTGGGATGAAGCAGACAAGCATAGGATTTGGATCATTACATTGGATCACTTGTCCAATTAGACTGAAAAAAATATTCTTCCTGATCTCTGTGGTCACTAAATATTTTGTGTCAGTTTCATAAGATTTGGGAAGATTAGCCAAAGTCTCTGGGGCAAATTTTAGTTTTGAAATGACTGAGTACTAGCCAGATTCCAATTTGAATATGTCAGTCTTGATGAATGTTGTGGCCACTGAGCGTTCATGGCTTTTGATAAAGTCAGTGTGGTCAATATTACTGATCTTAGGAAACAATATTTTACTGCAAATATATTTGTTCATGTTTTAAAACAATTGTTCAGTAAACTGATTGGCCTGTAAGATACAGAATTAAACGCAACTTGTCTCCCATTTAGAATCAGAAGGCATTTCCAACTATAATGTGAGACCAAAATTTCACTCATAATTTGATCCCCTTATCCACCTGTGTTAGAAACTGGGCATGAACTTCCATGCATAGTTATCTGCATCTACATTTTGTGGGCTCAGAAAGGGAACATACTCTAAAAATGTTACCCTCTTCTGAATTTATGTTCTTCTGTTCCCTATGTGTATTGGTCACAGAGCTTGCCTGTGTACATTCGTCATAGGACTCTTCACTGTTCTACTGGATATGCCCGCAGTTCAGCCTTTATGGCACTCCTGCTATTTATATTTACACGATCACACTGAAGTTCAGTTGGTGCCAGTCTATTAAGTGTCTTTGAATCATACTGGTTTTCTAATTATGCGGCTTGCACACATAACAACCAAGTCATGTCCACTAATTGCAATGACTGGTTGTGACTGATTTGGAATCCTTGTGTCATTGCCATCTTACTCTGCATCTGCCATCTGTAGAGTTGCTCTGTTGATTGTTCTTTCTCAGGACCAAACTATAAATGTCAACTCTTTCTGTTGAATCCTTGACTGGTCTCCACAACACACAATTTGGGTGCTGAATTCTTTTTCTTCTCAATGGCTGGTGTTGCCCGTCATATTTTTCCATTCAGTGCAACATGAGCACGGTCACGAGGTTCTAGACTGGTAGTTTCTTGAATCACGTCTGTGATAGAAGTGTTCATAAGCTTTGTTTTAGCATTTAAAATGATGTCTGGCCCCTCTGGAGATAAGGTCTTTTCAAAATTTGGAACAATACTTCTAAGCTGTCTTCCCATCAAAAGGTGTGCTGGATTATATCCAGTAGACACTGTTAGTGTTGATCTGTAACTCTAAAGTACAAGGAATGAATCACTCTGCTGTAGGATTTTCTTGTCTGACTGCACAGATCTCTCAGCCTCTCCATTTGCTTGTGGTTAATGTGGGCTGCTTGTAATGTTGTCATATTTTTTCTGGCATCGCTTATATTCTTCTGCAGTAAGTTGTGGTGCTTTGTCATTAGTTCTTCTGATATATCAAAGTGAACAAAGGAGCACTTTAGTTTCTCAGTAACACTGTGAATTGTTATCAAAACAAAAAGCAGTCAAGTAGCACTTTAAAGACTAGCAAAATAGTTTATTAGGTGAGCTTTCGTGGGACAGACCCACTTCTTCAGACCATAGCCAGACCAGACCAGACTCAATATTTAAGGCACAGAGAACCAAAAACAGTAAGCAAGGAGGACAAATCAGAAAAAGATAATCAAGGTGAGCAAATCAGAGAGTGGAGGGGTGGGGGGGAAGGTCAAGAATTAGACTGAGCCAAGTATGCAGACGAGCCCCTATAGTGACTCTGAAAGTTCCCACCACGATTTAAACCATGTGTTAATGTGCTGAATTTGAATATAAAAGCCAGCTCGGCTGCTTCCCTTTCCAGAACGGTGTGATAATTCTTCTTCAGTAACACACATACCTTTAGGTCATTGACAGAATGCCCCATTCCATTAAAATGTTGACCAACTGGTTTGTGGATTTGGAGTGTTTTGATGTCTGTTTTGTGCCCATTGACGCTTTGTCTAAGGGAGTTAGACGTCTGTCCAATAAACAAAGCATCTGGGCATGTATATATAGTGGGGGTGGGGGCAGGGTGTAGAAAAAAAGACATGGGTGGGAAGTCACCAATCAATAGTAGGATCTGTGGAAAGAGTAAATTACGTGGGATGGGTGCCATTCCTATGAATATCAAGGGTGGGAAATTTGACCTTGCAATACATAAAAGACCACCCCATTTTTCCTTCCCCACTCCCTAAGATATATACACCCACACCCACACACATATATGCACCTTTATGTTCATTTTTGCTCCAAAATCTGATGAAGTGGGTCTTAGCCAGGAAAGCTCATCATCTAATCCATAAAATTATTAGTCTTTAGGGTGCTACAGGACTGCTTGTGTATATTTATGTATTTTAAGTAGCACAATGAACAGGAAATTCAAAAATAAAAAATAAGCAGCCAGCTTCTCAGAGAATAGCAATCAGTTACAGTTTGAACACAGTTGGAACACAGTCCGCACATTCCTGGACATCAGTCACTCTGTTTGCTTGTTTTTACTAAGCAAAAACAAGATGTCCTTGCACTCATTAGACCAGAAGAAAGACATACAAGATAATTGGCTAGTTTGTTATGTTTTTAATTTATGCAAAGCATGGTGGGAAAAGGCCTGTGATCTGGTAGCAAAGGCAGTACAGTCGCACCTGGGTTTTATTCTCAACTTTTCCACAGACCTGCTACGTGATCTTGAACAGGTTACTTCCCCTTTCTGTGCCTTTTTTTAGTTTCCTGCTCCCCTGCCTGTCTTTATGCCCTTCAGGGCAGGGACTGTCTCTTACTCTGTGTATGTACCATGCTAAGGCAAGGGGGATCCTGATTTTTGTTTGGGATCTCTAGACACTGCAAATAAGAGTGATAAAAACATTCTCCGTTTTACTGAGTAGAAAAAGGCAGCTCTTTCTTCCAAGGCAGGTTGACCATTCGTCCCGTATTAGGCGGGACAGTCCCATATTTGGGATGCCAAAAAGGGGTCCTGACTTATTTTTTAAAAGGAACTAATTGTCCCGTACTTGACATCTCCTCCACTGACCTTTTCCACCAGCAGCTGTGCAGGCGCAGCTGCTGGTGGGAGTCACTTCCCTGAGCCTCAGGGAAGAGGCGTAGCATGGGTGACTGCCACATCCCTTCTGCTTCCTCAGGGCTTGGGGAGCACCAGCGGCTGCTGCTTCTCTGGGACTCCTGGCGGCCGCATCCCAGGCCTCTCAGGGAGCACTGGTGGCTGCCGTTTCCCTGGGGCTCCTGGGGAGGGCTGGCAGCTGCTGCCTCCCTCCCGGCTCCAGGGGGCTTAGTGGAGCTGGGAGGAGCCACTCCTCCCCCACCAATATCTCCCTGTCCCGTATTTGGGATAGGGTGATATGGTTGCCTTATTCCAAGGTCCTCAGCAGTTATGTGCAAATAAGGAGCCAAAGGTGAAATATGTGTCAACAAAACTGTTTTAATTAGTCTTCAACTGTAGGTGTTGGAATTGTAATGTCCAGTTATTTTTAGAAGTGAGAATAGCTAAGTTCAGGCCTGGTTTGTGTCTTAGCCCATCATAAACATAGTGGCTGCCTGCAAAGCTTAGATCCATTTCTAAACTTTCCCAGTGATTTTGTTTGGGGAAAACAGTCTCTCTTTAGTAAAGATTCTATCGTCATCAGTTTAGATATGTACTGCAGAGGGCACTAGTGTTGTATGGGGTCCGTGTAAGTTACAGACCAGCAGCTGGGGCCATGGGTCCAGCTGCTTTGTGCTGGAATGGAGGAAAGAAGCCATAAGCCTGCAGGGCAAGCCAACTGGGGACAGGCAAATCTAGGAGTTGCCAGGCCTAGTGCATTTTATGAAGGCATGGCTGCATTAGGGGAGTGGCCAGAATAGTTTTGCATGCTCAGAATCTCTGGCTGGTGTTATATCAGGTGCAAGACAGAGAATGGCAGCTCTGCCTTGAACTGCAAACCTACAGGACCCTGACTAGTCCAAGGGAGCACAAAACTGGCTGAAGGCATCTGATTTCAAATATCCAACATCCTTGGACCCACCTCTTCAAATTCCAACAGTGCCCACTTTGCCTTTTACAAACTTTATTCCATTGTGTGGGTTTCTCTCAGCACAAACCGCAAAACGAGTTTCTCGGGATATTTAAAGATCCATTGCTGCTCTTTGCAGCTGTACAGGTTTGCTCAGTAATCTTGAAAAAAATTCCCCTCTGCCTCGCAATTGTGCAGCCTTGCCACATCCCAGTTATTTGGCTTGGTCTTTCCTTCCATGTTGGATGGGCAGCATTTCAGGGGTGAATGGATTCTTGTTTCGAATGTGTTTAATGTTCATTCAAGATGTAGAACATTATATAAATCTGAAGTACCGTTATGATGACTGGCAATGATGAGGAGCTAAACAAAAACATTTGAATGCAGAATATTTTCAGTGACATGATTTCCCCCTCAATGTTTTTGGAAAGATTTTATGAGGACAAAGCTAATTTTTGTGGTCAACTATATACTTTTTATTTTAAGTCTAACTGGCTACAAAACTATGAAACAGATGTACTGCTGTTTAATTCTTCCCAGACTTTGGCAATAATAAGTTTGTTCACAATTTTTAGTGGGACCTGAAGGATAATGATGTGGAAGACAATATTGTGCCTGTCTAGTCAGAATAATAAAAGACCCCAGTCTTTGTTATAAAAGTGAATGCTTGCCAAGGACATTAAACTGAAAAACATACCTTAGACTTGCCTGTCAATGTTTGTCTAGTCTTAAAGCTGAGCAACACCGTTAGTTTCAATAGTTACACTGGCATCAGTCTTGAATACTAGAATAATGGATAAAACCCGTCTTTTTCTTTTGTTTCCCTGGTATACACACCCATATGTTTAGGCAAGAGCAGTTCCGCCCTTTAGGTCAAATTCAGACCTGATGTAGGCAGATGCATTGTGATTTTGATTAAGATAAGGATATTCATGTGCTGGACAGGTATATCATTCCTGAATCATGCTGGGGCTATCTGTATAGAAACCATTCATTGTCTCTGCCTTTCTGGGTATGTTGTCTTTTGATTGGCAGAGGGTTTACAAGTGTATCTTTAGAAGCTTGAAAGGGTGTTCATTGGCACTGTAGTTAAATGGATTTATCCGACGCACTAAAAAAAAATCACCACTGCTACAGGAAAACTCGCTTTGTTCTTTGTTTAATCAAGTTTTTATATGTGATGGATCTTTATACATGGAACATTTGCTACCCCACAGAATAATCCCTCTGGAGGCTGTCATTCTCCCCAGCGATGGCCCCTCCAGCCACAGGCCCACCCTCACATTAGTGGGGTGCTGGCTCATGCTAGTGCCGGTCCTGGTCTGCCTCGCTTTGTTGCTGGGGTGGGGCTGGCTGGCTGTAGTGGGAGGTGCAGCGGTACGGACAACAAGGAGGAGGGAGAGTGAGTCATTCATGCCACACAGTCCCTAAGACTCTGCTCCACAACTTTGAGCAGTGGCCACCACCCCCGGGCCAAGGGATGGGGATGTCCCAGGAACACAGGAATGTGTGCCCTGCATGGAGGGCCCTGCTGCATGGGGACTCTGCAGTGCCTTGGGATCAGGCTGACCACTGTGGGTCCCCCACACATGTTCAATGGACTCGTGGCCAAGGGGGGTGTCTGGCTACAGAGGTGTCCCCACGTGGGTAGTGGGTGAGCCGGGCACAGCCTGGCCCTCCCCAGGACCCTCACACATGTGCGGCTCACAGCACTGTCCATGAGAGTGGGTGCTGACTGTCACCTGGGGGCATGCCCATGTGCCGGGAGCTGCAGTCCTCGGTGGTGTGCCTGGGGTCAGGCCATCGTCCATGTGGCTGGCCCGCTTCCAGGCATGGCGGGGGCTGGTGGGCTCCCTTCCCCCCAGGCCTGGGACTCATCCTGCTTCCTGTGAGGCTGGCAGCAGGCTGGCAGCTGTGCCCAGGGGATGCCTGCTGGGTCTGGGTGGGACACGCTGACTTGCACATGGTTGCATGTGCTGGAACCATAGTGCAAGGTCCTGCCCGAGCTGGCCTGCTGAGCTTTACAGCATGCCCCTTCTGTGCCTGCCCCACAGGCCCTGGGGAGTGTGATGTGTGGGGTACTTACCAGAGAGTTCCTCAAACAGGTCTGAGGATGCCCTGGAGGTAGCCTGGCTCAAGGGGCCTGAGTCCAGGGCAATCACCAAGGTGCTCTCTCTGGCCTCGGACCCCATGTCTACCTCCAGCTGTGGCTCTGGTTGAACCCCAGGGTGATTCTCCTCCTCCTCTGTCTCTGGCAGCGAAGGGAGGGCCTCCTTAGCAGTGTCTACTAGTGTGGTTGAAGGAGAGGTGTCTTCTCCCCTCAGGAGGTGGTGGAACTCTGAGTAATAGGGGCAGAGAGTGGGTCCTGCCCCTGACCTCCAGCCAGTTTCCCGAGCCTGGGTGTACACCTGCCAGAGCTCTTTAACTTTGGCCCGCACTTGCTCCATGCTCTGGGTGGGGTGGCTCAGGGCAGTGGCCAGCCAGGTGTATGCCAGGACATTGTGCCTCTTGGTGGAGGGGTCCAGCAAGATCTCCTCCTCGGCCCAGAGGCTGAGGAGGTCCTTGACCTTGGGCCAGGTCCATGATGGGGCTTGGCATTTTGTGCCCCGGGGGCACTTCTGGGACACCTCTGGCAGCTCCCTGCTAGGCTCTAGGGGGGTCGCAGTGTAGCTGGCTGACTGGCGGGCTCATTGGCTGGCTCTCCATAGCTTGGAAGAGTGGGAAGGGGTGGCTGCAGAGTGAGGTGCAGAGCAGTGTGCTGCTGGGCTGCTTCCTCACTGTCAGCTTCCTGCCATGGGGTTTCTGGGGCTCCCTGTTGCTTTAAGACCAGCCGGAGGCAGGGAATATAGGGCTGTCATTGCTGTGGACAGGGTGTCTCCCAGGGGCAGCTGACTGCTCCATGGAGGACTTTTTGTCAACAGAGGGCCCCACCGGAGTGTCCACACTTGCTTCCTGTCACAGATTCCATCAGGACAGGCGTTCTGCCTCATTGGGGGATGGCAGAGCAGTGTCAACAAAAGTGCCGTGTTCTGTCGATTTGCTGTCGCCGGAACTCATTTGTAATGTGGACACTCCGGGAGTTTTGTCAACAAAACTCTCTAGTGTAAAAAAAGCCAATTACAGGGATAGCTAAAAGACAGAAAATATCTTATTGCCTCTGTGTAAATCCATGGAATGCCCACATCTTGAATAATGTGTGTGGATGTGGGTGCCACATTTAACTGTATAGACAAGGACAAAACAATGATTAAGGGCAAAGAACAGCTTCCATATGTGGAGAGAGCAACCCTTTTTTTCTAGGAAAAAAGGTGCTGGAATTCAAGCCCCAATTCCCACCTCCCACAACCTCCCTGCCAGGCCACACACACACACACACACACACACAGAGCAAGCACAATCCAACCTAAATACAAGCACAAAACAACACACATATGGGCAAAACTCCAACTCACAAAATACCATAAAGCCTCACACAAAACACACACACACACACACACAATCTGAATACACAAAATGTCCATAATGCCTGACACAACACAAACAATCCCAATACACAAAATACCCACAAGCCTGACACAAAATGCACACTTCTCCATCCCAACCACACACAGCAGAGCCCCAGTTACACCCTGGAACACAAATACACACATCTGCACCCCTGCAAACAGCAGGGCACAAACCCACAGCCCCAGGCTAGCATCTCTGCCCCACACCTCCTGCAACACTGCATCAGGTCTCCGTTGCCTGCAGCCCTACTGGATGCCTGGGCAGTGGCTTCCCACAGCAGCCAAGCACATGGGGGAAGGGCGGCTGTCAAGCTGGGGACCTGCTCCCAGGAATGGGGAGGTGAGCCCTGGGAGTGGTGGCCAGAGGATGGAGGCACCAGTTACGAGAGAGATAGGCAGGGACCTGGCATGGAGCGAGCGGGGCAGGATGGGCTGTGGGCACAGGACAGAGGGGAAGAGGGTAGGACAGGGGCAGGGCAGGCTGTGAGTACCAAACTGGGAGCAGGGGGAGGGATGTGAGTGGAGGGGCTGGGGGCAGGGCATGGGGTGGATGCAGGACAGGGTGGGCTGTGAACAGGGAGAACCAGGCATAGGGCCCAGGGCAGAGAGCAGGGCAGGCTGTGGGCTGGGAGAACAGGGCAGAGGGCACTGGGCAGGGGCTGGGGATGGGCAACACCAAGGCTAGGTAGGGAGGTGTGGCCAGGGGCTGTGGGAAGTCGGGGTGCTGCAGGATTTGAACGGGGCACACCCGCCCCCCACTAGGCACAGGTGCTCCCCAGGCACAGCGTGCGGATGGTTGCCCGCCATGCAGCTGCCTTCCCGGGGGTGCTGCTATTCCCTTTCCGCCACCCTTGGGCGAGTTGCTCCCCAGCTTCTGCCACAGCCAGCAGACCCTGGCCTCTCACCCGCTGCCAGGCTTCACCCCCCTCCCCACCATGGTCCCAGCATGCTGCAGCTTCAAGATCCCCTGCCTCCCATGGCCTCAACCTGCCGCCAGGCTTAACCCCTCCGACCCCCTGTGGCCCCCAATCCACTGCAAGGCTTAACACCCACTCCCTGCAGCCTCACATGGCTCCCCCTGCCCCAAGGCTTATCCCCTTCCTGCAGCCTCAAACAGGCCCTCACCCCCAGGCTTAACCCCACCCCTGACACAGACCGAACCTGCACCCCACCTACATCATACAGGAGCAGCCAGTGGCTCCTCTGCTGTTCACCCAGAGCAGCTCCCAGGGCAGCTTGGTCCAGCCATGTACGAGTCTCCCAGAGTGGCTTCCGGCACAGCATGGCCATGTGCAAACTGCCCAGAGCAGCTCCTGGCATGGCCTGGCTATGTGTGAGCTACCCAGAGCAGCTCCTCATGTGGTGTCCTGCCACACCTAAGGAGAAAAGGTTCCAGAATGCCATTCTTAGGTGTTCCAGCAGAAAAAAAGCCATGGGAGAGAGAAATAAGAAATGAGATTTTTGGCTTGGAAAAGAGACAACTAATGAGGGATAGCATATAGGTTTATAAAATCATGACTGGTTTGGAGACAGTAAATAAGGAAGAGTTATTTATTCCTTTTCAAAACAAAGAACTAGAGGTCATCTGTGGAACTCCTTGCTGGAAGATGTTGTGAAGGCCAATGTGCTAACAGGGATCATGTTCCTAGCCCTGTTTGCCATAAACTGGGACTGGGTGATGGGATGGATCACTTGATGATTACCTATTCTGTTCATTCCCTCTGGGGCACCTGGCATTTGCTACTGTTGGAAGACAGGATACTGGGCTAGGTGGACATGGAGCTTTGGTCTGATCCAATATTTCAGTTCTAATGTTTTAATTCATCCAGCCTAGCTGCTAGTGGCACTTTATTTTTACTACTGTGTTATCTCGACCTGCTCTGAGAATGGCTAGATAACAAGATGGGAGAAAGATTACAAGCATTTTTATGCAAATAATCCTACCTTTGCTGCCCCTGCTGGAGATGCATGAGTTGTAGTATAATGGGGGCAGCAAACATGGGATTATTAATGTAAAAATATCTTCTCTCTTTCTACCATCTTGTTATCTAGCCATTTTCAGATCAGGTCTAGATAACATAATTAAGAATTAAGGGATGAATTAAGATCTGTTTTGTTTTGTTTTTTTGTTTTTTTAAATCTAACGTTGGCAGAGATTTTAGCTTATTTTGGCTATACACAGCCTTGTCAGCAGCTGGGCAACAAGTCTTCTCATAAAAAAGAATCTTATATGTAATGCTTATCATCCGGAAGGATCACAAGGTACTTTATGGATTATGGCCCCAGTCATGCAACAGATTCACGAATGTGGAGTTCTGTGCCTGTGTGCAATTGGCTTTGCTTGGGCACAGGAGTTTATAGTAGGAAGTTCTTATGTAATGGTAAGATTACTAGAGTAGGAATTGGTTGTGGTCTGTGCATGGTTAAATTTAAGGTGCTACTGAGGAAATACTTAACTGAGCACAGCAGCAGTAGATAGCATTTTAGGACAGGAATCAATACTGTCATCAAATTAAACTCCACAGACAGTTTCAGGTTGGAAGAATGTAGAGTAATCACCTAAATTGGAATTCTACCAGGGCAACAGACCTGACAGATTTACCCTTATGAACATGTCACAGGACATTTTAATGCTCACAAAAAGTAAGGACTTCCAGTTATACATCTCATCCACTAGACAGCACAGTGCCGCTAAAACCATTTTCAGATATTGCTCCAATTCATATCCAGACCGAATAGTGCTATCTAGGATTTCTCCAGTACTTCTTCCTGATTTTCTGTGGTTTTCTACTAAACACAGACCTAGCTCAGTCTGAAAGCTGACAGGAAAATAATCTGAGTACAATTGCAATCCTTTCTGCCTGACTGCCTTATAATTTGCCCATGTTTTGCAATTGAGCTCATTTAGTGTATATCCATATTGTAATATCTTTCTCAGATTTAATTTATTTACACTAATATCTGCAGGCAAGTCACCCAGGCAGGCCCAGAGTACAAGTAAACATTTTCAGACTTTGACGATGTTTGTATCTGATCCATATTTGGATGCCCACCTCAGTGCTGGGGCCTAATGTCAATCACTTAATGGGCCAAATCCAAATATTTCTCAGTCACACTCCTAATAACACTAATAATTTTTATCATGTTTGGATTCTGACCTGATCCTGGATCAAAACTCCAAGGTGTGAGTTCACCTCTAGTAGAATTACAGGCAGAAAAAGACTTCTTAATTATCCAACCAATCTTTCTGCTATTGTAGATGCACCCATTCTGTCAGGTGAAGTCAGCAGACGCCAGGCCTGGGTTCAGTATCTAGGGGTTCCCTTTCGTTGATCCATCACAGAACTGGCTCAAGCCCCCATGCACTAACCTGGGAATATTACACACCACTGTTCGGTGCTTCAATGAGGCAATACTTCCCCATCTGCAAGCACAGAGTCTAAGCATAGAAAACAAACTTTTAATAAAAAGAGGAAAGGAACTTGACATTAATTTGGAAAAACAACACAGAGTGCATAAACACAAACCATGGGTAAAAGTCCCACTCCAGGTAGGTTGGGCATTGTCTTTCTCCTCGCAGGTTCTTAAGTCCAGCAACCTAAAACTGTCCTTCATACACCCACCCTTCTTTGTGCCCCACTGACAGTTCCTGCCCTTGGTCAATGCAGACCCAGAGTTCAGAAGTCCAGAGTTCACCTTCCATGGGTGGGAGGAGTCAAAGAAGCATTTTTCTTGCTCTGCTGGCTACTCGCCTTCCACCTGCTCACTGCTCTTCACTGCAACCCTGATGGCTGCTTGTGGCATCTCTCTACCACTGCCCTGCTGTGGGCTTGTCATATCTCTCCACCTCTGCCATGCTGGCCACTTGTTGTAGCTGTCCTCTGATACCTTGCTGCAACTCATCCACTGCTCCTGTTAGCTACTCCCACCAGGCAACGCCCAGTGATTTTAGCTCAGAAGCACGGTCCTGCCACAAGTGACTTCAGCTCCAATGGAGCAAAATAACAAAGGAGGCTACTAATGATCAGTCTAGACTTGGAACAGTCATGAAAAACAGGAATCTTGCAGCAGACACTTGAGATTAGGCAGACTGCTGGTTTGGAGTCTAACCCCGCCTTCTTACTCTCACAAGACTTTGACATTTGAGCCCCTGGCCACCCGAGGTTCTTCAAACTGTCAATTTCTTCCTTCTTTGGGGCAGGTTATGCACAATCTGTCTTTTCTGTATTCCCACAATAACTACAAGCACTGGTGACCATCCTGCATTTAACACTAATATTATTGGTGACCCAACACCAGCCCAATACATAAGAATGAGCAAAATATCTCGCAAATCTAAGCACAACAGGAGCCATTGTATTTATCTAAACAGCTCAGAATCTCTTCCCCTCTTCCCAGCTAGCTGTCAGGGAGTCATTCATTCAGATCCTGGTTACACAGAATTATTTTCTACCATCTCCAGTCCAGATTTAAATGTCCCAAGCAGTAGACGTTCCCCAGTGTCACTTGGAATAAGCTATTTGTGATTTTTGTTCTTGTGACATCACATTCATTTCCACTGCTCTGCACAGGTCTGCAACATACACAGAATTAAAAGGGAGAAGCTGGCTTTCAGGGAGAAAAATCTTTAGCACAAAAATCCAAAATAGTAACAGAGACAATATAGCATCAAACATTTAATATTGATAGGCCATTGCTTTTTGCAGAGATGATTTTATAAATATAGGTCTATAGTCTCCACAGAAAAAGTCTCTCTTTAAGAAAGTGCTTAATTATATGATGTGAGAATAACTCTTAATGAAACACGTCAAGTTGCTGTGAAAGTCTGCATGCTTTTGTTCTCTGTGTGTGTCCTGGGAGGACCCAGGCTGGAGAAGAGGAATGCTTTCATTTAGGCAAAGCATTTATCAACTTAGTAGAGGAGTAAATTAATCTATTTGAAGGAATTTCTGAGCCATGCTGATAGTATTAAAATATTTTTTTCATATCACTTCCCACCTAGAAGTTGGGCCTCCAAAGTGAAGACAAAGTGGCTTATCTTAATAGCACTCCTTGTTTAATCAGATAATTGTAATTACTGTTATTTAAACAAAGAATTTAGTTTTAAAAGACTGGTTAAGTAAGTAACCAATTCAGGAAGATCTTTAACAATGCTCAACAACTCCACACCATTGCTGTTCCATGTATATGAAATGGTTGTGAATGCTCGAGAGCTTAAGTTCAATGTTAAAGTTGGACCATTTTTTTCAGTGAAATGCTGGAACATCTTAGAGTGCTGCCATAAAGTAGTAAGTGTAGTCATGAATCAATAGGGAAGTGGTTAATGAAATAAAATATGGACATTTGTGCTGTAAAATTATGCATTGTGCTATGCTTTTGGTTTGACATAGGGACAAATGAGAAACAGGTGCCAATAGGAAGTTACCAATAGTTCTGGCAACGTAAAAAGGCTTTAACATGGATGTAAAAGGGCCTATGTATAACTGACGAGCAAGCCTCTTATTCTCTATGCTGCGAGCTCTTTTGGTCAGAATAAATAAGATATTAAAATGAGCCCATCACAAGGAGGCCTTAAACCTCCTGTTTCACAGATCCCAGGACCCTAAACTGATCCCTGCTCCAACCCACAGGCGTGAGAGCGTCACCCCGGCGTACCTCAGACCCCGCTTAAACCTCCCAGAGGGAAGTGGCTGGCCGAGATAAAGAGACCAGAACAAGGACTTGATTGAAACAAAATAACTAAACAAGTTATTAGATACCAGAAAGAAAAACAAACAGTAACTATAGTAAAGACTAACTAGTGCTAGAGACTTACAATATACATTGTTTCCGTATGCTATTTCTTCTTTTAGTTTTATTAAACCGGAAGGCAAAAAAGCAATGTAGGTTAGGTTATCTAATGCGGATAGATGTAAATAGGTAAGGGTATTTAAATCCCTTCCATTTCCTGTAAAGGGTGGAGTGAAGTTGCTGGCTTCACCCCTTACCAGGGGCAGGGTGCTAACCTGCTCCTAATGGTTGGACCCTGGAGCCAGTCAAGGCTGTTCCTCTTTTTGGGAGGCCTTCTGTAACTCCTTTTGTGGGCCCAACTACATATACGATCCCAGGAGGCAATATGCTCTTCCCTGGGTCACGTTAGGTAAACAGAAACCGGAGGCAGGGATGCTTTGCCTACACCTGCAGTAATTGGAAAAAGGTAATAAAGGGATGAGGTTAAGGGTTAAGGGAGGTTAAACCTTCCTGTTATCTTTTATATTGCTAACAATATTAACTATTATCTAAATATATACATAGACAACAATACTAACAATAATGATTATTGATTAAATGTGCTTTCTATTTTTCTTTATATAAATGTTGGAACCCAGCCTGGGCTTATAGGCCCAGCCCTGAGGGTCAAGCCCTTGGGTACTGTGCCTCCCCCGTTGGGGAAGCCCACAGTAGGGATGCGACCCCTACTCCCCCAATGGGGGTCCCGATGTCCCAGGTGGTTTTATTTAAAATGTCTGTATAGCTAGGTAGTTTTACATGTCTTGTCCAGTGGTAAATGTCATGTCCGGTAGGTGAGTCGAAATCGGTGAGTCAGGTTTCAAGATGGCAGCAACGGCGGGGCCAGAGGTGTGATGGCGACCTCAGGGCTCAGTGACTGGGTACGCAGTACCTGCCTTGTGCCAGGCCAGTTCGCCACCCAGTCACTTCCCCTCTGAGGCTGCTTGCTGCTCCCTGCTGGTGCTGCTGGGGAGTGATGGCGCCGCTTGGGCTCGTTGGCGCCGCAATGTTGTGGTGGCGCTGTGGTGATTTCAGCACAGGTGAGTGATTCAGCTGCTGCGTGGGTGGGATGGTTCTTTGCTCCTCAGAGCTGGCGTGAGGGCTGGTGGATGCCACCCGAAGCAGCCGTACCTCCCTATGCAGGGTTCCACAGATCAGTCCGTGGTCCCAAGGGCCACAGAATGACAGGTGAGCCCTGCTTATATTCACTGAGTTCATAAATAATTCATAATTCTATATCCATATTCATGACCTGATTTCCATAAAGATGAAGTTCTCAAACAGGTCCTCCTGGGCATGGAAGGTTCTGGCAAACCAGGCTTCCACCCAATCAGAGGTCGGTATTCAAATTCATGATCATTAATAATTCATGAGTTCAGGTTGCCGGGGGAGCTAACTGACAAAAAGTGACCGTTGGTAATGCTGCTAAATGGCAGCCTGTGACACTTTAGAATTTCATGTGTCTGCACTGATTTTACACAGCCAAAGGCATGTATTCCCTGGCCCACGGGGATGATTATGTCCTTAGGTGTTAAAAAATCCTGACACTCTAGAAAACTTCATACAAACTTCCGTAAATAAAGTACTGGCAGTTCAAAGCTCAGCAGAAAGAATAGCATTTACCTTTGAGAGATACTGGCTGATTCAGCAAAGCACTTAAGTACATGGCTCAAAGTTAAAGGTATGTCTAAGTTTCTTGCTAAACTGGGGATATTGGTGGGTTAAATCATGAACAAGATTCTCTTCTTAATTACGCTTGCATAATGCCACAGTCCTATCGTGAGGATGGTGCATGTGGACTTCTGTATCCTGTGTTGGATGTAAGCCCCACATCAGCAATGAAGGGGCCAAAAGGAGCTGGAGAGCTTGATAAGTGCACCTAGTTGATGAGCTAGGAATAGTTTGGGATGAGGCCTAGCTGGAGAGGGCTATTATTTTGGTAGGCTTCCAGGCAGAAGGGGAGGAGGTAGGTCAGGGAAGAAATAGGGCTTGAGATCCTCTCCTGGGAGGAAGTGCTGGAAAAGGGTCAGGAAAGCTAGGCTGTAAGGAAAGGGATCATCCCTGAATAGAGAGAGAAGGGCAACAGAAGGAGGAAAAGGCCTGGAAGGCTGTAGGGGAATACAAGGTTGCTTAGCAATGGGCTCTGAAAGACAGGTAGGAGTGAATGAGGGCTTGTAATCACATGTGACAGTGTCTCTTTAGATTTGCATGCCATATATTACAAAGGAAAGCTTTTTGCATAAAACAGCGACTCCCTATTAGGAGGTGGTTGTTCTCCACTAGGGCAGTAATAGTAGTAATAATTAAAGCTTCCTTGCTATATTTTATTATTTATCAATTACACTCATCCCTCTCTATACGAGCGCATTTCTTCTCCTAGGCGAAAACTCGTAAGAGGTACACTAAATTCCCATTAAAATACAGGTAAAAGCCCATGATTCATTCCAAGTACTTGTAGCTCGGGGAAGGAATGGCAGCATGTGGTTCTGCTTTGGAAAGGAAAGTGAAAATTGGGTTTGGGGGGGGCGGGTTGGAGAGGATTAAAGGCTGTGGGCAGTTTGGGGCCGTGAGCAGGAGGGAGGATTAAAACCTGGCGGTGGGTTGGGTCCATGGGGCAGGCAAGGGTGTAAAGGCTGCAGTGGGTTGGCTCTGTGCGGCTGGCAGCGTTTCAGGCTGCAGCGGTTGGGTCCATGGTGTGGGTGGAGGGGTTAAGGCTGCAGCGGGTTTGGTCCGTGGGGCTGGCAGGGTTTCAGACTGCACTGGGTTGGGTCCATGAGGCAAGTGGGGGGGGTTAAGGCTGCGGAAGGCTGTGTCCGTGAGGCTGGCTGGGGGTTCAGGTTGCAGCAGGTTGGGTCTGTGGGGAGGGCGGAGGATTCAGGCTGAGATGGGTTGGGGCTGCGGAACAGACGTGGGGTTCAGGCAGCAGCAGGTTGGATTTGCAGGGCCATCAGGGTTTCAGTCTGTGGTGGGTTGGGTCTACAGAGCAGGCGGGGGGTTCAGGCTGCTGTGGGTTGGGGCTGTGGGGCTGTCAGGGTTTCAGTCTGTGGCGGGTTGGGTCTACAGGGCGGGCGGGGGGTTCAGGCTGAGGTGGATTGGGGCTGCGGAGCAGGCAGGGGGTTCAGGCTGCTGTGGGTTGGGGCTGTGGGGCTGGCAGGGTTTCAGTCTGTGGCAGGGTTGGGTCTGCAGGGAGGGTGGGGAGTTCAGGCTGAAGTGGGTTGGGGCTGCAGGGCCAACGGGGGGTTCAGGCTGTAGCAGGGTGGGTCTGTGGGACCGGTGTGGTTTCAGGCTGCAGTGGGTTGGGACGGGGCAAAGGCTCATATTAGCTGGGGAGGAGTTCACTCATCTAGCAAACAAAGATAGGTGTATGTGTCCCTCATTTTAGTGAGTAATTGTAAGTAAAATACTCATTGAATGAGGGATGAGTGTATATTCTTCTGACTGGACTTTAATTAGGTATTAGGTTTTCCAATTGCTTACAAGACTGAGAAAATATATCTAGTCTGCAAAAATCTCAGTGGATGGAAAGACTTTTGCCTTACAAATAATCAAATCCAAAAAACAGTAGCAGTGAACTATATTTCTTTCCTGTTGACTGAGCAGCTCTGTCCAGAATATACAGATTTTTTTGTCTTATGAAAATAATTAGTATCAATTATTACTCTAGCTTTATAAGAGAAGGATTAAAGAGCAAGTGAACAGAATGTACTGGCTGGTTTTACTGTATTTGTCTTAACAGTTTCTTATTTTCTAATACTCTGACATAGCAGAAAAAGAGACTTTTACGCAATAATTGTGGTGATATTTTCCCTTTGCTGTGGAATGCTTTGGCTGTGTGTAGTTCATAACCTTCAACAAATTTGAACCACAAGATACAGACTGTGAGAAATGAACTAGGTTTATCAGATTACATATCTTGACCAACGAGGATTAGCACTGCGAAATAATCACTGAGAGATGCAGTTAAACACCCTAGACTCGCTAAATCGACCCCCAGGAGATTGCCCTCCAGAGCTTTTATTTACCAGTAAGTGTAGACAAGCCCTAAGAAACTAACACTCTTCTTCCTTTTTTCCTACCACTATGACAGCAGAGATCAGTTAGCAGGTTATTTTACCAGCCCCAGAATGTGAAAATAAGGGCATGAAGTTACACCCTTTTTGGTAGAAGACCCTAAATCTGGAATTCACTTCTCTTGCTCCAGCAAAGCCTAATCCTTCTGATCTTCAAAGCATGAAACTAACCTTTTCTATTTTCATAGGGCATGTCTACACTAGGACAGTATTCCAAGAACACTAAAATCAAGTTAATATCTCTGAAAATAATTAAATTGGAGTAGCATGTCCTACATTGTGGGAAAGTATCAAAATAATGCAGAACTATTCCAGAGTAGCACATCCACACTGCAGGGAGCCTGCCCCAGACTTAGTTCCCCCAGAAGCAGTCCAGGGAGAGCACAAGGAGGGTGCATACTTCCTGTGGCTGCTGGGTCAGGCAAGTTTCAACTCGTGCTTCCAGGAGTTCCTGTCCATGGCTGCATCTCACAAGCTGTTCCACCATTGCCTCCCCCTGTGGGACATCAAAGGGATGCAGTGGAAATGGACTTCCCTGTGCTCTGGTTTCCCTCGTGGATGCCACAGCAAGCATGACATGGAGCCAGAGTTACTGCAAAGCATTTTCATACACATGCTGCACCTCCTGGCACAATATTGCCAAGCTAGCAGCATGTTGTTCCAGCAGGATGAATCCCAGTGTGGTCTGCAGGCCCTGCTCACTCAGGTCCTGGTGCTCCTGCTGCTCAGGAGGCCCCACAGTACCCTGGACACTATGGAAAACCACTTCTTGTGGTATGAAACAAGCTTGGACTAATAGGAGTGCATTGTCCTGCAGGGATGGGGTCATCAGCAGTGGCTGTGCAACTTCCAGATGCAGAAGACTACCTTCCTGGAGCTCTGCAATTGGCTCAAGTTTAAGAGACTCTGCTACCATCAGAAATGATGAAATGTAAACAGGAGCTAAGATGACTCACCAGTTGGAAGAGAAGGATAATGTAGGAGACACACAGCTATAAAATGGCTGGCTGTTTAGGACAAGGGTTTCTTGTTTCTGCACAGTAACCAGTAGCAAAGGCGTTCTGACCCAGCCCATTGTAAAGGAAAGTCTCTCAGACAAGTGTGAAGTAGAGCTAACTGGGAGAATAGATGCTCCACCCCGAGGTACCGTCATTCCCCCAAAATCTGAGAGCTGGAAAAAAATGGGAAATTTTCAAGTGTAATTTAAGCAATGTTTGTGGTGTGACAGCAGGTTTGTTTCCTGAGAGCAGGGAAAGATCTCAGCGCGTGGTCATTCTTTAGTTGTGCTGCTCTTACAGTGAACCATGCCTATGTGACATAGCAAAGAACAGTCAGCTCGGAGGGAGCGGAAAGAGAAAGAAGAGTGAACTGGCTTTTCAATCAGTGTGGCTGAGGGCAGGCAGGTGTGGGGAGGGGCACCCTCAGAGAAACAGCAGAGCCAGCAATGCGTAAATAAAGTATCCCATATTCCTCACGCTCCTGGGTAGAGGAGAGGCAACGGCATGGTTCTTGGGGAGGAGGGGGTGTTGCTGCCCCCCATCCCCCAAATGATACCCTGCACAAGGGGCCTCTGGGTTCACAGTGTGTGTCCATCATCCCATGCCCCTTCCACCCCATGCTCTGCCTTCCCCTCTCCGAGCAAATGCTAATCAAGTGTGGAACAAAAGGACCGTAAGGCAGGGGACACACGTTATAGGGGAAGGAATAGGAAGAGAACCTGGAAAGGTGGAAGAGGACTCTGGGATGGGGATGGGAGTGGTGCCTGCCCCCAGAATGTCAAGAGGTGTCAGCTGCCCTAAGTGTCCTATTGACCCTTGTTCTGGGCCCACTTGGCTCCTGGGGAGCTTAAGAGAGGAAGCTGGGGGTCGGGGGAGTGCCCACTCCATGCATGCCACCAGGCACTCCATCACCAACCTGTGGTAGGAGCACATGGAGTCTTGCTGGCATGCTAGCTCAGCCCAGGCAGCCATCCTCTGCTCCTGCTTGGTGGCCTGCTACCAGTGCTCCTTCTTGAATCCCTGGATGAGGAATTTCAGTCAAACGATCTTCTCCTGCGTCAGGTCATCCCAGACATGCTTCTGTTTGCAGATCCCTTGCAGGCAGGTGGAGGGTGTGGGAGGTGGGGGGATGCACCAAGGTTGCAGCTGGCCCAGCTGTGAAGGAAGGTTATGATGACAGTCATCACAGGTGACATATGTATGATGCCCAGCCCTGATCCTCAAGCAGACACTGCAGGCCTCAGTTCAGATAATGGCAATGTGCTTCAGCAAGGCTGTATGTTGCCTAGACAGCAGGCACTTGCCAGTGGGGCACAGACTTCCCAGGATAGAATCACAACAGGCCAAGCGCGTGCAGGCAGGAGGAAGGGATGGGGTGGCTCGGCATCCTTCTGTGTTCCACGAGTGCTGGAGCTGGCTTTCGCAGAATCTTGCAGGGAAAGTACTTCCATCCCTACCTGCTGGAAGGGGCAGGGGGTTGGTTGATGGAGGTGTGGGTGAGCGGCATATGCCACTTGCTGGAAGGGGAGCTAATAGGTTCCCCTCCTCATCCTTTCCACCCCTGCAGGTCCCCATGGATGAGATCAGTTGTCTCCGCACCACTGTGCTTGCCTGGGAGTGAATGCTATCTGAATGCAGGCATGACCTTGGGTCAGGAGCGGCACTGCTGTGTGGTTCCATGACCCCAGACTACATGGTGGTGGCTTGTCGTGGGACAGTGTCACACCACAGAAGCTGGAATGGGATCTTGTGGGAAGGACAAGGAGTCCCTGTGTGAGACCCTCAGGGAGCCAAGTGCTCCAGATTGGTGTTCCATGTGTGGATGGGTGGACGAGTTGTAGTGCAGCTGCTGGGGCAAGTGGGCCAATAGGGGAGCATGCAGCCTCTCACCAGCCCCTGCTTGTGGCTAGGAAAATTCATGGAACTCACCTGAGGTGCCCTCCACAGATCCTTGGGTTAAGGGTGCCCAGGAGACATTCTGGAAGAGGGGGACCAGCTCCAGGGTCAAGAGTGGCTCCTGGCTGGTGGGCACAGTCACCTGGCTGGCCACCTCCTCCTCCTGGTCATTGTCATCATCCACCACCCTGCCCTCATGTAGACTGACACCAGGCGTGTCAGTGATGACAGTCGGGGCGGTGACTGGCCCTCCTCCCAGGATTGCATTCAGCTGCTCAGAGTAGTGGTAGCTGTGTGGTGTCACCCCAGAGCATCCGCTGTTTTCACTGGCCTTGTGGTAGACCTTCTGTGGTTCCTTTATCTTAAGCCGGTACTGCTCAAAGGTCCTGGCATGCCTTTGTTAGTCAGGCTGTAGCAATCCGGCCATAGACGGAGGCATTGTGCTTTTTGGTACAGTGATCCTGGAGGTTGGTTTCCTTCCCCAAGACCTCGGTGAGGTCCATGATCTCTGCACCAATCCAGGTCAGGGCTCTCTGGTGTCCCTGGGCAGTGGCTGCTATGGGAGCTGCAGGAGTGCTGGCAGTCACTGGGGAATTGAAGGGTGCCCTGGGGTCATTCATGCCAGCCTTGGTTGGTTGTGTCTAGCCTTAGGCGGTGTGGCCTTAAGGTGATGTGGCCTTATGTAGCTCCACAGGGGGGAGGGGAGCAGCAGAGATGCCTGTTGTGGCCAGAGCAATTGGAGCTGCAGCTGAAAGAGGCCTCTGGAGGGCACTTATTTCAAATTAATTGCAGTGGCCTCTGTGCAATATTGCTATTTTGAAATCACTCTTTTGAAATAAGTGTCACGCCTTATGGAAAGCAGGAGTACCAGTTTTGAAATGAACAGCCTGTTATTTCAAAATAACAGGCATGATAATGTGCACCCTTCACTTGTTATTTCAAAATAAGGGGCCTTATTTCAAAATTAAGCCCTCATGGGCTGTGTCTACACTACATAGAAATTTTGACAGGGGGAACATTGAAATCCATATTGAAACAAGGGATTTCGAAATAGCGGGTCCACACACACAAAGCGGATCGCCGTACCGGTCTGCTATTTCGAAAGAGACCCCTGGGTTTTCGAAAGGGAGCAGCCACACAGCAATGCGAGCCCTTTCGAAAGAACAAGCCAGGAACACCATGCGCGGGGTCACGTGGCTGACAAGCCCTTCTGGGTCCCACAACCAGCTGCCCCCTTTGAGGGCCCCTCCCAAACACACCCACCCTGCACACACAGAGCACTGCAGAGCAGACAACTCTGCAGACTCTGTGCTCTGAGTGAACGCCACAGCTCATGGAGCACCAGCAGCTGCCCAAGGCTGATGCCTCCACTGACACTGACACCCAGATGGCCATGGTCATCCTGGCAATGGTGGAAGACCTGTGGCCCACGAACCCCTCCACCGGGGTCCTGCAGGCCCTGGCCACAGGGCAACTGCTGCACCCTGTTCCCCGACCCCTACGGTGCCTCTGGAGTCGCCCCAGCAGCAAGGACTGGTGGGAGAGGTTGGTACTGAGCCAGTGGGACAACAAAAGGTGGCTCCAGGACTTCTGAATGTTGAGGCAGACATCCACGGAGCTGTGCCAGTGGCTCACACCCGCCCTGCAGCATGCAGACACCCACATGTGGCCCGCACTCCCATTTGACAAATGTGCGGGGATCGTGCTGTGGAAGCTGGCCACCCAGGACAGCTACTGTTCAATGGGATGTTGGAGCCATCCTCCTGGAGGTAAGCCAGGCCGGGGCCCCACACCCACCCCGGGAACAGGGGGAGTGGGCCCCTGGGTGGAGGGGGCTCTGCAGGGGTGGGGGGTGTAGGCCCCTGCAGGAGACAGGGGCTCTGCAGGGAAGGGGGCAGGGGGCCTCTGTAGCGGAGCGGGGAAGAGGGCCATGGGGCTCCCCGAAGCGCAGGCCACATGTCAATGCCCCCCTCACACAGGTAATCCAGGCAATTAACTGTGTGCTCCTGCAGAGGGTTGTCCGCCTTGGCGACCTGGATGACACCATTTGGTTCCCCAACTGCTGTGGCAATCCCCACCTCAATGGCACCCACATAGCAATCCGTGCCCTGGACCACAGCATGGGCTGCCACATAATCTGCAATGTGTATCACTCGGTGGTGCTGCAAGCCCTTGTCAATGCCCGGGGCCGGTTCAGTGACATCTGCGTGGGCTGCTCTGGGTGAGCCCAGGACACCCAGGTATTCCGGAACTCCTGGCTGGCACGCTGCATGGAGGAGGGCACGTACATCCCTACCCAGGAGCTCCCCGTGGGGGACACCATGATGCCACCATGCATAGCGGCCGACAGGAAATACCCACTGCAGGGCACACCACCGCCAGCCTGGATGTTTTTAATCACCGCCTCAACCATGCCTGCAATACTGGGGAACAGGCCTTCTTATGCCTAAAGGGACACTCCTGATGCCTCAACGTGTGGCTGGACATCAGCCTGCTCAACGTCCCCGGGGTGGTTGTGGCCTGCTGGCTCTGCACAACATAGTGGAGAGCAGGCATGAGCATTTTGTGCAGGGGAGGGCTGCAGACAGTAGCCCCAGGTATGAGCAGCCACCCCTAGCTCCCTGCCTCCAGGTGCAAAAGAGTGGGGTTAGGGTCTGAGAGGCCTCTGGGAGGCCTCCGACTGGCAGCCTGACTGACCCTCCTCCTGGCACCCTCTGGCCCACACCCATCCCCTCATCACAGCCCCCCATGCACCCACCCTGCATCACAGCCCCCTGCGCACACACAGGGGACACTGGGGTGCACAACACAATGATTAACTTAAGAGAACTGAACCAACATACATGTAAATAAACATGAAAAAAATGGTGTGGGGTCATCACTGCTGGAAAATGGATACGGGGCGAATGGGGGAGAACTATATACTAAGGGGTGGGGCCTCTGTAGATGGGGACATGGGCACAGGCAGGTGTAGTCCTACACAGGGGTGGAGAGGTGGGACCCTTGGCGGGTGCAGGGCCCCCTGCCACCCTGGGTATGGGGGCCCCGTCAGGGCTGGGAAGGGGCTGGGACGATGGGGAGGCAGGCTGTGGCAGGGGCAAGGGGCACAACCCCGGCAGGGGGGCCAGGTGGGCGGGGCAGAGTGGGGGATGGTAGGGTGCTGGGTGGGGCGGAGTGGGGGAAGATGGGTGCTGAGAATGGCAGGGTGCGGGGATAAGGGCGGTGAGTTCGGGGACAGCAAGGGTAGGGATGGGGCTGGATGGGGGGGTGGAGGGTTGGGCAGAGGGTGGGGCAGCAGGTGGTGTGCTGGGGGGGTGGCAGGGAGGATGGGTGGGAGGCAAGATGCCAGAGAGGTGCGTCTGCCTCGCCCCAGACCTCCCTCTGCCAGGCCCTGTCCTCCCACTTCTTCTGGAGCCACTCCCGGAGGACAGTCATTTGCTCCTGGATGGCAGCAGTAAGGGCCGCTGTGGCCTCCTCCGGCTCAAAGCGATGGCAACAGCAGGCCCTCCGGAGCTGGGTGGGCAGTGATGATGGAGCTGGAGTGCTGGTGGCTGGGATGGCGCTGGTCCAGCTCCCAGAGGATGAGGCTGTGGAGACACAAGGGGGAGAGGGGTCACCAGTCAGTGCTGCCACTTCCACTCTCCCTCTGACCATCCCCTGATGTGGCATCTGCTCATCTGACCACTCTAGGGGGTCCCATGTGGCCGCTGGGGCCACATCCAAGGGGTGACCGCTGGCTACAGTCTGGCCTCCGCAACTCTTCCTGCTTGGGGTGCGGGGGGGTGCTGGGGTGCTGTCCGCAGGCACAGGTGCTGGATGCTGCCATGCCTGGGTCTGGGATGTGGCTGGGGGACACAGGATAGGGCACCCCCCTTGGCTGCCTGATCCACCCATTAACTACCTGAGGCTCCAGAGAACAGACTGGGGGACACCGGTCTCAAGGGAGTCTGGCTGGCAATGCCAGAGCTGATGGCGATGATGAGGGGGCCTTCATCCTCCATGCTGCTCCCTGGCTCCACCGCCCTGGTCCAGCCTGATGGTCCTGGCTGGTTGTGTGGGTCCGCATCCATGTCCCTCTCGAGGCTGGTCGTGTCTATCACAGCTACTGGCTCAGGGGCGTCCTTCGGGCTGAGGAGATGGTCCAGCGTCTAGTAGTGCAGGCACCTTGGGGTGGCCCCTGCCTTCGATTGCCTGCAGGCATCCCTGGCCTGGCTATAGATCTGCCTCAGCTCCTTTACCTTGGAGCGCACTAGGTTGGCCATGCACTGGGAGTGGCCCTGCTTCCGCAGCCCCAGTGACAGCCATTCGAAGGCTGCTGCATTACAGGGCTGCCCAGTGCTGTGCAGCAGCAGCATGTCCTCTGCCCAGAGGCTGAGGAGATCTTTAACCTCGGCCTCTGTGCAGGAGGGGGCCCCTCCTCTTCTGGCCCTGGCTTGCCTCCAGTGCCCCTCAGGCTGGGAGGAGTGGGCCTCCTGGGGATCCCTGGGGCGTGGGGGGCTCACCATCTGGCCGGTGGGCTGACTGGCAGTGGTGTCTGGGCTGCTAGAGTGTGTGCCGGGCACAGCTCATGCTCCTGAGACTCTGGGCACATTCTCAGCTTCCTGCATTTCCTGGGTTTCTGGGGCTGTGCAGCTTTAAGAGGCTGGCCCCGGGGACCATACAGCCCTGCTGGGGCTTGCTAGAGCATTTCCACACTCCTAGAGGCCGTTGCCATGGCTGACCCACTACTTCAAAATAGCGGTCCTGGAGCGCCTACACATGCCCTATTTTGAAATTTGATTTCAAAAGGGTCCACTCTTCCTGAAACCAGATGAGAAGAGCAGTTTCAAAATTCACACCCCTTTTTGCTGTAAACTATTTCGAAAGAGGCCATTATGCGGGTGGACACTCTGTGGCCTCTTTCGAAATCGGACCCCCTTTCGAAATTGATTTAGAAACATGGGGCTAGTGTGGACGCACCCACGTAGACTAGGCTTTATTGATCTAAGACGTCTTGACAAGTAAGATACAATGCTGTGCAGCTAAGGATATTAGAACCTGGCCTCAGGCTTTTCCTTGATCAAGTAAAGGTGAAGAGCGTTTGTTACACTCATCAGCTAAATTCTGGATTTGAGTCTATTTTTCTACTCATATTAATTAAGTAATTTTGCATTGTTTTTGAAGATGATTTTATGTCTCAAGAAACAAATGTGTTCTCAATAAAACACAAATGAATAAAATGTTTTATTTAAAATGTAATACAGCCTACTTCCTTCATTTCTTGTAGCTGGGTGGTGAAAGGTAATCCCATTTCATGGAAATTTTTGATATTTTGAAATTTGGTTTAATTCCAGTTCAGAAGAAAACCTTAAAAAAAATTGATATGCTCTGCAAAAGGGAATGGAGTCTCAGTTTCAAAGTTGCCTTTTTCATTTCACTTTAGATATTCAGCTCTCGGAACCTCCATCTTCTCCATACTGTCCAAAGTTACTCAGTTTGAACTTCTGAGCCCTAGTTTGATATTCCATCTGTCTCAGGTTTCCTGGACAAGCACATGTGAAGGGAAGGGAGGTATGTGGGGGACTGGAGACTATGTGGGAACATGAAAAGAGAAAATCAAAGACACAAAATCAAACTGATTTATTATTTTAGTCATGATTTCTGGGGCAGCCTGATGCATAATTTTTACATTCATAGGGATAGCAATATAGATATCTGAAGCTTGAGCATTCTCCTCCTTGGAGACAGCCTGTTCAAAAATAAAGGCAGTGTTTGCAGAATCCCAGATATTGAGAACTAACTGTTTAAATAAATGTGTCCCTTATCATAATATCCATGACTGGTATTGTGCATTGTGAAACAATCATACAATATGGAAGAGTTCATAATTTTATTTCACTGACATTGGGCTGTTGCAAGTTCTTAACTCTTCAACATATTGAACAAAATTTAACACAACAGCTTAAATGTTCCATGTCTTTCCATCTCCTCTTTTGCAGAGCTAAAGGATGTAATTTAAGAAAGACTGCACAACTTTAAAATTACTTGGTTTGTTCTGAAATAATGAACTTTTGAATTCCATCTTAGCTGGGGTTCAAGAACCCTCTTTACTTAAGTGGCTGAAATTTTAGTTGGTTATTTTCTGATATTTTATTTCTGCTTGAAGGATTCCAGTTTTGGCCACTTCAGCTACTCTTGAAGCCACATATGCCAATGAAAAAAAAAAAAACCAAACACTTCTTCCCATGAAGAGCTCTTCTAAAGAATTTCTATGTGCCAAAAATAGCATGATACTCTAATTCTGCTCTTTAAGCTCTCTTAGCATTTTTAGAAGTGTTTTTTAAAAATTCTTTCCACTTACAGCTTTCCACAGAATAACAGGAATGTTTGAAATTAAAGCCTAGAAAACCAAAAAGTTGCAGCAGACAGTTGGACAGTGCTGTTGGAATTTAGTTGATGAATTAATTCAGTTTCCTCCAGTTTGGCCATTTCATTATGTGCAGAGCAGAATTCTTAGGCTGTGTCTACACTAGCAATTTATTTAGAAAATAACTTTGAAATAAAGTCTCCTTTCAAAAAGCACTGTGGAGCATCCACACACATTATGTGCATCTTTGACATTGGGATCGAAACAATGGGGCCGCATTTCGAAGTCATTCTTCCATTCCTGTATTTGAAATAATGCTCTATTTTGAAGTGTAATTTTGAAATAGGACGTGTGTAGATGCTCTGTGTTCTGCTGTTCTGAAACAGCAGGTCTGCTATGGTGGCAGCCTGCAGGAACATGGAGATGTTCTAGCTGCCCCAGGCGGCGCTCTATGGTCACTGCTTGCTGCGTTTAAGGAAATACACCTCCAGCAACCTGTGGCAGGAAGCTGAGCGTGTGCTAGCACCAGGAAGAGCATGAGCTATCAGCTTCATGCCCTCCCCCAACGTCAGGGCGGAGATCAACCCCCTCCATACCAATGGCAAGTAGCCAGGAGCCCCTTGCCCCCCCAGGGGTCTCCTGGTGAGTCCTTCCGAGGATCCTAAGAGCCAAGCCAGCAGCAAGCAAGAAGAGGCCCCTCCTAGTCTGAGGAGGAGCTCAATGACCTCTTCAGCTTCTGGGGGGAAGAGGAGGTCCTCCTTCAGACTGGTGTGCATTGCTGCAACATGGATGCAGTTGATTGGCTCTCCAGGGGCCTCAGTGCCAGGGGGCAACCCAGCTGCACCAGACACCAGGTGCAGTCCAAGGTCAAAAAGCTGAGGCAGGCATACTGCTGCAGCCAAGATGACGTCAGCTGTTTGGGGGACAGGGAGATATGGCCAGGAGGGGTGGCTTCTCCTGGCTCCACCAAGCCCTGGGGAGCTGGGAAGGAGGTGGAAGCCACCTGTGATCCCCAGGAACCTGGGGAAGCTGCAGCTGCCAGTGGTCCCTGGGAGCTCCGGGGAAGTGTCAGCTGCCAGCGATCCCCAGGAGCCCTGGGGGAAGTGGCAGGGACATGGCAGCTGCCCATGCTCCCTTTGCTTTCGGGGAAATGACTCCTGCCAGGAGCTGGTCATTGGCGGGGCAGGGCAGGGGGCAGACGACCTGAATACAGGACAATTAGTCCTTTTTAAAAATAAGTCAGGATGCCTTTTTGATGTCTCAAATATGGGACCGTCCTGCCCAATATGGGACAAGTGGTTACCCTATATATAGTTCCACCCTTGTATATAGTTGACTGCACATGTTTGGAAGTTTCATCTAAAGTTTATTTTTAATACAGTTTAGTTTTCTATAGCAAAAGTTCAACCCCATTCCCATGTCCTTATTGTGTGTTGGGGGAGCGGTGAGGGTGGGGGGCATGGGCGGGTGTGTGTGGTGTGGGAGCAGTGAGGGGTGGGGGGGCGCAGGAGGGTGTGTGTGTTGCGGGGAGGGTCACTGTGGTCCCTGGGCAAAGGCCTCATGCAGGGCCTCCCTGACCTGCATCCCATCACTTTTTACCTGGCGGCATGAAGCAGCAGGTGACTGCGTGTACTCAGCACTGGTCTCCGCAGTCCAGCCATGGATGTAGGGGCCCTGTTTACTCTTCGCAATATTGTTGAGAGTTCAGCAGGCTGCAACAACGGCAGGCACACTGGGGAGTCTGACCTGCAACCTCGTCAGGAGGCAGTGAAAGCAACCTTTGAGGTGCCCAAATGCCTGCTTGACAGTGTTCCTGGCCTGGTTCAGGCAAGCATTGAATACATCCTGCGATGGGTCAATGCAGCCTGTGTAGGGTCTCATGAGCCACAGGTGTAGGGCGTATGTGGCGTCAGCCATGATGCAGGGAATCATGGTGACATCTCCCACCTGGAGCTTCTGTGGTGGGGGGTGGGAGTTGCTCTCTTGCATTGGGCACCCGAGTCATGAGTTCCTAAAGACCCAGGCATCGGGGGCCCTGCCCGACCACCCCAAGGACACGTCCATGAACCAGCCCCAGGCATCAACAAGGGCCTGGAGGACCATGGAGAGGTACCCCTTTCTGTTCACTACAGTGTCCGCGCTGTGATCCAGGGCACAGGTGACTGTGGGTGTGCCATCCAGTGCACCAAAACAGTTCAGGAAGCCCAGCTCTGCAAAGCTGGCAAGGGCAATGTCCAAGTCCCCAGTGGCGATGGCCTGGCTCAGGAGGAGGGTGTTTATTGCCTGGACAACCTGCAGGAGGTGTAAGACAGACATGCCGGTGAGTGCATGACCTTGTGCTCCCCAGTCCCCTGCTGGAGGCACCCCCCAGTCCTCTTCCCAGAGGGCCCCTCCCCATGGTGGGTGTGTTGCCTGAGCTGGGCTTACCTCAAGCTGGACTGCCCCAACAGTGGCCTCACCAACCCCAAACTGATGGCCAACAGACTGTTTGGGGTGGCCAGCTTCCATATTGCAATTGCTACCCTCTTCCGCAAAGGGAGCACGGGCCCCATCCTCGTGTCATGGTGCTGGAGGGCAGGGGCAGCCAGTGGCACAGCTCCTTGAAGGTCTCTATGGTCATTCAAGAGTTTTGCAGCCACTGGTTGTCACTCCCCAGCACAAAGCAGTCCCACCACTCGGTGCTGGTGGGGTAAATGCAGCGTTGCTGAATCAATGGAGTCAGGGGTGCTGCAGTAGCCCCTGCAAGACAGCTTGCAGGAGGGTGCCTTTGCAACTGGCCCTCCAGTGCTACTGTAGGAGAGCTGCAAGCAGCATGGACAGCGGGCTGGCCACAGTGGGATGGACTCCCACTTGTGGAGCTGCTGGAAAGGTGTGGTGTCCCTGGTGCAGCGCAGGTCCCAGCACAGGGTCTGCAGTACTGTGGCAAGCCTTACAACCCAGAGCATGTGCGGGGTGCGCGTGTTTGGAGGGACCCTTTAAGGGAGTGGCTGGCTGCAGTCCCCGGAAGGGCTTGGCAACCTTGCGACCCCATCTGCAGTGATTCCTGGCCTGTTATTTCAAAATAGTGGCCATGGCTGTGTAGATGCTCCCTGGGCCGCTCTTTCGAAAAGTATATTTTGAAAGAGGTCCTTTCAAAACAGCAGTGTAGTGTAGACGTAGCCTTCGTGTTGTTGTTCCTGAAGAACAGGCCTTTGCCACAGGCTGCAAGACCTCTGTGGTCTCCTGACATCAATGATTCTGACAGTTAAGGATGTAATCCATCAGGTATTTGTAGTTTTCCACCATTCTTGTACTTGTGTGCTAACACCGATCAGTCACAATATGGGATTACATTTGTGTATACAAGGGTGACCTGTAGGAATTTTCAGCACACTTCAGCTCATAAATAGCTGTAGTAGTGCTAGTAACAGAGAGGTAGCCATGTTAGTCAGTAGTAATGCTGTTCTGCAAGGACTAACACCTTAAATTCCTCTCCTTCCCCTGATGGGGATTGCATATGTAGAGGTCTAGAACAGGATATTGCAATTGGCATCTTCTCTCCTAGCACGTGTATTACTTTTGGAGGGAAAGTTCAGGTGTCCAGGATGAAATATTTGTACATTTGGTAGAAGGTCTTCCAAGCGTTTTTGAAACAAATCCTTTTTTCCATAGTACACTTCATACCCATCCAGTCAGGCTTAAAGTCCTGGTCATACTTACACCTGCTTTTTTTCTCCATTATGCAAATGCAGCTCAAATGCTTCTGTTGGGACTCAGGTGAGGGCAACTAGTTTCTATTTTACTTTCCTTGAGGAAATTGAGTAAAGAGTGGTATCTGGTGAGGAATTCCCTGATACCAGCTTGCATCTTTGTTCTTTTGTAGTGGCAGAGCTGCTCATTGAGTGACGCTGATGTTTAGAAGGATGGATATACCTTTTCTCACACTTATTCATTCCATGTACCACCTGTTTCTAAATGCCTGAATGTTGTAGGAGCAGCAGTGATCTGTATGACTAAAAAGCCTGTTACACCTCCCTCCCACCTGCTCCTGGAATGTGTGTTAAGATGAATGGGCTGTCTGAGCAGCTCTCAGGTAGATAAGGCATCTGGGACTCTGATCAGGTGGCAATCACATGCCCATTGCATGGACACACAGCCCCTATGCAGCAGAGACCCTGCAGCAATCACATGCCCCGTGCATGGACACTGCCTGAAGTGGGATTTGATCAATCAGAGGTGGACAAGTCACCTCTAGCCACAGACCAGGAGGAGCAGGTCCTTAAAAGGCACCAGATGTTCCGAGAGGGCACTCACAAGATTATACCTCCTGGGAAGGCTCTATGCCCGTACTGCCTGGCCAGCGGTCTGCTGCGTCGCATTCCATCGTGCTTCAGGAAGACCTACCTCCATTGCGTCATCCACCGCTGCATGCTGGGAAACTTACCTCAAAGAGTCCTGACATCTCCGGTGTCTGCCTTTCCTGGGAACGTGAGTATGAGTATGAGAATGTGAATGTGACCCCCACCCACCATTTCTTGAGCTTAGTTATCAGTGTAATAAATATGTTGCTTTCTGCCAAACTCTGGTGAGTCATTAATCCTCCCTCAGCTTAATGGCCAGCCCAACTTTGGGTAACATTGATCATATGTGCTCATATAAGAGGTCTTCGTATCACTGAGATGACAATTTTTTCTTGTTCAGGTTCCAGTCCAGTACTAAAAGGGAGCATGTGTTCTTCAAACCTGATTTCTCAAATCTTTTTTTCTGTCCATGATACAATTAAGAGATCACATGGAGACTCAAGTTGTAATTAGTTACTTTACCAGGAAAGGCTCGGAGTCTTGTCATCCAGGAGCAGACTTCCTATCATATGTACATCTCTTCCAAATGAGCTAAGAAATCACTGATTGCACTTCACTAGGCTAATTCTCCCCCGTGGCAACTTCAAATTGATATATGCATTGCAGCACTTCATTAGTAATTTCCCATCACCCTGATTACTATGCCCCCTTCAAAGTTGGGGGCAAGTGTAGACATAGCCTTCAGGTCCCACATGCAAATCCATGATGGAGAGCATTGTGAAATCGAGAGACTGCCAATAAATGGTCTCCCTCATTCCAGAAGAGGACTCCTTAGTTTTCTGGATGTTTGCATATAGAGGTTGGATATGGTTTTTCTTTTTCAGACACATACTGCCATTGCCTCATCTACAAATTGTGTGACTAGATGCTAGTTTCTTGTCATTTCCTTTTCATGTGCCACTTCTTTCTTTGGTATGTTGGTCTCTGTGTTGAGGCCTCCAGCCCCACACCTCTTCTGAGGACTTTCCAACTGCCCTCAGGCTTCCGTGGTCTAGTCCATATTCCCTCAGTCAGGCCTAGCAGCCTAGTCAGTGCTCACAGGCCCCACAGCCTAATCAGAACTCACATTCCCTGGCAGCCTAGTCAGTGTTCCCCCTTCCTCAGGGTCATAGGGATGGTGTAGGGGAGCTCAGGCCCTCCCTCTCCACTGAGCTCCAGCCCAGGGCCCTGTTGGTGGCGGGTGTATCTCCCCAACCACTAGCTCAGTGGGGATCCCACACCGCAACACGCTGAGCTTCTGAGATACCTCCTGGTTTCCCTGACCTGGGCTCCTTCCTACCGCTTTCCAGAAGAGATGTGCTGTCCCTGATCTAGCTGCTCCTCCTCGAGCTGCTGTTGCTGCTGCAAAAGTCGCTGCTGTTACTGCTGCCACTCCCTGGGTGGCTGCTGCTCGTTGGGTGGCTCCTACTCCCAGGTTCTAGCAGGAGCTACTTCCCCGCTACTGGCCAGCCCCAACTGACTGACCTCCCTGGCCTTTATACTGAGGCAGCAGTTGGAGCACGCCCAGCAGAGCCAGGGGGGAGGGGCCTTTTCCATCCAGCAAGCCTAGCCCCAACTCCCCTGGCTAGTGCATGGTTGGTACACCCTGTTACAATATCCTTCATTTTACAAGAAGACAACGCATAATTTCAGTGAATAGTTAATTCTTGGTATAGCTTTTTCTACAGGGGGAAGAAGAGCCTTTTTACCAGATAGTAATATGCACTGGAATATTTTCTTCTATTTTCACTAGCAAATATATGAGTAAAGACGGCAATACTGTTCTGTTATTGCACCAGAGGCAGGTTTCTACCTTAGGTACAATGCCTCCAGATTAATTGTGAAATTCATAGTATGGAACAGTTTAGATCTCCTGCTGCTTTTGTAACAATTCTTTTTTCAGGTGGTGATGTTCTCTGTGTTTGGAGGTAGAATTGGAGATGCTTTTAAATCACATGTGCAAAAGACATTCACATTTCTCAATCTCACTTCTTCAGGAATATCAATTATTTCTGTCTTTTTCATGACACAGTATCTTTGTATGTAAAGAACTTGTGTCTAGGCTGACCTTTTCAGGGAAGGCATTCATCCAAACATTTCTGTGCGAACAGAAGCAAGCAAAAATTCTGATGTTTGATAGTCTAAGCATGTGAATATGGAGTTAATTGTCTAGGTTGAGCTTTACCTCTCTGCCCACCCCCCAGTATTCACCAGTCACATTTTTTCCTTTTGTCATGATCTACTTCCATATTCAGCACCATAGTTCCCCTGATTTCATGACATGTATTAGCTTTCTCGGGGTAGCATCCCTGGTAGGAGGAAGGATATGGCTTTCATTCTAATATCTTCTCTGTGATGGAGGTACATCATGGTTTATACAAGGAAGAATATAATTTTTCCACATATAATTCCCTTCTGCTATTTTCTTATTATTCTTGAGTTATGTTTATCTGGAATATTTTACTAGTTTTTTTTTCCTAAAAGGTAAGTGGGTGGTGGAAATTATCCATGGTTGATACCAAAAGAGTAATATTAGGATCAGAGCCATAGTCTGAGCCACAAGAATATGTTTTAAAAAGTTGTAAAATTTAGATGTTTATTTTAGTGGGACGGTATCTTCCTTAAATAACCTCAACATTTTTAACTACTAAAACCAACCTTGTGGCTATTTTCAAGACAAGTTTTTTTGTTTTGTTTTGTTTTGTTTTAGGGCCTTTTTCCCCTAATCAACACTCTGTTACCCCAACATATTCTGTTGTGCTCTTGGCACTTGGTTTGATATGTACATGCAATGATGGGAAGGACTCACACCCCGATTCATCCTTTAAGCCCCACAAAGTCAGTAGTTAGCCTGATTTGGGGGTATTAGGAATGTAAATGGTAATTTTATGCTTAAAGGTGACTGGTAAAGAGGCAAAACAAACCAGCAATCACATAACACTTTAACAACTTACAAAATAATTTACCAGCTTTCATGGGACAGACCCACTTCTTCAGATCAATAGCATTTCCAGTACAGACTGACAGTTATATAACACAGAGGTCCAAAAAAATGAAATAAAAACTGACGAATCAGCTACATGGAACTAAACGGGGACTGAGGAGGAGAGATGCTAAGTGTCTTGCCTGAGATCATTACGAATACCAAAGGAAGAGAAACAGTCCTTGTAATGCATGAGATAATGGCTATCTCTATTAAGACCAAGTGTTAATGTATTGAATTTGAGAATGAACTCCAGTTCACAGATCTCCCTTTGTAATCTGTTGTTAAACTCCCTTTGTTGTAGGACGCATATTCTCAGGTCTTCAACAGAATGGCCCACTCTATTGAAATACTTACTGACAGGTTAATGTGTAGTGAGATTCCTAATGCCTGCTCTGTGCCCATTCATTCTTTGGCGAAGTGTTTGCCCAGTTTGTCCAATGTACATAGTAGAGGGGCATTGCTGGCACATGATGGCATATATAACATTGGTTGAGGTAAGGAAGAATGAGCCCCTGATCTTGTAATTAATGTGGTTAGGTCTAGAGATGGTGTCTCCAGAATAAATATGTGGACAAAGTTGGCCAAGGGGTTTGTTGCAAGGAAAAGTTCCAGGAGTAGTATTACTGTGGTGTGTGCTGTGGTTGCTAGTGAGAATTTTCATTAGGTAAAGAGGTTGTCTATAGGAGAGAACAGGCCTCTCACTTAGGGTCTTCTGCAGTGTAGCATCATGTTCTAGTATAAGTTGTAGGTTTTAGATGATGCACTGCAGGGGTTTGAGCTGGGGGCTATAGTAATAACATGGGGTGTTCTGTTATTGACCTTCTTGGGCCTATCTTGAAGTAGCTGGTTTCTGAGTATTTGTCTGGCCCTGTCAATTTGTTCTTTTAGTTCTCCCAGTGAGTAATTAAGTTTTATGAATGCTTGGTAGAGATCTTGAAGTTTTCGGTCTCTGTCAGTAGAACTGGAGCAGATGTGACTGTATCTAAGGGCTTGACTATAAATGATGGATTGTGTGATGTGTGCAGGATGGAAGCTGGAGGCATGTATGTAAGTGTAGCAGTCATTGGGTTTTCAGTAGACAGTGGTAGTGATCTGGCCATCAGTGATTTGTTCTGTGATGTGCAGAAAATGTAAATTGATAATAGGGTGCAGGTTACTAAAATCTCTGTGGAATTCTTCCAGAATCTCTTTACCATGGGTCCAAATGATAAATATGTCATTGATTTAGCGTAAATAAAGGAGGGGTAATAGGAGAAGAGAGCTAAGGAAATGTAGTTCTAAGTCAGCCATAAAAACGTTAGCATATTGTGGAGGCATGTGAGTGCCCATAGCAATGTTGCTAATCTGGAGGTATAGGTTGTCCCCTAATTGGAAATAATTGTGGGAGAGAACAAAGTTACATAGGTCAGTCACAAGATTTGCCATGGTACCATCAGGGATGGTGTTCCTGATTGGACAATAATTGGGCAAGGGGCAATATTGAGGCTATCTTTGAGTTTTCTTTTTATGTGTAAACAAGGCATGAAGATTTGGTGGCCTAAGGGTTGTGGTGTTTTGTTTTATGAGGATGGAAAACACATTTATGTTGCTCCCTTTAGAATTAAAAATCTAAGTCCTGACTAGGCTGGGGGACTCATGCTCTGACTTTGTTTAGACTTGAGTTGGTGGTCCTGTTATAATTTAACTAACTGATCATTAATGCTAATTATATTGTTAATTTGAAACTCTCCACAAAGCCTTATTCTTGGGCACAAAGATTTGTGGTTTGTCTCAGGCTGAGCCACCATGTCCTGATACTTTGCAAATATTTGTGTTTATATTAGCATTTACAGTGACTTAACAAGCATTTGGCCATCACAGCGGAGGATAAATGCTGGTTCAGACAAAGCCTAGGAGGAGAACTAGTGAAATAACATCAAAGAATCAAGAAGCAGAAAACCGAACAATGGAGAGAGGCAGGGATTTTAAATCACACTTTGAAAACCTCTGTTTTGTCTGATTTTGTTAACCCCTGTCTAAGTGAGTATTTTGGGCAAAGGATGCCTGGGTGCAATGGAGGGATCAGAGAGACAAACTGGCCCCCAGACTTCTCCTATCCTGGGATGCAATGGTAGTTCCTCTTTTCTCCCCTAAATGGCACCCCTGGGGACAGATACAGAATCAGTGCCTGTGGTGACAAGTAACAGTCAATATGGATTCATTATGAACAAATCATATCAAATCAACCTAATATTCTTGACAGGGTAAGAAACACTGTGGATGTTGGGGAAAGCTTTAATGTCATATATATCAACTGTAGTAAGGCTTTTATATTGTTTCACATGACTTTCACATAAACAAACAAGAAATACATAACCTAGATGAACCGATGTGAGTGGATGCATAGTTGACTGCAGAAACAAACTCGGAGGCTGTGTCTAGACTAACCCCCAACTTCTAAGGGGGCATGGTAATTAGGGTGTTGGGAGATTACTAATGAAGCACTGCAGTGCATATGCAGCACTTCGTTAGGCTAAATCTCCCCCGCAGCAACTTCAAAGTGTGAAACTTCAACGTGCCAGCTTGCATGTAGCTGCAGGTCAGCTGTGGGTACTTTGAAGTGCCTGTGCTACACTGAAGTCCCTTTACTCCTCAAAATTTTGACCTGCGGCTACACACAAGCTGGCACTTTGAAGTTTCACACTTTGAAGCTGCCACAGGGGAGATTTAGCCTAATGGAGTGCTGCATATACACCTCAGCACTTCATTAGTAATCTCCCAACATCCTAATTACCATGCCCCCTTCAAAGTTGGGGGGCTAGTCTAACACAGCCAGAGAGGAGTTACCACGAGTTCACAGGCAAGCTTGAAAGGCTTATTGAGTGGAATCCTGCACTTGGATCCAGTTCTATTCCATAGCTTCAAATGACTTGGATAATGGTATAGAGACTACACTTTTATAAGTTTACAGATGATACCAAGCTGGAAAGGTTGCAGATGCTTTGGAGGAAGGATTACAATTCCAAATGATATTAACAAACCGGAGAACTGGTGTGAAGTAGAGGATGACATTGAATAAAAACAAATGCAAAGTAGTACTCATCAGAAGGAATAAAAAAATAGCACAGATATAAAATGGGAAACGAAAGCCTAAGGAAGAGTATCACAAAGAAGGATCAGAGGGAGAGGGGGTTAATAGTGGACCAACAACACAATATGATTGCAACTCCTGCCCCTAAATACCCCAAAAAAGCAACAGTGTTGTAAGTGTAACACTGACAGACCCAGGCTACGTCTACACGTGCACGCTACATCGAAATAGCTAATTTCGAAGTAGCGACATCGAAATAGCCTATTTCGATGAATAACGTCTACACGTCCTCCAGGGCTGGCAACGTCGATGTTCAACTTCGACGTTGCTCAGCCCAACATCGAAATAGGCGCAGCGAGGGAACGTCTACACGGCAAAGTAGCACACATCGAAATAAGGGAGCCAGGCACAGCTGCAGACAGGGTCACGGGGCGGACTCAACAGCCAGCCGCTCCCTTAAAGGGCCCCTCCCAGACACACTTTCATTAAACAGTGTAAGATACACAGAGCCAACAACTAGTTGCAGACCCTGTATATGCAGCACGGACCCCCAGCTGCAGCAGCAGCAGCCAGAAGCCCTGGGCTAAGGGCTGCTGCCCACGGTGACCACAGAGCCCCGCAAGGGCTGGAGAGAGAGTATCTCTCAACCCCCCAGCTGATGGCCGCCATGGAGGACCCCGCTATTTCGATGTTGCGGGACGCGGATCGTCTACACGTCCCTACTTCGATGTTGAACGTCGAAGTAGGGCGCTATTCCCATCCCCTCCTGGGGTTAGCGACTTCGACGTCTCGCCGCCTAACGTCGATTTCAACTTCGAAATAGCGTCCAACACGTGTAGACGTGACGGGCGCTATTTCGAAGTTACTGCCGCTACTTCGAAGTAGCGTGCACGTGTAGACGCAGCCCCAAGTTGCCAGCCCCAGAGATTGAACCTGCAATCACAGGGGCTAAAGCCTACTGCATGAGCTAAAGGCCAGCTGGCTCTCAGAAAAGGTTGTAGAGCAGAGACTTTCACCATAGTGTGAGGTCTCAGTGCCTCTGGTACTACATGCGTCCCTGGGTGGTGGATGCATGTCCTGAGCTTCTGAGACCTTCCAGCAGTTCATCCTGGATGAGTCCCCAGTTGTAATGCTGACAGACCCAGGTTGCCAGCACTAGGGATTAAACCTGTAATCACAGGGGCTAAAGCCCTGTACTCTACTGCATGAGCTAAAGGCTAACTGTCAATTGAAGGTTCAATCCCTGGTGCTGGCAGCCCAGGTCTGTCAGTGTTACATAAGCAAGACAGGAGGAAAAAAGATTTCCACTCTATCAAGGCCTTAGCTGAGTAAGTATAGTCATTTCTAGCACCACACTTTGGTAAAGTGTGGACAAACTGTAATAAGCCCAGAGGAGCACAACAAAAATCATTAAAGGGGTCTAGAAAACTTGACCATGGAATTCCTTCAAATCAACTACACAAAATTTATTTGAAATTTGCATCCCATGCAAGTTCAAAAATTCTTGCGAGATAAGGCTCCGGCTCCAGGTGGAAGAGTAACTTCTTAAAAACGTTATTTGGAGGATGCAGAGGGCCTATAGGGAATGGAAATGGGGGTCAGAGAAGAAAACCACTGTTTGGCTTAGTTAGCAAACACAGGGATAAAAGTGAAAATTAGGTCTTGACAAGGAAGTGAAAATAATAAGGTTCTTGTAAGTTATATAAATAGAAAATAAGGAAAAAAGGTTGGAAACATGGAAAAAAGGTAGTGTGAATGGGAAGGAGTTTAAAGATCATTTAGGTAAGGCTCACAAGCTAAATGAATACTTTGCCTTGTTTGTTTCATAAGGTGATAATATGGAACACATGCATGAAGGCAGTATAGCTGAGGCAAATGAGAGTTTAGAAATGGAAATTACCACATCTGGGATGGAACTATAATTTAATGAACTCAGCTAGGGGCCATAGGGCAATCAGGTAACTTCCATCTCAGAATATTGGAAGAACTGGAACATGAGATTGCTAGTCTGATAGCGAGGATTTTTAATATTGTCTATTTTAGAGTAGTACTTTATGACTGCAGGCCAACTAACATAGTACCCATATTTAAGAAAACATAGTAACAGAGAGGAAGCCGTGCTAGTCTATACACTATCAAAACAAAAAGCAGTCAAGTAGCACTTTAACAACTAGCAAAATAGTTTATTAGGTGAGCTCACCTAATAAACTATTTTGCTAGTCTTTAAAGTGCTACTTGACTGCTTTTTGTTTTAAGAAAACATGTGGGAGTGGGATGGGTGTGACCCAGCAGTTACAGATCTGTTAATCTGATCTTCATGTCATACAAAGGTTGAGAATGAATAATGAAGAGAATGAATAATTGAATTCATGGAGGTAAATGGTAAAGTGGACATAATGCAGCATGAGTTTACCGCAGGTAGATCATGCCAAATTAATCTGTTTTCCTTCTTTGAGAAAATAACTGATTTGCATTTTTTTTAGATAACAGAAGGGTGGCAAATGTAATATTTTTGGTCTTCAGTAAAGGAATTGACATGGTAACGTATGAGAAATTAGAGAAGATTATTAGTAGCCTCAAGGTGAGTATTTGTGGTTAGAATGACCTCTCAAGGGATACACAACTGTCTGCAAAATACCAAGGATTAAACTGTACTAATAAAAGCACAATACTATTGCATCCAGCAGGTGCAGACAGTCAGAAAGGTTAAGATTTTAATTACTTCCTACATTTAAAAAGAAGTTTAAACTTTCGAATCCTCACGCACACTCATTCCAGCAACAGCCTGGGTGTTTAGCAGCAGACATGGAGAAGTTTGGTGCACTAGCAGAGGATTCACATCCCTTGCACAGCTCCCCAAAGGCTACCCCTGTGTGTAGTAAAATTGCAGTGCTTCCTCTGTTGTGGACTTTAGAGTGGGATTTTGGTGTCACATTTTTGAAGGACCCATGTTGTCACAATTCATAGTTTTTCAATAAATAACGTAAATATTGGCTCTAAGCCTTGCTTCGATCAGTGGATGTTTCTAGTGGTGGATTTAGCATTGAGCTGATATGCACTTGTAAGAAGTTTGACTGCATCTTCACACACGAGACACCCTAAGCCAGCACATTCTACTAGTTGCAGTCATGCATATAACTGAAAAACTTGGCCTTTGTCATCACTGCCAAATAATTGGGTTTTATTTATTTGTTTGTTTGTCTTTAAATAACTGCCGGGTAACTAAGGCATGTTAGCTGGTCTGCTGTGAAATCCTACTGGAGACAGGCACGCTAGATCTATTGCATGATGAACTGAGCAAGGTAACCCATGGACTAGGTCACTGGGGCAGTGTGGGATAAAATGGAATGTTGGTTAACTGGAGGGCAAATAATCTCCCCACTGCCCTGCAGCAACCAGGAAATGGTTCCCAGCAGCTAGCAGGGGCTCTCTGCCTACGGATGGCTGGGGCTGCCTGCCCAGGGAGACGGCTTGCAGCACCTGGCAGTCGCCCCCAGGGAGCAGGCAGCCGGCAACCAGCCTGGGCAGCCATACACCTAAGCTGCGTCTACACGTGCACGCTACTTCGAAGTAGCGGCAGTAACTTCGAAATAGCGCCCGTCACGTCTACACGTGTTGGGCGCTATTTCGAAGTTGAAATCGACGTTAGGCGGCGAGACGTCGAAGTCGCTAACCCCATGAGGGGATGGGAATAGCGCCCTTCTTCGACGTTCAACATCGAAGTAGGGACGTGTAGACGATCCGCGTCCCGCAACATCGAAATAGCGGGGTCCTCCATGGCGGCCATCAGCTGGGGGGTTGAGAGATACTCTCTCTCCAGCCCTTGCGGGGCTCTGTGGTCACCGTGGGCAGCAGCCCTTAGCCCAGGGCTTCTGGCTGCTGCTGCTGCAGCTGGGGGTCCGTGCTGCATATACAGGGTCTGCAACTAGTTGTTGGCTCTGTGTATCTTGCACTGTTTAATGAAAGTGTGTCTGGGAGGGGCCCTTTAAGGGAGCGACTTGCTGTTGAGTCCGCCCCGTGACCCTGTCTGCAGCTGTGCCTGGCTCCCTTATTTCGATGTGTGCTACTTTGGCGTGTAGACGTTCCCTCGCTGTGCCTATTTCGATGTTGGGCTGAGCAACGTCGAAGTTGAACATCGACGTTGCCAGCCCTGGAGGACGTGTAGACGTTATTCATCGAAATAGGCTATTTCGATGTCGCAACATCGAAATAAGCTATTTCGAAGTTGGGTGCACGTGTAGACGTAGCCCTACTGTGCAGAAGGGGCCCATGCAGCCAGCGCCCCCTGTCCTCCTGTTTCCTCCCTGATTGTCTGACATGTTTGGTTATCCATCCATCAGTCAGTCCGGATTATGTTGGATAACCAGGGTTTTACTGTATCACATTAGGTCTTTTTTCCCTATAAGTTCTCTGTCCCAGGAGGAGCAGGGAGTGCTATAGAAGCAGCACAAATGGCTAATGGTATATTTCCTTGTGTAGAGGAAACGAATACGCCTTCCTGTCCCTCAGCATCCCTCTGGTACATAGGGTTTCTCCCTTCACGCAGATTTTACACATTACAAAACTGAAATGCAGGGATCAGTCTAACTTTTCTGAATGGAAAGTGGCTACAAAATCATAGGGGATGAAATGGTCCTGAGAGAACGCACAATATTCCTAACCTGGCTGTATTTAGAAACAGCCAAGGAGGGGCAAGGAGATCCAGCTGGCCAATGAGACCTGAGAGATTTTACTGGAGGTGGGCGAGGCATGAAACCAGCCAATGGGAGCTGAGATATTTTGCTGAGGAGAGGCACCTGAAGCTCTCCCCTTCTCCCCTTGTGTAGGAGACAGCATGGGCTGGATTAAAAGGCTCCGTGGGCTAGATTCAATCTGTGGACTGCATCTTGCCCATCCCCCTGGCCTTAGGGGCTACAGCTCTTTTCTCTGCCACATGAGCTAAAAACCAGCTGGCTCTCAGCCAAGGCCATAGAGCAGAGACATCATTCTCACTTGTCAGGGTCTCAGTGCCTCTGTGTTTACAGTATCATCACCCTTACTTCAGTGCTGATATTGGCAGAGCTCCATCTTCAGTCAGCCGCTATCTCCATCCAGCTACTCAGCTCTGCTTCTGGTGGCAGCACTGCTTTCAGAGCTGGGCACCCAGCCAGCAACCACCGTTCTCTGGCTGCCCAGCTCTCAAGTCAGTGAAGAAGGACGGGTGACAGCACTATGAAACTGCTCAAATAATTTTGTGGTGTCCCTGCAACTCCCTTTTGAGTCAGAACCCCCAATTAAAGAAACACTGATCTCCTCTGTGAAATCTATAATGTATGGGGTAAAAGCAGGCAAAAGACCAGATTTCGCATCTGTGATGTTTTCCATGGCCATCAATTTGGTAGGGCTCGACTTATGCCTTTACAGCTATGTCTACACTAGCCGGCTACTTCAAAGTAGCCGGCACAACATCGAAATAGCACCCGTCGCGTCTACACGTGCTGGGTGCTATTTCGACGTTGAAATCGACGTTAAGCGGTGAGACATTGAAATCGCTATTCCCATCAGAAGATGGGAATAGTGCCCTACTTCGACATTGAACGTCGAAGTAGGGTGTGTGTAGACGATCCACGTCCCGCTACTTCAAAATAGCGGAGTCCTCCATGGCGGCAATCAGCTGAGGGGTTGAGACGCTCTGTCCAGCCCCTGCAGGGCTCTATGGTCTCTGCACTCAGCGGCTCTTAAAGCCGCAGGGACCCAGAAACCCCATAGCAGGAAGCTGGCAGCGTGCTTGCAGCAGCCCTGCCACGTGGTGTCCCTGCACTGCCAGAGGGACATCATGGCAGCCAGCCAGCCTCATGAGCGCCCCCAGAGCTCCCCCTCCAGGCCATCCCAGGGCTCCCAGGCCTCCAGCTGGCGGGGTAGGAAGTGGGGCCCCTCCTGGACAGACCCTGAGCTCTGAGACCTGCTGGGGCTCTGGGTGGAGGAGGAGGTGCTGCATGTCATGGGGAGCAAGCGGCGGAATGCATAGGCGTTCACCTGGCTGGCCGAGGGCCTTGCTGCCCAGGGTCACCCTGCCCGCACTCCTGAGCAAGTCAGGAGCAAAGTCAAGGAGTTGCGGCAGGGTTACGCCCGGGCCCGGGACTCGGCCAGCCGGTCTGGGGCTGCCCCCACCGCTTGCCCCTATTACCGGGAGTTCAGGGCTATCCTGGGACGCCGGGGCACCTCCTCCCCCGCAGCCACCCTTGACACCACGGCCGACGAACCCCAGCTGGCCTCAGAGACAGGGTCAGGACCGGAGGCCAGCCTTTCCCCCCCACGCCTACAGCTGGGACCCTCCACCCCAGCCACGGAGTGGTCCAGTGAGGAGGGGGAGCTGGTGCTGGATGTACCGCCCCGCAGCTCCAGCCAGGTGTCTGCCTCATGGGCATCTCCGGAGCCTGGCAGTGCACCATCAGGTAGGTACCCCACAGGACACAGACCCCCTGAGCATGGGGCAGGGGCACCACTTGCCTGGGGGGCCCCCACATCCCCACAACACCCCAGCCTGCCATGGCCTGGGCAATCCACAGCACAGGGACGGTGCCACAGCCACCAGTGCCCAGCAGCACCTCCACCCATGGACAGTGCCGTGCCCTACCCCTGGTGGGAGGGGAGAGGGGAGGACCACGGGGGGGACCACCCACAGGATCACTGCACGCACCAATGGGGGATGGATGGGGTGGGGACACAGGCCCTTGGGGGAATGGGGGATGGGCCACGGGTCAAGGCTGGGTACTCACAGCCTCCCTTCCCCCTTTCCTCCTATTTCTGCAGCCGCACCATCTGTTGTCCCCGACAGCCCTCCCAGACCACCGGAGCACCAGCTGTCGGGGACACCGCCTGCCCCAGTCCGGGTCCACTCCTGGGGACGACACCGCAGCACCGCCACCACCTATGACCCGGAGGTGGCTGCCACCCTCCAGTGCCAGGTGTACCTCATGGAGCGGACGCTGCACTTCGAGGAGCGGGAGGCCACCTGGCGCCGGGAGGCGTGGCACGAGTTCATGGCCACCTTTAACCGGGTGGAGCTGGTGGCCCTTCTGCCTACCCCCGATGTCCTCCGTCCTGCCCTCCCTGCCGCCCCTCCTGCTGTCGTCCCACCTGCTGTCGTCCCACCTGCTGCCCCACCCACCAGCTCCTCAGAGCAGGAGCCACCCGGGGCCATGGACCCGCCTCGGCCATACCTCCTCGTGCTCCCGGTCCCCAGCCAGCCTCACCGGGGACCCCGGCTGAGAGGGGGACCGGCCAGCTGGACGTGGCGGGGGTCGCGCCCTTCCACCCCCGCCCCAGAATGATGGGCCAACAGGTGCCCTGCCCACATCCCTCCCCTGTAAATAGTTGTCCCCACCCTTGTATATAGTTATTTATAGTTGACCCCCCCATTATAATTTGTAGAGATGTCCCCACTTGTACACAATTATTATTTTCATTAATCTGTATTTTTTGCTAATATTATTATTTATTTGCCAAAAAGAGGTGACATTTTTGTTTTTCTTGTAAATAATGACAGTTTTATTTTCCCCAAAACCTGTGTCCTGTATGCTTTTGGTGAGGGTGAGGTGTGGGTGCTGGGGTGGGGTGCAGGGATGGCCAGGAGAGGTCGCTCACTGGGCCCCCTGGTCAAAGTACTCCCTTAGGGCCTCCCGGACCCAGACCCCGTCCTGGTGGGCCTGGAGGCTCGAGGCAGCAGCTGGCTGGAGGTAGGCTGTTGCGGCCTCCTGTGCCCAGCCCTGCACAAAGGCGTCCCCCTTGCTTTCCACCAGGTTGTGGAGTGTGCAGCAGGCCCCCACAACCTGGGGGATGTTTGGGAGGCCCAGATCTAGGCGTGCCAGGAGGCAACGCCAGCGGCCTTGCAGGCGCCCGAAGGCTTGCTCGACCACTTGTCAGGCATGGTTGAGGCGGGCGTTGTAGCACTCCTGGCTGTCAGAGAGGTGGCCTGTATAGGGCCGCATAAGCCAGGGCTGCAAGGGGTATGCCACATCCGCCACAAGGCAGAGGGGTACGATGGTGGTATCTCCCAGAGGGATCTTCCTCTGGGGGATGTAGGTCCCTGCTTGCAGTCGGCAGCATAGTCCTGAATTCTGGAAAACGCGGGCATCGTGGGTAGAGCCATGCCAGCCCACGTAGATGTCCTGGAAGCAGCCACAGCTGTCGTCCATGGCCTGCAGGACCACAGAGTGGTAGCCCTTCCTGTTGACATAGCGGCCACCACTGTGATCTGGAGCATGGATGGGGATGTGGGTCCCATCAAGAGCTCTGAAGCAGTTGGGGAATCCCATGGCAGCGAATCCCTCGACGGCTGCATCCAGGTCCCCAACTCGGATGACCCTCTTCAGCAGCAGGGCATTGAGTGGACGCACCACCTGTGGGGAGAGAACACGGGTGCCTGTGAGGATTTGCAGAGTGTGACCCCCTCACCCAAGCCCCCCTCCTGAGGCCCCCCCTCACCCAGGCCCTGCTCACCCAGGCTCCCCTCCCCAGCAGGGAGTTCAGCCCCAGGCCTCCTTACCTCCATGAGAACAGCTGCGACTGTAGCCTTTCCCACTCCAAACTGCTGTCCCACGGAGCGGTATCTGTCTGGAGTGGCCAGCTTCCAGACAGCTATTGCGACCCTCTTCTCGACGGGGAGGGCACGTCGCATGCGGGTGTCCTGGTGCCTGAGTGCAGAGGTGAGCCACTGGCAGAGCTCCATGAAGGTCTGCCGGCTCACGCGGAAGTTCCACAGCCACTGATCATCATTCCATTCCCCCATAACCAGGTGCTCCCACCACTCGGTGCTGGAGGGATAGCTCCAGAGTTGGCAGGGCACCCGGGGGGAGAGGAGGGCCTGATCGTCGGGGGTGTCTCCTGGTGCTCCTGGGGAGGGCACCCATTCCAGAAGCTGCAGGGCAGCTGCCCAGGCAGCATCTAGAAGGGTGCCTGCTCCGTGGGAGGCAGCTTGTAGGGCTTCCAGCTGCTGCTGGAGGTCCATGTCTGCGGGCTCGAGGTCTGCGAGGCTTTTCTCACCAACGCAGGGCTGCTCGTGCAGTGCAGGCTGAGTGTGTCTGGGAGGGGCCCTTTAAGGGAGCGGCTTGCAGCTGCCCCGGAAGGGCTAGTGTGCTCTGTGACCCAGTTCGTGGGCTTTCCTGGCCCCTTATTTTGAAATAGGGGGCTTGTGTGTGTGGACGCTCAGCATTTCCCTCCGGGGCGGCTCTTTTCAATGTTCCCCAGTGCTTTTTCGACGTTGAACATCGACGTTTGCCAGCCCTGGAGGACGTGTAGACGATAATCGTCGAAGTAGCCTATTTCGAAGTTACACAGCTAGCCTTCCTGGGGCATATGGTATACATGATGCCGAATCCACTCCTCAGGCACCAGTACAAGTAAGTTAAAGAACAGTCTCCCAAGATAAATAGTGTGCTCCTTTGGAACTATTTTAAAACAGGATGGACAAAGTACTAAGAAATATGTTGCAAGGAACAAATTCTGAACATACTAGATGAATTATTGGGTCTTTTTCGTTGCTGTTTTTAATTATTTGTTCACTTCTTTCCTTGTTTACAAAATAAAATAGGCAAATGGACAAAAGGTATTTCATCAGCTTATTCATTGTGATTTTGACTTCATTTCAGTCATTCTGGCTAACTGCTGTCGGGAGTTGGTCAATTACTACATTTTTAACAGGAATGCATTGATGTGTTTACAGCATTTTCCAGAACATCATGGTCAATAGTAAATGCACAATTGGTGTCTTTTCAATCATTCTTCATTGAACTGATCCTTGACCCAGATGCAGAAACTAAAATTAGTGGTAGTAACTGAAGCTTAACACCTCATTACACTTAAGTAAAATGATATGCGAGAGAGGAAATATTCAAAACACTGTAGCCTTTAAACAAAATACAATCTATTTTTTGGAAAACCCAGTTCAAAGAACATGTCCACATATAATTTAGGGATGCAAATCAATCACCAAAAATAATTTAAAATGAGTTACTTAACTTGAGCACATCTCTTTGAAGAATAAATAGTAATGCTTTTAAAAGCCTAATTACTTGAGTATTTGCTCCTTTCAGCAAGTAACAGATTGTTAGACTAGCCTAAAGTCCTGAGCAACTGTCCACTCAGATTCAGTTAGTTTTTCAAGCTGTCATAGCTCCATTATTTAAACCCATTGAAGTTCTTTGATGTGTTCTTGCATATAAAGTGACTGGTGCAGACTTTCATGCAGGCTGATCTGTGTTGCACAAACCTTTTTTAACGTATATGAAGTTTGAAAACAAGTGATAATCATATTTAACCCCCTGCAAACTCTAACAGGAAACATTTCATTTTAGCAAAATCTTCAAGTTCTAATGCTTGCTTGCTCTTTACAGATATAAGTGTGACACTATTGAGGTGTTTATGACATTCACAAAGGATTTAGAAAATAAAGATTTATCTCTGAGAACACATAGATTATTTCCTATGCTGTAGCCATAACATCTTGGAGTGTGAGTTTATCACTTCCCATAAACTAAGGTGTGAATCCCAAGGCCTTGCAGGAAGTGGTGTTGTGGAATGAGCTGATGCCGTAAAGTATGCTTTCCTTTGAGACAGGTACCACCTTGTGGATACTGAAGTCCTGATGACACATAATATCTAATCGTCCCCCCTACCACTGCACACAGGAAGGAACCTCTGTGGAGGAATGTCTCCTTGTTCACATTACTTTTGATTTCTCAGCCAGGCCTGCTCTGCAGGCTCCCACATCCTGTGGTGAGGAGCATATGGAAACAGTTCAAGGATGTTGGAACACTTAAAGTTAATATATAGTGAGTCTGGCTTAACTTTGCACTGTGGTTTCACAGGCATTTGCTGTGATAGAGCTTCTTTGCCCAGGAACTGGGGGACAGCAAGAAGTTGGAGAGAACGCTAAACTCAGGGCCTCACCATGCCTGGCCCTTGCCTTCCAGTGATGCCCAAGATTTGCACATATCTCAGAGGACTCCATGGAGTTTAATGGTGGGCCTTTGAAGGTAAGTATGGGAAGGAAGCAGAAGCCCAGCCTACCCTCTTACTATGGTTTTATTCAGAGAAGATGCTGTTTTTCCCTCTACCTAGAATCTCTGTTGTGGGCCATAGCTATTAAAAACCCCACAACAGTCTCTGTACAAGAATGATATTCCCACCTCAGCACGCTGGGTAAATTTCCATTTAAATAACTGCATTCTATCTACCTAAAAATCCTTGTCAGGTTTTACATGGGTTTTCAACCCACATAAGATTGTTTTGAAGTCCTGTGAAAAACTACGTTGGGCCTATCTAATATTCAGAAAACATTTTATGAGCTGTCTGGAGAAAAAGCACCATACAATAGTACAATATTAATGTTTCTAGAATGATAGATTTGAAGTCCAGAAGAGATCAGAGTTGCCATTTATTCTGACTTTATTTATGCTGATCTCAAAGACAAATGTATTGGTGTAAATTGCAGAGCCTGTGAGTATGTGCTACAGCTGCTTCTTTGAGAAATGCTGTTTTGTAGCTCATGTGATTTGGCTTTCTCTTCACAGATCTTGACTAATGCTTCTGTGAGTACTCCCTTTGGTCTGTAGGTGGCAGCAACATTCTTCAATATTGATTGCATATAAAGTTTTGTTCTCCTTTTGCTCAGGCTGTAGCTTGAAACCTGATGCCATTATTATAATCTAGGCAGACAACATTAGAGGGACCTTTTTACTAAGTAAGTGAAGGTGCATTCTGTGCTTGTTTTTCAGATGTTGGAGTTTTCACTGTGAACTCTACTCCCACTAGACACTGCAGTGTGATAGAGTTAATCTTTGTCCAGAGGTCACTAAAAGTTCTGAACTGTCCCGTCAAAAAGAGCAGAAGCACGGAATATTGTTACCTTGACTGTAAAATTTTCCTAATTGCAGTGATCTGTAACTTTAATTTTTTTCTGGATTCTCCAGTGCTGCAATCCAGTAAATTTGCTCCCAGTTTTTCCTTTTTCTGGGGATAGTTCTTTTGCATACTTTATTGTGGTACAATGAGGAGTGGCACAAACTGTAACTGCTCCCAGCTTCACAAACAGGAGATTCTCTGGAAATGCACTGTTATCATTTTGTGGACAAATTTGTGACTATTGTAGCTGAAATACACATATTTTATGAAAGTCAGAAAAAGGAAAAGACGGTTGGCACAGATCGTCTTATACCATAACATTTCTTATATAAAAAAAGCATTATTATTTTTACAACAGGCCTCTCAGGAATCATTGTCATCTGATTAAGGAACTAAATGGGGCCTGCTTCAGTTTCTGACTCCTCTGCAGAGTACCTGTGTGTCTTGTGGCAAATTGTGTAATCTCTCTTCATCTTACTTCCCTATCTTGGAAACAGAGGACAATAATTCTCCCTTTCTCACTGAATTGTCTGTCTCAGCTGCTTATACTGTAAGCTCTTCAGGCAGGGACTGTCTTTCTGTATAGAGTATGATGTTGGCTGAGGAGGCCTGTCAGTGCTAGTATAATATAAATAAATGGCAAGTTAGCACTTGTGGCATAAAAATACATTGTAGGATTTCTTAGTTTAAATACATGCTGCTTCTCTTTTATCCTTCTATTTAGGTAAAATGACACTAAGGAGGAGTGGTTCACATTAATAAGTATTCAGATCTTACCCACTCTTATAAGGTTGGTCACATAAAACTTAAGCTTCAGGGCTCAAGTTCAAAAGAGAAGAAACTGAAAAATATGTTGTGGCTCTGACCTCTCAAGTGTCATCTTCTTAGCTGTTCCGATCAGTTTTCCAAATGACTCTATTACTTCTCCTGCCTGCCGACATCTGTTTCTTTGTTTGCCGTCGAGGCAGTGATCCAACTAGCTAACTAAATATTTTTGTGAAGCAGAACACCTTGTTCATAAGTTTGAAGAGATGACATGTCCCAGTAAATATTCTTTGTGCAAAGCCCCAGCATTATGGTTTGAAAGTCCATGTGAAAGAAGGTACAAGGCAGAAATAAGCATTTGATCATCTTTTGGCTGGATTGTGCAAAACACAATTATTCACATTGGCAAGCACTTGAGTCAGAAGGGCTACTCATGTACGTACTTGCTCGCCAATGCAACAGTTGCACAATCTAGACCCTCTTAAGTAACAGAGGAGAAATGGAAGGTGTGAATGCGTCATATGTTTTTACTTACAGGTAATCTGAATAAACACAACTCCATTTACAGGCATGGCTAGATCCAGATCCTCAAATAACATTTACTTTGCCTCAGATGGCTTCAGTGGCGCTATGACAATTTGCAGAAGTGGAAGGCCTGTCTTATTAAGTGAGCTTAATACTAAACCCACATTGTCTTTAGACTGCAATAAATTAATTTACTTCATTTGTGTTACTTGGTTTTACACCAGTGTGAAATCAGAATTCACTGTCAGGATGCTTTATAACATGCATCAGCTTCTTATCCCGCAGGCCTATTGCTGCTCCTGAGCTATCTACTGCATCTTCCCTTTCAGCTTTTACCAACAAGATCACCAGTTAAGCAAATGACAATAGATAATATTTTAATATGTGCAAAACAGTGCTCTTGTGCACTAAAGAGTAGCAAACATTTTCTTCTGTAGAGATCAACATACTTTAAGAAGGTGGTTTAGCATGTATTACACGTGACACACATCCTAATAGCAATGAGCCACATCTATAGCATCTATCAGCTGCTGACACACTTCAAAGGTGGCTGAAGGCATGAATGCTTCTAATAAACACCACTTAATACACTCCTTATTGGTTTGCTACAGAAGTATACATGTAACCATGTATTTAGTTACATGCGGACGTTGTAGACAGTATAATCTCTAACAGTTACCCCACCACAATCTAACCAATAACCATCATGCACTAGTCTTTGGGATAGTGAACTCTTTCTTGAAAATATTGTGTCAGACACCTACTAGGATCTAACATAGCTCTTCAAAGAGTTTTGATAATGGATTTCTTATTACTTTCAGAGGTATTTCTATTGCATTTGTAATACACAGAGAGGAAATGATTGACACCTATTTATACTGGTTAATATGAATGGTTTAAGAAGGGAAAGTCTTGGGACACCAGTGGAAAGTTGACGTTGGATTCAGTCTGTTAAATATGCTTTCATAGTAAGTGGCACCAGCTTGTTTCCTAATAATGGGGTGGGTTTTTCAAACAGGGAATTTTTATAGAATACTCATGGAACAAATGACAGTAAAGCTGGACAAACTACAGAGGATCTGGAGACTGATTTGGTTCACTTAATCATCAAGGAGTTTCTGTGATTATGTGAACCTTAAGTGGGCTCCAGGGCGTTTTGAGGTTTTCATTCCAGTGGCTTGTCTTTGGCTCTCTCCCCACCAGTGACTGCAAGATCTTGTGGGGTGACCATATGGTCACCTGCTCGCAAACAAGCAGAGTCAGCAGCAATTGCTAACTCAATTGTATTTCTCAACCCCTTCTCTGCTGCTGCTTAGATGAAATATAACATTTGTGGTGGCCAGAGTATGGGGCATAAATCAGAAGCCTGAGTCTGCACAACTTTGACTCTAGGATTTCTAAAGTGTAGGACACTTTCTGGCACACCTTTCTGCACTTATAGCAGTGTGTAACTAACACATACACACATATCCTCCAGCACGGATAGTAAATAGCAGTGTAGATGGTGAGGCATGGTTTGGGAAATTAAAAACAGGCCTGAACATGTGTGTATGTACCATATGCAGCTCTCTACATAGCTAAGCAGTGCCCTTCTGTCTACATTGACACTGCTAGCACTTTAGTGCCCTGGTGTTGGTACCTTTCCTCACCATAAGGAAAAGCTCTGGCAGATCCCCTGTACTGGTCCCTTTCCCTACCTGTGCTTGCCAGAACCTTTCTCTGTGATATGTAGCAACACTCCTCAGCATAAACACAGTCTGATTTTCGCTATGGTGAGTAGTTGCATGCCACCCTCAGTGCAGATGAGATGGTAGGGGAAGGTGGAGTGGCAGCATGGTCCAGCAGGAGGTGGTTACAAGACAGAAAACAAAGTGGGGAGGTAAATTAAACTGACTTCAAACTGAAAAAAACCAAAACAAAAAACACATTCGAGTTCATAGTATCAATAAAGATTTGTGTTGATTCTTAACTTTGCCAGATCAGATTTGTTTGCTCATGTTATAACATGTCAAGGGACTGCTTCAAATACAGTTGTCCAGATAAAAATATCAGGGGTATTTTTAGGATCTTTCTTTCCTGAAGAAAGGGTGGGGAAGGAGGGATAACGCATCTTAACAATCCTAGCAAAATGAGCTGCTTTGTTTTATTAAGGCCCTCAGCTTCTGCCAGAATGTCCATGTGTTTTAGCAGAAGTTTTACGTAAGGAAGTGAAGTATAGTGGCTAGAGTGGGGGAGCAGGAATTAAAACTCCTGAGCTTTATTGTTGTTGACTCGTGAATCAGTCACATAGCCACTGCATTCCTCAGTTTCCCTCTAACTGACCTTACCTTTCACCTTCATTGATCACTGAAGTTGTGTCTACACTTGCATTCCTCTTTTGAAAGAGGCATGCAAATGAAGGAAATCAAAAATGCAAATGAGGCACTAATGTACATACCCAAGGCATGGCCCCTGAGCCATGGAGAGACCCACGCATGGCACTCAGCACCCCCTGCTGTGAACAGCACAACAAGCCTGGGGAAGGGGTCTGGGATGGGGACAGACCTTGCCCAGCATGTGGCCCACCTGTGCGAGGTCCCCCCAGGATCCCCCAGGGCCCACAGGTCATTGGAGGTAGGGCTGGACACAAGGGTGGAGGGCATGGCCCCCAGGGCCAATTCATGGGGCTAATGGGTTGCCCCCCACTTCTGTCTCCACAGAACCACTGTCCAAGGGGGCTGGGCCATTGAAACACACACCACCTATGCAGGCCTGTGCCCGGAGGCCATGCCACCACTGCCACAGGGAAGAGGAGGAGGAGGCTGTCTCACACACTGCAGCCCTCACCTTCGGGGCCTCGCCTGGGCTGTCATCCACCACCCATTGCCCCCTCTCACCATCTCCCATGCTACCTCCCCCTGTTGTCCCCCCCACCTGCTGTACTGCCCCCCCACCCTTGCTGCCCTGACCTTGCTGCCCTGCTCCCACCCAGTGTCCCTCCAGCTGCCCTGCTGGAACTGGTGCAGCTGCTCATGGCCACGTCAGGCCACACCATGCTGGCCCCTCCCACCCCTCTGGCCCCTGCTGCCGATCCTGTGGCTGCAGCACCTCTGCCATGCCCCTACCTCCCCATGGTCCTGGCCCCATACTAGCCCCCCCAGACCCTGAGTGGTAGGGCCTCCTGTGGCTGTCATGGGCCATGACCCCCTCCCACCTCCAGGTTCAGGTGCCCCCACCCCTTCCCAATGCACTGTACATAGTTCCTCCCATTCACCCCTGTATATAGCCTCCCCCGCTGTTTGTGTTATTGTTTAAAGACAGTTCATTCTGAAAGTTAATATGTTTATTTACAAACACCCCCATGTCCTGTGTGACAGGTGAAGGATGGGGGAGGGGGTCCATGTGGGAGGCAATGGTGAAGGATGTGCACATGGGGGTCATTAATGAGGCATGTGTGGAGGGTGCCTGGGGAAGCGTCATTGGAGCACCCTGGCAAAGGTCCCTGAGGGCCTTGTTGACCTGCATCCCATCCCAGTTCACCTGACAGCGTGGACCATGGGCTGACTGCTCATATGCGGCCATGGCATCGGCAGCCCACCCCTGCATGATTTGCCCATGTTTTCTCTCCACAGTATTGTGGAGAATGCAGCATGTACCCACCACTGAGGGCACATTCTGCAGGCTGATCTCCAGCTGCGTGAGGAGGCACTGAAAGTGCCCCTTCAAGCAGCCATAGGCCTGCTCCACCATGCCCTTGGCCTGGTTCAGGCACTCATTGAATCGCTCCTGGGTGGGGTCGGTTTGTCCTGCATAGGGATGCATGAGCGATGGGTACAGGGGGTAAGTGGCACTGGCCACAATGCAGGGGGGCATGGTGGTGTCCCCAGTGGGGAAGTCACACTGAGGGCCATAGAACCCTTCCTGCAGTCTATGACCCAGCCAGGAGTTGAAGAAATTCCGGTTGTCATGGTCTCGCCTGGGCCATCCCATGCATATGTCCAGAAAGTGGCCCTGGGCATCCATGAGTGCCTGGAGGACCATGACGTGGTACCCCATTCTATTGCTATATTGCCCCATGCTGTGGTCCAGAGCCTGGATGGGAATATGGGTCCCATCCAGGTCTCCAAAGCAGATGGGGAAGCCTAGGCCAGCAAATCCCTCCATGGCTCCCCTGCTGGTCCTGGTATCCTGTGGACCCCAGGGGATCCTACCTGTAGAAGACCTGCTGGACCTGGAGGGCTGACCAGAGTATCCACCTCAGCCTGCACGCTCAGCAAGCATGAGGCCATGGAACCCCCAGGCCACCTGGCCCCCAGCCAGACCTGGAACCCTGTGAGCCCAAGAAGTCAGTAGGGCACAGGGTATGTTGGGGGAGGACCAGGAGTGGCTCAGGGGATAGGAGGACCAGTAAAGGACCTTGGGTTGGTATGTTGCAGTTTGGATTCCCCACTGACCTGTGCAGCAGGCCATGCTGCTGCAACCAGGTCCCCTGGGCCGGGACGTGGTGGAGTGAGCAGGCCCACATCCCGCCTGCCACCCACTTGCCTGGTGGCAGTCTCCTCCCTCTCCCTGAACTAGGGCCTGAGCCTCCAAAACTATTGCTTGCTGCCTTGCCCTGCACCAAGGCCTCGGCCTGCCCCACCTTGCTCCAGGGCTTGGGCTCTCTTGGATATCTGCCACCCTGCCCTGAGCTAGGGCCTGGGCTTTATAAGACTGTGTTGTGTTTGTTGCCTACCCTGCACCAAGGCCTGGGCTCCTTTGGCTGTTTGCTAGGGCCGGGGACCTCCTAAGACTGTGGACCTGCTGCTGTCCAGACCGCGGGCTAGGCCCTGACGAGAGCTAATTTTCCTCAGCACCTGCCTGAAGTAAGACAGGAGGCTTTGAACTGTTGCCTGTCACCCACCTGAGGCAAGGTGGGAATCCCCTGAACGAGTGACTTGGGTGTAGTTTGGTACTTGTGGCAGTGGGGTGGGATAGCCACGCTGTGAGCTGGAAGGAGAGGAGCCCTTCCGGGAGCCTGAACTGGCTACCCCCGCATAATACCATGTGCTTATCTCAGCAAGTCAGTCTTTAGTTCATCACCTGTTCTGTTAGGGGCCATCAAAGGTTTAACCAGCAAAATCAAAGTACTATTTATTCAGAACAAAACCACAGCTTAATAACAATAAACAGCTTATACCTATGCCTCGCTTACCATCTCACGTCTTCCACATGGAGCACATGAGGGCAGAGTTCAGGATATTTCTGGTGTTCCACGGGGCTTATGTTTCAAGGTCACTCATGTCAGTTCTTGAATAGGGTGAAAGTGACTCATTTTGTTATATCAAAGTGGTAACTTTTTATAGATTTCAATTTTTTTTCTGCCAGGCATCTTGAAATATATCTAACCAATACATACTGTTTCTTGAGAGAGCAAAGTTTTTGAGACCTGTTACTTGCTTTCTTTCAACATTAGGGATTCGTATTAGTAACAGGAAACACTGCTTAGCTAGTGATACAAACACTAGCTATCTCATAAAGATATGTATAACTATAGACATATAAACCATAAAGTTGTTATAATAGTTTCTGAATATTTCATGCTTTCAAAGCAACACATGTATCATTACTGCAATCAGTTTTTATAAGTTTTAAAAATTTCCAGCCCTCTGGACTAAAATGAGAAAAAATAAGAGGAAAATCAAGTTACAGGGTAGGGTGAGCTATATCACATGTGAGTGATGAAATCCCCTTCAGCAATCAGGAACTATAGCTACTCTTGCAGAAAGGAAAAGCAGACCTTTGAATGCAAAAGGTGACTGTATTTGGAAAAGCTTAGATCCTTGTCTGCTCTCTTTTGTAAGCTATTTTTACTAGAGAGGTGCCAAGCTACACACAAGGAATTCGGAGAGTCTGTGATCGATTCTGTGTTCATTGGGGTGTATGAGAAGATAAGGCTCTCTGGCATTTCCTTTCTCAGCTGCTGCCAGAAATTTGAACTAGTGCCTTGTGCAAATTGACAATAGAGCTCAAACCGGAGGAGAGAGACTTATCTCTTAATGACTGATTCATTTCTTCAGGCTGGGTCAGGGTATGTTTCTTTCATCTCTTTAGGATTCTGCTTATGCTCATAGCTTGAGCACCTTTGTTAAATTCTAACTTTCCCCGCTTTCTGGGTTTGATACACCACATTTACAACATACCAGTCCTCAACTGTTAGGCACAGGCCAGTACAGAAATGTATACTTATGCTGGTTTTTTTTAAGGGGCTTAAAGGTTGGTCTACTCTGTTAACTTAAATTGTGAGAAATCCAAATCCCTGAAGCTGCATCTACACTAAGAGCTAACACTGAATTTATTAAAATCAATTTATTGATGGTGGGTTTTATCAATTCAACTTTGAGCATCCACACCTTCCCGCATGCAATGCACAAATAACTTAAATTGACTGTTGCAGCAGTGTATTGTGGGAACCTATCCCACAATTCCCTGAGCCCCATAGCATTCTGGAAGGTCGTAAGGTAATAGGAAACAGCCAGCATGGGTTTGTAAAGAATAAATCTTGTTAAACTAATGTGATAGCTTTCTTTGATAGGATAACAAGCCTTGTGGATGGGGGAGAAGCGGTGGATGTGGTATACCTAGACTTTAGTAAAGCATTTGATACGGTCTCGCATGATATTCTTATAAAAAAACTAGGCAAATACAATTTAGATGAGGCTACTATAAGGTGGGTGCATAACTGGCTGGATAACCGTACCCAGAGAGTAGTTCTTAATGGTTCTCAATCCTGGTGGAAAAGTATAACAAGTGGGGTTCTGCGGGGGTCTGTGTTAGAACCGGTTCTGTCAATGTCATCATCAATGATTTAGATATTGGCATAGAAAGTACGCTTATTAAGTTTGCAGATGATACGAAGTTGGAAGGGGTTGCAACTGCTTTGGAGGATAGGGTCATAATTCAAAATGATCTGGATAAATTGGAGCAATGGTCTGAGGTAAACAGGATGAAGTTTAATAAGGACAAATGCAAAGTGCTCCACGTGGGAAGGAACAATCAGTTTCACACATACAGAATGGGGAGAGACTGTCTAGGAACGACTACAGCAGAAAGGGATCTTGGGATTATAGTGGACCACAAGCTAAATATGAGTCAACAGTGTGATGCTGTTGCAAAAAAAGCAAACATGTTTCTGGGATGCATTAACAGGTGTGTTGTGAACAAGACACGAGAAGTCATTCTTCTGCTCTATTCTGCACTGGTGAGGCCTCAGCTGGAGTATTGTGTCCAGTTCTGGGCACTGCAGTTCAAGAAAGATGTGGAGAAATTAGAGAGAGTCCAGAAAAGAGCGACAAGAATGATTAAAGGTCTAGAGAATGTGACCTATGAAAAAAGGTTGAAAGAATTGGGCTTGTTTAGTTTGGAAAAGAGAAGATTGAGGGGAGACATGATAGCGGTTTTCAGGTATCTAAAAGGGAGTCATAAGGAGGAAGGAGAGAACTTGTTCTTCTTGGCCTCTGGGGATAGAACAAGAGGCAACGGGCTTAACCTGCAGCAAGGGAGGTTTAGGTTGGACATTAGGAAAAAGTTCCTAACTGTCAGGACGGTCAAACAGTGGAATAAATTGCCAAGGGAGGTTGTGGAATCTCCATCGCTGGAGATATTTAAGAACAGGTTAGATAGATGTCTATCAGGGATGGTTTAGATAGTACTTGGTTCTGCCACTGGGGCAGGGGGCTGGACTTGATGGCCTCTCGAGGTCCCTTCCAGTCCTAGTGTTCTATGATTCTATGATTCTATGTTCACTGGCATAGCATGGGAAAGAAATATGCCACAAGTGGATGTGGGTATCTGATGACATCTTCCTACATTTCGTTTTCCTCATTCCCCTGCTGTGTTAACCAAAGTTCCCTTTTATCAGGCAGGGTCTGGCTTGCCTGTATCAGTGATGTGTTTTTTATGATTGAGGTGGTCCAAGCACAAGCCCCAGCCACAGACTAGCTGCCACATGATGTGGGTGAGGGAAAGTTCCAGAATGCATGGTGCCTCTCAAGGAGGGAAGGAAGGGGATGTGGGGAGGAGGGCAGGACAACATGTAAATGGCTGAAAAGAAGTTAATCATCCTGTCAGACAAACACAACCCCATCCAGAGCTTAGCTGCCATGCACTCCAGGGGGTCAGTGGCTGGCACCAGGTGGTGCAGAAAAAAAGACAGCTAACAGAGGCAAACACAGAACCACAGATCCCACAGCTGTGCTAATCACAAAGAAAGAAAGAAGATTTTTCAGCTTCTAATGACCCTACAGCCACGGGCTTCCAGGTGCCAAATTGAAACAGTTTTCTTGTTGACTAATTCCTGCACACCCAAGAGCAATGAAGATGGAAGACACCAGAGCGGAGAACTGTGGGGCATTGTGGGACACATACGGGGCATCTCTGGAGACTAATGAATTCAATTTAAAGACACGGAGCTCCCTCACTAACTGACTACTACACCTCTCAGGTTACTACAATATTATAATATCGATATTATGTCAATTTTAGTGTTCCATAAATGGAATTTACAGTGAAGACAGGCACTTGGTAACACTGGGCTAAATGCTTTAAAATCAATATTATCTTGTAGTGCAGACATAGCCTGAGATAGATAGCTATGCCAGCCTAACTCCAGCACTCGGTCAACAGAAGAAGAAACTGGTTTCTGGCCAACAGGAGCTGAGAGATTTTGGTGAGGGTGAGGCAAAGAATTAAGCCCCCCCACCCCCATTGCAGAGAACCACATAGAGCAGCCAGTAGTCAGGGGCTGCTTGCAGGCAGGGACACCTGCCTGAGAGTACTGCTGGCTGGGAGTTGCTTAGGTAAGTGCCTCCTGGCCAGAGCCTGCCTCTGGCACTACACACCAACTTGCTCCCAGACTCTGCACCCACTCCGACACTCCTTTCCCAGGCCAGAATCCTCTCCTGCACCCATACCCCCTCCTGGGCCCTGCACCCCAATACCTTGCCCCAGGCCTCAATCCCCACCTTCACCTAAACTCCCTGTCAGACTCTGCACCCTCTCTTATACCCAATTTCCCCACCCCAAACTCCTTTCTGCACCCAACCTCCATCCCAGACCCTCCACCCACTACAAAGAAAAGTGTGGCCCTAGACCACTTACCAAAATCTGGACTTGCCCCCCACCACCAGAACAAAAAATTATTGCCCACCCTGGTCTACAATAAAGTGTATCAATTTAAGTATTTAAGTGTATCAATTTAACTGCAGCAATTTAAGTATTCTGAAGTAATTGGGTGTCTAAAGTCCACTTAAATTCAATGGGAATTGGTTGTTTTAATCCCTTAGATTTCTCTGAAAAACAAATCTGAGCCTTTAGCTTTGTAAGACTCCATAGCTTTTAATAAAGAGAAATATGTAGTAATAAAGGTATAACTGAATAGTAGAAGTACCATCATGGCTGTTAATGCAACACGATATGTGTGGAATATAAGAAACAGGATTTTCAAAAATGTGTAAGTGAATTTAGGAACACATGGAGCAAGGACTCTATGCCTCTAAATCACCCTCATGCTTTTGAAAAATCCCACCCATGCTGCTTTTACTATTCTCAGAGCCACGAAACAGAAGATTGTGGCCAAGGACCAGAATCATTTGTGAGCAATAAGATATTTTGGAAATTGGTTTCAGAACACTGGAAGGCAACTTATAGCATTTATCTACATGATAATTAACCGTGTAGATAAATTACATATGCCTAACTGCATTTACCTTAATTATCTTGTGACTACCTTGCTTGCACTCAGAATAGGTGGGGCAAGAGCAGAGATGACTCCCCTCTTTCTCTCACACATTCTTGGGCACCTGTAGCATTCCAGCTTCCATACTTTGCTTTCTGAAGGGTAAACAATCTCCTCTTTATGTAGGCACAGGACTTCATGAAGTCTTATATTCTAGCAGGAAATCTTTAATTCAAGTCAAAAAATGATCTGTCCTCAAATGGAAGCATTTCAACCATCAAATAATCTTCCTGTCTTTAACTGCCGTTCTGTATCATCTGCAGCCAGCTCAGATTATTCCAACAATGGCCTTAAAATAAATAGCACAGCAATCCATTGCCATTGTGCAATAGCAACAGTGTTTTTCAGATTGATAGTGAGGAATAGAGCCTTACAATGGCACCGCAAATGTGCATTTTGAAGAACAAATAAGTCAAATGCAACAAACCAGACTTTATTTCTCCTTCAAGTGAATTCTAATGTTTGATGATTGATGCTGGATTGTCATCTTTGGAGCCTCAGGCTACGTCTACACGTGCACCCAACTTCGAAATAGCTTATTTCGATGTTGCGACATCGAAATAGGCTATTTCGATGAATAACGTCTACACGTCCTCCAGGGCTGGCAACGTCGATGTTCAACTTCGACGTTGCTCAGCCCAACATCGAAATAGGCACAGCGAGGGAACGTCTACACGCCAAAGTAGCACACATCGAAATAAGGGAGCCAGGCACAGCTGCAGACAGGGTCACGGGGCGGACTCAACAGCAAGTCGCTCCCTTAAAGGGCCCCTCCCAGACACACTTTCATTAAACAGTGCAAGATACACAGAGCCAACAACTAGTTGCAGACCCTGTATATGCAGCACGGACCCCCAGCTGCAGCAGCAGCAGCCAGAAGCCCTGGGCTAAGGGCTGCTGCCCACGGTGACCACAGAGCCCCACAAGGGCTGGAGAGAGAGTATCTCTCAACCCCCCAGCTGATGGCCGCCATGGAGGACCCCGCTATTTCGATGTTGCGGGACGCGGATCGTCTACACGTCCCTACTTCGATGTTGAACGTCGAAGTAGGGCGCTATTCCCATCCCCTCATGGGGTTAGCGACTTCGACGTCTCGCCGCCTAACGTCGATTTCAACTTCGAAATAGCGCCCAACACGTGTAGACGTGACGGGCGCTATTTCGAAGTTACTGCCGCTACTTCGAAGTAGCGTGCACGTGTAGACGCAGCCTCTGTGTGCTGGTTGCTTGTGTGAACGACGGACAGTAGCTGAAGGATGCTGCTTTGTTCTGGGAGCACAAAGCTAGATGTTGGTGCAATGAAGACAGAACAGCTGCAGAGAATTGCTCCCCCTAGAAACCAGAAGTTACTTCAGGGAAAGTGAATTCGTTTATAACATTGACTCATCTCATGTTTCTGACAGCACTGTAAGGCTCCCTCTGTTACCCTGTCAATGTCCCTCCGGCTTCACATGAAATGACTTGAACTTCTGGTAAGACAGTCAGCAAGGATGCTTGTTACTGTCAGTTGTAACAGTAGTGTCTCTGGAAAGTTACGTCTGTATCACATTTTACCATAGAAATTGATTATTGATATTCTTTGAAGGAGTCTTTTGAAGATGATTAGCCCTTGGAACAAACTACGAAGGGAAATGGGGGATTCTCCATCTCTTGCTGTCTTCTGATGAGGTCTGGATACCTTTCTGGAAGTGATACTTTTAGCCAACAGAGGGGCAACTGGGGAAGGGAGATGTGGTGGGGAAGCCACCAGCCATATCACTCCCCCTCACAGCCAAGGAAAGGGCCATAACAACATCTCCTCCACCCCATGTCCCGCTTCTCCCCTCCCTTGGTCCACCACGACCCTGCCTTTTCCCCAACTGATGTGGGAAGGGGAATCTGCTGGGGCTGGGCATCTGGCACTGGCAGTGGGGATCTGCCACTCCCCTCCAGCTCTGTTTCCTCAGCTGCATTACCCCACTTTGCACTGGTGAATGTGGGGATGGCTCTTCCCTTTCCTCTGAGTAATGTTCCATGAGAATGGAGTGAGCTGGGGTCATGTTGCTCTACATTTCTTCCCGGTGGTGGTGGTGGGGGCAGATCCCTGCTAGTCCCACCCAGATGTCCAGAGGCTCTAGTCCTGCTGGCTGCTGGCCAGCCCCTTGCAGATTCTGCCCAGGGCATTTGAAAGCATGTGCCACCTTGTGCCCCTGCTCCCCATGCATTGCCTCGGTCACACACAAGTTATTGTCTCCATATGGGGGGAACTGGGTGAAAATTAAAGGCCTGTGATATGCAGGAGGTCAGAGTAGATGATGTAACATCCCCTTCTTCCCATTAGGTCTTTGAATCCATATTTGTGGGATAGGAATCTGTGATTTTCATTGCTTTAGTGGTACTGTAAATTGGGATAGAGAGGATGCATACATCATAGTGTGAGAACACAATGTAAAGTTTTTAGAGGGCCATGTGTCTGCCCCATTGCATCAACTCTGGGCTGAGGAGTAGAAGCAGAGCCACGAGTGCCAGAGTGGTGGTGAGCAAGAGCCTTGGAGAACATCTCAAGGCAAATCAGGCTCTTTGGGCAGGGCCCAGCTCCAGGGTGGGTTGAGGACTGGCACTGGGCTCCTTTGTGGGAGAGGCAACTGTACATTGGAGCTATGCTATTTGTCCTACCTGGGGAGTGCTCAGTTGAGCGGCCTGGCTGAACAGCCTGGCTCAGGGAGCAGGGCAGAAAGTGCTGCTGGGCCTCCAACCAGCACCCTGGCTTCCACAGCATAGAGAGTCAGGGGCCTAAGTAGGCCCAACAGCTCCCACCACCTGCCAGTCTTCAAGATCCTGGCAGGAGATGATGCCACATGGTTTGAAAACCTCTGTGCTGTGTGGAAGGTGGAAATCTGGAATGGAGGGCATGCATCCTATGTGCCCCTCTTCCCCACCCACATCACCTCTGATTTGGGAAACTGATAAACCCAACCCAAGTGGAGTCATAGGCCGTGTCTACACATGCACTCTACTTCGAAGTAGCAGCGCCAACTTCGAAATCGTGCCTGTCATGGCTACACGTGTTGGGCGCTATTTCGAAGTTGAAATCGACGTTAGGCGGTGAGACGTCGAAGTCGCTAACCCCATGAGAGGATGGGAATAGCGCCCTACTTCGAAGTTGAACGTCGAAGTAGGGCACGTGTAGATGATCCGTGTCCCGCAACATCAAAATAGCGGGGTCCGCCATGGCAGCCATCAGCTGAGGGGTTGAGAGACGCTCTCTCTCCAGCCCCTGTGGGGCTCTATGGTCACTGTGTGCAGCAGCCCTTAGCCCAGGGCTTCTGGCTGCTGCTGCTGCAGCTGGGGATCCATGCTGCATGCACAGGGTCTGCAACCAGTTGTCGGCTCTGTGGATCTTGTGCTGTTTAGTGCAACTGTGTCAGGGAGGGGCCCTTTAAGGGAGCGGCTTGCTGTTGAGTCCGCCCTGTGACCCTGTCTGCAGCTGTTCCTGGCACCCTTATTTCGATGTGTGCTACTTTGGCGTGCAGACGTTCCCTCGCAGCGCCTATTTCGATGTGGTGCTGCCCAACGTCAACGTTGAACGTCGACGTTGCCAGCCCTGGAGGACGTGTAGATGTTATTCATCGAAATAGCCTATTTCGATGTCGCTACATCGAAATAAGCTATTTCGATGTAGCGTGCATGTGTAGACGTAGCCATAGAATCACTGGGTTGGAAGAGAGCTGAGGAGGTCACCCCCTGACCAATGAGTAGCCCACATACCTATGTGTGGTTAACTGTCTCATGCAGTGGTCTAGCCCCCTTCACAGAGAGAGAATGCATGTCCTCTGCAGCCTAGGCTGAGAGCCAGCTGGCCTTTAGCTCAAGCTGTAGAGGCATCTGCACTAATCTCCAGAAGTCTCAGGTTTGAGTCTGCCTGTGGGCAGTTACAAATGCAGGACCAACACCAACTCAATCATCTCAACCAGGTCTTCGTCAAGCTGGGACTTGTCTAGGCATGGAGATTCCACCACCTCTCTAGGGCTGCGTCTACACTACAAAAGTAACGTCAAAGTTGCTTACTTTGAAGTAAGCAACTTTGAAGTTGAGTGTCTACACACACCCTACGTCAAAGTAGGGCACTACTCCATTCATGGGAAGTTAACTTCAAAGTAAGGGAAAGTGTGTGTGGATGCTCTGCATGCTACTTTGAAGTAAGTTAGTAGTGTAGACACAGCCTTGGTGATCTATTCCAGTGTTTTGCCACCCTCCTGTTGAAATAGTTTTTCTTAATAATGAACATAGACCTCCCCCACTGCCTCCAAAGTTTGAGTCCTCCAAACACAGTGATTGCCTGATGGCTGTTGGATGGAGTTAGTAATTGGGAAAACTGATGTGAAGTTTAACCAAAACAAAGCAATTTTCGTGTAGTCTAAGACCTACAGTCACCTCAGATGGTACTAATTTCTGCCTCATCCTTTTATTGGTGGAAGCTATGAACCAGATTCCCTACTTTGTTATGCCAGTTTTATGCTCACGTGATACTATTGGCTTCAGCAGAGTTACAATGGTGTTAAAATGGGGCAACAGATTGGTCAGTGAAACCAACGGATTGATTCTATGCACCATATAGACATTTATATTGTTTATCAAATTTCAGAAAATCTGGGGAACCTGTAGGCATTTGTGATATTTTTCTTGTTCCGTGGTTGTGTAACCACAGAAGTGGCAACTGACATCATCTCTATCTCCTTACTACTGCAACATTGTCCCCTATGTTTTGAGTATTCTTCGGTACTTTTTCAGAATGAGGAGGCTTCTGCCATTCTCCTTCAACCATGTGACCTTGTCCAGACATAGAAATTGTCCAAAGAAAGGATATTGTTTCATTTCATTCTTTGCTGCACTGAAGCCTCCAATTTGATTTTTTTTTCATTTGTAATGACTTAACCTGATATGACAATGTAAGAAAGTGCTGCCTGTTGTGAAGAGTAGGTGCTCTAATAGCGATCTTTAGGAGAGGAGAGGGTATTACAGAGGAGCTCCAGAAATACATTTCCTATCTAGAATATGAAGACTACAGCTCTTCCTGAGAAATGTCTCATTTGTTTTGGAGTGACACAGTCTGACAGTACACTTGTCTACATTAAAATAAATACCCTTTCACTCTCACTTTCTGTTATTATTCTTGTACTTACCTTCATTACTGGAGGTTTGCTTTTTTTTTAAGTGATATATTCTTTTGTAAAACTTGCTTAATAAAAATTGATTTATGACTGGCCCCAGCCAAATTTCCCTCCTCCTCCTCCAATAAAAATCAAGAAACTAGCGCCTGGGTTTAGAATACTGTCCTTCTACACACTGATAAAGTAACAGACTGGTTTGAGATCTTACATAAGAACGGCCATACTGGGTCAGATCAAAGGTCCATCCAGCCCAGTAGCTTGTCTGCTGACAGTGGCCAGTGCCAGATGCCCGAGAAGGGGTGGAGCGAAGACAATGATTATTAGAATGAGGAAACTGCGTCCCAAATGAGACAAAATTGCAATTTCTCTGAAGTTCCTATAGTAACAAAACCAGAGAGCAGACAAACCATCCCACAAAGACTGATAAGCAGCAGTTAATAGAGTGATAATACAAAGTTTTTGCTCCCCTGCTTGCTATCACTCATGTCCCCTGCTGGGGAACCTTGAGTATCAGTCATTATCTTCACCGTCCTTAGTGGCTGTCATCCTGGCATCTCCCCAGGGCACACTGGCTTGAGGGTCCCATTTATGACTTACGCTGAAGCCTGTGGGTGTTCAGACCTATTTAAGGAGGTTTCATCCACTTTTTCTTATCTGGATGACCACACCACACTAAATGTAGGGTGCATTGTTTTTCTTAAGCTATCTTGTTACTTCTTCTTGTGCTTATTAACTTTCACGTCACTCTGCTGCCATAACAACTTGTGGTTAGCACATTGCTGACACCCTGAAACCCCCCAAATTATACAGAGAGGCTTTAGCTGGTACATTGCAATTTATATTTCCCACACTCTCCCTTTAGGTTTTTTTGCTATCCATCTGATGTACCTGTAGCTCACCTCTATGTACTGTCTTTGGCTGTATGCTACCAAAGAAGCAGCCTTCCCTCATTAGGAGAGAAGGTGAGGCTAGGACAGGACAAGAGGGAAGATAACAGGCTCTCCAAAACAATCAGGGAAGAACTGGAATTGGGAATGGAGCTCGTGAAGGGTTTAATGTGGAGTGGCTTAAGGAAGGCCTAGAAGGGAATGTGGAAGGAGACATGAAGAAGGCTAGTTGATTGGATGAAGTGATAGTGATACAGATGGTTGAGGTTAGAACAATCATTTTAGTTGGGGCCTCAGGGCCGGTCTTTGAGATAGAGGAAGAGAATAAGGTCCTCTATATGCTCACTGGTGCTTCCTGGAGTTGGTCAATGACCAACCCTGCACCAAAGAACAGAAAAGACTAAGCCTGAAAGGGCAGACATTGGACTAATGGAGAAAACCTTCAACTCTGGAGAGGAACTGCTCATGCCTGGGAGAGACAAAGGAGCTGGTTTTTATGTTGTGTTGTATCTTAATAAACAAGCACTGGTAGCAGAGCCGTTACTAGGATTAAAATCACATGGATGTCTGAATTCAGATCACCCAGGTGTATGAATTCATCAGAGACCGGGGAAACTGAGGCACTGATAACCAGACAGCAGAATGGTGTAAGACAACTGTGCCTCCTCATTCTTGAGGAATATTACCACTTATTGTCCATGGTTCTCCTCCAAGATAATGGCTCATTATACTCTATAGCTCCAGTACTCATCAGCATGTTTTGATAAATAGCACATTCACTGAAGGGATTTTGTGGGTTTTCCTATAAACTACACAGCAGTAGTATTCTGCCTTTCCAAAAATGGTGTAGCTCTTTTCAAGGTTTCCACTTGTGAGTGGGAAAATATTCATAATCTCAGAAATAATATGAATAAAGCAGAAAGTGCATTAACTTAAAGAGCTCTGCTGACACCTCATTACGAATATTTAGGAACAATTTTGCTGATTAATGGGTTTGTAGTATTTTCCTTTTGGTTTTTTAAATATTTTCCTCTGGTTTTCATATGTTCTTTCCCCTTGTTCTTTATTACAAATGACTATTGTTTTGTGACCATGCCATTTTTTATCATACAGAACTGTTGGCAGCTATAATCACCCTGGGGCATGTTACAGATACTGCTGGGGAGAGAGCTCATGATGTTTCAAAAGGAAAATTATAGTTTCAAAGTCCTGGTGCAGTAGTCATTATAGAAGCAAAATTCTCCCAGAGACCTTGGGGCTGAAGCATTAGCTCCCATAAGAGATGTCCATCTGGCGCAGAGGGGAGCAGGCTTGGAAGTATAGCTACACTCCTGTCTTTCCACGTGTAGAGAGCCACTCTGGAATGGAATGGATGTGTGCCTCAGGCATTTTGCAGGACTGTGCACAAAGTGAAAAGGCATTCTGTACACCTACTGCTCTACCTCTGCTCTCCCAGTATCAGCCTGCTGATCCCCATTCCTGTTAGTGGAAGAGTCTCTTAGTTATGGACTCAAAGCCCCCTCTTCACCATCTTAAGTACTGAGCAAGTCATAGCTGCGTCAGCTTTTCGTAGCTCAAGCCCCACTCTAGTTGTATGACTTCCCTATTAGCATGGATCCATGTGCAAAAGACCAGCAATACCCTGGGTAAAAATAGTTAAGTGTTGGACAAGCACGAAAGGGAGTATTTTATGTTACCACACTTCATGCTGAATATTTCCAAGGGAAGAAAACCAGACTGTCCACAGAGGCTGTTCCTTTTTCAGTACTCATGGAGGTGGACAGACTTTGTCAGCTCCTGGGCAAGGGGTGGGGTGAGGTGAGCTTCAGGCCCCCAAAAGGGTGGGGCCTTGTGTGGAACAGGTAGAGGTGGCACTTGTGTCTTCCAACCAGCCCTTCAGCAATGCCCAGTGCATGCCCCCTGGGGCTCTGTTAATGATTTAAATGGCCCAGGGCTCCAGCCACTGCTTTGTCACTGTAACAGCGGCCAGCAGCCCTGGGCCCTTTTAAATCACTGGGCCCAGGGCAGGCGCCCCCTTTGGTTCCCTCCCCGTTGGTGGGTCTGAACATTCCCTAAGTCAGACTGGCAAAAGTAAAGAAAAAGGTGTCTCTGTGTGTGTGTGGGGGGGGGGGGGGGGCCGGGCCAGGGGGGGCAGGGAAGAATGTGGTGGAACCCTTGTATAGCTGTCATTCTATTGCATTAAGTGCTATAAAAGGGAAAAAAGGGAACATTCACTGTGAACTATTCCAGCAATATCATATTTATCCCCACTGAGAAGATTTGGATTTGATTTTAGCAAAACTCATTTTAGAAAAGCTAACTTTCCCACTAAATATTTTCCATACACATTATTTTTCTAATATGGGGTGCAATTCAAGTTGATACTGTTCCTGCCCTCCTCCCTGCTGTTTTTACAGTCAAATGATTTGCAACTGTGTCAAATGTCCCTTCTTTATAGCTGTGTTGTCTTGGATTTCCTCGTATTGCAGCAGTCATTTCAACCATGGCACTCCCAACAACGATGATTGAAAACCTACTCCAGCATTGAAGGTTTATTTGATTTGTAACTGTGCTAGCCATTGTCCATGGTTTTGATACAGCCTGACTACACCTTTGAGCCTGAGTTGTAATTCTCTCTTGGTAGGCCTGATGTTTTTTAAAAATTCTGTCCTACTGAATAATATAATAAATTGTAAGAAAGCAAGGAGGACAATAGGCAGTGAAGAAATGAACTTAAAATGTGTCAGGCTCTCAAAAAGATAAACTACAACTGATTGACTAAAGGTGTACATGTGAGAAACACCGGTCCCCAAACCTTGTTCTTCTAGTAGTAACACCACAGTGCTTTGAAGAATGAGATAATTCTGGAAACACAGGCTACCAAAAATATTTAGGTGCCATGACTTCTACTAAAATCAGTGGGAATTAGGCTTATATATACTTTTGATGATCTGGGATGTGTTCCAGTAGGTTGGGGACAAGATGGACGTCTGGAAGGTAGGTCGGGGCGGGGAATTATAATAGGTATATTAGCTAACCCTCAAAAGGCCATCTTAGCTTTCCAACCGTAGTCTTCATGTGGCAATATTGATATTGAGTTAATAATCTTAAACCTTGATCATGAAGAGTTCAAATAGTTGCTTTACAGAGCAGCAAATGGGACTATCACTGTACTTTTTAACTAACACATTTACAGATATCAGTAATCTGGCATGGGGCCATTCAGATGAAAAACACTCAGTCTGCAAAGTTAAGTTTAATAACAATATATTCAAAAGTTCTAAGCAGACTCCCCCCTTCCCCTGCATGCCCAATAAAAAAATCATTGGAGTATCAAATTTAGTTGTAATTGAGCGTAAAAATGTTACAAAGCCACTGGATGGCCTGCTGGAGAGGCATGTTTCTTTATTAACTGTGCAGCTATTTAGATCTCCTTTTTCACCGCATAGTGAATTTACCCTGGTATTTTCATATGCACATTCTATAGCACAATCAACTTCATCATTTCACTACTGATGCTGGAAAAAGGCTTTTGAAGTTTCACATAGGAATGATCTAAATTGACAGAGTTTGACTCCCCAGTTCGTTGTCTCCATCGTTTGTAACAGCCAGGGAATTCCTGCCAGTGCAGCACTCATTTTTTCCTGATGTCCTATGCCATTCTCTCAGTGCTCACATAAATAGGTATTACCTTTATTACTGTTTACACAAGTATTTTATATGGCAGTGTATTTAGAAAAATTGTCGTTAGTTTCAGGAAGAACACAAGGGCGTTTGATGTTTTCACAATAAATGAAAGTATAAAACTAGTTAAGTTAAGGTGTTCATTTAATAGCAAGATTAGGAATGTAAAGTGCCTGTAGTGCAATCACATATTAAAAACAGAACCAAATTATGTCTATTCTTGGCTCAAACTTCAGCTATTTATATTAGTTTCCCAGTAATTGCAATTTTTGCCTCAGGTTCAGTAATATAGCTACTTTAAAGAGATTTTTATGGGTGCTTATCTTGGCAAGATTATATGCACAGAAGTTGCTACTAAAATACTAGTAAAGTTATAGAGGCCTTAATCAACCCCCACTTATACCCAGTGGTAAAATATAAAATAGGAAGAATGTTAATGATCAAGCCTTTAATTGAGCAAAAACTGTTATAAAAAGCCCCCTTGCTTTCTGTTGATAGAGAAAAGTTAAATCTGTTTGCAAAATGAAGTTCGCATAGTCAGTGCTGTATACATATATAGGCATGTCTTTCTCAGAAAGATATTCATAATTGGAAGGAGTTGGGGAAAAATGTGAGAATGGTTAGAACAAAGTCACAGGGTATGACTGCACTTTAGCACCTCCTGCTAGTTAAGCATAGTACAATATGTTCTCCTTAGCTAAATCTACACTAGAATGCTAGGTTGATGTAGCATATTTCAATGTAGAGACATTGAAATAAGGTACTTCGATGCATAGCATCAACACATCCTCCGGGGCTAGTGCTGTTGATGTTCAACATCAATGTAGCAATGGGCAATATCGAAAGGGGCCCCCCGGGGGGGAACATCTACACACAAAAGAGATAAGGGGACAGGAAAGCCTGCAGATGGGGTCACAGGGTGGACTAGCCCTTCCAGGGCAACAGCAAGCCGCTCCTTTAAAGGGCCTCTCCCAAACACACTCAGCCTGCACAGCACGAGGTCTGCGGAGCTGACACCAGACTCGCAGACCCCGTGCACGCAGCTAACGACCCTCAGCAGCAGCAGCAGCAGCAGCCAGAAGCTGTCCGGGCTGTTGTGGAGGCAGGAGCAGCCCTGCTTGGCACCACACAGGAGACCGCTCAGTACCTCCTAGAAGGGGAGCCCTCCTCAGGGGAAGAAGGATCTGCCCCACACCATGGGCCCTCCTGCCCCCCTCCCCACCGCCAGGTGCTCTGTTGGCTATGGAGCTACCTCACCACCTCAGAGTGGTGGGAGCACCTGGTCACGGGGGACTGGGATGATGATCACTGGTTCCGGAATTTTCGGATGCACTGGCAAATGTTCGTGGAGCTTTGCCAGTGGCTCCCCCACCCTGAGGCACCATAACACCTGCATGAGATGTGCCCTCACCCTCGAGAAACAAATTGGCATCACTGCCTGGAAGCTGGCCACTCCAGACATCTGCCAATCCATAGGACACCAGTTCCGTGTGGGCAAGGCCACTGTTGGGGCCATTGTCATGGAGGTAAGGAGGCCCAGGTGGGGATCCACTGGGGGATGGGAGGGTCTAGGGAGGAGGCCGAGGGGGGTGCCTGGGGAGGGGAGTGCCTGGGGAGGGGAGGGTTTGGGGAGGGGGTTGCCTGGGGAAAGTGGGACCTGAGGTGGAAGGATGGGTGCACCCAGCACACCCTCATGGGTGCCCATGTCCCCTCCCTGCAGGTGATCCATGCACTGAACTCCCTGCTGCTCTGCAGGCTCATGAGGATCAGGGACCTGGATGTGGCCATTGTGGGGTTTACCAGCATGGAGTTCCCCAACTGCTTCGGGGCTCTAGATGGGACCCTCATCCCCATCCGTGCCCTGAACCATGGTGGGAGATGCTTCATAAACAGGAAGAGCTACCACTCAGTGGTCCTCCAGGCCTTGGTGGGCAGCAGGGGCCACTTCCAAGATATATATATTGGCTGGCCTGGATGCACCCTTGATGCCAACGTTTTCAAGAACCTGGGCCTGTGTTGCCGGCTGGTGGTGGGGACCTACCCTCTGGGGGACACCACCATGCCCCTCTGCTTTGTGGCAGATGCGGCCTACACCCTCCAGCCCTGGCTTATGCGGCCCTACACAGACTACCTCAGTGCCAGCCAGGAAAGGATCAACACCCACCTGAACCACGCCCGCCAGGTGGTAGAGCGGGCTTTTGGCTACCTCAAGGGCCACTGGTGCTGCCTCCTTGCCCACCTTGATGTGGGCGTCCGAACCATCCCCCAGGTTGTGAATGCATGCTACATGTTCCACAACCTTATGGAGAGCAAGGGAGAGGTGTTCATGCAGGGGTGGGCTGTGGAGGCCAGCACGGCCTACCCCGCTCCCCCACCCGCCCCACCAGCTGCTGCCTCCAGCTGCCAGGTCCAGGTCTGGGAGGCCCTGTGGGTGTATTTTGTACCCTCCAACGTATCTATCTCTCCCTCTAGCTTTGTGTCATCTGCAAACTTGCTGAGGGTGCAACCCAGTCCCTCATCCAGGTTATTAATAAAGATATTGAATAACACTGGCTCCAGAACCGAGCCTTGTGGCACTCCACTTGAAACTAACCACCATCCAGATATTGAGCCACTGACCCCTACCTGTTGGGCCTAACCGCTAAGCCAGCTTTCTATCCATCTTATAGTCCAAGGATCCAAACCATATTTCCTTAACTTATGGACAAGAATGCTGTGGGAGACCATATCAAAAGCTTTGCTGAAGTCAATGTATATCACATCCACTGACTTCCCCATGTCCACAGAGCCTGTTACCTTGTCATAGAAGCTAATCACATGGGCCAGGCAGGACTTGCCCCTGGTGAATCCATGTTGGCTATTTTTGATCACTTTCCCCTCTTCCAAGTGCTTCAAAATGGATTCCTTGAGGATTCCCTCCATTATTTTCCCAGGGATTAAGGTAAGGCTGACTAGTCTATAGTTCCCTGGATTGCCCTTCTTTCCTTTTTTAAAGAGGGGCACTACATTTGCCGTTTGCCAGTCATCTGGTATCCAAGAGTCTTCAAAGATAATGGCCAAAGGTTCAGCAATGACCTCTGCCAATTCCCTCAGTAGCCTCAGGTGCATTAAATCCAGACCCATGGATTTGTGTACATCTAGTTTTTCTAGATAGCTCAGAACTTGTTCCTGCTCCACAGATGGCTGCCCTCCACCTTCCCATACTGCATTGTCTAGGATCGTCATGTGGAAGTTGACTTTGTCTGTGAACACTGAGGCAAAAAAAGCATTGAGTACTTCAGCTTTTCCTACATCATTTGTCACTAGGTTGCCGCCCTCATTCAGTAATGGCCGCTCACTGTCGCTTGTCTGATTAATGCCCGGCATTCTCCAGCCGTATGTTTATACTCCTCCTTAGTCATCTGTCCATGTTTCCATTTCTTGTATGCATCCTTTTTGAGTTTAAGCTGCCTAAGGATTTCCCTGTTAAGCCAAGCTGGTTGCTTACCATGTTTGCATTTCTTACTATGGAGCAGGATGGTTTGTTCCTGTGCCTTCAGCAGGATTTCTTTAAAATACTGCCAGTACATCTTTAAAATACTGCATGCATTTTGCAGGCTAGATTAGACTGAAATTTTTTTGAAAGCAAAAACCTTGAAGAAAAGTAAATTCCTGAATGCAAAATTCTTCCTTAGATTCCAGCAGAAGGCTTGCACAGGATTGATCACTCTTTTGTAACTATATGGAGAGCCATGCCCCTTTGTGGAGTCAATAGTACTGTTAGTCTCCCTGATTACTATTTGTATTAAAATCATTATGTTAAATAGATGCATAATATTTTTCATCCAGCAGTAGTGTGGGGCTGGTTTAATTAGATTTGGGAAAGAGGAACACCTGCCAATAAGGTAATGTGCACAATCGCCAAGCCTGATAGTTCTTTTAAGAGCCGTATGTGCTCATATAATGAGCCTTCTGTGTATATTCAAACATTGGCAATGCCAACAGAGGAAGAAGGCATTTTCTGTTGATTTTCACAAAGAAAATGTTTGAACAGGAACAATCTCCCCCCACCTCCAAACAAACAAACCAACCAACCAACCCAAACGAATTACTTCAAAAGACCAGGAAAAAAAAACTTGCATCATTATATTTGCCACTGAAGCTTTGTAAAGCACTTATGATACAAAGTGTCTCCATCCCATTTGTTGAAATTCAGTGTATATGTTATAGCTGTATGGAGGACCAAAAGAAGAACCTTTGATCATTGCCACAAGCAGTTCAAATAATTCAATATTCTAGATAGAAATATTCTGTCTTGGAAATACTCCCAGGTTTCAATGTGTTCTTTCATGTAACAAAAAGCATCTAATTACTTGGATTATAAACTCTTTGGGGATCAGTGACTGTCTTTTTGTTCTTTGTTTGTACAGTGCTTCATACAATTGGGCCCTGGTCTAATACTAGGCTCTTGAATTTTGCGGCAATTCAAATAATTATGTAAAGAAAGTAAATATCCCGATTTGCCCAGGTGGTGAGATAATTTGATATGATACATAGTGACAACTTGGACTTTAGAAGTGGATTTAATCGCCTTGCCAATAAAGGAAGCACATATTCATGATGAATTGCAGTGGTTTCAGATTCTCAGGACTTTTGTTATTAGATTTGCTACATATGGATATGCAGACACATTGACAGAGGAGGGTGTAAAGGGGGCAGTTTCCCCTGGGTCTGGCCTTTCCATGGGCTCACAGATGGGAGGGAGTGGGGGCTGGGGGCCCAGTGCCATGGCCCTGCTGATGCTGAGGGCGGAATGCCCTACGTCCCACTCCTTCCACCAATGGTTCTGCCTCTTTCAGGACATGGAACTGGACCTCCACCACACCTTGTTCCAGGGCTCACGGTGGCTCTCTGTGGCATCACAGGTGCTCTTCTCCTTAGACAAGTTTCAAAGCCAGACAAACCCAAAATCTGATAGTAAAACCCAATAAAGTTGGAGTTGGAGTGAAAACTATCAGTTAGGTCAGGTTCATTCAAACCTTAGCCCATGTTCACTTGAAATTTGGCTCAGGTTATCAGAAAGCATCATATACCTGAGTGAATATTGTGAAAAGAGAGAAGAAGGTTGGCCCATTGGTGTGAGCCCTAGGTTAGGACCTGGATTCAATTCCCTGCTGTGCCACAGATTTCCAGTGCAATTCCGGACTAGTCATTCATTTCTCTGTGCCTCCCTTCCCATGTGGAATATTATCCCCATATGTAATATACTATCTTGGAGGAGGCTTTGAAGAAGAATACCTGAAGGACTGTTAGACACTCAGTTATGATAGTTGTAGAGCCCATACAGTTGTGGGGCCCATACACGTACTACCCCTATGCCATGATATGCCATTAATTTTGTACACGAAAACTAGCTTGACCTAAACCGGGGTGACTTACCCTCAGCTCTCCAGGTGCATGCAGCTCTTTGAGCAATTAATTGTCGCTCCTGCTCAGAGCTGTGTGCTGGGAGTGCCATCTGCCACTCTGGGCATGTCCCCCAGCACTCGGAGGGAGAAGCATGCGGTGGCAGCAGCGGTCCAGTGTGTCACCGGCATCGAGTTAGAGAGGGGCCTGGGGGTTCCTGGCTCTTGGGAAGGGGTGGGGGTTTAGTTTCTAGTGGGGAGCTGGGGGTGCCTGGCTCTGCAGGAGGGGAAGGACATTGAGCCATGTATTATATATTTATTTTTATCTAGCTGTATAGATATAATATCTATCTATAGATAGCTAGATAGATAATTTGTAGTTCTTTGCACTCTGTTCGTGGCTCTTAATCCCTAATTGGTTGGCCACCCCGACCTAAACTAAACACATCTTTGGAACTTTCTGATAAGAACATAAGAATGGCCATTACTGGGTCAGACCAGAGGTCCATCTCGCCCAGCATCCGGCCTCCCAACAGTGGCCAGTGCCAGGTGCCCCAAAGGGGGTGGACCAAAGACAATGATCAAGTGACTTGTATCTGTTGATGATGACGTGTCTGTTGTTCTAAGAGTTAATGACAAAATGCATATACATTCAGGAATTTTAGCCATTTTTATAGCCTCAATTTTATTATCTCAGGTTTCCTAAAACATTTAAAACTGTAACTGAAATATATGCTAAATTTAATCTGGAACCCAAACTAATGGAAATTTACCTCGTATAAGCCAAAAAGTGCATGGATTTTGCTTTATTTTAGTAATTTAAGGGGGTATAGATTCTGATATCCAGTCTCCAGGGTATTCCCTAAGCTATTTGCCATTTACTTGAGCTTGTTACCCACTTCTTGTTCAGAGCAAACAATTTCATTATTTTGTTTAATAATGTGAACTGGCTGAACCTTTTAAAACTGAAGCTGGTGCTAATGGTTTGTTAGAAAAACCTCTGGAATCCTTGCCCAAACTCTCACAGCTTCTCAAATTTACACAATTTAAAATTCATTATCCCCATTGCACACAATTCCCTAGTCAGTGCTGCCAAAAGGAAACATTCATGTACCTCCTTTGGGACTTTGGCCTCATCACTGCATCTCCTCTCTTGATGCTTATCTCCTGATTTTTGGTAATTTATTTTCTGCCAGGTACCCCTTGAAATCCTTTCGTGTACCACCAGTGGTATGCATACCACACTTGGGGAAACACTGCCGTAGGTGATTGGGGACCCAGATGCCCATAGGAAATTTCTGCGTTATGTTGGAATCACATGAAACTGCCAGACACCCTATGACAACATATATGCTTGTAAGTAATTCCACAATGATGAACCTTGCTGAATTATAAGTGAACTGAGTTTAAACTGTTACTAAGGGTCCATCCATTCAAGTTTTTCTTTTCACCATATGCTTGGAGGTATACAAGCCATCAGCTTTGCTTATTACTTTTTACTTCTGCAAATTCTTTAAGAGTTTCTTTCTCTCTGCTCCATTTGTGGATCTCCTGGTTAGATGATGTGTGATTGGAGATTAGCCAAATGCAGTAGTTTCAAAGAAACAAAGATGACCTTTATAGAGACAGCTAGGAATGGAATAGTCGATTGTGGTCATCAGATCAAAAGAGAAAAGTTGTTGTCGTAGAAAAGTCAACTATTTGAATAGGCCTCAGAATATCTGAACAAGTAAATCAGTTCAATTTTCTTATCAGCTAATATTGGATAAAAGTTTGATTTTTACATTGAAATTGGGAATTGTTTTTACTGGGAGCTAGATTAAAGACCAGTGAAATCAATGAAAGTAACAACAACAAAATGCACTGGATTTCAGGTGAAGCCTAATGAGATGTAATTAAAAGTCTGGTCTTCAAAGGATATCTAAGAAGCACAGTGATTTAAAAAGTAACCTCAAAAATGGGATTTAAGTAAACTCTCATTAGAATTCTGTGTTATCCTATAAAATACATCTATACAGGCGTTACTTCATCACTGAATGAAGCAGCTATCTTTTAGGAAGAAATTGGCAGCTATTGAATCATGCACAGCAAACTTGAACAGAGTTCAGGATGGAAATGAGACATTGAAATTGTATGAGGAGTTTAGGCAGGCCAATCCAGTTAATCAGATGGGAATTTGGCCTGATCATTCATGTTAATGCCGCTTACCCCACTGGCACCACTCACTTCACACTTCTTTTAACTCAAGGGCTGTGTCTACACTAGCCAAAAACTTCGAAATGGCCATGCAAATGGCCATTTTGAAGTTTACTAATGAAGCACTGAAATACATATTCAGTGCCTCATTAGCATGTGGGCGGCCGCGGCACTTTGAAATTGACGCAGTTCGCTGCCACGCAGCTCGTCCAGACGGGGCTCCTTTTCAAAAGGACCCCAGCTACTTTGAAGTCCCCTTATTCCCATCTGCTCATAGGAATAAGGGGACTTCGAAGTCAGCAGGGTCCTTTTGAAAAGGAGCCCCGTCTGGACGAGCTGCGTGGCGGCAAGCCACGTCAATTTCGAAGTGCCGCGGCCACCTGCATGCTAATGAGGCACTGAATATGTATTTCAGTGCTTCATTAGTAAACTTCGAAATGGCCATTTGCATGGCCATTTCAAAGTTTTTGGCTAGTGTAGACATAGCCAAGGAGTAGCTACTTCTTTTGGGTCTGATCCAAAGTCCATTGAAATCAATGGCACATCCATTGTCTTTAATGGGCTTTGGATCAAGACCTTTTTGAAGCTATTCTAAAATAAAATAAATTTAGTAACATGGAAAAATATAATCTTACATCAGGGATGAGCAAACTTTTTACATTGGGCCCCACTTTTAGGCTCTGCACTTAGCCGGGCCCCCCCTAGCTTGCTGGAGAACCACAGGAAGGGATGAGGGGGAGGTGCTAAGGAAGGGGGTGGGGTGCTTGGGAAAGGGATGTGATGGTCAGGAAGGGGGTGCTGGGGGACTCCAGAGGGTGTCCAAAAGGGGAGGGATACTGAGACAGAGGACCCTAAGAGGGTAGGTGGGGGACTCAAGGGGACTCACATCTTGTGTCAAGTAAATTAAAGGATACAGTAAGATTTAAAATTTGAATATATATTCTTGCATTATTACTACTTCTTGAATAAAGCAACTGAAAAACTTGTAGAACAATCTTGACTACTTTCTTTCACTTTTTTGCAGTTCACCGAGCTTGTACTGGACCATTTAGCTTTGGAAGCATCCCCTGAGGGCAAGGTCCCACAAGTTTATAGCTTAGTGCTATAATATACACTACAGATAATAGGCAAGAAGCTGACCTTAAACAGGTGTGAAAGTGACACTTTCAGGTCACTTTCATGGTATTGCCAACAAAAAAATGTCCCAAAATCATAAATCAGGATCATTGTAAAATAAAGAGATTGGCTTTAAACTCAGGAGATCATGTAAAAATCATGAATTCAGTGCTCTTTTATTTATTTATTTACTTTGCCTTCTGTTGTTCGAGCCATTAGAATGCAGAAGGGTCACATTTTGAAGCTTTCTCCACAGCCATGAGGGCTGAAACTTAATTTTTCTGTAAGAATGAAGGCAGAAATCACCACATATCCACTTGACTCCAGGAGCTGGTGCTTTAGAGGAAAACAAATATCATGAGACTCTTGACAAAAATCGTGGGAATTGCCCACAGAAAGCTCACTTCTGTTTTAAGCCTATTTATTTTCTAAAAGGCTTTCAAAGACCCCCACTATGTCCCCACTCCACCCCTTCTCCCAATCACTCTCTGCTCCACCCTGTCCTGCTGCCATTGACCCCTTGCCCAAAGCCTCCTCCCCCAGTCTCCATGACCTGGGGGATTACAATGGGGCTTGGAATGGGGCGGCAGCAGGGGTCGGGCCTCTGCGCTCACTGTGGCCATGAAAGCTGGAGCAACCCAGCAGGCTGCTCTGCTCCACAGCCCTCTCCCAGCTTTCTGTGCCCTGCTTCACTGTGGCAGCAGGAAACTGAGGAACCCAGCCCCCTGTGCTCTGCTCCCCTGAATTGCCTGGGGGAATGGAATGGGCTGGGGTCGTGGGTGGGGGCTAGGTCACTCCACTTGCTAGTGCTGGGGTGAAACAGAGCACAGCAGACTGAGAGAGGCCGGCATAATGGAGCATGTTGCAGAGTTGCTCTGGCCCCCATTGCCATGGTGAGTACAGGGGGTCTGACCACTGCTGCTGCCCTGCACTGGCCCCTCCCCCACACAGCAGGTGACTCCCCAGGCCATCTGGCCCCCTCTGTTCCTGTCTCTAGGACTGTTGAGGTGCCTGCTCTGGGGCCCTCCATAGTGCAGCATGTACCAGGGGTGGTGGCTGAGGGTGGGGGAAACTCCACAAGGCACTCACCAAAGAAGCCTTCTCAGGCAGCAGCTCTTCCAGTGTAAGGTCCCTCCCCTTCTCTTGCCCCACAGGAAGTTTCCTTTCCCTAACCCCATTGTCACCCCTGTGGAGGGGCTGGGAGAGGGGCTGCAAACCAAATCATACTCTTCTTCCTTCCTCCCACCTGCTGTGAGCCTGCTGGCTCAGCCACTGATCCCTTGCAGCCCTGCATCAGGCAGCCGTCAAACTCAAGAGATCCAGGTCTCTGCTTATGCTGGAGCATAGCCCTGAATATTCATGGCTCTTGAGTACCTTGGGTCCATAGAAATTGCCACCTATGGTGATTTGGGGCAGATATCCTGGGAGTTCTAAACAGTAAAGGTAGTTACGATATAGTGGGCCACCTTGCCTTGCCCCCAGTTTTTCAACGGCCCTTAAAAAAATTAACAATGACCATTAATTGTCCAGCTTAACTTTTGCCCATCCACTGAATTACATTGGTTATTTTCTGTTGGACTGTATTAAGCTTCTAATTTTGAACTCTTAACTGTGAAGAGGATTAAGAACAATTCATTGATTATATCAACAATTAAAGAGACTCTCTCCTTATTTTACCTGCTGGGGGTAAAAAAGCAGTTTTTAGCTCCTAGTAATGGGTGTCTTTCTATTAACATGTCTAAGGACATTTTACAAAAAAAAAAAAAAAGCCTGCCTGGTTGATTTAGCTACCAAAATTTTAATTTTACCCACTGAAAGGTGAAAGGATTAGGAATTTGTTTCTCTCATTAAAAACAAACAAGCAAATAAATAGCTACAGGAGCTGGTTAGGAAGCTTAAGAAAGAAAGATCATAGGATTCCAGTCATAGAAAGCTTTATAAAATATATTTCTGGAAAGGAAAAGGCTAGGTCATATGGCATCGTGGAAGGAATTTGAATTTGCTGCCAATATGAAAATTCTGTATATTTTTGGAAATTGGTAACAATGGGTTCCAAGAAGATTGAGTAATATTGAAGCTCTGATCTTCACACATACCCGGGAGAAATATTTTTTCTCTATTCTATAACCATATGCCATGCATCATTCTTCTGGTACATTCAGCTCAGTTCGCCTTCGTTGCCTGTTTCCTTCCAGAATGCCCTCCGGTATCCAATAATGAAGATAAAAAGTAATCACTCAGCAATGTGTTAGTACAGTGCCAGAGGAGGACTTTCTCCATATGGAAGCACTTAAGATGAACATTGACTGGTGGGCACATGTTTTGGCTAAACTCTTCTCAAATACATGTAATGGAGGAATTTTTCCCTCAGGTTCAGCTAATGGTATCATTATTGCATTTTATTAAAAAAAAAAAAAAAAGGCAAAGGAAAGACCCAGTGAATTACCTCCCAATGAGTTTATTGGATGTTGTATTAAAATTTGCATTAGATTTCTATTGGGAAGACTAGAGAATTGGGCAGAAAATAGAAAATTATTTCCTGAAGAACAAAAAGCTTACTATCCCTTTCTTTTTTAGCATTCAAATTTATGGTGATGTTTTAGAGTTAAAGGAGGATCAGCTTTCTTCTCTATCCCATAACCTCCCTGAAGATTATGGATCATCTTATGTCTGTTTTATTATCACAAATGCCACTGAGAATGAAAGTGTTTATTAAATGTGTTTTGTTCACATTGTCACTGGGAGGATCTCTTGCTAAATTCTTCCAAAATGAAAGTAATTGTTTGTAGTCAAAGTCAAATGATGCAGCAGTGGAGAATTGATGGGCAATATATTGAACAATTTAGCTCTTTTCCCTATATGGTACCAGGTAGTTGCAAAATGGTTTGTGGAGTAAGCAAATTCAGACACCAAAAGAAAGACCTTTTATCAATGCAATCTGTATGGCCCTGAGGGCAGGTCTAAACTGGACCTGAAAGTCGTTTTCAGATATGCAATTCTATCTATTTCAATTGCATAGCTAGCATTTCTCCTGTCAACTTCCCTTACTCCTCAGGACAGCGAGGAGTACAGGTGTCGACTGTCAACCCTAGAGAGATCGATGTCTCACCTCTCCACCAGACACTCAGAATCAAACTTCAGAAGATCGGCTCTGACAGGGGCAATCTTCTGTGTAGTATAGACAAACCCTGAGCTCATGGGAACAACTTAATTGCACCAGCTGCAATTAAGTTTGAGACCCAGGTGTGTATGCAACTTCTGTATGGAGATGGAAGGATCCTAAGGGATTGGAAATAAATGTGATTTAATCAATAGAAATTTATCACAGAAGCTTTCTGGTCTCCCCCATAATATCCTAGCTGCTTTTCTCAGATAGGAGACAGGCTTGGACTCTAGTCTGTTGAAAGCCCAACTCTAATATTAGTTTTTGGATGTGCATTTATAATATACTGTAGTCCCTTGAGTTACATGAGGGTTGCATTCCCGCACACCCTTGCGCAGCTTGAATTTCACATAACTCAGTGGCACGGCGGGGTGGGGCTTTTTTCCCTGGCGGAATGCACGTTCGGAAGCCAGGGAAGCAGCAGGAGCACCTGGAGCTCCTTTTGAAAGGTAAATCCTGGGTTTGGGGAGCACAGCTGGGGAGGGTTAAGCCTGGTGGTGGGTTGGGGCCATGGGAGGAGGGCAGGGGGGGTTAAGCCTGGGGTGAGTTAGGGTTGCAAGTGGGTGGGGGGGTGGAGTTGAGCTGGACCTGTACATGGGGGTGTTGAACTGGGGCTGGGAAGGTTTGAACCGGGGTTTGGGGATTTGAGCCAGAGCCATGCATGGAGTTGTGAGCTGGAGCCATGTGCAGGTGTGAACCTGGCCACAGGGGGTTTGAACCAGGGCTGGGGGGGCTTAACTGGGGGGGTGGTTGAACTGGGGCTGCACGGGGTGGGGGCATTGAACTGGGACCACATGGAAGGGTTTGAACCGGGGCCATGTGGGGCCATGGGGGTTGAGCCAGGGCCGGCGGGATAGGGATTGTTGCATTAAGCACAACTCAAAATTGCACATTTTGAGGGTTTACTGTACACCCACCTAGATTACCAAAGCTTTAGTTTAGAGGAAGAACTCAGCAGGATTTCCACTTGTACTATTACTTGGCTAGAGCATGTTCAAAACTTTTTTCCCTAAGCTCTTCACAGTTGAAAATCATTGGATTTTAGTTTAAAATGTGAAATCTGTAATCAAATGGAGAATGGATGATATGAGCAAGCAACTGTCTATGGTGGCTGTTTTTAGTACGTCTCCTTGACTTTCCCTTGTTAGAAAAACCCCATGTTTGGTAGGTTAGACCATTTGTAAATTTAGCAATCATTTGCTTAAAAGGATCTTTATGGCTCTTTGTTTTTAATACATGCACACAGCTTACTTAGAAGGTTGATGTATATGTACTAAGAACTACTGCTGCCTCTGTCCACGTGGCTCAGGGCAAGTGGAAGACCTTGCTCATTATTTATTACACTGTTGGATTGCCAGCTGAAGTCAAAACAACTCTTTCTAGTTTTGTTCCTGTTTGCACAGCCAGCCTCTAAAATAAGGAGAAGGAAAGCAGCTTGATGATCATATATGGTTAATTGGTCTAAGTCCTTTCTTAAGCTTTATTTTTAATATACTTTAACATTTTGTAATTTCAGATTAATCTTAAAGTTTGATTGTCATATATTTTGTTCTTTGCTCATTGGCCAAAGGCCAAGTTGCTATCAGTAAACTTGAACAACAACAACAACAGCAACAAAAATCAGTGGCCGCAGGATAGTACGTAAAGGCCATAGTTTGTGTGCAGGTGACAATCCATTTTCTAAGATGTTTTAAAAGTTGTGCTTGAATATTCAGTCAACTGTATAATCTATGTTATTGTTTCAATAACTTTCTCTTTTACTTTACATTGTAGACCATGAATAGTTGTTATTTGTGAAAAGATTAGCTGTGTGGTTTCTGATATACCTTAAGTAGGGAAATGCCACAGTATCTCGGATGCCAATGTGGTGGATCTTTAGTGTTATTCATACCTGCCTCCCCGAAGTGGATTGAGGGCCTGATCCAAAGCCTGTCAAAGCCCCCTCGTCCCACTTGAGTTGTTACAGCAGATGAACAAGACAGACTGGCAGCAGTAAGAAATAACTGAACTTTATTCCCCCCGCTAGTCCCAGTCTCTTGACCATGGGCAGGATTACAGACTCTTATTACATGACAGTGGCTACTTTTCACTTACTCAGTTGGATAATAAAATAGCCCATTTCCAGATCTGAAGAAGTGGGCCTGGTCCACAAAAGCTGATCACCTAATAAATTATTTTGTTAGTCTTTAAAAGTGCTTCATGAGTGCTGGTTTGTTTTATGACTAACCTGGCTATCTCTTTATGACTATTCAAATGGATAATGCCAGGCATGAGAATATCATACAAGACAAGGAATTAAAATGAAGAGGAACAGAGAATACTCAAGTATTCAATATTCACATTGTGGTAGGTCTATTTCAATTACAATTTTTCTGAAAGATAAGTTGATCCACTTCTTAAATCACAGTTGGCAAATGCTATTATTTTAATGATGATTGCTGTGATTTTATTGACTGTTATGCCAGTATTTGTTTGACTGTTAACTTTCCAAGGACAACAGGCTCCCTTCCCTGCTCCTTTCTTGTAGATGTCTTTTATGAATGACCCAATTTTTCTGTTTGGTTCACACTGAGCTCCTCGGAAAGATTAAGTAAAGGCCGCTTTGCACATCTTTCCCTGTCCGCCTCCTGAAAGCGATTATGTCCAAAAGGCTTGGCAGCAGTAGCCCAGAGATAAATCACCTTGTTTACATGGAGTTTCTAGCAGTAGCTGCCTACTAATGACCAGATAGCTGGAGCTATTTATGTGGAAAAGATAGGAATTACAAAATGGATGAGGGGAGAGTTACTTTTTAAAGAGGGAACAAAGTGAGTGTCCATAAAATATCTGTGTTTTCAGCATAACCACAATGTTTTTGAATATAGTCAGTGTTCTGCTTTCTCCTAAAAATTTGCCATTTGGATAGAAATCATGGGCTGGATAACTGTTCATATTAGTGAACTTCCTGTAGCATAGCAGAATTGCCACAAATGACGTTAAACTCAAGCCAACCAGGACAAAATTCCTTTTCTAAATTTCCGTTTCAAATTTATTGTTAAAAAGGTCAAAATGTTTGAAATAAGAACAGTTAAATATTAATAGATGCAAGTCAACTTTCCAGAACAATTTTAGGGTGGTTCCAAGCTCTGAAACAGGTAGTCACACACTTGATTGTTGTAACTATATGTATATTTTGGGTTTCTTTTAAGAAACTGTGAAGATCATGTACAGTATATTGGCAATTTCTTATATTTTCATTTAATTTAATGGGAAATACTCTGAGAAGCTTTCTCCTATGCTGAATGACTGTTTCAAGTTTAGGAATACAACTACTTTACTTATAAATTAAAAACAGTTAATTCGTATGTCTCCTCTGTTGAAAAACTAAAATTGTGCATCTGGATAGAAAAGCAAAGGCCTTTATTTAAATTACAGTTCTCCTGCTACACTTTGTTTTATTTTCCAGGTGACAAGCACAGCTCTATAATTTTTTTTCTTCAAGGCCATGGCTAGATTAAAAAAATAGATAATGTTTAAAAACATATTAGCTAATATTATTTTAAACAGAAAGGTAGACAAGTAAACATGTATCTGTCTGTGGTCAGCTCTTGTTTTGTTTAAGTATCTGAATGTAAGGATCATCAGAAAAGAACTCCCTGAGCATAGGAGAAAATATGTATTTAAGTGCTTAGTTTTTTGCTTTTGGCATTTGACTAATCACCGCCTGTTCAAAATATTCCAGGCATTCCTGAAATACTTTAAAGTTTGTGCTGCAGAGGAAAAATAAAATAAGAACCTGTAAAAATAAAAACAAAACAGCATCCATATGCGTATTTCTTATCCCTTTCTCAGTGACTCTCTGCTATTTCTGCTGCAGTAGGAAACCCAAGCCAGGTCTACATCAGGGGAAACAAAATCAATTTAAGATATGCAACTCCAGCTATGAAAATTGTGTAGCTGGAGTCAATGTATCTTAAACCTATTTTTGCTGCCATCCCCACAGAAGAAGGTTGATGGGAGAAACTCTGCTGTAGACTTCCCTTACTCCCTGCAACAGCAAGGAGTACAGTACAGGGGTCAATAGCAGTGCCCTGATTGTTAGATTCAGCGTGGCCCCACTGTGTTAAATTGAACCCCAGAAGATCAACCACCCGTGTCTCAATCTTCCAGTAAGTATCTATGTGCCCTCACTCGCGGACAAGTACAAAACGAGGAAGAGTGAGCTCAAAAGGGGCTTTTTCTTCATGGCAAGGTACCTTTAATCTGTCACAATCCCTAATCTCTTTTGAAAAATGAAGGTAATTACACGGAACCATTTTAAGGTGAAGTGTTCTCACACCCCCTCGCCGTTCAACACCATGGCATTGTAGCTGGAATTTTGCTATGTGACTCATCTGGTTTCTTTTAATTGATTTCAGTGGGCTTTGGATCATGCTCTAAACCAGGAACTGTGTTTTGTGTATTGTCATGTACCAAATTGTGTTGCAGCTTAATCAAAATATTCAGTTAATTAGAAAATATGAAGAAAAAAATAACCCCATCCCTGTGGTATATGTTTAGATAATAGACTCTGTTTTATTTGTGCTGTCCAAGGGCTTCAGTTTTTAGTATTTTGCTGACAATTGCCTAGACAATGTATAACTGGTATAGGTTGTGAGTGGGGGTGCTGGAGGTTACAGTGACTAAGAAGGTGATAGCTGAGATGGGAAGTTTTGGCACTTGGAGATTGCTAATTGGAAAGTCATCTTTCAGTTCTCATTAGTTTAAATCCATTTTGTAGCTATGATTATTTAGTGGCATAATATTTAATCAGCTGCATAGTCTTGGAAGAACCAATGGAATTTCCAGGCCTCCCTAACTTGCACAGAATAAGAATGTATTGAGTTATCACACAAGGTTTCTCCAGATCTGAAGAAGTGGGTCTGCCCCATGATAGCTCATCACCTAATAAATTATTTTGTTAGTCTTTAAAGCACTACATGACTGCTTGTTTATTTTGCAGAATACAGATTAACACGGCTACCTCTCTGTTACTATTCATGACTGAGACAGCCTAGAAATGAGAGACTTAAAGATTTTTGTGACTCTACTCTTGCTCTCCTGCAAAAAGAGAAGACTGAGTAGCAAACTACAAACAATTCTGAACACCTAAGGGTGTAAATGTATTTATGTGGCACCTCTTATTAGGTATTGCCAGGAAGATGAGCGGTTTTAGGACACACACATCACAGGGGCAGAAGCCAAAATGCCAGTTTCACAGAGGTCCCTGGACCAGAAAAGAAACACAGTACCAAATTTCAGTTTTCTTGTTCCCTCAGCTAGTCCTTAGTCCTCTGCGTATCTGCTTAGTATCTTGATGGTACTTTTACACAAATTCAGATAATTTGCTTGAGGAATTCACAGATGTTATATTAGATTCTAGCTAAAATCAAGAGGCGACCTGGAGTCATTAGAAAAATCTGGTCTTTCGTCCTTTATCCATCTTTCTATACAGAGGGTTCCCTTTATACATTGTGGTTAGGGACCGTGCAGTCACAATGTAAAGCAAAACAACTTACAAAGGGGCATTTTCCCCCATAAAAATAGGGGGATAGGAACCTCACATGCAGTAATGGCACCCAGATGACTTATAAGGGGGAATTTTCCGCAATAAGAACACATAACTACATTGGGATAGGGACCACTTTAAGTTGTTTTCTTGTTTTAATGTCTGTTAGAAACGAACCACATACAGCATACAGTAAAACATTTTAATGTAAAATATCATAAATTCAAATATAAATTTTAAAGGATTCTAACGTTAAAACCCAGAGAATCCTGCTTCAAGTTCACTGGGGAGTGGTTGCTTCATTTTCTTTCTAAAGAAAGACTCCAGGGTCATCTGCTTTCCTGTGTTTTGTTTTGCTTTTAATATTTCTCAGTAGCAAGCCATAGATGCTCTAATTCTCCTAGCCACCATTGACAAGAGGTCAAAAAGATTGTGGTCCCTTGAAAAATGACTTAAATGCGGATCTGTGCAACGTATAATAACTTTAGTTTCCTTCATTGACAACTTATATGCAAAATGACTTATAACAAGGCAACTTATAACGGGGGCCCCCTGTACTTAAAAAGGTGATTGCAATAGGTGATTGTAGTCTCTATTGCATAACCAGAGAGACAACATAACTCACTAAATATTAGAAATGGAAAAGTCTTAGTCTACCTAATCTTGCTAAAGATGAAGTGTTCCATTTAGCACATTGACTAGTACAAGATCCAATTTAGTTTTAAATGTGCCAATGTACAAAGGATTCCCACAGTTTCCTTGGGAGACTGCCAGTATAACAAAAGTTATCCTTGGTTTTATGTCTACCTTTTCATGAATACAGCAGTAGTTTTATCCTGATTCCTAGGCACATACTGCTATACCATGCAGACTAATACTTCTCCCTCTTTGGGGTGAAATCCTAGCTCTACTGGAGTCAAAATGCCCAAATCTAATGTGCTGGTCCTGCTGATGTCATTAAATTTACCTCTCTGTAGCTCAAACCAATCTCCTGGCCTGTTACATTGGGCCAAGTGGAGGATTCAGGTTCTGTTGGTTGTGATACGATTCTCTGAGGCTTTGCAGGATGAAACCCAGAGTCCCATGGCAAAACCCCACATCTTTATAGTTGTAAGCTCCCACTCAAGTCTATAGACTTTGCAATTTTACACTGCAATCCTTAACTCTTAAATGGTGTTAATCTTTGAGTTTTTCCACTGTTATTTGTGATTATTGTCAGCCATTATTTTTATTGTCACCCTCAGGGATGTTTGCCCCACCACGAAAGTTGTCAGTTCTGCTTACTTGTTTAGCATTGAGCACAATGGGGGATCTTTTCTGATTGTCTCCTGGTGTCTCCAAGCTTCTCACTTCTTCCTGATCTTCTGTAGATTAGTGATGGCTTTCACGCTTATCATTACCTATGCACACATTCTTCACCCACACAAAAAAATTTTACAGAGAATTTAAGACTGGATTACATTTTAGAAAGGATTATATGGTTACTAAAAAGATTGCAAAAGAACCTAAGAGTTTAATTTGTAATGCAGCCAAGACCTTATAGCAAAAATTGTAATTTGTAATGCCTACAAGAGGCAAGACCTTACAACAAACACTCTAATAAAACCTGGTCCTCAGATAAAGGAAATGATCATAATAAGTCATGATCCTTTCCTGCCTCAACATCAGGATATGCACACATCAGCTTACCTGATGCATATCTACCAATGGCACAAGCCATTCATTCCTGTTAATCGTGAGGGGTGGCTGGCAGGGTGAAACAGAAGCATACAGAACTTATAAACAAAACATTATTTTACTACTTATACAAGCTATTAACTATTACTTATACATACTACAAGAGGCAATGTAGCACTGAAAGCAAATAGGCATGCAGAGAGATGCTGCATAGCATTCTAAATTCAACTATTCTTTATTTAGCATGAGAAATACAGAGATCCAGGTAAAACAACAAACAGCTATCTGCATCAGTTTCCTTACAACTCTGCAAAGTTCTCTGGACTTCCCTTGCCTGTCCTCACCTCTCCCTGGCTTCTCTTTAGAATCAGGGAGTATCTCTTTGATTATGACTTTTACACTCAGTAGCCTGATGCTTTCCTGCCAAGGCTTCGTGTGCTTTTGTTGTTTTCACAATGTGGCTGGTGAGAGATCCTCCTTCTTCACTTCTATAAGCTCCAGTTTGTTTTGTTAGCCTCTTCAGGTGATCAAAGTCCCTCTCCAAATGATCCATTATTTAGTTAAGCTGGAGCTGACCTTTTGGCCAAGGGTTCTTCAGTCTGAAAAGAAAACCATTGAGGTTGAATGATCCTTGGTTGTTAGCCATATGTCACATCTCTGAGAATTTCCATCCAACAGGAAGTCAAAGGAGAACAGAAAAGGCATTGAGATCTACATTTAAAATGGAGTTAGCAAATAAGCAGCCCTCTGTGTCAAACTGCATTCATAATGTGTATATAGCCAGGTTCCCCAAATTGTTGCACTCAGTATAATTTGTCTTTTGTTTTTCATACTTTATTTCCTTACCCAAAGAATTTTACTGCCACACTGTTCATTGCTGAATTAAAATTTTACTGGCCTTCTAAATATTCTTGGCACATGCCAACATTGCGTTTTCTTTCTTTTCTGTTCTACTTCCTCACAATAGACTTGATTCAGCCATGCTCACATTCCAATTCATGGAAAACCCCCAAACTAGCTTTAGTCATGTCTACTAGATCATAATAGCCATTGGAACATAAAAATTGTTCATCTATTCCATTTAGTTCTGAATCCTTTTAAATCAAAAGTGGCTAGTGTCAGCAGCTGTTAGGAAGGTGCAAGAATAAAGTACTAGACAATGAAGTCATAATTGGCTTCAGCCTTGAAATATGAAGGTTTATGTTCCCTCTTAAATCTAGAGTTGTTAGCTTTTTTCCCTAAAGTAACTGTATGTTCCTTTTATATAGGGGTGGGGAAAACTGACCCACCGAAAAATCTGTTTGGCGCCACACAAGCGAGCTGCAAAAATACAACCAAATAAAAACCAAAACTCCCACTCACATGGTCCTTGACTGGGGCAGGGCGGGATGGGGGGGCGTGGAGAAGAGAGACACTCCCCTCACACGTCAGTCTTAGAGTCTAGGAGGGCCAGGGCTAGTACATGTTATGGGCCCCTCTAGGTTCTGGGGTGGAGCCAAAAACAAGGGGGTTCAATGTGGGAGGAGGCTGCCAGGAAGTGGGTTTGATGTGTGAGGTCTGGGCAGGAGGGAGAGTGGAGAAAGAGGCTGAGGTTTGGGGGATCTGGGTAGGTGGCGGGGTACAGAAACAGGCTGGGGGTGGGTGATCTGGGCAAGAGTGTGGTTCAGGAGTGGGGTGGGGGTGGGGGATCTTGCCAGGAGGGAGTGCAGGAGAAGGGTGGGGGGTCCAGGTGGGAAGGGGTGCAAGAGGGTTTGGGTTGCAGGGAAGGGAGGGGCGGAAGCAGGGTGCAGCTGGAGAGTTGGGGAGGAGGATGGGTGCAGAAGTGGGCATGTGGCTCTGCACCCTGCCCTCCCCAAAGCCACTCCCAGTCACTGCCCTCTACAGCTCTGATTGGCCAGAATCATCTGAGCTCCAGCATGGAGCGTGCAGGAAAGCCAGGATGTTGTTATGTGCAGGGATGAATCTGTGCTGGCAAAATTACAAAGCAGCCAAAGAAACACAGACATCTATGCCAAGATCTTACAAGGCATGGAGGAAAAAGGATACACCAGAGACACCTAGCAGTGCTGCATGAAAATAAAGAAGCTCAGGCAGGCGTACCATAAGACAAAGGAAGCAAGTGATTGTTCTGGGTTATCATTGCAAAACATGCCGCTTCTATGAGCAGCTGCATGAGATTCTAGGTGAGAATCCAACCATTGTTCCCAAACAGTCTGTGGATACCTCCTAGGAGATTCCTCAGGAAGCCTCTGGCAACAGGAAGGAGGAGATCCATGAAGAGGACGACAATGTTCAGCAGATGAATGGAACAGCTGACCATGCCAACAACCTTTTGTAATGTTGGATCTCATCTCCTCCTCCCAGGACATTACGTAGACAGAGCCTTATGGTGGGGAGGGTACCTCTGGTGGGCTCTCATTTTTCATCATGCTGCAAGTGGGTTATTCAACCTAGTTTAACCTAATTTTGTCATGTAGACTTACCAAAGTTCTTTACTTCAATGAAGTCATCTGGCAAAGAGATGTATGGGTTATAGCCTGTGCAAGAAATAATTCCTCCTTTTTACTTTTAATGTATATGCAATTTTCTTCTATCACCATAATACCTATGTAGTATGGCCCAGTAATAATACTTGCTCTCACGTATTGATTTTTTTACGTATTTCTCCAAGGAAGATAAGGTTGTCTATTTGCACTCACAGTTATGGAAAGAGAAGCAAAGTGAGGAGAAGAGATTTGCCCAATACCATAGAAGAGGTGAGTGGCATAGCTAGGAGCAGTATTCATTGGTGAAATCCTGACCTTATCAAAGTCAATGGGAGGTTTGCTATTCACCTGAATTAGGCCAACATTTCACCTCAGGTCTCTTGATTCCTACTATTTTCATAAATAGCAGCCTTTCATTAATTATTGGTATTTTTCTCGTAATTGAACACTGAGAAATCTGTCTTTATCATGAAATTTACATCCACTCACTAGTGCTTGTAGATCAGGCTTTTTCATATGGTGATGTATTTTTATCTGGCAGCATGTCATCACAGTCTTTTATATTTGTCTTCTACATTCACTTTTTCAGTGAACTGTATTTGTTGGCCTTCTAAAAGAGCAAAGGGGGCATTTAAAGAGGATAAAGAGAAGCTAATACTTTATTTGAATAGTTTCTTATTTCTTTCCAATAAGCAAGCTATGGCATAGAAAGGTAACAGGACTAGTGCAGTTAGTCCTCACTGAGGAAGTTACAGAGTAACTAGGAAAACTCAACTGTTGGAATGTGAAACTGAAATATGAAATAGCTGAGTAGAGCAAAATAAGAACTGACAGCAGTAGGATGACGCTTTATTGCAGTGCAGCCATTAAAACTTCTCTCACATTAAAGATTGCTAAACTCCTACAGATTGAAGTACCTTCTGATATTGTAATCACATATCACCAGCTGTGCCAGCAAGGCAGTGTGTATTTTAACATGCTTTATACAATTTAGCAGGGTAAATTGATTTAAATCAAGACAATTTAAATAAAAAAAAAAACCCAGGCCTTGTTTACACTTGGCCAAAGTTTCAAAAGGGCCATGCTAATGGCCAAATTGGAGAATAGTAATGAGATGCTGAAATGAATATTCAGCGCCTCATTAGCATGCTGCCGGCTGCAGTACTTTGAAAGTGCCGCGTTTCGATTGCATGTGGCTCATCTACAGGGGGGCCCTTATTCCTATAGATGATTTCGACGTTTGCAGGGGCCTTTTGAAAAGGGCCCAGTGTAGACGAGCCGTGTGCAATCGAAACGTGACACTT